>NC_060140.1:644820804-649620804 GCF_021461385.2 Schistocerca piceifrons | reverse complement strand
GCAACCAATTGTAAAATGCATGTCAAGTGATACGCTTCATTGTGCCAGTTACTAGGGCTTCTCATTGCATTCACGGAAGAATGACTGCTCAAATCCCTGTGTGTGTGTGTGTGTGTGTGTGTGTGTTTAATCTTCTCCTTCGATCGCTACGGGTGCGATACATGGGAGATTGTAGAATATTCCTAGCAATCATTTAGAGTTGTTTCTTGCAATTTTGTAAATCGGCTTTCTCAGGTAGTTTACGCCTGTCTTCAAGAGTCTGCCATTTTAGTTCTTTCAGCATATCCGTGACATTCTCCCAAGAGTCACACAAACCTGTGAAAATTCGTGCTGCCCTACTACGTATAAGTTTAATATCTCCTGTTACTCCGAAGGTTGCCCCCCCCCCCCCCCTTTTCAGCTGTCAGTGTAAGGGAAAGAAATAATAGTTGTGTGTTTTTCTTTCAAGAAAATAATTTAAAGGTCAATTTTACTCAGATTAAGATTTTAACAGGGTCGGAACTAAAACATTTTTATAGCTAGTTCCACAAACCTAACAAAATATGAAAAATACTCTGTACTTCCAGGTTTAGTCGCCCCCCTTCCCCACACACAAACTAGTCCTGTTTGAGACAGTTTCTATATTCTTGAACAATATCCTAGCATGAGTTACATGAGTGATTTGTAAGCAATCTTCATTGTAGACTGATTTTGCTAGAATCCCACAAATAAACCAAAGTATGCCACTTCCTTTACCTGCAAGTGAGGCCATGTGATCATTCCATTTCACACCCCTGTCAAGTGTTACACCCAGGTAACTGTAAGAGCTGACAAATTCCAACTGTGACTCATTGATATTTAAGTCATAGGATACTACAGTTTTTCATTCTGTGAAGTACACAATTTTACATTCCTGAACATTTAGAGCAAGATACCAGTCTTTGTACCACTTTTAAATCTAATCAGTATGTGATTGTATAGTTGTGCAATTCTTTTTCAGTAACTACTGCTTGTAACAAGGCAGAATTTATCTATTCCACAGAGATACAGAGAACTCAAAGTTGGATTTGTGTTGTCACCTATCTGTGAAGAAAATGTAATGTTAGTTTTTCACTACAGGCCTCGCTGTTGTTTCAGGACAGAGCCCTTTAGTTAATTTCTCCTTCCCATTAAACCATTGTGCCAACAGCCTTGCCGCAGTGGTAACACCTGTTCCCGTCAGATCACCGAAGTTAAGCACTGTCAGGCTGGGCTAGCACTTGGATGGGTGACCATCCAGTCTGTCAAGTGCTGTTGGCAAGTGGGATGCACTCAGCCCTTATGACACAAACTGAGGAGCTACTTGATTGAGAAGCAGCAGCTCCAGTCTCGTAAACTGACATACGGCTGGGAGAGCGGTGCGCTGACCACATGCCCCTCCATATCCAAATCCAGTGATGCCTGTGGGCTGAGGATGACATGGCGGCTGGTCAGTACCATTGGACCTTCCAAGGCCTGTTCGGACGAAGAGGGAGAGAGAATGAACTGTGTAACACCAGCTTTTTACATTGTGAAATAATGTGTGTGCAGTCATTGGTGTTGAGAAATGAATGAACAGTTAACACTAGCTGTTTTACATTATGAAATGATTTCTTTGCTGGAATGTTTAAACAAGCCAGTATATATTATTATTATAGGACCAAAAGCATCAATACAAAGAACATACAGAATACGTGAAACAAGTAACTTAAAATAAACATGTCCAGCTATAAGTGCATAGAAGATTACACCATGATGACCAAAATTGGGCTACTTCAAAGCACATGCAGTTGCTTGACATAGATTTTCTTCTGTACAGGGGGCAGAACAGAGCAGTAGCAGAGCAAGTAGTCTGTGATTTGTGCTTCTCTCAGTATGAGCAATGACTGGAAATCCCTAAGAGATTGAGTGTGTCCCATGTAGTTCATTTTGCTGGTGGCCTGAAAGATTTTCAAATGGTCGAGACGAATAGGGATTGTTTAGGACCTGTGTTTTCCATATTGCCATTCTTGCTTTGGATGGAGTTGTTGGCAAGATGTTTGCTAGTTTGCATCAAGCTTTTTATTTTATTTATCTCGATTTCTTGATGGTTGTTATGTAATCATTCAGTGAATGTCGAGGCTTGGTGACAAGGTTCGTTCTTCATACACTGGCAGCAAATTCACAATACTGTCCAGGGAGGGTGTGGGGTATACCTGCCAGAAATTTTGTGCAGTTATTCACCTGATTGTTGCCTTGAGCAATTAATCAAAGAACCCACTTGTGAGAGTAACATCTTAAATGTGGTTACAAACAGGTCCAAAGTTTTGGACTCACCACAGAACAGAGAATCAGTAATGATTAGGCCACTATAGCAGTATTGACTACATTTAAGTAAGAATGGAAAGAAAGGTAGGATGATATTTCTGCTTAGTACACGCAGCAAGAAACAGTTTTAAGATTACCTAAGTAGTCAACATGAATATTTTATCTCCAGCACTGAGAATGTTGAACATCAATGGACAAAGTTCAAGAATCATAGCGTGTAGGCTTTCACGGCCAGCATCTTCAGTAATTAAAACTTCCGGGCTAAGAGGCCGTGGTCCAATGTAGAAATACTTCTCCCTGACGTTTCGTTGCCAGCTGCGAGCAACATCATCTGAGGCGAGTCTATGACTGGCTTCTAGGCCGTGGAGGTCCTGTTTATATAGAGCGTGTAGAGGGTGCCACCACTCGTCACATGCTGGCCAAGTTCAGAGTTGAAACAATCTTCAGACCCACCAAGAAGGTTAGTGAATGCTTAAGATCGGCAAAAGATGCACGACACCCTTTAGCTACTCCTGGTGTGTATAAGATTCCGTGTAGTTGTGGGAAAGTTTACATTGGAACCACAAAAAGAAGTATCAATACTCGCCTAACTGAACATAAAAGGAACTGTCGACTGGGACACAAGGACAAATCGGCTGTAGCGGAACATGTTTTTGAAATTTAGTGAGACGTGTGTGCTAGCTAAGACATCGCATTATTATGCACGTATGTATAGAGAGGCTGTAGAGATTTTTAAACACCACAATAATTTTAACAGGAAAGAAGAAGGCTTGAAGGTAGATAAGATATGGCGATCGACTTTGTACCAAAGATGTGACAATCGATTACCTTCGATCAAGAGTAATGATGCCAACCAGAGATAGTTTTACTGTTGACAACACGTGACGAGTGGTGGCGCCCTCTACACGCTCTATATAAACAGGACCTCCACGGCCTAGAAGCCAGTCGTAGACTCACCTCAGATGATGTTGCCCGCAGCTGGCAACGAAACGTCAGGGAGAAGTATTTCTACTATTGGACCACGGCCTCTTAGCCCGGAAGTTTTAATTACTAAAGTTCAAGAATGTTGAACAACAGGCTTTATCAGGGATGTGCCAAGCACAGTTGCGAGGGATGGGAAAGATCTGCAGTGGTTTGATAGCTGTGTTGGAAAGCTGCTCCAATGACAAAGAAAGCTTCACTGCAGATTCAAATGCAGCCAAAGCCTCATGGACAAACAAAGTCAAAATTACCATTAGGAGAATGATGCCCATAGCATTCAATGGATTTGAAAGTAAAATTCTATTTACTGGCCTGACATAAAATCCTAAGAATTTTTGTTTTTATATTAAATAAGTAAGTGGAACATAGCCATCTGTTCAGAAACATGGTAACCATAATGGCACTGAAAAGTGAACACAAAGAGAAGGTGGCAAAAGCTCTAAAATTTAACTAAGATTTCTCCCTTAAATAGTCACATGAATGCCAAAATGATAGTCACTAAACTAAAATGACTTAATAGAGGAAAGGCAAGATAACAATATGATTCTATGTAGAAGAACTTGCAGTTCTTTCAGCAGTTGACTACCATAGGCCGCTTGAGGAATGAAGTGTTTGAAGTAATTAAAAAAATGAGCAAGTCAGTCCTATTTTCAAGAAGGGTCATAACACAGACTCACACAACTACAGGCCTCTATCATTGATGTCCATCTGTTGGAGAATTTTGGAACAAGTTTTGTGCTTTCTTACTGGAAATCAAAAGTAGGGTAGTAGTTACCAATGCCCAGATTAATGCCATGTTCCTTATCTCCTGGAAGGAATTCATTACAGTTCTGCACTGTTGCTTCATAGGCAAAATACAAGTTTACAGAATACTTTTTCAAGTGGAACACAGTATTTCACTCACATTAGGGAGAAATCTTCAGATGTGAAAATAATTTCATCAATAATTGATTGTTTTCGTTGTTATATTAAATATATGGGAATACTGAGCAATTTAAAGTGGAACCAAGCACATAAAATTAATTGTAGGAAGGCAGAAGTTAAGCCTCTTTACAAGAGGGGGATAAAGAGATACCATCAAACTATCAACCAATTTCACTTTTGCCAGCTTTCTCAAAAATACTTGAAAAGGTTGTGCCCAAGCGTCTCCTTAAGCATCTGACTGCAAATAATATATTGCCCAAGTCACAGTTTGGATTTCTTAAAGGTTCTGGTATAGAGAAAGCTATTAACACTTACAGTGAGAATTTACTTAATTCATTAGATAATAAATTAGAGGCTGTGACCTGTCAAAAGCCTTCGACTGTGTGAACCACAGCATTCTCTTAAGTAAATTAGAATATCAGAGTGTCACTGGCAAATTGTTTGAGTCTTATCTACCTAACAGGAAACAAAGGGTGTCGTTGCAAAATACCTGTGCAGTCTTCATCTGACTGGGAATTAACTACAAGTGGTATTCCTCAAGGTTCCATCTTGGGTCCATTGCTTTTTCTTGTGCGCATTAATGACCTGTCATCTGTTACACTGCCAGATGCTAAGTTTGTTTTGTTTGCAGGTGATACAAACATTGCAATAAGTAGCAAGTCAAGTAAAGATTTACAAATAGATGCTAATCAAATTTTCACTGACATTAATAAGTGGTTTAAAGCTAATTCACTGTCATTAAACTTTGAGAAGACCCACAGTATGCAGTTCACAACCTGTAAGAGATTTCCTTCCAGCATGAGTATAACATATCAAGACATGCAGATCGAAGAGGTTGACAGTGTAAAATTTCTGGGATTACAACTCGTTAATAAATTCAGTTGGGAAGGGCATACCACAGAATTACTTAAGCACCTAAACAAGTCTGTATTTGCCGTGAGAATGATGTCAGATGTAGGAGATATAAATATAAAAAAAAAACTTGCATACTTTCATTCTATTATGCCATATGGGATCATATTCTAGGGCAACTCATCAAACAGAGCAAAAATTTTAGGGTGCAAACACATGTGATAAGAATCATTTGTGGTGTAAATTCAAGAACATCTTGTAGAAACTTGTTCAAGGAACTTTGTATTCTAACCACTGCTTCTCAGTATATTTATTCCTTAATGAAATTTGTTGCAAGTGACACATCTCTTTCCAACCAATAGCTCAATACATAGTATCAATACTAGGAATATGGACAATCTACATAAAGATCTAAAATCACTTACCTTGGTCCAAAAAGGGGTCCAATATTCAGGAACACACATTTTCAATACATTGCCAGAAATCATTAAAAACTTGGTTTCAGATAAAGCATGGTTTAAACAGAGTTTGAAAGACTTTTTGAGAGGCAACTCCTACTCCATAAATATTTTAACAGAACTGTTAAGCCAGCTTAAGGGGAGTTGGAATGCCCTATCTCGCCAATGTTAAATTTGCTAACTTTGTGTACCTTTTTCTTTGGAACTATTATCTTCAGAACTTTGAAATTCTGGCAGAGGTTTTCAGCATATATTGTGAGCCCACTGAACTAGAACCAATGTTTTCTTTTTGTTGGTATAGTATTTATGAATTTTTTACCATTAAGCCATTTTTTATTGGAAAAAGTATAACATAAACTTCCCTAGTTCAGAGAATAAGCCAGTTCTTGTCATGATTCTAGTTCAGTGGCCTCTTTGAACTGTTTTGCAGCATTTCTGAAAATTTGAATGTTGTTGGTTGAGTGGTTTATGAGATAAAGGTACATGTAACACTAAAAATGTCAAATGCCAGAAAATGCGATTAAAGTAATTTATTATGAAAATTCACAAATACCTTTTATTCTATTATCAAAAGTGTCCAGCAGAGTAATCAGGGTCATCTTCTAGTTCTTCTTCTTCACCTAGAAGCTTTCTTCTCCTTGCTGCCCTTGCTTTTTTTGTATTAAATTCAGCTGCATACTGAGCCTTCCTTACTCGCACGCTGTCCAGAAGCTGAAGACCTCTGATGGTGTTGATACCAGGAGCAATGCCGAGCCTTGCCATGACCTTTAGCCTACCCATATGACCATCATTGAATGAAATAACAGCATCACTGACTCCCCATTTCAATGTTTTTATCCCAACAAATACATTCTTAGGTACACGAGTCCAAATGAGGTTGTTGAACGACTCGTTTTGATTCTGGGTACAACCATGAAGACATTTTCGCAGAAGATCAGGATGCCCCAAGTCTCTATATATTGGTTTAATTACTTCCATAACAGCCAATGGAATATAATTTTTATGGTGATAAGGATCCCCAGTAGCTTGAGATTTTCTATAATTGCACCATGACTGAGGACCATCTGGACAAGCAAAATGTTGAGGATTATCATCAGTTGATGATCGATGTAAATATGTGGCCCATACAGCTTGTCTCATTTCCTGCAAATTATTTGCATTATTTCTTATTGCCATACCATAGTATTGTTGTAATTCATTTATAATTTTATCTGACAGGCGACCTCTAATGGTTTTACCATCTGACAAAATTTTGTCCTTCAGATTCTGTTTCAGTTTCCTTAGACGAGTGCCCATTCGTTTCTGAACATGACCGACACATTCTAGTTTAGTTATTGTCTTATTGACATATGGCATGGATTCTGTAACACTTTTGTATGCCTTGGAGTCCCCATCTCCAAGGAATTTTGTGTAAAATACTCCCCGTTCTTTTTCTGATCTGCTAAACATTTTCACAGCAGCGGCAGCCTCCATGCCTCCACTCGTACCTTCATAATTCTTGCTACATATGTGAGCTGCTTCTATCTTACCAGATGCACAATGGTAACAATGTTTAGTGAGCACTTCATAGTCCAAAACTTTACCGCTGTCCACACTAGTAACAGTAGCAACAGCATTTTTGGATGTGTGACCCCTTTTCTGCCAGGTTCCATCAAAAGCAACAGGGATATCTGGGTTTCCTTCATTTATATATTTTGCTTCACTGGCAGCAGCTTTCATTGATAAATCTGCTACAGACTGAACAGCATCTCCTATCACTTCAGTGTAATTGTCAATTTTAGCAGGTGGAGGTGGAAGATTCATTATGGCACAAAATGTTTGAGCAGCAGTATGTCCTTTACCAATTGCTCTCATTGCATACATTAGCCTGATATTACTCTCAAACAAATTGCTACTGCATGTTTTAGAGCTCCAAAAACAGGTCTCATTTTCACAACTGGCACAAACTATAGCAATTTTGCAGGAAAGTCCTATAGATTTTGTTATGTTCATATCAAAAGAACCTCCACAAAGATTACAACACAAACATTTCTTCATAAACTCAGTAAAAACAGGAAAGTCGACTAAAACATATTGTTCATTAGAAGCTTCATCTGTAATTTCACTTGCACAGTTTGATAACTTCTTTTTTGATGCACTGGTGGGCGTGTCTCCTTCACACATCTCAGCTGTACAAACGTCAGAACTTTCACCAGCATCAACAGGTGCTGAAGCAGAATCACTTGAACAAACGTTATTTGTAAATCTATTACCGCGAAACTTTCGCTTTTTAAATAATGATGCACTCCTAGGCATCGTAGAAACTACGCACTCACCACTGAAAGTCAAAACAAGACAGATAACAAACTCCAAATGAGCGACAAACTAAACTCGAGGCTCAAAACAAACACTCACAGATCAAAAACTGAACAATAAACACAGCTAGTCGTAAAAACAATGGTACCTATGGAAGGATCAAAGATTCTACAACTGAAGAGTGAAATCCACAGCCTTCTATATGTAATGTTTTCGGAAATGCGAAGATTTAAATGTGTACAAATCACAAGATGGGTAACTTTGCTGGGCGCACATGTAATTTTGAAAAATTAAATAAAAATACTTCCAATTGGAATTTCTTAACAAATTTTGCACCATTTTAAGCAGAAAATTTCAAATTAAGTTATAAGGTTAAAAACTGAAAATGTGAATTTTTTCCATTTTCCGGCATTCCAACTCCCCTTAAGTAAAAATATCTGTTAGATTTCAGTTTTGACAACACTTAGTCACAACAGTCAAGATTAGGTATTTTGTGTATCATAAATTTATTAATAGTGCATAACAGTATTTCATTTTGACAGTGTGTTAATTCTGTTAATATTAGCTGTTCCAGTTTACTGCGATGTATTAACCTATTTTGACCATCTCCTGACAAATGATCAGGGTAATAAGTATTATATTCAAATGTTTTATGTTTTTATGTTACACTGTCTGACATGTTCCACACCCATGAGAATCATCTCATTTTTTGGGTCTATGGAACGAAAATTGAATCTAATCTAATCTAAGACAAATTCATTGGAAGACTCTTCAGAAAGTGTAGTCCATCCTCAAAAGAAATAGCTTACAAACAAATACTTGTTTATTAAGACTGATAGATGAAAGAGAGTGTAAAAATAGTAGGGGAAGATAGATATTATTACATATCCAACAAAATTAAAACTGTTGGATGCAAGTGCCACTCTGAGCTAAAGAAGTTTGCAGAAGAGTGGAAGTCATGAACAGGTAGTGTCATATGAGTTAGAAGATTGATTGTGGGATGGGGAATGAAACTGGGAAGATACAGAGAAGAGCAACTCACTTCATTACAAATTCATCTAGCAGGTGCTGAAGTGTCACGGAGTGGCAGGTGTTACAACAGCACACATGATTAGAGAGATCCACAACAAGTGTTCTTCCTGCACACCAATTGCAACTGGATCAGGAACGAGGGAAATGACAGTAGTACACAAAGTACCTTCTGCGATAAATCAGAAGGTGATTTGCAAAGTATAGATATATATCTAGATTTCGTAAGTGATACCATGCCTCAGGAACCACGATCTCAGTTGTTATAATAAATGAAGAAACACTGCTGTCTTATCAAAAACTGTGATGCAGGTTATCTTCATGTCTGCCAACTGGTGGTCATTAATAAAAGAAATTGTGATCCAGATGTCATTAGTTGTTTAGCAGATCTAGATGATGGCAAGTGGTGTAGGCTGCAGACAAATAGGACTGAGCCTTTACCTCTCATTCAGTGCCTTTTGAACCTCTCTGGAATTGGCAAACCAGTGCCAGACAGGGCATTCATATTCTGCCAAGAGTAACATATTGGCTAGCCATTGTTCTTCAACTGTGCACCCGAAATTCCCTTGTAATACTGATTATCTTCCTTAGGATGTTAAATATGGCTTCCACTTTCAGCCTAGTCTTAAAGCAATCCTACTTGGAAGTCGTGTGATTAAGTGTGACACCTAGCTATTTTGTTTACGATTCAGTCTGTGATTAAGATGGAAACCACACAGTTGAGTATTAATGATTACACTGAATAGCCACAGACAGATTGTCTGAACTAAGAAAAGTTATAGTGTGCTCTGGAAGTGGCTTATCATTAGTTTCGATGTTAAAAAGAGCGGGGGGCCAATACACTTCCTTGTGGTAGCACTTTTCTGACACTACCAGTGGCTGCACTGCTCCTGAAAGACTACATGCAACCTTGCATTTCTGAGAAATTCTTTAGTGTCTTGGTAAGTCCATAGTCCTTGATAAACCTGTAGGTATCAGTATACAGTGGCCGACAGTATCTTAGGCAGCTGTCAGATCGATGAAAGATACATCAGTGATATTGTGTGTTTTTAAGTCATCCTCTGTATATTGGGTCACATTAAGAATCTGATATGGACAATTCTTTTCTGATATGAATCATGCTTGTTGATGAATTAATGCTGGCTTCAATAAAGGCTGTAATTAACTCAGTAACATTCTTTCTAAGTTTTAAGTAAGTGACACAATAGCAAATTTTGGTATGTAGCTTTCAGCACGTGTTGGTTGTTTACCTGGCATTAGAATGGGCATCACACAAGATTTCTTCAACGATTTTTTTATGATGTTTGATGAGGTGGTAGTTATAGATTTCAGGGATACATTCACTCACCTTCTTTCCTCAGGTTATGGTTGACCATTTCTGACATCATCTACACCAGCAGCTTTATAATTCTTTGAAATATCTATGGCTAGTTTCAATTCAGTTATACTAAATTACAGGATTAGTTTCACGTTCTTTAGTCCAATTTAGTTTACAGCATGTAATTCATCAGGTTTGCCATTCAAGAGCTAATTGGCAGTAACATTTGCATGCCATGTGATAGCTGAATTTCTTCAAAGTCTCTTAGAAAGTCTCTGTAGTTGAACAAAGCTCCAGAGCCTGATAGAATCCCTGTCCGTTTTATACTGAATTTGCAGCTGAATTATCCCCTCCGTTAACAATAATCTATGACAGATCCCTCTGTCCTTAAAAAAAGGGAGAGGGGATGGTGATGATATTAGTTTCTGGAACACTGCTAATGCACTGCTTGTGCCATTAATGGTTTGTTGCATGTTAATGGCTGCCAGTAAATCAGTGGAAAGGAATTTCCCATAACTGACTGACACACACACACACACACACACACACACACACTGTAATTGCTGCAGTCACCACAGGCACCTACTGCAATGGCAACACCACAGACAGACTAGCGATGCACGTTGCAGACTCCGTTGCGAAGTCTGGACGATGCAGGAATGTTTACAAGCAAGTACCACAGTTGACAACAAGTGCGGCCAAAGTCCATCAGAGGGCATCAACCAGCAGCAGAGAAAGGGGTCACGATGATCAGTGAACTATTTCCTGGTGATCATGTGTGTGCAAATAGTCCCAGAAATTTCCTTCCGCCCGAGGCTAGATAAGCCGGCACCTGGCCGTTCAGCGGGCATTTCTAGACTCACCGAATTTGGAGAAGATTGGGCGGTCCAGCAGCATGCCATCTCGATCATACTCTTTTCTGCACCAAATGTGATATGTCACTTCCCTTGTGTTAGGTTATCTATCAGCTGCTAATAGCCAACTTCGACATGGAACAGTTCTATGGGTATAGTGTCGAAGGGAACTCTGATTATAGGCATTACTTGTTATTTGCTTGATCTGGATCCTTATTGTTTTTTTGTTTTGTTTTGAAGGGTGTACTACTGTTGGTGGTTTATTGTAGTTTTCTTAATAAAAAAAAGGTTGGAGAATGACTTGGTTCTTGCTCTGTAGATTTAGCAGTAATGTTACAAATTCACCTTATGTTGAAACCTCAAGGATCCAGCAAATCCTCGAGAACACATCTCCCTGTAGCTGTGTATGCAATGTATCCCAGATATGGATTATATAAGAGAAATGAAATACCTCTCATGAGCTGAAAGGAAATAGGATTATCTGTACCTATACTGGTATGCTTTAGAAGCATCTGACCCAGCTAGGTGGCTAAATATGACAACATAGAGCACATATGAAACTTCCTGGTAGGTTCCAAACAGTACACACTACACTCCATGGCAGCTGAGCTTAGTGGTATGAAGCATGATACTAGCCAAGAAGTAAGAACCATTTTTCATTTGCAGTGTATGAAACTGACCAACATTAATAAAATGTAAATCACTGAATATTGTGATTCACAAGTGGGAAAGAGAAATGCAGTCCAGGAAATGAAAAGCACAGGTCTCAGTGTTCCAGCAAATTTTTTTAAGTCCATTGACCAGTCCCCACATTGAAACACTGCCTTGAGCAACATGAATGCCTTACAACCTGTCACAAACTCTGTAGTACATCCTGCCTCAGCAGCAGAGCCTGTGGGCAAAAAAAAAGGGACACCTGAGTTGTAACATGTTATGTGCCAATTTCTCTGCCACTGCTCCATCCAGAGTTAACAGCGTGCACACAGCCAATTGAAACTGAAAACATTTTCAGGTGTTTGCAAACTGCAGACAGCTCGTCTTGCGTTCACACACAACATGTACACACTCTATCCCTCCTAATATGTACTAAAATTTGAACAAAACAATAGGTGAAAAGGAAATTGCACACAGTGAGGCACTGCACACATTAAGCAACAATTTATTGAAGACAATTCCAACTACCACCGTGGTATTTTCACTCTTGTTTCACATCATTCAGCTAAGTATATAACAAATTTTATACCATATTTGAACTGCAATTGCTCTTGCAGTTACCTGAAATATCTAATCTAAAAATTTGATTCAGATCCAATCATCATCCTCTGAAGGAAAAAAGGGGGAAGAGAGAAATCATAACATCAATATGAACACATGGCAGTCTCCAGTGTGTGCCTCACAACCGATTCCAGCTACGAGATTGGCCTTATTATGACCAAGTGACGAATGTTCTCTTTGGAGGCTGTCTAAATTGTGTGGAGATGCTAAGCAAGTTCCTTACAAAGCTTGAGAGTGTCGATCAGTTCTTAAATTTATTGTGTGTTTTGTGTGTTCTGAGCAGAATAAGTCTCACATTTTAACAACTGTGTATTGTAGGTTTATACTGTCTGCAGGAATTCTGTCATGTGATTTGAAAAGTCAGTGGCTGTTTTAGACAGCTCAGTCACATGTCAGTCTCAGCTTGTGGACCACAAGGAGAGTTGATAGTCCATTTGTAGCTGCCAGACTGCAGTGAACTAGCGTCAGTGACAGGCTTAGTTCTGAGGTAGCTTGCATTTGTGTTTGAACAAGTTTATTAGGGCAGATCCGCGTTTAAAAGACAAAAGGGATTGTTTCTACATTTCATTTGCACCTACTGTTTTATTCAAATTTTAGTAATAGGATGCACAGTGTGTGTTCATGCTGTGTGTAGATACAAGAGGAGCTGGCCATAGTTTGGTAACATTTGAAGATGTTTTTGGCCAAGATGGGCAGTCTGTTTCTCTTAGTGTAGCAGTGGCAGAGAAACTGGCACATTACACTGTACAACTCTGGTGTCCCTTTTATTGCCGACGCACTGTGCTGCTGGTGGCTGGTTGTAAAGCAATTCTGTCACTTGAGGTGGAAATTCAATATGGGGACTGGCCATCTGGTCTCACGTTTCGTCACTTCGTGAGTCAACAAGTGGCCACTCTCCAACAGGCACATGAGGGATGCTTTTGCTATTTATTGGGAGCTCCAATGTTAGGTGCATTATCGAGTCTCTTAGGAAAATAGCATCCACGACAAGCAAAAAGTCAAATGTACAGTCGATATGTCTGCCAAAGGGCCTCATCCGAGATGTGAAGGTGGCCCTGCCTACAGTTAGTGACGGTGCAGAATGCAGTCATCTTGAGGTCGTGGCTTACCAAAGGTGCCTGTCAGTTGGGGCCCTCAACAGTTAGTACAAACAACTGGAAGAAATGTTGAAGACTGCTGACCTCACTTGCAGTCACAAGCAGAGCTTACAATTTGTGAATCTTACCCATAATTGATCAGGGTCCTTTGTTTTGGAATCTAGTGGAGGATTTCAACATGAGGCTCCTTTGATTCTGTTATGGTCTTGGCTGCAGATTTCTTGACCTGCATTATAAGGTGGAAAATTGTAGAACTCTCCTTGATAGGTCCAGCGTGCACTACATAGAGGAAGCAGATGCTCAGTTAGCAGTGTACTTCTGGAGTGCACCTGGTGGTTTTTTAGGCTAGGCGATAGTTTGAGATCCTCTAATGAATGCTCACCATTTGATACGCAGAGAGCAAAACTGGATTGCATGCAAAGTAAAGACATTTCAAAGGTCAAAACTATAACAATAAATCGCCAAAGCATTTATAACAAAGTTCCAGAAAAGCTGTCTCACTCCAGTTATACTTGGATCTGAGATCTGGATGCAGTCTTAAGTAAAAATGTCTGAAATATTTAATGAGGTATGGAACATATATTGAAAAGACAGATTAGAGACTATAGGAGAGGGAATGTTCATTGCCATCAACAAAAATATTTTGTCTACTGAGGTCGAAATGGAGTCTGATTGTGAAGTTATCTGGGCAGTAACCGGTCAAGGTGAACTCAAGTTAATCATCAGATACTTTTACTAGCAACATGAATTCTGCTGTAATAGTGGTAGACTCATTCAATGAAAGTCTACACCCTGTAGTGCTGATGTACCCCAGTCACACAATATTATTTGGAGGCAAGTTTAACCTACTACAGTAGACTGTGATGTCTACTGATTCACTGCTGATAGTTTACATCTTGTAGCTATTAACAAGCCTGACCTTATCAACAATGTCAGTACAGAGAGATGATTAGTGATCATGATAACATAGTGAGACACCAGTTACTAAAGTCAATAAATCCATCAAGAAGGATAAGAGATTTTTTTTTTACGCGTGAGAGCAGAAAATCAGTTATTAGCATCCTGTTTAGACAGCAAATGGACAGCATTTTGGCCCCATGTAATGGACATAGAGGAATTATGGGCAAAGTTTAAATTGACTGTAAATCGAGCTCTGGGGAATTATGTGCTGAGTAAGTGGATCAAAGACAGAAAAGACCTACTGTGGTTTAATAACACTATTCGGAAATTAACAAACAGAGATTGTTGCAGCCTGAGTTGAAAAAGGAATGCGGAAACAAGCATCTGTAGAAAGCATACAACTTCCACACACCTCAGCAAAAGGTCTTGCTGAGAAAATTCTTGTCCTACAAAAATCACTAAAGTTGATTGAAGGCTTCAATCCAGTTTAAATGTTGCATTAAATGTCATTTGCACAGGAGTATTGTACACACATCGCACTGTTTGATCATCACACAAACCCTTGTATGGAGGACACAGAAATAAGGATCCCTGGAACTGAAAAGCAACTTGAAGAGCTGAAGTAAATAAGTTGCAAGGTCCAGATGGAATCTGAATTCAGTTCTACAGAAAGTGCTCTTTTGATACTAGCCCCATACTTGGCTTGCATTTATCTCTCCCCCAGCACAAAGAGATCCAAGTAACTGAAAAACATGCAAGTAACTCCTGCACACAAGAAGAGTAAAAGAATAGACCTGTGAAGTGAAAGACCAATATCCTTAGCATCCATTTGCTGCAGAATTCATGATCATATTCCAAGTTTGAAGAACTTATTTGAGGCAGTAAAGTTTCTCACCATGAAACATCACAGATTCAGAAAGCATCGCCTGTGCAAAACTCAACTTGCCCTATTCTCATACAGTATCCTGTGAACCATGAATGAATAGTATCAGGCAAATTCCATGGTCCTAGAGTTCTGGAAAGCACTCAGTGTAGTGCCCGACTCCAGACTGTTAACAAAGGTCTGAGTGTATGGAATATGTTTCCAGGTATGTTAGTGGCTGGAAGCTTCTTAAGTTGCAGATCCTAGTTCTCTGTCCTGTACAGTGAGTTTTCATCAGAGACAAGGGGTGCCCCAGGGAAGTGTGACAGGACAGTTGTTCTCCATATACACAAATAATCTGATTGGTAGGATGAGCAACACTCTGTGACTGATTGCTGATGACAAAGAAGTGTTGCAGGGAAGTGTCATCGTTGTGTGACTATCGGAGGAGACAGGACGACTCTGGGAGAATTTCTATTCTGTATGATGAATGGCAGCGGGGGCTGAATGCAGAAAAATGGTAGTTAATGGAGATAAGGGGAAAAAACAATCCTGTAATGTTCGAATACAGTATTAGTGATGCGCTGCTTGACAGTCACATTGACTAAATATTCAGGTATAACTTTGCAATGCAATATGAAATAGAACAATCTTGTAAGGACAATCGAAGGGAAAGGCGAATGGTCACATTCATTTTATTGTGTCAATTTTAGGGCAGTGTAGCTCATCTACCAAGCAGATTTCATGCAGAACACTAGTGAAAAGTTAGGAAAATTAGGGTTTAATGTCCCGTCAACATTGAGCTCATTAGAGATGGGACACGAGCCGCTTCCAAGGGGTCATCCTGGTATTTGCCGGAGCAATTTAGAGCAGTCATGGGAAACCTAAAACTGGATAGCAGGTTGCAGATTTGAATCATCATTCTAGTGTGCTAACCACTGTGCAGTCTCATTTTGGAGAACACTAGTGCAGCCCATTCTCGAGTACTGCTTGAGTGTTTGGGATACCCACTTGGTCAGATTTGAGGAAGATGCCAAAGCAATTGAGAAGTGTGTTGCTAGATTTGTTACTGGTAGATTCGATCCATAAAATATATTACAGAAATGCTTCGTGAACTCAAAAGGGAATCACTGTAAAATGATATTCTTTTTGTGAAACACTATTGAGAAAATTTACCAGCCTGGCACCTGCAGTTGACTGTAGAACAGATTTTTACCAACGCCAATGCACTTTTCAAATTGGGATCTTGAAATCAAGGTAAGAGAAGAAATGGTTTGTACTGAGGCATACAGGCAATAATTTTTTCCTCGCTCAACTTGGTAGTGGAGCAGGAATGGGAATAACTAGTTGCGGTACAACATACCCATCATCCACTGTGTGGTGGCTTGCAGAATATGCATAGAGATGTAGGTATAAAGGAACTGAGTTTAAGTCAGATCATTACCCTGTTTGAGTACATATACTTCTATTTGAAAGCCCAGTGAATAAGACAGAAGAATAAATAAGAGTATTAACATAATAAAAATGAAGGATACCGATTTTAGAAAGAATTTCCTGGTTACTCTCAATAACAGAATTTCAATTATAAACAAAGACTATGGTGCTAACATACATAACACTTGACAATTGCTTAAAAAGATAATCATAAAACAGTAGTAAAACATGAGGGATTCCAAACTTCTGAGAAGAGAAAAGAACAGACAATCAATGACATCTTAGACTTGATGGAAAAAAGAAAACAGTGTTCCACCACTGCCCACAGCACAAGACGTCTGTATTACATATGCTGACCAAAAAGTTTCATGTGCAGGCAACAAAGTCAGAACTGTATGATGTGTACCAACTTCAGAACTAATGGATACAGTACACAAACCATCAACAAATCAGGTCCACAAAGAACAAGAGAACACAGAATATGAGGTGGAACAACAAGGATGTGCACGGAGTCACCCCCATTATGAGAAAATTCTTTGCTGAGTTGGCATTAAAACACACTATTATAAGAGCACCAACCTGCTGCTATCCACCAAAGATGACTCTGATACACTATACATGCTGGGACTATATGAGGTCAGACAGAGGGGCAACATAATGGCACACAAGAATCACTTACAGCTAAGACAACACAGCAGATCAGTAGTGACAGACACACCAAAATGAATGTGGCAACATTAATAGTTTGAGGAGGCTTGCCTGTTAGCTAGGCAGAAACGTACTTCAAAAGGAAGATATGAGATTCTAGAATGTCAAGTAGCTCTCCACTGTAAACCACAATGGCAATTACAAGCTTGCATTTTCTTGGTGGTTGCCATTAAGCAGACTACACTTTTATGGCTACCCATCATGTGCACCCACAATAACCACTTCTGCAGAAGGCACACAACAAACTACCTGTGCTGACTGCTACTGCACAACCTGAGTGCAGCACAAATGACAAAATTAATTCCCTAATGATTGCAAACATCGATCAATAAAATACCATCTTAAGTTAATATCATCAAAAAACTTCAGTTCCATTTCTTTCCAGTCCTGATAACGAATCATATGATGAATTTCATTCACACCAATTTTAAGAAGTTATAGGTACAGGAGTGAAGACACTAGAGTTAAAACCGCAATGTGCCAAAAGTATTACAAACCAAGATAAAGGTCGTTTCCAATACCAACTGAAAAACTTGTTCATCATTTTACAGTATGTCATGATCTACAACTGAAAGAAATTTTATAGAAACCAAGGACAGTATTACAAGAGACAAAACTGTGAAGAGTGGATGGAACAGATGAATTATCTGTTGATATTCTCAAAGACAAGACAGTATGACATATTTTAAAATACAAGCATATCTATAATGCTTGGGACATAATTGTAGAATGGCTTCACAACCTTACCATAGACATGTAACAGCAAATACAAGTCTTGCTCTCATCTTATTCCTAGACTTCTCAAAAGTTAGCTACAGATGGGAATTAAGGCAAACATGAAGGAAACAAAGTCGGGATTTAACTATGTATGGACTTGGAGGAAATAATGTCTTGTCTTCTGTGCTGGTCTTAAAAGTAGCAGTGTTTCAACCAGCAGGCTTTGCTTACTTCATTATTTACAACCATGCATTTGACAATGCCTAACATCACAACATTGTTAATCTAATTTAACTTATATCAGCAGCATATTTTTAAAAAAAGAAAAAAAACTGAACTGAAAAAGTGGCTCTAATCAAGGTTTCATATTACATTAAGATTAAAAGTGTCACCATAATACAAAAGTAGTTATGTGCAATGATGTACACTCCTGGAAATTGAAATAAGAACACCGTGAATTCATTGTCCCAGGAAGGGGAAACTTTATTGACACATTCCTGGGGTCAGATACATCACATGATCACACTGACAGAACCACAGGCACATAGACACAGGCAACAGAGCATGCACAATGTTGGCACTAGTACAGTGTATATCCACCTTTCGCAGCAATGCAGGCTGCTATTCTCCCATGGAGACGATCGTAGAGATGCTGGATGTAGTCCTGTGGAACGGCTTGCCATGCCATTTCCACCTGGCGCCTCAGTTGGACCAGCGTTCGTGCTGGACGTGCAGACCGCGTGAGACGACGCTTCATCCAGTCCCAAACATGCTCAATGGGGGACAGATCCGGAGATCTTGCTGGCCAGGGTAGTTGACTTACACCTTCTAGAGCACGTTGGGTGGCACGGGATACATGCGGACGTGCATTGTCCTGTTGGAACAGCAAGTTCCCTTGCCGGTCTAGGAATGGTAGAACGATGGGTTCGATGACGGTTTGGATGTACCGTGCACTATTCAGTGTCCCCTCGACGATCACCAGTGGTGTACGGCCAGTGTAGGAGATCGCTCCCCACACCATGATGCCGGGTGTTGGCCCTGTGTGCCTCGGTCGTATGCAGTCCCGATTGTGGCGCTCACCTGCACGGCGCCAAACACGCATACGACCATCATTGGCACCAAGGCAGAAGCGACTCTCATCGCTGAAGACGACACGTCTCCATTCGTCCCTCCATTCACGCCTGTCGCGACACCACTGGAAGCGGGCTGCACGATGTTGGGGCATGAGCGGAAGACGGCCTAACGGTGTGCGGGACCGTAGCCCAACTTCATGGAGACGGTTGCGAATGGTCCTCGCCGATACCCCAGGAGCAACAGTGTCCCTAATTTGCTGGGAAGTGGCGGTGCGGTCCCCTACGGCACTGCGTAGGATCCTACGGTCTTGGCGTGCATCCGTGCATCGCTGCGGTCCGGTCCCAGGTCGACGGGCACGTGCACCTTCCGCCGACCACTGGCGACAACATCGATGTACTGTGGAGACCTCACGCCCCACGTGTTGAGCAATTCGGCGGTACGTCCACCCGGCCTCCCGCATGCCCACTATACGCCCTCGCTCAGAGTCCGTCAACTGCACATACGGTTCACGTCCACGCTGTTGCGGCATGCTACCAGTGTTAAAGACTGCGATGGAGCTCCGTATGCCACGGCAAACTGGCTGACACTGACGGCGGCGGTGCACAAATGCTGCGCAGCTAGCGCCATTCGACGGCCAACACCGCGGTTCCTGGTGTGTCTGCTGTGCCGTGCATGTGATCATTGCTTGTACAGCCCTCTCGCAGTGTCCGGAGCAAGTATGGTGGGTCTGACACACCGGTGTCAATGTGTTCTTTTTTCCATTTCCAGGAGTGTATATTATTTTCAAAATTCTTAAATTTTCTCTTCGATTATAGATGATGCCAATAACAAAATTTATCATGAGTGGTCAATGTTCAACACCTGCTGTGTAGATGAAACCGTAATATTTGTTGACAACATAGAAGATCTTCAGTCTCTTCTTGCCAGAATTAAAAAGGCCAGTAAATATGTTGAAGTACTCCCAGAACATTTGTGAAACCAGTAAAACAATTAAGATTTGTGAATCTTCCTGTTTTCACAGCACATAATTTATCCATAGAATTGCAGGAATTTAACATTAATCAAATAGTCTTCTTTAGAAGAATTAAGAGTCTTGCAGTTAGACAAATTATGACCTCATAAATATAGTCTGGCAGCCAGATACGACTGTGGAACTATAACATCCAAATATAGTGGCACACACTGAGTCATTCTTTAGATGTTAGCAACTGCTATCCTTTTTATCCTAACATGATGGCTTTCTTGTGACAAAAATGCTTGTTACAATATTCGCACATATAAATTCACTTAAAATTGAATTGCCTTTAAAACCAGAATAAGAATTTGTATAGTATAATCTTTTGGAATTTTATTTCTGAACTACTGAAAATGAAGCACTACAGACCCAGTACATAAAACAATTAATGACACAAGTCTACTAAAAACACACATCTAATTTTGTGACCCAAAAGAGGGTTAGGCCTTTCACACCAGCATTACAGCCTATAATTTCATAATGTGACACTGTGTACCCATTGGCTGTACATGACTTTTTTTCCTTGTGAGCTATAATTTCAGGATATTAATTCACTCACCTTGTTACTTCTTCACATATGCCAATCTTTAAATAAATAAATAAATAAAAAAAAAATCATGAAAATAAATATGACACTTCTCGAATTAACATGACAGGTATTCGTACTCTCAAATGCAATGACTGTTCATAGCAACAGTTTCTTTATGGTGCACATCACAATAATATCAATGTGAAATATGGAACTGACTATGCCAGATACCACAGAACCAATACATGTTTAACAGTTACTGAGATTCTTGTCATCTTTGACGACATCAGTATTGTCATGGTATGTTGTTTTCCATGGTGCACACCACACCTACAAACCAGGACACTGTAGCATGATATAACTGAAAGCCCAGCAGCCATAGCAAGTTGGAGTAAAAGCTGCAACTGCTGTGTCACATTGAAGAAGTGCAGCATCCATTCATGTACCAGTGTGCGTGAGAAATCCTAGCATTTACAATAGATAAATTACGGATAAAGTAAATATCACTGACTGACTCAATATGCTGCGATTTTGTGTGTGCAAATAGATATTTTTCATAAGTGGTAAGTGTAAAATTTAAGGGAATCTTGTTCTTCATATGTACGTTAGCATCCTGTCCAGCTGTTCAACTAAACATCTGGTTTTATGATTTAATAATTTAATTGGATAGATAAAAAATCTAATCACCAAATTATTTTGTCAATAATTTATTGTTTTTGTGGTTTCATGATTTGTATTTTTAAAAATGTCATATTGCATATCTATATCTAAATTTTCAGAGCCCAGAGATGAATAAATTTCCATGTAACTGCATTTTATTTGTCTTGTGCTGCAATAGTAGTACACAGAACATGCTTTATTATTTAAGTGTTTATGGCAGAGTACAGTCATTTATTTTTATTAGCTGGCCTAGGTTTCAAGATCATCTTTAACAATCATGAATATTTCAACTGTCCTAAGAAAGTTAGTTCTGGTGTGCAGTGCAGCTGTTGTGATAGACAGCTTCATTAAGGGGGGATGTACTAAAATGGGGAATGAAGACGTCAGTGAGACTCTGTGCACAAGACAGGATAATAGAAAATCAGAGCACTTAATGTAGATCTTGACTTTGCTATAATAGAAATGGAAAGGTTGAGCAGGAGTAAGGATAATGTGAAGTGGGAACTGTAGCAGGAAATAGGGTCCATGGGAAGAGAACAGTTTTGTCTTTTGCACAAAAATCAGGCTCTGCCCTACTACTTCAGTTAAGACATCGAGCTCAGTAGATTTAGGTATGGGAAAGGCACAGCAGGCTTTCAATTCGACACCAGTGGGTTCAGAGAAAGTAGGAAAAATGGTGGAAGTACTGCTCTTACGAAGTCATCTCAGTAGAGGTACAGGCCAGTTGTTGCAGGAAGAATTAGCAAGCAAATACCAAGCTTCAAGCATCAAGTGTGTGTCTTAGGCAAATGGTAGAGCAGATTGGCCAAGAATACTGCAAGCGTGTGTAGCTCTTGAACACGTAAAGATCTCTCTCGTCTGACTGCACACTTTGTCCTTTACCACACCACACTGTATGAGTGGTAATACAGGGAAAGTTAAAAGTGCAGCATTAGATGGCAGTACAGTCATGTGAAGAACACTGAATGCCTTACGTGAGGCTTGGTTTCATACTGTGCTACATTAGGAAATTTGAAAATCTGAAGCTGTGTACAATGTACACTCCTGGAAATGGAAAAAAGAACACATTGACACTGGTGTGTCAGACCCACCATACTTGCTCCGGACTCTGCGAGAGGGCTGTACAAGCAATGATCACACGCACGGCACAGCGGACACACCAGGAACCGCGGTGTTGGCCGTCGAATGGCGCTAGCTGCGCAGCATTTGTGCACCGCCGCCGTCAGTGTCAGCCAGTTTGCCGTGGCATACGGAGCTCCATCGCAGTCTTTAACACTGGTAGCATGCCGCGACAGCGTGGACGTGAACCGTATGTGCAGTTGACGGACTTTGAGCGAGGGCGTATAGTGGGCATGCGGGAGGCCGGGTGGACGTACCGCCGAATTGCTCAACACGTGGGGCGTGAGGTCTCCACAGTACATCGATGTTGTTGCCAGTGGTCGGCGGAAGGTGCACGTGCCCGTCGACCTGGGACCGGACCGCAGCGACGCACGGATGCACGCCAAGACCGTAGGATCCTACGCAGTGCCGTAGGGGACCGCACCGCCACTTCCCAGCAAATTAGGGACACTGTTGCTCCTGGGGTATCGGCGAGGACCATTCGCAACCGTCTCCATGAAGCTGGGCTACGGTCCCGCACACCGTTAGGCCGTCTTCCGCTCACGCCCCAACATCGTGCAGCCCGCCTCCAGTGGTGTCGCGACAGGCGTGAATGGAGGGACGAATGGAGACGTGTCGTCTTCAGCAATGAGAGTCGCTTCTGCCTTGGTTCCAATGATGGTCGTATGCGTGTTTGGCGCCGTGCAGGTGAGCGCCACAATCAGGACTGCATACGACCGAGGCACACAGGGCCAACACCCGGCATCATGGTGTGGGGAGCGATCTCCTACACTGGCCGTACACCACTGGTGATCGTCGAGGGGACACTGAACAGTGCACGGTACATCCAAACCGTCATCGAACCCATCGTTCTACCATTCCTAGACCGGCAAGGGAACTTGCTGTTCCAACAGGACAATGCACGTCCGCATGTATCCCGTGCCACCCAACGTGCTCTAGAAGCTGTAAGTCAACTACCCTGGCCAGCAAGATCTCCGGATCTGTCCCCCATTGAGCATGTTTGGGACTGGATGAAGCGTCGTCTCACGCGGTCTGCACGTCCAGCACGAACGCTGGTCCAACTGAGGCGCCAGGTGGAAATGGCATGGCAAGCCGTTCCACAGGACTACATCCAGCATCTCTACGATCGTCTCCATGGGAGAATAGCAGCCTGCATTGCTGCGAAAGGTGGATATACACTGTACTAGTGCCGACATTGTGCATGCTCTGTTGCCTGTGTCTATGTGCCTGTGGTTCTGTCAGTGTGATCATGTGATGTATCTGACCCCAGGAATGTGTCAATAAAGTTTCCCCTTCCTAGGACAATGAATTCACGGTGTTCTTATTTCAATTTCCAGGAGTGTATAATGAAGAGCAATATTACACTGTTACTGGTGCCTGATACACGAGAATACAACTTCAAAAACAAAATAAAAATACATTTGGGTTTGCAATAGTAATACACCAGCAGTATTGTGTGTGTCACATTGTTCCCTTCAAAATTATTACAACATTTAAGCTCAGATATAGAAAGAGTCTCTATAGCATGCCATTAGTTGTGGAATAAATTATTCTACTTATACATAAAAGAAATAAGTTTTACTACTTAGTACTACTGTACTGATACTGCAATGACTACCGTTGTCAACAACACAAATCACAAGCAGAGCTGTAGCAAGGTAACCCTGCATTCCTGGCAGAGCTCCCTAATCTGAAAGTGATGATTTAACAACCAATGCAACTTAAGAAAACTTACTATTTCTACCACCAGTTTCATAATGTGCTTGACATCTGTGAATTTAGCACAGTGTTTCTTGATGTACAGAGTAACAAATCCCATACAAATAGTCTGTTACTCATTGTAATTTTTGGCACAACTATCCTGCAACTCCATTTTGTACCCTTAGCATGGCAGACACTCAATCAGTGGTATCAGAAAGCAATATGTTCTATATCAAGCCAATGTCTTCAGTTGTCTCTTCAACAGCATTCAAACAGCCAATGTCCGTCATGTCCTTCATTGGCACCAAATATAACAACTCTTCTGTCACTTGTAAATTGGTCTCGACTTCACAAACGTAAATTGCACATTGTACTATGTCCAAAACATCTATCAGTTCATCCAAAAAATGGGGTTTCTTCTATCCTTTCTATTTCTCCATGTAATCTCCTCCTTGTTTTATGGTCTTCCTCCAGCGAGACACAAGTGTGCATATGCCCTGTTGGTACCACACCTTGCTCTGATTGTGTAGCCATGCCTTCACTGTGTGAATCACCTCTTCATTATCTACAAAATGTCTTCCATGAATGGCATCAGCTGTAGGGTGGATGGGGTAACACTGTCCAACACTATTTAGTATTGTGTTCAGAACTCTTCAAGTTTGTGCAAGACTGAGCATTATGTGGAATCAATAAATCACCTGGGTTGTTGTGGCACTAAAGCCACTGGAAGAGCTTCTTGACTTTATAAATCCATCAAGGTTGCTAAGTCATACTGTAATTCCCAGTAATCAACTGCTGTCATTTTATATCAATGTGCATGATGTAAAAAAAAAAAAAAAAAAATAAATAAATAAATAAATTTGGAAACTAAAAGGGTAACAAATAAAAATGAATTTAATGAATGTATCAATATTTTGAAAAGGAAAGTTGCTACTCACCATATAGCGAAGATGCTGTGTCGCAGATAGGCTCAACAAAAAGCTCTCACAATTAAAGGTTTTGGCTGTTAAGGCCTTTGTCAACAATAGAAACACACACACACACACACACACACACACACACACACACACACACACACACACGTGCCAGTGTATGATGGGAGTGGTGACTGGCTGAGGGTAAGGAGGAGGAGGAGGAGGATGAGGAAGGGATGGGGAGGCCTCATGGCTCATACCTTCATAATAGACCTAGATGCAAGACTTGTCCCATACATCCTCCCACCACCACCTACTCCAGTCCGTTCACTAACATCACCTATCCCATCAAAGGCAGGGCTCCCTGTGAAACCAATGGATCCTTCACATCAACACCAGCTTTTCTGAATTGTGCAGGTGGGAACTTTTGCTGCAATACATCCCATGTTCCTGTAACCCTCCTGGCCTCAACCTTCGTTAGTCACTATCCTCATCCATCCAGCCCCTTCCCTGTTCCCATTCCAGTACTACTCAGCCATCATTCCACCATTACACCCAGTCTTTTCATTTCTCTCCTTTTCCACACTCCCCCTCCCCTTCCTGACTCACCCCTGCCCTCCGTCTAACCTGCAGGCTCACTGTATGCCACCTCCATCACTATCCCTCCCCCTCCCCATCCCAAGCCTCCTCCTTACCCCCACCCAGTCGCCACTCCCATCATGCACTGGTGCTTCTGCTCGCAGTGTGGTTTCAGTTGCCTGAGACTGCAGTTGTGTGTGCAAGTTGTGTTCTCATGAGAAACAGTGCCTGCATCACAACAGACGTGCTTGTTAATATGATTTGTGACTGTAGCACTCTCCACTGGCAGCTGTTGGCTGTATCTGGTTTCCAAACCACAAAGACACACTGACAAACTTTCAAAGGTTGTTCAGGGACATGTCCTGAGTATTTTGGTATAAGGCTGAATTCACACTGCATGCTAGACTGGGTTGACGAAAATCGACCTCTCCGATTCACACATTGTAAAAACACTTGGCAGTATATAAGACTATGCCGCACTGTTTTACTAACTTATTTTTTCCTTAAAAGCTTTGCTTTCATTTCGCATGACTTTTTTAGTTCCATATTGTTTCCAATAGATTTTGAAAAAGTATTCAGTTAAAAAATCTGATTTTTGTACATAGTACAGCATCTTAGCTTCTTAATAAACCATTTACCTATTCACAATCTGAAACAGTCTTTGCAAAATGACATTATTTATTAACTATGTGCACTTATCAAATCCTGTAGTGAAAAAGTTTGATAGTGGGTACCTTACTGTTACATATATTTTTGACCATAAATTACTGCGACTGCAATATAACTAAAAATACCAAAGAGTTTTGAAATAGTAGTGACACTGGTATCTATCTCCGTTCAAAAGCAAATGCGAGTTATTGAGTGGCATCAATGTCATGATCGCAATCCTATGGAGCTTGCTCGGGTTTTGCTTAGTGTCAAACACTACAGGAGAGAAAAAAACTAAACTACGAGTACTAGTGATCAATGCAGGTGTAGTGTCAGTCCCTCTTGTTATTTTAATGATCCATGTCTAGAAAAAGCCAAATGTTTACAAATATTTCACTCAACAATGTCCACGTATACTGAACAGACACCTACTATGGTTTTACAATGGGCCACACTTCACATTATAAAAAGCAAACAATTATTTGTTGCCCACATCCTACAATTAGTAGGATGTATATTTTGTATTTGGAACAAGAAGAGAATGATAAATTAATCTAAATTTGCTGTGGATTGACTGTAACAAAGTGCACAACATACTACTCAATTCCTATCCAGTTGGAGATGAAAAACAGCAGATGATAAAAAATATATAATCACATTTATGGACATTTTTATATAAGTTTGATAAATACGCCAGATGTTTATCTTTGATATTTTCACTTTTGGAGCTCTGGGAAAGTGCAGTACCACAAAGTGTAAATAATTATAGCTTTGTATCAGCCCTACATCCACTTTCAAAGAACTGTGCATTGCTCTTATGAATAATATTTATTTAAGGAAATCAATGTAATGAAGCTAAGGCTAAGAGGAAATGCATTTCACTGGACTTCTGCTGAATGTTTCAATGACAAAATTATTAAGTTCTCTTTGCATCTAAGGTGCTTGCATTTCAATTTTTCTTCCTCAACTGAAAGGAAACTGCATGGAGTCAGCACACCCCCAAACAATTCAGAACAGGTAAATGAATTGCTACTAATCGTTTTACAGGATCTTCATGCAGTCCAAACCAATTTAAAGGATGAGATGTTTGTGTTACTGTCTGTTTCTGTTTCCATATAGGTTTTCCCCCCTTGATGGGGTTGTCCCCAGCGGCAAGGCACACTCACTTTTTAGCAGGTGAAGGTTGAAGATAACACAGGTGCAGCCTGAAGTTTTTCACCACTATCCAATTAACGTCATCTTACGTAATAATAATTTCAATTTTCTGTTGATTTTGTTTTCACATTACAGTGACTTGTCAAATTTTGATGCACACGTAAGAAATGGGTGATAATGGAATCACCCCATGAATATTGACTGACATCTAGGAGAGTTTCTTCCTTACATGAAGAACTAAAAAATGTCCCTGAAAAACTTTTATTCATATCACAGAATGAGTAACAATACATTTCAGTATCAGCTGAAGAACATTCAAGACAAAAATTTCAAAGCAGAACATATTTTCACATGAGTATAACACAAGAACCAAAGTTACCTTTAACATTGAAGTAAGTTAAATTAGTACACGATCGTTGTTTTGAAGGAGAACTTTCTGTTGAATTCACTGCCTCCTATTCATTACACACAAGTCCTTGCATTTTGAATTTTACAAACATTTGCATCTGACAAGGTACATTGCCTTTCTCTTATTCATTACACACAAGTTCTTGCATTTTGAATTTTACAAACATTTGCATCTGACGAGGAAGGGAGTTCATTGCCCATCAGGAAGTAGTAAGTATCATCATTTTAGGTGATGTCCTGGTATGCCTTCATCACCACTACTTCACCCTTTTCGAGCTTCAATTTTTAAAAATTCTTCTTCACTATTTTGCCCACTACTTTTCTTCTTTTTTCTTAGTGATGCTGTACTTGATAGTGGTGATTACATTGATATTCCGCAATCCACCTTCTGGTGTTTATCAGCGGGTACCCCATACTACTACTACACTACTAGTCATTTCCTTCGCTGTTCCACATGCAAATAGAATGAGGAGAAAAATGACTTTCTACATGCTTCCGTATGAGCCGTAATTTCTTTTATCTTATCTTCAACTACCTTACGTGCAATGTGTGTTAGACGCAAAAGAATCATTCTGCAGTCAGCTTCAAATGCTGGTTCTCTAAATTTTCTCAATAGTATTCCTTGAAAAGAATGTCGTCTTCCCTCCAGGGATTCACATTTGAGTTCCCGAAGCATCTCTGTAACACTTGCATGTTGTTTGACCCTAACAATAAAAAATCAATTGCAGCTCATGACAACAACTCAGACTGATCTCCATCTTGTGACCCAAAGGTTCTTGAGGTAATTCAGTTTGGCCTGCTGGTTCTGTTTCTTCTGACAATGAACTGTGCGCAACTCTTAGAATTAAAATTTCTTTTAACAAATTCGTGTGGTGAAACTAATGCCAAGTGGAATTGCATTTCTGTGGGCTTTTCCCTGGTTCAGTATTATGGGAGATGCATGAAAACTACTGAAGAAGGAAACTGAAACATCCATTGACGTTGCTGGTCACATATCTAAGTGCATTTACCATTTCATCATCATCATTGACAGAGAAGGATGCACTGTTAAAGCTGAACAGTTTTCTTACAATGCTGATATGCAAACAGATGGTGTCACATTCAACAAGAATTCCATATTACACTCAAAAACAGTCAGAAACACTTTTGTTGAATATTTAGATAAAAATGCAGCTTAAAATAATTAAATGACCTTTAAAAATAGTTTTGGAACTCAAAATACTTAGCACTTAACTATATTTTATGTGCATTTAATTTTGTTGTAAATAAAATAAATTCCAAAAAAAAGATAATTCATATTTCTGCTTTCAATCTGGAACACACTCCTTAGCCATTTTATTTCATAACCTAGAAACTGCATCATGGTAGTGGTATGTGTCCAATGTCTGTATTTGAGTCCATCTTTCACAAAAAAGTAGTTAGAAATAGTCATATAGGCAATGCCAAGAAGTCTTGGATCACTACAGGGATAATAACATCTTGTAGAACAAAGAGGATGTTATACAGTTCTCTCAGGACTTGTAATGATCCAAAGAAACGACAACACTACAAACTTTGCTGTAGCATTCTCAAGAAGGTTATAAATAAATCTAAAAGTATGTGCATAAAATTAGAAATTGAAAGCTCAGAAAATAAAATTAAAACTACACTCCTGGAAATTGAAATAAGAACACCGTGAATTCATTGTCCTAGGAAGGGGAAACTTTATTGACACATTCCTGGGGTCAGATACATCACATGATCACACTGACAGAACCACAGGCACATAGACACAGGCAACAGAGCATGCACAATGTCGGCACTAGTACAGTGTATATCCACCTTTCGCAGCAATGCCGGCTGCTATTCTCCCATGGAGACGATCGTAGAGATGCTGGATGTAGTCCTGTGGAACGGCTTGCCATGCCATTTCCACCTGGCGCCTCAGTTGGACCAGCGTTCGTGCTGGACGTGCAGTCCGCGTGAGACGACGCTTCATCCAGTCCCAAACATGCTCAATGGGGGACAGATCCGGAGATCTTGCTGGCCAGGGTAGTTGATTTACAGCTTCTAGAGCACGTTGGGTGGCACGGGATACATGCGGACGTGCATTGTCCTGTTGGAACAGCAAGTTCCCTTGCCGGTCTAGGAATGGTAGAACGATGGGTTCGATGACGGTTTGGATGTACCGTGCACTGTTCAGTGTCCCCTCGACGATCACCAGTGGTGTACGGCCAGTGTAGGAGATCGCTCCCCACACCATGATGCCGGGTGTTGGCCCTGTGTGCCTCGGTCGTATGCAGTCCTGATTGTGGCGCTCACCTGCACGGCGCCAAACACGCATACGACCATCATTGGCACCAAGGCAGAAGCGACTCTCATCGCTGAAGACGACACGTCTCCATTCATCCCTCCATTCACGCCTGTCGCGACACCACTGGAGGCGGGCTGCACGATGTTGGGGCATGAGCGGAAGACGGCCTAAAGGTGTGCTGGACCGTAGCCCAGCTTCATGGAGATGGTTGCGAATGGTCCTCGCCGATACCCCAGGAGCAACAGTGTCCCTAATTTGCTGTGAAGTGGCAGTGCGGTCCCCTACGGCACTGCGTAGGATCCTACGGTCTTGGCGTGCATCCGTGTGTCGCTGCGGTCCGGTCCCAGGTCGACGGGCACGTGCACCTTCCGCCGACCACTGGCGACAACATCGATGTACTGTGGAGACCTCACGCCCCAGGTGTTGATCAATTCGGCGGTACTTCCACCCGGCCTCCCGCATGCCCACTATACGCCCTCGCTCAAAGTCTGTCAACTGCACATACGGTTCACGTCCACGCTGTCGCGGCATGCTACCAGTGTTAAAGACTGCGATGGAGCTCCGTATGCCACGGCAAACTGGCTGACACTGACGGCGGCGGTGCACAAATGCTGCGCAGCTAGCGCCATTCGACGGCCAACACCGCGGTTCCTGGTGTGTCCGCTGTGCCGTGCGTGTGATCATTGCTTGTACAGCCCTCTCGCAGTGTCCGGAGCAAGTATGGTGGGTCTGACACACCGGTGTCAATGTGTTCTTTTTTCCATTTCCAGGAGTGTATATGGAATGTAATAAAGAGGGAAAGTGGCAGGACAACAGGGAACATGTCTCAGGTAGAGATTAATACAGGGGACAGTATCATAAAGAAACCTGAGTTGGTTGCAGAAATATTTAATAACCACTTTTTGAGAGCAGCAGAGAAGACAGGCTGTAATGGTTCTATGGAAGAATCATTGTCCCTCCTACAGAAAGCTATTAGTAACAGAATCCCACAGATATCCTTACCTCCAGTTACTGTAAGCGAAGTCATAAGAGTAATTAGATCATTAAAAAATAAAAATTCTGCTGGTGTGGACAATATTTCTAGTAAAATACTGAAACACTGTTATAAATTTGTTAGTCCCGTCTTATGCAACATATACAATGCATCCCTACAAGATGGGATTGTCCCTGACAGACTTAAGTTGGCTGTAGTGATTCCTCTCTTTAAAAAAGGGGATAAAAGCATTGTTACAAACTATCGCCCAATATCCCTATTAACTACCTTCTCGAAAATTCTAGAAAAACTCATGCACAGGAGGATTGTAGACCATCTCAACTTCCACAGTATCTTAAGCAAAAATCAGTTTGGTTTTTGTGCCGGTCTTTGTACTGAACAGGCTAATTCTCTTTCAGCAACCAAGTTTTGGAAGTCATTAACAAAAAAATGTCTCCAGTGGGTATTTTTTGTGATCTTACGAAAGCCTTCGACTGTGTAAACCACCAAATTCTTTGGAAAAAGGCAGAATACTATGGTTTAGGTGGTACTGTTGGCTTGTGGCTGCAATCATATCTACAGGATCGGAAGCAGACTGTAATGCTAAATGGCTCTTCTGGAGAACCTGCCTCGTCTGAATGGGGCACGATAACGTGTGATGTGCCTCAAGGCTCTGTTTTGGGCCCACTGCTTTTCCTCATCTTTATTAATGATCTTCCTCTTTGTTCTGAGACAAACAGCAAATTTACCCTGTTTGCCGATGATACCACAATTCTAATTGACGATTTGATTGATCATGATCTTGAAAAAACTACAAATACTGTTTTTAATGACATCTTAAATTGGTTCTCCTCAAATGGTCTCTCGCTCAATGCAGATAAAACTCATTATATGAGGTTCCATACATCACAAAGTAATCCCGATGAAATTAACATAAAATGTAGAGATCAACCAATACAGAAAGTTGAAGACACAAAATTCCTGGGTGCTTACATGGACAGTAAATGTAATTGGTCAGTTCACATTCTTCATCTATGTAAAAAACTTAGCTCGGCAACATTTGCATTACGGGTAATTTCTTCAGTGGCTGAAGTTGACACTATTAAGGTTGCCTACTTTGGCTACTTCCACTCATTGATGTCATATGCTATCATATTCTGGGGGAACCAACCACTTGCAAAAAAAGTTTTCACCATCCAAAAAAAAGCAATCAGAATAATGTGTGGGGTCTATCAAAGACACTCTTGCAGGCACTTGTTTCGGAAGATAGGTATCCTAACAACTGCCTCACAGTATATTTTTTCCTTGCTTACCTTTGTGTGCAAAAATTATTCCATCTACCAAGACAACAGTAAATTCCATGGTTATAACACCAGAAACAAAAACAATCTACATTTAGAAATGAAACGTCTCACTCTGGTACAAAAAGGAGTTTACTACTCCAGCATTAAGCTGTTCAATGCTCTACCACTACATATCAAATGTGTTCATACAGAACTGCCAAAATTTAAACAAGTTCTCAAAGATTACCTGACAGAGAAATCTTATTATACTGTGGATGAATACCTGAAAGAAAATGTATACCATCACTAAACGTATTATGTCTAGAAGTAGTTCAATTAATTTTATTGTGCATTTGGGCATTAGCACACTTTTTGTAACAACAGATTGGCTGTACATGTATTTACTCTTGTAGGCCTAATATCTGATTTAACTTTGTGCTCTTATCTTTAACCTATATTTGAAGCTCCTTTTTCTGTCAAATGGTAGTTATGTTATCTAGCTGACATTGTATCTGTTACTGTATTTATAGTATGTCTTACTTAAACTATGTACAATTTGCCATTGAAATGCCCTTGTATTTATTGTAAGTTTAAATTGAAACCTGTACAATTTGACACGTTCCATATCCTTGTGATTGACTCACTAACTGGATCTACGGAACAAGAAATAAATAAATAAATAAATAAATCTCTAACACCAGACAGGTGGATACAGTTTAATTTCAGTTATGTGATGTTCTACATCCATTAAGGAAGCACGTGGAGTGGGGGGGAGATACACATGTGGGAAAGAGACGATACAGTGGTTCATGTAACATGAGCTATACTACTATTTTAGAATCAGTTCAAGATATTAGACAAAATCTTTCCAATAAATAAAGGCGCACAAAAGAGGAAGTATTTTGGTATACAGCTAATGCTTGTAATTGTTCCACCACTGAAATGTTATGGATTATTCTTTTTTCTTATGCCCAGAGAGAGCTATTGATAGAAAGGGTACATTTACAGAAGTGGATTAACACTTGGTATGACACTTGTGATAAAAGCAGACGGAAGACATCTGATACGTTTACTGTTGAAGCTGAAGTGTAGCTCCATCGGCTTATGCCTGTTGCTGCAAATAATAAAAATCCTGGATGTCACTGGTGCAGAGTGAGCCAGCTCTTGCCATATGTGAGAACACTGCAATGCGAAACAATGGGTTTGACACCCAGGTGTGTTGCAGCACGGCCCGGCATGCATCAGCCCACCAGGCAGTGTGAACACACCTTACAGCACCATGTGTCTCCTGGGGCTCTTTCCGGAGTAATAATGTAATTAAGAGTTATTCAGTTTGTTTCTCCACTTACCTTTGCTTCTGAGAAAATACCTTCACAACAATGAAACAGCCTACAACATATAACCGCTAAAACATGCAACACAAAACACGGGATTTGGTTTCTTGTATAGGACTACATACAGCTGACATGTTTGATGTCACTGTGAGGACAGCTCAACTTCATGTCATCAGGCCACTGTTCCACTGCATTCAATGAACCCATACACGAGGTGCAAATCAGCCAGCCCTTCATCAATAAACCCATCCATAGTACTACTGTATCACTGATATTGCACAACTAACACTGCCAGAAAACAAAACCTTAGATAGCACCGAGCAGTACTAAATGAAAACTTCATGGCAACTAATTAAAGAGAACATTACTGTTGTCAACAGAAGTTGCCATGAGCAAATGGAAAAAGCCACACAGCATGTACCACTGACATCTGCACTGGTGTGCACTGTTTTCAGTGCAGTAGAAATAAAAAGCTAATTGGGGTCAAGAAATCAAAAAAAGTACAATAACTCTGTAATGAGCTGCTGTACACTGTGGATACCTTATAACAAAACACTCAGAAGGTATTCACGAACAACCTCTGAAAGTTCATCAGTGGAGTTCTGGGTCATCTTCTTATAAGGATGAGAAACCTGCTTTACATGAAGTGTTATCGTAAAATTGTGGTGTGCCCCTAGACACTGAACAAATAACAGATTGAAGGAAGAATGATAGCATCTTAACACAAGCACTGAAAACGAGTATCATGAGGAAATTTGGTGCTGATTATTTGGAATCAAAGATCACAGCTTTGTATACAATAAAGAAGATTTTATAAGAAGATGTAAGAGAAAAGCAAGGGTCAATGTCTTTAGTGGAGGGCAACTGATTGTGGCAGACAACTGGCAACTACCTACCGATTTGCAGCCTGAGACACAATTGTGAACCACTTTATGATTTTGCCGAGAGTAAGTTATGGTGGTGCAGTGCAGTTCACATTACGACGTAGCATGTTGCGTGGCTGAGCCATGTGAGCTGTAAGCACACCACAACATTTTTCAAATTTTTTGTTGTTGTGTGACACTGTGTGTTAAAAGAGAATGGAGTTCAAATTAAGTAGTGAGTTCTCAGAACAAGTGTCGGTAACTGTTGTGAGTTAGGGAAGTATTGTTCATGTATTATTATTATTATTATTATTATTTAAACTGTAAGCTAGTATTAACAAGAGGTATGGAAGAGAATTTCAAGGAAATTTTTATGAGCTATTTCTGAACTGGTTACTGAGCTGAAAGCAAAGATAGAACAAATCAATATTAGTATTACGGAGATAAAAGTCAAATTAGATAGAACTGTACTGGCTTTGAAAGGTCAATTACATTCTGATTAAGTTAGGAATGAGGTAAATCAACATTTTGGTGAATTAAATACAGATCTAAAACAAATTTCAGACACTAGCATAAGACAAAAACTTTTAGAGCAATGCAGACCTTAATATGAAGAAGCTATCTCAGATGCCACTTTCACAACATTGGAGGAAGGTGCAAATGAGTTCAATGAACAAAAAGTTCATGAAAAAATCGAGTCATCCATCAGTAAACCTCATTCATTGACTGAAGAGGAGAAAATAGCAGAATTTTTTACATTAAGAGCAGAAGTTTATTTAAAATCTATTGTATATAAGGAATCTGGTTGGAAGGGACTATTTAGAACACAGATATAGCTTGACTGCTGGGAGAAATGCATATATGAATTTTGTAGACAGTTTAAAATAACTGGAATGATTTTTGTTGTTGTGTAGTAATTGATGTCAATTTGGTTGAATTGTCCAATTGCAGTACTAAAATTTGTAATCATGATTTAATAGTAATATTAAGGGAAGATTACTAATAAAAGAAGACTTACAATTGTTCCTGTTGAAAAGTTGTATGATTTTGATTTGATTGTGAAACTAAAAGAGAGATTGGTTACAAAATGTAAAAGCATAGTTATGTTTGAGACTGGAATTGTAGTGGAAGAGGCACCACATGATGTATTAGTAAAGGGAATGGGACACCAGATCTACATCTGTATACATACTCTGAAAGCCACCATACGGTGCGTGGCGGAGGGTACCCTTTACCACAACTAGTCGTTTGCTTTCCTGTCCCACTCGCAAACAGAGCGAGGGAAAAACAACTGTCTATATACTTCTGTATTAGCCCTAATTTCTTGAATCTTATCTTCACGGTCCCTATGCAAATAGTATGTTGGTAGCAGTAGGATCGTTCTGCAGTCAGCTTCAAATGCCCGTTCTCTAAACTTTCTTAGTAGATTTCTTCGAAATGAGTGTCTTCTTCCCTCAAGAGATTCCCACTTAAGCTCCTAAGGCATATCTGTAACACTTGCATGCTGATCGAACCTACCGGTAATAAATCTAGTAGCTCGCCTTTGAACTGCTTCAATCTCTTCTTTCAATCTGATGTGGTGTGGATCCCAAACTCTCAAGCAGTACTCAAGAACAGGTCGCACTAATGTCCCATATGCAGTCTCCTTTACAGATGAACCACACTTTCCTAAAATTCTCCCAATAAACAAAAGTTGATTATTTGCCTTCCCTTCCACAATCCTCACATGCTCATTCAATTTTATATTATTTCGCAACATTACAGGTTTGTTTTTTTGACTCATTCACATTTACTTACATTTTTCTATATTAAGAGCCAGCTGCAATTCATCACACCAACTAGAAATGTTGTCTAGGTCATCTTGTACCAACCTACAGTCACTTATTTTCAATGCCTACCTGAAAACCACAGAATCACCAGCAAATTACTGCAGATTGCTGTCCACCCTGTCTGCCAGATCATTTACTTACATAGAAAATAGCAACAGTCCTATCACACTTCTGCGGGGCGATCCTGGTGTTACCCCTGTCACCCATGAACACTGGCTGTTGAGGACAACAGACTGGGTTCTATTACTTAAGAAGTCTTTGTGACAGTCAAATATCTGGGAGCCTATTCTGTATGCACATATCTTCATTAACAGTCTGCAGTGGGGCACCACATCGAATGCTTTTCAGAAGTCTAAAAATGTGGAATCTGCCTGTTGTCCTTCATCCAAAGTTCACAGTATAGTATGTGTGTAAAGACAAGCTGGATTTCGTATGAGCAATGCTTTCTAAAGCCGTGCTGATTCACTGACAGGAGCTTTCTGGTCTTTAGGGAATTTATTATATTCGAACTCAAAATATGCTCAAAAATTCTGCAGCAGAATGATGTTAAGGATATTGGTCTGTACTTTTGCACGTCAATTCTTTTACCGTTCTTATATTCAAGAGTCACCTGCACTTTTTTCCAGTCGCTCGGCACTTTGTGCTGGTCGAGAGAGTCACGATAAATGCCAACTCCAACTAAGCAAGGGGCCAATGACGAAGACTACTCTTTGTAAAACTGAATTTGTATTCCATGCGGGGCTGTTGACTTATTTGTTTTCAACTGTTTTAGTTGTTTCTTTATGCCAGGAATGCTTATTACTATGTCATCCATAAGAGACTCTGTGTGATGGTCAAATGAAGGTACGTTTGTGCTATTCTCCCATATGAACGTGGAATTTAAAACTTCAGCCTTCCTTTTTGCTATTTTCTACTGTCAAACCAGCCTGGTCAACAAGTGACTGGATGGAAGTCTTAGACCCACTTAGAGATTTTATACAGGACCACAATTTTTTCAGGTTCTCCACCAGATCTTTAGCCAAGGTATGGCGGTGGTAGCTGTTGTAATCTTTGCGCACAGATCTTTTCACAAATACACATATCTCTACTAATCTTTGCTTGTCGTTATTGGCATGTTTTTTTTATTTATTTATTTACACATCAACTTCAGTAGGACCAAATTGCGGAACAAATCTCCAAGGTCATGGAACATGTTAATACATGAAATTACGACATAAAAGTAATAAAAGATAAAAATAAAATGTTTATGAGCCCGAAAAAAGTAAAGCCATAAGTTTAAGTAAACACAAACAACACTACAACAAGAATCAGCTTGAAACTTCCTGGCAGATTAAAACTGTAAGCTGGACCGAAACTTGAACTTGGGACCTTTGCCTTTCGCGGGCAAGTGCTCTACCGACTGAGCTACCCAAGCATGACTCACGCCCCATCCTCACAGCTTTACTTCTGCCAGTGAGTCGTGAGTCGTGCTTGGGTAGCTCAGTTGGTAGAGCACTTGCCCACGAAAGGCAAAGGTCCCGAGTTCGAGTCTCGGTCTGGCACACAGTTTTAATCTGCCAGGAAGTTTCACATCAGCGCACACTCTGCTGCAGAGTGAAAATCTCATTCTGGAAGAATCAGCTTAATTTCTCAAGGAATTCCTTGACAGAATAGAAGGAGCAACCCATGAAGAAACTTCAGTTTTGATTTGAAAGTGTGTGGATTAATGCTAAGATTTTTGCATTATAGTGGTAGCTTATTGAAAATGGATGCAGCAGTATACTGCACACCTTTCTGCACAAGAGTTAAAGAAGTCCAATGCAAATGCAGGTTTGATTTCTGCTGAGTATTAACTGAGTGAAAGCTACTTATTCTTGGGAATAAGCTAATATTGTTAACAAGAAATGACAGTAAGGAACATATATATTGAGAGGCCAATGTCAAAATACCCAGACTCACGAATAGGGGTTGACAAGAGGTTTGTGAACTTACACCACTTTTTGCCTGAACTGCCCGTTTCTGAGCCAAAAATAACCTTTTGGAATGGGAAGAGTTACCCCAAAATATAATACCATTCGACATAAGCGTATGAAAATAAGCAAAGTAGATTAATTTTTGTGTCAAACGATCACTCATTTCAGAAACCGTTCGAATAGTAAAAATGGCAACATTAAGTCTTTGAACAAGATCCTGAAGGTGGGCTTTCCATGGCAGTTTACTGTCTATATGGACATCTAGAAATTTGAAAGGTTCAGTTTCACTAATCATATGCCCATTCTGTGAAATTAAAATGTCAGGTTTTGTTGAATTGCGCGTTAGAAACTGTAAAAACTGAGTCTTACTGTGATTTAGCGTTAAGTTTACTTTCACCTACAAGCCCTGAACTTATATCATGAACTGCACTATTTGAAATCGGGCCAATGTTGCGCACAACATCCTTTACTGCCAAGCTAGTGTTATCAGCAAACAGAAATATTTTAGAGTTATCCATAATACTAGAGGGCATATCATTTATATAAATAAGGAACAGGAGTGGCACCATTACTGACCCCTGGGGCACCCCCCACTTGACCGTACCGCACTCAGACACCACACCACAGAGCCATTCTGAACACTGTGAATAATGACCTTTTGCTGTCTGTTGCAATAGTAAAAGATGAACAAATTGTGAGCTACTCCCGTATTCTGTAATGGTCCAATTTCTGGAGAAATATTTTGTGATCAACACAATCAAACACCTTAGTTAAATCAAAAAAATGTGCCTAGCGTTTGAAACCTTTTGTTTAACCCATTCACTATCTCACAGAGAAAAGAGAATATAGCATTTTCAGTTGTTAAATGACTTCTAAAGCCAAACTGCACATTTGATAGAAAATTGTGTGATATAAAGTGATGAATTATCCTTACATACATAGTCTTTTCAATAGATATAGCAAACACTGAGGGCATAGAAATAGGTCTAAATTTGTCTACATTATCCCTTTCTCCCTTTTTATAAAGTGACTTTACAACTGAGTACCTTAATCGTTCAGGAAGCTGACCATTCCTAAAGGAAAAATTACAAATATGGCTAAATACAGGGCTAACATGTGCAGCACAGTACTTTAATATTCTGCTAGGCACTCCATCATATCCATGATAGTTCTTAGTCTTCAGCAATTTAATTATTGACTCAATCTCCCCCTTGTCTGTATCATAGAGGAGTATTTCAGACATCAATCTCAGAAAGGCATTTGCCAAGAGCGTTATATGATTCCCTGTAGAAGTTTTTATTTAATTCACCAGCAATGCCCAGAAAACGACTGTTAAATACCGTACATATATCCAACTTATCAGTAACAGAAATATTTTTATTACGAACTGACTTTATATACTTGATCTTGTGCTGCTGACCAGACTCTTCCTTCACAACTGACCATATGATTCTAATTTTATCCTGTGAATTAGCTATTCTATTTGCTTACCACATACTCTTTGCCTTCCTAATAACAGTTTGAAGCACCTTACAGTACTGTTTGTAATGGGCTACAGTAGCTTGATTGTGACTACTTCTAATGTTTTGATATAATTCCCACTTTGTTCTACATGATATCCTTATCCCACTAGTCAGCCACCCAGTATGCATTTTACTGCTAGTACCCTGTTTAGAACATTCTAATGGAAAGCAACTCTTGAAGAGCATGAGAAATGTGTTAAGGAAAGCATTATATTTATCATCTATATTGTTGGCACTATAAACATCCTGCCACTCTCATTCCTTGACGAGATTTAAAAAACTCTCTACTGCTGTTGGATTAACTTTCCTACATAGTCTGTAATTATATGTGACATCTGATGAGTACAAAAGCCTTTTAGTGTTAAAATTTTTGCATCATTGTCTGAAAGGCCATTCACACTTTTACTAACATTATGCCCATCTAGTAATGAAGAATGAATAAAAATATTGTCTATAGCTGTGCTACTGTTCCCCTGCACCCTAGTTGGAAAAAAACGTAGTCTGCATCAGATCATATGAATGAAGGAGATCTATCAACATCCTTTTTCTTGCAACATCATATACAAAATTTATATTAAAGCACCATATGTAAATAATTTCTTGTACTTCCTATAAAGTGTATCAAGGAACCTCTCTAGTTTGAGCAGAAATGCTCTGAAGTCAGAGTTAGGAGACCTATAAACAACAACAATTAGAAGTTTAGTTTCACTAAATTCAACTGCTCCTGCACAACATTCAAACATCTGTTCAGTGCAGTGCCGTGATATGTCTATGGGCTCAAATTGAATACTGTTTTTTATATACATGGCCACTCCCCCACCCCAAAAATAACTCCTTGAAAAACAGCCAACTAACCTGTATCCTGGTAAAGGAAGTGTCTGAATTGTCAAATCATTTAAGTGGTGCTCCAATAAACCAATAATTTCAGAGTCAACATCTACACTCCTGGAAATTGAAATAAGAACACCGTGAATTCATTGTCCCAGGAAGGGGAAACTTTATTGACACATTCCTGGGGTCAGATACATCACATGATCACACTGACAGAACCACAGGCACATAGACACAGGCAACAGAGCATGCACAATGTCGGCACTAGTACAGTGTATATCCACCTTTCGCAGCAATGCAGGCTGCTATTCTCCCATGGAGACGATCGTAGAGATGCTGGATGTAGTCCTGTGGAACGGCTTGCCATGCCATTTCCACCTGGCGCCTCAGTTGGACCAGCGTTCGTGCTGGACGTGCAGACCGCGTGAGACGACGCTTCATCCAGTCCCAAACATGCTCAATGGGGGACAGATCCGGAGATCTTGCTGGCCAGGGTAGTTGACTTACACCTTCTAGAGCACGTTGGGTGGCACGGGATACATGCGGACGTGCATTGTCCTGTTGGAACAGCAAGTTCCCTTGCCGGTCTAGGAATGGTAGAACGATGGGTTCGATGACGGTTTGGATGTACCGTGCACTATTCAGTGTCCCCTCGACGATCACCAGTGGTGTACGGCCAGTGTAGGAGATCGCTCCCCACAACATGATGCCGGGTGTTGGCCCTGTGTGCCTCGGACGTATGCAGTCCTGATTGTGGCGCTCACCTGCACGGCGCCAAACACGCATACGACCATCATTGGCACCAAGGCAGAAGCGACTCTCATCGCTGAAGACGACACGTCTCCATTCGTCCCTCCATTCACGCCTGTCGCGACACCACTGGAGGCGGGCTGCACGATGTTGGGGCGTGAGCGGAAGACGGCCTAACGGTGTGCGGGACCGTAGCCCAGCTTCATGGAGACGGTTGCGAATGGTCCTCGCCGATACCCCAGGAGCAACAGTGTCCCTAATTTGCTGGGAAGTGGCGGTGCGGTCCCCTACGGCACTGCGTAGGATCCTACGGTCTTGGCATGCATCCGTGCGTCGCTGCGGTCCGGTCCCAGGTCGACGGGCACGTGCACCTTCCGCCGACCACTGGCGACAACATCGATGTACTGTGGAGACCTCACGCCCCACGTGTTGAGCAATTCAGCGGTACGTCCACCCGGCCTCCCGCATGCCCACTATACGCCCTCGCTCAAAGTCCGTCAACTGCACATACGGTTCACGTCCACGCTGTCGCGGCATGCTACCAGTGTTAAAGACTGCGATGGAGCTCCATATGCCACGGCAAACTGGCTGACACTGACGGCGGCGGTGCACAAATGCTGCGCAGTTAGCGCCATTCGACGGCCAACACCGCGGTTCCTGGTGTGTCCGCTGTGCCGTGCGTGTGATCATTGCTTGTACAGCCCTCTCGCAGTGTCCGGAGCAAGTATGGTGGGTCTGACACACCGGTGTCAATGTGTTCTTTTTTCCATTTCCAGGAGTGTATAAGCAGTTCACAAACTTTATCTCTAATAACTCTTATATTTTGATGAAATATGCTAACTCCTTCTCTGGAAACATGATGTCCTCTGGAGATGAGCCCTTAGTTAGAGGGAAATCTTTTAAGCAGGTATGCCTATCAGCTGACTTCAATCTAAAAAAAAGATGCAGGTCTAACACGAACTACTACAGGAATTTTTCCATGAGTGGTCCCATCACCACCCACTACACTGTCACCTATAAGCTTTGCCACCCTTCCCTTCCCATACCTATTGAGCTATAGACCATGCCTAGTGAACCCCAATCCACTAACAGACACAACTGGCACCACTGAAATGTGTCCCATGCCCTCCACCATCAGTGTCATCTCCAGCACCATATTACTGTGCCTAACAGGCACATTAAGATGAGGCCGATCATTACACTAAAACAGTTGCACGAAATGCACATTAGTGCCACAGTTTGAGTAGCTATCTTTACCAGGTCACCACCTACATAATATTCACTGTCCCAATCAAGACTGTTCCCTGCTCCACACACTATCACTACCTGATCCTCCTCCGTAAAATTCCTACATAACTCTCCTATGCCGTCAGTCACCTGAGCCAACCCTGCACTAGGCTTCACAATGCTGGTGACTCCCCAACACTTCCTGCAACTGCTGCCCCACACCTCCACCGTGCGAACTACCTAGCAACAGAACCTTCTTCTTTCTGTTGGACTTTGCAACTGACCTAGGCCTCCTAAGTGCTGAGGACTGCTGCATGTTCCCTACACCTACAAGAAGGTCCTCTCCACTCAACTCTGACAGTTGCTCAAATATATTGCATATATGCAAAGTATAGGTGTCTGAATACCTCCTCCTCCTAGCTGCCTACTTGCCAGCTGCCAGTTCTCATTCCCCAGTACCCTTCACCTTCCTCAATCTATCTAGTTCCTCCTTTGCATGTTGTAACTGCACCTGAAGGGCACAGATCTTATGCTTCTGCTCCTCTATCAACTTATATCTACTACAGATTTTGCATTCCCAGGAGAGGATCTCGCTAGCATGCCCACTGGCTTTCCCACTGTGTTCCCCTCAACGAAAATACTTTGAACCAATCCCAGACTGTAACCCAATACTCACAAAACTACGACAGAACCCATACTTCACACTCGTGGTAAAATTTTACAGTTACTGAAAAAAAAAAAAAAAAAAAAAAATTATACGCCTACTTTACCTAAGTTCAGCTACACCAGTAGAACTACACACATTAAAAAAAAAGTTTGCATTACCTCGGTTCCCAGAACTCCTGAAGACAGACATTGACTAAGGATATTGTATCACAGACACACTAAGGATATTGTATCACAGACACAGTCCCTTTGACTGTTCAGTGATGCCACTAAACCCGCCCAAAGATGTAAACAAGCATGCATTAGCAGCACCTATTAGACATGGGGTCCAACAGCTGATCAGTTCCAGTCATTCCCCCAAGAAGGAGGTACACGGCTCGTGTTGTCTGTAGTTCAACCATGCCTAGACAGTCAATACCACGGTTCGATCACATCCACATTGTCACTTTGAGCCAGAAAGGGTTCTCAACAAGGGAAGTGTCCAGACATCTTAGAGTCAACCAAAGCAATGTTGTTTGGAGATGGAAGAGATACAGTAGCTGTTGACGACATGCCTCGCTCAAGCCGCCCGCCCAAGGGCTACCACTGCAGTGGGTGACCACTACCTACGTATTATGGCTCGGAGGCACTCTGGCAACAATGCCACCATGCTCAATAGTGCTTTTTGTGCAGCCACAGGACGTTGTGTTACGACTCAAACTGTACGCAATAGGCTGCGTGATGCACAACTTCACTCCTGATGTCCATGGCGAGATCCATCTTTGCAACCATGACACCGTATGGGCCCAACAACATGCTGAATGGACTGCTCAAGATTGGCATCACATTCTCTTCACCAATGAGTGTCGCACATGCCTTCAACCAGACAATCGTTGGAGACAGGTTTAGAGGCAACTCGGTCAGGCTGAATGCCTTAGACACACTGTCCAGCGAGTGCAGCAAGGTGTGACGTACTCCAGTGGTAGTCATTGAAGGCGCTGTAATGGCTGTATGATATGTGAATGCCATCCTCTGACCAATAGTGCAACCATATCAGCAGCATATCGGCAAGGCATTCGTCTTGCTGGATGACAATTCGTGCACCCATCATGCACAACTAGTGAATGGCTTCCTTCAGGATAACGACAACGCTCAACTGGAGTGGCCAGCATGTTCTCCAGACATGAACCCTATTGAACATGCCTGGGATCGACTGAAAAGGGCTGTTTTGGACAACGTGATCCACCAACCACTCTGAGGGATCTACGCCAAATTGCCATTGAGGAGTGGGACAATCTGGACCACGTGTGCCTTGATGAACTTGTGGACAGTATGCCACGACGAATACAGGCATGCATCAGTGCAAGAGGATCTGCTACTGGGTATTAGAGATACCGGTGTGTACAACAATCTGGACCACCACCTCTGAAGGTCTCACTGTATGTTGGTACAACATGCAATGTGTTGTTTTCATGAACAATAAAAAGGGCAGAAATGATGTTTATGTTGATCTCTATTCCAATTTTGTGTACAGGTTCCGGAACTTTCGGAACCGAGGTGAAGCAAAACTTTTTTTGATGTGTGTATTTACAAAACTAATAATAGTGGTATCAAAATTGTTTCTCTACTAAGAAAGCAGCTACCTGTATTAATACTACTAAACCACAACTAATACCAATACCAACAGAACTACACATAATTATTAGCTAAAACCAAAAATTCAACCAGCCACTAGAACATTCAACAAAGTTAAAACACTGAATGAAAATTTTACTGAAATAATTCACTAGAAACAACAAGAAATGTCAGCTGGAAACCAAAGCACAAAATGTACTAAATGACTTCAACACACAGAAAACTTAAAAACACCACAGTGAGTGAACCTTTCCAAAAGTTGATTAAATCGTGATTTCGCCACAAACAGCATGAAATACCACTGAAAATTATTAAATTTAACAACTATACAACAGTGCACAAATAACTTTTATCAGTACTTTGCTTTATAACTGCACGCCGCAAAATGTAAACACTCTACTGTTCTATTTTGAACTGAGAGTACAACAGCCTTTGCTTCCTCAGCAAGTTCTGAATTTCGTTATTAAACCACGGTGGGTGTTTTCAGTCCTTAATCCACTTACTAGACACATACTTGTCCAGGGCAAGATTTACAATATGTTTAAACTTAACACGTAATTCCTCTACGGCCATCATTCTGGAACTAAATCATAGTTCAGTGTCTATGTGAGATGCTAACAACTGCTTATCTGCTCTTTCTACCAGAAACACTCCCCTAGCCCCCTTGACTGATTTATAAACTTATGCAACCATTGTTGCTATGATGGTGTCATGACCACTAATCCCCATCTCTATACTGACACCATCAATAAGGTCCAGCCTTTTCCCAGCGACTTTCAAGTCGTCTAATTGTGTTACTACCTGCTCCAGGGGTAAATCTAGCGTTAGCATTGAGACATTTTTCTTTTCTTCGTTTACAATACAACAGTCAAATTCTAAATTAATTTGAGGTATTATATCTTTCTTTGTTAAGTTACTATGAATTACTCAATCTGTTTGTATGAACACTCTCGTTCCATACCCTTTACACTTACTATAAAAACTTATTTTTCCTACTCCTTTCATTAATAAGTCCTTCGGGGGTTCCTTTCCACATAATACTGTCAGTCCTTCTTCCTTAAGAGCTACATATAGCCATTCATTACCGTTTAGATGGGTCCAAAGGCTCTGATTCAGTGCAACTATTTTTCGCACACAATCTTCCGGAATATCTCTTACCGGTTGTAACAATTTGGCTTCGCATTCCTCATGGTCGAATGGCGATAGCAATGCGAATGACTGTCTGCACAGTCTTCTATTCTTACTCAGTTCTTTACATTTTAGATCATCCGCAGAAAGTTTCGCGTACTGCCTTTTGGATTCATCTATCAGTAGAAATTATTTCTCTGGCTTCCTTTCATATCTGGGATCTCCTTTGGTAATGGGAGAACTCTATACAGATTAAAATTATTATTATCATCTATTAAAGGAATGTTAATTACGTACCCTAGTATGCTACCGGAAATGTAAACATCTAAATCAATTATTCTTAACAAGAGGTAGCCTGACGACTCCGCGAGAGGAACAGGAAACTTCACGTCCTTTAGTTCGTCTCGTATTAAGCTCAGATACTTCACAATTTGGACTGGATTAATGATGTGAGGCTGCAGTATTCCCTTTTGAGCATTTACAATGGCATTTATCATCTGCTCATATTCCTCTTCGATTTGGCCAAACACTGCCGCTAATTGTTATACTTGTTCCGTTACAGTGGCAAAAGATGCTACTCGTTTGAAACCCATATCTGTTTCCTTCACGTATTCCTTCATGAACCTTTCTAGTCTCTGCATGCCTGTCCTTAGAATGTGTTCATTTGATTCTAGTGTATATACTGTTCTGTTTACTCCCGCTAATGTGGCCCTTACCACTGCCACCTGTTCCTTAGTTAACCTCAGCAACCCTTCAGAGTTCCTCTCCATAGCGTCTATTCTTTCTTTACAGTATGCTGCGTCCGCTTCGTCCAATGTTCCGAACAGTATCTTACTTACCTGTCCGACGAAGTTGAATACTCCTCTCTTTCTTCTGGTTTCGTGTTTTGTGAGTTGCTGTACGAGTTGCTGCAGACCTGTAATCTTTTCCACATGATGTGTAACTTGTTGATCTAGTACTAAACATTCTATTAATCCTACATTTAATTGTTTCAATGTTTCATTGCACCTCTGTACCGCTGCCTTACCGTACCTCTCTGCTTTCTGAAATCTTTCTGTTATTACATCTAAGTTAACATATGTGACTATTCTCCATGTGGTACTGTATATTTCTACTTGTCTTACATTATCGTAATATAGTCCTGATGAACTTGGTATTGGGGTCACTTTGAAATCGTTCGTTTCGTATCCTGATGCAACGAAGCTGTATGTTGTTATCACTATGATGAGTTGCACAACTTGCCACTTGAGTGCCATACCTGAAATTTAAATGAACTGTTTCAGCCTGTTGGCATGTACTTTTGTTTCCTTATTTCTCTTAACTCTTATAACTACGTTAGGACCTTCCACTTTTAACACTTCAAATGGACCTCTGCACTGCGAATCTAGTTTCCGAGATCTATCACGTCTCACTGATTCGTCGTGTAATAACACCTTGTCCCCTACATTGAATTCTTTTGGGTTCTGCTTCAGATCATACTGTCCTTTACTGATTACCTTATTCCTTATAATAGAATCCGTAGCCACTCTGTGGGCTTCCTGAATTCTTGCTCTTAGCTTATTGACATACGAATCGTAATCGTAACTTACCTGCGGTGTTTCTTGCTGCAGTACTCCTGGTACGTTAACCTTCCTTCCGTAAATTAACTCGAATGGTGTATAACCTGTGCTGCTGTGTGGTGTAGTGTTGAACACAAAAATTGCATACGGCACCCATTTGTTCCATGAACTTTGATCTCCTGTTACAAAGTGTCTGAGATATTCTACAATTGTTCTATGACTCCTTTCTAGAGCACCATTTGACTCAGGGTGGTACGCTGTGGTATTTATACATTTTACCTTCAACAATTTACATACACTTTTAAACACGTCACTCAGAAAATTCGATCCTTGGTCTGTTAACAAAACTGATGGAATCCCATATCTTAGTACTATATTTTCTACGAATGCTTCCGCTACTGTTTCAGCGTCTTGCTTGTCAATCAGGACTGCTACGGTGAATTTGCTCAGATCGTCTTGGAATGTTAGCATGTACCTTTTCCCTGTACTAGATACATCTAGTGGACCCACTATATCCATTGCACATTTTGCAAATACTGTTTCAGCTGTGTCCGTAATTTCTAAGGGCATCCTTGTTTTCATCTGTGTGTTTTTGTTCTTTTGACATGATAGACACTTCCTAATATAATTTTCAATGTCCCGCTTCATTCCGCGCCACTGCTTGTACGCTTTTATCCTTTCGAATGTCCTATGCATTCCTTGGAGCCCTCCCAAGGGATTATCGTGCATCTCTTTTAATATACTCTCCTTTTCTTCAGGGCTAATTTCCTCACTACTATTTGTTTCCTGGTCTATCTCACCTGACACTTGCACTTGCCGCATGTTTACGGGACTCTGTTCCGCCTTTGCTTGTGCTACGGGGGTTCTTTCTGCCTCCACATTTCGCTTTGAACCTCTCTCTTCCTTTCCTTCATGCCTTATCCAGCTTAACGCGTCCGCATTACTGTTTAGCCTTCCTGGCTTATATACTACCTCGTAGTCGTACTCTTCGAGCTTCAGTCTCCACTTTAGGAGCCTCGAACTCGGATCCTTCACACTAAATATCCATGTTAGTGGCTTATGGTCTGTCACCGCTGTGAATTTTCGCTCATACACGTATGGTCTAAACTGCTTTACCGCGTACAGTATACCCAACAACTCTCTTTCCGTTGTACTATAGTTCAGTTCTGCTTTGTTCAGTGCTCTGGATGCATATGCAATCGGCAAGTCTTCGCCAATCTTTTTCCCTTGCGATAACACGGCGCCCAACGCTGCATTACTCGCATCCATTGTGATTATAAACGGTTTCGTAAAGTCAGGGTACTGAAGTAACGGAGGATTCACTAATTTCTCTTTCAGTTCGTCGAACGCATTGTTCTGTCGTTCTCCCCATTGGTACTCTACTCCTTTCTTTAAGAGATCATGGAGAGGTTTTGCAATTTTGCTGAAATTTGCAATGAAATGCCGATAGTACCCTATCAGTCCTAGAAACCCTTTTAGTTCTTTTGTTGTTCTCGGCTGTGGGAAGAACTTCACCTTCTCCACCCTTGCCACATCCGGTGATATTCCCTTGTCCATGATACAATGGCCTAGGAAGATTACCTCCTTCCTCAGGAATTCACACTTGTCTGGTTGCAACTTCAAATTTTGCTCTCGCAACCTGTCAAATATTTCCCGGAGTTTTTCGTTATGCTCCTGCAGGTTTCTCCCATAACATACTAAGTCGTCCAAATAGACAAAACACCCCACACCTGGCACCAAAAGTTTTATTTATGTCGTGTCCCAAGCGTGGGTATTGCGAGGGATTGAGCGACATGGTTTGTGGATGGGATTTAGCTGGTTGACCTTAGTGAGAGGGAGACTTTTTGATCTGGCTAAGATGTAGAAATACCTAGTGTCAAGGTACAAGGCTAGGAAGCGGGTAGAATTTAAGTCTTGATAACTTTAACAAATTGCAGTTTATTCCGAATAAATACAGCTCACCCTAACGGCGTGGTGATTGCATTCACAGGAAGGCCAAGTCTAATACAGAGACGGTGACTGACTCCACTGTTCCGACTGCCTACTAGAAGCTCTGCAATATTTTCCAGCACCCTACGTTAGAGTCCCGCGGCTACACCCTAACGCTCTCCAGCGACTATCTCCGGCTGCCTGCCTACAGCCCATTCCTCAGCCCAAGTCTGCTGCTGCTATCATGCTCCAACAACTCGACTAGACAAGACTACAAGACGACAAAGACCCCCCAGAGCGGCGTGCTCTCGGATTTTGTTAGCGTTTCCCCTTCGACCCCGCCAGCGCTTGGCATGACGTAGTGTCGAAGGCAACTTGTCCTTATTTGGTATCGTTAAAGCATTGTTGCTGCTATTGTTCTTCAGAGGCTGAGTGGAGGGATAGAGGCGCCTCTCCCTATATGGTCACGCACTGTGTCCTGAGCCCTTCATTGGCTCCTCATGACGTAGCGCTGTCCCCACCAAAAGCCCTCTTTCTTTCTCTCTCCACTCCCAGACCTCTCTCTCTAGCCAGGAATGCTTTCTGTTGATACTCCTTAATTGATTGCTTATCATGAGTCTCTACACAGACCTTCGTTTGTATCTGCTGGCTATTTACTTTCTTATCAAGCGCCGCTGCCCAACAGTTTGAGTGCCGCCTCGGCTGACCCTTCAGCCATGCCTGGCGTCCAGCGCTACAACTTTAACTTCTTCCTACGTACTATTCTCACGGTACTGCAATTAGACTTGGCTTGTTCCTGCGGTTACAACACTGCCTAGCCTAAAAAACTGCCATGTGCTCTCCACAGGTACTCTACCAACCGAGTAGCTGCTTCTTTTGTGCAGTACAAAGACAAGACTGATGTGATCCTTCAGGGAGTTCACATTCTTTGTGTAGTTGTTACCTAAAAGGTCCTGAGCTGTCTGTCATATTTTTTCTGATTTCATTTTCTACACAATGATCCTACCCTCTTACTATTCTGTACACTCTGTTTATAGTATTTATTATTATCAGTATCTATCTACATAGTGATTTATTGAAAAACAACAACATGGAAAGAATAGATTGTAACTCATCACGCAGAGGAGTCTTGTTTTTTGTCACAGACAGGCACTGCCAAAAGGACTGCTAAAATATTGAGCTTCTGAACAAAGTCGTTTTTCTGCCCTGTGACAGTGGCCATGTGCATGTTGCACTGGTGTGAATGTGTGTGTTTAATTTCTATTTTGGAATAAGGACTTTATCCAATAGCTCAATATACTAGCAGTAATTTTCATTGTGCCTGTCTGTGACTCAACGCCTCTTCTATGTGGTGAGTAGCAATTTATCCTTACAGTATTATTGCTATTCCATCTAGGACTTTCCATCATTTTGATTAACAGAAAAAACTAGAGACGAAAAGTCAAGGAACATTTATGAGGAGGATGGGTAATCCACACTGCCTCACAATAGCAGGATGTTGAGATCAATTTCCACAGCCTATGGGGTTGAAGCTGGTCCCCTGGCCCACCAGTGAAGTCCTTCCTCAGCCCCCTCCGAAACAGATTCTGGGGTGGGGGATGGGAAGGGTGTCTGTCTTTGGGGCTAGCTAGCTTCTTTTCTTCTTTGGTCTCAGCATTCCTGATCTTTTTCCTTCCATACTTCCCTCTTTTGGGTAACAAGCCCAGCTTTCCATCTGTCCACATTATTGATAGTTGATGTACAATTAGCCAGGAGATCAATCATCAAGACTGAGGATTGTTTGGCTGCCTCAAAGTAACTTTTCTTTAGCACCACCCAGGGGACACCTGTAGCTTTTTAAAGTGTTTACTGGAGAAAGAAAGAGCTCCACCGAGGTGCTCAACAATAGGCTAGCACAGGGCTCAGTCCTTGCCCCACTGTTGTTCAATCTTTACATTTCAGACATTCATAACACAATCTAGAAAGTTTGGCTATGCAGACAACTGGGCCCTAACTGCACAACATGGATCATTTGAGGCCACTGAAGACATCCTGTGCTCTGAACTGAAGTCACTGAGTGGCTACTTTTGCAAATGCAGACTGCAGCTAAACACGAACAAGATCGAAGTATCGTGCTTCCACCTATACAACCACTCACCACTCAGCAAGAAGAAAGCTCAACATTATATTTGAAGGGAAATGCCTTAACTATAACAACTACTGCAAATATCTAGGAGTTACACTGGGCAGAATGCTCTCTTACAAGGAGCACCTGACAAAGACTGCAGCAAAATGAGGACAAGAAACATCATCACCCACCAATTGTGCAGCACTACTTGGGGCTCCACAGCAGATACACTCCGCACATCAGCGATTAGGCTTTTCAGGTCGTGCTCCAGTACAGATTAACAGAACAGAAATGATGTGGTATTAAACAACACCATGTGCATCATCAGCGGCACAATAAAATCTATCCCTACTGTACGGCTGACAACCCTGAGGCATATACCACCATCAGAGATACGGTTAAAAAAAATGCTCTCCTCAGAGAATACAAAAAGGTAATTAACAGCCCTCAGCTGTCCATACCTAGTGATACAGCTGACCTGGTGCACAGAAGACTTAAATTGAGAAGGCCACCACTACTCACTGCTAAAGAGATGATGACCTCCAACTTTGACATCCGCAATCTCTGGTGAGAACATTGCCAATCAAAATGCCAAAGCTTTATGATAAGTGAGAACCCGCCCAATTTCAGTCAGTGTGGACAACTTGAAACTGCATATACAGTGGCCATGGAAGAAGTCCTGATGTCCTCTACAAATGGGGAAAGATACCAACTCCAAATTGTGACTGTAGTGCTGAAAAACAAACAATCCAGCATATAGTAGAAGAATGCCCAGTTCGAGCTTACAAGACAACCTTTATCGACTCGCTAGCTGCAAGAGAGGAGGCTATCGATTATAGTCAATGCCTGGATGTCAATTTGTAATTAAATTTACGTAAGTGTATAAGAATAGTGATTTATGCCATATAATAAATAAATAAAAAATCTGTCCACATTAATTATGTTCTCATCACGAGATCCTTCTCTTTTCCATTACACTTCCAAACCCAAAAATGGGATTTAGCTAGGATCATGCATTCATAATAAGAAATGCCTCTTGCACATATTAATCTTATGCCTTCTTTATATAGGAATACCGTCTCTGATGAGAAAAGTTGATGGGAAAGAAGAAGTGTGTGTGAGGCATGAGGTGAAAAGTGATACAACATAATTGTAATAGTAATGAAATATATAATTTGTGAGACTCACTCCAATGTTGTGCAGAATAAAGTGTGCCCAAGTTTTAGAACATTAAGAAAGTTAAGCAAATAGTAAAATATTAAAAATATGAAGAGTATCTGAAACAGTGTGGCAGAAACACTATAGATCAAGATGACAAAGGAATTACAGTAAACAGAATAAAATAAAGATTTCCATGTAATTACACACAGATTAACTTCACAAAAATGAAGCCCATTATGAAATGAAAGTGTAGACACAGTCTGTTACTGAAGAGAACTCAATGTTGAAAATTCTTTCTTGCAACTACAGCACAAAAGAACATCAGTACAAATGTAAATGCACATTGCTTTGACTCTAATAAAGCACACCGTCCTCAGGCCACAAGTGGCCCATCGGGACCATCCGACCGTCATGTCATCCTCAGTTGAGGATGCGGATAGGAGGGGCGTGTGGTCAGCACACCGCTCTCCCAGTCGTTATGATGGTTTTCTTTGACCGGAGCTACTACTATTCAGTCGAGTAGCTCAATTGGCATCATGAGGCTGAGTGCACCCCGAAAAATGGCAAAAGCGCATGGCTGCTGGATGGTCACCCATCCAAGTGCCGGCCGCACCCGACAGCACTTAACTTCGGTGATCTCACGGGAACCGGTGTATCCACTGCGGCAAGGCCTTTGCCCTTTGACTCTAATACAGTTGTCTTAATTCTCTGATAGAGATGTGAGTGGATTCTTACTGAAACTGTATTCGGTGTAGTGTTTGTGTTATGGGTAGATGTAGGTGGGGAGGAATACCACAGACTTTATGACAAAGAGAAGAAGGTTTTTAAAAAGTACAACCTTACGTAACTAGTAGAGCAAATAACTATATTACAGCGAGATGATATGTCTTGGAGTGGAGGAGAATGGGGAGGATATGTGATGATAGACACAACTCCCTTCGTCTTTTTACCAACGAATGATACTTGCAACCGAAAATTATAAAATAAGATGTCTTAGGTAAAGATACAGATATTGTGAAGCTTGTTATCTTTATTTGTGTGTGGTGAGCTCTATAGGACTATGACATGGGACAGTGACCACAACTTGGAGAGAGAGAGATGAATCAAAGATCCATGGATTGCTAGCCTGCTTTGGAGATGCACTGAGTTCCAAAGCACAGACAGAAACAACTGAAGCTTGTTTCAAAAATAGATGTTAAAATAATCCTTCTTATTCATTCAGATTCTGACCTTGTTATTCACTCAGATTCTGATTTCAGACATGACATATTGCACATGATGGTGTAAACAAAAATAAATTACTGTTACGTTTTGTGAAGAGAAGACACTCATTACTGAAGCTATCAAAACCTCACAAGTTATTTGATAGAGACTTAGAAATACGGTCTAATGATTCTCAATTGCACCCCATGAACAGTCCAGAAGTATGACAAGCATAAAAATTGATAATGATCATCAATAAAAGGCAAGGAAGAGCTAAATTATACTAAACATCACACCTCGGTATCCAGCTGATCTGTATGTACATCATTCTCCCTCACATAGAGATCTATGTGTCTCCATGTTCTTCTCGACATTTTCCAACGCAAAGCAAGAGTTTTGCTTCAAAAGGCCTTTCTCAACAGTTTAGCACAATTCTTCCTTAATCTTGTACTGATGGTGGAACACGAGGGGCACTATTATGCCACAACTGTCTGGTGTGGTGAGATGCAGGCAGGCTTGGTGGTGGCCATTTCACTGTGACTGGAAATGTTGCTGAAGCATGCCCAATCCATTGGTCTCAAAACTGTTCATCAAGGAACTCACACACTCAAAAGCAAAGTGTACTGGAATTCTATCCTGCTGTAACCACACATGATCCGTGACTTCCTTGTGTTTAAGCTCAGGTGTTGACCACATAGGCAACATGTCTAAACATGAATTTCCATTCATGCAATTTTCTGAATAGGTATTACGATGACATCTCGGCCCATATCATAACACAAGATGAGCTGATTTACAACTCGTAAAAGCAAGAGGGATCTTATTTATATGAGAAATGCAAATACCGCACTTTCATCAGAAAATAACACTCTAGTGTGAGACACAATGTTTGGAAAATTGTGCAGGGCAGGGTGGCACGTGGCTTTACTAGGCTGAGCTTTGAAATCGTTTACCGATATGTAATTGCAACACTTAACCAAACAACCTAATATGCAAGTAATTGTTCTAAAAATGTGAGAATGATGCTAACCTTCTGTTTAGAACTTTAGCATTTTTATAAAGCTTCAAATAATATTTATGACTTGCAGAACTAGTATATTAATAAAATAATGAACAGCTTGTAAGTTAGCACAAAAAAGTATAATTTATTTTAGTATTCATCACAGCCATTCACAAATATCTGAAAATGGTAGAAAATCTGAATTGCGCATCCTTATAATTGGATCAAATGAGTTCTCTGTTACTAATGTGAAAACAATACTGTAATCAAATTCATTACTGTAACAAAAAATATAACATGATGTTCACAAAAAAAAAAAAAAAATAAGGCGTCAAAAAGTGCTTTAAACATGACATTTACATGTCTTAAGTTGGAATTTTAATTTCACATAACATTTCACACATTTTATGACATATTGTTGTCAGAAGCTGTAAAGTTTGAAGGGGCATCAGTAGTTCTACAACTCCCATGTCTGCATTGAAATTGCACCACCCTTAACTTAGTGAGCCAATTTTCAAATTCCATGAACTTTTAACATTTTCCAGCAGTTCATTTCCCTCAACTGGAAATTTCTCAGCAATTATCTGACAAACATTAACCATTTTGCAGTAACTTATAAATGGGTTTGGTACATTAACTCTCTGGGCTTCAAACACTGTTATTTCTTGTTTAAGTTTTGTGAGTGTTGCCAAAAGTTTTTCATTTTCAGAGTGCTCATCTGATAATGGTGATGTATTTTGTTGAGATTTTGCAATGCAGTTAGCTAACTGTTGCTCCAGTTTTTTTATCTCCAGCTGGTTCTTGAAATGTCTAATTGCACTTTCTTCTATAACATCTGGAAAATACTGTTTAAGAATTTCACATACACAGGCCCAATCTTCATTGTCCTTTGCAATAGTAATTTCTTTTAAATTACCTGCAGTGGTTTGTAATTGACTGATCTGTTCATTTTCTACAATTGTATATACTTTATCACTATCTGTGTTGACCTCTTCCCCATTCTTATCATTGCTTTCTCTTTCAATTATACAAAAGCTCTCTTCTGAGTTCTCTGCATCTTTTCCATGCTGGACTATTCCTTCTGAAGTAATGGAGACCTTTAAACCATTTTTCTCTTCTGACTGAATCTTCTCATCATCTTTTGAAGTTGTAACTTCTTTGCCATTATAAGAGTGAGATGCAACTACAATATTGGTAGTGACGCCATCATCATATCCATCGCATGAGCCTTCTACATCTTTGCTGGATTGGCTCACCCTCTTTGTTTCTGATCCCACAGAAATATTTTCAACCCATCGACATATCTCAGCAACTATATAACATCTTATGCTCTTATGCAAATACATGTTGCTGTGACCAGAAACTTTGAAAAGTTCATCTTGAAGGGGACCTGAAAATATAAGTGATATAAAATTTAATACCATTAAATTAATAAAAATTCAATAATATTAGTAATAGTTAAAATTAACGTAATTTGCATGAAAATTATGCACCATACAGTGCAATTCATTCAGAATTATCACTGTATTATTTGCACTTGGATTCCGAGGCACTAAAATTTTTCCTCCAACACAATTCAAGCTTCCAAGCATTTCCATTTTAAGCACATTGCTGCACTATTGTTCCAAAGAATGTAATAACAAAAAACTACAAAAATCAATTTTTGATATTTTGTGTAATGTGTTGAAAGAACACTAGTGCCTCGAATATACTCACACTGGAAGGGGTAAAACTGAAAAGAGTGAGAGACAAATATTTGGATTAAAAGTGATATAAAATTTATGCTGATAGCGAAAATGCATCAGAATACATATTTATAATAACAAAACCAACATCAATGTCAGTAGAATAATGTGAATGAAATTTAAAAACAGACTCCACTCAAACACCAAAAAAAAAAAAAGGAAGGTTACGATTTAATGTTAAACTGCTGATGAGACAGAGAGAGAGAGAGAGAGAGAGAGAGAGAGAGAGAGAGAGAAGCTCTGACTGTGAAAGGAAACTGGCTGTGCCCTTTATGAAGAAACGTCAGCATTTATCTAAATGACTTATGGCAACCATGTAAAACCAAACTCTGGTTGGCAGGACAAGGTACCGAACTTCAATCTGCCTGAATATAAGTTCTCTGCACCACCTTCCTTACTAAAATACCTGAAGTTCTACTCTTCTACCCCTTGCACACATGTATGTTCACATCAGTCTGATGATTTTCAGTATTAACCATTCTTTTGATTGGATGTTGGCTTGATGTAGACAGAATTGGGGGACAATTTTTTCATCATACTTACTTCTTTTATTGATCTTTATAATCAGTCATAGTTATTCATATGTTTGTTTACAATATTCTCCTTTACCATTCCTTCTGCTGTTAAAGCTACTACCCATAGATGCTACAGCATTTGATACATTAAAATACCTCCCTTTGTCATAGTGATACTACCAGTTGCATTATCAGACAGCTTCCAACGAGTTTTCTGTCTCATAGCTCTACATTTTGAAATTAATATGGCCACTTAATACCTTTCTTGGATGGTACTTCACCTTGGCACCATGCTGAGTGCCAAACGAAGAGATTCAAACATTTTAAGTCACTACTGAATCAGTTTTGGCTCCAATACACCTACAGGATACGCCATAACAAGATGCTCAATGTGGTTTTAATGCTGAACTGTGCAAACATAGCATATTTTTAACACTGATTTACAAATTTTATCGCAAATCTCCCAAGATGTGGGTTTTCAAATTCTGATCGAATTCATTCCTTCAAATGCTGAACATCAGGAATCTAGACAGAATAAGCATCATTTTTTAGTATACCCCAAACTGAACACTCCATGGGTATGATATCTGTGGATAGTGGAGGCCACTGAATAATATTGTGTCTAACAATCCATTCATCAGAGCTTTCAACTTGTTGCCATACCAACTTTTTCCTTAGCTGGTTGCAAGGGTTCAAAAGTGGACTATTTTCCAATTCTAACAACATTTCTCAAAGCATATCTAGGTAATTTACAGAACTGACAGTACCATTATGAAAATAAGCCCAATTAGCTCACCACTGAAAATCCCTACCCATATACTTACACCAGAGTAACTCTGTCTCCATACCCGCATAGGGATTCACAGAATCCCACTAGACATGTTGTGTGTAATCAGTCTGCCATTCACCTTAAATATTGCTTTGGTGCATCAAAGAATGCTTTGGTAAAACTTGGAATTTGCTTCTTGTCTGGCTGCGTACAACTCGCAGAATTCCATACGGCTGTACAGATCATCTTCATTTAGGCCTCAAAATAAAGTAGGTCTATATGGTCTCCATTCCAGCTTCTTCTGGATCCTTTGCAGGTTTGTTCTAGCTGCTTCATGCTTCTTCGATACTTTTCTTTGAGATTTAGTCAGCAACTGCACGAAAAATTTCGTGGCAACATTAGGATTCTCTTCTGTAGTAACAGACTTTGGATTATGTGAGAGAGGAAGCTCCCCTACTGACCCACTCCCTTCAAGTCTTAAATTTACTTTGTGAATACCTAGTCAAGATGGAGGCTGCATTTTTGGAAAACATTTCACCATCAAATCACAAACATGACTATAATTATGGTCATGTTCCCAACATGTTTTGCAAAACAAATACATCCTGTTCTGTAGTTTACTTTCTATTCATTGTTTTTCAGATAACACGAATAAAGGTAATCAGAAACTGTCAGTTGACTTGAGGGTACTATGACAAGTCAAGTTGACAACCGACTACCACCTTGACAGGCGAAACAAAGTATAAAGTCTAAGAATTGCTAGTGACAACAGACTTAGGGCTCATCCTCTATATTGCTTCCTAGGCAGTGACTATGTTTTCTGTAGCTAAATTAAACATTAACAATGTAGGAAAAGATAGATTGCTACTTTCCATAAAAATGACACATTAAGCTGCAGACAGGGGCAATTAAAAGACACTTATACGTAAGTTTCAGCCACAGCCTTCATCTGCAAAAGAGAAACACATACCACTCATTCACACAAGCAAGCACACCTAACATGCATGACTGCCAACTGTATCAGTTCAGGCCAGAATGCAGCTGTCACGTGTGATGGAAGCAGCAATCTGGAGGGGACAGGGAAGGGGTAGGGATAACAATGTATGGGTGATAGGAGAGAGGAGTGCTATCTGGCAGAGTGTACAGGGTCTAGAATGCCATCAGGCACAGCATGGGGCAATAAACAAAAAGGCTAGGAGACAAGAATGGGGAGGAGGTGATAGGACAGAGGGGATGGAAACTGTGGAGGAAGGGTGCAGGGATAGTATGTTACCATAGGTTAGCACAGGATAATTATGGGAGCTGATAATTTGTTGTAAAGATTAACTCCCATCTGCACAGTTCAGAACAGCTGGTGGTGGTGGTGGTGGTGGGGGTGGGGAGAATACAGACGGCTTAGGTAGTGAAGCAGCCATTAGACTAATGTACCCTGGTGACCATTCTACCTGTCCTCTGAACTGCAACTCTAAATCACTTACACATCCACCAATGGTGTGTGCCCATATGACGTTACACTGACATATGATCATGTCTTCTGGGTGCTTCACTTTTTTGTCAGGCAACGTTTTCTCACACAACTGTGTGAAGTATGAACTGTAATACACAGAAATTACTGCTAAAAAGGGAAATTAAGTCTTCTTGAAAAAGTGTACTACTCTGCCATCGAGTAGTACAATGTCACAGTAATATGCCAGTTCCTTATGAGGTAGCACTACTAGTAGTTATCTCTCTCTCTAAGAACAATATCCTATACATGGATGGATCAGTGGCACTTCATCATGAAACACCATGGGGCCATTCCATTCCAAGTAGTCTAATTTTAGAAGAAGCTCCTGTGTGAACATCATGGATTTTGATGAAATTTTGTGTAAACATTTGCACATGTTCCCAACGATCATTGGTAAAATTCCATGATTAATAATTCAATACTTCTGGAGATACAGCAGTTTGTTTGACCCCATAGCGCAGCAATAAACGGTGCACCCGTGAGTTTTTGGCAAAATTTGAGACATAATAAATACCTCAGACAACATTTTCTTGTAAGAAATAAAATTTTATTGTACAGAGATCTTTGCACTCTCCTAAGCAAAATAATAATAATAATAAAGAAAAGATTTCCTGAGTGATTTGCATACAGATAATTTGAAGCAAAGCAGGCCAAAAAAACAGGCCCCCCAAGTCTAATTATGATGACACGTGGGTCTACAGTTATGGTGTTGAGATCAAGGATCAATCTTCACAACGAGTCAGCGAAGGTTCTCCAAGACCTAAAAAAAAGCTCATCAGGTCAGCTCAAATGTCAAAGCAATGCTTATAGTTTTCTTCAACTTTGAAGGATTAGTTCATCATGAATACATGCCACAGGCACAAACTGCTAATCGATAGTACTATCTGGACGTGTTGCGATGTCTGTGAGAAAACGTGAGAAAGAAAAGGCTTGAAATGTGCCGAGACAATTCATTACATCACACTAATGCACCTACACATTCATACCTGTTGGTGCTGACTATCCCTGTTGGTGCGTGACTACTGCATAAAAAAACAAAATCACTGTGCCACCTCATCCTCCATACTCTCCAGACCTGGGCCCTGCAGTTTTTTTTATTTCTGAAGTTGAAAATCCCACTGAAATGATGAAGATTTGCTACGATAGATGAGAGAAACAAGAATTTGCAGGTGGTACTTCATGCGATCCAGACAGAAGTGTACCAAGCCTGTTTCCAGAAATGACACTGGGAGCAGTGTATCAATTGTGGAGGAGAGTATTTCGAAGGAGACCATGTACAATAAGAAAAAGGTAAGTACAGAAAAATTTTGTGGACAAAGTTCCGGAATTTTCTGAACAGACTCCGTAGATGTTGAACAGGGTTAGGGATAAATTTCATCCTCGTATTAAGCCTTTAAGAATTCACACTTCTCTTTCAGTTTAGAGAGTGCTTACTTTCACTTTTTTTCCTTGTATATTTATTTAATTATTCTCCTGTCTCAATAATCAAACTTAATTATTTTTTTTTAGAATTTCCATTAGTTTGTTTTAGTTGAAAATGTTGAATGCTTTCCTCAGATCTACAAAAGCTATGTCAATTTTTCTTTTGACTTTCTTCAATTATATTGCAAAGGCACAGGATGGTTTCATTTGTACCTCTTGCATCATGGAAGCTGAATTGGTCTTCACGTAAATTCACTTTAGTTTTATTCTTGATGCACTTGTGTATTATTCTTGTTCATATTTTCAAAGAATGCTCTACGTCTTATGAACTTCGTGTGTACCTGTTTTGTCCTTGGGCATATTACAATATTTTTCTTAAAGTCTTCTGGAATATGGCCAGTTCCATACTTTTATAAAACCATCTGTGATGTTATCAATATCATTAGCTTTTTTATCCCTTAGGTCATTCAATGGTACTTAAAAGTGTTCTTTAGTGATTTCAAGCATCACTTAAACTTCTTAAACTTATTCTTTGTGTTCCACATATTTAAATTGTTTTGTTAATAACAATAATAATAATAATAACAATAATACAAAATTGTTAAGGCTTTTGTGGCCACTTGTTGACAAACTGCCTATTGGCTTCTATCTCGGGTTCTTCGGCCGACATTTATCTAATGATTTTACTGACGTTTCGCCAGCATGAGTGGCTTCACCCTCCATTGCCAGTGGTGAACTGGAGCCGAGCTCTCGGCCGCAGACTATATGTACCTGGTGCACCAACGTCCGAGGGCTTCTCTGCGGTCATTTCCGGTGCGGTTCTCCTCTTGCTACCTGTGACGGTCGTTCACTGCAGTACGGGAAGCCAGGATCCGTTTATCTTAAGGGTTTCTTCTTTCTTGTTGAAACAGTTCACGTGTTTTTGTATTTCTACAGCTTCTCTGAACAAGTGCGTGTGATAGTGCTTCTCTACAGCCAGAACCAGCCGATTCCTCCACCTGCCCTAACCTGCAATATTGCTAATGTTCTTTGAGCCTGGTGTTGATTGATCGTCCAGTCATTCCAACATAAACTTTTCCGCATGTGCATGGTACATGGTATATTCCCAACAGTACAAGTGGGTCCCTTTTTCCCTTTGCTGATCTAAGACACTCTTTGATCTTCCTTGTCAGTTTCAAAATCATCTTTACCGCCAAGTTTGCGCAATATACGGCCGATTCTGTCCGTCACTCTGGGAATGTATGGCAGAAAGGCCATACATGACATTTCTTTTTCTGGTTCCTTACTTCGCCGAGTGTTTGGCTCTGTTACACTTCTAATATAATTTGTGGAATACCCATTGCTCCTCAGACCACTTTCCAGGTGTTGCATTTCGCATCTGAGGTGCTGTGGCACACACATTTGTCCTGCTCCCATTACGAGCATATTAATCATGCCTCTTTCCTGGCTCGGGTGGTGGTTTGATAGTTTGTGCTGGTACCAGTCTGCGTGTGATGGTTTTTGATGCACACTGTGTCCCAGGTTTTCACCATCCCCTGTGACCAGCACATCTAGAAATGGCAGTTTTATGTCCTTTTCTACTTCCATTGTAAATTTTATGTAGGCATGGAGGCTGTTCAAGTGTCTTAGGAAGTCACTGAGCTGTTCTTCACCATGGCTCCATACAACGAATGTATCATTGACATATCTGTACCACACCTTAGGTTTGCAAGTCGCCAAGTCCAGTACCTGTGCTTTGAATTGTTCCACGAAGAAGTTGGCCACCACTGGACTAAGAGGACTACCCATGGCGACGCCTTCCACCTGTTCGTGGAAATCGCCATTTCACGTGAAATAGCTTGTGGTGAGACATGCACGGCAGAGCTTTTAGATGTCTTGCGGAAAAATGGAACCGAAGTGTTCCAGAGCATCGTTGAGTGGCACTTTCGTAAACAAAGAAACAACATCAAAGCTGACTCGGATGTCGTTTGGTGCAAGTTTCAGTTTCTTCAGCCATAATGAGCAAAAGATTAGATCCGACGAGGTACCGAAAACTAAGCACAGATCTGACGCAGCATATCACATGGAATAAGAATCAATTAATCAAGGCGTCTTCTCTGCCGGCAGACATACAGAGAAATCTGCACAACACAGAAGCCCTACCACCTCGGTTGTATGGATTACCCAAGATCCATAAGAACAACGTTCCACTAAGACCGATTGTTAGCACTCCTGGCTCACTGACATATAAACTGGCAAAACACTTGGCCTCTCTGCTCCAACCACATGTGGAGAAGACAGACACATACATAAAGGACTCAGGACATTTCATTGAGAAGCTGAAGAAACTGAAACTTGCACCAAACAACATCCTAGTCAGCTTTGGTGTTGATTCTTTGTTTATGAAAGTGCCACTCAGTGACGCTTTGGAGCACATCGGTTCCATTTTCCCGCACAACACCTAAAAGCTATTCCATGCATATTTCACCACAAGCTATTCCACGTGGAATGGCGATTTCTACGAACAGCTGGAAGGCGTCGCCATGGGTAGTCCTCTTAGTCCAGTGGTGGCCAACTTCTTCGTGGAACAATTCAATGCACAGGTACTGGACTTGGCGACTTGCAAACCTAAGGTGTGGTACAGATATGTCAATGATACCTTCATTGTATGGAGCCATGGTGAAGAACAGCTCAGTGACTTCCTAAGACACTTGAACAGCCTCCATGCCTACATAAAATTTACCATGGAAGTAGAATAAGACAAAAAACTGCCATTTCTAGATGTGGTGGTCACAAGGAATGGTGAAAACCTGGGACACAGCATGCATCAAAAACCAACACACACTTGCACAAACTATCAAACCACCACCCAACCCAGAAAAGAGGCAAGATTAGTACGCTCGTAACGAGAGCAGGACGAATATGTGAGCCGCAACACCTCAAACGAGAAATGCAACACCTGGAAACCGTCCTGAGGAGCAATGGGTACTCCACAAATTATATTAGAAGTGTAACAGAGCCAAACACTCGGCGAAGTAAGGAATCAGAAAAAGAAATGTCACGTATGGCCTTTCTGCCATACATTCGCAGAGTGACGGACAGAATCGGCTGTATATTGCGTAAACATGGTGTAAAGATGATTTTCAAACTGACAAGGAAGATCAAAGAGTGCCTTAGATCGGCAAAGGGAAAAAGGGACCCACTTGCAATGTCGGGAATATACTGTATACCATGCACATGCGGAAAAGTTAATGTCGGAATGACTGGACGATCGATCAACATCAGGCTCAAAGAACATAAGCAATATTGCAGGTTGAGGCAAGTGGAGGAATCGGCTGTGGCAGAGCAGGCACTGAGTGTGACCGACCACGTAATAAAATTCGCCGACACGAAGTTCTGGCTGTAGAGAAGCACTATCACACGCGCTTGTTCAGAGAAGCTGTAGAAATACAAAAACACGCGAACTGTTTCAACAAGAAAGAGGAAAGCCTTAAGGTAAACGGATCCTGGCTCTCCGTACTGCAGCGAATGACCGTCGCAGGTAGCAAGAGGAGAACCGCACCGGAAATGACCGCAGAGAAGCCCTCGGACGTTGGCGCGCCAGGTGCATATAGTCTGCGGCCGAGAGCTCGGCTCCAGTTCACCACTGGCAATGGAGGGTGAAGCTTCGACAATGCCAGCCACTCGTGCTGGCGAAACGTCAGTAAAATCATTAGATGAAAGTCGGCCGAAGAACCCGAGACAGAAGCCAATAGGCAGTTTGTCAATAATAATAATAATAATAATAATGATAATGTAAAATTAATTTTACATATATGAACTTTTGATCAAGACTGTTATGATTTCTGTTTATTCTTATGTGAAACTGACTGATTTCAGCTCCAGTACCTTACAAAGTACACACAATACTAACTCTATAAAATACAAGAATAAAATTTTTGTTGTTATTACTATTATTATGGCCTTTTTAAGAGAAGTTGACTTTATGCCCACAATATTAATAATTTTAATTGTAATGCAATACATGAAATTCCACAAAAATAATTCTTCATGAGGCAACTGTAAAAGGTTATTGAACCTGATACCCAAATTATAATGCTATGAATTCTGAATATGAATACCACCGTAGTGCACAGTTAATAGTGAATTTACTCACTGATCATGTAGTATGAGAAAATCTTTACTTCTTGCACTGAAATTCCCTTTTCAAAACAATTGTTCAATACTCACCTCTAGGTGCTAGCCACATACTGAGTTGAAGAAGACTATTGTCATCAGGATTGCACAGTTCAAATTGATAACATTTACCAAGAGCATGAATTAAGTGATGTAACCTCTCCTCACCATTTGTGCTGCACGCAGCACACACATTTTCACTTACTGCAAGCCACAACTGTCAAGACAAAATGAAAACAATATTAAATTAGAACACAGTTTCCTTGCACTAACTGTGTAATTAAAATTGGGATTCAACACTGCCACAAATGGGCTACAAAAATCCAAAATTTACATGTTTCATTACAATATGTTGCAAGTAGTGTAATGTAACTCTCCAGTTGTAATTTGGATGCTGTCATATTTTATACAAATTCCACATCTTGGCCTATAGTATTTACACCTCTATATAACTTAACTTGCTCTTCAGGTCTTCAACTTGCCCTGTCTTTGATACCTTGTTGATGGGAGATATAACAGTGACCTCCTCCCATTTTGGTGGTCTAGTGACCAATGACTTTAGCTTCCTTTACACTGAACAAAAGAAAAACTACCCACAAGTAACTACATTAATGATATACTCATTTGAGAAAAATCATATCCTAAAGTGATAACGCTTGTCACTTCAGTGTTTACTATTATGAAATATGTATTATTATGTACTATTATGAAATCTGTACTTTGTTGTGTAAACTAAAAAGCCTTAAGCCTTCCTAAATTCCAGACCTACAATCGCATCCAATGCAGTCCCAAACAGTCAGTCTTTCCTATTCATCTCATACGGTAAGCCTCCCCTAACCTGCAGCTCTGGATGACTTTCTCGAAATCTAACCCTTTTCCTAGACCTCTCCAGGCCTTTTCCTTCACCCTTCTTCCTTCCCCTTCAACCCTACTGCCTGAAGAAGGAGCCACTGGCTCCGAAAGCTTGCCAATTACAACAGTCTTGCATGTGTGTATTCTGTCACCTCTTGGTGAGTAGATTTGTAATCTATCCAATTAAATAATTATGAAATGCTCCGATATGTAAAAATTATGATTACTGAAAATAGTACAAAAGCTAATAAACATCACTAAGAACTTCCCTCCACTAGTCTTTAGTTTCCTTAAATGATCAAGTGCAGAAAGGTTTTGCTTTCAGACATGAAATTAGTAGCTCAAACCTCAGTATAATCAGTTCCCATGTAATGAATTTTATTGGCAGACCTCTGAGCAAAATTTAATTATACATAACCTTACACATTTCCCAAGAAGTACACCAAAATCTTGCAGCAATATTTTAGGTCTCCATAGTTAATCTTTCACTCTGCAGTGGAGTGTACACTGTTTTAACACTTCTTGGCAGTTTAAAACGGTGTGGTGGACCAGGACACGAACCCAAACTCTTGCCTCTTGCAGGTAATGCTCTTACTGATAGTTGTGCAGGCACAGCTCACAACCCATCCTCATAGCTTTACTTTTCTTCTACTTTCCCTTCTTCCAGGAATTCTAGTCCAGAGAAGTATGCAGGAGAATTTTTATGAAGTTTGAGAAGTATGAGAGCAGTAATGGCAGAGGAAAATCTCTAATGGTGAGTTGTGAGTCACACCTCAACATCTGAGTCTGTAACAAAGGGTGAGGTTTAGCATTCCAGTCCCAGCCCAGCACACTGTTTTAATCTGTTGTGAGGTTTCAAGGCATCTAATGCCGACTGTAGGGGTATTGTGGTGCCACAAGGCCTTTGTAACCAAAATGAGTTCCTTGGGTGTGCTCTGGCAACTTTGATGCATGCAGATCTCTCCTTTTGTCTATATACTAGCACAAGAGAAAGATGCATTGTGTAGGCATTCTTTTAATAGAAGTCTTTTCTTGTGGTCTTCCTGACTTCTCTAATTACACTCCCCTCCTGTTTTCTTCCCTTCACTGCATATAGTGTTGAAGGAAAAATGGAACAAAGCAGCAGTACAAACATCAATTCAATCTCCACTGTGTGAACATGCTGTTTCCAAGTTGGACACAGGAAAATAATGAAACAAGTAACATTTATTATAAAATGGACATGGGTACTCCTTACATTTCTTGTACATAATGTAGTGTAACACAAGGTTCTTTGGAGTAACATGTTCCACCACTATCCTTTTAGGCCAATGAAGATGTTTTGTGAGTGGTAAACAGATTTTAGAAACTTCAGGTAGGAATATCAACAATGCAGGAAAAGATGGATTGCTACTTACTGTAAAGAAATCACAGTAGTTCACAGACAGGCACAATTAAAAGACACTTACACAAAGCTTTTGGCCACAGCCTTCAGTAGCAAAAGAGAAGTACACAGCAGTCATACACATAAAAGACCTGCCTAATCCACCCACCCAGCACTTCCTATTACAATACTATCACACGTTTATCCTACCCCATCAGGGGCTGGCCCACGTGTGAAAGCAGGCATGTCGTCTACCAGCTTTGCTGCAATCACTACTCAGCTTTTCATGAGGGCTGCCCAGAAAGTATTACATTGCATTTTTTTTTTCTCGGCCGAAAACAATACTACGAATGTGAAACATTGCGTATGTATTATCTGAAGTCTCCTAAGTGAGTGCGCCTAGTTTCCATCACTTCTGACAGATAGTGTAGCTGCAGGACAGTTTCAAAATGGTGCCTGTAGGTGATGCACATTACAAGCAATGTGCTGTTATTGAATTTCTCACTGCAGAGAAAGAATATTCACTAATACTTGTGAAAAGTCTATGGAGCATTTGCTGTCGACAGAAGTACAGTTAGTCCTTGGGCACAGAGGATGAGGTCATCAGAAGGCAATGGCGGAGCTCCAAGATTTGCACTGATCTAGGAGACCATCCATGGCTGTCACAAGTGATATGTTAAGTGAGCTGATGTTGGCGTTCACCATTAAAGAATGTGATTTGTGGAAGACATTTTGAGGACGATGAGGAGGTGATTCACACAGTGAAACGCTGGCTCCACAACCAGTACAAGGATTGGTACTGAAAGGGCATACATGTCCTTGTGTTGCACTGGAGGAAGGCCATAGGATGGGATGGAGATTACATGGAAAAATGTGGCGTGTAGATAAAACACCATTCTTCTGTGTGTTTACTTCTCATTGTTTTCAATAAAGAATTGCTGAAGAAACACAATGCAGAACGTTACTTTCTGGGCAACCCTAGTAACTGGTACGATTACTAATGAGCTGTCCACCAGAATGAATGGCCGCCAATCTGTGGCCAAGAGCAAAGTAAACCACCCTGTGGTACAAAAAACAGCCGAACATAATATTCTTGATTTCAATGGCTGCTTCACTACTCGAGCCATCTGGGTCCTTCCCTCCACCACCAGCTTTTCTGAAATGCACAGATGACAGTTATCCTTACAAAACATTCTCCACTCCTGTAATTATCCCAGCATCAAACTACAGAACAATACTGTCTCCACATCCTGCACCCAACAGTTACCACCACCTCTGTTCTATCATCTCCTCCCCATTCTTGTCCCCCATCCTCTTTGTTTGCCGTCCTTTGCCAACACACCCACATATCTTTCCCCGCTCCTCTCCTTCACTCCTATTTTACCCCACCTCCCTGTTGCACAACCTCCTAATGCTGCACCTGTTGGCATTCTAGTACCTGCACACAAAGCCACAAAGCATTCCTCTCTCCTCCCACCCGTATGCTACTATCGCTTCCCCTTCCCCATCCCCTCCAGACTGCTGCTCCCATCCCACTTGATAACTTCCATCCCACGTGATACAGTGAAACTTCGTTAACACGAATCCGAAGGGACCGAAAAATCAGGAGTTTGTGTTAAAAAAATTTGTGTTAAGTGAAAAACACAGATTTTAATAAGTATACGTGTACAGCAGTACACTAATGTGTAATACACTACACTATCAATCATGTTATTGTAGACTTATAATACTATAAAGTGATTGTAAAATCCAAGTACTCACAAATTATGTACGTTACTTTCTTGGAAAAAAATCGGTCATGGTTCACTGACTTTCATGGGAACGATAATATCTTGAAATGTCACAACCAGTTGTAATGATAGCGTCCATAAACCCAGCAGTGACGTCGGATGTTGAAGCGAACCGTTCTAAACAGTCCACGGCTGTAAACATCTCCTGACAGGAAGGTGGAATGGTATCTGTATTCTATTTCTCTTCACTTTCTTGCACCTCATTCACAGCTTTTGGCACACCCAATTCCACAGAAGAACATACAGCAACAACGTCGTCTACACTAATGAATTCTTCGAAATTAATCCCAGGGTTCGCAACATCCTGCAGAACTGTTCACTCAACAGGTGAAGTGGCATCTTCTAACTTGTGGACATCTTCAGTGTTGCTATGTCTCCAAGCTCCATTAAAACACTTCCCTATATGATGCGGCTATACTGAGTTCCAGGCTGCTGCAATGGCTTTTATTGCGTCAAGCAGATTCCAATTTAGGGTTGCACTATTGTTTTCAGCAGCACAAATTGCAGCTCTTACAAGCTGCTTACAATAAGCTCTCTTTATGAGAGAGATTATGCCTTGGTCCAAAGGCTGAAGGCGGCTTGTGGCATTGGGTGGAAAAAACTGAACCTTTATGTTGGTTAGGTTCAGATCATGAACGTTATGGGCAGTACATCTGTCCAATGTAAGAACAACATGTCTATTTTGAGCAACCATTTGACTGTTGAAATGAAGAAGCCACTTGCGAAATGATGTGCCATCGATCCAAGCTTTCTTGTGGTGAGAGTAGATGCAAGGTAAAGTGTCCATATTTATGTTTTTAAAACAACGTGGTTTCTAGGAGTTACCGATGACCCAGGGACGAAACTTCTCACTGCTGTCAGCATTACAGCACAGTACAACACTCAAATGTTGTTTGCTTCGTGCTTCACCTTTTATCCCCAGGGTGTGATTTGGAAAAAGATTGTAGAAAAATCCAGTTTCATCCATGTTAAACAGATCACACGAGGCATACTTTTCCCTCACTCGGTTGAATTTATGCAACCAGCTGTTCGCACTTTCTTCTTCAACTTTATTTGCTTCACCACAAATTTGTACAGATGAAATTGAATGTCTCTTTTGGAACCGATACAACAAACCAGCAGAACAACGGAAGTCTTCGATGCCCATATCTTTAGCAATATCATTTGCTTCTGACTGAATCACAGGGCCAGTTAAAGGCTTGTTAGATGCACGCATACGATTGAACCATTCTAGCAGTAACGTCTCGATGTCTTCATACTTGATGGTACGAAGTCATTTAGATTTGTTTCCAGAACCTGATATCGCAGCATTAATAATTTTTTCTCTATTCTTAATAATTGTAGATTTAGGTATTCCAAACTGCTCTGTAATTGCTGTTTTCTAGGTACCACGGTCCACTTCATCTAGAATCTTAAGCTTTAACTGTACATTTAGAGCTGTCTGTTTCCTCTTTGCCATTTTCGCGTGCTACGGTACCAGTTGTAACTGTAGTTTTTATTCAGTATTCCAACTCGTTATGGCTAGGAGAACAGAACACCTGTCAAATCTGGCACTGAGTACATTCCTAAATGCTGCTGCACACATTATTCAATGTCTTACAATGACAGCATACGCTGATTGTTGAGGTGATAATTGCGGCTACAGACCTACAATACGTTAAAAACGAGTCAACAATAAGTATAATTAGCTTTGTAGCTACATTTCCTACATTCATTTCGGAAAAAAATTACACTTTAGCATACTCTAAGGTCGGAAGTTTGTGTTACAGTGAAATTTAATTACGGTAGAAACTGAAACAGAGTTCGTAATTTGCCTTAACCGATAAAACATACCATAAGAACTAATGTATTCCTGGCGGGACCAATATTTTTTTTGCATTAACCATGAGTTCATCTTATGCGAGATCGCACTAACAAGGTTATACTGTAGTTGCATTCTGGTTCAAGCTGCCGAAGTTGGTGGTCATGTGTGCATGATGTGTGCTTGCGTGAATGTTGTGTGTTTCTCTTCTGCTGTTGAATCCTATGGTCAAAAGTTTCATGCAAGTGTCTTTCAATTGTGCCTGTCTACAACTTAATGTGTCTTCTTTGCAGTGAGTAGCAATCAATCTTTTTCTGCAACGTTAAAAAGTATTTCAGGTAGTTACTAAGCTGAGAACACCTTTGTACGAGGGTTGGAACTTTAATAGTGGTGACTATTTATTTACAGCTTGTAGAAAATAAATACAGGGCTATTACAAATGATTGATGCGATTTCATAAATTCACTGTAGCTCCATTCATTGACATATGGTCACGACACACTACAGATACGTAGAAAAACTCATAAAGTTTTGTTCAGCTGAAGCCGCACTTCAGGTTTCTGCCTCCAGAGCGCTCGAGAGCGCAGTGAGACAAAATGGCGACAGGAGCTGAGAAAGCATATGTCGTGCTTGAAATGCACTCACATCAGTCAGTCATAACAGTGCAACAACACTTCAGGACGAAGTTCAACAAAGATCCACCAACTGCTAACTCCATTGGGCGATGGTATGCTCAGTTTAAAGCTTCTGGATTCCTCTGTAAGGGGACATCAACGGGTCGGCCTGCAGTGAGCGAAGAAACGGTTGAACGCGTGCGGGCAAGTTTCACGTGTAGCCTGCGGAAGTCGACGAATAAAGCAAGCATGGAGCTAAACGTACCACAGCCGACGGTTTAGAAAATCTTACAGAAAAGGCTAAAGCAGAAGCCTTACTGCTTACAATTGCTACAAGCCCTGACACCCGATGACAAAGTCAAGCGCTTTGAATTTTCGGCGCGGTTGCAACAGCTCATGGAAGAGGATGCGTTCAGTGCGAAACTTGTTTTCAGTGATGAAGCAACATTTTTTCTTAATGGTGAAGTGAACAGACACAATGTGCGAATCTGGGCGGTAGAGAATCCTCACGCATTCGTGCAGCAAATTCGCAATTCACCAAAAGTTAACGTGTTTTGTGCAATCTCACGGTTTAAAGTTTACGGCCCCTTTTTCTTCTGCGAAAAAAACGTTACAGGACACGTGTATCTGGACATGCTGGAAAATTGGCTCATGCCACAACTGGAGACCGACAGCGCCGACTTCATCTTTCAACAGGATGGTGCTCCACCGCACTTCCATCATGATGTTCGGCATTTCTTAAACAGGAGATTGGAAAACCGATGGATCGGTCGTGGTGGAGATCACGATCAGCAATTCATGTCATGGCCTCCACGCTCTCCGACTTAACCCCATGCGATTTCTTTCTGTGGGGTTATGTGAAAGATTCAGTGTTTAAACCTCCTCTACCAAGAAATGTGCCAGAACTGCGAGCTCGCATCAACGATGCTTTCGAACTCATTGATGGGGACATGCTGCGCCAAGTGTGGGAGGAACTTGATTATCGGCTTGATGTCTGCCGAATCACTAAAGGGGCACATATCGAACATTTGTGAATGCCTAAAAAAACTTTTTGAGTTTTTGTATGTGTGTGCAAAGCATTGTGAAAATATCTCAAACAATAAAGTTATTGTAGAGTTGTGAAATCGCTTCAATCATTTGTAATAACCCTGTACATGGTTCAAAGTTTTACTGACCTTCAGAGTAGTCAGCAGCAATGTGTATAACCCATTGCCAGTGATGTGGAAGTCGTAGGATACTCTTAGCAGTGCCAGTTGTGTTGACAATTCGAGTGGCGCAGTCTATTGCCCAATGAATTTGTAGCAGTTCTGAAGCGAATGCCGTGAAGTGTTTCCTTCACTTTAGAAATGGAGTTGAACTTATGAGGGCTTAAGTCAGGGGAATGCAGTAGATGGTATAGCACTTAGCAGCCCCATCAGTCAAACAAATCATTAACAGCTTGCACTGTACGTGCTTGAGCATTGTCCTGCAAAATGATGGTCAGGTCCTGCAGGAAGTGTCATCACTTCTGTCTCTAAGCTGGTCGTAGGTTGTGTTCCAAAAATGGACAGCATAGAGACAGAAGAGACGACACTTTCTGCAGGACCTGACCATCATTTTGCAGGACAATGCTGAAGCACGTACAGTGCAAGTTCTTACTGATTTGTTTGACTGATGGGGCTACTAAGTGCTATACCACCTACTGCACTCCCCTGGCTTAAGCCCTCGTAAGTTCAACACAGTTTCTAAGCTGAAGGAAACACTTCAGGGCATTCACTTTATAATGGCTACAAATTCATCTGGCAATAGACCACGTCACTTGAACTGTCAACACAACTGGCACTGCTAAGAGTATCCTGCGACTTGCACATCACTGGCAATGGGTTATACACAAAGCTGGTGACTACTTTGAAGGTCAGTAAAACTCTGAACCACGTATTTATTTTGTACAAGCTGTAAATAAATAGTTCCCACTATTAAAGTTCCATACCTCATATTATGTTTGGGCAGACGAACAGTAAATTAAGTCAGATCTAGACACTGTCAAGACACGAAGATGGAAAAAATGCTCCATCTGCTATGCCACAGCACTTGTTTTTTTGGACATGGCCTTTATGGTGCCTTGGTAGATAAGGAGCAAAAAGAGGCATGCAAGGATATCAACAAAAAATAAATAAAAAATTAAAAACAACAATAACCAATAATCACAACTGCCTCTCAATCGTTGGTTAATGTCAAAGTAAGGTGAATGGATGTTGAAACTGTCTGAGCTCTGTTGACCCAGAATTACCACTGAAGTTGTACAAAGAGAAAAAGTGAACATAAAATACAGAAGAATTAACGTCATTTTGTAAATTGTTGGAGTAGATCTGACATCTTGTACAGCCCTCAACCTTCTGCAGATGGAGATGGAGATGAAGTCACACAGCCAGAAGTAGTAGCATTGCATAGCAGGTCCACAGCTCATCAAGTTCGAAGCATCAGGGTGACAGATGGATCGAGAAGTGAGGACTTAGTTACAATCTGTAACCAGAGACCTTTATATTTCAGTCCCATTCTTAACTCAATGGCCAAAAAGCAATGCTAATGGGAGCATCCTGATACTGCCTCAATAATTACGTAAGTTAAGTTCAATATCAGTCCATATTATAAATTTAAGTCCTCCACCATGGTTTCTGCCTGTATCTTCAAGGTAATCTCAAAATTACAGTAGGGATTTTGACACATTTTCACTAGGAGGTATACTGAATCACAAGGAAGGCTCATGTATACATTTATTTCCACTCAGTAATGGTAAGTGAGTAATTCATATATTGTTATCTGCCCTATATTTAACTGTCACTTGGGAGTGACATTTCCCGGCAATGATACTAGGTACAAGACGTTACAAAGCAGGTAGTATCTGGTACAAAGCAGGTAGTATCTGGCACAAAAAGCAGTAGCATCTGGCATGAAAAGTAGTAAAGTAATCAGCTGGAGCAGACCCAGAGAGCAGTGAAGCTTGACCAGAATCTACATGAGGCATATTGGTCTTGCAGGCAAGTGCGTGCCTGGAAACCAAAGGGATTGAATTCCAGCCAGACCAAGGTATTTCACTTGGCCTTTTAACCAAGCATTCACCTCTCAATGGTGTTGAATTTTGCCAGAAATGATGCATAGTCTGAGTTCGGAATTAAACTGTTGGTCCCCTTTCTCCTGTTGGATAACTGGGATAGGTTAGAGATACACAGGTAGCCGATATGGCATCCAACTGAAAGATTTACACATGGACAATGAGCTACATAAAATTAATATTACCAGAAGCTATATATAACTTTCTTTTTCAACACGTATTATGAGAATGTATATTATGGCTAATCCTGGGAAGTACTGTAGGGATTTTGAAAAATTATGAAAAAGATAGTTACTATTAACCATAATCATGACACTAGCAAACAGGCACAACAACAAGAATGTTACACACTAAGCTTCTTGTCAAAGCCTTCTTCATGGGAAAACTAAAGAAAAGAGAATAACATTCACAGAAGCAAGCACACATCAAGTACACATGACCGCTAGCTCTACCCACTATGACCAGAATGTACCTGAAATGCGTCCAAAGGGAGCAATAATCCTGAGCAAACTGGGGAACGGGGAGGAACAGCAGGTTATGGGTGGGGGGAGAAGGGCCAGTTCTGTCTGGCAGAGCATGTGGGGATTATAGGTGGAAGGACAACACTGCCATGCATAGCATCAAGAGGCTGTGGGGGGAGGGAGAGGAGCTAAAAATGAAGTAGAAAGGAGAGGAGCACAGAAGGGCATGGGACTAGTGAGTGCATTGGCTTAGAGCACCACACAATAAGGTTCAGAGGATGTGAACTAGACACAATTGATAAGACAGAGGGGGCAGAAACTATTGGGCGGGGACAGTCAGTTACTGCAGTTTGAGGCCAGGATGATTTCAGGAGTGGAGAATTTGTTGTAGGGATACTCCCATTTATGCAGCTCAGAAAAGCTGGTGGTGGAGAGGAGGACCCAGATTACGTGACTGCACAGATTGTCAGTGCAGCTTCTGATGTCCCAAATTCTTCCTACCGATAATTAAATTATTCATGCTGATCCCATTGCCTCCCTAACCCTCATGTATTTTTGTGTGTTGTTTTCTACATCTACCTGTGCTAAACAAATGTGTGAACCTCAAGTAAATCAATGCCCCCCCCCCCTCTTCCTTTATCTCAATAGGCAAATATTGCCTGGCATGTATTTTTATGTATTTGTGTGGCTTTTTGTTCTTTTTACACGTTTGGTGAATTTTTGCATGTTTATACATGAAGTAAGACCTTGCTTTTATGTTCCCGGAATTAATCTTTCCCCACTGTTTACGACATTTTTTATTGTGTCCACTATGTTAATCTGCACCCAATTTTTCATCAACATACTTTTCCCATAATTTACACATTACGAAAAAATGTTCATGGAGAAAAAATGATGCTGGACATCCAGTAGTGTTTACAAATATTATGTGGTTAAGTGTCTTGACACCAAGGTATTCTACTCAGCAGACTTGAACCGATAAAAGTGTAAAAGTTGGAACAATTCATGCCGTATCTCCCGCTGCTGCCAAGCTTTACTTGCCATGATGGCTGATGACATGGGCGTACCCAGCGAGGGTCAAGAGGGGCGGGGGGATGCAGCATTTCTTATTAAATAAAACAGTAAACTAGTGAAAAACTGCAAATATCTTCGGAGGGGGGGGGGGGGGGGGGGGGTTGCAGCTGCCTCCCCCCCCCCCCCCCCCCCCGAAGATATTTGCAGTTTTTCACTAGTTTACTGTTTTATTTAATAAGAAATGCTGCATGTTTTCTTGGATTGTACAAGTGCATTCTTGTATTTAAAATGTTTATTAAAAGCAGTTTTTCACTGGTTTACTGTTTTATTTAATATGAAGTGCTGTATGTTGTCTCGAGTCCTTGTTTCCTGAGACTAGTAAGACCTTTCCCCACCCCTCCCTCCCCCCCTAGTTCAGATCCTGGGTACGCCCTTGGCTGATGAGATAACTAGGTTCATTCAAATAAAGATAGACCAGTCACAACCATTACCGAACTCTCTCTACTGCGCAAACACAGTTTGATGATTGTTGTGATAATTGTGGTACCTTTCTCGCAACATATTTAGCATGTTTCGGTGTTTGGCCACTTGTAGCGCTAGTTCAGACCATCATTCACTTTCCTTTGCTAAAATGTTTGAACTAAAAACACAATGCCAGTTACGTATTTCTTTCATGCTGGGGAAATCACAGTTTCGATAATTTATTCTGGTTGTCAGTATTTAAATATGTATTTTTTGTGATTGTACAGAAACAAACAGTGCAAGAGATTCAGAATAACACCTATTCAACAAAATACTTATGTACATATTTGCACTATACAACAAGAAAAAATTCTCGAATCCTGCTGGGCTAAGGACGAACAAATATGTAACTAGTGCAGTATTTCATTATTTAAATAATGAATGACAGGTGCAGGCTTTCCAAAACATCTATTATGACATAGGAAATTGAGTCAAACATTCATACTTCCTATGCAGTTAGTAGTTTCAGTTACAGCAGCGGTTTTTATTAGATATTCGTAGTAAATCTTGCTGCTTCAGCTGTGTTAAAAATTTTATAGATAATAAACCTTTATTAGATAATAAACAAGTCCCTGACAAGTCTTTCAATGCCTGTCATATATATATATCATAAATAAAGTGCGAAAATGCAAGGGGGTATCCAAAACATTACTTTTACAGCTTAAAATGTTATTTCCCATATTTGACATTTTCCTGCATTTTACACCATTTTTTGAAGTCCCCTGAAAAGTGTAAAAGTGGGGATTCACTGCATTTTTATAGATTTTTTCTGTTATCCACCACCCCTTATAACCGCCTAACACCTTCATTTGCCCATTTCCTAAGTCATTTCCTGTTTCCCCAATGCCATCCCTGCAACAATGGATACCTGTCCATCTTTCTGCAACATTTCAGGAAAGCATCTGTTTTCCTGACTAAAACCCAGTCCCAAATCCTGTTCCTAAACCATGGAATCTCCCCCCCCCCCCCCCCCCCCACAACGGTAACCATAAAAATTCCTTTCTCTGGACCCCACACTCCTTTCACAATGACTTTCACCTTTTCAGGTTCACCAGTCCCCATCCCACACAAACATGGTACTACAAAAACACGTCTCCATGACACATCCCAGAACCACCTCTGTTCCCTCCTCAAGATACTGCTACAGTGCAATTGTCACTACATAAATCATTCTCTGAAACTAAATCCCTTGATCTACAGCATCTGGAAGAGCATTACAGATACCATCTCCATAAGTTATCCAACCTGCTGACATCCTACTTCGGGAAACCACTATTCAAACCCTATGCTACCCAAAGAGTTCCTCCTCCTCAACCCCTCACAGCACCCAGACCATGCTTAACTGACCTTTTCAACTTCCACATCCTCAAAACTCCCATCAACACTTCACCAAATCCAGAGCCAAACAAACCTGGAACACTGTTGTTAACCTTTCCATCAACATTCTCAACCCCACAGAAATTTCAATCCTATCCAAAGGTCTTACCTTTAACGCTACATCCAAATTATCCTTGATGAACTCATCAAAGACCTACTCACCTTCTCCTGATCTCTGCTATGGAAACACTTCTTTGCACCAATCATTCCAATCACAGCCAGTCTAACTGAAATGTTGAATCCTGCCTTCCCCAGTTCATACCAATGTTCAACCGCGACTCTTTCCGCCTTCCCACCAAACTAACCCCAGGTAGCCTTTCAGCCATTCCTTATCTCCATCATGGCCTCACTATCCTTACCCAAGTCCCTTCCCAAGTACACAAATCTTTCAGCATAATAAATGGCAGCCATATACAGCCTCAAAGCAGATCCTTACCTGATCATACTACCTGAAGACAAAGGCGCTACCACTGCCATTACAATTCAAAGTGACTACCTGCAATAAGGCCACTGGCAATTGTCTTGACTCATAAAAGACAAACTCAGCCAAAGTGATCCCGTTCCAGAAGTTCAGCATAACCTCCAATCCCCCCCTTAAAGCCTTAGACCCTTCCCAGAACCTCTCCCCTGAATCTACTTGCCTTCTCACCCCCCACAACACCTCTCACAACCAGCTTCTACATGCTTCCCAAAATCCACAAACTGAACAATCCTGCATGTCCCATTGTAGCTGGTTATTGTGCCCCCCACTGAGAGAGTTTCAATCCTCATTGACAATAACCTCCAACAAATTGTCCAAAAGCTACTCTCCCACGTCAAAGATACCCCCCTTCACCGATTATCCAAAAACCCCACCCCTTACCTTCTGGATCCCTATTCATCACTGTTGATGCCAGTTCCCTACACACCAACATCCTTCATGCCCATGGTCTTACTTATATTGAACACTATCTCTCCCAACCTCATTCTTCACACACCTTACTAACTTTATGATAACACACAACTACTCAGCCATGGACACCTGCATGACTATCTCCTATGCCAACCTGTTTGTGGGACACCTAGAGGAAACCTCCCTAGCCTCCCTAGCCCATGATCTGGTTCAGGTCGGTTAATGATATATTAATGATCAACTCAGGACCAACACCCAATTCTCATTCCTTCACAACCTGACACCTTCTGTCCCATCAGCTTCACCTGGTCCCCCTCAACCCAGTGTGCTACCTTCCTGGATGTTGACCTCCGCCAATCTTATGACTCCATCCATACCTCTGTCCACATTAAACCCACCAAACACCAACAGTAACTGCATTTAGACAGTTGCCATCCCTTAAAAAAAAAAAAAAAAAAAAAAAAAAAAACACCCATAAAGCATAGCCACCTGGGGATGGAGTATTTGTAGTGACAAGAACTCCCTTGCCCAGTATGCTTAAGGTCTCACAAATGTCTTCACATACAGGCACTATCCCCCAGACCTAATCCACAAGAACATTTCCTGGGCCACATCAATGATCACCCCCCCCACCCATCCAAATCCTTCCACCACTACCAAGAATCAGCTACAACAGAGCAGCCCCTTCATTATCCAGTACCACACTAGACTGGAATGAGTGAGCCACATCCTACGCCAGGGACTTGATGATCTATCACCATGCACTGAAATGAGTGACATCCCACCCAAGATTCTTCTCATCTCTCCTAAAGTGACGTTTCGCTACTTACCCAACCTCCACAATATCCTGGTCCATCCCTATGCCACTCCCAATCCCAACCCCAACCCCTTGTCACAGGGACTGTATCACTGTGGAAGACTCATTTGCAAGACATGCTCAATCCACCCACCCAGCACCTCCTATTCCAGTTCTCTCACATGCTTATCCTCCACAACAAAGGCTGGGCCACCTGTGAAAGCAGCCATATATCTTATCATTTACCAGCTCTGCTGCAATCACTACTCAGCTTTTCATGTTGGCACGACTATCAACCAGGTGTTCTCCGGGATGAATGGCCATAGTCAAACTGTGGTCGAGAGCGAAGTGCACCACCCTGCGGCACAACATGCAGCTGAATGTAACATGCTTGATTTCAATGGCTGCTTCACAGCCTTGGGTATCTGGATCCTCAAATCCATCACCAGCTTTTCTGAATTGTGCAGATGAAAGTTATCCCTACAACACATTCTCCATTCCTGAAATCAACCTGGCCTCAACCTACGGTAACCTACTGCCCCACACCCTCCACCCAATAGTTTCTGGCCCCTCTATCCTATCACTTCCATCCAATTCACATCCCCTCACCTTCACTGCACACTGCTCTCTGCCAATGCACTCACTTGTCTCTTGCACTTCTCTGCTCCTCTTCTTCCCACTCCCCTTTTTCACTCACCCTCCCATCTCCAAAGCCTCCAGACGCTGCATCTGGCAGCCTTGTCCTGCCACCTCTAGTCCGTGCACACTCCATCAGGAAGTGGTGATTCCTCTTCTCCCACCTGTCACCTGGTATCCCCCCCCCCCCTTCCCCATCTCATCATGGATTGCTGCTCCCATTCGACACATTTCATTCTGGTAGGAGCAGGCAGAGAGAGTGATCGTGTGTGTGTGCGTGTGTGTGTGTGTGTGTGTGTGTGTGTGTGTTTTTTCTTCTTCTGAAGAATGTTTTGGCCAAAAACTTAGTGTATAACAGTCTTTTTGTTGTGCCTGTCTGCAACTCGGCATGTCATCTTTATGATGAGTAGCAAGCAATCTATCCTTCATCATAATTAACAATACTCCACCCTAAATGATTTGATATGGTTTTCCATAATACATCGACTGATTAATGTGGAAGGCTTGTGTATATAATTTATTACCGCTATCTCTGGTCTTAGTACCACCTCTTGCAATGAGGGCGGGCTGCACCTGCAATACAATTTTTGGAACGACTTATTTTCATGGAACTGACAATGTGCCTGAAATGGTTCAAAAATAGAAATGGAACATTTAATTAAGTTGCTGGTTGCAACTACTTGTAACTATGACTGACTGCAAAAGTGATATTATCACATTGTAACACAGACTTATTTCCTTTGCATTTTACCGAGTGAGGTGATGCAGTGGTTAAATTTAGGTTTTCCACGATTTCCCTAAATCATTTCAAACAAATGCTGGGATGGTTTCTTTGAAAGGGCATGGCTGATCTCCTTCCCCATCCTCATCACAATCTGAGCTTTTGCTCCATCTCTAATGACCTTGGTATCGATGGGATGTTGAACCCAATATTCCTTCCTTTGCATTTAGTCATTTGGGGAATATCCCCTTCATTATGCCTATTCAAAATGACATTTTTTTTTTTGTAGCACCCCTCCCTCACACACATACACACACACTACTTCAGAAGACCATATAACAATCATTACGAACTTCTGAAAAATACAAAATTAAAGAGTCTATAAAATCTTTTCATCAACAACATTTGAGCAAGAAAATATGTAGCTCTGTGGCATGGATGCCCCACTGAAATTCTATGCTAAATTTATTACCTCTTTTGCAGATAAAGGAAGACTGAAGTTTTTTTCCAAAATTCCTTCTTGGATAACATCAATTGATGGTGTACCACTATAGTCCACCCACAAAGCTTTTATTTTCTCAGTCAGTGGTTCAGTATTTTTTGAATAACCTTGCAACCATGCCCAGTTATCTTTATCAGATGATTCCACTGATGAATTTCTCATGGTTATCAATGTTTTATGAACAATGACCAAAAACTTCAAAGTGTTCTGAAAAACAAAACAAAAAGAGTGTCTAATACAAGCAAATATTTTAAGATGTAATAACTGCATTAAAACATAGCAATGATAAACAGAAAGTGAGATATGTGGCATGTGTGAGAATAATGATCAACAACAAAATATGACATTTATGCCTTTATAACAAAATATATTAAATTTATATTGGACATTAACAAATATATCTTTTCTATAAATGTTTTTCTTACTGTTGCAAGTCTGCTATCTATAGCCTTTCTATTTTGGCCATCAGTTATTTTGCTGCTCAAATAGCAAAACCTTTCCACTACTTTTAGTGTCACATTTCCTTTTCCAACCCCCTCAGCGCAGCCCAATTAAATTCAATTATATCCCATTAGCCTTGTTTTACTTTTGTCGATATTCTTCTTATAAACTCTTTTCAAGACACTATCCCATCACTTCAACTGGTCTTTCAATTTCTTTGCCATCTGTGACAGATTTGCATTTTCAAAGGTAATTTTTTTTTTTAAATTTCTTCTCCCTGAACTTTATATTCTTTTACAAATTTCCCCTTGGTCTCCTTAACGGCTTGCTCAATGCACAGATTGAATCACATATGCTACCACCTTGTCTCACTCCTTTCTCACTTATTGCCTTCCTTTCATATCCTCTGACTGCAATCTGGTTTCTGTCTGTATTGTATTCCTACTATCTTCAAAATTTCAAAGAGAGTATTCCAATTTGTCAAAAGCTTTCTGTAAATCTATTAACCTGTAAATGTCAGTCTGCCTTTTCTCAACATGTCTTCCAAGATAAGATGTAGAGTCAGTGTTGCCTTATGTGTTCCTGCACATCCAAACTGATCTCCCCAGAGGTTGTCTTCTATCAATTTTTCCATTTTTCTGCAAATAATTCTTGCCAATATCTTACAACCATGACTTACTATACTGATTGTTTGGCAGTATTCAACTGCAGTCTTTTGAACTGGAGTTATTGCATTCTTCATTCAGTAAGGGGGTATTTTGCTGTCTCATGCACTGTATCTTGCACATTAGGCAGAACAGTTTTGTCATAGTTGGCTCTTCCAAGAATTTCAGTAATTCTGAAGGAATGTCATCTACTGCAGGAGCTTAGGTCTGACTTAACAGATTGACCTTAAATTGGATTTGTCTTGTTTTTCCTTATAAGCCATACACCATTATTGGACAAGAGTTCCCAATTTTTGAAACTGATGTTTGGGCTTTTTCCTATGGCCCCTGGAAAGTTTATATAAGCATTATGGAAACATGTTATACTTCTTGCTTGATTAAACCTCTTCAAATATTACCATTTGTATGAGGCAACATCTCAGTTGCATTTGCCTTAACTGTAAAATTGCTAGTACTTATATCTGGTCATTCAAAATACCATACCTAAAACTGTTAGTTTCCTGTTCATAAGACTAGATGACATCAAAAGAATACACAAGAGAAGTGGATAAATGAGGTGATTGTGAACTGTTGTAAATTTGTGATCTGACAAATGAATAATGGAAACCATTTCAGGATGATGATAAAAATTTCCTTGTTTTTGCTACAGGAAGCTTTTGAAATATAAACATATGCTAAGTCTTCTGTTGGTCACCTTTCAGAATATTGTATTTTCCTCCTACAAACCCTTTTTTTTCCTTGGGAAAAACACAAATCTTTGAATAATGTATCTAGTGACTTTGTTTCCCGACTTATTAGTTTTGTCCATGGTACAGAACCTGAAAAACTAAACTGACAAAGCTCTCTACAAGTATCATCACTTTGGCATTCTATTACCTTCTCTCCAACATATAATTAATATCTGTGACTTTCCTGAAGTCAATTTGTCCTTTTTATTGCCTGCACTCCAACTCACCAAACAATTTCTCACTTTCTTGTCTGTGTGCTGTTAATGTTGTGTTGTTGTTGTTGTCATAGTCTTCAGTTCAAAGTTGGTTTGATGCAGCTCTCCATGCTGTTCTATCCGGTGAAAGCCTGTTCATCTCCAAATAACTACTGCAACCTACACCCTTCTGAATTTTCTTACTGTATTCCTCTCTTGGTCTCCTTCTAAATTGGTGATCCCATTATGTCCCAGAATATGCCCTACTAACCAATCCCTTCTGTTAATCAAGTTAGGCCACACAAATTTATTTTATTTTCAATTTTATTCAGTGCCTCTTCATTAGTTGCACAATTAATCCATCTAATCTTCAGCATTAGTTTGGACAAGAAGAGAATAGAAGCTTTTGAAATGTGGTGCTACAGAAGAATGCTGAAGATTAGATGGGTAGATCACATAACTAATGAGGAAGTATTGAATAGGATTGGGGAGAAGAGAAGTTTGTGGCACAACTTGACCAGAAGAAGGGATCGGTTGGTAGGACATGTTCTGAGGCATCAAGGGATCACCAATTTAGTATTGGAGGGCAGCGTGGAGGGTAAAACTCATAGGGGGAGACCAAGAGATGAATACACTAAGCAGATTCAGAAGGATGTAGGTTGCAGTAGGTACTGGGAGATGAAGAAGCTTGCACAGGATAGAGTAGCGTGGAGAGCTGCATCAAACCAGTCTCAGGACTGAAGACCACAACAACAATCTTCAGCATTCTTCTGTAGCAACACACTTTTAAAGCTTTTATTCTTTTGTCTGAACTTCTTATCGTCCACATTTGAAGGCTACTCTGAAGACAAATAGAAAAGGCTTCCTAACACTTAAATCTATATCTATTTCTCTTCTTCAGAAACACTTCTCTTCTCATAGCCAGTCTACATTTTATACCCTCTTTACTTTGGACAGTTATTTTACTGTCAAAATAGCAAAACTCTTCTTCTACTTTTAGTGACTCATTTCCTAATCTAATTCCCTCTGCATCACCTAATTTAATTTGACTACATTCCATTAGCCTTGTCCTGCTTTTGTTCATCTTATATCCTCCTTTCAATATTCTGTCAATTCGTTCAACTTCTCTTCCAAGTCCTTTGCTATCTATAACGGAATTACAATGTCTTTGGCATACCTGAAAGTTTTTATTTCTTCTCTCTGAACTTTAATTCCTAATCCAAATGTTTCTTTGGTTTCCTTTACTCCTTGTTCAGTGTACACATTAAGTAACATCGAGGATAGGCTGTAAACCTGTCTCACTCCCTTCTCAACCACTGCTTCCCTTTCGGGCTCTTCAACTCTTATATTGCCACCTGGTTTTTGTGCCATTTGTCAATAGTGTGTCACTCACCGTGTTTTACCTCTGCTAGCTACAGAATTCCAAAGAGTGTATTCCAGTCAATGTTATCAATAGTTTTCTGCAAGTCTACAAATGCTACAAACATAGGTTTTCCTTTCCTTAATCTATCTTCTAAGAGAAGTTGTAGGATTAGTACTGCCTTGCATGTTTCTAACTTTCTCCTGAATCTAAACTGATCTTCTATGAGGCTGGCTTATACCAGATTTCCCATTCTTCTGTAAAGAATTCGTGTTAGTATTTTGCAACTATAACTTTTTAAACTCACGTCATGTAGAGTAAAGTGTGCTTCTCTAAGCTGCATTAATTTCTGTGATGTTTGAAAAGTTTCACTATCTGTGCCACATACAGTACCACACTCATCTATAAACTGCATTTAGGCTCTGACGGTATATTTTAGAGCATAGCCTTGTACAGACATGAAACACAGACAGTAAGTAATTCAGACAAGGAGGGAGAAGACGCTTATGAAATGTGGTGCTACAGAAGACTGCTGAAGATTAGGTGGGTAGATCAGGTAGATAGGTATACCAGGGTGTATACGCGGGCAAGGAAAAAAGTTCCCAGAGTTTCCAGTTAAAAATAGTTTTTCCCAGATGAAAATTCACTTTTTCCATGTTAAGTGACACTATTCTTTCCCTCGGAACTGAAAAACTTATCAACCTTTTAAATGGTTAAGGTTTTATACACCAATGTGGAGCTTTCCAGCACTTTACACAAAAAAACACGTGTTTGAAAGATCTTTGATGTGAACAACATGTATGCTGCATATTTTCGTGTTACAAAAGTATACATTCGAATTCCACCAAAAACAGCGTGTTAGTTTCCGACATGTTGAAATTCAGATTGCGATGCCCTCTTGTAACCAATCATAGCTCATATCATGTGATCTCGCCAGTCAATGACAGCACACATTCAGAGCATAGGGCACATGATGTACTCAGCCAATAGCAGCATCACTGTTCAGCAGCGCGAACACACAAATTGGAAAAGTTAATAATTTAAATTAATACACACGGTGTAGCTACAAGAAAAGCTAGACTTCCTCATATAAAATTGGTCTCAAAGATTAATAAGCTACAAGAAAAGCTAAGCCTTCAATTATAATATTGATCTTTTCCTGCGTGTGTTACACTCACAGATATATCACACAAATGCCCAATAAAATTTTAATAACGACATACATGTCTGGTTTTCTGGGCTTGAAATTCTTGTAAGTGGCTGGTCCTCAAAGGGTTAAGTTTTAAATGTCAGTTAAACACTCTGTGATTTAAGAAATTCATCACACATTCTCACAGGTAACATAATTCATCTTGTGTAAAAGGAAATTTACTTTGAAAGTAACGCTTTTCAAACTACCATTCACAATATTTTCCTGCTACCTGTTAGAAATAGGTTTGTTTCAGCATTTGCCAGAGAGCGCCAGAAAACACGCATTACTGCGCGTGTGGAGGAAGCCCCTACGTTCATGTGTATAAAGCATTAAGAGATCTTACATTACGTCATCAAAAAAAAAAAAAAAAAAAAACCACAGGACATCAGAGGATACTCCTGGAATTTCATAAACCACACTAAAATGCATGATTCAGCTTAAAGTGCACATTAATATGTCCAGATTCTTGATGAAGTAGGCCCCAACCGTATTATCTCATGATTGGTTCTTTATTATGGCATAATGCTATATGTGTCAGAAAATGAACACACACACTTGTAATTCAGCTAACAGTTGAAACCAGCCAATTGTGTGGAATGAAACCCTTTGTTTCAACTAAATTGACTGCCTGGATGGAAAAGATTAATAAAAGGGAATTTTCTGTAGTAAGCTGACAAAAATAACTTCATTGTTCTGCAAGGTGATTAACACTTGACTGCCAAAAATGTGGAAATAAGAAAACTGTAACTAATAACATATTTTAGCCTTCTGTAATCATGTGAATGTATTTTAATTCCCTTGATGGCTCCCAGGCACAGAAATCTGTTTTGTGTCCATTTGACATGAGAGTTGTAAATGAAGAGGAAACAGCAAAATCGCTTCATGTAAACACTGGTCAAGTGGGGACTACTTCCTCCCCTCCACAATTCAGACTGATCTGTGCGTGCATGAATATAGCAGTTTGGGCGTGCAAGAAAAATTGTTCTTGGTAGCATATGACTGCTTGTTACTACTGCCGATATAGCCAACAGCCACACGTTAAGAAGCCAGAAGTGGGAGAAGGTACTGCTCATATGTGACTCAATTGCGCATCAGCCCGCTGGCAACTGCTCAAACAAACCTAATGTTTACAACTGTGAGGTCACGCACATCATTGGTTGTGAAGTTTTGCATAGTCTTTGTTCTAAAGCCTTCGACATATTTTGTTGTTTGCAGACGCTTGTGTGAATGCTGTGTTTTGTTTTGCAATTGGAGCATTTCCTTTGCAATTTAGATTTTATTTCTTTTTTTTCCTCCCATTTATGTTTTTTTGCTGCGCACAGTATTATTCTGAAGTAGCAGGATATAGCAATATTCTTTGTTAGAGAATCAATTCTTATCAGTCACAATTACTAAAATTTAACTGAAACCTAAAACAATGAAAAATTCCCAGAATTCTTAAAAATTCCCAGGTTATTTCCACTTTCTCCCGGATGAAAAAATTCCTTGGCTTTTCCCGGATTTCCCAGGGCATATACACCATGTATACTGAATAATTAATGAGGACATACTTGATGGAATTAGGGAACTTGACATAAAGAGGGGATCACTTGAGAGGACACATCCTGAGGGATCATGTAACAGTCTATTTGGTAATGAGGGAAGTGTGGGGGATAAATATTCTAAGAAGGAGACCTAGGCATGGATACAGTAAGCAGTTTCTGATAGATGTTTAGTTTCAATAAAATAACTTTGTGATTGACAGATTGCAGTGACAGGGAAGATGTTGCCGGTGAGCTGCATTCCATGCTTGACAAAGCTCTGCTTGCACTTGCAAAACAGGCAGCACTGTGATCACGTGGCTCTCAAGAAAGAAGCTGACGGCTGTCCCTTACCACTTTCCTTGCTGAAACATCAATCAAAAAGTTATTTTAATCCAAGTATAGGCCACAGTTCTTACTCTGAGATGGAGTGGCTTGCACAGGACAGGATTGGAGAGCTGCACCAAATCAGTTTTCAGGCCAAAGATCACAATGACAGTTAACTGATAAAGATGACAAAATATGCAGAGATTTTGAAGAACTAATTTTATTTATTTGCACAAGACATTACATTCACCATAGCTGTTTAAAGCAGTGCCCCAAGGTTCTGCGCAGAAATATATATGGGCTCTACGTCCAAACACTGATGGATCACTCAGTACCTACCAGTTGCAATGCCTCCTCTACCAGTATCGTCATTCAGATGTGGTATGGATGATATTGCTGCTAGCATCACAATCTCAAGACTGCTTTCAATTTTCTAAACTTGGAACTGTTACTTCCTACTCAAACAGATCCTCAATCGCCACCATGAGGCTGAGTGCATCCCAATGCAGCCTTCCCACCAAGGAAAACAACTGAACTGAACCTGGGTCCTCATCCACAAGCCAGTCAGGCATGCTGACTTCTCAGCTGCAGGGTGGACAACTATGTACATAATAAATGTATTTATTATGTCACACAAACAACACCTCATAGATTCTCTTATGCCATTGGCACAGTTATCTCACTACATATATAACCACAACTAATGACTCGGTCCCTTACTGGATCAGAATCCCTTATTTCACACTGATATCTCTGCCAAAGAACTAAAACACCAGTGAAAAAAGTAATATCTTTACACCCATTTAACTCAGAAATAATTTGAAACAGAACATAAATGCATTTGAACATTTCTGCAACAACTCTCAGTAAAAATCTGCAAGAGCTGAAATTTCTCAGATTTTGCCATCATGAACATTTTTGGTCATGGGTTGCTTGACGATTTTTGGAGTTTCTTCAGTAAACAGTAAACCTTCCAATGATGTTCAGTGTATCTCTCTTAGTATGTGACATTGGAGCTGGATGGGGCAACTGTATGAACTGTGATGAAATGTCCTGCTTCATTCTATCAAACCTACTTATCTATTTCATAATGATCGACCCCCTACTTTGGAGCTCATATTATGTTTACATCAAGTGATGAACATTGATGTGTTTGTACCTTGCCAGAACTGTGGAAATGTCTACTTTTATATGTGATTATAAATATTGCATTTTAGTTGAAGAGAGGGTGACGTACATGGTAATATTTAAGAGAAAACATGCTTCTTAGAGCATTTTTTTTGTTAGTGTCAACATTGGCGAGTCACAAAAGCCTGACTGCAATTACAATAACAATTTTCTTTGCACAAAGATACAACCATTTTCTACTTAAAGGTGCGTTTTTGTTGCTTTCTGATTAAGCATTCTCTCTTAACAACAGTGAGTGCAGATTGCCACAATTCTCCTAATGGCGATATATACAAACAAAACGAAAAGTGTAAATGCAAGCTCTGTCATTACCTTTCAAACTGTGATCTTTTTATGCACAAGAATCAACAGAAATCACATCATATGTTTAGTTTATTTACTTTTGTATCTCTTTGAGTCATCAGCTTGTGTTTGCTATGTTGCCAGACCTCCGAACTGTATTTCCATTTCATTGCTTACTGCTGCAGTGTTTACATTGAGGCTTCCTCTTGGGTAGGAAACACTTTTGTTGTCATTCTTTGCTGTGTACTCAAGTTGGACTTTTCTCATGATATATTTAATTGCTTTATAGTTTGGTGAAATTGTATGTCCTTTACAAAGCTGTGAAAAGTCCATAATGATCAGTGTGCATACTTGCTGTGGGACCAAAAAAGAAAAGAGTGAAGGGTGTGAACAGTTCCATATCACAGCCAGTAAAGAGAGCTTTCAAATAACTTTGTATTAGTAACAGTACTGTCAAGTGAATTTGATGTGTGTGTGTGTGTGTGTGTGTGTGTGTGTGTGTGGGGGGGGGGGGGGGGGGGGGAGCATTCACAACAATCCCCAATAGATCTGCAGTTATTACAGATTACGCTCTGTATCAATAAATCCATTATTACAAAATCCATCTATGAAATGAAGGAAGGGTTCTGTTATTGAATGGGTGGAGAGCAATAAAAATGAGCTACCATCTAAAGCCATGTCATGAGAGGAATTTACTAATGCCTACTGGAACACTTGCAACCATATTTAAAATCACACGAATACCTTCTGGGAAGTGTACTGCTCTCAGTGAACAAGGAATTTAAACTTCTGTGGTTGTCTATGGTCACTGCAGATTTGATGCTACTGATCTTATTTGGATATTTGCCAAGAACAAGGTAACAAAGGCCAGCAAGAATATTAATATAAATTATACTTTCCAGTAGTGTCGCTCCATTCCAGTAAGTGTTCCCCAAAGCGCCTGGAGGAATTCAGTAAGTAATGTGCACAAACTTCAAAACATGTGTTCACACAAGGTCCACAATCTTGACATAGTAATAGAATGGTTGCTGATCCAAGTAGATGACTGCAATAGCAAGAGCGAGACCTTAATCAGCAGCAAAACGATTAAGATAGGTTTTATTTCACTCATCATTTATTTCACAAAATTTATTCGAGCTAATCAATTTTTCATTTACTGTTAAAAATGTACAATGTATTTCACTGTTCATTTATTGAGTGCTGATTGTATATCAAGTGTTCACTTGCAATTTCCCATTTTATTTTCCTCTACTCGCAACAGCAATAGAACACATGACAACAGAGGCAGCACTCCGAAAACACCCCACACAGACTGCTGCTACTAACACAACTGCTTTATAAATTCTTAACTGACTAGAGTGGAAAGTATTCATCTGTAATGACATATCATGCAACCTAAAAAGTTCAACCACTTGGGCTCTCTCCACCACAATAGCTACAATGATAAGCTCAATCGCAGTGTCTTGCATTTGACTTCACAGTGGTGAAACAAAGATTTGCGTGCAAATAGGGGGAAAAAAAGACTTTCTATCTTTATAAACTGTGCAAAGGAAATTTCTCGCATAATTATGGTCTGTCTTCTATGACTCCTTGGAGTTGACACTCAACAAAAAATGCTCAAAAAGGCACTCTCTCTCTCTCTCTCTCTCTCTCTCTCTCTCTCTCTCTCTCTCTTCAATATTACTATATATTGCATCCCATTTTCAAGTAAAATGTAATTTTCATGTTCTAAATTAAAGAATATATTTCCACAATTTCGGCAAGGAACAACACATCAATGTTTGTCAAATTAGGTAACTACAATATGAGTTAAAAGTCTGAAATCAATCATTATGAAACACACAATAATACTTCCTGGCAGATTAAAACTGTGTGCTGGACAGAGACTAACTTCGAACCTTTGCCTTCCTCTATCGACTGAGCTACCCAACCATGACTCATGACCCGTCCTCACAGCTTTCCTCAGCTTTAATTACGTTAATACCTCGTCTCCTAAATTTCATTCTGGAAACATCCTCCAGGCTGTGGCAAAGCCATGTCTCCGCAATATCCTTTCTTCCAGGAGAGCTAGTTCTGCAAGGTTTGCATGAGAGCATCTGCGAAATTTGGAAGGTAGGAGATGAAGTACTCATGGAATTAAAGCTGTAAGGACAGGTTGTGAGTCATGCTCGGGTAGCTCAGTTGGTAGAGCACATGCCCGCGAAAGGCAATATGTCCTGAGTTCGAGTCTTGGTCCAGCACACAGTTTTCATCTGCCAGGATGTTTCAAATCAGTGCACACTCTGCTGCACAGTGACAATTTCATTCTGAAAACAGATAATAGTTAGCATTCCAGGCAGATAAGCAACAGCCTAATCATGAAATGGTTGAAGGAAAATTTTGTAGGCTCTTTCACTCTTTGTTGGTCACATTACATTTCTTTAGCATTCGTACAAGAATTCTAGTAGGACAACTGCTTTGCTATTATTCCACTTTAGGTCATAACAGAAACAGTCTCCTATTGTTGTACTATCAACATTTTCAAGCATGAACTTATCACCTATCATTTAATTAAACACTAATGAGTCTTTCTCTCTATTTAATCACAATTAATTACATTTGTTTATGATTAAGGTCAACTGCCAGTTTCTGCACCTTGCATGTCTATGCGCATTTTTCTGCAATTTGCTCTAATTTTCCTTTGACTTTCATTTGTACTAAGGAACTGTCCAGGAACAGTCTCCACCATTATCCTCCATTTCATTTATGCGTACCATGAACAACAATGACATTTTAAGAACTCGGGTGCTATGCCCTAAGAACACAAATTAAGTTTTTTCTCCACTGTGAACAATATGCAAGTTATTAAGTTCTAAACCACAACCTTGACCAGCAGTCTGTAGCCTCATACATTGTAGACCAGGCAACAATGCAGACAACTGCAAAAATTGCACAACAAAATGAACACTACAGCAACAAGGGCATTACTATCTACTGCCTTGTGGATGAATAGAGCACAGGTTCACAATTTTTATGTTACTGAAATCTAGGCTGATTCCTAACAAAGAGACTCATAGCCCACCAGAAACACAGTACTATATAAGCATAAAACATGTTTCATAACTTTAAAACAGATCAGAGGCAGTGATAGAGGTATACTGTTATGTGCGCCTGTGTAACAAGCCATCTTATGTATGGGAATGACCAAATCCTCTTTCTAATCACTTGCAAATGTTTAATTTCTCATATGATCTACAATGAACTGCTGTAAGGATAGCAAGTTTGGCTGCATAATATACATATCCAGTAGTGTAGATACCCCAACAGGTCCAGATGCCTTTCCTCTTTTGAACTATTCTATCTGATCTTGAATATTTCTCCTCAGTTATTCAGCCAGCTAGCATCATCCAGAAGGTGTATTATTTTGGCAAGCTGACTTATTGCCATTTCAGATGTCCCTGATTTCTGGTGCACACCATCTTTATATCCTTTCTCCCCCCCCCCCCCCCCCCCCTTCTGCAACCTGCAACCTCCAGTCGGCTGCCTCTGGACATGGACCTGGTGCGGCAGTGAGAGAAGTGTGACACTGGAGGTTGATCCATGGTCCTTGATAGTGCCGTGGTCAGTGTCACAGGAAGGGGTCTGTCGGTGAGGTAACAATGCATCCTCATCTTCTTTGGTTGTTATAACAGGAGCGGATTTCCATATGGTTTGTATTTGTGCTTTGATCAAGCTCAAGGCTCGAACTCAGGCCTTGCTTAATTGAAAGCTGTTGTCTTTATGTATTAGTCCGCTGTGTATTTCGATATTTACAGCCTCATTTAGAATATAGTCCTAGAATTTTCTGGCTTGTTGCAACAACTTGGAGCCATCAAATATATGGCATGTCCGTAGGAGATGCATTGTTCCACCACAGTGGATTTTGTTGGTTGTTCATTGTCTGTGTAGCGTTTATGCTCAGTGCACCTCTCCTGTACTATTTGGTTGCTCTGACCTACACAAATTTTCCCATGCTGGCAGGAGATGTGGTAGACTGCCAGTTTCCAGAGTTCTAGGTCATCCTTAACTGATCCCAGTATGACTTCAGTCTCAGTTATTGGTCACAAGTAACTGTTTGTGTGGAACACGGCCTGTAAGTGCTGCAGTTTGTTTGTTGGACTATAATGGTCTGTGATCTCACACACTCTGTGAACTTGTGTACTTAGGACACCTTCTCGTTGTGAAGGGACATAACAGTTGGAGGCATGCAAGTACAAATCTGTATTTGCTGGTTGATGGTAAATGCTTGTCATAGTGTGCTGTTTTGTCTTTGCTTGATGAGTACATCCAGAAAGAGAAGCTGATTGTTTTCTTCTATCTTCATCCTGAATTTGAGGTTCTGATAAACACACAAATGAGGTTTTGTAGACTGCCGACTCCAGGGCTGCTTTTTTACTAATTTCTGTTGAATAGAAAGTTGGAAGACATAAGCACAAATTCAAACAGTTTCATTAGCATTGGGTCAAATTTTGCTCCTATGAAGCTTAGGGAGTCTCTTAGTGGCACCTCATAAAGAGAGGTACCACGTCAAAACTCACCAGGAGGTCTTCTTGGCCCAGCTGGAAGTTTTGCAGCTGCTGGAAGAAATGAGCAAAATTCTGTTTGGTTTTCTATGCTGCAATTCCTTATCAAAACCTGTAATTTTGGAGTTTGTGTTATAATTAATAGACGGAACTGTGGAATGATCTACCTAGGCAAAACGATTTTAGAAGACAAAATTAAGGGTTTTTGGCCATTTTATACCGTTCTACTAGAATAATCACTGAGCTATTTATAGACTTTTAACGTAAGACCAATGTTTTCTAGGATTTTTGTGAGATTGTTAGACGGAATTTTACTTCCAGATACAATGAATCCTTTTTGGAGTGCTTTTCCTTGCACTCATTTTGACAGTTTGGCATTGCATTTAAATCTGTAATAATGATCTCTTAACTTTTAAAGCAACTTTCAAACAGGTCTTTCCCATCTCTCACAAACTTGTCTAGCACATACATGTCAACAGCATATTGTTCAATAATCTCAAATTTTTTACTTTGATATTCCACATTTTTATCTACAGTGATAAATGTTTGATGTTGACTGCTCAGGTAAAGTGCAATTTGTTTCTCATAACATCTGCTAAACCAATATTTTCTTACCTTCCCTAACATTTATTCTTAACACTCATAGTCATTCACATTATGACAACTGTATTTTCACCAGTTCCCTCCTTTGGGAGAACTGAATTCAAATTAAGAGTCAATTTAACAGCTGTTGATCCAAAATGTTACCATCCAAACTGCTCAAGGTAATATTTGGATAACATATTTACTAGAGTATTACATGAATCCTTGCCCATGGCACTCTTTCAACTCGTGTGGGTCTCCCCTGTAACCACTGCATGATCAAGAAATTTACACACAACATCCTTCGTGTTTCTCATGTATTCTGCCAATACAGATTTCAAGGTACCTGCATAGTCCTGGTACAGGTAAAGTAAAAGCTGCAGCTGATCCAACTGTCCCAATCAAAGAACTGAACCAGTACTTCACAATACTTACAACCAGTGGCGCCGACTTGGGGGGGGGCAAGGTACTTTGTGCTTCCCAAATAGTTAAAAGTAGGGACCTCGCCCCGCCCCCCAGTATTCAAACATGCATTTCACACCGCTCTCTCCCCCTTCCTCATCCTTTACTGGGAAATTTGTTAAAACTTGCACATACATTTTTGCATAATAGTATGTAATGACTATGTAGGGGAAAAAAAATACTGATTTTACGAGCTTTTGCGTATTCCTTTCTGTTACTCCTCCAACCTCTGCATATGACGAACTGTTATGACAGGGTTTGTCCCCTGCATCTGTACTATTCGCACTTTTTTACTGTACGGAGGTATGCGGGGAACGAAAGCTGACCATGAGCTCGCAGCGCTGTGGCTGCTAGGACGAGCTCCACTTCCTCCCACAGCAGCCTGCTGGCAGTTTCTAAAAGAAACTAATGAGCAATAGTGACACCAATTTTTATGGCGATCGCTAGAAGGACTTGGTAACGTTAAAGACTCTTCATTTTTGTAAATTCTATTGACAATCACTAGGTACAACACCACACAAATCAGCACCGGCTCCATGGATTTTGCCGCCCTGGACGAACATGTCAAGTGCAACCCCCCCCTCCCCCCCCCCCTTTCGACATAGTCAACTTTTCCCACAATATATTTCATACATGACGGCTTATTTTCACATATCGCACTCATTTGTCTCTTTGTTGTGAATAAGTCTTTAAGATCAAAGTAGCAGTCAGTGATATGTTTACAGTGAAATACATTTTAAGCCATTTTTGTTGGAGGAAACATTTCTTTCGTAAATCGGAGCACACTGTTTCTGTACCATAGATAATTTTCAATAAGACCCTTGATTTTATGAATAATTTGTATTTCCAATTTATTCTCACATTCCTTCATTTACGCAAGATGGATTTGCCGCCCCAAAAATCTGCCGCCCTAGGCGATGGCACGGTTCCCCCCCCCCTCCCTCCCTCCATAGAGCCAGCCCTGGCAATAATCAACACTATTCTTAAATGGCTACTTCTTGTTAGGCGCACAGTACTGATAAATACTCCGGAGCTGGGCATCGCCAGTGGTCAGTTAGCCTTACTGTGACTCGGTTCAGTTGTTAATCTTTCATCCCTTACTGTCCAGTTTAAAATGGACAAGTTTATAATTAGGAAGAAATGTGACAATGTGGCAAGTGTTAGTGATGGTGAATCTAGACCCAGTGTTAGTGGTGCTGTGTGTTCTCACAAAGACACAGATAGTGACGGAACTGTGGCGGTGACAAAAAAACACTGTTCCTGGAAAAAAACAACACTGTTATCAGCTCTCTTGGAAACAGCAATTTGCATGGATCAATTACAATAAGGTAAAAGATGTTATTTTTTGCAAAATTTGCAGACAGGTATTTGAAGAAAATCGTTTTCAGTTTTCTCACAAAATGGAAAAAACTTTCATTGAAACTGGTTTTTCGAACTGGAAGAAAGGGGTAGAAAAGTTAAAACCACATGAAGCATAGGGCTGCCACAGAGAAGCTGTACTGAAATTCAAATCCTTAAAATTGAATGTCAATGTATTTAGCCAGATTTCCAAAGAAAAACTGACACAAATAAAAGAAAACTGAGCTTGTATACTAAAAATCGTATCTTCCCTCTGTTATTTAGCAGTGTAGGGGCTTGCAATACATGGGCATACTGATGAAACAAGTAACTTTGACAATTTATTATGCCTTCGATGTGAAGATAACCAGCTAATTTTAATATGGCTACAGAGCAAAACTTACAAATGGACATTCCATGACGTGCAAAACGAAATTTTCGCCATTTTAAGTCATACACTTCTTAGAAAATTATTGGAGGATATCAAGAGTGCAGAGTATTTTGCAATAATAGCAGACGTAACAACAGACATAGCCGCCAAAGAGAAATTTAGTATCTGTATAAGGTTTGTTGATGCTTCGCTAGAGATAGAAGAATATTTTTTAGGGCTATATTCAATACAAAGTACCACAGCTAAGGCTCTGTTTGATATTATTATCGACATTTGAAGACGATTTGATTTGCCTAGATCTAACTGTAGTGGCCAATGCTTTGACGGTTCAGCTAACATGGCCGGATTATATAATGGTGTCCAGGCAAAGTTTATGGAAATGGAGAAGAGAGCTGTGTTTGTGCACTGCCTTGCACACTGTTTAAAACTAACACTACAAGACACTGTGAAAGCAGTTCCAGAATGTCAAAATGCATTGAATGTTATGAAGGACTTAATACATTTTGTGAGAGATTCACCTAAAAGATTAGATCTTTTTGCTCACCTGAATGCAGATGCCTCTACAAATTTGTAACCACTCTGTCCTACAAGGTGGGCCATAAGATACTTGGCAATGTCTTCAGTTTTGTCCAACTATACAGAACTTCAGGAATTTTTTCTAAATGTTTCAAGAAATGACAATTCAGACACTGGGGCCAAAGCAAATGGCTTTTTGATTAATATGCAGACATATGATTTCTTTTTCATGCTATCACTTTTGGTAAAACTGTTTGGTCACATTGATACCGTAAACATAGCACTACAGAGGAAATCCCTACACTTAGAGGAGGCCAATAAGATGATTTCCACTCTTGTAACTTCTATTAAATTTACGAGAAACAATTTTGAATCATTTTGGGATGAAGTAACTTCAAAATGTCAAGATATGGATGTTGATTCCCCAAAATTACCCCGTAGAAGAAAAGTCCCTAAGAAATACGATGACTCTATCAATTCATCTGTAGAAACATTCACTGAAGTATGTGACAAATATAGAAGATTGTATTATGAAACAATGGATACATCCATCAGCTTCTTGGAATCACGGTTCAAAACTCAATCATTCATGTATGTAAATCAAACTGAACAATTTCTTCTTGGCGATAACAAACTTCATTCGATATTTTATCTTTCTACAAATCAGATATAGACAAAGAATGCTTGCTTCTCCACTGAAGCAGGTTTCATGAGATTATCCAAAGTAGTGATTCTGCGAGTATTAGTTTGTTGGATGACATAGTGAAATACCTAAAACAGGAAAACCACCTGTTTGATCTACTGCCTGAACTAGTGAAATTCATACGTGTAGTGCCGATGATTCCAGTAACGTCCTGCACCACTGAGCGATCGTTTTCTTGTCTGCGGAGGGTGAAAATGTATCTTCGTTCTATAGTGAGGTAGGATCGTCTCAATGCCATCACCCTTCTCAACGCCCATAGAGATGAATCAATGAAACTCGCCTTGATGCCATATGTGACGAGTTCATTTGCAGGAATGATCTGAGGAGGAGTACATTTGCCATCAAAAATTAAGGTATGTTTCTTCAACTTTATTTATATATTTGTTTTGTACCACTACTGACCTATACTCCGACTGAAATGACATTGTGATTGATGTTTCCGCGAGTTGAGGGGTAGGGGCTAGTCGTCAGCTAATCGTAGTTTGCATGATTTTCAGCTGTTTGCATTTTTCATTATCCTCACAATCTTTTTCTGTTTTTTGAAAGTTGTTATGCTGTGAGGGGAATTTCCCAAGAATATAATGTCATAACACACTTGTGTTGTTCCGTATAATTCTCATTGCATAGGTGATTTTAGATAGCTTAGAATTTAAGAATGTGATGTGGGAATTCCATTTCAGATTGTCTTGTAAGTAAACAAAGCAATTTTGTTTCAGTGACACTTAATTTTTTGGTTTTCCAAAGAAACATTTGGTTTTAATAGATTTTTAATTTTGCCTTTTCATTTGTGACTTCAGCATACAGCCTAAGAGCCTTTCTACTTCCACCTCTAATCAATACACTGGTGTCATCTGCAAATAGGACTGGTTTGGAGTGTCCAACATGTAGATGAAAACGCAAAGTTATCTGTCAAATGTAGTACCTAATAAAATGATTCTTGCCCCCCCCCCCCAAATATTTTCAAGTTGGCACCTCTGCTTACAACCATACATTGTCCAAGGCCTTAGAAACAACTATCATGTGCTTTCTTAGAATTCAGCAAAACCTTTGACACGGTTGACTTTGACATTTTACTTGCCACACTTGGTAGCCTAAATTTCTTACCAAGTGCAATTCAGTGGTTTTGCTCACACCTGATGTATTGCCAGCAAAGCATCATGTCCAGCAACAAAGTCACGTAGTATCAGGCGTCACCCATGGTTCAGTAATGGGTAGGGACATGAAAAATTCATTTAAACGATAACATGAATTTGGTGGTATTTAAGAAATTGTGTGAATTCAGCAGTTTTTAAGGAAGTAATGCTAATCTGTTGGTCTTTAAGGAAGTAACGCAAAATAAGTGTTTTTCAACAAAATTTCTCAGTGTCCTCATAAGAAGTGTTATAAAACTAACGATGTCAGTGACATATTTAACGTTGAAATGTTCCATGTTCAACTGTCGCACTACTTTTTGCAGTCGTGATGTCACTAGTGACCTTCTGACCATCAACTTTTGCAAGCACGAATGAACGACTACTGAGTGAATTTCAATAACTTATTTCTTTTGTAGTGTATGTGCTGCAGCATGCCATTTCAAAGCAATGGCACAATGAAAATCTATCACAAATGCATCACCCTGCTCATAAAATACGGTTAATAATGCAGCAACGATGTAAGGTTTGAAGCATTGTGATCATTGAAACTTGAGACTGTAGCCGAATGAGTAAGCCACAATGTAATAGATAGTTTCGCGGTTTACGATACGAATGGATGTAGGTTTGTGTCCCACTGCATGCTAATATACAGGGTGTTACAAAAAGGTACGGCCAAACTTTCAGGAAACATGCCTCACACACAAATAAAGAAAAGATGTTATGTGGACATGTGTCCGGAAACGCTTAATTTCCATGTTACAGCTCATTTTAGTGTCGTCAGTATGTACTGTACTTCCTCGATTCACTGCCATGATTTCATACGGGATACTCCACCTGTGCTGCTAGAACATGTGCCTTTACAAGTACGACACAACATGTGGTTCATGCACGATGGAGCTACTGCACATTTCAGTTGAAGTGTTTGTACGCTTCTCGACAACAGATTTGGTGACCGATGGATTGGTAGAGGCGGACCAATTCCATGGCCTCCATGCTCTCCTGACCTCAACCCTCTTGACTTTTATTTATGGGGGCATTTGAAAGCTCTTGTCTACGCAACCACGGTACCAAATGTAGAGACTCTTTGTGCTCGTATTCTGGACGGCTGTGATACAATACGCCATTCTCCAGGGCTGCATCAGCGCATCAGGGATTCCATGCGATGGAGGGTGGATGCACGTATCCTCGCTAACGGAGGACATTTTGAACATTTCCTGTAACAAAGTGTTTGAAGTCACGCTGGTACGTTCTGTTGCTGTGTGTTTCCATTCCAAGATTAATGTGATTTGAAGAGAAGTAATAAAATGAGCTCTAACATGGAAAGTAAGCGTTTCCGGACACATGTCCACATAACATATTTTCTTTCTTTGTGTATGAGGAATGTTTCCTGAAAGTTTGGCCGTACCTTTTTGTAACACCCTGTATATTTTTTTCCATGCCAATATATATATTTTTCCATCTTAGCATTGTCAAGGAGCTGGGTGCAGACACTGCCAACACCATCATCAATCATTGAGCTTATGGCCCTACCACTTTTTACAGTAAAAGTAAAGGAAAAAATCCGAACGTGTAATACAAGTATGTTCTGCAATAAATGCTGTTAACATTTCTGTCTGATTAGGGACTGAAGAATGAGAGAAATATTTGGGTGTTTATTTCTGAATACGTGATGAGTTCCGAATGGTTGGTGAGGCAGGTACCTTACAGAACAGCATTAATTTTGGCTATGGAAATAAGCAGCTACAAAATTCATCTTTTTGGATTTCTAGCATCCTTGATTAATAACAAGACAGCAACTTGAGTTAACCAGTTTGATGTAAAAAACAGCCAAAGTTGCACAGCTCAGTTACTTTTGTTTAATTGATGACCGGTTTCACGTATCAGAACCCATTCTCAAATCATCCAAACAAAGAGAAAGGTGTACTCCCTTTAAACACTCAAACCACTTTAATATTTTACATGCTTGTGTTTAAGCTATTAGTCAAGTTTACAAAGACCATTCAATGGCAGGACAACTGTTTTGTGTATGCTAGCTGCCAACCCTTGCAAATAAACAATATTGTGTGCAATACCAATAGCCCTGTAGTATTCAAGGCTGAGTGAGTATTTTTCTGCAAGTATTAGCTTATGAAAATTTTAATTAATATTGATATGATTGTTTTCAAATTTCCTTGAAACAAGGTTTGGAGACCGGCTTCTGTGATCTCCACAGCTCAACATGAAGAAGCACGAAACATGCCTTCAGTAAAATATGTGCAACATACAATTATTTTCATTTTTACCTTTGGTATTTGTTTTTAAGTAATTATTTGTGTCAAAATTTTTGGTTAAAATAATTATTCTCTACACTTGTCTCATGTTTCGCCCACCCTACCTGAGGAAGAGCTCCATTTTCAACATAGCATTGAAAAATGGTTAAATATGACAAAAATAAATAACTGGTAATAGAAAAAGCTTGTCAGAAAATAACACTGATAAATAACACTGAAAAGTGCAAAAAATAACACTGGTTTTGGCCTTAAAATAACACCATTATTTTCTTGTCCCTAGTAATAGGTCCTACACTCTTTTCACTGTATGCAAATGTTAGTATTTTTTAAGCTTAACATTTTTATTACCTACACCATTCCCTTAAATAGCGAAAAATGCATATATTATATGTATAGATTTATTTAGTCCTATTCAAGAATGCATCTACAGTATAGGAGGAGTTGTCAAGGAGATATGATTTCAATTTATTTTTAAAACTGCTACTGTTGCCTGTCAGACATTTTCTTTTTTACCAAAAAATTTTACAGCAGCACATTTTAACCCTTTCTGTGCCAAAGACAGGTTAAGTAGAGGATAGTGTAAGTCATTCTTTCTTCTGGTATTATAATCATGAATGTCACTGTTGTTTTTAAACTGGTCAACCCTAACTGGGACAAATATCAACTTCTCTCCTTAAGCTAAGGCTGTAGGAGTAATAATTGATGAAAAATCTAAATTAGGCTGAGTATGTAACTGCAATGTGCACAAAGGCATCAGCATCTCTCCATGCCCTGCAAAAATATAAAAAGCTTTTCTCTCATGACCTGAAAAAGAAACTTATACAAACACTCATACTTCCAATCATTGATTACAGTGATGTTGTCTTGCAAGGCCTTTCTCAGGAAAGCTCTCGGCACCTGGAACTGGTTATGAATGCCTGTGCTTGTTATATCTGTGATGTTCGATTCTATGATCATATTCCACATCATATGGACAGCTATCCTGGCTGCGTGCAGACAAGTGCAGGGATTTCCACTAACGGGGTTCTCTACTGTCTTATCAATGTATACTGTCCCCCATGTCCCTACTCGAACTTAATGCTCTTGCCTTAACAACATGGCAGAAACACGCATTACCATTGGAGCAAAATCCTTTCTGTCCCATTCCATCATTCAGCCACTTTCTCGACGTCTTTCCAGTAGCCGAAACATGACTCTGGAATAACCTCCCGCAGCACATTAGACAAATGAATAATATCTCCAGCTTGTGAAGACAGTTACTGACATATCTGCTAAAGCAACAATAATGATTACCATTGTCCCTGTATACACTTGTTACCCTTGTACATCCTTCTTTCCAATGAGATCTTCCTCATTTCCCAGTATTCTTAGCTGGTGCAGTCTCCTTAAATTTTCTTTCCCCAGAAACTGTTATAGAAGAAAACATGTACCTTGTACACCTACAAATTCCTTCTATATCTGCCACTATCATCACTGTCATTATTGTTATTTCTACTTCTAATACTACTACTACCACTGATACTCCTATTAGTAGTAGTAGTACTGTCAGTATTAACTTCATTAGTTAATAGTCAGTAGTACTTCCTCAAATTGTCACTATATACACTCAAATCATTTTAATATTATTTCTTACGTAACTATGAAGTAAAAAAAAGGTCTTGTTGGTCCCAATCAGATCAGGTTAAATAAATACATAAATGCATCTGATTATCAGATGTGACTCGCCTTTTATCCTCACCACCATTATTTCACATTTCGAAAGAAATAATTGAATTTATATGATTACAACCCCCCCACCCCACCCCACCCCGCACCCTGTTTCTACTTCAGGCATCATCCATTCAGCCAGAATTGTATTTTCTTTGGCAATAAATACACTACAATCACAGGCCCAGATTGTCTTGTGACATGCAATCAGAAGTGAATCCTAATGAATATATTAGCCCTCCAAAAGATGATGCCCCAAGAAATAATAGAGTGAAAATAAGGAAAGTACAGTAACCACAGAGAACAATACACAAAAGCTGTAGAAGTAGAATTAGTCAGATGAGGAAAGTATGGACAGACAAAGAAAGGGGAAAAATTATAAATGGATTGGATGGTTGGAGGGGTTATAGCACGAGTTGTAAAGTCAAGTCATTGAAAGCGAAGTGATGGATGAGAAATGAATGAGAAAGAAAAGCACTAGAGTTGGGTTGGGCCGTTTTGCCACCCCCCCCCCCCCCCCCCCTTTAGACAAACTACACACAGAAGGGGCTCATCTGCAATAAGAGGAGACCTGGCACAGAAGAATAAATAATTCCTTGTAGCTGGGTTAAGAGGTGGTCTGTAAAAGTAAAGGTGAACAGGATAAACAGTTAATGAACATTAGGAGGTCCAACTATAGCAAAATAAGGTGAGAGAAATGATGAGACTGGTATGTGGTTGAGGTGCAATTCAGAGTCATGCAGGGCTCAGCATGTGATGGAAGGCATCCCTCCCAGATCTGTTATAGTCAAAGTGTTGAAAATAGGAACAGAACCCACTCTCTCAGGGGTAGCATGAAATCTTGTAGCAGTCCCCTCCCCCTTTCCAAAATCATCATCAGCTACTAATAAAGCTAGGGAATCTTTAATGTCTTGCCTTTTATTGGAGTGCTGTATGAAGGGGAATCCCTAAAATAATAAAATAGGGTGCAGTAGAAGAAAAGGGATATGCACTTCTAGAAGTAATTAAAAACAAAGTAAATGAGGACTGACCAGGATGGTTGGCAGAGAAGATAGGGGTTAGGCTCTTCAGGCTCAGCAAGTGGCAGGAGACACCCCAAACTTAACCATCCTGCCCCCACTCGAAAGCAGTTTAACATTTAGATCTACGAACGAAGACCATTTTCTCAGAGGAAATGAGGAACAAGTTCAACTGTCCATACGTCGTCGACCAACATTAGAGGCAAAGAATCTGGAAGACCATGCTTGGCATGGAGAATCAGGAAGAGGGGGCGTACCACCAGGATGTGAGCTACCGAATGTACAGCTCTGCAACCAAAACGTGAGGGTGGCCGATTACATACGATAAAACTATAGACCAGTCTTACAGGTGTGAAGGCAACACAGGATGTCGGAGCAGAAGAATGAGTGCCAAGCAGCTGTAAACTCAGTGATAGAACAGAGTTTATTAGAGGGTAGGGCACAGTAGTCTGTCAAATGATGTGTGATTGTTTATATGATTTTTATCTGAAAGTCTGATGGTATACTATGTCTTCACACTCAAACAGTCTACAGATGAACTTGAATAGTCATTTCGTTGCCGCTTACCCCGTTGATTTAACTAATTCTGAGGGAATGATATCTGCATCTTCTGCCTTATTTGATTGCAACCTACTGCAAATGCAAAAATCATTGACATACAACGCAAGGGTAACCGCTGGTCCAGTGGTGGTCACTACCCCATTGATGGCAATAAGGCAGAGTGTAACACTCAGCACTGAGTGTTGACAGATGCCATTCTCTTATATCTGTGTGAGATGAGTGATTTACTAATTCTACTGTGAATGATTTGAGGGGTAAAAACTGAATGAATGAATGAATGAATGAATGAATAAATAAATAAATAAATAAATAAATAAAGTAGAGAGCCTTGAAAAGTAAAAGGTAACTTGAAGCATTTCCCAGTCTGTGAAAGGATCATTACATGATTCACAGTGGTGGAAGGCAAAGCATAGGGGGAAGTCTTCAATCTGTATTTCATGTATTCAAAAGGTAGCTGGATAAGAAGAGCATGTCGATATTTGGAAAGTGGGCACAATGTGTTCCATAAGAACTGAACAATCAGTAGAAATACCACTATGAAGGAGAAGACCTGGAACAGTTACTGATCTTTGGTAACCCAGTGGACTACAGAGATTGGCCCACACCTGAGATGAAGAGGGACATGTTCCTAAGGAAACAACACAGTGCACCTAACATTCCTTCTTACCATGTTTAATTAGATAGCAAGCCTTTGTTTGGATTCCCTTAATAGTGATGAGGGCGGTCTGTGAAGGGTGACACCTGACTATGTTGCAGGCCTTCTGACAGTCCTTTGGTCTACAATGGTACTGGCCTCTTAGAAAGGGGGATAGCTGTTCCAGTGGGTCTGACGATTACGCTGAAGACATAGCTAACAACCTTGTTGATACACTCTAATGGAGAGGGGATGAAGGTGTTAGAGATACATGTTGCCATCTGGTCCTTCAGAGAGCCCACCATGGCAGGTCACAAATATTATAATATAGCGACCACTGTAGTAAAAATACAAGATTGAGGAAATAGAGTGTATAGTCGATAGCCACAAAAGGGCCATAAGTGGAGTTAAATAAGTAAGAGGTGCTATCGTTGAGAAGATACAGATCAAGGTGCGCGAGACGTTGGTCAGTCAGAAGGCCCCGGCCAAAAGACATTATACTCCTCAATTATGTAGTGTGCATTAAATGCACCAACGGGGCAGGGGGGGAAGAATAATTGTCGGATTAAAGTGTCCAAATGTACCACTGTCCAGTCCCCAGGTAAATCTGGCCGGTTACAAAGTAATTCACTGCAGTTCCACTGAATTATCATGTTAAGTGTGTCCTGCTTAGGTATGAAGCTCACATACCAGGATCACTGTCTGTCAGCTGTGTGGGCAGAGCATCATCTATAGACACAGGTTTTGAGTCCAATGGCTAGGGGGATATGGTACCTCTGGAATCAATAGAGTAGCCTCTCCCAAGACTTCTTATTTTCCTCCGTAACTACTTTACAGACTGAGGCTCTTGGGAGGACTTATCCGCTGCGAGGGTAGGAAATGGAAAGGAGCAGGGAGCTATTGGATCCACATTTCATGACTCCTTCAGCCAGTTAGTATCAGGTTGCTGATATGTAAACTTTGAGGGAGAGGGTTGCCCATCATCAGTAGATGCCAATATGCAGATGCTGTTTCTCCAGACAGTTGAGAAGATGGTATTGTACCAGCCACAACAGGGAAGGGCATATCTCCCTTATGGACTAATTTACTTGCACACCTACCAGATGTTGGCATTGAGAGAGTAAATACTCAAGTTACTAGCGATGACTTAGCTTCAATAGTGACAAAATTCAATATTAAGCTGTTGTACTTTTCCTATGCCTCAAAATATGAAAGGCGATCTTACATTCCTGGACTTGGCATTCTTTTTTTTATGTGTATGAGTGCCTGGTATCAACCTAGTAGTCTGGCAAACCTTAAAGTATACAACATATGATGGTGGTTTGAAAAGTTCTCAGAACGGAATGGAAAAGAAGTACTTACATCACTTTTTTTTATTTTTCAATGTAGTCTCCTTGTAGATTAATGCACTTGGTCCAACGATGTTCCAGTGCCTTGATCCCATCTCGAAAATGAGTTTCCTCCAGGCCTGCAAAATGGTTGTCAACTTCGGCTATCAATTCTTCATTTGAAGTGAATCTTTGTACACCAACAAAAATTTTCAGTTTTGGGAAGAGATGGAAGTCTGACGGAGCTATATCAGGTGAATAAGGTGAGAGTGACAACAATTCATAACTTAGTTCGTGACATTTTGTCATGGCAATGGCACACGTGTGCGGGCACGTGTCGAGAGTCACGGCAGCCATCTTGCAGATAATTTTTTCATTCTCATTCTTCAGTTAAAATGTGATATACTCTTTCAGATGACATCTGACAAGTTTGAGCAATTTCACACAATTTCAATCGGTGATCCTCCATGATTATTTTGTGCACTTTTGCAATGATTTCTGGAGTAGTGACATATCTTGGCTGACCACTGCAAGGATCATCATCTAAGCTCTCCCGACCAAATTTAAATTTATTTGTCCACTTGGCAATAGGTGAATATGAATGAGCAGAGTCACTCAGTGTATCCTGGAAATCGACATGAATATCCTTTGCTTACATACCTTTCTTTATGGATATTTAATCACTGCTCGAATCTTGATTTTTTCCACCTTCGCAAATCACTATGTGGGAACAACAACAGAGCCATGTCACCACCACAGCTCTCTTCCAAGAGCACTGATGTGGCACATGTTTACAGGCAACAGTCCAATGAGTATCACATGAACAACTCGTTGCACTAGCACTGACCTCTCATGGTGATTCTGAGAACTTTTCTAACCACCCTCGTACTAAGTGGACCCCTATCTTCTCCAATTTTTCACACAATTTTTCATAGGTCTGCAGTGTTAAGTCCTGGTGAAAAATTAAACCTTGTACCTTGTTCAGGTTGTCATAACAAGTATGTCACCAAGCTTTTTGCGAGAGAGTAGCACTTGAGAATACACAGAATTTGCCGATTAGATTGACACAGAATGACCTCTTAAGTTTCTGAGAGAATAGATTTCTCCAAATATATTTTTGATATTGCCTAAAAAGAACATTGGCTTACTAGATAGAAAAAAAGACTCCCCATCAGTCTGGGTGCAAACCAGGAATTTAGGAGAGAAAGATTCTTCAGTGCTGTTGATTTTACTTTTCTCTGTGGCATGGGCAAGGACTGAAAGTTCTTGAGGCTGTAATGATCCTATTGAAGCATTCAAATCTGTCTGAAGAGATTGTTGGAGCTCACGGCCACCACTGATACCTTTTATTTAGTCACCACATGACAAATCTGCCATGACATGGTCTGTTCTGAACAAGAGCTCGAGCATGTGCATCACCCAGCCAAAGTAATGGCCACCAGGCTTGATGACTACTGCGTGGAGACCTGATGCCCCCAAACGGACAGGCACATATTCCTCCACATGCAAAGGGACATAACAACTTGGACAATGATAGTGCATTTCCTGCACAGTCCAGGGGATACTACTGTACAGGTACCTAAAGTGATAATCAATGTCCTTCAAACAAGCTAGTGTGCCAACAGGAAATCTGTCCTAGAGGACAAGTCTGAGAGAAGACATAGGCAGAGAGTAAAACTGCAGGACAGGATAGAAAAAAGTACTGTCTCCATTCCTTCCAGTCTAATCATTAAGTGTAGGACACATGTGGTTTAACTTCAAAGAAATAGTAACAATTGTAATTGAGGAAGATGTACCACATAAATTAATAAGAGATGGTACTGATCTCTCAAGGTACACAAAACAGGCCATAACACAAGGGGAAAAGCATGCCAAGTTTAACAGAAAGATGTACCACATAAATTAATAAGAGATGGTACTGATCCCAAAAGGTACACAAAACAGATCAGAACACAATGGAAGAAGCATGCAAACTTTAACAGAATGCAAACTTTGCAAGATTGGCAAAGTTTTACAGAAGTGCAAAATTTAGTGCAATCTTCAGTGCTTTTAATAGTTTCCACAATGACACTGTGTTTTGAAATCTGGCAGAACATCCAAAGAGATTCTGGCAGTATGTAGAGCACACCAGTGGCAAGATGCAAACAGTACCTTCACTACGTGATAACAATGGTAATGTTACTGATGACAGAGTCACCGAAGCAGAATAACTAAACATCGTTTTCTGAACTTACTTCATCATAGGAGACACAGTAAATATTCCAGAATTTGTACCAAGAACAACTGCCAATACGAGTAACTTATAAGTATATATACTTTATGTAGCAAATCAGCTTAAGTCACTTAACAAAGGCAAGGCCCTCAGCTCAGATTGTATACTAGATAGGTTCCTTTCAGAATATGCTGACACAATAGCTCCACACTTTCAAATCATACACAACAACTCAATCGTCAAAGGATCCATACCTAAAGACTGGAAATTTGCACAGGCCACTCCAATACCCAAAAACGAAAATAGGAATAATTCACTGAATTACAGACCATTATCACTCATGTCAATAGCGGTAGGATTTTGGAACATATACTGTGTTCAAACATTATGAATTACCTCAAAGAAAACTATTTATTGGCAAATAGCCAACACAGATTCAGAAAATATTGTTCTTGTGAAACACAACTAATTCTTTATTCTCATGAAGTAATGAATACTATTGACGGGGGATGTCAAACTGAGTCCATATTTTTAGATTCCCTAAAGGCTTTTGACACAGTTCTTTACAAGTGGCTTCTAATCAAATTGTGTGCCTACCGAGTATTGCCTCAGTTGTGTGACTGGGTTTGTGTTTTCCTGTCAGAAAGGTCAAAGTTTCCAGTAATTACTGGAAAGTCAGGAACATCTCATGAAATTTCAATCACCAACATTCGCCGCTGAATGCAAAAATATTTTGCTTGCGCCTACCAGCTTACGAAGAAAAGATCATCATAATAAAACTAGAGAATTCAGAGCTCACAAAGAAAGGTTTAAGTGTTCATTTTTTACTGTGAGCTGTTGTTTGTGAATAGAATGGTAGAGAAATAGCTTGAACACAGTTCAATTAACTCTCTGCCAGGCACCTGATTGTAGCTCATGTAATCATGTAGAAGTAGATGAATGGTTTGCGGCCTACCTTTGGTACGTACTCAAAAGAGTTGTGGGGGAGGGGAGAAGTTTTCTGGGGAAAGAAACCTGCACACAAGAAGTACAATGTTTCTGAAGGAAGATTTAAAGGGATAAGAGAAAAAATAAAGGACAAATCACAAGAAGGTGGAAATGTTATATGAGCTGCCATTATCATTTTTGATGACAACAGAATCCAACACTCACGTTGTTGTTTATGTTGTGGTGAAGCATTTCAAGTGCAGAATCCCACTTCTCATGAAGGAGATATTCACACACACTTTTCTTTAGAAAAGCATTAGCAAGGTCTAGATCCCCTGCTTTCTGTGCAATCTGGACAGCAATGCACAGAGCCTCTGGTTCTGGTCGCTTCGCAATCACTTTAGCTGCTTCCACCATATCACCTGTCGCCAACAAGCTGCAAATATTTAATTCAGCTCATAACATACAACAAACAACTATAAGCACCACAAAAATTACTACTGCTGTTACTTCATGCAGGGGGAAAAAACATCATACTCACCAGACAATGTGAGTATGGCTAAATTAAAAGGTATCTGAGAAATTGCATGCATAGGTAAATCCTGGAAAATGTAAAATTGACCTTAAAATAATAACACATACTATGAATTTCTTTCATACACTACCAGAGCTTCTTTCATTACATTTTAAGTTCATCTGAACATAGACGATTCAATATGTTACTCAACCTAAGGTTTAGTTTACCAACTACCAATAACGCTTCTGTCTTCTTTCTTCCAGATAATGTCAGTCTGAAGCTAAATAATGCAGTAATTCACACAGTTCTGCTTTATATACCTTTTGTACTTTTTATGCCCACCAAAGGAATGGTCAACAGGAACAGTGGCAGTAAGGACTTTAAAACAAAGTGGGAATGGCCAGCCTATGCTTTGGGCCACTGCGGTTACATTCTGACACTATCAATTCAGAAAAAATTGTCATTGTTTTAATTATCTCAATCTTCTTTTTTCCACTTATGACTACCCCATCACACATAATTTTAATATAAAACTGATCAGATCCTTAATTTTTAATTACATAATGCAATTAATAACCTAATCACCTAGTACACAATGTTCTGCATGAAAAAATTTCACTTCTATTTGTATTTAGAAAAGGAAATAACACTAATATCCCAATGTGCTCCCCAAATATAAAGTCAAGATTATTATAATTTCTGAACATTTCAATTATATTTTGAGGATACAAGGAGAATATCCCAAAAGATCATCTTTTAATTATCTAAATATAATTAAACTATATCTTGGGAATCCAGATTATGAAAGTATTTATTTTGGTATTGATTAGGGAGATAAATGGACTAGCAACTGTAATTGAATGGAGAAGGCATTTCAAGTGGACTTTGAAACAATGAATACAAATTAATCACCTATTAAGAGACACAGTAGTGTAATTTTGAGCTGAAGGTCTGAAATTAAGTTGGTTTTTCACGTGTCAGTAAATAACTTACACATCTCCATGGTTAGACAATCATAGGCAAAAGCAAAAACAAGTAAGTGACAACCAATATCATAAGCAATGACCACTGAATAATTCAGTTCTTTTCACAACAAATGTGAGTGCAGCTAATAACTGCATCACTACATAACAACAGATATTAGGGTATCCAGTATATGAATTCAGTTTGAGAGGATTGCAGCGGTTTCTTTTGCAGACAAATATGTCAATTTCTCTACATTTGGCTTTTGAAATTACAAAATGCATGCATAAATGGCACTACATCTGTAAACAGAAAATATGTCTGTACAAAATCAACATCAGTATGGGGTACGTTACACGCAAGGCTGCAAAAATTATATACGGATAAGTCACGAAGTGCCGAGTATCATCTTTACAGAAAGGAGGTCCAAGGTTTTAATGATGGTCAGAGCTTCTTACAGTATTGTAAACTAAACCAACCACTGCTCAATTAAGTTTCGTGTACACTCAATGGACAGTCTGGTGACTATGCTTGGGGGAAATATTTCACAGATGGCAAGTAGTTTGCGAACAATAATTGAGGAGCGTTTTCATCAAAATTGATAAATGCAAGAAAGTAAATTTTTAAGGTATGACATTTTTAAAATCTTAAGAATACTAATTACATAAATGAGATAATTTAACATTTACACAGATTTTTAGGCACACTTCTGTGTTTATGAGTATAAAATTTTCATTGTTGATCTTAAGACAGAAGAAAAAAGTCTGCAGGTTTTTTCGAAAGTCAATAAATGTAAAGATGGTAGTTAAATGTTTTGTTAACATACTCATTCAAATTTTTTCAATTTCTTTTTTATCTTTAACAATAACTGCAGAGCAAGCTACTTTACTGTTCATTTTGCATAGTAATACAATTACGTACTTCAATATAACATTTTAGTATCGCACTTTTCCATAAACGTTTGATAAGCAAATGTGTAACATAGCAACAAATCAAAATACAACACAAAATACTGTCAATAACAATATTAAACTGGAAATCTTTTGATAACTTTCAAACAACACACTTATAAAACTCTTCAGATTATTCTGGTTCATGAAAGTGCGTCATAGGTTTTAAGACATACTTCTTCTCTTCCTTGCTGCTCATTTTATTCTTTTCCAAAGTGGCTGCTTTCTTCACTTCCTGGTTGCAATTTCTGGATTTCCGTACCTCTACAGGACTTCCATTATAAGTGTCTAACACTAACAAAAATACCTTCTTGTTAGACCTTTTATAAGGCACACACACTTCTACATCTACATCCATACTCCACAAGCCACCTGACGGTGTGTGGCGGAGGGTACCTTGAGTACCTCTCTTGGTTCTCCCTTCTATTCCAGTCTCGCATTGGTGGTGGTTGTTGGGATGTTTAAGGGGGACTAAACAGCGAAGGTCATCAGTCCCCCATTCCAAAAACAGACGAGACACAAATTCACGAAGCAGGTAAAACCCCAAGGGGAAGGAGACTCCCCCCAGGCCCTAAAAGAACACAAATGCGGCAACGAACACTACAGACACGAAGAGTACAGATGAACACCAGACAAAAAGAAACAGAAGAAAAGAAGATGGCCGGAGACTGGGTGACTGACCACGAGAACAAAAAAAAAGGGAAAGAGTCAACCATCCGACGACACACCAAAACAGCAACAAATATTGAGAGACGTGAGGACAAAAGACACAGAAAGGGAAAGGTGCAGGACGTCCCTAAATGGAACCATAAAAAGGACCACCACGAATAAAATTTAAAACGTCATCAGCCATGGAGGCATCATCACATAAAACCAAAGGCAAAGTGCCTGGGAGATTAAAAGACTGCCGGAGGGTGCGCAGTCGAGGACACTCCAACAAAATGTGGGCGACCGTCAGCCGGGACCCACACCGACACAGGGGGGGGATCCTCCTGACGCAAAAGATGGCCGTGCGTCAGGTAGGTATGGCTGATGCGGAGCCGACACAGGATGACAGAGTCCCTGCGAGAAGCCCGCAGGGAGGAGAGCCACACATCGGTCGTCTCCTTGACAGCCCGCAGTTTATTCGGGGATGTCACGCCACGCCACTCAGCAGTCCACATCCCAAGCACCTTACGGCGCAACACCAGCTGCTGATCGCGAGCCGTGAGGCCAATCTCCAAAGCTGGGGCGTCGATTGCCCCTTTGGCCAGCCTGTCAACATGTTCGTTCCCCGGTATGCCAACGTGACCCGGTGTCCAAACAAAGACCACCGAACGACCAGAACGGGTAATGGCGGAAACAGACTCCTGAATAGAGGACACCAGAGGAGAAGAGGTATAGCAGCGATCGATGGCCTGGAGGCCGCTCAGGGAGTCACTGCAGATGACGATGGACGTATCTGAGCAGGAACCCATATGCTCAAGAGCGCGCAGTATGGCCACCAGCTCTGCAGTAAAAATACTGCAGCCAGCCGGCAAGGAGTGCTGTTCAACATGGGCAGCGTGAGCAAAAGCGTAGGCAGTGCGACCATCAACCAGGGAACCATCAGTGTAGACAGTCTCACAGCCCGAAAATGAGGCGAGGAGCGCAAGAAAACGGCGACGGAGGGCCACAGGCGGAACCGAGTCCTTGGGTCCCTGTGCCATGTCCAGACAGATGGACGGCCGGGGCAAACACCAGGGAGGCGTAGGTGCACGGACCCGGAAGGACAGCAGGGACTGGACGCGGACAGCTATGGAAAGCCCAGACCTAGGTCGCCTTTCGGGCAGATGGAGGACCGTGGCAGGGAAAAGCAGGCGACGATTGGGATGGCCAGGCGAGCAATGCATGTGGACAGCATAGTCGGCGAGCAGTCGATGGCGGCGAATCCGCAGCGGGGGAACCCCGGCCTCCACCAGTAGACTATCCACGGGGCTCGTATGAAAAGCGCCAGTTGCAAGCCGAACCCCACAGTGGTGTGTGGGGTCTAACAACGTCAACACGGAGGGTGATGCAGACCCATAGGCCAGGCTCCCATAATCAAGCCTGGACTGCACAAGGGCCCTGTACAATCGCAACAGCGTGCAGCGATCTGCACCCCAAGATGTGTGGCTCAGGCAGCGGAGGGCGTTGAGGTGCCGCCAGCACTTTTGCTTCAGCTGAGTAATATGAGGAACTCATGTGAGCCGGGCATCAAAGACGAGTCCTAAGAAGCGGCAAGTGGCCACCACTTCAAGCAGGTGGCCGTCGAGGTAAAGTTCAGGATGACGGTGGACCGTCCGATGCCTGCAGAAGTGCATAACGCGAGTCTTGGCTGCAGAGAACTGAAAACCATGAGTCAGAGCCCATGATGCTGCCTTGCGAACGGCTACTTGCAGCCTGCGTTCGGCGACTCCCGTAGTCGTGGAGCTAAAGGAGATGCAGAAGTCGTCGGCATACAAAGAAGGAGACACCGACGACCCCACGGCTGCAGCCAGACCATTAATGGCCACTAGAAATAAGGAGACGCTCAACACCGAGCCCTGCGGGACCCCATTTTCCTGTGTATAAGAGGAACTAGAGGTGGCACCGACTTGCACCCGGAAAGAGCGGCGCAATAAAAAGGTTTGCAGAAAAGCCGGGAGCCGACCACAAAGACCCCACTCATGCAACGTAGCAAGGATGTGATGCCGCCATGTGGTGTCATACGCCTTCCGCAGATCAAAAAAGACAGCAACGAGATGCTGACGTCAGGCAAAGGCCGTACGGATAGCAGATTCCAGCCGCACCAAATTGTCCGCTGCAGACCGGCCCCGACGGAAGCCACCCTGGGATGGAGCGAGGAGACCGCGCGTCTCAAGGACCCAACACAAACGCCGCCCCACCATACGTTCGAGCAATTTGCACGAAACGTTGGTGAGGGTAATGGGACAATAGCTGTCCACCGCCAGTGGGTCCGCACCGGGCTTCAAGATGGGGACAATAACACCCTCTCGCCATTGCGACGGGAACACGCCCTCGCCCCAAATGCGGTTAAAGATGGTGAGGATGTGTCTCTGGCAGTCCCTGGAGAGATGCTTCAGCATCTGTGCGTGGATGCAGTCTGGTCCTGGTGTCGTATCAGGGCAATCAGTGAGGGCAGCGAGGAATTCCCTCTCGCTGAAATAAGCATTGTATTTTTCAGAACGATGCGTGTTGAATGATAACGGCATCTGCTCGGCTCGCTCCTTTAGAGAGCGAAAGGCGGGGGGATAAGTTGCAGTCGCAGAGCTCTTAGCAAAGTGCGCAGCAAGGCGTTCAGCAATGGCGGCAGCGTCCGTGCAGACAGCGCCATCCAAGGAGATCCCAGGGACACCCATAGGGGTCTGGTATCCATAAATCCGCCGGATCCGGGACCACACGAGCGAGGGGGAGACACGGGAGCCCAAGGATGAGACATACCTCTCCCAGCACTCCTGCTTACGCCGTGCAAAAAGACGACGGGCCAAGGCACGGAGCCTCTTAAAGGCGATGAGGGTCTCTAGAGACGGGTGCCGCCTATGACGCTGGAGGGCCCGCCTACGGTCGCGAATAGCCTCAGCAATCTCCGGCGACCACCAGGGTACAGCCTTCCTCCGAGGGGGTCCAGAAGAGCGGGGGATGGCAGCCTCTGCCGCCGAAATGATTGACGTGGTTAAGACACAGACCACCTCGTCAATGTCACCCTGTGGGGGAGACTCGATGGTTGCAGTGGAAGTAAAAGCCGGCCAGTCAGCCCTGTGGAGAGCCCAGCGGGGCATGTGCCCAGAAGTATGACACTGGGGCAGTGACAAATAGATGGGAAAATGGTCACTACCACACAGGTCAGGATGTACTCTCCAGTGGAGGGATGGAACAAGTCTGGGGCTGCAAAGAGAGAGATCGATGGCCGAGAACGAGCCATGGGCCACACTGAAATGCGTGGGAGCACCGGTGTTCAAGAGGCTAAGGTCGAGCTGAGCCAACAAATGCTCCACGGCATGACCGCGGTCATCGGAGACAGTCCCACCCCATAGAGGGTTGTGGGCATTGAAATCGCCCAGTAACAAGAAAGGTGGCGGCAATGGGGCCAGCAGCGCAGCCAGCTCATGCTGCGTGACATCACCATCCGGTGGAAGGTAAAGACTGCAGACGGTAATAGCCTGTGGCGTCCACACCCTAACAGCGACAGCCTCTAAAGCCGTTTGTAGAGGGACAGACTCGTTGTGAAGGGAGTTAAGGACGTAGATGCAGACGCCACCAGACACCCTTGCATAAGCTGCTCGGTTCTTATAATAACCCCGATAGCCATGGAGGGTGGGGGTTCGCATTGCTGGAAACCAAGTTTCCTGAAGAACAATGCAGAAGAAAGGATGAAGGCTGATAAGTTGGAGGAGCTCAGCTAGATGGTGGAAGAAACTGCCGCAGTTCCACTGGAGGATGTTATTGGCCATGTCTGAGAGAGGCGTGACGGGACTTGGAAGGCAGATTATGCCGCTGGGTCACCTGCTGCCTCCAATTGAGCACCGGTGCTAGTGCTATCCATGGCATCCGAGGGACCGGCGAGATCGAGGTCCTCAGCGGACGCCAGCATCTCCACCTCGTCCTCAGACGCAGAGCTTGTAGGAAGCGGTGGGACGGGTGCCACCACAATGTCGGTATTCTTGGGGACGTTCTTCTGTTTCTGTGTCCGTTTCCTTCGTTGTGCCTTCGGTGGTTCAGGCTTGGAGGGCTTCACAGGGTCAGTCTCAGGGACAGACGATGACCGTGAGGCCCTACGACCAGGGACTGGTGGTTGTTTAAGCCACTTGCGGGTGTCCGCTGTGCCGCTGGTCGGAACGTGCGAAGGGAGGTCCCCAAGGGACCCCTTCCTGGCGAGTGTAGCCGAAGAAGTCTTACATTTCTCCAGCTGGGAAGGGGGAACTGATGTCCCCGATGGTTGGGGGGGTGTTGCTCCTGAAGTAGATGGAGCAGGAGCAACAGGGAGTTTAGTGCCCCCCACCATCAAGGGGGCAGGTGTGGGCCTTCGACTCTGAGAGCTGACTGGAGCTGATGGAACTGTAGCAGGAGGGACAGTTGCGGCATAAGTAGATGTCATACGCACTGGATGAAGCCGATCATATTTCCGCTTCGCCTCAGTGTACGTCAGTCGGTCGAGGGTCTTGATTTCCATGATTTTCCGCTCCTTCTGCAGAATCGGACAGTCCAGCGAGCAAGGCGGATGGTGTTCACCACAGTTCACACAGATTGGAGGCAGGGCACATGGAGTATCAGGATGGGATGGTCGACCACAATCGCAACAGATGAGGCTGGAAGCACAGCGAGAAGACATATGGCCGAACTTCCAACACTTAAATCACCGCATCAGGGGAGGGATATAGGGCTTAACATCACAACGGAATACCACCACCTTGACCTTCTCAGGTAACGTGTCACCCTCGAAGGCCAAGATGAAGGCACCGGTGGCAACTTGGTGATCCCTCGGACCCCGGTGGACGCGCCAGACGAAATGGACCCCTCGGCGCTCTAAGTTGGCGCGCAGCTCGTCATCAGACTGTAAAAGGAGATCCCTGTGAAAAATGATTCCCTGGACCATATTTAAGCTTTTATGTGGGGTGATAGTAACAGAAACATCCCCCAGCTTCGTACAAGCGAGCAAGGCTCGTGACTGGGCAGAGGATGCTGTTTTTATTAAGACTCACCCTGACCGTATTTTGGACAAGCCCTCCACCTCCCCGAACTTGTCCTCTAAATGTTCGACAAAGAACTGAGGCTTCACAGACACAAACGATTCCCCATCAGCTCTGGTACAGACGAGATACCGGGGCAAATATCTTTCACTCTCATTCATAGCCTTTCGTTCCTCCCATGGTGTGGCCAGGGAGGGGAACGATTTGGGGTCATACACATTAGCCTTAAAGTGAGCTTTGGAACGCTTAGAGACTGCTGACGGCTGGCCGCCAGCGAGAGATGATGTACCACGCTTCATTGCGGGTCATCCGCCCTGATGCCACCTACTCCGACCAAGGGCCCTCCCCACGGGCACCACCCAGCCACAGCAAAGGCCACCTGGCAGGATGGCCATTGCTGGGAGTCCTGATGCCCCAGGGAGATGGGCATCTACTCCTTGGCATACGTGGGGAGTTAACGGCGCAGGCATCAGTAGAGCAATCCCTGTGTTGTCAGGGGGCTACAACCAAGAGGGTACGTGGCAGCCCCACCACAACGGACTGGCTACCGTGCTGGATTTTAGGTGACACATCGTCCATGGTTGTCATCTGTGCAGAAACTGGCACCGCTCACCGCATGGCGGAAAGTGCACACAGGAACGGATCCATGCCCAAGAGATGGAGAGCGGGCAGGACTGCAATGCAACGACGAATAAGCTGACGAAAGTTCTCAACGCAAGATGGACACAATGCACCAAGTAAGGCGCCCTTCCCCAATCGGCTCGCTCTTCGGAACAATTTAGAACCCGAGAGGGGACCATCACATAAGGCTAAAACATTTGAGACTCCTTTTAGTCACCTCTTATGGCAGGCAGGAATACCGCGGGCCTATTCTTCCCCCAAACCCGCGGGGGGAAGTCTCGTATTGTTTGTGGAAAGAAAGATAGTCGGTATGCCTCTGTGTGGGCTCCAAGCTCTCTGATTTTATCCTCATGCTCTCTTCGCGAGATACACGTAGGAGGGAGCAATATACTGCTTGACTCCTCGGTGAAGGTATGTTCTCGCAACTTCAACAAAAGCCTGTACTGAGCTATTGCGCGTCTCTCTTGCAGAGTCTTCCATTGGAGTTTATCTATCCTCTCCGCAACGCTTTCTTGATTGCTAAATGATCCTGTAACGAAGCGCGCTGCTCTCCGTTTGATCTTCTCTCTCTCTTCTATCATCCCTACCTGGTATGGATCCCACCTGATAAGCAGTATTCGAGCAGTGGGCGAACAAGTGTACTGTAACCTACTTCCTTTGTTTTTGGACTGTGTTTCCTTAGGATTCTTCCAATGAATCTCAGTCTGGCATCTGCTTATTTGGAAAGGCGTCTTAGAGGGAAGGGCTTAAGATCCATTGCTTCTCAACCTTTATTTAGTATTTTGACAATACCATGTTGTTCCAGCAGTTTATAGTACTGAGACAGTAAAAGAATATCCTCCTTGTTCTGGTAGTCTTTATCCACTCTAGCAAACAGTCTGTCGGGATTACAGACATGGCCACAATAAGGCAAATAATGTACCAGCTTATTAAATTTTCTGATTTATTCCATGAAGTTCGTTAGTGTGCACAATTACTGTATTTTTATTTTGAATGGTACAGGAGTAATAAAATATATTAATTTTATTTGAACCATTTTCTGGCTGGGTCGCCTCAACGTTTTTGAGAAAATCCAACAGAGCATAGGCTACTTGGCTGCTTTTGTTTCAAGTTAAATAAGAAAAGTAATACTTTCCTGTGCCTGTGTTTGGGAATAAATTGTAAAGTACAAATTGTATAGCCAACCCAGTCTCAAAGATAATACTTCACTTATGGAGAGCTTCGGTATTGGCTGATTCTGTTGTATATCAAAACATACTTTAAACAATGGAAAATCTAGGATGGAATGAAGCAGTATTACGAAAAGGATAATTGCTATTCACCACATACTGGAGATGCGGAGTCGCAGACAGGCACAACAAAAGGACTGTCAGAAAGTGAGCTTCTGGCCAACAAGAAAACAACCACCACACACACACACACACACACACACACACACACACACACACACACACACACGAGCATGGTAGTTGCATTTGCCTGCACTCAGGCAAATGCATCTACCATGCTCGTGTGTGTGTGTGTGTGTGTGTGTGTGTGTGTGTCATACCACATTTGTGCAAAAAAGTTCCATGCTGCTGTAATGGAGGACAAAAATTCAAATGTGGATAAAGTATGTTTTGAAAAGGACATTTGCTACTCATCCTATAATGGAGATGCTGAGTTGGTGATAGGCACAACAAAAGGACTGTCAGAAACTGAGTTTTTTGCCAACAAGACATTCATTGAAATTGAAATTGAAAATAGACCACACACACACACACACACACACACACACACGAGCATGGTAGTTGCATTTGCCTGCACTCAGTCAAATGCATCTATCATGCTCGTGTGTGTGTGTGTGTGTGTGTGTGTGTGTGTGTGTGTGTGTGTGCGGTCTATTTTCAATTTCAATTTCAATGAATGTCTTGTTGGCAAAAAACTCAGTTTCTGACAGTCCTTTTGTTGTGCCTATCACCAACTCAGCATCTCCATTATAGGATGAGTAGCAAATGTCCTTTTCAAAACATACTTTATCCACATTTGAATTTTTGTCCTCCATTACAGCAGCATGGAACTTTTTTGCACAAATGTGGTATGACTGGTAGTTGGTTATTAATTGATTTCCTTTTGAGAGTCTGTCTTTGGACATCCCTGATGTTGCGGCACATACACGTACTGCCTGGTGAGCCTTTTTCCTTATGCTGAAATTTACTGAAACAGTATTCATCCTTTCTGCTTCTTTCTTGATGTTCCTTCTCCATGAGAAAGCTGGTTTCAACTGGGCAATAATCAGGAGTTAATGTTGTTAATGTAAACCACTAATTTACTTCTATTGCTGGTTCTGGCAACAAGTGCTTGCATACAGTTTATGTTCCTTTTAGGGTTCCATTCCTTAACTGAGAAAAACGAACCTAGATCACTTTGTTGTCCATCTGTCTGTCAGTCTGTCAGTAAATAAACTTTTTTCGCAGGAGTGGGTAGCCTTTTATGTCAAATATTTTGATACTTGCAAACTCATTCATCAAAACCTATAGGGTACTTCCCATTGACCTCAACCCATGAAACTTGGCAATGGCAAGCAGCAAGATTTGACAGTACAAGTAAATGTAAAAATCCAAAAATTGTTAATGTGTAATTAAATCCTAGGAAATAGTGTGTGTGTGTGTGTGTGTGTGTGTGTGTGTGTTGTGGTCCATCTGTAAGGACCCATTTTCTCAAGAAAGGGAAGATGTATGAAGTTCACATTTATGTGACATAACAAGGTCTATATTTCTTTGGTGGTGTCAAAGATTTATGATTCTAAGTAAGTGGAATCAAAAGATACGGCCATTATGTCACATTCTCACTCATCGAAAACTGTATGGTTCTTCCCATTGACCTAGAATCATGAATTTGGCAAGAAGTATGGTTTTACAGCAAAACAAAAAAAATCTGGAAACTGTTAATTTGTAATTATACCACATGATCCCCCCCACCCCAAAAAAAAAAAAATCTGTTTGTCTAACAAAACTCCTTTTTGTCATGAATTGCAATAGCAAATGTGAAATTACACAAATAACTTAAACTTAAAATTCTTAAAATTAAACTATTCTCGAAAGTCTTGGAGGTCCTGGGACTGCTGAAATTCTCAAAACCTCAGGGCCCAAGCCTTCCTCACACTTCACCAATTTTTTGTTGTTGCAATACCGTATTTACTCAAATCTAAGCCGCACTCGAATCTAAGCCGCACCTGAAAAATGAGACTCGAAATCAAGGAAAAAAATTTTTCCCGAATCTAAGCCGCACCTGAAATTTGAGACTCGAAATTCAAGGGGAGAGAAAAGTTTTAGGTCGCACCTCCAAATCGAAACAAAGTTCGCCTAGTTGTAATAAGAGACACAATTTAGGTCGAATGAATGATGATACAGCTGCAGTAGTTTGGTTTGAGTCGTAAGCTTAGCAGTTACGGTTTACCAGGTAGCCATTGCTACGCGTCACGTGCTCCGTCCATATTTATACGGATATCCTTCCTTTTTCACGTGTTTCGTCTGGTTTGAATTGATTGCTTATTTTTCTTTGATCTGATAAGTGCCGTTCTCTTTGTTATAGGTGTTTACGTCACTCTAAGCTGAAAATGCATTGCTGTATTGTGTCATGCATTGTTTGTCGCATTCTGATAGTGTGTGTTTACGGCCTGTCACCGCTCGCGGAGTGGCTTGCTTTTGTGCGCGCTACCGCCGCTTGCAAATAAAAAATAGAGAGGAGTCGTCTCATTAGCAAAACATTTGTTGTTACTTACACTACTTCTTTCTTTGATAATGATCAACAAGAACCAAATAATAGACTGCGTATGATAGATGATGATCTGAACGAAATTTTAGCGAAAATTTTTCTCCATTTGAAAATCTTTGCAGGCGCCTCTTTAGTTCATTACATTCTGCACAGAAATTAGAGTCATCTTAGATTTAAAAATCTAGTCAGTTGCCGTGCTTCATTTCTGACTGTATCACTATTCAGGCATAAGAATAATACGAATATAAACATGACATGATGAGTATATTCTTCCTCGTTTGCTGTTGTCTCACTCTAGTTTCGTAGTTTAGATTAGATTAGATTAGATTAATACTAGTTCCATGGATCATGAATACGATATTTCGTAATGATGTGGAACGAGTCGAATTTTCCAATACATGACATAATTAGGTTAATTTAACAACGTACTTAAGTTAATATAACAACTTTATTTATTTATTTATTTTTTTTTCTTAATTTATATCTAAAAATTCCTCTATGGAGTAGAAGGAGTTGTCATCCAGAAATTCTTTTAATTTCTTCTTAAATACTTGTTGGTTATCTGTCAGACTTTTGATACTATTTGGTAAGTGACCAAAGACTTTAGTGCCAGTATAATTCACCCCTTTCTGTGCCAAAGTTAGATTTAATCTTGAATAGTGAAGATCGTCCTTTCTCCTAGTATTGTAGTTATGCATACTGCTATTACTTTTGAATTGGGTTTGGTTGTTAATAACAAATTTCATAAGAGAGTATATATACTGAGAAGCTACTGTGAATATCCCTAGATCCTTAAATAAATGTCTGCAGGATGATCTTGGGTGGTCTCCAGCTATTATTCTGATTACATGCTTTTGTGCAATAAATACTTTATTCCTCAATGATGAATTACCCCAAAATATGATGCCATATAAAAGCAATGAGTGAAAATAGGCGTAGTAAGCTAATTTACTAAGATGTTTATCACCAAAATTTGCAATGACCCTTATTGCATAAGTAGCTGAACTCAAACGTTTCAGTAGATCATCAATGTGTTTCTTCCAATTTAATCTCTCATCAATGGACATATCTAAAAATTTGGAATATTCTACCTTAGCTATATGCTTCTGATTAAGGTCTATATTTATTAATGGCGTCATACCATTCACTGTACGGAACTGTATGTACTGTGTCTTATCAAAATTCAGTGAGAGTCCATTTACAAGGAACCACTTAGTAATTTTCTGAAAGACAGTATTGACAATTTCATCAGTTAATTCTTGTTTCTCAGGTGTGATTACTATATTTGTATCATCAGCAAAGAGAACTAACTTTGCCTCTTCATGAATATAGAATGGCAAGTCATTAATATATAATAAGAACAACAAGGGACCCAAGACTGACCCTTGTGGAACCCCATTCTTGATAGTTCCCCAGTTTGAGGAATGTGCTGATTTTTGCATGTTACGAGAACTACTTATTTCAACTTTCTGCACTCTTCCAGTTAGGTACGAATTAAACCATTTGTGCACTGTCTCACTCATGCCACAATACTTGAGCTTGTCTAGCAGAATTTCATGATTTACACAATCAAAAGCCTTTGAGAGATCACAAAAAATCCCAATGGGTGGTGTTCGGTTATTCAGATCATTCAAAATTTGACTGGTGAAAGCATATATGGCATTTTCTGTTGAAAAACCTTTCTGGAAACCAAACTGATATTTTGTTAGTACTTCATTTTTACAGATATGTGAAGCTACTCTTGAATACATTACTTTCTCAAAAATTTTGGATAAAGCTGTTAGAAGGGAGATTGGACGGTAATTGTTGACATCAGATCTATCCCCCTTTTCATGCAAAGGTATAACAATAGCATATTTCAGTCTATCAGGGAAAATGCCCTGTTCCAGAGAGCTATTACACAGGTGGCTGAGAATCTTACTTATCTGTTGAGAACAAGCTTTTAGTATTTTGCTGGAAATGCCATCAATTCCATGTGAGTTTTTGCTTTTAAGCAAGTTTATTATTTTCCTAATTTCAGAGGGAGAAGTGGGTGAGATTTCAATTGTATCAAATTGCATAGGTATGGCCTCTTCCATTAACAGCCTAGCATCTTCTAATGAACACCTGGATCCTACTATATCCACAACATTTAGAAAATGATTATTAAAAATATTTTCAACTTCTGAATTTTTGTTCATAAAGCTTTCATTCAATTTGATGGTAATACTGTCTTCCTCTGCTCTTGGTTGACCTGTTTCTCTTTTAATAATATTCCAAATTGTTTTAATTTTATTATCAGAGTTTATTAGGCAGACAGGATTTAAATGAGATTGTAGCAAACACGAAACAATACATGGCAAAATGTTTATATTCGTATTAATCTTATGGCGAAGAGAATACTACATGTGATTCACAATTCATAAAAGCTCCTATTAGCAACCATCTCTTCTCACAGGTAGGAAAAAATTCAGAACGTAGAATTGGCCATATTGACAAACATCCCAAACAGTCTTGCCAGTCGGATTTTCGTAGTACATTGAAATGCTGCTACATTCGAAGATCAACAATACAGAATTTGTATTTACTTCGTTGGATAATGTACCAAAACGCAGTGGTCGAAACTCTGGGCGGAGGAAAAAGGCTCGTCTTCCACTTTTTTTTTTAAATTTATTTACTGACGCAGAGATTTTGGTGCCAGTATTTATCTTTGTGCCTACTAAGCATGCCTGTGTGGCGCTACATATATTCGACGGCAGAAGTTAGTTGTGGCGGCACCCACCAACATTTTTCAGAACTCCCGCTTGCTTTGCACTCGATTCTAAGCCGCAGGCGGTTTTTTGGATTACAAAAACCGGAAAAAAAGTGCGGCTTAGATTCGAGTAAATATGGTAAACATTCTCACATTATCATCAACAATGATGTCCTACATTGTTATTCTCACTTCGGGTTTCCCAGGAGCAAAGCGCAGTTTGCTTTTATGAACTTTTGCTTTAACTGGCTGAAAGAAAATATAGAGTTATGCATAAACTAATAGTTTTCAATACCCTATAATAACACCAAATATTGGCTTCTGACAAAACTCTTTCACAGATTGTATTTGGCAACGAGTGCAATTTTAACTATAAAAATCTAAATTTTGAACAACTGAGCATTTATCGACATTTGAGGAAAAAAAGGGGGGGGGGGGGGGGGGGGAGATCCTCGATTATATGGATAGAAAAGCAAATCCCATTGTTGTTGTTGTTGTCTTCAGTCCTGAGACTGGTTTGATGCAGCTCTCCATGCTACTCTATCCTGTGCAAGCTTCTTCATCTCCCAGTACCTACTGCAACCTACATCCTTCTGAATCTGCTTAGTGTATTCATCTCTTGTTCTCCTTCTACGATTTCTACCCTCCACGCTGCCCATTACTGCAGTAGAAATAACTACAAAACAGTTTAGTAGATATCCTGAATATATGCTCTGCCAGTGAGTACATTTTGTATGAAACTTGGAGATTAGTGATCATTATAGGGGATGGTTTCCAATAGTCTGGTGCAAGAAATTGAACCTCTGTAAGACTGCCTTTCACATAAGGCCATAAGTAAGCGACCTCACAGATTTCTGTGGACAAGCTAATCTCACCAGAGAGTACACTGTTCCAAAACTTGTCTAATCTATTTATACTTCCAATTACTCGCAAGTTACTATATCAAAATTATGCATTCCTATTTGGTTGAAGAAGTTCAATTTATGTCATAATTAAGATTTATTTAGCCTTGTTTGCCTGTCCTCTAAAATTTCTTACAATGGACAACACCAGTTTTGCAACTGACTGCCTCAAATGTTTACTATATGAAGATCGCACACAAACAATGGATTAGTATCACTATACTCAACTGCAATTAGCATCATCATAGGCAAGATGGACAGAGAGCCAACATTCATGACAGTAGTACAAGTTTACATGCCTGCTAGCACCACAGATGATCAAGACACTTGAAGAATGTAGGAAAAAAATGTTCAGGTCCTTAACAGAGATCAAATCTCGTGGGGAACTAGAATTCAATCATACAAAAAGGAAAAAGTGGTGAACATGAACTGAGGTAAAGAAAAGATGAAGCAATCCGTTAGAAAATAACACACAGCAGATTTGAATCATCGCCACCATTAGGTTTAAGAATCATGAAAAACAGTTTCATAAATGTAATGGATCTGAAGACATCGGAATATTTCAAATGCATTATGTAATGGTATCAAAGAGTTTTTAAAACCCCATGTGAAACTGCAAAACATTTCCAGTGGCAAATGTGAACTGGACATGATTTACTGCTTATGAACAGCATGTCAAAACTGATAAAGTCACATTACAAAATGAAGGAGATGGGACCTGGATACAAGACATAGACATTGTCAAAAATCTCAAGGGTAGATTTGAGATATGAAATAATGAACACAGCAGACGATCAAATAGTAGAATTCTTGGATAACATACGTGATACACTATGTGATCAAAAGTATCCGGACACCTATCCGGACACTTACAAGTTCATGGTGCCCTCCACCAGTAATGCTGGAATTCAGTATGGTACTGGCCCACCCTTAGCCTCGATGACAGCTTCCACTGTCGCAGACATATGTTAAATCAAGTGCTGGAAAGTTTCTTGGGGAATGGCAGCCCATTCCTCATAGAGTGCTGCACTGAGGGGAGGTATCGATGTCAGTCAGTGCCTCTTTGTGTGCTATCACTTGCAGAAAAACTTGTTCCAATATCCTGAATCATTTATGAAATACAGACAGTAGGATGGACAATGGACAGAACTGGGTACACTGCATATATGCTGCATAAGAACCTTCTGCCATATGTACAAACTAGTATCTTGAGAATTGAGGTAGACATTTTTCTGCTCTCACCTTTAAATACAATGTTACTCCTAAAATTTTGTCCAATGGGTTACTTAATTTCAATGCTTTCACTATAATGGAAAAAGAAGAAGAAAAAAAAAAAAAAACAGTTCCATCATCAAGCAAAGATGTGAGGCTATAAGACTTGGAAAAAAAAAAATCTACTAGTTTTCTTAAAATGGATGAGAAATATTTCATAGTGACTGGCATGTCTGCTCCAGCACTTTGGTAACAATTCATATAGCGGCAACGGGTACAGTGGATGTCGTGCCTAGCCTTTTCTGCGATTGGTGGCACAATGAGCCTTCATGTCAAGTGCTGCACAGAAAAGCTCAACATACGCAAGCAGTGCTGCATGACCTGTCACAGAGAGAACCGTAGCGCTGTTACTAACATTTCTGTAAGCCAAACTCTAGGGGTACGTGGCCTTTCAAGGTTTGTACAGGAAAGGGTCATGTGGAAAATTAATGGAGAGAAAAATTAAAAGGGGAAGGGTGATTAGCAGAGGTCTAGACCAAGAGGATTGTGAGAATGGAGAGTACGCTAGACAGAGATTTTTTCCTGTTGAGGTAGTTGAGCAGGTATGATCGCCGGAAGTGGAACCAAATCACACACACATTTAATCAGCTACTAAAATCACTGATGTGGTGTTAAGCAGGCTCACCAATTAGGTAGGTGAGTTTGTGATTCGCCACGAGTTGGCAGTGGCCACTGAAGTGAATGAGCGACTTGTTAGTTGTCACATTCATATTAAATGCTGTGGACTAATTGTAGTAAAGCTGGTTTACACTAAGGTGACAAAAGTAATACAATACCTCCTAATAACATGTCGGACCTTCTTTTGCCCGGAGTAGTGCAGCAACTTGACATGGAATGGACTCAAAAATTTGTTGGAAGTCCATTGCAGAAACACTGAGCCATGGTGCCTCTATAACCGCCCATAATTGCCAAAGTTTTGCCAGTGCAGAACTTTGTGCATGAACTGATCTTTTGATTATGTCCTGCAAATGTGTGATGGGTCATACTGAGTGATTTGTATGGCCTTAACTTGAATTGTCCAAATATGCTTCAGACCGATCGTGAACAATTGTTGCCCAGTGACATGGTGTATTATCATCCATAAAAATTCCAACATTGTTTGGGAACATGAAACCCATGATTTGCTGCAAAAGACCTCCAAGAAGCTGACCAACTTTAAACAGAACTTGATTAATTTTCACACACATTTATTAAAATAATAAAAAGCATAGACATTACGTAACTTGATTTTGGATGCTGTTTACAACTGACAATCTGAAATTCCTTTGGTCTTGGTGCATTAATCTTATTCTCACATATCTCTGATACTTGACAAAGTGTCTATACATTTATCTTCATGGCTATGTACAGGAATATGACAATCTTCTTACGTGCAGACTGAAACTTGACTATAGGCTGGTACAGACTAATGCAGACTGACTAATCGGAGGTCTGTACACTCGTTATAATACCTCACGCATTCAGGTATCAGTGCGCAACTGTGATCCGCGAGGAGAAAAGGTTCTACGTAAGCAGCAATCTCATTCGCTGCGTTACATATTAATACGCGGATCGGCGGAAGCAGAATTTGGTCCTACTCTAAGGCAGCGCCATCTCGTACTGCGGAGACGGACGAGCGTTGCGCCTGCGCTGTTGTGCTTAGCGGGGCGCACTCTAGTGGGAAAGTTGTGTACACGCTGACTACGTGGAACTATGTACACAACATGTACATAACAGAGACGGGAGGGGGCAGTGAAAAATAGACAGGAAAAACAATGAGAGGTGGATGAAATTAAAACGGAGTGAAGCAAAGAGTAGTTACAGTGAAGAAAAGCTGAGACGGAGGAAATTAACGTAAATTAAGGCCTGGTAGGTGCCAAGAGCCAAGGACATGTTTTAGTGCTAGTTCCCAACTGTAGAGTTCTGAGAACCTGGTGTCTGGGGGGGAAGAATCCAGATGGCAAATGTGATGAAACAGGTGCCGAGGTCACAAATGTCATATTGTACAGCATGCTCTGCAACAAGATATTGCAAGTTGTCAGTATATACCCTCTGCCTATGCCCAGTCATCCTAAACGATAATTTGGTGGTAGTCTTGCCAATGTAAAAAGCCAAAGAGTGTTTACATAACAGATGATATATGGTGCGTCATTTCACAGGTGGCTCTCCCTTTGATAGTGTATGTTTTGCCAGTTACAGGGCTGGAATAGGTGTTGGTAGGAGAGTGCATAGGGCAAGTCTTGCAGTGGGGATGGTCACAGGGGTAGGAGCCATACAGTAGAGAGATGGGTGCAGAAGAAGCATACGGTCTGACAAGAATACTGTGGACACTGGGCAGACAATGGAAAGCTATGGCGTGGAGGGCAAAATTTCAGGCAGAATGGATCTCATATCAGGGCATGATTTTAGGAAATTATGGCCCTGTCGAAGTAGCTGATTAATCCATTCCAGACCAGGATAATACTGAGTCACCAATGGTGTGTTCTGAAGCTTTTTTGTGGAGGGATCAGCAGTACCAGGATTGGATGTGATGGCCCAGGAAATCAGCTTTTTAACTAGGCTGGTGGGGTAACCATGTGCAGTGAAGGCTGAGGTGAAATTGGGGGCGTATTCCGTGAAGAGTGTGCATCTGAACAAATACATTTGCCTTGGATGCCAAGGCTGTATGGAAGGGAATGTTTGACACGGAAAGGACACCAATCGTCAAAATGTAAGTACTGTTGTTTGCTGGTAGGTTTAATGTGAACGGAAGTGTGTAGCTGGCCTTCGGTGAGGATGTGATCAACATCAATGAAAGTGACATGGGATTCAGAACAGGACCATGTAAAATTTAATTGGGAGAAGCTATTCAGAGATTCCAGGAATTTTAGCAGGTCAGCCTCACCATCAGTCCATATAGTAAAGATGTTATTAATGTACCTAAACCAAACCAGGTACAAGTATAAAGTTGAATAAGGGGAGTAGGAAGGATGTCACAGGTTTGGGATCAGGTGGGCACCGACTAAGGAAATGTTCAGCAGCAGGCAGACCATATACGTGAGGGATGTTTGTATAGAGGGAAGTGGCATCGCATCAATGGTAACAAACAAAGTGTGTAGTGGGACTGGGATGGGCATGGATCTCAGACAATCTATGAAATGATTGGTATCTTTGATGTAGGAGGGGAGTTTTTGTACTATAGGTTGCAGATGTTGGTCAACTAAGGCAGATATATGTTCAATGGGTGCTTTGAAGCCAGCAACTACTGGACGACCAGGATGATTGGGTTTGTGGATTTTAGGAAGAAGGTAAATGTTGGGGTGTGTGGTTTGGGTGTGGTGAGTAGTTCTATGGATTGAGGTGTTAGTCCTTATGAGGGGCCTGAGTTTTTAAGGAAGGACTGCAGGTCAGTTTGAATCACAGGGATGCGGTCTTGATGGCAGACGCTGTATGTAGAGGTGTCAGACAACTGGCATAGACCTTCACTAACATATTCGTTTTGGTCATGTACTACAGTGGTAGATCCTTTGTCGGCTGGGAGGATAATGATGGAGTCATCAGCTTTTAGAGAGTACTATCCAATTAAATAATTTGATCAATAATTGATTGTTTTTGTTTTTATAGGATAGGAAATTCATGTGACTGGACTACAGTAGCAGGTGGCGGAAGGCTGTGTAGGACATGTCTTGTATCTTGACTGTCTACAGGTGCATTACCTGAATATTGCAGAATTGCTTTAGCTTGAGGATGGATTGGAATAATGAATAGATTTGATGGGAAGCAGCATATTATGTTTGGTGATGATGGTAAGATTTTGGGTAGGATATTCCTTATTTTGGGATAGAGTGAGAGGTAACTGAAGCCCTGGTAAAGAATGTGTTTGAGATCTTCCATGCCTGTGTGCTACTAGGTGGTAAGAAGAGTTCTAATCGGTAACTGGTTCACAGATGCCACAGATTTTCTGTTGTAACTGAAGGAGACATCATAGAAATCTGTTTCAGTTTTGTTCCATAGATGTGATGTTGGACTAAAAGATCAATGGGGACTAAATGAGAAACAAAATTAGAGGTGAAGAATTATTGAAAGGCATTCAGTGGTGACTGGGTGGAACATCCTGTTCCACAGGTGTGATAATGGGCTCATTTGTTTGACACCAAAAAACCAATAGCCACTGTCAATCAATCACTAACCAGTACATCTCTCTTCATGGAATGTCACACAGGCCTTGAAAAACATAGCTACATCCACTGCCAGTGCTTTTACCACTTTTCAAATTGCCCTGAGATAATGAATATCCTGTCTATTATCCTACCCTCATAGTCCAGGATAGCATTCTGTTACCCATCCAACAAATGCAATATCCTAGTCTATTATCACACAAACCCTACCTGCAATCCTGCACCACCTGGGTCTTTTTCCTGCACACAACCTAGGTGCAAGATCTCTACTACATGCCAATCCAGTATCTCCTATCGCAGTTCAGTGACACGCAATTCCTATCCCCAAAATTCCTCCCCCCTCCGCAGCTAACACACACACACACACACACACGCACACACACACACACACACACACACACACACACACACACACACTTCCAATATTAAAATGTTTAGGCCACTGATGTCATATTCATAATGATATGACAAGAGCCAGAAGTTATTACTTATATCTTATTTGTCTTAACTTACCACTCTGTTGCTTGTTCATAGCTGCCACCATTTATGAGATGAGTTGCCCATTCATGTAGCACATTCTTAATCAAAGGATCATCTTCTGAAAGTCTGCATTTAGCTATGCTCAATGCTTCCCGATGAAGTTTGTTGGATGACAACATTTTCACTGCTTCATTCACTTTATTCAACACCAATAAATATGAGGCTGCTTTATGATAAAAACCAGCATCAGTAAGCTGCTTGGCATAAACCTCTACTGTCTCTCTCCACACTCTGAAAATCATAGATATACTTGATATACTTTTAAGTATTTGTGTAGATACAGAAAAACAATGCACAAATCAGACTAACCAAAAATAATTGACTTTGCTATTGTCAGAAAAATTCAAATAAAAACGTAAAAATAACATCCTTGGGTGAAAACTGTCCAGGCCCTACACTCCTTCACATCTTCATTTTATGTTATGTAATCAACAGATGACACAAACACGTACAGTTACATTTTTAGCGCATTTTTGGTCTTCATTTTAATCAAATACTTAGTGCTTCCCAATTAATAATACCAACTAACACACAATCAGGAGAAGTGTCAATGTCTAGGAGTAGCATCTTTGATTAGTAATCAAAATGTCATGGGTCCTGGATTTGAACCCAGCCACTGCTTAAATTTTGAATAGAAATCATCAGACTTCCAGCATAAGAAGAAGAAACAATCATACAGATTTTTTCTGAGATACAGTAGACCTTACAAAATAATCAGTATATCACGAGCAAAAGCATTTTTCTTGGTCAAGCCAAATACATGTCAAGTATAGGGTTTGCACTATGTGAATATGCTCAAAAACTGCAATCCACTTGTTACCTAGGAATGTACACCATCATATTCTTGGTAACTGGAATGAAATAATAATTCAATCCTTTTACTGACCTCCCAACTCAGATGATACAATTACTGAAAGGTTCAAAGAAAACTTGAGTTTAATTTCAAACAAGTAACTGACTCATGCAATCATAGTTGGTCGTGATTTTAATTTACCGTTGATATGTTGGTGAAAATACATGTTTAAATCCAGACGTATGCATGAATTATCATCTGGAATTGTGTTAAGCTATCTGAAAATAATTTTGAGCAGTTAGTTTATGAGCCCAAGTGAATAGTAAACAGTTATGAAAATACACATGACCTCTTAGTAACAAATAATCTTGAGTTAACAACAAGCATCAAACCAGTTACTAGGATCAGTGAACACGGGGTTGTTGTAGCGAGACTAAATGTTGTAGCCCCCAAATCCACAAAAAATAAATGAAAAATACACCTATTCAAAAAAGCATATAAAAATTCACTTGGTGCCTTCCTGACAGACAACCTCCACTCCTTCCAAATTAACATTCTACCAGTAAGTGTACACCAGATGTGGCTTGAATTCAAAGAAATAGTATCGACAGCTATTGAGACATTTGTACCAAATAAATTAACAAATGATGGAGCTTATCAACATTGTTACACAAAATAGGTCAGAACACTGTTGCGGAAACAACAAAGAAAGCATGCCACATTTAAACAAACACAAAATCCCCAAGATTGGCGATCTTTTACAGAAGCTCAAAATTTAGTGGAGACATCAATGTGATTTGCTTATAATAGTTTCCAAAATGAAACTTTGTCTCAAGGCCTGACAGAAAATCCAAAGAGATTCTGGTCATATGTGAAGTATGCTCAGATCTACTAAAGAGACTGCCTACACTACGCCTGTCCATCCTCTTTTGGAGTACTGCTGTGCGGTGTAGGACCCTTACCAGATAGGATTAATGGAGTACATCGAGAAAGTTCAAAGAAGAACTTTTGTATTACTGCGAAATACAGGAGAGAGTGTCACTGAAATGATACAGCATTTGGAGTGGACATCATTAAAACAAAGGCATTTTTCGTTGTGGCAGAATCTTCTCACAAAATTTCAATCACCAACTTTCTCCTCCGAATGTGAAAATATTTTGTTGATGCCAGCCTACATTGGGAGAAACAATCACCATCACAAAATACAGGAAATCAGAGCTCACACGAAAAGATACAGGTTTTCAAGATTGGGATAATAGAGAATTATTGTGGAGGTGGTTGGATGAACCCTCTGCCAGGCACTGAAGTGTGATTTGCGGAGTGTCCATTGTAGATGTAAATGTACTTCTACATCTATACTCTGCAAATCACTCTGGTGTATGGCAGAGGGTATGTCCCATTGTACCAGTTATTAATGTTTCTTCTCGTTCTATTCACATACATAGATTGGGAACAATGTCTGTTAGAATGTGACTGTGGATGCATAATTATTCTAATCGTATCTTCACGATCCCCATGTCCGCGATATGTAGGGGGTTCTAGTATATTTTCAATCACCAACTTTCTCCTCCAAATGTGAAAATATTTTGTTGACACTGACCTACATAGGGAGAAATGAACATCACAATAAAATAAGGGAAATCAGAGCTCATATGGAAAGATATACGAATTCGTTCTTCCCATGCGCTATACGAGATTGGAATACTAGAGAATTGTGAAGGTGGTTTGATGAACTGTCTGCCAGGCACTTAAATGTGAGTTGCAGAGTATCGATGTAGATGTAGATATAGAGTAACCATGTAAAGCTGATTCTTGAAACTTTGTTACCAGACTTTCTCAGGATAGTTTGCATCTATCTTCGAGAGTCTTCCGTTTAGTTCCTTCAGTATCTCTGTGACACTCTTCCACTGATTAAACAAACCCTGTAACCATTCGTGGTGCCCTTCTCTGTATAATAGTATAACTCATGAAAACTATAAATATGACCAAGTAGGTGAAGGATAAGGCAAATTCATTTGTTAATCATCAGCTGTTAACTGAACTTCTACGATATTATCGCTATAAATGATTAGCAGCAAAGGTACTAGAGAAATTTCAGATTTGTGAATGAGTAACAATTTGTTTCAAGTAAAAGAAAATATTACCTTGACATGATTGAAACCATAAATAAGGTATTTAAAATTAGTTGTATGCCATTTGAATAACAAATAAAGGAAATATTTCATGAATGCTAGCTGTGTCGCAGCATACATATCACAAATTGGTTGCTGTCTTCTTCTTTGTAAGATCTCAACCTACATTAATTGTACACAGCCACGGTGTCACCATGTCTGTTTTAGACAAAATAGCACAAATTTATGTATCTTAACAAAAGATAAAATAGAAATAAATTTCATTACAGTAACATACTTAAATAATAACAAGAGGAAGTGTGTGATATTTAAGACATTAGACTCAACTTAGGAATTTTACGATTTATAAATTAGAGATTTTCTTTTTATCACGTGTTGTTGTGTCAGTCTCAACATGCTTACAATAGGGGTTTGTTGCAACTACTTTTCAGGAACACAGTCAGGATGAACTGTAACATTTTGTTCTGTAGTACATGCTCAAGATGTACATCCTCCAAGGTCAGAGAGATATATCTGCCAAGCTGGGATCCTTGTCATGCAGAGGGGGAGGGGGGGGGGGGGGAGGGAGAGGGTTAACCAGTCTTTGGGATCTGTCTTCTTTTGTTCTCCAGCTCTAACAACACCATTCTCCTCCGGCTAGTATGCAAGGTCCAATTCTATCCTCACCTTTGTCCACATTCAATAACCTCCATCATGGAACTCTTATCTGTTTAATTACACCCTGTTTTCAATGGATAGCCAAGATTGATCTACACATGTGATGATAGGACATGGACAAAAGGCAAGAAACGGCGTAGTAAATTTGTATTTAGGTGTGCCAGCAATTCTGAGGGATGGAATATACCTGAGCAAGGTGACAGAGACATAGTGAATGATGTGGTAAACATTTCAAAGCCTAACTAATGAAGTGCTGCTTGTTTGACAAGAGCAGACACCATAGTGAGAAGTACACTGTGAATTAGACAGATAGTGCAAATAGTGATGTAAGGAAGAGGTTGATAACAATACTTAATATTCCTGAGGAAAAACATTGAATAAATATGTAGAGAGTATTATGAACTGTTAAATTCAGAATATGTAGTGAGACGAATGTTCTCATGAAGATTTATTAGCTATAGGTGTGAAAATGCTATTGTACCACAGACACTAATGCACACTGACATGTATAAATAACAGAGCAAACAACAGTAATGGTGAGAGGATCTTTCAATGAGTCACAGAATAAGGACTGCAGTAGGAGTAGCCACAAGGCTTCCCACTTGTTTATTTGATAAAGAAGGGCATTCATAGATCACACAGCAGTAAAGGTGCGCAAAATGATACAAGCTTTAAGCTGCAGTAGGTAGATGTAAAACAATGCAGGAAAGATTAGGTTAACGTAGATATGCTGTAACGTAAGAAAATGTGTCTATATTAGAGAACTGTAGAGACTGACTGATGAGGAGCTTATACTAACATCTGGGCTCTGTCAAAAAAGTAAAATAAGGAACTTCAGAGTGATAAGAAAAAAAGGGGCTACATGGTTCAATTAGTTAAAAAGGTGAAGTGTACCTAAATTGAGGAAGGATGGATTGAAGACAGGAGACACATCCATAAAAGACTGAGCGACGCTGTTGGTCAGGTGCATTTACGAAAGAAAAAACCTGTACCATTATTAGTAGGGATTGAAATGGGGCAGCCACAGAAATAAAGAAAGAAAGATTGTACACTCTCTACCCATAAGAGAGGTAAATGATTATTTGATAATATAGTCAAATGGTTGCAGTTACAATTGTTATGCAACTGGAGAGGTTTTCCATGCTAGTTAAGGTAATCAGAATATTCCTAGCTGTGAGGCATGGAGACCTTTTCCATTGGCATATGAACTAATGCAGGAATATTTGAAATATTAGTGAGTACTCATGAAAGATAACAAGGAATCCATATAAGTTGCATCTAGAAAACAACATAATACACGTTTGCATGATCTGTGTTAAAAATATTCAATGAGAACATAAGATGTGGACATTAGAAAATTTTAAAGCAAATCTGTCCTGTTATTACTACATCAGGCCCCAGCAAAAAATAATTCTGCCTACATGAACAAATTTTAAGAACTTTGATAAAGCACGATTATACCTGCAAATGTAAAAGAAAGTAGTTTAGTGCTGCGGTAATCTTGATCGACTGAATTGAAGGAAAAATATTTTCTTGGAAATTGCATATGCATTACAAGCATAATGTGTATAATTAAGAGTCACTACACAACATCTCTGTTAGAAATATACTATAACATTGAGAATGTATACAATTAAGAAAACTGTACACAACAACTTCAGACTGAGTGTGGGAATATGTAGTGCATCAAGGTGGCTTTCCAGCATAAGATGATCACAATAGAGGAAAAAAGGTAGAAATAAGTAAGCTGAGATTAGAGGTTGTCTGCACAGGTTTATTTTGGCACTGTCATTGAGGGAGAGCCGAGGTATGTTGAGGGTGAATGTGCAGAATCTTTCAGCTGGATGCAAATATTTACAACATGATGTCACCAGCTGAATGTGTCATGGCTGTTTAGAATACACAGTCTACTGACAATGCTAACATTATCATCAAGAGAAATGAATTTTCATCCAATATTCCACTGACTGACTGTATGAATTTTAAGTCAGACATGTTTTAATGATTGATATCTGTTATGACTGATATAGCCTATTTGAGTTACTGTAACATATGTTAATGAGAAGTAATGAACTTTAAAATATAGAAGAGTTGAAAGGAGAGGTCATTCAACGTCATTTCGTAGCTCGGAGCTGAAGTTGCGATCTTTCATTTAGCATTCCCTGTAAGATGAAAAAAAAGTCCAGAAGAGTTGGATGTTCGAGCATGATGGTGGCAAGGAGGATCTGGACCACCAGAATGAATAGCAAGGCAACAATCATCAAGAAGAGACACTTAAGATAACAGACGGCAATCTAAAATAGTGTTCAAGGCACACTCAAGTTATATAAAGCATACCCACAGCTTTTACCACAGTCACTCGCAAAATTTTATGCCATTGTAGCTGATCACTATTCTCTGAAATAACTGGATTTGAGTCGAACCCAAAAACCAAATCTTTATTATTACTTTGATAAACACTTCATTATGACAACCAGTAAATTACAAAGAATAAACAATGATTGTGAACTTCCCAGCTTTTTCAACTATCATCTCTGAACTACTGTCACTATACATCGCCACATCATAAAGGTTACACAAAACCATGAAATATTACAAATACAAAATTAAACTGGCTTTGTTGTCTCTTAATGACCCAAATCCCCACATCTGCTGTAGAAATGAGGGGTTGACTGTTACATGCATTGTAAGTAATAACCTTATAATTATTCCATTTTTATCTGCATGAGTTTTGCAATATCCATGATGTTTCAAGTGTACTATAACAGTACACTATAAAAAGTGCAGTGCCTCACAAGAATGTTTACCTTTGGGAGATCATAGGTGATAATGAAACCAGCCAATCACTTAAACTCTTCCTCTCAGTTGCTTCTTTTATTATATTTGCCAGGTTTCCTTTCCAATGTTCCATTTCTTGCACAAACTCAAAATGTCCATTTTTTGTATGCAATTCCTCTGTAAAAAAAAAAGGAACCAGCAAGCTTTACCACATTATCTTTACGCACTAAGTGAAGCAACTTCTCTACTATTTAACAAATATATGTCTCTCTGAAATAAATGCAGAAGTTTTAGAGTAGGTAGTTGACAAAATCTGTACCAAGACTATCATTTCTAAGTAAAGAAAAAAGGCTACCATAAATTACAAAGGAACAGCCTAAAAAATTACAGTAATAATCAACCAGTGGTTTGTTACAAGACCACAATGTTATAATTATCATGGTGTACTGAAAATTAGACGATGTGTATCTTTCCCCAGAGAAATGATGATCAGCGTTTCATGTACTATCGATGACTTTAGACACTGGGCACAAGCTACAATTGGGGAAGAATGAGGAAGAAGTCAGCCATGCCCTTTTCAAAGGTACTATCTCAGCATTTACTTTTTTAGATTTAGTTTAACCATGGAAAACCTAAATGTGGAAGGCCGGATGTCATTTGAACACAAATAGAAGTCCTATGTTTTAATCACTGAACCATCCTGTTCAGTTCACATCAGATTCAGCTCAATTCAAAGTGATGTGTTTATACTGAGGTATACAATACAACACAATTTCAAATTTTTAAATAAATACAATATTTTATGAGCTGTAAAACTATTAAGTGTCTGAAAAAATCCTAAGAATTACTAGAGACAGAATTTGGAATTTATGATTTGATATTTAACAAACGCGGCTGCTGTTCCAACATCAACTGAAAATTTATTAGGGAGAAAAAATAATGATACTTGTAAAATATTTTATTTCATTATTTAACTGCAACAAATTATTCCAAGGCAACAACAGTTTCTGAATAATATTACCACAAAGAAGTTACATGAAGGAATAATTATATAAGACACAAGAGAAACTCTCAAATTAAGCAGGGCACTGGAGAGTCTCCAGCTGAAACCTGTCAGAAGACAGATACACTACAGAAGAAGACAGGCATACGACAGTGGCTGGGGAGTACACAACTAAAAACTAGTGGAGTTCAAATACTTGACACAGCAGGATGCACACTCGATTACATTTAATTTACTGCTTGTAATTTATTGTTAACTTGTTTTACAAGTGATAGATAAAAACTATTATTACTCCTCAGCTATACTAATTATAAAATTGTAAGGCCATCCTGTCTGTCTCTCTGAATACACTAATTTCCAAAATTACTAGACAAATTTTCGTGGGATTTTACAGGAAATATGAGCATAGCTTGGGGAAACACAGAGGGATTACTTCATCAAAATCAGATCACAGAAAAAAATATCACAATTTAAAGTTTTATAAATGCGAAAGTGTGTTTGTCTGTTATCTTTCCATAATGAAACCACTAAACTACTTATGTGAAATTTGATATGCGGATAGCTTGTACCATGCAGAGCACAGACTATTTCGTGTAAAATGAGGGGAGGACAACTTTTTAACATCAATGCACATAAACCATGTCTAAAATTATTAAATTTGTTGCATAATATATGCACTGTATAATGTTCAGCTACCTCAATAGTACAAGCATAGATGTGCACAATTGCTTGTGCCCGATCAAACGCACAGCTCGGCAGCAACAATGTATATGTGCCATGTTGTAGTGCAATGGGTTAGTTGAAGGACTGGGGAGGGGGGGGGGGAGGGAGGGGGTGGAGGGCACCTATGCATTATACCACAAACACAAAACCCCCAGACAGACAGACAGACATGTGAGAGCCGCTGATATTATTGCATGCACAATAGCTTCCTTATCATAAATCATCATAACAAAATTACTGATATGCATGCATAGCTGTGGGTAACAGCAAGTGTGAAATATCCAAGTGCTCAGACAACAACAATACAAGGGGCATTGGAAAAGTACATGCAAAAATTAAAAATACTTATATGTTTGGGGTAAACCTTTTTTTATTTTTCGACATTGTCTCTTTTAGACTTATACACTTCGTCCAATTCTGTTCTAATTTGTTGATTCCTTCCGAATAATAGGACTTGTCCAAGACTGCAAAATAGCTATTAGTTTCTGCAATCACCTCCTCGTTTGAATAAAATTTTTGTCCTGCCAGCCATTTCTTCAAATTGGGGAACAAATAGTAGTCCGAGGGAGCCAAGTCTGGAGAGTAGGGGGGATGTGAAATGAGTTGTAATCCTATTTCCACTAATTTTGCGACCACAACTGCTGAGGTGTGTGCTGGTGCATTGTTGTGATGGAAAAGGATTTTTCTGCAGTCCAATCGCTGGTGTTTTTCTTGCAGCTCGGTTTTCAAACTGTCCAATAATGATGAATAATATTCACCTGTAATAGTTTTACCCTTTTCCAGACAGTTAATGAGGACTTCCCTTGTGAATCCTGAAAGACAGTCGCCTTGGTAACACATTGTTTAGATTGTTGTTTGGTCTCAGGAATATAGTACTGTATCCATGTTTCATCCACAATGACGAAATGATACTTTAAGTCCTGCAGATTCTTCCTGAACAACTGCAAACCATCCTTGCAACACTTCACACGATGCCGTTTTAGGGCACGCGTGAACAATTGCGGATCCCATCTTGCAGATAGCTTTCTCATGTCCAAATGTTTATTCAAAATATTATGTACCCATTCATTCAAGATGCCCACAGCACTAGCAATCTCATACACATGAACTCTTCTGTCATTCATCACCATATCATAGATTTTTATCAATGATTTCTGGAGTCGTAATCTCCACAGGGTGTCAAGAATGTTCAGCATCACTTGTGTCCATATGGCCACTCCGAAAATTTTGAAACCAATTATAAACTGTTCTAATCAAAGGTACAGAGTCACAATAATGTTTATCAAGCTTCTCTTTAGTCTCCCGAGACGTTTTGCCTTTCATAAAGTAATGTGTAATCACCGCGCAAAATTCTTTTTCGTCCATTTTTTGACAATCACTCGACTTCCTTGATTCACACGAATGCCAAACACAAAGGAATAGACCAATATGGCTGATACTTGGTGTGCGTTCTTTCCAAAGATGCTACTAACTAAACATGACCTCGATTGGCATCAGTGGTGCATCTCTCAGGCTTTGCATGGACTTTTCACACACACCTCGTAATAACATACTACATGAGCATCTCAACATACTAGTGATAAACTTTACAACTATGCCTAGTCTAGTTGCTGTAGACTAATTATTATTTGGATTGATCAACAATCAAGTTTCCCTAATAGCTTAAAAGAAAAAAATCCCCCTTCTTCACTCTTGATCAGATGTGACTGAGCACTGAAGCTCCTCATCAGTTCTGATTCTCTGGGCATTTTTGGACTATATAGCAAATGAACCCATCTGTCTAAGACATCAGAACAACTTTTCCCCTCAAATCAGTGTAAACAGCTACCATAATGCTGCTTACTAACACACATTAGAAACCACAGTAATGAGATGGTAGACAGAGCAGTTGAACTGGCTTGTGGAGAAAAGTGTGACATCTGAATGCACTATTATCCTGCATACAGTAATGCCATTCTTGAGAAGGGCTGTTAGCCATAGATAGGAAGTGGGCGAGCTGGTTGTAGGGAGAATAAAACAATTATGACATGCCTCCATTCTCTAACAATATGAGGTAATTCTAATTAACCTCCATACAGGACCTTGTCCTTTGACATATAGGTTTTTCAACTGTAAAAAAGAGCCACTAGAATGTGATGACCATAGCCCAATCCTAACAGGACATCACATTTAGACCAAAGATTGTTTATGCATAAGTGAATGGGCATGAAGTAATTTTACACCTGTTTTGCCATTACCATTGACAAACATCCTATAAAATTTTGTGAAGGAACAAGCATAAGCTCTTAAATAGATAGATGTAATTTTTTTCCACTTTGGTTTTAACTACTATAAATTTTCCATTTCGCAGTACCTCTTTCCTTTCTAAAGATTTAATCTCCTGTTTTACTGTTTTCCTGTTCCTCCTTTTTAGACAGAAGACACATGCTTTACAACAGAGCATCAACAATCAAAGTGAAATGTAAACTCTGTCATCCCCTACACCACCTTATCTCTCTCTCTCTCTCTCTCTCTCTCTCTCTCTCTCTCTCTCTCTCTCTCTCTCTCTCTCTCTCTCACACACACACACACACACACACTGCTGGAGAAAATCATTGGTAACTCAATAATACAACTTACGTGGTGTGTCTAAAATGTTTTGTTAATGCTATCAGACAACAAATAAAACAACAGATACAAACAAATGTTCTTTATGGCCCTTCAAAATAGTCACCACATGCTAAAACATACTTTTGACAATGTTCGTACAGCTTCTGGAAACTATCAGCAAAGGCTTCCTGTGCAATCGACTGCAGAATAGCTGTCACACAATCTTAGATCGCATTCACATCTGCACAACGTTCACCTTTCATGGCTGCCTTCAAGTGGGGAAACAGGAAGAAGGCCGCAGGAGTCAGATCAGGGGGTACAGAGGGTGTTCAAGAACAGTTACCATCTTCTGTGCCGGGAATTGGTGCGCAGGGATCACGCAGTGTGCAGGGTCATTGTCATGGAGCAGCATCCATTTTCCAGTCCTGTGTGAACTTTGGCTGAACCCGCCAGATACACTGTAGCAATCAGTTCAAAACGGACTGGTAAAATGCAGCATTAATGGTTTGACCTGCAGGAACAAATTCCTTGTGGATGATGCCATTGTTGTCGAAGAAGGCAATCAACAGTATTTCCACCTTGCATTTTTGCAGACAGCTTTTATTTGGTCACGGGGAAGATTGTGAACACAATGACATTGATTGCCTTTTTGATTCCGGATTGAACTGATAGCACCAGGTCTCATCTCTCATGACGATGGTGTTCAGAAGCAATGGATCCTGGTCACACATGGAAAGGAAATCAGCAGAAGTTCCCATCCGTTTTGCTTGCTGCTCGTCTGTGAGCTCATGAAGTACAAACTGGGAGCAGATCTCCCACTTACACAAATCATTACAGATAATAGTGTGCACCATGTCCTCGCTAATGCCCAATTCCTCTGCATTCAACCTCAGAGTCCATCGGCGATATTGTGCCAGCATTTGTCACACTTTCTCGATCTTTTCTGGGGTTCTGCTTGTCAATGGCCAACCTGAACGTGGCTCAGTCTTAGTTGTTTCCTTCCCTTCGCAGAAGCATTTAAACCATCTGTAAACACATTTTCTGCTCACAGTTTCCCTCCCGTACAACTGAACCAACATCCCATGTCTCTGCTGCAGTTTTCCCTGACTGGTAGCAGAACTTGATGTTTAAAAGTTGCTCCATTGCACTATGGCACTTCTCTGACAATGATTATGTTCAACTGGCCTCATGCAGTGCATGCCTTGTATCGATTCTCCTCAAGTCTCTCAATACCCATGCGCACGCAAGCGCACATGTGCCAAATTGCCATTCAGATATGACACCATTCACCGAACTTTTTAGACACATCATGCATAGACTTGTCCTGGTTGGTTGTTACTACCCACTATTATTTTCGTGTTCCTTTCTGCATCAAACTACAGAGTTCATTATCATGGTAGCTTCTAATTGAGACAGTGCTGGCTGTGTGTGTGCAGCTTTGTAGAAAGTATGACAAAGAGAAAACATATGTGACAGCATAGCACGTAATCTGGAAGACTTTCCTGTTGTTTCTCCCCCAACTCAATTATCGACTGCCTATACAGTATGTGTGTAAAGTGCTAGCTTTAAAAGTTTTTTCTTAAGAAACTTTCAAACACTGCAACATCCTCTGTACAGCCCAGGTCTTTCACTAAGTGATTTTCACATATTTGGTGACCTGAAGAAAGACATGGGCCAATGGCCTTGCAGCAGTAGTAACACTGGTTCTCATCAGATCACTGAAGTTAAGTGTTGTCGGGCTGGGCTAGCACTTGCATGAGTGACCATCTGTTCTGCCGCTGTTGACAAGTGGAGTGCACTCAGACAACCTGAGGAGCTACCTGATTGAGAAGTAGAGGCTCCAGTCTTGTAAACTGACATATGGTCAGGAGAGCGGTAAGCTGACCATGTGTATCCAGGACAGAAACTGACTGTGCAAGAGCAAACACACTTTTGGCTTCTTCAACACTAAGAATAAAAGACTGCATCACTAATCACCTATAATGACACTTGAATGTGAGTGCAATCTCTCTTGTACTGCACCAAATCTAAAATCACTCTGAGCCTCTCCAGTAACCAGGGTGGTAAGTGGTTAAAACCCCAGATTTGGGGCCATATGGGCTCCACACCGAGCACACGAACACAGATTCCAAACGGCATCGTGGCTCGGGAACGGTGGGGAAAAAAGACAGTCCAGAGGAAAATGAGCAACAATATGGTTAGCAGGTGAGGTTGGAGATGCAAGAAACTTACACATCTGGTGTACCAGGAGAAGCTGCTGCCGGATGGTAAGTGGCAGTTCCCCGGCCTCAGCACAGAGGCTGCGTATGGGACTGGTTCGATAAGCACCCGTGGCCAGCCGAATACCTGTATGGTGGACAGCATCAAGGATCCGCAAATAAGAGGGTCTTGCTGACCGCTGTGCACCCGTAGTCCAGCCACGAATGCACAAAAGCCCAATAAAACTGGAGGGGAGACACCCTGTCCACTCCCCAAGACCTGTGGCTGAGGCACTTGAGGACGTTCAGTGCCTCCAGGGTTCCGGCTTTCAAGTCTTGCAGGTGTGGCAACCATGACAATCTGGAGTCAAAAATATGGCCCACAAACTGCACTGCCTCTCTAAAATGAAGGATAGTGTCCCCCATATGCAAGGCAAGCACATTAAAAGGATGACGAGAACGATTAAAGTGAACACATACACACTTATCGGCAGAAAAATGAAAACCTGTCTTGGCAGCCCACTCCTCTAACCACTGCACTGTAAGTTGCAACTGACGGCTCATCATTGCAACACTGGAGCACTGTACTGGACTCCATACCATAGATGTTATACCGCTGATGGCTATTGCAAAGAGGGTAACACTTAAAACACTGCCCTGGGGGACACCATGCTCCTGCTCAAATTGATCACACAGTGTGTGACCAACTTGGGTCCGAAAAAAATGCTGAGACAGGAAAGACCGAATAAAAATGGGGAAGTGGCCATGAAAGCCCCAATGATGCAGTTGTGCGAGAATACAGTATTTCCAAGTAGTATCGTACGCCTTACTGATATCGAAGAATATGCCGATATAGTGATGCTGAGGGAGGAAAGTCTGCTGAATAGCCGCTTCTAGGAGCATGATACCTGTCAAATTTTATGTAGCTCAATGAGTTTTGTGTAATCTAGAAACTTGTCCAATTTGGAAAATTATTGTAGTCCCAGCCAATTCCGTTTTCAGTGAGTTTTACGGTATTTTATTTTATGTAATTCCCATGTAAATTTGAAGTTTTTTGCTGCTTTCCATTGAGTGTTATATATTATGTAGCTCATATAGAGGACGCCATACAGCCAATCGATGTGTTCTCCACACAGCCTACCTTCATTATACAGTAGTATTCAAAGAACTGTGACTGATGCCCAGACAACAGGAAACTGACATGCATTGAGGCTAGAAAATAGTGGTATGTAATCTAATGTATAAGATATATGGATTATGCCACGAGCAGTAACTTTTTATAGTATCACCTGACCATGTACTTCTTGTATTTTTTAGCACTGATAATGGTGATAATGGCTAGGCAAAAAAAAAAAAGACAACTGACTGCTGTGCTCTTTCACTTATAAATCAGATCATTGTCACTGAGTGCACCCACATTCGTAATGGAAAGTAGCCTGATACAATAGAATTATCATTATCCATGTGCACATTCTCATTGTAAGGGCCAATGAAATGAAAGTGAGGCAGGTAAAAAGTAAGTAAACTGTTTATTATTTAAAAACCAAATGCCACAGCTGCAAATACATTTATCCGACTGTGAGACAAGATGGTTAATGCCTTCACTGTCCTTGCACAGTACAATTTCCAAAATGCCGCACATGAAAATGTGAATTTTCAGGGGGTCATACCTTGTGTTCTATCGGTCACTGCGATAAGGGGTCAAGTGTTCTGGATAGCCCTTAGCCCAGCAACCATTTGTACACCTATCAGAAGAATGGGCATACTGTAGCTTTCTTACAGTACAGGGTCAAAATTTAAACATTATACACTTCCTCTAGCCCAGGCAAATGGAGCAAAATGGTTGGTACTTTTGCATTAGCTCTTAGGCGGCTTATAAAAGCAACTTTTGTTCATGGGTGATTCCTGAGAAAATGCTGAAAAACCATGACTTTTGGGTACGAGAAGTACCAATTGTGGGAATGGCCACTTCCATCAATTCTACTCCTGGTAGATAGTTGAAATTGGTAGATAGTTGAAATTTTTATCACATGTTCTTAAGATGATATTTTTTCACTATCATCATACATTACTGAGATCCAGATGTTCAAAGTTACCGTACTTATGTAGGACACAGCAAAACTCAGTTTTTATCTGTTTTTACACCATGGGTCACTATTATCTAAATAACTAACTATAGCAAATGGTTCTCATTTTAACTGTACGTTCTTTAGATATTCATCTAGAAATTCCATTCTTCCATTTTTGAAAATATGGACCCATTATCAAGATACACCCGGAAAAATCACGATTTTTGGGTCTCTAAAATACTGAATGGTTATACTTACAGTGTAACTACTCACAGAGGTTCAGTGTGGCTGTAATTATCATATGGCAGTGAAACTTTATAGATGTGCTAATGTGTTAATGTTGAACCAATTTTACGAGGGCAGTTCAATAAGTAATGCAACACATTTTTTTTCTGAAACAGGTGTTGTTTTATTCAGCATTGAAATACACCAGGTTATTCCCCAATCTTTTAGCTACACAACACTATTTTTCAACTTAATTTCCATTCAATGCTACGGCCTTACGCCACCTTGAAATGAGGGCCTGTATGCCTGCACGGTACCATTCCACTGGTCGATGTCGGAGCCAACGTCGTACTGCATCAATAACTTCTTCATCATCCACGTAGTGCCACCCACGGATTGCGTCCTTCATTGGGCCAAACATATGGAAATCCGACGGTGCGAGATCGGGGCTGTAGGGTGCATGAGGAAGAACAGTCGACTGAAGTTTTGTGAGCTCCTCTCGGGTGCGAAGACTTGTGTGAGGTCTTGCGTTGTCATGAAGAAGGAGAAGTTCGTTCAGAGTTTTGTGCCTACGAACACGCTGAAGTCGTTTCTTCAATTTTTGAATAGTAGCACAATACACTTCAGAGTTGATCGTTTGACCATGGGGAAGGACATCGAACAGAATAACCCCTTCAGCGTCGCAGAAGACTGTAACCATGACTTTACCGGCTGAGGGTATGGCTTTAAACTTTTTCTCGTTAGGGGAGTGGGTGTGGCGCCACTCCATTGATTGCCGTTTTGTTTCAGGTTCGAAGTGATGAACCCATGTTTCATCGTCTGTAACAATCTTTGACAAGAAATTGTCACCCTCAGCCACATGACGAGCAAGCAATTCCGCACAGATGGTTCTCCTTTGCTCTTTATGGTGTTCGCTTAGACAACGAGGGACCCAGCGGGAACAAACCTTTGAATATCCCAACTGGTGAACAATTGTGACAGCACTACCAACAGAGATGTCAAGTTGAGCACTGAGTTGTTTGATGGTGATCCGTCGATCATCTCGAACGAGTGTGTTCGCACGCTCCGCCATTGCGGGAGTCACAGCTGTGCACGGCCGGCCCGCACGCGGGAGATCAGACGGTCTTGCTTGACCTTGCGGCGATGATGACACACGCTTTGCCTAACGACTCACCATGCTTTTGTCCACTGCCAGATCACCGTAGACATTCTGCAAGCGCCTATGAATATCTGAGATGCCCTGGTTTTCCGCCAAAAGAAACTCGATCACTGCCCGTTGTTTGCAATGCACATCCGTTACAGACGCCATTTTAACAGCTCCGTACAGCGCTGCCACCTGTCGGAAGTCAATGAAACTATACGAGACGAAGCGGGAATGTTTGAAAATATTCCACAAGAAATTTCCGTTTTTTTCAACCAAAATTGGCCGAGAAAAAAAAAAGTGTTGCATTACTTATTGAACTGCCCTCGTAGTTCCAGTATTAGCCACTAGGTGCAAATCTGTAAATGCAAGAAAGATATATAGACTTGTTTCCATGTGTAATGGATTAGCAACAGAATGTGGGCAACAAAGGTCAAACAAGTGATAAAGGCATAACACTGATTTTATTATTGCCTGCCACTTACATAATTTATTCAATGCAACCATCGGAGACATCGACTAGATGCTGGATCCATAAAATGATGTGACCAACATTTGCTTGCAGCAATTCCAGTGGAATCTGAACACGTTCCTGTGTGCTGGCCTCCAGATCACATAGAGACCGAACTTGCCCATGGCAAATGCGTTCTTTTAGATATCCCCAGAGCCAAAAGTCACATCGAATTTGATCCAGTGATCTTGCATGCTATACATCTGGAAAACCTCTGGTGTTAAAGCGTCCAGGTATCACACCACACTCAACTGTGATTTCGAACTTCATTCATGTCTTCTTTAAAATATTAAAGATGTCAGATCTCTCCTCAAATGTTTCAGTTGGCAATAATCTCTGAATGCACCACTGTAATTGCTGTCATTCACATAAAACATTTTTACTAATAGCACACAGTCTCTCATCTTGATAGTCATATTGTTCACTTACATTATGGCTCGTCAAATGACAGCGTGGATGCCATACCATCATACAAATAGTGTACAGGGTCAGATTCGCACCTATTGACCGCAATAGGAATTAGTTTTTTTCCAGCTTCAATTGGTTTGGCATTAATGCATTAGCACGTCTACCGAGTTTCATTGCCATAAGATTATTACAACCCAAACTGGATCTCCATGAGTAGCTGTACTTTGTAGCCACCCAGTATTAATTATGCGGCTGGCCACTTATATAATTTCTGTTCATAGCAAATCATTGATATTTTTATCATAAGTTTGTTCTAAAGATGATGTTCTCGGGGAACCTTGAAACTTTTTATGATATCAGTATCCGGAGGTTCAAAGTTACAGTACACACCAAGCAAACATATGCACATAATTCACTCCTGGAAATTGAAATAAGAACACCGTGAATTCATTGTCCCAGGAAGGGGAAACTTTATTGACACATTCCTGGGGTCAGATACATCACATGATCACACTGACAGAACCACAGGCACATAGACACAGGCAACAGAGCATGCACAATGTCGGCACTAGTACAGTGTATATCCACCTTTCGCAGCAATGCAGGCTGCTATTCTCCCATGGAGACGATCGTAGAGATGCTGGATGTAGTCCTGTGGAACGGCTTGCCATGCCATTTCCACCTGGCGCCTCAGTTGGACCAGCGTTCGTGCTGGACGTGCAGACCGCGTGAGACGACGCTTCATCCAGTCCCAAACATGCTCAATGGGGGACAGATCCGGAGATCTTGCTGGCCAGGGTAGTTGACTTACACCTTCTAGAGCACGTTGGGTGGCACGGGATACATGCGGACGTGCATTGTCCTGTTGGAACAGCAAGTTCCCTTGCCGGTCTAGGAATGGCAGAACGATGGGTTCGATGACGATTTGGATGTACCGTGCACAATTCAGTGTCCCCTCAACGATCACCAGTGGTGTACGGCCAGTGTAGGAGATCGCTCCCCACACCATGATGCCGGGTGTTGGCCCTGTGTGCCTCGGTCGTATGCAGTCCTGATTGTGGCGCTCACCTGCACGGCGCCAAACACGCATACGACCATCATTGGCACCAAGGCAGAAGCGACTCTCATCGCTGAAGACGACACGTCTCCATTCGTCCCTCCATTCACGCCTGTCGCGACACCACTGGAGGCGGGCTGCACGATGTTGGGGCGTGAGCGGAAGACGGCCTAACGGTGTGCGGGACCGTGGCCCAGCTTCATGGAGACGGTTGCGAATGGCCCTCGCCGATGCCCCAGGAGCAACAGTGTCCCTAATTTGCTGGGAAGTGGTGGTGCGGTCCCCTACGGCACTGCGTAGGATCCTACAGTCTTGGCGTGCATCCGTGCATCGCTGCGGTCCGGTCCCAGGTCGACGGGCACGTGCACCTTCCGCCGACCACTGGCGACAACATCGATGTACTGTGGAGACCTCACGCCCCACGTGTTGAGCAATTCGGCGGTACATCCACCCAGCCTCCCGCATGCCCACTATACGCCCTCGCTCAAAGTCCGTCAACTGCACATACGGTTCACGTCCACGCTGTCGCGGCATGCTACCAGTGTTAAAGACTGCGATGGAGCTCCGTATGCCACGGCAAACTGGCTGACACTGACGGCAGCGGTGCACAAATGCTGCGCAACTAGCGCCATTCGACGGCCAACACCGCGGTTCCTGGTGTGTGCGCTGTGCCGTGCATGTGATCATTGCTTGTACAGCCCTCTCGCAGTGTCCGGAGCAAGTATGGAGGGTCTGACACACTGGTGTCAATGTGTTCTTTTTTCCATTTCCAGGAGTGTATTATCTGGTATGAGGCATAAGTGTAGTTTTAAGCAATGTAGTGAACACAAGGCAAGAGCTCTAAGTCAACATTTCACCAATAAAATTTTATGTTGAGCTGTCTCTGTGTAATGGGCACTTCACATCTGTGCAAATATACCCACACAAGGTATTGCAGTGACAAAAAAAAAACATTGCTGCAGTCAGAGCTTGTGTAGTATGCATTTCTGCCACTAGGCGTGTGTAGTGCAACTCACTGCCAGCTCAGCACCGCCTGTGTTGTCAACCTGGCTTGTTCTCTTTATCTGCAGTGATTGTTTTTGCTAGCGCTGTTTTGTACATGTTTTGGTTTTTATGGTGGCAAGATAAAGTGAACAATGTTCACCTGTGAAATTTTGTTTTCTACTCGGTAAAAATTCTGCTGAAACTGTTTTAATGTTGAAAACAGTTTACCAAGATAACACTATGGGAAAAACTCGAGTGTACGAGTGGTTTGCTCGATTTAAAAATGGTGACATGTTGATTGATGACAAACCTCATTCTGGACATCCAGCAACTATCCAAATCGACGAAAATATTGAATAAAAACTGCTCCCCAAGTCAGACCATTAATCAAATCTTTTATTTGAAAATTTTAAGGAGATTGTGCAACAATGTTAGTCCAAAAGGAGCTGATTTGTGGCATACAGGAGACTGGTTCTTCCACCACAACATCATATGCACACACAGCCATCTCTGTTAGACAGTTTTTGGCTAAAAATGGCACGGTTCAGTTGATGCACCTTACTCACCTGACCTATATCTCCATGCGACTTTTTCTTATTCCCACGCATGAAAAAGGGCATGAGAGGACATCCATTTGACCACACTGAAGACATCAAGGAAAACACGAGGGAGGAGTTGTAAGCCGTTTCTAAATATGACTACAAAAAATCTTTCAAACAGTGGAAGCAGTAGTGGGGCACATGTATTAATTATAATGGAGAGTTTTTTAAAGAGGATAAGACTGTTTTGTAAACAGTTTGAAAATATATAGCTTTTAAAAAATAATTCCAGTTTTTTTATACTCCTCGTAAAAATCATAAGCCAGGTGTTTTTTGATTGTGATTGATGAGCAAAGTATTCAGTACAAATGTAAGGCAAATGATTTTGTGTTAACCTTATATTATGCATACTTGTTTGTTGTTTATATGTGACAAAGAATAAGTTGTCAAAACTTTACTGACCTATAAAATATGTTTTATTTAAGCAGCACACCTCGCTGTAGGAGAGTAAAGAAGGCAACCAGCGAAAAAATGCATTGGAGCACTAAGCAAATGAATATGTTCCTCTTTAAATGACTTTGACAGAAGAATGGGGAACCAGCTGCCTCGATCCCCATTCTGCCTTCCCTCACCAAAAATTCTGGCATGCAAACATATTCACACTTCTTTGTGCTGAGAGAAAGCAGCAGAGAGGCAATGATGTGATGGAAAAGAAAGGATACAGTGTCATTGGGAGGGAAAGAGAAAAGGGGGGAGGGGGAGGGGGGGAGAGGGGGAGGGGGGGGAGAGAGAGAGAGAGAGAGAGAGAGAGAGAGAGAGAGAGAGAGAGAGAGAGAGAGAGAGAGATGAATGGCTGAAGACAACAGCACTGGGAGCCAAAGAGAGAGGAGATATTAATGGTCAGTAAGAGACAGTGGCAGTAAAAGAGAATGAGAGATGGATGGAGATAGAAGCAGTGTGAGCAATAGAGAGAGGAGATGTGGAAATGAAAAATACAGAAAAGACCATACATTGGTTTAGGAGGTCTGGACCCTCCCAGTCCAACAAACTTTAATACTTAGGTATAAGCGATGGCACATTTTGGCCCGAAATTACAGTAAAACATTTTTGAGCTGCTGAAGTATAGTGGAGAGGTGGCACTGGAAAAAAAAGACAGAAGCAGACAGTGTGAGTGACAGACAGTAGCAGTGGAGTATGAAGGCTTAAACACAAAGATTGTATTCAGGTTTAAAGCTCTTCATCTGAAGCAAATTAAAGGCAATGAAGTATCTTTCTACAGAGCTCCAAAAAGGTGTAAATCATGAGAAGAGATTAGGACTGTATGGAGGATGTATAAGGGCTTCCCAATGAAACTTCTGTAGCATACTCTCAACAACCATGGCAACATATGAATCAACCATTTGGATGGCAGGTTGTTTTTATTACGCTGCAGAAGTTTCACTTGGAAGCCATTACAGATCCTCTATACAGTCTTGATCTCTCCCCACAAAATTTCCATATTTTTGGAGCCCTAAAGAAAAACATATGTGGCCGTCGATTTGCTTCGCACAAAGAGGAGCATCCCTGGGTACAATCACAGTTCAACAGGCAACTACAAACATTTTCTCATGAAGTCATTGATCATTTTCTCTCACATTGAGATAAATGTATTAAAAGTTATGGCAATTATTTTTGAAACAATAAAAGTTAACTTTTTTCTGTCTATCTGTTTTCATCTGGCTGGCAATATTACTGTGTCTAAGTAACAATTGTCTCTGTCTAACTGTTTGTCTTTCAGTCCCACCCATTAGTATTCTTCAAGGCATAGCCTACAACAAATATAGTTTCCATATACTAAGGGAATGTTAGGAACTGAATGTTAGGAACTTATTTCAAATTCTGTGGTAATGCAGAGCAATGAACAAGAAAGTTAGTTCCATTTGCCTTCAGACAAAAGGAACTAAAAGTAATGCGATATGTGTGTGTGTTACTGCAACTGGAGTATCCACAACATTTAAATATGAACATCCCTAGAATGAGATTTTATGAACCATTGTTACTTACAAGCGTAATTTCTACCATAGCCCCTAATCATTACGCAGGACAGAAGTTCATAGCAGTGTGAGACACAGAGGAAAACTTTTTACATGTGCGTACGTCTCCTTTCTTTTACCTCTCTTAATGTCAACATACACACAATTTTTTGTGTGCATTTCTATACCAAAGCACCTTCGACTGCATGTTTCACTGGTCTCCTTCTATAATTAACATCAAAATTCGCTATTTCAATTTTCAATGTTAAGATATTAATATTAATAATTCTTTAGGTCTCTTGTGATGGTGCATTTAGGGAGACACTGATCTGATTGTTTTACTCAGTGTCTATTATTCTTGTGTTAAACGTTGATGGGGGAAAGGGGGGACGAGGAGATAGAGGGCAAAAGGGTTTGAGGAAATAGGGAAAGGAGGGATGGACAGAGAGAGAGGGAGGAGGAAAGGGACAGAGAGAGGGAGGGGGAGGAGGAGGAGGAGGAGGAGGAGGAGGAGGAGGAGGAGGAGGAGGGAAGGAAGAGATTGACAGGGGGGGAGGAGGCAGGAAATTATAAAGTACATCCAATTCCAATACATATTTAGCACTGCGGGGTTTATAATGTCTTAGCTCAATAGCAGTGGACAAAGAGGCAAAAGTGTCCCCCTCCTCCCTTCCCATATAGGCTGCCCTGTAGGACACGTATTTTGTGTGGGAATAATAGCAGCGTACTTCATCAACCTGCATTGCAGGACAGCCTATCGTTGGGGCAAAACCATTTGTCAAGCCCCCGGCGTGTAGGCTACCACGGACGACAGGTGTTTTGTGGGAGTAGAGCTACACATACAGAATGGCATGGGTGGTGGCAAGGTTGAGATGAACATAGATGGAATGGACAGGTAGAAGGGGCAGACAGCAATGGATAGGGAGAGAGGGGGGAAGAATGATGTGGACAGAGAGGGGGGAGTAGGGGATGGACAGGGAGGGAGGGAGGGAGAGGGGGAGTGGGAGAGGGAGGGGGGGAGAGAGAGAGGTGGGGGAGGGGAAAGGAAGGCAGAGGAAGAGTTGTACAGAGAGGGGAGGAGGAGATGGGCAGACAAAGGAAGAGGGGGGGGGGAAGAGATGTAGAAAGAAAAGTGGAAGAGAAGATTGGGAGAGGGGGGAGGAGAAGATTGGCAGAGGGGGGAGAGGAGAAGATTGGCAGAGGGGGGAGAGGAGAAGATTGGTAGAAGGGGGGGGGAGGATGAGACAGGCAGTGAGGAGGCAGGTGGAGGTGGAAGGGGCGGAGGGTAGATGTAGATGGAGATGGAGGTGGAGAAGGAAGAGGAGGAGGAGGAGAGATAGGAAGATACTGTATGTTCAGAGAGAGGGGAATGACGAGATGGTGTGGAAAAGGAAATGAAGAAACCGACAGAGTGGGGAGTAGGTAATGGACAGATAGAGGTGAGAGGATGAGGTGGTTAGAGGGGCTGGGCAAGGAATAGGTGAACACAAGGGGTTAAGAGAGGAGGGGAGGGGGGGGGGGGGGAAGCAGATGTATGTTGAACACATACAGGAGTGAAGCCATGGGAAACGGCTAGTAATATATAATGAGTAGTGAAATGAAAACAGTGCAGATGGAAAAAAGTAATTAAACTGTTCAATATTTTAACTTTTAACACATTTACCTAGCAATTGACAGAAGAGGGTCAATGCCTTCATGAAAAAATGTTAGTGATTGCCTACTGAACCATGACTGTACTAAAGCAAACTGATGGCCGCAAATACAGGCAGACCCACATGTCACCACGGTCATTTAGACTACACTATAGGAATTTCACTGGGAAGTCCTTACATATCCTGCATATAATCCTGATCTTTCCATACTTTTGTACTCCTGAAGAAAGACATCTGTGGCCACTGATTTGCTCTGGATGAAGAGGTGCACGGCTGGGTACAACCATGGTTCAGTAGGCAAGGTAAACATTTTTCCATGAAGGCACTGGCCATCTTGTCTCACAGAGGGATAAAGTGTTAACAGTTATGGCACATACTTTTGAAACAATAAGCAGTTTAATTACTTTTTCCATCTATCTTGTTTGCATTTCACTCCCCTTATACAATGAGATGACAAAAGTCATGGGATACCTCTTAAAATTGTATTAGAACTCTTTTTGCCCAGCATAGTGCAGAAACTCAACATGGCATGGACTGAACAAGTTGCTGGAAGTCTCCTGCAGCAGTATTGAGCCATGCTGACTCTAAAGCTATTCATAATTGCGAAAGTGTTGCTGGCACACGATTCTCTGCACAAACTGACCTCTCAATTATGTCTCACATATGTTTGATGGGATTCAAGTCAAGCAAACTGTGTAGCCACATCATTCACTTGAACTGTCCACAAAGTTCTTCAAACCAGCCATGAACAATTGTGGCCCAGTGACATGGCACATTGTCATGGGAACATGAATTCCCTGAATAGCTGCAAATGTTTTCCAAGAAGCCGAATATAACCATATCTGGTCAATGATCAGTTCAGTAGGAACAGAGGAACCAGTCCACTCCGTGTAAGCACAGCCCACATCATTGTGGAGCCACCACCAGCTTGCACGGAGCCTTGTTGACTACTTGGGTCCATGGCTTTTGGGGTCTGTGTTACCCTCAAATCCTACCATAATCGGCTCTTAGCAACTGAAATCAGGACTCACTTGACCAGGCCATAGTTTTCCAGTCATCTAGGATCCAAATAATATGGTCATGAGACCAAGAGAGGCACTGCAGGTGATGTTGTGCTGTAGCAAAAGCACTCGCATCCATTGTCTGTGCCACAGGCCATTAATGCCAATTTAGCCAAACTGTCCAAATGGATACATCTGTCATTCTTCCCACATTGATTTCTGCATTTATTTCATGCAGTGTTGCTTAGCATTGACAACTCTAAGCAAACACTGCAATTCTCTGTCATTAAGTGAAGGCAGGTGGCTACTGCACTGTCTGTGGTGTGTGGTAATGCCTGAAATTTGGTATTCTCGGCAGACTCTTGACACTGTGGATCCCAAAATACTGAATTCCCTTATGATTTCCAAAATGGCACTTCCCATGCATTTAACTACAACTATCATTCCATGTTTAAAGTCTGTTCATTCCCATTGTGCGGCCATAATCACTTCAGACACCTTTTCACACGAATCACCTGAGTGCAAATGACAACTCCGCCAATGGTTTGGTTTGGTTTGGTTTGTGGGATTAAAGGGACCAGACTGCTACGGTCATCGGTCCCTAACTCCGCCAATGCACTGCCCTTTTTTACATTGTGTATGTGATACTACCAACATCCATATATGTGCATATTGCTATTCCATGACTCCATCAACTCAGCGTATATGGTCAGCTTCACAAGCCATAGTTGTTTCTACCAATGGTTTTCTGTTTCTCAAACAGTATACTAGCTAAGTGTTGTACCTCTTACGTTCATAGAAAAGTGATTATTTTCCAAACTAATACCCTTTCTCTTAATTATCTGGAATACATTCTGACACACATTCCCATCCTGTTACTGGCCATCTTTTCTGAGCTGAAGCTCACAGCAGTCAATACGGATCTCTTTTCTGATCCTATTGGGGACATTTCTGTGTAATGAGTTCACCATGGTGATCCCAAAAGCAGCTAACAATACAGAATACCACCCAGAGCCCACCTGCCTTGTGCAACTGAGGTAGCTGGTTGATGACCGTTTCACCTCAATAGCTGCCCACCCCTTCAGCACATAGCACAATTTGAGGTTAGGTGTTTTATCTTTCTTTTTTCCTTATTTCTTAATTGAGGTTTATATTCTCCTTGTGATCTAGAGCAGCTGAAACCCTGATAGAACACACAGTGGTTGCTGAAACACAAACAATGTTTATGATCAGAGAGCATTGGCCGGGAAAAACAATTCCCAGCACAGGGAATCGGGTTTCACCAAACCTGAACTCAGCCATGAGAGCCTAAGATCACAAAGATACTGCTTTTTGGCTTGACCCAAGAGAATTGTATGGTTTAGACAGTGGATGTCACAGATGCAGGGAACTCCTTTTGAGAATGACTTGGTTCTGGTATATTGTCACACTTCCAAGAAATATATGTGGTAGCATTCTATTCCACTGATACAAGATTCAATAGTGTGTAAGTATGAGAAGCGCTATTAGGTATTCATGTTAGCCATGGATACAGTAGAAGTTTAACAATGTGATTTCGAAGTGCTTTTGAGTGTGGGTGAATGCCATGAACAATTGCATTTGGCATTTGGGAATTACTGTCCCCCTACTACTTTGGACTTTCTTTGCTTTCACACAATGAAACATTAAATAAATACTCTTGAAGGTGAAAATTTGTAATTTCAGTCCACACAAAGTTAATGTTTATCATCATAACTGGTCAAGAAATGCAACTACACAAATCTGAGCAACCGACAATGTGGTAGTAATGTGTCTGAATCTTCTCACAGATGCTCTTACAAGAAAAAGAAAAATTGGAAGGAGTGTGTGAAAACACCAGCGTACACTTTCTCTGCTTCAAGTGAACACATTGTCAAAACCACAGAAGAAGATCATAAGACAGTGACAATGGATTTCTGTACTGGAGGAAGACTACTTCAGGTTGTTTGAAAGAATTTGGAAGAATAGTTTAGAGGCTTTTCTTCTGCTAGGGTAATGCACCCACACAATTGCGAAAAAAATTCAAATTAAGAAATTACTATTTTCACCTTAGAGCCCACATCCCCTTAAATGAGTGACTGGGAAATGGGGTAGGGAGGTAGGGGCCACACCCAGGCCAGGAATGTTATTTCAAGTCTCCAGACATAGCCTTATAAGGAAACATAGCAATGAGGGAGAGGTTTCACATATATTAAATGTGACATAAGAGAATGATGCAATGTGTGCACAATTTCTTGAAACTGAGACAGTGACAGGCGTTTCTGTAGCTTTTCAAGTGAGAGATCCACCTGATCTGTACACATACAGGTGTCTCCTTTAATGATGCACCATTAATGATGGTTAGATTTCTCTTGCTTGAGTTCAATTTGGATTTTAGGAAGGGTTATCAACACTGAAATATGATGTTAAGACCACACCCTAAATCATGTTGGGAACACTGTTTCCCATGATGTCAGTTGAAACTTTTCTGAACATCAGGATGTAAATACAGTGGAACATCGATTTTCCTTTTTTCACAATTCTACACCACAAATTCATAGCACCTGTGAAAAACCCATAAAGGCAACACAAAAAATTACCACATTTTACTTTTCTTCCTAGTAAGGTTTACCTCGATCCTACATTGTTCTTGACGTCTTGCTTGGTTTCATCCTGTTTTCTTCCTATTGACATTTGATTTGACTGAACGAATTACAAGTGGCACAAAAGATAGATGGCTCGCACCATGAGTGGTTACGGAGTTAAAGGAATATTTTATGCTGTTGCAGACAGGGGAGATGTGAGATGGGAAATGTTGACATAATCCACAACCGGTGTTGCCAATACAACTTGCAATGTTTAGCTTCTCCATGCAGTTATGATACGACTACTGCTAGTTTGTGGCAGCTATGGGGAAACAAATTAATCGACACGAAGTGCTCCGGACTGAGTCAATGAATGACCAAGGGGCCCAGCTGCTCCCTCTTCTTGTGCCGCTTATAACTCAGCCTCATCTTTTTATTTGCATTTCCAATATACTGTATTCAGCAACAACATCAATCATCAACCTTTTAAGTTCAAACACTGATTCTCAAAGAATACGCTCGGTCAGAATCAAGGAAATGTCGACCATTTCCAGCTAGTGAGCTCTTATCGGCTGGCGACTTATTACGTCACCCAACAGCCAGCGCAGCCACCACACCACACTAATACACACAATACGAGCTCACCTGCTGGATGCGTAGAGAGGAGGAGAGGCCCTTCAACCATGGGAGTTCACGTAGGGGTGAAAGCATTCTGTAAAGTGCTGAAAATGTACTTTTCATCCAGATCATCTGCATGGCAGAAATGTCACGCGAAACAGAACAAGGGTTTTGCAATAGCACGCTTTAAAGACTTTGGTGTTCAAATCTGATACGATACAGTCACGACAGCTACTCACACTACACACATACATAGTTTGCACCACACACTGTTGATCATAAAGATTGGCAACAGTGATACAATACATGAAGCAAAGCTGTAGCACCTGATCTTTCTTTTAAATTTACATTTTACACAGCTTAGAGAAATTCACTGAGCCGACTTCTAATAAGCTTGTAACGTCAATTGGGGAAGTGAACTAATTTTTTCAAGTCTCTCTTTCTCTCACTGAGCCTAAAATAACATTTTGACAATGGCAAGCATATGATGCATGGCTCATAACAAAGACAAAGTTTGTCATTAAGCAGATGTCTACATTTATGCTTATGGTTTAATGACTTAGCTGCTGTGATATTTTCAGTTTAATTCACCATGTTCACCAATTTTGACTTTTTCCTAGGTGAGTGCAAAGGAAAGATCTCTAAAAAACACTTGTTTTGACATATAATTTGTGCTCGTAGTCGGAAACTTGCTTGATTACCTTGTACCCAGATACCAATTTCAACTTTTTTCTAAGTTTTCATTTGTTGCGACACATCTGTGATTTTTTAAGAAGTGATGAAATTCATTACCACAAATTAAATTAGAAACATTGTATTGTACATTTAATTTCATTCAGTTATATAGATTTTATACAATGTATTGGAGAAGATTGTGATTTTTAATAATTTTTGCCAATTACATATTTGTATTTTGGGGGTCTTAACGTTTTCCTCGATTTCGCATTTTCCTCAATTTAGCGTTTTTTACATCTGGACAGCATGAAAACCTAAAATAGGGGTTTCACTGTAACAGCAACATGAAGTACTCTCAGAAAGCAGCAAATATCAGAGGAGCAGAGGAGTGCAATTAGCAGAAGAGGTGCAAAATCAAATAGAATGATTGTTACTGAGGCAAAAGCCAGTAATTCAGTAGCACTGAAAGACTAAATAAACATGGGGAAACAATCTGGATTTGCGAGTTCAGTGGATCACCATGGATTGAGGAGAGATTCTTGGCATCTTAACGGACATGGAGAGAACATAATCATTTTTCTCAGTTTTTCATTTTCTTCACACGGAAGTTGTGACCTCTTAGAGATTTGGAGACTTATATTTCACGTACAGAGGCCTAGTATGATTTCAGTCGCTTGCCTCTGCAGGTGGCTGCTGTAGAAGAATTTACTGAAGAGGCTCAAGCACTACAGATGAGCTCCTTAACCTAGAAAATTTGGTATAGGAAAACACAATGTCACTGAATCTACACAAATAACATGAACATCATACAGCAGGGAATAGGCTTGACATTTAACTACAAGTGTCATTCAATAAGAATGCTCCACATTTTCTAAAAAAAAGCCATTAACATAAATAGACAAACTTCCTTGTAGGTGCTTCACATTTGATGTTTGTTCTGTGCACCGGTGAAGTTTCGAACCATTCTGGCAGATGGCAGAGCCATAGTACAGCATCAAAATGGCATCTACGTATGACTCACATTACAAGCAGTGTGCTGTTATTGAATTCTTGTGTGCAGAAAAAGAAACCATGGTGAACATCGATAAATATTTGTGTGCAGTTTATGGCAATGCTGCAGTTAATGGGAATACAGCTGGGCAATGGGTAAAAAAATTGACAGCCTCAGAAAATGCAGAAACAGAGCTCCATGATCAGCCATGCTCGGGATGACCTGTCACAGCCACTGTTGCAAACACGCTGAATCATGTGGATGCCATTATTCATGCCAACCGGTGTAACACAGCTCGAGAATTGGCACTATGTTGGTCAGCACTGGAGTGCTGAAACATGAAAACATGGCTATGCCTACAGGACAAGAACTTTTACCAGCAGGGAATACATCCTTTTCCACAATGTTGGCGAACAGCCACAGAACGTGATGGAGACTACGTAGAAAAATAGGACATGGACAAGAAATGTTGATGTATATTGTCATCAAATTCTGACTATTTAACAATAAATAAGTTCTGAGAAAAAAATGTGGGGCATTACTTATTGAAGGACCCTCGTACATTTGTTATCAATAATCTGGATCCATGAACAGGATTACACTGTGTTGTCAATAAGATAGCAAGGTTAAAAGTGGAGTTTCATCAGTTTGGAAGGAACACATACCTGGCAAATCCTCAATCCTGGAAAGGAGAAGGTATTTCAAAATAATACCAAGATGTTAGGCCTGATCTGTCGATTGCACACTTGGCCACATGACAGCAGGCCATCAAGGACATGAATGAGTTCAAGAAAAATTGGGCCATGACAGATATGCTAATAGTATCTCTTCATCTGGCCCAAGAACCGAACCACCTAGTCGGTCAGACAGTAACACTAAAATTTTGTCAAAACCGCAGTGTTAACTATCATTATTTATATTCAAAAGTGGGTCTTTGAAAATGAAATACCTAACTTCCTTAGCCTGTTGTGTCTCTAAAGGTGTTGTCATCAGCCAGGCTTTAAATTCTAATCTTACTTCCTTTGTATTCATTAAGACTTATCAAATTAACAACAAGAACAATCCTAGGAACACTAACAGATGAAATGCAGGGTGGATAAGAGATGAGAGTTATGGACTATGTACAAATCACCTCCGTCACTCCATAAGTATCCCCATATACACTTACCTTCAGCATCTAGAAGCTTCACAAGATCCTCACGGGGCCCAAAAAAAGTAGGGCCAATATTAGATCCTGATAACATCCTCTGTATACGAGCGAAGTCCTCTACTTTTCCTAGACTTCGCTGCTGTGATGAGACTGGAAAGTGTGATTTACGAATCTGAAGCCTTGTTGACTTGGACAGTTGTTTTCCAATGGAACCTAAAAAATCAATTCACAACTAAGAACATAATTAGGAACATAATCGGTGACTGTTAATGGTGTGTGCTTCACAAAAAAATTAATTACCAATAATATCCCAAAAATAATTACATTAATTAAGAAAGTTGATTTTGTAAGCAAGAGCTTCCAAATTGTTCAAATCTGTGTTAAGCTCATTATAATCCAACAAAGGTTGAAAAAGTGGAAAACACACACACACACACACACACACACACACACACAAATTCACAACTCACACTTATATGACTACTGCCTCCGGCAGGTGAGGCTGGATTGTGCACAGAAACTGTGCCTGATGGGAGAAGCAATAAGCAGGAGGTTCGGGTAAGGAGGAGGCTTGAGGAGGGAGGGGGTGGGAGGTGGTAAAGGAGAGACATAGAGGCAAAAGAACAAAAAAGGCTAGTGTGTTTGTTGGCAGAATAGAAGGCTGTGTTGTGTTGTTCTGGAGTGAGGGCAGGGAAGGGGATAGCCAGGTGGAGGACAGGAACTAGCAAAGATCGGACCAGAGGGTGGGTGGGGGACAGTGGGTACAAGAACATAGGATGACTGCAAGGAGATTTCCCACTCGCACAACTGAGGAAAGCTGTATTGGTAGCAAAGATTCTGTTGGCACAGGTTGTGAAGCTGTCATGTAACTGAAGCATGTTGTGTTGGGCAGCGTTTTCACCAACTGGGTGATCCACATGTCTCTTGGTCACAGTTTGTCAGTGGCCATTCATGTGGACAGCCATCTTGTTTGTTGCCATGCCCAGATAGAAAGCAGCACAGTGGCTGCAGCTTAGTTTGTAGATCACGTGACTGCCCTCTCAGGTAACCCTACTTTTGATGGGATAGGAGATGCCTGTGATTGGAGTGGAGTAGGTTCTCTTATGTGACCTTCAAACTAAGCTGCAACCACTGTTCTGCATTCTACGTGGGCATTATAACCAACAAGCTGTCTGCATGAATGGCCACCACCAAACTGTGACCAAGAGACAACTGGACCACCCAATATCTGAACATGTTGCCCAAAACACCATGCTTCACTTCCGTGACTGCTACACAGAGTGCACCATCTGGATCCTTACTACCAATATCAGCTTTTCTGAATTGTGCAGTTGGGAACCCTCCCTGGAATATATCCTATGTTCCCATAACCACCCTGACCTCAACTTTCACTAGTCCCTGCCCTTCACCCACCTAAATCTAAAGAGACTTAAAACTGGTTCACAGCAAAACTCAATCTCTTAATTTTCTGAAACTCATTATGACCTTCAAAACCAGTTTTGATGATCTACAGTTCACTATGATATCAATTAATATACACTTTAAATGAACTCTAGCCATAAATTTACATGTACAAATGAATACTGTTAGACTGAAACCACAATGAAGTCCAAGTCCAAAGACAGTGCTGTAAAAGAAGTACAGCACTTAGTTCTGAAAGCTTGTTTATTACTGACAACAACATCCAGTCAGAATAGAACTGAATTCCTGGACAGAGAGTGCTGCTATTTACAGAAACAAAACACTCCAGAATACACAAACACAAGACATTTTGAGAACCTTCCTAAAATGATATACAGGTTGTATCAAAAAGAATCATCTGATTTGGCATTTCTATATTTCTGAAATTAACAAACATATGAAGCTTGCACACGAATAACGCTGTATGGCACAATTTGATATTTCGTAGAATCCTGTGGAATAATGTTGTATACGGCAGTTTGCATCGCCTGCTGTTATAATTGACATGTTCACCGCCCGAGGGCAGCACTAAACAGCGACGAGACGTGCACAATTTTCTCGCCTCTGCACGAACAATGCTGTATGTTACAAGAATGGCGGAGTGCAGCAAGGTGACGCTTACCGCAAGTGGTTTGAAACGTGCAAATAATGCACGGAAAAGGAAAATTAACATTGGTAGTTGGCAGGATATTAAGAGGAAAAGGCTTCATGATGCTGGACTGGAACATAAATCACGAAAAGGAAAAGTAGTTCCTGCGAAACAGCCTCTAACACAGGTGAGCGGAATAATGCTGTATGGGTTTTGTAAAAAGGTGTATGTCTTTAGATAAGCATATGTGTCCTGTAAAGCAGCGACGTGCCCTGTAGAGTACATGGCTCTAATGACACGTTATGTGTATCTTCTGAAAACGTTACAGTAAAAGTATGTAACGTGAATGAAATTAACTACAGTTCTGTAGTTATCATTGGCGAAAAAATAGAATACTCAGCCTGAGTAATGCTATATTATTAGAAGAGAATGTGAAATTTGATAATCTAGTTGAATATTAGGTAGTAATAGTGATTGCTTTCGTGCTTCAGGATCGTGTATGCAATGCAGAAGTGTGCACAAAAGAAGGACGCAAGGACATAAACCTGGAAATGAAGTTAAAGCTGTACGAAGAATATCATGCCTTAACATACGATGAGCAGTCCATATACTTAATAAAATCCATGGAAATAGGTGTGCCAGCCAGGCGCAAGAGAGGTAAGACAGACGATACTTCACGAAAACAAGCTACTTTCAAATACAAAGTTTACTCAAAAGAAGTGTGTCAAAAAACATTGCTTGACATATTCTCCATCATCCAGCGATGAATGCAGACTCTGCAACGTAAAGTAAAAGGTGGAATAACCACTCCTAAAGACAGTAGAGGAAAACATTGCAATAGGCCACATGCCATATCAAATGACGACAGACCTCTTATTCGGCAACACATATCGAGTTTCCCAAAGCAGATGAGCCATTACAGCACGAATAAATCCTCAAAAGAATGTCTGCACCCCGATCTCAACCTCTGTAGAATGTATCGATTGTTTACCGAAAAGTTTCCTGATAAGTCAATAACCAGGTCATACTATCAAAGTGTGTTTCAAACAGCTTTTAATCTGTGTTTCAGAACACCTAGATCAGATACTTGCAGACTGTGCGATTTGTTGTTTAACAAAATGATTGCAGCTTCGGATGAAATAGAACTGCACAAGATCGAAATTGAGAGTCAGTTGCATCATTCAAGGGCAGACCATGCATACAAAGCCCTAAAAACGATACGGAAATGGCTAAGAGGAATAACATTATACATGTTATATGTGTTGACCTACAACAGATTTTACTTTGTCCTACATTGACTCATTTCACGGTATTCTACCAGAGACAGCTGTCGTCGTATAATTTCACGGTTCATGACGTTGGTACTGGAAACATCACCGTAAATTTGTGGGATGAATCCACCGCAAGGAGAGGTTCAGCCGAATTAGTATCCTGTCTGCTTAAATTTGTGACGCACAATTATGATACGCTTGAACAAGGTATGGAACGAAAACTAATTGTTTGGTCTGACCGCTGTGTCGGGCAGAACAACAACTGGAGAGTTTTAGCGCTTTATTTCTATCTGATCAGCTGCAAGTACTTTACAGAAATACATCAGATGTTTTTATGTTTGGGTCAGTGTTTCCTACCTTGTGACAGGGATTTTGCAGTCATCGAGAAAAGAAAGAAAGTGTCAAAAGTTATGGTTCCTTCAGAATGGAAGCACGTCATTGTTGAGGCCTTTGTCGATCCTTCAAAACTCACCATTCATTCATGAGATGATGATGGAAGACTTCAAGGACATAGGATCCATCGAGTTGCTTTTGAAGAAGCCGCCTGCTTTGAAAATTACCGATGTACTTTGGTTGAAGCTGTGTAGTGATGATCCTCGAGGTTTAAGCATGCACCGTACCCACAATGTGCTTCGCCGATGGGAAAGACACTGTATTGTAAGCATGGTTGTGAACATAAAGTAAAAAATTGTCCATTGCCTTCTGAATTCTGGTTGCTCTATAACGGGACGCTGAAAGTTCATAAGGAGAAGAAAAGGGATCTATTGGACATGACGAAATATTTGGAACCAAAATACAGGCAGTTTTATGAAAACCTGCAGTGTGACAACTGACTATAATGTACTAGATTTGAGCCTAAACTTGATAAACTAATGTTGTATTATTTTTTTTTTTTTAAGATCAAGCAATTCAGTTTACAATAAATATTATTTAGTATCTTGTTTTAAATCTCTTCCTTACTATTTTTGGATTCTAGACACCTTATAATTACAGCAGAGCACTGGCTGATCTGGAATAACGCTGTATATCCATTGCCATACAGCGTTATTCCATTTTAAAACTTACTTATTTTCGAAAAATCTGTACTTAGCGCAATTTCAAAAACCAGAAATTAGTATTTTCCACAGTCAGTATGCACAAACAATACATATCTGCTATTACATTACTATATCATATTAATTCTCTGGAACTAACAGTTTTTGTCAATTTCCCAACACCTGCAAAATGTGGCATACAGCATTATTCGTGCACATGCTTCATATAATGATTTTTTTTTCATAGCTTTTCTTGGGTGTTCAATATCCCCCCCCCCCCCCCCCCCTGAAATGCATGGCATATGTCAATGTGGTATTAAAATTGTTCCCACATAGTAGCAAGCATGTGTTGAGTTACAGCTTCCACAGCTGCTGTTATGCGATGTCTCAATTCATTCATTGTTGTTGGTAACCAAGACACAAAGTCTTTTATAAAAACCCCACAAGAAATAATCACATACAGTAACATCCAGTGACCTTTGAGGCTAGTAATATAAGGCTGAATCATTTGGTCCAGTGCGACCAATCCATCGTTCAGTAATCCTTTGATTTAAAAATTTCCACACTTCCAGATGTCAATGTGGAAGTGCCCCACCTTGTTGGTAGATAAAGTCATTTGAATCAGTCTCCAACTGTACAAAAAGAAAGTTCTCAAGCATATCGAGATATGTGCTTCCTGTAACAGTGTTCTTGGCAAAGAAAAATGGACCATACAATTTTCCTGTGAAACTGCACAAAATAAATCAAATTTTGGAGAGCCCCTCTCACATTGTACAACTTCATGTGGTTGTTCCATACCCCATACTTTCACATTATTACAGTTCACCTTTTCATTTAAAGGGAATGTTGCCTCGACGCTAAGCACTAAGTGTGGAAGAAAACTGTCATCCCCCATCCTGCCAAGAATGAAGTTACAGAACTACACACATTGTGTTTGTCACCTTCATTAAGAGCTTGCAGTAGCTGAATTTTATATGGTTTCATGTGTAAATGTCGACGCAACACATGTCATACAAACATCGGATGCATGTTGAGCTGTCGAGCTGCACATGCGAATGAATTTCTGCAGACTCCTTGTGAAACTATGGTGGATGTGTTCGACGTCTGCGTCAGGCACTCGGGGATGGCCCGGCGATTTGCCTTTACACAAACAACCTGTCTCTTGGAATTGTTCATGCCATCATCTAATGTTCTGTGCTGTGTGAGGATCCGTATCACACCTAGGGCGAAAGTCAGGCTGCGCAGTTATTACTGACCCACACTGCGCAACATGTAGAACACAAGACACTTTTTGTTGTCACACCACCACTTTTATTTGAACTGAAGTGGGTGCACACTGCTGTTAACTAGCGGGAACCATGTAAAACTCACAAGTTTACTCTTTCCAACAGTACACTGTTCATGCACATGTCTCAAATAACATAATAGTAATGATTTTTTTAAAATTGGGTTATATTTTTTATACTAAATAACAAATAACTGCTGGTGGTTGGGTTTGAAATGATGCCCCATGACACACAAGCCAGCAACACTAGCCACTAGGTCACACTGCTAGCACTACAACTCATGACTGGATAAGAATCTCATAACCCATATTGCATGGGACGGGATTCAAAATATCCAAATGGGAATCCCTGTCAGTGCTCTTCACCAGCTCTTTCTACAGGAATTTGACAGCAGCTATTTAATTAAGTAGCTCTGCTGTGAAACTTCCTGGCAGATTAAAACTGTGTACCGAATCGAGACTCAAACTCAGAATCTTTTCTTTCACAGGCAAGTGCTCTACTGACTGAACTGCATAAGCATGACTCACAATCAATCGTCACAGCTTTACTTCTGGCAGTACCTAACCTTCTGCCTTGAGAATTTCACAGAAGCTTCCCTGCACAGGAGAGCTTCTGTGATATTTGGAAGGAAGGAGACAAGGTACTGGTGGAAGTAGAGCTGTGAGGACAGATAGTGAGTCGCGCTTGTGTGGCTCAGTCGGTAAAGCACTTACCAGCGAAAGGCAAAGGTCCAGAGTTCAAGTCTCGGTCCTGCACATGTTTTAATCTGCCAGGAAATTTCACATCAGCACACACTCCACTGCAGAGTTAAAATTTCATTTTGGTAGATCTGTTGTATCGGTGTTTTTGCTATATTTGGCACCAAAATTACCTACATATTTTTCATAGTAAGATGCAGAGATTTCATTTAGCTCTTTTCTGCAAGAAAATTAAAGTGAAATGAAACATTGGGTTATATACGTGATTTCTGTTTCCCATTTCACTTATTAGCCTATCAAATATATTGAAGCAGTCTAGATTAAACAGTTTCATTTCAGTCCTCAGTTGGCAGAATTAGGAAGCCTTTGGTTGAACAACATATTACTTTCTTCGAGTCCCAACTGCCAATCTTTGAGATCCTAAAAATACAACACCGAAGTAGGACAAAAGCTCCATTGTTGAACATGAGCTAGCTGTCTAGGCATGAGCTGTACGAACCCAGTGCACTGTTGACACACAACTCAAGTGACACATGTTCAACAGTAGTCATTTATGTGCTACTTTGACGAAATGACACTGTGACTACGACGCGCATTTTCAGTCTCGTGCAGAGGGAAGGCTTCTTGCAGGCAGGAGATAGGATCATGTAGGGCAGGAGCTCACATGCCTTCCCCAGTCAGTTTTTAAATCATCTTTCTTGTTGGTTTAACTAGGCAGTTTTTGCATACCCTCTGTGCTTGCACCCACGGCGGGGGTCCTCTTTCTTCATGGGCTTGGTACAGGCCTGCCAGTAGCTCAAATTTTCACTCTCATCGCTTTCCATATTCTGGAGCTGCATGGTTAAAGCCTGAGTATTCTCATAGTGATTTTAAAATGAAAAAGCAGATTGTTTTCTAAACATGGCCCTTAATTTGCTAAGTATGGAAAAGAGATAAAGGTCACATGTTTAAGTGCATATCAATCGATCGAAAGACTACACACACAAAAAATTGCTGTGTTCACTTCTGTCTGTATTTTACTATTAGCTATAGTATTTTGTCGATTATGTCAACATTTAGAACTGTATAATTTACCATATTTACTACTTTTTAAGCAGTATGGTGTAAATGAAGTTTATATAACAAACAATTTGGAACAATTTCATTACAATGTTTATTGACATTTTATTTAGGCTGCACCAATGAAATTGAGCTCCAGCCACCAGTGGTTGTGACTGTGTCAGGCAGTACACTATTAACACGTCATTTTAAAATAAGGGATTGTTTTTCCCACTTACTTGCATTAAGTTACATTTTTGTTAATTCAGAGCAAGCAGCCATTCATCAAGCAAAATAAAATTTTTGTCTAAGTCATGTACCAAAAGGGTCATGCATGAAGGTTCCCAATATGCCACCTCAATGCCATCATGTGTGGTAATGATAACAACAATATTATGTAAAAGATGATTTCCACTCATCATACTCAAGAGAAGTTGAGTCACAGATGAACACAACAAAAAGAATGTTAAACACATGAGCTTTCAGCCAAAAGGTCTACTTTTAAAATAGGCAAAAACACACACACACACACACACACACACACACACACACACACACACACATTCACCCAAGCACAATTCACTCACACATAACCACTACATTCGGCTAGAGAAGCAATCTGGGTGATGAGGGTAAGAAGGCTTGGACAGGGAGCGGGAGGGATAGCGGATAGTGGTGGTAAAGTACTGCTTGTGTTAGCATGCAGGGATGTGGTGGGGATAGAGTAGAGCAGCTAGGCACAGTCGGAAGGTTAGGTGTGGGGTGGCGGAAGTCGCCCCTTGCCCCCCTACCCCCACTGTCTAACATTCTGACTGCATCTCGCTAGGCATATTAAAACTTCTACTAAAGATTCACTCTTTTTTGTATAGTAATAAAAATGTGTCTTCTACAGCCTATTAATTTTTGAGGCAGATAATGTTATTGAGATATGTTCACAATGCTTGATGACAACTCCAGGTACAACATATTCCAAACAGTTGAGACACCACTTAAATATCACTACAAAGCATGACGTTGTTACAATGAACAACTGTTTCAATGCTGGACACACCACATGGCTGCCCAATACTTTGTATTTCACAAGTAACCATTGAGGTTACCTGTGACTTTTTGCTTATAATTCTATAAAAAGTTGTGTAATGTAATTGGATAGATAAAAACTTACTCGCCATGCGGTGGCAGAACATGCACATAAAAAAAGATTGTGATTATGCAAGCTTTCGGAGCCAGTGGCTTCTTTTTGCGACAGAAGGGTTGAAGGGGAAGGAAGAGGAGTGAAGGAAAAAGACTGGAGAGATCTAGGAAAAGGGTTAGTCGTGCACAACCTCGGGTCAGGAGGGACTTACCGGACGGGATGAGATGAAAAGACTGATATATGAGGACTGCTCTGGATGAGAGTCAAAAACATGAGAGCTTAAAAGTGGAAGACAGGGTAATATGCAAGACAGAGATTACTGCACAAGTTAATGAGAGAGAAAAGCTAAGTACATTGTATGTAACACAGGTGGGAGGAAGAGGGCAAAAAATAAGAAAATGGAAGATGTAGATAACTAAAACAGGGCGAAGAAAGGAATAGTTTCTGTGAAGAAATTAACATCAATTAAGGCCAGCTGATGGTGAGAATCAAGGACATGTTGTAGCACTAGTTCCCACCTGCGGAGTTCTGAGAAACTGGTGTCCAGTGTCCAGATGGCGCATGTGGTGAAACAGACACCAAGGTCACAACAAGATACTGTGTGTTGCATGTATATACCCTTTGTCTATGCCCAATCATCCTAATTGATAATTTGGTGGTAGTCATGCCAATGGAAAAGGCCAAACAGTGTTTACATAACAGCTGGTATATGACATGTCATTTCACAGGCAGCTCTCCCTTTGATGGTATATGTTTTGCCAGTAACAAGGCTGGTATAGGTGGTTGTAGGAGGGTGCACAGGGCAAGTCTTGCAGTGGCGATGGTCAAAGAGTTATGGGCCCTGTGATAGGGAAATGGGTGCAGAAGAAGCATAGGGTCTGTCAAGAATATTGTGGAGATTGGGAGGACGATGAAAAAATATTCTAGGTGAGGTCGGCAAAATACCAGACAGAATCGATCTCATTTCAGGGCATGATTTATGGAAGTCATGGCCTTGTTGAAATAGCTGAAAATACATTCCAGATCACGATAATACTGAGTGACAAGTGGTGTGCTCCAAACAGATTGGATGTGATGGCTGGGAAATCTGCCTCTGAACTACGCTGGTGGGGTAATTATGTCCTGAAGGCTGAGGTGAGAATAGTGGTGTATTGCTGTAAGGAGTCTGCATCTGAACAAATACATTTGCTTTGAATGCCAAAGCTGTGTTGGAGGGAATGTTTGACATGGAAAGGTTGTCAACTGTCAAAATGTAAGTACTGTTGCCTGTTAGTAGATTTAATGTGGACAGAAGAGTGTAGCTGGCCTTCAATGAGGACAAGATCAACATCAAGGGAAGTGGCACAGGTTTCGGAAATAGGACCACATGAAATTTAATTGGGAGAAGGTGTTAGGATATTCGAGGATTTTTAACAGATCAGTCCATATGATAATGGTCTCATCAATGTATCTAAACCAAACCAGTGGCAGAAGACTTATGGATCCCAGGAAAGCCCCCTCCAAGCGACCCACAAAAAGGTTGGCATATGAAGGAGCCATCCTGGTTCTCTAGGCCGTACCCCTGATCTGTCTGTATGTCTGCCCCTCAAAGAAGAAGTATTTGTTGGTCATCTCATCATTTTTTCTGTTTTCCATTGCTCCTTAGTTGCTTCAAAATTCATGGAGGTATGTTCCGTCTATGCAACTGATTGAAAGCAGTTTGTTTATTGTCTATTAGTTGCCCAGACAGAACATACCTCCATGAAAGTTGTTGGTAAGTATAACTCTACACCAGACTCTTTTTACAGTTTCAAATACAGCAATTTCTTGCACTTACCCAGCTAATCTGTGACCTATATGCCTCATCAACCATTTTCCGCTCCCTCAGATGTTTCTCTTTCTACAAAATCCTGCAGTTATCAGCCCGTTATGACTCTACCTTAGCTTTTGGAACAAATAGGAAGGAATAAATATTTCTGAAAGCTACAATTGTGCCATCACTTTTATGTTTGTCTATAGACACTACTACATATCTTGCCTCCAGCAGGGAAGCACCAGCCAGCAAGCCGTCTCATGATTTATTAGTTCTCTTGTTTAAATTTTTCTTTGATAGAATATTATCGATTACTCAAATGTTTCCTCATTTTTATTGGTCTATTTTCTGTGCAGATACGCCACAAACTAATCATAACCTACAACACACAGTTCAAACTGAACATGGAGATGCTCCATCATCACACTGAATTTATAAAAATGTCAAGGTAAATGTAAATCTGATAATGGAGATAGGAATATAAATACACCCTGGTCTAGGGAGTGGTGGCGTGCTCCTGTAATCCAGTGACCTGGAGGCCGGGTGCAGTGGATAGTCTGAGGATGGGAGTACTGTTTCACAGCATCCTGTGTTGATGGGGCGTCCGCACTGAGATCGCCATCAATATGGTCACTTAAGAGGAGTCTTGGGCGACCAGGTCAAGTAAGGAGGGGGGGGGGGGGGGTCTCATCCGAGATGTGGAGGAGGCCCTGCCGGCGGCGACTGAGAGCACTGGGTGCACCCTACTGCAAATTGTCGCTCATGTCGGCACCAATGACTCCTGCCGTCTTGGTTCAGAGGTCATCCTCAGTTCGTACAGGCAGTTGGCGGAGTAGGTGAAGGCGGAAAGCCTCGCTCACGGGGTGGAATCTGAGCTAACATTTGCTGTATCGTTCCCAGAACCGATCGCGGTCCTCTGGTTTGGAGCCGAGTAGAAGGCTTAAACCAGAGGCTCAGACGATTCTGCGGAGATCTGGGGTGCAAATTTCTCGACCTCCGCTATCGGGTGGAGAAATGTAGGGTCCCCCTGAATAGGTCAGGCGTGCACTACATGCAGGAAGCAGCTACAAGGGCAGCGGAGAACTTGTGGAGTGCAAATGTGGGTTTTTTAGGTTAGAGAATTCCCTCGCTAGGCCCGAAAAGACGCCTCCTGAGACACGGCAAGGTAGGAGTAGGCAAAATGCAACAGGGAATGACAATATTAATGTGCTAATAGTAAACTGCAGGAGTGTCTATAGAAAGGTCCCAGAACTGCTCTCATTAATAAACGGTCACAATGCCCACATAGTACTAGGGACAGAAAGTTGGCTGAAACCAGATGTAAACAGTCATGAAATTCTAAACTCAGATTGGAATGTATACCACAGAGACAGGCTGGACAGTGAAGGGGGAGGCGTGTTTATAGCGATAAGAAGTGCAATAGTATCGAAGGAAATTGACGGAGATCCGAAATATGAAATAATTTGGGTGAAGGTCACGGTTAAAGCAGGCTCAGACATGGTAACTGGATGTCTCTATAGGCCCCCTGGCTCAGCAGCTGTTGTGGCTGAGCACCTGAAGGATGATTTGGAAAATATTTCGAGTAGATTTCCCCACCACGTTATAGTCCTGGGTGGAGATTTTAATTTGCTGGATACAGACTGGGAGACCCAAACGTTCATAACGGGTGGCAGGGACAAAGAATCCAGTGAAATTTTTTAAAGTGCTTTATCTGAAAACTACCTTGAGCAGTTAAAACACAGAACCGACTCGTGGCGATAACATATTAGACCTCCTGGTGACAAACAGACCTGAAATATTTGAAACAGTTAACGCAGAACAGGGAATTAGCGATCATAAAGCGGTTACTGCATCGATGATTTCAGCCGTAAATAGAAATATTAAAAAAGGTAGGAAGATTTTTCTGTTTAGCAAAAGTGACAAAAAGCAGAATTCAGAGTACCTGACGGCTCAACACAAAAGTTTTGTCTCAAGTACAGATAGTGTTGAGGATCAGTGGACAAAGTTCAAAACCAATGTACAATATGCGTTAGATGAGTATGTGCCAAGTGAGATCGTAAGAGATGGAAAAGAGCCACCGTGGTACAGCAACCAAGTTAGAAAACTGCTGCGGAAGCAAAGGGAACTTCACAGCAAACATAAACATAGCCAAAGCCTTGCAGACAAATAAAAAGTACGCGAAGCGAAATGTAGTGTGAGGAGGGCTATGCGAGAGGCGTTCAATGAATTTGAAAGTAAAGTTCTATGTACTGACTTGGCAGAAAATCCTAAGAAATTTTGGTCTTATGTCAAAGCGGTAGGTGGATCAAAACAAAATGTCCAGACACTCTGTGGCCAAAATGGTACTGAAACAGAGGATGACACACTAAAGGCCGAAATACTAAATGTATTTTTCCAAAGCTGTTTCACGGAGGAAGACTGCACTGTAGTTCCTTCTCTAGATTGTTGCACAGATGACAAAATGGTAGATATCGAAATAGACGACAGAGGGATAGAGAAACAATTAAAATCGCTCAAAAGAGGAAAGGCCTCTGGACCTGATGGGATACCAGTTCGACTTTACACAGAGTACACGAAGGAACTTGCCCCCCTTCTTGCAGCCGTGTACCGTAGGTCTCTAGAAGAGCGTAGCGTTCCAAAGGATTGGAAAAGGGCACAGGTCATCCCCGTTTTCAAGAAGGGACATCGAACAGATGTGCAGAAATATGGACCTATATCTCTAACGTCGATCAGTTGTAGAATTTTGGAACACGTATTATGTTAGAGTATAATAACTTTTCTGGAGACTAGAAATCTACTCTGTAGGAATCAGCATGGGTTTCGAAAATGACGGGCATGTGAAACCCAGCTCGCGCTATTCGTCCACGAGGCTCAGAGGGCCATAGACACGGGTTCCCAGGTAGATGCTGTGTTTCTTGACTTCCGCAAGGCGTTCGATACAGTTCCCCACAGTCGTTTAATGAACAAAGTAAGAGCATATGGACTACCAGACCAATTGTGTGATTGGATTGAAGAGTTCCTAGATAACAGAACACAGCATGTCATTCTCAATGGAGAGAAGTCTTCCGAAGTAAGAGTAATTTCAGGTGTGCCGCAGGGGAGTGTCGTAGGACTGTTGCTACTCACAATATACATAAATGATCTTGTGGATGACATCGGAAGTTCACTGAGGCTTTTCGTGGGTGATGCTGTGGTATATCGAGAGGTTGTAACAATGGAAAATTGTACTGAAAGGCAGGAGGATCTGCAGCGATTTGACGCATGGTGCAGGGAATGGCAATTGAATCTCAATGTAGACAAGTGGAAAGTGCTGTGAATACACAGAAAGAAAGATCCCTTATCATTTAGCTACAATATAGCAGGTCAGCAATTGGAAGCAGTTAATTCCATAAATTATCTGGGAGTAAGCATTAGGAGTGATTTAAAATGGAATGATCATATAAAGTTGATCGTCGGTAAAGCAGATGCCAGACTGAGATTCATTGGAAGAATCCTTAGGAAATGCAATCCGAAAACAAAGGAAATAGGTTACAGTACACTTGTTCGCCCACTGCTTGAATACTGCTCAGCAGTGTGGGATCCGTACCAGATAGGGTTGATAGGAGAGAGAGAGAGAAGATCCAACGGAGAGCAGCGCGCTTTGTTACAGGATCATTTAGTAATCGCGAAAGCGTTACGGAGATGATAGATAAACTCCAGTGGAAGACTCTGCAGGAGAGATGCTCAGTAGCTCGGTAAGGGCTTTTGTTGAAGTTTCAAGAACATACCTTCACCGAAGAGTCAAGCAGTATATTGCTCCCTCCTACGTATATCTCGCGAAGAGACCATGAGGATAAAATCAGAGAGATTAGAGCCCACACAGAGACATACCGACAATCCTTCTTTCCACGAACAATATGAGACTGGAATAGATGGGAGAACGGATAGAGGTACTCAAGGTACCCTCCACCACACACTGTCAGGTGGCTTGTGGAGTATGGATGTGGATGTAGATGTATATAAGCACTGCTTGTCCCACATACTGCTGCATTCAATAATGCTGATGATCTTTTCTTTTTTCATGATCTGTTTTATGTTCCTTCAGAAAAGTTAAGTATTTTTTTTATACATACATTACTAAGCTACTTGTCTGAGTGTGTATATGACCAACTAACACAAAACAGAAGAGAAAATTGTTTACCTTTTTCAGTTGTTGCATACTCAATCCCACCTGCCACTGCATCTGAAATTCCATTATTTCCCACGCTGTTACCTAAAAAGAAAATCAAAACTAGAATGCAGAATCTTACCAACTACATTTCATTTTGCATACAGAGTATTAATATTGAACCAAGATTATAATGGGAAAAAATCTGTATCTGCAGCAATTCCTAGAATGTATGGTTTCTCAAATGCACAAAGTCTTAATTATGTGTATAACAATAGTGAATGGTGGTCAAAACAATATTTACACTGTCTCAGTGGGTTTTAGGGGTAAAATGACTAAATGAACTTGATAAGAAGAATTTTTGTATGAGGGTTAGCCATGAAGACTTAATTATCACATAAAAAAGAAAGTGCCCTATAATTACTTTTTTTTTTGGTAGGTACATGTCTGCAATCCTGGTACATATTGACCTTCCCACGTCCACAGTACCATAGCATACCATTAGATGTGCCAAAACAAAATGGTACAGCTCACAGATAAAAGAGTAGTATCATGCAGTAAACTGATTTCCGCTGCTATCAAAAATGAATTACTGCATGAAACTACACTATATCAACAGGGCTGCACCATTTTGGTTTGGCTCATCTAGCAACAAGCTAGAGTGGTGTGTCATGGAGACATGTACCTATGAACAAACGAAACATTAATCACATTTTCCCCCTGAAGGTCACTATTAAAACTTTTTGACCATCTCTCATATATTCCTGTAAATAATGACCTTTAAGTTACCATAACACTCAAGATGTACCAGATTCAACTGAGTGATATGCTTTAAAGAGAAGAACTCTCACTGATGTTCAGTCTGGGGGTTAGTAATTGCACATCAGCAAGGGGTAAGGAGGGTGAATTTTTTTATATGGGGTGTGTGGCTTGGGTGGGAAGACTGAGAAGGGGGAGGCCTTTCTTTTCCCACTCTCATCAGATTTTTTTTGTTTGTCACTCTGTCAATCAATTTTCTTTCACCCTTCTCTGTTGTGTCCACAGTGAAAAGCCTCCAGCCTCTTCCTGTCCTCATTTCTCACAATCCAAGTTTTGGTACCATACAATAAGATACATCAAACAAAAAATTTTATCAACTTTTCCTTCATTTCAGTTACAAATTTTTCCACAGCTGTTCTAAATTAAATGTCTATGTTGAACCTCCGATTACTTTCTATTTGACTCCCTAGGTACTAAAAATATACATATTCCATTTCCTCTCAATCCGACATTATTTTTGTCATTTCATCTCTAGCTCTTGTCACCATTTTCATTTATTTTCATTCCATGATCTCTTACAATAGTTTTAATTTCCTCTGCCATTTCTTGAACCTCTTTTCCATGCCCGGCTAAAATAACCATACTATCTGTAAATGTCATGTGCTTCAACCACCATTTTTTGCCCCCTTCCATTAATAATGCTCAATCCTGCCTTTTAAATATATGTTGAAGAGTGGGCGACAGACAACAATCTTATCTTGTCTTAGACCATTCCTTAATTCTATCAGGTTGGCATTCTCTCCTTTCTGACTTGTCAAAATCTTTTGTTTCCAATACAGTCAGTTTAAAAGTGGTCTGCCTTTCCAGTTCATTCATCTTTCCTTCAATATATTCACAAGCTTTTTCCAGTTCATACTGTTTAAACTTCCTGCAAGCCTATGAAACAATTTTTAAGATCTTTCCCCTCTCAATAAATCTCTCCCTTAAACATAAATTGCTCATTACCAATGCATTTAAAAAATTTTTCTTTTCAGTTTTCTGCTTACCACTCTGAACCAAACCGCGTAGCATGAGTCTGAGGGTTCTCTGCTCACTACATTTTCAAGTACACGATTGACACTAATGATGGAGGACGGGCAAAGGGCGAAACAGTTTTGAAATGTCACCACAAATGGCTCTAGGTACATTTTTACTAGTTTATATCCATTACTAGTTCTGATTGTCTTCAAACTGATACTGAATTGTTAATTCTGATTGATGGAGCGGGACAGGAGTGCAGTTTGTGAAGATGTTGTTTTGGGGGTGAAATGGCAGTAGGCTGCCCCTGGGTATGTCCTTGTTGTAGTACTGTTTATTCAGTATTGAATTAATTACTGCAGCCATCTTTAAACAATTCACCCTGTATCATGTATTTTATTGTAGTCACAATGTAGGAAAAGGCAGATTGCTACTTACTGTAAAGAAGACAAACCAAGTTGCAGATGGGCACAATTAAAAGACTCTTACATATTCCCCCTGGAGTTTCCATTGTTTCATTATTGTAGTCACAGAAATTCCACTACTTTTATTCTTCACATAGGCACTTAAAGATTTCCCTTGCAATAATGTATGTTTCTTTTCTACTCTTCACTGCATTTAAGGCAGTCCTTACTTCCTATACTGAAATTCATGGCCCTTTCATCCTCATCCATCTCATCCAGTGACACGAAATCTAACATTCAAGGTTTGTGCCCAGAGTGTCAGTGTTAATGGGATATGAACTAGAAAAAGGAAGTGTTTTACATCTTAAATTACGAATTACAGCTATAGGTAAAAGTCTGAAGATGCTCATCTAAAAGAGGTAAAGATCTATCTGTCTCTCCACCACAACCTAAAGAGTCCTTAAAAAAAAATTACATTGGTACTAATCAACATAGTATAATTTTGTTAAGATTCCTCATCATTCCCAAGAATGGCACATAGGATGTCTGGTTTGATCTCCATTATCATCCTAACAGAATTCAGTTAATGCTGCAGCTGAAAGAAGCCTATCATGAGAAAATGAGACTTTTGTTGACTGTATTCTAAGGAGACAACCGTTTTGAGAGGAAAATGATCTGCAGTGATGAGGTGCACTTCACTTAAATGGATTTGTGAATAAACAGTACTGCCATGTCTGAGGATCTGAAAATCCTTATAGGGTTTAACAAAGGAACATACATACACAGCAAATAATGGTTTGGTGTGGCTTTCAGGCAGGTGGCATCATCATCAGCCCTTGAAGCGGGTCACCAATGCGATGAAAATAAATTTTTTCCGTAGCGTAATTTCAATGGAATGGATGTTCAAAATTTGTGGTTTTGGCAGGATGAAGCCACTATCACACTTCCCACAAAACAACTGAATTATTCCATGAACAGTTTCCAGGTCCCCGAATCGCCCACTGTGGTGACCAACAATGGCAACTAAGATCAGAAGACTTTTTTTCTTTGGGGTTATCATAAATCATTAATGTATATCAATAAACCACAAAACATATGCAAGTTAACAGAAGAAATTTGTAGTGTTGTCAGTGAAGTGTGAAAGTCTTGTCAGACAGTCATGGCAAATTTCATCAACAGTTCTTGCATGCCAGCACAGTAGAGAAAGTCACATGCCAAACATTTTTCGTACCTATAATGGATTGGTGTGATCAACACATTTATGTATTTTGTAAATGTTTTTTAGAACAAATAAAGATCATAATTTGATACACCAAAACAGTGCACTTTTTTAAGGATGCTATATGATCTTACAACCATTCTGGATCATAATCTCTGCCACTAATAGGACAACCTTAACTCATACCAAAAATATATTCTTTTATGTTTGTTAAATGAACTTCTAAATACTGTAAGAAAATTCACAACCGTACATACAAAAAACTTTCTGGCATAATTAATTCACAGTCCCCATCATGAATACGGAGACACGATAAGACAACGCTCTATAGAAACAGCAATATCCATGAAATGGCGGGCAGATACATACGGAAAATATGTTTGTTTGCATGACCATCTTCCACAGCAGTTACTATTGGTTTCTCCATCTTCCTACTGCAAGAAGCAGTGATTTGGAAAATATGTAAGCAAGAGGCAGAAACACCGAAAGTAAAGTACACATCAAATGGCTCTGAGCACTATGGGACTTAACATCAGTGGTCATCAGTCCCCTGGAACTTAGAACTACTTAAACCTAACTAACCTAAGGACATCACACACATCCATGCCCGAGGCAGGATTCGAACCTGCGACCGTAGCAGTCGCGCAGCTCCGGACTGAGCGCCTAGAACCGTGAGACCACAGCGGCCGGCAAAGTACACATCAAGTTTACAAATAAAAATACTGTTTTCAATATAAAACAATCAAAACTGCATAGACCTATGTATCCAATCAGCAGATAACCACAGAAGATGATTTATAAATAAAAGTGTCTGCTGTAAAACACTCTTCAATTAAAATACAGTAAGATTAAAATGGAGAATCCAATAACAACCGACATATGGAAAAAACTGAGACCTTTAAAACGAAACCTTCCTGTCTTGGAACCAAGAAGAGAACAATAAGAGTTGGTAGGTTGCAAGAAAGACAGCTCAGCTGACAAAATAAATAAAGATTCATTTACATTGACTAGAGTATGAGCTCACTTTTTTGGTGCCACTTATCTGTGTCCCAATGGAGGTGTGGAGATAAAAAATTGATGCACAGGATAATTTTTTCAATTAAGACACGAAAATTACTGAAGAGTAGCAACAATGAAAATGATACACATGAATACAGAATTTTTTCTACACTGTATTTCTAAAGTTGAAGAAACAGTTTACAGAACAGTATATTCAGAGGATACTGCAAGGAAGTGAAGTGTGAAAAGTGGAAGTCTAGGAAAGAATACAATACAAATACCACAAATTACAACCACACAAATGAAATTTGACTGCCAAATCCAAACACATTCCAATAGGCAAAGGAAGAAGTCAGTCAGAGAGCCATACTGAAGAAAGGAGTAGTTGGCAGGTTATGTAGCCAGACACTGTGCAGTAAGGAAAATAACTATGAGACTAATTGCTAGGAAAAGAAAAAATGGAAGACAGCACAGATTGCCTGGACATGGGCATAGCAGATTTACGGAGTTCTAATGACAAAAAGTAAATATGTGATAAATGTCAAAGTTGTGGAAAGATTAATGACTAAAATCAATGTAAACACACAACATTTTTGTTGTGCCTATCTGCAGCTCAGCATATCCGCTCTATGGTGAGTAGCAACTTTCCTTCTCACAATATTGTAACCACATAAATAAGCATTTATTTTAATGAAGAGGTAGCCTTTGACACTTTGGTGTGTTGCATAGTTGTAAATAAACTGAAAACCTGGAACCAGTGATCACTAAAATAATGTAAAACATAGAAATAGTTGTTGTTGTTGTTGTTGTTGTTGTTGTGGTGGTCTTCAGTCCTGAGACTGGTTTGAAGCAGCTCTCCATGCTACTCTATCCTGTGCAAGCTTCTTCATCTCCCAGTACCAACTGCAGCCTACATCCTTCTGAATCTGCTTAGTGTATTCATCTCTTCGTCTCCCTCTAGGATTTTTACCCTCCACGTTGCCCTCCAGTGCTACATTGGTGATCCCTTGATGTCTCAGAACATGTCCTACCAACCGATCCCTTCTTCTAGTCAAGTTGTGCCACAAACTCCTCTTCTCCCTAATTCTGTTCAATACCTCCTCATTAGTTATGTGATCTACCCATCTAATCTTCAGCATTCTTCTGTAGCACCACATTTCGAAAGCTTCTATCTCTTCTTGTCTAAACTATTTATTGTCCATGTTTCACTTCCATACATGGCTACACTCCACACAAATACTTTCAGAAACGACTTCCTGACACTTAAATCAATACTTGATGTTAACAAATTTCTCTTCTTCAGAAACGATTTCCCTGCCATTGCCAGTCTACATTTTATATCCTCTCTATTTCGACCATCATCAGTTATTTTGCTCCCCAAATAGCAAAACTCCTTTACCACTTTAAGTCTCTCATTTCCTAATCTAATTCCCTCAGCATCACCCAACTTAATTCGACTACATTCCATTATCCTTGATTTGATTGTGCTGATGTTCATCTTATACCCTCCTTCCAAGACACTGTCCATTCCGTTCAACTGCTCTTCCAAGTCCTTTGCTGTCTCTGACAGGATTACAATGTCATCAGCAAACCTCAAAGTTTTTATTTCTTCTCCATGGATTTTAATACCTAGTTCGAACTTTTCTTTTGTTTCCTTTACTGCTTGCTCAATATACAGATTGAATAGCATCGGGGATAGGCTACAACCCTGTCTCACTCCTTTCCCAACCACTACTTCCCTTTCATGTCCCTCGACTCTTATAACTGCCATCTGCTTTCTGTACAAATTGTAAATAGCCTTTCGCTCCCTGTATTTTACCCCTGCCACCTTCAGAATTTGAAAGAGAGCATTCCAGTCAACATTGTCAAAAGCTTTCTCTAAGTCTACAAATGCTAGAAACATAGGTTTGCCTTTCCTTAATCTTTCTTCTAAGTCGTAGGGTCAGCATTGCCTCATGTGTTCCAACATTTCTACGGAATCCAAACTGATCTTCCCCGAGGTCGGCTCCTACCAGTTTTTCCATTCGTCTGTAAAGAATTCATGTTAGTATTTTGCAGCTGTGACTTATTGAACTGATAGTTCGGTAATTTTCACATCTGTCAACACCTGCTTTCTTTGGGACTGGAATTATTATATTCTTCTTGAAGTCTTAGGGAATTTCGCCTGTCTCATACATCTTGCCCACCAGATGGTAGAGTTTTGTCAGGACTGGCTCTCTCAAGGCTATCAGTAGTTCTAATGGAATGTTGTCTACTCCCGGGGCCTTGTTTTGACTTATGTCTTTCAGTGCTCTGTCAAACTCTTCACCCAGTATCGTATCTCCCATTTCATCTTCATCTACCTCATCTTCCATTTCCATAATATTGTCCTCAAGAACATCGCCTTTGTATAGACCCTCTATATACTCCTTCCACCTTTCTGCTTTCCCTTCTTTGCTTAGAACTGAGTTTCCATCTGAGCACTTGATATTCATGCAAGTGGTTCTCTTTTCTCCAAAGGTCTCTCTAATTTTCCTGTAGGCAGTATCTATCTTACCCCTCGTGAGATAAGCCTGTACAGCCTTACATTTGTCCTCTAGCCATCCCTGCTTAGCCATTTTGCACTTCCTGTCGATCTCATTTTTGAGACGTTTGTATTCCTTTTTGCCTGCTTCATTTACTGCATTTTTATATTTTCTTCTTTCATTAATTAAATTCATTAAATTAAATATTTCTTCTGTTACCCAAGGATTTCTACAAGCCCTCGTCTTTTTACCTACTTGATCCTCAGCTGCCTTCACTATTTCATTCCTCAAAGCTACCCATTCTTCTTCTACTGTATTTCTTTCCCCCATTCCTGTCAATTGTTCCCTTATGCTCTCCCTGAAACTCTCTACAACCTCTGGTTCTTTCAGTTTATCCAGGTCCAATCTCCTTAAATTCCCACCTTTTTGCAGTTTCTTCAGATTTAATCTACAGTTCATAACCAATAGATTGTGGTCAGAGTCCACATCCGCCCCTGGAAATGTCTTACAATTTAAAATCTGGTTCCTAAATCTCTGTCTTACCATTATATAACATATCTGAAACCTTCTAGTATCTCCAGGGTTCTTCCATGTATACAACATTCTTTCATGATTCTTGAACCAAGTGTTAGCTATGATTAAGTTATGCTCTGTGCAAAATTCTACCAGGCGGCTTCCTCTTTCATTTCTTAGCCCCAATCCATATTCACCTACTACGTTTCCTTCTCTTCCTTTTCCTACTGTCGAATTTCAGTCACCCATGACTATTAAATTTTCGTCTCCCTTCACTACCTGAATAATTTCTTTTATCTCATCATACATTTCATCAATTTCTTCATCATCTGCAGAGCTAGTTGGCATATAAACTTGTACTACTGTAGTAGGCGTGGGCTTCGTGTCTATCTTGGCCACAATAATGCATTCACTATGCTGTTTGTAGTAGCTTACCCTCACTCCTATTTTTTTATTCATTATTAAACCTACTCCTGAATTAGCCCTATTTGATTTTGTATTTATAACCCTGTAATCACCTGACCCAAAGTCTTGTTCCTCCTGCCACCAAAATTCACTAATTCCCACTATATCTAACTTTAACCTATCCATTTCCCTTTTTAAATTTTCTAACCTACCTGCCCGATTAAGGGATCTGACATTCCATGCTCCGATCGGTAGAACGCCAGTTTTCTTTCTCCTGATAACGACGTCCTCTTGAGTAGTCCCCGCCCGGAGATCCGGTTGGGGGACTATTTTACCTCCGAAATATTTTACCCTGGAGGACGCCATCATCATTTAATCATACAGTAAAGCTGCATGCCCTCAGGAAAAATTACGGCTGTAGTTTCCCCTTGCTTTCAGCCGTTCACAGTACCACAACAGCAAGGATGTTTTGGTTAGTGTTACACGGCCAGATCAGTCAATCATCCAGACTGTTGCCCCTGCAACTACTGAAAAGGCTGCTGCCCCTTTTCAGGAACCACACGTTTGTGTGGCCTCTCAATAGATACCCCTCCGTTGTGGTTGCACCTACGGTACGGCTATCTGTATCGTTGAGGCATGCAAGCCTCCCCACCAACGGCAAGGTCCGTGGTTCATTGGGGGGGGGGGGGGGGGGTTGAATTAGTAGTGCTTGAAAATGTATATGAGGCACACATCTTGGTTAGTATTCCATTGGCACTTTTCAGTTAGGGACTGAGTAACCATGGTATCAGAAGTCATCCATTTCATGTATCCAGCAATATCTTCTTGGCATGCCCTCCTTTTTGGACTGCTCATGGATATTCAGCTGGGTAACATTGCTCTAAATTTTATAAGACTGTTGCAAGCTATCTTAGTCTAGGCTACAGATTATGTATCTGCTGGCCACTGCTGTTGATCTTAGGTTCTCCATAGTTGGGTCTGGCTCTGCTGGAGAAGTAGAAGTGGAAGTATGGTGTTGGCTTTGGGATGCATTGGATCTGCCAGTAATTGTAGCAATTTTTCAAAAAATCTGCACGTTTAACTCAACTTATTGACTCCCTTGGTCATGGACTATGTGGATCCTGCGTCCAAACATGGATTCATGTCATGGCAAATAATGGCACCTGCAGGCTTGTATGTCTAAATCTATGTCAATTCAGAAATTGTTGAGATTCTGAAGTTTTAATATCAAGAATGGGACCTAGTGTTTATATTTTTACGGAGCACAAGTGTTCAAAAATTAAATAGCTTTTGCAGTAACTACAATTATTCATCTGAATAACATAACGTAGGGTACAGCAAATATATTAAACTTCTTACTAAAGCTCCATCATGTTTCATATATTTCAACAGCTTTTTCTAAATGAAAGAAAGATAAATGATGTTCCGGTTTTTGGTAGAATATTAATGTATTTTAGTGTAATTCTCCATTTTGATCATCTTACCTTGGGGCAATTTATCCTCTGCATTTTGTGCTAGCATTTTTGAAACAGTTTTGCTGTGCATTTTTGCCTGTTTCTTCTGTTTCCCTGAAAAGAAAGAAGTTAAAGGTCATTGTAAAATGCAAATAAATAGTAAACAACAGGAAAGCTAGAGTATATTTCCAGCTACAAATGTTAATCGCTCATTGCTCAGTCAGTGTGCTCCCTGCCGCCGTTGGATAAGCAGCTGCAGCAGCAAGTCGTATACTCCTAGCTCACTCATTTGTTACATAGTTTAATTCTTAATTTCTTTGCGTGTTTTTGGTACTTGCATTGTTTAATTCATAAATTTCGGGCGTATTATAGTATTTGAGAGTTGTAGCATCGCGTTTTAGTACCTGAATAGTGTAAATTCGCGTAGTCGTTTGTCTTCTGTTTTTGTTTTGAACAGCCAGTGTCGGTTGGTCACAGTCAGTGTGCTCCCTGCCGCCGTTGGATAAGCAGCTGCAGCAGCAAGTCGTATACACCTAGCTCACTCATTTGTTACATAGTTTGATTCTTAACTTCTTTGTGTGTTTTTGGTACTTGCATTGTTTAATTCATAAATTTCGGGTGTATTATAGTATTTGAGAGTTGTAGCATCGCGATTTAGTACCTGAATAGTGTAAAATCGCGTAGTCTCCTTCCGCCGCTGAGCAGTGTGTCAGCAGTACGCAAGTAGCAGCATTACTGCATTTACTAGGCAATCTTGTATTTTAATAACAGTTTAAATTTTGTGTCGATTTGTTTGCGCTCTCTGTAGGTTAGTTCAGACGTTCTTTGCACAACAGTTTTTAGCATGGATAGGGACTGCGACTGCTGTGTTCGGATGCAGGCTGAGTTGGCATCCCTTCGCTCCCAGCTTCAGGCAGTGTTGGCTTCGGTCACACAGCTTGAGGCTGTTGCCAATGGGCTTCACTGTGGGGGCCCGGATGGGGGTTTGTCGGGGACGGCCAGCTCGTCCCACACATCCCCCGATCGGACTACGACTGTGGTTGCCCGGGATACCGCCCGCATTGAGGCTCACCCCTCACCTGTGGTAGAGTGGGAGGTCGTCTCAAGGTGTGGCAGGGGGTGAAAGACATTCTGGAGGGCTGAACGGAAGGCCTCTCCAGTTTGTCTGACGAACCGGTTTCAGGCTCTGTCTCAGGCTGATACTGATCTTCGGCCTGACATGGCTGCTTGTCCTGTTCCAGAGGTTGCCCCTCAGTGTGCAAGATCCGAGCGGTCGCAGAGGGTGGGCTTACTGGTAGTTGGGAGCTCCAACGTCAGGCGCGTAATGGGGCCACTTAGGGATATGGCAGCAAGAGAGGGGAAGAAAACCAATGGGCACTCCATGTGCATACCGGGGGGGGGAGTCATTCCAGATGTGGAAAGGGTCCTTCCGGATGCCATGAGGGTACAGGGTGCACCCATCTGCAGGTGGTCGCTCATGTCGGCACCAATGATGTGTGTCGCTATGGATCGGAGGAAATCCTCTCTGACTTCCGGCGGCTATCTGATTTGGTGGAGACTGCCAGTCTCGCTAGCAGGATGAAAGCAGAGCTCACCATCTGCAGCATCGTCGACAGGACTGACTGCGGACCTTTGGTACAGAGCCGAGTGGAGGGTCTGAATCAGAGGCTGAGATGGTTCTGCGACCGTGTGGGCTGCAGATTCCTCGACTTGCGCCATAGGGTGGTGGGGTTTCGGGTTCCGCTGGATAGGTCAGGAGTCCACTACACGCTACAAGCGGCTACACGGGTAGCAGGGGTTGTGTGGCGTGGGCTGGGCGGTTTTTTAGGTTAGATGGCCTTGGGCAAATACAGAAAGGGCAACAGCCTCAACGGGTGCGGGGCAAAGTCAGGACATGCGGGGACCAAGCAGCAGCAATCGGTATTGTAATTGTAAACTGTCGAAGCTGCGTTGGTAAAGTACCTGAATTTCAAGCGCTGATATAAAGCACCGAAGCTGAAATCGATATAGGTACAGAAAGCTGGCTGAAGCCAGAGATAATTTCTGCCGAAATTTTTACAAAGGTACAGACGGTGTTTAGAAAGGATAGATTGCATGCAACCGGTGGTGGAGTGTTCGTCGCTGTTAGTAGCAGTTTATCCTGTAGTGAAGTAGAAGTGGATAGTTCCTGTGAATTATTATGGGTGGAGGCTACACTCAACAACCGAGCTTGGTTAATAATTGGCTCCGTTTACCGACCTCCCGACTCAGCAGCATTAGTGGCAGAACAACTGAGAGAAAATTTGGAATACATTTCACATAAATTTTCTCAGCATGTTATAGTCTTAGGTGGAGATTTCAATTTACCAGATATAGACTGGGACACTCAGATGTTTAGGACGGGTGGTAGGGACAGAGCATCGAGTGACATTATACTGAGTGCACTACCCGAAAATTACCTCGAGCAATTAAACAGAGAACCGACTCGTGGAGATAACATCTTGGACCTACTGATAACAAACAGACCCGAAATTTTCGACTCTGTATGTGCAGAACAGGGAATCAGTGATCACAAGGCCGTTGCAGCATCCCTGAATATGGAAGTTAATAGGAATATAAAAAAAGGGAGGAAGATTTATCTGTTTAGCAAGAGTAATAGAAGGCAGATTTCAGACTACCTAACAGATCAAAATGAAAATTACTGTTCCGACACTGACAATGTTGAGTGTTTATGGAAAAAGTTCAAGGCAATCGTAAAACGTGTTTTAGACAGGTCCGTGCCAAGTAAAACTGTGAGGGACGGGAAAAACCCACCATGGTTCAACAACAAAGTTAGGAAACTACTGCGAAAGCAAAGAGAGCTGCACTCCACGTTTAAACACAGCCAAAACCTCTCAGACAAACTGAAGCTAAACGATGTCAAAGTTAGCATAAGGAGGGCTATGCGTGAAGCGTTCAGTGAATTCGAAAGTAAAATTCTATGTACCGGCTTGACAGAAAATCCTAGGAAGTTCTGGTCTTACGTTAAATCAGTAAGTGGCTCGAAACAGCATATCCAGACACTACGGGATGATGATGGCATTGAAACAGAGGATGACACCCGTAAAGCTGAAATACTAAACACCTTTTTCCAAAGCTGTTTCACAGAGGAAGACCGCACTGCAGTTCCTTCTCTAAATCCTCGCACAAACGAAAAAATGACTGACATCGAAATAAGTGTCCAAGAAATAGAAAAGCAACTGGAATCACTCAACAGAGGAAAGTCCACTGGACCTGACGGGATACCAATTCGATTCTACACAGAGTACGAGAAAGAACTTGCCCCCCTTCTAACAGCCGTGTACCGCAAGTCTCTAGAGGAACGGAAGGTTCCAAATGATTGGAAAAGAGCACCGGTAGTCCCAGTATTCAAGAAGGGTTGTCGAGCAGATGCGCAAAACTATAGACCTATATCTCTGACGTCGATCTGTTGTAGAATTTTAGAAGATGTTTTTTGCTCGAGTATCATGTCGTTTTTGGAAACCCAGAATCTACTATGTAGGAATCAATATGGATTCCGGAAACAGCGATCATGTGAGACCCAACTCGCTTTATTTGTTCGTGAGACCCAGAATATATTAGATACAGGCTCCCAGGTAGATGCTATTTTTCTTGACTTCCGGAAGGCGTTCGATACAGTTCCGCACTGTCACCTGATAAGCAAAGTAAGAGCCTAGGGAATATCAGACCAGTTGTGTGGCTGGATTGAAGAGTTTTTAGCAAACAGAACACAGCATGTTGTTATCAATGGAGAGACGACTACAGATGTTAAAGTAACCTCTGGCGTGCCACAGGGGAGTGTTGTGGGACCATTGCTTTTCACAATGACCTAGTAGATAGTGTCGGAAGTTCCATGCGGCTTTTCGCAGATGATGCTGTAGTATACAGAGAAGTTGCAGCATTAGAAAATTGTAGCGAAATGCAGGAAGATCTGCAGCGGATAGGTACTTGGTGCAGGGAGTGGCAACTGACCCTTAACATAGACAAATGTAATGTATTGCAAATACATAGAAAGAAGGATCCTTGATTATATGATAGCGGAACAAACACTGGTAGCAGTTACTTCTGTAAAATATCTGGGAGTATGCGTGCGGAACGATTTGAAGTGGAATGATCATATAAAATTAATTGTTGGTAAGGCGGGTACCAGGTTGAGATTCACTGGGAGAGTCCTTACAAAATGTAGTCCATCAACAAAGGAGGTGGCTTACAAAACACTCGTTCGACCTATACTTGAGTATTGCTCATCAGTGTGGGATCCGTGCCAGATCGGGTTGACGGAGGAGATAGAGAAGATCCAAAGAAGAGCGGCGGGTTTCGTCACAGGGTTATTTGGTAACCGTGATAGCATTACGGAGATGTTTAACAAACCCAAGTGGCAGACTCTGCAAGAGAGGCGCTCTGCATCGCGGTGTAGCTTGCTCGCCAGGTTTCGAGAGGGTGCGTTTCTGGATGAGGTATCGAATATATTGCTTCCCCCTAGTTATACCTCCCGAGGAGATCACGAATGTAAAATTAGAGAGATTAGAGCGCGCATGGAGGCTTTCAGACAGTCGTTCTTCCCGCGAACCATACGCGACTGGAACAGGAAAGGGAGGTAATGACAGTGGCACGTAAAGTGCCCTCCGCCACACACCGTTGGGTGGCTTGCGGAGTATAAATGTAGATGTAGATTGCAAAGTGATAAGAAGAAAATGACTACGTGGGTGATAGGAAGCTAATAATAAAAAGAAAGGCTCAAGGTGGGCTGGGGGTGGGGGGAGGCTCGAGGTGGGGTGGGAGTGGGGGGGGGGGAGGCTCGAGGTAGGCCGGGGGTGGGGGGAGGGTTGAGGTGGGGTGGGGGCAGGCTCAAGGTGGGCTGGGGGTGGGGGGAGGCTCGAGATGGGTCGGGGTTGGGGGGAGGCTCGAGATGGGTCGGGGTTGGGCGGAGGCTCGAGATGGGCCAGGGGTGGGGGGAGGCTCGAGATGGGGCAGGGGAGGCTTGAGATCGGGCGAAATGAAGAGGCCAAGGGGAGTGAAGAGGCAATGGGGCAAGGGAGAGTTTGAGAAGGAGAGAAGGTGAGGAGGAAGGATAGGTGGGCAAAGGGGAGGGATGGCAGAAATGAGTTGGAAGAAATGGGGGAGTGGTGAAAGAAAGGGAAAGGGAGAGGTAGAAGAAAGGGAGGCGGGAGGTGGAAGAGATGAAGGAGGGCTGTAGAAGCAACATGGGGGGGGGGGGGGGGGGGTTGTTGAGGGGATGTGGAAGGGTCTGAGGGGGTGAAGTTAAAGAGAATGCATGGGGCAAGTGTTAGAAAGGGGAGGGAGACAGGCAAGAGAAGGAGGGGTGGTGGAATGGAGGGCAGAGGAAGTTGTAGAGAGGGCAGGAGCAGCTGAAGAGCAAAGGAGATGGGCAGGTGAAGAGAGGGGAGTGGTGGTGAACATGCAGAAAGGGAAGGGAGTGGAATTTTAAGAAACTGAAGGGAAGGAGGAAGGGGGAAGGCGGAAGAAGGAAGGTGGAAGAGGGAAGGGAGGGGAAAGGAGGCGGAAGGGAAGGGAAGGGAAGGGAAGGGAAGGGAAGGGAAGGGAAGGGAAGGTTGGGTTGGGTTGGGTTGTGTGGGGGAGGATGCCAGACAGCGAGGTCATCAGTCTCATCGGATTAGGGAAGGATGGGGAAGGAAGTCGGCCATGCCCTTCCAAAGGAACCATCCCTGCATTTACCTGGAGCGATTTAGGGAAATCACAGAAAACCTAAATCAGGATGGCCGGACGCGGGATTGAACCGTAATCCTCCCTAATGCAAGTCCAGTGTGCTAGCCACTGTGCCACCTTGCTCGGTTTGAAGGGAAGGGAAGGGAAGGGAAGGGAAGGGGACAGATTGAGGGCGAGATGGGAAACTGAACGGAAGGTGGGAGATTGAAGGGAAGGGAGAAAAGACTAAGGGAAGGGAGGGGAGACTAAGAGAAGGGAGGGGAGGCTGAAGGGAAGGAAGGGGAGGCTGAAGGTTCAAAATGGCTCTGAGCACTATGCGACTTAACTGCTGAGGTCATCAGTCCCCTAGAACTTAGAACTACTTAAACCTAACTAACCGAAGGACATCACACACATCCATGCCCGAGGCAGGATTCAAACCTGTGACCGTAGCGGTTCCAAACTGTAGCGCCTAGAACCGCTCGGCCACACTGGCCGGCCGAGGCTGAAGGGAAGGAAGGGTATATGGAGGAGAAGAGAGGAGAGATTGAAGAGAAGGGAGGGGAGGCGAGAGTGAAGAGAAGGGAGGGGAGGCGAGAGTGAAGAGAAGGGAGGGGAGGCGAGAGTGAAGAGAAGGGAGGGGAGGCGAGAGTGAATAGAAGGGAGGGGAGGCGAGAGTGAAGAGAAGGGAGGGGAGGCGAGAGTGAAGAGAAGGGAGGGGAGGCGAGAGTGAATAGAAGGGAGGGGAGGCGAGAGTGAATAGAAGGGAGGGGAGGCGAGAGTGAATAGAAGGGAGGGGAGGCGAGAGTGAAGAGAAGGGAGGGGAGGCGAGAGTGAAGAGAAGGGAGGGGAGGCGAGAGTGAAGAGAAGGGAGGGGAGGCGAGAGTGAAGAGAAGGGAGGGGACGCGAGAGTGAAGAGAAGGGAGGTTTAGTGAAGGGTGTGATGAGGGGTGTGGGGAGGTTGAAGAGAGGGGAGGGTATGTGTAAAGGAGAGGCGGGGAGGTGAGGTGAAAGAAATTGGGAGGCAAGGTGAAAGAAACTGGAAGGTGAGGTGGAAGAAATTCAGGGTGTATACGTGGACAAGTAAAAAAAATTCCCGGATTTTTCCCGGATTTCCCAGTTAAAAATACACTTTCTCACGGGTGACAGTATATTTTCCCTTATCAGTCATTTGAATGGTTATGGTTTTATACACGGGCGTACAATTTCAGGGAGTACAATTTCCTGGTACTTTAGAAAATGAAACTCATGGAAAAAGACACGTTTCAGATATATCTTTGATGTGCAGCAACATGTACGTTGCGTATTTTCGTATTACGAAAGTCTACATTGGAATTCCATCAAACACCCCTTGTTACTTTCTGAATCATTGAAATCGAGATTTCGATACACTTTTGTAAGCCGTTCGTAGCTCATGTCATGTGATCTCGCCAGCCGATGACAGCGGATATTGAGAGCATAGGACACGTGATGTAGTCAGCCAACAGCAACATCACTGCTAAGTAGCACGAACACACAAACAGGGAAAGTTCATAGTTTAATTTAATATACATAGTGCTCCTATGAGAAAAGCAAAGCTTTCACATATAATAGTGCTCTCAAGCTGCAAGAGAAGCTAAGCTTTCGCATATACTGTTGACCTTTTCTGCGCGTGTTACACTTTAAGATATATCACACAAATGTGCCACTAAAATTTTTAATAATGACATAAATGTCTGATCTTCAGGGTTCGAAATTCTTCTAAATGGCTTGTCATCAAAGAGTTGATTTTTAAATGAGGGTCAAACGTTCTATGATTTAAGAATTTCGTGGTACATTCTCATACATAGTTCAACTTACGTAAAAGGATATTTACTTTGAAAGTAACGCTTTTCAAACCACTATTTGCAATATTTTCCCGCGACCTCTTAGAAATTGGTTCGTTTCAGCAGTTGCCAGAGAGCGCAGATAACAGGCGACATCGCACTTGGGTAGCTATCATGACGTAGGAATCCGGTTTGTACGTATGTGTAAAACATTGAAAGATCATACATTATGTCATAAAAGAAACAAGACATCAGAGGATACTGCAAGAGCATCGGAATTTCATGAATCATATTAAAATGTGCACATTTAAAGTGCATACTTAAAGGGCATATTTGAGTGTCCAGATTCCCAATGAGGTAGACCTCGACCTGATATTAAGCTTTTCAGCGTGGTTTTCGCGATGTAAATTTTCTTGGAGCACCAGTACTGTATTATATCATGTTTGGTTCTTCATTGTGGCATAATGCCATATGTGCTAGAAAATGAAAACATGTACTTGAAATGCAGCGAACAGTTGAAACTAGCCAGTACTGTGGACTTAAACATTTCGTTTCAAATACATTGACTGCCTCTGCGGAAAAGGTTAACAAAAGTCAAATTTCTTTAGCAAACAGACAAAAATAACTTCATTGTTCCGCAAGGCGATTAATGCTTGACTGTCAGAAAGGTGGAAATAAAATAAAATCTGAAACTAATGACATATTCCAGCCATCCGTAATTATGCGAATGTGTTTTGATTCACCTGATAGCTTCCGGCCACAGATACCAGTTTTGTTTTCATTTAACATGAAAGTAAAAGAAGGGGAAACAGCAAAATCACTAAATGTAAACACGGGTCACATGGAGACTACCCACTATAACTCAGACTGCTCTGCGCATCAGCCCCTGATCTACGACATTTGTGAACCGGGTCAATACTAAAAAAATAAAATTTTCAAAATATGTTCATCTTTTAGTGCACATCTTACTGAAAAGTCAAACATAAACAGGAAACGTAAGACATATTATTTGGTCTTAAGTATGCCAAAGTGCAGTGCCACGCCTCTTCATAAAGCATTTTTCTACCGCACGTCCAAACTATATTCAGGAGAGTGGAAATTGAAATGTCCTGTGGCGCCTCTCCTGCTCCCAGTCGGCCGGTTTGACAGCCTGCCCCTCCTTAAAAAAAAACTCGCAATTAATAGCGGATGGGATTATTTGTAATCAAGAGAACAAGAACTCTTCAGAAAATCTGAACTCTTTATGGCCTATTAGTTAATAACTTGCTGTTTTGTGTGACATAAAATTAAATATAGGATATATAAAACCAATACTGTCAAGAGATAAGCAAGAAATTACGCATTTCTTCAAACCTTAGCTCTTAGCATTTTTTTCCTCTCTAATCTTGCTACAGCTTTACATGGCGTGCTTTCCTTTCTGCGAAAGAATCTATTACTTCATCAAAGTTCGTGAAACGTTTTGCTACATGAAAAATTGAAATGTCGTTATCTAATACTGAAAAAGCTGTTAATACAAATAAACCCAAGACTGGTGTGGTTTCTCGATCTGATTACGTCTATTTTGTCACTGTCTGCTAGATAAAACAAAATAGGCCTTTCTAATATTGCAGCAATTATGTAACACACCAAATAAACGAGACTGTTTTGGCACAAATGGCCATTTTTATAACACGACAGAATATAAGCCACGAAGTACCAATATCAAATGCCTATTAGGCCTACTACAAGCAAAAAGCTTTATGTTAGGAAATAGTTTCAAAAAAATGGTTCAAATGGCTCTGAGCACTATGGGACTTAACATCTGAGGTCATCAGTCCCCTAGAACATAGAACTACTTAAACCTAACTAACCTAAGGACATCATACACACCCATGCCTGAGGCAGGATTCGAACTTGCGACCGTAGCGGTCGCGCGGTTCCAGACTGAAGCACCTAGAACCGCTCAGCCACACACGCCGGCGAAATAGTTTCACATTTCATTCATAGGCACCAGCTTGTCAGGCATGAGATCGAAAAGCAGTACTGCAAAATTTTTATATAAATTTGGAATCGTCTTATTCTTCCATAATTTGTGTGATGTCCCCATTTCTTCTCCTTCCTCGTTTTAACAAACAATCTTGTCATCACAAATTCTGTAGCTATTGCTGCCACTGTCAAAATTTGTTCGCCGATTAACTTCACTAACTCTGCCAGAATCACAGGTTTAGTTATCCCGCGATTATTTTCCGGTTATGCGTATTATGTGCTCGAACAACACGTTTTCCGCGTTACTTCCAGAATAGAATTTACGCGGCTGCTAGCCGGGGCTGTACTACCGGTCCTTACTAGTGTAGCAGCGATCTGGCGAAAAAATTTCTGTCAAAATTTCATTTTCTTGGATACACTGAGAAGATAATACGTAATCTTTCTCACCTATTATTCCTGTCAGTCGTTTATTTCCATTCTGGTAGTCTGAATCTACGGATTTCGCTAGTAATTATAACAACGCTGATCATTCGCAAACCCAATCAACCATATAGTCAGACAGCGATTGGCATTCATCCGTTCGGCTTTACTCCCTCAGCTCGTATTACCCCGTCCCCTTTTGTCTGCGGAAAGTTTATTTCTAGATGCGACGAGGATTCTCCTGACAGAGACATCACGTACACTATGCATGCATTCAAAAGTCAACTTATGATTCATTCAGAAATGAACTTAAAATGTGTTCAAAAATGTTCAAAAACCAACAGGGAAGCGTTTCAAAATCATATGAATAATCGCTAGACAAACGTGCGCTGGATGCTAGGCGCTTTGTGAAACAAGTTTTTTTCCTCAAGAATATGAATTTGGCGCCCCCTTTTCCCGGTAGCATCTAGCTGCTTGCTACGACTGCTTGCACAGCCAACAGCCACATTCCTGTAGCCAGAAGCGGGAGAATCTACTACCCAAACGCAACTCAACTGCGCATGCGCATGAGCCCGCGTGTAACTGCTAAAACAAATTGAATGTAAACAGTTGCGACTTCACGCTCATTGGAAGCAATTTGTTGTTATGAAGCACTCCGTAGTCTTCCTAAAGCCTTTGACACATTTTCAGTTGGCAGAAGCTGGCATGATCACTGTGTGTCGTTGTATATGGCGCATTTCGTTTGCAATTTAAGTTATTTTCATTTTTTTCTCTCGTTTATGTTTTATTGTTGAAGTATTATTCTGCAGTAGCGGGATACAGTAATATCCTTTGTTAGAGTATCGGTTTTTACCAGTCAAAATTACAAAAATTTAACTGAAAACTAAAACAATGAAAAATTCCCGGAATTCTAAAAATGTCCCGGGTTTTTCCCGGTTTTCTACCGGATGAAAAAATTCGCGGGTTTTTCCCGGATCTCCTGGGTCGTATACACCCTGAAATTAGAAGGTGAGGTGGAAGAAATTAGAAGGTGAGGTGGAAGAGAGGGAAGTTGAGGTGGAAGACATATGTTGAGGTGGAAAGCAGGGGTGGGGGTGGGGGTGGGGGGGTGGGGGGTGGAGGGTGAGATGAAAAGAGAGAGAGAGAGAGAGAGAGAGAGAGAGAGAGAGAGGGGGGGGGGGGAGATTACACCACAATATAGATATAGGGTGCCAAAACAATAAAAAGGAAACAATCATCATATAAACATTGTTCACAGACTCATAAACAATTGATTCTTAGATAATGGGTGGGATGGAAAGAGAGCACTCTCTTCTGCCATTAAGAAAAAACCAGTCTGGTCTGCCACATGACTGTGATGCTATCTGTCTAACCTAATATGACAGACCATGGATCAAGATGTGATGCATCAAAACAATTGGTCTTAGCCAGGTTGCACGAGTCTAATGTTGGGGACAAGGCAGCTCCAAGGTCATGCAGGCACTGGGTTTTTCACATTTTCACAGCATCATGTGTATACACTGTGAGAGCACCTTGATTTGGCCAAAAGTATCACCACTCTGCCACTGTCATGGATATTATTGTATTTTTATTAGGGGTTTTAACTTGAGATAGAAATGTTTAAGTGCAGCAAATCAATTGTCTATTTGAAACCATAGAGCTGGTCTGGGTGCTGACACATGCAAGCACATACACAAGCACAGGCACAGGCATGCGCGGACCACACACGCGCGTGCGCTGCCGCGACCAAATGCGCACACACACACACACACACCACACACACACACACACACACACACACACAAAATGTAGTTTGGGTTGTGAATCAGATTTATTCTACTAGTTACAAGTTCTATAGGGGTTGATGTCTCTAACAGAATAAATAATTTATTTAAATATTTTTAAGCACACTTTTACTTTTAAATAAAACCAAAATTATGACTATACATACTGTTTTCAATGGGAACCTTATTAGTCTGTTTGCTGATTTTCCACACACATAGTGTGTTATCTGCTGAGCCAGTTATAATATAATCAGGATCAAGAGGGCTCCACAGACAACACAGTACAGCATCACTGTGCAATGAACAATTTGCTATCGGCTGTTGAGATCTAACATCCCACACCTGAAACGTAAGAAACAAACAGTTATTTCTTTCCTGCAGAGTGCAGAACACTGGAGTAAGCAGGAAAAATGTCACATTTCATCACATTTATAAAGATGTGGAAGACAATTTCTATCTTGCAAATTAACGTATTGCTTCGATTGTTTCAATGACATTGTAAGTCAATGGTATTATTTTAATAAATACAAACCAACTGTCTGTTCAAAGACATACAACGTGACTGTGTTTAATCCAGGGTGCCCACTATGCAAGTAGGAGTGAAAAACCAATATATATATAAACAAGAAAAAATTCGTGCTACAACATGTCCTTGGTTCTTGCCACCCATCTATCTTAACTTACATACTACTTTCTGTCTCAGCATTTCTTCTCAGTAACTTTGTCTTTCTTCACTCCCTTTTCGTCTCCTATATCTTTCACTTAGTTATCAACACTTATTAACTTGTGAATAATGTTTCAGCAGTAATCTTTGCCTTGCCTACCACCGTATCTCTCATGTTTTCATATCTCATCCAATGCAGTACCCAACAGTCAGTCTTTCTTGTCATCCCATATGGTAACCTGATCCACAGTTATGGGCGACTTTTCCAAAATGTAGCCCTTTTCCTAAACCTTATCAGTCCTCTTCCGTCACCCCTCTTCCTTTTCCTTCTACCCTTCAGCAAGAAGTAAGAGCCGCTGGCTCCGAAAGATTGTAAACTTTAATACCTTTATTCAAGTGTTCTCCTGCCATTGGGAAGTAGATTCCATTATTTCTTCAAAAATTGATTACTTTTGTTGCTATGTTAGCCCGTGTAGTCACAAATTTTGCTCGATATCCACTACAATCCTATTTTTGATAACAAGCACAGATGTGGTACTCAGTCAAACGCTTTTCAAAAATCCTGAAATACAGCATCTACCTGACTGCTTTGATCTATGGCTTTCAGCACGTCAAAAGATAAAAGAATGAGTTGGGATTCACAAGATTGATGTTTTGGAATCTGTGCTAGCTGGCATGAGGAGATCATTCTGTTTGAAATACCTCATTACATTTGAGCTCAGAGTATATTGTAAGATTCTACAACAAATGGATGTCAAGGATACTGATCAGTAGTTTTGTGCATCACTTTTGCCACTCTTCTCGTAGACAGGTGTGATCTGTGCTTTCTTCCGACTACTGGGAATGGTTTTTTGTTTCATCAATCTAAGGCAGATTGCAGTTAAAAGAAGGGCTAACTCAGCCGCAAAATTAGTATAGAATCTGACAGCGTTCCCATCCTTGGTGTCCAGTGAGACTCAAAAAAAGTTCCCTGTGTTTTCCAGGTTTTCTAGGCCAGTTTTTGATTTTTACAGGGTCACACTGTGCTTAGAGCCTACCCAGTTTTGATTGATTTTATGACAAAAACTAAAAATTTTGCCAACATGTAGGAAGTAATGAGGGATATACTCCGAGTTCAAAGAAAAAAAAATTAGTTTAAAATGAACATGGTTTATTTTAACCAAGAAATAAACGTACCGGGATATGACAACAGAATTAAGTGGGAAATGTGTTGTGGATAATTAGATGGTTCAGTCACATTAATTTAACCATTGCCTGTGTTTGAAATCAATGTCCAAGAACTACTCACCGATGGATGTGGCAGCACTAGTAGGGGATGGTATGGTATATAAAGACCATTGGGTGACGCAGAATATAGTGCAGTTGTTGTCGTAATGCGGACATGGAGCAATTTATCTGATGTCTACATGGATATGATTGTTGGCTTTCGGGCCAAAGGTGGAAGCATTTTCATTTACTGCTAAATTTGTAAACTGTTCAAATACTGCTGCGGTATAGTATAGTGTGCATGGTAGTATGGTGCTAGAGTGACAGTTTCACCTGCAGCAGAGAGTGCGGTGATATGAAACTTCCTGGCAGATTAAAAATGTGTGCCGGACCGTACTTGAACTCGGGACCTTTGCCTTTCTTGGGCAAGGTCCTGAATTTGAGTCTCAGTCTGGCACACAGTTTTAATCTGCCAGGAAGTTTCAAAATGGCACTATCTAACAACGCATTGAGGCAACAGTGGTACATCACAGGCCATAGGTAATGGAGGGAAATTACGGCTGCAGAGATGTGTATGGGTGAACAGATGTGCAACTGTTGCAAAACTGTCCATCTAGATGAATCACAGGGATACCAATGGTGTCTCCTCAATGACTGTTCAGTGATTGTTGCTGCCGTTGGCCCTCCACAGCAAGCACCTAGTTCATGCACCTATGCTGACTGCTGTTCAGTGGCAATTATGTCTGGAATTTGCAAACTAATAACAGCAACTGGACATCCACTGAGTGTTCTGATGAACTTAGTTTTGTTCCATCAGACAGATGGCTGTTGGTGAGTATGACATGAAAGTCTGAAAGCAAGGGTCCAGGCCAAAGGGGCAAATGTTATGGTCTGTGGGAATGTTTTTGTGGCATTCCCTAGATCACATCATTCTGGAAGGCCCAATGGATCAACACAAGCACGTATCTGGTCTTGGAGATCATATTCAGGATTTTGGCAGTTGGTCCATTAATGTGACTGGACAATGTAGAATGAGACTTGGTAGCAAAGGAAGTATGAAGTAACATTATTAATAACTAGTCAAATTAGGAACAATCAGCTGTTGGCAGCACACAAGACATAAAAATGAAGAGCATTATATATGCAAGTAAAAAATTACACTTTTTACATAGAGATTTAAGAATAAAATCCAAATACCATCTGAACAAAATGATTAAGGAAGGAACAGTAACAGACAAACAGTCCATGGGTGTATTGCTTGTTCATGGTGTCCAACGGGCACAATATTTCATGATAAGACATGTCACCATTAATGAACTGAGCTTCTGAGGTCGCGTGGCCAACTAATACCCCCTGCCCCCAAAAGCCATCCCTTCTACGATCCGCGGTTGGGGAGATGCTAGCGTTGGCATCTGTGGCAGTATTGATGCAAGCACTCTGTTCATCCTGATCACCAAATCATTTTGTTTCCTGAGAGTCTTCTTGATTAAACTCAGTGCTGGTTCCCAAGTCTTGCTGAGATTATAGCAGCAATCTCAATTGCTGAGATCGTCCCTGGTGCGAATTTCTATGGCCCCTCTATCGACACTGTCCCAGTATTTGGAAGTCTGTGTCAAGATCCTGGTACATTCGTTCTCCATTGTGTGATTCTCAGACAAATAGTTCACTGCAACCGCTAACTTGTTGGGATACAAAAGTCGAGTGTGACTCTGGTGTTCTTGGCAACGATCTTTAACAGTGTACTCTGTCTGTCCAATACACATCTTTCGACATTGGCATGGAATCTGGTATATACTGGCCTTCCCCAAACCGAGCTCACCTCTGAGGCTTCTCAATGATGCCCACTTTTATTTGGTGGGCAAAAGGCAATCTTTACTCAGTGCTTCCTTAATGTGCTTCCAATTTTTCTAATAGTGTGCCAGTGTATGGTATAAAGGCAGTGGCTGCCTCTTCCTCTTCCATCTCCACAGGTTGTACTGTTGTGGGGTGAAGAGCGCATCAAGTGTGTTTTCTGGATACCTGTTATTTCGAAATACAGTTCTGAGGTTTTCCAGCTCCTCAGGCAGACACTCTGCATCTGAAACAGAGGATGACCGGTGTACTAGTGCTTTTAGTACCCCATTCCTCAGCTAAGAGTGGTGGCAACTGTCTGTATGCAAATACAGGTCAGTATCTGTCTTCTTCTGGTACATGCCATGAACCAAGGTGTCATCAGCTCTTCTCCTGGCCATGAAGTCCATGAATGGCAGGTAATCTTCCTTCTGCTTCTGTCTTCATAGTGAATTTAATGTTGGGATGTATGGAGTTAAAATGTGTAAGGAAGTCAGCAAGTTTGCCCCTTCTGTGGGGCCATATAACAAAAGTGCCATTCACATAAAGAAAAAACAAATGGGTTTCAATTTGGAGACGCCAGGGCTTCTTCCTTGAAGTATGCCATACACAAATTCACAACCACAAGTGAGAGTGGGTTGTCTACTGTGACTCCTCCTATTTGTTCATAGTATTCTCCATTAAACAGAAAATATGTGGAGGCCAGGACATGCCTAAAAATCCAGTGGTCTGTGTGTCAAATTTCTAACCAATAAGCTCTAGTGACTCTCATAGAGGTACCCTGGTGAACAATGAAATGACATCAGAACTCACAAGGATATCCGAGTCTTTCACTCTGAAGTTGTTGAGACATTTTACAAAAACCACGGAACTGCAGATATGATGAGTGCATTTACCCACATTTACCCTATCAGGTAATTTGTCAGCAAATATATAGGTGCCCTAATGTTGCTGACAGTGTGGTGCAAAGGCACCTCATCTTTGTGGACTCTAGGAAGTCCATAAAGTTTTGAGAATACAAGTCCTTAAGGTAACAGTTTCCTGGCAATCCCCTCTTGTAAACCCGTGTCCTTGAGAAGAGCCCTAGTATCGTTCTTCGCCTTCTTTGTGGGGTGAGTGTTGGTCTTCCAGTAGGAGACTTCATCTAGCTGGCTCTGCGTTATCCCAAAGTAGTCCTTGTGGGAGAGAACAACAGTTGCGCTGCTTTTGTCAGGAAGTAAGACAACACTCTCAGGGCACCCTCTCAGGTCCCAAATGGCCGCCCTTTCTCTGCTGGTAACATATGATTTCAAAAGCTTAGTTCTCGTCAGAGCATGGCAGGTTTCACAACATACTTCTTCAGCTGTTTTAGGCAGTAGTTGTGCTGCAAACTGTTCAACTATGCTGATGATGTCCATGACCGAAGTGGGAGCAAAGTTAACTCCCTTCTCAGGAAATGAAACTGCATCATTACTCTGCTCCAAGTCAGTCAGATTGTTCACGATCTTACTTGGTGCCTCCAGTGATGAATTGTCAGAGAGACGTGACAACTTTAATATTTGACGTCCTGTAGCTTTCCTTTGAGCAGAATTGGCTGCCACCCAGGTAACACTATAAATCCAGTTCTAGGTCCAATAATTATAATGATTAGCCAACTGCAAATATCATCTAAATAGTTCCTGGGAAGTATACTCAAGGCTCCAGCGAGAAAAGTACACTCTCTTATGTATCAAGGCAAGGCTGGCCCGCTTTTCAGTTTTCCTGGCTGCTGCAGAATCGATGTGCTGCCTGACCTTAGCAAAGTTCGGCACAACATGCTGGGCACAAAATCTCTTCAGAAATGCTAGAGCACTCAGCAAAAGGCATCTCTGATGGTAAAGCTTGTCGAATTTCTTCATGTTATGATACATCTCCTCCCCATAAAGTTCTATGATGTGATTCTTTAGTTTCTCCCAATTCATTTGTCGAAAAAACAGTCCACAGGTGTACTGCCAGTTCATTGTGTCCAACGGCCACAATATTTCGGTGATCAGATGTGCTGCCAGTGTCAGATGCGCTAACGAATTGAGCTCCAGAGGGCACGCGGCCCACTATATCCCCTGCTCCTGCAAGGCATTCCATCTGTGGCCCGCACCATGTCCTTGCTTCGGCGGTTACAGAGACACTAGCATTGACATCTGTGGTATGGATGATGTAGGTGCTCTGTTCGCCCTGGTCACCAGATCGTTTTGTTTGCTGAGAGTATTCTTCACTAAACTCAGTGCTGACTCCCAAGCCTTGCTAAGATTAACCCCAATCTCGGTTGAGAGATCGTCCCTGGTGTGAATTGTTATGACATCTCCAACAAGGCTGTCTCAGTATTTGGAAGACTGTGCCAACATCCTGGCACTTTCGAACACTATTGCGTGATTCTCAGACAAACAATGCCCTGTGACTGCTGACTAACTGGGATGCACGAGTCTAGTGTGCCTCTGGTGTTCTCGGCAACGATCTTCAGCAGTGCTCCCTGCCTGTCCAGTACATGTCTTTTAACACTAACATGGAATCCAGTACATGCTGACTGTCTGCAAACTGAGATCATCTTTGATTTCAAAGAGGATCTCAGTTTGCGGAAGGCCAGAGTATAACAGATTCCATGTCAGTGTGGAAAGACATATGAGGCGTGTTCAAAAAGTAAGGTTACTTTATATTTTTATGAAAAAATATTTATTTATTCATCAATATGCATGTTGTTCCCTTCAAAGTAATCCCCCTCAGATACAGTACACTTGTGCCAACACTTCTTCCAATCCTCAAAGCATTTCTCATAAGCACTTTTTGGTACAGCCTTGAGTACTTCCAGCGATGAAGTTTTTATTTCTTCAATCGTTGAAAATCTTCATCCTTTTATAGATCTCTCCACTCTGGGAACAGGAAAAAGTAGAAGGGGGCCAAATTCGGTGAATATGGCGGCTGAGGCATGGTTATCGTGTTGTTTTTGGCCAAAAAATCTCTCAAGCAATGATGAATGAGCAGGTGCATTGTCTTGATGCAAAAGCAATGAATTGGTTTTCCATAATTCTGGACTTTTTTGTGTATTGCTTCCTTGCAAACAGCACATAACATCAAGGTAATACTCATTACTGACCCTACGACCTTGAGGCAAAAATTCATGATGCATTACGCCACAGTAATTGAAAGAAACAGTGAGTGGAACTTTGACATTTGATCGAACTTGGCATGCTTTTCTCGGTCTTGGCTCTGCGGGATGCTTCCAGTGGGATGACTGGGCTTTGATTTCGATGTCATAACTGTAAACCCATGTATCATCACCAGTTATGACCCTTTCCAGCCAATCAGTATCATCACTGATGTCATTCAAGAGCTCATGAGCGATGCTCATGCGACAGTTCTACTGATTAGAATTGAGACATTCTAGAACAAACTTCACTGATGCACATCTCATGCACAAAGCATCAGAAAAAATTGCACGACAAGAGCCGACTGATATGCCAACATTCTCAGCAACTTCTCTTAAAATAATCCGACAATTTTCGAAAACAATTTTCTTCACAGCTTCATTATCACCTGTTATTGATGTGCTGGGGCGTCCAGAGCAAAGTTCATCATTGGCATCTCCTCAGCCATCTTGGAAGAGCTTGTATCATTCGTAAACATTTTTTTTTTTATTTAGAGCAGACTCACCACATACTACAGTCATCATTTCAAGTGTTTTAGCACATTTGATTCCATTTTTCACACAAAATTTGATGCAAATTCTTTGCTCCACTTTTATAATAATCGAAAATCGTCAAGCACACTAAGACAGGTCTAACCTTTCTATCTGTCAAACACAAACTATGCTGTTCACTTGAAAACAGTGAACATATGTCTGAGATGTGTGTACCAACATAATAAAAAAATATCAATAATGTAATTTACATTGCCTGCAAAATTTGAAAAGTCACCTTACTTTCTGAACAGCCCTCATATATTGGATAGACAGGACACACCATTTAAGATCATTGCCGAGAAAACCCGAGGCACGCTCAACTCATGCATCCCAACATGTCCACAGTTGTAGAGCACTGTTTGTCCCAGAATCACGTGATGGAGTACGAACGTACCAGGATCTTGGCACAGGCTTCCAAATACTGGAACAGCATTATTAGAGAGATCATAGAAATTCGCAGCAGGGAAAATGTCACCAACAAAGGCTGTGGCTATAATTTTAGTATGACTTGGGAATCAGCACTAAGTTTAATCATGAAGACTTTCAGCAGACAAAACAATCTGGCAACAAGGGAAAACAGGGCATCTACATCAACGCTACCACAGATGCCGACATTTGCATCTCTGTGACCCCTGACACAAAGACAGGTGTGCGGATCACAGTTGGAACGGCTCTCAGGTTAGGGGATATAGTCAGAAGCACACCCTTAGGAGTTCAGTTTGCCAGCGCACCTGATGATGGCGACATGTCTGAATGTCTGATCACCAAAATAGTGTGTCCGTTGGACACTATGAACTGGCAGCATACCGATGGGCTGCTTGCTCAACAAATATGCCAGGAGAAACTGACGAATCACAGTAATACACTAGTCTAACGAGGACACATAAATGGACAGTAAGTCACAAACAAGTAGTTGCAGTGATAGAATTACTACCTCAATCAGATAAATCTCTTTCTCACCTCTTTCCATGAGCTTTGTTTTTTATAGTTTGTAGTGCTCTTAGGTTGTCTCTACTCACTTTTTTCTTTCTCTCATTTTCTTCTGACTTCTCAACTGTCCTTTTCTCTGGCACTATGTCATGGCACCTATCACATGCATTTTTAAAGCTGTGTATTAACTGTTTTGTGATGATTACAGATCAACCCCCCCACCCAGTGACCTTCATGACATCGCCAACAGTATGAACAGCTATGAGAAAGGTTTCAGTCAAATTATTACCAGAATGGAGTTGTCAGAGAAACCTCTTTTAAGGCAGGCACAGTCATGGAAAAGACTGCAAGAAATCTTGATAAATCTCTTCAAATTTTCATGTCTACTCTTCACCCAAATGGCCATAATCCAGAACTGACTGATGTGAACATGATACTCATCAAATTCTTTGAGGACTTCCTTTACTGACATCATCTCCACTAAACTTTGGAACTCATCGGCAAAGGTGCCATCATCATGGCCACCAAAGCAATATAAGGTAGTGAGACATATCAATGCAGTGCATAACTGTCTATTCTCATGGTCAGCATTAATTGGCACTTTGGGGACAGAACATGGAACGCCTTTCATAAAGAAATAAGCCAGGGGCTATTTATCCATAATTGTGGATACCATACTCTTCACAAATGTAAGGCACTCATTCTGGAACACCAAGATATATTTCTCCAATATGTAATATTGACCCAGATCTTCACTGCTTCTTACCTGATGTCCACTTTCTGAGGCTGCTACTGATTTTAATTGTTATTCAGATCTGTGCTGATGCTACACTGTTTCTACAAACTTCTGCTTGGACAAATTTTCTCAATTAATTCTTTGACAACCAACAACAGGGAATTACAGAAGAAAGGGTTTACACAAGCATATCACTGAAATTTAGTCATAAACAAGTCAACCTGAGCAGCCACAGTTTCAAAAAAGGTGAAATGAACTGTCAGCATCTTGCCCCTAAACGACTCACACACTACCCCATAGTTAAGACTCCCAGGAATTACAGTAGTGACCTTAGGCTTTGGTTTTGGTTTTGCCCACTTCTGTTCCTTCTTCACTCTTTCTACTGCCTTTACACATTTTTAAACATTTGCTGAGTCCAGACAGGTGCAATTTTATTTTCAACCCAACAAACAGCAAAAAGCTTCTGTGGGAAAACAGACGTGCTTGTAATATTGTTGAAATCAGCTTGGCAGGAGGGAACATTGAGAAGATTACACAAAGTTCTCAGAAACTGAACAAGATTCCAACTAAAGCTAGTAAAACCTGTCTTAAAGCCATCTTGCACTATATGTAGGCCACATGTCCCAAAGTCCAAAAGCATGTTACCCTCTCAATTACCCTTGCCTTTGAGCTGGCTTTTCAGCTCTCTTAGAAATGCTTCATTAACACAATGGCGATCCATGGACGAATTAATAACTTGTGTTTTTAGATTTACCTCCAATTGGATGCACCTGCCTCAAATTCAACTAAACCTTTTATAGCACTTTTTCTCAAAAACACTGAAGTGAGGTACCAGCTTGAAATGTGGCACAACCACTATTCGAAAAACATGCAAACATATCAAACACCATCACTATCACATCACATGCAGCAACACTCTCCTGTAGTTATTTTGTGGAAAATGGCTCCAGTCTAAATGCAATGCCGCATTTTATTTTTGACTTCTAAAGCTGCATTTCAAAGGAAATGTTACTGGCTGCTAAGGTGCCAATGTCCTGAGAAGACTGGTGCCTCACAGCAGCCAACAGATAGAAATGGATCTCTGTCTTCATCATGGCATCCCTCTGCACATAATCTAGTATCATCAGCCACAGTCCAGAAGTTCCTGTAGCAGGTGCTTGATGTGACTGCCTCAGGGTAATGCCTGGTAGCTAGGACACACCACAATTGCATGATGCACTCCCTGCCTGCATTGCAGCAGACTAAAAGTACATGGAAGCTGATTAGAAATACTGCTTTTTTTCACTGAAACTGGTTATTTTATTTCCGGTACACATGGTGAATCAAGGGTATCATCAAGATTGTCCTTCCATTGTCAGAGTTGACATTTAGCTGGAGGCATCCAGAGGTGGCAGGTGGCACTGCAGAGGCCATGTTCAATGCAATAGCAAAAGTTGAACTGACAGTCGCATACGGAGCAAAAATCACAAACTCATGTCTATTTGCAGTGAACAGCATGGATATAGACAATGTAAGCTTCCTAGCAGCCTGGAGCCCAGCTTACTTCTTTCCTTTGCAAGACTGGATAAGGTTTGCTTGTCTGTATTTCTGAGTGACAAGTTGATTTTACACAACATGAACCAAACATTGAATTTTTCAGATGTGTGCTCTATGATCCACCAAAATTCTCGATACTCAGTCCAGCAAGGGTTGAATACACATTTACAGTTCGTTGAGTAAGCCTGAGGTAACATAGGCATTAGACAGGATCATACTTAAACAACAAAGTGAGATGTGATCCAAGAGTTCACAGAGACAGGATGCCACTAGAAAATTTCACAACTGTGCTTTTTTCTTTGTCATGAGCAACTTCCACCACTCCCCCTCACTTATGTGTCTCCCTGAGTGGGTCCAAAGCAAAGTGATAAAATCTTCCTTGCATGTGTGTAATTGAAAGTAGTTTATGTTGACTAAAACCCACAGCAGAATTGGAAATACTGGCCATTGTGGGTAAAAGTGATGCAAAAAGTCATCTCACCCCAATACCTTAGGCACCTACTTCCACAGTCCCCACTCAACATCTGACCCCCTGCATTCCACTGCAAGTTTTAGCTCAATGTCAATTAAGCCAACAACTACATGCCGAAGCCCCAATGACTCCTGGTTAGTGTTCTAATTACACAATAAGGTTCCTACCACTAAAGATCTGTAATCAATCTTATTTGTACACAACATAATGAGATAGACAGCTGTTAGCATGCACAACAGTAATTTTTTGTTGTTGTTGTTGTGGTCTTCAGTCCTGAGACTGGTTTGATGCAGCTCTCCATGCTACTCTATCCTGTGTAAGCTTCTTCATCTCCCAGTACCTACTGCAACCTACATCCTTCTGAATCTGCTTAGTGTATTCATCTCTTGGTCTCCCTCTAGAATTTTTACCCTCCACGCTGCCCTCCAATACTAAATTGGTGATCCCTTGATGCCTCAGAACATGTCCTACCAACCGATCCCTTCTTCTGGACAAGTTGTGCCACAAACTTCTCTTCTCCCCAATCCTATTCAATACTTCCTCATTAGTTATGTGATCTACCCATCTAATCTTCAGCATTCTTCTATAGCACCACAGTTTGAAAGCTTCTATTCTCTTCTTGTCCAAACTATTTATCGTCCATGTTTCACTTCCATACATAGCTACACTCCATAAAATACTTTCAGAAATGACTTCCTGACACTTAAATCTATACTCGATGTTAACAAATTTCTCTTCTTCTGAAACGCTTTCCTTGCCATTGCCAGTCTACATTTTATATCCTCTCTACTTCGACCTTCATCAGTTATTTTGCTCCCCAAATAGCAAAACTCCTTTACTACTTTAAGTGTCTCATTTTCTAATCTAATTCCCTCAGCATCACCCGACTTAATTCGACTACATTCCATTATCCTCGTTTTGCTTTTGTTGATGTTCATCTTATATCCTCCTTTCAAGACACTGTCCATTCCATTCAACTGTTCTTCCAAGTCCTTTGCTGTCTCTGACAGAATTACAATGTCATCGGCGAACCTCAAAGTTTTTATTTCTTCTCCATGGATTTTAGTACCTACTCCGAATTTTTCTTTTGTTTCCTTTACTGCTTGCTCAATATACAGATTGAACAACATCGGGGAGAGGCTACAACCCTGTCTTACTCCCTTCCCAACCACTGCTTCCCTTTCATGCCCCTTGATTCTTATAACTGCCATCTGGTTTCTGTACAAATTGTAAATAGCCTTTCGCTCCCTGTATTTTACCCCTGCCACCTTTAGAATTTGAAAGAGAGTATTCCAGTCAACATTGTCAAAAGCTTTCTCTAAGTCTACAAATGCTAGAAACGTAGGTTTGCCTTTCCTTAATCTTTCTTCTAAGATAAGTCGTAAGGTCAGTATTGCCTCACGTGTTCCAGTGTTTCTACGGAATCCAAACTGATCTTCCCCGAGGTTGGCTTCTACTAGCTTCTCCATTCGTCTGTAAAGAATTCGTGTTAGTATTTTGCAGCTGTGGCTTATTAAACTGATTGTTCGGTAATTCTCACATCTGTCAACACCCGCTTTCTTTGGGATTGGAATTATTATATTCTTCTTGAAGTCTGAGGGTATTTCGCCTGTTTCATACATCTTGCTCACCAGATGGTAGAGTTTTGTCAGGACTGGCTCTCCCAGGGCCGTCAGTAGTTCCAATGGAATGTTGTCTACTCCGGGGGCCTTGTTTCGACCTAGGTCTTTCAGTGCTCTGTCAAACTCTTCACACAGTATCGTATCTCCCATTTCATCTCCATCTACATCCTCTTCCATTTCCATAATATTGTCCTCAAGTACATCGCCCTTGTATAGACCCTCTATATACTCCTTCCACCTTTCTGCTTTCCCTTCTTTGCTTAGAACTGGGTTTCCATCTGAGCTCTTGATATTCATACAAGTCTCTTTAATTTTCCTGTAGGCAGTATCTATCTTACCCCTCGTGAGATAAGCCTGTACAGCCTTACATTTGTCCTCTAGCCATCCCTGCTTAGCCATTTTGCACTTCCTGTCGATCTCATTTTTGAGACGTTTGTATTCCTTTTTGCCTGCTTCATTTACTGCATTTTTATATTTTCTCCTTTCATCAATTAAATTCTATATTTCTTCTGTTACCCAAAGATTTCTACTAGCCCTCGTCTTTTTACCAACTATATCCTCTGCTGCCTTCACTACTTCATCCCTCCAAGCTACCCATTCTTCTTCTACTGTATTTCTTTCCCCCATTCCTGTCAATTGTTCCCTTATGCTCTCCCTAAAACTCTGTACAACCTCTGGTTCTTTCAGTTTATCCAGGCCCCATCTCCTTAAATTCCCACCTTTTTGCAGTTTCTTCAGATTTAATCTACAGGTCATAACCAATAGATTGTGGTCAGAGTCCACATCTGCCCCTGGAAATGTCTTACAATTTAAAACCTGGTTCCGAAATCTTTGTCTTACCATTATATAATCTATCTGATACCTTTTAGTATCTCCAGGGTTCTTCCATGTATACAACCTTCTTTCATGATTCTTAAACCAAGTGTTAGCTATGATTATGTTGTGCTCTGTGCAAAATTCTACCAGGCGGCTTCCTCTTTCATTTCTTAGCCCCAATCCATATTCACCTACTACGTTTCCTTCTCTCCCTTTTCCTACACTCGAATTCCAGTCACCCATGACTATTAAATTTTCGTCTCCCTTCACTGTCTGAATAATTTCTTTTATTTCATCATACATTTCTTCAATTTCTTCGTCATCTGCAGAGCTAGTTGGCATATAAACTTGTACTACTGTAGTAGGTGTGGGCTTCGTATCTATCTTGGCCACAATAATGCGTTCACTATGCTGTTTGTAGTAGCTTACCCGCATTCCAGTTTTCCTATTCATTATTAAACCTACTCCTGCTTTACCCCTATTTGATTTTGTGTTTATAACCCTGTAGTCACCTGACCAGAAGTCTTGTTCCTCCTGCCACCGAACTTCACTAATTCCCACTATATCCAACTTTAACCTATCCATTTCCCTTTTTAAATTTTCTAACCTACCTGCCCGATTAAGGGATCTGACATTCCACGCTCCGATCCGTAGAACGCCAGTTTTCTTTCTCCTGATAACGACATCCTCTTGAGTAGTCCCCGCCCGGAGATCTGAATAGGGGACTATTTTACCTCCGGAATATTTTACCCAAGAGGACGCCATCATCATTTAATCATACAGTAAAGCTGCATGCCCTCGGGAAAAATTACGGCCGTAGTTTCCCCTTGCTTTCAGCCGTTCGCAGTACCAGAACAGCAAAGCCGTTTTGGTTATTGTTACAAGGCCAGATCAGTCAATCATCCAGACTGTTGCCCTTGCAACTACTGAAAAGGCTGCTGCCCCTCTTCAGGAACCACACGTTTGTCTGGCCTCTCAACAGATACCCCTCCGTTGTGGTTGTACCTACGGTACGGCTACCTGTATCGCTGAGGCACGCAAGCCTCCCCACCGACGACAAGGTCCATGGTTCATGTTTTTGTTATATGTCCAAAAAATGAACTGTGTGCAAACCTATCACACCCTAGTATTCCTGGTTCCAAATTGATGGATTTGAATAGGCCACAACCTCCCCTAAAAGCACATGTCTTTGTGATAAAAACCATGTTAGCAAACAAAGCAGTACATCTGAAAAGATGTAAATGTAAACCACCCAAACACATCACAGATCCTTGAGCATCACATTGTGTTACAAACACAAAGAATCATGACACAACAACAAACTAGCATAGGATGGCCATTGTAATGGTACTTTGACTTCCGTGCCTCCGCCAATACAAAGTTATATTTTACGATCGCGCACGCAGAAGAGCGCTGCGCCAGCGACCGATTTTATAAATAATTTTGTTCTTTTTTTTTTTTACTTTTGCGTAGGTTTTTGTTTTTAAGAACTAATGGAGGACTCTCTCTCTTGTCTTGATACGAAAGACGTGTATTTTTCTGCGCTGTGTTGAATGTGCCTTTAAGTGAAAATTAAAATTACATTACAAAGCGAGGTTGTTTCAATAGCTAATGAGGAGAAGATAATAAAGGTAACACCACAATTGGCGACCGTGACAGGACTCGAACCTGCAATCTTCGGATTGCATTTCTATGTGAGGGACGTAGTTATCAATTTTGTGTTCTACCCTTTGGTCTACGAGTGAGTGCTGGAGTATTTATTGAAGCCTTAGATGCTGTTCTTGGACCACAATTGTTATCGCAAATCACAGTTTATGTTGACGACATTGTCATTGCCACCACTACTTGGGAAGAACATGTAAATCTTTTGAAGCAACTTCTGACTAAATTTTCTGACGCAGGTGTCACTATCAATTTATCAAAGACGAAATTAGGGAGGAGAGAAATCAAATTCCTTGGTCACATCATATCAACTGCAAGAAAAATTGATGCAATAAAGAATTTTCCATCCCCACAGAATCTTAAACAACTCAAAGCCTTTCTTGGTCTCTCTTCATTCTTCAGGAAATTTGTACCCTGCCACCTTCTTAACAGTCCACATCTTCTATCTTTACTCAAAAGAAATAATATTTGGAAATGGACAGAGTTCTGTCAGACAGATTTTGAAGCAATTAATAATGCTTTAGTTTATGCACCGTTGTTATGTCATCCTGACATGACGTCAGACTTTTGCCTAGTAACAGATGCAAGTTCCTATGGGCTCTGAGCATTTTTATTCCAAATTCATGTAGAAGATGAACAAACAGTCATCAAACCTATAAGTTTTGCTAGCCGCACGCTCACTGAATGCGAAAAGTCATATTCAGTGACCAAGTGCGAAACACTTGGCATAGTATGGGCATTTCGCAAGTTTCGCTACTTTCTATGGGGAAAATGTACTAAGCTTTATACTGATCATCAAGCTCTTTCTTTCCTGCTATCATGCAAGTTATTACATCCACGTCTTGCACGCTGGTGTGCATCACTACAAGAATATGATTTTGATATTATATATATAAAAGGAGAATCCAACATTATAGCCGATGCTCTATCTTGTTTGCCACAAGGCCTACAAGAATTTTCAGATGTGACAGAACAAACATCAGATTTCAAAATTTTACTCATGTATGACGGTACATTTGCACCTTACTACAAAAACATGTGCAGGAAGTTAGCCATATTGCAGGACAATGATCCCAGGTGGATCCAGATAAAGAATAAATTACATGCAGGAACAGACCCACATCTTGAAAAATATTACATATTACACAAAGAAGTATTATTTCACCGACGAAACCCTGAATCACAGCATTGGTGTGTTTGCTTACCTGAAGCTCATGTTGATGATTTTATTTTATTTACACACAGAACTTGGGGACACTATGGTGTAACCAAATGTACAGATAAGATTATACAATATTGCTACTTTCCAAATTTAAGGCGAAGAGTATTGAGTAATATTAGGAAATGCATCATATGTCAGAAAGCCAAATATTCTAATCGCACAAGCATGAATGAATTGCACCCAATCATACCTAAGAGGCCATTACAGCTAATTTCTTTAGATATTGCAGGACCCTATCCACAAGCACGTGGAGGAATGAAATACATCCTTGCTGTGTTAGATGTTTTCACAAAGTATTTAAAATTATATGCTTTACGTTCAGTTTCTACCACTGCTATTACCAGACGTCTATTAACAGATTATTTTGTAAGAATAGGAAAACCTGAAGTTATGATCACGGATAATGCAGCATATTTTACCAGTTTAAAATGGAAGACATTTATTGAAGAACAGAATGTTAAACATATTTTAATTTCAAGATTTCACGCAGCAGGTAACCCAGTAGAAAGAACATTTCGAGAATTTGGACAGTTTATGAGAACACACACACCAGAGAAGCACACAAAATGGGTAGAATACCTAGCACCATTTGAACAAATTGTGAACAATTTAACTCACATTTCTACTGGATACACACCAACTGAATTAATTATGGATAAAACAGAAAGAAATGAATGGACAGACCCTCTACCTAAATTTACAGCAACAACAAATCATGTTAGTTTAGAAGAAAAGGTAAGACAAGCTTACACAACATTATGTGATAAAGCTAAGGAAAGAAAGCAGAAATATGACAGAGGTGTCAGGAAAGCACAAACATTTCAAGTTGATGAGTTAGTTTTACTAACAACACATCCTAAACCCACAAAACTGAAACATTTAAACAGGAAATGGCAGATCTTATACTCTGGACCATACCGAATTGCAAATATTCCACACCCTGGCTGTTATTCATTAGAATATCCATTAACACATAAACCCAGAGGTCTACATCCACACAGGCATTTGAAAAAATACATACAGTAAAATGTTAGCTAATGAGAAGAAGATAATTAATATGATATACAGTTATGATGAGCCTACATTTAAGTTATACAGATACTTACAATCTAATGAATGCAGGAAAGTCTAGAAAGCAATGTGAACCCTTCAATAGCTAATAAGATATTTGGTTATAAGAGGAGTTGCTATTGAGGCGTATACACATTAGAGGAGGCATATACACATTAGAGGAGGCAGAGAACTGAACAGAATTATTTTCTTTAGGAGGCATGTGATAATAGTAATGTTGATATGAGTGATGTGAGTGACTGAATGAGATGAGTGAATGTAATTTTAGTTTAATAAGAGGACAAATAGTAATACGAAGAGAGGTAAATGGAATATAAGATGAGAAAAGGGTATTATTATTATTATTGTTGTTGTTGTTGTTGAAGTAAAAAGTAAGTGGTGATGAATAAGAGGAAAAAATATATATATATAATGCTGAGGAATAAGTATATGTTATTTTGTGAAGAATGAATAATGGATAGGTGAGAATGTGATGAGTAATTGAGAATATGTTGAGAGGGGAGAAACTAGATTTGAACTCTATATCACATGTGCTCATGGAATACAGAATGAAAGTAGTGGAAAGAATATTATTTATTGAAAGATTGGTATGCCGGAGATAATAACTTATGTGGTGTCTTATATATTCTTATAACTAAAGGTGAAAGTATAGATTTATGTGGAAAGAATTATTTACAGCAGCCACTGTTGGAAATATACCAGAAGATTTAAATCTATAACACTTTAACACTAATCTAATGGGAACTTGTAATGGAATTTTTGGAGTTATGTAGGCTTGACACTTCAGATTGGAAGAATTATTTAAGAGAACATATTTAGCAGTCATCTAATGACATAATTAAAGCTCATCTACTGAACTGAACTAATGCACCATTAAATAGAAAGGAGAATAAGGAGAAAACAAAACGTCAGTCCTCTGTTGCGGCTCATGCTCTCATCCCTCCTTTAGAAAAATTTATACATGTTAATGAAATATTTGACATTATATAATTCGTGATTATCTGACAGTATGGAGAGACACACATATTTATTTATGAATAGAATTTTACAGGTACCACAAGGTAAATACAGAATGGATACACAGCATGGAACGCAGCAGCAATTATCTTTTATATATATATATATATATATATATATATAATGGAAGGAAACATTCCACGTGGGAAAAAATTATATATAAAAACAAAGATGAGGTGACTTACCGAACAAAAGCGCTGGCAGGTCGATAGACACACAAACAAACACAAACATACACACAAAATTCAAGCTTTCGCAACAAACTGTTGCCTCATCAGGAAAGAGGGAAGGAGAGGGGAAGACGAAAGGAAGTGGGTTTTAAGGGAGAGGGTAAGGAGTCATTCCAATCCCGGGAGCGGAAAGACTTACCTTAGGGGGAAAAAAGGACAGGTATACACTCGCACACACGCACATATGTGCGAGTGTATACCTGTCCTTTTTTCCCCCTAAGGTAAGTCTTTCCGCTCCCGGGATTGGAATGACTCCTTACCCTCTCCCTTAAAACCCACTTCCTTTCGTCTTCCCCTCTCCTTCCCTCTTTCCTGATGAGGCAACAGTTTGTTGCGAAAGCTTGAATTTTGTGTGTATGTTTGTGTTTGTTTGTGTGTCTATCGACCTGCCAGCGCTTTTGTTCGGTAAGTCACCTCATCTTTGTTTTTATTTATATATATATATATATATATATATATATATATATATATATATATATATATATAAATAAAAAGAAAGATGATGAAACTTACCAAACAAAAGCGCTGGCAGGTCGATAGACACACAAACAAACACAAACATACACACAAAATTCTAGCTTTCGCAACCAATGGTTGCCTCGTCAGGAAAGAGGGAAGGAGAAGGAAAGACAAAAGGATATGGGTTTTAAGGGAGAGGGTAAGGAGTCATTCCAATCCCGGGAGCGGAAAGATTTACCTTAGGGGGAAAAAAGGACAGGTATACACTCGCACACACACACACATATCCATCCACACATACACAGACACAAGCAGACATTTGTAAAGGCCTTTACAAATGTCTGCTTGTGTCTGTGTATGTGTGGATGGATATGTGTGTGTGTGCGAGTGTATACCTGTCCTTTTTTCCCCCTAAGGTAAGTCTTTCCGCTCCCGGGATTGGAATGACTCCTTACCCTCTCCCTTAAAACCCATATCCTTTTGTCTTTCCTTCTCCTTCCCTCTTTCCTGACGAGGCAACCATTGGTTGCGAAAGCTAGAATTTTGTGTGTATGTTTGTGTTTGTTTGTGTGTCTATCGACCTGCCAGCGCTTTTGTTTGGTAAGTTTCATCATCTTTCTTTTTAGATATATTTTTCCCACGTGGAATGTTTCCCTCTATTATATATATATATATATATATATATATATATATATATATATATATATATATATATATATATATATATATATATATATACCACACTGATGTACATACTTGTAGGATCCTAAGATATTTAGAGGGGCACCACTCTTAGAAACGGTAATAGAGGGGTACCACTCTTAGAAACAGCAATAGTGGGGACACCACACTTAGAAACGGTATTAGGTATAGGAACTTTTACGTTATATTAAGTTAACATGTATTTTATTTATCATATTTTATTTTGTGTAGTCCACTGTAGGGGATGACTTTACTAGTATTTATGAAGTAGTTAGCAACCATCCCATGAACCTATCCTCCTACAGAGGGCTGTCTTGAGGCTTGAAATATGTGTAAATTTTATTCCAGGAGACAAGATGAATTTTAAGTTGAATATTCTAGCGAGTTGCCACAATTATCTTCAAATGAGCTAACAAATACAATAAATAAAATGTATATTTCAATCTGAATGTAATGTAATTCACATGTCAGCACAATAATGAATGTAACGTAAAAAAATTTACTATATTTTTCATTTAATTCTCTATATGTACTATATGACAACAATGTAACTACCTCATGTAATGATTAATTGTAAATATTTGTATATTTATGTACTTACTATATCAAGAAATGTATTTTAAGGAGATGTTAATGAGCTGCAAAGGACTTGTGCATGTAGCACATGATTTATATAAATGGAACTGAAAATGCAAAGAAGAAACCAACGTGATGGAACACTGGTCAAGCAATATTTACGTAGTGTCAATATGCTTTGAAGTGTATGGTGTTGTGGAAGCCAGCAGGTCTTCAGGTTGGTGTAAAAGACAAGCTCATCACGTGTCGTAGGCAGTGAGGTGTTTCCTGTGCCCTCATTGACCATTTATACCCCGGTAGACGCCACCAAAATTCGACTACTGGAGATCACAATTTCGTGTTGACACATTGAACAAACTTTGGATTTTCTGCAAGTCACACGCAAGAGATCCAGGCAGTACACACACACACACACACACACACACACACACACACACACACAGAATCCGATACTACGTTTAAAGACATTGGAGCAATATAATAGAAACATTTATTGTTCGAATTAATTCCATTGTAAACACGAATCATGTGAACTGAATTCAAACGCTGTGCTAAGCAACGATAATACGCTGCAATTCAAAGACATTAATGTTACGACTCCTAAAGAAGATACACACCAAAAAGACTGTATACAAAGACTGATATGCAAAGAGCATTGTGCTCAGAAATATTTTTTCTAATATGTAAATTTCTTATTTTCTTATTTATATATATATATATATATATATATATATATATATATATATATATATATATATATATATATATATATTTTCTATACTGCCACGCTCGCTTGCGGAGCGTGTCAGTAGAGGAGGCATTGTAATGGTACTTTGACTTCCGCGCCTCCGCCAATACAAAGTTATATTTTACGATCGCGCACGCAGAAGAGCGCTGCACCAGCGACCAATTTTATAAATAATTTTGTTCTTTTTTTTTTACTTTTGCATAGGTTTTTGTTTTTAAGAACTAATGGAGGACTCTCTCTCTTGTCTTGATACGAAAGACGTGTATTTTTCCGCGCTGTGTTGAATGTGCCTTTGAGTGAAAATTAAAATTACATTACAAAGCAAGGTTGTTTCAATAGCTAATGAGGAGAAGATAATAAAGGTAACACCATACCAGGCTATGGTGACAGGCATACCAGCTATTCCATGTAAACAACAACAAACCTCTGCATAGCTAATCTGGACTTGGCCAGGCTGAGCTGGTTGGCTTGCTGCTGATGGTGAACAGTTAGCACAGTACTGCATCAAGCCAAGCAGAGTGCAGACAAATGCCTCTGGCCAAAATCAAATGAGACATCATGTCTTTCCAGGGTTTTTATGGAAAATGGAAAAATTTCTTGTGTTCCCTAGAACAAAAAAATTCCCTGAGATTTCCCTATCTTCTAGGTTTTCCAGGATGCTGGACATCCTGCCATTGAGCCCTAGTAGGAAGAAAGGAAGACTGATTTTAATTCCTATTGACATCAAGGCCATCAGAGACTGAGTGCAAGTTCGGATTATGTCGATGGGGAAGGAAAACATCCGTCCCTCTGAAAGAAACCATCCCACAGGAAACCTAAATTTGGATGGATGGCTGTGAGTTTGAACCACTGACCTACTGAATGCGAGTCCAGTGTGCCATTGGGCCCTGAAGGTTTATTCATGTTTAAGGATTTCAGCTCTTTCTTACCATCAATGACTCTAATATTTGTTTCAAGCACCTTTTCAGTGACATGAGTATTAAACTGGAGGCAATGCTCCTGAGTGTTCCTTGGTAAAGATGCAGCTCAAAATCAGAATGAACAAGGATGGGTAATAAAAATAACTGTCCTTTTGAAACATACTGTCAGGCCATTACCCCCAGGTAATTTAGGGAAAATCTGAAGCTCGAAGGCTTTAGAGACAATCACACCCCAGTCCTCTTGAATATGAACCTGTGGTCTTAATCATTACACCATCTTAATCAATGAACAAGTCACAAGTGATGAGAGTGATGACTGGGAACGTACAATGGATAAACATTTTATGAAGACAACGTGGATGTTTTAAAATTTCAAATCGTTCGCAAGATGAATGAAAATCACAAATGGTCAAAAATGAAAATAGTGATATTCTAGAAATACTGCCAAATGAAGTACATAAAGCCACTTGAAGTATGGAAAAAGGAATTTTTCAGTAGAAATGATTAAAGCAGGATGATAAGTCATACAAAAGGAACTTCCTGGAGTACAAGCGATACTGTGGTGGCAACTTCCACTAACAAATGTAAACAACAGAGGTGCAGTAACTGTGGTGGCAACTTCCAGTAGCAACTGTAAACAACAGAGGCACAGTAACTTTGATAGCAGTTTGAACTGACAACTGTAAACAACAGAAGTGCATTCAACCGATCAGTTGTTAGCAGGCAGTGTTAAGTATTGGTTATGTGCCTGTAGTGTGTCAATGTTGTTGTAATAAATCTTAATGAAGCAATATCTCTAAATCAAGTGTTCAAGACATTCTCCAGAATGTTTTGAAGAAGGCAAAAGTGTGACCCAAATCTGTTCCTCACACCTTGACTTCCGAAGAAAAATTATGCATGTTCACCTGCAATGACTTGATTGAAATCGAAAATGTGAAAAATTCTTTTCTCACATGGGAGAAGGGGGGGGGGGGCAGTTTTATTATCACAGGTTATGAGACTTGGCATCAATACAAACCTACCTCAGAAGGACAAAGTATAGAAATTCACATGAAGTGTCAGCACTTTGACAACATAAATGACATTCAAGACTGTCACGCGCGAGTTGAACAACACTGCAAACAATGTTTCCAACAGTTGCACTTGGTTGTATTAATGTTCAGTAAATGTAAGTGTAGGTGTGTGTGTGTGTGTGTGTGGGGGGGGGGGGGGGGAGAGATGTAAACTATCTGATGCATTTAAACCACCATCTTAAAACATTTTTCTATTTTTTCATGAAGCCAGTCCCAAAACTATTTGGACTTACAGAGTATACCTATTCACTAAACTTACCAACAACACAAAGAAAAACATTAGATTTTAAAAAAGCAAATGAACAAGCAGCTATCAGTAGCCGGTGTACCATTCACAAGGTGCGAACAAAATTTAGAAACAAGCCAAAAGTACAAATCACAACTTTATAACTCTTAGATTTTGAGAAAGATTTCGACTCAGTTTCAACCAAATCTACACTAAATAACCTTATGAAGTAAGGAACTTGTTCAACCTATGTTAGTATACTGGAGAATACATATGTGAACATTATAGATTTCATCAGGTTTCTTCAGGATACTAACAAATACAAAAAAGAACGAGGTGTCAGGCACAGAGATTCTTTAATGAAAACTATTCTCAACAGCACCAGATGTAATTTTTAGACCTCAAATGCATAATATATACACTGAAAAGAAATAGCATGCACAGTAAAAACAATCTGGATTGGTTTTGGTTAAGTAAATGACTTTTTCAGAACAAAGATTATACAGTGTCTGAAATGGACAGACAAAACTGTAAAATTGCAAGGTGACAGAATGGCCAGTACTTGCCTTCAAGATGTGAAACTTCAGTGTAGCTAATAGACACTTAAAAGAATACTCAGCTTTTGTTCTGTTAGTTCCTTTCACAGGAACAAATGAGGAATATGTTTGAGAAGATTGAGAAGAGGTACCAAACTAATTGTGAGGACAAGAGGGGCGGAGGGGAGAGGCATGAAGGAGGCCTGAGTGGTCTTCCCCTCCTTCCCAACCTATCCCTCTTTCCTCTCATGGGAAGGAAAAAAACACTTCTGATTACTAGGCAGTTTCTTTACCTTTAAATTTGCCAACTGACTATACTGCAATTGTCGCCAGAAGTAAGTATCATTGTTGTTGATGTTGTCAACACTGGACTATACAGTCTTTTGTTGCAAGTTATTTCTGAAATATCCTTTTTTATTCCAGTTTTAAAACTGTGGTTTTTGTTGAGGTCTTCTGTCCAAAGAGTGGTTTGTGGCAGTCCTCCATGCTACTCCATCCCATGCAAACCTCTTCATCTCTGATAACAACTGCCATTTGAACTTACTTATTGTAGTCAGACCTTGGTCTCTCACTGTAATTCCCCCCCCCCCCCCCCCCCCAAATCTCCCAACTCCCAACGCACAAACTTCCCTCTATTACCAAACTGATGATTCCTACCAGCCTCAGGATGTGGCCTATCAACCAGTCTCTCCTTTTTCTTTGAACTAGTACTCTGAGACAAGTACTCCTCTGTCCCAGCATGACCTTCAATGTTTATATTTTAAAAGAAGAGCAACATCTACTTATCAAATGTTGAAACAGGGATAACTGAGTAGGATTTCTGGCATAAAAACTTCACAATGATTACCGTAACCTTTATTTATTTTCCACATTTCCTACAGACCATTTCTGATGAAATACCTACATATTATAAATTGTTGGGATGTATTTGTATGTGTGTCAGCTCCGCAAACTGTTAAAAGTACAATAAGATATTCTATATGAAATAGTGGACCACAGCTCACAATAATTAAGCACGAGTCCAACAGGCAAAGCACTGATCATCTCAATAATAAAGTAATTCATCCTTTTCTTAATCTACTAAGTTCACTGACTGATATAAAATTCATTTCAATAATCCTTATTAATATGAGATACTTAACTGCGCTGTTCCATCATACGAAGCAGATACAAGCTGGCCACTAATATGTGGACTCCAAGACACACTCACTACCCTGCTCAAATGTCCACTCAACTCAGCCATTGGTTTTCTGTCAGTGGTTGCACTACCTAAAGCACAAAAAAATAAACTGGAATCTAATATTTACAAAATTAGCAAAAGACTACCAAGCAATTATTAGCATGCCATTCAAAGTTAAACGCTTTTTCTAATAACACGGAAGATAAAAACTTAAATCTGATGGGCATAGTAAGTGCAAAAATAAATTTAAAAATAATATCAGTGCTACAAACCAACAATGAAACCTGAAAAAAATACAACATAACAAAACAATTAAAAGTATCAGTTCCATCAATCAGCAATCAACTTCGAAGTCTATAATCTGCACTATACCTATACCCATATCAAAAACAAATTCAGAGAGAGGCTGTGATTAGGGTCACTGATATGTATCTAATGACAAGTCTGTTAGAAATACATGTACTTAGGTGGAAAAAATGGAAACTAAAATAGGATATCTGAGTTCAATTCCCCATGTGCAAATACATTTTTCTGACATTTATGGCTCAAATCAGTGTACTATATTGAACAATTTATATTCTTAAACAAATAATTTCTAAACAAAACAATAGGTCGGTAAAACAGACTTGGTCGAAAGAGTAGTCTGATTAACATAATGTCTCAACAACTTTATTGCCAGTTACAATCAGTGAATAGGTGAAAGTGCTGTGTCTGACAATAAAATTGTTAAAACAAAGTGTGTTTGTGGTTGGCATTAATGTTACAAGTCAACAAGGAATACTGCAGTATCAACGGTCTGTTCATTGACTGCACTCGGTGCATTGCCCACAGCTCTCATCGTCACAGAAGATACCTTTAAATCAGCTACCAATGAACTGCTGCTACAGAGGGCTCGTTACATACCGCCAGGTGGTACTACACATGCCATCAGGTGATGCTGAATTCGCATCACCTCGCTGCCTGCAATTATGACTGATCCATGTCTTTTTAAGCCACTGCACTCAGAGCTCCACTTCTGATTGTCTTCAGATTATCATCAGGGATCAGACTACTACCTGATCACACCAAGTGTACGGATGACAGTGGAGTGAGATCTTATGAACATAGTAAAATGTCAGTGAGACTTTATGAATCCAGTGTAATGGCATTGCTACTTCAAGTGCTAGCAACTATTCGAAACTGGTACTAGTGGAACAGAAAAAGAAAGAAAGAAAAAGAGAGAGAGAGAGACTAAGGGATTATAACCTATGAATGCTTTATATAGGATTATGTATTATCCTTCTATAGTTTTTGAGTTCTAAAATGTACATCTAGTTCATTACATCAATGGATGTAGCAGCTATTTCTGCTGACAAATTCATGATTGTGACTACTCGGATCCGCAGAAGTAGTTTTGACACAGTTGCATAATAAACTAATCAAAATTTTCTTCACTGCCAATGGAATTAACTGAAATTTGTCTTTTCTAGAAATATCTAGGAGTGGAAAGTGTCTAAATTTCACAATTTTTGCATTATTATTATTATTATTATTCTTTCTTTCCTTTCTGAGACGTAATGTCTGGTCAAAAATGGAAAGTGACGCGGACCTTGATCAAGCGTGACTTCCTTTTAACTGTACGGTATATGTTATATTACATTTAGGAACTTTCGGGTAATTGAACATGTATCAATAATTACGGATTTCTGTAGTTGTACATATAAGTTTGGATGTAGCTGTATTGCATTGATGTACTGGTGGATATTGTGTGGTATTACTCCTGTAGTTGATAGTATAATTGGTATAATGTCAACTTTATCCTGATGCCACATGCCCTTGACTTCCTCAGCCAGCTGGATGTATTTTTCAATTTTTTCTCCTGTTTTCTTTTGTATATTTGTTGTATTGGGTATGGATATTTCGATTAGTTGTGTTAATTTCTTCTTTTTACTGGTGAGTATGATGTCAGGTTTGTTATGTGGTGTTGTTTTATCTGTTATAATGGTTCTGTTCCAGTATAATTTGTATTCATCATTCTACAGTACATTTTGTGGTGCATACTTCTTTGTGGGAATGTGTTGTTTTATAAGTTTACGTTGTAAAATGGTTCAAATGGCTCTGAGCACTATGGGACTTAACATCTTAGGTCATCAGTCCCCTAGAACTTAGAACTACTTAAACCTAACTAACCTAAGGACATCACACACATCCATGCCCGAGGCAGGATTCGAACCTGCGACCGTAGCAGTCGCGCGGTTCCGGACTGAGCGTCTAGAACCACGAGACCACCACGGCCGGCCCCCTTTATGTTGTAAGGCAAGCTGTTGATGTATTATTTTTGCTACATTGTCATGTCTTCTGGGGTATTCTGTATTTGCTAGTATTGTACACCCGCTTCTGATGTGATCTACTGTTTCTATTTGTTTTTTGCAAAGTCTGCATTTATCTGTTGTGGTATTGGGATCTTTAATAATATGCTTACTGTAATATCTGGTGTTTATCGTTTGATACTGTATTGCAATCATGAATCCTTCCGTCTCACTGTATATATTGCCTTTTATTAGCCATGTGTTGGATGCGTCTTGATCGATGTGTGGCTGTGTTAGATGAAACGGGTGCTTGCCATGTAGTGTTTTCTTTTTCCAATTTACTTTCTTCGTATCTGTTGATATTATGTGATCTAAAGGGTTGTAGAAGTGGTTATGAAATTGCAGTGGTGTAGCCGATGTATTTATATGAGTGATTGCTTTGTGTATTTTGCTAGTTTCTGCTCGTTCTAGAAAGAATTTTCTTAAATTGTCTACCTGTCCATAATGTAGGTTTTTTATGTAGATAAATCCCCTTCCTCCTTCCTTTCTGCTTAATGTGAATCTTTCAGTTGCTGAATGTATGTGATGTATTCTATATTTGTGGCATTGTGATCGTGTAAGTGTATTGAATGCTTCTAGGTCTGTGTTACTCCATTTCACTACTCCAAATGAGTAGGTCAATATTGGTATAGCATAAGTATTTATAGCTTTTGTCTTGTTTCTTGCTGTCAATTCTGTTTTCAGTATTTTTGTTAGTCTTTGTCTATATTTTTCTTTTAGTTCTTCTTTAATATTTGTATTATCTATTCCTATTTTTTGTCTGTATCCTAGATATTTATAGGCATCTGTTTTTTCGATCGCTTCTATGGAGTCACTGTGGTTATTCAATATGTAATCTTGTTTAGTGTGTTTTCCCTTGACTATGCTATTTTTCTTACATTTGTCTGCTCCAAAAGCCATATTTATATCATTGCTGAATACTTCTGTTATCTTTAGTAATTGGTTGAGTTGTTGATTTGTTGCTGCCAGTAGTTTTAGATCATCCATGTATAGCAAATGTGTGATTTTGTGTGGGTATGTTCCAGTAATATTGTATCCATAATTTGTATTATTTAGCATGTTGGATAGTGGGTTCAGAGCAAGGCAGAACCAGAAAGGACTTAATGAGTCTCCTTGGTATATTCCACACTTAATCTGTATTGGCTGTGATGTGATATTATTTGAATTTGTTTGAATATTAAGTGTGGTTTTCCAATTTTTCATTACTATGCTTAGGAACTGTATCAATTTAGGATCTACTTTGTATATTTCCAATATTATTATTATTATTATTATTACAGTATTCCTTAATTTGTTATATCTGTTCTTGCAGTGTTTTAAATTTTGTATATAATGACAACTTCTGGAGCACAAACACTGCACTTATTCAGTTTCAGAACCAACAAATTCAACAGTTACTGGCAAGCATTATCAGACTGCTAAATCCATAGTAAGCACAAGAAACTATAGCTTAAGCACAGAACTCTGGAGGCCAAGTGCCACCGCCGCCACCTCCCTTCCACTATTTTGATGAGAAACAAGAGGAATGGAAGGAGTACTAAATCCAGCTCAAACATTTCACAGCCTACAAAATCACAGGTGACTCGTGATGTTCTTTCTTTTGTCCTTGGGTAAGGAGTATCCATATTTAGGTTCCATACAAAACTGTTCCCTCATGCAGAACCCCAAGCCCTATCCTACGAGGAAGTCACTAGCAAACTTGATGAATTTTTTTGAAGTGTAGATTCATGTAACTGCTGCTCATTTTAAACTTTTTCACACGCATCATAATAGTAATCAGTTTTGCTAAAAGTGGATCGCTGAACTCAACGGCATGACTGGAAACTATAAATTTAGCTGCACTTGTGGAGCTTCTATTCAAGATGAAAAGTTTCATGATGTCTTTATTCAGAACCTTGCAGACAACACAATGAGATTCTGAAGCATTGCAATCCTTGTCGTAATGACCAACTTAAAGTAATCAAAGCTCAGAGAATATGGAAATTAACTTTAATTTGCTTGTTGTTGCATAGCTCAACAGCTGGAAGCCATGGCATAAGCAGGACATGAGATGACCAGTAACTTATACTGCAAATTCACATGCCCTGAAGTCTTGTGTCACGTATTATGTTATACACGATCACAAACACTCCTCCTCCAGATAAGCGAAATTCCAACACTGTCAAAAATCAGGACACAAGCAGCAAGTGTGCCTCCAACAGAAGCACAAAGCACACTCTGTCCCAATTCAACCTAGATTTGAGCAAATGGAGACTAATATGATTTCACATTATGAATTTATACCCGCTTCTCCTGGCAATGCTCATAGGGACTGTAGATACAAGTGCAAAAATTGTGAATCAACACACAGAGTACAAAACTTGGCTAATTTGCATCAGCTCTCCTCACATGAATAAACAGCAAATGGCTCTGTCCCTCGTAAAACAGAAAAAGCAGTCCTCCAAAAGCTGAACTGACAGTTTCATACAGAGAAAACCCACAAACTCCTTATATCTTTACAGATTTGCAATCAATTTGTACCATTCCAGTTAAATAATATTGCTTCAGTCACAATTGATTCATCAAACTACTTATGAGCAATTGAGGACAAAGTATCTCTGTGTTTGAGATGTATACTTTGCTAGTAAAATACTGAAATATGGCTGTATCAATGCTATTCACAATAGTTCAAACACACTCATGTCTTAGTATATTTGGCATCTATGCGTTTGATTTGTTTGGATTAGATATTGAGGACAATGTACATGCTATTGATATACAAGTTTCTCATGTCAGCATTTATAAGTCATTTGAAAAATGAGGACATTTGTTTGATGGCACATTGAGATGTGCAAAGCATTTTCTGACACAAATCACAATCAAATACAATGCTCAGACAAAAGTATCACTTCAGCCTTCCAATGCCTCAGGCCATTAATGATGAAGCTGTTTCTGAACTTGTCTTAAAACCTATTTCAGCTATTCAATGGGCATCTGCTCTGGTTATCACAAGAAATCTGAACAGGAGAATTAGACTTTTGCTGACTTTAAGCACCACTTGACACTCAAATGGTTATCGATTCTTTCGCAGTTCTATGTACTGAGGAGTTAACTGGACAATTCTTCTCTAAGACCGATTTAGTTAATGCTTACCTCCAACTTCCCCTGGATGAGGAAGAAAAGGGGGAAAAAAAGGAGGCCAATAAAGATGTTAGCTCATATCAGTACCAGCATCTTCCCTTTGGAAGCGCATCTGTTTCTCCGTTTTTTCAACACTTTCTTGAACAAGCTATGTTGAAATTTTTGTCATGTTCAAATTATTTGGATGACATCACTGTATCCTGACAAATGCTGGAGCAGCATCTCAAATCTCTTTTTCTAGTTTTAACTGGCACAGGGCATAAGTCTAATTTATAGAAGTGTTCATTTTTCAATACAGAAATTGCATATCTGGGACATTTCATTGACATCCATGTCGCTCACCCCTTGACTGAGCATTTAGTGGCCATCTGGAAATTGCTTCCTCCTAAGGATGTATGAGACCTTCAGCCAGTTATGATAAACTGACCTATTATATCAAATTTATTTGGACTGCAGTGCAAATTGATGCTCCTTTGCATCACCTCCAGTGTGAAAATGTTCCTTTCCAATGGACTGGAGAATGCAAACTACCATTTTAAAAGTTGAAAAATGCACACTTAATTACGCATGTCTTATTCATTTCGATACTAAAAAATATCAGTAGTGCTTGCAGCTGATGGGAGATCACAGGGAGTGGGGACAATTTTATCTCACAAGGTTGGAAACGCTGAATGCCCCATAGCTTTCGCTTCGAAGACACTGAACGAGGCCCAAGCCAGTTATAGTCAGCTGGGAAAGGAAGCCTTAGCCACCATCAACTGTGTCATGAAATTTCATCAAAATCGGCATGGTTGAAATTTCTCATGACGGATCAAAAGCTGTTGTCTGCTCTTATTCGTCCGATGAAAGATAAGCTTGATCATACAGCACGAACCTGCAACACTGGTCACTACTTCTGCCCAATTATCAGTATGAAATTCTCTATCGCCCTACTGCACAGCAGCAAATGCAGACACTCTTGTCTCATTTACCTATGGGAAATGATCAGGAATTCAATGCATCAGAAGCTTCTTGTCTTCAAACTGACCAACCTAATACACACACGCAGCAAGATTTTCCCATTGATTGTTGAGAGATCACACAAGCTACTGAACAAGATCAATCACTACAATTGCCCAAGTATTACATATGGATGGATTGGCCTGTAATCTGGAAACAATTCCAGATGCCAAAGTATGCAAATACTATGCACAATACAACAGCCTTTCTCCTCAGAATGAACAAACAATTCATGATTACCACTTCACTGCAACAATATGTTTTGAAACTATTACGTAGAAGACACTGGAGAATCATTAGAACTAAGCAGCTAGTGCACCAGCACTGTACATGGCTTGAGTTGGACGAGCAAAGAGAACAGATGACTGCTCCACAGTCACGTGTGCATTGATAACCAAGCAGTGCCACGCCAAAAATTTGTAAATTGGCTTCAACCTGACAGTCACTGGAAACGCATAAGCGCTGATTTTGCTGGTCCTTTGCCAAGTACAGGGTGGGTGATTACCATCGATGCACACAGTAGATATCCATATCTCATTCCAATGAATTCAACAACTAGTGCCATCACTTGCTAGATGGTGCAAATCTGTTTTCATGTCGAACTTGTGGCTGCCTAGGCCTGTTAGCCGTCTAGTCTGATGATAGCGGCAGTTTGATGCAGTTGTTTCTCTCTAAGTGACCTCGTGACTGCCATTGTATTTCAATGGAACATTTTATTCCAATTGACAAACATGTTATATTTTTACAGTTTAATTTTTATTCTTGTGATTTTTTCAACTTGACAAGAGCATTTTGCTCAGATGTTTTTCACCTATGGTGTGATTACATGTAAGTACACTGTTTGTACAATATATTGAAGTAATCCTATTAATTATATTGTATTTTTGAGCCATGTCATTATATTTTTTAGATAAACCTATGTAATTTTTATTCTGATGAAGACCGACTTAGAGCTGTCGAAACCATGATCAATTTGACAACGATTTTATGCAGCCAAGGTGGCTATACGTACATTCTGTAATTAAACACTGATCTTTCATTTTTTTAAATGTTAACTTGTGGCTTCTTTTTCTTGTTTTCAACTCTTAATACAGCATAATTGTGTTTGTACTAAATGAAGTAAGTTATTTTTTCTGTAATTAAATTTTAATTATTTTATTAAACAATGTCTATTCACTGTCTAAGGTATTGCATGGCTGAGTGTACACAGATCTATCAAGACTCCAGCGACCTGGCAGCCTCATTAACTCTTCACATCACTGCCATTTACTGCTGGCCCTTACACTCCGTAATGCCTTCTATATAATCAAATATTTAACTTTCTAAACCATTTCCTCTTGGCATAAACGATGACAGAGCCAAGTAACCAGTTAAACTGTTCAAGGTAGGGAATTATGCCTCGAGATATTATTCATCTATGGTCTAGATAAGACAAATTGCATATGAGGAAAACAATGATGAACTGCATTCTCCCCCATATAAGTATAAAGCAGAAGATTCTCACATCAAGTCTGCATCTGCATTGCTTCCACTTAATATTTATACTGTTGTTAAATCTTGCACAAAATCATCAATCAAATGAATGTCACATTAGATCATCAAAATCCTGACATGGTTGGAGGGCCCTGTCCTTAATGCTCCAAATGTTCTCAATTGAGGAGAGATCCGGTGACCTCGCTGGCGTAGGTAGGGTTTGGCAAGCACGAGGACAAGAAGTACAAACTCTCGCCATGTGTCGGTGGGCATTAACTTGCTGAAATTGCAAGACTGTGATGGCTTGCCATGAAGGGAAACAAAATGGGGCATAGGATATAGTTCACGTAACACTGTGCTGTAGGACTGCTGTGGATGACAACCAAAGGGATCCTGCTATGAAGAGAAATGGCACCACAGACCATCATTCATGGTTGCCAGGCCGTACGCTGGGCAACAGTCAGACTGGTATACCACTGCTGTCTGGGACATCCCCAGACACATCTTTGGCTTGGAATCTCATTGACTGGAGTAGAACTGTCTTTGGTGATGAGCCCTTCTTCGAACTGAGCTCCGATGACCAGCAAAGATGTGTCTGGAGACACCCTGGGCAGCGGTGGGATACCAACCTGACTGTTGCCCACCCTACAGCCTGACAGACAGGAGTAATGGTCTTGTGTGCCATTTCATTTTATAGTAGAACCCCTTTGGCATCCTTGCAGCACAGCAGTATATCGACTATCTTCGATGTCCTGTTTTTTTGCCCTTTGCGGCAGGTCATACTGGGCTTACATTTCAGCAAGTTAATGTGCACATGGAGAGAGGTTCTACTGTTGTCTTCAGGCTCGCTAAACCCTATCTTGGCCAGCAAGGTCATTCAATCACTCCCCAATCAAGCATGTTTGGAGCATTATGGGCAGGGCCTTCCAACCACTTCAGGATTTTGATGATCTATGTGCCAGTTGGACAAAATATGGCATGATATCCCTCAGGAGGAAATCCAATAAGTCTATCAATTAATGTTAATTTGAATAAATGCTTGCCATAAAGACCAGAGGTAGACCAACACGTTACTGATGTGCTCAATTTCTGAAGCATTTTCTCTTGAATAAAATATCCATTTTTTTTCAGAAATTGTAATCATTTGTTTGTCTGTGCATGTATATCATATCTATAGATTTCCGTCCCATTTGTATACTCCCTTTGTTGTACGTAGTCTTCTTTAATATAGTTCAGAGTTATTTATATCTACATGTATTTGTTAATAAATTATGCATCTATTAGTCATCCACAACATCTACCTTGCAAGTCAGCAACCTGATTAACCACTGACTATTTATCTGCATACTTTAATTAGCACATGAAAGGTGAAAGATGATGACTACTGAATATTTTAATAGCTTGACTAAAATATTAGTGCTACACACTGCTCTGTTATCTACATTACAAAAGTCACTTAACAGTAATTCTCCTGGTGCACAAAAATTGTATTCTCGTGTCGTTACTGTTCCACTCACAGTGTCATTCTCTAACGGACAATGTAGATGGCTAGCAAGGTCAGGAGTGTACTGCACACTTGTTCAACAATCATTAATTTACTCTTAATATTTTCTTAGCTTTTCAGATTGTCTTTCAAAATATTTGTAACAAGTGTTTATACTTAAGAGACCACAGCAACAATATGCCAAACATAAAAATGGACAATCTATGACATACTAATGAAGAGCATGGAGTACAGCTGGCCTTTTCTACACGAACATCTGTAGACAAAAACGGCCCCAAATATAAAAAAGGTCACTACAGATGCCTCAAATGATTTGGCAAAAAATATCTGAGTAATAAAAACAACAAACTATATTTAAAAATACAGCTAATCATTCACAAAATCACACAAACCGAGGATTGATGAGCACTGGAATCAACATTGTTAGTGTCACCAATGATCACATTTTTGCAAGTGTAAGTGACAAAAAGGAAATCAAAAATCACACAACATTGCAAAGGATTGCATGAGACCTTCTCAATACTACGATTAGTCACAGTGTTGTGTACATCCTCGAGCATTTAACATTTAAACTTAATGTTCTTTAAATCAACCTGAAAAAATGTTATGATAAACTCTGCTCTTACATGAACTTGTTTTCCATCAATGAAACATCTTCCATTTGGTTAAAGGAATGGAGTGGGATGATTTTGGACACAATAGGATAATGCGGTGATACATGACTCATTAAACACACCACATGAACGTTGCTCTTTTCTTATAAATAATTACATACCTTCCAACAGGCGCTTTAAATCATATACTTTAATTACTGTTTCATTAGATGCAACTGCCAACCAGTTTCGACATACTGAGAATTCTGTATCAGTATAGGTGCTAGCAGGATGCCACACCAAAGACTGTATTGCTTTCTTATGAGGGTAAAGTTTGATTTCTAATAAATCAGGAATTTTCCAGACTTGGACGGACCTGCAAAAAGTAAAACAAAATAAAACTCAATCTGTATGGTGATTCTGTACGGTACAGTTATTATACATTATTTGTTTTTTTCTCTTTATTTGTTATTTTTTATGCATATTTACTACTTACTATTCACTGCTTTCTATAATCTTTGACCAAAAGAAGACAGTGCTTACTACATTTACATGTCCCACACCTTTTTCTTCAAGTTTTCTTACACACACACACACATTTTCACCAATGGGATGCTCCAATCTATTAGTGGTATACTTCCGGGTGTACAGCCAATTTGTTGTTTCCATTTTATGCAGTATTTTCGACAACCTTCCCTCGATGTGTTAGTTAACAGAAGACTATATGAAACACTGGATCACAGTGTAAATAGGCAACTCAGAAGGTGTTCCATACATAGAGCTCTAACACTCTCACAATGAGTGACTCGCTCAGTAATTACATCAACAAACAGTACAGGATGAGTCAAAAGTCCTTGGACACCTTCATAAGTTGGAAGATTAAAGGGAAAATTGAAATGTGATAATGGGAACATAGGTTTGACGTGGGGCCGTAACTTTTGGAGTGAATGTCATTCATGGCCGCCATATTGAAATCCGCCATTTTGGATTCAAGTAATTTTTTTTAAATGGGAAGGGGGGGTGTATGACACACCAAATGACACTCGCTTGAGCTCTGAAATCGAGTGATGTAATTTGTTTTTGTCCATCTTGTACAGTTTAGAAGTTATTAATGTTCAAAGTTACCTTGATACATGTGTTGTAGCAGTCGGTATGAAGATAAATTTCCCAACTTGACTTGATTGAAATGTGGAACATGGATAATTCTTTTCTCAAAAAAATTGTACATGGTGGCAAGACTTGATGTTATCAATATGAACCTACTGCAAAACAACAAAGTGCAGAAATTCTAATGAAGGGTCAACAGCTTGATGACATAACTGACATTCAAGCCGATGTGACGCCAGAGATGAACAAGATTCCAAAGAATTACTTTTCTGACAGTTTCACATGCTTGTAAGAATTTTCTGCGTGTTGTACTCAGACGAAGTATCCGCAACATTCAAAACACCATTTTAATGCTTATCTATGCTTTATTAATCCAGTCTCGACACTTTTTGGACTAGTGCATTACACGAATCCCTGTGAAAAAGTCAGTACATTTTCCCATCCCATAACAGTCCCGAGGAACTAACAGTATAACAATAACAACTATTAATATCAATAATTTAATGATCTAGTCAACTTCACAAGTAAATGTGCAAAATAATGCCAAAGAACTAGTGTGTGTCACAATGTAAACTATAGTAGTTTTCTTGTGCAAGGCAATTCAATTTGTTCCGTTGCAAATGATAAAAATCAAAATTTTTGCATGAATTTCATTATTAGTTATCAATAGTTACGATGGAAATGCGAGTAACCTAGCCCTTGGAGTCCAGAAGACAATATTGTTGTATGTAGATTTGTTAAGCGTTTCAGATAAAACCTGTAATCTTACGAGAAAAAAAGGTGTCCTCAAAGGAATTTTTAGAGGCTGAATAATTATTCATGACATCTTAATACAACCACAAGATGAAAACAATTACACTACTAATCTTTAATTAAATAGCAAAACTAGTTACATGAGGTTCTAGGCTTGCAGCTGGATGACACTGACATCTTACCATATTTAGGCCCCTGGGGTATGACTCGTGGCAAGAGGTTCAGAGTAAATGTAGCATTGGCAATGTGAAGAGATTGGTCTGCTTAGCCATAAAATACAGAATTAGCAGCATACCAACTGCTGTGATGGTGACCATGCTGATCATGCCCCTCTACACCTTTGGATTACAATGGAGGCTACAGCAGAGGCATTGTAGTGATGTATTGCACAACACTTACAGAACCTGTGACGAAGCAAGCTGGGATATTTTTTACCTCCCTTCTTGTTTTGCCATCTGCCTCCTTCAATTCGTTTTTTTTTTTTTTTTTTTTTTTTTTTTTTCCCACTTTTAACTAATTACCATTAACAAATGTGAATATAATCTGTGTTTTCATAAAAGGGAAAGGTTGGCCCTCAGTTTTAAAGAATATAACACCAAATCTAATCTTGTGCTTAGTTTTATGTAGGTAATTGGTTTACTAATTGATATTGACTATTCCTTGTCAGTATCTTTTGTTGTTGGGGGAAATCAGTAATTGTCTCGCAACTTAAATTCTACTTTTGACGTATAAACAAACATAATTCAGTATTCATTATAAACATTTGGAGGAACAACTAATAGTAATCTTAAAGTATCTATTTGGCTCTATTTGTAAACCTGTTAGCAAAACCATCCCTTCATTAATTCCAAAGTAGTTAACAGTTTTGTCAAAAGTATTGTTTGCGTACTTATATTTGTTAATTTCATGATTTAAACAAATAATTCGAACCACCTCTTCTAGTAGAAAAAACTGTTAAAAAAGAACAAATTTTTCAATGCATTCAGTTAATTTAATGAGTTAAGTTTTAACTGTAATTTCTGTGTAGTTTCAGTACCTATTATTGTGAGGATAAATAAAGACCCAATTTTTTGTCAAAAAATAGTCAGTCCACAGCCGAGTTTCAGACGAGGAACCTGTGTTGGTTAGAATGACAACAATGCATCAACTAAACAGTGAAATAAGTGTTATACCAATAGGCTGTGTGTTAAAACAATGACAATGTCTGCTCCATACGTACCTTTCTATTCTTCAAGAACTGTATAATTTGTGATTAGGTTTTTACTGCTTGTAGATGATCAATAATAAACTACTGTAGCAGTTTGCCTGCAAACTATTAATGTGGCTCATGGAAAGTTAAACAATAGTGGACTGGCCATATTAAATGTGTATATGGGGTAGTTGTGTGAAAAGTGGAAGTAAAAGACTGTAAAACGCAACTGAGCATCTGTCACCTACATCATTTAAAGTAGTCTGTATTTGAGTTCCACACCCCATTTTTGAGCTAGTACATTGACACCGAGGGCAACAATCGAAGAACTAAATAAAGCAGGTAGAACTGCTACAAACCAATGAATGATGATCACCACCAGCAGATATGTTTTAGTTTGAACAGTGCGTTTAGACTTTTATACTCTTTGGAAGTTTCAATGGTTTGGGCATGTAATCTGATCTGGTTGGAAGCAACATTTCTACAGGGCATGACAATAGCTGCTTTATTATGATCCATGGTATCTGCTGATTTATGTGGTTTCTTCCAAGCACTCTCATCCTGGCTCAGAGATGCACCACAGATTAAATTAGATTAGATTAATACTTGTTCCATAGATCATGAATACGACACTTCGTAATGATGTGGAACGTGTCAGGTTAATCAAAGATGTCTGTACAAGATATTACATTACACAAAATATTGCATGACACTAATGTTTGCATGACACTAAAGTTTAAGTTGGTTTTTCTCCCCCCTTAATTTATATCTAAAAATTTAGCCAATGAGTAGAAGGGGTTGTCATCTATAAATTCTTTTAATTTATTTTTAAATGTTGGTTGGCTATCTGTCAGGCTTTTGATGCTGTTTGGTAGGTGACCAAAGACTTTAGTGGCAGCATAATTTACCCCTTTCTGTGCCAAAGTCAGATTTAACCCTGCATAGTGAAGATCATCCTTTCTCCTGGTGTTATAGCTATGCACACTGCTATTATTTTTGAACTGGGTAGAAGCTTGCACAGGATAGAGTAGCATGGAGGGCTGCATCAAACCAGTCTCAGGACTGAAGACCACAACAACAACAACGAGGATGAAATAATGATGAAAGACACAACACCCAGTCATCTCGAGGCAGAGAAAATCCCTGACCCTGCCGGGAATAGAACCCAGGACCCTGTGCGTGGGAAGCGAGAACGCTACCGCAAGACCACAAGCCCCACATACCATAGAGCAGTGAGTACCATGACAATTGGCATTATGTCAAAAACAAGAGATGTTAAACTTTCATTAAGATTTTGGAGACCTGTCACTTTATGTAGAACCGAATGCATGAAATACTATATCCCATGTACTGGAATCAATTATTACAAAATGTTAACATTTATTGAAATGGAAGAAGTGCATCCAGACTCGACCACTACTAGGGAAGAACATAAAATATTGTGGTTGACTGTTTGTTCCTAAGATACTTTGCATTTCCCCACAGGAAAGGCAATGGATAATCCATACCTAAATACGGGTCAGCGCATATGAAAATTCAGAAAAATTATGCTCCTTCTGTGGTTATGAAGAAATGTTTGTCTTTCTTCATTACCAATGAATCATACAGTAAGAAGGACTCTCTTCTGTTACTCTTAAAACTTAGTTAATTATGGCATGCCACACACTGTGATGCAATTTTAAAATCCATTCACGAGTGGTTAATCGTGGACCGAGATCCGATCATTCAATGTCGCCACAAAAAACTTTTATCCCTTGAATCTGCTAAAAAATTTTACTGTTACAAAAAGAAACCAATTTATACCACCACTCATTTTCCTTTCTATAAGAGGGTCATTGAGAAAACCAACATATCCTCAGATACAGCAGAACTTAAGGTTTTAAATAGAGGTCTTAAACATAATACCTCAACTTGTCTAGATCAGACTACTGTTAATCAACTGAGTGTGTGAAAATTGCCAGAAACTATTAACAGCAGTCATAGAAAGAAAAAGAAAAATAACCAATAAATTTTTTTTGTAATCTAAAACTCTGCTGATACTTGTATCACATCAAAAACAGTAAATTCCAACCTAGCCATTATACAAAGTATTATGAGTTTTCAAAATGACAGTTCATTCTTACATGTATCTATAAGTAGTTGGACATCATCCAAAATTGTCAGTCTGCATTTTTAAAGTAAATGAGTAACATCTATGTAGGACGTGCTCTCGTTGTTGACTCACATCACAATTACGTACATCCAATATGTGAAAATACATGGACTGACAACTGTGAAACTCAATAATTTTTAAACAAGTACTGTGGACTGTCATTGTGAACTGATTGAGTTATTGTTAGACTCAATGACTCATTTGATGGACTCACTTAAATGAACCACTGGAATGTAACTGTCTTTTAACAGGAACAATACTAAGTGATAACTGCAATATTTTCAAATCAAAATGAACTGTTTACTTCATTCTGTAATTGAAAATGTTACCACTGTGATTGTACATGCTAGCCTGAAGACCTGTGTTAATAATTTGTTTGTAGTGTAAAAACTTGACACTGTAATTAATAACTGAACTTCAAAGGAATTAAATGTGTGCATTACCATCATCTAAACTGTGGTGTCATGTACGTCAATGAACAAACATCACTGTTGTTGTGGTCTTCAGTCCAGAGACTGGTTTGGTGCAGCTCTCCATGCTACTACTCTATCCTGTGCAAGCTTCTTCATCTCCCAGTACCTACTGCAACCTACATCCTTCTGAATCTGCTTAGTGTATTCATCTTTTCATCTCCCTCTACGATTTTTACCCTCCATGCTGCCCTCCAATACTAAATTGGTGATCCCTTGATGCCTCAGAACATGTCCTATCAACCGATCCCTTCTTCTGGTCAAGGTGTGCCACAAATTTCTCCCTAATTCTATTCAGTACCTCCTCATTAGTTATGTGATCTACCCATCTAATCTTCAGCAATCTTCTGTAGCACCACATTTTGAAAGCTTCTATTCTCTTCCTGTCCAAACTAATTATCGTCCATGTTTCACTTCCATACATGGCCACACTCCATACAAATACCTTTAAAAAACGTCTTCCTGACACTTAAATCAATACTCGATGTTAACAAATATCTCTTCTTCAGAAATGCTTTCCTTGCCATTGCCAGTCTACATTTTATATCCCTTCTACTTCGACCATCATCCGTTATTTTGCTCCCCAAATAGCAAAACTCATTTACTACTTTAAGTGTCTCATTTCCTAATCTGATACCCTCAGCATCACCCTATTTAATTTGACTACATTCCATTATCCTCGTATTGCTTTTGTTGATGTTCATCTTATGTCCTCCTTTCAAGACACTGTTCATTCCATTCAGCTGCTCTTCCAGGTCCTTTGCTGTGTCTGACAGAATTACAATGTCATCAACAAACCTCAAAGTTTTTATTTCTTCTCCATGAATTTTAATTCCTACTCCGAATTTTTCTTTTGTTTCCTTTACTACTTGCTCAATATACATATTGAACAACATTGGGGAGAGGCTACAACCCTGTATCACTCCCTTCCCAACCACTGCTTCCCTTTCATTCCCCTCGACTCTAATAACTGCCATCTGGTTTCTGTACAAATTGTAAATAGCTTTTCGCTCCCTGTATTTTACCCCTGCCACCTTCAGAATTTGAAGGAGAGTATTCCAGTCAATCTTGTCAAAAGCGTTCTCTAAGTCTACAAATGCTAGAAACGTAGGTTTGCCTTTCCTTAATCTATTTTCTAAGACAAGTCGTAGGGTCAGTATTGCCTCACGTGTTCCAACATTTCTACGGAATCCAAACTGATCATCCCTGAGGTTGACTTCCACTCGTCTGTAAAGAATTTGTGTTATTATTTTGCACCATGGCTTGTTAAACTGATAGTTCGGTAATTTTCATATCTGTCAAAACCTGCTTTCTTTGGGATTGGAATGGTTATATTCTTCTTGAAGTCAGAGGGTATTTCGCCTGTCTCACACATCTTGCTCACCAGATGGTGGAGTTTTGTCAGGACTGGCTCTCCCAAAGCTATCAGTAGTTCTAATGGAATGTTGTCTACTCCTGGGGCCTTGTTTCGACTTATGTCTTTCAGTGCTTTGTCAAACTCTTCACGCAGTATCGTATCTCCCATTTCATCTTCATCTACCTCCTCTTCCATTTCCATAATATTGTCCTCAAGAACATCGCCCCTATATAGACCCTCTATATACTCCTTCCACCTTTCTGCTTTCCCTTCTTTGCTTAGAACTGGGTTTCCATCTGAGCTCATGATATTCATGCAAGTGGTTCTCTTTTCTCCAAAGGTCTCTTTAATTTTCCTGTAGGCAGTATCTATCTTACCCCTCATGAGATAAGCCTGTACAGCCTTACATTTGTCCTCTAGCCATCCCTGCTTAGCCATTTTGCACTTCCTGCCGATCTCATTTTTGAGACGTTTGTATTCCATTTTGCCTGCTTAATTTACTGCATTTTTATATTTTCTTCTTTCATTAATTAAATTCATTAAATTAAATATTTCTTCTGTTATCCAAGGATTTCTACTAGCCCTCGTCTTTTTACCTACTTGATCCTCTGCTGCCTTCACTATTTCATCCCTCAAAGCTACCTATTCTTCTTCTACAGTATTTCTTTCACACATTCCTCTCAATTGTTGCTTAATGCTCTCCATGAAACACTCTACAACCTCTGGTTCTGTCAGTTTATCCAGACCCCATCTACTTAAATTCCCACCTTTTTGTAGATTCTTCAGTTTTGATCTACAGTTCATAACCAATAGATTGTGGTCAGAGTCCACATTTGCCTCTAGAAATGTCTTACAATTTAAGACCTAGTTCCTAAATCTCTGTCTTACCATTATATAATCTATCGGAAACCTTCAAGTATCTCCAGGCCTCTTGCATGTATACAACGTTCTTTTATGATTCTTGATCCAAGTGTTAGCTATACTCTGTGCAAAATTCCACCAGGCAGCTTCCTCTTTCATTTCTTACCCCCATTCCATATTCACCTACTACATTTCCTTCTGTTCCTTTTCATACTACCGAATTCTAGTCACCCATGACTATTAAATTTTCGTCTCCCTTCACAATCTGAATAATTTCTTTTATTTCATCATACATTTCTTCAATTTCTTCGTCATCTGCAGAGCCACTTGGCATATAAACTTGTACTACTGTAGTAGGTGTGGGCTTCGTATCTATCTTGGCCACAATAATGCGTTCACTATGCTGTTTGTAGTAGCTTACCCGCAATCCTATTTTCCTATTCATTATTAAACCTACTCCTGCATTACCCCTATTTGATTTTGTATTTATAACCCTGTATTCACCTGACCAGAAGTTTTGTTTCTCCTGCCACCGAAATTCACTGATTCCCACTATGTCTAACTTTAACCTATCCATTTCCCTTTTTAAATTTTCTAACCTACCTGCCCGATTAAGGGATCTGACATTCCATGCTCCGATCCGTAGAGCTCCAGTTTTCTTTCTCCTGATAACAATGTCCTCCTGAGCAGATCTCCAACCGGAGATCTGAATGGGGGACTGTTTTACCTGTGGAATATTTTACCCATGAGGATGCCATCATCATTTAACCATACAGTAAAGCTGCATGTTCTTGGGAAAAATTACGGCTGTAGTTTCCCCTTGCTTTCAGCCGTTCACACTACCAGCACAGAAAGGCCATTTTGGTTAGTCTTACAAGGCCAGATCAGTCAATCATCCAGACTGTTGCCCCTGCAACAACTGAAAAGGCTGCTGCCCCTCTTCAGGAACCAAACGTTTGTCTGGCCTCTCAACAGATACACCTCTATTGTGGTTGCACCTACGGTACGGCTATCTGTATCGCTGAGGCACGCAAGCCTCCCCACGAACGGCAAGGTCCATGGTTCATGGGGGACAAACACCATACCATACTCAATTAGATTTTCAGCTTTGCCATGATCAAGAATGGTGCTAACTAGGAGAGGCTACAAAATCTAGGTAAGTTCTGCAGCAAGGTCTGCACACAATTACAAGAGATGTATTCTTCAGTAACAACTCACAAGCATGCTTCTAGGTTCTCATCTATGCAAAACCTCCTTAGTTCAATATTTTTCACTCTGTGTTCAATTTTTACATGTGTGAATATTTTTTGTAGATCATGTTTGGTGCCTTCAATAAGGTGTTAGAGAGAGACATCTCTTTCACTCCACCACAGCTTCAACTATATTTACTTTTTTGCAATTAGTTTCACCAGAGCCCATTTTCAAGAGGTACCTTTTTATGTCAAACTCAGACTCCCAGAATCATAAAAGTTATGTTGCAAAATGCAGATAAAATAATGTTTTGCTTATCATGGAAAAAAAACTATTGTAATCAAACAATGGAAAATCCAGGATGGAATGTACAAACATTACGAAAAGGAAAGTTGCATCTCACCATATAGTGGAGATGCTGAGTCGCAGATAGGCACAACAAAAAGACTGTCAAAATATAAGCTTTTGGCCCTCAAAAGACTTTTTCGAAAATAGATGACCCCCCCCCCCCCACACACACACACAAAGTGCGCCTGCATGCACGCACAGACATAACTCACACACGTAACTGCAGCCTCTGGCAGCTGAAGTCACACTGCAAGAACAGTAGCACTCTGCATGATAGGAGTGGCAATTGGGTGGGGGTAAGGAGGAGGCTGGGGTGAGGAGGGATAGCAGGACAGGGCTGAGGGACAGTGAAGTGCTCCTGGGGAGTGTACAAGAGCGAAGTGGAGAGTGGGTAGGGCAGCTAGATGCAGTTGAGAGGTTAGACGGAGGGCAGGGAAGAGGGGGAGAGGTGGAGGGTATGGGGTGGATTGTAGAAACATAAAAGGTAAAAAGACTGGGTATGATGGTGGAGTGAAGGCTGTGTAGTGCTAGAATGGGAACAGGGAAGGGTCTGGATGGGTGAGAAAAATATCTAGCAAAGGTTGAGGCCAGGAGGATTACAGAAATGTAGGATATATTGCAAGGGGGAGTTCCCACCAGTGCAATTCAGAAAAACTGGTGTTGGTGGGCACAGGCTGTGAAGCAGTCACTGAAATGAAGGATGTCGTGTTGGGCAGCGCACTCAGCAAGAGGGTGGTCCACTTGTTTCGCCACCAACCCTACCAATCAGACTCAACCAAAGACCAATGTTAAACTCTGCCTGACTCAGTTCAGTCCTCCAGCCAACCGTGATCCACCCCCACAGCCCCCAAATCACCAACTGTTAACAGAACTTTTAAACCTCGAACCTCGCCTCACCATCATTCCCCAAATTTCTCAACATGCAAATTAATCTTACATCCACAGAATCAGCAGCAGTCCACCATCTAAAACAGATCCCAACCTTACGATCCTATCTGCCGACAAAAGCTCCACCACTGTTGTTTTCAACCACAAAAGGATTCTGCCAGCTGTCATACATCTACCTACAAACCTTGCCACAGTGACCCCATTCCAGAAATCCAGCAGGATCTCCAGTCTTTCCTCAAATTCCTTGAGCCCTTCCCAGAACCTCTCACCGGAGCCCATCTCTCTCCTCACCCCTACCACTCCCTGCACTCCTACCTTCTACATGCTTCCTAAAGTCCATAAACCCAACCACCCAGGACACCTCATTGTGGCCAGTTACTGTGGCCCCACTGAGATAGTCTCTGCTTTCATAGACCAACATCTTCAGCCTACTACCCGGAAACTACTCCCCTATATAAAAGATACCAAACCATTTCCACCACCAACTCTCCACAGTTCCTGTCCCTATACCACACAGTGCCCTGCTCATCACTACAGATGTCATCTCCCTTTACACTAACATCCCTAATGCCCATGGCCTTACCACTGTTGAACACTACCCTTCCCAACACCTGATGGATTCCAAACCAACAGCCTCCTTCCAAGTCACCATGACCAGCTATATTCTCACCCACAATTACTTCTCCTTTGAAGGCATTACCTACAAACAAATCTGGGGTATGGCTATGGGCATTCACATGGCACCATCCTATGCCAACCTTTATGGACCACCTAGAGGAATCCTTCCTGAACAACCAGAATCCTAAACCTCTCACCTTGTTCAGATTCACTGATGACATCTTTGCATTCTGGATGGAGGGTGAGGGACACCCTATCCACATTCGTCCAGAACCTCAACAGCTTCTCCCCCATTTGCTTCACCTGGTCCTACTCAACCCAACAAACCACCTTCCTAGATGTTGACCTCCACCTCAAAGATGGCTTCATCAGTACCTCTGTCCATATCACACCTACTAACCACTAGCAATACCTCCACTTTGACAGCTGCCACTCGTTCCATACCAAGAAGTCCCTTCCTTACTTCCTAGCCACCTGTGGTCATTGCATCTGCAGTGATGAGCAGTCCCTCTTGAAATATATCGAGGGTCTCACTGGGGCCTTCACAAACCATAATTATCCTCCCAACCTTGTACAAAAACAAATCTCTCATGCCTTATCTTTCCCGTCTCCCAGAACTTCTCAAAGTCTCACCGTATGGCCACAGAGGAGCATTCCCCTTGTAACTTTGTACCATCCAGGACTGGAGCAACTGAATTACATTCTCCACCAGGGTTTCGACTACCTCTCATTGTACCCTGAAAAGAGAAATGTACTGCCCACTGTCCTTTCCACACACCCCACAGTGGTATTCCACCGTCCACCAAACCTACACAATATACTCGTCCATCCCTATACGACCCCTGCTCCCAACCCCTTACCTAATATCCCTGTAATACACCTAAATGCAAGAACAGTCCCATACATCCTCCTGCTACCACCACCTACTCCAGTCCCAGCACAAGAATCACCTATCCCATTTAAGGCAGAGCTACCTGTGAAACCAGTCATGTAATCTACAAGCTAAACTACAACCACTGTGCTGCATTCTATTTGGGCATGACAACCAACAAACTGTCTGTCCACATGAATGGCCACCAACAAACTATAGCCAAGAAACAAGTGGACCACCCTGTTGCTGAGCACACTGCCCAACATGACATTCTTCATTTCAATGACTGCTTCACAGTCAGTGCCGTAGGGATCCTTCCCACAAACACCAGCTTTTCTGAATTGCACAGGTGGGAACTCCCCCAGCAATATACCCTACATTCCCTAACCCTCCTGGCCCCAAACTTTGTTGGTCATTTTTCTCACCCATACAGCCCCTTCCCTGTTCCCATTCCAGCACTACTCAGCCCTCACTCCATCAATGCATCCAGTCTTTTTACTTCTCTCCTTTTCCGCATCTAATCATTAGCATGTTTCCTACTATATCACTTGATCTTTCTCCATCAAAATATTTGCACAAAGCCCCTATGTTCTCTGTAATCTGGCTATGTGCAGCTTTGCTTTCATCACACTGTTACCTTAATATTACACCTATGCATCTCCTTCATCCTACATTTTACAAATTCTGTACCTTTGTCTTTCTCTTGTTACTATTTCCCAATTCCCACTGCCTCTTTCCCTTTAATCAGTCTAAATAAAAAAAAGGCATTTCTAATGAATCATTCTTCTCTACTCCATCATTCTGTTATTACTCTTACACAATCCACAACGTCTTGAGAGAACCTCACCAAATTCTTCATTTGCCTTCATGCAAGTGAAAGACCAACGCACAATTCTCACATTACTGACTAATCTATCACAAATTCAGTATTTATGAAATGTGACAATTTTCCAATAATAGAAACATGGAAACACATGTCCTGTACTTAAACTACAGAACACAAATAACTATTCAACAATATCAAAATCAGTTCTTAACATATGATGAACTGAAAAGCAACGGCACAACATGCGTAGATTTGTAGGCAGAAGTAACCACTAGGAAGTAAACACTACACAGATAACTACTTAAAGGGAGATTTCGTGACACAGAAAACAAGAAAAAAATTAAAAACAACTACTGTAGTATGCTGAACAACAGTATTATGCAGCAGCTATTATGAAAAGTATTCCAGTGAATCAAAATAACAGAGTATTCTAAAAAGTAACCTGTCACTAATTCACAGTGAAGAGTATTTTTTGCTAGAATCATTCAAATCACACAGCAGCAGCAAAAACCAAAGAGGAGGAAGTCAAAAGTACTGTGGTATCTGCTAACTGTGAACTAATTTTTGTGCATACTCATCCATCAGAAAGAAACAGAAACTTTGGGAAGTGGTGATTAGGTTCACATTTACCTACTAAACATGCAAAAATAAACTTACTAACCCATCGTCATTACCAACAGCCAACAAGCTGCACTCGGAATTCCAGGAAACTTCTGTCTTAGAGCCTTTATTCTGTAGACTGCTTTCTTTTCTCAGTTCAGAATTCAGGAGATGTGGAGCTAATGAAAAAAGGAAAAGAAAGTAAAATATAAAATTTTGTTCATCCTTTTGAGAAGGCAAGATGCCTTTTTTTTTATATCTGATCCATAAACACGTACAACATTGACAAGCAAAGGACAAATCATAAGACGGAGAACATGAAATCTTATAAGACACAAAATCATTCTAATTTTTCCAATTACATTAAAATTCTGCAGAATTAGTTATATACAAACTGCTGCTTCACAGAACAAATATGACTGATATGACAATAATGTAGCTGCATCTCAGCAGCAAGGTAGAAAGCATCCAAGTCTGTGACATAGTGCTGGTAGACGCATCATTTTTATTACAGTGATGGGTAGCTCCTATGGAGGTAAAAGATTTGTCATGGCATTACTATCCATCTGATTAGCCTGAGCCGGGCAGTCTGTGGATGGCTTTTAAGGCGGTTTTCCACCTGCCTCAGCAAATGCAGGCTGATTCCCCTTATTCTGTATCAGTTACACAATGTCGGCGGTTGCTCCGCAAACACTTTCTCCACGTATGCGTACACCATCATTACTCTACCATGCAAACATTGGTGTTACACTCGTCTGGTGCGAGGCATTCCCAGGGGGTCCACTGGGGACCGAACCACACAATAGCCCTGGGTTCAGTGTGGGGCAGTGGTGGGGTGAGTTGACTGCTATAGCCTGTTGTGGGGTTGCGTACCACTGAGGTGATGAGTGCTGGCTTGGGGGAAACGGGCGGGGGGGGGGGGGGGGGGGGGGGGAACGGGCGGGGGGGGGGGGGGGGTAAAGTCTACAATGACTAATAAGCCATTGTGCTGAAGTTAAAATTTATCAGAAACCTAACTAGATAAATGTTTTCATTTGAATCTAGGATTTTCAGAGTGAAATTTTTAATTTTAAAATGGTTTTATCAGGGTGGAAATTATAGGAAAAACTATCACAAATCAGTCCCAAAACACATTTCTTCTGACAATGAAAAACATGAAATAACACACACAAGTTTATAGCACAACATGTGAGCATTTGACAAACCACACACCAATGTTTTCTACATTATATGAAGTTTCCTGGGGCATACACATCCTACTGCATGCAAATTATGTACAAACCAGCTGAATTACTTAATGTGTATAGTAATGTTTCCACACAAAATCTATGATGTAAGCAAACGACAACAGTTACCCCAGACATTCTTGGAATGGAGAAGAAGGTGACATAAGGTGACATCGTGAAAATGATGCCCTGTGCCAGCCATAAACATGTACCACCTCATTTGATCAATCACAGTCTTCTATATATCCATTCCATGGTCTGCAGTATTTTGCTTCAAGTTCCGAAAGCATCTCACAACATCGTAACACTAGACAGATGTGAGATATGGAAGTCCCAGTGGTCAAAAGTTTGTATTATTTTAGTGGGACATGTGTGATGATAAATAATAATAATAATAATAATTATCATCATCATTTGTTGAAATAATCAGCAATCGGCTGCACAAAGAAATTTTATTACTTTACCAATTTCAGGCACCTCATGCCCAACTTCAGAAGATAGTACCAAAAAATATACCACAAATAACTGACTAGAAGTTCGATAAGAATATCAAAATTTAAAAATTTAATGCTCAATAAATGGTAGATACTTACAATTATTGCCTTACTTAGCTTCAAAAGTAAGATATATGCAGCATATTGCTGTGGTTCTAGAAAGTATACCAACAATATATAAGACAACAACGAATCCAATAATGCAAAAAGAGCTCATAAATGCTTTCATGTGGTTCACAGTTTCTGTACAAAAATGGGGCTGATTCCACTTGTCGGCTTTGAGCAATGTCGTTGGCAATACCTAAGGCAGAGACACTACATCTTCAATAGCAACTGATCATACCCATAAACAAATGAATGTAGCATACGATAAAATTATATTCACAGTTCACCTGATTAATTACTTAGCTGTTTACTATATTTTACTGCTCAAAAGAAGAATTAATGTTTTTAAGTTGGTAATATTAAACTCGCTGTTACTGAACTAGTGTGTGTAGTGTCTCTGTTTGTATGTCTGTGAAGTGCAATATTCTGTGTGGTGTTGACAACCCCCACAAAGTACATAATTTTGTACATGTAGACAAGTTACTCTTGTGGTGGAGAAGCAGCTGCCAACTCCAACGGTTGCCTGTAAAATTACTGAAATGTAAGAGAAAGAAAACTACTATAGGATCTTCTGAGATTGGAACACTGCCATTCGCATTTGGTCATTTGATGATTGTCTGCGAGTGAAATGAGTTTCTTTTAGCAGAGAAAACTTTCTCTGTGCTTTTGACCGTGTTATTGAAGTAGGTTCTACAGCAAACATCAACCACCAAATGTTCGAAGTCCTATATAAGCTTACAGTAGATAATAGTTAATCACAGAATCCTTTGATCAAAATTACATACATGCAATTACCTTTGAAAAGCTACAGACTGTATTATGGCCATTACTAAACTCCATATTAACATTACATATCACTTGTGAATCTCAAAAAACACAAATTATACAATATGGCGGCTAACAATGACTGTTTCATTGTACACACTTCCTACACATCCTCTCGGTATTCTGTCTCGTAAGAAAGTCCTGTCACATACTGATTTTCTTACTTTTCTTTGCTTGCCATGGAGCAACTCTAAGTCACGGAATAAATATTTCACTCGCACAGGCGAAACGCGCCACCTCGTGATATACTGGGTGATCAAAAAGTCAGTGTAAATTTGAAAACTTAATAAACCACGGAATAATGTAGATAGAGAGGTAAAAATTGACACACATGCTTGGAATGACATGGGGTTTTATTAGAACAGGATGGCACTCCACCCCATATTGCTAGACATGTAAAAGATCTCTTGCACGCATCGTTTGGTGATGATCGTGTGCTCAGCCGCCACTTTCGTCATGCTTGACCTCCTGGGTCCCCAGACCTTAGTCCGTGCGGTTATAGCTTTTGGGGTTACCTGAAGTTGCAAGTGTATGGTGATTGACTGACATCTCTAGGGATGCTGAAAGACAAAATCTGGCGCCAATGCCTCACCATAACTCCGGACATGCTTTACAGTGCTGTTCACAAAATTATTCCTCGATTACAGCTATTGTTGAGGAATGATGGTGGACATATTGAGCATTTCCTGTAAAGAACATCATCTTTGCTTTGTCTTACTTTGTTATGCTAATTATTGCTATTCTGATCAGATGAAGCGCCATCTGTCGGACATTTTTCTAACTTTTGTATTTTTTTGGTTCTAATAAAACCCCATGTCACTCCAAGCATGTGTCAATTTGTACCTCTCTATCTACATTATTCCATGATTTATTCAGTTTTCAAATTTATACTGACTTTTTGATCACCCGGTATATTCAATTTAAAACAATAACAATAGGAAAGTCGTTGAACCGATTTGTATCCGCTAGCATGGACCAAGGGATATTATATGGCACCCCATGGGAGCAAAAATTGGTTTACAACGTTTTGCAAACCCCTTCTGCACTCACTGCATACGACTATGCCTACTTCAGGCTGGACTACACTTAACAAACACCGCTGACCATAGGTGATTGGTAGGGCAACGGCCTTTTTAGATTTCGGACCTCCCCGTCTGGGAAAAGCCCCCACAGGAAACCATTGAAAACCAGAAGTGAGGTCAGCCAACCTGGTTTCCAAATCCCATTTCGAATTTTTGTAGTTGTAACTGAAATTTCTTAATTTAAAATACAATCTTATTGTTCAGTTTTTTCACAATTAGTTATTGCAGAACAGCTGGGTCACATCGGTCAATCTCACAGGGAAGCTGGGTGCTGCATGGCAGGCTGGTCCCAAATGATGACTCTCTCCCTCAAAACTGCTACTGGGACGTGTAGTCGATGGATCGGGATCGGGTTGTCCCTCGCGGTGGACCAGGTGTTTACGGGCTCACATCGGGATCAGGAATGGGAAGTGGTGAACATGAAACAGAATGACCAGTCTGAGCCTTCTGAAGCCTTACTCTGAATTTTTTCTAGGCCCTGAAATTGTTAGTCGATTGGCATACTAACATGTTTCTGGACTGGCATGATAGTTTCAGATCAAGTTTTTCTCTGTTCATTATTCACCATTATTTCTCAATTATGACACTTTTGTTAAATATCACTGTTTTTATACCCTATTTTCATTGAATTACACTGTGGATCCATCTCAACACGATATGAGTTCTCATAATGTTCCTAATTATGGTGCATTGTTTGTACTCTATCAACAGTCACAGGTTGTCCATGGACACGCAAGATTACACAGCACTTATATTTTGACAACTTCATATATTATTTAATCAGTCATATATTCCCTCATATACAATGTCATATGACTTTGCTTGCTTCACTGTAAGTCCATTTGCTCAAGTAATACAAATAATTAACCACCAATACATGGTAATTTCTCGCTAGCATCCGAATCTAACATAACTCAGCTCAGCCACCATTAGTTTACCTTTTACAAGACACTGAAATTTTGGTTATGTAGCAAAGGTCCTCCTAACTGTAGTAAAGTCAATCACAATATGACATGCACACTCCTGCTCTTTGTTATCTAGTATCCCCAGAAAAATTATTTTGCATTAGCATACTTCTCAGACAAGTGCATGAAATTCACTGTCCAGAGCTACTTGGAATCATTTCCTATCAAAATCTTTGCTTCCAGTACATACTGACACGATCACTCATAAACTACTTCACTCTTTATACTTAAATGAGAACATGAGCACATACAAAATTAAAATTAATTCTGGAAATAAACACAAAAGTTATTCACATACACATAACAGTATACAATCAGCATCAGCTTCCTCCTGTGGTTCTGCTAAAAACAAACATCAATACACTTACTTATCTAACTACACCTACCTCCACCTAAAAACGAATTGAAAAAAAATCTCCTTAATATATACAATCTTTACTAGAGACTGGACTAATTATAATTTCGCATAGTACTTTTTAATATCATGGTGAGGATAGAGTCCCTTCACCTTTCCCGTCACTGGGTAGGCCAATAGATATGTCCCAGGATGTGGAATCCTTATTATTTCAAACGGTCCAACAATTTCAATTTCTTGTACCTCTTCTTCAATAAGATGCCAGTGGATGAGTGTGCAACAACACACTACCCCCTAAAGCAAAAGTTTGTGTTTTCTTTATCTTACTGTCATATTTTACCTTTCTCTTTCTGGCCCTTTTGGCCACTAAAGCCAACTTAATCTTTTCTTCCCAAGTAGACTATTCACCCACTCATTCCTTTCTTCCTTTTGAAACATTAATTCCTCTGGTGTGAAACCCGTTGAGGTATGCGGTAAAGAATTTACAATGTTTTTGAATTCTTGCACATATTCTATCGACCATGTTTGACTATTCGGACAATATGTCCTCATAAATCAACTAAGCCCATGAAAAACCCTCTCAATCGGGCTCGCTTGTGTATTAAATCTTGATGTTAGTATTTGTTTAATCCCTTTTTGCTCCAATGTGTTCCTCCAGCTGAATAATTACTGCCATTATCTGATATAATAGCTTGTGGTTTCCCTACTTGCGGTACATATTCCAGCAATAATTTCAAAAGATGGTGTTCATTGGATATAACTTCACATGTTTTGTAAATACATCCAAGAAGCCTTCAATGTATCTATATCCTCCTCGTGCTCTAGGTAATGCCCCACAGACATCTAAGGATACCTAAGCTAGTCATTTCTCTGGTAATATATGCTACCTTTATTATTAAGTTTTGTTTTTTGACACATTACACACATTCTAATGACCTTCTGTACTTTCCATTGCAAATTAGGAAAGTAGCAATATGTTCGTAGCTTAATGGCACACTAAATCACTCCAAAGTGGCCCCATGCCAGATGTGTATGAGGTGTGTTTTTTAAGTAAGTACCGTTTTGAAATTAAAAAAAGATGTGCTAAGATATCTCAATAATTTTATTTTTACCTGAAAGCCTGTACCTTAATCTACACACTGACGTCCTTGTTTACGTTGTGTACTGAGTGTTTAAGACGTCTCCGATAATCATGAGTCCCACCGACTGTGAAGTATGGGCTGTTGTAAGATTTCTTAGTGCTAAAGGCCTAAAAGCAATCGATATTCATCATGAGATCTGTGCAGTTTATGGAGAAAACATAATGAGTGATGGAATGGTAAGAAAGTGGGTGAGAGCATTTAAAGCTGGCAGCACAAATGTGCATGATGAATAACGGAGTGCACGTCCTTTGGTCGTTAATGAAAGTTTGGTGCAGGAAGTGGACAATAAGATGAGAAAACAGACACTTTACGATTTCTTCCTTGCGGGATGTCTTTCCTAATGTTTCCCGTAGTGTTTTGTATGGCATTGTGGCCGAGCACTTGAATTACCGAAAATTGTGCATACGTTGGGTACCAAAAATGTTGACGGATGTGCACAAAAACCAAATGTTTAGACAGTGCATTGACTTTCCTTAAGTGGTATCACAACGACGTTGATGATTTCTTAAGCCAAATTGTTACAGGCGATGAAACATGGATGGCCTACGTCACACTAGAATCAAAGCAACAGTCCATGTAAGTTGAGCAAGGGCATCGTTTTGCTGCAAGACAATGCCTGTCCGCCTGTGGCGAATCAGACCAAAGATCTCATCACATCTTTTCGATGGGAAACTCTACATCATCCTCTGTACAGCCCCGATCTTGCGCCCAGTGACTACCATCTGTTCCTGCACTTGAAGAAACACCTGGGGGGTCAGCGTCTTCAAGACGATGACAAAGTCAAAACAGTGGTGATGCAGTGGTTAACAAGTCAGGCGGCAGACTTCTATGAGGAGGGTATTCAAGAACTGGTACAACATTATGACAAGTGCCTCAATATTGACAGAAATTATGTATAAAAGTAGTTTAAGGTACGGGCTTTAATGCAAAAATAAAATTATTGAGATATCTTAGCAAGTCATTTTTAAGTTTCAAAATGGTCTTACTTCAATACACGCTTCGTATATTGTATCAACTTGACTTCATGGCTTTCAGAAATACATACACACCAATTATCTCCTTTCAATACGATGGAATAAAACTCCATTTATCACCTTAAAATAGTCTTTAAGGATGGTGTACTCAGACTGTTCCAATTTCTGTTGGCCACCACACCAGCATATATCCTATTTCTGCAACTTCTCCATCCCTTGGCATAGTTCCAAATAATACCTCCTTGCCATTGGTTCTTTCATTAATATGATAGTAAATTCTACTTTGCGATCACCAAAGTGTTCTTCCTGAGCTGATATTTCTGGAAGCCTAGGTAGGGCATCTGCAATTCGATTGTCCTTTCCTTTAATATAACGTATGTGAAATCGATACTCTTGTAACACCGTTGTCCACCTTAATAATCTCAGTGCAAGTACCTTGCATGTTTGCATGAAGCTGAGGGCTTAGTGATCACAATAGACTATTGTTTGTGCCCCAAATAAATAATGATGGAACTTCTTGAAAGCTCAAACTATAGCTAATGCTTCCAGCTTAGTCGTAGTATATGCTCTTTCACAACTCGACAATATCCTTGCAAAAACTATAGGGCATAATGTAGGTTGCCCATTAATTGTCTTAATTTGGAAAAGACAAAATCCTAATCCAACATTTGAAGAATCTGTCATCAAGCAAAAATATTAAGTCCATATCTGGATAATGCAACAATTTCGCATTTACCAGAGCGTATTTAATTTTCTCAAATGCATACTGACAGTCATTTGTCCATTGCCAAGAAACATTCTTTCTTAACAAATTTACTAATAGCTCTGCATTCATGACCTGGTCCTATATGAACCATCGAGAAAATGAGGCTAAACCCAAAAATGCAAGTTGTTTCTTATCCCTAGGTGCAGGAAAATTCTTAATAGTGCTTATCTTGGCACTGTCTGGTAAAATTCCTTTGACATCAATTAAATGACCCAAAAATTTTATCTTCTTCATCCAGAAATGAAACTTTTGCAGGTTTGCAGTTATTCCAGATCTCCTAAAAGTTTCCAATAATCTCTTTAATAAGATGATGTGTTGTTCCCATGTTGTGGTAGTGATTAAGATGTCGACAAACAGGGTGAGCCGACTTCTTAGTTCTCATCCTAACACTGCATCTAATGCCATTATAAAAATTCCTGCACTCACATTGAAACCGAAAGGCAATACCTTAAACTGATAACTTCTTCCGGCATATATGAAGGCTGTATGTTGTTCTGATTGTTCATCCAGTTTGATATGCTGATATGGAGTCTGGAGGTCAATACTGGTGAAGTACTCCATAAAACTTCTGAATGAGTCCGTCTATATTTTCTGGGTGAGGTCTCACTGGTACAATAATTGTATTGATGACTCTTGCATCCAACATCAATCTTATTTTTCCCTCTGGTTTGGGTACAACTAACAGTGGACTGCAATATGGACTGACTGATGGTTCTACCAGGTCCCAATTTATCATCCTGTTTATTTCTTCACTTACTGATTTCCTCAATCTCCAAGGAATTGGATATGATTTGTTACAGTGTGTTTCATGAAGAAACACCTCCAAATGGCACGTAAATCCCTTAATAATTATTGGCCTTTCTCCAAAAATCTGGAAGTATTTCCCCAAAACATCTACCAATTGATCATTTAGTTCGTTGGACAACTTCCTTTGCCTTTTCTTCCGCTTGTTCTGCTAACCCAAGTACGTTGCTTTCCCTTACCTCTTCTGTATGTTTACACCTTCTTTCTCCTATGCCCTGGACAGTAATTTCCAATGCTCCTTTCTTCCCTGATCAGATCAACTTGAGGCATTTACCCATTATCACAAAAGCTGGGATAGTTTTACTTCTCCTCTTGTTTTGCAATCTGCCTCCTTAAAATTCATTTATTCACTTTTAACTAATTAGCGCTAACATATGTGAATATAATCTGCATTTTCATAAAAGGGGATTGTTTGTGCTCAGTTTTAAAGAACATAACACCAGATCTAATTTTGTGCTTAGTTTTATGTAGGTAATTGATTTTCTAATTGATATTGACTATTCCTTCTTAGTATCTTTTGTTATTGGGAAAACTTAGTAATTGTTTCACAACTTAAATTCAATTGTTGATGTATAAACAAATACAAATTCTGTATTAATTATAAGCATTTGGAGGAACAACTAATAGTAATCTTAAAGTATATATTTGGCTCTATTCGAAAACATGTTAGCGAAATCAGCCCTTCATTAATTCCAAAGTAATTACCAGTTTTGTCAAAAGTATGGTTTGCATAACAATATTTGTTAATTTCATCATTTAAACAAATAATTTGGCCTAACTCTTGTAGTAGAAGAAACTGTTAAAAAGAACCAATTTTTCGACGTATTCAGTTAATTTAATGAGTTAAGTTTTAATTGCAATTTCTGTAAATTTAACTTCAAACAATGTGTAGTTTCAGTACCCATTATTGTGAGGATATAAAAGGGCCCGATTTTTCGTCCCAAGACAGTAAGTCCACGGCCAAGTTTCAGACGAGAAACCTGTGTTGGTTAGAACAACAATTGTTACATAATCAAGCCATGTGTTAAAACAATGACAGTGTCTGCTCTATGCGTATCTTTATCTGTTCTTCAAGAACTGTGAACTTTGTGGTTAGGTTTTTACTGCTCGTAGATGTTCAATAGTAAACTATTGTAGCATTATGTGGAGGTTTGCCTGCAAACTATTAATGAGGCTTATCGAAAACAAAAACAATAGTGCACTGGTCATATTAAATGTATATACGGGGGTTGTGAAAACTGAAAGTAAACAACTGTGAAAAGCAAATGTGCACCTGTTGGTTACATCATTTACAGTAGACTGTACTGCACTTTCACCACTTATTTTTTCAGCCAGTAAAGAAGGCAAACCATCACAACCAGACAAGAAGTCTATTTTTAAGTCCTTCTTCCTCATAGTCTCTAATGATACAATCTTCTATTAATTTTTGAATTACTAGGAACATGCATATTATTGCTGTATTTCCTATTCTTACAGCTAGCAAAGTTTCTATCTGGACTGGTTGTGAGCGGGTACCTAGGGCTCCAATGATCTTACAATTTCATATTGGCAACATCAGTAACTCTGGCCCCTGGGATAGCTGATTAAATAATTTGTTGGAGATCGCATTTATTGAAGCTTCGGTATCCATGATTACTCTGATAGATATGTCTATTTCGGCACGGGTCGCTGATACAGGCAGTTTATTACAAAGTTGTTCCCCAGGATTTACATCTTCCATTAACTCCTCAATGATCCTCATTCCATTGTTGTATCTAAAACAGTTTACAGGCGATTGCTTGTGAAATTGTTCGTGGGTTTGCTTCATACTATTTATTTCTTTTCTGATTTCTGTCTGTTCGTTTGTCAAAGTAGTCACATCAGCCAATACTTTAACAAAATCTTCCCTTGTGGGCAGTTCGTTCACTTTATTGGTTATACCCTTTACTTTCTCAGCTAACTCTGCCTGTTCTGTAATTAAATTACCCACAGTAGTGGTCAGGTTTGTTACTTTAGCCACTAAATTTGCCTGTTGCACAGCTATGGTTTCTGCATTTGCAGAATTAGCCACCTGGGCAACTGACATATTTGCTTGCTCAGCGAACAGTTTCACCTATGTAGCAGACATGTTGGACTGTTCCGAAGCTAAATTTTCAACTGTTGTTGAAATATTTGCTTGTGTAGCAGATATGCAAGACTATTCCAAAGCTAAATTTTCAACTATTGTTGAAATACTCGCTTGAATAGCAGACATATGAGACTGATCTGCAGTTAAACTAGCTACGGTATTCATCAAAAGTTTCATTTGATTTAAGAGTTCGGCCACAGGATCTTTGGATTATCCTTGGCCAGCATCTGCCGATTGCCCTGGGTTTTGTTCATCACCACTGGGCTGCAAATTCACTTCCTGTGTGACGTCCAGTACTATGTTCCTTGTTTGTGGACAACTTCTCCATCTTCTGTGCATCCTCCAGCCTCACCACGGATACTCAGCAATTGCAACCGGCGATCAGGCGGTTGGAGGAATGGTCTTGCACCACAGGTTTTAAATTCTCATTAGAGAAAACAGTTTGTGTTGATTTTAATCGTTCCCGCTGTCTGTTTCATTTGCCTGTTTTAAAACTGGGGGACACCGTTCTCACTTTTAAGGAAAAGGTGAAGTATCTGGGTCTTATCTTTGATCAGAAGCTAATAGGTTGCCACACCTTAAAGAACTGAAACTGAGATGTCTCAAGGCCTTAAACATCCTAAAATGTGTCAGTCATAGGTCTTGGGGAGCTGACAGTGTGTGTCTGCTCCAACTTTATATGGCCTTGGTTTGGTGTGACCCCGGTTTGAATTTGGATGCCAGATTTATGGGTCAGCAAGGCCGCGGAAAGACCACAAAGATAAGATCAGTGAGATTAGGGCTTGTACAGAGGCACATAGGCAGTCATTTTTCCCTCGTTCTGTTTGGGAGTGGAACGGGGAGAGAAGATGCTAGTTGTGGTACGAGGTACCCTCCGCCAAGCACCGTATGGTGGATTGCGGAGTATGTATGTAGATGTAGATGCCGCCCTGTTGTTAGTTTGTGTGCAGAGGCTGGTGAGCCTCCGCTGTCTATTCGACGTCTTCTTCTCGTGGTATGCCAAGCATATAGGGCATTGTCCATTCCTACATCGCCAGCATCCAGAGACATTGTTCGGCCATCACTGGAACGGCTGTTCAATCATCTACCACAAGGAACGCGGCCATTTGGGATCTGTGCAAGGGACAGCCTTCAGTTATTACAGGTGGGGAGCATTCAGGTCCAAAGCCAGGGGTGCAGTAGGGTCTCCCCATGGCTACTACCAAGGGCCAGATTGCTTTTAGAACTGACTGCTTACAAGAAGCATTGTACCCCAGACCATGTTTTTAAAATAAAATTTAATAAAATTTTACATAGCCACACATATTTTATTACTGTCTACACGGATGGTTCTAAGCAGGGAGATGTTTTCAGTTGTTCCGTCGTGTTCCCCGATATTGTCCTAAGGATAGGGCACCCAGAGGAGTTTTCAGTTTATTACATGGAACTGTTTGCTATCCTGAGGGCAGTGGAGCATATGAGACTGTGTTGCGACAAAAATTTTATCCTCTGTTCTGATTCTCAAAGTGGCCTCCTTGCTGTTGGGCAGATGTACCCAACAGATCAGATGGCGCAACAAGTGCAGGATCTCTCCTTCTCTTGCAAAGACAAAACAAGGTTAGTCCTTTTTTGCTGGGTTCCAGTGCACATAGGCATCCAGGGAAATGCACTCGCTGCTGCTCCTGCTGCTGCTGCTGCTGCTGCTGCTGCTAAGGAGGTTTGCTCCCTTCCTCCTGCTACCCGCTGTTCAGTACCTCTGCAGGCTGTCACTTCATTTGTGACTAGGAAGGCCATGTGTTGGTGGGAGTCTCAGTGGCTGGAAGTGAGGAACAATAAACTACATTCCATCAAGACTTCAGTGCGACCGTGGATCACCTTCTTTCGCTCGCAACGGTGTGAAGAAGTAGCCCTTATTCAGCTTAGAATGGGACATTGTCCATTGACACATGGCTTCGTCATGCATCGGGAGGAGCCTTCAGTATGTCAGAGATGCAGGACACAGCTGTCAGTATGACAACTTTTAACTGAGTGTGTTTTATATTATGACCTGAGGGTTGAACTTCCACAGGATCTTCCCTCTATTTTAACTGATAACAAGGTGAGTGTCGTTCGTGTCTTAAAATTTTGTGTGGTGTCCAGAATTCTTCCTGAAATACTGGGTGTAATATCTTAATGTGTCAGAGTGGCTCGGTCACGAATTATGTCTAAGTCGTCATCCAGCCACAGTTATTTGTCCATGATTTTATTTCGTTATCCCGCTGTGTCTCACTGGAGTTTTGTTACGAGCTTCTATGAACCTCACCTTCTTGGGATTGCTTTATGTTTCCTGTGGTGGGATCCAAAGTAGTTTTCCAGTTTACTGATCTTCTTCCATGGATTGTGAAAATCTTCTTCGATATAACATTAATGCAAAAGCGCTGATGACCTAGCTGTTTAGCACCCTCCACCATAAATCATCATCATCACCATTCTATGCAACCTACATCCAACGTCAGGCAGCCAAGATAATGCGGGTCCATCACATATGAACTTCATGCGGTTCTATTCTGCAGTAAAGGCAAGCACAAGAATGGCATGCTAACTCATTGCACACATTAATCTGGTCTTTGCAGATAATGACTAGGTTAGGAATATTTGTAGATTTAGTTATTGTATGCTTTAGTATATGCAGAGTGATATATGCTTCTCTCTCTCTCTCTCTCTTTTTTTTTGACATGTTCAAATTGTGGAGAGATGTTCTGGAGTATAGAATCTGATGTGTATTTTCGTGGGGCAAAGCTGAATTGTGTCCAGAGTAAAGTAATTAAAAAAATAGAGAACAAATGAATTCTTATGGTTAAAACCAGATCACAGTTTACAATGGAGAGGGAACAGGAAGTGAATTTGCAGCCCAGTGGTGATGAACAAAACCCAGGGCAAACGGCAGATGCTGGCCAAGGATAATCCAAAGATCCTATGGCCGAACTCTGAAATCAAATGAAACTTTTGATGAATACCGTAGCTAGTTTAGCTGCAGATCGGTCTCATATGTCTGCTATTCAAGCGAATATTTCAACAACAGTTGAAAATTTAGCTTTGGAACTGTCTCGCATATCTGCTACACAAGCGAATATTTCAACAACAGTTGAAAATTTAGCTTTGGAGCAGTCTCACATATCTGCTACAGAAGTGAATATTTCAACAGCCTTATTCTGAAAATTTTGCTTCGGAACAGTCCAACACGTCTGCTACACAGGTGAAACTGTTCGCTGAGTAAGCGAATATGTCAGCTGTCCAGGTGGCTATTTCTGCAAATGTAGAAACCATAGCTGTGGAACAGGCAAATATAGTGGCTAAAGTAACAAACCTGACCACTACTCTGGTTATAAACTATTGATCACAATGGTGAAAGCAATGACACTTAAAACACTCCCATGAGGGACACCATTCCCCTGCTTAAAATGGTCAGACAGGGCATTCCCAACCCTGTATCTAAAATATCTGTCTGAGAGAAAGGACACATGAAGGTGGGTAGACGTCCACGGAATCCCCATTGATGGACCTGCAACAAAATATTACGCCTCCAGGTAGTGTCATAGCCTTTTACAAATCGAAGAAAACACTGATAATGTGTTGTTATGAAGGAAAGCTTGTTGAATTGCAGATTTGAGCAGGGTTAGGTTATCGAGAGTGGAACGGTACCTCCTGAACCTACACTGGGAGCAACTGAGTAGGGACCTGGTTTCCAGAACCCACACTAGGTGCCAATTGACCATATGCTCCAGTGTCTTTCCTATGCAGCTTATCAGGCTAATACTATGATAACTACCAGGGTCCGTCTGATCCTTTCCTGGTTTTAAAATTGTGATTAAAATAGATTCCTACAACGAGTTGGGAAAGTCACCAGTTATCCAAATTTTATTCAAGAGCTGAAGGAGGACTTCCATCGACCGCCGGTCCAACCGTTGCAACATGCTGTTGGTCATCAGGTCGTGTCCAGGGGTTGTATTACAAGCAACTGACAATGCAGAATCCAGCTCCCACAGAGAGAAAGGCTGTTTGTATTCTTTCATGTTGGTGGAACGAAAATCAAGATCAGCCTTCTCCTGTGCCTCCCGATATTGACAGAAGGTGGGATACTGGCTGGAATCGGCCGTAATGGATTTATATGATTCAGCCATTGTCTGAGCTATGTCCCTTGTCGATGTTACAAGAGACCCCTGTATTTGTATAGCTGCTATTGGCGGTCAAGAGTTGTGCCTTGAGATCCTCCTAATGGCTTCCCATACTTTACATGTAGGTGTGGACCTACTGATGGAGTTCAGGAGCTCTTGCCAAGAGCTCTGCTTACTCTACTGAATTATTCTCCTTGCAAAACTTCCTGGCAGATTAAAACTGTGCACCAGACTGAGACTCGAACTCAAGACCTTTGCCTTTCACGGGCAAGTGCTCTACCATCTGAGCTACCCAAGCACGACTCACACCCCGTCCTCACAGCTGTACTTCTGCCAGTACCTTGTCTCCTACCTTCCAAACTTTACAGAAGCTCTCCTGTGAACCTTGCAGAACTAGTACTCCTGAAAGAAAGGATATTGTGGAGACATGGCTTAGCCATAGCCTGGGGGACCTGGGGGATGTTTTCATTCTGGAAATGTTTTCCTTGCCTTTACAAGCACCATTCTGAAGTCCACAAGATTGTCATCTGTAGGGCATCAACTGAATCTGCGCATAGCTGCCCTCCTGTGCCTGATTGCAAAACGACACTCATCATTCCACCAAGGGACAGGTTGTCTAGTAGGCACTTCACAGTCTCTGGGATGGATGCATCAGTGGCATGGTGAATCACAGCTGTAATGTGATCACCCAGTCCTGGATGTCTTCACTTTGCTTGAGAACAGCTAACTGCCTGTAAAGCATTCAGTTAGCTTTCTTGAATAACCAGCTCAGTAGCTTTCTTTCAGGATCTGCTCCATCAGGCAGATGGATCCAGACAGGGAAGTGGTCACTACCATGAAGGCCATCATCCACTGCCCACTGAGCAGTGTCCCCAAGAGCAAGCAAGCACAAGGTGAGGTCTATGGCTGTAGACAAACGTGTTGCAGTGCTAAAATGTGTGGCTTGACCCATATTCAGCAGTAAAAGATCTGTTGTGTGTAGCATATCATCAGGTACCTGACCCTTGGGGTATGTGGTGTTAGAACCCCATAGTGTACTGTGTGCATTGAAGTCCCCCAAAAGGAGAAAGGGTTGAGGTAGTTCATCAAGAAGATGAGTGAGGACCCCACTATCAAGAGGCTCATGGGGTGGTAAGTACACAGAGCACACTGTGATGTCAACATGGACCACTATCCGAACAGCAACTGCTTGTAATGCTGTTGTCAAGGGAATAGGTGAGGAATGAAAAGTGTCCTTTACGAACACTGCAACCCCACCTTTTGCCCTGTCACCAGTAAGGTCATCTTTTCTATAAAGGTGATAGCCTCCAAGAACAGGTGTGTTAGTCTCTTTAAAATGAGTCTCTTGAAAGCTGAGGCAAAAGGGTCTGCCCTGTACAAGGAGTCTTAGTTCTGCCAGATGAGTACTGTATCCATTTGTATTCTATTGAAGTATGGGAGCCATTTCATCAATGTGGTCTTAATTTACTCCTTTATTTATGACTGGATGGTGAGGCACTTGTACGGTGAGGTGGGGTTTTAGGTTTGACTGGGTCTGGTGATGAGGCATCAAAATCCATGATGCCTTCATCAGTCAGATGTGCCAGAATGACTTCTGATGGCACCCAGGTCAGCTTCTGACCCAAATGTTGGGATCCTTTCCCTGCTCCATTTCCCAGCAAGGATGAGGGGGGAAAGGGGTGGGTGAGGGCCTTTTTTTTTAAAAAGAAACTTGGCGTTGAGGGGCACACTGCTTTTGGGCTGTGCACAGTGGTAGGATTGCTGGTCTCTGTCATCATAGCTGTCTGGATCGCTATGTCTTTCACTTTACTTTGGCACGTACATGTGCAAGTACAGGTGCCAGAGGTAGATAAAGGAACAATGGATGTCATATGAGTCGAAGCGTCAACCGTAGTAACAGGTTTGTGCACCAACAAAGCATAAGAAGTGGCAAAGACAGGGAGTTTCATCGCCTGATAGTCCTTTTTGGCTTCTGCGTAGGGGATCCGCTTGGTCACTTTGATTTCCAGAATTTTCATTCCTCTGCCAAAACAGGGCAGGCTCGGCTCCAGACTGGGTGGCTTCCAGAGCAGTTAATACAGACTGATGGAGAGGGACAGTCCATCCCAGCTTCATGGGCTGCCTTTCCACACTTCTCACAAGTCGCTTCACCTCTGCAAGTCAGCATTCTATGGCCAAAACGCTGGCATTTGAAGCATCACATAGGGTTAGGTACATAGGGCTGAACCCTAAGTCACAGGAAACCTGCCATGATGTGTTCAGGTAGCGTTGGAGAATTGTAGGTCACAATATAAGTGTCAGCCTTCTCAGTTTCTCCATTGTTCTTGTGAGTCCTTTGCTCCACATCTATGATCCCCTGTGGTGCCCATTCTTGTTTGAGTTCAGCAACATCTATTTCCATAATATCACAGCGGGTTAACACACTTTTGCTGGACTAAAGGGAGTTATGCAACTCAACAATGATGTCGTACTCACTCAATTTCTGTGGCTTCTGGAAGAGTTCCACCTGCTTTGCCCGGTTAGTCTCAACAAACAAGGAACCATTGCACAACCACTTAATAGACTTTAGGGTACCAGCCAGCCCTTCTAAGCCTTCATGGATATAGAAGGGGGACACTTTTTCAAATGTCTCCTCCTTCCTCTTGATCACTACAAAGACATTGTTATTCATGACTCCTTGAGCCCCGTTACTGACAACAAAATGATTATAAGGAGGATTAGCATCCCTCATGCTTTTGGATGAATGGGTGTGAGAACTCCCAGGTGGTACACCCTTCCCGGTGGGAAGAGAAGAAGAAAATTTTGAGGGTTCCATCTCAGTCGCATGAGCAGCGAGGGAAATAAGGGTCCACTCAGACAGAGCCCTGAGTGCCTGAGTACACCTTATACAAATGAGGTGCGGCAGGTTCCCCAGAGGTTGCCCATTAATGACTGTTACACCTCAACAGCCATGCATCTCATTAGCGTGCAGCATACCTTGATATTGAGGTTTTTTTTTAATAGAGGTTTATTCCATCCTCGCGATCTAGGTGGTCAAGCCCAGATCCCCGTTCCCTGAGACACACAATGTTCCACCACCATGCCGCATGGTGGTCGCTGCAGCATGCACAGACCTTACGGTGGCAGGAGACTGGTGACGTGTACCAGCCCCAGTTCAGAAACCCCGGGGTCACCAAGCCTGTACTCAGCAAACAAATGCTGAGCCCCTGAGGGCCACATAGAATGATTCCATCAGTCGTACACGAAATTATACAAAGCACAACATTAGTGCAAACACATAACATAAAATACACATTTATGACAACAAATCTCAACAGATACCATCAATACATATAACTGAATGATCATGTATTAATTTGTTTTTGGACACGAATAGTTGACAGTGTCTATGTTTCACTCCTTGTACGTCCTGTCTCGTTTTAGCCATTTTTACTGTATTTTACTGCTCAAAAGACGAATTAATGTTTAAGCTGGTAATATTAAACTCATTGTTATTGAACTAGTGTGTGTAGTGTCTCTGTATATCTGTGAAGTGCAATATTCCATGTGTCGTCGACAACCCCCACAACATACTTAATTTCGTACACACAGACAAGTTTACTCTCTTGGTGGAGAAGCAGCTGCCAACTCCGATGGTTGGCTGTAAAATTACTGAAATGTAAGAGAAAGAAAACTTCTATAGGATCTTCTGGGATTGGTACACTGCCATTCGCATTTGGTCATTTGATGATTGTCTGCGAGTGAAATGAGTTCATTTTAGCAGAGAAAACTTTCTCTATGCTTTTGACCGTGTTATTGAAGTAGGTTCTACAGCAAACATCAACCACCAAATGTTCGAAGTCCTATATAAGCTTGCAGTACATAATAGTTCATCCCAGAATCCTTTGATCAAAATTAAATACGCGCAATTAGCTTTGAAAAGCAACAGACTGTACTATGGCCATTACTAAACTCCACATTAACATTACATATCGCTTGTGAATCTCAAAAAACACAAATTATACAAAATGGCAGCTAAAAATGACTGTTTCATTGCACACACTTCCTACACATCCACTCGTTATCCTGTCTCGTAAGAAAGTCCCGTCACATTCCGATTTTCTTGCTTTTCATCATTCGCCACAGAGTAACTCGAAGTCATGGAATAAATATTTATTCACTTTAATCCAATGACAATAGGAAGGTCATTGAACCAATCTGTATCCGCTAGCATGGGCCATGGGATACTGTAGCCACAAATTATATCAAAGAGAACCGAAGGTAACGAAAATAAATAAGAACAGAAAAAGGAGTATACATGTCTGAAATAAATTATCATAAAATGTGAGTAAGAAAAGCACAGAGAACCTGCAAATCCATTACAGTATATTACATGATGACCTCATCATATTATGAAAGAGCGAAAATGTTTAATCGTTATTGAATCTAACGGGGCTAGTAGACAAGTAATGAAAATTCACAAAAAGCAGGGTCTATCAAATATTGGAATTGGTAACTAGAAAAAAGATATATACTTTAATTCTCGTTACAGATTCCAACCACTTCACAGTACATTGTGTACTGAACTGTAATAAGATTTCTGCATTTGTAATTGCTGTCTGAACTTCAGCGAAAAAATGAATAATATTAGAAATGGTAACTAGAACTGACCTATATAGTTTAATTCTACGATTTGTTATTTAGGCTGTTTTAACAACTAGTGTGTGCACTAAAGTGTTACATGGTTTCTACATTCCGTATTCCTCTATTCACTGCCACGAGAAAGAGAAAGTCTAGAATCTGTACCTACAATATTTGTTACTTTTTTTGTAGTAGTTCTGAGATCAATAAGTAATTTAGAATTCCTACAGAAACCTAGCCCATAAATTTACTGCAAAAATGTCCAAAATTATGAACCATCGAGTATTTGGAATTGGTAGCTAGGACTGACCTTCTATATGGGTCAAATCTAGTTATCGATTCCAACTATTCGATGGTTCATTAATCGGATTGTTTTTTTCGGCAAGTGTCTGCACTAAAATGGAGGGTAATAAGATTTTTGCACTTTTAATTGCTCTCTGAATTATTGCAAAAAAGTTACTAACATTGGAATCGGTAACTAGAATTGACCTATGTATAAGGTCAATTCTAGTTATTTTATAATATTATGACTTCAACAAGTGCTTTACTGTGATGCAATTTAAAGATTCTCTGTGCTTTTCTACTAGCATAAATTATGAGAATAAGTATCATCAGACAGGAAAATTAATTTTTAATTCTTGTTCATATTTATTTTCAATATCTTCAATTCATTTCGATATAATTCATAGCTAAGTAAATAACTGCGTCAAACGTGATTGTAATTTTATCGCACGCTACATTCATTTGTTTACAAGTATGATCCATTGTTTTATGAGATTGCTTATACGTATCGCCTTTGCCTTAGATACGATGTCTTTGCTCAAATCTGACGAGTGGAATCGGACACTAGAATTTATCCCTAAAATAGTATAAGGAAACCAAACAACACATGCAGACAACATGCCAGAACTGGAGCAAATCAGCTAATGACATGCATATCTTGAGGCTAGTGTTAGGATGGGAATAAAAGTATGAGTTAGGATGGGAATAAAAGTATGACAAATTAATGGAACAAAAACTTAAGCAACTGTGGTTGCTAAAAGACATCAATGAAAATGTAAATGTAGGTGAGCATAAGCAGTGTAATAAGTACTACATAAAAACCTAATGATAAATAAAATAAGTTACAGTCTTAGAGACAAGTCTTTGGTATTGACAGCTCAGTAGCGTCGCTCCGTTGGCCAGCAACTGCAGGTAACTAACTGACGAAGGACTGCACTTGACCAGGTAGCAGGACAGACATTTGCTGCTCTGCAAACCTGATGTGCATGTGTCTAAAACGTACCAGTGAGTGCCTCATGTGCAACCAGTGTTGTCATTTTGTTATTTTGTCTTTAATAGTTCCAGTTCATTGTTTATTTCATTTTGTTGTTTTTAGTGTTTATTTGTTTATGTTTTGTTTTAAACAATGCCAAATGCGAAGAGTGGTGCCAGCTCAACATCTAAAATGAAATGGAGGAAGAAAAATATGCTACACACCCAGGCCTGCAAATTCGTGTGCTTGATGAGGGACTAGTTTGAGAAAGAAAAGGAAAAAAGGTGTGCCCTATTTCCTGATGCTCAGGTCGTTAAGAGGACTGCAAAAGCATTGAAAATAAGCAAGAACACTGTTGTAATGATAGGTAAAGAGTAGTACAGTACAGGTTGTGGTGCAAATGCCACAACAAGGCTGCACACACCAGGGTAGAAACAGACAAGGTCTATTTTCAGAAAGACACTATTTGTCATCATACATATAGTTATTATAAGAGAAGGAAACATCCCACTTTATCTAAATTACTTGTTTCACTTCAGAAAGACAATTTTTTTTAAAGGAAGTAAATTTTCATTGCATACAGTGCTCAATGACAGAGGTTTTAGTTATTCAGTGTTTAGTGGATACAAAATATTAACGGAAAGGACAGATGTGGTTGCATGGTGGTGCAGATTTCTGCATACGATAATGGATGAGATATTCGAAAATATAGTGTGCATAAATGAAACTTGAGTTACTGCCGAATGAACAGTCATTACACATGCAGGGGCAGCAGGTGATTTTGTGCCAAACTGCTTGTTAACATATGCAATTGCAGTCTTTATTGGCGTATTCCACTGACGAATTCTTCTTGGGTTATCAGCCGAGTGGTGGAAACGTTGTGACAAGACGACCGAGTGGGCTTGTAGCTATCCACATCAAGCGGGTTTTTACCGGGTTTGAGCACCGGAATGATTGTGCTCTCCCGCCACTGCAATGGAAAGATGCCATTGCACCAGATCAGGTTGAAGGTGATGAGGAGATTTCACTTGTAGTCAGACGAGAGATGTTTAATCATTTGACTGTACATCTGATCTGACACAGGAGCTGTGTCGGGGCAATGTGCAAGGGCACTGAGGAGCTCCCATTCTGTAAATGTGGCATTATGGGGTTCACTGTGGCATGCAATGAACGAGAGGACTATCCTTTTCATCTGCCATTTGAGGGTGCGAGGACTGGTGAGATTTAGGAAATGGGGAGAGTTCAGAAAAGCTGCCCAGAACCCCAGTTCAAGGGAGGCTTGGGAAGGTGATGTATGGCACCCAATGGTTGACACGTACCTCTCCCAACATTCCTGTTTCCATCTTTTTATAAGCTGGCAAATGCGGGCACGGAGCCGCTTAAAGGCTATTAGGTGTCACTGTAGAGCTCACCAATGCTCTTTAATTGCCTCACCGACTTCTGGCAACCACCAAGGGACTGTCTTTCACCGAGGGCACCATAAAGGATGAGGGATTGCGTATTCTGCCACAGAAACGATTGTTGTTGTGACCTGCTCAACGACTATTTGGGGTCATATTTCTTAGCATTGAAGTTAGACCTTGACCACTTAGAGACTGCTGGTGTTTGACCACCAGCAAGAGATAACATAGTACACTTCATGGCATGTCATCTGCTCTGATGCCACCTACTCCAACCAGGGGCCGTCCCCACAGGTGACACCCAGTGGCAGCAAAGGCCATCTGGCAGGATGGCCATTGCTGGGAGTCCTGATGCCCCAGGGTGACGGGTATCTACTCCTTGGCATATGTATATGTGGGGAGTTAATGGCACAGGCATCAGCAGAGCAATCCCTATGTGGTCAGGGGGCTATACCCACGGACTGCTACCAAGATGGATATCAGGTGCAAACAAGCTAAGGAGTCCATTATCATTGACAATGCAGAAAGCGATACTGCACAGAAGATGGAGGAAAACGCACCCAGGAGGGTAACCTCAACCAAGAGCTGGAGAATGAGCGGAAGTGCAGATCTACGTCAATGAGGGATGCGAGAGGTCTCAACGCATGATGGACACTATGCCCCATGTAAGGCGCTCTTCCCCAATTGGCTTGCTCTTCGGGAAAATTTTGAACAATGGAGATCAAAACCAACAGGGGACCATCACATAAAGGTCGAAACATGTGTGACTCCTTTTAGTTGCCTCTTATGACAGACAGGAATACCTTGGGCCTATTCTAACCCTGGACCCTCAGGGTCAGCGGTGTTGACTCAAGGATAATCAGAAATTTTTGTAGGAAATCTTCTTCCCATCACTTCAAGAGATTCCTTGCAAGTCTTGTAATCTTCTGTTCCTGGCTTCTGATACTTTTTATGTGCCATTGTGCATTCGTCCCAGAGGATAATTTTAGATTGCTTTAGATGTTCATCCTGTCCAGATGCTCTTGAGATTTTACATACCGGGAACTGTTCTTCAGCTATATTCAATGGTAGTTGTAGGGCAGACTGAGCAGTTCATTGGTCTTCCATAAGTGTGGCTGCAAATGCCAGATGATACGAGTGCAAGAGCAATGTGTTGTTTAGCACATATTTCTGCCAGCAATAGATTTATTAGAAACATTTTTCCAGTGCTGCCTGGTGCATCCAAGTAAATAATTCTGCCAGTGTTGTTGATCTGGCCCATGATAACATTGTAAATTTCTTACTGATTGTCATTGAGTAGTGATTTTGTTGTGAGCAATGTATTGAAGTAGTTCATTAATGTTGTAGCTTTTTCCTTCCTAATTTTGAATTTTAGCACTGACAGCATTTTTTCAGGATGCTTGCAACTGAAGTTTTACTAAGGTCTGGTTGCTTATTGCTAAACATTCATATTCTAGGCAAATGAGTGTTCCAATGAAGATGTTGTCGTTTAATTTGATGGTCAGTTCATGGTGAGGTTGTCGAATTTGGTACAGGATGTCATCACTCAAACCCTCTTTAAAGGAGTTCCACAGCTGTTGTTTTGAATTTGATGGATTACATGTTGTTAGAATCATGGGAAATTAAGTCTTTCACTCATTCAGCTGAGGCTGTGAGTGAGGCTTCTTGTAGTGTGAATTCCTAGTGGTTGTTGTTATCCATTAGTCTTAAGTGGCATGCTTCTCTCTGTACATCTGTCATAGGTAACTGTCAATGGTCTTGAGATTTGTTAAACTTGTTGGTCCCCATGTTTCGTGTAGCAACATCCAAAGATGGAAACATTTGGCATTGTTCAGATGTATGATGTATACTTGGCCTAATGCCACCAGTTTTCATGATTCCTGGATGATCTCCTACTGGAGTTCCTTGTTTTTGTCGTCAAAAGATTTTTCCCTTGTTGTGTTCCACATATAATTTGTAAGGATGTCGACTTGTAGTCATGTTTTCGTGAATAGATCCATTTGTCACAGTTGGTAGAAAGCTGTTGATGTTGTGGTCCGAGGTGGTTTGCTTGCAATTTTTCTGGCTGTGTCTTTTGTGAACTAAACTCTCTATCCATTCTCCAAATGTACAGCTAGATATTGCATAGCTGGTTCGCATTCTTATATGGGAAAACTAAAAATGTGACATGCTGCTTCATTACTGTTTATGTATTTTCCCGTTTGGTACATGAGGAACTCATTGTTTCTTTTTTTGTTGTTCGCAGTCTTTGGCAATTTGAAATACAACCTTGCCACTGCCTTTGTTCACATACTTACAGACATATTTGATAGATTTCACTGAATTCCAGTATTCTAGTTTTATGTGTGCTTGGAACATTTTAGAAAGTAGTGTGTTATATGGTAATACCCATTGATTATTTGTTTCCAGTTTGTCACTGCTTCATATTCGTATTTTTGCTGTGAAGCCACTGTTTTTGGGTTGTCGTTTTCTGTACTTGACGCAGCCATCAACTCCGGTTTGTGTGTCATCCACGTATAGTTCTGGTTACTTTTTTTTCCCTACATTTTCAATCACTCAAACATGGCGAATTGGGTTGTAATGGCTCGCATGCTCCAGGAAACACCTTTTTCTCAACTATGTCGTACATTTCTGTATTTTCTTGTGGATTAGGGAATTCAGCTCGGATGATTTTGCCAAGGTAACATCTATCATGTAGTCATGTGAGATTGTGTGAGTGAGGTAATCCTCATTTTTGCCATTTGATTGTGTACATCCAGCATCTAACAGTTCAAAAGATGTGGTATTTTATTATGACTTTAATACATCTAATTTGTTTTTGTTGGAAAACTCAAGCTATCATGTCGTGTCAGTGCCTGGGGGCTTGCATGTATTTTAGCTGTTCTTTGATTTTTGGCCATGAGTTGCATGTCAATGTTCTCAAGAAGTCAGGTCGTCTGCATGTTCGTATGTAGTTCATGGCATCTTGAGTGTATTCGTGCATGTGTATGATGAGGGTAGGATTACCACTGTTCCAATGTCATCAAAGGTGGATGTAGTCTTCTGTGTGTAGTTTCTTCTGATTCAGTCTTACGTAAAGCATCCATTCCACTTCTATTTTTGCATACATATCTACTTTTACATTTGGACAGTGCCTAAAATATAAATCAAATTAACTTTTTATTCATTCCACAACATTTGAGAGTGTTCTGGAATGTTATGGCATGCTCTCAAATGTTTTGGGAATGTTCTCGAATACCCATGAACATTCTGGAATGTCCTAGAAATTTCTAGAGGGCAAAACTTCCCAGATCTTATATCTTCAAGAGCACACCCTTCAGGTAAAAATGGGAACCTTCTTCATTGGTGGGAATGGGTGACAAAAGGCTACCACAACATGTAACTCCCTTGATCGTACCAGGGCTTGTTTCTGAGTTTTAGCAGAACACACATTGTACACTTATTTTTGTAATATATACACTCCTGGAAATTGAAATAAGAACACTGTGAATTCATTGTCCCAGGAAGGGGTAACTTTATTGACACATTCCTGGGGTCAGATACATCACATGATCACACTGACAGAACCACAGGCACATAGACACAGGCAACAGAGCATGCACAATGTCGGCACTAGTACAGTGTATATCCACCTTTCGCAGCAATGCAGGCTGCTATTCTCCCATGGAGACGATCGTAGAGATGCTGGATGTAGTCCTGTGGAACGGCTTGCCATGCCATTTCCACCTGGCGCCTCAGTTGGACCAGCGTTCGTGCTGGACGTGCAGACCGCGTGAGACGACGCTTCATCCAGTCCCAAACATGCTCAATGGGGGACAGATCCAGAGATCTTGCTGGCCAGGGTAGTTGACTTACACCTTCCAAAGCACGTTGGGTGGCACGGGATACATGCGGACGTGCATTGTCCTGTTGGAACAGCAAGTTCCCTTGCCGGTCTAGGAATGGTAGAACGATGGGTTCGATGACGGTTTGGATGTACCGTGCACTATTCAGTGTCCCCTCGACGATCACCAGTGGTGTACCGCCAGTGTAGGAGATCGGTCCCCACACCATGATGCCAGGTGTTGGCCCTGTGTGCCTCGGTCGTATGCAGTCCTGATTGTGGCGCTCACCTGCACGGCGCCAAACACGCATACGACCATCATTGGCACCAAGGCAGAAGCGACTCTCATCGCTGAAGACGACACGTCTCCATTCGTCCCTCCATTCACGCCTGTCGCGACACCACTGGAGGTGGGCTGCACGATGTTGGGGCGTGAGCGGAAGACGGCCTAACGATGTGCGGGACCGTAGCCCAGGTTCATGGAGACGGTTGCGAATGGTCCTCGCTGATACCCCAGGAGCAACAGTGTCCCTAATTTGCTGGGAAGTGGCGGTGCGGTCCCCTACGGCACTGCGTAGGATCCTACGGTCTTGGCGTGCATCCATGCGTCGTTGCGGTCCGGTCCCAGGTCGACGGGCACGTGCACCTTCCGCCGACCACTGGCGACAACATCGATGTACTGTGGAGACCTCACGCCCCACGTGTTGAGCAATTCGGCGGTACGTCCACCCGGCCTCCCGCATGCCCACTATACGCCCTCGCTCAAAGTCCGTCAACTGCACATACGGTTCACGTCCACGCTGTCGCGGCATGCTACCAGTGTTAAAGACTGCGATGGAGCTCCGTATGCCACGGCAAACTGGCTGACACTGACGGCGGCAGTGCACAAATGCTGCGCAGCTAGCGCCATTCGACGGCCAACACCGCGGTTCCTGGTGTGTCCACTGTGCCGTGCGTGTGATCATTGCTTGTACAGCCCTCTCGCAGTGTCCGGAGCAAGTATGGTGGGTCTGACACACCGGTGTCAATGTGTTCTTTTTTCCATTTCCAGGAGTGTAAATATGGACTGATTATAGTGAAATGGCTAGTACCGCAATATATGCAGGTCACAAGTACAATTTATGAAAGAATTGTAACTAGCGGCATTCATAGCAGTTATATGGGACTGTAAGTTTTAGAACACTTTGCTGATCTGGTGTAGAAGGGCCAATAGCATGCAGCAGGAAATACAGTGCACAAACACCACCTGAGATGCACTAAGGGGTGAGAAGCAGTAACTGGAGTAAACGGAGAAACAATTTCTAATCAGTGCAAAAATTAAGGGCTGAAAATAACTACAGAAAAAAGGAAATGTAGGCATCATTGTGTACTTCTGTTACAGTGGAATAACTAGTTCATAAATGTGTACAAAGTCCTAAATAGGCTTCATTAAGTAAATATAACTAGTGACACTCATAAGTACAATAGGTTTGATTATCTAACACTGAATGACTAACAGTGCTTATTAACAATCAACACTATTTGTAACTATAAACTAGAGCATCTGTAACTTTAAGAATAGTATCTCTATAGGCCACTGTTTATATAGAGCTAACCATCTGTAGCAAAACTGCACCTGTAGGTTGCAGATGGCATAGTATCTGCAATAATAAATGGTTAGCTACCTGATAAGGTAAGTGGTGTCCGCCACTGTAGCTGAGTGGACAGCATATCCGCTTGTCATGCTGGGGAGCTCAGGTTTGATTCCCGGATGGGTTGGAGGTTTTCTCCACTCAGGGACTGGGTGTTTGCATCATCTTCATCATCATCATTTCATCCTCATCGACGCGCAAGTCGCCAAAGTGGCGTCATCTCAAAAGACTTTCACCAGGCGATCAGGTCCACCCCCCCCCCCCCCAGGAGGCCCTCACCACACGAAATTTCATTCCATTTCGTGTAAGTGGTAGCAGTTCTCATAGGTAGAACACTGTCATTTGGTAAGTGACAAACGTTACTACAACACTTTGTTTGTAGTTATGTTCAGTAAGTCATAGTCAGCAGGTTGCAATCGCCACATTAGTCTCAGTAATTTGCAGAAAGTGGCTATACATGGATCATCATAAATTTGCTATTTACAGTCAGTAAATTGTTAGTATATTACACACTGTAGCTTGGCAATATACCACTGTGTTTAGCTGCTACTTGCATATATTTCTAAACTAGTTATTCCACTGTAACAGAAATGTACATTGATGCCATTTCCTTTCTCCTCCAATAATTTTTGACCCTTCATTTTGGATACTGACTAGGAACTGTGTCTCTATTTACTCCAGTTATTGCTCCTTACCCCTTAGTACATCTCCCACACTGTTTGTGTGAAAGTATTTCCTGGTAGCACACTACTGACATCTCTACACCATTTCAGCAATGTGTTCTACAACTTACGGTACCATACAATTGTTATGAATGCTGCTCATTACTATTCTTTTGTGAATTGTATTTGTGACCTGCATACATTCCAGTACTAGTTGTTTCACTATTGCAGAAGTACACAATTGTGCCAACACTTTCTGATACTTATTACTAGCTAATGATTGAAAATTCTCTCTCTATGTGCCCAAGTTACAGGTTCAAGCTGCACGATGCACTTTTCACTTTGTTTTTGCCAACAGTTTCCCAGCTACCACACTACTGACCCCACTAGAGCTATTTCTGAGACTATTTCCCACAATTCCCATGCACAGCACCACTTGTTTGTATTAATTTATTATATTATCATAGGTTTTTATAAATTGCTTACTACATTGTGTATTTACACTTACAATTTCATTAATGCCTTATGACAACTAAAAATGCGTTAAGTTTTTGTTCTTTATTTGATTATACTTTAGTATAACCTCAAGATATGCATGTCATTAGAAGATTTGCTTTAGTTATGTCACAATATCTACACTTGTGTTTTCGTTTGCTTATATCATTTTTGTACACATACTATGAACCACATTTAAGCATATAAGAGCTCTTTTTGCATTAATGGATTCATTATTGTATTAAATATTATTGGTGTATTTTATAGGGCCACAGCAATATGCTGCATATATCTTACTTTTGAAGCCTACAAATAATGTGAAAATTATAAGTAACTACCACTTATTCATTGTTAAATTTTTAAACCTTTTGTTATTAAATTTTAATATTCTTATCTAATTTATACTTATTTATGGTACATTTTTCAGTATAGCCTTCTGAAGAAGGGCACTAGGTGCTTGAAACAGATAAAGAAATAAAATTTCTTTTGTGCTGGTTGCTGATTATTCCAACAAACAGAAACAAAATTGCTGATGATAGAAAATTATTATTATTATTATTATTATTATTGTGTTTTCTTAAACAATAACAGATCTAGATGTAAAATAAGGGTAAGAACCCATTTACCTGTAGCGGACTGAGGTGTGGATCACAGAAAGACCATTCACATTAGCTTTCCAGCTCTTGTTGTTTTACATGTAAAAGTCCAAACATTCATTCACACACAATAACCAATCTATGTGGTTATGTGCATGGATGTAGTACTTTTTTAGTAAAATAACAAGAACTCAGAAGTTAATATGAACAGTGTTCCCTGTCATGTGTTTCTATGCTGCTACAGGTGAGTGGTTGCCTTTCCCTTATTTTACATACTGTTTTCTTAGCAACAATGTTAAATGGTCCAAGAATTCCAAGGAAAATGTCACATAACTTCAGCTGATAGGACACTGAAAGACAGTTTACTGGAAAGCAACTTAAAAAAAACAATCAACTGCTTAATAACAATAGAAGGATATTTTTAACAAGGCACTACTTCTCCACAATTTGAAAGACATTATTTCCTGCATCTGGTCTACTTATAAACCAGTGCAGCTGCCAGACTTTCTCAGAGTACCAAGTGATGTTTTTCATGACCAATGACCATTCTACTTTCTGATATGTTCATGCAGTATTTGTAAGAATGCCAGTCATCAGTATTTACCCAAGGAGAATTTTGTAAGACTACAGGAGCAAAATATGAGCAATTCTTGGATCTTGGAGTCACGTATCTTGAATTAACAAAAACATCCCTGTTACTTGACACTTGGAGATAGTAGGGGGGGGGGGGGGGAGGAGTGCTTTCAGTAACAAAGAGCATGTGGCATGAATCAATACCTTTATCAAAAATGACATACATTGGACTGATTACAATTCTCTACAACTGATGATGCACAGGAGTTCGTGCTGTGCTGATCAATAACAAGCTTATTAAAGCCCTTACTCCAATAACTAGAGATGAATGTGTATAAAAACACGACGACATTATACAAAACTAATTACTTGCTCCATATGAAATATTTACCTTTTCTAAGATAATAAATAATCTCATAACTCTTGGTATGTACACAATCTTATATAATTATGGATGCAGGATTACAATTTCAGGCATATACATTCAGTCTTTATGTGTTCACACAAAACTGGTGAACTGCAATAATTGCAAACAGTCTTTTAAATCCACAGTACATAACATCCACAGTTTCATAACATATCCTTGCTTGCAAACTCCATCTTTTTATTCCTTTTGTAGATCCTTACAATCAGTATTCATAACATCCCTGCTTTTTGCTATATCTTTACTGAAGCCTGCTTTTGGTTACATCTTCACTGAAGTTAATTTGATGTCCACTTCTTTAAGCAATAAACATCCTACACAGAATCGGTAATATCAAGGAGGAAGGTGTCATTATTTATTCACTACCCTGACTTAAAAATCACTTCCATATCTAAGTGCGAACAGAGAGGATAAATTCTCAAATGATATATTTGCTTCAAATGCAGCAAAAAGATGCCAGCACATTGGTAGTGTTTCATTATTACATCTTACTTTTATATTACTGGAAAAAACACCTGTCCTATGAACTGAACAACTCTCAACTTAAGTGTCTAAAAGGGGGAGGAGAGGGGGGGGGGGGGGGGATTAAACCATATGTAACATTCATTTGTTGGCATAATTCTTCTGCCAATATCTCGAAACTTGGGGTTAGCCTAACCCAAAATCCAGCCATATTTGTCATGTTCAACTTCTAACAGCAGCTTATGGATTGGTGTATAAATAACAAAGAAAAAAAACATTCATGGATTTTTCCTGGATTTCTTGGTTACAAATACTCTTTTTCCTGTGTGAAAATAAACTTTGTCCGAGATGAAAATACACTGTAGGTCTACCCTGGATGAAAGCGTTAAGTGACACTATACTTTATCTCGGAGCTGTAAAACTTATCAGTCCCTTGATTGATAAAGGTTTTATATACTGGCATAGAACTTCCAGACATTTTAGGAAACGGAAACCAGGAAAAACAGTGCGTTTTGGAAAGATCTTTTATGTGTGGCAACATGTACACTACATTTTTTCATATTACAAAAAGCTTGCATAATATGAAATTTACTTTAAGAGTAACTCTATGCAAACCACCATTCCAAATATTTTCCTGGACCTATTACAAATGTGAACAGTTGTGAGGTCACATGCTTTTTCCCTCCAAGATCTTAATTATCAATATACTAGATTGGTAAACTTACTTCGTTCATCAACAGAACTTTTTACTGATATATTTTCCACACAACTAATACACAAAAAATAATTTATTCGAAATTAGCAGCAACACACAGACTTCCTTTCATTAACGCTTTGAAATCAGTTCAGTACACTGTACAATGGCCTCATTGGTCAGAACCAAATTAATACATCAACACACAAGAAAGAGTTATGAACAAAATATTTTCAAACCTGCGTCTGGTTTCTTTGGATCATATATGACAACCTCACCATCGCCACATGAGTAGAGCAGCAAATGTTTATCAGCAGCTTCAGAGGAACCTGGAAAGGTTACCCATTGTTTTGTGAATCAATGCAAACTGAACACAAAATCGAACTTCACAAAACATTAGGAATGCATAAAGTTATTAACGAAAACATACTGTGTAAAAGTTGTCAGTGTATAAGCACTTTTGACACACATCCAGAACAGTGAATAAATATCTTAACAGTGATTACTCACAAAATTCTTATCAATAATGCACATTTACATCTACATGACTACTCTGCAACTCACACCTAAGTGCTTTGCAGAATGTTCATCAAATCATGTTCAGACAATTTCTCTACCATTCCACCTTATACAGCGCACGGAAAAAATTAACATTTAACTCTTTCCACGCAAGCTCAGACTTCCCCTGTTGTCTTACGACAACCATCTCTCCCTATGTAGGTGGGCTTCAACAAAAAATTTCCACATTCAGAGGATAAAATTGGTGATTAAAATTTCATGAAAAGATCTCACCACAACAAAAAACACCATTGTTTTAATGATTGCCTCCTTAACTCATGTACCATATCTGTGACTCTCTCCCCCCTATTCCACAGCAACACAAAATGTGTTACCCCTCTTTAAACATTTTCAATGTTCTCTGTCAATCCTATCTGGTTAGAATCCCTTACTGTGCAGCAACACTACAGAAGAGAATCAACAAATATAGGGTAGGAGTCTCTTTAGGGGACCTATTGCATAATGACAATCTATTGAAAGGACATCACTTTTGTTTATCCCCTTAAGTCATCAGTTTTCTGACTGGTTTGAAGCAGCCAACCACGAAGTGCCAATTTCTTCATATCAGAGTAGCACTTGCAACCTATGCCCTCAATTATTTGTTGGATGTATTCCAATTTCTGTCTTCATTTACAGTTTTTACCCTCTACAGCTCCCTCTAATACCAGGGAAGTTATTCTCTGATATCTCAACACATGACTTATCATCCTTTCTTCTTGTCAGTGTTTCCCATATGTTCCTTTCTTCACTGATTCTGCAGAGAACAAACTCATTCTTTACTTTATCAGTCCACTTACTTCTGAAGGTGGCAGGGGTAAAATACAGGGAGCGAAAGGCTATTTACAATTTGTACAGAAACCAGATGACAGTTATAAGAGTCGAGTGGCATGAAAAGGAAGCAGTGGTCGGGAAGGGAGTAAGACAGGGTTGTAGCCTCTCCCCAATGTTATTCAATCTGGATATTGAGCAAGCTGTAAAGGAAACAAAAGAAAAATTCGGAGTAGGTATTAAAATTCATGGGGAAGAAATAAAATCTTTGAGGTTCGCTGATGACATTGTAATTCTGTCAGAGACAGCAAAGGACTTGGAAGAGCAGCTGAACGGAATGGACAGTATCTTGAAAGGAGGATATAAAATAAACACCAACAAAAGCAAAATGAGGATAATGGAATGTAGTTGAATTAATTCGGGTGATGCTGAGGGAATTAGATTACGAAATGAGACACTTAAAGTAGTAAAGGAGTTTTGCTATTTGGGGAGCAAAATAACTGATGATGGTAGAAGTAGAGAGGATATAAAATGTAGACTGGCAATGGCAAGAAAGCGTTTTTGAAGAAGAGAAATTTGTTAACATCGAGTATAGATTTAAGTATCAGGAGGTCGTTTCTGAAAGTATTTGTATGGAGTGTAGCCATGTATGGAAGTGAAACATGGACAATAAATAGTTTGGACAAGAAGAGAATAGAAGCTTTCGAAATGTGGTGCTACAGAAGAATGCTGAAGATTAGATGGTTTTCTCCTATAGCACATCATCTCACATGCCTTCTGTTACAGTTTTTCCGCAGTCCATGAAGCACTACCATACAACGCTGACCTCCAAACATACATTCTCAGGAATTACTTACTCAAATTGAGACATATGTATGACACCAGTAGACTTCTCCTGGCCAGGAATGCCCTTTTTGCTTGTGCCAGTCTGCTTTTTATGTCCTGCTTGCTTCATACATTATGAGTTATTTTGATTTGTAAATAATAGATTTCAGCTATCAGTTGTCCTTTGGAATTTTTATTGGCAGATCTAGATTTCAGCTAGAAACTAGCCATACTAATATTCAATGAACTGTGGACAAAGCCCGACCAACAGGCATTACATGCATTGACCAAAAACGATAGTGCATTGAGAATGGCTAGTTTCTAGCTGAAATCTAGATCTGCCAATAAAAATTCCAAAGGATGACTGATAGCTGAAATCTATTATTTACAAGTCAAAATAACAGTCACTGCATGCAACAGCCTCTGAATGGAGGTTAACCTGAGTTATTTTGTTTCCAAAATAACATATTTTCTTAATTTTGTCTACTCTGTGATCACCAATTTAAGTTTCTCACTCTTCTGACTTCTGCTGTGTCTCATTACATTTGTCTTTGCTTGCTTTTCTCTCAATCGATATTCTGTACTCTTTGGCCTGTTAATCTCATTCATTAGTTGTTCTTCACCTTCACTGAGGATAGCAACATTGTCAACGAATCTTATCAATATTTTTTCACCCTGAATTTTAATCCTTTGACTTCTCTGAACATGTTAACAGTTTTCGCTGATTCCATTCTGTAATGCTCTGGAGGCACTGACGTGCTTCTCTGATCCCTCCATCAGCTGATCTAGAAGTTTATACACGTGGCCCCTTGCTGCTACCTTTGTGCTCCCAACAAGTTAATAGATTTGGCCGCTGCAGTCTCTGTGCACTCCGGATGTATTACCGCGCGAGGTACTTAACAGCCAGATAGAGGGGCCAGGTAGAGCAGCCATGTAGCTGTATTTCTGTTCTGAGTGCTCAGTAGCTTTTCAATGCCTGGGTTGTGTGCATTTGATACTGATATTTTATTTGCATTGCTGTTTGCATACTCATTTTTGATCGAGAAAATGGCACGCCATCATGGTTGTAAACAGGAAGAAGTCTTAGAGATTCTAATTAGAAGTGGCAGTCAGAATGAACTCTTTGACAGTGACGACACTTGAACAGAATTTTGAAACAACAGTTCTGAGTCAAGTACAACACATCCATCCGTCTCTACAAGAGATGAAATTTCTTCAGAATCTGAAGTTTCTGATAATAAGAGCTAACTGTTTGGTAAAAGAGCATACTTTAGCGACATGTTTGACTAGGAAAAAAGTGATTTTTGTTGATTTCTGCATGCATTCGATGTTTCAGCTTTGGGATGCAAGTGTGTATTAGATCAAAACTCCAGTATTCTCTCATATTTCCTGATATTTTTCACAGAAGCGCTGATGAAATCTGTTGCAGACGAAACCAATAGATTTTATTTATACACCAAGGCAAATGTGTCAGAATCGGTGCATCCTCATTTGTCCAGATGGATAGAAATGGGACCTGAGGAACTCTGTTCCTCCACTGTTATTTGTCTGCTTATGGCTCATGTGAAAAAGCTGGAAATTAGTGACTAATCATCCAGGGAATGATTCTGGAACACACTAGTTTTTGACAACATTATGTCCAAAGACTGTTTTAATTTTATTTTGAGAACACTTTATTTTAGTGATAACTCTGCCAGCAACAATTGAAACAGGCCATTCAAAATTAGAAACATAGTGGATAAAGTTTGCACAACATTCCAGACTGTATTTCATTCGAACTGAGGCTCTGCATTGATGTTTAAAGAGCAATTATCTTTCAAACAATACATTCTGTCCAAAAGAATTGGGTCTGGAATAAAAACGTGTGTTGTGTGATTGTCGGAAAAGTTACGTCCTAGAGTTAGTTGAGTATACGGATGCAACCATGGAAAATGGCTTCCACAATTTGGGGAAAACTGACAACATAGTGGTAACACTCATAAAGCCATATCTGAACCTGGGTCATGCTGTTTACATTGACAATTGGTATTCAAGCACACACCTCTTCCTCTGGCTTCATAACAATTTATCTAACATGTGTGTTACTGTTAACAGCAACATGCACAACATGCCCAACACTACAAGACAAACTGAAATGTGGAGAAATCCAGTTTATATCTACTGATCCAATGTTTGACCTGCCCTGCAAGTGGTACCACAAATGAGGAGTGTAGTTGTTGACCACAAGTAATATTACAAAATGTTTCAGACTGAAAAGACTGACAGAAACACTGGTGAAAGGATTACAAGACCTCCATTTGTTATGTATTATGACTTGAGTATGGGGGCAGTTGTCTGTATTGGCATGCTACTGAGTCCAGTCAAACCAGAGCGGAACAGTTTGCAGCGGTATAACAAGCTCTTTTTGCACTTACTCCATCTGTACATTTTAAAATGTTCATGCTCTCTATTGAGTATTAATGGCAAAAAAATGCCAATACCAGAGTTTCTTCTGTCTCTGGTAAGACAAACTGTTGAAATGGAGGAAAGCTAGCAAGGAAAGAGCTTTGATGATAAGGATCTTCTACCATATATTGTCAAAGATTTTCCGAACAATCCTTTCCAAATCAAAGCAGGGTACACCAGTGCTTAGATGTGCTGTGTGCTCAGAACAGAAAGTGCATCTGTGAGCCAGGTATGAATTCAGAACATGGAAATACTACTGTGTGTGGTATCACATTTTGAAGCTTATCATATAAAAAAAACTTATTAACCATGGATAACCACAAAGAACAGATGACATACAGAGGTATGTCTCTTTTTGAAGGGGGAGAGGGGGAGAGGGGAGAGAGGGGGAGAGGGGGAGAAGGGGAGAGGGAGAGGGAGAGAGGGGGGAGGGGGAGGGGGAGGGAGAGAGGGGGAGGGGGAGGGGGAGAGAGGGAGGGGGAGGGGGAGAGGGGGAGGGGGAGAGGGGGAGGGAGAGAGGGAGGGAGAGAGGGAGGGAGAGAGGGAGGGAGAGAGAAAACAAAAGCAAAATAAAAATATATTTTTAACTTCGCCTGCACTAGGCCACATCAAAAAGAAGATTGGAAAATATATGCAGAGGGTGTTAAAGGTATTAGTACTAGAAGTACAAGAATTAAAAGTACAGTATTCATTGTGTCAATGAAACAAAATTCCCGATATTCAAGAATTATTTAGAAACTAAGTACCTGGTTTGGGGTCTGCGTAGAGAAATTTTATTGCATTTATGATCTTGACACAGAATGATGAACTTCCAGTATGCAGATTACTTCTCTCAGAAGTTGCCTGCAGAAGAGCTTTTGAACTAACACTGATGAAAAGGAGAAGTTTGAATTTTTTACTTTTTCAGTGTTTACCTTCTGTTAAAAAAAACTAAGACTGATGCATCCCTGCATCACAGAAAGCTCAAATGGAGGCAGTTGCCCATTTCCAATACACAAGAAGTGATTGGGAAGGATCCCACAATAGCGCATACTAGAGGAAAAAATCTAACATTCATCATTTTACTGAAATATTTGAATGTACTGCATTTTAATGATATTGAAGTGTTGATGTAGCAATGCTTTCTTTGATCTCTCTGAAGTCCAGGGGTCTTTTGTCAGTTAAACTAAAGTAAAGCCGGTTAGTACTGACTTTCTTTGAAGCAGTGCACAGTGTTAGATTTTTTCCTCACATGGAAGTTATTAAGTAACAATTTCTTCTACACTTCTGAATCACCACTGTGCTTCTCTTTCAGTTTGTTTCTTTGTGCTAATAATGTGTGACTGGGTCAATTTTTCCTCCTGCACAAATTCTGCATATATTAGATCCTCTATAAGAAAGGTTAAGTATTCTCATTTACATACTTAATGAAGCAGATGTGTACATGGAAAACATGACATTCTCTGTCAGCTGTAAACATATATTAAATTTTAGAGGGAACGAGTCATAGTACACAAATAGCTATTAATGTGGCTAGAGAAAGCAAGAGATGAGAGTATTCATGTAAGGGACTTGTCTTCAAATACCAATGCAAAGTCAGAGCGCGAAGAGTTCAACACAGCAAAAGAGCAGTCTGCAAGTGATTCCATGTTCACAATGACCATCTGCACATCTGGTCTGAAGTATTCAATTCACATCAACACCTTCCACTCTCAATGCAGCTTTCACTCAGTTCTGAATCAGTAGTTCAAGAGTGCAGAATATTTTCTAGCCAAGCCCAAATTAATTAAATTTGCTTACAAGATGCTTAGTCTGTCAATGCTGTTATTTGTGAAGTTATAAAAATAAACAAATCAGTAAGAAGAAGATGGACAAAAGAATGGCCTGCAAAACATGAAACGTTTTTGCATGTTTATCTTTTGAAGGAGCTAAATACTGAAAAAAGAGGATTTGTTTAACTATCTAGGACAAAGACACATACTTTGTGCTACTGTAGCATATTACATTGTATGTAAGGGAAAATGACACTGTTATGGGAAAATCAAGTCTTTATGGAAAGCCTTATAAAAACATTGAAAAATAACCAGTTTTCGAAAATATAACGGGGAAAAAGGTACTATGTATGCAAGCTTTTGACACCAGCGGCTCCTTCTTCTGGCAGAAGCGTTGAAGGGGAAGGAAGACAGATTAAGGAAAAGGACTGGTGAGGGTTATGAAAATGGGGAGACTTCGGAAAAGTGTTTCCTTCTCACCCGTCCAGTAAGTTTCACCTGATCCGAGGTTCTGGGTGACTTTTCTGAACTCTGCCCTTTTCCTTAAACCTCACCAGTCCTTTTCCTTCACCCCTCTTCCTTCCTCTTCAAACTATCTGCCAGAAGAAGGAGCCACTGGCTTCAGAAGCTTGCATTTGTAGTACCTTTTATATGTATGTTCTCCTGTTGCCATTTGGTGAGTAGAGTTACATTATAGTAACATTGACATATTTGGCAACTGGCATACACTATTCTGATCTAAAATTTGCTGTTGTGATATCACCTACATCGGTGAACCACATAATTCTGGAACCATGTAATTTTATACATTAAATAGTAATGCATTTCACTTCATTTGGACACTGGGTCTGCGTCAATTCGAGCACCACCAGAATTCACACAGGCTGAATACAGACAGTGACAAAGAAAAAAATTTAAGTCAGTGATCCATTCATAAGCAATAATTTATCTGTGCAGACACTGCCTGTATGGAGTGATGGTGCCAGTATCCATGTAAATACAGGGCCCTTAAAAATGTTTCTATTGTACCCCCAATTTTTGCAAAATGTGATATGTATCAAGATAGGGATGAAAAAACAAAATGGTTCAAGCATAAAGCCCCTCTAGCAAAAACTGCTTGCCATAATATTGGGAAACAGCTTCCAGGTGTGAAGGGAAAGCCAAAAATCCAAAAAAGGTTCTGGATTGCTGCAAAAAAAAAAAAAAAAATTTCTGAGATGGTGTAATTCACCGCGTTGTAAAATACACACACAAAGAACTAGACAGAATGCCAGGAACTTATCCATGAAGAGCTCAAGACTACCCACATACAGTTTTTGAAGAATTATCTGCTTTCCTTGGTGTTTCATACTTCAAGAGTGAAAAAGTCACAGCATCTCACTTCTGCTGAATTGTGGGCCACCGATGGGGCTGCACCAGAGTTTTGTAATTGCACCAATGAGCGACTGGGGGTTTGATACTCTTCTCCAAGCTGTAATATTTGACAAAAAGTCTATGAGGGTGCAGAAGAAGGAAACACACAAACTTGGTACCTATTAAATGTTCAATGAGTTTGTGAATGTGTATGAACATTAACAACAACAGACAATAATCTGGAAGAATTCCATGGACTTATTTGTATGTACATCTCCATTATCAGCAAATCTTTCATTGATTTATAATTAGATAATATTTCAGGTCAAGCTGTAGCTTATAGTTAAGAGATGGTGGGATACAATAGATTTTTATTTATAGTGGATTTGATGGGTGAAAAAATGTTAATGAAGATGGGATCTGATAGTAATTTAATTCAATTAATTCAACTGATATTGGCCTTGAGGTGTGTAAACTTCACCCGAAACTCTCATTACTGATTATTCTATCTAAAAGTAATTCAGATGGAATACTCCAAATAAGCCATTAAAATACTGTATAAAACTATGTGTTCTCTGTCATGGAAGAATTTTTCACACCCTAAATATGGAAGTATATGCAGGCAAACAGCCTGCTGGACCACTTCAAATACCCAGTGATGAAGGAATGAGATGTTACTATTAATTCAATACACTGACAACACAGATAGGAACGTGATGATGGACCACTATTTTATATACATACCAGTCGCTAATGAACTACACACTGATCATCGACACACAGTAGTAGGTACTCTGCAGAGGAATAGGAGAGAACTTCCACCGGAACTCCTGTCAGTAACGAGTAGGCCAATAAACAACAATATTTTCATGTTGGGAGAGTAACCAGGTAACAATTGCAACCTTTGTGCATATGTTCCACACAAAAAAACAGAAAATTAATTTACTAATAGCATCTACCACCCACAGTGAGAGGAGTACAGTCATTGAGAGTGGTGAAGTGAATAAATATGAAGTGATTACATTCTACAATCCCACAAAAGGAGGTGCAGATGTTGTCAATGATCTATAATTGGAATATTCTGTTTCAAGACTAAGCAACTGGTAGTCTGTTAAACTGTTTTTCAGCTTGCTCATTGGGTCAACAAAGGCTCAAATAATATACAGGGCAAAGACAAATGACTTAATGCAAAGGACAAGATTCCTTACAGAACTGATTATGGTGCTTACAGCATTAAACTGGTGCAGTTGGATCTCGTTACTACATTCCTCATTACCACATTTTCCCACATAGTACGTCCAGGTTTGGAAGTTCCAATCCTAATAGCATTGAAATGCGTGTTAACAGATTCATTTATATGTTCTCTCTTGCCTCTTAGTGCGTTCAAATTTGATGGTGTTTTACAGTGTCAGCAACTGTGCAGTTCATCAGCTATGGCGGAATTGACCAATTTGACACGCGGGAAGTACAGGGTAGTACTGTAGTTCGTATAGGTTGGCACTAGTCCAAGAACTTGCGACCTATTGACAAGTGCCGATCAGAAGCAGGAGCGATGTTGTAGCACCCAAATATAAACGATAAACCATGTGTAACTCAGTCACTGGCCTTTCTTTGTTTGAGAACATCAAGAGCTCAGATGGCAACCCAGTTCTAAGCAAAGAAGGGAAGGCAGAAAGGTGGAAGGAGTATATAGAGGGTTTATACAAGGGCGATGTACTTGAGGACAATATTATGGAAATGGAAGGGGATGTAGATGAAGATGAAATGGGAGATAAGATACTGCGTGAAGAGTTTGACAGAACACTGAAAGACCTGAGTCGAAACAAGGCCCCGGGAGTAGACAACATTCCATTAGAACTACTGATGGCCTTGGGAGAGCCAGTCATGACAAAACTCTACCATCTGGTGAGCAAGATGTATGAGACAGGCGAAATACCCACAGACTTCAAGAAGAATATAATAATTCCAATCCCAAAGAAAGCAGGTGTTGACAGATGTGAAAATTACCGAACAATCAGTTTAACAAGTCACAGCTGCAAAATACTAACGCGAATTCTTTACAGACGAATGGAAAAACTGGTAGAAGCGGACCTCGGGGAAGATCAGTTTGGATTCCGTAGAAATGTTGGAACACGTGAGGCAATACTAACCTTACGACTTATCTTAGAAGAAAGATTAAGAAAAGGCAAACCTACGTTTCTAGCATTTGTAGACTTAGAGAAAGCTTTTGACAACGTTAACTGGAATACTCTCTTTCAAATTCTGAAGGTGGCAGGGGTCAAATACAGGGAGCGAAAGGCTATTTACAATTTGTACAGAAACCAGATGGCAGTTATAAGAGTCGAGGGGCATGAAAGGGAAGCAGTGGTTGGGAAAGGAGTGAGACAGGGTTGTAGCCTCTCCCCGATGTTATTCAATCTGTATATTGAGCAAGCTGTAAAGGAAACAAAAGAAAAATTCGGAGTAGGTATTAAAATCCATGGAGAAGAAATAAAAACTTTGAGGTTCGCCGATGACATTGTAATTCTGTCAGAGACAGCAAAAGACTTGGAAGAGCAGTTGAACGGAATGGACAGTATCTTGAAAGGAGGATATAAGATGAACATCAACAAAAGCAATACGAGGATAATGGAACGTAGTCAAATTAAATCGGGTGATGCTGAGGGGATTAGATTAGGAAATGAGACACTTAAAGTAGTAAAGGAGTTTTGCTATTTAGGGAGTAAAATAACTGATGATGGTCGAAGTAGAGAGGATATAAAATGTAGACTGGCAATGGCAAGGAAATCGTTTCTGAAGAAGAGAAATTTGTTAACATCGAGTATAGATTTAAGTGTCAGGAAGTCGTTTCTGAAAGTATTTGTATGGAGTGTAGCCATGTATGGAAGTGAAACATGGACGATAACCAGTTTGGACAAGAAGAGAATAGAAGCTTTCGAAATGTGGTGCTACAGAAGAATGCTGAAGATAAGGTGGGTAGATCACGTAACTAATGAGGAGGTATTGAATAGGATTGGGGAGAAGTTTGTGGCACAACTTGACTAGAAGAAGGGATCGATTGGTAGGACATGTTCTGAGGCATCAAAGGATCACAAATTTAGCATTGGAGGGCAGCATGGAGGGTAAAAATCGTAGAGGGAGACCAAGAGATCAATACACTAAGCAGATTCAGAAGGATGTAGGTTGCAGTAGGTACTGGGAGATGAAGAAGCTTGCACAGGATAGAGTAGCATGGAGAGCTGCTTCAAACCAGTCTCAGGACTGAAGACCACAACAACAACAACATAGCGTAACATCAGAGCTTGTTTAATCTCAGTGCATAATTTTCTTTCTTGTGCCAAAAAGTGTATTGATACACCATGGATAAGAGGCAATTCACTTATGAAGAAAAGTGGAACATTATTCAAGAAGTGTACAAAAACTCCTACATGAAGCGTGCTGATACTGCACAAAAACTGAACATTCCCCTATCAACATTAAACACCATAGTGAACAAGTGAAAAAGAATTTAAGCTAAATATCTAGAAGGGGGAAAAGGCAAAAGAAAACTTAAGCATGATGGTCAGTTTCCAGTACTGGAAAGTGTCCTGTTAAAGTGGTTTAAGGAAGCTCACACAGTGAACATTCCAGTTGATGGTACCAAGCTTCATGCTAAAATTACACATTTGGCACAACTAAGGCTCAAAGATTTCAAGGCATCCATGGCTGGATCGAAGCATTTAACAGCCGACACAATTTAGTGTGTGAATCTGTTGAAGGTGAGATTGGAAGTGTGAACACTTAAACTACTGAGTCATAGAAAATACTCTTCCATCAATCATTGAGAGGTATAGTCCCAATGATATTTACATTACGAAGACACATGCCTATTTTTTCACCTTCTTCGTTACAAAATCCTTGAGCTCAGAGGAGAGAAATGCCATGGTGAAAAATTCAGCAAAGAGAGGCTGATTGTTCTGTCATGTTGCAATAAAACTGGAACAGAAAAGTTTGTGCCACTAGTAACTGGCAAGACAGAAAGTCCATGATGTTTCAAAAATATGGGGTCATTTCCACCCAGATATACATATAATTGAAAGCATGGGTAATGACACACATACGTGAAGAATATGTAAGTGCTTGGGATGGAAAGCTGGGTTTATTGACCAGTGTGCAGCACATCCTCAAGGTACATCGCAAATTCATAATATAAATGTAATGTTTTTCCTGCCAATTTTACAAGTCACCTTAAAGCACTCAACCAAGGCATTATAAAATGTCTGAAACAAAAACACAGAAAAATTCTTATACAGAAGAGGCCGGCATGTCTTCATGGTACAACAAGAAAAGTGATGATCTTAAATTCTATGCATTTTGTGGAAAATGCCTGAGATTCCGTGCAAGAAATCACAATATTCACTTGTTTTCAGAAGGCTGGCTGGTTTTAATCGGATACTGGTACTTACAGGAGAGATCACATCAGCAAATAATGCCATTGCAGAAGAAGACACCACACCAGAAAACAATGCAGCTGAACAATGGCAGCAAATAATAGGGCAGCATAAAAATACCACTTGCCTTAGCTTCAATGTTTATGGAGAGTGTGATGAAGGTGTTGCCATCTGTCAGTCCACGACAACTGATGAAGTGTTGCAGGAGTAAATGGCAGAGAAACAAGAAAGTGAGGATAAGGATGAAACAGAACCTCTGCCAGTCCCTACAATATTGAAAGCCACTGAAACTATGAACACAATTAAACACTGTGTGTTAAGCTTTGAAGCTGATGAAGTGTTGAAAATGTTAACGAAGGTGGACAACATGATATTAAAATTAGGAAAGAAGAAATAAGCAACAATTGACATGTTCTTTAAATACCTGTGAAGACAAGACTATGCAGTGCAGTGTAGAGTAATGTTGTGTAGTGTAGCGTAGTTAGGTTAATACGTACAGTATACCAATTGTTTTAGCAATGATAATCTATATTATCAGTAGTGACTAAACTTACGGGAAAGCTGTGTAAACTCTGCCCCTCTTTGGGAATAAATAAAATCATCATCTGCCAGGTTCATATTTATTTATTTATTTATTTATTGTTCAAATTGTTTTAGGTGGCAGTATCTATCTATTAACCAGTTACTTTATTTATACAAAATATTATTTTTTACTAGTTACATATGAGTACTGGTGGTTTTATCCACAGTAAAACTGAAATTGGATTTTAATGTGATTAACATATACATGTACATATTAACATATAAAAAATCAACTTGAATTGAAATTAAATGTTGATATCCAAGTCTTTTAGATATGTTCCTAAAATATGGATTTGTACTTTGGATGCTAGGGACTATGCTCTCATTCCATGTTATGTACCTACACTCCTATCGGCTGTTGGCGTAAGTGTAAATATCCAGCAGCATGGATGTTGCCAGTGTCAATGAATTTCAAATAGGTTTGCTTCTTATATAGTTTCGAGTTTTTGGGTGAGATATTTCAAATGTTGTTGTGACTCGCCGATCTTTCAAAGTACTGCCGCACAGTTACGTGCGTCCTCTACATGCGGCACTGTCTGCCAGCCGTGCTGCAGCAGCGCCACCTAAGCGGCTGCTAGACTTGGACTCAGTTATGAGTTGACTGTTAAAGCGTACACACGTCTTACTCTGTTTACTTGATCTGTGACTTCATGTATTGCGTCATCCTTGAAATATATTTGTTCAACTTGAAGTTATAACAAATGTATTCTCAAAAAAGGTTTGTTCAAAATTATAATTCATAGATGTATCATGTTAGGAAGTGTGGCATTACGAGATTGCATATTACTCTGAATGTGCTACTTTTACTTTCAAATTTTCACCGCTGAATTAAAAATGATAATAATAACAACAATAATAATAATACATCATTGCCAAATTAGGTAGTTTTTGGTAGCATGTTTACTCCACTTATGACATTCAAAATCTGTGGTCCTTTCAAAAACATACTAACGAAATTGCACTATATGCCTAAACACGTGTCAATTCTTGGCACACCACACCACTTGCAAAAGAAAACAGAAGGTTTTGTAGATTTCCACAGCAGGAGGAACAAGCGAATCAAGAGAATAACCAAGATGTCAATACTGCTGGAAAAGTCTTTCTGAGTTGCCATTCTGTGGTAGACAGTGAAAATCACTAACCAGTAATTCCACTATCAAAGAGAAATTTGAAAGTGCATAGATTTCTCTAATCTGTCAATAACTACGGATCTACAAAACAGTCACACATGTAGCAACTTTATCTGTACCACTTTATATTATTTTTTAAGAATCCACTTTTGCTTCCCCTGTAAAATGTAACAAACAGAGTTATGAGGTTTCCACTGTCTGCCATTACATTGTGGTGTTAGGTGAATGAGCATGCTAGGACATCGGCACATCAGTATTTGAGTTCTACATTTCTGGTATTTTATATGTGACATACTGATCTCACTTGGTATCTTTTATTGTAAAGTGACCCAACATTACTATGTGACTTGCGAGTTTGTAAAGATTAACTTCTTTTAATATGTTACAAGATCCAATGATGACAGCACAGATCTGTCAAAACTAATAGTCAATAAAAAGATTTACAAGCAATCTTAGTGATCCTGTTCTTTTTAAGAATAATATAGAAACTTACAGTACCCCAACAGCTGACGCAATGTCAAACGTATATACAACTTAACCAAGTATGAATATTTTGAAATGCTGTTAGGAGAGATCTGAATGTAACAATTAACTATGTCTAACAAGGGGGAGGCCGCCAATTTTGAAATTCAGATACGATTCATACTGCGCATAATAAAAACTCATGGCCAGAGATGTAATGTGACAAAGCACCAAGATGCACTTCTCAGCCGTTGTCGAGAAAATCGACAGTTAAAAGAAACCGTTGCGGTGAAATACTCTCTGCGATTAATACTTTTCTACAGCGTCGTGGCGCAGCGGTAAGCGATCGGGTTCGTAATCCGAAGGTTTCAGGATTGAATCTCGCGCCATGCAATTTTTTTTATTATTAGTATTTTGTAATTCATACTGCGAGTAATAAAAAATCATGCCAGAGATGTAATGTGGCAAAGCAAGAAGATGCACTTCTCAGCCGTTGTCGAGAAAATCGACAGTTAAAAGAAACCGTTGTGCTGAAATACCCGGTCGCTCTCCATGAACCATGGACCTTGCCGTTGGTGGGGAGGCTTGCGTGCCTCAGCGATACAGATAGCCGTACCGTAGGTGCAACCACAACGGAGGGGTATCTGTTGAGAGGCCAGACAAACGTGTGGTTCCTGAAGAGGGGCAGCAGCCTTTTCAGTAGTTGCAAGGGCAACAGTCTGGATGATTGACTGATCTGGCCTTGTAACAATAACCAAAACGGCCTTGCCGTGCCGGTACTGCGAACGGCTGAAAGCAAGGGGAAAACTACAGCCGTAATTTTTCCCGAGGGCATGCAGCTTTACTGTATGATTACATGATGATGGCGTCCTCTTGGGTAAAATATTCCGGAGGTAAAATAGTCCCCCATTCGGATCTCCGGGCGGGGACTACTCAAGAGGATGTCGTTATCAGGAGAAAGAAAACTGGCGTTCTACGGATCGGAGGATCGGAGCGTGGAATGTCAGATCCCTTAATCGGGCAGGTAGGTTAGAAAATTTAAAAAGGGAAATGGATAGGTTGAAGTTAGATATAGTGGGAATTAGTGAAGTTCGGTGGCAGGAGGAACAAGACTTCTGGTCAGGTGATTACAGGGTTATAAACACAAAATCAAATAGGGGTAATGCAGGAGTAGGTTTAATAATGAATAGGAAAATAGGAATGCGGGTAAGCTACTACAAACAGCATAGTGAACACATTATTGTGGCCAAGATAGATACGAAGCCCATGCCTACTACAGTAGTACAAGTTTATATGCCAACTAGCTCTGCAGATGACGAAGAAATTGAAGAAATGTATGATGAAATAAAAGAAATTATTCAGATTGTGAAGGGAGACGAAAATTTAATAGTCATGGGTGACTGGAATTCGAGTGTAGGAAAAGGGAGAGAAGGAAACATAGTAGGTGAATATGGATTGGGGGACAGAAATGAAAGAGGAAGCCGCCTGGTAGAATTTTGCACAGAGCACAACATAATCATAACTAACACATGGTTTAAGAATCATGAAAGAAGGTTGTATACATGGAAGAATCCCTGGCGATACTAGAAGGTATCAGATAGATTATATAATGGTAAGACAGAGATTTAGGAACCAGGTTTTAAATTGTAAGACATTTCCAGGGGCAGATGTGGACTCTGACCACAATCTATTGGTTATGACCTGTAGATTAAAACTGAAGAAACTGCAAAAAGGTGGGAATTTAAAGAGATGGGACCTGGATAAACTAAAAGAACCAGAGGTTGTACAGAGATTCAGGGAGAGCATAAGGGAGCAATTGACAGGAATGGGGGAAATAAATACAGTAGAAGAAGAATGGGTAGCTTTGAGGGATGAAGTAGTGAAGGCAGCAGAGGATCAAGTAGGTAAAAAGACGAGGGCTAGTAGAAATCCTTGGGTAACAGAAGAAATATTGAATTTAATTGATGAAAGGAGAAAATATAAAAATGCAGTAAGTGAAACAGACAAAAAGGAATACAAACGTCTCAAAAATGAGATCGACAGGAAGTGCAAAATGGCTAAGCAGGGATGGCTAGAGGACAAATGTAAGGATGTAGAGGCCTATCTCACTAGGGGTAAGATAGATACCGCCTACAGGAAAATTAAAGAGACCTTTGGAAATAAGAGAACGACTTGTATGAATATCAAGAGCTCAGATGGAAACCCAGTTCTAAGCAAAGAAGGGAAAGCAGAAAGGTGGAAGGAGTATATAGAGGGTCTATACAAGGGCGATGTACTTGAGGACAATATTATGGAAATGGAAGAGGATGTAGATGAAGATGAAATGGGAGATATGATACTGCGTGAAGAGTTTGACAGAGCACTGAAAGACCTGAGTCGAAACAAGGCCCCCGGAGTAGACAATATTCCATTGGAACTACTGACGGCCGTGGGAGAGCCAGTCCTGACAAAACTCTACCATCTGGTGAGGAAGATGTATGAGACAGGCGAAATACCCTCAGACTTCAAGAAGAATATAATAATTCCAATCCCAAAGAAAGCAGGTGTTGACAGATGTGAAAATTACCGAACTATCAGCTTAATAAGTCACAGCTGCAAAATACTAACACGAATTCTTTACAGACGAATGGAAAAACTAGTCGAAGCCAACCTCGGGGAAGATCAGTTTGGATTCCGTAGAAACACTGGAACACGTGAGGCAATACTGACCTTACGACTTATCTTAGAAGAAAGATTAAGAAAAGGCAAACCTACGTTTCTAGCATTTGTAGACTTAGAGAAAGCTTTTGACAATGTTGACTGGAATACTCTCTTCAAATTCTAAAGGTGGCAGGGGTAAAATACAGGGAGCGAAAGGCTATTTACAATTTGTACAGAAACCAGATGGCAGTTATAAGAGTCGAGGGACATGAAAGGGAAGCAGTGGTTGGGAAGGGAGTAAGACAGGGTTGTAGCCTCTCCCCGATGTTGTTCAATCTGTATATTGAGCAAGCAGTAAAGGAAACAAAAGAAAAATTCGGAGTAGGTATTAAAATTCATGGAGAAGAAATAAAAACTTTGAGGTTCGCCGATGACATTGTAATTCTGTCAGAGGCAGCAAAGGACTTGGAAGAGCAGTTGAATGGAATGGACAGTGTCTTGAAAGGAGGATATAAGATGAACATCAAAAAAGCAAAACGAGGATAATGGAATGTAGTCGAATTAAGTCGGGTGATGCTGAGGGAATTAGATTAGGAAATGAGGCACTTAAAGTAGTAAAGGAGTTTTGCTATTTGGGGAGCAAAATAACTGATGATGGTCGAAGTAGAGAGGATATAAAATGTAGGCTGGCAATGGCAAGGAAAGCGTTTCTGAAGAAGAGAAATTTGTTAACATCCAGTATTGATTTAAGTGTCAGGAAGTCATTTCTGAAAGTATTCGTATGGAGTGTAGCCATGTATGGAAGTGAAACATGGACGATAAATAGTTTGGACAAGAAGAGAATAGAAGCTTTCGAAATGTGGTGCTACAGAAGAATGCTGAATATTAGATGGGTAGATCACATAACTAATGAGGAAGTATTGAATAGGATTGGGGAGAAGAGAAGTTTGTGGCACAACTTGACCAGAAGAAGGGATCGGTTGGTAGGACATGTTCTGAGGCATCAAGGGATCACCAATTTAGTATTGGAGGGCAGCGTGGAGGGTAAAAATCGTAGAGGGAGACCAAGAGATGAATACACTAAGCAGATTCAGAAGGATGTAGGTTGCAGTAGGTACTGGGAGATGAAAAAGCTTGCACAGTATAGAGTAGCATGGAGAGCTGCATCAAACCAGTCTCAGGACTGAAGACCACAACAACAACAACTCCAATTGTACCGCCTCCATTTTTCTGTTTGTTTAACAGGGTGTACCAAAGCTCTCACAACCGCACTGATTTTTGACGATGTTGTAAGTTGCGCTAGGGGCCGCATCTACCTTCTTTCGAAGTTAGCAGGCAACTACACTGTTATGCGGCGGCTCGTTTCGGCCCATTCAACATCTGTCCTTCAAGTGTAACGAGCGAGTAACGGAGTTTATATTTCATACCTGCTACAGCAAATTTGTGTTCGTGGGATCTCTAATTCGAACGTTTGACTTAACGCTATACTTATTCGTTTCGGAATATCGTTTCTACGTCTTCCGTTAACTATACATGGTTAACATTATGAAGACAATTAATAACATTTGTGAAAAACAACTTTGTTTGCTGAAAACATAATGATGTTCGAAGTCGCCAGTTTTTCCATGACAAACGACTGTCAACAACTTATTATATGCATAATTGTTGCAACAGATTGCCGGAAATTATATATATATATACAGTTTTTCCACGACAAACGACTGTCAACAACTTATTATATGCATAATTGTTGCAACAGATTGCCGGAAATTATATATATATATATATATATATATATATATATAATTTCTGGCAATCTGTTGCAACAATTATGCATATAATAAGTTGTTGACAGTCGTTTGTCGTGGAAAAACTGGTGACTTTGAACATCATTATGTTTTCCGATAGACACACAAACAAACACAAACATACACACAAAATTCAAGCTTTCGCAACAAACTGTTGCCTCATCAGGAAAGAGGGAAGGAGAGGGAAAGACGGAAGGAAGTGGGTTTTAAGGGTGAGGGTAAGGAGTCATTCCAATCCCGGGAGCGGAAAGACTTACCTTAGGGGGAAAAAAGGACAGGTATACACTCGCACACACACACACACACACACACACACATATCCATCCACACATACAGACACAAGCAGACATATTTAAAGATATATTGTGTGTCTATCGACCTGCCAGCGCTTTCGTTCGGTAAGTCACCTCATCTTTGTTTTCATATATAATTTTTCCCACGTGGAATGTTTCCCTCTATTATATTGATATATATATATCGACCCGCCAGCGCTTTCGTTCGGTAAGTCACCTCATCTTTGTTTTTATATATAATTTTTCCCACGTGGACTGTTTCCCTCTATTATATGGGAAAAATTATATATAAAAACAAAAAGAAAAAAAAAAAGAAGAAAGGTTGCATGGCGCGAGATTCGGTCCAGCGACCTTCGGTTTATGAACCCGAGCGCTTACCGCTGCGCCACGACGCTGTAGAAAGTTACTAATTGTAGAGAGTATTTCACCGCAACGGTTTCTTTTAACTGTCGATTTTCTCAACAACGGCTGAGAAGTGCATCTTGGTGCTTTGCCACATTACACCTCTGGCCATGAGTTTTTATTATGCGCAGTATGAATCGAATCTGAATTTCACAATTGGCGGCCTCCCCTTGTAAGTATTACAAACTGAAATATTTTTATTTTAAGCAATATATATGCTTAATTTTATGTTTATACATATTTTAATGTGTTGGTGATAATAAAGAAATAATTTACCTGGTAAATATACCTTTGTATCAAATTTACACCTAAAATACATAAAAACTGACTTTGTTAGAAAATATCTAACATGGGAGTTATTGCGAGGCAACTAATATGTGTGAACAATTAGGGGGAGGGGTGGGAGGAGGGGGGGGGGGGGGGGGGAAGGACAGTTAGACTGGACAGCTGGGGATGTGCCACAGTCACACTGTTACCAGAAAGTATGTACTACATGGCTGCAATCTATTCCACTGTGGCAAAGCGATTCCTCTGCTACTGTATATGAAAAAAATCATACATGAAATTATCAAGGACATTTCACAATATGGATTCTACTAACACAGTGCGAAAATGTTATTGCTGTGGTTCCCAATGACTGCCGATGCATTAGGGCAATATCAGAGAAATATACATCATCCTTTCCTTGAGTTGTTATAGTGATGAATATATGGAGAGCTACAGGTATTATGGAAGAGTAACTATGAAATAACACTATGTCAGTGAAGTGAATCTCAAGCAATACATCACAGGCTACTAAATTCCTACTAAATACACCGTAAAGATGCAGTTCTTAGTCTTGAAACAATGTTGATATACCCATGTGTTTTACAATGCAGTAATTCATTTCTACAGGACCTTTAAAATGAAAAACTTTAGTTGTCAGAGTAGCTGTATTTATTATGTACTGATAATGGTGAAACCTAGAGTGGCAGACGAAGTTGTCACTCCAAGTGCTGCAGAAATATTCAGCACATGGAAGCTGGACTGGGCAACAGTACCAGTACAAGATGTGATCAAAAAGTAACACGAATTTTTCTTTTATTTAAAGAATCTTTATTTCTTGATCATCATCAACTTTTTCCCTTTAAAGTCAGATTCTCCCCTCAGATATAACACACTTGTGCCAGCTCTTTTTCCAATCTTGCAAGCACCTCTGGAATACACTATATGTTATGGTGCTCAGCTACTTCAGTGATTCTGTTATTATCTCATCAATGATGGCAAAATGACATCCTCTGATGGTGCTCTTCAGCATCAGGCATAGAAAGAAATCAGGGGGGGGGGGGGGGGCAGGGGGCGCCATGTCTGGCAAATATGGTGGCTGAGGCAATGTAATAGTTTTGTTTTTTGTCAAACAATCGTGAACAAGCACTGAGATGCGAGCGGGAGCATTACTGTGACACAATATACACAAGTAGTTTTGCCACAATGTGTGGATGGATATGTGGGTGTGTGCGAGTGTATACCCGTCCTTTTTTCCCCCCGAAGGTAAGTCTTTCCGCTCCCGGGATTGGAATGACTCCTTACCCTCTCCCTTAAAACCCATATCCTTTCGTCTTTCCCTCTCCTTCCCTCTTTCCTGATGAGGCAACAGTTTGTTGCAAAAACTTGAATTTTGTGTGTATGTTTGTGTTTGTTTGTGTGTCTATCGACGTGCCAGCGCTTTCGTTTGGTAAGTCACATCATAACTGTTTAGTGAAGAATGTGGAAATGTCAATGTTGCAGCCATACACTGGTTCTTGTGGTTCTGTCAAGAGTACCCATCTTGCACAAAATCTGTGGAAGCCTAGTGTCAATGCAATGATTTGATGCAACAAATTTCGTAAAACTTGTGAAAAACTAAATCAGAGTTCTGACATTCTGAGTTGGAAGGTTTCTTGGATCTTCTCATCGACATTTGCAACCAGTTGATCAGTCACAACAGTTGCCTGTACACTTTGCTCTTCATCATGAAAATTAGTCCAGGCACTTTTAAACCATTGGCACAATCCACATTCAGTGATTACATTGTTTCCTTACAGTACACACAGCTGCCGATAAATTTCAATTGGTTTATGGTTCTTCGAACAAAAACCTTATTACTGACTGTACTTTAAACTTTTGAGATTTTCAACTGTTGCACACATTTAAAACTGTTATTGTGAAATAATGGGAAATCGCACAACTTCATAATTTTGGCATAGCTGGATGTCAACTGGACAGATGAGTGCTCAGATAACAATAGGGTTGTGCTAGCCCCGCCCACTGTTGCTGCAGACAAAAATGTAATCTACTTTTTGGGTAGCCCTCATATATTCTAAAACTGAAATGCGTATAAATTTATATACATTTTGGAGATCTATGGTGTGCCGCCATGTGTGCTGGACTGTTGTTAAAATTGCTCATCAATATTTTATAAAATTTTAATCTTCGGTTACTTATTTTAAAGTTTATTTGTATTAATATTTGCTTAAAAGTAACCTATTACTGGATTTGCATTCAGCTCAGTCTTTCTTTCTGTGTTATTGACTCGAGTCGTCTGTTATTCATGAGTGTGCTTGTGTCCTTCATCCATGTCTCACACCTCAGCAGTGTTTACATTTCGCAGCGTGCAGTTCCAGTTGTAGCGTTTATAAACCTAAGTACTGTCAAAATTGTTTGTGCACTGTATTCAAATATTAAATCTAGTAGTTTTCAATCGTTCATCCAAATATGAGCAGTGTGTTTACATTTCGTGGCATGCAGTTGCAGCTGCAGCAGTTCTTAAGGTCTGAGTGTCTCATGCTGTTCGTGGCAAAATAATTGTTTAATAAATTTCTGGAAACATTCACTTACTGTGTTTTTTAGTTTTCTGTGTTGAAGTCATTCAGTAAATTTTGTGCGGTAGTTTTCAGCTGACATTTTTTACTGTTTCTAATGAAATATTTCAGTAAAATTTTCAGTCACAGCTTTAACTTTGTTACTCCTTGAATTTTTGGTTTTAGCTAATAAAATGTGTGAAGTTTTGTTGGTACTGGTATTAGTTGTTGTTCAGTAGTATTAAGAAAAGTTAATGCTTTCTTAGTAGAGAGAGAAATCAAGACTACTATTGTTAATTCTATAAATAGTTCTATTGGTGTAATTGGACTTAGGTAATGTAGACGTTTAGCTTTTTTTTGAGTAACTGTAAAATTTTACCATGAGTGAGAAGTGTGGGCTTTGTCGTAGGTTTGTGAGTAGTGGGTTACGGTGTGGGATTTATTCAAAGCATTTTCATTGCGCGGGGGAGGGGGGGAATGCAGTGGAGAACCCAGTGGGCATTCTAGTGGCATCCTCTCCTATGAATGCAGAATCTGCAGTAGAAATAAGTTGACAGAGGAGCAGGAGCATAAGATCTGTGTCCTTCAGGTGCAGTTACAATACGCAAAGGAGGAACTAGATACGCTGAGGAGGGTGAAAGGTGCTGGGAAATGGGAAATGGCTGTTTGCAAGAAGGCAGCTAGGAGGAGGAGGTATTCAGACAGTTTTACTTTGCGTATGTGCAATAGATTTGATCCACTGTCAGAGTTGAGTGCAGAGGAGCCTCTTGTAGCTGTAGCTGTAGCTGTAGGTGTAGGTAACATGCAGCAGTCCTCAGCAGTTAGGAGGCCTTAGCCAGTTGCAAACTCTAACAGAAAGAAGAAGGTTCTGCTGCTAGGTGGTTCTCATGGTAAAGGTGTGGGCCAGCAGTCACCTCAAGTGTTGGGGAATGAGCACCAGGTCACCAGCATTGTGAAGCCTAGTGCAGGATTGGCTCAAGTGACTGACAGCATAGGGGACTTAGGCAGGAACTTTATGAAAGAGGCTCAGGTGGTGATGGTGGTTGGAGCAGAGAAAAGCCTTGATAGTGACGGGGAATATAATGTAGGTGGTGACCTGGTAAAGATAGCTACTCAAACTGGTGGCACTAACATGCATTTTGTGTGGCTGTTTCAGTGTCATGATCGGCCTCATCGTAACACGGCTGTTAGGCATGTTAACATGGGGCTAGAGAAGGCACTGATGGCAGAGGGCATGGGTCACACTGCAGTGGTGCCAGTTGAGTCTATCAATAGAGTGGATTTCACTAGGCATGGCCTGTACCTCAATAGGTATGCGAAGGGAACACTGGCAAAGCTTATAGGTGAGTGTAGTGGGTGGTCATGGGATTACCCACGGAAAATTTTTTTGTAACAGTTGGTGATAGAGCTGTACCTTTTTTAGACTGAAGTCAGCTGATAGGTATACATGCTTAAAGGAAGACCCTGTAAAAGGAATCACCTTCAGAGGTGGTCAGGTACCCAAGTAGAGAAGGAATTAGTACACTTCATCAAAAAATAAGAGGTATTATAGATAAAGTTAGTAAACTGCTTATAGATGTTAACTCTGACATTGTTGCTATAATAATGGAGCACCACTTAGATAATTAGACAACTCAGAGGCTTCCTTTACCAGATTACAGATTAGCTGACTGTTTTTCAAGGAGATACTTGCGGAGTGGGGAGTGGCGATGTACATAAAAACCAGTATTCTGTTTGAGTCCATAAACGTATCACAGCATTGCACAGAACAGATATTTGAATGCTGAGCAGGGGCAGTTGAATTCAGTGAAACTCAACTTCTAATTGTTGTTGTTTATAGGTCCCCTAACTCTGACTTCAGAGCATTTCTGCTCAAGCTAGGAAGGGTTCTTGGTTCACTTTATAGGAACTACCAGAAATTAGTTATATGTGGTGATTTCAGTATTAATGTTGTATATGATTGTGCAAGAAAAATGATTTAAGTAGATCTCCTAAACTCATTTGATCTGATGCAGACTGTGTTTTCTCCAAGTTAGGGTCCAGGGAAACAATAGTGCAGCCATAAACAATATTTTTATTCATTCTTCATTACTAGATGTGTATTCTGACAGTAAAGGGATGAATGGCCCTTCAGATCATTATGCATAAATTTTAACACTAAAAGGCTTTTGTGCTCAAACAAATGTCACATATAATTACAACCTATGTATGAAAGTTAATCCAACGGCACCAGTTTTTTTAAAAACCTTGTTAAGGAACATGAGTGGCATGATGTTTATAGTGCCAATAACATAGATGACAAGCATAATGCTTTCCTTAACACATTTCTCATGCTCTTTGAGAGTTGCTTTCCATTAGAATGTTCTGAACGGGGTACTGGCAATAAAAGGCAGCCTAAGTGGCTGACTAGTTCTGCTGCTAGGTGGTTCTCATGGTAAAGGTGTGGGCCAGCAGTCACCTTAAGTGTTGGGGAATGAGCACCAGGTCACCAGCATTGTGAAGCCTAGTGCAGGATTGGCTCAAGTGACTGACAGCATAGGGGACTTAGGCAGGAATTTTATGAAAGAGGCTCAGGTGGTGATGGTGGTTGGAGCAGAGAAAAGCCTTGATAGTGACGGGGAATATAATGTAGGTGGTGACCTGATACACAGTCAGTTTGCACTAAAAATATTTCTGTTACTGGTAAGTCGGATATATGTACAGTATTTAACAATCATTTTCTGAGCATTGCTAGTGAGTTAAATAAAAACTTAAAGTTTCCACAGGTAATCATATAACATTCTTGGGAAATACCTTTCCGAGACTGATGTCTGAAATACTCCCCTGTGATACTGGCAAGAGGGAGATTGAGTCAATAATTAAATCACTGAAGACTAAGGACTCTCATGGATATGATGGGAGTGCCTAGCAGAATATTACAGTATTGTGCTGCACATATTAGCTGTGTACTTAGGCATATTCGTAATTTTTCCTTTAAGAATGGTCACTTTCCTGAACTATTAAAGTACTCAGTACCGTATTTACTCGAATCTAAGCGCACTAGAATCTAAGCCGCACCTGAAATCTGAGACTCGAAATTCAAGGGGAGAGAAAAGTTTTAGGCCGCACCTCCAAATTGAAACAAAGTTGGTCCATTCTAATATGGGACACAATTTGGGTATAATGAATGACGATACAGCTACAGTAGTTTGGTTCGAGTAGTAAGCTTAGCAGTTTAAGCTTTACCAGGTAGCCATTGCTATGCGTCAGGCACTCCATCCGTATTTATACGGGTACCCTTCCTTTTTCACGTGCTTCGTCTGGTTTGGATCGATTGCTTATTTTGCTTTGATCTGATAAGTGCCGTTTTCTTTGTTATAGGTGTTTACGTCACTCTAAGCTGAAAATGCATTACTGTGCTGTGTCATACATTGTTTGTCGCATTCTAATAGTGCGTGTTTACGGCGTGTCGCCGCTCACGGCATGCCTTGCTTTTGTGCGCGCTACCGCCGCTTACAATTAAAAAACAAGAGAGAGGAATCGTCTCATTAGCGAAACAACGGCAAGAGACTGCTATTTGTTGTTACTTACACTGCTGTTTACTTTGATAATGATCAACAAGAACCAAATAATAGACTGCGTATGATATAACATGTTCTCAACGAGAGTTAGGCGAAAATTTTTCTCCGTTTGAAAATCTTTGCGGCCGCTTCTGTAGTACGTCAAATTCTGCACAGAAATTAGAGTTGTCTTAGATTTAAAAATCTAGTCAGTTGCCGTGCTTCATTTCTGACTGTATCACTATTAGGCATAAGAATAATACGAATATAAACATGACACGATACGTATATTCTTCCGCGTTTGCTGTCGTCTCTAGTTTCGTAGTTTATTAGGCAGTCGTAGTTTATTAGGCAGACAGGATTTAAATGAGACAGCAGGAAACACGAAAGAATACATAGCAAAATGTTTATATTCGTATTACTCTTATGGTGAAGAGAATACCGCATGTGATTCAAATTTCATCAGGTTCCTATTAGCAACCATCTCTCCTCATAAGTAGGAAAAAGTTCAGAACGTAGAGTTGGCCATGTTGACAAACATCCCAAACAGTCCTGCCAGTCGGATTTTCGTAGTGCATTGAAATTCTGCTACATTCGAAGATGAACAATACGGAATTTGTATTATTTCGTTGGATAATGTATGAAAATGCAGTGGTCGAAACTCGGGGCGGAGAAAAAAGCTCGTCTTCCATCTTTTTTTAAAAAAAAATTATTTACTGACGCATTGGTTTTGGCGCCAGTATTTATCTTTGTGTCCACAAAGCATGCCTGTATAGCGCTACATATATTCGACTGCAGAAGTTAGTTGTGGTGGCACCTACCAACATTTTTCCGAACTTCCGCTTGCTTTGCACTCGATTCTAAGCTGCAGGCGGTTTTTTGGATTACAAAAACCGGAAAAAAAATGCGGCTTAGATTCGAGTAAATACGATAGTAAAGCTGCTTTATAAAAAGGGAGAAAGGTATAATGTGGACCACTTTAGACCTGTTTCTATGGAATCAATGTTTGCTAAAGCTGCTGAAAGGCTGTGTATGTAAGGAAAATTGATCATTTTATGTCACCTAATTTGCTATCAAATGTAAACTGGCTTTAGAAGTCATTTAACAACTGAAAATGCTATATTCTCTTTTCTCTGTGAGGTACTGGATGGACTGAACAAAAAGCTTCAAATGCGAAGAATATTTTTTGATTTAACTATGGTGTTTGATTGTGTGGATTGCAAAATATTGCTCCAGTAGCTGGACCATTATGGAATAACGGAAGAAGCACACAATTGATTCACCTCTTACTTTAACAACAGACAGCAAAAGGTCATTATTCACTGTGTTCAGAATGGCTGTGATGTGGGGTCTGAGTGGGGTACGGTCAAATCGGGGGTGCTCCAGGATTGGTGTTGGGGCCACTCCTGTTCCTTATTTATATAAATGACATGCTCTTTGGTATTACAGGGAATTCTAAAATATTTATGTTTGGTGCTGACACTAGCTTGGTAGTACAGGAAGTTGTGTGCAACATTGGCTCTGTTTCAAATAGAGCAGTTCATGACATAAGTTCATGGCTTGTAGAAAATAAACTAATGCTAAATCACAGTAAAACTCAGTTTTTACAGTTTCTAAAAAACAATTCAACAAAACCCAACATTTTAATTCCACAGAATGGGCATATGATTAGTGAAACTGAACAGTTCAAATCTCTAGGTGTTCAGATAGATAGTAAACTTTCGTGGAAAACCCACATTCAGGATCTTGCTCAAAGACTTAATGCTGCCATTTTTACTACTCGAAGGGTATCTGAAGTAAGCGATCGTTCAAAAATTAGTCTAATTTGCTTATTTTCATTCGCTTTTGGGGTAACTCTTCCCATTATAAAAGGATATTTTTGTCTCAGAAAGGGGCAGTTCGGGCAATAACTGATGTAAGTTCACGAACCTCTTGTTGACCCCTGTTCACTAGTCTGGGTATTTTGACATTGCCCTCTCCAAACATATATTCTTTACTGTCGTTTCTTGTTAACAATATCAACTTATTCCCAAGAAATAGCAGCTTTCACTCAGTTAATACTCGGCAGAAATCCAATCTGCATTTGGATCACACTTCCTTAACTTTTGTGCAGAAAGGTGTGCAGTATACCGCTGCATCCATTTTCAATAAGCTGCCAAAAAAATTCAAAAATCTTAGCAGTAATCGATGTGCTTTCAAATCAAACCTGAAGAGTTTCCTCATGGGTCACTCCTCCTATTCTTTTGAGGAGTCCCTTGAAACATTAAGCTGAGTCTTATGTTACATTGTTGATTGCATTTACTTTGTTGACTTTTGTTGGGTTCATAACATTTTATTTTATCTGTTATTACTTTTATGTTGTAATTTCATATACTGAAATGTTGCATGACCTTGGAGATTTGCTCCTCAATTTGGTCCTATGTAATGAGATGTGTAAATAAATAAAAAAAATAAATCATAACTTTATGCCTGTATGTAAAGCTTTCTCTAGTTCTGCTCACCATGTCAGCACTATCTAATGCACTTATTTAATCAAATAATAAAAGTTTTTGCTTTGCCAGAAAAATAAAAAGTAAAAAATACACACACATAATAAACTCCAGCTTATAAGAGCATGCTGCAACATTTGCTTCTTACAAGTAGTTGCACTGTGCTGCAAATACACCATCTTAAGTTTTTCACGTGTGCAACCTTCAGAATATATTATTGTAACTCTCACATCCACTCGAAATATCATAGTGGTGGGGGAAGCTGGAGTGCTGAGCAAACCTAGCTGCACTCATGGTTGGATTGTGAATGCGTTCTGAGAGCACAAATCTTAGCCAGGCTGCGCGACATCAGTTTCCAGGCCTTTAGGAAGTAAGCAATAAGTTACTAGAGAAAGGGAAGAACCACCAATACAAACTGCAGGTAGCTGAAGATAGTATGATGCATGAACATTAACCTGGTGAGTACAAAAAGTAGATTAGAAATATACAGCACGACCTCTCTTTAAAAAAAAAAAAATAGTAAGGTGGGTTTCACATGTTTACAGTTCAATGGTACTATCAAGAATGGATTGATAACTCTACTTTTAAGTATCGGGGTTCTAATCCAAAGATTTGGAGTTCAATCCCTGGATGGTTTCATCCTTTCTCCACTGATATCTTATATAACTTTACCTGAGTAATGTTTGGTGTACTTAAATTTTTTCATTATTGTTCAGAGTCTATATTAAATAATATCTGTGTCAATTGATTTTTCAATGAGGGTGAACTGGAGATGTACCACCATTAATTGAACCAAAGCATCTTAGAGGACAACATTTATAAATTTTAGTATTCTCAGTGCCACAAAAATTCTGACAATCTCTCATGTCTGTAAAATTTTTTCATCTGATTCTTGGGCACAGTAACAGGTTAACAGAACTTTTTTAAAAACTCAATAATATAAGTATTTATATAAGGATATCTCACTACTTAATACTGGCTAAGTTGAACAGTTAATAGATGGCGGATTTGGAGTAAGAGAAAGCAATAACAAAACAGATAATAGAGTGATCAGGGATGGTTTTACAAAAGTACCAATCCTGTACAATCTTTCCTAATCACTGCCTTTTTTTCATAGATCTCTCTGTTTCATGCATATCTGCTACTACATGTCTCCTTCATTTGGTGAGTTGTGATGCATCCTCAGATAAATTGTATTATCCTTAGATTTTTACTCCACTATGTATAACATTGGTTTATCATAAGGTAACAGTGCAAATACAGTGTATAAAGTACTTATTTATGCTTGGACAATGTTATGTTTCATGTCAAAGTAATTTCTCTCTCCAACAACACACACTGTAATTGAGCATAGCAGAATATTACAAATAAGCCACTGATAAAGAAATATCTAAAAACTAAACAATAACATAGGAAGAGAAGTGTAAGTGGATGAGGATAAGATGGAAGACATATATAAGGATTTGATCGGGCACTGAAACAAGGCCACTGGAGTAGATGATATTCCCTCTGAATTATTGACATTCTTGGGAGAGCTAACAATAATAAAACAATATATATGAGACAGGTGAAGTGCCCTTAGACTAGAATGCAAAAAAAAAAAAAAAAAAAAAGGTACCGATAGATGTGAATATTATTGAAACATCAGTTTAATAACCCACGGTTGCAGATTGCAGAATACTGACACAAATTATTTACAGCAGTTTGCAAAAATTGGTAGAAGCCAACCTTGGGGAGAATGTGCAACTACAACTTATCTTGGAAGATAGACTCAAAAAAGACAAACCTCCATAAATAGAAGTTGTAGATTTGGAGAAATATTCTGACACAGTTCATTAGAATACTTTGAAATTCTGAAGGGAGAAGGAATAAAATACAGGAAATGAAAAGTAGTCTGTAACTTGTACAGAAACCAACTGCAGTTTTGAGCATTGGGGAGCATGAACGGGAGATGGCGTTTGAGAAAAGAGTGAGATGGGGCTGCAGTCTATCTCTGATGTTATTAAATTGAGTGAGCGATAAAGGAAGTGAAGGAGAAATATGGAAATGGAATTAAAATTAAAGAAGAACATATAAATACTTTGAAGCTTGCCAATGATACTGCAATTTTGTCAGAGATGACAAATGACTTGGAAGAGCAGTTGAAAGGAATGGATAGTATCTTGAAAAGAGAGTACACAATGAACATCAACAAAATAAACCAGGGTAATGGAATGTAACTGAACTCAATCAGATGATGCTAAGGGATTGAGACAGTAAAAGTAGTCAATGAGTTTTGCTATTTGGGCAATAAAATAAGTGACAATGGTCAAATTACAAAGGCTGGCAAATTGTATCTGAGAAAGAGAAATTTGGTTAAAATTGAACATAAATGTTAAGTGTTACAAAGTCTTTTCTGAAGATATCTGTCTAGAGGAGGCCTAGTCAAACAGCACTCTGTAAGCATGAATGCTCTGGCCACGCTCCTGCCTAGCTCTCAGAGCCCAGCGGTGAAATGTCAACAGTATGGGATGAAGGCTATATCTGAAAGCTGCTAGAGCAAAGCAGTCAACTTGTCAGAACCCAAGCACTTTTCTGACAACACTACTTGTATTAAATTAGGTTTATGTTCTGCACTGGAAATACTGTAGTGTCTATGCACTATTGTGTTACTGTTCCTATCTTTTATAGGCCATGCAAAGTGCTTACTCATAATATAACACTGCACTATTATGAGCTGCAAAAACACTTATTTGAATATCACTACAACACAAGCCAAAGAGACAATATGATGCACGTGTTGTCTGACAAATGACAGTGACTGTTAGCTGAACTGAAGGCAGCCATTAGGCAAAAACTGATTTAAGGGTGAGTAGGATGGTGACAAAATCTTTTATGCTCAACACCACACATTATCTAAATTCACTGCATGTCTTTATGCAAAGGGAGACTCGTGGGAACGGATATAGCAGACAAAAAGTAATCCTGTGGTAAAATCAGATTCACGTTCATGGCATGGAACATTTCCCACAACTCAAGGCAGTTATTTGTAGACCTTACATGACTGACTACATTTCAGTGACAGAAACATTTTATCATGACTGATCAAAGAGATTCCAATGCACTGCACAGCTGAAGAGGAATTTTGATTTATTTGTCAGACCAGTCTTAATTTTGGCTGCTAATGTACCTCATTACTTCCAACTTAAGGTAACATATGTACAGTATAGCACTGACGTCAACAACATGTTTGACCAACTCAAGAATTTACAAGACTTTGATAAAATGTTACCTCATAAGCAACATCCCTTACTGCACAGACAAGCCACTTAAAGTTATTTCAATGTTTGGGTCAACATGTGTGTGCCAACTTTATTTTTTTATGAAAATGAAGAAATCCTGGCAATGTTCATGTTTAACAGATTTTAATCCATGTAAGTCCCTGTGTTTAGCTGTATTATGAACCATAGTTCCAGATATGTTACATATTCTAAAATCAAAATGTACCCCAGATAAGTGAATAAAGTGTCCTGCGATGATATAGCTACAATACTGTAGGTGGGTCATCAGACGAAACATTCATTATACCTAATTAATGTTAAATGGCTGTATGCAATGCATTTTGTAATGTTTTTTAGCACTATTTAACATACTTATTTAATCAAGTAATAAAAGTTTTGGTAGGAAAATAATAATTTGAAAACAAACACACGTGGTAAACTCCTGCTTATAAAGGTATGCTGCAATATTCCCCTCTTAGAAGCAGTTGCATTGTGTTGCAAACACATCATCTACATCTACATCTACATACATACTCCACAATCCACCATACGGTGTGTGGTGGAGGGTACCTCGTACCTTGACTAGCATCTTCTCTCCCTGTTCCACTCCCAAACAGAATGAGGGAAAAATGACTGCCTATATGCCTCTGTACGAGCCCTAATCTCTCTTATCTTATCTTTGTGGTCTTTCCGCGAAATGTTAGTTGGCGGCAGTAAAATTTTACTGCAGTCAGCCTCAAATGCTGGTTCTCTAAATTTCCTCAGTAGCAATTCACGAAAAGAACGCCTCCTTTCCTCTAGAGACTCCCACCCGAGTTCCTGAAGCATTTCCGTAACACTCACGTGATGATCAAACCTACCAGTAACAAATCTAGCAGCCTGCCTCTGAATTGCTTCTATGTCCTCCCTCAATCCGACCTGATAGGGATACTAAACACTTGAGCAGTACTCAAGAATAGGTCGTATTAGTGTTTTATAAGCGGTTTCCTTTACAGATGAACCACATCTTCCCAAAATTCTACCAATGAACCGAGGACGACTATCCGCCTTCCCCACAGCTGCCATTACATGCTTGTCCCACTTCATATCGCTCTGCAATGTTGGAGTATTCAAACATTGCAGGATTATTTTTCCTATTTATCTGCACTAGTTTACATTTATCTATATTTAGAGTTAGCTGCCATTCTTTACACCGATCACAAATCCTGTCCAAGTCATCTTGTATCCTCCTACAGTCACTCCACGACAACACCTTCCCGTACACCAGGCATCAACACCAAACAGCCGCACATTGCTATTCACCCTATCCAAAAGATCATTTATGTAGATAGAAAACAACAGCGGACCTACCACACTTCCCTGGGGCACTCCAGATGATACCCTCACCTCCGATGAACACTCACCATCGAGGACAACGTACTGGGTTCTATTACTTAAGAAGTCTTTTACGTTGGGCAAGAGATTCGCGATAAATGCAAACTAAGTAAGGAGCCAATGCAGTAGAGTACTCTCTGTAAAACCGAATTGGAATCCCATCAGGACCTGGCAATTTATTTATTTTCAACCCATTCAGCTGCTTCACAACCCCAGGGATCTCTATCACTATGTACTCCATATGGGAATCTGTACGAGACTCAAACGGCGGTATGTTTGTACAATCCTCCTGCATGAAAGATTTCTCAAATGCTAAATTTAAAATTTAAGCTTTTGTTTTGCTGTCTTCCGTTGCCAGGCCAGACTGATCAGTGAGTGACTGGATGGAAGCCTTTGACCTGCTTACCAATTTTACGTAAGACCAGAATTTATTTGGGTTTTCAGCAAGATCTTTTGCTAAGGTATGACGGTGGTAGTGGTTGAATGCTTCGCGCATCGCTGTTTTTACAGCAGCACGAATCTCTACTAACTTATGCCTGTCCTCATTATCCCGATCTTTCTTGTACCGCGAGTGCAACTGCCTTTGCTTCCTGAGCATTCTCCGAATTGCGCTGTTAAACCATGGTGGGTCTTTTCCATCCGTAACCCACTTTCTCGGCACATACTTGTCCAATACGTGATTTACAATGAGTTTAAAATTTGCCCATAATTCTTCCACGTCCATCGTACCACAAATAAATGAAGTCGATTCATTTACTAAGTGGGATGCTAACAATTGCTTATCTGCTCTTTCTAGTAAGAATACTCTCCTAGCCTTCTTGACCAACTTTTTAATTTTCGTAACCATAGTCGTAATGACAACATCATGATCACTCATCTCTGTCTCAACACTGACACCGTCGATGAGGTCTCGTCTGTTCGTGGCTACCAGATCTAAAATATTTCCATTACGCATTGGCTGTCGATTTAGCTGCTCAAGACAGTTTTTGGATAATGTGTTCAAAAGTAATTCATACGACGGCTTGTCTGTACCACCTGTAATGAATCCATATACATCCCAGTCTATACTAAGTAGGTTGAAGTCGCCCCCGACTAATATAGCATGATCCGGGTACTTCTGTGATACAGAATGTAGACTCCCTTTGAATGATTCTAGAACTGTCACAGTGGAACCTGGTGGCCGGTAATAACAATCCACAATCAACTTTATTTCCCCTAGCCCTGTTTAACGTGTCCAGATAACTTCACAATCACACTCTACTTCAACCTCAGCAGACACACTATTTTTGTCAACAGCAATGAAGACACCACCTCCTATGGTGTCTAATCTGTCTTTCCGATACATGTTCCAACCCTCACTAAATGTTTCAGAACTTTCTATCTCAGGGTTCAGCCAGGTCCCAGTCCCGAGAATAATTTGCGCGCCACATGCTTCCTGGAGAGCAGTAAATTCAGCAACTTTATTCCGAACACTCTGAAAATTTACTGCTAATATCGTGATAGCTGAAGTGTCTTTACACTGAGCGTGTCCTGATTCCCATGTCTGCACGTCGACTGGTGAGTGTTCATCAGGACAACTCGCACTACTGCCTAGCCTAAAAAACTCCCGTGTGCACGCCACAAGTACTCTGCTACCCGAGTAGCCGCTTCCTTTGTGTAGTGCAGCCCTGACCTATCTAGGGGTGTCCTACAATTCCCCACCCAATAGCGTCTAGAAATCTGCAGCCAAGACAGTCACAGATACGACGAAGCCTCTGGTTGAGACCCTCCACTCGGCTCCAAACTAAAGGACCCCAATCCACTCTGGGAACGATGCTGCAAATAGAGAGCTTGCTGCATGTGCACCCTTCTTACTCACACAGCTGCTCTGAATAGTGCAGTTGTGGGTGAAGCCAGAGCAGTGAATACACTCAGCTGCACTCACAGGATGCGAGTGCACTCTGGGAGCACACATCTTGGCCAGGCCTAACCTAGAGTGTAGCTCTGTACAGAGGTGAAATACGGGCAGTAAGCTGCTTGGAGAAGAGAGACTAGAAGCTCTTGAAATATGGTGGTACAGAAGAATTAGATCAATAGGTGAAGTAAGTAATGAGGAGCAACTACACTGAACTGGAGAAAAAAGCAATTTGTGGCAAAGCTTGACTAAAAGAAAAGGACCCATCCTGAGACATCAAGAAATCACCAATTTGGTAATGGAAGGAAGTCAAGTGTTTGTGTGTGGGAGGAATTGTACTGTGTGGGAGACTAAGACTGACTACAGTGAGCAGATTCAAACGGATGAGGCTGGAATAATTATTTGGAGATGAAGATGCATGACAGATAGATCAACATAGAGAGCTGCAACTGCAACAACAACAACAACAACAACAAACAGAAATAAAAAAATGAGTTATTGTACACAATCTGTAAGACTGTAAGAATAGCTCAGTTAACTGTGTAGCTTACAATTAATCTTTTACCTTTTGATAGAGATGGACCCCAGGTAAGTGAATAAACTGTCCTGCGATGATATAGCTTCAATACTGTAGGTGGGCCACCAGACGAAACATTCATTATACCAACTCGGCCCTCAGCAGTTCCATAAGCGAGTCGATCCTCTTCTATAGGATGCCAGGCCAACTAAACATTAAGCAAGAAAATATGTAAGATACATAATCAACATATAAAACGTGAAATATTCACTGTTTACTGTGCATGTGTAAGGAGTGTTCAAGTGAAAAGGTACGAAACGTTATAAGAACCAAACCAGTTGAAATGTGCTTATGTTGATTTGCGATAACATAGTGAGATGTGTAGGACGCAAATGTAGTGTTTGTTATCGCCTCCCCCCCCTCCCAAAAAAAAAAAAAAATTCTAAGTTGTGCCCTCAGCAGGCAAGATGATGCTCACTGTCTTTCCCAAGAACTAAGGTCCCATACTCATCGAATTCCTTGAACACAGACAAACCCGTGATGTATACTGACCCCACAGCCTATGGAAGTCCAACAAGAGCAAACAGCCTGGGCTGTTCATGGAGGGAAGGATTCTGCTCCAAAATAACACACGTCTACATGTGTCCTAGGTCACACAAAGTGTAGTGACCAAGTTCAAGTGGGAGCAGCTTGGGCATCTGCCCTAGAGCCAAGACATGTCACCCTGCAACTTCCATGTATTTGGTCCATCAAAAATACATCTCCAAGGGAAGCGTTTCAACTAGGATGATGAACTGAAGAACACAATGGAGGACTGGCTCCTGTCATGGCCACAGGGATTCTCTGAACAGGGAATTCTTCAGCTCCTGAAACAATGGGATAGTTGTGCTCAATCCTCTGGTGATTACTTTTGAATAAACACGTCAATTATACCCACAGTGTTGTTTCGTGCCTTTTCTTTTGAAAACCCTTTTGACATTTTCCCACAAGCAAACAAGCTTTATCAATATAAAGCTCAGCACCATTACTGAAGGAATGCGAACCCATTGGTCACATACAAAGCATATGATCCAGCACACAATGCATGTAGAAGATGGCAGGGAAACAGAGAAATTATTGCGTCAAATCCTTAATAATCAGACACCAGGAATGGCAGTGTATTTTAGTGACTTTGATAAAGGTCAGAATGATGGCTTGGCAGCTAGGAAACTACAAGAAAGGCATGTTTATGTGCTCTGAAATGAGAAATGACAAAGAAAAACAGCAAGACATAAACATCTATGGCTCTTCTGTGAATGAAGACAGTGGAGGCTTGCTCACCCAGTGAATCATTAACAGACAATAACCTGAGACACAGCTGAAATCAGAACACAATGCCACAGAAACATATGTTCCTGAATAATTTTTAATTGCATTTTGTTAGTTATTTGCCCACTAAAAAAATAACAGGCAACAACCTGCAGTAAAGAACACACCCGGGAAAGGGAAATAACATTTGCCATTAACACTGTTTTATTACTGAAAAATTATAATATGTTGTGTGTGTTCGTAGATTTTCCCGGCGAATGAGATGCTTGAAAGTCTCTCGGGCATGCAGTCAGGTTGACTGGTCGTTGTAGAATGAATTTTCGACGGCGTAACATGCCATCATCATCAGGTTACTGACGTCCTAGGCTGGCGGGTGGTGTGGTATATATACCTGTTGCCTCTCCCCTACACTGACTCCGCATATGGACCGAGGGATGTGCAGGCCATGGTGGTGGGGGTAGCTTGCGCTGACGAGATGACTGATGGGTGTCAGTATGCATGCCGCCTTCGGCGGGTGTGGTGCCCCGTTTCCGCTGCTCCTGCAGAACTTTTATTGCTGGATTCCATGCTTGGCTGAGTTGAAATCCATTGTCTTTGTTAATAAGGTTTTCGTGCAGCTGGATTTCAATTGCTTCCTTGTATACACAGTAACAAAAGTGGGATGTGTTGTGCAGGACTTCTGTGTTCTTGTATTTCATACGATGATTTGTCTCGAGCAAAATTCTGCGATTGCAGATTTTGTAGGCTGTTGGAGATTGGTGTGCCGTTTGTGTTCAGTACACCTTTCCTCGATCATGCGAATGGTTTGCCCCACATACGCTTTGCCACACTCGCACGGTATGAAATAAACTCCTGATTTCCAGAGTCCTAAATCGTCCTTCACTGTCCCTACAAGGGACTTGATCTTTGGCGGTGGGCGGTAGATGCATTTGATGTTATGAAGTCCTAGAATCCTGCCTATTTTTTCAGATACATTGCCTGCGAATGGTATGTAGGCTCTCGCTTTCGGTATATCATCATCAGGGGTTGGCTGTGATTTGGTCTTCTGCTTGAAGGGGCGTCGAATTTGGCGGTCTGTCACTATAGCTGTTCTTCTGGAACACATACTTGAGGTGGTCTAGTTCCGGTTTTAAGCTTTCTTCGTCGGAGATCACACGAGCTCTGTGAACCAATGTATTTAGTACTCCTTCCCTTTGTGACGGGTGATGACAGCTGGGGGCGTGAAGGTACAGATCCGTGTGGGTTGTCTTCCGATAGACACTGTGTCCCAGTGTTCCATCAGGCTTTTTCTGTACCAGAACATCCAAGACTGGTAGCTGCCCGTTTTTCTCCACCTCCATGGTGAACTGAATTTGGGGGTGGATAGAGTTCTGATGTTGTAAGAACAGTTGGAGCTTCTCTTCCATGTGTGGCCAACATGTACATGTTGGCCACCACAGGTGACAGAGGGCTACCCATAGGTACACCGTCTGTCTGTTCGTAGTAATATCCATCAAAAAGAAAATACGTTAACGTGAGCACAAAGTTAAATACTTTCGTGAATGTGGGCCCAAATTTCTTCTCAATAAGATCCAGCAAATCCTTGAGTGGAACCCTCGTGAAAAGTGATACAACATCGAAACTGACCATAAGATCTGAGCTGGCCAACTTGAGTTTCCCCATACGTTCCACAAACTGAGCTGAGTTTTTGATGTGGTGCCCACATTTGCCAACCAATGGACTCAATACTGCAGTCAAGTGTTTGGCAAGCTGGTATGTTGGTGCTCCTATAGTGCTCACTAACGGTCTCAGAGGAGTGCCCATCTTGTGTACCTTTGGAAGTCCGTAGAGTCTTGGTGGTGCAGCAGCACGCGGCCGAAGTTTCTTCGCTGTCTCGTCTATAAAGGTACTTCGAAGAAGTTCAATGTGTATACAAGGAAGCAATTGAAATTCGGCTGCACGAGAACCTTATTAACAAGGACAACGGATTTCAACTCAGCCAAGCATGGAATCCAGCAATAAAAGTTCTGCAGGAGCAGCGGAAACGGGGCACCACACTCGCCGAAGGCGGAATGCATACTGACGCCCATCAGTCATCTCGTCAGTGCAAGCTACCCCCACCACCGCGGCCTGCACATCCTCCGGTCCATACGTGGAGTCAGTGGAGGGGAGAGGTGACAGGTATATATACCACACCACCCGCCAGCCTAGGACGTCAGTCAGCAGGAGTAACCTGATGATGATGGCACGTTACGCCATCAAAAATTCGTTCTACAATGACCAGTCAACCGGCTGCATGCCCGAGACACCTTCAAGCATAATATGTTGTATCATTATATGAGTCAAAACTCTATTTATGTTCGTTCAGTTTAATTAGCTGTGTGTTCCAAATATCACATTTATCTTAAACATTATTATGTTCATATTGTATAACAGTATTCAAGAATAATGCCAACTCTAGACACACAGTGAGGGGTGTATTTGTGGTGGCAATATTATGCCACAGGGGACATTCAATTTGGGGTCTTTATCACATGCGGCTAGCAGAAGAGTTGTGAATAATGAATCTCTTCAGATCTATTTTCTACTACACTGAACATTGTGGTTTCCAGCAGGACATTTATCTATGATGTATGGCCAGCAAAGTACTAAAGTGATTTGAGGAGCACATTTTTGAAATACAGCTGCCCTGGTCCCCAAATTTGTTAGGTACCATCTCCTTATAATAAATCTGGGTTAGATATACACTCCTGGAAATGGAAAAAAGAACACATTGACACCGGTGTGTCAGACCCACCATACTTGCTCCGGACACTGCGAGAGGGCTGTACAAGCAATGATCACACGCACGGCACAGCGGACACACTAGGAACCGCGGTGTTGGCCGTCGAATGGCGCTAGCTGCGCAGCATTTGTGCACCGCCGCCGTCAGTGTCAGCCAGTTTGCTGTGGCATACGGAGCTCCATCGCAGTCTTTAACACTGGTAGCATGCCGCGACAGCGTGGACGTGAACCGTATGTGCAGTTGACGGACTTTGAGCGAGGGCGTATAGTGGGCATGCGGGAGGCCGGGTGGACGTACCGCCGAATTGCTCAACACGTGGGGCGTGAGGTCTCCACAGTACATCGATGTTGTCGCCAGTGGTCGGCGGAAGGTGCACGTGCCCGTCGACCTGGGACCGGACCGCAGCGACGCACGGATGCACGCCAAGACCGTAGGATCCTACGCAGTGCCGTAGGGGACCGCACCGCCACTTCCCAGCAAATTAGGGACACTGTTGCTCCTGGGGTATCGGCGAGGACCATTCGCAACTGTCTCCATGAAGCTGGGCTACGGTCCCGCACACCGTTAGGCCGTCTTCCGCTCACGCCCCAACATCGTGCAGCCCGCCTCCAGTGGTGTCGCGACAGGCATGAATGGAGGGACGAATGGAGACGTGTCGTCTTCAGCGATGAGAGTCGCTTCTGCCTTGGTGCCAATTATGGTCGTATGCGTGTTTGGCGCCGTGCAGGTGAGCGCCACAATCAGGACTGCATACGACCGAGGCACACAGGGCCAACACCCGGCATCATGGTGTGGGGAGCGATCTCCTACACTGGCCGTACACCACTGGTGATCGTCGAGGGGACACTGAATAGTGCATGGTACATCCAAACCGTCATCGAACCCATCGTTCTACCATTCCTAGACCGGCAAGGGAACTTGCTGTTCCAACAGGACAATGCACGTCCGCATGTATCCCGTGCCACCCAACGTGCTCTAGAAGGTGTAAGTCAACTACCCTGGCCAGCAAGATCTCCGGATCTGTCCCCCATTGAGCATGTTTGGGATTGAATGAAGCGTCGTCTCACGCGGTCTGCACGTCCAGCACGAACGCTGGTCCAACTGAGGCGCCAGGTGGAAATGGCATAGCAAGCCGTTCCACAGGACTACATCCAGCATCTCTACGATCGTCTCCATGGGAGAATAGCAGCCTGCATTGCTGCGAAAGGTGGATATACACTGTACTAGTGCTGACATTGTGCATGCTCTGTTGCCTGTGTCTATGTGCCTGTGGTTCTGTCAGTGTGATCATGTGATGTATCTGACCCGAGGAATGTGTCAATAAAGTTTCCCCTTCCTGGGACAATGAATTCACGGTGTTCTTATTTCAATTTCCAGGAGTGTATTTAGTTTGCATCATGGAAGGTGCAGTACTATATCTCCACTAACAAAATCCCCATTACAAGATTTGGCAGAGAACTGATAATTATTTGGATTTCGGCTGCCATTTTATTTCAAGCACCTACTACACACTGGCTTCTTCCATGGTATTCTCTTTTTCACTATATCTCACAACATCTGTTTTCAAATTTCATCAACTCTCCATTCATCCTTGATGAAAAATTAATTATTCTCTCTTCTTCCCACACCCTAAAGTCAATATTTCTCACTCTTTTTAATCAGAGCAGAATTACTGTTTCTTATAGACATAAGTTTTTCTTTTCCCCCTTGACACAGTTCACCTTTGGTAATCTGAGGCCGATGTAGTAAACAGAAAAGTAAAAATAATTTTCACCACCTCTTCTAATACGTAACTCTTTGCAGGTTGTTCCTATTTTTAGTCTTTCATTTATTTCATGATCATGGAATTTCTTCAGTTACTTTTTAAGAACATGTTAGTTTTGACTCTGTTGTTTATGACTACAAATTCCTCAAAATGGAAACATAGCTGAGATCCAAAATTAACCCTTTGACTGCTGCATGGAACACTGTGTATGTACCCCAGATACTACATCAGCACACTCCTCGTGCACTGAATGATGAATACTTCCGACTTACTCGCAATTTCTCAACTTGCTTATTGTTCAGATGTTTGAACTGGCACCGGGAAAGTTGAGAGAATTTATTTATGATATTTATAATTTTTATTGTAGTCTGTACTAACAAAACAGTCTCACAGCACAATGCAGGAATGACAGAAAACACACAATGTACACGAAGCATCATCTACTGTATTTACAGTGAACTAAGAAATGTGGTGAAATTTTGCTGAAAGCATTGACATCAGCTTTACAATGAAATCAGGTGCTGCATGCTGAATCCCTGCCTGTTGCTTTTATAGCAAAGGTCAATGGTTGGTACACACCTACCAAAAATTAGACTGAAAACAAAGCAGTGTATTGTACATTGAAACAGCATCTATTGGATTTACAGAAAATTAAAAGATTTGTTGAGAGTATACCAGAAGTGTCGTAAGCAAATGGGCCTTGTATTCTATCATATGTAAATGATAAACAAGCATATGTCTCAAAACTTCTACTGCAGTTGACAGCACCATGAGTATGCCAATGCTGCAGTCAACGGCACTCATGTCACCGAGTGCTTTGACTGTTGTAGCAATCCACTGTAGTCATAGCGTTAACAAAAGTGAAAATATTACTTTCTAACATTTATGCCCCCCAAACAATCATACTCGCTGATAATACTTTTCATAGATGCTGTGCAAACCATAAAAATATGCCACCAATAATTACTATTACACAAATATTTAATACTTACTGCTGTTACTTTCCCATTAATCTTCTGCCAAAATGCGGTAATATCAATCTTACTTTTATTACTGAGATTCCACACACGAATCATTGCATCCCCTACTCCAATAGCGATCCTGAAAATAAAGTAAGACAAAAATTTGTTTGCTTTTTGGATATAGTTTCACATTCCAAGTATCATTCATACGATTAATCATAGCGATATGGAACAAGTCATTTTACATTTACAGTACACATTTTTGTGAATGTGTGCGCCTGCTGACCGAGAGTTTTTTTTTCCTTTCTTTGTTTTAAATAATAAAGATGCAAATTAGTATTCTTACCCATGATCTTTTTTCTTATTAAATAAACAAAAATTCTTCTACAATACAGGAGGATATGTCAAGGACAACATTTTTCAATTTTTTTTATATATTTTACTTTGCTGTATATCAGAAATTTTATTTTATTGAGTAAGTGATCAACAACTTTTGTAGCAGCACTGTCCGCACCCCTTTTGTGCTGAAGAGATACTTAATGTGGAATAATGAATGCCATTTTTTCTTCTGGTATTGTAATTATGTACTTCATTGTCCCTTCTGGAGTGTAGTGGGTTATTTACATCTAACACATTATTTTCTCAGCATGTGTCATACTTTTCATTGGTGTAGTACTTCCAGACATGTAGAACTGAAACACAGTGAGACCATAAGCAGAAAATCACTCAATAATACTTTTACAAACAGTATTTACCATTTCTTTCACTGTTTTGTATACATTTGGATTGACTATAGTACTAGTGTCATCTGAAAAAAGAAACAATTCCCTTATCAGAAGAATCTCACCTGTGTGTCTCAAAATTTTTCTGGCATAAAGAGTATTCCATGAAGTTTTAGGATCACAGTCACATTATATTGACTTCTTGGCACAGCATTTTGGCTGACAATAATTCTGGCATTTTTAGGTGAGTGTTTTGTACTGGGGATTGATAGTTCACATTGCTAACTTTATACCAAAAATTGGCGTGGAGAAGCATGCATGAAGACAGCCACTACATGAGCGCCCTCTTCGTATATTGCTCCATCTGTGGCACGCAGGCACATGCATAATGATGAAACTATAAGCATGCTCTCCATCGAAACGCGTGCTTGTGCTCTTTTGGAAGAAATCACTGGTTCCCACACCTTACCTAGTTAAAAGTTGCCTCCAGAAGGGCTTCATTGAGGCCAAGATTTCCATGGCAGAATAATCCATGGAATGTCCCGTGGAGATACAATGCTTGGCTATGGCTGACTTATCAGGTTGCAAAATTCTCATGTGGTGATCATATTCAATGCATCTTTCACGAACTGCGCACATTGTCTAACCAATGTAGGCTTTGTTATACTGGCAAGGTATTCCGTAGATTCCAGCCCTCTGCAATTGCAAATTGTCCTCTGCCAAACTGACAAGAGCAGAAGTCTCTATAGGTGAGTGGGAGATTGCTTTGGCATACTGTTTCTTTAAGATTTTTGGCATAAACTTAGTGAAATGAACTAACAATCTCCATTGCAAAACACTCACCTGAAGATGGCTGCATGATTATCAGCCAAAATATTGTGGCAAAAGGTTGGCGTAATCCAGCTGCAATCCCAAAACTCACCTATTTACATTATGAAGAACAATTTTCTGCGCTTCCATTTATCTATGAGCATTCTGTGATTCACAAATACAAAGGCCTTAGAGAGATCAAAGAAAATACCAGTCAGTGCTGTCTGATTACCTAATGCTTGTGAAATTTTGGTGAATGAACACATAAATGGCATTCACAATTGAGCAATTCTTATGAAATTCAAACTGTGATTTACCAAGGATATTACTGTTGCTCAGGTGTTATACTGCTCTACAGTGTGCCACCTACTAAAAAGTATTGGAAAATGTATCAGTACTGAAACAGGTTGGTAGTTATTGACATCACTCCTAATCACCTTTCTTATAGAGGGTTTTAACAAGCTCATATTTCAACCTCTATGGAAGAATGCCCTCCATGTATCATATACATTAGAAAGGTAGCCCTTATTATATGGGGAACAAGTCTTCAGTGTCCTATTGGACACGCCATTAAATCCAGATGAGCTTTCATTTTTGAGAGAAGATCCAGAAGAAGAAGTGCTTGAGAAATGCACTGATTGAATTTTATTAGCATTTCTTTTTCTACGTACTGCTCTGATTTTATTTCCTGAATCATTTGTTCTTATATTTTCTACTACTTCTAAGAAATGATTATTCCACATATTTATTAGCTGTGACTGATCACTTACAGCCATCCATTTTAATCATTAGTGATGTTACCCTGTTATGTAATGTACTGTTCTGTCTCGTTTCGCTGCATTTCATACAGACTTAAGTCTGTTGTCAGAATTACTCGCAATTACCCTCTGCCAGGCACTTAAATGTGATTTGCAGAGTATCCATGTAGATGTAAATGTGCCATGGTGCATGTTCCTTGACTATCTAAAAACTTTTAATTTTGAGTAATTTTTGTAATGTGCAAGTACTACTGGATCTCCACTTTTTCTTGCCAACATATACACTTCTCTTTTCCTTTCAAAAGATACCTTAAACCTTTTAGTTATCCATGGATTTTCACATGATTGTTTAATGTCCTTTCTGATTACTTTTAGAGTAAAGCTATTTTCAAATCATGATAAGAATTTATCATTGAATAGATTAAGGTTTATGTCAGCATTTGGTTCAGTATAAATTGCATCCCCAACCATCTCAAAATATTTGTCCTAGAGTCATTAATTATTGAATTGGATTTTAGCTGAGGGAAATCTGTAATGAAAGTCTCCGTAATTTTTATCCTAACAAATTGTGCATCACGATCAGAGAGCACTTGTTACTGAGTACATAGTAATTTTTTGCTTTGAGCTCCATCGAAGAAAACATTGTCAATTATAGTCATATTGTCTTTATCCATACATACTTGAAAAATAATTACAGAGAGAAAATTTTAGGGCCCAAATAAGATTATTTTCACATTTAATAATAATAAAGTCATAATAGTTTAAAAATACATCTGTTACATATTGTTTATTCAGACAAGACAGGTACCTGGAATAAATGCATTTATGAGCTTGATAAGTAAAGTTCAGTATAAGACATTCATTAACCCTTAACTGATATCATACAACTTTTTACTGTAAATGATATTGTGGTGTCTTTCCAACTCCAGGAGTTTGTTATTGATTTGATTGATTTAAAAGAGGGGGGGGGGGGGAAGTGACCAAACTGCTTGGTCATCAGTCCCTTGTTCCAAATGAAACAATGCCACAAGGGGGAGAATAAAACAAACAAGACATACAACACAAAACGGAAAGAAAGGAAAAACCACAGGAATAAAGGAAAGGTAACAAACACTAAAATGAACAAAAGAGGACAAGAAAACAACAGAGAGACTAAAGAAACAATTAGAAGAGAGTAAAACAAGAAAACGGATTACAGTGGCCATGAGAATAAAAAGGAAGAAGCCAGCCACTCTGCAACACATTGAAACCTCCAGCATAAAAGCACTAGGGTGGAGGACACGGAGGGACAAAGGACATGCGCAAAATCTTAGATAAAATGATAAAAGCCACCCTCATGAATAAAACATAAAACTAAAGCTGCTGTTGAGGCACTGTTGCCCAACAATGAAGGTAGGATGCTGGGAAAGTTAAAAGTCCACCGCAGAGTGGCTAAAAGTGGGCAGTCCAGCAAGAGATCGACGACAGTCATTTGTGAGCCACAGCGACACCGAGGTGGGTCCTCGGGATGGAGGAGGTTACCATGGGTTAGCAAAGTATGGCCAATGCGGAGACTGCTAAGGACAACTGATTCCCTGCAAGAGGCCTGCATGGAAGACTTCCCCACATTCGTATTCTCCTTAATGACACGCAGTTTGTTGTGAGTACTGTTATGCCATTCCATCTCCCAAAGCTGAAAACCTTGTGGCATAAGATAAAAATGGTTCAAATGGCTCTGAGCACTTTGGAACTTAACTTCTAAGGTCATCAGTCCCCTAGAACTTAGAACTACTTAAACCTAACTAACCTAAGGACATCACACATATCCATGGCCAAGGCAGGATTCGAACCTGCGACCGTAGTGGTCCAGACTGTAGCGCCCAGAACCGCTCGGCCACCCCGGCCGGCTGCGGCATAAGACAGAACGCAGGTCAGGTTCAGAGAAGCCAATCCCCATAATTGGTTTCCGCGTAGCCTATTTGGCCAGCCTGTCGGCAAGTTCGTTGCCTGGGATTCCAACATGACCTGGCATCTGGGATTCCAACATGAACTCGGGTCCAGACAAACCTCACTGAACGACTGAACTGTTCCAGGGCTGTACCCCTGGATGGTCGCTACCAAAGGATGACGAGGGTAGCACTGGTTGATAGCTTGTAGGCTACTTAAGGAGTCAGTACACAGAAGAAATGACTCCCCAAGGCATGAATGGATGTGCTCAAGAGCATGAGATATAGCCACCACTACTGCAGTGAAAACACCGCAGCCATTGGGCAAGGAATACTGTTCAATATGTCCTCCATGGACATATGCGAAGCAGACGTGACCATCAGCCATCAAGCTGTTGGTGTAAAACATTTCATGGCCTCGGTACATGTCAAGAATTGACAGGAAGTGGCAGCGGAAAGCCATGGGGTCAACTGAGTCCTTAGGGCCATGTGATAGGTCCAGGGGAAGCCACGGCCTGCGTGTACAGCATGGAGGTGTACGTGAATGGACCTCAAGTGTAGGTGGTAAAGGCAAGGACCCCAGGCAGAGCTTGGTAGTAGGCTTCACCAATTTCCATAAGGCGAAAGGAATGCAGAAACATGCAAAATATATATGCATCAGATTGGAAGAAAAGATACATTTCCATACGTGTCTGCTAGACTATCTCCTGGATATGGGGGCGAACTGTGGGAGGCACCAACTTGGACACAGAAAGTAGGAAGTGACAGGAAATTTTGGATAAAAATCAGGAGCACGCCTCGGAGACCCCACTCGTATAATATGGCAAGGATATGATGTCACCAGGTGGTGTAATATGCTTTTTGTAAATCAAAAAAGATGGCAACAAGGTGTTGGGGTCTGGAAAAGGCTGTTCAGATGGCAGACTTGAGGGACACAAGATGATCAGTGGTAGAAACCGCCCTAGCATGAAGTCAGTAGGCCACATGACTCCAAGACCCAATCTACCCCTGACACACCACACGTTCTAGCAGCTTACAGAGAATGTTGGTGAGGCTGATGGGCCGATAGCTATCCACATCAAGTGGGTTTTTGCCAGGTTTGAGCACTGATATGATGGTGCTCTCCTGCTATTGCAATGGAAAGACGCCGTCACACCAGGATGGCCATTTCTGGGAGTCCTGATGCCCCAGGGTGACAGGCATCTACTCCCTGGCATACACGGGGAGTTAATGGCGCAGGCTTCAGCAGAGCAATCCCTGTATGGTCAGGGGGCTACAACCAACAGGGTACATGGCGGCCCTAACAGGACATTTTGGAGGGACTGGTGCACTACAGTCTGCCACAAGGAAAACAAATGAATCAGAATATCAATAAGAAATACAATTTAATATCAGCATTTCCACTATTATGGTAATAAATGTGCATCTAAAAAGCAATGTGAAGCAGCACAGTATGGTAACATACGCACATGTATACATTTAACAAGCACACTGTCACTTGGGGAAAAATAAAGCTTGAAAAATAAAACTTACAATCTCCTCCTACACAGGGCCAACAAATGAAATGATGGACATGAACACTGAGAAGATGGAATGGGCAGATGGATGATAATGTGTAACTTTACAAAGAAAAATGTGCAACTAAGGGATGTAAAAATAACAGTTACATGTAAACTTTGAGTACCATTATACTGTAACAATGTTCATGACACAGGCTTAATAAAAACTACCAGAGTGGGATGCTTTAAATTATCTTATTTTTATTTTTTCTTTCAAAGAAGCACAGAAAAAATGTCATACAGTCCCTCATTATGGCAATACATTCAGTGAATGACAAAAATAGTTCATGGAGCACAGGCCTAGGTCTGCTCACTTCTTCCTTAAGGTGTGTCTAAACTGTGTACAAAACATGTTCCACAACAAAACCACCGTTCCAGGGCTGTGTCATTACAGATCAAGGGATTTCTGTTCTTGGCCTGCTATCAATAAATGCTGCTACACTGTGCTAGTATTCGTTTTTGCTCTGTCTATAGTGTTGCATAATGTCTTTCCATGTGGTTCTTGATGAAATGAAGTGGAAAAGAAGCAAAATTTACAAACTTCTCACACACTATGAGGCACAGGAATGCCTCTGGAATGTTCAGAGCCATAGTTTTAAAAATATTAAAAAGAAACATGACTCCCTGCAAAATATTGTTTTGTTACTTGGCACCATCAGCAGTGATGTAGATAAAGAAATTAAGTAATTCATCTGTCAATACTGCAGCAACAATAAAGACAACAGAATTAGTTACCTGACTTCAGAAAAAAATTGTTGTCAGGGAGTTAAGTGAGCTGTGGTCCTATAAAAGGTTGGTGACGACGGCAACAACAAAAGTACAACACTTTGTATGAGACAAAACTGAACATATGTAGGAGGCAGCAGTCAGTAGGAAACAAAGCCCTGAATAAAGAAAGCAGCGACAACTTTTTATCTCTGGATTGCCAAAGACTGAGTGGTACCAATGGCCAATCGAACATCACATGGTACAAGGAAGCCATTTTGGACCTGATTAGTATGCTGCTATTCGAGGGCAGAGCTTGGTAGTAGGCTTCACCAATTTCCATAAGGCGAAAGGAATGCAGAAACATGCAAAATATATTTGCATCAGATTGGAAGAAAAGATACATTTCCATACGTGTCTGCTAGACTATGTGAAATGACTAAACATTTCTCTTGTCGTGGATTATGTACCTATCATATGTAACATTATCTGGCAATTAATGCTTGCTGTTCTTTGTAAAGTAACTAGTAGAACGCTGGATTTGTAATGCAAAGTTTGTAAGATTGATCCTCACTCCTTTTTTGCCCTCTTTGCTTAATATTACTGCCTTCTTAAGTTTACTTTATTCATAATACAGTTGTGTAAGAGCTTTACATTCTATAACACATTATATTTTGATATCCACAGGAGTGATCCCAAAAGTAAGATCTTCAGTTTTTTTTTTAATATAAAGAAATGTTTACTTACAATAAATTGTACATAATTTTGAAGCTTGAACATTTTTCTAGTTGTCCACAGAATTTCCATTTCGATCGATACATTTCTGTATAACCATGACATACCAGGCTGCCGTCATGCTATTAAAGAAACATAGGACCTCATATTTCACCTTGCTGTTGTCACTGAAGTGCCTTTCAACTAGGGAAACAACTGGTACCCACTGGGTACTAAGTCTGGGATACAGGGAGGACAGATGATGATGTCTCATCCAAACTGTAGCAGAAGATCCATAGTTTGATGGGCGATGTAGGGGCGAGCATTGTCATGGGGAAAGGCTTATGCCCTTGCTCAACATTCCTCTTCTTCAGTTCTGAATCATAGAAGTTGATCAACAATATCCTCTTTCGATCCGAAAACACAGCTGCCATGACTTTACTGGCAAACTGCGTTCTTTTCAATTTTCGCAGCTTGGGTGAATTGGAATGCCATCACTCTTGTAATCGTTAGTTGGGGTCAGGTGTGAAGTCCAGCACAAGTTTCATCACCCATGACTATTGAATCCAAAAGGTTGTCCTTTTCATCTGCATGGCACTGAAGAAATTTGCGGGCAGTTTCAATGTGTTGCTGTTTGTGGTCTTCTGTCAGCATTCTTAGGACTCATCTTGCGGACAAATCGTAAATCGTGGTCTGTAGAATTATGCCGTCGTATGTGGATTAAGGCTGGAAAAGACCCACCATAGTTTAACAATGAAATTTCGAAAATGCTGAGGAAGCAAAACCTGTGGCACTCTCAGCTCAAAGACAATGTGCAAATGGTGACAGGCATAGGTAAGTGGAGATTCATGTGTCTGTAAAAAGATCTATATATGAAGCATACAACAACTACTACCATTGTACCTTAGCAAAAGATCTGTTCAAGAACCTGAAAAAATTCTGATCCTATGGAAAATTGCTAAGTGGGTCTAACTCTTCCATTCATTCACTTGTTGACCAGTCTGGTATGGCAGTTGAAGACAGCAAAACGAATGCTAAGGTTTGCTTGTGCTTAAGAAATTTTTCATGCAGGAGAATCGCACAAACATACTGTCATTTGACCATCAAAACGACTTCAGTATGGACGACATCCCTGGTATAGAGAAACAACTGAAAAACTTCAAAACAAACAAATCACCAGGTCCGTATGGAATCCCAGTTCAGTTTTACAAAGAGTATCCAGCACAAAGTTCCAAGCAAGTGCAAAAAATGGCAGGTTACACCTGTATATAAGAAGGGTAAATTACAGACCAACAACTTTAACATCAGTTCTCAGCAGAATTTTTCATTCAAATATAATAAATTTCCTAGATACCGAGAATCTATGTCCACAAATTAACAAGATTGTACAAATTATTGCTCATGTGAAACTTAGCTTGCCCTTTTCTCACATGTTATACTGCGAACTATGGATGAAGGGCAACAGGCAGATTCCACTTTTCTAGATTTCCAGAAAGCTCTGACAATGCCCCACCGCAGACTGTTAACAAAGATACTACCATGTTGAGTAGGTTCTCAGGTACATGATTTGCTCAAAAACATCTTAGGTAACAGAACCCAGTATGTTGTCCTGTTGTAAGGAAGAGGCTCCAGTAGAAGTAGATGTAGTTAAGATGCAACAGAATCTCACTAGGAAACCAAATGTTTCAAAAAAAGTAAGAGGAAAGTTCTGTTGGTTGGTAGCAGCCATGGAAGAGGTGTGGGCGAGATTTTGCAGGAAAAATTAGGTGACAGGTATCAGGTCACAAACTTTTTCAAGCCAAGTGCATGTCTTAGCCAGGTAGAGGATATATGTTCCTTGAGCAAGGGTTTCTCAAAGCAGGATCATGTGATAATAGTGGGTGGAGTGGGAAACAGTATTGATACGGATCAGGGCTACAGTATTGAGTGTGACGTGGTGAAAATAGCCTCTGCAGCGACCCATACCAATGTTGGGCTGGTCCTGCTTTTGAGCGGCATGATCAACCCCAGTTGAACCGCTCTGTCAGGAGGGTAAATATGGAGTTGGATCAGTTGTGTAGGGTGGCCACTCTGTCAGACATTGGACTGGTTACTGTCGAGGCTATTGATAGGGGGGGATTTCACAAGGCATGGCCTACACCTCAATAGGAAAGGGAAGGGAGGGGACACTAGTACTCATGGATGTACCTCTTTTTTAGACTAATATCAGTGTCCAATGAGAAGTTCAGGCAGGAAGGTGCTAAAGAGATCCAAAACTCACAAGATTCTCACAACAGTAAAGTAAATAATAATGTTACCATATTTAAGCAAAATATTGGTGGATTAAAGAAAAAAGTAGATTCTCACAAAAGTAACGTAAAAAGTAGATTCTCACAAAAGTAACGTAAAAAATAATATTACCACTTTTCACCAAAATATTCCGGGATTGAAGAATAAAGTAGATGAGCTCCTGGCTTGTTTGGATGGCATTGAATCTGATAATGTAATAGATGTACTATGCCTGTCTGAGCATCACATTGTGCCTGATATGGAAAAAGTAAATATCAGTGGTTACAAACTAAAAATTAATGACTCAACAATTAGAAATTTCAGGGAAAATCTTCAGCAGTTAAACTGGGATGAGGTGTACAAGGAACCCGACGCTAATTTAAAATATAACTTATTTCATGATACACTTGTAAGAGAATTTGAAAACTGTTTCCCCAAGAAAGTAGCTAAATCTAATTATAAGAAACCATGCAAAAAATCTTGGCTTACTAAAGGAATAAAAATATCTTGTAACCACAAAAGGGAACTGCATTTAACAACAAGAAAGAGTAATGACCCAGAAACAGCCACATATTATAAAAACTACTGTGCTACATTAAGAAAGGTTATTAAAAAGTCCAGAAGCATGTGCATTATGTCTGAGATTAATACCTCCGATAACAAAATCAAAACAATTTGGAATATTATTACAAGGGAGACAGGGCAACCGAGAGTACAGGATGACGGCATTACCATCAAAGTGAATGGAAACTTGACAAACAAGCCGGAAGTCAAAAACATTTTGAATAATCATTTTTTAAATGTTGTGATGAAAATAGGATCCAAATGTTCATTAGAAGAAGCAAGGCAGTTAATGAAAGAGGTCTTAACCACACAATTTGATACAATTGAAATTCCACTCACCTCTCCTTCTGAAATTAGGAAGATGATAAACTCTCTCAAGAATAAAAGTTCACATGGAATTGATAGCATTTCCAGCAGGATAATAAAAGCCTGTTCCCAAGAGATAAGTGGGATTCTTAGCCACATATGTAATAGCTCTCTGAAGCAGGGTATTTTCCCAGATAGACTGAAGTATGCCACTGTTAAACCACTGCATAAAAAAGGGGATACGTTTGATGTCAACAACTACTGCCCAATCTCTCTTCTGACTGCCTTATCCAAAATTCTTGAAAAAGTAATGTATTGTACAGTAGCTTCACACCTTTGCAAAAATAAAGTTTTAACAAAATGTCAGTTTGGTTTCCAGAAGGGTTTTTCAATGGATAATGCTATATATACTTTTACTAATGAAATATTAAATGCTCTGAGTAACCGGAAGTCACCTGTTGGGATTTTTTGTGATCTCTCAAAGGCTTTTGATTGTGTAAATCATGGAATACTTCTAGATAAGCTCAAGTACTGTGGCATGAATGGGACAGCACTCAAATGCTTTAAATAATACCTAACTGGAAGAGTGCAGAAAGTTGAAATAAGAAGTTCACATAATATGCAAAAAAACTGGCGATTTCTCAAACTGGGGAACAATCAAGAAAGGGGTGCCGCAAGGTTCGGTCTTGGGTTCTCTGCTGTTCTCAATATATATTAATGACTTGCCATTCTATATTCACAAAGATGCAAAGCTGGTACTTTTTGCCAATGATACAAGTATAGCTATCACACCCAACAGACAAGAATTAACTGATGAAATTGTAAATGATGTTCTTCAGAAAATCATTAAGTGGTTCTCTGCAAATGGGCTCTCATTAAACTTTGACAAAACATAGTACATACAGTTCCACAAAGTAAATGGAATGGCACCATTAATAAATATAGACTTCGATCAGAATAGTCAAAATTTATAGGTGTATGCATTGATGAGGGGTTGAAATGGAAAAAAAACACACTGAAGATCTGCTGATACGTTTGAGTTCAGCTACTTATGCTATTAGGGCAATTGCAAATTTTGGCGATATACATCTCAGTAAATTAACTTACCACTGCTATTTTCATTCTCTGCTTTCGTATGGCATCATATTCTGAGGAACTCATCATTGAGTAGAAGAGTGTTCATTGCACAAAAGTGTGTAATCATAATAATTGCTGGAGCTCATCCAAGATCATCCTGCAGACACTTATTTAAAGAGCTAGGGATCTACACTGTGGCCTCACAATATATATATTCACTTATGAAATTTGTTATTAACAATCCGAACGAATTCAAAAGTAATAGTAGTGTACGTGGCTACAACACTGGGAGAAAGGATGATCTTTACTCCTCACGGTTAAGTCTAACTTAGGCTCAGAAGGGGGTAAATTAAGCTGCCACAAAAGTCTTCGGTCACTTACCTAATAGCATCAAAAGTCTGACAGATAGCCATATAGCATTTAAAAGGAAAGTAAAAGAATTTCTGAATGACAACTCCTTCTAGTCATTAGATGAATTTTTGGATATAGTAAGTGGGTAATTACCCCCACAAAAAAAAGGTTCATGTAATATTTTGTGTGGTGTATTGGAAAGTGCGAAAGTCGAGTGTTTGTAGGACGATACAAGATGGTTTAAAAGGGGAGGCCATGACGCTGGGCTCACAGATTTACTTCAAACTTTGTACACCTTTAGTATGCCATTGAAACAACATGATGTGCCAGCAGTAAGAAGCACTACTCTGGCAATTCCAAGAAATGTTGTGGCTTCCCCTTGATAGACAAAATTTATAGTTGGAGTGACAAATGGCAGCTGGGTCTAAATGTAGAGAAATGTAAATTGATAAGGATGATCTGGAAAAACAAACCCTTAATGTTCTGATACAGTATTAGTAGTGTCCTGCTTGACACAGTCAGTTGTTTAAATATCTGGGCTTAACACTGCCGCCGTTGGATAAGCAGCTGCAGCAGCAAGTCGTATACTCCTAGCTCACTCATTTGTTACATAGTTTAATTCTTAATTTCTTTGCGTGTTTTTGGTACTTGCATTGTTTAATTCATAAATTTCGGGCGTATTATAGTATTTGAGAGTGTAGCATCGCGTTTTAGTACCTGAATAGTGTAAAATCGCGTAGTCTCCTTCCGCCGCCGAGCAGTGTCAGCAGTGCGCAAGTAGCAGCATTACTGCATTTACTAGGCAATCTTGTATTTTAATAACCGTTTAAATTTTGTCGATTTGTTTGCGCTCTCTGTAGATTAGTTCAGACGTTCTTTGCAGAACAGTTTTTAGCATGGATAGGGACTGCAACTGCTGTGTTCGGATGCAGGCTGAGTTGGCATCCCTTCGCTCCCAGCTTCAGGCAGTGTTGGCTTCGGTCACACAGCTTGAGGCTGTTGCCAATGGGAATCACTGTGGGGGTCCGGATGGGGGTTTGTCGGGGACGGCCAGCTCGTCCCACGCATCCCCTGATCGGACTACGACTGTGGTTGCCCGGGATACTGCCCGCATTGAGGCTGATCCCTCACCTGTGGTAGAGTGGGAGGTCGTCTCAAGGTGTGGCAGGGGGCGAAAGACATTCCGGAGGGCTGAACGGAAAGCCTCTCCAGTTTGTCTGACGAACCGGTTTCAGGCTCTGTCTCAGGCTGATACTGATCTTCGGCCTGACATGGCTGCTTGTCCTGTTCCAGAGGTTGCCCCTCAGTCTGGAAGATCCGTGCAGTCGCAGAGGGTGGGCTTACTGGTAGTTGGGAGCTCCAACGTCAGGCGCGTAATGGGGCCGCTTAGGGAAATGGCAGCAAGAGAGGGGAAGAAAACCAATGTGCACTCCGTGTGCATACCGGGGGGAGTCATTCCAGATGTGGAAAGGATCCTTCCGGATGCCATGAAGGGTACAGGGTGCACCCATCTGCAGGTGGTCGCTCATGTCGGCACCAATGATGTGTGTCGCTATGGATCGGAGGAAATCCTCTCTGGCTTCCGGCGGCTATCTGATTTGGTGAAGACTGCCAGTCTCGCTAGCAGGATGAAAGCAGAGCTCACCATCTGCAGCATCGTCGACAGGACTGACTGCGGACCTTTGGTTCAGAGGCTGAGACGGTTCTGCGACCGTGTGGGCTGCAGATTCCTCGACTTGCACCATAGGGTGGTGGGGTTTCGGGTTCTGCTGGATAGGTCAGGAGTCCACTACATGCAACAAGCGGCTACACGGGTAGCAGGGGTTGTGTGGCGTGGGCTTGGCGATTTTTTAGGTTAGATGGCCTTGGGCAGGTACAGAAAGGGCAACAGCCTCAACGGGTGTGGGGCAAAGTCAGGACATGCGGGGACCAAGCAGCAGCAATCGGTATTGTAATTGTAAACTGTCGAAGCTGCGTTGGTAAAGTACCTGAACTTCAAGCGCTGATAGAAAGCACCGAAGCTGAAATCGATATAGGTACAAAAAGCTGGCTTAAGCCAGAGATAAATTCTGCCGAAATTTTTACAAAGGTACAGACGGTGTTTAGAAAGGATAGATTGCATGCAACCGGTGGTGGAGTGTTCGTCGCTGTTAGTAGTAGTTTATCCTGTAGTGAAGTAGAAGTGGATAGTTCCTGTGAATTATTATGGGTGGAGGTTACACTCAACAACCGAACTAGGTTAATAATTGGCTCCTTTTACCGACCTCCCGACTCAGCAGCATTAGTGGCAGAACAACTGAGAGAAAATTTGGAATACATTTCACATAAATTTTCTCAGCATGTTATAGTCTTAGGTGGAGATTTCAATTTACCAGATATAGACTGGGACACTCAGATGTTTAGGACGGGTGGTAGGGACAGAGCATCGAGTGACATTATACTGAGTGCACTATCCGAAAATTACCTCGAGCAATTAAACAGAGAACAGACTCGTGGAGATAACATCTTGGACCTACTGATAACAAACAGACCCGAACTTTTCGACTCTGTATGTACAGAACAGGGAATCAGTGATCATAAGGCCGTTGCAGCATCCCTGAATATGGAAGTTAATAGGAATATAAAAAAGGGAAGAAGGTTTATCTGTTTAGCAAGAGTAATAGAAGGCAGATTTCAGACTACCTAACAGATCAAAACGAAAATTTCTGTTCCGACACTGACAATGTTGAGTGTTTATGGAAAAAGTTCAAGGCAATCGTAAAATGCGTTTTAGACAGGTACGTGCCGAGTAAAACTGTGAGGGACGGGAAAAACCCACCGTGGTACAACAACAAAGTTAGGAAACTACTGCGAAAGCAAAGAGAGCTCCACTCCAAGTTTAAACGCAGCCAAAACCTCTCAGACAAACAGAAGCTAAACGATGTCAAAGTTAGCGTAAGGAGGGCTATGCGTGAAGCGTTCAGTGAATTCGAAAGTAAAATTCTATGTACTGACTTGACAGAAAATCCTAGGAAGTTCTGGTCTTACGTTAAATCAGTAAGTGGCTCGAAACAGCATATGCAGACACTACGGGATGATGATGGCATTGAAACAGAGGATGACACGCGCAAAGCTGAAATACTAAACACCTTTTTCCAAAGCTGTTTCACAGAGGAAGACCGCACTGCAGTTCCTTCTATAAATCCTCGCACAAACGAGAAAATGGCTGACATCGAAATAAGTGTCCAAGAAATAGAAAAGCAACTGGAATCACTCAACAGAGGAAAGTCCACTGGACCTGACGGGATACCAATTCGATTCTACACAGAGTACGCGAAAGAACTTGCCCCCCTTCTAACAGCCGTGTACCGCAAGTCTCTAGAGGAAGGGAGGGTTCCAAATGATTGGAAAAGAGCAAAGATAGTCCCAGTCTTCAAGAAGGGTCGTCGAGCAGATGCACAAAACTATGGACCTATATCTCTGACGTCGATCTGTTGTAGAATTTTAGAACATGTTATTTGCTCGAGTATCATGTAGTTTTTGGAAACCCAGAATCTACTATGTAGGAATCAACATGGATTCTGGAAACAGCGATCATGTGAGACCCAACTCGCTTTATTTGTTCATGAGACCCAGAAAATATTAGATACAGGCTCCCAGGTAGATGCTATTTTTCTTGACTTCCGGAAGGCGTTTGATACAGTTCCGCACTGTCGCCTGATAAACAAAGTAAGAGCCTACGGAGTATCAGACCAGCTGTGTGGCTGGATTGAAGAGTTTTTAGCAAACAGAACACAGCATGTTGTTATCAATGGAGAGACGTCTACAGACGTTAAAGTAACCTCTGGCGTGCCACAGGGGAGTGTTATGGGACCATTGCTTTTCACAATATATATAAATGACCTAGTAGATAGTGTCGGAAGTTCCATGCGGCTTTTCGCGGATGATGCTGTAGTATACAGAGAAGTTGCAGCATTAGAAAATTGTAGCGAAATGCAGGAAGATCTGCAGCGGATAGACACTTGGTGCAGGGAGTGGCAACTGACCCTTAACATAGACAAATGTAATGTATTGCGAATACATAGAAAGAAGGATCCTTTATTGTATGATTATATGATAGCGGAACAAACACTGGTAGCAGTTACTTCTGTAAAATATCTGGGAGTATGCGTGCGGAACGATTTGAAGTGGAATGATCATATAAAATTAATTGTTGGTCAGGCGGGTACCAGGTTGAGATTCATTGGGAGAGTGCTTAGGAAGTGTGGTCCATCAACAAAGGAGGTGGCTTACAAAACACTCGTTCGACCTATACTTGAGTATTGCTCATCAGTGTGGGATCCGTACCAGATCGGTTTGACGGAGGAGATAGAGAAGATCCAAAGAATAGCGGCGCGTTTCGTCACAGGGTTATTTGGTAACCGTGATAGCGTTACGGAGATGTTTAATAAACTCAAGTGGCAGACTCTGCAAGAGAGGCGCACTGCATCGCGGTGTAGCTTGCTCGCCAGGTTTCGAGAGGGTGCGTTTCTGGATGAGGTATCGAATATATTGCTTCCCCCTATTTATACCTCCCGAGGAGATCACGAATGTAAAATTAGAGAGATTAGAGCGCGCACAGAGGCTTTCAGACAGTCGTTCTTCCCGCGAATCATACGCGACTGGAACAAGAAAGGGAGGTAATGACAGTGGCACGTAAAGTGCCCTCCGCCACACACCGTTGGGTGGCTTGCGGAGTATAAATGTAGATGTAGATGAAAAGCGATATGAAATGGAACAAGCATTGGGAGAAATTTGGGAAAGTGTGGTTCATCTGTAAGGGAGACTGCAAATAGGGTACTGGTGCAACCTATTCTTGAATACTGCTCCTCATGTCTGGACTCCACACCAACTCAGATCAAAGGAAGACATTGAAGCAGTACAGAGGTGGGCTGCTAGGTTTATTACCACTCCATTCAAACAACACACAAGTACAGGGTGCGGCAGCACTCATAGCATAATCTGACTTCCATAGTACCATGACATACTGCAGGAATGCACACCAGCTCATACCGCATTCACGTGCTAATGAGCTGCCATTTCGAGTGTAACAATGATATGAAGCATTGGAGAGAACAGCATCGTGCTATTGCTGTTGAAAGTTATTTCAAGAATAACAACTCCGTTATTGCTACCCAGCATCTATTTCAGCAACATTCAAACTTGAGACGTCATGGGAAAGTTTCAGATGGACGGGCCGTTGTGAGGTGGGTACATGCATTCCGAACAACAGGTTCTATTTGCAATGGCAAACCAGGAAGAAGTGAAAGAACTGTGTGGACACCAGAAGCTGTGGAAAATGTTCATGCTGCACTATTGCGTAGCACAAGATGATCTGCTCGTTGTCATGCGCAAACTGTGCATATGTCCGATCGTTCATTCAGGAGAACATTGCACGAAGATCTCCATTTTCAGTCATATAAGCTGCAGATTTTTCAGGAAATTAGGCCTCGAGATTGGGTTTGATGCGGAACGTTCTGCTTAACCATGCATGATCTCCTTTGCCAAAATCCACAAATGTTGCACACCATCCTGATGTCAGATGAAGCTCATTTCGAGTTATGTGGTTCAGTGAATAAACAGAATATGCATTATTGGAGTGATGTAAACTCGCATGAACTGCACATCAAGCTCTTGCACAGTTCTTGTGTCACAGTGTGGTGTGGAGTTGCTTCCTTTGGGATTATTAGCCCTTACTTCTTTGAGGATGGCAGCGATGTGGCTGCAACTGTCACCAGTAAACGCTACCTAAAGATGCTGCCAGATCTCGTTCTTCCCCAATTAGGTATGGTCGATGTGGATGTGGAGCAATTATGGTTTTAACAAGATGGAGCAACCTCATACACAGCCAGAATTTGCATGGATTTCTTGTGACAGACATTACCCGGTATAGTAATTTCCCATTTTGGTGACATTTCCTGGCTGCCTCACTCACCTGACCTTTCATGTGCAGACTTTTTCCTTTGGGGTTACCTGAAGCAAGAAGTGTTCTGAACACGTGCCATCATTCCCGAGTTGAAGGATCGCATCAGAACTGCCGTCAGCAATGTCCCATTACGCTGAGTTATGGAAAGCTTCCAACACCGCCTAGATGAATGTGTTGTGCGGAGGGGCATCATTCGACAGGAGTCATATTCAAAAAGCAATCCACGCAATGAACAATGACTTACACGTTAGTAAATGGCTTAACTTTAACTATTAATTGACATAAGATGTAATAAATAAATTACAGTTACTGCCTAACTCTGTGTTTTTAATATCCTATTATGAATGCTGCCACACCTTGTACTGCAGAGATGCTTTGGGAACTCAAATGGAAATCCCTAGAGGGAAGGCGATGTTCTCATGATGTGGCTTGTGGAGCATGTATGTAGATGGAGACGTTGAAGCAGTTTTTAACATTATTCAAATAAGAAAAGGTACTCTGTGTCAATAAAAAACAATTTTTGGAAGTGAATTTGCCACTGCAAGTACTGGAGAGAGATGCATGTACAGCAGTCCATCTGGTTACACTGTCACAGAGAAAATTGTACATTTATTTTTGACAGTAAGAGTGTATATTCTTTTGAGGAAACATAGCTGCAAAGCAGAAATGGATGCCACTGCAAAATGTGGCACTAAAAGTACAAGCATGAGAAATGAAGAAATGTAAATTTACTACATCTGGGTGTATACAAGGACAAGGAAAAAATATTCCCAGATTTTTCAGTTGAAAATACACTTTCTCCCGGGTGAAAATACATTTTTCCCCATGTTATGTGAGAGTATACTTTTCCTCGGCACAGTAAAACTGATCAGTCTTTTGAATGTTTATGGTTTTGTATGCTGACGTAGAATTTCCCGGCACTTTCGAAAACAAAACTCGGGTGGGGACATGTTTCTGAAAGATCTTTGATGTGCAGCAGCAACATGTACGCTGCATATTTTCATGTTACAAAGATATAAATTCGAATTCCATCGAATCTTACTATCCAAGGCATTAAAATCGAGATTGCGACACACTTTTGTAAGCCAGTCATAGCTCATGTCATGTGATCTTGCCAGCTGATGACAGCATAGGACACGTGATGTAGTCAGCCAATAGCAAGATCACTCTTAAGTAGCGCGAACACACAAATAAGAAAAGTTGATGGTTTAAATTAATATACATAGTGTTGCTACAAGAAAAACAGAGGTTTCACATATAATCGTAGTCTCGAAGATTGATTAGCTGCAAGAGAAGCTAAGCTTCCACATATAATGTTGATCTTTTTTGCGTGTGTTACACTTTTAAGATATATCACACAAATGCGCCAGCAAAATTTTTAATAATGACATAAATGTCTGATCTTCTGTGCTCAAAATTCTTCTAGATGGTCGTCCTCAAAGAGTTGATTTTTAATTGAGAGCCAAACGCTCTGTGATTTAAGAAATTCATCGTACATTCTTGCATATAGTTCATCTTGTGTAAAAGGTAATTTACTTTGAAAGTAATGCATCAGCCCCAGATCTACGGTATTTCCGAACCAGGACAATATAAGATAGTGGTGCCCAGCCACACATCCGCAGCCAGAAGTGGGAGAAGGTACTACCCATATCCGACTCACCTGCGCATGCACAAGAGCCCGCCAACAACTGCTGAAATGAATCTAATGTCAAAAGCTGTCACATCACACTCATCGGAGGCAATTTGTCGTTATGAATCATTGCATAGTCTTTCTAAAGACTTTGACACACTTTGCTGTTGGCAGATGCTTGTATGAGCACTATGTTTTGTTGTTGTATATGGTGGATTTCCTTTGCGACTTAAGTTTTATTTTCATTTTTTCTTTCTCTTGTTACTGTTTTGTTGCTGCAGTATTATCCTGCAGATGCGGGATACAGTAATATCCTTTGTTGGAGTATTGGTTCTTACCAGTCAAAATCACAAAAATTTAACTGAAAACTAAAACAATGAAACATTCCCGGAATTCTAAAAAATTACCGGGTTTTTCCGAGATCTCCCGGTTGTCCCGGGTCATATACACCCTGTACATATTTTTGGGCTAATTAAATTGATAGTTATGCAAATGTAAAGAGAGTTATAATCTGCTAAACAAACAGAAACATTACACATATTTAACATGTAAACAGAAGCAGGCTTAGGTATTTGTGTTTCCATATGGGCTGCAGTTCTCAAATATCTCCCTCCGGCAAACGAATGGTCATCATACACAATGCTATTATACCTAGAGGATATATTACTTACCACAAAAGTGACTGCTCGCAGATTTTATGCATATTTTGAGTAAAATTAAATGCCATTATTTTATTCACAATATTATGAAAAGGACAGACTGCTACTCACCATATGGTGGCATGCTGAGTCACAGACAGGCACAACAAAAGAAGACTGCTAAACAATTGAGCTTTTGGGAAAGGACTTCATCTAAACCACACACACACACACACACACACACACACACACACACACGTCACTGGTCGCTGAGGGCAGACTGCAAGCAATTGCGCATGAAATCTGGGTGGTGGAGGTAAGGAGGAGGCTGAGGCGGGGAAGGGGAGGGGAATGGGAGGGATAGCAGGGTAGAAGTAGGGCTGGTAAAGTGCTGTATGTGGGAGCATACTGGGACAGGTGGGACAGGGTAGGGCAGCTAGGTGTGCAGACAGGAGGTTTGACAGGGGCCATAGGGGAGCGAGCGGGTAAAGAGAGAAGTAAAAACACTGTGGGTGTGTTGGTGGAGCAGAAGGCTATGTAGTGATGGAATGGGAACAGGGAAGGGGATAGGCAGGTGAAGGACAGTGACTAATAGAAGTTGAGGCCCGGGCCATTACGGGAAAATAGGACATATTGCAGGGAGGGTTCCCACCTGCATAACTCAGAAAAGTTGATACTGGTAGCACAGGCTGTGAAGCAGTCACTGAAGTGAAGAATTTTGTGTTGGACAACGTACTCAGCAACAGGGTGGTACAACTGTTTCTAGGCTGTAGTCTGTCAGTGGCCATTCATGCGGACAAACAGTTTGTTGGTTGTCATGCCCATGTAGAACGCAACACAGAGGTGGCAGCATGGCTTTCAGAATGGTTTCACAGGTAGCCCTGCCTATGATGGGATACGAAATTCTTGTAACCAGACTGGAGTTGCTGGTGGTGGGAAGACATATGGGACAGCTCTTGCATCTAGGTCTACTACAGAGATATGAACCTTGAGGAAAGAGGTGGGAGTAGGAGTGGAGTAGGGATTGTTGGTCGATGTGGGGGGAGGGGGGACCAAACAGCAAGGTCATTGGTCCCAGTGGATTAGGGAAGGACGGGAAAGGAAGTCGGCCATGCCCTTTCAACGGAAACATCCAGACATTTGCCTGAAGAGATTTAGGGAAATCACAGAAAACCTAAATCATGATGGGCGGACATGGGTTTGAACCGTCATCTTCCTGAATGCGAGTCCAGTGTACTAACCACTGCACCATCTCGCTCAGTGGAGAAGAGATGGATGAGGATATTGTGTAGGTTCACTGGGTGGCGGAATACCACTGTGGGAGAGGTAGAAAGGATAGTGGTAGGACATTACTCATTTAGCGCACAACGAGAGGCAGTTGAAACCGTGGCAGAGAATGTGATTCAGTTTCTCCAGTCCTGGGTGGTGCTGAGTCATGAGGGAAATGCTCCTTTGGGGCCAGAAGGTGGGACTTTGGGAGGTGGTGGATGACTGGAGAGATAAAGCACGGAAGATCTGTTTCTGTACAAGGATGAGTGAGTAATTTCAGTCTGTGGAGGCATCAGTGAAACCCGTGTTATATTTGGATCCTTGGTATATACATTTGGTATATTTATATATTATTTTATTCACATTACATTTCCAGTAGAAACAAGATAACAATTAAAAACTCTACTTCACTGTTTACTTTACACCCAAGGATGTAATATGCAAGTTAGGTCCCCTCCACTTTTTCATACATTAGAATTTAACAGTTCTGTCTATACTGCTGCTAGAGCCACTCAGATTCAAAATGGCAGCCACTGCTGTGTTGGTGGTACTTTCTTTATTAGGCAGTTTAGTAAATGTGGACTCATCAAATGCAGATTCCCCCATCACATTGGTTGAGAGTTAGACAGACATTGAGACTGAAGTAGTTTTCTTTATGGAAATGACAATCTGGATCAATTTTAATTTGAAAATAAAAATAAATACACGTTTCAGTGCTACTAAGTAACTGAATTAGGTTTACACAATCCTTCAACCAAACCTACACAAACTGCAGGGACTATCTGAGGCACGGCTGGCTTTCAAATGTGAAATATGCAAGGCTTTTATAGGAATCTACTGTTGCCAAAAAACAAAGAGAAACAGCAACTCTTTACTTCACAGGAACTTCTTTTCAAATATTTATGTCTTTCTTTGAACAACTTACCCCGTAATATTAATTAGAATTTCAAAATTGGATAGTGACACCCTAGTGAAGTTATGAAAACGAGAACTGTCTTCCAAATTCAGCTAACACAGCATGTCATTCCTGCCACACCTTTTGTAGTATGTTTTTATCTACCAACGATGACTGCATTGCTTTCTTCATCTGCTTATTTCATTGAGTATTGTTAAAGCAGCACCACATATCAGTAATTTTTCCTCTTCACTTGTCACACAGTTCTCAACACAAATACGCTGGCAGTTCAGTATAGTAGACAAAGTGAGTACATATGCAGAAATGTGTGACAGTTGTGTAGATGGGGACATGAAAAATGTTGCTAACATGTTGTGAACAGAAACATGTTTTCAAATTCAGTGTAAATGTGGCTTTAGTGATGAAACTGACCTTCATACATAAACAAATACAATTTTCATTTTCTCTGCACCTCTCTGCTTCACCCGCACTGTAAGATATGAGTAGATACCATGCAAGGACTAAATTGCACTGTCATCAGTATCACACAAAAAATCTTTTCCACGTTGACAGACATAGTGACCAGCCACAAACAAGAACATCTCTCCAATTTCCCTTCTTCCTTCGGTGGCATCCAGACTTGGTACAACTAGATCCGATTCTCCAACAAGGCATTCACTATTGTCCAGTAAAATGAGGAATATCCTTCCCAGCCCCCCTGCCACAGTACTTCACTGCCCACCCAAACAATACTGTCACTGTCCCAACCTCATAGACCACATGTATGTAGAAGGGCTAGATGTCACATACATCTGCACACCAATACCTGTATCATCCCAGTCACTGACATTTCCTACACAAAACACCTTCACAATCAGATAAATCATAAACCAAATTTATGCAACCGCTGTATAGCTTCTGCATGGGTATGTTCACAAATTAGTCATGTGGAAGAATGACCATGCCCATGACCACCTCCAAACTATGTCCACAAGTCAATTAAATGACACAGTTGCAGAGGTTTCAATACAGTCCAATCTCCAATGGTCTTCTTTTCTCACACTCCAATCTTCAGCCCATGAATCAGCCTCTCAACTTTAACTGTTACATTCTTAAACCACCTTAAATAAACCACTGTAATTTTCCTCCTGGGTATCTTTTACATTCTTCCCATATTTCTTCTTTCGTCTTGACATTCCTCCTAGAAGACCTCTAACTTTCATCTATACATACCAACACGTGCTACCCCCAGTGCCATATATGCTAACACTTTCCCACCCAAATCTTCCTCTTTCCATTACATTCAGCCCTATCAACCATCTGAGCCAGGATATTATTTTCCCAAATGCATTTCTGTTACACAGCACTTCTCCCAATCAAGTGATCTACCCTCAGATACAGTGTGCCCAGTGTAACTAGGTACTTTTACTGGGGGCTGCTACTAGGAGTGGAGGAATCAACAGAAGACAGGAAACAATCCATACCAGCTCAAAACCAATACACACTTGTGAGCTTAGTTATCAAACAGTGCTATGTGTATACTGTCTTAAGGAAACATGATGATTGTCTTGTAAATATTTGTCATTGGAAAAAAAGGCACTTGAAATTAAATAAACAGGTGAGAAGGATGATTTCCTAAATATGTTTAAAATATTTAAGAGCATAAGTGTTTAAAAGGATTAGGAGAAGAAAAATGTCAGGGTGTATACGCGGACAAGAAAAAAAATTCCTGGATTTTTCCAGGATTTCCTGGTTAAAAATCCACTTTCTGCCGGATGAAAACACACTTTTTCCGTGTTATTAAGTGACAGTATATTTTCCCTCAGAACTGTAAAACTTATCAATCCTTTGAATGGTTATGTTTTTATATACAGGCATAGAATTTCCTGGCACTTTAGAAAACGAAAGTTAGGGAAGAAAACTTCTTTTGGAAAGATTTTTTATGTGCAACAACATGTACGCTGCATATTTTCATATTACGAAAGTATAAATTTGAATTCCACCAAACACCTCATGTTACTTTCCGAACCACTGTAATCAAGATTACGATATGCTTTTGTAAGCCAGTCATAGCTCAAGTCACGTGATCCCGCCAGCTGATGACAGCGGATAGTCAGACCACAGGACACGTGATGCAGTCAGCTAATAGCAACATCACTGTTAAGTAGTGCGGATACACAAAAAGGAAAAGTTAATGTTTTAAATTAATATACATAGTGTTGCTACTACAAGAAAAGAAAAGTTTTCACATATAATATTGGTCTCTAAGGTTAATAAGCTGCAAGAGAAGCTAAGCTTTCACCTGTGATGTTGATATTTTTTGCGTTTGTTACACTTTAGGATATATCACATAAATGTTCAAGTACAATTTTTAGCCGAGTCCAGTGACATGACCTCAAAGTTTTCCACAAACAAATTAGCTACTGCAGAGGAGAGAGAGCTTCCCGTAGCACTACGTCAATTTGCTCATAATAACGACATGAATGTCTGATCTTCTGGGCTCGAAATACTTCTAAATGGTTCGTCATCAAACGCTCTGTGATTTACAAAATTCATCGTACATTCTCGCACATAGTTCAATTTGCATAAAAGGAAATTTACTTTGAAAGTAACGCTTTTCAAACCACCATTCGCAATATTTTCCTGTGACCTGTTAGAAATAGGTTCGTTTCAGTAGTCGCCAGAGTGCGCCAGATAACAGGTGCCACCGCACTTTGGCAGCTGCTATGACACAGGAAGCCCATATGTTCGTACGTGTAAAACATTAAAAGATCTTACATTATGTCATCAAAGAAAAAAGACATCAGAAGATACTCCAAGAGCATCGGAATTTCGTGAACCACACCAAAATGGCACATTTAAAGTGCATACTTAAAGAGCACATTTGCATGTCCAGATTCACAATGAAGTAGGCCTTATCCTAATATTAAGCTTTTCAGTGTGGGTTTTGGGTTGTAAATTTTCTTGGAGTACCAGTATTGTATTAACTCATTTTTGATTTTTTCTTGTGGCATAATGCCATGCGTGCTAGAATATGAAAACTTGCACTTGAAATCAGCCAATAGTGTGGAACTAAACACTTTGTTTCAAACACATTGACTGCCTCAGCATAGTAGATTGATAAAAATCAAATTTCTTTAGCAAACCGACAAAAATAACTTCATTGTTCTACAAGGCGATTAATGCATGGCTGTCAGAAAAGTGGAAGTAAAATAAAATCTGAAACTAATAACGTATATTAGCCTTCCGTAATTATGTGAATGTATTTTAATTTAATTCACTTGATAGCTCCCGACACATAAATCTGTTTTGTTTTCATTTGACGTGAGCACAGTAAACGAAGAGGAAACAGCAAAATTACTAAATGTAAACACCGGTCACATGGAGACTACACACTTCCCCACTATAACTCAGACTGCTCTGCACATCAGCCTCTGATTTACGATATTTCCGAACTGGGGCAATACTAAGATAGCGGCGCAGTTGTTACGTCACGCCCATCGGAGGTAATTTGTTGTTATGAAGGATTGCATAGTTTTCCTTTGACACATTTTCCTGTTGGCAAATGGTTGTATGAACAATGTATTTTGTTGTTGTATATGGCACATTTCCTTTGCAATTTATGTTTTATTTTCCTTTTTTCTCTCGTTCATGTTTTATTGTTGCACTATTAGTCTACAGTAATATCCTTTGTTAGAGTATCGATTCTTACCAGTTAAAATTACAAAAATTTAACTGAAAACTAAAACAACGAAAAATTCTAGGAATTCTAAAAAATTCACAGGTTTTTCCAAGTTTTCTCCCAGATGAAAAAATTCCAGGGTTTTTCCCAGATCTCCCAGTTCGTATACACCCTGAATGTTTAAAATTTTGAGAGACAGTGATACTGAAAACAGTGCAATAGCAGAATAGATGGAATGAGGTGAACTACAGTTGAACACAAAACTGAACACACAGCAAGAAAACTGGATAAACTGCTTTTACACTTTTCAAGAGACTTTAAGAAAATTAGTGTAAAATGCAGGGAAACATAAAATTTGAGAATTAACTTTCCAAGTGACCAAAGTTACGTATAAGGCCTCTACCCTCCTGCAATTTCACAGTATATATTGTAATATATGTACATAACAGGTATAAAAATACTTGTCAGGGATTTGTTTATTATCTAATAAAGGTTATCAGAATTCTGTACTAGGTTTAGCCAATAACAAAACTGTAACTGGTAACTGTCTGGCAAGTAAAAACGTTTGACTTCACTTTGTTCATCATAATCAATGTTTTTGAAAAGCCTACAACTATGTCATTCATTAATAAAATAATGAAAATCTGCAACCATTACATATTTTGTCATGTTTAGCATGACACACTTTGAGAGGGGGAGGGGGGCGAGAGACAGAGGAGGGGTGGGCCAGGGACGAGGAGGGGGGGGGGGCAGGGACGGAGGAGGGGGGGCCAGAGAGGGAGGAGAGGGCGCCGAGGTGGGGACGGAGAGGGGGCCGAGGTGGGGACGGAGAGGGGGCCGAGGTGGGGAGGGAGAGGGGCCGAGGTGGGGAGGGAGAGGGGGTGAGGGAGAGGGGCCCAGGTAGGGAGGGAAAGAGAGGGGGCGAGGGAGGGAGGGAAAGAGAGAGGGAGGGAAAGAGAGAGGGAGAGGGGGCAAGGAAAAGGGGGCGAGCGTGAGGGGCGAGGGAGACGAGGCGAGGGAGACGGGGCGAGGGAGACGGGGCGAGGGAGACGGGGCGAGGGAGACGGGGCGAGGGAGAGGGGGCCGAGGTGGGGAGGGAGAGGGGCCCAGGTAGGGAGGGAAAGAGAGGGGCCCAGGTAGGGAGGGAAAGAGAGGGAAAGAGAGAGGGAGAGGGGGCGAGGGAGAGGGGGCGAGCGTGAGGGGCGAGGGAGACGGGGCGAGGGAGACGGGGCGAGGGAGACGGGGCGAGGGAGACGGGGCGAGGGAGACGGGGCGAGGGAGAGGGGGCGAGGGAGACGGGGCGAGGGAGAGGGGGCGAGGGAGAGGGGGCGAGCGTGAGGGGGCGAGCGTGAGGGGCGAGGGAGTGGGGGCGAGGGGGGAGGGAGAAGGGGCGAGGGGGGAGGGAGATGGGGCGAGGGAGGGAGAGGGGGCGAGAGAGGGAGAGGGGGCGAGAGACGGAGAGGGGGCGAGAGAAGGAGAGGGGGCGAGAGAGGGAGAGGGGGCGAGAGAGGGAGAGGGGGCGAGAGAGGGAGAGGGGGCGAGAGAGGGAGAGGGGGCGAGAGAGGGAGAGGGGGCGAGAGAGGGAGAGGGGGCGAGAGAGGGAGAGGGGGCGAGAGAGGGAGAGGGGGCGAGAGAGGGAGAGGGGGCGAGAGAGGGAGAGGGGGCGAGAGAGGGAGAGGGGGCGAGAGAGGGAGAGGGGGCGAGAGAGGGAGACGGGGCGAGAGAGGGAGAGGGGGCGAGAGAGGGAGACGGGGCGAGGGAGACGGGGCGAGGGAGACGGGGCGAGGGAGACGGGGCGAGGGAGAGGGGGCGAGGGAGAGGGGGCGAGCGTGAGGGGCGAGAGAGTGGGGGCGAGGGGGGGAGGGAGACGGGGCGAGGGAGGGAGAGGGGGCGAGGGAGGGAGAGGGGGCGAGGGAGGGAGAGGGGGCGAGGGAGGGAGAGGGGGCGAGGGAGGGAGAGGGGGCGAGGGAGGGAGAGGGGGCGAGGGGGGGAGAGGGGGCGAGGGGGGGAGAGGGGGCGAGGGGGGGAGAGGGGGCGAGGGGGGGAGAGGGGGCGAGGGGGGGAGAGGGGGCGAGGGGGGGAGAGGGGGCGAGGGGGGGAGAGGGGGCGAGGGGGGGAGAGGGGGCGAGGGGGGAGAGGGGACGAGGGGGGGAGAGGGGACGAGGGGGGGAGAGGGGGGAGGGGGGGAAAGGGGGCGAGGGGGGAGAGGGGGCGAGGGGGGGAAAGGGGGCGAGGGGGGGAAAGGGGGCGAGGGGGGGAAAGGGGGCGAGGGGGGAGAGGGGAGGAGGGGGAAAAGGGGGCAAGGGGGGAGAGGGGGCGAGGGAGGAGAGGGGCGAGGGGGGAGAGGGGGCGAGGGAGGAGAGGGGGCGAGGGAGGAGAGGGGGCGAGGGAGGAGAGGTGGCGAGGGGGGGTGGGGGGGAGAGGGGGGGAGGGGGGAAAGGGGGGGAGGGGGGGAAAGGGGGCGAGGGGGGAGAGGGGAGGAGGGGGGGAAAGGGGGCGAGGGGGGAGAGGGGGCGAGGGAGGAGAGGGGGCGAGGGGGGGAGAGGGGGCGAGGGGGGGAGAGCGGGAGGGGGGGAGAGCGGGAGGGGAGGAGAGGGGGAGGGGAGGAGAGGGGGAGGGGGGGAGGGGAGGAGAGGGGGCGGGGGAGGAGAGGGGGCGAGGGAGGGAGAGGGGGCGAGGGAGGGAGAGGGGGCAAGGGAGGGAGAGGGGGCAAGGGAGGGAGAGGGGGCGAGCGTGAGGGGCGAGGGAGACGGGGCGAGGGAGACGGGGCGAGGGAGACGGGGCGAGCGTGAGGGGGCGAGCGTGAGGGGGCGAGCGTGAGGGGGCGAGCGTGAGGGGGAGAGGGGACGGGGGAGAGGGGGCGAGAGTGAGGGGCGAGAGAGTGGGGGGGAGGGAGAGGGGGCGAGAGAGGGAGAGGGGGCGAGAGAGGGAGAGGGGGCGAGAGAGGGAGAGGGGGCGAGAGAGGGAGAGGGGGCGAGAGAGGGAGACGGGGCGAGAGAGGGAGACGGGGCGAGGGAGACGGGGCGAGGGAGACGGGGAGAGGGAGACGGGGCGAGAGAGTGGGGGCGAGAGAGTGGGGGCGAGAGAGTGGGGGCGAGGGGGGGAGGGAGAGGGGGCGAGGGAGGGAGAGGGGGCGAGGGAGGGAGAGGGGGCGAGGGAGGGGGAGGGGGCGAGGGAGGGAGAGGGGGCGAGGGAGGGAGAGGGGGCGAGGGAGGGAGAGGGGGCGAGGGAGGGAGAGGGGGAGAGGGAGGGAGAGGGGGAGAGGGAGGGAGAGGGGGAGAGGGAGGGAGAGGGGGAGAGGGAGGGAGAGGGGGAGGGGGGAGGGGGGAGAGGGGGAGGGGGGGAGAGGGGGGAGGGGGAGAGGGGGCGAGGGAGGGAGAGGGGGCGAGGGAGGGAGAGGGGGCGAGGGAGGGAGAGGGGGCGAGGGAGGGAGAGGGGGCGAGGGAGGGAGAGGGGGCGAGGGAGGGAGAGGGGGCGAGGGGGAGAGGGAGAGAGGGGGCAAGGGAGGGAGAGGGGTCAAGGGAGGGAGAGGGGTCAAGGGAGGGAGAGGGGTCAAGGGAGGGAGAGGGGTCAAGGGAGGGAGAGGGGTCAAGGGAGGGAGAGGGGGCAAGGGAGGGAGAGGGGGCAAGGGAGGGAGAGGGGGCAAGGGAGGGAGAGGGGGCAAGGGAGGGAGAGGGGGCAAGGGAGGGAGAGGGGGCAAGGGAGGGAGAGGGGGCAAGGGAGGGAGAGGGGGCAAGGGAGGGAGAGGGGGCAAGGGAGGGAGAGGGGGCAAGGGAGGGAGAGGGGGCAAGGGAGGGAGAGGGGGCAAGGGAGGGAGAGGGGGCAAGGGAGGGAGAGGGGGCAAGGGAGGGAGAGGGGGCAAGGGAGGGAGAGGGGGCAAGGGAGGGAGAGGGGGCAAGGGAGGGAGAGGGGGCAAGAGAGGGAGAGGGGGCAAGAGAGGGAGAGGGGGCAAGAGAGGGAGAGGGGGCAAGAGAGGGAGGGGGCAAGGGTGGAGAGGGGAGAATAGAGGGAGAGGGGGCGAGACAGGGAAAGGGGGCGAGACAGGGAAAGGGGGCGAGACAGGGAAAGGGGGAGAGACAGGGAAAGGGGGCGAGACAGGGAAAGGGGGCGAGACAGGGAAAGGGGGCGAGACAGGGAAAGGGGGCGAGACAGGGAAAGGGGGCGAGACAGGGAAAGGGGGCGAGACAGGGAAAGGGGGCGAGACAGGGAAAGGGGGCGAGACAGGGAAAGGGGGAGAGACAGGGAAAGGGGGAGAGACAGGGAAAGGGGGAGAGACAGGGAAAGGGGGAGAGACAGGGAAAGGGGGAGAGACAGGGAAAGGGGGAGAGACAGGGAAAGGGGGCGAGACAGGGAAAGGGGGCAAGACAGGTAAAGGGGGAAAGACAGGTAAAGGGGGAAAGACAGGGAAAGGGGGCGAGAGAGGGAGAGGAGGGAGAGAGAGAGGGAGAAGAAGAGGGGGGAAGAGAGGGTGAAGATGGAAGAGAGGGGGCAAGAGAGGGAGAAGGGGGATACAAGGGAGAGGAGGGGGAGATGGAGAAAAGACAGGGGAAGAGGGGGCAAAGGCTGGGGAAGAGGGGGCAAAGGCGGGGGAAGAGGGGGGAAAGGCAGGGGAAGAGGGGGGAAAGGCGGGGGCAGGGGGGAAAGGCGGGGGGGGAGAGGGGGAAAGGGGGAGAGATGGGGAAAGAGGTGAGAGATGGGGAAAGGGGGAGAGAGGGGGAAAGAGGTGAGAGAGGGGGAAAGGGGGAGAGAGGGGGAAAGGGGTGAGAGAGGGGGAAAGGGGTGAGAGAGGGGGAAAGGGGTGAGAGAGGGGGAAAGGGGGGTGAGGGGGCAAGGGAGGGAGAGGGGGGAAGAGAGGGAGAGGGGGGAAGAGAGGGAGAGGGGGCAAGGGTGGGAGAGGGGAGAATAGAGGGAGAGGGGGCAAGGGAGGGAGAGGGGAGAATAGAGGGAGAGGGGGCAAGGGAGGGAGAGGGGAGAATAGAGGGAGAGGGGTCAAGACAGGGAAAGGGGGCAAGACAGGGGAAGGGGGCAAGACAGGGGAAGGGGGCAAGACAGGGGAAGGGGGCAAGACAGGGGAAGGGGGCAAGACAGGGGAAGGGGGCAAGACAGGGGATGGGGGCAAGACAGGGGAAGGGGGCAAGACAGGGGAAGGGGGCAAGACAGGGGAAGGGGGCAAGACAGGGGAAGGGGGCAAGACAGGGGAAGGGGGCAAGACAGGGGAAGGGGGCAAGACAGGGGAAGGGGGCAAGACAGGGGAAGGGGGCAGGACAGGGGAAGGGGGCAAGACAGGGGAAGGGGGCAAGACAGGGGAAGGGGGCAAGACAGGGGAAGGGGGCAAGACAGGGGAAGGGGGCAAGACAGGGGAAGGGGGCAAGACAGGGGAAGGGGGCAAGACAGGGGAAGGGGGCAAGACAGGGGAAGGGGGCAAGACAGGGGAAGGGGGCAAGACAGGGGAAGGGGGCAAGACAGGGGAAGGGGGCAAGACAGGGGAAGGGGGCAAGACAGGGGAAGGGGGCAAGACAGGGGAAGGGGGCAAGACAGGGAAAGGGGGCAAGACAGGGAAAGGGGGCAAGACAGGGAAAGGGGGCAAGACAGGGAAAGGGGGCAAGACAGGGAAAGGGGGCAAGACAGGGAAAGGGGGCAAGACAGGGAAAGGGGGCAAGACAGGGAAAGGGGGCAAGACAGGGAAAGGGGGCAAGACAGGGAAAGGGGGCGAGAGAGGGAGAGGAGGGAGAGATAGAGGGAGAGGAGCGAGAGATGGAGAAGAAGAGGGGGGAAGAGAGGGCGAGGATGGAAGAGAGGGGGCAAGAGAGGGAGAGGGGGATACAAGGGAGAGGAGGGGGAGATGGAGAAAAAAGACAGGGGAAGAGGGGGGAAAGGTTGGGGAAGAGGGGGAAAGGTGGGGGAAGAGGAGGGAAAGGCGGGGGGGGGATAGAAGGGGGAGAGAGGTGGAAAGGGGGAGAGAGGGGGAAAGGGGTGAGAGAGGGGGAGAGGGGGAAAGACGGGGGAGATGGGGGAAGACAGGGGAGAGGGGGAAAGACGGGGGAGAGGGGGAAAGACGGGGGAGAGGGGGTAAAGCGGGGGAGTGGGGGAGAGGGGGTAAGGCGGGGGAGAGGGGGTAAGGCGGAGGAGTGGGGGTAAGGGGGTAAGACGGGGGAGTGGGGGGAGAGGGGGTAAGATGGCGGAGAGGGTTAAAGACGGGGGAGAGTGTGAAAGACAAGGGAGAGGGGGAGACGGGGGAGAGTGTGAAAGACAAGGGAGAGGGGGAGACAGGGGAGAGGGGGAGACAGGGGAGAGGGGGAGACAGGGGAGAGGGGGAAAGACGGGGGAGAGGGGGTAAGGTGGGGGAGTGGGGGTAAGGCAGGGGAGTGGGGGTAAGACGGGGGAGTGGGGGTAAGACGGGGGAGTGGGGGTAAGACGGGGGAGCGGGGGTAAGACGGGGGAGCGGGGGTAAGACGGGGGAGCGGGGGTAAGACGGGGGAGCGGGGGTAAGACGGGGGAGCGGGGGTAAGACGGGGGAGTGGGGGTAAGACGGGGGAGTGGGGGTAAGACGGGGGAGGGGAGTTAGATGGGGAAGAGGGTGTAAGACGGGTGAGGTGGGTGTAAGACGGGTGAGGTGGGGGTAAGACGTGTGAGGGGGGTAAGACGGGGGAGAGAGTGTAAGACGGGTGAGGTGGGGGTAAGACGTGTGAGGGGGGTAAGACGGGGGAGGTGGTGTAGTGAGATGAGGGAGGGGGGGTGGGAAGACGGCGGGCGCGGGGGGGAGACGGTGGGAGCGGGGGGGTGGAAGACGGGTGTGTGGGGGGGAGACGGTGGGAGCGGGAGGGGGAAGACGGAGGGAGCGGGGGGGAGACGGCGGGAGTTGGGGGGGCGAAGCCGGTGGGCGCAGGGGGGGAGACGGCGGGAGCGGGGGGGCGAAGCCGGTGGGCGCAGGGGGGGAGACGGTGGGAGCGGGGTGGAAGGCGGTGGGAGCGGGAGGGAAAGACGGGGTGAGGGGGTAGACACCGGGGGGAGCGGGTAGAGAGCGGGGGAGCGGGGAGAGACCGGGGGTAGCGGGGAGAGACCGGCGGTAGCCGGGAGAGACGGGGGAGGGAGGAGACGGGGGGAGGGAGGAGACGGGGGGAGGGAGGTGACGGGGGGAGGGAGGTGACGGGGGGAGGGAGGAGACAGGGTGGAGGGAGGAGGCAGGTGGAGGGAGGAGGCAGGGTGGAGGGAGGAGGCAGGGTGGAGGGAGGAGACAGGGTGGAGGGAGGAGACAGGGTGGAGGGAGGAGACAGGGTGGAGGGAGGAGACAGGGTGGAGGGAGGAGACAGGGTGGAGGGAGGAGACAGGGTGGAGGGAGGAGGCAGGTGGAGGGAGGAGGCAGGTGGAGGGAGGAGGCAGGTGGAGGTAGGAGGCAGGTGGAGGTAGGAGGCAGGTGGAGGTAGGAGGCAGGTGGAGGTAGGAGGCAGGTGGAGGTAGGAGGCAGGTGGAGGGAGGAGGCAGGTGGAGGGAGGAGGCAGGTGGAGGGAGGAGGCAGGTGGAGGGAGGAGACAGGTGGAGGGAGGAGACAGGTGGAGGGAGGAGACAGGTGGAGGGAGGAGACAGGTGGAGGGAGGAGACAGGTGGAGGGAGGAGACAGGTGGAGGGAGGAGACAGGGGGGTGGGAGCAGACAGGGGGGTGGGAGCAGACAGGGGGGTGGGAGCAGACGGGGGGTGGGAGCAGACGTGGGGGGAGGGAGCAGACAGGGGGGGAGGGAGCAGACAGGGGGGGAGGGAGCAGACAGGGGGGGAGGGAGCAGACAGGGGGGAGGGAGCAGACAGGGGGGAGGGAGGAGACAGGTGGAGGGAGGAGACAGGTGGAGGGAGGAGACAGGTGGAGGGAGGAGACAGGTGGAGGGAGGAGACAGGTGGAGGGAGGAGACAGGTGGAGGGAGGAGACAGGTGGAGGGAGGAGACACGTGGAGGGAGGAGACAGGTGGAGGGAGGAGACAGGTGGAGGGAGGAGACAGGTGGAGGGAGGAGACAGGTGGAGGGTGGAGACAGGTGGAGGGAGGAGACAGGTGGAGGGAGGAGACAGGTGGAGGGAGGAGACAGGTGGAGGGAGGAGACAGGTGGAGGGAGGAGACAGGTGGAGGGAGGAGACAGGTGGAGGGAGGAGACAGGTGGAGGGAGGACACAGTGGGGAGGGAGGAGAATGTGGGGAGGAGGGAGACGGGGGGAGGGGGGAGACGGGGGGGAGGGGGGAGACGGGGGGGTGGGAGGAGACGGGGGGTGGGAGGAGACGGGGGGTGGGAGGAGACGGGGGGTGGGAGGAGACGGGGGGTGGGAGGAGACGGGGGGTGGGAGGAGACGGGGGGTGGGAGGAGACGGGGGGTGGGAGGAGACGGGGGGTGGGAGGAGACGGGGGGTGGGAGGAGACGGGGGTGGGAGGAGACGGGGGGTGGGAGGAGACGGGGGGTGGGAGGAGACGGGGGGTGGGAGGAGACGGGGGGTGGGAGGAGACGGGGGTGGGAGGAGACGGGGGGTGGGAGGAGACGGGGGGGGGGGGGGGGGGTGGGAGGAGACGGGGGGTGGGAGGAGACGGGGGGTGGGAGGAGACGGGGGGTGGGAGGAGACGGGGGGTGGGAGGAGACGGGGGGTGGGAGGAGACGGGGGGGTGGGAGGAGACGGGGGGGTGGGAGGAGACGGGGGGTGGGAGGAGACGGGGGGGTGGGAGGAGACGGGGGGTGGGAGGAGACGGGGGGTGGGGGGAGACGGGGGGTGGGGGGAGACGGGGGGTGGGGGGAGACAGTGGGGAGGGAGGAGACAGTGGGAGAGGGGTTAGAGAGGGAGGAGAGGGGTTAGAGAGGGAGGAGAGGGGTTAGAGAGGGAGGAGAGGTGTTAGAGAGGGAGGAGAGGGGTGAGAGAGGTTAGAGAGGGGTGAGAGGGGTTAGAGAGGGGGAGAGGGGTTAGAGAGACGGATGGGAGAGAATAGTTTGTACTTTCAAATTTACCATACCTGTTAGTGTCAAGGGGTGACACAGCAAGACAATATACAAATCCACCCATGGTGGCTATATCAAAAGCAACTTTTCCTGTATGTAGGTCACAACCAATGATGTGTCTATCTTGTGCTGCTGTCCACACAATGTGGTTTTTTTCGCATTGTTTGGCGTCAGTTTTCACTAAAACAAAAGATACATTTATGCAGTATACAATCATTATATCAAAAGAAATAATTAAAAAACAGTGAAAACTGTGAGACACAAATTGTACAGAATGATTATGAAAGGCATGTTTATGCAATGTCTCACAAATGTAACAACTATGTATTCCATGATACTACATAAGCTTTAGAATAACAATTTAAAAAAAGGATCCCATAAAACAAATGCTGACACAGCAGTTTTAAATTTATTATGAGTAGTATGTTTTCAATCTGGATCTACACATCAATTTCAATTAATAGTGCAGCAGGAGCAATTTTAGGTTTGCTTATAGTTCAATCGTAGAGGGAGACCAAGAGATGAATACACTAAGCAGATTCAGAAGGATGTAGGTTGCAGTAGGTACTGGGAGATGAAAAAGCTTGCACAGGATAGAGTGGCATGGAGAGCTGCATCAAACCAGTCTCAGGACTGAAGACCACAACAACAACAACAACATTATAGTTCAAAACAGGGAAAATGATAAATCTGAACCCAGATCCCTGCCTTTCACAGAGTATATTACCAATGACACTTCACAAATTAAATTAAGTTTTCACTACAAAAGGGACCCAGGACCAAGTTTGAAGCCAGAAATCTTTCTAAGACAATTTGTGTTATAATGTTAGCAGAAAAGAGTCTATGCTGAAGTTCATCTGCATTATAATTTTTTACAGTACTGAAGTGATTTCATTACTAAAGTAAAATTATTAACAACTTTTGATTAGTGTTTCACATGGATACCACATAATAATTATAAATTTAGTGCAGTTTCCCTCAGGAAGCAAAACCTGGCTCACAAAGTGACACTTAATAAATGTATGCACACACAACCTTTCATATGAGAAGCTTTAAATTATGTGGCTAAGAGTGTTTGAAGGTTTCTTTTGGTTTTTAGTGAAAAACAATTAAAATTTTTGTTAATGCATCACGCTGCTTCTAAGATTTCACCATGGGCGTTTCAGTAATACGAATTTTTCCTATCAAACAAGGAAACTTTAATCTTTTATTTCCATTAATAAATGTCATGTAAATGCTAAGTCTCACAAAATACATAAACAAACCATTTTATAGCATTATGTTAGAAAAACTTGTATCACATCGTTCAATGGTACATTACCACTTGTTTATGTCTGCTGCATGGAAACCATACATTTAAAAAAAAATCACTAAGCTGACATTCCATACATACAAAATTTTGAGCCACAGCTTCCAAGACAAATTTGATCAGATGAAATGGTAGAGAATGTCTATGAATGACCTGGCTGTGGAACACTAACAAAAAATTGTGAACTGTTTACCCCTGTTTTTGAATCTGGTTGTTCTCCCCCATTCTTTGAGGTTTCAATTCTCTGAAAAAATATTTCCACTTTCTTTGCACTGCCCAAAAGGCACTTGTCAGTTTACACAATGATATCAATTGAGGAAAGTGTGCAGGTCAGATAATTAAGTCTGCAGATAGCAAAGAGGACAAAAAAACTTCAAAAGACATTTCAAGCAGCAGATCATGCACTGAAAGGTAACAGTAGATGCCATTAACATTGCCCCAAAGAACGTTTAGATCACGTCCATCATACATACAGTACAAATCCTCTGGTAACAATTTGTATGTCCCCAATAACTGTAGAAGCTAGGAGCAAATGAGCAACAAAATCAAAGCACAGGCAAATGACATCAGATTCTTCTAGAACGAAGACGGAAGGAATGAAACAATCTTCTAGTACTCAGTAAGATTTTTAGTAGACATAATATACTCAGTGCTTCACAAACCAGACAGTTGCTTTGTGTTCTGTCCAGACAGTTCAAAATGTGTTGAACCTTGAGGTCCATGAAGTGCACATACATAATTACACATGAATTAAGATTAACTTAACTGAAAATGCCGCACAGAGATAATAATGGATGCTGCCATTTTAACAGACTCCATGACTCTTAAGACAAGTAAAACAGTTTGATTTGTTATGAGAGAGAACCCAAAGCCGTTCACCCAATCTATAGCTATTTAAACAGCAAACACCAGATGGCTGAAGCTCTAGTTAGGAACCCATATTGGCATAATCCATTAGATGGACAGTAGAAATAACCACCACAGACTTGTTATACTGAAGAAAGCATATTCAACACAAGGTTCCTCTGTCGAACAAGCAGTTTGTCCAATATAAGACAAAATACTTTTACAAACTCCACAAGCAACTTAATACCTGTCTGTCTTGTGGATTATAATATCAGTATTCATAACCTACAATCTTAGCTGGCAATAAAATATCACTGGAACCTCATGTTTCTTGAGGAATTAGGATAGTTCAAAGCAAATACTTCCCCTGAACTGGAGAAATGTCATTGTCTCTTATTCATGTTTTTGTAACTGGTAGTAAGAATTTCAGTTGGAATTTGCTGGAAAAAAAGTCCATGAAGTACTTAGTATTCAACACGAGGTCCAAAATTGGCTTGACTATTCAACTCGCTGGCAAAATTTATGAGTGTCAGTCACCACAGCCTGTTTTCAAATGAGCTGTTACACTGGAATTGCAGAAAGAATTGCTTTTTGAAATAAGTTGCATTTTTAATTCAACTACATATTAGCGTTCTCTGTAGTACACATCATGTGAAGGAATCTGAGAAACCACAAAATTTTGGGGAATACATACCAAATATTTCTTCACTCCGTGTTCAGTGCATCAATTTTCCTGTTATGAGTTCTATGTGTTACCTAAACTTCAATGGTGGCAGCAAAACCTTTCTGAATTGGCCTTATCTTGGTCTCACTCAGTGGACAACAAGATACGAATCAATGACAAAGATTGTAAAACGGCATTTGCACTCAACCAAATCACGTTTGACACCATACTCCCCAACTTGGTCGAGTCAACTAGCTGCCCTTTGGCCACAGTTTGGCAGAAGCTCTGCATTTTTGTGGATGTTTAGTTTGTGCTGATACTCAAATAAAATGTGGTCACATCAAAGTTAAGATATGAAGTTGGTCTATAGGTACCGCCAATTAAATAGGAAGTGGGTGTCAATGAAACAGTGGAAATGTGGAGGGAAACACAGTCAGGCCAGGTTTGGAAAAGGGTCTAGGTATTTGAGATGGGACTGGAGTTTATGCTGCATTTCTGAGACTGGGCTTGTAGGCAGGCCTTTTGAGTGGACATGCTGGACACCTGGAGAAAGACCCTCCATTACACAACTACTGTGATCCACAACAATTATGGTGAGGTCTTTATGTGGTGGGAGGATGCTCAGGTCACGATCAGTTTTGAGGCACAGAATGGTATTTCTTTCTGTGATTGTAAGGTTGGTCTCCTGGCAATTAATCTAGGGAACAAAAATAGGTAACACAGGGGATTAAAAAATCCTGAAATGTCATCAGGCGATGTTCAGGAGAGCTTCTGTGAAGTTTGGAAGGTAGGAGACGAGACTCTGGCAGAAGTAAAGCTGTGAGGACGGGGCGTGAGTCATGCTTGGGTAGCTCAGCTGGTAGAGCACTTGCCCAAGACAGGCAAAAGACCTGAGTTCGAGTCTCGGCCCGGCACTGCCAGAAAGTTTCATATCAGCACACACTCCACTGCAGAGTGAAAATTTCATTTCGGAAGTTTTCTTAAAACTACTATAATACTAAAAAGAAAAACAAGTGAAAGAGCTAAGTGGCTCAGTGCTGCAGCTAATATGCGTGTATTTAGAAATTGTAGCACATGGCCGAGGTAAAGTTAACTGAATAACATACATTAATAAGTTTTATAGAGTAATGTTAAAATCTTAGAAACCTATTAGAGAAATTGAGCATAAACTCTAGTTAATTGGGCATCCAATATCGTAGTTGGGCAAGGTAGCTGCTAGCTTCATATGCCTCCTCTTTACCACATAAAAATATATCTGTTTAACCAAACCCGTTTCAAATACTTCACTGAATGTTTGTTCCAGTGAATGCCAATAATTTCAACCACATAATGACAAAATTTGTTTTTCCCAGCCATTTTCGTTAGCCAGAAGTTCTGGGATTTTACTGTTTTTTTTTTCTGCTCCTGGCGGCTGCAGTAACCTGTAGATTAAATCAATTTTGGGTTTTCTTCATTAGAAGTCGAAGAATCAAACTGTAATTTCAACTTTTTCTTTGCCAGAGCCCCAATAATATTTCTTCTGTTAGTGATGTCCTGATTCATTATCTGCTTATGTGCTTTGTCAACCCACTTACTTTGTTTTGCTAATGATTCTGTGATTATCTGTAATTTTTTAAGAGTGTCATTCAGAATTCTGAACTTGATTGTAGGACTTCCTCCCTTTTAACCTTTCTCAGCATGGCCTTCAGAAAGAGATATGCTCGTTTACTTAGGATAAGACATGTAGTGTTGCTGTTCCATTCAGTAGCTGATGCACTCTGTGCGGTGGACGAGATGGCAGATCTTTGGGTTTGTCAGAAGCGGCAGCATGACAGTTTCTGTTGAAGGATGATTTCTCATTAGGAACATTGACACTGCTCTATCAGAGTTACTTTGAAATTCAGAACTCATCTTCATTGATTGTGAACATATGTCCTATTATTTGGCCAAATGCATGTTACTCTAAAACTAGTCATTATATCATCTGGCATGAAGGCTTTTGGATAAGTTTTGTCAAAGTTCTAGCAATACAAATAGAGTGTGGCATACTAGATGCAAATGAAATCATTCATTACGAGCACAGCTGTAACACTCTTTGAAGGGACCACGCACTGAATGATGAAGTGTGGTGGAAATGTGAGTGAAATTACACCATTTTCTGACATATCTACTGTCTCTATTATAATATGTGTCTCACAACTGTCTGTTTCCGCCAAAACATTTTCACCAAGACTGGGCACAGCATGATAAATAACATTTGCATCCTGGAGAAGAAAATGAATCCTGGGTGAAACAGAATTCACAACTTCATTAATACCACAAATGATAGTTGGATTTAGCTCTCTCCCTGCCCCCAAGGACATGCATCTCACTTGCTCGGCTCCTCTTACAGGAGCAAACACTTTTCTGAATATGATGTATCCACATGGCTGATTCACTGATGCTGTAGATATGTTCTGGAATGAATGTGTGTTTTTCCATAACTTTAGAATATTTTTCAAAAACAGTTGAAAATTAACTTCATTAAAATCAGTGGCTATTGCTCCTGGTTTTCTTAAGCTAAAGGCATATTTAGGTTGACATGATGGTATCAGGAAAAGTATCGTTTAAGGGACAGTAGAAGGGAAAAAAATAAGAGGCACACCGAGACTAGAATACACCAAACAGATCATGGAGGATACCAGCTGCACCACCTGTACTGCTCTCAAGAGGAAGGCTGAACACAGAAATTCCTAGTGAACTGCTGCTAACCAACCTCATCGTTGAAGACCTAAGAAGAAGATATTTAAGTTACTTCATGAAGTCTGCATACTATTGCTTTCCAGCTTTACTATTTATTTTCAAGGAATTCAGTGCAACACAAAAGCATATTTCCTAATCTCTCCATGTGACAACCTGTACCATGTTTTACCAGATTGCGAGAGATACTGTTCAAGTTAAAATTCCTTTTCTTCTATGAAAACAGTTCCTAAGTACATCTTCTGAAGCAACACACATGTGCCTACTTGAAATTAGCTCCATGGTATGAGTCTTTCTGGAGAGTATTTCTAGAACACAAATACTGTTTGGTATCTTCTCTTAGAGATAAGCCATCTAACACCCTTTCTTTCGCTGTTTTCGTGATTGCAGCTACCTAAGGTCTTCACATCTTTTTGCCCTTTATTCAGTTTTATTTTCACTGAAATTATTTATAAGTTGAAAGTTCTTTCTGATATTTTTATTTGCTGCAAAAATTATGCACTGTCTTGACAAGCTCTATAGTATCCTTTTATCTCGGTCCATGGCCCTAGGTATAAGAATGGGAAGTGGTCTTAGATATGAACTTTTACAGTAATTTGCTAATGTGACTGAATTAACTCAAATTCTTGGGCAACCTTTCTGATACACTATAACAATAAATACTGCTTTAATTTATACATAAGGAGAAAATCTATAGAGCTTAACTTCGAAGGAAAAAAGGTAGAAATAAAGGTAGGAAATTTTATTTCAACTGAGCAACAACAAGAAAAATCCTCCACCTCTCTCAATGGCCGCTGAACAACGTCAAAATGTGGATTGTTCAATCGTTTTTAAGGCTGCCAACCAACTGCATACCAAAAAGCTAAATAGTCCTATATATTTTCCCAAATAATGTATGTCACCTTAAGTACAAGGTGGTCCTAAGTATACTTAACTTTTCACTGTAAACCCAGATATTATCCATTCCTCTCCCCTCCTCCTGTTTAATCAACCAGATACAAACCCAGTGTTGTGGATTTAATAAATTAACTTTATCGCAACATTTAAAACTATTTTGTAACTAATATGACCATTTCTTTAAACACAGCAAATGTAAATAACAGAATAATTAGAGCACAGACAGTAAACATAAACTGCACTTCACTGAACACTGAACTTCACCACTTCCCCTTCAGTGTCAAATGATATTCCTTGTTGAATAGGATGTTTCATCTGGACCAGGTAACAACAGGTCTTGCACAGGCTGCTGCTGCTGCTGAGTCATCAGCAGTATCCTCTTATGTCCACTGCAGATTATCTATGGTGGAACAGCTGGTGCATTTGTCAAGTCTGTGGTGGGTGCACCCAAGAATGAGTCTGTACCACAGAACGGGGTGCTGAAAGCTGTTTAGAGCCTATCAATGGTGATGGTGATTGGTGTACCCATCATGAATGTCTATTCCTCCCTACTGATAATCCAATACGGTCTGTTGTAAGGTGGCTGTAGTGGCTTGCACACTGTGTCATGTTGTACAGAAACAATCACATCTCCATAGCTCATCAAAAATCATAGGGGTGACAGGTCTGCTGAGCCTTCAGAGCAATGAGACGTAGCTGCCGGATTTGTGCATGTAGGTTGCATACAAAGTTTGAGCATTCAATGTGGTCATCTGGCATGTTGTTGAAGAATTCTAAAATGTGGTTGCAACAGTTTCATCAATAATGTTGACCATAGGGAACATCTCTTACAGCCATTGACCATTTCCCAAGCTGATCAGACAGTAGGTAAACCCTTCCAATGGTGAGAGTGGTCAGACGATTACCAGATGCACATGCTCAAATCTCTAGTTTGACACAATGAACAAGCCAAGAGGTGCCCTCCAATGCTGGCTAACTGTGTTCCATTGGCAGGCCACAACTTTGGCACACATATTGCATACAATCTTTGTCCATGTTTGGCCATACAAAAGCTCATTACACCATGTTCTTAGTGGCCTGTGCGCCAGGGTGTAACAGGTCATGTAAGGAGATGATGGCCTGCTGCAGATACTCAACAGTCACAAATGGTCGTGGTTTGGTTGTTGTGACCTCACAATACAGCAGTGCCTTCGATAGTGCTATTGTACTACGACAGAGATGTAGGCCTATGGTTGCATCAAAATGTCTCACAGCTCGCTGTTTGGTTGTCGCATTGCAGCGGGAGCTTTGAAATCAACTGCGTCAGTGATTGCTTCGACCCAAGAGAGAGCATCCACTGGCATTTTCACGTCTCCCTGGACATGGACTATATGGGTGATGAACTGTCCGATATGATGGTGCAGCTGACAAGGTGATGCTTTCTCCAGATGCTGGTGGAAACCGTATATCAGTGACTTGTGGTCTGTGACTAGGGTGAACTGCCATCCCTCTAAAATATGGCAAAACTTCTTAACGGAGGTGTACGCAACATACAGTTCACAGTCACATGAGGAACAGTTCCATTAAAATCCCCACAAATACTAAATTTTCACTTAAATGGTTCAGATGGCTTTGAGCATTATGGGACTTAACATCTGAGGTCATCAGTCCCCTAGAACTTAGAACTACTTAAACCTAACTAACCTAAGGACATCACACACATCCATGCATGGAGCAGGATTCGAACCTGCAACCATAGCGGTTGCGCGGTTCCAGATTGAAGCGTCTAGAACCACTCGGCCACTCCGGCCGGTCTTCACTTAAATCTCTAAACTCTTGTTACCACAGTAACTGCTGGATGGAACTTGAGAAATTCCTGCTGGTAACTCATAAATACTTGTTAGTATGGTCCCAGATCAACCTCTATGGTACAGCATTCAAATAACAGTTTCAATAAAACTGTCAGCCTGGGATGTAACAGCAATTACTGTATTTGCAACTACTCCCTGGAAGAGTAGGACATTAGCTTTTATCCATCTGGATATCCAATTTTAGTAATTTCTGGGGATAAAGACAGCTATCGATATCTCACTTGCCCTTTCACTTTCTTGTATTGACATTGGAAGTGTATTCTATTTGTTCACAAGGCTTCTTGTTTTGATGGAATACACTCATGAGTGTTCTCTATAAGATCTATGGATTTGTCTAAGTTGCACTATTTTGCTCTGCTAGTAGCTGCTTCATAGCAAACAATATTTGTTCTGGAGTTCTACCTTTTACATGAATTTACCCTAAAAGTCTTAGTAAAAGCACTGGCATACATGTGAACCCTCAATAACCAAAAATCAGGCTATATTAATGGTCAAAAACGGTGACTCTTTCCAGTAGAATCCTGAGGCAACTAATGTGGGTCTTTCCCTATGACATCAAAAATTTATACGATGGCTATAAACACACAAATGAAAACACTACACCTATCCAAAATATTGATTCCATCCCCTTATCTGTAGTGTAGCCCTGGTAAATGGAATTAGGTTGAGATGTTTTCTAACTGAAAATAATAAAAAAAAAGTGACTGACATAATATAGTTTTCATTGTAAACATAGGGGTGGGTACGTTTGAAGTTAGTTGGTATTACGTATCTTCATGGAAAATATGTCATTAAATAAATCTGTAAAATTTTCATGATATTTATAACTCTAGCTATGTAGCCCATTGATATTCAGTTATGCTTGAATATTGAGTAATACTAAGCAATCATAAAAACAAGCACTGTACTTTTCTTCTCATGGCTGAATTAGAAATTGCTTCCACAGTACAGAATCAGAATGATGGTGATGTGTGTGTGTACTAATGAAATGAAACAATTAACAGATAAAATAGAAGTTCACTCTTTAAATGTTCTGAAATACACAAATTAATTTGTGTCCCCACTTACTGAAGAAGAAAGCATTTCTTCAACCTGTTCAGGACCTATCATGTTTCTCCTTAATTAAACATCCAATACATGGTGAGGATGGAGAAAGGATGGCAGCACAGAAATGTAATTATCTTTACACAAGCACTTTACAACATACTTGTATCGATTCAAGGAAGAAACTGTTGAAGATTTTGTCTTTCTGAGAAATTCTTTGTCAAAGATTTACTGGAAGCAGTCACCTTCTATTCTTAATTTTACTATCAACAACATCTCCACATGTTCACCACCAGTTGCTTATCTAAACCAGGGGTCTCCACACTTCAACCCACAGGCCAACAGCATCCCATGGACACCATCAATCCAGCCTGTGGTAACGGGTCAGAAATGCAAGGTATCTGGCCCACCGTAATCTTTTTTATTGCGGTCAAAATTTGCTGAGTGAGTGACCGCACATGAGTAAAAGAAAACATAGGAAACTGATTTGCGTAATGAACAATATTTTAGATAAAGAGTCTATTAGCATTATGTTTTCAGTCTTTAATAACGATTTCAAAAACCACTTTCTGACCTGGATCGTTATCTATGACTTCTAGGTATGAAAAATCTTTCATGTATTCTGCTGTAAACTACTGCTCTCATTCTGCAGCTTTTATCACTCACACGTACAACTTCTCGGACTTCCCTGGTAACGCTGCAAATTCTCTGGAAGAATGTAGCAATATTCCCCCCCCCCCCCCCTCCCCCTTCACTAGCACATGGCGACCTTTACCCTTGCAGTATCTGTTTATGAACTCCAATTCCTATTTGTCATCACTAACTAATACAAATTCATTAAAGATTCCCATAAGGCAGTAGCTATGGCCACTACGAATTTAATTAATGATAATGCTATGTCACTTTTTTGACAAATTTTGAAGCACAGGCATAAACAAATATCTTAAGACAAATTTCTTCTAAAATAGGATGTATGCATTATAACTACAAGATTTTTATTATGTATTACAAATGTGTTCGAGTACCTATATTTTTGGAATGGAATGCATTAACCTAATCCATATGGATTCATATGGAAAAAGTATTTAACTTAATGACTGTTGATTACGAACATAATTCAGGATTGAATCTTGCTCACTAAGTGGTGTAACACTACAGTGTAAAATTTAGAATGCAAATAAATCAAAATTTGTACAATAATTGGTTGTTTTTATTTTATGACCAACTAAGATACACATTACGTGACATATTTAATGTAATTTAACATTTTAACTGCAATTAATCATCAATATCCTGAAAATTTACTGTGCTCAAGTGGCATACATAGGCAGTTCACATAATGAAATCAAGCATAGTAAGTGTTACTAATGAGATTTAGGTGACTGTAATTTTCTACTTAAAAATTGTTTGTAGATGTGGATGAAGTTGCGGTGGGAAAATAACGCACAGTGCTAATGCCATATGAAGCTTGCACTACAATCTGACCACTTGTTACAATTTTAATGACACACAGAAGTAACAACGTTTCATGAAAGCTCATTATAATGACCTACATGAATAGTATGTATTTTCAGCAATGTATATGAAATGAAATTAAGGGCACAGTTCAAGATCAAACGATGAGCATATGACTGCATATTAACTGCTGTGAAGACACTCAATTTCAGCTCCTAAAGACTGGTAGCAGTGGTAAGCATCACAAAAACTTCTGAATTGTACTGAGAAGTTCCGAGAAACACTAGATTACCAGGCCTTAAGAAAACTTAAGAGTGTATAGGTCTTGGCCATTGGAAATTAGTGGAAGAGCCAGTGTGACCCTCAGGCTAAATTGTTTGAAGACCCCTGATTTAAACTGTGTTTCTGTTCTGGTCCAGACGTATTTTTTCACTATAGTGCTGACTGGGAACATTTTCCTGAACAGGTGACCTGCATGGTCAGCACAATACATTGGCAAATTGTGTTATAAAATAAACTAGGTACATAAGCATTCAGCATTTATCACTCCATCACTTTCACTTTCGTTATTGTTATTCACACACTTAACATTTTCTGTTTCTGTGTTTTTTGAAACATTGATTTTTCCACCATATGATATACAAATGCCACATCAGCAAAGGGTACTAAATCCAAACAATGAACCTTTCACTGACTTGATAATCTACGGAAATTGTTCTGAATATTGCTTCAAGAAAAAGAGTTGTATTTTTTCATCATAATGAAAAACAAAAGACTGGATCAAAATACTACAAGTATGATGATTAAGACACACTATATAACCACTCATACACACACACACACACACACACACACACACACACACACACACACACACACACACACACACACACACAAAAGCCTTTCAGGGATTCAGATAACAAAATAACACTCAGAACCATCCAATCCAAAAAAACATGTCTCCAGTCCATGCACTGGTTTGATGCAGCTCTCCATGCTACTCTATCCTGTGCAAGCTGCTTCATATCTGAATAACTAGTGCAACCTACATTCTTCTGAATCTGCTTAGTGTAATCACCTCTTGGTCTCCCTCTATGATTTTTACCCTCCACACTTCCCTCCACTACTAAATTGGTGATCCCTTGGCACCTCAGAATGTGTCCTACCAACCGACCCCTTATTTTAGTCAGGTTGAGCCACAAATTCCTCTTCTCCTCAATTCTATTCAGTACCTCCTCATTAGTTACATGATCTACTCCTCTAACCTTCAGCATCCTACCGTAGCACCGCATTTCGAAAGCTTCTATTACCTCCTTGCCTAAACTATTTATTGTTCATGTTTCACTTCCATACATGGCTACACTCCATACAAATACTTTCAGAAAAGACTTCCTGACACTTACATCTATACTTGGTGTTAACAAATTTCTCTTCTTAAAAAATGCTTTCCTTACCACAGTGAGTCTACATTTTATACCTTCCCTACTACTTTAAGTGTCTCATTTCCTAATCTGAGTCCCTCAGCATCACCTGATTTAATTTGACCACATTCAATTATCCTCATTTTGCTTTTGTTGATGTTCATCTTATACCCTCCTTTCAAGACACTGTCCACTCGGTTCACCTGCTATTCCAGGTCCTTTGCTGTCTCTGACAGAATTACAATGTCGTCAGCAAACCTCAAAGTTTTTATTTCTTATCCATGGATTTTAATTCCTACTCTAATTTTTTCTTTTGTTTCCTTTACTGCTTGCTCAATATACACATTAAATAACATCGGTGATAGGCTACAACCCTGTCTCACTCCTTTCTCAACCACTGCTTTCCTTTCATGCCCCTTGACTCTTATAACTGCCTTCTGGTTTCTGTACAAATTGTAAATAGCCTTTCGATCCCCATATTTGACCCCTACCACCTTCACAATTTGAAAGAAAGTATTCCAGTCAACATTGTCAAAAGCTTTCTCTAAGTCTACAAATACTAGAAACATAGGTTTGCCTTCCCTTAATTTATCTTTCCTTAAGCAAAGTTGCCTCGCGTGTTCCAACATTTCTACGGAAACTAAACCGATCTTCCCCAAGGTCAGCTTCTACCAGTCTTTCCATCCATCTGTAAAGAATCTGTGTTAGTATTTTGCAACCGTGACTTATTAAACTGATAGTTTGGTAATTTTCACACCTGTCGACACCTGCTTTCTTTGGGATTGGAATTATTATATCCTTCCTGAAGTCTGAGGGTATTTTACCTGTCTCATACATCTTGCTCACCAGATGGTAAAGTTTTGTCATGGCTGGCTCTCCCAAGGCTATCGGTAGTTCTAATGAAATGTTGTCTACACCCGGGGCCTTTTTTTGCCTTAGGTCTTTCAGTATTCTATCAAATTCTTCACGCAGTATCATATCTCCCATTCACCATCATCTACATCCTCTTCCGTTTCCATAACATTGCCATAATAAGTACATCGCCCTTCTCTAGACTTTCTATATACTCCTTCCACTTTCCTACTTTCCCTTTTTTGCTTAGGACTAGTTTTCCATCTAAGCTCTTGATATTCATACAGTTGGTTCTCTTTTCTCTAAAGGTCTCTTTAATATCCCTCTAGGCAGTATCTATCTTACCCCTAGTGATAAATGCTTCTGCATCCTTACATTTGTCCTCTAGCCATCCCTTCTTAGATATTTTGCGCTTCCTGTCAATCTCATTTTTGAGACATTTGTATTCCTTTTCGCCTGATTCATTTATTGTATTTTTATATTTTCTCCTTTCATCAATTAAATTCAGTATCTCTTCTGTTACCCACGGCTTTCTACTAGCCCTCATAGTTTTATCTACTTGACCCTCTGCTGCCTTCACTATTTCATCTCTCAAAGCTATCCATTCTTCTTCCACTGTATCTCTTTCTACATCTACATCCATACTCCACAAGCCACCTGACAGTGTGTGGCGGAGGGTACCTTGAGTACCTCTATTGGTTCTCTCTTCTTTTCCTGTCTCGTATTGTTCGTGGAAAGAAAGATAGTCGGTATGCCTCTGTGTGGGCTCTAATCTCTCTGATTTTATCCTCATGCTTTCTTCGTGAGATATACGTAGGAGGGAGCAATATACTGCTTGACTCCTCGGTGAAGGTATGTTCTCGAAACTTCAACAAAAGCCCGTACCGAGCTACTGAGCATCTCTCTTGCAGAGTCTTCCACTGGAGTTTATCTATCATCTCCATAATGCTTTCGCAATTACTAAATGATCCTATAACAAAGCGCACTGCTCTCCATTGGATCTTCTCTATCTCTTTGATCAACCCTATCTGGTACAGATAACACACCGGTGAGCAGTATTCAAGCAGTGGGCTAACAAGTGTACTGTAACCTACTTCCTTTGTTTTCAGACTGCATTTAATTAGGATTCTTCCAATGAATCTCAGTCTAACATCTGCTTTACTGACGATTAATTTTTATGGTCATTCCATTTTAAATCACTTCTAATGCCTACTCCCAGATAATTTATGGAATTAACTGCTTCCAGTTGCTGACCTGCTATAGTGTAGCTAAATGATAAAGGATCTTCCTTTCCATGTATTCACAGCACATTACACTTGTCTACATCGAGATTCAATTGCCATTCCCTGCACCATGCGCCAATTCATTGCAGATCCTCCTGCATTTCAGTACAATTTTCCATTGCTACAACCTCTCGATATACTACAGCATCATCCGCAAAAACCCTCAGTGACCTTCTGATGTTATCCATGAAGCATTTATATATATTGTAAATAGCAACAGTACTACGACACTCCCCTGCGGCACACCTGAAATCACTCTTACTTCGGAAGACTTCTCTCTACTGAGAGTGACATGCTGCATTCTGTTATCTAGGAACTCTTCAATCCAATCACACAATTGGTGTGATAGTCCATATGCTCTTACTTTGTTCATTAAACGACTGTGGGGAACTGTATCAAATGTCTTGCGGAAGTCAAGAAACACGGCATCTACCTGGGAACCAGTGTCTACGGCCCTCTGAGTCTTGTGGACGAATAGCGCGAGCTGGGTTTCCCATGATTGTCTTTTTTGAAACCCATTCTGATTCCTACAGAGTAGATTTCCAGTCTCCAGGAAAGTCACTATACTTGAACATAAGACGTGTTCCAAAATTCTACAACTGATCGACGTTAGAGATATAGATCTACAGTTCTGCACATCTGTTCGATGTCCTTTCTTGAAAATGGGGATGACCCGTGCCCTTTTCCAATCTTTTGGAACACTACGCTCTTCTAGAGACCTACAGTACACCGCTGCAAGAAGGGGCAAGTTCCGTACTCTGTGTAAAATCGAACTGGTACCCCATCAGGTCCAGCGGCCTTTCCTCCTTTGAGCAATTTTAATTGTTTTTCTATCCCTCTGTCATCTATTTCAATATCTGCCATTTTGTTATCTGTGCGACAATCTAGAGACGGAACTACAGTGCAGTCTTCCTCTGTGAAACAGCTTTGGAAAAAGACATTCAGTATTTAGGCCTTTAGTCTGTCATCCTCTGTTTCAGTACCGTTTTGGTCACAGAGAGTGTGGACATTTTGTTTTGATCCACCTACTGTTTTCTTAGGATTTTCTGCCAAGTCAGTACACAGAACTTTACTTTCGAATTTGTTGAACGTCTCTCACATAGCCCTCCTCACACAACATTTCGCTGTGTGTAATTTTTGTTTGTCTGCAAGGCTTTGGCTATGTTTATGTTTGCTGTGAAGTTCCCTTTGCTTCCGTAGCAGTTTTCTAACTTGGTTGCTGTACCACGGTGGCTCTTTTGCATCTCTTATGATCTCGCTTGGCACATAGTCATCTAATGTATATTGTACGATGGTTTTGAACTTTGTCCACTGATCCTCAACACTATCTGTACTTGAGATGAAACTTTTGTGTTGAGCTGTCAAATACTCTGAAATCTGCTTTTTGTCATTTTTGCTAAACAGAAAAATCTTCCTACCTTTTTTTAATATTTCTATTTATGGCTGAAATCATCGATGCAGTAACCGCTTTATGGTCACTGATTCCCTGTTCTGCGTTAACTGTTTCAAATAGTTCGGGTCTGTTTGTCACCAGAAGGTCTAATATGTTATCGCCATGAGTCGGTTCTCTGTTTAACTGCTCAAGGTAGTTTTCAGATAAAGCACTTAAAAAAATTTCACTGGATTCTTTGTCCCTGCCACCCGTTATGAAAGTTTGACTCTCCCAGTCTATATCCGGCAAATTAAAATCTCCACCCAGAACTATAACATGGTGGGGAAATCTACTCGAAATATTTTCCAAATTATCCTTCAGGTGCTCAGCCACAACAACTGCTGAGCCAGGGGGCCTAGAGACACATCCAGTTACCATGTCTGAGCCTGCTTTAACCGTGACCTTCACCCAAATTATTTCACATTTCGGATCTCCATCAATTTCCTTCGAAACTATTGCGCTTTTTATCGCTATAAACACGCCTTCCCCTTCACTGTACAGCCTGTCTCTGTGGTATATTCCAATCTGAGTTTAGAATTTCATTACTGTTTGAATCTGGTTTCAGTGCTCTTTCCATCCCCAGTACTATGTGGGCATTGTGACCATTTATTAATAAGAGCAGTTCTGGGACCTTTCTATAGACGCTCCTGCAGTTTACTATTACCTCATTAATATTGTCATTCCCTGTTGCGTTTTGCCTACTGCTACCTTGTTGTGTCTCAGGAGGCTCTTGTCAGGCCTGAGGAGGGAATTCTCTAACCTAAAAAACCCACATGTGCACTCCACACACACTCTGCTACCCTTGTACCCGCTTCCTGTGTGTAGTGCACGCCTGACCTATTCAGGCAGACCCTACATTTCTCCACCCGACAGCAGAGATCAAGAAATTTGCACCCCAGATCTCCGCAGAATTGTCTCAGCCTCTGGTTTTAGCCTTCCACTTGCCTCCAAACCAGAGGACCACGAACGGTTCTGGGAACAACACTACAAATAGTTAGCTCAGATTCCACCCTGCAAGCGAGGCTTTCCACCTTCACCAAATCTGCCAACCGCCTGTATGAGCTGAGGATGACCTCTGAACCCAGGCAGCAGGAGTCATTGGTGCCAACATGAGCAACAATTTGCAGTCAGGTGCACCCAGTGCTCTCTATCACCGCCAGCAGGGCCTCCTCCACATCTCGGATGAGACCCCCCGGCAAGCAGACAGAGTGAACACTGGCCTTCTTTCCCAACCTTTCCGCTATTTCCCTAAGGGGCTCCATCACCCACCTAACATTGGAATACCCAATCACTAATAAACTCCTCCCCCCCCCCCCCCCCCCCCCCCCCCGTGTGCCTGCTAGGACCTTGCTGAAGGAGCAGCTGCATGTCCACTCACAGGCAGAGTGGGCGATGCCACATGGCCAGCCTCCACATTGACCCTCCGCCTCATGTGACGCAAACGCCATTGAATCGGCCACTCTCCTTGGGGAGAGGGTGACCCAACCACGCCCGGTACCTGCGAAGATGTCTTGACAGCAGGGACCATGGGCGAAGCATGTAACATCTGAGGTGTACCATGTGACGCACCAGACTCCCCACTGCCACTATACTCCGAGGCAGCAGCCTGAAGACGGCTGACAGCGGCCATCCGCATGTTCAGCTGTTCGTGAACAGTGGCCAGCTCCTCCTGCGTCCGTACACAGCAGTCACACATCCTATCCATCCTAAGAAATCAACAATTTACTGTAGAGAGTTAAGTAATCAACTTTTAACTAGACTGCTAATTCACTAAAGGGGGCTGATAGCTAACTAAACTGTGGTTACTAGACACTTCTTGTTGGAATCAATGAAAATAAGCACTAACTGTCCCTGGACTGTATTCAAAACAAACACTAAATCCATGGAACACTATTACTAGTACTCGAAAATTAAAGCTTCCTAAAAGTAAAAACACACAGAAAATGCCACTGTTCTTGTCAATTATTCCCTAATGCTGTCTCTGAAACCTCTGGTTCTGTCAGTTTATCTAGGTCCAATCTCCTTAAATTCCTACCTTTTTGCAGTGTTTTTCAGTTATAATCTACAGTTCATAACCAATAAATTGTGGTAAAAGTCTACATCTGCCCCTGTAAATGTCTTACTATTCAAAACCTGGTTCTTAAATCTCTGTCTTACCATTACATAATCTATCTGAAACCTTCCATTGATCTCTGAAACCTTCCATTGTCTCTCTGAAACCTTCCAGCGTCTCCAGGCATCTTCTACAAATACAACCTTCTTTCATGGTTCTTAAACCAAGTGTTAGCTATGATTAAGTTATGCTCTACAGAAAATTCTACCAGGCAGCTTCCTCTTTCATTCCTTACCCCCAGGCCTTATTCACCTACTACTTTTCCTTCTCTTCCTTTTCCTACAATAGAATACATCTCCCATGACTATTAAATTTTCATCTCCCTTAATTATCTGAATAATTTCTTTTATTTCATCATACATTTCTTCAGTCTCTTTGTCATCTGCGGAGCTAGTTGGCATATAAAGTTGTATTACTGTGGTAGGTGCGGGCTTTGTATCTTTCTTGGCTACAATAATGCATTCACTATGCTGTTCATACTAGCTTATCTGCATTCCTACTTTTTTATTCATTATTAAAACTACTCCTGGCATTAGCATTATTTGATATTTTATTTGCAATCCTGTATTCATCTGACCAGAAGTCTTCTTCCTCCTGCCACTGAACTTCACTAATTCCCACTACATCTAACCTCAACATATCCATTTCCCTTTTTAAATTTTCTTACCTACCTGCCCGATTAAGGGTTCTGAAATTCAATGCTCTGATCCATAGGAGACCAGTTCTGTTTCTGCCAATAACGATGTCTTCTTGAGTAGTTTCTGCTCGTAGATCCAAATGGGGGAGTATTTTACCTCCAGAATGTTTTACCCAAGAGGACACCATCATCATTTAAGCATACAGTAAAGCTGCATGTCTTCGGGTAAAATTACAGCTGTAATTTTCCCTGCCATTCACAATACCAGTGCAGCAAGGCCATTTTGGTTGATGTTACAAGGCCAGATAAGTCATCATCCAGACTGTTGCCCCTGAAACTACTGAAAAGGCTGCAGCATCTCTTCAGGAACCATACATTTGTCTGTCCTCTCAACATATAACCCTCCATTGTGGTTGCACCTATCTGTATCATGAGGCATGCAAGCCTCCCCACCAACGCCAAGGTCCATGGTTCATTGGACGGGAGGGGGTAGGGAAGCAAATCTTTAGTACTCTATCCACCAAAACCAGAGGAGCTTTTACTTCTGAAAGACTGTATAATTTTCTTAATTTCAGAATGAGAAGTGATATAATTTTCTGAGAGTTACTTTTCCAACACACCACTGTGATTTTTCTCTTAAATTGTTTGTCCCTATACTTTCTTTCTCCTATATTTACAAAATGATTATAAAATACGTTCACGATCTGTGACTCATCCAGTTCAATAGTGATGTTAACCTGTTCTGTGGCTGGTTATTTTATCTCTTGTTTCACTGCATTCCATAAAGCCTTAAGCCTGTTCGAATTACTGATTTCTGACATCATGTGCATATTCCTTGATTCTTTTAATAACCTTTCTTAGTAGTTTTGAGTAGTTTTTGTAGTATTTGACTACTGTAGGATCTCTAATTGTTCTTGCCAAAAGAGAGAATTTCCTTTTTCTGTCTCAAGATACTTTAATCACTCTAGTGAGCCACAGTTTTTACATGGCTATTTAATGTCCTTTCTGATTAGCTTACAGAGAAAGCTATTTTCAAATTATGATATGAACTTATCATTGAATGGAGTACATTTTATGTTACCATTTGGTTCATTATAAATTTCATCCCAGGTTATCTCTTTTAAATTATTCTTAAAAACACTTGTCATGGAGTCATTAATTACTCCAACTGATTTCCACTGAGAAGTATCCATACCGTAAGGCACTATGTTATTTATCCCAACTAACTCTGCATCATTATCAGGGAGAGCTTTTGTTAGTGGGTAAACAGTTATTTTCTTATGTTGAGCTTCACCAATGGTCCTACTGCCTATCAGAATTCTTTAGAAAAACTACACTGAAGTCACCACAGACTTAATTGCTTGCTGCTGTCTGACAACATAGTAATGAATCCAGATTGCTCACAGACAGTTTAAAATTTCCCAGTGGATACCTATCTATAATTATAATTAAAAGGGGTCCTTTTTATGTACAGAATACAAATCAGTCCCTTACAAGTAAGAAGGCTCATAACAATGTCATGTAAAAAGAAAAGATCCAATGGAGAAAAAACACTGTTTCTGAAAAACAATTTAGTTGCAAACGCTATCCTGAGCTGATGTGGGTATTACTTTATTTTTAACACAGTGTTAATCTGACACTCTCAGAAAAGTGCAAATGAAAATAGTTAACTTTCTGAGAGTCCTGTCAATTATCTGTGGTTGTTTGTGAACATCTCAGAAAGTGGCTAAAATTGTGTCACGCATATCTACGACTTCACTTCTTTACAAACTGTGGACAAAATAATGTTATTACTTTGAAGGGTAGCTAGAGTGTTACAGGCCACTGATTAGATATTGGTGACTGCATTATAAATTAATGACTGTTAGAACGAAGAGCAAGCACTTGGATAGCTGAGCTGGAATTTGGGGAGACGTGCCTGCCCTGGATCAAATATATATTGCAGACTAATGACAAGGTCTAGTGACCCAGCTAGCCTGAATGTGGTTTTAGGTGGTTTCCCACACCCACCTAGATAAACACTGGGCTAGTACAAATGTCCTGCCCCAGATACCTGCTGCACAAACATTTAGTTAACATTTCACACTTCAATGTGAGATTTACTCTAAATTTAAACAGATTGGGTACACAAATTTTGCCCCAGGAGAGAGTGGTGACTTCAGGAATGGCATCTGTGCAGACATTTTCTCTTACAATGCCAAAACCCTTATAATAATGCTGACCCCATAGAGAAAAACAATGCTTGAACCAATAGAGAATTACGAAAACACAAGAAAGAAAAAGAAGAAGAAGAAGAAGAAGAAGAAGATGATGATGATGAAAATACCTTCTTTGGATGATGTAGATATTTATACAACTTGCATATGGTTTTAAGTTTCATGTGACGGCTGTCAGGGTTAAATGGAGCAGTAGTGGTATGTAATTAAGATTAACAGTTCAAATTGAATTTGTAGGATTTCAGACAAAGGAAGTCTGCAGTGCCTTTGTGACTTTAGTTTGCTGTGTCTCTGCACAACATTTGCAAGAAAGCTATGACTGATAAATTCCCAACTATAAAAAGATCTAACTGCTTCATAACAAACTTATAGACTTATTGTGAATTTACGGTAATGCAAATTGTTGGAAATTGTGATCTACAACTAGTTCGTCTCAAAACAACTACTTTTAATCTTGGTTTCTATGGTCCCCAAGGTAGTCACGGTTTTACAAATTATGCCTTCATTGTAACTTCACTGTTTCAACCAAATGTGTTTCATTTTATTTCAAAGCACCATCAGTGGCTAATTTGTTATCTCCTGACACTGCCAAGAAGTGTTCTCCCAGAAACTGGTGTCAATCTTCGCCATAAGTAACGTTTATGTACTTGGTTGTATTATATACAGAAATGTACTTCTGTATATTTGTACAAAACCACAATTTTGGTATCGCAGACTCTATACCCCTACAGAAGACTATATCATATTTACATAAATGCTACATAGTGTAGTACTATGAGTAATAAAAACTTATGATAATGTTAAACAAAACACAATTGGATAATTTAAGGAGAGAACAAACTGATTACTGATGATACTCGTAGTAATTTAAAAATTCATTTGGTAGAAAGAAAGACCTACTGCAGCTACCAAAAAGCACCATAGTAAAGCCATTACTTACAACATCATAATACAAATAAATTTCTGACTGAGTTCAACATATTGAAATGAACTGGCATAAGAGGCTACATTATTTGATTGAGGGCTGTGCCATTACTTCAGTGTTTAGTGGAGCAACATTGGCTGTGCTTGCTCTGAAGTGCGCTGAGAACATACGAGTTCTCAGCAATTGGTTGTAAGTAACCAATGAGAGAGCAACACACAATGTGTTCACATTGAAAGCACAAACTGTGTCAAATCCTAATGTCAATATAAGGACAAATTGCACAGTGTATTCCAAAACACAGGTATTGTAATCCCAAACTAATGGCCATAAAAATTAAAATAAATTTGTCGCACATCTTACAGCCTTAATGACAATTTAAAGGAATGTGAGACATACGTAACCAGTGATAACTTACTGTATCTGAATAAGTACTTCAACTGCGCAACAAATTTATCAAGATCCTTGCATTTTAGCACAAAATTTCTTACTTTGCCAACTTACAACTCAACCAAAGCTAGACTTCAGGCTATGCCTTAAGCCAATCAACATAACCCACATTCTATCAAAAAACGTCAAAGTTGTAGAAATGAAAAGATTTCACCTTCAGTGTTTAAAAAACATTGCCTCTTTTCTCACTTCTCATTGGATAACTAACACTAGCCTCTCACTCGCTGTGTGCCATGCTGAGGCTGCCACTATCTCATTCAAGACTTCAGCCATGATCTACACACACACACACACACACACACACACACACACACATCAGAGAAACAAAAATTTCAAAATTAATCACCTTCTTCCAAAGTGTTATTGAGAACTCCACATTCCATGCATGGAATGCACATAATGCTGAATAAACCTCGTGCATGACAGGAATGAATTAACTTCCATGGTTTCCTTCGAGTGCCTTCACCTTTTCTAAACAAAGTAATAAGGACAAATAAATTATTGTACAAATATTATGGAAGGGCTAGATGACACATTTATAGTTTATTAAGTCTGCAGCATATTGTCAATAGGTATATAATTTTTAATTAAATGTAATACTATAAATGAAGAATAAAACTCTGAATTAAAGTATCCCCAAAGTTGGAGAAATATTCCACAGTACAATAAAAGCAAAATGGAACACTCAGCTACTAGAATTTTAAAATGGCAGTTTTTTCCCTCTTATGAAGATTAACACTTGCAAAAAGGTGACCGCTTATAAAGATGTTAAAAAGAAGGCATTAATACTAAGTAACATATCTTCCTATAGTGTCGCTAATATAACAATGAAAACAATCAATTATTGGTAAAATTATTTAATTGGATGGATAAAAAATTACAAAGCAGTGGCAGAATACACAACAGTCCTTTATGTGTGTGTTCTGCCACCACTTGGTGAGTAGATTTTTTATCTATCCAATTAAATAATTTCATATAGTGTTGGATGGTTAACCACCATTGTCAAAAGCAATGCAAACTGGAATCAATAAGAGTGTATTTAAGAATCAAAGATTTATAAACCAGACCAAAAGTTTTATTGTTAAATCACGTACCTGTTAGCTGCAGCGATCTTTCGTACATTCCAACTTAGGAGCTCTCCCCATAGTGAATTAGTCAACAGTGTGTCTCCAGTTGGCCAGCACACAGAAACCCAGTTCACTGAACCACCAGCAGAGGCAGAAGGTCCCTTTCTTTGGTGGCAGGAAAGGAAAGAAGAACATATTACAAAACACTCATCATTATATGGCACCTAAACAACTTAATGTTTTAAGTCCTGTGAGTTCTGAACTGTCACTAAATGACATTTGAGACTCATTTAGTACAACTGATCTCCACTGTCGAAAATGTCATAAATGAAGGGACGCAAGTGAATTAACAGTAATACTGATATGGTCCACAGTTTTCAGAGTGACTTCAATAAAAACCAAAGGTCTCAAATGAACTTATATTTTACTGTTTATCTGTCTCTTACCTATCTTCTTTTTACTTTAAACTGCAGTACCAGATCATGATGGCTTTGCTCCAGGAAAATGGCAATGTCATCAAGCAAATGCTATAGATTCACCGGTAGATTTTTTTCTACTATAATAAAATAAAGACTGCAGAAAGTGGTCCTGATATTAAGAAATGGCCTACTTATTCAGTGGTTTAGTTACACTTCAGAATATGATGCAGAAAAACAATATCTATCATCCTTCTTGCACAGTGCTCAGGAAACAAAAAGATTCCCATCTTGTCTTCCTCAGAAAAAGGCAGCAGTGATACAACTGCTGAAAGTAGCATTCTACCCAAAACATAAGATTCCCATCTTGTCTTCCTCAGAAAAAGGCAGCAGTGATACAACTGCTGAAAGTAGCATTCTACCCAAAACATACTCTCACCAAACAACATAATCTCCTGTGAAGCTAAATGGAAAGCCTATTGGCGCATTCTGAATCAGCTGACTGCTTATCAGTCTTTCAGGATAACGCCACCTATAATAACGCGATGTCACAGAACATGCACCCTTGTAACTTCAACAGCTGATACAACACCAGGCTGATCAACTTAGCCACAATAGTAACAAAACATTTATCAAAGTGCCATATAAGCAGAAAATTTCCATTCACGGATTTATTTCGTCTGTCAGAAAGAGAAGGCTACACAGCAGCACAAATACACACTGTTGTACATACACACTATTTGTTTTATGTTAAGCAATTAGGATGTTTATGAATATAGTTCAATCTCGCTGTGAAACTTGCCTTATATACTTATACAGAAATGTCCGCATTATTAGTGTACCCACAAAGTAACCTGGCAACCTGCGCAAATGGCACTGTCGGGAAAAGGAATCGATAGTAATGTGGGGTTGTGATATAACTGACCACCACGCATTTTGGCAGTGGAAGCCTACGCACATGCGCATCTCACATAAATGTGAGCTACAGCTAGCATACCTGCAAAGGTTTACATTAACATGTTATGTCAGTACAACCAATAATTTCACAAATACAGATGTTGAAGGTCGAGTTTCACACTAGAATACTGAAAGAGAAATGATCGGCAAAACAAAAAAAGTGTAAAAAATGAATTGTTGCATATGGTGCTTACTACAATATCGAAAATGTGAAAAAAAGAACATAAGTCATACGGAAGATAGATGTCGGTCTCTTGACAAACTGTTCATCAATATTACCTAAATATAAAATTCCCCTTCTCTTTTTCCACGTCTTTCCTGGAGTGAAGAAGCCTTGGGAAGTACTTTTAGATATGTTTTTCTTCTCCACCTCCATTCTTGTTATTGTGTGATATAAAAGTTAGTGGTTACTGCAACTCTCTCAAGCATATTTTTAATGAAATTTTTGTGTCCTCATTTGCCTTTTCCAACGGCATAGCATATAATCGCACATGCAAAATTCTGAAGAACTTTCCTGGCAGCTACGGTGCATGAGGACTCCAGTGCACTGCAAAGTAGTTAAGAAACTGCAAATTCTAGAATCCTCGAAGTGTGCAGGTCAGCAGACAACAGTTAACTGAGGGATGGCCTCGGTCACAGCTCAAAACCAAAATGTGTTTCTGTGAAGGCATTATGCTATTTTTGTGCAAGCTGTAACAAAGACTTGTGGAACATGGAATACACGTGCAAGAGAAATTGGAGATAAAAGTATTTGAGGGAGTGAGGCTGATAGCGTTAGGACCAATGGACACAGAAAAAAGAAGGTACAAGGCATGGGAACACTAAAAAATAATTCTGTATTCACATATAGTGGAGTCAGTATCAAACAGACAAAAAATGCAAGAGTAGTATCAACAATGCACATGGGATCCAAGTTTAGAGCTAACATCTTCCATCATGGTGTATGGTACTAATTATGATAAGAGGAATGTGGATAAAGAAAGGTTCTATGAAAAACTTCAGAACACAGTGAATGACCCTCTTGCAGAAGTTATAGCATTAGAAGACTTTAAGGTTAGAATTAGAAATTAGCCGGAGGAGAAAATGGGGCAGCTGGTAGATAAAGAGAGCACAGAGTTACTCAAATTAGTTGAAAATTAAGTGGCTAATGACCAAGCAGCGACAAATAGGTTTCCACACCAGTGGATCCACCAACAGGTAAACAAGAATTCTGACAGAATGACCACTTTTCTAACAATAATTAAGATAACAGCAAAAAAGAATTATTTTAACATGGAGAAGAATTGTACAATTTATTAATGTTTTGAAATTAGGAGCAACCAATATTTGCTGATACATACGTAATATCAACAACACGGAGAAAAGGAAACAGTCAAGGAACAATAAAAAAAAAAAAAAGTGAAGAATGAAATTTGCCAATATATGATTGTTTATGTAAGTACGATGAAGTGTTAACCTCGGGTGTCGGGCTGTCACATTTACTGGCTCACATAAATTTTGTTACAGTCCGATTCAGGTCATTTTTAAGGTCACTTCATTATTTTGTCATTAAATTAATTTCAATTTTATTGAGTACAACAACATCTCTGGTTTGGTTTGACTGCTAGTAATTGATACTTGAACATAAATCATAAACAATTCTCATTTTGTCATTCCAGAATACTTTTCACAAGAAGTGAAACTAACTTTTTGTTTGAATTTATGTAAAGGACTCATGTATATGGCTGGCTGGTTGTTTGGTTGATTCCGGAGGGGAAGGAGGCGCGCGAACAAACAGTGATGTCAATTGGATTAGGGAAGGATAGGGAAGTGAGTCGGCTGTGCCCTTTCACAAGAACCAACCCAGCACTCAACTGAAGTGATTTAAGGAAATCACAGAAAACCCAAATCAGGATGGCCAGACGTGGGTTTGAACCATCATCCCCCTGAATGCGTGCCCAGTGGGCTAACCATTGTGCCACCTTGCTTGGTCATGTACATGTTAGCAAAAGCTAATAACTCTCATGATATAAGCGACTTTGTAAAACACATTGTTAGTGAACATTGTTTGTAAATTTCAGTATTAGAAACTAAGAGTCAAGTACAACTTAATGTTGGAGCACGGTACGAGAGAATTAATGCTTAGTACTATCAGTTTGTAAACCGCCAACTGGTTTTTGATTATAAACTTTAAATTTTCTGTCTGTAATAATGCATGATGTCACCTGAAATTATTGGAATGATATGTAAGCAGTGGCGATTCAGTCATGAGGGAGTCATTTTTATTAAAGTTTTTGAGTGCCAGTTTTGTTATGGCTTCGAGAGAAATATTTCTGTTACAGTTACAATAATCTTGTAACTATGAAACTGAAACGTCGTGTCAAGCTGTTTACTTAAAATTTCTCTTGGCATAATAAATTGTTAGACTGACTGATCAGCTTAGGAAGTTGCAGCAAATTTGTTGGAGCAGATAATAATCACACTGCAGCACTGGACTTCACTGAAAATGAAGACAAGTATTTTCTACTAACCACAACACATAGACAGTCCTGTGATACTTTAATTTTGATGGAGAGTCTGGGATTATGGCTGTCCAGTCTGGGATTATGGCTGTCCTGCTAATGAGGTTTTGCCTACAGAATTCTGACTTTCAAATCAAAAAATGATTCAAATGGCTCTGAGCACTATGGGACTCAATTTCTGAGGTCATTAGTCCCCTAGATCTTAGAATTAGTTAAACCTAACTAACCTAAGGACATCACACACATCCATGCCCGAGGCAGGATTCGAACCTGCAACCATAGCGGTCTCGCGGTTCCAGACTGCAGTGCCTAGAACCGCACGGCCACTTCGGCTGGCTTTCTGACTTTCAGGGTGATTTATACAATAATGGATGATACAATGGAAAATTTAAAAGAAAGCACTGGCATGGAAATCTGAAATGGATTATATATTGACACCAAAAAGTGAATAGAGAGACGAGAACTGAAAAGTGGACACAAAAAAAAAAGTGTTTTAGGAGTGGAATTATGTCATCATGGACAATTAAGATAAGTACTTTGATTGTTATTCTTTTTCATGTGTGGTAAAAAATTTTGTTTGAAAACTAGAATTTTAGTGTGAGGACTGAAATTTTCATTCAAAGTATTTAGCACTGTGTTTGTTTATCAATATGGCAAGCAAGAGTAAGCAAGGCATTGTACCAGCAGAAAATCAGGAACAGGTAGTATACAATGTTTCGAGTTTGAACAACAGCATCACCGATAATGAAAGTGAAAGCAAAGTTAACTATGAGGTAGCACAGAAATAGATTTGTTACAGTGAGCAGCAGGAAGTGGTAATGTGAGTGCTTGTCCATCGTTTCTTGGTTTTGACATAACTGAAGCTGCAGGCTTGAACGGTGGAATTGTAGAATTATTGTCAAGGTTAATAGGTGAAACAAAGAACATAACTGGTAGAATTACTAAAACAGCTGTAGCTTTAGGTGGCAGAATTACCGAAACAGCTAATAGTTTAACTAGTACCTTAGATGGTCAAATTGCTGAAACAATACACTGAAGGACCTTAAAACACAACTGGAAAATAGCAACACAAGAATAACTAAAAACAAAGAGGTACTAACAAAGAGATAGAGGGGCTGGCCAGTACTTACCTCAGCTCAGTACAGCCGATAGATACACATAAAACAGAACTGAAAATTTACATTCCTAGCTTTCGGAACTTTGTTCCTTCATCAGGGAGGAGAGAGGGGAAAAAAGGGAAGAAGGGAAAGTGGATTCAGTTACTCACAACCCAGGTTATGAAGCAACAGGGAAAGGTAAACAGGGAGGGTAGCAAGGATGGAGGCATGGTTGTCAGAGGGAAGCCAAAGATATTCTACTGTAAGTACTGTGCCAGCTTCAAACTTCCCCTCTCTCCTCCCTGATGAAGGAACAAAGTTCCGAAAGCTAGGAATGTAAATTTTCAGTTCTGTTTTATGTGTATCTATCGGCTGTACTGAGCTGAGGTAAGTACTGGCCAGCCCCTCTATCTCTTTGTTAGTATTTGTTTCATATCTTATATGAGATTTTCCATTAATCATTTAAAAACAAAGAGGAGCTAACAAAGCTTAAAAATGAAGAAGAAACAGATTGGAAAAAGGTTTTGTGTTTGTGGAAACTAAAGATGGTACTCCTGACACAACTCATCATGGAAATTACTCGTACTGAACACAATTTCATAGTTGATCAGAAAATTATGAAGAAAATTACTTTTTAACAAAAAAATGTAATAAATAAGAAGTCAGAAAATTAGACAATCATTGTAATAATAGTATCGGATTAGACTCCAAAGTAGCAAAACAAATGATATGAACAAGAAATTTATTGAGTTGCAGGAAAATTTTGTAGCTAAAAGCTTTAGTAACAATCGTGCTTGCTTTTGCTTAAGCAATTTCCAGGTGACAGTACAATTGACCCTACTGATTTTTTACCCAATGTAGGGGAAACTTTGCAAGTAGTATGACTGAGGATTTAAAAATCAAATTTGTAAAGAAGTTTTTGGATAAGTAGGCACTATCATGGGTAAATCAAAATATTAATACTGATATGTCTTATGATGAATCTAAGAGGTATTCTTTTAATACATTTTGGTCTGAAACAGAGCAAGTAAGAATAAAGAGTGAATTTTTGAATGGAGCGATTTATAGAAAGGGGCAGGCAAGCAATTTCATTTTGCAAAAAACAACTTAGGAGACTAATTCATTTAAACAAACCATGTAATGAACTCACTCAAATTGATGCATTGAAAAGATTTCCAAATAGAGCACAGCGGGGACTTGTGTATGGACTACACAAATTTGCAGAGTAATTCCGAAAATACATGGACAAAATCAACAGCACCTTAGAACGAAATGGAAAGCAAAAGACAGTAACTTTCGTATGAATTAGAGATATCAACCACACTGGTGGAATCAGAGTAATAATCGGGATAACTATGTGATGAGCGATGGGAATGACTTCAGAAATGAGGAAATAGAAGGGACAATCAATGGAGTGATAGAGACATGAAGAGTAACAGAGAAATAGATAACACGAAAAGACCATGGGAGAGAGAGGAGGGAATACCATAACTTGAGACAAGACAACAGAGGCACTGATCAGGACGACTGAAGGTTACCTCAATAGGTGTCTGTTAGTTTGGAGTGAGAGAAAACACTGGAATCAGGCAAAACACTATAGGACCAAGGATGGTAATGTGAAATCTACATCTACATCTACATCCATACTCCGCAAGCCACCTGACGGTGTGTGGTGGAGGGTACTTTGAGTACCTCTATCGGTTCTCCCGGTTCTATTCCAGTCTTGTATTGTCCGTGGGAAGAAAGATTGTCGGTATGCTTCTGTGTGGGCTCTAATCTCTCTGATTTTATCCTCATGGTCTCTTTGCGAGATATACATAGGGGGATTCAATAGTAAGGGGGCTCAGCAGATGGGTAGATTACATTTTGATAGAAATTTTTTGAAGGCAATAGGAGAGATTTAGAAACTGGATGAAGATATGAATGTAGACTAGATGTAGAATGTTTTCATAATCTACACAGTGAAGAGACGAGTAAGAATGTTGGGGGGAGGAGGGGGTGAAAGTGTTAATGATGATGATGATAACTTTGATCTTTATGATACAAATAATATGATGAGTAATGAACATACGGAAAGTGTGTGTGAATCTATTTGTACTGATGCTGAAACTTTTAAGTCTGGTGATCTTGCCAAAGGGGTAACCAGAGAATGTTAATTGCAGTGCTGAGGCTAAGGAGGTTCACAATGAGTCTACGACTCTTTTGTAGGGCTGCTCCTGTGGTGAAAAATAATGGATTCACAAATAATGCACACTCATACCCAACAATTAGGAAAGTTAGCAGTGCAGCTTGGACTAGATTTTCATTTTATTTTTCAAATTGTTCAGTTGTTTATGGAGTCTACTCTATGTTCCTTTTGTCATTTTTCTTACATCCCTCCAGATGGTCATTTAGAAAAGTTTTGTTTTGTGTAGCACATTCAAGAAGATGGTGAAGATGTAGGGTGTGCCAAGAAATGGTTGCAATTGATTCATTATTTCTGGATGAGGTGTTTTTACAATGCCTGATACTCTCTCCAAGTCTGGTTTGACACCTTCTGGCTTAATAATGTAGCCTAAAGAGTTTATTTTCTGAGTGCCAAACAGACTTCCCTACTTTAATCTTCAGACCAACTTAGCAAGATGTTCAAAATGAGTGGTTGGATGTCGCAAGTGTTCTTTTTCTGAACTTCATGCAATGAGAATGTCATCTATGGACTGAGCCAAAAATCAGTTGCCACTACATCTACATCTACATTTATACTCCGCAAGCTACCCAACGGTGTGTGGCGGAGGGCACTTTACATGCCACTGTCATTACCTCCCTTTCCTGTTCCAGTCGCGTATGGTTCGCGGGAAGAACGACTGCCGGAAAGCCTCCATGCGCGCTCGAATCTCTCTAATTTTACATTCATGATCTCCTCAGGAGGTATAAGTAGGGGGAAGCAATATATTCGATACCTCATCCAGAAACGCACCCTCTCAAAACCTGGACAGCAAGCTACACCGCGATGCAGAGTGCCTCTCTTGCAGAGTCTGGCACTTGAGTTTGCTAAACATCTTCGTAACGCTATCACGCTTACCAAATAACCCTGTGACGAAACGCATAGCTTTTCTTGGATCTTCTCTATCTCCTCTGTCAACCCGACCTGGTATGGATCCCACACTGATGAGCAATACTCAAGTACAGGTCAAACGAGTGTTTTGTAAGCCACCTCCTTTGTTGATTGACTACATTTTCTAAGGACTCTCCCAATGAATCTCAACCTGGTACCCGCCTTACCAACAATTAATTTTATATGATCAATCCACTTCAATTCATTCCGCACGCATACTCCCAGATATTTTACAGAAGTAACTGCTACCAGTGTTTGTTCTGCTATCATATAATCATACAATAAAGGATCCTTCTTTTTATGTATTCGCAATAAATTGCATTTGTCTATGTTAAGGGCCAGTTGCCACTCCCTGCACCAAGTGCCTATCCGCTGCAGATCTTCCTGCATTTCGCTGCAATTTTCTATTCTCTATATACTACAGCATCATCCACGAAAAGCCACAAGGAACTTCCGACACTATCTACTAGGTCATTTACATATATTGTGAAAAGCAATGTTCCGATAACACTCCCCTGTGGCACGCCAGAGGTTACTTTAATGTCTGTAGACGTCTCTCCATTGATAACAACATGCTGTGTTCTAGTTGCTAAAAACTCTTCAATCCAGCCACACAGGTGGTCTGATATTCCGTAGGCTCTTACTTTGTTTATCAGGCGACAGTGCGGAACTGTATCGAACGCCTTCCAGAAGTCAAGGAAAATGGCGTCTACCTGGTGGCCTGTATCTAATATTTTCTGGGACTCATGAACAAATAAAGCGAGTTGGGTTTCACACGATCGCTGTTTCCGGAATCCATGTTGATTCCTACAGAGTAGATTCTGGATTTCCAGAAACGACATGATACGCGAGCAAAAAACATGTTCTAAAATTCTTCAACAGATCGACATCAGAGATATAGGTCTATAGTTTTGCGCATCTACTCGACGACCCTTCTTGAATACTGGGACTACCTGTGCTCTTTTCCAATCATTTGGAACTTTCCGTTCCTCTAGAGACGTGCTTAACACGGCTGTTAGAATGGGGCCAAGTTCTTTAGAGTACTCTGTGTAGAATCGAATTGGTATCCCGTCAGGTCCAGTGGACTTTCCTCTGTTGAGTGATTCCAGTTGCCTTTCTATTCCTTGGACACTTATTTCGATGTCAGCCATTTTTCGTTTGTGCGAGGATTTAGAGAAGGAACTGCAGTGCGGTCTTCCTCTGTGAAACAGCTTTGGAAGAAGGTGTTTAGTATTTCAGCTTTACGCGTGTCATCCTCTGTTTCACTGCCATCATCATCCCGGAGTGTCTGGATATGCTGTTTCGAGCCACTTACTGATTTAAAGTAAGACCAGAACTTCCTAGGATTTTCTGTCAAGTCAGTACATAGAATTTTACTTTCGAATTCACTGAACGCTTCACACATAGCCCTCCTTATGCTAACTTTGACATTGTTTAGCTTCTGTTTGTCTGAGAGGTTCTGGCTGCGTTTAAACTTGCAGTGAAGCTCTCTTTGCTTTCGCAGTAGTTTCCTAACTTTGTTGTTGAACCATGGTGGGTTTTTCCCGTCCCTCACAGTTTAACTCAGCACGTACCTGTCTGAAAGAGCATTTTACGATTGCCCTGAACTTTTTCCATCAACACTCAACATTGTCAGTGTCAGAACAGAAATTTTCGTTTTGATCTGCTAGGTAGTCTGAAATCTGCCTTCTATTACTCTTGCTAAACAGATAAACCTTCCCCCCCTTTTTTTTATATTCCCATTTATTTCCATATTCAGGGATGCTGCAATGGCCTTATGATCACCGATTCCCTGCTCTGCGCTTACAGAGTCGAAAAGTTCGGGTCTGTTTGTTATCAGTGGGTCCAAGATGTTATCTCCACGAGTTGGTTCTCTGTTTAATTGCTAGAGGTAATTTTCGGATAGTGCACTCAGTATAATGTCACTCAATGCTCTGTCCCTACCACCCGTCCTAAACATCTGAGTGTCCCAGTCTATATCTGGTAAACTGAAATCTCCACCTAAGACTATAGCATGCTGAGAAAATTTATGTGAAATGTATTCCAGATTTTCTTTCAGTTGTTCAGCCACTAATGCTGCTGAGTCGGGAGGTCGGTAAAAGGATTCAATTATTAACCTAGCTCGGTTGTTGAGTGTAACCTCCACCCATAATAATTCACAGGAACTATCCACATCTACTTCACTACAGGATAAACTACTACTAACAGCGACAAACACGCCACCACCGGTTTCATGAAATCTATCCTTTCTAAACACTGTCTGTGCCTTTGTAAAAATTTCGGCAGAATTTATCTCTGACTTCAGCCAGCTTTCTGTTGGTTGGTTTTTTGGGGGAAGGAGACCAGACAGCGAGGTCATCGGTCTCATCGGATTAGGGAAGGACGGGGAAGGAAGTCGGCCGTGCCCTTTGAAAGGAACCATCCCGGCATTTGCCTGGGGCGATTTAGGGAAATCACGGAAAACCTAAATCAGGATGGCCGGACGCGGGATTGAACCGTCGTCCTCCCGAATGTGAGTCCAGTGTGCCAGCTTTCTGTACCTATAACGATTTCAGCTTCAGTGCTTTCTATAAGCACTTGAAGTTCTGGTACTTTACCAATGCAGCTTCGACAGTTTACAATTACAATACCGATTGCTGCTTGGTCCCTGCATGTCCTGACTTTGCCCCGCACCCTTTGAGGCTGTTGCCCTTTCTGTACTTGCCCGAGGCCATCTAACCTAAAAAACCGCCTAGTCCACGCCACACAACCCCTGCTACCTGTGTAGCCGCCTGCTGTGTGTAGTGGAGCTTGAAGTTTTGTTAACTGTTGTTATCTGAGAAACAATGAACGGAAAGTTAACTACACAACAGTGTGCACATTTGTTTTGCGAACAAGATAGAAACATGGTCATAATTACAGTGATTAGTGTGATTTTAATATAATGTTTTCCAAACATCCAATCTCCATCTTAACAAGATATCTGCAAATTGGATTTATTAAGATTTGAAGAGACTGTGTCAATGGTGGAGCTTCTTCATTTAGGTAGGCCAAAGTCTGCTACTGACTAAACCTCAAAGAAAAGTGTCCAAGGATTATGGAATTGCACCTTCATTTAGGTACGCCAAAGTCTGCTACTGACTAAACCTCAAAGAAAAGTGTCCAAGGATTATGGAATTGCACAACCAAGCCCACAAAGAATTCAGAAACACCTGAAAGAGATCATATAGGCCTACTTTACTTCAAACCCTAAATGAAAATGATCAAGATAGGCGTATGGAATTCTGTATTTTATACACACTGCGACAAAAATCAAGATGTAAGTTGTGCAAAAGTATTCATTGGAGTGACAAAGCAACTTTTTAGGTGAATGGCAGAGTGAGCAGACATAACTGTGTCTACTGGGATTCTACAAATCCACTTGTGGCAATGGAGAATAGTCCATTTTTAGAACACAGGAAAGTTTATGTAGTGACAGGATGGGGCACCCCAGCACTATGCAGTTACTGTCACGGACTTCCTAGATGAAAAAATTTGATGAACGGATTGGCAGACAGGGTACTTAATGGATGGCCCTCACAATCCCCAGATATATACCATCATAACTGTTAACATCTACATCCCATTGTGACACAAGACAGTCAATGGCTACATGGCAATGTGTTTGCCATTGCCTACAGAATCATGATTATACTCAGGTGTGCAGCTCTTTGGAGCAAATAGAGAGCCATGAATGTCATTCTTCAGAGCTCCAAACATATGGAAACCACATGGGGAGAGAATGGACCCTTATGGAGGACATTTAACGGCTTCCAGCAAAACTTCTGCAGCATATTCAATATATCCTTGGCAACATGTGGGCCAGCATTATCCACCAAGAGAACGATGGTATCTGTCAACATTCTTGAGCATTTGGACTCAAGGGCAAGTTTCAATTTTTACAAAGTGTCCACGTGCTACTGTGCATTAAACGTGTTGCCGTGTTCCGGAAAGTGGATGAGAAGCAGGCCCTTGCAGTCGAAGGAGGTCATGACTTTCCAGGAGCTGGTATGCCTGTTGTTTCAACTACCGTGCAGAAGTTTTGCTGGGAAACCCTTACACATCCTCCATAGTCCTGATCTCTTCCCTTGTGATTTGCAAATTTTTGGTGCCCTGAAGAAAGACATTTGTGCCCACTGACTTGCCTTGGACAAAGAGATACACCCTTGGGTACAATCATGATTCTGTAGGCAACTGCAAACTTTTTGCCATGAAGTCATTGACAATTTTTTCTCACACTGGAACAAATGTATTACAGTTACATTTACTACATTTGTAATAATAAACAGTTTACTTACTTTTTTCAGTCTGTTTGGTTTTCATTTGACTGCCCATTACACATATACATACAGGGTTACCCTGATTGAATAGTTAATTTTCAGGGATACGGCAGGAACAACCAACTGAAGGAAAAAACTTCATATGAATATGTTATGTTCTATTCCAAATTGTTTCTGAGATAGAACACATTTTACAAACGTCATCATTTTTTCTGTATTATTCAATACATTGTCAGGTTAAACATTAAACCATGTGCTTTAATAACTATCAGCATGTGCCCGTGGGACATAGATTCGCACAGAAGGTAGCTGTGTTGCGGTAGTTGGACCACACTGCACCATTTCAACAGTGTGTTACGGAAAATGGGAACTTGAAAAAATCCCTGTTTCATGTAATGCACAGAAAGCTCTAGTAAACTCTCTATGACCAGGAATTCCAGATGTCTGAAAGTGCTGACAGTATTCTTCTTCAGCAGCAGCAGTACAACCATTGCACAAACCATAAATGTCTGCCATATCTGCATAATCTTCATTAATAAAGATGTGTGGAATTTTAACCAGTAAATGTACAAACACAGTTAACTGATGCTTCCCTCTGATACACTCTCAATCCCTCGCACTACTTCACTTACATCGCACCATGGATGAAAATGCATTCAGCACACTAGTTCCATGGCAGAAAGGCATCCTGAGCAAAGAGGTTCCAGGCAACAAGGTAGGTTGGGCTCAAATAAGAAGCCACAGAGTTTGGGTAGGTAAAACACATATATGCATATTATTATATCAAAAGCAAATGTACATTAAATGTGTTCTATCTCAGAAACCATCTGGAATAGGGCTTATGTTGATATGAAATTTTTTGCTTCAAACAAGCATTCCTGTCATATCCCTGAATATTGACATTTTCCTCCTCTCTCTCTCTCTCTCTCTCTCTCTCTCTCTCTCTCTCTCTCTCTCTCTCTCTCTCTCTCCCCCCCTCTTTCACACACACACACACACACACACACACACACACACACACACACACACACACGAGACAATCATCACGTCCAGCAATTCCGTATGTTGCAGCAATGCCTCAGTGTGCAGTCATACTTGTAAACTCGTGTACTCACTCTCCTTTCTAAGCAGATTGAGTCCGCTTGTACCTGACAACAGGCTAAAGTGATGAGTTTTCAGTTAAATGAGCAGTAGCAGAGGCTTCTAAATTGAATCTCCAAGCACACAGACACAGGAAGTTTGGCAATGACATCACAGAACATCACTGGCGAGTTTAAAGTTAATATATAAGCTGATCCCTGATTAATAACACAAACAGATGAAGAACATGGATGTAAATATTTGATGGGATGTAAGAGTGCAAAAAAGATGCAAGGAGAAGCAATAAGATACTTCCAAAATTGCAAAACCAAACTGGCATAGGTAAGTTTCAAAACATTGTCATTCGGAAAAACTTAAGTGAAAGGTGCTAGCGAAAACTTACACAAGCAAGTACTGAAGCGGTCTGGACATCTCCAGTAGATGTCAAAAGACTGCTTGATAAGGTAAATGGAGGAAGTAAAAGTGAGAGATAAGATAGGACTAAAGCCCTCAAAAATGACTTTTTAAGGCTGATCTGAAGATTCACTGCAGGAGAAGGGACTACTGGAGAGTGAGGCAGTACGCAAAGTTCCATATGGCAAAAGATTGACGTGCCTCATTGTCCTCTACGCTACAGGGTAGATGAATATCAGTTTAACTATACAGTAAATGTTACACAAATGAAAATTGTCACCTAGGCAAAATGATCACCCTGAAATGCTTGGCAGAAATCTATAATAAGGCACTAAATTTCAAACAGTTCTGTATTCAAAATGATTTGATACTTTCCAAGATTTTTAGATAGACAGCTACTGTGCACAGCACCTTTATCAGATCTGATATGTCTTCTCCTAGATTAAACTTTTCACATTTGTAATCAAACTGTAACAGTTACCATTATTAGCAGAAAACTATAAGAGATATCACTATTACCAAAACCTGCACAATGCATTAATAAAAATTCACTCAAATGAGAACATATCAAAAGTTGCTTATTTTACAAATAATAATCTTTTTAAATATATTGGTAAATTTCGGCAACTGCAGAAGATTCCAAGCTTCCAAACCTGTGTTGACCAGTTAAAGGAGCATCAGGTAAATTCAGCAACAGCTCGTAGCGGCCATCACCTCCAGCACGCCAGATGTAGACTTCTTTGTCTTTTCCACCTGATGCAAGCAACATGTCTTTGTTCTCCTCTTGCTGACTGCACACATTTTGGCTGACAGGGCACCATGACAGTGATACAACTTCTGTCGAATGACCACGCATTCGATACAGAATTTTACCATCACCTACCAAAGAAACTATTTTAGATGTTGTAACAGCTGTATTCAGTTGGGTAACAGTAAAAATTGTGAAACAAATATGTTCAAATACTGGCACATTATTTTGCATTTCTGTTAGATATAGGTTTGCAAGCTTTCTCTGACAGATGCTCCTGTCACACTTTTCACAAATAGGCCACTTCACTGTAAATTAACTTTCCCCATTGTGCACTATAGTGATTGTGTGGGAGTTGATGATGTGGTTGCAGAGATATGAGTGAACTGATCACCATCACATCCTGGTGGTCACTGGGGTATCATTTGTCTTTTTTTCGTCAATATACATTTCATGGAAAAAATATGGGACTGTTCTATAATGTTCTCAAGCTTTTATGAATATTTCTCAGTGTTTATGAATATTTTCAAATGTTCTACAATATTCTTGAATGTTCTGGGATGCAACTTGGAAATGGTACATATCACATTGATCTTCACTCTGGAAAAATCGTCTTACCCAATGAGTTGTGCAATATAATAAAGATAGCTGCGACTACAGAATAAGCAGTCGTGGACCAAGGCAAAATAAAACCAAATCAACTTTATTTCTGTGTTGTAGCAAGTGGCAAAGGGGTCAATGTCAGTTCACCAGTGGTGTGGCTGAAATTTATATTCTGGAACTAACCCTTCCAGGCTTAACATACTGAGTTCACTCAATGAGTCTACTCAACCCCACAAGATTTCAGGTACAATCACCACGGAGCATTTTGATAATCACAGTATTACCCCAGGTGGTCAATTCACTGCCAGTATTACTGTCACAACTGGTCTTTCGGATTCTGAGGCAGCCAGGTTAAACTGCAGTGTGATTCAACAGAGGGTGTCCGAGTCTCTGGTCAACTTAAAACAGAAAGAAATAATTTTTTTCCAACACTTAACATACCAACACTTTTGCAACCAGGTAAACTTCATAAATTGGGAGATACATTAAAAGAATAGAATATTCAAATTCTGCCAATTCCAGGAACACAAATGATGGACAATAACACCATGGATTTCAGCAATTAGTGTCTTTTTAAAAGTAAAACTGATAAAAAAAAATACTTAATAATACACGACATCTGGGACTTGCTTTTGCAGTCTCCAAAAATATTTTTAAATCAATAATGGAGGTAAAACCAATTAATAGCAGACTAATGACAATTTCTCTTGAATGTGCAAATAAGGCACACATTTTAATTAATGCCCATATGCCAGTCAATGAGGATCACCATAAAAAACCTGAAGAAGTTAATGAAGTTTGGGAAATGTTAGAAAGCATCATCCCGAAAACTCCCTCAAACAATGTTACAATTTTAATGCTCATAATAGAGGGTGGATTTCCAGTGTGTAAATGGATAAACCAAAATGGTCAAGGACTTGTTGAAATATGCAAAAATTTTCCTTAAAATCATGTCATCACAGTTTAAAAAGAACCCTTCCAAACAAGAAACTTGGCAGGCACCCAATACATTTATTGGGGAATTTTTTCAAATCCATCATGTAGCAATTTCATACCCTAACTACAGAGAAATTTTAAACGTCCAAGTTAGGAAAGGGGCTAATATAGATTCTGACAATTACTTAATGCGAATAACAGTAAAACATCAACCTCAAAAACTCTTCAAAACAAAAATTGTTATACCAAAATTTGACACTGCTAAAATAACCCTAACTCTAACAAGCAAACTTGACAAAAAACAATTCACTAATTGGCAAAGCCTAAAAGAAGAGTTCATTACAACAGCACAAAATTTAATTCTGCTTCCAAAGAAACAAAAACACCCTTGGTGTAAAGCGGATTGTGAAACTGCAGTTAAGTCTGGGCATACGGCATTCAAAAACTGGAATAGCAACAAAAGTGAAAATATGTACATCATCTTTCTAACAGTAAAAAAAAAAGAAACATCTAAATTAATCTGACAGACTAAAAGAAACTACAAAAATACCCAACTTTTAGAAATCGAAAAAGACTTCCAAAAGAACAATACAAGAAACTTTTATAGAACATTCAAAACAAAACTAACTGGTTACCTACCTCAAAGTCTTTGCTACAAAAATGAAAATTACTGTTTGGCTCCTAACAACCAGGAAAATTGTAAGGTACTTGCTAATTATTTTGAGAAACAGAACCAGTGAATAAATTCCAACCACTGCAAATTAATAACTCCAACCCTAACTCTAAAGAACCCAACAAAATCGAAATAATTAAACAAATTAAGAGTTTTAAAAACAATAAAGTATCTGGGGAAAACTGTTTTGTTGCAGAACTACTAACTTCAGCTGGCTCTAACACTAGGAGAGAGATCGCTCAACTAATAGGACATATCTGGCAAATTGAGAAAATACCTGAGGACTGGAAAACTGCCCTAATCCATCTATTGCACAAAAAGGGGATAGAACTGCTGTTAATAATTACAGAAGAGTATCTCTTCTCCTGGTCACATAAAAAATTATCTCGCATTATTTACTCTATCAAGCAGAACAGTTACAGCTTAAAACTGGTGAATACTAAGTAGGCTTTTGACCACACAGATCCTGTCCAAAACAATTTAAAACTAATCCTTAGGTACCAAAGGATTTCTGGTAACAATGTTGTATGTACATTTGTGGATTTTAAAAAGGCCTATGACTCAGTTGATCATGAATCTCTTTTCCAAATTTTAAAGGAGCAAGGGCTAGATAATAAAACTCTAACACTGATTAAGGAAACATTAACTGACGTTAGTGCTAAACTTGAATTCATGGCAGAAATTTCTGAACCATTTGATACAAAGACTGGTGTTAAACAGGGAGATGAACTCTCCCCATTACTGTTTAACTGTGTTTTAGAATAGGTGATTACAGAATGGCGAGAGCAAAAGTCAAGTCAAACCATAGATCAATCAATCAATTTAGAGTAGATTGCCTCACCTTTGCAGATGATCTAACAATCTTAACTAGGGATATTACCACAGCTCAAAACAAACTGAAATTCTTAAAGAAGTTGCGGAAGAAGTAGGACTACAAATATCATTCGAAAAAACGGAATATATTCATACACGCAACAAACAAGCACCAAAGTTTTTGAACACAAAATATGGAAAAATAAAAAGGGTTTCTCAGTTTGAATACTTGGGGGAAATCATACAAGAAAACACTCTGGAAAAAGTTGAGAACGAAGATTGCTGACAAAAAATGACAACTGCATTCAGATTAATACAAAATATTTATAATAAAAAAATCACTTTCTACATTCAGTAAACTTAAGCATTACAACACTGTAATTAAACCTGAATGTACTTATGAAACAGAAACATTAAATAGAAAGAGGAATATTGAAGAAATTGAAAAGAAAAAAAAAAATATTGTTAGGAAAATATTAGGCCCCAAAATTACTGATGGGAAAACTTATAGGCTGAGAAGTAATAAGGAAATAGAAGAATACGCAGACATAAATGGTGACATGAGAAAACAAAGATTTAAATATTATGGACACATTAAAAGAATGGCACCCACTAGGTTGACAAAACAAATAGTAGAATTCTACGAAAAAATAAATACAGCCAAAACTGAGCCAATTAAATGGATCACTGCTATTAGGGAGGATCTTAAAGTAGCTGATATTGCTCAAGCAGATGTTACAGATAGAAAAACGTTCAGGCAAAGGATATTTGCTTGGAAAGTTGGGCAGAGGGAAATTAGAAAACGGACTGGAACACCATGGTCTGGTGAAAGAAAGAAACTTCATTCTGAAAGAATGAAACAAATTTGGACACAAAGGAAGGCCAACCATCAAAAGTGACATTGATGGATTGTATCTCGAGTGGTCCTTTTGGGCCCGTATGTGAATAATAATAACAATAATAATAATAATAATAATAATAATAATAATAATGATGATGATGACGACGACGATGATTCACTCAGTGTTCCCGGTATGTCCTCACAAAAATGTTTCCAAACAACATCATAGAAGTGAAAATACTAATCAGAAAAAAAGGCAAATCAGATTTCACATCATGAATTCCACTAGTTTCAACTAACTTACCATTCAGCTTTTTAAGGCTCCACTTTCCAGTAAGACTAGTGTACAATGTGACTATCAAAAAAGTTTAAAGGAAAACATTCTACTGTTGCACGGTGAATTTAAAATAATCACGTTTTTACTACAGCCAACTCGTGTAGCATGTTCTCATGTTGAAGAACTGCAAAACTTGTTATTATTATTATTTGCAATCGAAAGCAAAACAACAAACGTGGTTTATGAGAGTACACTCTGAACAAGTTAGTCACTCTGCTAGAGCACTTCCTTTGCAATCCAGAAAACAAATTGACGTAAGGAATAAGCAAAACTGGTTCTTTTCAGCTAATAATAAGGGCAGTTTAAGACTTTGCCTGGATGGTCAGAAAATGAAATAAACAGGAAAGTAAAATCAGCCTACAGTACATTTGGTAAATTACTTTTCAAAATTAAGCTTCCCAAGTGCCCATTACTGAAAGTTGTACCATTTGTGACTGCAAGACATGGACTTTTAATGTGAAAAACTATCTAAAACTGACTGGAGTTGGAGACAGAATTCTGACTCCAATAAAAATGAAATGGAGGTGGACAGTACATGTAGCTGTATGTATAGATGCTAGATGGGCCAAGGAAGTTTGTTGTTGGACTCCAAAAAATAACAAAAGACTGAGGCAATGACCTAATGGAAGGTTGGTAGATGACATCAAAATACATACAGCATCAACATGGATAAGTGCAGCTGAATACATTAGTACATGGAGACGCATATAAGACCTCCTTATCCAGCAATAGTTTTCTAATGCATGGTAATGATGATGGAAGGTAAAGTGAATGAACATCCAACAAACACACACACACACACACACACACACACACACACACAGACAACTCCAGCACAAGTATCTTATTAATAAAATCATTCTATGAATGAAATTAAAAATATGTTCCCAGAGATTGGACCTGTTGAATATCTAGATTGGCACCTGATACCATTCCTGGAGGTCTGGAATTTTGCCACTAGTATCAGTAGGTCAGCTCTTGTGCAAATCCCACATGTGAGGGAATTTGAAAATGTTGGTTTCATGGCTCGGCATTCAACCAGGTGAAATACTGGTAATTATGGGTCTGACAAGATCATGCCTTTCACACCAACAGGAGTTGCTGCCAGATAGGTAGTAATTGAAATTTCGCATTTGGAGGAGAAAGTTTGTGATTGAAATTTCATGATAAGTTTCCGCTGCAACAAAAAATGCCAGATGTAGTAAAGTATTTTGGTATGAAGCTGATCCTGTAGGCACCATTGGCAAACCCCATCCCCTTACAGTGGATGGCATAAAAAATCTCCAAGCAAGTAGGACTTCTTGAAACATACAACTGGAACGCATAATGCAAACCACTTTTAAAACTACCTTTTAAATTGGATCAGATGAACTCTGCTCCCTATAACCTGCTGCTCCCTATAACCTGCAGGTAAGACACTTCATGATGTTAGATAAGGAGCAATTCAATTCAATCTACTAACAGATGGTTGGTTGGTTGGTTTAATCATTAAAGTGACCAAACTACGAGGTTGTCAATCTCTCCTACCATTAACAGACAAGCCAACAAAACTAAACACCAAAGGAGGACCTAGTGTGCAAAACCAAAGGAAAGAAACCCCATCTACACTGATACTCTGCAAATCACATTTAAGTGCCTGGCAGAGGGTTCATCGAACCACCTTCACAATTCTCCGTTATTCCAATCTCGTATACTGCGCGGAAAAAATGAACACCTATATCTTTCCGAACAAGCTCTGATTTCCCTTATTTGATTATGGTGATCATTTTTCTCTACATAGCAAAATATTTTCGCATTTGGAGGAGAAACAAAAAATGCCTTTGTTTTAATGATGTCCACCCCAAATCCAGTATCATTTGAGTGACACTCTCCCCTATTTCGCGACAATACAAAATGTGCTACCCCATGATCTACTGAAGGTCAACAAAGCCAAGAAAAGGAACAAGGAAGAAGAAAAGGAGGGAAAGGAAGAAAGGCAGGTTAGATGCCCCACCAAGGGAGTAGCCGGAGGCCACCAAAGGCATAAAGTGCAACGGCGAACAACCTCCCCCACTTACCAGAGGCACCCCACCTGACAACACCCAGAAAAGACTAGCGACACAAACAGGGTGAAAGAAGCACAGGAAAACAAAGGAAGAACATAAAGTTAAAAATAGTACATGAGAAGGGGGCAAAAGAGCACAAGAGCAGATAGGGCGAGGGCTGGAGTGGACCACTGTGGCATCATCTGCAAACACCAAGGGTAGTCATGATCAGTTTGTGGGGCACTCAACTGCGCGGTTGTCAGCACCAGTACAAATTTCCAACCTTCGCTCAGTCCAATCTCGCCACTTTCATGAATGATGATGAAATGATGAGGACAACACAAACACCCAATCATCTCGAGACAGATGAAAATCCCTGACCCCGCCGGGAATCGAACCCAAGACCCCATGCTCGGGAAGCAAGAACGCAACCACGAGACCATGAGCTGCAGACACATGTCAGGAAGATTATAAGTCTGGCACAAAATCAGAACTTCATGGCATAATACCGATCGATGGTCCAATGTCGGAAACTGATTGTGAGGAAGTTTGCCAATAGTTAATTTAGTCAGTCTGTCAGTGATTTTGTTCGCCGGGATCACAATGTGACCTGGGGTCCAGACAAAGACTACTGAGTGTACACATTGTTTGAGGGCACCAAGGGAATCCAGGAAAATCAGGACCAAGGGATGGAAAGGGTAATACTGGTCAAGAGTTTGTAAACTGCTCAAAGTGTTACTACAGATAAGGACAGAGTCAACAGAGCAGGAATGGATATGCTCAAGAGCACGAGAGAGAGTTACCAATTCCGCAGTGAAAACACTGCAGCCATAGGGCAAGGAGCGGAGTTAATTAAATCCCTCATTAAGGTAGGCAAAGCCAACGAGACCAGCACACATCAAGCCATCAGTATAGACTGCTACTGAATCCCAAAATGCACTGAAAATGGAGAACAACTGGCAGTGGAGGGCTGCAGGGTCAGCAGAATCTTTTGAACGTTATCATACCTCAAGACAGAGCTGTGGATGGGGGATGCACTTCGTAGGTATACGTGAGTAGGCAAGATGAAGAGATGTTAGAGGGGAAATCTGGAGTTCAGAAAAAAAGGGTCCAGATGCAGATGGCGTTTGTAACTCCATACCTGGGCTGCCATTGTGAGAATTAGATTTCCGTATCTCAAAAGAGGAGATGGTAGTTTGGGTGCTGTGGGAAGAAGTTTATGTGTAACACATACGTGATTAACTGTTGTTGGTGCGGTACCTGCAACTAAAGGCACCAGTTGCCAGTCATACGTCACAAAGGTGTATCGGATCTAGTATTTGTAAAGTCATAGGTGATGCCAAGCCATATGCGAGACTCCCATAATCTTGATGGCACTGGACCAATGCTGTGTAGAGCCATATCAGAGTAGAGTGGTCTGCACCCCGGTTGGTGTTGCCAAGGCATCAAAGAGCATTGATATGTGACCAACAGGTCCACTTTACCAGACAAAGATGGAGAAGCCATGTCAACCATGCATCCAAGACCAATCCCAAAAGGTGGTAAGAGTCCACCATGTTGAGGGATTGGCTGTCAAGGTTGAGATGTGGATGGCGATGGACTGGACAGTGAAGACAAAAATGCATAATGCAGGTCTTGGCAGCCAAAAAATGGAAGTCAAGAGTTAGAGCCTGAGATTGCACTTGGTACATTACTACCTGCAGTCTACGTTCAGCAATGCCTATTGTAGATGAACAAAAATAAATGTAAAACTCATCAGCATACAAAAAGGAGGACAACATAGGCCCCCACAGTCACCACCAGACCATTGACAGTCACTTGAATGAGAGGGGCACTCAAAACAGAACCCTGCAGAAACCCACTCTCCAATAGATGGAAGTTGCTATGGAAGGCACCATCCTGTACCTGAAAAGTGCGGAATGAAAGGAAGTTCTAGAGAAAAATCAAGACCGGCCACCAGTCACTCATGTAAGTTGGCAAGGATGTGCTGGCATCATGTGGTACCATAACCTTATACAGCTCAAACAACACTGTGTTGATGCCGGACAAATGCCATTTGGATAGCAGACTCTAGGTGGATTAAATTATCTGCAGTGGAGCTGCCTCAGTGAAAACCACCCTGGGTCGGAACCAAAAGATTCTGGAATTCAAGGATCTAATACAACCTTTGACACATCATACATTCAAGTAACTTTCAAAGGACATTGGTTAAAATACTCGGATAGCTATCCATCTGACGAAGTAGTTTACCCGATTTTGAAACTAAAATAATGACACTTTCTCTCCACTGGGAAGGAAATCCCCCCTTGCTCCAGACACGGATGAAAAGGGCAAGTACACAAAATTGACTAGTCACCAAAATCTGTTGAAGGATTTGGTTTTGTACCTGATCTGGTGCAACGGTTTGCACCTGGTATGCTCCAGGAGCCAAGTTAGGGTAGACAGTAAGGGCAATGGCGAATTCCCACTCGCAAATGGAGCATTGTAAGGCTCCCGGTGGCGGAGAATGCAAGATAAAGGGAGTCTGTCTAGAAGGTGTTTGAGAAGACAGAATGTGGGAGAATAGTGGACGACACTGAGGCCTGGGTGAAATGCCAAGCAAAATGCTCAGCGGTAAAATCCAGACTGGTGAGAATAACACCATTCAGGGAAATTCTTGGGACACCAGTAGGAGAGCGGCGGCCAAAAATGCGCCTGATCTTTGCCCATGTCTGCAAAGAGGGAGTGTGTGGCACTATGACAGCGACATATTGTTCTCAACAAATTGATTTCTGGCGTTTAAGAAGGTAACGGGCCTGGGCATGAAGCTGTTTAAAGGCCAGGAGATGTTCAAGAGATGGATGCCGTTTGGAGCCTTGAAGGGCACTAGGGTGCTCTTTGATAGGTGCAGCAATTTGGGGGTACCACCCAGGGACACTCTTCTATCGGGGAGAACCCGAGGAAAAAGGAATCGCCAAAGCAGCTGCCAAACAGATGGCGTCAGTCAAACTCCATATGGAGTCATCAATGTTGTCGTGTGGTGGAGCGGTTGAGATGTCAGCCAAGGAAAAGGCTTCACAAACCACATTAGTAAAGGCCCACCTGGGAGGACATCCAGGCTAGTGATGCCGAAGGGAAGATAAGACAATCAAAAAATTATCACTGTCGCAAAAATTGCCACGAACTCCCCACTGAGTGGAGGGGAGGAATCCTTGGCTACAGATGAAAGTTCAACTGGCTGAGAAAGTGCCATGTGCCACACTAAAGTGTTGTGGGCTCCAATGTTGAGGAGGCAGGTTATCAACAATCCTGCCTGAGTCAGTCATCACAGTACCACCCCACAAAGGGTTGTTGACATTAAAATCTCCAAGGAAAAGGAAGGGGGAGGGAGTTGTAAAAGGAGGGCAAGAAGAGCAGGAAGTGTAGGAGGCCAGTCGGGGGCGGGGGGGAAGGAGGAGTTGGAGGGGGGGGGGGGGATAAAGATTGCATGTTGTTCCTGTAGAGAATAAATCCCACAGAACTAACAATGTACATGCGGACCAACATAAAGACAACATCAGAAGCTCCCAAATGCCCAATACAGTGCCAGCAGATGACTTGGAAACCACAAACAATTGGCAAATGAGTATCCACAAAACAAGGTTCCTGCAACACAACATTAGCTACAGAGTAGATAGGAAGAAGAGAATGCAATTCCAGAAGGTGACGATCATAATCATTACAGTTCCATTGAAGGAGAGTAGTACAAGAGGCCAGATAGATCATAATTGACAGGGTGGGGGTGAAATCACCTGAGGCGTTATGTGGTTGGCAGGAGGGGGAGGGGAATGTGTTCCAAAAGACTTAAGGATCTTCTTTTTCTGTTTCAGAGGACAAGAAGAGGTGCGGTTGGGACAGTAAGAGAGCAAGTCACAGCAATATCAGGACCTGAAAGATAACAAGCAGCCTTGAGGCCCACAGAACATGAGTCTCACATCCAACTCGAAGTAAGAGGCTTCTTGTGACTGAGACACCAGGGGGGGAGGTTCCTAGAGTGAGTCCCATACCCAGCAGGTACCAGAGAAGAGGATATCTTCTCCAGCTGAGGAGAAGGAGCAGTTCTTGAAGAGGAGGAAATGGGGAACCATTAGGGAGAAGGAAAGAGAAGGGAAGGGAAGGTAGACAGGATGGACGTAAGGAGGGTCCAGGAGGAGGGAAATATGCAACAAAAGCAAAAATACACATTAAAGATACTAGCTGGAGATGGTCAAATTTCTGTTGGGCCTCAGAGTAGGATAGATGATCAAGAGTTTTGAATTCATGATTCCTCTTTTCCTTTTTTTATAGATTGGGCAATCTGGTGAGCGAGGAGAATGTGGGCCAAAACAGTTCACACAATTGGGCAGTTGGGTGCAAGGAGTCCACACATGAAGTGGGTGTCTGCTAATAGGATTCACCTCACATTGCAAATACATGTGACCACAATGGAGACACTGGAAACAACACATGGGAGATGGGATACAGGGTTTCACGTTACAACAGTAAATCATAACATGTTCTGGAACGGTATCAACATCAAAAGCCAAAATGAAAGCAGTGGAATAAACTTGATTGTCCTTAGGACCACTCTGGACAGGGCACACAACATGAATGCCTCACTGTTCCAGGTAAGTCCTGAGTTCCTGGTCAGGCTGAAGAAGGAGATCCCTGTGAAAAATAACGTCCTGAGTCACATTTAAAGACTAATGAGCAGTAATGTTCACAGGGATGTCTGTAAGTGCTAAAAGGAAGTCAACTGACTGGCAGAAGTTTTAATCAGTAGGGAACCACATCACATCTTGTTAAGTGAGTCAATTTCACCAAAATTATCTTCTCTGTATATCCGTTTTTTTCTGACTTTCTGAGCATATCTGCAATAGGTTCTACAAAAAATTAAAAAAAGGTGCGGATTGGTAGTGGCAAAAGTTTCCCAATCTGTCTTAGAACAAAGCAGGTAATGTGGAAATGGTTTCGTCCCAAACAGCAGGCCTGGCACTCCTCCCAGGGGGTGGTCAGGGAGGGGAAGGCTGAGTAAACAGAAGTAGGAGCAGAGAGAGAACCGTTCCCACCTCAAGAGATGGCTGCAGAAGAGTAGCCAGAAGCACAGAGCTTAGTGCACTTCATTTGCAGAGTGTCCACCCTAATACACCCACTCTGATCAGGGGTTCACCCTGTGGGCACCACCCAGCTGCGGCAAGGGTCACTTGGCATGGTGGGCTTTGCCAAGAGTTCTGATGACCAAAAAATACCAGCAACCCTTCCTAGGCACACAGGGGACAGTGACACCTCAGGTACCAGAAGTGTGATTCCTTTGTTGTCAGGTGGCTCAGCCAGAGGGGGACATAACCCACCACACAGACTGGCTACATGTGCTGGTAACCTTGCAGGGAGGGGGGAGGAAAGGGGGCTACAGCAGGGTAGGGAGGGGGCAAGGAGGAGGGATCATATGACAGTAACAGAATTTAGAAAGGGAAGTCAAAGCCCAAGGGGGAGGAGTGAAAATATGAGAGACAAGCCAAAAAGGCATAGTGGAACTGAGGGAGTAGGCAGGTCATCATAACAGGAGGAAGAAAGAACGGGGTTGAAGGCAGGGAGGGAGAGTAGCAGGGATGGAGGGTCACAGAAAGGGGAGGAGTTGGGATGGGAAGGAGCAGTATTGGGAAAGAAATGCAGTCCAGGAGAGAAGAAAGGCTGCAACAGCTCGCCCAGTGCATGCAACGATGTACCCACAAAAGAGCTGGGGGAGCTAACACATGGTAATCAAGAAGATTCATAATCTAAGGAACATTCATGCTCAGAATTATTTACTCAGTTGCAAAACGCAACTACAAATGCGTCAAGAACAGTTGACGAGAACAAAGTCTTACACGACAGCACTGTCGCATAAAACATTTTTGAACTTCTTGCCACGTCAATTCAGAGTAAAATCTCAAGCTTTCATTTTTGCCAGGAACAACTGACTGTCAAAACTGCTGTTGTTGTGGTAACGTGTAGCCAACAGACAGCTCCCAATTGGTTGGTAATTATGCAATGCTGTCTCAGATGGTGTCAACGTCTGTGCTGCTGGTGCCACCACTCCAGCCATCGCGTAAACACTGTGATTAATATCTCTGGCTCTTCTCTGCACTGAGAGCTCGCTTCCATACACCGCTGAGGTTATACCCACTGCCACAGTTGGAGATCTTCTCACACATTCTTACTTCTGAAGCCTCTCTAACTACAGAATCCCAGTATGTAGAAGCCTGGGACAAAACTTTTGTTTTGTCAAATAGTACTTTGTGTCTAACAATGCCAGAGAAGGAAAGTTGCTACTCACCATATAGTGAAGATGCTGAGTCGCGACAGGCACAACAAAAAGATTCACACAATATATGTGTGTGTGTGTGTGTGTGTGTGTGTGTGTGTGTGTGTGTGTGTGTGTGTGTGTGTGTGTGTGTGTGTGTGAGGCTGCGCTCAGCAGCTGCAGATTGACGAAGGGTAGCCAAATTTAATGCATGTTCATCAAAATGTTCCATCTTCATTTTACTGTTACGTTGATGACAGGTATATAATCTGGCCACACAGCAGAGAAGTTTTGAGCCTTTTCATGAACAGTATGCACCCAAACATCCAGTTCACTGTCAAGACAGAGAAAGAGGGAATGCTGCCACTTTTAGATGTTTTGGTACGCTGAAATTTAGATGGGTGTCTTGGCCACTCAGTGTGCCACAAGCTGACTCCCACCAATTTATACCTTAGTGGTTCCAAAAGAACAGCTGTGGAACTTGTGATATGGAGTCACCTTTCTCCAAGAAAAGGAAATGTGGAAATATTGAATATTTCTACATTGAGCCACTGATTGCATTCCTTCCTTTTTGTGGCGCTACATCCAGCAAAATAGATAGAGTCCTGTAAAGATGAGGTATAAAACTATTTTCCAACCTCTTAAGGAGATGCAAAGAACTGTTGAGGACAGTCTCGTTTCAGGATCCTTGGGATTTACAACATACCTTGAGTATGGATGCAATTACATGTCAGTCCATCAGCACCATATCCAACTGCTGTGCTGAACATGAACAGCGTATTAAAAATCATGAACTGGAGAGATCTGCAGTTGCTGAGCACAGCCTCACAAACAAACAAATGAGGGCAATTTAATGGAAACCTTAAAGGTGCTATATTTTCAACTGTAACAATGAACAAAATACACTGAATGCACGTATCATGTATTCCACCGCTTTGGAGGTGTGTAGATACCATGTTGGAGGAATTGTTTTGGAGTGTGTGTGTGTGTGTGTGTGTGGACCAGTCATGCACCTCCATTTTCACCTCTTCGTCGCTGAAAGTCACTAGAAGTGAGGTCTGCTGAATAAGGAGGATGTAGCAGACATTCAAATTTAATTTCCTGAATAGTTTCAACTGTTGTAACAGCGACCGGAATGGTCGCGAGGTTGTAATGACGGAAACGCGTCGGGTCCCGCAGAGCGGCCCACTAACAACAACATAACAGGAGAGGATGGACACGACCAACGAAGGACCTTACGACACAACAAGAACAGACAACAGAGTCACAAACCACAAGACAACCACGTCCACTCGTAAAAAAAAACACGAAAGTCAATACGCTGTCTAATGCGAGGCGATATGTCCTGAGACGCATGCGAGGTTAGACTGGCAGGCCGAGCGACAGGCAGGCACTTAAGTACTCGATCGGGGATGCTGCCATTGGCCGCTGCAACCACGTGTTCCACTGTGGCGCCCTCACTCTAAATGAGGGCCAGTTGGCGTGCGCCGCCACAGCTTACGGCGCAATGGTACAGAGACCTCTATGGGTCTTCGACGTCCATGACGTCTGGCGGGGATTCAAATTCCGCGGCGCGCAGTACCAGATCAACTGTCTTACAGGCTGTTTTCAGTCAGGCATTGCCATGGTATGGCAGTACCCCTGAAGTCAGATGTTCTCTTCATTTACTCCTGATTGTTGCAGGTGAGGCTGATTTTTTCAGTATGTCTGAATATGAATTATGGCTACCATAACTTTTCTATCCATGTAATGCCCCATAATTAATCCACTTGCATCCTAGAAGAGAATGAGCATTACTTTTCCAACAGAGGGTTAAATGCAGAATTTTTCTGGTTTCAGCAATGAGCCGTAGCGCCATTCCTTGCTTGATCTTTCCGTTTCTGGTTGGCGATGGTAGTAGACCCAAGTCTCATAGCCAATACAATTTTTTTTCCAGAAACGAATCACCTTCGAAGAGCAGTACACAGTGAAAATATTCTGCACTGAACCAATACTAATCTTAGCTCGCCCGGTTAGCCATGCGGTCTAACACTGCTTTCCAGACGGAAAGGCGTGCCAGTCCTCAGCATGAATCCGCCGAGCAGATTTGTGTCGAGGTCAGGTGTGCTGGTCAGTCTGTGGATGGTTTTTAAGGCACTTTTTCATCTGCCTCACTGAATGCAGGCTGGTTCCCCTTATTTTGCCTCAGTTACACTATGTCAGCAATTGTTGGACAAACACTGTCTCTACATACACGTACACCATAATTACTCTACCATGTAAACATTTGGGGTTACACTCGTCTGGTGTGAGACGTTCCTGGGAAGGGTCCACTGGGGGCTGAACTGCACAATAACCCTGGGTTCAGTGTGGGGCGGCGGTGGGGTGAGTGGACTGCTGTAGCCTATTGTGGGGCTGTGAACCACTGAGGGCTAATACGATGGTGACGAAGCCTCTCTGTTGTTTCTGGGTCTCCACTTCAATACAGTACAATACTAATCTTCAAACTTGTTGCTAATTCATTCACAGTTAAGCGTCTGTTCTCCTTTACAAGCTCCTCTACTAATGCAATGTTCTCATCCGTCGCTACACAGTGAGCCTTCCCTGTTCTTGGGGCAGCCTCCACAGAAGTTACATGGATTTTAAACTTCCTATACCACTCACACATTTAGAGCAATGATAAGCATGATTCATGATACTGCACCGTCATTCTGCAAAAAATTTTGATTGGTTTAACATCTCCACTAGACAAAAATGCATACTGCTCAGTTACAGTGTATGCAGACAGTGGGCTGACCATCTTGTTTGGATGCTGCTGCCTTTTCCTGTGTTGAAGCATTACTCTGCCACCTATCTGTCACTTTCTGAACCTCAAGAAACACTAATACCACCTACCAACTCTACTGCACAACTCTTCAAAATTTTGTGGATGTTTAAAGATTTTTCATTTGAATTACCATAATAAAATACTATTTGACGAAACCAAAATGTTGTCCTAGGCTTCTATAAACTGGGATTCTGTAATTAAAGAGGCTGCAGAAATAAGAATGTGTGAGATCTTCAGCCTTGGCAGTGGATATAATCTCAGCAGTGCATAGAAGCGGCTCTAAATGAAGAGAAGAGCCAGAGACATTTGTTGCAATGTTTATGCTACAACTGGAGCAGTGGCGCCAACAGCACAGACACAACACCACATGCAGTAACACTGCATAATAATCGACCAATCAGAAACTGCCTATGGGCTATATAATGCCACCACACCAGCCATTTTGAGTCAGTTGCTCCTGTTGAAGACAATGGAGATAATCATCGAAAGCTCGAGGTTTTATCCTAAATTGACATGGGAAGAAGTCCAAAAATTTTTTTATATGAGAACAGTTGATACTGATGCACACTGGTAATTGTGTTGAGAACCAAAAGCTAGTGCAGTGTATTCATTGCTTCAACATGGTAATGATCTGTAACTTGTGAACTGCTGCTGGAGGGTCAGAAGAGAGAGTGAATTTATCCATATATAAATAACACTGAAATGGCCTCCTAACAGTGAATGAAATACTTCCGATGGCAACAGCTCTTCATAACACTGAAAACAAAGCCTTGAGGGACTCCATTCTCTTGTCTGAACAGTTCCAACAGATTTCTCCATACTGACAGCAGAAGAAAACTGCAAGAGAAAGGGTCATAATGAATGTGCATAAATATTCTCAAAAGCTCATTGGTGGAACACTGACAAAATACACCTCCATGTATTACTGCACACCTTTTCAAGACTGAAATAGATCCTAATGAGTTGTTGCTTGCATAGCAAAGTTGAAAAGCTACCTTCAACAATATCAAGGTATCAGCAGTAGAAGGATATACTCTGAAATAAAAACTGAAAGTGACTTAGGAGCTGCCTGCACATGGAAGAACAACGTGGTACACAATCAGTGCCACAGGCCTACTGACAAAGTGGGATGAACACTTCGACACGCACTAGGGGCACTAAAGGATTCCCTTGGACAGTAGGTGGAGTTTCCTTTATTCCACATACAAATGAATAGGGTAAGGCGGGTATTTATAGTTGTCCTTGTGAAGCACCACTAAGGGCACATCAAATTTTCTCATAACCAGGTGTTGTGTCACAAGCCACAGATAGTGCCTAATGCAGCTGTCACATGGATAAGGTACTGTTGTAAGGTTTCTTGGTGATGGAACTCGTGGAGATTAGTGGTGGTAACCCCTTGTGCAATGCTCTCTGGCTGGTCTGGAAATAATTTCTCATGAAGCCAGTGAGCAACTCCTACATTAGTCATAAACCGTCGAACATCTCCCATAGTAATGTAATCTTTTTAGCAAAATGTATGAAGTTCAGGAATCATTTCACAATATCTTCTTGTTCTCCTTAATAATTAAGGAAAGCAAGTTAGAGTAATTAAAGACTCCATGACACATTTTTAAGAATAGTTCACAAAAAGATTACTTGGGATGAAATTTATAATGAACCAAATGCTAACACAAAATCTAATCTATTCTACGATAAATTCCTATCATCATTTGCAAATAGCTTTCTGCATAACTTAATCAGGAAGAATTAAACAGCTACATAAAAAACCATGAATCACTAGAGGGATTAAGACGTCTTGTGAAAAAAAGGGGAAATGTATAGATTGCAAGAACAAGTAGGAGACCCTGCAGTAGTTGCGCACTACAAAAACTACTCAAAATTACTAAGAAAAGTTATTAAAAAATCAAGGAACTTGCACATGATGTCAGAAATCAGTAATTCCAACAGGCTTAAGGCATTACGGAATGTAGTGATTTGAGAGACAGGACAACCAGCCATAGAACAGGATAACATCACTACTGAACTGAATGGAGGGGCTATAAATGATGAGCCACACATAGCAAATATATTAAATGGTCATTTCTTAAATATAGGACAAATAGTTCAGCACAAAACTCACACAGCATGTTGAAAAATTAACTCTCATAAAATTTAGTAATATAAATGTAACATCAACATTTCCTTCAGAAATTAAGAAAATTATATACTGTCTCAAAAATAAAAATGTGTCTGGCTTAGATGGTGTTTCCAATGGAGTGCTGTCCGCCCCCAGTAGCAGAGTGGTCAGCGCGACAAAATATCAATCCTAAGGGCCCGGGTAGAATTCCCGGCTGGGTCAGACATTTTCTCCATTCAGGGACTGGGTGTTCTGTTGTCCTAATCATCATCATTTCATCCCCATTGACACACAAGTCACCGAAGTGGCGTCAAATCGAAAGACTTGCACTCGGCGAACGGTCTACCTCAAAGTGCCAATTGTTATATGCTGCAAGCTATCTAAGACATTAGACTGTGCGAATCACAGTATTCTCATACATAAATTGTAGTTTTATGGGATTGATGGTATAGACAATCAATGGTTAATGTCTTGTTTAACCAAAAGAATGCAGAATGTTGAACGTAGTAGTTCAACCAATATAGTACGGGGATGTATTTCCGGCTAGAGAGAAATTAATCTTAGATCTGCTATTGTTCCTCACAGATTTAAACTAGATTCCATCTTATATTCAACAAGCAGAAATAGTTCTTTTTGCAGATGACACTAGTATTGTAATCAATCCAAGCATACATACAAAAACAGAAATAATGGTAAACAATGTTCTTAAAAGTGTCACTGATTGGCACTCTGCGAATGGTTGCATCCTCAATTACAAAAAGATGCAGCATATTTAGTTCCACATATGTAGGGCTACTAAAGCAATGATAAGTGTAACACATGGCGAGAAAATAATAAACAGGGCAGAAACTTCAAAATTGATGTGTGTCCTTAATGATGAGAATTTAAACCAGAAAAAGCACAATTTTGAAACTCCTAAAACAACTTACTTCAACCACATTAGCACATAGAACTCATTGCAAATCTCGGGGAGAGAGAAATCAGTAAGTTGACAAATTTTCCTTCATTAATGTCATATGGGATAAGGTCCTGGATTAACTCATCTTTCACCCTCAAGCATTTTTTATGACACAAGCGAGCACATGGAGTACTTTGTGTACATGTAAAGAATAGATGTCTTTATGTTACCAAGGTACCATGTAAGAGCAAAACCAGCTTTCTCAGCTTAATTAAACAATGACAAAATAAACTTACTTTATATGAGCTAAGTCACTGTTCAATCAAAAAAATAATGTAATAAATTTTCGTTATATCACTCTGTTGTCACGTACAATGTTACCCACTGTAACGATCAACTCAAAGCATTAAACGGCACAGTTGCAAGAGATCCTAACCAACTGCTTATTCAATTGCTAATTATCTTGTAAGCAAACACCTCACTGTAGGTATGTGCTGCCATCTCAGAAAGTGGGTCATTTACTTGACAGATCGTAAAATTTTTCTTAGTTAGTTTGTGGTTTATTTTATAATACTGCTGCTCACTTGAATGTACAACAGCACAACGTCTCACTGTGTTGGCTGAAGCAATAAAATTTTTAAAGAACAATGGAATGGTATAGACAATGTTGTTTGTGATTGGCACACTTTATACATAGGTGTGCCTTCTTGAGGGTTAAGAAAGAAAGCCTTCACTGCTCAAAAATGTGCCCTAAGAATATGTGGTGCTCACCCACAATCATACTGTAGAAATCTGTTTAAAGTATTAGACATTCTGATTACTGCTTCAGATTATATTTCTTCCCTCATGTATTTTGTTGTAAATAATACACTACAGCTCATACAGAACGCCAATGCACATAATTACAATGCCAGAAGGAAAAACAAAATTCATTACTCCACATTAAGGTTGTCTTTGGCCCCAAAAGGCTGTGCACAATGGTGAAACCAATTTCTGATAACCTCTGAAAAGGACACGGTGTTCTCTGCAACTACCTTGATTTTTGAATGGATGCATCGGCAATTATTGGATCGCGGTCATCATGTGATCCACCCATCCTGTCACTGAGGTGTGTAAATGCAGCCAACTGGATAAATAGTGACCAGTTTGTGTTACTCAGTATCCAAAGCGATGGCTTCCTTACAAGCACTGCTCAATATGCTAAATTTATTAAAATGGTGATATAGAGTGCCAATAAACAACCACTTTCTGCAGAGCACTGTCTCCACAGGTGGAGGAGAATATTGAGAGGTAAATGATAAGGACCTATACTATTGCTCGTGTAGCCCCATCCACAGAAGATAATCTTTCCGAAGGTGTAGTAAGATTCCTCAACAGTTTGCTCATGAGGCCGATGAAAGAGTGCCTCAGCACACATAATATGCATTAGAAAGTGCCCAGAAAGGAAGAAGGACTGGAACATCTGTACAATAAAAGTTAGTGAGAGCCACACTGTACATATTCTTGCTCCGTAAGATGTACACATTGCTAAAATAACTGTAGCAAGGCACTGAGAGGGGCAAGGAGCAGTATTCATTCTTGAGAAAATGTTTATATTATCTTAAAAAGATATCCTTTCTGTGAATGCTGTTAAGTGGTGTCAGGCTCATTTCCATATGTCTCTCAAAGGCACAGATGTCTTCTCTGTGTTAGGAGTTAAAGTTTCTCCACATGAATCTTGTCCACATTTAGATTCCACTGAGGTAAGTGAGTAATTTTATTGGAGAGGCTTTTCTACGTATACCCTCTCATCTTGCTGCCAATACTGTAAGCACATACCAGGCCACACCATCTGCAGCTTCTGTACAGATGACATTTTGCATTCCTTTGACAGTATTGGCGGAACATGTTCCATTTTGTCAGCAAGGTTTTTCTAAGTATGCTCCCTCATCTTGTTGCCAACATGTAAGCATACAGCATGCTACATTGTCCACTGCTTTTAAGAGATCTTCCAGAGTCCTTTGACAGCACTAGCAAACATATTCTGATGGCTTCTGAATCACCTCTTTGTTTTTAGTTCTTGATTGAGCTTTAGCTACAAAGTATTGGTGGTGTTTATTTTGGCGTTCTTAGGATGGACCACCCCTTTTTGTTTCGTACTGTCACTAGTAGCTTCCCATGTGTTCCACTCCTTGCTGCAGCTAATTAGATGGGTATTGGAATGAAGGCAATAATGTAAAAAGTTCACAGTGATGAACATGTATTTGTACTTGTTACTTTGTTGCATCCGGATGGCTGCATAAAATTTTGTCCCAGGCTACACTACCACTGAAACGAAAGGTAGAGAGAGGGTTTCATGAATGGAATATCATCTAACATTTTATGCAGGTATACAAGGTAGTTACAACTCCATGCAGCTGACTTTATTACAATAATTCACAGGCTAGAGATGTGCATGTGTAACCTGCTTCATGACCTCTTCCAACATTTGGCTTCTTGTGTGCACTACTCAAATTAAATATCAGTGTATCTTAAAATACTGAAAAAGGTTGTTTTTGTGTATGGTTGCCTTTCAAATACAGAAGACTGCCTGAATGTTAGTGACAAGACAAATGAATGGTTTCAAAAACTGATTTTGTTCAGTCAAATGAAACAACCTAATAAAACTAGAATGAAACAACCTAATAAAACTAGGTTCTGTGGTGACATCAGCTATATACAAATTTTGCACTCGCTCCCCAGGTTTTAGTGGTGTCAGTCATGTGAGACAACTGGCTGACTAGTCTCTTGACAGTTACCCCGTTACACAGAAATTTTCACTCCATCTCTGGGATGAATAGTTCCATTTACATACTTGCTTACCCTTTTCACTTATACATGAACTATAATTATGTTGTCAAATGCTGAGGTGGTGTGAACAAAAAAAATTTTTTTTTTTAATTATTCGGTGGCTTAATCATGTGTATCTCGGGCACATACTGTCACTTGTTGAAAGTATTTTTTGTGAAAATACTCATCTTCATTTGCTAATTTTCTTTGAATTTCTTTAATTAATGTAGTTTCAGAATATGAATCATCCTTGCAGATATTGTACACTGTAAATCGTGTGGAACTTATCTTGAGGATCACTTTCTATGCAGTCATACGATTTGTCCCATTTTCACACCACTGAATATTTCAGTGTTCTGATCAACATAAAGTTCACTATTAAGGAAGTGCACTATTCAAACTAAAAGATACGTACTGCCAGTAGATAAAAAGGAAATATTGGAATGACAGTAAGAGAGAGAGAGTGAAGTCAGCAATAATGATTTAATGACATGAAAGATCTAGATTGATACTGAGTCCAATTGTCTCTCCCAGCTGCCCAGAGGTTCGCGAACACACTTTCAGGCTGTTGTGTAGAGACAAGTTTAACTTTGAAACTGAAATAAGGATATGAATAGCATTTCTTCACACCCATTATATACTGTACCTATAACTTTTCACAACCTGTGAAATTTAAAAAGGTTTGTGTGCATTACTGTGATTTGTGCCTACATATCTGGTGATTTTCTTTACAGTATGTTTACTGTAAGGAAGGCAATGGCAAACCACCTCCACTAGGACCTTGCCTAGTATGACGGTGGGGGTCTCCCGCACCGTTCTCCTACGCTCTGTCAGAGTATGGGGCTTCATCATCATGTTTACTTCCACACAAATAAATGGCTGAACAAATGTTTACGAGCTAGATTCAAATAATTTACCCTTTAAGTAAAATGGAATGCAAACTACTGCTAAAATTTGGCAATGTTTCTTTCTTTTTCATGTACCCCTAAGGGAACTTTTTCACTCAACTTTGTACCCCAAACAATATATAAGCTAAACTAGTAATGCATTAACTGCATCTGGAACAATTTAATCCACAGCAATTTATTAATCAATTGCAAATTATGAAAAGAAGAATTAGTGTATATTCAGTACATAAGTAAATGAACATGTCTGATCTGGCTTACTCCCTGAAATGTCATCACAGTCCCCCCCCCCCCTCCCCCCAACAGCACAGGTATCCTTTGGGGTATGTGTACTCCAACTCTGTATCACTACTGTAGTTTAACATATGGAAGTAGTACAGACTCCGTGTTCATTCATAAGAAATGAGTAATAATCCAACCATACGTACAAACTACAACCAACTGAGTTGACTGGAAATAATATGTTATTCCCACAGACTGGTTTTACTCAAATAAAAAATGAATAACTCAACTTTTTCATTAAACTACAAGCAAATGAGTTGACTGTTTTCCAACAAAAGACTGAACAACTTTTTGTTTCACTGTTCCTATCATTATTTAATCTAATCTGGCAAAGTAAGTGAATCACACAAAATATACTGACATATTGTATAGTTTAACATATGGTATTCATCTAACATTTTACACTCAAGAGCAGTTCTGATTGCTTCAGTTTATGATTCTGCAAGCGATAATTCAATTCTAGAGGCATCTGACAGATCTTTAACTTATAAAAACCAGTTCAAATGCATTTTCAATATATACAGGGTAGAGAAAATTGTGTCACAAAATTTTACCCTGGATAGCTGATGCCATTAGGAACCAAAATTACTAATACTGTGTAGGTCGACAATGCACAAATTTTAAACTACGGAAACTTGGCGCCACACGCTCTGATTGGCCACGGGATTGCCCTGTTGCTGGATGCTCTTCACAACGCATGACTGGGAATGCTTTACCTGCCAGAGATCATGATGTATCCAAGGCGGCCCACAAGCTCATTAGTGGCGCGCCAGCCTTCCACTTTGATGGCGAATCCATCAGGATCCTAACACATTCACTGTAGTTTCACGATGAGACGTACAGGGACAAACCCGTCAACAGCTGTTAGACAGCATACAGGAAGTCTTTTACAAATTGTGTTGGTCCTGAAACGGACCTTTTCTGTAGCTAGGACATTGTTTACTTAAAGCAGTTGCTTGAACTGGCGACCCTCTGATGTGACAAGCTTGGTAACATCGAACGGTGTTTTGACGAACTCTTTCAAAGATTCGTGGAATTGCCCTGATGTGCGTGGTGACATGTTAAACGCGATCCATTAATTCCTGTTTGTTTCTAGGTGGTTCACGTCTGGGTGGGTGAATCGAATCTTGAAGAATCCCCACAGGAAAAACTCCGGTGGCTTGAGATCTGGCGACCGCGAGGGCTATGTCCTACGAGCACCTCTGCCAATTACCCAGCCGTCGAAGTGTTCATTTAAATATCTGCAAACAGCATGACTTATGTGCGGGCGCATCATCATGCTGCAACCACATGCGTAGCCGTATGTCCAGGGGAACCTCTTCCAGAAGGCCAGGTAGAGTTTCTTGCAAAAAAGTAAAGGTAATTTGCCCCCGCAAGTCGAGGAGGTAAACGGACCAGTCCAATCAGATTGTCACCAACAATCCATGCCCAAATGTTGAGCGAAAATCATTCCTGGTGTCCATGGACATATATGATGTGAGGATTTACCCCTGTCCAGTAATGAAAATTTCAAGTGTTGTATGGAAGGTGCACTTGTCGGTAAACAACACAATGGAGGGGGAAGTTGGGATCTCATGCAACATGTCGCAGAAGACACCAGCAAATGTTCATAGTCCGCCACAGGATTTAGGTCTTGAACAGGGTGGAAACTAAATGGATGCTGACTATCTCCCTCAAAACTGCCCAGACTAACCAATGAGTGAACCCCATCTCATGTCCAACCACTGGAGTACTTGTCGTAGGTGCTTCCTCGAAGCCCTCGAGAACAGTCTCTTCAAATGTAGCATCCTGTCATGTTTGAGGTCTTCCAGCACCACCATATCCCCCTAATGAGCCAGTTTCGCCAAGTCGTCGGTGAACTGCTGTAAACATTTGCGGGTGTGGGTGGCGTCTTGCTGGGTACCATTCCTCATACAACTGTCAAACTTCATGCACATTACTGTTGGCTAGTACATAAACAAAAGCCGTATCTTGTCGTTCTTCAAACAAATACTGTGCCGCCATGCTTACTGTATGACTAAATCACAGGTGATGTGTGCATGCTCCGAAGCGAAGCTTATGTATGAATGCCTCCGACATGAGGTGGAGACGAACAGCAAGACCTATTTGACACATGTGCGTATGAAATGAAATGAAATGTCGTGTGACGAGGGCCTCCCGTCGGGTAGACCGCTCGCCTGGTGCAAGTCTTTCGATTTGACGCCACTTCGGCGACTTGCGCGTCGATGGGGATGAAATGATGATGATTAGGACAACACAACACCCAGTCCCTGAGCGGAGAAAATCTCCGACCCAGCCGGGAATCGAACCCGGGCCCTTTGGATTGACAATCTGTCGCGCTGACCACTCAGCTGCCGGGGGCGGACACATGTGCGTATCATGTTGGGGCAGTGACGGGGCAAGGGACGTTTCTACGTGTGAACTGATAACCATAGCACTGCCCGTCAACCGACAAACGGCAACAGGGCAATCTCACAGCCAAATCATAGCACGTGGCGCCAAGTTTCCATAGTTTAAAAATGGTGCATTGTCAATGTACACAACTTTAGTAACTTTGGTTCCTAGTGGCATCAGCTATCCAGGGTTAAAATTTCATGACAATTTTTCTCCACCCTGTATAAGGATTAACCTTCTAGAAAGTTTGTTCTTTCTTTTTCTTTAGAACGATTATCCTTTACTACAGATTTATTCTGTCATTACTGAAATGTTTAAAAATGTTTTATTATAGTCTACAGTTGCATTTTTTATACAATGATAAGTTTTGTTCAGTTACAGAACATCTTTGGATTAATAGTAGTTGCAGCACAACCAGCAATTTCAGATGTTTTTTTTTATTACAGTTTCTATGAACCACACTGTATACAACCCTCAAAACAGACTGGTAACTGTGCAACTTCTACTGATCCAGTGTCGTCCTGTGGCCATACCAAATCAACTGACAATGAGGGTAAAATGAGACAGTACTCCATAAAAACGGATATTTTAATAATCAAATTGTTACAGGTTTTTCCACTCAACAGTATGTGCAGCTTTCATCAGCAGTTTAGTCTTTAACTACAGAAAACTATGGAGGACTAGAAAATCGAGGACTCTTAGATGGCAGTTCCAATTGACCTATCAAAAGAATTTTGAGCAATTTTGGTCCCACCATAAGTAAGGGAAATAAAAATCAATTTGAGCACGGCCCTGCAAACCTGCAAAGGTGTTGATCAGTTCAGGAATCACCCACACCCAACTAAAGCTACCCAAATTCCTCAGTGAACTGACCATTCAGAACTACACTGGTGTCCAAAATTAAAGCAACAAACCACTATTCTCCCGTCCTGTGTCTAATTCATGACATAATCATGCAAAATGTCAACAGATGTCTGTATGAACGTGTTGTGCATGGAAGATGGCATTTTGGTCAACAGACAACCACGCCAACAATGTCAGGGCACCTATCAAACATTACAGTGTTTGCCAGGTAGTCCCATATCTACAATCGCTGTAGCCCAATAGCTTAATGTGAATCGTTCTGTTGTTTTTTGGATGTGGCGACAGTTTATAGAGATCAAAACTGTCCTGAAGACAAGGGCCGGGCCGATCATGTGTAACATCAGGAAGAGAGAACCATTATTTGGCTGTAAGGTACCGCCTTAGTACTGAATCTCATTGCATCCACTGGATGTGTTGAAGTGCGACAAACAGTGTAAAGAAGGCTTCAGCAGAGTTGACTTTATTGTTGGAAGTTTGTTTCTTCACAGAAGAGAACATCTAGAGTGGTGCCATCAACATGCTACCTGGACAGTTGAACAGTCCAATGGCCTTTTCACAGATGAGTCCTAATTTGGGCAGGACAGTGGTTCTCGATGGATTCGTATATGGAGAGAACGTGGAAAATGATTTCAGAACCCAACCACTGTGGAAAGAGACTGGTATCTAGGATGATCCCTAATGGTGTGGGCAGTGATTATGTTCACCACTCAAACACCTCTTCATGAAATTGTATGGTTAAGTCGGCAAGGTTTAACTGCTGTCAGGTATCGTGATGATATCTTGGGACCTCACGCGCAGTTCTTGGAAGGAGCTGTAGGCAAAGACTTCGTAATGCTGAGGATAATGCTAGACCTCATAGTGAACAGGTGGTTGATGTTTTCCTGGAAACGGAATATATTGCACACATGGCTTGGACTGCTTACTCTCTCGATCTGAATCCCACTGAGCACGTCTGGGATGCACGAGGGACATGGGTTGCATCACGTCAGCACCCACCAAACCCTCTCCAAGACTTGCAAGTAGTGCTGCAGGAAGAATGGGCATTATTGGTTCAACATGAGATTGAAGGCATCATTCACAGCAGGCCCCATCATTTGTCAAGTGTGTATTACTGCCAGAGGTGGTCACACTCCACACTGAATGCATTAACCAGTTGTCAGAAAGTGTATGTAAATCTGTTACATTGGGAAAAAATAAAAAACACTTTTCTCTCCCACTATGCATGTTGCAGTTGTTTACATTCTGTATTCTCTATATTATTTCTGTTTCACTGTCACCTGATAATACTGTTTTGTGGCAAAATAAATGCAACCTTGCAAGATTTCGGTTTGTTCCTTTAATGTTGGACACCAGTGTATTTAGGAGGCACTTAGCTATACATTGCAAGCAATACCCACAACTGTACAAGCAACAAAACATCTGTGCAATGGTAAACGGTAAATCTTTGCTAGTATTAACAAGTAATGTAATAATTGAATACCAGCAAAAAAGATAACATGTGAGCAACTGAGACAAAACAGAATACAACAAAAACGTAAAATAAAAATACAAATGAGAAAAACGGCAACAAAAGTGTTAGGTGCAATGTTTGGAAATTAAAGGAAAATGAAATAAAATGGAAAGTCGGCAACATAAAAGAAGCAATAAAACAAATGACCAATTAGTGGGGCTATCAGCAGTGACATAAGACAAGGAAAATAAGAAACTGAGAGGTCAAGAAATTAATAAGAAATGGGAGAGATGTTATACATTTAAAATAAAATTAAAAAAAACCTGGGGACAAATTAGTATACTGAGCAACAGGAGTTAAAAGGACATTTTAATAATTCATTTATTGCATGTTTCTCCATTTGACAATGCATCACGTTCCCACTGGTAATTCTGTTGCTGACTACTCTGCACAATACTCTCTCTCAGAGAGACATCATGTAAACCGCAGTTACTACCTAAGTTGTAACACTACTACAGGCTTGTGTCGAGTTATCCATGGACTTAGAGGTTGCAAGTTTGTAAATAATAAGCTTGAAATACACAGCTAAGGTGCATATTTTCTCAGATTTGATGAGTTTGCCAGCTAACATGAAAGCAAAATTGCCACTTGTTTCGATAGAGTAAGCTTTAGCTCAGACTATTTGAAAAAATCTCCACTGAAATCATCTTACAGTCACCATGTTGTTTATGACACTTACCGCACATTTCAGACAACACTGGTCAAACCCAAGGACTACTATCAGATATTACTTTTTATCCGCAGTACGCTTACTGCACACAGTGCAGTCAGACAAACAGAAATTGAGTTATGCTTTGTCCATTACCCCATTCATCTATGAAAGTTAGTAATGAACAGTAGTAATTAATGACTAATGTCTTGTAGAGCCTAAATTAAGAATAATATGATGTTGAACAGTACACAAAAATGATTAACAGTGGCTTCACTCATCTGAAATCCTGGTTTTGGTGACACACCAATCTGCAGCATAGCCCGAGGTTAAGTTGAAATGCGTTTGAGAGTTGACAAAGTGTCAAACACTTCAGCTAATCCAACAATTGCGCAGAATTTAGGGCATCTATGTATCCCAACAAGTGGGACCATGCCTAATGCAAGAAAAATGTCATATTTAAGTGTAATTTATCTCTCTGTCAACAAATTTAGTTCAAACCATTATGTGCCTGTAAGAATCAGGGTCATTACAACACAAATCACTAGCACAAACTTTACAAGCACGTATGTATCCTGTACATATCTGGAGAATCTATAAATGATGGAATTTGAAATATATTTAAAATTAACTCTCTTTCAGTTTTGTAGACTAAGTACAGAGTTTAAAATCTGGAACAGAAAATCAGTGTCTACAAGCAACTGAATTGTCAATTGTCCACATTCTAAATATATATTTCATATTAGTAACCTATCACAGCATTTAACTGCGAAGAAAGAAAAGGGTAAATCAGAAAACTAAACTATAACTTTTCAGTAACATTGTCAAGTCTTCTTGCTAGACACCAAAATCAAAAGCACCTGAATAAAAGTTTTATCAATCAACAATGCCAAGTTTTGCCTCATGAACAATTTCATTTCACATATATATTATTTAGCTGAAGTTCTTGCATTGTCACACTAGACATGTGGAATATGAAAATTGTAGTAAAAAAAAAAAAAAAAAATACTGTATTTCCCCTACCTCTTATATCAACAACACATACTAATCCGTATTTTGTGCCTAATGCAACAATAGATTTTTCATGCGACGAACAGGAGAGGCTGGTAGGTAACAACTTTCCAGGTTTGACACAGCGTGTTGTGTTGCTTTTCAAATCCCAACAAACTAAATTCGATTCGTCGGCAGACACAACTAAATGAGGGTCAGCCGGTGACCAATCCATGCATGTTATCTTGTCAGCCATCTGGAATGCCAAACTCTCTCATTATACGGTGAAAAAATGTTACACAGTGTAGTATGTGTATATAAATCTTACGTACTCCATGGGCGTTATGAGCCAAAACTACGGTACACAGGTTTGTGTCCCACATTTTAACTACCGAATCGCCGCCGACAGAAGCCAGCCAGTTTGTGTAGCTATTATTCCCAACAGACTTACAGAAAGTTATGGCATTTACTTTATCTTTATGTGCTTCACATATTATCTTACAGTCAACAGTAAGTGCTGCTGGAGTGTTAACTAAAACTATATTATTCCGAGAAGCATAAGCAATGCGACCAGACTCCCCGCAGGATATCACGTTACTAGAATACCAATTCGGCGATGGGGGAAATATTTGTTCATCCATATCTCAAACATACAACACGAAATAAATACGTAAAAAAAGTTCAATATACAAAATCTACAGGCTCTGTAACGCAAAATATCGTTCACTTCTTGCGAAATAACAGCTGTTTTTATGCAAATGGGTTAGTCACTTCAAACCATCAAACCACATTTTCAAAACACTTGTTAGTCGCGCAAATTGACATAGCATAGATATTTAAATGCTGGATGACTGAAACAAATGAATGCATTCAAATTCGCCCGTCAGAGTTACTATCCCTAAAACCACCGCGACCTTCGACCATACTCGTTGACCATACTAGTATATATGGTCGAAGACCGCGACCCATAGAGTAAATATCTCTGGAGAGAGCATTACGTTCTGCGCATGTTTTCAACATTAAACCAGGATTGTCACGTGTTTTCGGGACTTCGCTGTGCGTGTGTGCTTTCCGCAGAGTTTGAAGTTTATAATATCAAGAGTTTTTGTTGTGTTTTCACCGTTTGTTGATAGTGTAATAGCGATGGTGAATTGCTTTTGTTGCTACGGATGCAAAGAAAAATATGTGAAAGGAGGGATAGTAACTTTTCATGGGTACTATGTTTAAAAATTTCGAGACGCATTATAATTATTGCTTGATTCTGTAGACCTATTTTTCTACGATTTTATGTCTATAAGATAGATATTACGGCTCGTACAAAAGCTTACAGACAATCGCTTCCTTTCGTAAATTTGCTAGTGGAACAGGAAAAGGAATGGTTAGTTGTTTCAGCAAATAGTATCCTCCATTCATTTATCAGTGACTTGTCGATTATGTATATAGATTTGAAAGGCGGGAGACAGGTAAATTCAATAGAGTGGGAGTCTGTAATTGTCTTAGTATAATATGTGTGTCCAAACATTTTTGTTTACGATAAAGTTACAGTAGGAGACCATGTTAAGTGTGTAGGACATGGAGAATGATTATGTGTGATTTATATTTTAGTTTCCCGAAGGATGAACAACGAGTAAAGATGTGACTCCAGAAAATAAGGAGGAGTAATTCTGTCCTCACAAAATATTCCAAAGTATGTTCAAAACACTTTGAAGAATAATGTTTAGACAGAGAAAAATTTGGACGTGTGTGGCTGAAGGTAGATGCTATAACTACTATTTTTAATTTTCCACAGCACCTACTACAATTTCTAAATTCAGCTTAAATACATTTTCTGCACAAATCAAATAAAAAACACAATAGTGTAGCTAATCAAAGTACACATTCATCTTCTTTGGTGTATTTTGCCTTCAATTTATTTTCTTCACCATTTGATTAAGAAGCGTAAAATATTAGTAAACATTCCCCAAACTCTTTCATTTATGTCACTTTCCACTTCCCTTAATTGTGTTATATGGGTTGACTGTTACATGACCAACTGCATTTGCTTTACAATACACTTATTCTCCGATCGCCTTTTCCCCCCCTTCTTACTCAGTCTACTATTTATTTAATAAACTGGGAGCAAGTACGTAAAATGCGTTAAATAAACACTTCAAAGTGTCACCAGTATGAAAAATTGTGCTTTAGGTCGCAAAAACGAGAAAATAAATACGCAGAAATAGCAGAAAAATGGACGAATCAGCATGGATATAATCGCTAATGTGTGGCAAATTCGGTGTTTTTCGGACACTTGCAAAAGTACTAGCGTACTGTCAAATCGTTTTGCAAGACTATCACTGCAAAAATGTACGTCAGGCTCTGTAATACTATAAAGTGCCGTATCATATCGAAAACTACCAAAAATCGAGTGCATCTGAACTGTGACACATATCGTAAAGAAGCAGAATGCAATATCACTTGCCCTTTAAAGTTACGTAGCTGGTTTATTCCTGGTATCAAATGGATACTGTTAAAATGTCTGCGCAACATATATAAATAATCCATGACACGTACGAAAAGAATCCGTCTGTACTAGGGATGCAGTGACATTCGAAATATACAGGGCGCTATACGGACAAACACACGACGTCCCGAGAACACGTGACCAGGCCGGCAATGTATGTTCAGTTGACAACACAAAATCTGCTCTGCGCTTGTGAATGCTCACTCCAGAGATATTTACTCTATGCCGCGACCATTGGGTACAGAGTAACTTGTGTCTGGGGCTTCGACCATAGATACTAGTAGACTGGCCTTGCTGTGCAGAAGCTATAGGGCTGGTGTGGCTCCAACATAAACCACGTGACTGTTGGCAAAACATGGCGGGATTTCAAATCAGCAGTCTGCCATCTTATGTTTGTATCGTATTTTCCCCAGATTTCTCAATTGACTGCCAAACGCTTCCAACAAAAATTACTTTTTATTTGCGAAAAATTATGCCAGAACTACATTTGACCTGGATTTGTTCACAGTACCATTTATAAATCTAACAAATACATCGAACGCCACTCTGGTGCCCAGCAGGACGAAATTACCATAACCTATCAATTAAAGTAAAATTTCGTTAAAATTCTTTTAAACAGTAAGAGTGGGCTCGTGTCAAAACTTTAAACATTGGATTCGCCGCGTTTTGAGCTCTAGTCACTTATAAAAGAAAGTGGGATATGGGAATCATGTCAACTACAGGTGCCAAAATTTTCAGTATCAATTTTAGGTGTACTTCAAAGGTTCATTTCCCAATATTTTTACAAAAGTTTAAACTATCAGTTTTAAAAAAAAGTTATTTTAGATGAAAGGTGAGACTTTGAAGTTTCAGAAAATAATTTTGGAGCCTACATTTATTTAATAGTATTAGAAGGTAGAAAAAATTCTCTTAATGTGTCGACTATAGGTGCTCTTACCTTATTATAATCTCACTTGAATATACAAATCCTTGCTACCTGTGGGCTATTAAGTGCCTCAAAATGAATAATGCATATACCAAAGTGAATATTGTGCACCGTAGTAAAAGATGTCAATTATGACTCAAGAAACACCTATAAAATTTCAACTGAAACAGTAGTTACAGCTCTCAATTTAACCAGGGCAGGCCATAAAATAAAAGTTCCAAGAGACTATGCAATGATCTTAATTTTTTAACAGGTGTTTCTTCACAGTTGATGAAAACAATCTCAAGGAAATTTCTTTTCAAGGTTAAAACACTGTTGTCAACTTCTGTCTTAAGATAGTCATTCTGTGGGAAACAAACTGCAAAATAATTCCCACAATGAACTGTGACAGCATATAATTTTTTAAGTAAACTATCTAAGGGACACTTTTCACTCCTAATATCGCAAAACTGTACTGACCCTCATCCAGACTAAGAGCTATGTTCCAGTGGCACAAACAGGTTAGAGCTCATCTGCAAAAACAAAAAACATTTGGCAGTCTCTCAGTACAATAAAAATAGGGGCTCTTATTTCAGAAAAATAAAGCTTGTACAGTGATCTGATTTTGTTCTGACACTGTGTGGGATCATGAGGAAATTTTTCCTTGCCTCTGCATAATAATCATGTGGGCATAAATCAAATAAAACTCCCCTTTAATTACATATTAATGATTATCATTGCAGTTTGTGAACAATTTGAATAGCTTACTGCAAATGCAGCAGAAGACAATTAGTCAACCTAGAGCTTAAAAACTCACAGGAAAAGTTGTTCTTACACTGAAAAGTGAGGTCTGTTTTCTGCAGAGTTGATAAACTGCCAATGCCATGCACAATGTCATATTTTCATGACTTTTGTATCAAATTTTGGGAATTGTTGCATATGAATGAAATATATATACCTGTACTTGCTTCACTCAAACATCATTCCAAATTTCTTACTGCAAGCTTATGCTACAAATACTTAGTACCTGGTGTCTGTAGTGGATGCATATTGCCAGAGGTGAACACTATCCATTGCAGTAACAACTGAGGTAGTAGAAATACTTTTGTGCTTGACACTCCAATGATATTTACAAACATGCACTGCCAACACCATGCACAATCTCACATTTTCACTAAGTTCCTTAGCAAATTTTGAAAGCTGTTGCATATGAATGAAATATATGTACCTGTACATGCTTCACTCAGAGCCTACTGAATTTTGTATTACAATCTCATCTGACAAATTCTTACTACCTGGTGGCTATTACGAATCTATAGCAGACAAGTTACTGAAGTGAACACAATCCATTGCACCGACTACAGTTGACTAAGAATCAAGAAACTGGTTTAAACTTTTACATGAAACAACTTTTGGGCGTTTGAGTTTGCATAGATAACATGAAAAGAAATACATGTGGATTCTTTCAAGTGCTTTTCTCATTTTAAATTTATTACACTTTTTTCTCAGTTGCTGCAAGTATTCAAAGAAAACTAACATCTCTTGGGAAAAAATAGATATTCAGAAAAAATTAACTGAATACTTTATTTCACAACATTATTTTATTTCTTACAAAATTTGATTTCACATTTTCTTTCTTACAACACAATGTTTTCCAACAGATTTATTTCTTATGCCCATATTATAAGAGGGCAGAACAATGTTTAACAGATAAAAAGATATAGAAGACACTGAAATGAGAATAAATCTAGTAAAAATATAAGGGCCCAAACAAATTAACAACACAATGTACAGACCTAGAAGGAACAAAAAATAAAAAAAAGACAGTACATAAATATATATATTCTGTTAAGAGCAAAAGAATATCTAGGTTTACATAAAACAAATGAATCCAATTGGTCTGAAAACAGAAGTAAAGTACAAACATATATTGAAAAAGGCTTTGTGGATGCAGTAAGGGCACTTAGAAAGGCTAAGAACTCCAGATACATCTGTCTGTACTTTGTGTAGACATCATGGTTCAAACATTAATAATAATGATAAACAACATAACATTGGCAATTATTAACTCTAATGTAATAGGGATCTGGCATAGAATATTTAATGTCCCTTAAACAGCACAGTTTTTGTGTATAAACTCCTCACACAACCTTTCTGGAATGTTTCTGTCACAGACGCTCCAAAATGGTGATTTCTAATTTTAAAATACTCAAATAAAATTGATTTAATTAGAGCATTTCTGTGATTTTCTGTGGGCTCAAAGTCCATAATATGTTCGTTGATGGATTGGAAAACACTACAATCAACATCTGCCATAGCACATGAAACAAGAACAAGCATAACATTTTTCTTTTACAACATTCCCTTCGCCTGTTGCAACCGATAAGCTTGCTCTGCTGCTTTGCAAATTTTAATAACGTCAGCAGAAGGTGTAACTAAACCTCCCACATTCTTTCTTCTGATTAGGCCAATGTCACTGTCCACTGCCCCACACAAGGAATTTGCACATTCTACACAATGTACTGACTTAGTCAATTTACGCACAATGAATCCTGCTATGTATGCAACAACATTCCGTACATAATTTGACAGCTGTTCAAATGAGACAACAGGAATGCTGTATGAGTGATCATGAGAGACTGATGCAACATCTAGGCCTAACTTCTCTGAATTACAATTGATAGCTGACGTAAACGGGTTAGACTGCATCACATCCAGTCCACAAGATACACTGAGAATGGAACAATCTGCAGTATCCAAAGTAGATCCAAATTCTGACCCTCTTACCTACTGATGGATAAGCAATCGTTTGTAGGCTGCTTTGAATTGAGCTGCTGTGGGATTGTTGTTATCACCACCATATCTTCTGATTGAGCTGAAAAATGTCTCTATGTGGTCCTGTAGCAATTTATATGTAAGCAAGAAATTTAGTTTTGTTTGAGAGCTGTCTATGAGGGAAACATATAATTTTCTTAGGCTCTGTATACATACAAGAAAGCCAAGGAAACCAGTCTTTCTGTTAGTATACAAAATAGATGGCCCGTTAGCCTCAAGTCTCAGCTTCTTAATATATTTTTCCACTTCATCAAGAAATGGTAAAATATGGCTAGCTGTCTGCATTGACAGAGGTGATTTATACCCTTTGGACAGGAGATTCCTACTATTGAAACACTCAAAAAGGTTGTTCATTGTCCTTATAAATTTAACTGTATGTTCACATCCTTTAAAGTCAGCTAGCTGCAAATCCTTGTCAAGGAATTCTAGAGCATTAGCTACACTACCACTAAATGTTTGCACAGCAATCCTTACATTCATTTTATGACGATACCACTCAACGTGTTTTGTTCTTACTTTTGTAGCAGCCAGAAGTTTCTCGACTTTTTGCAGCTCATGTAATTTTAATACATAATCCCATTTGATTGGATTTCTGTTTCCATCGAAAATGACACCTTTACCAGCTAATGTATTGCGTATTAATTTGAACATGTGACATGGATCAAGGAATATGCAAACATCATCCTTACATAGAGGGTGTTTAAAAAGAGATTTCATTCTTCACGTTGAAAGACAGGCCCCTAGCTTGTCTACCATTGCAGTGTTTACATGAGCACCATCAAAAGTAACAGAAATTACTTCTACTCCAGCATCATATGTAAATTTCAACACCTCCTTAAGTAGGTTTGATTTTTCAACAGCACCCAGGCCATTCACTAAAAAGTAGCCAATTGGAATTTTCCATGAACCATTAACAGCAGTCAACATGAATGTTAATGCCTCATTTGCAACAGGCTGATTGTCATTGTCAAGATCTGTACCATAATCTGTGTAACCAATAAACTTATTTCCACAGAATTCAACATTCTTCCTTATGGCAATCTCATCAAATGACATGGCACAAAGCAATTTCTTACCTTTGCTAATGAGTTCCTGACTCTTTATTCTAAGCGCTATTGCTGCTTCTTTACTGAAACCAGGATCCCCATCAACAACACTGTACCATTTTCTTAATGTTCGTGGATGAGGCAGTGATGTTTTAAAATTTTTCCTTACGTAGCTATATGCCTTGCTACTGTAAAAATTCAGTGTTAGAGCAAAGGTTCGAAGAACTGCTGGATACATATTTGCTTCTTTACCTTTACTGACACGTTGGAGCAACTTCGAAGTACCAGGTGGCAGCATCTGATAGCAAAAAGCCACATCATTTAAGCATAAGTATTCCAACCTGCAATCAGTCATACATTTAAAAAATGACAGGCATTGTAAATATACTTGCCTTTAGTAAATTAGCCAGGGATTCATTTATAACACGATTATTTTCAAGATTATTTATCAAAGATTTCAAAGACAAGGCTTTCTTCTTCATCCCACGAGATGACCGCTGCAAATTCTTTGACTTTCTGGCTTTGGTGCTAATATGCCGTCTTTACACATCTATCACTTTTTCTGCTATGCCAGGAGTACACAAATCGCTATTCGAAAAGCCCCCAATATACCTGAAACTTTTGTTTTTCGGGGTGTTCGTTTCCATATCGCATAACGTCACTGTAAACAAAACAAAAATGCATGTTTTGAGGTATAATTTGTGGGCGAAGCATGTCCGAAATGGCACTTAACGTAACGTGCTACAGTTCTATTCTAATACAATATTTTACTAACTCGCAGTTGTTACACACATTCTAACAACATTCAGACTTACAGGCATTGGAAGCACAGATTTCAGAAGACGAGGCATCATCTAACGAACGCCTTCTAGTGTGTGATTTACGGAGCTTAGGCCTCTTCGATTTCATATGCTCCGGAAAATCGAAAAGTGTCGGGATAGCATCACTTCTTAGCCAATTCCCTCCAGTCTTAGCCCTATGAAAACATCAGGTTTAAAAATGACAGATATTGTAAATACAAATTATAAATATACATTGTAAATAATAACTAACCTATCAAAACATTTCTCCTCGAAGTGTTTCGAGCAAAGGCGCATATGTGCAGATGGCTTAAAGTTTTTCCGCTTCAGGGCCTGTACCCAAAGCTGACTTCGGTTTTCATCCTTAGGGAACCTATGAGTAGGAATGAGAAACAGTTATACTTACTTCTGTAACCGAATTATCACAGATACTTTCCAAAATGTTGTATGAGTCTGACTTTACAGGCACCACTTTCAACACTTTAATTTACGTGATACTCTATTTCAAGTGTAAAAAACATATAAAAGTCACTTCAGCAGATTTCAATAAACGCATATGCACTATCATAGAAACACTTACACATGAAATGTAATGCCATTTCCCCCGACAAAACGCTGAGTACAGCCATAAGCGCAACACGAAACAACCATGTTTTGCCAACATTCACGTGACTTCAGCCCAGAGGTGTTGGAGCCACGAAAATGACGTCAGGGCCAGTCTATTATATTTATGGTCGAAGGTCTGGGGACAGCATATCTTGGTGCCGATTGGGTGCACTCGGCTGGCTTTGAATAAGCAGTTCATAGTGCTCTCTGGTGGCAGACAGCGAAAGCTTACAGACATTAGTCTTCTCATTCTGTGTCCTGTCCGCGTGGTTTTCTTTTGTACGTCTGTTTACGTTAAGACAGCTTTCATTTAAAAAATGAAAAACTAAAGGAACAATCTGTGCAGAGCAATATACGGACATAATAAAAGCTTTTATCATTAAACTGACCAAGATACAGGCATGATAATGAAAATTTTTGTCAAAATTAAGGTAAAAGTTACGTATTGGAATCCCTCCCCCCCCCCCCCCCTATGCTGCATTTTTCAATATGACACGAACACAGACGTATACATTAGGCTTCACTACCTGTCAATTTGTCACCATAACGAGATTTTCTGCTATCACATCATTTGGCTTCGCCTACTCATAACCAAATTGTCATCTTCCACTCTAACCTAGATCTCGGGCTGCATTGCAGATCAGTCCGTCAGCACAACCAACATTTCAGCTGGGGTCTAATGCATAATTTGAGCCAAAAGTAAGAATACTTACAAATGGACGTAGCTTCTTTCTTTACTTTAGGAGAGTGAAAGTCACTTGAGAAGCTAAGGGAATACAGATTTCTACTTAAATTGCAAATCCTTATTACAGTTTATATTTAAAGATTATTCTCCCTGACTTTTAATCTTGTATGTTTCAAATCTTGCTAACCCACAAAAGTATGGAAAGAACAATGTTGCCATCTTCTACAATCATACCAAAGAACAACGTTGCCTTTTTCTAGTCTCATACAAAATATTAGGCTTATCATATGTGTAATTTATGTCCTTTCATTAAAACTGAAACTGATGAAATGAAAAAAAAAAATTTGAACAATCTGATATAGAATGTCTCATTTGTTGTATGTGCAATTTAAAATCTCATTTCTGGGACATTTCTAAATTTCAGACTGTCTCAAAGAAACATACTGCCACCTACTTTGTCATGGTTCTCAACATAAAAACAGAGCTGTGAGAGCTTGCTTTGTTTTTTAAGTTATTTTCATTAGCAGTAACAATTTTTTGTTTGCTTTTTATTGAGCAGCGAAAATACTGATGGCAATCAGTCAGCACATGCAGATTTTATTCTAAACTCATACTGTTGATGGCACTAAAGTAGGTTTCATAATTAAAAACACGAACTCCTGCAAAAGTTTGCATGTTACTAGCAATTTCTGCATCTGTCACATCTTTACCAAGAAAATTTCCTTTGTCACCCACCACACCCACTATAAAACAGTTCGTCTAATTTTAAAAATATTTCATGCAGTGGCAAAAACTACGTAAACACTGATACTGCATAGAAGCTGCTCCAATAATACATAAAGTTCCGCTACTTAAAGAACAAATTCATCTCCAGATTAATGAAGGGAACCAGTCTTCATGATGTCTGTGCAGCCATCGGCGGTAAACACGGGATTCAGACGAATCCATGAGTGTATTACTCTATAGTCAGAAACGCATAGTGTTAGTCAGTTAATGTAATAAGAACTGGAACACTTTTCTCTTGTAAAACTATTGGTATTTTCTGGAGGACTTACCTATGTTTTCGGCTATGGGAAAATTTTCCAGAAATTTTTGTATAGTTCTTCATTACCGTAAACAGTAGGTCCAAAAATCTGCATAAGTGGCCTAGGCACTTTGATAGATTGTGATGGGAAGACTGCGACAATGTACATGAGCTTTAAATATTCAGTAACACATACAATTTTGAATTGCGCTCAGAATAAACCAAACAGGTTCTTGATCGAAAGGCAATTGTAAGCTTTCACACTCTATCAACAGGGAGTGCTATGAGTTGCAGACCCAAGGTCAACTGAGCACAACCAGCTGGCGCACCCTATTGGCACCAAGATTTGCTGTCCCTAGATCCATCGGTTTAGAGTGGTCTAATAACTGTTTCGATGTAGGAGTAAAATCTCTCTATCTTACAATGACATCATTGTACTGTATGCTGAATGTGTGGCAGTGGGGCTTGAAGTCTCCTACTACCATCTGACGGTGGGAGTTCAAGGTTACCAATAAGAAGTGACACAGCTGCATAGATAGCTATAATGTTGGCTGTACCAAGGATTTCATATAATGAGTGACCATATCAAAACTGAATATTATTAGTGGCTGTACCAGGATTATCATTAGCTGTATCCAAATCCGAGTCCTTGAAGATGATAAGAGGAACAAGGTGGCGGTGCCAGAGCTGGGGAGTTATGGTGCCAATGTGTTGCAACCCATTGACCATTTCGTGCAGTCATTCACATTGTCATAGAGTCGCCTTGCCTTCTCTCGAACAGACACCTTTAGAGAGACGATGTTTGTCTCCTAGTACAGTGTTACAATCCTCATGAGTTGAGGGGCAAGCAGGTTCCACCAAAGCACCTTAGCTGAAGGCGCTGGAGGGTCTGCACCCAGGATACACTAGGCCCTCACAGTGGAGCCATAGGTGAAGGAAGGGTGAACAACCATTTGGTACAGACAGAGCACGATGTCTAAGATCACTTCTCTGCTGGTGAGGAGGGGGCACAATGTTTTATCAGCTTCAGCCCCTTTTGGGTGATGTACTCTGCATATCGGTGGAAAAGTAGTTTGTTGTCCATCCGGACTCCTACACATTTGGTATCCAGGGACCATGGGACCTGGACGCCTGCAAAGTGATGTGATGAAGGATAGGGTGCCATTTAACGCAGTAGACCAGTTAGTTTTGTTAGCATTGAGGACAATCTTGTTTCAACAATACCAAGTGACCATTGCATCCATCTACCTCTGAGACAAGCAATGAGATGGTCTGGGTTGCGGCCAGTCATATAGAGCGCCTTATCATCAGCATATTGCGCCATTTAACGCACTAGACCACTTAGTTTTGTTAGCATTGAGGGCAATCTTGTTTCAACAACACCAAGTGACCATTGCATCTACCTACCTCTGAGACAAGCAATGAGATGGTCTGGGTTGCGGCCAGTCATATAGAGCGCCTTATCATCAGCATATTGCGCCAGGTGGCGCTGTGGGATGATTGGCATATCATTAAAATAAGTGTTAGAGGGTATTATACACTCCTGGAAATTGAAATAAGAACACCATGAATTCATTGTCCCAGGAAGGGGTAACTTTATTGACACATTCCTGGGGTCAGATACATCACATGATCACACTGACGGAACCACAGGCACATAGACACGGGCAACAGAGCATGCACAATGTCGGCACTAGTACAGTGTATATCCACCTTTCGCAGCAATGCAGGCTGCTATTCTCCCATGGAGACGATCGTAGAGATGCTGGATGTAGTCCTGTGGAACGGCTTGCCATGCCATTTCCACCTGGCGCCTCAGTTGGACCAGCGTTCGTGCTGGACGTGCAGACCGCGTGAGACGACGCTTCATCCAGTCCCAAACATGCTCAATGGGGGACAGATCCGGAGATCTTGCTGGCCAGGGTAGTTGACTTACACCTTCTAGAGCACGGTGGGTGGCACGGGATACATGCGGACGTGCATTGTCCTGTTGGAACAGCAAGTTCCCTTGCCGGTCTAGGAATGGTAGAACGATGGGTTCGATGACGGTTTGGATGTACCGTGCACTATTCAGTGTCCCCTCGACGATCACCAGTGGTGTACGGCCAGTGTAGGAGATCGCTCCCCACACCATGATGCCGGGTGTTGGCCCTGTGTGCCTCGGTCGTATGCAGTCCTGATTGTGGCGCTCACCTGCACGGCGCCAAACACGCATACGACCATCATTGGCACCAAGGCAGAAGCGACTCTCATCGCTGAAGACGACACGTCTCCATTCGTCCCTCCATTCACGCCTGCGCGACACCACTGGAGGCGGGCCTGCACGATGTTAGGGCGTGAGCGGAAGACGGCCTAACGGTGTGCGGGACCGTAGCCCAGCTTCATGGAGACGGTTGCGAATGGTCCTCGCCGATACCCCAGGAGCAACAGTGTCCCTAATTTGCTGGGAAGTGGCGGTGCGGTCCCTTACGGTACTGCGTAGGAGCCTACGGTCTTGGCGTGCATCCGTACGTCGCTGCGGTCCGGTCCCAGGTCGACGGGCACGTGCACCTTCCGCCGACCACTGGCGACAACATCGATGTACTGTGGAGACCTCACGCCCCACGTGTTGAGCAATTCGGCGGTACGTCCACCCGGCCTCCCGCATGCCCACTATACGCCCTCGCTCAAAGTCCGTCAACTGCACATACGGTTCACGTCCACGCTGTCGCGGCATGCTACCAGTGTTAAAGACTGCGATGGAGCTCCGTATGCCACGGCAAACTGGCTGACACTGACGGCGGCGGTGCACAAATGCTGCGCAGCTAGCGCCATTCGACGGCCAACACCGCGGTTCCTGGTGTGTCCGCTGTGCCGTGCGTGTGATCATTGCTTGTACAGCCCTCTCGCAGTGTCCGGAGCAAGTATGGTGGGTCTGACATACCGGTGTCAATGTGTTCTTTTTTCCATTTCCAGGAGTGTATATCTTAAAAAAATAATGTAACTATTTATTTAGAGGAAACACTCTCCTAGTAAATTTGTTTGTCCTTTGATTTATCGTGATCTGTTACTGATTTTTAGTGAAGTTAGTTTTTACGTTTAGCTTTCAAAAAAAAAAAAAAATACAAAAGAGATATAATAAGCAAAATAATGAATTTCGTAGGTTGCCAATTACGTATTTTACCGAGCGCCAGGCTCCCTACAAATTACTGTAAATGCAATAGCGTAGTATTACTCAGCTCTGAAATTATTACTATCGCAGAAAATAGACAAGTTTTAATAAAATTATTTCACTGAATTCCTTCAATTAATCTCACTGAATATTTTAACATAATTTCTTCCGCTTCGGCTATCAGACATTGTGCTGTGAAAAAAATGTACCGCCTAATGGCGGCTAATTGTTAACAGTCAGAGATCACTGTTACTCGCTCCGCAGCAGCTAGAAACATGCTAAATAATTTTCATTAAATATTCTTTTCATAAGATAAATGTGGTGTAGGTTCTTGAAATAACACACGGAGATCACTTTATACTAATATATTCGTACTAGGACACAGTTTATATAATTAAATATTTGCAATTACGTTACAGCTGAAACAAATGCTAGCGCAGCACAATAGCTTGCGTACCTTATTCCAGACAACACCAGAGCGAACAGAACAAAACAGACTAGACAGATGAATGAGCATTGCATTGTGTTTTATACTCTTACAAAGATGATAATACTTCTTTTAATTACTTACACATTATAATCTCATACAACAAAAATAATGTATTTTCTGCATCTATCGATCTATATTGTATGTTTTTACAGTTAGCGTTATTACCTTTCCCAGATAAATCGATGTTTGCAGCTCATTTTGAGTCACATACAGTCATTTTTATTTATGTTTCACCTTGATAAGGGTGAATATGGCAAAAGGGACACTACTAGGGGATGGAAGACAACACAGAGCCTTGAGGGGTACTCACCGATGTGTGACATATGCTCAAGCATTTGACTTTCTGAATAATCAGGAAGGTCCTGTCACGAAGGAAATCATCCACTTTCTTGACATACAAGTCCAGGATGATCGTCTACGTCAGCATTGTGTACACATGATTGTCCTGCCAAATCCGGCCATAAGAATTTTATAGGTCCATGTATGACATGGATTCAGAGTCCTTGCTGACTTGTTCTGTGACCCTGAGAACTTTTTGTTTGGCCAATGAGTGGGAAGTGACACCGAGTTGTTCTGGACAGATTGTCCCACCCACTGCCAGAGTCTGAGAAATGTTGTGTAGATTTAAATATTCCAGGACTTTCGCCATGGTATTCAAAAAGCATTAGTTGTTGGTATGGACCATAGGCTCCTTCAAGGGCTTGAGGATTGCAATCAGTTTTTGCTGCTTCCACTGGCGAGGGAAATGGCCAGTCATGAGATGTTGGTTCAGAACATTGGTGAATAAGACCAGTGGCTTCACAGGAGCCAACCGAAGTGTTTGTTTAAGATGTTGTCCAGTCCTGGAGCTGGCTGCCCACACTTCCGCTGGAAGATCTGTTGGACTTCTGCCAGGGACGTAAGGTGAGGGTCAGTAAGATTTGGACTGTTTCTGAAGGCAGCAACTGCCTTCTGAATAATGTGTTCATTCCGGAGTTCATCAGGCGTGAGGTCCTCGACGAGCAGTTGATTTTGGCCTTCAAATGCTTTGGCCAGAGTTCCCACCACACACAGGACATCAAAGTTAAGCCCTCTGCCATGCAAACGGGATGACTGGTTGTCACCATGGACAACCTCAGGGCTCAGACAACAAGCCATTCCGACTTATGATGGAGGAGAAAGGCGGTCATCTTGCCCTCCCATTGTTCCATGTTCCAATCAGCGAGGAGGTGGCAGAATTCGCGCTGGAGATGCCTCATGTGGTCATGTCCAGAGGGTCGGAACTGCTTCCACCACTGCAGTATTGGTTCTTCTGGATCTTCAGTTTGTGCAATAGGGGGGGCAAGTCATCCAAGGGGGTTATAGTCTGGTGACAATGGAAGTAAAGGCCTTTATTGCCTTCTGGATTTTCGGAGTTAGGTAATCGACGGAGTTAGGTAATCGACAGCGCTAACCAGATTGGTGGGTGTTGTCAGGTTGAGGTTTTTCTGGCTGATGATGTTGAGGACTTTGGCAAATTTGTCCTGATCTGTGATGGTCACGGCAGAATGGTGGTCTAAGGACAGAGCTACATTGGTAAGGTGCAGGAGAACTGGGATGTGGTCAGATGTTTGTGGAGAGTTTCCAACGAAAACGGCGCCGCTACATTCTCCAAAATGGACACATCCAGAACATCTGGCTGGCAGTAGGAGCGGACTGATACATGTGTGGGAATCTGTGAGCCATAGACAGATAATGCTGGAATATCTTCCAGTTCAAGGAGGAGTCTACACTAGGGATAAGCAATGTGTGAATGCCAAGCCGAATACTTGGCATTCAGATAAACTCTAACAATGAGTTTGTCAGGTGACGTCAACTTGGAGAGGTCTGCTTCAAGAAGTAGCAGGTTAGAGCAGCTGCTGCAGAAATAGTGGCTCCAAGGTGGGCAAAGACAGTGGCCACTGTGAACCCTACATATTACAGTGGTTGGATAGTCTTGTGACTGTGGGTGAGTGTCCTATGTAGGAACTGTGCCCCCATCTCGGCGATGGAGGCCGTCTGTGTGATAGCAGACCATCCTGTGCAGACGAAAATCGTCGGCCAGTTTGAAGTGGGGTTCTATAATAAGTAAAATGATCACCTGGTGGTCGTATTCGTCTGTTAAACGCCCTTAGCATTAAAAAGACAGGCTACTGGAACCCAGGGGACTGGTGGATATGTGGTTGGTGATCTGCCACTATAACAAAATCCAGTTGAGTCCTTCAACAGGGTGATGATCTTTGTGAGTCTGTCCTGTGACCGATGGATCTTCTGAGTTGTTTCACAAGTGACAGCTCTGATGTGGGACTGCATGAACAGCGAGATAACCTGGAGGATCTCTCACATGTCATCCTGAAATGAGGCATCTGTCTGACCCTGGGTAGGCTGCTTGACCCTGAGGTGGGCAGGCATAGGTGTTGTGATAGTTGGAGAAGGTGCCACAATGGGGGGTGGAGTCGCTTTGACAGGTTAGCGCTAGGAGTCAGAACATGGTTTTCCTGTTTGGTGGGCGTTGGTATTCATCACAGGAGACGAATTAGCAGGAGGATACTGAGCTGCACCAGCAAAGGTAGTTATAGGAGATGGAACGAGAAGAGGTCTCTGTGTTGCAAATGTGTCAGGCACTTCATCATCTCTGATCTGATGATTGTTGGGTTGGCTCCGTAACATAGGGAAATGGGTGTGTGTCTGCGGTGGCAATGGTGGCTGATTCGTCCTTGGTTTCCTTCTTGGAGGATGGGAAGACTTCATCGCCTTTTGATATGTAGGACAAACCTTCGAGGAGGCCATATGGTGGAGTTCAAGAGAGGTGCTGAAGCATTGTGTGCATGTGGGTTTCTTTTTTGAGGCTGTGAGTTTGCAGTTCTCTGATGCTTGCAGGCTGGCACAGTTGACACATTGCAAAGACAGTGGTGTATTGTAAAACGTTGACACCTATGGCAGAGGAGTAGTTTGTTGCTCTTCATATGATGCTCCTTGGCTTACGAAAGACTTGATTTGGCGGATACATTCGACATCTTCTCTCCTAATATGGAAGATAACATGCGCTGCTTCCTGTTGTTATGTTAGTGGACCAAAAGGTCGAGGAACTTGAGACAGAGTATCCCTAACATCCGTTTCTGTAACTTCTGTCGCTTGAAGCCTGATGTGTGTAGTAATTCATGGTCTTTGACTTCACAAATTTGAGGACTGTGAGACAGTCGCCCTTTGTGTCAAGCAGGTACTTTACTTGATGTTTCTGGTAAAGTGCCTGCGGCTAACATGTAATAAGGCGTTGCAGTTCAGTGTTCAGTTTAATGTAATTCATGGAATTGTAAACCATGATAAGAGGTATCGTCTCCTTTTTTTGGTGGTGTTGGAGGTTGATTCTGAGAAGTGGGCTCAAGAGGGGGACCCGTGACCTGGTCCATGGCACCAACAGGTGCAGCTTCCTGTGGGAGAGATACATCTAAATTCCAACTACAGCCACTGTGAAGGGCATGAGTGGATGACCATTTGGATGTCCAGCCAAGGGGGAGGGGGGGGGGGAGGTGACCAACAGGGGTAGAGTCCCCAGAAGGCCCACTGGGCCATTGTGTAGCTGAAACAGCACTTGATAGGGTGTCCACATGGTGGTTGGTTGCATCAGCGTTTAGTGCCGACATGACCTGAGTTGTTGAGCATGAGGTCTATCACCAGGCAGCGATGCGTGTCATCGAATGACAAGGTAGAAGATTGGTCCATTATGAGGGGCTCGTGAATAGATATCACTGTCAGTGGTTACTGGTGACTTCTGGTGCAAGGCAAGGTGAGCTCAGTCCTTAACCCATTGGGAAGTGTTTGTACCAGCGCCTCTGGTATCATGCCAGGGTGGACCTCGATCAGCAGGCATCACATTGTCATGTGGAGGGGCATTGGAAGATTCATACAGCTGTGGAATCCTGTCCTTGGCACTATTCACAGTCAGCCTCGACCTGACTGACATAGCCAGAGCCCTGACTGACAAATACCCTAACTCCTGTCACCTATAAATTCCATTTATTCCGAGACACCAAAAACAAGTGTGTTCGGAGGCAAACGACAAATCAAAGTCAACTCAAGTACTACGACTAGCAACACTCAGCAGAACTCACAAGTATTACAAACGACATTCATGCACTCACAAGTAAACACCGTCAGAGCTCCAACATGACTGACACCTAGATACAAGTTATACATTGTATATTTATACTCCATGGTCTCGACACTCTCTGATGCGAAAGTCGTTTCTGTTAGACAACAGGAGCTACTCTAGCGCTCCAAGCGGTTAGAAAGCAGACAGTTATATGTGTTGTAAGGATAATGCTTTTTAAGGGTTTTCTATTCAATTAACGAAATAATTTGTATTCCATGCATTGGTAAATTACCAAGAGACATACATTATCGCGAAATAAACGTAGAAACAGCCGAATCTCACTTATCCAATGACATAATCAACAACTTATTCATGGTGAAATATTTTAGAATATATGTATGATTGCAGCTTACTCTGCTGACAGCAGGGGAATATAAGCTCCTACTTCATGCAAGCGAAGTATATATTTCTGTTTTTGACTGTTCTTATTATGATAGGCATTTTCCTTGACATGTAAAAATTTTTTTATTTGCCCTAAAGATTTATCAATTCTTACATCTCACTCGACTTTGTCCAGACACGAATATTTTTGTAAAAAATATGCAATGGTGAAATTGGTTTCTTCATGTTAGAAAACACTTTTATAGGTTTTGATATTTTATTATCATATCTGTGTGGTTTTCCCTACAGCTACAGGAACAGTGTTTTATTTAGTAAGTTAACTAACATAGGTATTACATTCCATATAGGTTTCCTATGTTTTACATTCGCTGATTTCGCTGAAAGCGTAGTGAACAAAGCTTGACGTTGTTGAGTAAACATACTGTACGTGTAAACTTAGTTGACAGTCGATGTGTTGGCTGGTAGTAGCGACTCTAAAGCCATTTCCCATTTGTGGATGTTCCCAGCAGCCATCATGCTGATTGTCAACTTAGTCTGCACGAACAGTAAGACGTCTTTCTGCAAAAATTCTGGTCTTCTTGTGTTTTGTCCATTATGATTATCCGGGCTGTTATGCCGTAGTCGGTTGATGAATTTTGTCTCAATTCTCAACGTTTCGTTCCTGTCTGCGGGAGACATCTTCAAGGGGGTCTGTAGCTCGATGGAAGGTCCAACACACCCACTGGCTCGCTACTGACTGCCGCTAAATTCCGAGTCCGTGCGCTCCCGCGCCGCGGCGTGACGTCACGTATTTTGAAAACGTCAGTGCAATTGGCCTCTGTCCGCTGCCGTCGATCGCCGTTGCCATCACCCAGTAGTGGACGGGTGGTACACATCTTCTTTAACACCGGCATCCATATACCGTTTAATGGTAGTTTGGGCCACTCAGTATACCGCAAACCCACGCACACGGACCGTTATTTGCACCGGGATTCGAACCACCACCCACAACAGAAGTGGGGTGTTATCAAGACGTTAGAGGACAGAGCTAGAAATGTTTGTGAATCTGAGTTGCTCGACGCGGAGATGGAACATCTCCACAATACACTAATGAAGAACGGATATTCGTCCGCCGAAATAAAACGTGCGTTGAGACAGCCATGCAGAAATCATAGTGACGTACAGGCTACTGCAAAATCTAAGGTTTCCTGCCGTTTGTTAAAAATGTAACGGAAAGAACAGGGAGGATCTTGACGAACCGGAATATTACCGTAATTTACAAGCCCACCAGGAAGATACAGGAACATAGTAAGCCTGCCAAGGACGCTCACAAACCATTGGAAAAAGCTGGAGTGTATAGGCTTCCATGCAGCTGTGGAGATGTTTATGTGGGTATCACTAAAAGAACTGTTTCAAAACGTTTGAAAGAGCACAAGGGAAATTGTAGAAGAGGAGAAACGGAATGATCAGCTGTTGCGGAGCATGCTTTCCAGCCAGGGAACCACCATAATCGTTTCGAGGAGACGCAAGTAGGCTACTAGCAGCCACAAGGGGATACTACGAAAGGCTCTACAGGGAGGCAATCGAAATCGCTAAACACCCTAATAATTTCAATCGAAAGGAGGAGGGCGTGAAATTAAACGGTATATGGATGCCGGTGTTAAAGAAGATGTGTACCACCCGTCCACTACTGGGTGATGGCAACGGCGATCGACGGCAGCGAACAGAGGCCAATTGCACTGACGTTTTCAAAACACGCGGGAGCGCGCGGACACGGAATTTAGCGGCAGTCAGTAGCGAGCCAGGAGTGTGTTGGACCTTCCATCGAGCTACAGACCCCCTTGAAGATGTCTCCCGCAGACGGGAACGAAGCGTTGGGAATTGAGACAAAATTCATCATCCGACCACGGCATAACAGCCCGGATAATCATAATGGACATGACATTTCCGGCCGTGAAAGTCTGCATTTTAATATCTTCTTGTGTTTATTAACAGTTTTTTGTTACAGGAGAACGAAATTCTTCAGTAAATATCTGCATATTACAAGGGAATAGTAAATGGCCTGTCCTGTAACGCACTATTTCATATTTCCTACAGTCCTTCAGAAACTAAACAATGACATATGTGGTGTTAATTTTTAGTTGTTATCGATTTTTATCGCACTTCACGATTCCTATTCTAAAAGCGATGTTACAAATCAATACAAGACATAATATTCACATTCATACGATATCAAATTTTGGAAGTGTCACCTGCTGGCTGCTTGGTGCATGGCTATCAGAGTCACCTCACGTTACCTCACATCAGTTTACTTATCCCAGTACCAAACAGTGAAAGTGAGCTTAAGAGTTACCACCTGTTAAGACCAATTCACACTGGACATCTTGTCATATGAAGGGCTTATTTCAATGGTGGTACAAGTCCATTTTTGTTCATTTTGAGATACAGAGTCCTAAAGTTAAATGAGCGCTGAAAAATCTGCAGTTGAGATACCATAAATATTCAAGCATATGGCTTCTTGCTAGAGATGAACCTTTCTTTCTGTTTGTTTGGCTCGTTAATTTCCGTAACATTATAGACAGAAAAGTGGAGGTAATTGACTCGTACCACTATTTAAATAAGCCCTTCATATCATGTCAGAACATTCTGCAATGCATTTCAAATAACGACACCCATAATGTCTGTCTTGTTGTGTCACATTATTATCTAGGTTTCTCAGGAAAAATGTTTGAATGACGAAAGATTATTTGAAGCAGAGATGCAGCAGTCTGAATTGTATGATACAAGCATATAAATTACTTCTCCTGTTCTATATCTGTTTAGTGGACACCAGTTCCATTTGAACGTTTTACTATGGAATGGGTTGCAATGTCATTGCAACTTGAAGCTAAAAAAGTACTATGGGTAGAATCAGATTTGTTAGTAAATGGAATTTGTTCGTATATTGTCAGGCACTTGTAGTATATGAAAAAGAAATAGACTGAAGCCTCAGACACTATAATAGTGGAAAAATCCTTTTTTTTGTGAAGTATCCATTCAGTAATATATTAGAGTTGTTTGTTTAATATGTTTTTGTGGCAGCCTTATTTATTGTTAATTAGCTCTCTGGATTGTGTATGAAACCATTTTGCAAGCATCCATGGTCATTATTTAAGTGGTTTTAATAGCTAACCCCTATAGAAATAAGGCACTTGAACTATTAAATGTCAAATACAAGAGTTAAAGAAAACCAATAAATCTTGAAGGAAAAGGTATTGAGGGAGATGTGAGTATTGCACAAAGCTTTGTGCAGGACTGGCAACTAAATTTAATATTAAACTAGTTTTTCATGGGGTTTAATGGAAGCTAATAACACCATGTTCCTTTTGGCAATTCTGGATGCAATTTGGCGGAAAAATGAAAAAAAATAGTGTTCTGACTTTTTAAAATGTTTATAAAATATAGATTGCTCTTCCTTGAGCTCTTAGAGTGTATGAAGCTCCCCTAATGTAGCACATAATGACACTTTTCAGACCCACATCCTTTTTTTTGCATTATTTCGCACTCATGTCTCCCTTCTGTAATATGCAAGCTGCCCCAACAAGCTACAAAACATTTGTGTCCTGCAAATACCATTTTCGCAAATATTGGCTCAAGCATCCATGTATATAAGCTACTGTATTGTATATGTGCATTTCTCGCATAAAAACGGTTAAGAATAACCTTGTCATTACCACATTTCCTGCAGAAATGGAAATTGAGGACAGTGATGCAAGTAGAGAACACGATTGACTTGACTTGACATGACATGACTTGACATGACATACCATGATGTGATGGACAGTGTGAATACACCTCTATGTGACGGTATAATGATGTGACAGTGCCGTGACACTCAGTGTGAACAGGCCTTATATAGAAAGTCGCAGTATGTTGTCAGAATCGAGGAACTAACATCGATAAACTTAATTAATTACCAAAACACTTCATGATATACATTCTTGATTAGTTCTGTGTGGTGAAGCGCTGAGAATTGATACAACATTTAAAAATATCTACATTTGTTTCCTAGTGCAAATACGTACATACAAACACATTAAACAATGTTTATACATGAATAAATGGACCCTACTTACGTTATCCATTATGTTTTCTGTTGCATAAAAAATAAAGTCATAAATAACTTTTTTCCCTTTCATCACAGCTGACTATTTCACTTAAAATGTTGTTTAATTAAAATTGCTCCATCAACTTATGTTCTTATTTGTATACAATATGGGTTTCAGCTCTGTTCTCTTATTGTAAAACCTAAATAATTTTTCACTTTCAGGTACCTGACCTCACATGTGAAAGGACAATGAATAGGAAAACAGCCAAGTCGTCATGGAACATTTGTAATTTGTCACAAAAACAATGCACAACAATAAAATAAAGATTGAGAAGACACAAAAGGAGAAAATCAAGCACTATAATTTGAGTCAGTGCGGTGAAAGTAGGTTCTTATATAATAGATGACGACACCGTCAAAGATTTCTTTCCGAGAAACCTTGATGTGATATGAAGTGATGGTCTGTTGATGGCCTGTGTGAATGCCGCTATCTGAAATACGTTGCGGACTGCTTTGACGTGGCATGATGTGACAATCAGTGTGAATTGGCCTTTACTGTCACTGCCTTTACATATGATAACATTACTGAATCAGATATTCGTTGTACAGATTTTAATGTATCCTATTTAAAATAAAGGAAGAACTTTGGCTGAAAAGTGATGAATTTACTTAATTCTTCCGAAAACCTATTGTTTGGAAGTGTGATACATCACAGTGACCACAGCAGGAGTACATATAAATAGCCATGAGGAAACAAGATTGCAATATTTTGTAGTAATAGAACTATTACTGGGCCACAGATGGCCCTGTTACCCGTGGGAAGAAAGGTTTCCTTGGTATTCAGGGATAGAGTCGTTGTTGGGAGCAGAAAATCTTGCTGACGGTGGACTGTGGTAATATGAGGCATTATGCAACGGTATTATGTGCATTACACATGGAATAATAGTAATCGGTCTTCGTGACAAGAAATTTTATTGAAAGGATCGACTTGTAGAGAATACAAACGTGCATGTAACGTTGCACAGATGGCGCACACATCTCCAAACCAATCGCTTCCCAAAGTTACTTTAAGCTGAACCAAACACACCTTAATACATTATTGGTAACAGGATTTCTACTGCATGGTTATGAAATAAAAATATAAATGCATAATGTTTCATGATTATAAGTAGGGAAAATTTGAGTAACAAGAAAATGTGTCCTCACATGAAAGTGGACAGAAGAAGAAAGGCGATCGTCAAGAGGCTATACATGTGTTTATTATTTTTAAAGTTGAATGACATATTTATTTAAATGATTTCAGTGGAATAATGCAGATATTATGTAGGATATTTATCTCTGAAATATCGAAATTTATTAATTTATTACAAGTTGCTGGTGATAAATTCTTCCTCATAACTGACTACATGTTGTTAGAGGAAGTTTGTGGGACGATTTTGGTTTTGCCTGTCTTCTTTTGCTTCTGAAGGGTGACATTGATTTCATGGATTTTCTTCCCTTTGTAGGATGTGACTGATGTGACTATGTTTACACACCATTTAAATGAAAGCCGTAGTCCGTGTAGCGTTTAATAGGCTGTAGAGCATTTACATATATGGCACTTAAATGGCCCTATACACCAGCTGTATACCTTATTATATTGTTTACTTTATAAATTACCTGATTAATTTTAGGTCTGCCATACCAACAGGGAAAAGGTGTGTCGTACCAATAGGGAAATGTACATAGCCCAATTTTTGTATTACTACGAACTGAAAATGGTTTCTTTGCAGCAATCTTGAAATTGATTTTATTTTTGAAAATTCATTTGAGCATTGTAAGGGTACAAATATCGATTCTATATTGGGGGAATTTAATCTACCCTTACACTCCTTTGCTACAGCAGGGTGACACACTAATGGGGATGCTCCATAGTTCTAGAAGGGTGAGGTTGGCGCCTGGAGATCGTAAGTGTGAAGGAGTGAGTCAGTCGAGCCAGAGAATACAGGGCAGATTCCGAGTGTCTGCGCTTCTCGCTATCACGCATAAAAGTGAAATACTTTGACAGTCCCACCAGAGTTAATACACTAGTAGAACACTTAAGTGTATGAGCAAAGTTAGAATTTGAAGCTCAGAATTATATTTCGTATCTGGGAGAATTGTCATGTAATGAAAGGGCAACCATACAGTAATGAACCGGCAAGGATAAGCTCATACAAGTGTGTGATAAGTGAATGACTGCAACTGTAGTAGGAATGCAATAAGAACCAGTAGGGGGGGGGGGGTTACTTGAATTTTAAGTGCTCATGTACTGAAATCTCTTCATTATTAATAGAATATTTTGGAAGGCACAGGATCACAGAACAGCGTGGGAAAATAGGTAGGGCCACTGTGTCATAGGCTCACGGTCAGAACTTTAGTTCTCTGTGTTTGTACCTTGGGAGTAAGTTCATCATCTACAGTTGGCTACTAATTAATGTCTGGTACCTAATTTTTCTAACTACCCAGACTTCAGCAAGTATCAGTTACCTATATTCATCGAAAAAGCAATAAAATAGTAAGGGCAGCTTACATTTGAAGACAGTTGACAACATCAAACTGCTTAAATCTTCAGATGCAGGCATGCAGAAAAAGTCAAACGCCGAAATATATTTGTTGAAAGGTGATAGCATCGAACTGTTCAATCTTTGGAGGCGATTGGAGGACTAAGGGAATGAAGAGAAGAAGTTTTTGAAACATTTGGATACAATGAAACAACCGCTACAAGAAAGAAGAAGGAGCTGTACCATAGAACAAGATAAAAGATCAAACAGATGTGACATCACAATTTGCAGCAACCACCAACAGCAGAAAATATAGAATGTCACAAGTTGCTGTAGGCCATGAACAAAAATTATTGCTGTAGAAATAGTTTAACAGTGCAGCTTAGCCATGGAAGTGATTAAAACTGCATGTGATGGAAAGTGATATTCCAGAAATTTTAGTATTGAGGAAAATCACATAATATTCAGAAAACACAAAAGTAAACCTACAATTTAAAAGAAATTGACTCAAAGATGCCAAAAGATAAGATAAAAAACGAGTGTCTCAAATGTGGGCAATTGTCAGTCGAATATAGAGGAATGAAGCAACTTCTATATGAACATGAAATCAAACAAGAAAAAGAGGACAGGAAAATATGGGAAGCTTAGCTGCACAGCAAATTATAAATGCAGGAAACATGAACACACCCAGAGCAGAAAGGCAGGGAACAGTAATGGCCAGCAAAAATAGTAGGACTGACATGTTTATAGATACTTCAGACCCAAGGGTAGGAACTGGCATCAACCTGAAACAGTTAATGGAAGCATTGAGAGGAATGTTAAGGAAATAAAATGAAAATATTCGTAATAAACTGGAGAAACAAAAGGAAAATATTGGAAAATTATTATGGAAGGAACAAATGGAAATAAAATGTTAATCAATGTATTTGAGTCAGCAGTACTACAGAATATGGACAAGAAATTGAAAAAAAAGAAACAAGAGGAGAATTTCAAGGAAATATGTAAAATATGGGAGGAAGGGATGAATGAGAAAATAAAGAAAGCAAGGGAAGAACAAAAGCAAATAAATGAAGAAATAAAATCTCAACTATGAAAACAGGAAACGGAAATCAAGAAAATAAAGGGTACATCTGTAAGTAGGCTGTTTAGGTTTTTATGTTGGTAACGCCATGTAGCGCTCTATATGAAAATCACTGACTGTGCTGTGTGAAGGCTGTGCTTGGTTTGCATTGTTGGAGTAATATTCGCCATTGCAGTGTTGGGCAGTTGACTGTTAACAGCATGTAGTGTTGTGCAGTTGCAGGTGAGCCGCCAGCAGTGGTGGATGTGGGGAGAGAGATGGCGGAATTTTGAGAGCGGACGATCTGGACGTGTGTCCATCAGAAAGAGTAAATTTGTAATATTGGATATCATGGACTGATATATATATTATGACTTTTGAACACTATTAAGGTAAATACATTGTTTGTTCTCTATCAAAATCTTTCATTTGCTAACTATGCCTATCAGTAGTTAGTGCCTTCAGTAGTTTGAATCTTTTATTTAGCTGGCAGTAGTGACGCTTGCTGCATTGCAGTAGTTCGAGTAACGAAGATTTTTGTGAGGTATGTGATTTGTGAAACGTATACGTTAATGTTAGTCAGGGCTATTCTCTTGTAGGGATTATTGAAAGTAAGACTGCATTGCGCTAAAAATATTGTGTGTCAGTTTAAGCACAGTCATTTGTAATTTTTCTAAGGGGACGTTTCACATCAAAAAGAGCAGCATGAGAACATAATGAAAGAAGTAGATGTGATAGCTATTCTGGAAAATATAAATGCACAAATAAAAGAGTAACTAGTAAATGCATAAAGGAGATTGAGAGAAAAGTAGAAGTCGCAAACCAAGTGGTAGGTAGGACAAGTAGAGAAAATACAGCTAACTATTGAACAGCAGGTTGAATAGGCAGTATACAGCAAACTACAAAGTAAAGTCAGTGGCTGCCCAAAATTGAAGTGGTGGCCAAGACGGACCACCAAGTGGAATGGGATGATAAACATAAATTGCTAACATCATAAATTAAATGCATGGCAAAGCACATAACTAGGGTGTGCTGTTAGAAAAGGAATGCTTAAAGTATGCAGAATTAGAGAAAATGTTCCTAAAGAAATATTGGTCCAAGAGCAGTCAGGTCGATATTCTAATTTACACATGTAATTATCCGTGTAGCAGAAGCACACGGAACTTACGATGAATTCTTGGAAATTCGAAAGAAGTCAATACCTTGACACTTCATGTGACAAAAGAAATGTGGTGCGACGGGTGGTACAAAGATTGCCATGTGAAGTATGTAGCCATTTAATATGACAAATTATTGACTCAGTTGAGCAGGCCAGGATAATATTTTCGCAATCAGAACTTGAGGACAGGCAGCATGAAATGTGAAGAGATGACTTCAGTAATGCATCACTGCAGCATGGAATGCACCATGAACAAGAGTGGCGAAAATAAGAATGTGGGAAACATATAGGGGTTTAAGGATAAGACCTGTTAGAAAAAGATATTGCAGTGAAGGATAGGCAGTAATCACTCCTATAATCGGGATTAAAATATGTGGGCATGTGACTAAATGGTTAGTTGACTGAGGAAGCCAACTGTGCCATCGCAAACAATGTGTACCACGAATTATCAACATCCAGAAATGAAACCTGAGTTTGCCAGTTAGTACATTCAAAATAAAAGAGCATGTGGGTTAATATGGTAAAACCACTAAGTATCAGGTAATGCAGCAGGTAAAAATCGAAGGAGAATTGTACAGAATACATGTTGTGGTCATGCCTAATTTGCAAGAAGAAATCATTACTGTCTCGAATTGGTTGATGGAGAACAACACAGACATAGACTGTGAAATGAAATGAGATTATACCATGAAGAAAAGGAGAAAAAAGTAATATTTAGTAACAAAACGACAGAAGATGGACAACAAGGTTTCTTACACATTTACCAATAGCAACTTGTGGAGGGGAAGTAGGATAGGAGAACTTAGTAAATCCTACCCAAAGTGGTACATCTACGATTAGGAAGAAGCAAATGAGCTAAGATGCGAAGACATTAACAGCAAAATAAATGGGATTAATAGCGTCGGGAATGTAGCAGCTGGACAGCTATCCTGATTAACTGAAATATTCAGGGAGGTTTTTGGAAAAAACGGAAACAATAATAGCCGCACCAAATTGTTTAAAGCAAATCCCCAAAAACCATATCTTAAGTTACCATATGCCATTCCACAGGACAAAAACATACTGAATACAGCAGTAATAGAACTCGAATTTGGTACAATAGTCTTTTAATCATAGTGGCACACAAAAACGGAAATGTGTCGCTTGTGTTGGAAACAAGTCAAGCCAAAAATGTATTTGAACCAGAAAGGGATTGACCAATGAGCATATACGAGCTAATTCAAAAAGTGAAAGTAATAACAATATTTATAGGTCGTGATTTAGCAGATGGATACAACCATGTTCTGCTTGACCCAGATTCAAGTCAGTATACCGCATTTTTATGTGAAGGGAGATGTTTTGGATTGAGCATATTGGTATCAGCTTTTATCAGGACACTACACTAATGCTATGAGATGAATTGTTGAAAAAATTACCATTTAAGTCGATGAAGTGTAGACAGCCAATGAAACGTCCCAGAAACACACAAAGATTTTTGGAGATAGTTTAGAGAAGTGTCCACTTGCAGGCACAAGACTTAATTTTCTAAAAACTGGATTTGGAAGACTTAAGACCCCTTTCCTAGGGCATATTATAGGGCCGGAAGGGATCAAACGCGACACAGTAAAGTGGGCAGCCATAAGGGATTTTCCAATACTAAGAAACAGGAAGCAGTTAAAAAGCTTTATCGGCGTCTCCAGATTCTGTTGATGGTTCATCGATATTAATAAACTTTGAATAGCGAGACACCGCATAGAGTACCGAAGAAAAACAGTGCATGGTTTTGCACATTGGAATGTATGACAGATTTTGAGAAAATAAACAAAAGCTCTGTAACATTGCCATACCAGCTCATCCTAATATGACAAAAATATTCTACTTAGGGTGTGAATCATTGGGCTATGGTCTCAGGACCGTTTATATCCCATAGAAGAAGAAGATGGAAGAGAAGTGACAAAAATTTCCTTTATTAGTCAGCTATTAAGTGTATACCAAGAAAAGTATTCCATAAATGAAAAGGAGACGTTGGCAGCAGTGTTTGGATTTGAAAAATTTAGATACTATCCAGTAGGGCGATAATCAGTCATGCTAATGTACCATAAGGCACTGTCTTTGATACATACATACAGTAATCCTTGTTCTGTAGATCATGAATACGACATTTCGTAATAATGTGGAACGTGTCACTTTAACATAAGTTTTCTTTACAGAAAATAATTTATTAATTAGTTTTTTTGCAGTTACTACTTCATATCTAAGAATTTATCTATTGAGTAGAAGGAGTTGTCGTTCAGAAATTCTTTTAATTTGCTTTTAAATGTTGGTTGGCTATCTGTCAGACTTTTAATACTATTTGACAAATGGCTAATGATTTTTGTGGCAGCATAATTCATCCCTTTCTGTGCAAAAGTGAGATTTAATCCAGAATAGTGTATATCATCCTTTCTTCGAGTGTTGTAGCTATACACTTCCCTGTTATTTTTGAATTGGGATGGGTTGTTAATGACAAATTTCGTAAGTGAATATATGTATTGCGAAGGTACTGTGAATATCTCGAGTTCCTTAAATAACTCTCTGCAAGGTGATCTTGGGTGGACTCCAGCTATTATTCTGTTAACACACTTTTGTGCAATGAATACTTTCTCTCTTAATGATGAATAGCTCGAAAATATGATGCTATATGAAAGCAGTGAATGTAAATAGGCATAGTAGGCTAACTAACTAATATGTTTATCACTATAATTTGCAATAACCCGAATAGCGTAAGTAGCTGAACCTAACCATTTCAGCAGATCATTGACTTGTTTCTTCTAATTCAATTTCTCATCAGTGCACACATCCAGAAATTTTGAGTATTCTACCTTAGCAACAGACTTCCATTCATAGTCTATATTTATCAATGGTGTTATGCCATTTACTGTACAGAATTGTATAAACTGTGTTTTCTCAAAATTTAGTGAGAGTCCATTTGCAGAGAACCACTTAATGATTTTCTGAAAGACATTATTTTGAAATTTTCTCAGCTGATTCTTTCTTCTTGGATGTGATTACTATACTTGCATCATCAGAAAAGGAACTAACTTTGTATCTTCACGAATATAGAGTGGCAAGTCGTTAATACATATTAAGAACAATAAGGGACCCAAGACTGAACCCTGTGGGACACCATTCTTGATATCTCCCCAGTTAGAGGACTCTGCTGGTTTTTGTAGACTATCTGTACTGTTAATTTCACCCTTCTGCATTCTTCCAGGTAAGTTTGAATTAAACCATTTGTGCACTGTCCCACTCATGCCACAATACTTAAGCTTATATAGAAGAATTTCATGATTTACACAATCAAAAGCCTTTGAGAGATCACAAAATATCACAATGGGTCCTGAATGAGATTTTCACTCTGCAGCGGAGTGTGCGCTGATGTGAAACTTCCTGACAGATTAAAACTGGGGGCGTGAGTCGTGCTTGGGTAGCTCAGTTGGTAGAGCACTTGCCTGCGAAAGGCAAAGGTCCCAAGTTCGAGTCTCGGTCGTGCACACAGTTTTAATCTGCCAGAAAGTTTCATATCAGCGCACACTCCGCTGCAGTGTGAAAATCTCATTCTGGAAACATCCCCTAGGCTGTGGCTAAGCCATGTCTCTGCAATATCCTTTCTTTCAGGAGTGCTATTTCTGCAAGGTTTGCAGGAGAGCTTCTGTAAAGTTTGGAAGGTAGGAGACGATGTACTGGCAGAAGTAATGCTGTGAGGATGGGGCGTGAGTCGTGCTTGGGTAGCTCAGTTGGAAGAGCACTTGCCCGCGAAAGGCAAAGGTCCCAAGTTCGAGTCTCAGTCCGGCACACAGTTTTAATCTGCCAGGAAGTTTCATCCCAATGGGTGATGTTCAGTTATTCATTGCATTTAATATTTGATCAGTGAAAGCATACATAGTATTTTCTGTTGAAAAGCCTTTCTGAAAACCAAATTGGCATTTTGTTAGTACTTCATTTTTAGAAATATGTGATGCTACTCTTGAATACATTACTTTTTCAAGAATTTTGGATAAAGGTGTCAGAAGTTAGACTGGGCAGTGGTTGTTAGCATCAGATGAATCACTTTTTTATGCAATGGTTTAACAATAGCATATTTCAGTCTATCAGGAAAAATTCCCTGTTTCAGTGAGCTACTACATATGTGGCTGAGAATCCTATTTAGCTTTTAGTACTCTGTTGGAAATGCCATCAACTCCATGTGAGCTTTTACTTTTGAGTGAATTTATTATTTTCCTAATTTCAGTAGGAGAGGTGGGTTGAATTTCAGTTTTATCAAATTGCGTAGGTACTGCCTCTTCCATATACTGCCTTGCATTTTCTAATGAGTAGCTGGAACCTGTTTTCTCTACAACACTTAAAATATGATTATTAAAAATGTTTTCTACTTCTGACTTGTTATTAACAAACTTCTCGTTGTGTGTGATAGAAATACAGTCTTCCTGTGATCTCCGTTGTCCCGTTTCCCAATATTCCAAATTGTTTTAATTTTATTATCAGCTGTGCTAATCTCAGATGTAATGCACATACTTCTGGACTTTTTAATAACTTTTCTTAATACAGTGCAGTAGTTTTTATAATGTTTCATTGTTTCGGGATCATTACTCCTCCTAGCTATAAGATACATTTCCCTTTTCTGTTTACAAGATATTTTTACCCCTTTGGTAATCCATGGCTTTTTACATGGTTTCTTAAATTATATTTCGCTGTTTTTTTAGGGAAACTGTTTTCAAATATACTCACAAAGGTATCATGAATTAGGTTAAATTTTAAACTAGCGTCATGTTCCCTGTACACCTCATCCCAGTCTAACTGTTGCAAGCTTTCCCAAAAATTCTGAAGTGTTAAATCGTTAATGGAACACACTATTTTGGAGGACTGTTCTGCATTATTGTATGGAGCTATATCATATACTGTAACTAGCTGTGCATTGTGATCAGACAGACCATTCTTAACAGGAAAAGTTTTTATTTGATTGAATTTATCTTGGTATATGAAAACGTTATCTATCAGTGTGCTGCTTTCCTGTACCACCCAAGTAGGAAAATCAATAACTGATGTCAAATTGAAAGAACCAAGTAATACTTCAAGGTCAAGCTTTCTATCTGACTCTTTCAAAAAATCTACTTTGAAATCCCCACAAACAGTAATTTGCTTTCCTTTGTCTGACAGGTACTAGAACAAAGAATCCAAGTTTTTCAAAAATAGTTGAAAGTTTCCCAATGGGGACCTATACATGACTACAATTATAAAAGTGCCTTTATTTAGTTTAAGCTCACATGCACATCCTTCTATGTATTGCTCTATGTAACGTTTTTTAGTTTCCAAATTTTTGACGCTGTGACTGATTTTAACATATATGGCAACTCCTCTCTCCATAGTGTCTCTACTTACATGTGCTGAATGTTTATATCTACCTACATTTACCATTTCCCTACCTGTGACGATATGATGTTCAGACAGTCATAGTACATCTACTCCGCCCTCCGTTTCTAAATCTTCTATACAAACAAGAAGCTCCCTATATTCTGATGCAATATATTAACATTATTTTTTACTGTGCTTTTATGTGAATCTTGTGACATACTAACATTATTTTTCACTGTGCTGTTATGAGAATCTTGTGATTCTCTCATGATATTTTCACATCACTAGTACCTGCCTGTCTGAACTTCTCATTAAGCTTAATTTCAATCAATGTAGGATGATTGGATACTGATCTTATCCTAAAAAAGTACTCCCATGTGTTTCAGTCCCTCCCCCCCTTAATGATTTTGCTATCATCCTAACCAGTTTACCCTCCCCTTTCCTATTGAGATGCAGGCCATGTCTTGTGAAGTCCCACCTACCAATACCATCAACAGGAACCAAACCTATCCCTGACAAAGTAGCCACCCGAAGCAGCTGATCTAGCTCCATATTGAACCCCCTGACAGAGCTGTTCAAATGGGGTCAGTCATACCGCATGAAAGCAGGAACCAAGCCAACATTTGTATGGTTTGTTCGAGATGCTATTTTTACCAGGTCACATTCAATATTGTAGCCCTGATCAATATCAACACTTTCCCACTCCACCCACTACCACAACATGATCCTTCTTTGCACAATGATCCTACATCCTCTATCACTTGGCTGAGACATGCATTGAGCTTGAAAATACTTGTGACCTGGTACCTGTCACCCAATTTTCCTGCAAAATCTGGCCCACACCTCTTCCATGGCTACTACCTAACAACAGGACTTTCCTCCTACTTACTACTTTTTTTGCAACAGTTGGTTTCCTAGTGAAAGTCTGTCGAGTGCTGACTACACTTACATCTACTTGAGCCTCTTCCTTAGCTGACTGAGGTAGCAAGGCAAATCTATTGTTTGTGCCAATGATGAAATTGTCTGATACTGTTCTCTTTCTGTGGCCCCTGTTCCTTGCTACCACTTCCCACCTGTCTTCACCCTCCTCCCCCCTTAACCTCATCACTTCCTCCCAAGCACTGTCCAGTTCAGCCTGAAGGGCTCTAATCTTCCCTTCCTGTTCTGCTATTTTCCTATCCCTTGAACATAATCTGCAATATCATGGAAGAGACCCATTTACTTCCCTGATTCCCATGCCACTACATTCACCCCAATGTAACCACCTGCCACAACTGCTGCACAGAACCCCAGAACTGACTTTCCTACGGCAGCTCAAACACTTCTTGCTCATGGTTGTTTATAATATTTTTTACAAAATTTATCTAGGCAATAACAATAATATTCTATTAACTACAGATCATAAAAGCCACCAAAGTAAAGCGTATACTATTAATATAGTAATGTAATGCAGTTAATCTAACGTTCAAAATCAAAACTTGTATACCGAAAAATTAGGCCTAAGGTCGTGTAAGCGAGATAGGAACTTTACACGTTTTGAAAGGAAATAGATAGGAGATAAAACCTTTAATTCCTCGAGTAAGTACGGTACTACTAAATATATGTGTAATTAAACCAACCTAAATTCGTCACTTAATACTTAAAGAAATGTAAACTTATGTCTAAATGAAGTACATGGAAACCGGCCCTTATGTTGCTTTTTTTTCGACGAATACTTTGAAACGAGTGAAACCTTCAATAGATAATATAAAACAGACTCTAATTAACTTCATAATAGTGTAATATTAACTTAATTGACAGTTATTATAGAATTAATTACTTATCTTGAAGAGCTTAATATTTAAGCGTGTGCGATCTGTGCCAGTGCTGTCAACTAGTAACATGTAGACTTCGACACACCAGACTGATAAGGTGGATGCTGATTTTGATATTCATTACGTGCCAGCATTCAACAGCTAGTGCCGGATGCCCTGTCATGTCTGCCTAGAGGGCTAGAGGAAGCACCAACACCACCTCCACCAAAGGAAAAATAGTATTACTCTTATAAAGAGGTGACTCTCGAAGGAGTGGTGCAAAGAATGTTAAGAATTCCAGTCACCCATGACTATTAAATTTTCGTCTCCCTTCACTACCTGAATAATTTCTTTTATCTCATCATACATTTCATCAATTTCTTCGTCATCTGCAGAGCTAGTTGGGATATAAACTTGTACTACTGTAGTAGGCGTGGGCTTCAAGTCTATCTTGGCCACAATAATGCGTTCACTATGCTGTTTGTAGTAGCTTACCCATACACCTACTTTTTTATTCATTATTAAACCTACTCCTGTATTACCCCTATTTGATTTTGTATTTATAACCCTGTATTCACCTGACCAGAAGTCTTGCTCGTCCTGCCACCGAACTTCACTAATTCCCACTATATCTAGTTTTAACCTATCCATTTCCCTTTTTAAATTTTCTTACCTACCTGCCTGATTAAGGGATCTGACATTCCACGCTCCGATCCGTAGAATGCCAGTTTTCTTTCTCCTGATAACGACGTCCTCTTGAGTAGTCCCTGCCTGGAGATCCGAATGGGGGACTATTTTACCTCCAGAATATTTTACCCAAGAGGACGCCATCATCATTTAATCATACAGTAAAGCTGCATGCCCTCGGGAAAAATTACGGCTGTAGTTTCCCCTTGCTTTCAGCCGTTCGCAGTACCAGAACAGCAAGGCTATTTTGGTTAGTGTTACAAGGCAAGATCAGTCAATCATCCAGACTGTTGCCCCTGCGACTACTGAAAAGGCTGCTGCCCCTCTTCAGGCACCACATGTTTGTCTGGCCTCTCAACAGATACCCCTCCATTGTGGCTACACCTATGGTACGGCTATCTGTATCATTGAGGCACGCAAGCCTCCCCACCAATGGCAAGGTCCATGGTTCATGGGGGGAGGTGATAAATGTAAACTTATAATGTAAACTTATTTATTTATATACACCATTAGGATAAGAATGATTGCTTCCATTTATTTTAATACTTTAATCATTTACTTAAACCGATGCCAATAAATAGCAGGTTTTAATATTATAAGCACAGAACTGTTCTTAGAAAATAAGTAATATATGTATGTCATAAGTAAAATGTTCATATGATACTGTATTATCCTTCTTTTCATATATTAATACTCTACTTGCACGAAGGCTCACCAATGGCCAGGCTGCTCTCTGCTGCGCCACTCAACAGTTTAATGGGACACCCAGCCGGCTCTCGACTTGCCACACATTACACTGTGTAAGCCACAGCTCCTTTCTTCTACAGCCACTTGCACCTGCCACACCACCTAACAAGTGTCGCAAGTACAGGGCACACCCTACCTATCTTCCCATATTACTGTGCAGTCCATGTGCCTGTGTAACTGAATATGTTCGAAGCAACCTTAATTAATCCATAACACAAGTTTACACATATAACACTTCTTTATCATTGTTCAATAAAACAATCAAGATAAAGACATGCTATTGTCCCTATAAGAAGCAAATCTAAGGCTAGCCATACATTACTGACACTATTCATTTCTAACAGTCACTTATATCACACTGAAGTCTTATTTTTTCAACATTCTTAATTTCTTGTTCTATTTTCCCCTTCTTCCTCTCCTCAGACTGTCCAAGAACTTAAAAAATATTTTTTTACATTGTCAGTATCTTCATTGCAATAGTGCTTACCACTTTATTCTTTAAGTTAGGATGTTTCAAGTTAGGATGATTCAATGCTATTATTTTATATGGTCCCTTACATACACAGTGGAACTTTTTTATGTCATTTTCCTCCTTCTTTGATTGAATATGAGTATGTATTAACACCACCCATGAACCATGTACCTTGCCATTGGTGGGGAGGCTTGCATGCCTCTACGATACAGATAGCCATACCGTAGGTGCAACCACAACGGAGGGGTATCTGTTGAGAGGCCAGACAAACGTGTGGTTCCTGAATGGGGGCAGCAGCCTTTTCAGTAGTCGCAGGGGCAACAGTCTGGACGATTGACTGATCTGGCATTGTAACGTTAACCAAAATGGCCTTGCTGTTCTGGTACTGCGAACGGCTGAAAGCAAGAGGAAACTACAGCCGTAATTTTTCCTGAGGGCATGCAGCTTTACTGTATGATTAAATGACGATGGCGTCCTCTTGGGTAAAATATTCCAGAGGTAAAATAGTCCCCCATTCGGATCTCCGGGTGGGGACTACTCAGGAGGACATCGTTATCAGGAGAATGAAAACTTGCGTTCTACGGATCGGAGCATGGAATGTCAGATCCCTTAAACGGACAGGTAGGTTAGAAAATTTAAAGAGGGGAATGGATAGGTTAAAGTTAGATATAGTGGGAATTAGTGAAGTTCGGTGGCAGGAGGAACAAGACTTTTGGTCAGGTGGATACAGGGTTATAAATACAAAATCGAATAGGGTTAATGCTGGAGTAGGTTTAATAATGAATAAAAAAAATAGGAGTATGAGTAAGCTACTACAAACAGCATAGTGAACGCATTATTGTTGCCAAGATAGACACGAAGCCCACACCAACTACAGTAGTACAAGTTTATATGCCAACTAGCTCTGCAGATGACGAAGAAATTGATGAAATGTATGATGAGATAAAAGAAATTATACAGGTAGTGAAGGGAGACGAAAATTTAATAGTCATGGGGGACTGGAATTCGGTTGTAGGAAAAGGGAGAGAAGGAAACATAGTAGGTGAATATGGATTGGGGCTAAGAAATAAAAGAGGAAGCCGCCTGATAGAATTTTGCGCAGAGCATAACTTAATCATAGCTAATACTTGGTTTAAGAATCATGAAAGAAGGTTGTGTACGTGGAAGAACCGTGGAGATACTAAAAGGTATCAAATAGATTATATAATGGTAAGACAGAGATTTAGGAACCAGGTTTTAAATTGTAAGACATTTCCAGGGGCAGATGTGGACTCTGACCACAATCTATTGGTTATGAACTGTAGATTAAAACTGAATAAACTGCAAAAAGGTGGGAATTTAAGGAGATGGGACATGGATAAACTGAAAGAACCAGAGATTGTACACAGTTTCAGGGAGAACATAAGGGAACAATTGACAGGAATGGGGGAAAGAAATACAGTAAAAGAAGAATGGGTAGCTTTGAGGGATGAAATAGTGAAGGCAGCAGAGGATCAAATAGGTAAAAAGACGAGGGCTAGTAGAACCCCTTGGGTAACAGAAGAAATATTGAATTTAATTGATGAAAGGAGAAAATATAAAAACGCAGTAAATGTAGCAGGCAAAAAGGAATACAAACGTCTCAAAAATGATATCGACAGGAAGTGCAAAATGGCTAAGCAGGGATGGCTAGAGGACAAATGTAAGGATGTAGAGGCTTATCTCACTAGGGGTAAGATTGATACTGCCTACAGGAAAATTAAAGAGACCTTTGGAGAAAGGAGAACCACTTGCATGAATATCAAGAGCTCAGATGGAAACCCAGTTCTAAGCAAAGAAGGGAAAGCAGAAAGGTGGAAGGAGTATATAGAGGGCCTATACAAGGGCGATGTACTTGAGGACAATATTATGGAAATGGAAGAGGATGTAGATGATGATGAAATGGGAGATATTATATTGCGTGAAGAGTTTGACAGAGCACTGAGAGACCTGAGTCGAAACAAGGCCCCCAGAGTAGACAACATTCCATTAGAACTCCTGACAACGTTGGGAGAGCCAGTCCTGACAAAACTCCACCATCTGGTGAGCAAGATGTATGAGACAGGCGAAACACCCTCAGACTTCAAGAAGAATATAATAATCCCAATCCCAAAGAAAGCAGGTGTTGACAGATGTGAAAATTACCGAACTATCAGTTTAATAAGTCACAGCTGCAAAATACTAACGCGAATTCTTTACAGACGAATGGAAAAACTGATAGAAGCCGACCTGGGGGAAGATCAGTTTGGATTCCGTAGAAATGTTGGAACACGTGAGACAATACTGACCCTATGACTTATCTTAGAAGAAAGATTAAGAAAAGGCAAACCTACGTTTCTAGCATTTGTAGACTTAGAGAAAGCTTTTGACAATGTTGATTGGAATACTGTCTTTCAAATACTGAGATCGAAAGGCCATTTACAATTTGTACAGAAAGCAGATGGCAGTTATAAGAGTAGAGGGGTATGAAAGTGAAGCAGTGGTTGGGAAGGGTGTGAGACAGGGTTGTAGCCTCTCCCTGTTGTTATTCAATCTGTATATTGAGCAAGCAATAAAGGAAACAAAAGAAAAGTTCGGAGTAGGTATTAAAATCCATGGAAAAGAAATAAAAACTTTGAGGTTCGCCGATGACATTGTAATTCTGTCAGAGACAGCAAAGGACTTGGAAGAGCAATTGAATGGAATGGACAGTGTCTTGAAAGGAGGGTATAAGATGAACATCAACAAAAGCAAAACGAGGATAATGGAATGTAGTCGAATTAAGTCAGGTGATGCTGAGGGAATTAGATTAGGAAATGAGACACATAAAGTAGTAAAGGAGTTTTGCTATTTGGGGAGCAAAATAACTGCTGATGGTCCAAGTAGAGAGGATATAAAATGTAGACTGGCAATGGCAAGGAAAGCGTTTCTTAAGAAGAAAAATTTGTTAACATCGAGTATAGATTTAAGCATCAGGAAGTCGTTTCTCAAAGTATTTGTATGGAGTGTAGCCATGTATGGAAGTGAAACGTGGACGATAAATAGCTTAGACAAGAAGAGAATAGAAGCTTTCGAAATGTGGTGCTACAGAAGAATGCTGAAGATTGGATGGGTTGATCACATAACTAATGAGGAGGTACTGAATAGGATTGGGGAGAGTAGGAGCTTGTGGCACAACTTGACTGGAAGAACGGATCGGTTGGTAGGACATGTTCTGAGACATCGAGGAATCACCAATTTAGTATTGGAGGGCAGCGTGGAGGGTAATAATCGTAGAGGGAGACCAAGAGATGAATACACTAAGCAGATTCAGAAGGATGTAGGTTGCAGTAGGTACTGGGAGATGAAGAAGCTTGCACAGGATAGAGTAGCATGGAGAGCTGCATCAAACCAGTCTCAGGACTGAAGACCACAACAACAACAACATACATTTATCATCATAATCAAATTGAAATACATATTTTCTCATAAGAGTATATATTTTTATCCTAATGACATAAACCAAATTCACACTCATATTCATAATTTGAGATACAATACAAAATATTTTCATCTTGATCTAAATATTACATTTTTCCTTTAAGAGTGTATTTTTAGCAAAGCGGTTTCTTCTGTTCTTACACTAAAGGATGCTATATAACACTTAGGACTCATTCATTTTATAAAAACTTGGTTCAATGAGGAATGTTTTTTTGAATAATTGTACATTATTAATTTTCTTTTCGTATTGATGGGAAGTTTATGTTGTGCAGGTGCACCGAACTCAGTAATTCCATGAGTACTTTTGTGAGAATTGCAGAGGATTGGTGAAAATATTTCACTGACTTCTGTTGTGGTTGTTGATACTAATGTTTTTCTGAAATAATTCCCTTTTTGTAGGCTACAAACATCATCATTGAGTAGATACATTGACATGTAATAGTAAGTAACCCGAGAGACTCGAAGAGATCCTTGGAGGATATTCTGGTAGAAAATCCATACACTGATCTCACTGCTTGTTTATGAAGTTTGATGGCTTTTTCAGCTCCTGCAGCATTCCCTAGAAGATTGTATCATAGCAGAGTATGAAATGGAAAAATGCAAAATATGGCAATAGCATTATTTCTGTGCCAACAAAGTAAGAAATGGCTCCTGGTGTCAAGGATTCTCAGCTAAGTTTCTTGATCAGCTGATCAATTTGCTCTTCCGGCCTTAGCTGACTATCTATCTGGATTCCTAGGAATTCTGTATGAGTCATTTCAAATATTATCTGATTGATAATATCCCATTCAGGAAATTAAGGTTTTTCATTTGTTGCCTGAAACTGTCTCATATTAGTTTTTGAAAAATTTAGTTTTAGGCTATTTGCTGTAAACCATTTGTGTATTTGGTTTGTGACCATCAGGGTGGTACCCTGTGTTATGGAGTTGGGGCCTTTGATCAGAATGCTGGTATCATCAGCAAATATGACAATTATAACCTGTCCTTAATTATAACTGACAGATCATTAATGTACCGATAGATCAAGTACATCAGCAGCCCAAGGTTCGAGCCCTGAGGTACTTCATATTTTACAGTCCCACAGTCTGAAGCTCTTTGGTTGCTATTGTGTAAATAAGATTCTAGACGAGTGAAAGATTAGTCTTTGATTCCATAATGTGGAACTTTTTTAACCATGTGTTACGATCTATGCAGTAGAATACCTTAGTAAGGTCACAAAACATCCCCATTTAGTACCTTCTGAAATTTATTTCACCCAAAATTTCATCTTGTAAGCCAACTATAGCTCTCTCTGTAGAGATTCCGTAGCAAAAGCCAAACTGTTTATGTGTCAGTAAGACATTTTGTAATAGTTGCCTATAAAGTCTATCACACATTATTCGCTCAAATACCTTTAAGTACACTGGCAGAGATAGATGGGCTGTTAGTTAAACGCTACATTCCTTTCTCCACCTTTGTGGAATGACATCATTATCATATGTTTTAGTCTATCTGGAAACACCTCTGTTTTCGCTGACTACTTAAACAAGTAGCACAACATGTGACTGATTACGTTTGCACATGATTTTTTTGCGCTCTGCTTGACATATGGCTCAAACACCAGCAGACAGGATCACAGTCCTGCATCTGAAATCAGGTTGCAGTTACTGGTGAGTGTTCTGCTAGCTGTAATCCCACAATTTATAATAATTGTCACAGCTTCCTGATGTCAGAGATATGTCCTATGACTTTCTTTTGCCCTGAGTTTGTTTTTAGTACATATGCCAGGTGTCTTAGCACTGTCTTGCACTCTCTTGTGTCATAGCCTTCTTAGTCAATGAATTGACTAAAAGGTGGTGTTTTATGATGTTGTTTTAAATAAGCTGAATTACACCAATATGAATATTTACTTTATCCATTCATATTACTTAATTTCCTCTTTGTCCTCTTCCAATTATTTTTAATGTTTGTGGATGGTCCTCTTAATACGATGATACAATGAATCAGGAGCTATTGTCCCAGTCTCAAGTGCTCACAGTGCGTTCCAGATAAATAACTTTTCTCTGTTTTTTTTCCGATTCTATGATAATGAAGTCTGATGCCGATTTATGAGCGTCATCCTACTGCTAAGCTAATTCTGACTCACAAAACTAATTAATCATCTTTTTACTGTTATTCATCGTGTCAGAAAAAGGCCTACAACTAAGGCTTCATCGGTTTTCGTCCTTCCCCTTATTATTATAATCGCCCTTTTTTGCTTTTGCCTTTCATATTCATTACAATCAGTATTAACAACTTACTAAACGAAAAGACAGACTACAAACCGTGAGATTGCGAAAGGACTTATAATCATCTACCATAACATTGTTTATTTTTCTATGTTGCATGTACTGTATCTCAAAGGCGAGTTTACATATAAAAAGAGAAAAATGTAAACAATAAAAAAGAAGAAAAGTCACGATTAAACCTGGAGAACTCTACTTATTAGATTCAGGTAACATTTTGAGAGTGTCAGCGCATCACTGTTTGAGGTAAGGACAATCTGCAGAGATTGGTTTTGGCTTTTCATGCTGCGTATCATGTGTAATACTGAAATTTTCGTCCAAATTATTCATTAGCACTATCTTCTGTGTTGGCATTGCCGTCAGCGAGATGAAGTGACTGTAAATCACAAGAGAGCTGACTCCATAAAAATTTCTCAGTAATGGAGTATGCTGCTTTACTTTGTTGTACCAGCAATCGTGAGTTGGATATTGTTACCTAGTAGATGTTTTTTCGGATCGTAGTTATTCAAAATTTTCGCAAAAATATTTTTGCTTTACATTAACGTTATGGTGAAAACAGGACAGATTTATAAAATGACTACTCAGGCAAACAGTGTAGACAGAATGAGTTTGCTAACATGGAAGTTAAAAATGGATGCATTTTGGATACCGACATGGAATTGTGCTCTGAAACTGATGCAGAAATTAAACAAATAATTCATTGTGTGGAAATGACGCTCATTTAGGTGATCCTTCACGTAGTGTAATTCGCCAATGTGATGATAATGTTTCATACGAAGAGGCGATATTTCACGTGAAACAAACATAAAAATAGCTGGCCAACCAAATGATGTCATTGCACAATTGTCACAAAATTTTAAGACAATAAGCGATGCCATAACCTTGCAATTTTGAGAACCACTCCAAAGAATAACAAAACCAATAACAGCTATACTTTTATGAATATGTAAAATGCATTTTGACGAAGCCAATTGCAGGGTAAACATGCTGAATGGCTCATAAATAAACATATAAACTATCCAAAGAATCACAGAACCAACCCAAAGACTTACAATAACATCTTAACGGTTTGAAAAAAAGAGAACAATCTAGGAACATAGAGAAATTGGGTGTTAATTTCAACACATTGTCATTATGGTACGAAACTCAAGCAAATGATGTATCAGAACTTATCGTGGTCTGGAAGTTGTACAGACCATGTCTACAGTTCAAAAAAAAAAAAAAAAAATTAAAGCTACCACTGTGCAGCAGGAAAATGAAGTCGATACTTCCATAGAGGAGCAAGGAATATAGCCTCAAAAACGGTTAAATGAACCATGCAACCACATTGTAAATGATTTTTCATGATGGCTTTTGCAAAAAGATGTAGAGGTAAATGACAAACTAAATTCAGAGCTAGAGCATATCGTAGCTGAAAGGTCACAGGTACCATATCCTTGCAAAGCAATACTGACAAATCGGTAAAATCTGAATTAGAACAAATAAAAGTTACTTTAAATTGTATGACCAAGTAACTGCCCACATCACGACTGTACAAGAGGAATTGTCTACAGTATGGTTCAAAGTACGTCACTGACTGGTAGTAAAGTATGTGATTATTACGGTAGTTCTACTGCAGCAAATCATACAACATATGGTAAGGACAGAAATTCTAATAATCTATCACCAGCTCGTCTACCACATGAAGGAGGAGCTGCATCATCGCTGTCCTGCTGAAACATAGAGAATTCCAAGTCTCTGTACCAGTTAATTGCACCAAACACCTACAAGAACATCCACAATCATCTACTCACACCTGTACTCGACTCCTACCTCTACTTACTACTTTAACCCCCACTTTCTGTCCACTCCTGCTCTTCCCTCCTTACCAACTGCTCGGATAAACCTACCTACCTTCCCACTCTCGCATACAGCATCCTCAGACTTAATTAACTCCCCATGTGAAGATGTCATCACTCCAGCATACACTGCAGCTGCATTGCCACCGCCACTGCCATGACCACTGCCCTCCATCATCAGCAAAGACCAGACCAGCATCAACGACATTTAGTGCAGCTGTGCCCACATCAGCCACATCTGCAGCAGCTTCAACCCAACAGCTCCAGGTAAGAAAAATTAAGTAAAGTCTTTCAAAGTCCCTTCGCACTCCACAGTCAATACCCTCTGACATCCCATCCTCAAACGATTCCTGCAACTCACCTAGGACTGACAGACCACCTGTCTGTGATATCCAACTGGTGTCCCACCAGCCCCACTCACCAGGACCTATGGGGTCTGATCCCATCTCATCCAACACATCTTCTCTGACACATTCCTTCAGCTTATCACATCTCAATGTAATATTCCTCAATCTGAAAACACTTTACCTCATAATACAGAAGTGCCTTCCAAACGTCAACATATCACAACTGATGTTCCACAAAGACTCGTTAATCATCAAATCCTCACATCCTGATTTCCAAAACCACCTACCACAGTGAGTACCTTCCATCACCTTTGGTTCCCATGCTCCTTGCTGCCACTCAGCCCACCATGACCCACACAAACCAACCCCCCCCCCCCCCCCACCCTGCCCCCAAGCTGCCCACTGACTCTTACTGCCGTGAAAAAGGGGATGGACGTTTAGATTACAGTAGAGGAAGTTGAGTGGGACCTAAATTACAATACTGGCCTCAAAATCCGGAAAGCCCTTGTAATTCATCACCATTCTGGGTCCACATTCCTCATTTGCGTCTTTTCTGAAGATCTGTCAATCATAGATAACCTCCTACAGAATGAAGTCTTCATGTATCACCGCAAACACAAAGTTGAGTCTTCCCAATCACAAGCCCAAGCCTATAATAGCAACAATTGCCTCACCTACAGTGATCATTTCACTTCTGACCGCAAAAATCCTCACACCTTCCCCCACTGCAGACACAGCCACCTGTACCAATACTGTCCCAACCTCCAGTCCACACCACCGGCATACAGACAACCAGTCCCATCCCACTTATTCATCTTACTGTACAGCCAAACCCTTGTTATCAAACCGCAACTGTTGTCCCAATCCACCCTATTGATGCACCACTCTACCCAAGTAAATTCATATGTCCTGCTCCTACTGGTAAAGACATCATCACAGTCCTTAAAAACATCCACCCATTCAAGCATTCTCATACCCTCTCTCAGGTCACCCTAGCAGCACATTCCATATTTCAATTAAATTCCACAACCACATATTCCCAAAACAACTGCCACTTCATCTTTCCCCAAGTACACTCATGCTCATAAATTAAGGATAATGCTGATACATGGTGAAACAACGCTCTGATGGACGGTTTGTGGGTTTAAATCACCTTGGGGTATGACCATGCAGTGCATTTGACCTGCGCTCGTCACACAGTGGCGCTGGCAACAGTCCACATACGCAGAGGTGTTGGTGCATGTCAGAGTATGGCGCAGTGGGTAAGTATGCAGACGTTTTCAGAAGTACTAATGGTGACTGTGTGTTGAAAATGGCTCAAAGAACACATATTGATGACGTTATGAGGGGTAGAATACTAGGGCGACTGGAGGCTGGTCAGATACAGCAGGTTGTAGCATGGGCCCTTCGTGTGCCACAAAGTCTGATATCAAGATTATGGCAACGATTCCAGCAGACAGGAAACGTGTCCAGGCGCTAAAGTACAGGACGTTCACAGTGTACAACACCACAAGAAGACCGATCTCTCACCATCAGTGCCCGCAGACAGCCATGGACTACTGCAGTTAGCCTTGCTCGGGACCTTACCACAGCCACTGGAACAGCTGTCTCCAGACACAGTCTACAGACGACTGAAAAGGCATGGTTTATTCGCCCAGAGACCTGCGAGGTGAATTTCGCTGACCCCTGGTCACAGGAGAGTCCATAAGGCCTGGTGTCAAGAACACATTACATAGTCATTGGAACAGTGGTCGCAGGTTATGTTCATGGGCGAGTCCAGGTATAGTCTGAACAGTGATTCTCGCCGGCTTTTCATCTGGCATGAACCAGGAACCAGATACCAACCCCTTAATGTCCTTGAAAGGTACTTGTATGGAGGTCGCAGTTTGATGGTGTGGGGTGGGATTGTGATTGGTGCATGTACACCCCTGCATATCTTTGACAGAGGAACTGTAACAGGTTAGGTATATCGGGATGTCATTTTGCGCCAGTATGTCCACCTTTTCAGGGGTACAGTGGGTTCCACCTTTTTCCTGATGGATGAAAACGCACGGCCCCAGTGAGCTGCCATCATGAAGGAGTACCTTGGAACAGAAGATACCAGGCTAATGGAGTGGCCTGCCTGTCCTCCAGACCTAAAGCCCATCGAACACGTCTGGGATGCTCTCAGTCGACGTATCGAAGCACTTCTTCAAACCCCTACAACACTTCAGGAGCTCCGACAGGCACTGGTGCAAGAATGGGAGGCTATACCCCATCAGCTGCTCGACCACCTGATCCAGAGAACGGCAACCTGTTGTGCGGCATGTGTACATGTTCATGGTGATCATATCCCATATTGATGTTGGAGTATATGCGCAGGAAACAGTGGCGTTTTGTAGTACATGTGTTTCGCGACGTTTTTCTCAAGTTATCACCAATACTGTGGACTTACAGATCTGTGTCGTTTGTGTTGCTTATGTGCCTATGCTATTAACGCTAGTTTCGTGTAGTGCTACGTTGTGTGCACCACATTCTGCAATTATCCTTAATTTATGAGCATGAGTGAACATACCCTCCTTTAACACATTCCATCTCGCCATAGAGCAGCTGCCCCGCTCGAGAGCATCCTAGATCCCTTCCATCATCACCCCTTTCACAACCACACCAACAACCTTTCTCCTCCAACACAACTTCAGTGCCAGCGCTACATCTTCTCTTTTATGTCACTCTCCACCATGCTACAGCAGTCTCCTCAGTCTACCTAGAGCAGATGCTACACCAGCATCATCTCCTGCAACTCATCGCCCTTGATCAGCTTACCATGAATTGTGTACTCGAACACATCGGTAACATTCAACAGTTTTCAATACTCAAATTTTGCTCACCTGTCTATGTTTTAAAGCATTATATTATTATGTTCAGAACTATAGACTGAGGAGTGGCAACATCGCTGCTGCCAACGAGCCTCCAGTTGGGAAAATGAAAAGATAAAAAGTAATGATCCACATGTCGAGGTAAACACTTATTGAGTTTGTAACGGATTTTTGACACTACTCTGCTCTTATGGAGTCTTCATTTCAGAAAATCGAAACTCGTAATCTAGAGTACCAGGGAAGGCACACAGTGTACTGGGAATGTACAGCAGGAAGCAGAATGTTCAGTCATATGCACCTGTAGGGGAAGGGCCCAGAAACTGTACTCCAGCGTTCTCTGCACATCAGTCGACTACGGTAGACTCTACCTCGCCGGTCAATTCTATGCCTGTTGGTGTTGCTCTGTCGAATGCTCTGTCGAATGCATGATTCCTTGATTTCTCGACAAAGGTCGAGCCAGCCGCACCTACTGTAGCGCATGCCACTGACAGTGTCAGAAGGTGGTGCACCGGTACTGCACCCAACTAAATTATGCTGAAGAACTATGGACAAGGACTGACAGTTTCTGATAAACAGTTATGTCAAGACTTCCCCATCTTTTAGCCAAAGCTACCACCCCTTCGCAAGGACCACCCACATACATGCTCAGGGTAGTATTTCTCTTAGCCCATGCACTGTCACCCAACCGGCAACGAGGTACACTAACCTTTAACTCGATAGACCATACCACGGGTTCAGGTACTTCTTCCCTCTCATCTGAGAGCGCCAATCTATTGTGTGAGCTAGCTGAATCCGCTGTTGCAGTGCTCTCTCCGCTTACGCATCGCCGCCATGCAAGACAAGCTCACGGACCACGGATGCTCATAAGCAGGTCACCCAGCAGTCACACACAGCCACACCCCCAACCACCGCACCGCTTCCTCGCACCCGCCACCATCGCTGAATTACATTTCTACTGCCGGACAGAAGCTGTGCCTACGACACTACCAAGTACCCCACCGAACTCTACCACAAACACTACCAGTGGATCACCGCCACTGCTGCTGACCCGCCGACCTGGGACACATAAGCGTTTGCATTACAGGTTAGTCATAGTGCACTGGGTGCCAGTCCATCATCAGCATCAGTGTTCGTGATCAACAATGGTTCTGTCCACAAAATAAATACCACAGAAGGCCCACCAGTGCATGCAAAGGCTAGGTGTTTAAATCCGGAAAAACTTAAACACGCCAAAGCTATTATTCAGGAACTTTTAGATAATAATAGTACTCGCCCTTCTTCTGGTAGTTGGTCATCCCCCATTCATTTGGTGCCCAAGAAAGATGACACTTTCTGCCTCTGTGGTGATTATCGGGTGCTTAACACCAGAACAATTCTAGATAATTATCCCATCCCAAATATTCGAGACTTTGCTTCCCAACTGCATGGGGCACAAATTTTCAATGTAATCGACTGTCACAAGGCGGATCACCAACTGCCAGTGGCACCAGAGAACGTTGAAAACACCGCTATCATCACCCCATTCGGGTTCTTTGAGAATTTGTTAATGCCATTCGGCTTTAAAAATGCTGCACAGACGTGGCAACGGTTCCTGGACTCCTTGGTTGGAAAACTGGACTTTGCATATGTCTACCTGGACCACTTGTTAATTTTTTCTTCCTCCCTCAAGGAACATGAACTGCACTTAAATACCGTGTTCCAACTATTAAAAGCAAACAGTTTCACAGTGAACAATGCTAAATAGCAACTCTGCCACACTAGTGTAAATTTGTGGGCCACGGGGTTTCTGCTGATGGTATCTGCCCCTACCCGAACAGGTCGAGGCCATTAGTAAAGTGCCTTTGCCCAGCCATTGACAGGTTTACCCGCTGGGTAGAGGTAATTCCTCTCACTACTGTCACAGCTGATGGAGTGGCCTGAGCCCTTATATTGAAGTGGATCTCGTGCTTCGGCTGCCCAGTTTCTATCACTACTGACCAGGGTCGCCAGTATTGTATGGAGAACCCCTCACACTCCCAGCAGAGCCAATCGAGCCTTCACTTCCTCCCGATCAAATCTGCAAATCGACATTCGTTGGGCATGTCAAGGAGCTAATCGCTAACATTCAAGTGCCTCCTCCTCGACCGCACTCGCTCCCTCCCATATTTCTGCATAAGGACTTGGCGTCATGCACTCACGTCATGGTGGGCGATGACACTGTCCGACCGACACTCAGACCTCCATATTTGGGCCTGCACAGATTCATTTTGTGGCGTACCATCACGTTCAAAGTGCTCATTAACGGCACACCTCAAATGGTATCTGTCTGCTGCCTCGAACCGGCGTCATCTCTGGGAGAACTGCCCGATACCCCAACCAGTCAGCCGTAACCCCCTGCTACACCTGCTTCGCACGAGGATCTACCGACAGTCCACAGATGAGTAAAGCTAATTCCCGCAAGTGTGCCGTTACCTACTCCCAGTCGTGTGACAGTGCTACAGGTGCATGTGACATTCCCATACAGAGTGATGCTTGTGATAACTACCCCTCCTACAGGCAGCCCCCCACCTCTCCCCTGTTAGGATTCAGTGACATATCAGGGACCAGCCTTGGAATGTGTGATGTTACCTCCGACGACTCATGTGGAGATTTGGTCAGCCCGTATACTGAAGTGGTAGTGAATGTCAACACAGATTTTATTTGCAGCTCTAAAGTGTTTTTTTGTTATGCAACCCGATAATGTGTGTCTCTTCTATGAACGAGCCAGCTCCCCAAATGACAACTCAATCCACATTCATCTTCTCCAGTCTGTCCCCTTGCCTGTTGTTACTGACCCATTAATGGTAAAGATACTATGTACCACAACTGGCATTCAGGTCCACTACCCTGGCTCGTCACAGCCCACTGTCCACTACCCGGATCCCTCGACTGCTGTACGAGGATTCACCCAGTCAGGCGGGACCACCTGCTCCTTTGCTCAATTGATAATGTAATGTAAGGTATGGTTTCGGTTTAAACACCCTCTCCCTCTCCCCTGGGTGTTTCCTTTACATGTATGCCCGAATATTTGTGTTTTGTGCTCCACACTCTAGTGGTGGTGGTGGTGGGGGGGGGGGGTCTAATGTGGCGACTATCGACCAAGTTGCGTGTAATATCTTTGTTTTCCCAAGCTATTTGCGGCAGTCTGTGGCCGCGCGCGAAAGTGAACACATGTGGGCAAAGAATCAAGAATGTATATACTGTATATGTGTGCTTTCAAGTAATAAAATAGTGCTTATTACACACAGTATAGCGTGCATCGTTGGATTCGGCAATCCTACAAGACTAAAACCCATACCTCCATTACCCAGTTTTCTGAAAATTACTGGGAAGGAAATTCTAGCCAACTATCTGATCCCTCAACAAAAGTCTCATTCGCTGTGTGCTTGCAGACCACACAATCGTGTAGTAAAGAAAAATTGTGAGTTTTGAAAATTCACTTGATAATCATGTTTTATACGGAAACTTTAGACAATCCCTTCCTGCAACACAGTATGGACTTTTTAAACTACAATTGTAGTGCTGTTGTGGAATGGAAGGGGAGTGCAAGTAAATGCTCCAACAGAATTAGTGTGTCTAGTGTGCAATCAACGAAGAATCAAAGTAAATAGCGTCACTAATTACAAATACTTTTCACTGATATGTGTATATTACTGAATACTTGCACTACACCAAACTTTTTTGTTTTGGCTTTCTTGTTGGCATTAAACAGAACAGATAGCCCAGTGACACACTTCAGTGAGAATAGTGAATTCATAGGAAACACAAAAAGTGCCAACTTTGAACTTCATGTTTATTGAAGAACTGTGAGACAGTGTGAAATCTGAATATCTGGGAAAGTTATGTAGGACAATACCTATATATAGAAAGAAAAATAAACAAGCACTATCTTAACATTTTTTAAAGGCTGAACATTGCCAACTGGCCAACGTGTCATCCTCAGCGTTTAGTTGTCACTTGATGCAGATAGGGGGAGTGATGTGGTCAGTGCACCAACTCCTGGCCTTTGTTTTCGTGATCATTGTCGCTACTTCTCAGTCAAGTAGCTCCTCAATTTACCTCACAAGGTGTGAGTGCACCCCACTTGCCAACAGCACTTCGCAGACCCAGACAATGACTCATCCATGTGATAGCCAAGCTGTACAATGCTCAACTTCGATATTCTTATGGAAACTGGTGTTGCCACTGAGGCAACACTATTGGCTAATGGTACATATAAGAGTAAAAAAAAGTCTTACTATTTGATACATGCTCAGAAAGCAACCTCAGCACACTTTTTAGACTGGTTTCATCATGTGACTGATATATATATATATAAAACGTTTGTGAAAGAACATACACTGATGACGAAACAGGACATCGGCTTTTAAAGTCATAATATTAAAATGGAAGTATTAGTGCATGAGTGATACCGAAGATTATGACCTGAGGTTTACTGTGAATTTCTGGTCCTATGTAGTAACACATTCTTAAGACAATGATCTATTCTCTTGAAACTTAATGGGATAGAAATTCTGGTGAACTATGCATATCCTTGAACAATAGTGTCACTGGCTACATTCCTAGATACCACACAACTATGTATAAAACAAATTACACTGCTTGAAATCTCACTTCATAATCATATCTCATACTTATTCTTGACACAATCCCTTCCTGCAACACAATATTCACTTCATTAAATACAATTGTAATGCTGTTGTGGAAGGGAAGGGGAGTGCAAGTCAATGTTCACAGAAATCTACAGCTGAAACACAGGCAGGATTGTGCTAGCTATTTTACAGTTATGCCACTTTTTCCCTAGAGGGACAGATTGAACAACAGTTCACTGTACTTAGCATTCGACTTTCGTACCCTACACTGTCTACCATCAGGCTTTCTTAGAGATTGTCATAAGCAGCATACACATTACCAAGGATAATACTCTGTTCCCAGACTTGTTTTTGAGATAAGCCCACAGCATAAACGATAACAATTTCAATTCCGCCTGTATTCTAACTTGTACCAGATCCACGATTTATGATAGCATTACCACCCTGACTGTTTGAATTGGAAATAGCATAATCACTTTCATATGACTGAACATTCTGCTTCCTGCTGTACATTCCCAGTACACTGTGTGCCTTCCCTGGTACTCTAGATTACGAGTTTCGATTTTCTGAAATGAAGACTCCATAAGAGCAGAGTAGTGTCAAAAATCAGTTACACACTCAATAAGTGTTTACCTCGACATGTGGATCATTACTTTTTATCTTTTCATTTTCCCAACTGGAGGCTCGTTGGCAGCAGCGATGTTGCCACTCCTCAGTCTATAGTTCTGAACATAATAATGTAATGCTTTAAAACATAGATAGGTGAGCAAAATATGAGTATTGAAAACTGCTGAATGTTACCGATGTGTTCGAGTTCACAATTCATGGTAAGCTGATCAAGGGCGATGAGTTGCAGGAGATGATGCTGGTGTAGCATCTGCTCTAGGTAGACTGAGGAGACTGCTGTAGCATGGTGGAGAGTGACATAAAAGAGAAGATGTAGCGCTGGCACTGAAGTTGTGTTGGAGGAGAAAGGTTGTTGGTGTGGTTGTGAAAGGGGTGATGATGGAAGGGATCTAGGATGCTCTCGAGCGGGGCAGCTGCTCAAGGGCGAGATGGAATGTGTTAAAGGAGGGTATGTACACTCATGCTCATAAATTAAGGATAATTGCAGAATGTGGTGCACACAAAGTGGAACTACACAAAACTAGCGCTAATAGCATAGGCACATAGGGAACACACACGACACAGATCTGTAAGTCCACGGTATTGGTGATAACTTGAGAAAAACGTCGCGAAACACATGTGCTACAAAACGCCACTGTTTCCTGCGCATATACTCCAACATCAATATGGGATATGATCACCATGCACATGTACATATGCCGCACAACAGGTTGCCGTACTCTGGATCAGGTGGTCGAGCAGCTGATGTGGTATAGCCTCCCATTCTTGCACCAGTGCCTGTCGGAGCTCCTGAAATGTTGTAGGGGTTTGAAGAAGTGCTTCTATACGTCGACTGAGAGCATCCCAGACGTGCTCGATGGGCTTTAGGTCTGGAGGACAGGCAGGCCAACCCATTGGCCTGATATTTTCTGTTCCAAGGTACTGCTCCATGATGGCAGCTCACTGGGGCCGTGCGTTTTCATCCATCAGGAAGAAGTTGGGACCCACTGCACCTCTGAAAAGGTGGGCATACTGGTGCAAAATGACATCCCAGTATACCTAACCAGTTATAGTTCCTCTGTCAAAGACATGCAGGGGTGTACATGCACCAATCATAATCCCACCCCACACCATCAAATCACAAAGTACATATAAGTACCTTTCAAGGACATTAAGGGGTTGGTATCTGGGTCTTGGTTCATGCCAGATAAAACCCGGCGAGAATCACTGTTCAGACTATACCTGGACTCGCCCATGAACATAACCTGCGACCACTGTTCCAATGACTATGTACTGTGTTCTTGACACCAGGCTTTACAGGCTCTCCTGTGACCAGGGGTCAGTGAAATTCACCTCGCAGGTCTCTGGGTGAATACACCATGCCTTATCAGTCGTCTGTAGACTGTGTCTGGGGACAGCTGTTCCAGTGGCTGCGGTAAGGTCCTGAGCAAGGCTAACTGCAGTAGTCCATGGCTGTTTGCGGGCACTGATGGTGAGAGATCGGTCTTCTTGTGGTGTTGTACACTGTGAACGTCCTGTACCTTAGCGCCTGGACACGTTTCCTGTCTGCTGGAATCGTTTCCATAATCTTGATATCAGACTTTGTGGCACATGGAGGGCCCATGCTACAACCTGCTGTATCTGACCAGCCTCCAGTCGCCCTAGTATTCTACCCCTCATAACGTCATTAATATGTGTTCTTTGAGCCATTTTCAACACACAGTCACCATTAGCACGTCTGAAAACGTCTGCATACTTACCTACTGCGCCATACTCTGACATGCACCAACACCTCTGCGTATGTGGACTGTTGCCAGCGCCACTGTGTGACGAGCGCAGGTCAAATGCACAGCATGGTCATACCCAAAGGTGATTTAAACCCACAAACCGCCCATCAGAGCGTTGTTTCACCATGTATCAGCATTATCCTTAATTTATGAGCATGAGTGTACTTGGGGAAAGATGAAGTGGCAGTTGTTTTGGGAATATGTGGTTGTGGAATTTAATTGAAATATGGAATGTGCTGCTAGGGTGACCTGAGAGAGGATATGAGAATGCTCGAATGGGTGGATGTTTTTAAGGACTGTGATGATGTCTTTAGCAGTAGGAGCAGGACATAGGAATTTACTTGGGTAGAGTGGTGCATCAATAGGGTGGATTGGGACATCAGTTGCGGTTTGATAACAAGGGTTTGGCTGTACAGTAAGATGAATAAGTGGGATGGGACTGGTTGTCTGTATGCCGGTGGTGTGGACTGGAGGTTGGGACAGTATTGGTACAGGTGGCTGTGTCTGCAGTGGGGGAAGGTGGGAGGATTTTTGCGGTCAGAAGTGAAATGATCACTGTAGGTGAGGCAATTGATGCTATTATAGGCTTGGGCTTGTGATTGGGAAGACTCAACTTTGTGTTTGCGGTGATACATGAAGACTTCATTCTGTAGGAGGTTATCTATGATTGACAGATCTTCAGAAAAGACGCAAATGAGGAATGTGGACCCAGAATGGCGATGAATTACAAGGGCTTTTCGGATTTTGAGGTCAATAAGGCGATGGAAGGTACTGTGGGGCGGCTGGTGGAATTTAAATCGTTGTTATTTAGTAATGTAGAATTGTGATGTAGAAACACTGCATTTCCCCGCCGATTATCCATATGTGGAGCGGCGGGTAGAATTATTGTTTTATAAAATGTTCCTATTATTTATGCTGTTGTTTTGCCGTTCTCAACACTGGCTCTCTAGATACAATTTTGGCAACCAGAAAGTGATTAGCCAAACGTGAAGCCTGTAATTAGAATTCCTAGTACACACTTCATCTGAGAAATACTCTTGTAGCTATAGCTTAAAGCTCTGAGGAGATAGGAGATTGTCTGGGATTCATAATCAAAAACGATCGTGGAAAAAACGTTCTCTATATTCTGAAAGTAACAGATGAAAAAAAAAAAAAAAGAATCCACACAATCTGACTAACAGAGCAGTTCAGAGTCTAATGCGCTGATGCAACTATAACTGTCCAAATTAAATGTTTAAGTGAATGCTCGCCATAATTTGATGATTAGGTTCATCAAACGCCACGCTAAATAATGGTAGAATGTCTGTCCTGCAGCGGCACGTGAAAATACGACATACGCAAACTGAAGATATATCATTAAAGTCAACCCAGAATCAACACTTCACTCGAAAATGATTTCATGGTGACGCGTATCCCGAGTAACTTAATACGGCATCCGAGGCTGTTTATAGCAATGATACCGACGCGACGCGACTCCCGACACAGATGGTGTGCTATTCAGCATCTGGAGAGAACTTGGGCCTTGCTTCCTCCCGCAGCGTTCTTATATATAAAGCCGCGGTGCGGACGGCTAAGGGAACGCCTGATCAAATCGGCTCTCCTGACTAGCCGCTGGGGTAGTAACGCACCACTTTAAGTTATCGAATAAATCATAGCTTCTTTTGTTGACGGCAGATGAAGCTCTCAATTTAAATGTGCAATCAGCACACACATAAGTAATCATAATAAGAGGCTGATGTGGTCAATTATTTTGGGCGAGAGAATTAATTTAATTACACTACACGCAGTAGACGAGCTCTGAACCTGCCCTTTGGAGATACGCTATCGCTATAGTTTTATAGTAATTCAATTGAAACTTCTCACATCTTTATGATTATAGCGAATCTCCCTTCTACTTATATTTAAACATCCTAGCCTTATTTATTAACCTACTTAATCTATCTTGCTTCCTTAATTTTTAAGACAAAAACCAGAAAATCATGAATTTCCACTAAAATCTTAATTTGTGAGATCCAAAGTACTGTTTGTATAAAATTATTATGGAAGAGTAATCTAAATATAAATTTTTAAGTCTCTAGCTGTTTTCTGTTGCGCCAATGATTTTTACAGAAAAACGTCCAAATTTCGAAAATGGTTAAAGTTATCGAACTGATATTCAACACATATTAATTTAGTATTACTCCTGACATGCTAGAACCGTTTCAGGTTATTTACTTGATTTTAAAAGTATTGCGCAACATTTTATTGCGTCAGAGCTAGTTACGGCGGTCTGGCTGGCACACAATGGAAAGGCTGATGTGAATTTATTACGGCGTGAGTAGGCTGCTTCCCTACATCACCCTCTACTAAATTTTTGTTTTGTTTTTGAATGTTAATGAACGAAAAAAAATTTAATTACAAAAAGGGAAGCAAGAGTACAGCTTAACTCCCTATGAAAAATTTGAAATGTAAACATATAAAAATATTAAAAGAAAACTGATTACCTACTTCAATTATTTAAATTACTGGCATGTTCACTGCCTCTTAAGCAACATTATCACTCAAAATTCAAGCAAAATCAATGAAACACAATTTGGCATACATATTGCCTTAGACAAACAAAGACATAAAAATTATGTAAAATTATGAAAATCTTAAATCCATTAAATACGTTTTTACATACACAAATTCAAAGAAAATAACACAGTTATTCATGATATATAAACAGATGATTATATCTTAGCAGTCTTTTCTAAACCTGAAAGAAAATTTCACAAATCATTTTTACACACGTGGTTGTAGCCGCTTTGGTTGGCGTTCTACACTTCCATTCACAAGGGTAGAGGAGGGGAAGTTGCTATGGTGTGCGTCCTTCTCGTTCACTGTAAATTACATGGGGAAAGGGGAGGGGTCACTGTGAGTTGTGTCCAAGTCACTCCACGCTTTCACGCAGCTACCAGGCTGCCATTATCTGATTTGTCCTGTAGAACAAAAAAAAAGAGTGCCTCAGACTCTGTTCACTTAATATCTAAAGGTGGGTCACAATGAAATGGGGATATATACATTTTATCCTTCAATATTTTGCTGGAACAAAGTTAACAGAACTTTTTCAATGTTACTCTCATGGTTACTTAATTGTCATAAAATCGTTAAATAAATGGCTCAAAACGCCGTTAGTCATGTACTAGAGAAAATTTATGCTCAAGGCATACAATCATGAATCCTATTTAATTTCAATTTATTATTTCTGTGCCGGAACACTGAACCAATGTTCGGTACATTCTTGACAAATCTGTATTTTATTTACTTAGCTGACTCATCTTCGATTGCCTTATTCTTAGAGATAGTATGAGTATATTTGATTAGTAGTTGTATTCTCAGCTTCTTTGTACATGTGAGTAACTTGTGGTAATAGTACAGGGACGTGTCCTTCGCATCTCAATCACAAACACTGTTCAATTCTATTACACTGCCATTCCTTGCTACACAAGGTGAGTTCATTCTTACAACTTATCTGCATATTTTTCATAACACTAAGCAATCTCTTTTACTATTAATTAGTTAGCTCTACAGCATACAATAGGTTTCACTACCACTTCAGATCCTGCTTGAACACGAATTTGTACATCTTTTTAAAATATTATTGTGGGACGATTTCCAATAAAACAACAACTTTGCACTTATAATATTACCAGGGTTCTATACATACTTGTTACTCAAATACATTTGTATATTAATTACGTCATACTTCTCTATTGTTTATGTCACTGTTAGGTTTGTCACATTAGGTATTTTTCTTCACTAATCGGTGGATGGAATGGTTACAGAACTCATGGCTTGATAGCCATGACGGAAAATTTTTGTATTGCAAAGAAGAAGTCGAAACTTTGGTGGATAGGAAAGATGAAGAAGAGTGAGACCTGAAATGGAAAGAAGATCTCACACAGCTGGGACTGCACAGCTGCCACACTGTGTAGAGGTTACAGAACAACCTCCTCCCTACAGTAATCATTCACTACCTATGAACTTCTTTAGGTCGATCACGTTCCTGAGACCTAATATCTTTTTACTCTTAGGGTACTCTAGCCTATATGCATTGGCATGTGGTTTTCCTATGATCCTGAAAGGTCCTTGGTATACGAACATGAATTTCTTTGTTTCTGCATTTATTTTCTTTGATTTTTCCTTGGTTTTGACAAGGACTAACTGACCTATTTCAAAACTGGTGGGTACAGCTTTTGCGTCATGATGCTTCTTCCTTTCCAATGCTCTTTTTCTTATATTTGCCCTAGCCTTTAACTTCTTCTCGTCTGTGGATATTTGCGTTAGGATAGGGAATTCTACCATATCTGCAGTCACATTGTGCGGTTCTTGGCCAAACATCAATTCGCAAAGCGCAAAACCAGTTGCATCATGCCTTAAGTTGTTAATTACATTCTCAAAATACTTCATGTGCTCTGCCCAACTTGAGTGTTTCCGAGCACAATAAGTTCTGCAAAGACTATTCAATTCTCTCATAATACGTTCACTCATATTTCCTTGGGGGAAATACGTAGATATTTTCAGATGTTTCACTCCGGCCTTATCTAGACATTCCTTAAATCTATCAGAAGTAAATTGAGGCCAATGGTCTGACAGCAAATTCTTCGGAACGCCAACGTTCACGAAGAAATCTTTTTCCAACTTTTCTACCAACGTTTTTGCATTTGCTCTTTTAATTGGGCATAGCTTAACATATTTACTGAATCCATCCACAACAACAAAAACATGGGTGCACCCACCTCTCGAAGCAGGAAGAGGGCCAAACAAATCACAAGCCAGTAATTCTAGGGTTTCAGTTGGCTCTACTGAATGCATATCCCCTTGTATTCTGCTGTTGGCAGCACGGACTTTCCGGCACACTACACAAAATGCTAGACGCTTGGCAACACGGCGGTACATGTTGTCAAACACAACCTTCTCTTTTAATTTTGCAATGCACTTCTTTGCACCGTAGTGCCCATACCTCAGGTGTACATAGCCGATTAGTAAGTCTACATGTTGTGAGGGAAAGCACAGCTTCCACTCAGAAACACCTACCTTTTTCCTCCTAAACAGAATACCTTTATGCAGACAACAGTATTGCGAAACCTTAGGATAGTTCGCATTTCCTAAATAGCTCTTCACTAATTTCAGATGGTCATCTGCATTCTGCTCACGTCTCAAGTTCTTAATCACCCTCTTTAATGCACTTTCTTCCTTTACTTCGTGCAACGCAAACATTCGTACTTCACTTAGGTCTGCTGCTGTAATTCCCGCGTCATCACAGAGCTCCGCACTTCTAGATAACCCTTCAGCTACCAGATTGTCTTTCCCTTGAATATATCTAACCTCAAGGTCAAATTGCTGGAGATACAATGACCACCTTACCAAACGAGCATTCCTCAACTTACAGGTCTTTAAAAAGGTCAACGCCTTATGGTCACTGTAAACAATTATCTTGTGACATAATAGATACTGCTCAAACTTCTGTACCCCAAATACAATTGCCAATGCTTCCAGTTCTGAGATGCCATAATTTCTCTCTGCTGCCTGTAAAGATCGACTTGCGAAAGCTATAGTCTTGTGCACTTTTTGTTCGTTCTCTATTTCTACTCGGAATACCTCCACAGCTATACCAGAGCCACTAGCATCAACAGACATACAGAATGGTTTTTCAAAATCAGGATGATGTAAAATATGACTATTAATTAAAGATTGTTTAAGTACCTCGAACGCCCGTTGACATTCTGCTGTCCAAACCCAAGGGGTATTCTTTTTCAGCAGCAGGTGAAGGCAGGGCGCATGAAAAGCCTGATCACTAACAAAATGCCTATAGAAGCCGAAAAGACCGAGCATCGATCTCAACTGCTTCTTGTTTCTGGGAGCCTCAAATTTTTCAATGACTGCTAGCTTGCCTGGGTCAGGCAGAATACCTTTTCCACTTATCATATATCCCAAGAAACCTATTTCCTCTTTAACACACTCTGTCTTTTCAATCTTTAGTTTCATACCACCTCTCTCAATAGCCTCTAACACTTCCTCTAATAAAGCTATGTGTTCTTCCCAGGTAGGAGTTGCTATTAACAGATCATCTACGTAGACTGTTATTTTATTACTTAAGGCTGGTCCGAAAACATGGCACATCACACGTACGAAGGCACAAACAGAGATATTAAGTCCGAAAGGTACCACACGATATTGGTAACAAACTCCTTCGTACAAGAAAGCTGTGTACTTCCTTGAACTTTCCGCCAGTGGCAAATTCCAATATCCACACGTGATGTCCATAGAAGTTAAGAATTTTACTCCTCGGAACTTTTGCAATAACTCGTCCATGTTCTGCGGTCTATCACTTTCCATAACCACTATTTCATTCAACCAACGAGCATCCAAGACCAATCTGACACTCCCGTCTCTTTTTGGTACAACAACAAGAGGATTATTGTACTCACTGACCGCTTTTTCAATCACACCCCACTCTAGCATTCTCTGTATCTCCTTTCGAACTGCCTCCTTCCTAGGTACATGTATTTGGTATGGCTTCCTGAAAAACACTTGGCCAGGTTTCACCTTTAATTGACATTCGTAACCTTTGACCACGCCAGGTCGATTTGAAAGTACCTTATGATGCCTTTTTAAAACCTGTCTCAGTTCTTCCTTCTGATTAGCTGAAATTTTATCGATTTCCTGCAATTTAGCTTCTATTTTGTCCAAAATAATTGCTTCCTCTTCTTCTGTGTTTAGCTTACTTGTACTAAGATTAACACCTTCGTCCCAATGTCTCCTATTTTTCAGAACTCGTATAGGCAGCTCCCAAGTTTCATCATTAGTTACTACATGTTTATCACTAAAAGGTACTGTAATCACTCTGGTTAGTTGCAAGACCATTTTTAACTGGTTTCTTTCAAAGTCAACAACACTCTGATATTTCGACAAGAAATCTATGCCAATTAAAACCTCAATACTGAGATTGTTTACAATTAAACATGGATGATCAATTACATTACCATTAATGTTAAAGGGCAGCAAAGCTTCTTGCTTTACCGTTTTTGACACCTTGCCAGTAGCACCAATTATTCTTAGTCCTGATACCCTCATTACTGTAAGCTTTTCTTTACCAGGTAACACATCAAAGAAGGACTGAGATATCGCACTCACCTCACTTCCACTGTCTAAGAGACAATGTACATTGATACCCAACATATTCACTATTATTATAGGGTGGCTTATTCTCTGTTGTACAGGTGGTTCCTCAAACTCATCCAATAGTTCCTTTTGGATTTGTCTCCAACTAAAGTGATCGACATCTGTCTTCATTACATCTAGGTCAAAGTGTGTAGGAGTTTCCTGAACTATATTTTCAGCTGCCTTTTCCAGTCGGTCTATTAATTTCAAATCGAAACACCGCACGACTTCATTACATTTAGTTTGCTGAACATGACCCAAATTACTGTAGTCTGAGCGATTCTGCGCCTCCACACCGGGCATAATACTAGTTACAGCTAAACCACTTTCATTATTATCGTCGGGTTCCTTCTCAAGTGACAACTGGTCACAGCTACTGGGTTCATCGACCCCCAACAGGCTACCCTCTACATTCTCACTTACCTCCTGTCCTAAATCTATTAGTACAGTATCAACATCCTCCACAGGCACTTTAGATAAGAGCACATCATCCTCATCGTAAATACGAATAAGCATGAATTTCTTCTGCTTCTTCACCTGACAATTCAGTATTATGTAGCTCTTCCCTACCGTTACACTGCTGCGCCTTCTCTTTATCTTCCCACTTAGAAAGCGTCTCTAACACGGTATCTATCAAATACTGTGAGTGATCTATTATTTCTGTTGTATCCTTAGATGCTACCGACCCTTCATCCACATGTTCAGTTTGAGTATTCTGATCTGTCTTACCAATTATTGTAATTACTGGCTTAGGAAAAGTAACCGCCTGGTGAGCGCCAGTGTCCTCATAGACGGGAACTAGTTTTCCTGCCTCGGCCTACTACTGTTTCCTTTATTTCCATTATAGTTAACTGGCACAGCATTGCTTTCCGCACTGTTGTTTACCTGCATAATTTTGTTTGGAACAAAATTACTATCATTTGGATGCCATTGTTGGTTCTGATAATTATTTCTCCAATTCCTACCTCTCTTAGGATGGCGAACACCTACTGTTCTGATGTTTACATTGCCATTCTGCTCGTTCTTAAAATTACTACTAGCGTTATTAGCATTTCTGTTATTATGTGCTTGCTCCTCATTGGCAGCAACACGTTCTACACGTTCCAAATACTCAATGAAACGATCCAGATTGTCTCTAGGGGCAGATATAATTCTAGTTTGCCAATACCATGGTAGTTTGGCTTCAAGACCTAATATAATCATTTCCGGTTTTAGCTTTTCGCCCAAATGTGACAAACGTGAGATCCATGACCTAGCAAACTCTTTAATAGATTCCTTGCCTGCATTGAAGCGTTTTCCACTCCAAAATTCTCTCAACACTTCATTGTGCTTATTACTAGACCAATACTCATTAATGAAAGCTGTTTTAAATTCCGCTAATGTTTTACACTTCAACATAACATCAGCTGACCAACGCATGGCGTCACCTGTTACATGGCTTCTAATAAATGAGATTTTCTCTCGTTCAGATCAAGTTGGTGGAATCACATCTTCAAAATCGTTCGAGAAATCTAGCGGGTGGATATTTTTATCTGGATTGAACCGCAAGAACCGCTGACACCCGATAAAAGCGGCGTTTGCAGCTACAATTTGTTGCATACTACCATTACCAAAAGTTACTGAAGCTACTTTACTCTCAATGTTAGCAATGTTAGTACTAATATTTTCTACTCTCATTTCAACATTATCTACTCTTTGCACAATATGAGTAGTGTCAGTTTTGATTGCATCTACTTCTGCTTGACATATGTTTACTTTTATATTAACATCTTTAAACCTATCTGAGCACAGTTCAGACTCCGCCTCGATCTTTTCTGTTACCTTGTGCTCCAGCTTCGCATCTTCCATTTGAAAGTCTTTGCGAACCTCAGCAACTTCGGATTTTACTGTTTTATACATTTCAGAAAATTGTTGAGCAACCTTTTTCTTAATATCCTCATGGTTGTAATCAATTTTATAATTCAAACTGTCCAGATCCTCTTTCAACTTACTGCAGCCAGTCTTGAAGAAAGTTTCTAATTCAGCTTTATTGGATTCTAATTTATTGTCCATTACCCCAAATCGTTTATTAAAATTGGTCTGGCTGCCCACAATCCTGTTATTTACCTCAATTATATTAGATTTTAATTCAGCATTACTGGTAGCTATTGCTTGTAATATAACATTTAAATCAATCGCCCCAGTATCTTTGGGTTGCTCACTAGCTGGTTTCTTTTCACACTCAGGTGACGAAAAACTAGCTCCAACACCAGAATCATCAAAACTAAATGAAACTTCTGATTGATCAGTCATATCTAACTTCTCCTGTTTAAACTCTACCAACTCTGATGACTGTTTCGTTTTTAACTCATCAGATAAACTATCATCCAATAAATTAACAATTTCTGCTTTCTGCTTTACTACAGGGGTCTCTATTACTGAATTATTGCCCCTTCCCACACTACTGTCAGGAGACAATACTTCATATTTCACTTTAACATTACTACTTTCATGCATATTTACACTTGAACCATTGTCTGGATTTACAGTTCCCTCAACAGAATAGGTTCTGATTTAAGTTTAACCTTGGTTTCTTCTGGCAGTTCCATTTCCGACAGTCTTTTAGTGCAGGTTAGTAAAACTTTTAACAGCTTTTCACTTAACTTAGTTCCTTCTGCACGACGTATGGCGTTGCCGGTGCGGCGTACCAGGATTACTGATGCGACGCAGCACGTTGAACTGCAGACGGCACTCCGAGGGCTGCTGTGTGTTTGCGTGGCCCGCAAATGCAGGCGTGGCTCCGGTGGCTCCGGCGGGCGACTGCAGTGAGGCGAAACTGACTTCTCGCGATGCCGGCAGTGCCACTAGACTCAGTGCCAGCTCCGTCAATCCAGATGTTGTTAATCCAATTGCGTCGTCCACATGCACACGGAACACTATCACTGTTCTATTACTCAGTTGCGTGTCACATTTCACTTCCGAATCCGAATATTTAAAAATCACTTTCACTTTTACTCAGTTTCTTTCCCGGCCGATGCACCGTACGTGGGGCGGCTGGTGGAATTTAATCGTTGTTATTTAATAATGGAGAATTGTGATGTAGAAACACTGCATTTCCCCGCCGATTATCCATATGTGGAGCGGCGGGTAGAATTATTGTTTTATAAAATGTTCCTACTATTTATGCTGTTGTTTTGCCATTCTCAACCCTGGCTCTCTAACTACAATTTTGGCAACCAGAAAGTGATTAGCAAAACGTGAAGCCTGTAATTAGAATTCCTAGTACGCACTTCATCTGAGAAATACTCTTATAGCTACAGTTTAAAGCTCTGAGGAGATAGGAGATTGTCTGGGATTCATAATCAAAAACGATCCTGTAAAAACGTTCTCTATATTCTGAAAGTAACAGATAAAAAAAAAAAAAAGAATCCACACAATCTGACTAACAGAGCAGTTCAGAGTCTAATGCGCTGATGCAACTATAACTGTCCAAATTAAATGTTTAAGTGAATGCTCGCCATAATTTGATGATTAGGTTCATCAAATGCCACGCTAAATAATGGTAGAATGTCTGTCCTGCGGCGGCACGTGAAAATACGACATACGCAAACTGAAGATATATCATTAAAGTCAACCCAGAATCAACACTTCACTCGAAAATGATTTCATGGTGACGCGTATCCCGAGTAACTTAATACGGCATCCGAGGCTGTTTATAGCAATGATACCGACGCTACGCGACTCCCGACACAGATGGTGTGCTATTCAGCATCTGGAGAGAACTGGGGCCTTGCTTCCTCGCGCAGCGTTCTTATATATAAAGCCGCGGTGCGGACGGCTAAGGGAACGCCTGATCAAATCGGCTCTCCTGACTAGCCGCTGGGATAGTAACGCACCACTTTAAGTTATCGAATAAATCATAGCTTCTTTTGTTGACGGCAGATGAAGCTCTCAATTTAAATGTGCAATCAGCACACACGTAAGTAATCATAATAAAAGGCTGATGTGGTCAATTATTTTGGGCGAGAGAATTAATTTAATTACACTACACGCAGTAGACGAGCTCTGAACCTGCCCTTTGGAGATACGCTATCGCTATAGTTTCATAGTTATTCAATTGAAACTTCTCACATCTTTATGATTATAGCGGATCTCCCTTCTACTTAAATTTAAACATCCTAGCCTTATTTATTAACCTACTTAATCTATCTTGCTTCCTTAATTTTTAAGACAAAAACCAGAAAATCATGAATTTCCACTAAAATCTTAATTTGTGAGATCCAAAGTACTGTTTCTATAAAATTATTATGGAAAAGGAATCTAAATATAAATTTTTAAGTCTCTAGCTGTTTTCTGTTGCGCCAATGATTTTTACAGAAAAACGTCCAAATTTCGAAAATGGTTAGTTATCGAACTGATATTCAACACATATTAATTTAGTATTACTCCTGGCATGCTAGAACCGTTTCGGGTTATTTACTTGATTTTAAAAGTATTACGCAACATTTTATTGCGTCAGAGCTAGTTACGGCGGTCTGGCTGGCACACAATGGAAAGGCTGATGTGAATTTATTACGGCGTGAGTAGGCTGCTTCCCTACAGTACTCACTGTGGTAGGTAGTTTAAGAAATCAGGATGTGTGGATTCGATGATTAACGAGTATTTGTGGAACATCAGTTGCGATATGTTGTCGTTTGGAAGGCACTTCTGTATTATGAGGTAAAGCGTTTTCAGATTGAGGAATATTACATTGAGATGTGATAAGATGAAGGAATGTGTCAGAGAAGATGTGTTGGATGAGATGGGATCAGACTCCATAGGTCCTGGTGAGTGGGGCTGGTGGGACACCAGTTGGATATCACAGACAGGTGGTCTATCTGTCCTAGGTGAGTTGCAGGAATCGTTTGAGGATGGGTTGTCAGAGGGTACTGACTGTGGAGTGCGGAGGGATTTTGAAAGACTTTTATTAATTGTTCTTACCTGGAGCTGGTGGGTTGAAGCTGCTGCAGATGTGGCTGATGTGGGCACAGCTGCTCTATATGTTGTTGATGCTGGTCTGGTCTTTGCTGGTGATGGGGGTGGCAGTGGTCATGGCAGTGGCGGTGGCAATGGAGCCGCAGTGTATGCTGGAGTGATGACATCTTCATATGGGGAGTTAATTAAGTCTGAGGATGCTGTATGCGAGAGTGGGAAGGTAGGTAGGTTTATCTGAGCAGTTGATAAGGAGGGAAGAGCAGGAGTGGACAGAAAGTAGGGGTTAAAGTAGTAAGTAGAGGTAGGAGTGGAGTACAGGTGTGAGTAGATGAATGTGGATGTTCTTGTAGGTGTTTGGTGCAATTAACTGGTACAGAGACTTGGAATTCTCTATGTTTCAGCAGGACAGCGATGATGCAGCTCCTCATTCATATGGTAGACGAGCTGGTGATAGATTATTAGAATTTCTGTCCTTACCATATGTTGTATGATTTGCTGCAGTATAACAACCGTAATAATCACATACTTTATTGACAGTCAGTGAAGTACTTTGAACCATACTGTAGACAATTCCTGTTGTACAGTCGTGATGTGGGCAGTTACATGGTCATACAATGTAAAGTAACTTTTATTTGTTCTAATTCAGATTTTACCGATTTGTCAGTATTGCTTTGCAAGGATATGGCACCTGTGACCTTTCAGCTACGACATGCTCTAGCTCTGAATTTAAGTTGTCATTTACCTCTAATCCTTTTTGAAAAATCCACCATGAAAAATCATTTACAATGTGGTTGCTTTGTTCATTTAACTGGTTTTGAGCCTATATTCCTTGCTCCTCTACGGAAGTATCGACTTCATTTTCCTGCTGCACAGTCGTAGCTTTTAATTTTTTTTTAACTTTAGACAAGGTCTGTACAACTTCCAGACCATGATAAGTTTTCTTTAATTCTGATACATCATTTGCTTGAGTTTCATACTGTAACGACAATGTGTTGAAATTAACAGCCAATTTCTCTGTTACTAAATTGTTCTTTTTTTTCAAACCATTAGGATGTTATTGTAAGTCTTTGGGTTGGTTCTGTGATTCTTTGGATTGTTTATATGTTTATTTATGAGCCATTCAGCATGTTTACCCTGCAATTGGCTTCGTCAAAATACATTTTACATATTCATAAAAGTATAGCTGTTATTGGTTTTCTCATTCTTTGGAGTGGTTCTCAAAATTGCAAGGTTATGGCATCCCATGTTGCCTTAAAATTTTGTGAGAATAGTGCAATGACATCATTTGGTTGACCAGCTATTTTTATGTTTGTTTCACGTGAAATATCGCCTCTTCGCATGAAACATTATCATCACATTGGCGAATTACACTACGTGAAGAATCACCTACACGAGCGTCATTTCCACACAATGAATTATTTGATTAATTTCTGCATCAGTTTCAGAGCACAATTCCATGTCGGTTTCCAAAATGCATCCATTTTTAACTTCCATGTTAGCAAACTCATTCTGTTCTACGCTAAGCTTTACACCAATATTTGCCTGAGTAGTCATTTTAGAAATCTGTCCTGTTTTCACCATAACATTAATGTAAAGTAAAATATTTTTGCTAAAATTTTGATGACTACAATCCGAAAAAACATCTACTAGGTAACAATCTCTAACTCACGATTGCTGGTACAACAAAGTAAAGCAGCATACTCCATTACTGAGAAATTTTTATGGAGTCAGCTCTCTTGTGATTTACATTCAATTCATCTCACTGACAGCAATGCCAACACAGAAGATACTGGTAATGAATAATTTGGACGAAAATTTCAGTATTACACAAGATACACAGCATGAGAAGCCAAAACCAATCTCTGCAGATTGCCCTTACCTCACACAGTGATGCGTTGACATTCTCAAAATGTTACCTGAATCTAATAAATAGAGTTCTCTAGGTTTAATCGGGACTTTTCTTCTTTTTTATTGTTTACATTTTTCCCTTTTTATATGTAAACTCGCCTTTGAGATACAGTACATGCAACATAGAAAAATAAACAATGTTATGGTAGATGATTATCCTTTCGCAATCTGACGGTTTGTAGTCTAACTTTTCGTTTAATAAGTTGTTAATACTGATTGTAATGAATATGAAAGGTAAAAGCAAATAAGGTGATTATAATAATAACGGAAAGGAAGAAAACCGATGAAGCCTTAGTTGTAGGCCTTTTTCTGACACGATGTATAACAGTAAAAAGATGATTAATCAGTTTTGTCAGTCGAAATTAGCTTTGCAGTAGAATGATGCTCATAAATCGACATCGGACTTCATTATCATGGAATCGGAAAAAAACGGAAAAAAGTTATTTATCTGGAACGCGCTGTGAGCACTTGAGACTGGGACAATAGCTCCTGATGCATTGTATCATCGTATTAAGAGGACCAACCACAAACATTTTCTGAAAAACATTAAGAATAATCGGAAGAGGACAAAGAGGAAATTAAGTAATATCAATGGATAAAGTAATTATTCATATTAGTGTAATTCAGCTTATTTAAAACAACATCATAAAACACCACCTTTTAGTCCATTCATTGACTAAGAAGACATCAGGAAGCTGTGAAATTATTATAAATTGTGGGATTACAGCTAGCAGAACACTCACCAGTAACTGCAACCTGATTTCAGATGCAAGACTGTGATCCTGTCTGCCGGTGTTTGAGCCATATGTCAAGTAGAGCGCAAAAAATCACGTGCAAACGTAATCAGTCACATGTTGTGCTACTGGTTTAACTAGTCAGCGAAAGCAGAGGTGTTTCCAGATAGACTAAAACATATGATAATGATGCCATTCCACAAAGGTGGAGAAAGGAATGTAGTGTTCAACTAACAGCCCATCTATCTCTGCCAGTGTACTTAAAGGTATTTGAGAGAATAATGTATGATAGGCTTTATAGGCAACTATTACAAAATGTCTCACTGACTCATAAACAATTTTGCTTTTGCGATGGAATCTATACAGAGAGAGCTATAGTTGGCTTACAAGATGAAATTTTGGGTGAAATAATTTTCAGAGGGTACTAAATGGGGATGTTTTGTGACCTTACTAAGGTATTCTACTGAACAGATCGTAACACATGGTTAAAAAAGTTCCACATTATGGAATCAAAGACTAATCTTTCACCTGTGTAGAATCTTATTTACACAATAGCAAACAAAGAGTTTCAGACTGTGGGACTGTAAAATATGGAGTTCCTCAGGCTCGAAACTTGGGCTGATGATGTTCTTGATCTACCGGTACATTAATAATCTGTCAGTTATAATTAAGGACAGGTTATAATTGTCATATTTGCTGATGATACCAGCATTCTGATCAAAGGCCCCAACTCCATAACACAGGGTACCACCCTGATGGTCGCAAACCAAGTACACAAATGGTTTACAGCAAATAGCCTAAACCTAAATTTTTCAAAAACTAATATGAGACAGATTCAGGCAACAAATGAAAAACCTTAATTTCCTGAACGGGACATTAACAATCAGCTAATATTTGAAATCACTCATACAGAATTCCTAGGAATCCAGATAGATAGTCAGCTAAGGCTGGAAGAGCAAATTGATCAGCTGATCAAGAAACTTAGCTGAGAATTCTTGACACCAGGAGCCATTTCTTACTTTGTTGGCACAGAAATAATGCTATTGCCATATTTTGCATGTTTTCATTCTATACTCTGCTATGATACAATCTTCTAGGGAATGCTGCAGGAGCTGAAAAAGCCATCAAATTTCATAAACAAGCAGTGAGATCAGTGTATGGATTTTCTACCAGAATATCCTGCAGGGATCTCTTCGAGTCTCTTGGGTTATTTACTATTACATGTCAATGTATCTACTCAATGATGATGTTTGTAGCCTACAAAAGGGAATTATTTCAGAAAAACGTTAGTATGAACAACCACAACAGAAGTCAGCGTTATATTTCCACCAATCCTCTGCAATTCTCACAAAAGTACTCATGGAATTACTGTGTTCGGTGCAACTGCACAACATAAACTTCCCATCAATACGAAAAGAAAATTAATAATGTACAATTATTAAAAAAACATTCCTCATTGAACCAAGTTTTTATAAAATGAATGAGTCCTAAGAGTTATATAGCATCCTTTAGTGTAAGAACAGAAGAAACCGCATTTCTAAAATTACACTCTTAAAGAAAAAGTGTAATATTTAGATCAAGATGAAAATATTTTGTATTTTAACTCAAATTATGAATGTAGGTGTGAATTTGGTTTATGTCATTAGGATAAAAATATATACTCTTATGAGAAAACATGTATTTCAATTTGATTAATGATGATAAATGTAAACTTATTTATTTATATGCACCAATAGGATAAGAATGTGTGTTTCCATTTATTTAAATACTTTAATCATTTACTTAAACCTATGCCAATAAATAGCAGGTTTTAGTATTATAAGCATAGAACTGTTCTTAGAAAATATGTAATATATGTATGTCATAAGTAAAATGTTCATCTGATACTGTATTATCCTACTTTTCATATATTAATATTACACTACTTGCACGAAGGCTCACCAATGGCCAGGCTGCTCTCTGCTGCGCCACTCAACAGTTTAATGGGGTGCCCAGCCGGCTCTCGACTTGCCACACATTACACTGTGTAAGCCACAGCTCCTTTCTTCTACAGCCACTTGCACCTGCCACACCACCTAACAAGTGTCGCAAGTACAGGGCACACCCTACCTATCTTCCCATATTACTGTGCAGTCCATGTGCCTGTGTAACTGAATATGTTCGAAGCAACCTTAATTAATCCATAACACAAGTTTACACATATAACACTTCTTTATCATTGTTCAATAAAACAATCAAGATAAAGACATGCTATTGTCCCTATAAGAAGCAAATCTAAGGCTAGCCATACATTACTGACACTATTCATTTCTAACAGTCACTTATATCACACTGAAGTCTTATTTTTTCAACATTCTTAATTTCTTGTTCTATTTTCCCCTTCTTCCTCTCCTCAGACTGTCCAAGAACTTAAAAAATATTTCTTTACATTGTCAGTATCTTCATTGCCATAGTGCTTACCACTTTATTCTTCAAGTTAGGATGTTTCAAGTTAGGATGATTCAATGCCATTATTTTATATGGTCCCTTACATACACATTTTCCTCCTTCTTTGATTGAATATGAGTATGTATTAACACCACCCGTGAACCATGGACCTTGTCATTGGTGGGGAGGCTTGCATTCCTCTACGATACAGATAGCCGTACCGTAGGTGCAACCACAACGGAGGGGTATCTGTTGAGAGGCCAGACAAACGTGTCGTTCCTGAAGAGGGGCAGCAGCCTTTTCAGTAGTTGCAGGGGCAACAGTCTGGACGATTGACTGATCTGGCATTGTAACGTTAACCAAAGTGGCCTTGCTGTTCTGGTACTGTGAACGGCTGAAAGCAAGAGGAAACTGCTGATAAAGCCGTAATTTTTCCTGAGGGCTTGCAACCCTCTAAAAGTCGTGTGTTCAACCCTCTCGATCTTTTCTTCTCATATAACATCTTAATCTGGAGTGTTTTGTAACTTTTCTCTAATTAGCTGCTCACAACTTAGTTAAAGACCATCTCCACTGGGGCACAACCCATCGAATCATGAGGGACATTGTTGATGAACTCTTCAAATGTGCTAATCCGTTGTAACCAATTGCTTCGTTAGTTATGACAATATACTCTGCATAACCTGCTGATTTCCTTCATTACTCTTTTGGCAGGGTCTGAAGCAGGTCGGTATCATGATGTTTATAATGGAACCACATTATATTGTTTCAATACATCGTTCTCTACCTTACTAATGAATTGACTTCCATTGCCACTGATAATGCTATTAGGCAAGCATATCTTGCTAAAGGAGACTTTGTCCATCTTCTCAACCATCTTTCTACTAGTGGCTTTCTTTGATGGGTGTAACCAAACATAATGTGAAAATATTCAATGGCCATCAATATATAAGCTATTAGCGCACCTGATTTTGGAAGGAGTGTTAGGAGGTCTACCACAATGTTTCTTTTGGTTCTTTTGTGCTGTAGTAGTCCTTATTTTTTGACATATTTCGCATTTACACAAGCATTTTCTTATTCGCCTCTCCATATTCAAAAACCAACAATCTTGTTTAAGGTTTTCCATAAATTTCTTCTGACCAAAATGCCTACAACTTAAGTGGGTATACCTTGTTCCATGATACACATTCTCCATTCCTGTTCATTTGCACTGTTTTGGTCGTACAATACTCCATCGTACACAAAATGATATGTTTTGATTCTATCTACCTCTGAATTGTTACATTTTCTCTTGATTAGCACTAGCTCTTCGTTTTCATTTTGTTCTCTCCTAATGTTTCTTAACATTCCTTGCACCACTCCTTCGTGAGTCACCTCTTTATAAGAGTAATACTATTTTCCTTGGTGGAGGTGGTGTTGGTGCTTCTTCTAGCCCTCTAGGCAGACATGACAGGGCATCCAGCACTAGCTGTTGAATACTGGCACGTAATGAATATCAAAATCAGCATCCACCTTATCAGTCTGGTGTGCCAAAGTCTACATGTTAGTAGCTGGCAGCACTGGCACAGATCGCTCTTCAAGATAAGTAATTAATTCTATAATAACTGTCAATTAAGTTAATATTACACTATTACGAAGTTAATTAGAGTCTGTTTTATATTATCTATTGAAGGTTTCATCCATTTCAAAGAATTTCTCGGAAAAAAACCATAAGGGCCGGTTTCCATGTACTTTATTCAGACATAGGTTTACATACAAATTTAAGACATTTCTTTAAGTATTAAGTGACGAATTTAGGTTGGTTTAATTACACATATATTTAGTAGTACCGTACCTACTCGAGGAATTAAAGGTTTTAACTCCTATCTACTTCCTTTCAAAACCCGTAAAGTACATATCTCGCTTACACGATCTTAGGCCTAATGTTTTGGTATACAAGTTTTGATTTATAACATTAGATTAACTGCATTACATTACTATATTAATAGTATACACATAACTTTGGTGGCTTTTATGATCTGTAGTTAATAGAATATTATTGTTATTGCCTAGATAAATTTTGTAAAAAATATTGTAAACAACCATGAGCAAGAAGTGTTTGAGCTGCCATAGGAAAGTCAGTTCTGGGGTTCTGTGCAGCTGTTGTGGCAGATGGTTACATTGGGGTGAATGTAGTGGCATGGGAATCAGGGAAGTAAATGGGTCTCTTCCATGATATTGCAGATTATGTTCAAGGGATAGGAAAATAGCAGAACAGGAAGGGAAGATTAGAGCCCTTCAGGCTGAACTGGACAGTGCTAGGGAGGAACTGATGAGGTTAAGGGGGGAGGAGGGTGAAGACAGGTGGGAAGTGGTAGCAAGGAACAGGGGCCACAGAAAGAGAACAGTATCAGACAGTTTCATCATTGGCACAAACAATAGATTTGCCTTGCTACCTCAGTCAGCTATGGAAGAGGCTCAAGTAGATGTAAGTGTAGTCAGCACTTGACAGACTTTCACTAGGAAACCAACTGCTGCAAAAAAAGTAGTAAGTAGGAGGAAAGTCCTGTTGTTAGGTAGTAGGCATGGAAGAGGTGTGGGCCAGATTTTGCAGGAAAAATTTGGTGACAGGTACCAGGTCACAAGTATTTCAAGCCCAGTGCATGTCTTAGCCAAGTGATACAGGATGTAGCATCATTGTGCAAAGAAGGATCATGTTTTGGTAGTGGGTGGAGTGGGAAACAGTATTGATAGTGATCAGGGCTACAATATTGAATGTGACCTGGTAAAAATAGCACCTCCAACGAACCATACAAATGTTGGCTTGGTTCCTGCTTTCATGCGGTATGACTGACCCCATTTGAACAGCTCTGTCAGGGGGTTCAATATGGAGCTAGATCAGCTGCTTCGGGTGGCTACTTTGTCAGGGATAGGTTTGGTTCCTGTTGATGGTATTGGTAGGTGGGACTTCACAAGACATGGCCTGCATCTCAATAGGAAAGGGGAGGGTAAACTGGTTAGGATGATAGCAAAATCATTAAGGGGGGAGGGGGACTGAAACACATGGGAGTACTTTTTTAGGATAAGATCAGTATCCAATCATCCTACATTGATTGAAATTAAGCTTAAAGAAAAGTTCAGACAGGCAGGTACTAGTGATGTGAAAATACACTCCTGGAAATGGAAAAAAGAACACATTGACACCGGTGTGTCAGACCCACCATACTTGCTCCAGACACTGCGAGAGGGCTTTACAAGCAATGATCACACGCACGGCACAGCGGACACACCAGGAACCACGGTGTTGGCCGTCGAATGGCGCTAGTTGCGCAGCATTTGTGCACCGCCGCCGTCAGTGTCAGCCAGTTTGCCGTGGCATACGGAGCTCCGTCGCAGTCTTTAACACTGGTAGCATGCCGCGACAGTGTGGACGTGAACCGTATGTGCAGTTGACGGGCTTTGAGCGAGGGCGTATAGTGAGCATGCGGGAGGCCGGGTGGACGTACCGCCGAATTGCTCAACACGTGGGGCGTGAGGTCTCCACAGTACATCGATGTTGTCGCCAGTGGTCGGCGGAAGGTGCACGTGCCCGTCGACCTGGGACCGGACCGCAGCGACGCAAGGATGCACGCCAAGACCGTAGGATCCTACGCAGTGCCGTAGGGGGCCGCACCGCCACTTCCCAGCAAATTAGGGACACTGTTGCTCCTGGGGTATCGGCGAGGACCATTCGCAACCGTCTCCATGAAGCTGGGCTACGGTCCCGCACACCGTTAGGCCGTCTTCCGCTCACGCCCCAACATCGTGCAGCCCGCCTCCAGTGGTGTCGCGACAGGCGTGAATGGAGGGACGAATGGAGACGTGTCGTCTTCAGCGATGAGAGTCGCTTCTGCCTTGGTGCCAATGATGGTCGTATGCGTATTTGGCGCCGTGCAGGTGAGCGCCACAATCAGGACTGCATACGACCGAGGCACACAGGGCCAACACCCGGCATCATGGTGTGGGGAGCGATCTCCTACACTGGCTGTACACCACTGGTGATCGTCGAGGGGACACTGAATAGTGCACGGTACATCCAAACCGTCATCGAACCCATCGTTCTACCATTCCTAGACCGGCAAGGTAAATTGCTGTTCCAACAGGACAATGCACATCCGCATGTATCCCGTGCCACCCAACGTGCTCTAGAAGGTGTAAGTCAACTACCCTGGCCAGCAAGATCTCCGGATCTATCCCCCATTGAGCATGTTTGGGACTGGATGAAGCGTCGTCTCACGCGGTCTGCACGTCCAGCACGAACGGTGGTCCAACTGAGGCGCCAGGTGGAAATGGCATGGCAAGCCGTTCCACAGGACTACATCCAGCATCTCTACGATCGTCTCCATGGGAGAATAGCAGCCTGCATTGCTGCGAAAGGTGGATATACACTGTACTAGTGCCGACATTGTGCATGCTCTGTTGCCTGTGTCTATGTGCCTGTGGTTCTGTCAGTGTGATCATGTGATGTATCTGACCCCAGGAATGTGTCAATAAAGTTTCCCCTTCCTGGGACAATGAATTCACGGTGTTCTTATTTCAATTTCCAGGAGTGTATTATGAGAGAATCACAAGTTTCTCATAACAGCACAGTGAAAAATAATGTTAGTATGTCACAAGATTCACATAAAAGCACAGTGAAAAAGGCGGTGTCAGCAGCAAATTGAAGGAGGTAAACACACGGGGGAGGTTTGAGCATATCGGCAACTTATAGCAGATAGAAGAAAGGGGAAAGGACAGAACCTTGATGCACTCCAGTGGTGGGAAAGAAATTGTAGGAGTTGGTATAGTGGATAGTGACATAGAAGGGACGACAGGAAAGGAAGGAAGCAACGAGACGGACGAAATCGATGGGAATAGCAAAGGTCTGGCGTTTGAAGAGGAGCCTGGGTTGCCAGACATGGTTGCGTTCTGGATGATCGAGGGAAACAAAGACAGCGGAGCGATGGGAGTTAAATTGGAGGAAAAATTGGTAAGGTTAAGGAACTGGCCATCTGTGATACATAGTATTTACTGGAATGAAGGAAAATGTGGAAGGGAGGACACACCAATATAACTTTCATTTCACACAACCTGTTCATTTAACAATATATAAACTGTGTTTCACAGATAATCGAAGCATTTAACCATAAAATTTTCTTTAACAAAATGAACAAATTTGCAAAATTGTTTTGACCTTAAACCTTAAGTTGAATAAGCTTTTAATCCTTGCAAAAGAAATCTGGAGTGCTGTATTGTAAAACAGAAAACAATATGACAATGATTACAGGGTGGCCAGACCTGCAGCCCGCCCATTATTGGGTGAAACAGTGATGTTTACTACTGCGCTGGACACAGTCCATCTTATTAAATACCCTTCTGCAACACATGAAAACTATATAAGCACCATTGATGACAAGAGCAATTCAGTTACTCAAAACAGATGACTTAACTTATAATTTGAAGGGTGTATGTCGAAAGGTTCAGGGTTAAGATGCTCACCTGTGCGTAAAGGTTAAACAGATTAGCAAACAATATGACAATGACAAGGCTCACTTTAAAGCAACCAACCTCTTAATTTCAATCGGCAGCCAAGGTGAGACCAGATCCCAACCCATCCATTCTGACAATTTTATTTTGACTAAAACCGTGGTGACAGTTAGCTGTTAATATTTTCAAAGTTAAACTGAATGTCAATTATTAAGACCACTCTGAAGGAACGTCTTAAAACATTACTTATTACAAGAAAACTCACTTGGTGGAACCACAAAATCCAGCTAAAATACACCAATAATGACCCAGTCTTCAGATAAACGAACAGCTTAGTACAACAGCTTGTTGAGGTTATAACTAATGACTGAGAAATGCAATTACAATCAAAGAACTGAACCAGTTAACAGCTAAATCTAACCACAAGGTCCCTCTTTTGTTTAACAGCAACTTGTACCTTAGTACAATTGTTCCGGTTGTATTTACGACCAAGAGCTGAGTAATTAGAACATTAATGATCTGATACAAACCAGAAAGAGAAGGCAGTATAATACTGGTACAAATTTTCAAACAACACCTAGTGGCTTAGTTCAATACTACTGCCTGTATTTACGACCAAAGAGCTGACTGAGTAAAACTCTGAGGGCCAGGTACAAACCAGGAAATAATAAGGAGGGCAGGTAGACAATGAAATAAATGACCATGAGGATTACAGGATGTTACTCCCAAGCAGTTCCATGGATCCATTATGCATCACAGTAGTTACTGAGTGATGCCGATGAAAGCCAGGTAGGGGAGGGCAGCCAGGGCATGAGTGGTTGGCCGACACAAATGTTGCTAACCAACTGATGTGATGTCGGCCTGCTGCTTGTAGTCGATGCTGACACCGGTGAAGTACTCTGGTATCTTCACTCTGTGCAGGCCCTCATTGCATAACTCATGGTGTCTGCCCAATGTCTCTTCACTTGGCAATGTAGATACTTAAAAGATGATGTGAAAGAAGTGTTGATGAAAAACACCAACTAATATCCACAATTACTGAGGCCGCAAAACTCTAGTTATGAAAGAAATTTCTGTAGAAATACAGTACTAAAATATAATTGGGTGGTAATAAACTGGATTGACTTCTGGAAAATAATGTCCAAAATTTCCATACAAAAATGTTTATTTTGTTCTTCATAGCCAAAGAAAACGTACTATTTAGTCAACATTTAAAATATTGGCTATTTCCTTCCAGTTCACGATTCACATGCACAGCAGCAAGAAATCTGTCCAAACCCGACCTGAGTTAAACAACGTTTTCACAGTCATTAATCTCACCACTAATATGAGTTATTACATTCGGTCCTTCTTGTGGATTTCTAAAAATCTGCTCGCCAAAAGGTGCTCAGTGGTCAAATACTGAAACATGCCATGCAGATACTATGAAGGCCAATATTTCACACGCAAATATCTGTCAACAGATTTAGACAAAATCTCTGAAATTTTGCCAAGCAGTCCTCAACAACAACTGCTATCGACTTAGCTCACCAATGGCTCAAACACTAAGTAATTCGTTATCTTACACATTATTTTGACGGGCACTAGTAACATGACCGACTGCATTCAAAGCTAGCCAGCAACTCCCTTCTTCCAGCCTCACTCACAGTATAACTATTAGGTAACGAGCGGGAACTGTCTCAATCCTGATTGACTGACCAAACTCGCTGCCAATCAGAATGTTCGCTCATGATCATACTCTCGCCAAAACTGACCTGCACCAATCCTTACACACGGACGCATTTGCGTCAATCTGACAAACAAATATTAAAGTAATGTTTAGTAAACGAAAACGAAAAGACAATAATTCTGGAAATACTCTTTAGATACAGATTTTACTCCAGGTGACTTTCTGGATGCTCTGTTACAATAGTAATTACACCTAGACTTACGTCATCAGCAAAGTGGGTAAATCCCCTAGAATAATTTTCCCACGACAGGCTTGTGTAACTCTTGCAGGTTACTAAAGACGGTATATAATGCAACCTTAAAATTTTACGAATGTTCCACGTACACACTCTCATTTACTCACATTTAGTCCCACAACAATATTAGACACAAATAATAATTTTGTCTGATTTTTATAATACGAAAACGAAAAATAATTAAAATTTTAATATGAATCGGCCGCTAGATGTCAGCCTCCGAAATTACATGCAGCAAGCTATTCTAAAACAAACGTTCGCTCGGAACAACTTGCGATGCTACACACCCCCTACGAACCTAAAACTTCTTTTAACTACGTATTATGGTTCTTACTGCATCCAAAGTTGCATTTTTAACTACCACGACACTGTCAATCAAAATTTGTTTTCCTCAGTTAACCAAATATGTAAACTACATGACAGTATTATATACAAATACATTGAATATCAAAAGCTAGGACTGAATAGCATACAATCAAATTAATTTACAAAAATTTCCATCTTTCTCCAAAATAACATTTTTCTCACAAAATTATACTCTTGAATATTTCTCCCAAAGCCGAATTAGCCGAATATTTACATTGAACTCTTCTTGAAACTACAATTTTCTCAGAACTAAAAGCTCTCTATCTTTCACATTGACATTAATCACAAATAGTAATTTTATTATGTCGCTTTATCAGCATTCAGTAAAATACAATTGATACAATGTGTAGGCTGACCTTTCCTGGACCTTAACACAATATATTCACTTCGATATGTCGGTCGTCTCTGAACTTCTTACAAAATCTTCACGTCGATATGGGGGTCGTCTCTTATGCTTAACACTTTTTTCACAGTACTTTAGGGTCCTGATAACTGTCTCTGATGAAACAAATGGATTCTAATTACTTCAGATCAAGACTTACATATCGGTAGCATTACGTTCTCGTCAATCGGGTACATAATCCAGCTCTCAGTCATAGATTGGGGTTCTCTCTCGGTCATGTATCAGGTTCTGTACAGTTTCTTCGTACCTGCAAAACACAGTAGGTCTAAGTGTCCATACTTAATATCTACATCGTAAGCTAACACACAGATATACTTTAGTCAGCACTTGCTCCTCTCCATTCAAAACCAAAGAACTCCATGAAAAATTTTTCTAAAACTTTACTGTGCTCTACAATTTACTTCTTATTTACACAAAGCCTTTTTTCAGACAAATTCATTTTCTGAAAAAATCTATCATCTTATATACAGTAGTGAAATTTAATACCAATCCTCTCAGTAAAAAGTTAATTAACTGTCCCTAAAAAAAACAGCAGTACCCAAAAATGGCACCACCACTGAATTTTTTTTCCAAAATCTATTTTAATCATTAAGCAAGTTACTGTTACAAATTCTGCTGACTCAAAATATTACTCTTTCTTAACTTTCTTTCAGAAAACAAAATTTACTACTTGCCTTCACCAAATAAGCTATTGTACACAAAGAACAAAATACAACAACATAAAATATCCTGCAAAGTTATCTCCGGCACCACCAGCGGCTCTGAAAAACAACATTACACATTATGTAAAGAAATACAAAATTATTGAGCACTGAAAATCATTCAGCCCACCTCTTACAGTCTTGCAGCACCACCTATATACATCATACAAAAAGATATAACAATTTTATCACTTTACTAAAATTTACTTCTGTCGGCTTCAGTAGCTCTGAGGCACATGTTACATACTTCTAAATACAAAGAATACCTAGTCTATAGAAAGTCCTTATAAAATCTCTGAAAAATATCCTTGCCTTCATCTGTGGCTGGAGCAAAGTCCTCGCATTTATCCTATTCAAGAAAATTAAAAAGATCCTTATAGAACAGTACTGAACCTGGTAGCCAATTACAGTGGCTCTTCATCATCTCATGATCAAATTACAATATATATAATACATACAAAAAAGGTCCCCAAATTACAATATATATATATATATATATATATATATATATATATATATATATATATATATATACAAGAAAGGTCCCTATAGATAAACATTAAGCACGACTAGTGTGGCTCTCCAACACATCTCATTCACTATATTCAACAAAACATACATTACTGACTATATTAAATACATTTAAGTCCACTTCTCTCTGGCTTTCAAGTCATGTCATTTATCTTTATGTTAGTTTTGGTCAGTATCTTAGTTCACTATTACAATTAATGTGTCAATGTAAATCTGTACTCTTTGGTTGAATAACCGTTCTGCCGATCACCTATGTCAAGGATAGGAGGGAGGAGTATTGTTGCCAAAGTGTTCACATCACTCAACAGGTCCATAACCTGTTGGTAATGCTGAGTGGCAATATAAGGAATTGCAATGGATGGATAGAAAAGTGTTCCTTCCCCACTTCCACAGGTGGGAAGCACTCCATCATCAGGCCACAAGTGGCCCATCGGGACCATCCGACCGCCGTGTCATCCTCAGATGGGGATGCAGATAGGAGGCGTGTGTGGCCAGCACACTGCTCTCCCAGTCGTTATGATGGTTTTCGTTGACCGGAGTCGCTACTGTTCGGTCGAGTAGCTCCTCAATTGGCATCACGAGGCTGAGTGCACCCCGAAAAATGGCAACAGCGCACGGTGGCCCTGATGGTCACCCATCCAAGTACTGGCCACGCCCGACAGCGATTAACTTCGGTGATCTGACGGGAACCGATGTATCCACTGCGGCAAGGCCGTTGCCTAAAGGTGGGAAGCAAGGGCGCATAGATTAAAGAGACAGATAGGCGACCGGTTTACGAAAATGAAAATTGAAGGAATAAACCGATCAGCTGGGCGCTCTGCGGGCGCTAACCGCAACGTGCAAGACACATGGCCCTGGAGGAAAAAATCGGGATGGAGAATAGGGTAGTAATCCCGTGTAGTTACTACGGTTTTAGACTTCCTTCTGAATGTATCTTTTTAAATCACTAACGTTTCTTAATCCAAGAAGTTTATGTGATTTCACGTACTCCAGTCTATAGGCATTAGCATGCGGCTTTTCTATAACTCTAAAGGGTCCGACATACTTGTCCGTAAATTTCTTAGTTTCAGCCGTAAGCTTCTTAGATTGTTCCTTAGTCTTTACTAGCACTAGATCACCAATCTGAAAGTTCCTTGGCGGCCTCTGTGGCCGAGCGGTTCTAGGTGCTTCTGTCCGGAACCGCGCTGTTGCTACGGTCGCAGGTTCGAATCCTGCCTTGGGCATGGATGTGTGTGATGTTCTTATGTTAGTTAGGTTGAAGTAGTTCTAAGTTCTAGGGGACTGATGACCACAGATGTTAAGTCCCATACTGCTTAGAACCATTTGAACCATTTGATACCTCCTTGGATTAGCTCTCCTTTTTCTTTCCAACACCTTTTTTCTAATATTGGCGTGAGCTACCTTCTTCTTATCTTATATAGCCAATTCTGTGATTTTAGGGAATTCTACTAAATCAAATAGGATGTTGTTCGGTCCAATCCCTTCCATTAATTATACTGGAGCAAAACCTTTGGCTTCGTGTTTTAAATTATTAATTACTTCCTCAAAGCTCCCCAAGTAATTAGCCCATGCTGAGTGCTTCTTATGACAGTATGTCCTACAGAGGCGGTTAATGTCTTTCATGATTCTTTCACACATGTTTCCCTGTTGAAAATATGCCAAAATTTTGATGTGCTCGGTGTTTTTCTTACTTAAACATTCTTCAAAACGCTCAGATATAAATTGTGGACCATTATCGGACAAAATAGCTGTTGGCACACCAATGTTGACAAAATAGTCTGTCTCTAGTTTACCTAAGAGTTAGCCTTCTTAAGCGGATAAAATTTCACATATTTAGTAAATCCATCCACCAGTACGAACACATACTGACAACCTCCTCTTGAAACTGGTAGTGGGCCGAAAAGATCTGTTGCTACTAAATCTAGTTTGTTTTGGGGTTCCACAGAGTACATTAGTCCCTGTATAATTCTGTTACTAGCTCGTACCTTTTGAAACCTGTCACAGCATTCCAGCCTCTTCTGCACTTTGCGCCACGTGTTGTCAAATATCACAACTTCACTTAACTTTCAATGCATTTACGTGCTCCATAATGCCCATATTTTTTATGTACAAAATCAATTAACAGATCCACATGTTGTTCAGGTAAACAAATACGCCAATCCTCGTTAGTGTTCTTTCTCCTCCTAAAAAGAATATCTTTGTAAACTTGGAAATATTATGCTAGTTTTGGAAAATCGGGGTGACCTATTCTACTTTTCACCAATTTAAGATTATCCTTTTGATTCTGTTCTCGTCTAAGGTTCTTACATATGCGTTTAATCGATCCCTCTTCCTGTGGTTGAAATACTGCGATCAATATCTCATCATAATCCCTGTTCGTTACTGGATCCACTCCCTACTCTTTATTCTTTTCACTTCTGGATAGCACATCTGCCACTACGTTTTCAGCACCCTTTATAAACTGCATCTCATAGTTAAATTGTTACAAATACACAAACCACCTCCTGAGTCTACCATGTTTGTCCTGACAAGTATTTAAATAAATTAGAGCACTATGGTCCGTAAAAATCAACACTTTATGTCCTAACAGGTATTGCTCAAACCTGTGCAAACCGAAAAGAACCGCTAAAGCTTCCAGTTCAGAGATGCTGTAATTTTTCTCCGCTTGTTGTAACGATCGACTTGCAAATGCGATCGTTTTGTGGACCTGTTCTTCTCCAGCCATCTCAATCCGGAAAAATTCTAACCACAGACACCTGATCATAGACAAAAAGGTTCTGAAAAGTCAGGATGATTCTAAATCTGGCTCTTCACTAGTGCTTCCTCAAGTATTTCAAAAGCGGTTTGAGATTCCGGGTTCCATTTATAGGGAACATTTTTCTTCAACAATTCCCTTAAACAAGGATCGTTAAATAATTGCCCTGCCGCAAATTAGCGATAAAATTCAAACAAACCAAACATTCCTTTTAATTCCTTACGTATGGCCGGTGCTGTATAGTCCCTAATAGCATTTATTTTACTTGGACTGGGCATAATTCCTTCCCCGCTTACTATATGTCCCAGGAATTTAATCTCTTTTTTTCACAAATTCTGTCTTATCTAACTTCATTTTCATCCCCCCCCCCCCCCGTTTTAATAGCATTTAACACATTGTCTAATAACAAACAGTGCTCTTCCCAAGTGGGAGTCTAAATCAATACATCGTCCACATAAATAGTAATTCGCCTCAATAACTGAGCACCTGAAACCTGAGAGATTGCCCTGACAAATGCACAAACACTGATATTCAACCCATAAGGCACAACCTTATACTGCTAACATCGTCCTTCAAACAGGAACGCTGTATACTTTCTGGATTCCTTAGCCAGAGGTAGATTCCAGTATCCTTAGAAGTAAAAAATTTAGCCCCTTTGAACTTTTGTAATAGTTCTTCAATGTTTTCTGGCCGGTCACTCTCGTAAAACAATCTTACTCAACGCCCTAGCGTTTAAAACCAGCCTAACTGAGCCGTCCTTCCTAGGTACTACAACCAATGGATTGTATACACTAACAGTCTTTTCAATTATCCCCCAATCGATCATTTTCTGTATTAAGTTCCGAACGGCTTCCTTATGCACTTTTGGAACGGCAAAAGGTTTTTTGAAAATATATGCATCTTCTTTCAGGGCTAAATAGCATTCGTAATTTCGAACTAATCCAAGATGAGCTTAAAATACCTCACAATGTTTATTCAAAATTTGTCTTAAATTGTCCTTTCGCATTTCAGTTAATTCTGTAAGTTCCTGTAATTTCTCCACGATCCTAATTCTGACACTCTAAGTCAGAAGGATCCACTTCTTTTCTTTCACCATATTCATTATATCCTTCGATCAATGTAGCTACCCTACAGTATCGCATTGGAATGTCACTTTGTTGCCGGCCGGAGTGGCCGAGCTGTTCTAGGCGCTTCCGTCTGGAACTGCGCGACTGCTACGGTCGCAAGTTCGAATCCTGCCTCAGGCATGGATGTGTGTGATGTCCTTAGGTTAGTTAGGTTTAAGTAGTTCTAAGTCCTAGGGGACTGATGACCTCAGCAGTTAAGTCCCATAGTGCTCAGGGCCATTTGAACCATTTTTTTTGTCACTTTGTTATTCGTTTACACTCTGTCTTTTTCCAATGAATGGAATAACTACAGATTTTCCACTGATTCCTATAATTACATCATTGGGTCCAAAATTTAACCATCCTTCGTATTTATGCAAGAAGTCGGTACCCACCAACATTTCCACACTGAGTCCATTTATAACTGGAAAATTCTGTTTTATGGCTACCTCACTTACAGTTATGGGTAATAGGACTTTTTATTTAACCACTTTCTTAGTTTTTCCAATAGCTGCAATAATGTGTAAACCACTCTCTGGCATGACAACTTCTTCTTTATTGTTTGAGAGAGTATTTACCAAAATCTGTGATACAGCACACACTTCCGAACCGGTATCAATTAGACAAGGAACTTTTTGTTCAAACAACATTACTTCAATAATCGGTTGTCCTATATACTCTCACCTGATTACATACTCAGGCTCCTCTAACAAATCCTGCACCACTTCTCGTCTGTCAAATCCTACCTCCCTTGTGGATATCATACTTACATTTACTGGGTCCTCCTTTTGCTTATTATTAGTAGTGGCAGCTTCCACAAGTCTGTCCACTATTGACGACTTAAAATACTCCTCCAACTTCTCGCCATAATTTTCCTCTGACTCTGCAACGCCTTCCAAGATATTGTCAGAAATTTCTACACCACTTTCTTTTTCCCCTTCTTTCGATTATCCATTCTCACTTTCAGAAATTATTTCAATTAATTTACTCAAAACTTCCTCGATCCATATTCCCGCATTAATTCCACAATTCATTGGTAGCCTCTCATCTGTTCAACAGTGCTGATTCACCCCCATTTCCTCATCCGAATCTTCACTTAAATTTATTTGTTTCTTATGATTATGGTCCTTATGATCTTTATTTGCACTATCTGTCTCATATAATGCTACTTTATTTACCGGATATACCTTTAGTTTCTCCGTGTCACTCTCCTCTGCTCTCTCAGTGGCTAAATCATTATTACCGATATTTTGTTTTGTAGGCGCCTTCCTTAGAAAGGATGTCGCTAGCGGGTTTAACCTGTAATGTTTTCGTCTGCGAGCGCCAGCTTCATCGCAGACAGCTAACAGTTTTCCTGTCGGGTGTTGTTGTTATGTCTAAAATGCCTGTAATCGGGTGGGCATCGCCTCTCTGTTACATCAGCCAACAGCTGATGGCAGTCATAATACTGAACCCGTTCGTTGAACCTATTCCCATTAGAATCCCCTCGTCCTCTAAATCTACCTCTGTATCCATTACCTCTTTGGACGCTAATTCTGTTTGCATTAAATTCAGCTCTATTATCATTCTGTCTGACAGTAAGCTTATATTCTCTCCTAGCATTTTCTTCTTCCTTTAAAATACTTTCTACCTTTTCCAAATAGTGGATAAATCTACTAAGCTTATCTCTAGGAACTGAAATTATTTTGTTTCTCCAGTACAACGGCAGCTTATTTTCTATCCCCATAATTATTTGCTCAGTTTCTACTTTTGAACTTAGATACGATAAAGTAGTTACCCATTTTTGTACAGACCTTTTAATATTATCTTTCTTGGGATCGTATCTCTCCCCTGACCAAAACTTATTCAAAACATCCATGTTTCCTCTTGCCCTAATATTCTTCCAAAAATGCCTGTTTGAAGTCCTCCAACTCATCATACTTATCAGAAATTACCCCAAATTCTAGCTTCTCCCATTAAATTAGATGTAATAAAACCTATTTTTTGCTTGTCATTCCATACTTTGGGTAACACATCATCGAAGTCGCTCCAGAATTCTTTCGGATGCACATTCCTGTTTGTATCAAATTTCAAAAATTGTCGATGAGTTACATATGCTATTTCAGATGAGTCTATTACACTGTTAGATAGGATACTACCACAACTGCTGTTGACACAAGGTTCTACTTTTGTTAGTCTACTGTCATGTTCACACAACTGTTGATTCACACTGGTACCTAACTGACTAATGTTAGTTTCTAGGTTAGTGATTTTATTAGCCACTTGTGCTCCAAACTTTGTACACCTGTCTTTCCCTTCTTTAATTTTACTTTCTAAGGCAGCATGGTTAACCTCACAGTAATTTTCTACGAGCTCTACATGTTCATGAATTTTATCCACTTCGGAATTTGTGTATTCATTGAACTGTTCGCTACCCTCAGCAACCTGCTTAATTTGGGTAGTTAGTTCACTTTCCACTGTTACAATTACAGCATTACATTCTAGTCTGACCTGATTAATATCGCTCTTAATATTATTGCCAAACAGAGTCAGGTTATTTTTCCACAGTTCCCTCAAATTCGAAATTTTATTTTCCATTTTGGATTCCATTTCTACAACCTCACTGTGTAACTGATTTATATCCAAACCTGGTTTATTCATTTTAGTATCAATGTGAGAACTTATTGAAGCTTTAGCTTCTGAACCCATTTGACTCATTTTAGTGTCAATATTTAATCCCATTTTATTTATTTTTTCGTCAATATCAGAACTCAAGGACGTTTTAACTTCGCAACCCAAACCATTTAATTAACTATTAAAATCTGATCCCATTTCTTTAATATGCTGGAGCATATTCACAAACATATCTGAAACACATCCGAACTTTACTATTGTTTTTTTGCGGCCGATAAAGCACAAATTGCGGCGTGGTGGTGTTAAAATGTTCTCTAGCACTGACTGAAGTAAGTGGCAAATTAAAATTCATCTACCTCAGAACGGCGTCTGCTCAATGTCCCTTCACTCGGCAATGTAGATACTTACAAGATGATGTGAAACAAGTGTTGACGAAAAAGACCACCTAATATCTACAATTACTGAGGCCTCGTAACTCTAGTTATGAAAAAAATTTCTGTAGAAATGCAGTATTAAAAGTTTTATTAGGTGGTAAGAAAATTGATTGACTTCAGGACAGTAATGTCCGAAATTTCCACACAAAAATGTTTATTTTGTCCATGATAGGCAAAGAAAAGGTACTATTCAGTCCACATTTAAACGATTGGCTATTTCCTTCCAGTTCACAATTCATATACAAATTTCACATGCACAGCAGCCAGAAATCTGTCCAAACCCGACCTGAATTAAATAAGTACTCACAGTCATTAATCTCACCAAAACTATGAGTAATTACAGTCAGTCCTTCTTGTGGATTTCTAAAAAAAAACCTGCTCGCAAGAAAATGCTCAGTGCTCGAATACTAAAACATGCCACACAGATACTATGAAGGCCAATATTTCACACGCAAATTTGTGTCCAACAGATTTAGACAAAATCTCTGAAATTTTGCCAAGCAGCCCTCAACAACAACTGCTATCGACTTAGCGACTCCCTTCTTCCAGCCTCACTCCCAGTATAATTATCAGGTAATGAGCAGGAACCATCTCAATTCTGATTAGCTGACTATACTCGCTGCCGATCAGATTGCTCGCTCATGATCATACTCGCGCCAAAACTGTCCTGCACAAATCCTTACACACGGACGCATTTGCGTCAATCTGACAAACAAATATTAAAGTAATGTTTAGTAAACGAAAACGAAAAGACAATAATTCTGGAAATACTCTTTAGATACAGATTTTACTCCAGGTGACTTTCTGGTTGCTCTGTTACAATAGTAATCACGCCTAGACTTACGTCATCAGCAAAGTAGGTAAATCCCCTAGGATCATTTTCCCGCGACAGGCTTGTGTAACTCTTGCAGGTTACTTTAGACAGTATATAATGCAACATTAAAATTTGACGAATGTTCGACATACACATTCTCATTTACTCAAATTTACTCCCACAACAATATTAGGCAGAAATAACAATTTTATATGAAGATATCTATTAGGTACATTACGTATGTAGGTTGTGGACAGTTGGGAATGTGGATCTCACGGGAAGTGGGCAAGGGATAAGTCCCTGCAGTCGCGCTATTCATCTGTGTCCCCAGTGGCTCAGCTGCCGGCACAGTAGCTCAGCATGTTCGGTCAGAGGGTTAGCTAACCTCTGTAATAAAAAAAACTGAGTGAACGGATCAACGAGGAACATGAACGGGTGTCACCGGACGTTCGCCCTGAATGAATTGAACGAACAATGTAGAACAAAATGAGATAAGAAAAGATGGATAGAGCGTCTGACATGTAAGCAGGAGATTCCGGGTTCGAGTCCCGGTCGGGGCACACATTTTCCGTTGTCCCCATCGAGGTATATCAACTACACCTGTCGGCAGCTGAGGGTTTCAACTACTAAAAATTTTGTCTGATTGTTATATTATAAAAACGAAAAATAATTAAAGTTTTAATAAGAAAATCTGAATTAATTAATTCTGCACAGTGAGAGTTCTGTTTATGCTTTTTTAAATTATACCAAAAGATAAACTATTATAGTTCCTAACTGAATTTAATTCCCTAAGTGTCGGTTTTTGACTTTTCAAGTAATTTTTTCTATCTCTGAAACTATGATAGTTACATTGTGAAATTTTTATACAATGTTCTCCTGAATAATAAAAGGTAGTGTACCGATTTTGAAAATGATTGAATAATATTTAATATCGTTTATTTAGATTCTTATAGGTGGTGAATGTACTTGTTCAGTAAGAGACATTGAATAGCTTTCCCATGGCAGCTAGATGTCAGCCCTCGAAGTTACATGCAGCAAGCTATCCTAAAACAAACGTTCGCTCGGAACAACGTGGGACGCTACAGTAGGAGGGGGTTGATGTCGTATGCGGAAATGGGAGAGTTTTGTCTGATGGGGGTAACTGATCCAAGTACTGGAAACTGGGGGCGAGTGGCAGGACAGAGGTATCGGCGCGTTGAAGGGTGTGGGGAAGAGGGAGTAATCAAAATGGGGATCGTTGGTAATGGAGAAGACCTCTGGGAGGTGGGAAGGAAAATGATTGACCTTACTGAGGTTGTCAGGGAAGGGGTCGTTGTCTTGGAGAAGAGGGTAATGCGGGTTGGGATGGCTGTCAGTAAGGCAATGGGCGGCAGACCAGTACTTGGAGGAGCTTGCAGGGTGGGTGGAGTTGAGGCATGTACATGTCTGGCATCAGTTTCAACGTTTCTTTGGTGTAAGGAAGTTTGGATGTGACGACGTAATTTCCTGTGACGGAGGAGTGTATTCTGTCCACGGGTATGGAGGAAGGAGAGGTAGAGCCTGTGGGATCATGGAGAAGAAGGAATGCCTGTGGAGGAAGAGTAGGGCAGTGGCGATGGATGAGTTTGGTAGGAACATGGGTCTCCACAGCGTCAGGTGTGGTGGAAGGTGAGGAGGTGGGTTCGACCTGTGAGGCAATCGATTCCCAGTAGGCATCCCAGTCAACTCGGTGGTAGTCGAAGTCAGACATTAGAGGGGTAGCTGGGTGGGGGCTGCATCATGCAGTCATCACGTCATGGATATATGGTACAAATTTGTTCTCCTTCAAATGTATAACATTGTATAAAATGGTACCTCAATTTGAGGAAGCATTTCGGAAAATAATGCATCAATTTCTTTGTAAATTTTTTTAATAACCCTAAGCAGGTTCAAAAATATTCAAAATACTTTTAATTTGCTAAGAAAGTGTGCTGAACTACCTGATATCAACAAAAAAATCTGTAAAACATATACAGTATAAACAGTGCCCGAAAGAAATAGGTGTTGATTTTTACATAATATAGAGCTGGAAAAGTATCCTGTATCCTTAAATGAGAATACTTGGCCCGAAATTGTGTGAAATGTGAATCTAGTGCAAGCTGGAATACAGAAGAAAAGGAACTTGTTCTGTTTTATATTGTGGACTTTACCACTAAACTAGGTCTGGGAACCAGCTGAACGCCATGATGAAACGAGAACTCAAAGAATACAGATCAGAAATGTGCGCAAGCGTATGCCAGTATCTTGACCACAACTGGAACACATTTAAAAAGACGGAAGGATTAACTCGCACAGCAGAACCTCCATTACTCATTGAAGGAAAATCACATCAGACGACACTGATAAAGCGGATATTTTCGAAACTATTTTGTTGGAGGGATACAAACTTCAAACAAGAACGTGAACAACTCGTAAACAGAAGCCTGGAAAACCTACTACCCATCCAAAACACCCCAGCTGAAGAGGAATCAAAACTTAGAGCTACAATGACGCAAGAAGGACTCGAACAATCATTACTAAAAGTCAGAAATCCGTACAGTCATTCGCTCATAGTTAAAGGATCTGCACACGCTTAACGACAAATCTCGTTCAAGTGTTTTCCGTTTCTTCTTGTCATTTGGAGATCACTATCATTAAGAGTCGTTACTTGGTTGATCGTATCGTCTGTGGTCATAAAACGACGTATTCCTGAAACCCGAAGTGTCGCTTTCCGTGATGTAGCCTCTTAACTTGGTAGTTGTTCTTGACTTGTTTACGCTACAGAAGCGGTCCCTTTGGAGTGTGTCAGATAGCTGATAAGAGCGGCTCATATAACAATCGTAGTGCTATGCAGGGCCAGCCAGAGAGATGAAGTCAGCCATTGCCTTGTTCCTGCTAGCTGCCGCGTGCAGTGCTGCGCCCTCCGTGAGGCATCGCCCCCTGGGACGCCGTCCCGGCGGGCGTATAATCTCTGGTAATCTCGTGGACATCTCGCAGCACCCGTATATGGTCTCGTTGCAGTATCTGAACGAACACGCCTGCGGTGGCTCCATCATAAGTTCCTCGTATGTGCTGACTGCTGCACACTGCATCTATGGCGTCGGCTGGAGTTATTTCTCAGTTCGGGCAGGAAGCTCCACGCGCGAGAGCGGTGGGACCGTGTACGAGGCCTCTGGTGTTTTCTGGCACAGCGGCTTCAACCTCGCCACGGGAGAGAACGACATCGGCTTCGTCGTGTTCTCCGACCCTATATCATTTCAGGTATGAAAACCAGAATATCTTACGATCATTTCCAAACTCTAATGAGGTTTCATGTGTCACGCTGAAACGTGTCTGCCCCTCCCCTCCCCCCCCCCCACCTTTTCATTAAACCGTTACTGTGGTAATTTGATTATGTTTCGAGTGCATCCAACAGAAATTATAAAATTTTGAATAAGGCTGCCATTTCCGAAGAAATCTGACACCGATTACTTGGCAGAAAATCCTAAGAAATTTTGGTCTTATGTCAAAGCGGTAGGTGGATCAAAACAAAATGTCCAGACTCTCTGTGACCAAATGTGACTAAATGTCTTTTTCCAAAGCTGTTTCACAGAGGAAGACTGCACTTTAGTTCCTTCTCTAGATTGTCGCACAGATGACAAAATGGTAGATATCGAAATAGACGACAGAGGGATAGAGAAACAACAGGCCGATGGACCTGATGGGATACCAGTTCGATTTTACACAGAGTACGCGAAGGAACTTGCCCTCCTTCTTGCAGCGGTGTACCGTAGGTCTCTAAAAGAGCGTAGCGTTCCAAAGGATTGGTAAAGGACACAGGTAATCCCCGTTTTCAAGAAGGTACGTCGAACAGATGTGCAGAACTGATCTCTAACATCGATCAGTTGTAGAATTTTGGAACACGTATTATGTTCGAGTATAGTGACTTTTCTGGAGACTAGAAATCTACTCTGTAGGAATCAGCAAGGGTTTCGAAAAACACGGTCGTGTGGAACCCAGCTCGCGCTATTTGTCCACAAGACTCAGAGGGCCATAGACACGGGTTCACAGGTAGATGCCGTGTTTCTTGACTTCCGCAAGGCGTTCGATACAGTTCCCCACAGTCGTTTAATGAACAAAGTTAGAGCGTATGGACTATCAGAGCAGTTGTGTGATTGGATTGAAGAGTTTCAAGATAACAGAACGCAGCATGTCATTCTCAATGGAGAGAAGTCTTCCGAAGTAAGAGTGATTTCAGGTGTGCCGCAGGGGAGTGTCATAGGACCGTTGCTATTCACAATATACATAAATGACCTTGTGGATGACATCGGAAGTTCACTGAGGCTTTTTGCGGATGATGCTGTGGTGTATCGAGAGGTTGTAACAATAGAAAATTGTACTGAAATGCAGGAGAATCTGCAGCGAATTGACGCATGGTGCAGGGAATGGCAATTGAATCTCAATGTAGACAAGTGTAATGTGCTGCGAATACATAGAAAGATAGATCCCTTATCATTTAGCTACAAAGTAGCAGGTCAACAACTGGAAGCAGTTAATTCCATAAATTATCTGGGAGTACGCATTAGGAGTGAATTAAAATGGAATGATCACATAAAGTTGATCGTCGGTAAAGCAGATGCCAGACTGAGATTCATTGGAAGAATCCTAAGGAAATGCAATCCGAAAACAAAGGAAGTAGGTTACAGTACGCTTGTTTGCCCAATGCTTGAACACTGCTCAGCAGTGTGGGATCCGTACCAGATAGGGCTGATAGAAGAGATAGAGAAGATCCAACGGAGAGCAGCGCGCTTCGTTACAGGATCATTTAGTAATCGCGAAAGCGTTACGGAGATGATAGATAAACTCCAGTGGTAGACTCTGCAGGAGAGACGCTCAGTAACTCGGTACGGGCTTTTGTTAAAGTTTCGAGAACATGCCTTCACCGAAGAGTCAAGCAGTATATTGCTCCCTCCTACGTATATCTCGCGAAGAGACCATGAGGATAAAATCAGAGAGATTAGAGCCCACACAGAAGCATACCGACAATCCTTCTTTCCACGAACAATACGAGACTGGAATAGTAGGGAGAACCGATAGAGGTATTCAAGGTAACCTCCGCCACACACCGTCAGGTGGCTTGCGGAGTATGGATGTAGATGTAGATGAGATGTAGAAGATGTGTTCAACAAGCTGTTTTAAAAATAACTTGTTCCTCTCCTAGTACTCTGCTGCTATTATACTTTATGTTGTCTCAGTTGATAATCAGTGCAATCGCTCGCGTGAAGTACTAATAGGAAAGGGGTGTCATAATGATCGGCTTGGCCATAACAACTCATGCGTAATGATTTAAGATAATTAATAATTACGGTCGCCAGCCCAGTAGGGCATTTACTGCTCGATAAATTAGTAATAGCCTGAACAGCAGTCGCTTGAAACAATATTGAAATAATCGCATGGCAGCAAAAGGTGTACGCAGGCATAGTTGAAACTCCAAGCAAAAAATAAAAATAAGTGATTACTGCCAGAAATAACTTAAGATAATATAATATAATTAAATGAAATAATTAGAAATTTGCTATGAAATACACGACACTCAATTTCGTAGAAGTGTAGCTCGTTATTGTTACGACAAAACTTACGGAACCTCACGCTACTGGTAACTAGATATTTGCAGTTCTGAGAAAACATAAATTAATTGAAGGTTAATAAAATATTTTCTAGTAGAATTCTTCATCACTTTTGAAAGTTAATTGGACTGGAAACTAATCATGTGCTTGATTATGGGAATTGCAACACATACCGATAATGAACTTTGAACCAAGCCCATACACTCAAGGGTAATGACATTCAGAAATTTTTATGTGCAACTGCTAATTAAATTTTATTCTAAAACTCAAAGTGAACAGTGCCTCTGATTGTTATGCAAGAAAAGTGTTAGCTAAAAGAGGCATTTCTACCGGTTGCATTTAACTAAATTTTAAATAGAAAAGCAAACTGACAGACTTATAATTTACTTATTAAGTTCTTTTCATCCACTCAGGACACTCGGATTAGCATACATAGGAAAGGTTTGGACCCTATCTAGGTTACGATGACTTAGGTTAAAGAATGTAGTAGGAAAATGTTATTGTCACACTTATTATTTGGAAAATGATCAGAATCAAGTCACTGGGAAATTTCTCACAGTATCTACACAACGCGAATGATTGTATAAAATCTTGCAGCTTTTTGTAGTCGTCGAAATGCTGTAGTCGGCGTAGGCGACAATGTTCCAACAACTCCAACTTCGACGAACGCACTCGCATTAACCACAGCAGATTTAGGGCCACGATCCCGCTGTAATAGGTGTTTCCTTAATCTGCTCGCACCCACTATGGAACAGTGCCTCGCAGTATATTATATTAAGTGGCTTCACATAACCGTAGGCACATAGAGCACGCCACTTGCGCGTGAAACTTCTTCCATCACTCAGCCCTCAGTGAATGTCTTCAACCTCGCTTGTTCTCTGACGTCGCGTCTGTCATTGTCAGTTATCCAGCATCATTACAATGTCTGATATTAAGAAATATGCATTATATAACACAACATCTGACGTATTTACATTTCAAATAAATACAAAACATTACAGTTTTTCATTATATAGATTACACAGTACATAAACTGGCGAAAACTTATGTGTCCTTTTGTATTCTATGCATCACAAGATCAGAATCTGTGACTTTACAGTTCAGTAAGTCTGGTAACAGACCAGATAAAAATTAGGTAGCATTACAACTACTGTGGCAGACATATAAACAACCCAAAACAAATTCGGTAATATGCCAAGGCTTTCTATCTCAACATGGAATACGCAAAACTGGCTTACAGCAAATTATAGTCATTCCTTAACAAATTAACGAATTGATCATTATTCTTACATCCTAGGAATGGAACACTACGAAAAGACAGAAAGCATAAATGAAACTTTCATTATTTCTTAACCATTTTTCTATTGCTAACACCATCGTACTAATTCATGAAGGTGTAATATATAAAAATAAAATTAAAGCAAAAGTTATCATATAGAATGTATTAAGTGAAGAACAGAGGAAGTAATTTGTCAATAAACAATAACCTTAGTGCCGAAAATCCTTTGTGACTAAGGTCGCCGGCCGGTGTGGCCGAGGGGTTCTAGGCGCTTCAGTCTGGAACCGCGCGACCGCTACAGTCGCAGGTTCGAATCCTGTCTCGGGCTTGGATGTGTGTGATGTCCTTAGGTTAGTTAGGTTTAAGTAGTTCTAAGTTCTAGGGGACTCGTGACCTCAGATATTGAGTCCCATAGTGCTCACAGCCATTTTTTTCTGTCTAAAGCCAAAGACTACAATAGAGCTCAAGCTTATCTCAGTTTTCAGAGGGTAAGCCTATAATTTTATTCCTAGTGTTGAGGTTCAGGTTCTGTTTGCTATTAGTAAGCTGCCAGAAGAGAAGCCGTTTACTTAAATGGTTCAAATGGCTCTGAGCACTATGGGACTTAACATCTGTGGTCCTCAGTCCCCTAGAACGTAGAACTACTTAAACCTAACTAACCTAAGGACATCTCACACATCCATGCCCGAAGCAGGATTCGAAACTGCGACCGTAGCGGTCACGCGGTTTCAGACTGAAGCGCCTAGAACCGCACGGCCACACCGGCCGGCCCGTTTACTTAATTTCGGCACAGAAGAAGTATACAGGGTGTAACAAAAAGGTACTGCCAAACTTTCAGGAAACATTCCTCACACACAAAGAAAGAAAATATGTTATGTGGACATGTGTCCGGAAACGCTTACTTTCCATGTTAGAGCTCATTTTATTACTTCTCTTCAAATCACATTAATCATGGAATTGAAACACACAGCAACAGAACGTACCAGCGTGACTTCAAACACTTTGTTACAGGAAATGTTCAAAATGTCCTCCGTTAGCGAGGATACATGCATCCACCCTCCGTCGCATGGAATCCCTGATGCGCTGATGCAGCCCTGGAGAATGGCGTATTGTATCACAGCCGTCCACAATACGAGCACGAAGAGTCTCTACATTTGGTACCGGTGTTACGTAGACAAGAGCTTTCAAATGCCGCCATAAATGAAAGTCAAGAGGGTTGAGGTCAGGAGAGCGTGGAGGCCATGGACTGGTCCGCCTCTACCAATCCATCGGTCACCGAATCTGTTATTGAGAAGCATACGAACACTTCGACTGAAATGCGCAGGAGCTCCATTGTGCATGAACCACATGTTGTGTCGTACTTGTAAAGGCACATGTTCTAGCAGCACAGGTAGAGTATCCCGTATGAAATAATGATAACGTGCTCCATTGAGCGTAGGTGGACGAAACTAAAATGAGCTCTAACATGGAAATTAAGCGTTTCCGGACACATGTCCACATAACATCTTTTCTTTATTTGTGTGTGAGGCATGTTTCCTGAAAGTTTGGCCGTACCTTTTTGTAACACCCTGTATATTCCTGTCATGGTCGTGGGCATTCATCTGCACTGTATGGTAACAGAATAGATAATGTGTTGAAAAACTCAAAAGCATAAGATCTGATGAGAATAGTTCTGTCGAAAACGGCCATTCAATAAAATGTTTTTTATTTTTTAGCGATCTTTGCTCATGACGTTTTATTTAGTTACCAAACAGTAGAGGTAATTCCCATCATTATTCTGACTTTTCTGACTTGTTTCTTAAAACTGGAAACTATTAATTTCGATGATTTAATTGTCGCTGCTTTATCAGGTAAAAAAATGAGTAGTGAAGGAGAAAACAAAGGATGAAGATCAAAGCTACATGGAATTAAGGATTAAAAAGGGTTAATTACTTTGCCTGATAAGGGAAGGTTCTTTGTTTCTCTCTCGGTTCGAGACAATTTTTCAAGCAGTCAGAAAGTTCATCACAGTGTACACTCCATTGCACAACTGTTGAATCATTGTAATCAAGACAAATGAAAATATACTTTTACCTTTGTTCCACGAGTCCTTCTTGCACAGATCTAGATTTCACTTTCCGACAAGTCCATCTCCAGAGCACATTGTTTCAGCGATGTTATTCCACAATAATGTTCTACCATCGATCGAATTATCTACAACCAACACAGAATGTAAATTATAGTTCAGAGTACACTGAACATCAAATACGAAAGAAATAATAATAAACAATTACGAATTTTACGGCATACGAATTACAACGCCAGTTATCAGTGCACCATGTTAGCATTGTTTATTACAGAACACAGAGGATGGAAATTTATCAATGTTTTTGGGCTATTCCCACAATATTTCAAGATGGTATGTTACTATGAAGTACATGAACCATAGAGTGGTACTACACAGGGTTGAGGGAATCAGAGGTGACCCCTTCCACTGATGAAAATTATTGTATTATAGTGCTAGTTCTAAATGCAAAATTACTTAAAATATTAAATTATGAGTTTCTATAAAAATTCTCTTTAGTGGAGTAGAAGTTGCCCAATAGAAAACTCTTTTATTGAACCTTACAATCCATCATATTATCTACATTTCATTTAACATGCTCCTGCAAGTCACTGAATACATGCATCCCCTTGTTCTGACTAACTTAAGTTAACCCCTTGAAGACTTTTGAGAGATATTTTTGGTCCTATTGTGTTATATATGATGTATGTTGTGAAGAAATTGTTAAAATAATAAGTTTCTTTGAACAGGTCTTGGCAGGATATTCCAAAATTAAAAGCAGGTATCACTGATATAGCATTCTCCTTTGTTTAAAAAGATATTGACCCTTCAGGTTCAGTATTCCCAAAAAATAATCAGATAACCCATTATAGATTGAGAATATGCAGAATAAACTAGCTTCTTCAGTTCAAAATCACCTATAGTTGTCATCATGCATACTACAAAAGTAGCTGAAAGTATGGTGCACCATCAATCCTAAGCCATCAGTTTCACAAAAAAAGTTGTGCCCTGTATGTAATTTTCAACCTATTAACACTTCCAACTTTTTATTTCATTATTTGAGTGTTATAGCTCTTGGAGTTCTATCAAATTACCGAACTGTGTGTACGATATCGTCAAAATTTTCAACATTAATTTTTATGAGATCTCATAATGCAGACAACTTATTTTGGAGGTGTAGTGATAAGCTGAATGATATCAGACTTATTTTGGATGGTGTTTCTTAGATCTATGAACTGTCTACTGTGTGGATGAAAAGTTAGTGAAAAGTAGGAAAAAGTGCCTTTTCTTGTGATAAAATATATACACATGATCCTTAAATGACCATAAAATACGAAAATATGAAAATTTCGCTAACAGATTGCAGTGTACTGTCAGGGAAGTGCACTACATCGGTGCAGAATATATCACTAGTTCTTGCTCATAAGACACGGATATGAAAACCGTATTATTGCAGCCCTACATATTAATTGTACTCTTGCGTTAGGTGGAACTGTTTGAATGAACGTAATTTAGTAGTTGTAATCACCTATTACGAAACTAGTTACGGGAATTCGATTCCTAGTCCTGAGACACCTAGGAATTTGGTTCACTAGGAACGTATTGTGGATGTGAAAGTCACAAAAATTTCATGTAAAAGCCTTTTTCTTAGGATAATTAATTTATGTTTATACTAATGTGTGTGTACTGAGCGTAAAAGATCTTTCCATAGATATGAATATCCAAACAATTTAATATTCTTATTTTTCCTTAGATATCATCCACTCGTGTTTCCTTAATTAAGGAAGACTACACTCTTGTAAACACACACACACGCACGCACACGCAAACACACACACACACACACACACACACACACACACACACACGCATATACCCACATTCTCACATACTCATAAATGCTCTGTACTCAGAAACAATTGCGACAAATTATCTATGGCACAAAATTCGTTCAATGATTCCATAGATACTCTGAAACAGTCTGTCACGAGACTTGAAAATAATTCAGCATAGCTATAAACAGAATTATTTGTCACTGCTTGAGAAAATAAGAGAAATTTGCGAAAAAACTTTCAGTAGCGTTCATTTAACGTGGAGTATTTATGATTACATCTATTTATTAATTTTGATTCCATTTCATCAACCAACCACTCAGCAAATCTACTTAGACTACCATGATGACCTCAGCGTTATAAAATCTAACTTCATTTTTCATGGTGCTGCAGTTAGTTACAAGAGGAATGGTCTTATTTCAGAAAAATGACGTCTTTATTCTTCGCTGAGTATATGTTGTTTAAAGATTTGTGGTTAGCTAAAGCTTTGTATTGTATCAGAACTAGGAATCAGAAATGTGTCATTTTCCTTTAATGCATGCAGGCATACATCATGGACTGACTCAAAAATTAATACAGTTTGGTAGATATGGACAGAATCATTTGACTTGTCCAGTAGGTTGAATGATCACAGCGTCTTTTACCTCGGTCTGTCATGCATAAATGTGCGTCAGATATAGTGTTTTCTGAAACGTGAAATCCACATTTTCCTATTTTAGCCACTATTATGCTGATGTTGTCACTCTATCTTGTGCATAATTTCCCTCTTGCCTCATTTATCTTCATAGTCAGTGGTATATTCCAGTGTGATAAAAAGAGTCAGCTACTTCTGCTTGAATAATGCTGTGGTAGCTCCTAGCATCCCACTTTACGTACTGTTGTATTGACATTTAATAGTATTGCCATTGTTTCTACTACTTCTTCACTTTTACTTTTTCTACCAATACTAATTACCAACGCTACTACAATTACAACTTCTGGTTGAAGACCCATGATTCTATGCAGAAAAATTTGCTTCTACTGCATGTGCCATTACGACGCCTGTCACAACTATTTAAGTTTGTCAACATCTTAGCACCTGTCAATGAACTTAATAAAACCATGAAATGATGTATTTCATTGTTTAAGTTTCATAGTTGTCCACATACACATTATTTGAAAATGCACAGTACTGTTCAAAGATTGCAGCTAACTTGTCATTATGTCCTGTAATAAGTCGCCCATGTCATCTGATTCGATGTTATTTTACTGAAGACATTGAGGGATGGATCAGAATATATTTTCTGGGACAGGAACTTGTCGATTGTTTTGTTACATATTACCTTCCTCCTTTCACATCTGTTACTGGTGCAAGTGGCCATACGATTACCGATCTAGATCTACTTCTATATATATTCGCTGCAAACCACTGTGAAGTGCATGGCAAAGGGTACGTCCTAATGTGTGTGTTATTATGGTTTATCCCATTCTATTCCTGTATGGAGAACAGGAAGAATGATAGTATAAACCCCCCATGCAAGCTGCAACTAATCTAATGTTGTCTTCATGATCTCTACTGGAGTGATACGTAGGGGACTGTAGCATATTCCAAGAGTTGTCATTTAAAGCCAGTTCTTGAACCTTGTAAGTAGGCTTTCTTGAAAAACTTCACGTCTGTCTTCAAGAGTCTGCCAGGTCAGTTTCTTCAGCATCTCAATGACACTTTCCGGTGGGTCAAAGAAACCTGTGACCATTCCTGCTGCCCTTGTATAAATGCCTCCATGTATGCTGCAGTTAACCTAACCTTGTCCTCACAGTCCTACAGCAGAGATATGTGTGGTGTTGTAATATATTACTAGACTCATCATTTAAAGCCAGTTCTTGAAACATTGTAAGGAGGCTTTCTCAGGATAGTTTACTCCTATCTTCAAGAGTCTGCCAGTTCAGTTTTTTCGGTATCTCAGTGACACTCTCCCATAGCTCAAACGAACCTGTGACCTTTCGTGCTGCCCTTCGCTGTTTACTTCCGACATCCCCTGTTAGTCCTATATGATATGGGTCCAACACATTTGAGCAATAATTTAGAGTGCGTCCCACGAGTAATTTGTAGGCAATCTTCTTTGTTGACAGATTGCATTTTCCAGTATTCTGCCAGTAAATTGAAGTATGTCAACTACTTTACCCAAACTGAACCTACGTGATCATTCCAGTCCTTATCTCCACAAAGTGTTACACCCAGGTATTTATGTGAGTTGACTATTTCCAACTGCGACCCACTGATACTATACGTTTGCTCGTTCTGTGAAGTGCTCAGTTTTACAAGCTGTCAGTTTCTGCACCACACTGAGATCTTACACAGGGACATTTATGGAACTATATGAAAAAAAAACATAAATTAGTTACAAACTACGGCGTGCACACACTTTATTCGACACGTAAAAGTCACTGCAGATATTCGAATTTAAGTTATTACATGTTCGATTCGCCTGCCACTATTGGCGATGATGTGGCGCAGATGAATAGCAAAATTCAGCATGACCCGCTGAAGTGTCGGAACATCGATGCTGTCGATGATCTTCTGGATGGCTGTTATCTGCTCAGCAATTTTTTGGGGTTATTGCTGTACACCCTGTCTTTAATATAGCTCCACAGAAAGAAGTCTCATTTGTTCATATCCGGAGAATCCAATCGAGGACCTTGCCAGTGGCCTCTGGGTACCCCAGAGCCAGAATGTAGTGTTCAGAGTGAGTGCTCCTCCAGGACATCAAACACTCTCCTGCTTCGAAGGGGTCAAGCTCCGTCTTGCATGAACCACATCTTGTCGAAATCAAGGTCTCTCTGGATAATGGGGATGAAATCATCTGCCAAAACCTTCACGCACCGTTTGGTAGTCACTGTGCCATTAAGGAATATCGCACCGATTATTCCGTGACTGGGCATTGCACACCATACAGTCACCCGTTGAGAATGAAGAGCCTTCTCGATCGTGAAATGCTGATTCTCATTACCTCAAATGCGCCAGTTTTGCTTATTCACGAACCTCTCCAAATGAAAGTGGGCTACGTCGCTAAACCAAACTGTAATAATTTCCATCATGCCCTGTGGACAACCGTGTAGTTTGAAGGTCCTAACGCAAACTGTTCAGGAGTTATGACGATTCTATTTGATATAGTTTAATAACTGTCATCATGTATCAAGATCTGACTGAAAATTTATTCAGCTTTTCTCAGACAGGACTTCGTTATAGAACACTGCATCATCTGCAGAAAGTCTGAGGTTACTATTAACTTTGTTCGTAAGCTCATTAACATATAATATGAACAACAAGAGTCCCAACACATTTTCTTGGGGCACACTCTAAGTTACTTCTACGGCTGTCAATGACTGTCTCAAAGATAGCTTGCTCCGTCCTCCCTACTCAAAACGTCTCATTCTAGTCACAAATTTCACTTCATATCCCATACGATCGTAAGCTAGCCTTACTTGGAATAACGCTCCAGCACAGCAACAATATACAACATAGGCAAGGCGATGGCTCTATTGTTGGGGTTTCCATGGTGTTGCGACCAGGAATGGAAGATAGTTACTAAAATTGTGCTGCTATCTGGTACAAAAAACCCTTTACTTTGTAGCAGTTATTTGGAGTCCAACATTACCACCAAAATGCAGGTACTGTGCCAGATCAGCAGAAGACACGGAGACGCCAGCTGCAGCTGGAGCCACAGGTTTGATTCCCAGCTGGGCTGTCTGCCTCCCACAATAAGTTCACACCCCTCTACCCCACCCCTCCCCCAGAGTTGGTACTACAGCGCAGCAGGCCTGTCGGTCCACAACAGTAGTAGCCAGGCTGCTGCCAGGAAGGAATGCATTGCACCCCATGCGCAGCAGCTGCCTACTGAGGACATGGTGGGCGCATCTCTTGCTGCTCGCCTTGGCCACCTGTGTGCGCTCATTTAGCACAGAGTGGCTACGTCTGCAGACCCCAGTATGCACTGCTGACATCAGTGCTGTAGCTCACGCAAAACAACTGTGGGCTCAGTATTGGTTGAAGACATTAGCAAAGCAGGATACCAGCAAGAGCTGGCTACCAGCCGACTAACTATACGTTCACTTCTGTGGGGCAGGTGTGTGGTCGCTTCCCCACCACGCCGCAGAATCGACGTGGCAGTTGGAAATAATGTGTTAATTCCGGCAGCCACTTCTTGGACCATATCGGCCTGCCATCCAATCTCGCCCATGGTCACTTAAACCCTGTCAGCGTTGCTGCCTAGGGTTGGCTATATAGTGGTGTCGTTCTGACGTCGTTTCAGTGGGTACAGGGTGTGCGTCGTCCACACAGCACGATGTCTGAACCACGGTCGTCAGTATCGACATAGAGGGTGAGTGGAGAAACTGTTTGTTACTTTTTGTATGTGTGACAGGCCTAGGTTTAAACAGTGAGTGTCATCGTAACTTTAGGGTGACTTTGTATAGAGCAGAAGAACTGGCTGATCTTTCTGAATTATTTGGTAACAGTAAAGAGCAATGTTTAGAACCTGTGATGTGTTCATAGTGCAATCTGCTTGGGCATTTCTGCACCTTGTGCTGAATCTGTGGATGTAACTTCTTTTACATGTCATAGTTTGGGTCATGTTGGGAAGCAGTGTGGGCAGTGTAGATAGTAGATAATAAGACTCAATGTGTAATTTTTTTTTAATTTTTAATTTTTTTAATCAGTTAGTAGTTATTACGTACCTGTATTGCATGCGAATGCAAAATAAATTGTTGTAATAGTAGAGACGCAGGGCGTCACTGAGTCAGGGGCAGTTCAGGCATTAATTAATGAGTGCGATGGAAATCAGAAAATTTAGTCTTGATTAATCAGCTTGTAGATAGAGGTGAGGAATTTGCTTTGCTCAGGGTACCGACCCTTCTAATAGATCCAGCTCTCACTAACCTAGTTAGTCCCTTTTCTAAAAGACCTTATCAGGATCTGATGTCGTTTGTGGAGGGGCTGACAAAGACTGCGAATATTAGGTGTTGGTCCGATAAACAGTTGTTGCATGTAGGGAAACTGCGTGTAACGGGAGAGGCGAAGACTTTCGTGAAATATACAGACGAGTTGAATAAGGTGGCGTAGTTTGAGCTGTTGGAACAGGGGCTTCTGCAGAGGTGTAAGAAGCTGAAGAATGCGAGATTCTTTTGGGAGCAGTTGTGTGTTATTACGAAGCGGTAATGGGATCCCGTGCATAATTTTACCGACAGAATAAGAAATGTGAATGTCTAGACATATGAACTGACTCAGAGTGACGATGCGAATAAGGTTTTGCTGCAGGAGACCGAACAGAGGGCGCTCGATGCTTCCCTAATGGGTTTGACACCGAATATGTCGAAGTGTGTGCGCAAAGAGGCGCCTAGGGATCTACATTCGGCTGTGAGTTTAGTGATGGAACGTGAGGAGATTGATGTGTCGATGGTTTTGAGGTATAGACGTGGTGTACTCTCAGCAAATATGAAGTGTTAGAACTGTGGGTGTACAGGGCATGTGAGAGGCTGTGCCGCCGCCAACCAGCAGTTAAAAGAGTGGTATGGATCATCAACAACATTATGCAGTGGTCGCAGGGGTGGACAGGGACGAAGAAAATAGCTGCTAAACGCAAGAACTGGAAGTCCGCCGAAAGGTGTTCCTGTTAAAATTAGATTTAAGAAAAGTTCATGCAGAGGCAGACTGTGCAATAGTGGGTGTAGTGAAGGAAAGGAAATATAAGCTTTTCATTAGATACAGGGTGCATGTGTCGGTAGCTACTAGGGGCCTGGTTGGTCAGAGGTGATGGAATCTATCACGCTGTAGATTATGTGGGGGTATGGGACAATGATATAAGACCACTGGTATCGCTGGACGTAGATTAAGCAGTGTGTGGAAGTAGTGCATCATGTAAGCGTGGGCTACAGCACGAACCTGAGGTTAGACTTTCTGCATCAACATCATGCCACAATTTACCTTCGGTGATATTTGGTTGAACTTAGTAGAAACACGTTCCAGCTAGATGAAGCCATCCCAATGTACGTCTATTACAAGGTGTATCCATCACAGAAGGCAATCAGATTAAACTGTGTACGAATGTATTGAGTCTCGATTCGTACGACTGTGGGCCAAGTGGCATAGAAATGAAGCTTTGGGTGAGAGTGGAGCCAGACTTACCAGTCTATATGTTATGGGCAATAGAACCGCAAGAAGGGAACAATATGTTAGATTCATCGAAATGTTTGGTTAAAAGGAGTGTTGCACATGTACGAAGGAAGGACGGTGGGAAGATAGTACCCATCACTACTGACAGTTTTCGAGCCGAAGAAGTAAAGCTGACAAAGTGGATGTTGACATCGAGATTGGACGCTCGAGATGAGGAGAAATGCTGCACAGACGCTTTAAGCCATAAACAGAAACAGGAGGTCACTAAGAATGCATTACATAAGAAAGTGGAGCATCTAGAGAGAGCAGGGAAAACGAATGGATGAGTTACTGTTAAAATTCGACGATTTGTCTCAGGGTCCATTGTCTATGGTGCCCATTAAGCAACACACAATTCCAACAGAGAAAGAAACACTGGTGTACCGCAAATCATATAGACTGCCTCGTTATTTGTAACTGATTCTGGAGGATTTTACTAACCAGAGATTGGCTGATGGGGTCACAGAGGAGAATAATAGTACATGGAGAGCAAGATTTGTAAGGGTGCAGAAAAGTCCATGGACGGTTTTGAGAAATACGGATTTTCAATCATTACCTCCGTCTTAAATAGTAAGACTTTAACGGATGTATACCCCATACCCAGCACCATAGAGCCCGTTGATAGCTTGTGGCAGTATGTAGTATGGATTTAAGAAGCGAATACCATCAGTTTGAGGTATTTCGGGACAGATTTTTCGTTATCCTGGGACTATTACATCTGAGGATGCTGTACCTCGTCTCCTACCCTACAAACTTTACAGAAGCTCCCCTGCGAACCTTGCTAGTTCTGTAAGGTTCGCAGGAGAGCTTCTGTAAAATTTGTAAGGTAGGAGACGAGGTATTGGCAGAAGTAAAGCTGTGGGGACGGGGCGTGAGTCGTGCTTGGGTAGCTCAGATGGTAGAGCACTTTCCCGTGAAAGGCAAAGGTCCAGAGTTCGAGTCTCGGTCTAGCACTCAGTTTTAATCTGCAAGGAAGTTTCATATCAGCGCACACTCCACTGCAGAGTGAAAATCTCATTATGTAGTTACTTTGTATCTGAAAATACATTTGACTAAAGTCTGATTTAATTTCTACAAAAATCTCAGAGATGCACCACGAATAGTGCTACTGACTAAGGGTTGCTAATGTTAGAGCATTAATAGTCCAATATCAAGAGCAAAAATTTACTAGCAGAGTCTGGTATATGCAGGGTGTCCCAAAAAAATACGACCAGCTTTAGGGGCAGCTTCCTTATACAGAAACAAGAAAAAAATATCTAGTAAACATGGGCTGTAAAATACATACCTCAAGAGCTATGAGCACTTGTTCATCTTTGAGACTATCAAACAGATCTCTTCTACTACGAGGACTTTGCTTTCCATATTTTATGAGGAGGTAATATGGACCAAACCAAGTAAAAAGGACCAGTGAACATGGGGACTAAAATGTATATTTTAAGAGCCATGAGCGCTTGTTCATCTTCACTAAATTCTACTGAACAAGTAACCATAGCTCTTAAGGAATGCATTTTATAGCTCATGTTTACTAGACATTTTTTTCTAGCTTTAGTCAAAACAACCTCCTCCAGATGTTTTTTCTTGTTTTGGTGTAAGGAAACTACCTCTAAAACTTATCGGTGGTTTTATGACATCTTTTGTGATTGTAGAAATTTGCAGAAACATTTTGTCACTCTGTACTGGGCTGGAATACATGTTTAACCTCAGCTTTGGATCTCAGTGACTAACGAAGGCGGCAGATTGTTAATACTATCTGTATCACTACCACTGTTATCTCAATAAGAACGTTTCTGATACACTACTGGCCATTAAAATTGCTACACCAAGAAGAAATGCAGATGATAAACGGGCATTCATTCGACAAATATATTATACTAGAACTGAAACGTGATTACATTTTCACGCAATTTGGGTGCATAGATCCTGAGAAATCAGTACCCAGAAAAAACCACCTCTGGCCGTAATAACGGCCTCGATACGCCTGGGTATTGAGTCAAACAGAGCTTGGATGACGTGTATAGGTACAGCTGCCCATGCAGCATCAACACGATACCACAGTGACTAGCGTATTGTGACGAGCCAGTTGCTCGGCCACCATTGACCAGACGCTTTCAATTGGTGAGAGATCTGGAGAATTTGCTGGCCAGGGCAGCAGTCGAACATTTTCTGTATCCAGAAAGGCCCGTACAGGACCTGCAACATGCGGTCGTGCATTATCCTGCTGAAATTGAGGGGTCTCGCAGGAATCGAATGAAGGGTAGAGCCACGAGTCGTAACACATCTGAAATGAAACGTCCACTGTTCAACGTGCCGTCATTGCGAACAAGAGGTGACCGACACGTGTAACCAATGGCACCCCATACCATCACGCCAGGTGATGCGCCAGTATGGCGATGACGAATACACGCTTCCAATGTGCTTTCACCACGATGTCGCCAAACACGTATGCGACCATCATGATGCTGTAAACAGAACCTGGATTCACCCGAAAAAATGACGTTTTGCCATTCGTGCACCCAGGTTCGTCGTTGAGTACACCATCGCAGGCGCTCCTGTCTGTGATGCAGCGTCAAGGGTAATCGCAGCCATGGTCTCCGACGTGATAGTTCATGCTGCTGCAAACGTGGTCGAACTGTTCGTGCAGATGGTTGCTGTCTTGCAAACGTCCCCATCTGTTGACTCGGGGATCGAGACGTGGCTGCACGATCCGTTACAGCCATGCGAATAAGATGCCTGTCATCTCGACTGCTAGTGATACGAGGCCGTTGAGATCCAGCACGGCGTTCCGTATTACCCTGCTAAACCCACCGTTTCCATATTCTGCTAACAGTCATTGGATCTTGACCAACGCGAGCAGCAATGTCGCGATACGATAAACCACAATCGCGATAGGCTACAATCCGACCTTTATCAAAGTCGGAAACGTGATGGTACGCATTTCTCCTTACACAAGGCATCACAACAACGTTTAACCAGGCAACGCCAGTCAACAGCTGTTTGTGTATGAGAAATCGGTTGGAAACATTCCTCATGTTAGCACGTGGTATGTATCGCCACCGGCGCCATCCTAGTGTGAATGCTCTGAAAAGCTAATCATTTGGATATCGCAGTATCTTCTTCCTGTTGGTAAAATTTCGCGTCTGCAACATGCCATCTTCATGGTGTAGCAATTTTAATGGCCAGTAGTGTGTATTTTATCCCTTGCTTTAATATTTTTCATTATAGGCGTTGGCTTAAGTACAGTTATAAAACATAAACTCTACTTAAATGTGAAAATCTGACATGGATAAGGTGGATGTAATTTCTGACAGCAATATCAAAAACATTTTTTCACATGTGATTCTTGAGTTTCTCCCGGCGTATTTGATAATCAAAATATCCACGGGTGTACTGCCGGTCTACAGTGTCCAACGAGCACAATATTTCGGCGATCATACATGTCGCCGTCATCAGGTGAACTGACGGACTGAGCTCCAGTGAACGTGCCGGCACGGAGATCCGTACGCTATGGCTGCTCAGGGGGAACTGGGTTCGCTCGCGGCGGCGGCCTATTTAAATACCCCCCACCCGCGGCGCACTCCCTCCGCCGTCCGCGCCCCGCGCCACGGTCACGCGGTGGAACAGATTGCGACGGCGTCTGAGATGACGTCGGTGTGATGGCTCTGTCCGCCGTGGTCGTCACAACTATACTTTTCCTCGATTTACTCTTGATTAACCCAATCGCTGATTCCCAAGCCTTGCTAAGATTATAGCCACAGTCACGGTTTATGCGGTCGTCATTAGTGCGAATTTCGATGGCCTCTCTAACAACGCTGTCCCAGTATCTCGACGTCTGTACCAGAATCCTCGTGATTTCATACTCCATAGCGTGATTTTCCGACAAACAATGTTCAGCGACCGCCGACTTGCTAGGATACATCAGTTGAGTGTGCCTCTGGTGTTCACGGCATCGATTCTCGACGGTACGCGTCGTCTGACCAATATACGACTTACCACATTGACACGGAATCTGGTACACGCCGGCCTTCCTCAAACTGAGGTCATCTTTGGCGCTCCCCACCAATGCACGAGTTTTATTCGGAGGACAAAACACAGTTCCGACCCGGTGTTTCTTCAAAATGCGGGCGATTTTCCCCGAGAGTGCGCCTGTATATGGAACAAACGCAGTGCCTACCTCCTCCCTCGTGATTTCATCCATCTCCACAGGTTGTGCTGTAGTGGTTGGGCGGAGAGCACGTTGAATCTGACACTCTGAATACCCATTTTTTCGAAATACAGTTCTCAGACGTTCCAATTCCTGGGGTAGACTCACTGCGTCAGAGATAGTGCGCGCCCTATGTACTAGAGTTTTAAGTACCCCATTCCTCTGTGAAGGGTGGTGGCAGCTGTCTGCGTGCAAATACAGATCAGTGTGCGTTGTCTTCCGATACACCGCATGACCTAGGGTGCCGTCAGCCCTTCTCTTGACCAAGACGTCAAGGAAAGGTAATTTACCCTCCGTTTCAGTCTCCATAGTGAATTTGATGTTGGGAGTGCGCCGCGGGCGGAGGGTATTTAAATCGGCCGTCGCCGCCACCAAACCCAGTTCTCCCTGAGCAGCCATAGCGTACGGATCTCCGTACCGGCACGTTCACAGGAGCTCAGCCCGTCAGTTCACCTGATGATGGCGACATGTTTGATCGCCGAAATATTGTGCCCGTTGGACACTGTAGACCGGCAGTACACCCGTGGATATTTTCATTATTTTAACACATAATTGAAAGGCAAAGGTCCCCAGTTCGAGTCTCGGTCGGGCACACAGTTTTAATCTGCCAGGAAGTTTCATAATGCTAATAAATCTAATTCGAACGAAGTGTTTGCTACCAAACTGATTCGTTGTCCAGTCATGTGTGAATGGTGGAGCACTTGATTTATGATGCAGAAGAAAGGGGAAATCCACTGGATAAAACATGATTACGAAGTACGCACAAAAATAAAATTCAATAAAATGGTTAAAATATGTGTTTTATTGTTTTACTTGATCGAATATTAAAACGGTAACTATTCCATTAGTATTGGGAATTTCTTTAATTCTTTTTCTTCTTCTTCTCATACTCCTTTGCCTTTCCTCCTTATTTTCTATGGTGTCAGTACTGTTGAAAGGGTACAGTACCGCCCGACATTGAAAATAGGTACAACATACTTCATTATTTTTGTCAGAACAACACATTTTTTGTAAAATAACTCAATTTCAATTAATACAGCGAAGCCGGATACCAGTGTGGGAAAGAATGACAATTTATTTATTTAATTGATCACATGTGCACTCCCTCAAAATAAATCCCTACATCCAGTTTGGTGAGACCTGTGAAATGAATGAATGTATGGTCGTCTGCTAACCGCAGATAGTGAATGTGAATATATGATCATCTTTGAGACGATCCTTTGGCCACCTTTGGTGGGACCAAAGAGATGAAATTTACCTGAGCTTTGAGCGCCTGAAATGTGGCTGACCAATACGGTAGCAAGGTGCTCCCCACTTCGACAGAGGTGCGAGAGGACCTGAAGAACGGCCATGTTTCAGAACTCTGCCGCTGGATCTTGTGCTGTTAAGACCTGCCTTGGGTGTGCTCCGTAAAGACAAAAGAGTGGAGACATGGTATGCATGTGGAATATTTAAGAGTAGTTTGAAATAATAATTTCTCTATTTCAGGAACTTTTGTGGGGAGAATTAAATGTCAGGCAGGTAATATTAATGGGATCGTAGTAATCTTCGGAAGTGACCAATGGTCACAATGAAACCACGTGTAGCAATAAGTTGAAATACTTCCGTGTGCTTAAGTTAATCTGAATTACTAGCGTGTGTACTATAAGTTGAAATATTTAAGAAATAGCATGTGCAGGACTTGAAATTAGAGGCGAGTATTTCCACGTGGTGAGTACTGTGTGAGTCTCAATCTGTGTATGAGACAAAGGATAAAGAGAAGTACTCGTCCATGGTATCAGTTGAGGACTCGTGTGTGTGATGAACATGTTCTTAATATTACTTTGCGTGATATGTTTCCGTGTGACGCTTGATTCAAACTATAATACTCTGAGAGAGAAGCAAGGTGAGTCAGCCGTCTATCCAGCAACGCCACTTGGCTTGCATTGCTCAAGAAGACGTGCATATATCTCCAGAGTTCATAGTAGGAAAGTAGAATTACGAAGTGTCGTGTGAAACTGGGATAAATATTAATTGAAGTGGGAAAGCTGAAAGTGATAATGTTGTGACTATTCCCTGTGTTGTATTTCATGTTGTAGTGTGGTGTATGTCATGTAATTTAAGTATGTGTGGTTTGCATGGGAGAGTAGCAAGGTAGTTTCAGAGGTAGTGGGTTATGCGTGTTCCTTTTGTACCACTCGGTCTGGAGGAAAGTTTCGAGATGATGATTGTGAGAGTCGAAGTGTGAGATATAATAAAAGATCCACCATCCTATCCAGAAAGTGCACTGTAGTGTTAAATAATTACGAGACCATAAGATAGAGAATCACCAATGTAAAGCCATGTCCACTGGGCGGAATTTCTCATGTGTTATTGTTGTAGGTTATAGAATTTGTGTGTTTAGGTTATAGAATTTATCAGAATAAATAAGATAGTGAAAAGAAAAAGATTGGTGACCTTTTCCTTCGAATTGTATGTTGTCATGATATCCAGAATTTATAATGTGTGCGCCATTCATCTTCAGTGCGATGGCCACGTGTTGATAAAAGCCGTTAAATAAAAAAAAAGAAAATATGGTATTGCCAGTGCGTAGTGAACAGTCAGAGTTCTGTAAATTACTGATAGTCAGATGTACGTTTCCGTTGCGTATTATTCATATAGGAGGATAATTTGTAACTTAGTTGTGAGTACGAGAGTTCATGTTACTCGATAAATAAGAACGAATCCACTCGCTTGGCAGACCACTCATCTTGCAGGCCTGACTGCTTGATGCCACAGTATGAGCAAGGCATGTGGGTGCCTCTCACTGTTATATTGGTTGAGGTCTTGTTAGTGTCAGTCGGTGGCTGGATACTCTTCCTGATACTATACAGCAAAACTCCTTTGGCGTCCTAGAAAACGGTGAGTAGCATTTTACCTACAGATGGAGTGCTTTTGAACTTCTTTAGGGCAGGTGATGACGGATGTTTCCACTCCATGGATGCAGCCTTCGATTCGGGCGTGCAATGGTGGACCCACGTTTTATCCCCCGTCACCATCCGAAACAGGTCATTGCCAGATTCATGGTAACGAACGAGCTGTTCCAGGTTGAACGCCGTGCGTTGTTCCATGTGTGTCGCAGTCAGTTGGTGGGGCACCCATTGTACTGACACCTTCCTGTATCGAAGAATGTCGTGGATGATCTTGTGAGCTCGCTCATGTCAGATTCCAAGTTCTGCCGCTACACCATCGATGGTCATACGCCGGTTCGCTTTAATCATGCCATCCATCTTCCTGACATTTGCACCTGTAGTGACCGTGTGCGTCCGTCCAGGTCTCGGTATGTCCTGCCGTTGCTAATGTCCATCATTGAATTGTTGGCACCATCTCCGCATCATTTTCCTCGACATAATACCTGACCCATACGCCTCAACAAGCCGGTTATGAATCCCTGTGCCTGATACTTCACGTGCCCATTCATAGCGGATAACAGCTCTTACTTCCGCCGTTGACAACGACTCCAAAAAACGCACCTTCTATCCATCGCTTCGGGAAAAGACCGAGCGTCTGGCCTCCCCTTTTCACTGGCACTGCGACAGTACCATCTGCTTGATCGCGGTCGACGTCTATCCAATGGTGTATGGGTGCCTTGCACGTGCGCGTTCACCTGCCGTGTCGTCTTTCGCCCATATCGCACAACTCTGCCCACAGTCGAGAGAGGGGAAACTTATTTTCCAACTCCCCCTCGTACATACATAAATTCTTGTTGCAAGCTTCAGAACTTGTAGAGGGGAGTGAGTAAATAATATTTTGAATAGGAACCCATGTCCAGAAATGTACCGCTTCCGTTCTACGACGGTTTCAGTTGAGTCGCTCTAGGAACTGAACTGGGCTTGCCGCAGTACAATTATTAGGTAACGGTTCGAAAGGAAACAAAACGCAACAACCATTTATCATTTCTGTTGTATTAACACTTAAACATTACGCGTTTACGTTATTCCAAAACAAAAAAGAACCCAGCATACTGTGCATACAGAACAGTAATGATGCATTACAGCAGCAGCTCGATGTGCAGACTTTCAAATTCTTACAGACCTTGTACCGACGAAGCAAGTTCTAGTACACACTGTCAATCCCACCTGGCCCCTCTTTAATTTCTAGAGCAGTGACCAGTGGCCAGAACTCTTGCAAGCAGATCTTTCTCTGTCTCTACACGAGTCTCGTAAATTAAACATTGCATACGACCCCATAAGAAGTAGTCCATTTGGGTTAAATCCGGTGATCACGGCGGCCACACGGTTGGTCCACCTAGGCCTATCCATGTCTCACCATATTGTCTGTTGAGATGTCCATGAATGGCACGTGAGAAGTGAAGGTGGTGCACCATCATGATGAAACCATATACGCTGACGGACATTCAGTGACACAGCTTTCAAGAACAGATCACTTGCGCTTTGTAAGAAGATCAAGTATGCAGGAAGTGGGTATGACCCAGTAACATGACCGTCCAGGATACCTGCCCACACATTAATATCAGACCGCTGCTGAAATCCCTGCACCTGTGTCACACGACAGTTTTCGTCTACCCAGACATGTTTTTTCGCAAATTCAGAACACACTCTCTTCGGAACTAACATTTATCTGTGAGCAGAACTCGAGATGGGAACAGAGATGTGTCGATGCAGCAGTGCAGGAACCACGTTCAGCAGGCAATAAATTGTAGAAAATCGGTTGGACCCGTAGCGAGGATCCTTTTCAACTGCTGCGGATGTAATTGTTGCTCACGCAGAACGTCCCACGATACTACTACTCACACCCGTTTCACGCGTACTTGTTCGAGCACTCGTTGACGGATTCTTTTCAAGGCGATGCAGAACATTATCTTCAAACTCGGGTGTGCGGCATTGCCAAGGAGCACAGTACCACAATTGTGCCTTCTCACGGTGAAGGTACCTGTTTCTCGGACCCGTTGCGTAACTTGGGCAAAAAGATTGTGCGATTGGGTGCTACATTACGAAAACGTCCGTGATACAGCCGACTAACAGCTCTTTCGTTACCTCGAGCTTCGTCATACACAGGAGCGTGTCAGTATATTCCGAAAACTCGTACCGAACCATGTTTACTGTATCGGAGACGCATAGGCAATGAATAAGTCTCGCAGCAAGGTAGACGTTGAGTGAAATCAGGTGACCATATGACGTAGTACATGTCATCCTGTCTACCCTACTGCATAGCAGGACAAGCAGTTCTGAGACGTTTCTCTTTCTCTCAGCGGACATGGACGCATTACATATCTGAACTGAAACCGTCCTAGAGCAGAAACGGTACGTTTCCAAAAATGGTTTCGTATTCAAAACATTATACACTCATTCTCCTTTGCAAGTCCTAGAAGTTTGTAACGGGAATTTCTGAACACCATGCACACACATACATAAATTCATATGCACCGTATTTGTTTTAACCTGAGTCAAGTAAATGACTCGAAACGACGCATCTAGGTGAAAAGTTGATTTTTGTAAAGGGGGCATTGTGTTGCAACTGGCCCCTTCCTAACCAACCCTCCTCCGTGGACAGGGTCAACTTTGCATTTTCAAATGGGATTCCACTATTTTTATTGCGTATTCGCATTCTAAGACAAAAAATACGTATGGTTTACTTAAACCATTATTTTACATTCGTGGTAGATGGCACTGTAATCGACAAATCACAAATGTGCCTGTCTTTATAATTAAGAACGGATGCATTTGATTCTACATTTCATTTACGATGTAAATGTTAATCTTTGTGTTCTAACGGTTGATATTTATGTTAGAAATTAATTTCAGTGTTATAAATTTGGCTGTACGTTACAATGCGCTTAGCAATTTCTGTGTGTGGCTAGAAACTATATTTAGCGTGATCAAGGAATAACGAAGTGGACGCAATAGTTTTCTGTTCCCATCAAGCCGAAATCAAACACCCCAATGGTGAGAGGCAAGAGGATTCACCGACATCGAAAACTATTACATTCACGTCGTTATTCCTGGATCACGCTAAACGTGGTTTGTACCCAGACATTGAAACGGCTGGCCATATTGTACTGTACAGTCAGATTTGGAACACTTAAGTAAATTACAAACATAAATATCAACTGATTTGATCCATTATAAATGGTTCTGAAAGCCTGCGTCTGTGAAAACAATAGGTTTGTTTATAAATAACTCATCTGCTACCAGACACGATTTTCTTTATTTTATTTTCCGCACGACGTGTTTCGGGAAATGATTCCCATTTTCAAGTGCGTTTTTTTGTGTTTGTTATGTCATTCTATGTGATGTTGTCGACGTGTGAGATTCTGCTTCATTTCGTTGACTTTACTGCAGTAGATAAGAAAACAGGCGATTTTTAGTTGGTTGTGGATCTTTTTGTGAATTTAGAAGAATTTGTACTTACAGTTTCCTTATGGTCCATTTGTACAGAGTCTCACACACACACTACCATCACACACAACTTGTACACTTTTAAACATCGAAAACATTTTACACATACAAAACAGTTACACAGATGTTCCTTCAAGTAGTCAACAGAGATGACACTATAGGTCTTTCACAGAATATGATGTGCTTCTGTACAGAGATTATTTACCTTAATAATTTGGATCATAATTTACAGATGTCTATTTTTACAATTGTGCTTATTTCTGTGTGTTATTATTTTTATTTAAGTATACTATCGAAACATCTGAAGAAATTCACTGATGCATTTTCAAGTTTTCCGTTTAATATTTTATCTTCATATTTTCTGTAATGTGAATATATCTCCAGTTCTTCTATCAAATCCTTTTTATGTCCTTTATTTAGTCGGTGGAGTACTTTGACATTTTTCTCTATTTTTCCAAATGGGTGTCCTGTATTATGTACATGTGTTGCTATGGCTGATGTAGTGTGTCTGTTGTGTGTGTAGGATTTTATGTCCTCTGTGCACATGGTGTTGAAATTTCGGCCTGTTTGTCCTAGGTAGAATGGGCCATAAGGAAACTGTAAGTACAAATTCTTCTAAATTTCGCCACTAACTTCACAAAAAGATCCACAACCAACTAAAAAAGCGTGTTTTCTTATATATTGCAGTAAAGTCAACGAAATGAAGCACAATCTCACACATCGACAACATCACATAGGAGCAAACACAAAAAACGCACTTGAAAATGGGAATCATTTCCCGAACACGTCGTGCGAAAATAAAATAAAGAAAATCATGACTGGTAGCAGATGAGTTATTTATAAACAAATAAATATCAACTGTTAGAACACGAAAGCTTACATTAACATCATAAACGAAATGTGGAATCAAATACGTCCGATATTAATTGCAAAGACAGGCATACTTGATATTCGTCAATTGCAGCACCAACACCTCCAATGGAAAACATTGGCTTGAGTAAAATGTCTGCATTTTTTTCATAGATGATGGTTTATGGCGGAGGGAATCGGCATATGCAATAAAATGGGGGTTCTCATTTGAAAATACGAAGTTGCAACGGTGTTATGATAGAAACATGAGTCACAGGAAAGAGGATTTGGTGGTCTGTTGGGCTGATGATAGGTTTTTATACCTATGGTCTGGGTTCGATTCCCACTTCTGTCAATGATTTTAGATAGGGAGAGAAAGATTCCATTCTCTTCTGGCTACACCAAGTGAAGAGGATATAATGGCAGTGTGGTCTGAAATTCACATTAAAGATGATATTCTTTCTCTGCCAAGTACAGGTTGAACTACAATAAAGTCTGGAGTGGCGACATGTAGAAACTCTATCACCAGTAACCTTTCTTATACTAGTTATTTATTTCTATTGACGAAACAAACGCTATGTAGTGTCACAGGACACTTATTCCATCTTTTATCTGAGCTTCTGTATGTCGATAAAATTGGTTCTGAACTGAGAATGCAACTCAGACTGCCCTTAACTCGGAATTTGATCCCTTCGTGACAATACAGCTCGGCTACAATTTATTGTTTGTTCAAAACTGCAGATTCCTCAGTATCTCCACATTTTACGCGTGAATGGGTTCGAATCCTGGCCCGGCACTAAAGATTTCATTATGTATTATTAAGCTCTAGCATTAGAACACCTATCTGCTGTTGGCTAATAATTTTGATTTTTAATGTTTTTTCATTCGTTGTCAACACTAGCGATATCTGACGTTTTTGACTCCCAGTGGGACACGGAAATATTTGCGAGATCACTGTAAGTTGTTATTCCGAGCTGCTGGTGGAGAAAAATTCGGTAGCTGACGTCTCTTTGTGTGTAGTCAACGACGATATGTGTGGGGCTCTATTCCCAGTGAGCACTGAACTTTTCGTCATATTATTTCTAGTTCAAACATGCTCACATGTCGCTGCTGGTGCAACAAACCCATATTTAACATTCGTTTTCTCTAGAATATAACAGCGATAGGTGCCGGGTTGGAGTCCTGGGAAGGAAAAAAATAATGTTTCGTCTCGTCATTTCAGTTAAAACATCGAGCTACTGCCGAGAAAATCCGATACGTCACAGTTGGCTGTGCTTCGTTATCAATCCGATGAGGTTCTGCGTTCGAATCCCTGTCCAACACAAAGCTTTGCCTCACGGCCTTTCAAGTAAGTTACTTGTGAAGAAGCAATATTTAACATCTCTCGTAGTTCGTTAACAGGGACAATAGATGCTGGGTAGGAATTCGCGTCCGTTAAAATCGTTTGCGTTATGCAATTTAAAGTTGATATTTGCTAACTGATACTGTCTAAAATCGAGGTATATCGCTCTCTGTATGCCTAAACAGGAATGACTGTTAGTTTGCGTCAGTCACGAAATCTTTGCTTAGTTTGCCTGACCTGGGTTTGAATCCATATGCAGAACGAGATGGTTCGTCGTGTCATTTGCAGTTCATACATATTCTCAACTAGCTGCTCGTGGATAACTTAAATCTTTAATGTCATTTTGTGTTAAATAATAAGTACTGTATGTTACTTTGAAGAGGATATCATGAATACGACGAACTGACTACGTGCATTACCTATCTGACGTAATAATGAGAGTGGTAACATTTCAGGTATGTCATTTATTGTAATAAATGTGAGCTTACAAGCCTTAAGGACAGTCTTATCTGTCATAAGGTGTTCCCTGATATTTGTAGCATCGTAGTATTACTTTACATCTTGAGTTACTGCGATACAGAGCAGTGTTTTCTAGTGGTGACATGTTGGAACCATTTTCAATAGTCAAACGACTGTACCAAGGAGCGATTAGAGGACCTGCTAGACAGCCGCGTTATGCCGGTAGCATGCGAATCAGGCGAAATGCAGTTCAGGTCGTTCGGATACTTTTGAGTATGACTGTACATCCATTTATATAATATGTATGATTATGATATATGTTTAGATTCGTATAATCATGTGTAATGATTGCCGATTTCTTAACCGAGTGGGGTGGCACAGTGGTTAGCGCACTGGACTCGCATTCTGGAGAACGACGGTTCAAACCCGCGTCCAGGCCATCTACGTAGATTTAGGTTTTCCGTGAAATCGCTCCAGGCAAATGCCGGGTGATTCCTTTGAAAAAGCACAGTCCATTTCCTTCCGAATCCTTGACACAATCCGAGCTTGTGCTCCGTCTCTGATAAACTCAGTGTCGACGGGACAATAAACCCTAATCTTTCTTCCTTCTCATTTCTTGCAAACTGGAATGCTTCAAGAAACAATTTGACGATAATTTTTTTATGTTCTAGTTGTTTTATCTGTAGAAGATTATACTACATTAAAGATATCGTGACGCACCAGTGTATCGCGAACCGTGGTTGAGAAACGTTGTGTAAGAACATAGTATGAAATCGTCTCTCCCTAATTATGTGTGTACATATACACTGATGAAAATGGTGTTACGCAGTGAAGCACCAGACCGATAGTTATCGAACAGTGATGCTATGTTTGTCACATAATGGATGCTAAATGATTAAACTTTTATTCTATGCGGAAAGGATGTCCAACATCGGTATCAGTATAAGCTCTGACATTCATGGACAAAAAAAATGTACTGATGATGGAACAAAAGCAAACACCCTCAAGATGTCGCCATGAGCAAATTTCTTGCTAAACCTGAAACATAATGCGTCAGTTCATGTATATTACTGCCTGGTGCTCGTTATGAAAGCGTAAATTTCCCATCGCATCCCAGACATACCCAGTGGGTGACAGATCAGGGAACAAAGAAGGCTTGGCAAGAACTCATGCATTCGTCGGGGAATATTTTGGTATGAACTGCAAAGTGGGATCTTGCATTATCCTGCTGGAACACCCGTTTTGGTACCCCTGTCAAAACGGAAGAGCAGATTGATGAGCACATGTCTCTCCATACTGCATCCAATGATGCAGTTAGCAGAGCATGACATGGTGGTCGATCAGTCCCGATTGGCGCGTCTAGGGCCAGAATGCGGAACTTTAACTCCAGTCAAGATGGTGATAAAATTGTGTACCACTCTTGCCTTATACTGGTGAGTATTTAGCCTTCCAACAAGTATCATATGAGTCTTCTTGTCATATCAGTTAGCTCCTCATACCATGATTCCAGGTGTTGAAGAAGTGTAGGTCTCGAAAAATAGTGTATTCTGTGATCCCTCAGCAGATCGTCTACATACATGTTGATGTCAGTATCACCACCACAAAGAAAAAGGAGACTCAGCTCTGAACACTAGAGAATGCCAATGTCCCAGTGCCCTCTGGATCTACACCTTTGAAGTGTCTGTTGGCTACGATGTGGTGCCAGCAGTGCACGGCGCTACGCAAAATGAAATTACTACTTAGCTTCCAGCAGTGCTTTGCTCTGCTATAGAGATCTATCTATTCGTCAGGTGTAGTCCTTCTAGAATAACCCACGCACACTCTTCTTGCCACGTTGTTATCCTGAATCCATATCGTCACCGTCCATTGTACGTCATCGCACAACAGCCAATTGTATGTACGATCCGTCGGCATAACGTTGCTCTGTCTCTTAAGCGAATGATTCGACCAGTCTCTAATTCCAAAAGATGATGATATGCTGCAAGTTCACTTGCTCTGGGCATGCTCTGCTGCAGTCCCCACCTGAAAAGTTCCAATACCGTTAAATGCTTCCAGTAACCATCGCGTACTCACAACACTCTTCGTCTGAGGGAATGGATTTATTTTCTGTACTGAAATTATATATTTATTGACAAGGGGGAGTCAAGCGAAACCCTTCAGTAATTTTTAATTTCTTAATACTCCAGCGCATTGGAAATGTACGGATTCCTCTGAAAAAAAAAAATCTTTTGGTCGTGAGCGCAGCCACTCGCACGCTACCTATTGGATCTCTTCATCGGAACGAAATTTCTTTCCTCTCACCGCCTCTTTGAGTGGTCCAAACACGTGGTAATCACCCGGAGCGAAGTCTGGTGAGTATGATGCATGTGGAAGAGTAACAAAGTGCAGTTGATCGATGGCTGCAAGTGTTGCATGGGCAGTATGAGGCCGGGTACTGTCTTATTGCAAAATGACACTCGTAGTCAGAAGTACCCGATGCTTTGATGTTGTTACAGGCCGAAGCAGATTTTTCAACATATTGGAATATGTGACACTGGTGATGGTGTTTTCCCTAGTCATGTAGTGTTCCAAGACAATGCCTCGTTCATCCAAAAGGAGAGTGCAGATGGCTGCGTCCGGAACTTTTTGAGTACCGAAAAAGTATACTTTTGTGTCTACAGCAGCAATTTATTTATTTCAGTAGTGTATTGGTTGCTGTTCGACCGAAAACGTGTCAGGAACAGATTCTTAGGTTTTCGTGATGAGAAGGGGCGCCTTTCCTTGCTTGCTCTCTTAGTTTCGAGTTGTTGGTAGTGTACCCAGGATTCGTCTCCAGTAACGATCCTCACGAAGAAACCGCCACGTTCTGCTTCGCCGCAAAAGCTCTTCACAGACGTCAGTGTGTTGCTTTTCAGTTCTAGAGTGAGCTGCCGTGGCACCCATCATGCAGACACTTTGCGAAATTTAAGCATTTCATAAATGGTGTGATATACTGAGCCATGACTAACGTTCAGATGTACGGTTATTTCATCAACCGCCGTAGGATGGTTTTCCATCGCATTGACTTCAACTACTTCAGTAAACTCTGGTGGCACAATGCGGTTTGCCTGACGCGGGCGCTGAGCGTCTGCCACTTAAGTCACGCCATTTTCAAACTCTCTATGACTCACGGACCTGCTGCTGTGATAGACATGCATCAGCATACTGGACCTTCGTTTGCCGATGGATTTCAGTAAGTTTCGTACCTTCACCGCTCAGAAACGTATGACAGAATGTTTTTCCTTGGTGCATGTCGCAAGCAGAGCAGCCATTTTGAACCGGTACTATGACAGCGTTTCGCTTGTCTGTGGTATATTGCCGCCTATAGGACATTTATGAAATCGTTGGTAATAGTATTGCTAACTTATACTGCCACCTTACAGCCCAGCGGGTGAATCGTCGATTTTTAATTATACTTTGTAAGGTTTTCATTTGACTCCAACTCGCATTTAATCTGGAAAGATTAGAGGCATCAGGTCCTATCTTCCATGTAAGTAGGAATTCTACACTCATGCTAATAAATTAAGGATAATGATGATACATGGTGAAACAACGCTCTGGTGCGCTTTTTGTGGGTTTCGATCACCTCGGGGTATGACTGTGCGGTGCATTTGACCTGCTGTCGTCGTACGGTGGCGCTGGCGGTGACACATACGCACAGGTGTATTGGTGTATGTCAGAGTACGGTGCAGCGAGTAAGTGTGCAGACGTTTTCAGACGTGCTAATGGTGACTGTGTGTTGAAAATGGCTCAAAGAACACATATTGATGATGTTATGAGGGGTAGAATACTAGGGCGACTGGAGGCTGGTCAAACACAGCAGGTCGTTACACAGGCCCTCCGTGTGCCCCAAGTGTGATCTCAAGATTATGGCAACGATTCCACCAGACAGAAAACGTGTCCAAGCGTTACAGTATGGGACGTCCACAGTGTACCACAACACAAGAAGACCGATATCTCACTATCAGTGCCCGCAGACGGCCACGGAGTACTGCAGGTAGCCTTGCTCGGGACCTTACTGCAGCCACTGGAACAGCTGTCTCCAGACACACAGTCTACAGACGGCTGAACAGATATGGTTTATTCGCCTGGAGACCTTCAAGGTGCATTCAACCGACCCCTGGTCACAGGAGAGCCCGTAAAGCCTGGTGTCAAGAACACAGTACATACATGGTCATTAGAACAGTGGTCCCAGGTTATGTTCACGGACGAGTCCAGGTATAGTCTAAACAGTGATTCTCGCCGGGTTTTCATCTGGCGTGAACCAGGAATCAGATACCAACTCCTCAATGTCCTTGAAAGCGACCTGTATGGAGGTCGTGGTTTGATGGTATGGGGTGGGATTATGATTGGTGCACATGTCTTTGACAGAGGAAATGTAACAGGTCAGGTGTATCGGGACGTCATTTTGCACCAGTAAGTCCGCCTTTTCATGGGTGCAGTGGGTCCCACCTTCCTTCTGATGGATGAAAACGCATGGCCCCACCGAGCTGCCATCGTGGAGGAGTACCTTGAAACAGAAGATATCAGGCGAATGGAATGGCCTGCCTGTTCTCCAGACCTAAACCCCATCGAGCACGTCTGAGATGCTCTCGGTTGACGTATCGTTGCACATCTTCATACCCCTAAGACACTTCAGGAGCTCCGACAGGCACTGGTGCAAGAACGGGAGGCTATACTCCAGCAGTTGCTCGACCAACTCATCCAGAGTATGCCAACCCATTGTGTGGCTTGTGTACGTGTGCATGGTGATCATATCTCATATTGATGTCGGGGTCCATGCGCAGGAAACAGTGCCGTTTTGTAGCACATGTGTTTCGGGACGTTTTTCTCAACTTATCACCAATACCGTGGACTTACAGATCTGTGTCGTGTGTGTTCCCTACGTGCCTATGCTATTAGCGCCAGTTTTGTGTAGTACCACGTTGTGTGGCACTACATTCTGCAATTATCCTTAATTATGAGCATGAGTGTACATATATTGCATTACTTGATTTTCAATAAACGTATTATATTACATTCATAAATTAAAAATTACAAAAATACAGATTAAAAATCACGTGGACAAAGTTTTTGTTTTTACGTGATGCATACAGTAATAATTAGAAATTAAGGTAGAGCGAGTTTTTAATATGAATGCCAAGAGCAATGTGCATGAGAGAAGAGGGTGGAGGAAGGAATGAAAGATGAACGTGATAACACACTGTTAAAGAATATAAGGGAAAAGAAGATGGCGCGACTCATAGAGAAAGGAAAATAGAAAAGAACATAACTTGGAGGAGACAGAAGCGTAATGGAATATCGGCCAGCTGAATAGGAGGTAAGTGTTCGCAGAATTCTGAACTCGTTAATTTCTGATGGGATACTAAGATTTCTTGCGACCATTTCTTCATTTACTTTAAACCTCAGATTTCTTGCCCATGTTACCGCTGGAGAAGGATCACCATTCATGATGATCGCAGTATTTAAAGCTAAACATCTGGCACTTAGGTAAAGGTGGAGATCGTCGGGATAACATTTACAGAACAGAATCGACGATATATCATTGCCATACACGGACAACAAATGCGGGCATACGACTGGCGTCAGTGGGATGTGGCGTTAGTTAACGGTTTTCTGCTGCGTAATAGCTCTCTAACCAGCAGTTCATAAGAGCAAACCACTTGCAACGTAAACCGATGTTGCTCAAATTGGGCTAAGCATGGCTCTGTTTAAAAAGAATACCTCGATAATGGCGTGGGGTCAAGCAGCACATGCCTGCTTTCATGGGTTGAGTTGTTTTGGGGAGGAGACCAGACTGCAAGGTCATCGGTCTCATCGGATTACGGAAGGATGGGGAAGGAAGTCGGCCGTGCCCTTTTCAAAGGAACCATCCCGGAATTTGCCTTGAGCGATTTAGGGAAATCACGGAAAACCTAAATCAGGATGGTCAGACGCGAGATTGAACCGTCGTCCTCCCGAATGCGAGTCCAGTGTGCTAGTCACTGCGCCACCTCGCTCGGTCCTGCTTTCATGCCCAACTGCTAACTCCCTGCAAATGATAAGCTGTACATGTGATCTTATAGTCTAATAGTCTACACATTAGCTAGAATTGCGAATTACTAAAATGCACAGACATGTAGAATAAATATAAATGAGTATTTAAAAAGAAGGTTCTATTCTAATGTCTGTAATTGATGTAGACCATATCAGAGAATTATGGTGAATAACGTTTCAGTTTGGATTCCGTAGAAACACTGGAACACGTGAGGCAATACTGACCTTACGACTTATCTTAGAAGAAAGATTAAGGAAAGGCAAACCTACGTTTCTAGCATTTGTAGACTTAGAGAAAGCTTTTGACAATGTTGACTGGAATACTCTCTTTCAAATTCTAAAGGTGGCAGGGGTAAAATACAGGGAGCGAAAGGCTATTTACAATTTGTACAGAAACCAGATGGCAGTTATAAGAGTCGAGGGACATGAAAGGGAAGCAGTGGTTGGGAAGGGAGTAAGACAGGGTTGTAGCCTGTCCCCGATGTTGTTCAATCTGTATATTGAGCAAGCAGTAAAGGAAACAAAAGAAAAATTCGGAGTAGGTATTAAAATTCATGGAGAAGAAATAAAAACTTTGAGGTTCGCCGATGACATTGTAATTCTGTCAGAGACAGCAAAGGACTTGGAAGAGCAGTTGAATGGAATGGACAGTGTCTTGAAAGGAGGATATAAGATGAACATCAACAAAAGCAAAACAAGGATAATGGAATGTAGTCTAATTAAGTCGGGTGATGCTGAGGGAATTAGATTAGGAAATGAGGCACTTAAAGTAGTAAAGGAGTTTTGCTATTTGGGGAGCAAAATAACTGATGATGGTCGAAGTAGAGAGGATATAAAATGTAGGCTGGCAATGGCAAGGAAAGCGTTTCTGAAGAAGAGAAATTTGTTAACATCCAGTATTGATTTAAGTGTCAGGAAGTCATTTCTGAAAGTATTCGTATGGAGTGTAGCCATGTATGGAAGTGAAACATGGACGATAAATAGTTTGGACAAGAAGAGAATAGAAGCTTTCGAAATGTGGTGCTACAGAAGAATGCTGAAGATTAGATGGGTAGATCACATAACTAATGAGGAAGTATTGAATAGGATTGGGGAGAAGAGAAGTTTGTGGCACAACTTGACCAGAAGAAGGGATCGGTTGGTAGGACATGTTCTGAGGCATCAAGGGATCACCAATTTAGTATTGGAGGGCAGCGTGGAGGGTAAAAATCGTAGAGGGAGACCAAGAGATGAATACACTAAGCAGATTCAGAAGGATGTAGGTTGCAGTAGGTATTGGGAGATGAAAAAGCTTGCACAGGATAGAGTAGCATGGAGAGCTGCATCAAACCAGTCTCAGGACTGAAGACCACAACAACAACAACAACGTTTATTCATGAAAGTTATCTCAAATAATCGGCAAAGTGGTCCTACGATAATTAAGTATAATACAGACAGAAAATAACCTTATCAAAAGCAATAAGGTTGCGCTGAGAGTGTTACAAAAATAGTGGCAGAATGCCCAAGCGAAAGAATCATCCAAGACGTGCGAAAACTATGTCAATTTGTGATCACAACAGACGAAATATTAACCGGCTCATAATAGTTCAGAGTTCAACATGATGATTTACAAAGTAATACACTCGAGATAACGAGTAGAAACTCATACTCCGTCTACTCTCAAGTCCGTAGCGGCCATTCACTGCCCTACACGACCAAATCACTCACCAGGGGCAGATCAGCCTTCTTCCAGAACTCGACATAAAGTGCCTTTTTTCTTCGAGATCTAACTCACATGTATCTCGAAAGTTAATAAAGGCCGTTCACCGTTCAGAATCCAATCGTTTCCTAGAGCACTACCCAAAAAGAGTCTCTCTCCACTTGACTCCTATGGTGTCCCGCCTCTGCCTGCCTCTCCATGGCTCAAGGCCATCCCCGTCAAAAATAAATCATTCTTAAGTTCTACAGATGATCTGGCTCAGCTTGACCACGTCTCGCACTAATGTTTTATAACTATATTTAAATTAAGAATTGCTATAAATATTCAGTCACACTTAGACCATTCACAATAATTAGCAATAAAGGTTTGTTCATACATAAACAAGCTAGTATTCTGGGGCAAGTGTACTTACATTAAATGATAACAAATTGTCGTTAAATATTGTTTAAACAATGATTTATGTCTGCATAGTAGAAGCATCCTTTGGTTCTCCTTTTAATAGTAGTGTCAGCTACACATGCGACTGGCCACTTCTTAAATCATCATGACTTTGTATTAGCAATTGTAATCAATAGTTAAATAAATATCTGGCAAAAGTAGTAATATATTCACTAAATAAATACACAAATACGACAAGATATGAGGTATTCATGCTGCATACGTGTACTGTGTTATTGTGGAGAATACTATGTTCTGACACACAGTTGAATAATGAAAGGTTATAAAAAACGCAATAAATCAAGAATTAATACAGATACAGAACTTTCTGGGATGATAGCTATAACGCAATGCTGCCATCTGACATATCGTTTGTTGAAATCGCATGAAGGGTTTAAAAGTTGTTAAATCAGAGGTTCATTGTGAAAATACATAGTCACTGTGAAATATTAACTTCTGTGGTTTTAGAGGCATTTATTTTATTGCTATGTCATTGGATTCATGTCATTTACCCGAGATTTATGAAGTATTCAGGTTTGATTTATTATGTAACTGTGATTTATTGTCAAATTTCTAAGTGCTGTAAGAGATCATCTTACAGCCTGTATGACACTCTACCATTTCTTGTGCATTAGACATTTTGCCAAATGAGCGACCACTGTACAGCTTCCCCAGCCAATTATATAGCATACATATGCGTAACGTTAAAGGCATTCCTGAGAAAAAAAGTTTCCAGGACGATTTTTCGTTTCCAGAAATAGCACATTTCTATCTGTTTTTCAAAATAACTTTCAAAACACTTCAGTGCATCAAATGAGAAATGTAGCTGTTGTATCCTTCTGAACAGTACATCAAAGATGACAGTATCAAAAGTTTCCCTAAAGTCTACTAGTGTCAATATTGTTACCGCATGGTCATCGATAGCATGTTTCAGATCATCAGATATCTTAATTAGTTAATGTTGTGCTATGGTGTTTATGAAAACCAACACATATTTGTCATACGAATTCGTGTACGTGTTCAGTGATTTGCATGTGAACGATGTTTTACAAGGCTTTGGAAACAGCGGATAGTACGTTAATTGGTCTGGAATCCCTAGGCAGTTGTAGGTTTTAGGTCTTAGAAATGGGTCAGGCCATGCTTCTTTTCTATGTGTAAGGCATCTGTGGGAAGTTTAAAGTACCTTTGCGATACTACAGATTTTATCCCCAGTGACCTATAGTGATAGAAACCTACAAATAACGTCATGTGAATTAAAAGAAAACAAGGTCGTACAACAGATAACGGCTTGTCTACCGAAATTACCAGGGTTGGTTCAGTTAAGCATGAAAGTATGGGTAACACGCCTCACACAGACGAATTGATAACAGAATCCATCAAAATATGACAGGAAACGAATGGCCACTATAAAAATCTTGTTTATTATGAAATGATATAAAATGTTTCATCCACTGAATCAAAAATAAAATGAACTATTAAGGGAACAGCAGATTGAAAACAAATACAACAGTCTTGGCACACTTTGATGGATACATAAAGAAAAGATGTAAAACTGTGTCATAGATGTGGCCAGTGATTACGGAAAAGTTATTGAATTAAAGACAGGGCTCGGAAAAGTATGAACAAATACAAATACTTCCACCTAAGCGCATAGCGGGGCAGCTAGCTGGTTATGAAAATTAGAATAGGAAAATGAAACCTGAATCGATGATAATTGACTTCACGCCCAATTCGTCTTGGTGGATGCAAATACGATCTATGGTCACCATTTTAATGAGGCATCGGAGTAGAAGATGGTTGCAGCAGCAGCCGAGAACTGTAATATGAGCCGCGACATCTGAATCTGCTCGGAGTCATCTCGCTTTGCAGTCATAAGTTCAAGAATACTGTCTCAAGCAATGTGGAGAGACATCTTCTAGTGCGCACTGAGGGGATATACCCTCTTACTCTGCAGTACAAAACTTCGCTGGTTCTGCCAACATCAGAATCTCGCCAGTCGATTGAAACAGACGTTGAGAGTTCTGACCAATGATAATTTAAAGAAAATGCTAAAAAGTTTCCTGCTCTGACGGATTTTTCCATGGCTAACCAGTGAAATATATTTCTCCCTCGTCGTGTGGAAGGAGCAGAAGATCTCCCTCACCATCTAACATAAGCTACAGCCGATGAGAAGGCATTCATGTACACATATGTAAGAGCTCTCCCCCACTACCAAAATAATTGCTATGGGATAATCACAGACCTTCTTACTGAACAAATATTTCAGCTGGCATCCTTTCGGCCTAAAGGCTGTAATCACACTTGTAGCCTCATGTGTTCTCCTGACCTTCTCATCTCTAGCTTTTCTAAAAGGGGTTATATTTGCTTTATTCAATATGAAGCCTTATGGTAGGCTGGCCAACCTCACTTGTAGCTTCTGTTGTGCACAGGCGGCAGACTGCTCTCCCACGTTTTTACCTGCATGAGACTCTGGCTTTCAGCAGAAACATTGTCATAACCCTATAGTTACCCCCCGTCACTCTTTTGTTACTCCAACCAGCTTAAAGCACCAAGGCCTTCACTGCACTAAAAGAAAAGGAGTTAGGGTTAATAAGAATTGCAGTCACTGACGGTTGTTACAATTGCAAGCAGTTTTCACGCAGCATAATGATTTGATTTGAGCTGCTAGACAGATTTGCGAACTGGATTATTAAATAGGTTATGTGACAATTTCTGGAAAAAGATGCCATGGAGCACATAGTGTGGGAAGTATTCCATTCACAAGACAAAAATTAAATGCGTCACTTAACATTGGTACTAAGGTATCAGTGACATTCCTGATCATGGTTAAAGCGGTTTCTGGTCTTGCCTTTCCAGCACCCAAGCTACGGGGATTCTTTCAAAGAGTTACAGGTCTCATATCGTTGTAAGCAGGGGAACGAGTGTGCCTGATTTCTGCGTTGTGAACACACTGCTTTATCTTGCTTCTCTAATCTTCGTAAGGTTTGGGTTTTGGATATGCCTTGAAACATCTGTATGAGCATTTGGCTTAATTCAGTTGTCATCATGGAGCAGGAGGTTTCCCTACACGGATTGTGCAGAGAGCAGTTGCAAATTCATCTATTTTGCCATAGATTTTAGGCTCTGTGATTATTCGATATTATGAGGGTTCCGAGTGTCACAATATATTTAACGTTTCTACAATATATGTAAAGCAATTTGAGCTTCTCGAACTACTCAGAGTAGGTCAGGAATATTAGATCATGTGCTGAGAGGCGTGGAGCTGAATCTATATTTTTTCCTTTGTTAATGTTTCTCGTTGTGGTTAGATCTATACGGATGTGAATGTGCACTTTATGGTGTGTACGTTATAAAGGAAGGCTGTCCATGTTGTTGTAACGAAACAATGTTCTTAGGTTTATTGTGGAGGGGATGTCTCTCAACAAACGTATGTACATGTCTGCCATTACAATGATGTGTTCGTATTGACATTGCGCTGAATGTAATTTCGACTGAAAATAAGTCAATGAGGTAAGTTTTGGTAGCTTATAGATGACACCGCTGAAGCAGTTCAGACTCTGTACACGTATTTCAATGAACAGCAAATCACCATCTCTTTCTTCAGTAGAGTTTGACATAGTTAAGACTTTGAGTCTATCATTTCTTCTATATGCGCCAACATCCCCATGGCTCTTGTTTGGTCTGCCTATCCTGAGAAATGTACGTCCTGCAGAGAATAACTGCTGTAGCTATGTTTCGGACAAGAGGATTAAGTGGATGTTAAATCGGTGGAAGAGGACTGTCAATTTTTTGTAATGTGCTGCTAAGGACTGGATGTTAGATAACGCTAGTAACTCCTCTGATCCATTCTGCCGAGCGGCCTGCAGTCTTTTTGGCAGGTTCACCATTTCGTTCGCCCTTACTTCTGGTGAAGGGTTGCTACTAGAATTTCAGGGGAGCGGCATTACTCGGAGGTTGTCAAAATTTTTCACGCGCTATTGGTTGTCATTGAAGGGCGCTGAATGAAAGGAGATAATAAGGTTAAGATTTTCTGGTACTACAGAGGTATGGGGAATAGGGAAGGAGTATTCGTTGTGAGGAATTATGACAAGATAGTGTCGATCTTGAGACAATTTACCTTCTGCCTTTAGGACGAAACGTAACTGGTGTATGTAGGGCTCACGATGGAAAGAAAAAGAGGGATAATTTACAAGGCCGCAGCTTCCAGCAAAGAAATATAAATTTAACTAGCGCATAATCTAAAATTAACTTGGTTTTGTTTTCTGTTATTGATAGTTTAAACCAAGAAGGGGAATGAGTAATGAACCCAAGGAAAATAGCATAATTTCAGTGCTACCATTACAAACGAAGTAAAGAATTTTTGGACGAACGAAAAATAGTGTTAGCAGTAACTAAAATTAAATAATAGTTACAGCTACTGTTAAAAATACAAAGATAATTGCAGAGTTAATATAATTGCAAGAACATTAGGTGAAGACAGAAATATGAAGATAATTACAGTGTTAACACAATAACAGGATAGTATTTAAGAGTATGTGAGATGTAACACTGTTTCTATTAAACCAAAGGAAGTGGTGTTACTCGCATAAGTATGAACCAGCATACGCCTCTGGCGTAGAAATGCAGGACTATTAGTTCGGCAGCTCCGTAGCATGAGGCGGTGTTCCAATGGCTCTGAGCACTATGGGACTTAACATCGGAGGTCATGAGGCCCCTAGAACTTAGAACTACTTAAAGCTAACTAACCTAAGGACATCACACACACATCCATGCCCGAGGCAGGATTCGAACCTGCGACCGTGGCAGTCGCGCGGTTACGGACTGAAGCGCCTAGAACCGCTCAGCCAACGTGGCCGGCTTCGGCGAAGGTGTCTCTATCGTAACACTTTTCATTTCCATTAGTATATAAAGGTTGTTTGCCTGTTATAAGTACAAGGAGAGGGTGAGTAGAAGGCAATGAAACAAGTGAATAACCCTAACAAACACAGGTCCAGTGATCCAAAGTACTGAATGCAATTGAGGACAGTTGAAGTACAAGTGTTCCACGTTGACACAGTTCGTGTAAAGGTAGACAAGACTTTTCTCTTTGATACCATGCACTTTCTGAATGCGTTGACAATAAGCCTCAATGTGTTCCCAGAGTTCATCGACACTATCAACAGGTCTAAAATACAACAAAACTTTTAAACAAACATACATAAAAGAATCAAAAGGATTCAAGTTTGGGGATTTGGGAAGCTGTGATGTAGGTAAGGCATGATTGATAAATTTGCTGTCGAAGTTTCGTGCTACGTATTCACGAACATCCACATGTAACTGTAAACAGTGCGCCATCATACATTACCACATACGCCTCCTTTCACCACAGTGAGCATCATATAAACATCATTAAAAGTGTTGTAATACTGGAATGGCTGCACTTGTTAATACATCTTATCAGGGAGACCACTGGTATTATACATATGAAGTGTGTTGGGGTTATATATACAGATATTTTTCTTACTGACTGACGACAGTGTACTGAATAATATAACATTAGTATATATTTCATTTGGAGGCTAATAATTATAGCTGGTAGATGATGATGACGATGTTTGGTTTGTGGGGCGCTCAATCGCTCTGCCATTAGTGACCGTACACATTCCCAATCTGTACACAGTCCAGTCTAGCCAATTACATGAATGATAATGGAATTATGGGGACAACACGAACACACAGTCCCCAAGCAGAGAAAATCCCCATCTCGTCCGGAAATCGAACCTGGGACCCCGTGATCCAGAGGGAGCAACGCTATCCACTAGACCACAAGCTGTGGACTATAGCTGTTAGAAGTCGTGTGTTAGTAGGTCACATGTGGCAAGAGCAAGCCATTAATGCTTATTTTCCCTTGAGAGCAGGTCAGATGTTGAACTGTGAACACATGAATACAAAATGGTTAGTTTAGAGTGACAGACGTAGTCCACTTAATGGTGCAGCTACAGCTAGACAGAAAACAACAGGTAGTTAACCATGTGACGTGTTTGCAGAAAGACTGATAGACGCAGAGAAAAAACTATTAACAAGTTGAAGTGGCTAATTATTAAGTTATCAATGATTACAGTATTTGCACGTACTACATTTAAACGCCTAACATCCTGTACATATGTACAAAGTGTTCCTTGTAACTGAAGACATTGAAATTCTCGAAAACTATACATCGGATCAAAAAAAGTCACAATTCCAATTTCTTTGTCCCGAAGGGGGACATCCAGCGTTACTACACTCGATCCGCCACCCCACCCCATGCATGAGTGATGGGGAGAAACTTTGAAATCTTCAGTGGGAACACCCTATTTTATTGCAGATTAGGCTTCTGTGGCAAAACCTACATACGTTTCGTATGAAGCATTTTCTTCGTTTCGCCTCAGATGACGCTGTAATAGGCGGAATAGAAATGGGAACACAATCGTAATTTACGACATGCTATTTCATGGCCCTTGAATATCCAATGCACGTTGGATTCCATCTCCATGCTACGAGGGTAGGAGAGGCCAGTATTTAATATCTTCGCAAAGTTGTGTCCCTCCGACATAGCCGGCCGGCGTGGTCGAGCGGTTCTAGGCGCTACAGTCTGGTACCGCGCGACCACTACGGTCGCAAGTTCGAATCCTGCCTCGGGTATGGATGTGTGTGATGTCCTTAGGTTAGTTAGGTTTAAGTAGTTCTAAGTTGTAGGGGACTGATGACCACAGCAGTTAAGCCCCATAGTGCTCAGAGCCATTTGTACCTCCGACATAAACAGGCAACTACTCGACGCTCCACCGACACCATGTAGTGAACTACGACGTACGCTATGTGATCGAAAGTATCTGGACACCTGGCTGAAAATCACTTACAAGTTCGTGGCGCCTTCCATCGGTAACGCTGGAATTCAATATGGTGTTGACTCACCCTTAGCCTTGATGACAGCTTCCGATCTCGCAGGCGTACGTTCAATCAGGTGCTGGAAGGTTTCTTGGGGAATGGCAGCCCATTCTTCACGGAGTGCTGCACTGAGGAGATGTATCGATGTCCTGACGCCTGGTACGAAGTCGGCGTTCCAAAACATCTTAAAGGTGTTCTATAGGATTCAGGTCAGGACTTTGTGCAGGTCAGTCCATTACTGGGATGTTATTGCCGTGTAACCACTCCGCCACAGTCCGTGCATTATGAACAGGTGCTCGATCGTGTTGAAAGATGCAATCGCCATCCCAGAATTGCTCTTCAACAGTGGGAAGTAAGAAGGTGCTTAAAATATCAATGTAGGTCTGTGCTGTCATAGTTCCACGCAAAACAACAAGGAGTGGTAGCACCATCCATGAAAAACACGACCACGTCATAACACCACCGGCTCCGAATTTTACTGTTGGCACTTCACACGCTGGCAGATGACGTTCACCGTGCAATCGCCGTACCCACACCCTGTATCGAATCGATACATTGTGTACCGTGATTCGTCACTCCACACAACGTTTTTCCACTGTTCAATCGTCCAGTGTTTACGCTCCTTACACCAAGCGAGGCGTCGTTTGGCATTTACCGGCGTGATGTGTGGCTTATGAGCACCCGCTAGACCATGAAATACAAGCTTTATCACCTCCCACCTAACTGTCATAGTACTTGCAGTGGATCCTGATGTATTTTGGAATTCCTTTGTGGTGGTCTGGATAGATATCTGCCTATTACACATTACGACCCTCTTCAACTATCGGTGATCTCTGTCAATCAACAGACGAGGTCTGGCTGTAAGTTTTGTGCTGTAAATGTCAATTCACGTTTCCATTTCACTATCACATCGGAAACAGTGCACCTAGGGATGTTTAGGAGTGTGGAAATCTCTCCTACAGACGTATGACACAAGTGACACCCATGTTCGAAGTCCGTGAGTTCCGCTGAGCTCCCCATTCTGCTCTCTCACGATGTTTAATAACTACTGAGGTCGCTGATATGGAGTACCTGGCAGTAGGTGGCAACACAATGTACCTAATATGAAAAACATATGCTTTTGGGGGTTTCCGGATACTTTTGGTCACAAAGGGTATCAAACAGGCAGTACACTGTACCTATCATTTGAAGAACAGACGTGCAAGTGGACGATGAATGTAGCAATCACAGAAGAAAAACCGGTATAATCCTGATTTACGAAGAATCTAGGAAAAACGTTGAAGCTGCGGTCGCCTTGTGTGCCAAGAGTTCTTCAGGGAAAACTCGCTCTCGTTCGTTGTTTTGCAAGGTTGTGGACGCGTTTGTGTCTGATGCCAGCGTACAGACTGGCATAAAGGAACGAAACGTGTTACAGGAGATGCTAATGAAATGGCTGCACTAGCGGCAGTACACCACAACCCACGGATAAGGGCCCGGCAATTACACTGCGATTTCTGAATGTTCGTTGATAATATTGTCACAATACTGCATCGTCATAAGTATTATCCACACCACGTGTCACTGAATCAAGAACTTCATGGCTCTGATTTCCATAACCGGCTAGTGTTTTGTGAATGGGCACGTCAGTAAATGCAAATGACCCCCACGTTCCTTGCTGAGGTACTATTTTCCGATGAGTCTGCATTCGCAAACCTTGGTACCATTAACCGGCATAACATGGATTACTGGAGAGTAGACAATCCCCACTGGTTACGGAAAGTTGGTCATCAACGTCCTTGGTCGGTTAATGTATGGTGTGACAACATGGAGAACAAACTCAATGGATCGTATTTTATCGACGGCACGTTGAATGGGAGCAAATATCGAACTTTTATGGAACAGGGCCTACTGGTAGTAAGCAGGATGCTGCCGTGGACGTTCGACAACGTATGTGATTTCAGTATGACTGTTGCCCAACGCAATACGCACTTGAAGCACGGGAGGTATTAGACTGCTTTTACATTGGTCGGGGGATCGGCAGATGTGGCACTACTAATTGGTCCGCTAGGTTGCCGATTTGACATCGCCGCATTTCTTTCTGTGGGGCTATTTAAAAGATAAGTTGTAACAGCAGGTGCGAACAGCCTGTGAAGAGGTGGTCAACTGCACCAGAACCGCCTGTGCTGATATTCCCGCAGATACGCTTCTGTCTGATATACGGTCATTTGAAGAGCGGATCAATAAGTGTACTGAAGTTGGCGGTACTACTTTTGAACATTTGCTCTAATTGAAAAGCTTTTAGTATTGTACATCTAAGAGAGGCCAATTCAACAGAATTTCGCTCTTCAAGATCGTATTTGCAATTCTGGTGGAACAGAATTATTTAGAATATTGGATTTATATGTTTTGATTACGAAACAGACTGCTCTCTTATGCTAATTTAGTACTGTAGTACGAAACCGTTGTGCCAGTCTGAAGGCACATTCCAGACTGATGCATCTAAGAGTGTACTTGCAAAAACGCAGTAGTGGAGAAAAATTAAACTTAAAACAGATAATCACTCATGGCTAGATGAGGTTGTACCAAAACGCCAACTAGAAGGTAAACGACAGACATCTAAGTGTGATTCACCAGTTAACTATGATAACAGTACAGCTTTAGTTTATGCCACAAGCTTTAAGTAAGGTGTGGCACGTCCAACGTCTGCTGCAATACACGTTTGCAGTCACTGGTGGACGGACGTCTCGACAGACTGAAGAGAATCCTTCGATGTCGCTGCAGAAACTGTCACAATGCAATATTTTAAATCCTCTTGGGTCTCGACAGACTGAAGAGAATCCTTCCATGTCGTTGCAGAAGCTGTCACAATGCAATATTTTAAATCCTCTTGGGTCGGTGGAACTGGTGCATAGTTTTTATCCTAGCGTTTACCTCAGCGAAAAAAGACCGCTGGTGCCAAATCAGGCGAACGTGCAGACCAACTGATAAAGCCTTCACGCCCAGTCCAGCGTGGGTGGGCGCTTACCTGGCCGCAAGTGAGTAATGACTCGGTCACCCATCGTGCTGTGTTTCAAGTGGTATCTACTGTAAGAGACCTGGTAACACTTCACCGAGAAACTGTGCGTATTTTTTACGCATTCAGATTTCTCCAATGAAGTGAGGACCAATCATATAGTCTTCAATAATCCCCTCACCAAAGGTTTACACGTCACTGCCTCTGATTCATTTGTTCAGTATCTTGTTTAGTTTTCCAGCACACAATCTAACAATTACTAGCAGAGCAACCCACAGTTTTTGAATGATTTTCATAATGAAAGTCCATATCTCACTGCAGTAAGTCAAAAAATCTTCTGACTGAAAGTTTCCAGTTTCAGATACGCTGGAAACTTCATTCTGAGAAGTACACAGTGTCAGTTTTACTGTTCTGTTTACTTTATTTACTGTGTGTCCACTTCTCATTTTCAACCCTTATCAGTAATTAATTAAAGTAGGATCAGATTTCCTAATTTGGAAAATCAACGGGTAAATACTTGAATTCAAACACAATTTTCAGTGAATGAAAGAATACCTTCAGGTAACAAAAAAGTCAAGCCAAAATACAATTCCTCAATTTTCGACGACAATGCACTGGAAGTAAGCTTTGATAGTACGGAAGGAAGTGGTAACATTGTAGTAAACAGTTTGTGGTGAGTATCTGTTCTTATCAAAAGCGCCTGATGGATGCTGATTAAACCTGCTACAACTTATATAAGTGAAACTAGATCCTCTGTTCTTGCAGAAATGACGACAAAAATGAAAAACCAACTAAATTGGCTACATGACTTACGATACGCCTTAAACGACTACAAATTGAATAGAGAAACAGTGGTTAAAACTTTTCATTGATTCACTAATTATTAGTTTAATAAAATACCTGCAAAACACAGAAGGTTATTGATTCACACATTAAGTAACATAAGCATCATTTAAGAAATTTTAAATGTTTGTTATTTACTTTAAATTTTAGTTAGGTTCTAAACTTTCTTAAGTTGACATATTTTCCCGTTCTCGGATGTTGATCTAAGAAAGGTTGGGAACCTCTTGTTTACAACAATGCGTGCGGGAAACTAGGACTTACACAGCTGGGAGGGTTGATTGTGGAGCTCGACTTTGAAGAGGACGTTCTTCGCACATTACACTAGAATTCGCGTTTTATATGTCAATAGTGTCTAGGCTGTGTCTTAAACGTAGCAGAGAAAATATATCCAAGCGCCTAAATCCCACTAGAAGACAACACGTGGCTGACGAACGAACGCCACATGGCATAACCCAACATTATCCATGCCGTGGGTTACTTCAGAGCACACACTTCAGAGCTGCTGTGTGTGTACCGTGAACCGAGGGATTTGAAAGTGATCCGATATTCAAACTTACCGGTATGTAACATCGAAACCACAAATTTTCGGACATTGATTGTTTATCGAAACATCATCTGCCAAGTTCCTTCGTAATAGGAATTGTTTGTCAACCTAAGAGTTCTCAGGCGTACTTTCTATGATGTTTTGACAGATAAGTGCAATTTACTTTTTGCAGTGTGTAACTGGAGCCAGCCCAAAGGAAAGCTTCTTATCAGGACTTTCATGCGACGCCCGGAGTCGACGGAAAGTGTCGGCTTGTTTCCTATTAAAAATAAAATAATTTTTAAAGCGGAGTTTTACTTGGACATTCGGGAGAGTGGTCGAAAATTAGTACGATATTCGTTTTATCGGTATAAATTAAAAGGGACAGCAAAAAACGAGAAATAATCAATATTCCGGCAACGACCTACAGTGACTGCTAGTACCATGCAGCAGCGGTGTTCAGTCCCTAATTTGTCGATTTATACCGATAACCCAACTATCGCACTAGATTAATGTGGGATCGCACTGTCGACTCGGCAGGTAAAATCCCTCTTTAAAAATGATTTTGTTTGTAGTGAGAAAGAAACCGATGCTTTCCGCCGGCACTGGGTGTCGCATGAAAAGACGCGATGAGCTGTTTTCGTTTGGGCTGATTCCAATTGGACATTCCAAAAACGAAATTGCAGATATCTGCCCAAACACCAAAGGAAACGTGCCTGACGACTGTTATTCTGTGTGTATGCAGAGTGTTTCAAAGTCTTTGTGACAGACTTCTTGGGTGGTAGTTCACGTTAAAGGAACAACATTTGTTACAGACAAAATTTTCGCTGATGCTTCCTGGCTACACTAGGACTCATTTAAGAATGTTACGCCGCTAGAGGCTACAGGGCATGGGTGGTTTGCGGCGTCGGTATGCAATGTATGTTGCCTATCGTCCCGTCACCTGCTCTGTGTGGCTAAGCCACTTGCAAGTTCCCGATTCGCTTCTATTTTTCTTGTTGAAAACCACTGTATCACTTTACTGGGGTAGGTACTGCGCTGCACGGCTGATTAGTAGACCCTGTTAGTTCGGTGAAATCTAATCGTCCCAGGGTAGGCGAATACTAAAGAACACATAGCGTCACCGAGAAGCGTTAAATGAACATTTCGTCTCTAACTAACGTTACGCCGGCAGGTGACCCAACAGTCAGCACACCGTGGAGTGGTTCAAGTCTGTGTCCGGCCATGCAGTTTTATAGGTTTCCCATGATTCCCATAAATCACTCCAGGCAAATGGTGGGGTGGCTGCTTCGAAAGGGCGCGGCCAGTATTCTTGTGCTCCATCTCTAAGACCTCCGTGCTGACAGGACGTTAAACCTCACTCTCTCTTACTCCCTTTCTAGCGAAATTTGTTCCCCCATTACGTGATCTATCATCCCTAGACGTTGGCAGTAGAGTCTTTGGAACACAACACACACACACACACACACACACACACACACACACACACACACGCATTTTATTCATGGTTATCTGCACACAGAAACACTATTGACACCTTCGTCGTTTGTAGGCGGTGAGCCTCGCAACGTCGGAACTTGAGGCTGGCAGTTCTGCGACCGTCACCGGATGGGGCAGCGTGGCTTCTGGAGAGGACGCGTCCGAACAGCTGCGCGCTGTCACCGTGTCCATCGTGGCACGCTCCACGTGCAAAGAGAAGTTGGGGTCCGGCATCACGGAGAACGTGGTGTGCGCAGGCGACGCCGACGGCGACAACGTGGCGTGCGACGGCGACGACGGCGGGCCGCTCGTCGTGGGCTCCACGCAGTACGGCGTCGTTTCCTGGGGCCGGGGTTGTGGTGTGCCTGGATACCCAGGGGCCTACACAAACGTCGCCGCCCTCCACGACTGGATCACTGCGGCAACGGGTGTTTTCTAATTTGCTGATCATCGTTCTTGTTATTGTAAAGTAACTAAATCAAAATAAAAAATTGATTTGTGTACCTTTTTTAATTAACAATATCACTTCAGGTTCCAGAGAAATGTGTGATCATCCATAAGGACACTGGATATGGACAAGAACATCCATATGAATAACATTTGTAAATGTAGACAAAGCCTTTCGCAGTGTCCTCTGGAATAAACACTCCGAAATTTAAAGTTATCACAGGACTAAACTGCAAGGAGCGGAAGGTTATCTACAACTTGGCCACAAAGCAGGCTATAGGTCCAAGAGCTGCAGAACATGAGAGGTGGACAGTACTTGAGAAAGGACTTGAGACAGCACTTGTGTGGCGGCGGGTACAATTTATCAAAGACAGATGGATGACGGTTGTTTTGTTTGGTAGTTCACGCGAGCTTGGCAACTATTTTTGTGGTCAGCCATAAAGCGATGGAAAATATACTGACCTTAGTTTCCAGTCTGCACGGCCACATTCTGGTCCAGCCCACTGAAAAAAATGTTTCTGTTCTCTTTCTATTTAGCGGGATCAGAACTGTGATTATATATGAAGGTATAAAGTTCTGGTAAAGTTGAGTAAGTTGAGTAAAGTATCTCACGTACAACACTTTGAAAGTCGCTATGTTCAATAGACAGTACATCTTTCTATTCTAATCAGCACAACTAGCCATTCAGAGGCGACCTCTAGTATATGCTCTTACCAATTTGTCTTTCGCCCTGACTACTAATACTCAAATAAATATTCAAACTAAATGCTCTCCTGAGAAGTGGAAATAATGGTCACCACACTTCATGCGGATTCGTAATTACCACGGACGGCACACCAACTGTTACCTTACCGAAATCTAAGCAATCCAGGACGGTGCACAGTTCTCACGAGTTCACTATCTGTTATTACAGAATATGCGCGTTTTGTCACAGGTCATCTCTGACGTCATCCGAGGCAGAGCGTGATCCGACTTTTGACAGACGAGGATCTTACAGTGGTTGAGTGCGAAGTGAACCTTTTTCCTGCCTCTCGGGCTGTATTTATATAGGTACTGCAGCGGACGGCTGAGAGAACATCTGTTGTCATCTGGCTTATGGACACGTCAACAGCCTCTGAACGACCACTTTCTCGGACACATAACCTTTAATAACAAAGTTATGAATTAATTTAGAATCTTCTTAATATTTACATGTATTTAGGTACGTAGTTTGAAAGCTCCATAGGCTTGCTTGAATAAAAACTTTGCCTTCTATAATTTTTGTAGTGGAACTAACGGTAGATCGTTACCTCTGAAACATACATTTATTAGAACTTGTATTGGATGTTATTTCTATTAAGGTTCTACAATTTGGTATAGCTTTATTATTTAGTAGGTTTTATCATGTGCTGAAACTAAAATTTTGTATCATTAAAATTAGAGGTACTTAATCTACTACAAATGGGTATATTTTTGTTACAAATTTGGTTTCCATTAAATTACTCAAAAACTATCAGAGGTAGCTTAACGTGGTCTCTTAGTTATGGTTTTTAGGGTGAACTTAAGCAAAAAACAAATTTTTACGTTTCTAAGTCCAATTTTTAGCACCTTCCATTTTTCTTAAAAACGTGTATTCCGGTTTTAATTTTCATTTCTTTACTTTGAAACTTGCACCAGTTATTTACGAGCTCCATAGGTACATTCTGTCCAAATTCTGGCTTTCTAGCTTTATTATTTAGCGCCACTTACTTTTTTCATAAAACTGCATTTCTACGGAATTCTAATAGAGTCTGGGGAAAGGAATAAAAACGTTCATGTTTGAGGATGATATTGTATATTAGACATGACAAAGGGCTTGGAAGATCAACTGAAAGGAGTGGACAGTATTTGCAAAGATGTTATAAAATGAACACGAACAAAAAAATTACTGAAAGTAGAAGTCTTCCTATTTGGTCTGTCAAACAACTGACAACGGCAGAAACAAAGAGTAAATAAAATTTAGAGACGCATTAGCAGCAAGAGACTTACAGCACAAGAGAAATTTTTTATGGTAGAACACAAATTTAATACTTGGGTGAAAGTTTCTAAAAGTTTGTAGAATGAATCTTTCACTCTGCTACAAAAGTGTCGTCAAGCAGGCACTTGGATTTTTCCCAGGTAGTTCAGTAAGTAAGAACCCTGCCTGCGAAAGGCTAGCTGTTTTATAACGGATTAGACGATGCAGTCAGTTTGTTTCTAGATTTGTATATGGTACTGACGTTCAAATTCTCTATCAGCACCATTTACTTTAATTTCAAGTCGTTTCGTTAAACCATGATTTCCAGGACGTACCCTTCATCTTCTGCCGAAGAGCTTTCACCGCAAATGACGCCAATGTTGGTACTACTTCCTTCCTTTCAGGTCAACTTTTATCTAATCGGAGAAAAACTTATTTCAGATATATCACGCAAGCGCAATTTCACCAAGACTAGTCCCTGCTACAACACTATAGTAGTACAGCAGTGCTTCTGTCACAGTAACAGAATATACTCGTGTAATGCAGTCATGTCGCGGCAACGACAAAAATAACACTCGACTGAATTTCTGATTCCGTAAATTCAGTTAATGTTACCCCTTTTCACACGATTGTAACTGACCGTCAACATGTATCTAATTGAGTAAGCAGTCGGACTATGAACGTGTTTTCATAACTAAGTCTCGTACAAAATGGAGTGAACTGAACAATAAGGAGATTAGAACCAATGTTCCTCAAATAGTAGTAACAATAAGTGGCAAAATGAATAAAGACGACCACCAATTGAAATCTAGTTGATAATTTTGGAACAACTATTGACAGTATTTACACACAAAGACTGAAAGAAAGAATGAAAGAAACTCTCTACTTCCAGAATGCAAAAGAAAAATGGAATCTGGCGAGAACCCACTAGCAGGTTCAACTATTTACTATCACTTGGCATTTGTCTGTTGACAAGCAAGACTAAAGCAATAAACTCTGTTACAGTAACATGTGCTAACGCACAAAGTATGTTCTCGAATGAGCATTATTTGAATTATATCTAGCACACTTTTTAGCATACACAAACCCAGCATCTGTTATGGTGTATACTTGCGCTGTTGACTAAACTTTTATCATACACCAATATGCAAAATGTACCCAAGCTATTATTATGCGAAAGTTTCTCTGATTGTTAAAACTCACAGTGTCTGACACAAGGGGACCTGAAACTGTTATCATATATAAATGCACTTCTAGTCAAACTTTCACTATGTTCAAACACATAAAAGTTTATCAAGACAATCTTTAATGAAATTTGATTGATTAAACAATGTGCACTATGTAAAAACTATGAAGGCCCTCGAACTATTATTCTCTACTACGCACTCTTCAACAAGTGCTTTATTACAGATCAGCTTCTAAAATGTAGATACAATACCTTGAGATAAAAGTTCTCTGATTATAAACCTCCATAATATTTACAATATGATGTAATGTGTGTACTACGTATTCAACAAGCAAATGTAATACATAGTTGCCTCACTTATCTGGTGACACAAGCCAAGAATGTAAACTATTTTTCTGTAAGTTATTGTGAAAGATAATGTCTGAAATAGGTTTCGAAGTTGCAGGCCCAAACTATTACCGCTATTGATATGAATCTGTACCGTCTCCACTAATTGCTTTTTCAGATAAGAACAAAATACATTCACACCTTAAATCAATTATGAATCCTACCTATCCCTGAAATTTAACTTCACTTTACTATGGAAACATATCTGAGCGAGTGAAGGTTCGTAATGAACAAGCAATGCGTGAAGAAAAAGTGTAACACCAATTCACATTTATTACTCAATAGACACTTGTAACTTCGATGTTCATCAGCCAATGGAGGAAGCAAGGCAAAAGTGGGTTTTTAATATGACCGTTCTAAGTTTTATAATAATTTTTACCAACTAGCGAGTGGTACTAGAAGACGACAGCGATTCATATTGTGCACGACACCTATGGAGGTAAAGATGAGAGCGTCATTATGTCACAAATAAAATGCGAGTACATGTTCAACAACTAAACGCAATACATAGTTACCTCTCATACGCAGATGTCCGCCACCTTAACTAGCGCAAAACATTAGGGTCATCACATTCATACCCCATAGTACACCGCGGTGACACTTCCTAGTGATGTCACTCTGACATGTCCTCCCCAGTTTCGACCATGTTAGGTGCTTTGATGGTGCGGAGACATAGTTATTTCATAAAAAATGCCAACTTGCATTGTTTACAGTCATACTAATCGATCCGATCGTTATCTTAAGTTTAAACGAATCACATTTCAGTCGTAAGTGGAGCAATTAAGGCAATATTATCTTTTGTATACATGAATTATTGTTGCAGTGTTTACTTTTATTGTAATCGTTTTACTTCTGTCATTTGACTTTAGATTTGCCATACTTTACTCAGTGTTCGTGCTTTCTCTTCTTTCCTGTGTTTTACATTGCCTTCTAAATAGCAAACGCACCGACATCCGGGTTACACTTTACCAACGGTCTCGTCCCCACACAACACATGGCAACGTAACGGCGCTGATTGTTGGGGCAGCATCTGATGCCCCTAAATTCCTCTCACCGATAATTATTATTCATCGTTCATACGTCCTCCCCCTTTAAACAAAAGATTTGGATAGAAAAGCCGGAGATAGCGGTCATGTGTGCGTGAGTTTCGTGTGTATGACTGTATGAATGGGCATGTGTGCTGTGGTTCCAGTCTGAAGAAGGCTTTGGCTGACGTCGTGCCTGCCTTGTGCTCGGTGTGTGAGTAACAGTTTATCCGTTTCACAGTATAGTTGTTATCTCACGAAGTTTGTTGTAAATAATTCACTGCGCTTCAACAGGAACAATTATGTATGTAATTACAACGCCACAAGAAAAAAATGAGATTCATTACACCACATTAAGGTTATCTGTAGCACAAACAGGGGTTCACAATGCTGCTTTAAAAGTTTTGATCATTTACCAATTGATATAAAATGCCTGACACTCAGGAAAGTAAAATTTGAAACTAAACTGAAACATTTATCTTTGATATCTCCTATTCTACGGAAGATTATTTATTACTATAATATCTAAAGTGTTGGGTAGGAATTATTGACTAACATCTGTCTGTATTTAATTAAGAAACGTAACAACCAATAAGTGATCAGCATGTAAGCATATTTACAAAAAGATAGTGACATCAATACATAATAATTTATTCCATATCATTACGATTTATCGTGTAAATGATACATGGAACATGAAACTAAATAACTAACTATTGCCACGCGGGATTAGCCGTGCGGTGTATGGCGCTGCAGTCATGGACTGTGCGGCTGGTCCCGGCGGAGGTTCGAGTCCTCCCTCGGGCATGGGTGTGTGTGTTTGTCCTTAGGATAATTTAGGTTAAGTAGAGTGTAAGCTTAGGGACTGATGACCTTAACAGTTAAGTCCCATAAGATTTCACACACATATGAATATTTTTTTGAACTAACTATTGGTATATCACAAAACATGGTATAGACTTAAGCGAGTCAAGTATACATCACACAGTGTTCGAACTGTTCCATTTCATTTCGTGGAAGTTATTTCGTTATTCTCTCTCACGTAACTTAAAAAATACTATCAGTAGCAGGGCAGTTGTAAAAGCAAGCAGTGAGATGACAGAGCGCTGAGGGTGCATATTCCATCTAAGGGCAGCTGTAAGCTGCTGCCAGCAGCCTGCGAAGTACACAACCAATAATCTGTAACTGTGTTTTAAATGTATATCTGTAAATAATGTTTTTTGTATTAATCTCTATATACTGTTAAGTAGATCTTAGTATTGAAAGTATTATGAACCTGTGTATTTAAAGCTGTAACGACTCATGGCTTTAGGCTTAAGTTAAAATATAAAGGGACTTCCCCGCAGAAGGGTGAGGTGGGAGAAACGTTGTGACAGAAAGTTCCAGAACAGTTCTCTTTGTGAGTCAGAAGGATTGTAAAGTAGCTTGTGGTGCGATGCCCATGTACTGTATTGTGTGGTGATTAAAATGAGCGCAGTCATTGTTAAACGGCCTCGGATGGACGGGAAATTATTGCTACACTTAATTCTACAGTATTGAGCAGCTATTTGTCAACCAAGCAGAAATAGCAATGTTACTATGAGGATCAAGGGGAAGTCGTTGTTTGTTGTTAGGGAGTCAGACATTTCGTTGCAGCATTAACCACTGCACTGACCAAACATTACGATGGGAATTACGACTTGGTAGCCACTGTGTAAAAGCTGCTAAACTATCCATCGGCAGCAAAACCTTGTCAGAGGCTGCAACACGTTGCTCAACAGCACAAAAGGACTGAAGTATTTATTTCTATGGTGAAGTTCAGTATATTCTATTTTTCATACTGACGGACATATTGTAAAAGTAATGATTCGTCGTCATCTGGTACAAGGTAAGTAACACAAGTTAAATGTGTAAAAGCAACAAGCTTTGTCACAGTGTTGTTAATTCAGTGGATGTTTAGTATGTCCTTTTCACATACTGTGATATTTAACCAGCACCATTTTCAGATCAAAAGCTGGTTATATGTAGGCCTATTGTTAGTGTCCGCAGAAGAAAACATAAATATACCAGAGCTCCATGAACAGAAGAGGACTGTATAATGGTTCACATCCATTCAGACTGTAATGGAGCACGAGAGTTGAGATCTTATTATTCACAGGTAAGTCAACAACCAAAATATACATCTTTGCCGTTTACATGGCGCACGTGGCCACGAGCTAAGGACAGCCGCCTGGCCGACAGCCCATTCATCACTGCCAAATCTCTCACGCCGCGGCGAGTGTACTGTTGGGTGCCCTTAGAGCGGTGGCCCACTGGCTGACCACTGTCTCTCATGTACACATACCTCCAGAGAGGGCAGCACTGTCCAGAGACTCAGTCAAACGTTACAACCGAATATACCGGACGCCAAAGAAATATTAATTTCTTTCCAACATAACGCATGTAACACAAGTCCTGCTAAATCACAGAAAATAACGTAAGTAAATACACGTGAGCAAGCTCAGGTTGGCTGTACCTAGATCTGGCTGAGGGACGCTTGTGATTGCGGTTACAATCAGGAAATGACCTGGGATGAGGGCTTGGGGATCAATAGGACCGCAAAACAGTGGTGTGAGAGGACGAGAGTTCAAGCAAGCCTCAATCTGACAAGTCAGGGTTGTCAACTCTTCGAAAGTTGGACATTTGGTTCCCATCGTTTGCCGCAAGTGGTACTTGAAGGACTTCATTCCAGCTACTCATATTCCTCCAAAGTGTGGTGATGCAGGAGGAATGAAGTGCCAGTCAATGCCTTCTTCGCGCATATAACTTTTCACCTGTATCTGCTGATAATGACAGCTCACAGCAGCTTGTAACTCACGAATTTCCCGACTAGCTCCAACGAAGTTTTTCCCATTGTACAGGTTTTGGCACCTACTCCGCCATGAAACAAACCTTCCGAGGGCCGACAGGAATGCTTCACTCGTCATCTTGCCAACTACCTCCAAATGCACTGCTCACGTAGCCAGGCACGAAAACAGGGCAACGTAGCACTTTTCCTTTAATTTGGATCTCTGTGAGTCTATTTTCACATAGAGCGGTCCTGTGTAATCAATTCCACAATTGAAGAAAGGCGTTACAGCTTCTACACGTGGGTGTGACAGGTGCGAGCACTGGTGCAGAACACGCTGGATTGCATTTCGTCCAGTATCCAGTATTGCTTTCTGAGAGACGTAAACAGCAGTTGACACCCAGCATGGGAAAGATGACGATGTTCACTTTCCACTATCAGTCATGTGAGGTGATGGTTAGGTGGCAGTACGAATTGATACTTCTACTCATATGACAGATCAGCATTCTGTAGCCTGCCTCCAACCTGCAACAGTCTTATGTGATCGAGGATAGGATGCAGTGATTTGAGCTTGCTATTTTTATCCACTAGCTTTAAGGTCTTCAAGTGGTAGATTTCCTTTGCGTATGTATCTTCTTGTGCTATCCTGACACACTGTAGCAAAGTGTACTGAAGTTCATTGCGAGACAATTCAGCGGTTACTCTCATTTTCTTTGCAGTATTGCAGTTATTAATGAAACTAAGACAACATGCCATAATCCGCTGTAGTCGTGACAACTTTGAGAATCGACAGATGATTCCTTCTCGAATTGCTGTGCTGATGTGACAGAGGATTTCAGCCCATTCTTCTGGCAGCTCCTGGGCTGCAAAATCACTAGAGGTGTCTATCACTGACCGTGAAGTGATGTCTTCCTTAAGCCAAGCTGGTCCTTCCCACCACAGGCTGCTTTTATGCACGTCTGCAGGAGACACCACTCGCGAAGTCAAATCAGTTGGGTTTCCCATTGTAGATACATGGTTCCACACCACAGCTGCTGTATTTTACTGTATCTCAGCAACACGGTTCCCCACAAATATCTGCCACCACGTGGGTGGAGATGCGAGAAATGCCAGTACGATGGATGGGTCAGTCCACAAGTAAGTTCGTTCTATACCTATACTCAGCGCGTGAAAACCACAGAGCTGTAGGCAAGGTAAGGACAACATTTTCAGTGGAGATACTTGTGTTTTGAAGTTTAAGAATTTGACACATGTGATTTCATGATGATTAGTTGATCGTACATATATACAACAGCCGTAGGCCTACTCTGCAGCATCACAGAATCCGTGCAGTTGAATGCTGACAAGTTTTTCTTCTGTACTGACTCTCCGATGAACACGAATATTATCTATCATACGAACCTCTCTGTATAGTGTCTGCCACATGCAATTAATTCAGCTCTTGAGGCAAGGGCTTGTCCGATGTTAACTGAAGCTTCTGTATTGACTCTTCGATGAACACGAATATTATGTATCATACGAACCTCTCTGTATAGTGTCTGCCACATGCAATTAATTCAACTCTTGAGGCAAGGGCTTGTCCGATGTTAACTGAAGCTGCCACAGACATTGCAAAAAGGTTTTGAATGTGATAACAATGGGACTGATTAATCCCAGAGGATGAAAAATGACGTGACAGCCAGTACAATTCGTTTTGTGAACCTGTAGACCTTACGTGCTGACTTGACATTATTCACAATTTGGAACTGATCTGCAGCTGGGTGCCAAAGTAAACCTAAAGTTTTAATATCCTCGTCGTTGTCAAGCCGTAAGGGTACTTGTGCCTCTCTAAATAAACTCTGAGGGGATATTTTCGAGGAATTCCACACTGTTACTAGACCACTTCCGTAATGAGAAACGACCTTTCTTCAAAAGCTTCGTGAGATATTGCTGGACCTTGATTGCAGCCTCTACTGTATCGCAACCTGAGATACAATCGTCCACATAGAAGTCATTAGCAAGAATGTTTTCTGCCTTGTTACATATGCTCTCTTCATGAGCTAATTGTAACAGACATCGTACCGCAAGGAAAGATGCACAGGTCATTTCGTATGTGACTGTCTTTAACTGATATTCCTGCAGTGGTGCAGATCTGTCACTCCTCCACAGTATTCGTTGGTAGGCGCGATCTTCATCCGCTACCAGAACTTGTCGATACATCTTCTCTATGTCAGCTGTGAAGGCAATGCAATGCAGGCGGAAGCGTAATATTATGGAGCACACATCTTGTTGAATCGTTGGTCCGACCAATAACGAAGTATTTAGCGACATATTAGAGCTCGTTTTGACCGAACAATTAAAAACTACTCATGTTTTTGTAGTCGAACTGGCTTCCTGAAGAATTTCATGGTGTGGCACGTAGTATGAAATGGCAGCAGGTGTGTAGCTTTCTTTAAGCTTCGAGTGTCTCACCAGTTTCTGTTCAATCAGAGAGAAGCGTTTTGCTGCAGTGTTGAAAGATTCGCCTAATTTATTTGACTCTTCGCGAGTCGGAAGATGGACAACGAATCTGCCTGTGGAATCTTTCGTTGTGTGTTGCGCGAACTGTACTTCACATTGTTCCTTTTCTTTCGTCATTAGAGCATGGTTTCATTCTTTTATCTCCAGAATTTCTTCAAGAGCGTTTGAACATCAGTGTTCGTTTTTACAAAGCACGACATGACCGGCCACCGTGACGAAATGTTGTGTTCTACTGGTTGATACTTACCAGCTATGACCCAACCTAGTTCTGTCTCCTGAAGCACAGGATGATCAGTTCCTACGGAGATAGTCCATGATTTGTGAATGTATGGACAAAATTCTGCTCCTAGCAACAGGTCGATTTTTCCAGGTGACCAAAAAACTCTGGATCAGTAAGTTGTGCATTCGGCAAGTGCCACTTACTGGGATCAATTATTTGTTCAGGCAAGGTGTCAGTTATCTTTGGCAAAACTAAACATTCGACAGATGACATAAAACGGCTTACACAGGAGCCCACTAGTATAGAGACACGGTGTTTTGTTTCTGAGCGGGTTGCACCTATTCCTTGAATCGGTATCTGCTGTGCCGCCTTTGAAGTATGAGGCGTTGTGCACATGTTTCCGATATGAAGCACGACTGCGACCCAGAAACTAATAGAGCACGACAAGTCTGCCGTTTTCCATTGATATCTTGCAACCTTATTCTCACTGTCGCAAGGAGTACTCGTTTGGCCGGACTGATCTTCAATGAACAATAGCTCCATGTAGTTGACTGACGTTTGCCATTGTTTTCGTGTTGCATATCACCTGTACACTACTTCCTTGCTGCATCTTGTGTCCATTGTGATTCTGCATGTAATAACTTGTGGTGTCGTTTACCACAGGTATGACAAGTAATGGAGTTGCTTTAAGAAGTCCTGTGACCATTCTTCAGACAGTTGTAGCACAAGTTGTTGCGCATCACAACAGCCTTGCTTTCACTACATGTGACTTGTTTGAATTTGCTGCACTTGTGCAGTGCGTGAGGCTGGTAGCACATGACACATGCAGTACCTGTAGCAACGTATGGCTCTTTCGAATGCCCAAACTGCTTGGTGTTGGGCGTATTTTGATGTTTATTAACAGTTGTTCCGTGACGTTGTGGTGCTATAGTCTTGGCTATTTCTAAAGATTTACATTTATTCTCGAGAAGGCACAAGTTTCTTCAAATGTTGGAAAGCTAGTCGAACTCAGACTGGTTTCAAACTCGGTCATTATAGAACGTTCAACCCTTTCTATAAGGAGCTGTGATGTAATTAGGTCTTGCAAAGAGACATCTAGCTGCAATGCCATCAGCACATGCACATTGCTTAAAGCTTCGTTTAGTAGTGCACGAAGTTCACTTGAACATGGCTTTGTCATTGCCGGTAGCACTAGTAGTTTCTTTAAGTGTATTGATGCAATCGGCCGAGGATTATTGTATCTATTACAGACAAAATCAAAGGCTACCTTAAAGTTAGTGTTAGTCACAGGAAGATGGGCAGTTACATTGGCTGCTACACCTGTTAGTGAATTCAGCAAATGATGGTACTTAGCAACTTCCTCTAGTTCCCCATTGCTTATGACGAGATTCACAAATGTGTCGTGAAAATGCCGGAATTGCGTCACATTACCGTTAAATGGTGGCAGTTTTATGGTGGGCAGCTGGATGCTACGTTTTGATACACTCAAGGCAGACTCAGCATCTGACGAAACCCTGTCAACTGCGTTTGTGTGATTCATCTGAGCCGGCCGGAGTGGTCGTGCGGTTCTAGGCGCTACAGTCTGAAACCGGGCGACCGCTACGGTCGCAGGTTCGAATCCTGCCTCGGGCATGGATGTGTGTGATGTCCTTAGGTTAGTTAGGTTTAATTAGTTGTAAGTTCTAGGCGACTGATGACCTCAGAAGTTAAGTCGCATAGTGCTCAGAGCCATTTGAACCATTTGATTCATCTGAATCGCTCTCATTTGTTTCGAAACCTCGAAGACTATATTTTCGAAAGTTTCTCTGTCCCTAGCACGACTCTTCAAACAATTAGAGCTGTGACTGCCCGTCTTCATACTTCTCCACGATCTTTGGCAACTGTTGTAGCCTGACAGTAATGTCCAAAGTGTCCGATTTGCCTGTTACATCGAATTCGTTTGCAAACTTTAACAACCGTGTGAGGCTTGCTTTCGCCACCGAGCGTGTGGTTACAAGTTTCCTTCTTAACACTTCGTCCATCATGGAAAGCTAGCGGTGTCAGGCAACAGCACAAGAAGCAGTTACAATGAGTGGGAATTACAGGAAGCGGATACTTAACTTTCAGATGCGTCGTCTCGGCGCTGCAAGCTGCGTCTCCGTGTTGCTCCGTCGACACTCGTCGCTGCCGTTCCGCCGATTGATGGCTGTCTGTGCACTTTACTTCGTCGAATCCATCACAGTCCGGCCCCGAGACCCAAAATGTTAGCGTCGGCAGACGAAAACGTAAATGTACCGGAGTACCATAAACTGAAGAGGACTGTATAATGGTTCGTATCCATTCAGACTGTAAAGAAACATGAGAGTTGAGATAATCACTTATTATTTATAGGTAAGTCAACAACCAAAATATACATCTTTGCCGTTTACATGGAGCGCGCGGCCACGAGCTAAGGAAGTCGCTCGACCGACAGCCCATTCACCACTGCCAAATCTCTCCCTCGCCGCGGAGAGTGTACCGTTCGCTGCCCTTGGATGGGTGGTCCATTGTCCCTCCAGAGAGGGTAGCACTGTCCAGAGTCTCAGTCAAATGTAACAACCGAACACCTATAAAAGGGCTTAAAATTATTATTGCCATATTAAGCGAAGCACCAGATTGTGTGCAAAGTACAGGCTATTTTATTACGCTGACAAGCATAATAAAAGTAGCGGCAGAAGAAGACAACAAAAGGTACTGTGCACATTTTAATTACTACCAAGAAGATTATTACTGTGGTGTTCAGAATATAAGATTTTACTGACTCATGGCGTGTGACAAAATAAAGTTATCTTTCAACAAAAGTGCAGGAAAATATTTTTGTTACGCTGCATTGAATTGGTATCAGTTAAAAAATTCTCACGTTGAAAATTATCAGGAAACAGCGTAAAAACTCATTTTCGGTCAGTGGTCAATTTTGTGTAAAGATAATATTAAAGAAAGATGTTTAGTAGTTACAAAAATCACAGATAACACTACCACAGTTGCTATGCATCTTCAATGCTTAGGAGAATCTTTTCACTCAACATTTCAATGTTATTATGCATGAAAGTGTCTCAAGTTTAAAATAGATTTATTCTGTACTGATGAAAGTGTCTTTTGCTGCGGTAACGAAAGTAATGCATGTGTAGGATGCATATTGCACATATGCAGTGTATGTCGCTATTTCGAAGTGGTTATGACTTATGTTGTATGCTCTCGTCCCCCTTTGTTTGCTTGTCAGGTTACTATAACGGTTCCAGTTATTCAAAATTCAAGATTGTGTGATAAGAGATTAGCTTTGCAGTGCTTAGAGCGATTAGTGAAATCAGCACTGTGGTCTCACTGCATGAGTGTGTCTGCCCATTATAATTACGACTCCGGTTGCCAACCGCGGTCATTTATAGGCGAAAACTTATCCATATGAGGAACGAACTGGGTGAGGGATTGCAGATTTTCGTACGCATTAAAAAAAAAAGTTAGATTTGCCTTGCTGACACTATGTTATTCATGTAACCTTTATAATTTTTAGTATTTATAGCAGTTTTTGCGCGCAAACGACGGAAATAATGAACAAGAAATAATCGTAAACAGTAGTTGGCTTATGTTTTGGGCCACTTAAAATGGTGGCAGGCTTAGTCCACTCTGGCTTCAAAACAACGTACAGCATTAAGTCTGTAGCGCTACGTCCCTTCTTTTTTTACCTTCAAGGCGAGACCAGTGTGAAATTACATAAGCTCTGACAAAGATAAAATATGTAGCAAATTACTGAAATTACCAAAGAGATAGACTACGATTCAACACCGTGACAACAGTGAAGCAAACTGCACAAGCTTCCATCATGTTTTCAGAAGTCAAAAGACATGGTATGTGAGAGTGCATAAGGAAGTTACGAAACTGCAGCTGTTATCGTTTATTAACAATATTACCTCTGAGTATAACGTATTAACACTTTACATACACCATCTTCTGACATTGTCAGTTGCTTTCATCTAAATTCTGTAACATTAGATGGAAACTAGCAGAGCATTTACAACTAAAAGGTACCGTCTGTAAAATTTAGTTTAGGATCCAGTTCCGTTTGTTTTAGTATGCAATTTCCTACAGAAACCTTTCGAAGGATAACAGTCATTTCAGTGAAAAACATAAAACAGATAGATTACGTTTGTTTCGATTGTACTTATCATTCATTTCACATTCAAAGCAAAAGCTGTGCTACACAGCGCAGGGAGATACCACCCTATCCAGTAGGTATAGCAAGATCCAAACCACACAGGCACTTGAACATATAAGGATATTTTTGACTGTTGTTGTTGTTGTGGTCTTCAGCCTGAAGATGCAACTCTTCATGCTACTCTATCCTGCCAAGCCTCTCCATCTCCGAGTAACTACTGCATCCTACATCCTTCTGAATCTGCTTACTGTATTGAACTCTCGGTCACCCTCTAAGATTTTAACCCCCTCCCCTTCCATGTTTCCCTCCAGTACTAAATTGGTGATCCCTTGATGTCTCAGAATGTGTCAGTAGGGGGACAAGCTTCGTTCTGGCGCATTTTGTTAGTGTTGGTTGCCTACATAGGCAAACCTACTGTTCTTCTTTGACTGACAGGTCATTAACCTATTGTTATCCTTTGACTGACAGGTCCTTAACCTATTGTACTGCTAAAAGGATACCTCCTTTTGATTGACAGGTCCTTAAGATATTGTTCCCCACCCCCATCCCCTCCCCCTCCCCCGATCCCTCAGCAAACTGCCCTCCCTCACTGTTACAGGTACACTTTCAGGTCTGAGTTATTGGAATATCCCCACCCACTCTTATCAATTTGATTGACTACTTAATTAAATTGATCAATTAATTAATCTCTCCCCCTCTGGCAAGCTCATCACCTCCCCCCTCACCTCCTCACCCCAGAAAATGACAGTAAGTTTAAATTCCAGCTGGACAATGTGACACACCTTGGCTACCTGCACTAACCTAAGAAAATGGCGGGAAAGTAGGTCACTTGGGCCATCTCCACTAACATAAGTCGTCCGACCGCCACCTCTGCCTAGGAATCGGCAGAAAAAGGGCTGAGCCTGTGCTGGGCTGCTGGATAGGATGGATGTAAGTCTTTATTTTGCAGATACTCTTTATTTAAACAATTTGAGGCAGTAGCTTCACCCGCTGTGTTCACCATGAGGTCCAGAGTCCAACTGATCTAGTACACAGTCATGCCGCCAGAGGGCGCTGTCGCCCCCTCTGTGATGTAATCCAAGATGGCGGTCTGGAGGGAGAAAATGGCGGGAAAGGGACTCAGCTTGTTCTGAGCTGCTGGAGAGAGGAAGGAGTGTTCTTTATTAATTTTTGGAACCGTTTATTTAGGGACTGATTTCACATAGTTTATTTATTACACTGATACGAAACAATAGCTCTGACATGCTTGGGGTCACAATACACAGCCTACAGACCGGCAAACTACTCGTAAATTCCAGAATGAGATTTTCACTCTGCAGCGGAGTGTACGCTGATATGAAACTTCCTGGCAGATTAAAACTGTGTGCCCGACCGAGACTCGAACTCGGGGCCTTTGCCTTTCGCGGGCAAGTGCTCTATCATCTGAGCCACCGAAGCACGACTCACGCCCGGTACTCACAGCTTTACTTCTGCCAGTATCTCATCTCCTACCTTCCAAACTTTACAGAAGCTCTCCTGCTAACCTTGCAGAACTAGCACTCCTGAAAGAAAGGATATAGCGGAGACATGGCTTAGCCACAGCCTGGGGGTGTTTCCAGAATGAGATTTTCATTCTGCAGCGGAGTGTGCGCTGACATGAAACTTCCTGGCAGATTAAAACTGTGTGCCCGACCGAGACTCGAACTCGGGACCTTTGCCTATCGCGGGCAAGTGCTCTACCATCTGAGCTACCTAAGCACGACTCACGCCCGGTACTCACAGCTTTACTTCTGCCAGTATCTCGTCTCCTACCTTCCAAACTTTACAGAAGCTCTCCTGCGAACCTTGCAGAACTAGCACTCCTGAAAGAAAGGATATTGCGGAGACATGGCTTAGCCACAGCCTGGGGGATGTTACCAGAATGAGATTTTCACTCTTCAGCGGAGTGTGCGCTGATATGAAACTTCCTGGCAGATTAAAACTGTGGGCCGGACCGAGACTCGAACTCGGGACCTTTGCCTTTCGCGGGCAAGTGGTGGAGCACTCCATGCTGTGCCTCATTCAACACACACTGGAAATCTTTCAAGAAGATATCCTAAGTGGTGTGTTGCCTTCTGCAGTATATCCTGCAGAGGTTCTCCAACTCGTTCGTTACCCACACGGGCGGGTTGGAGGTCGGGTGGTGGTGCGATTACGTGGTTACTTTCGTCCATCACCTGCAGCTACCTGTGAATTCGTTACAACAGATCGCCGGTAGGAAAACCGAGCGGAAACCTACTGTACTGCAATTCGCACCAGGATGCATACAATGTAACTATTCTAAAAATCGGGAACAGGTCTTAATTTGGAATGAAAGGTGGAAATACTGGCAGAACTTCGATATATTCTGTAGTCGAGAGTTACAAGTTCACTGTCAAGCCCGTGCTAATTCTGACACAGTCATGCAAGAACCCTTTCATTCTTGTTAGCAAGTTTTTGTTCTACCCAACAGGAGGCCCTAGCCGCACGACATTTCATTTCATTTCATTTATGGTAACGTATTTCCCGAAATCTGAACAGCTACTAAGCACGGATTGTTCTTAAATGAAAATGCTCGCCGTACTATTAATTGGTCACCGATCTGCTCGTATGCTACGCGGGATCACTGTCTTTTCTCATACACAAAATTACTTAAGAAATCCGTACTTTCTAATAACACACACCGGAATAAAGCACTTTTGAGGCATGTAGTACAACTAAAACCGGCAATCTATAACTTCTTTCGGAGGTCATACTACACACGACCGTATCATTGAAAGGCTGGGCTCCGACTACTTCATACTGCTGTAAGCATTCTCTGTCTCTAAGAGAAAAGACGTGCAAAGAATACTCTGTTCTGATTGGTCAATTTTATTTAAGGCCAATAGAAAAATATTTTTCTCCCGCGTTAGTCCGCTCTTTTCATAACTAACCAATCAACAAATGACACACTTCCGAACTGTACTTTTTCCCGAAATAAATATTTAACATTCTGATATTTGTACTCGAATTAGCTTTCCTTTTACCATAAACTTAATTAACATATTATGATACAAAATTCCCCGTCGTCTACATTCACACTGTCTTAAAAAATTTTCACACTAGTTCGTACAGCGTTTGTCGGTATAACAATTATCTACATATTTACTTTAGATCATCACTATTTATACTACTAAAAACATATACAAAACTGTACAAACATAAATAAACATAAAAACCTTCAAGAAATAAATAGAACAATTCACAAAAACATTCTCTTGACCTGTTTCTTCAATCTTCCATGTCTCTGTCCGATACTATACTCTTGTGGATGAAAATTAGAACTTCGTACTAGACTGAACCCTCTTCAGACCATCTGTCAATGCGCACGCATGAGTCATTCTCCCGATACACAGCCTCCAGACAGGAACGATATAAAGGCGCCACGCCTCACAATTCTCTTCAGCACTTCAATTTTGCTATTATTTCCGTTATTGTAACATAAAACTGCATCATAGACACCTATTTTGAGTACTTCAAGTCCACAGAATGTCCGTTTTGAGCATCTAATTTAAATTAAATTATTGAGACTTTCATTTGCATTTTGTATCTTTCCGTGCAGACACTTCCTCAATAAATCAGGGTTTGCGAGAAACCTGAATGTGGGCTTAATTGCGTTCATAACAGGTTCTGGTAATGAGCGTTTATGTGAATATCTCTCATTTCTGTTGTTGAATTTACATTAATCATCTTTTGGACACAGATTGTGCATTGGTGTTTGGTCAGCGGATAGTTTGAGAAAAAAAGTTGCCCACACAGCACGCCTCATTGCCTCTAAATTAAGTGTGTTTTTCCTGATAGCTCTCTCATGCAATAACTGAAGAGAATCAGTTTCTTTCAGAGTAAGCCTGCCTTTTCTTCTTAGTGGTTTTCCATCCTCAAGTACTTCACCTTTCATCTCTTACTGCAAGCGACGAAGCCTACCATGAAGTCTCTTTTGTATGTGGCAAGCACATTCCAACTTTTCTATTGTTGTATTGTATGGATTTTTATCTGTTACAGCTTTGAACGAAGAGGAGTCCCCATCACCAAGGTATTTAGTATATCTAACATCATACTGATCCTCAGATCCGGTGAACATTCTCACAACAGCAGCCTTCATGCCCCGCGTTGAGCCACTATAATTGTTAGACCATGCTACTGTATGCTCTACTTGCCACATTTTCTCATTGTCTTCATTGTTGAACATTTTCCTTGTTGCACACTGGTGTCATTAGACATAATTCCTACATCTAAAACTTTACCTGAGTCAATACCAATAACAGATGCAACTCCATACAGAGATGTGTGACCCCTTTTCATTCAGGTCCCATCTACAGACACATAGGTCAGTAACATTTGCATGAGTTTCACTGTCATGAATATATACCCCAGGATCTATTTTTTTTGTTTATTTCCATCAATTCCTCCACTGCTTTCTTCATAGAAACTTTGGAAATATCGCATATAGCACCAGACATTTCTTTATTTATTTTTACAAACCTTGCACAAGGTGGAGGCATGTTCAGAAAACCACACAATAAATTATCTCCTTCCCTGCCCTGTCCAAGGCATCTCAGAGCATATGCTAATCTAAAATTGCTTTCATACGTACCAGTGTCAGTTTTTCTTGAGGAGGAAAATGAGCCGGCCGGTGTGGCCGTGCGGTTCTTGGCGCTTCAGTCTGGAACCGCGTGACCGCAACGGTCGCAGGTTCGAATCCTGCCTAGGGCATGGATGTGTGTTGTGTCCTTAGGTTAGTTAGGTTTAAGTAGTTCTAAGTTCTAGGGGACTGATGACCACAGATGTTAAGTCCCATACTGCTCAGAGCCATTTGAACCATTTTTTGAGGAAAATGAAAATTCATAGCCGCACGAATTACAAATTAATTTAAAATCACAAGCTATTTCCACTCTTCTTTCTTCAACAACAATCATGCATTCGGTATTTTTACAGCTAACACATGAATATGAAAACTTTACAGCCTGGCAGAGAAGCTCTAAAACAATACCTCTGAATCCAGTGGAATTCATATCATCATCATTCATACACCAGTACAATACTCCTGCCCCAAGTTTCGATGCTGAAGTTCAGAGCTTATGTTCTTCATTTCGAGCTGCTTCCTCTTTTTTGTTGGTAAACCGATTTCCAGGAAACCTCCCTTTCCTAAACACAGTTTTTCCACCACCCGTTATTCATAAATCTTGATTTCCACATAAAGGTTTGCGAATTCAACCTTCCACCGACCAATATATGTTAGTATTGTCAGAACGTAAATAAACCAAAAGACAGTTTTCAGGGAAAGATATAGATATCAGCCAGAGATATAAATGTCAGCCAAAGATATCGAAAAAAAGTAGGCTTCGCACTGCCAAAAATTCCGCTGAAGCAAGCAGTTTCTCAAATGCCGGAAAAGATGGGAGTGGCCGCCAGTGCAGCGTTAATCAGCTTAACAATTTAAAGGCATTTCTAAAGCTGCTATCACGATAAAATTCACACACAACATAGATTAAATTATGTAGATCAAGAAAATAATATTTTTGTAAAATCTTTTGTCCAAAGTCCATTACATCCCCCCGTAAGGTAAATGGGGTCGTCTAAAATTGACAGATGAATCGCAATACGACGGCTATGGTTTGAGTTGTACATTACACCATCCGTACTGTACAACGCGCATGAGTGTGCAACTTCGGCTTACAACAGTTGTGGCTCATTCACGACGGCAAGATAATACCACATCGGATGGGAAACATCGGTATTTAACTGTCCTGAGGCCAAAAACCGCATAGAAAGCAAAACTACATCGCTTTTTAATTCTCCTTGAGCCAAAAACCGTATACGAAGCAAAATGGCGCCGGTTTTTAATTTCATAAGACTGCCGCAAAACATGTTCGATATGCTGTCCACCGTTTTCTGCTACAAGTTGAAATCGAGAAGTGGCATGCTCCGCTACAGCTCGGAGTCTCTCGGGGAAAACATTCAGAATGCGTTGCTCATTGTTTTCCCTGAGTTCAGCTACGCTCGTAGTTGGACTACTGAACACGACATCTTTCAGATAACTCCACAGCCAGAAGTCACACAGATGAAGATCAGATGATCCGCGCGTCCAGGCTGTTGGGAAATGACAGCTGATAATTGTAGCTTTTCCGAAATGCCTCCTGTAACAGCCGCTATACTGGCTGTACAATATCCATACAAATGATCCTAGCGCTGTTGAAGGGTTGGAATGATGTTGATGCGCAAGATACTGTCATAGCGTTTACCAGTGACGGTACAGGTACCAGGAGCCGCAGGACTCATGAAAAAAATACAGCCCTAAGACCAACGATGCCGTCAACAGCACCACACAGTCACCTATGCAGAAAAATGTGGTACCGGCTGCTGTGCGCGCAGATTTTCCATTGCCCATATTCTGCAATGTTGCACATTGACATGTCCTCGCAGATGGAAATGAACTTCGTCTGTCACAGAATATTCCATGGCCATTCATTGCCCACTTCCACGCCAGCAAATGGCAGGTCAGCAGGAAGCAATTCCTGAACGTGGACGATTTTCTATATACAGGGTGAGTCACCTAACGTTACCGCTGGATATGTTTCGTAAACCACATCAAGTACTGACGAATCGATTCCGCAGACAGAACGTGAGGAGAGGGGCTAGTGTAATTGTTTAATACAAACCATAAAAAAATGCACGGAAGTATGTTTTTTAACACAAACCTACGATTTTTTAAATGGAACCCCGTTAGCTTTGTTAGCACATCTGAACATATAAACAAATACGTAATCAGTGCCGTTTGTTGCATTGTAAAATGTTAATTACATCCTGAGATATTGTAACCTAAAGTTGACGCTTGAGTACCACTCCTCCGCTGTTCGATCGTGTTTATCGGAGAGCACCGAATTACGTAGGGATCCAAAGGGAACGGTGATGGACCTTAGGTACAGAAGAGACTGGAGCAGCACATTACGTCCACATGCCAACACCTTTTTATTGGTCTTTTTCACCGACGCACATGTACATTACCATGAGGGGTGAGGTACACGTACACACGTGGTTTCCGTTTTCAATTACGGAGTGGAATAGAGTGTAGATGCTCAATGTGGTGGCCATCATTTGCTGCACACAATTGCAATCTCTGGCGTAATGAATGTCGTACACGCCGCAGTACATCTGGTGTAATGTCGCCGCAGGCTGCCACAATACGTTGTTTCATATCCTCTGGGGTTGTAGGCACATCACGGTACACATTCTCCTTTAACGTACCCCACAGAAAGAAGTCCAGAGGTGTAAGATCAGGAGAACGGGCTGGCCAATTTATGCGTCCTCCACGTCTTATGAAACGCCCGCCGAACGTGTACCTCACCCCTCATGGTAATGTACATGTGCGTTAGTGAAAAAGACCAATAAAAATGTGTTAGCATGTGGACGTAATGTGCTGTTCCAGTCTCTTCTGTACCTAAGGTCCATCACCGTTCCCTTTGGATCCCTACGTAATTCAGTGCTCTCCGATACACCCGATCGAACAGCGGAGGAGTGGTACTCAAGTGTCAACTTTAGGTTACAATATCTCCGGATGTAATTAACGTTTTACAATGCAACAAACGGCACTGATTACGTATTTGTTTATAAGTTCAGATGTGCTAACAAAAGTAACGGGGTTCCATTTAAAAAAACGTAGGTTTGTATTAAAAAACATACTTCCGTGCATTTTTTTATGGTTTGTATTAACCAACTACACTAGCCCCTCTCCTCACGTTCGGTCTGTGGAATCGATTCGTCAGTATTTGATGTGGTTTACGAAATATATCCAGCGGTAATGTTAGGTGACTCACCCTGTATAGCAACGCAGGATGTTTCGTAGGATTTTATGCACCGTGCTCGCAGCTACGTCCAACGTTCGGGCAGTTCTCCGTGCACTGTATGCACAGCAGCGCTCGACCCCTCCTGCAGTGCTGTGGCCACATATTCGACAGACGTCGGATCAACTGCTTTCCTCCCTCTGACACATTATACTTCCAAAGAACCTGCGGTTTCGAATTTTGTAATCATTTGCTCCAGACGGACCAATGGCTTTTTTCATGCCCTTGAGTGTCGGGAACTTCTGCAGTGCTGATGGCGAACAGTCAATGTTGTTGTAAACGAGCTTTCCCAGCAGCGGGCGATCCATCATGGCGACAGCAATGTTTGGCGTATGTTGGTGTGCGTAGTTTTTCGACACTCGCCTTGCGTTAGTATGACCGGTCGCAGAACCTATTGGCGACAGATCTGAACTCGGCGAGGTTTCTCGTGGAGACATGCATGGAGACATGCACATCCTGCGTCTTTAAGATGATGATGTCCCCTCGGAGCAGTGGAAGCGCTGGCCATAGACTCGCCAGGTTTAGAATTCGGTGATGAATGGCTGTAACTATGTAGAGTGATGTGAAGTCGAACAGGAGTTAACAGTCGAATAACAGCGCGCACGTTGTTTTGAAACGACGGCATTTTCAATCTAGTAATTTCGTTTGTGGTGGCTTACAAAACACGTTTACAGAATCATCCATCTGCGTTGTATGCAGATTACAACGGTCTTGCACTTGCGTATTGCGCCTAAGCAATGGCAGTTACGGTATGTGATCAAAAGTATCTGGACACCTGGCTGAAAATCACTTACAAGTTCGTGGCGCCCTCCATCGGCAATGCTGGAATTCAATTGATGTTGGCACACCTTAGCCATGATAACAGCTTCCACTCTCGCAGGCGTATGTTCAATAAGGTGCTGGTAGGTTTCTTGGGAAAAGGCAGCTCATTCTTGAAGGAGTGTTGCACTGAGAAGAGGTATCGATGCCGGTCGGTGAGGCCTAGCACCAAGTCGGCGTTCCAAAACATCCAAAGGTATTCTATAGGATTCATAGGATTCAGGTCAGGACTCTGTTCAGGCTGTTAATTACAGGGATGTTATTGTCGTGTAACCACTCCGCCACAGGCCGTGCATTATAAACTGGTGCTCGATCGTGCTGAAAGATGCAATCGCCATCCCCGAATTGCTCTTCAACAGTGGGAAGCAAAAAGGTGCTTAAAATATGAATGTAGGCCTTTGCTGTGATAGTACCATGCAAAACAACAAGGGGTGCAAGCCCCCTCCATGAAAAATACGACCACACCATAACACCATCGCCTCCGAATTTCACTGTTGGCACTATACACGCTGGCAGATGACGATCACCGGGCATTCGCCATACCCACAACCTGCCATCGGATCACCACATTGTGTACCGTAATTTGTCACTCTACGCAACGTTCTTCCGCTGTTCAGTCGTGCAATGTTTACGCTCCTTATACCGAGCGAGGCGTCGTTTTGCATTTACCGGCGTGATGTGTGGCTTAGGAGCACCCGCTCGACCATGAAATCCAAGTTTTCTCACCTCCCGCCTCATTGTCATAGTACTCGCAGTGGATCCTGATGTATTTTGGAATTCCTTTGTGATGGTCTGGATAGATATCTGCCTATTACACATTACGACCCTCTTCAACTTTCGGCGGTCTCTGTCAGTCAATAGATGAGGTCGACCTGTACGCTTTTGTGCTGTACGTGTCCCTTCACATTTCCACTTGACTACCACATTGGAAAAAGCACACCTAGGGATGTTTAGGAGTGTGGAAATCTCTCGTACAGACGTATGACACAAGTGAAAGCCACGTTCGAAGTCCGTGAGTTCCGCGGAGCGCCGCATTCTGCTCTCTCACGATGTCTAAAGACTACTGAGGTCGCTGATATGGTGTACCTGGCAGTAGATGGCAGCATAATGCACCTATGAAAAATTTATGTTTTAGGGGGTGTCCGGATACTTTTGATCACAATTCAAGAAATTCTAAACAGTGCCACAATGTAACTGATAAGGCATATTGTACAGTGATCAGCGATCAGTGGGGTGTATGCCCGACACGCAACCACTAACCTGCGCCCATCCCAATAGCCACTTAGTTACCTTGACACAGAGTAGGAAATTGCTTCCTTGTGTTTCGAGCGAATCAGAGCCCTCCGTTTTGTTGGCTATATGTATATGTTGTCTTCTGGGGTTGCCGAATGGCCATCTTCTTTTGTATCTGATGTAACGCCACATCCCCAGGGACGCTACACATGACGCTTTCTGACCCCTGTTCATTTAGTTTCTCTCTCTCACAATCCATTGGCAACGTGTGGCTAACATAGCGTTACCATAGGTGTCACCCACTGAGTACCCTATGTTAACATGATCATTTCATTTTGACGCTTACAACGCCATGTATTTGTCAAATGTTTGTCACTTTTTTTTCAAAATTTTTGTACCATGTGGTTTCCCCCTGCGTCAATAGTAATACGCGGTTCAAATTTGACGTCGTTCTGAGTAGTGGTTCTCTTTGTACAGCGTTTTGATACTGGACACCGTGCATAAAGACTGAACATTGAACAAATGGATGAGTACAAACATCACCAAGTTTCATGGCTGCAGTTCGATTTTTTCGAGATGATAATTAAAACGTTTTGTCTCTCTGTTTCTCCTCACTTCTGCGCTACGATTCGACAGTGTTAATGACGTCATCCTCATCAGGTTTGAGTGCCTCTAGCGTTGTTCTTGATGACAATGAAAACAGCACTTTGACCTAGACAATTAGAGATAACAGATAAAAGAGACGATTATAAAAAGCTATTCGACGACCGGCGCGCCAGAGTCATGTTTACAGCGGCCGCCGTCCTGTGCCTGCTGGCTGCAGCCTGCTACGCCGCCAAGCCGCCAAGCCGCCCCTCTGGCTGGGGCGCGTCCGCGGTCAGCGCATCGTAGGAGGTGAGCCCGCCGACATCTCGCAGTACCCGTGGCAGGTGTCGCTGCAGCAGCTCGACGCCCACTACTGCGGCGGCTCCGTCATAAGCCTCAACTGGGTGATCACGGCCGCTCACTGCCTCTACTTCCAAGACATAACGCTGTTCTTCGTGAGGGCGGGGACGTCCAGCGCGAAAGCGGCGGCACCGTCTACGGCATCGCTGCTGCGCATCTCAACGAAGCCTTCGACTACGGAACAGGGGATTGCGACATCGCTGCCGTCTCCATATCTGGTTCCTTCATCTTCGGCCCTAACGTTCAGGTATGCTGCTGCAATTACCTCTAACAAAGGGAGTCTCTGACTGAGAACTCGGCTTTCGAAGAGTGCAAAAGAATCACATGTAGAGGACCGTGGGTGTAGTGCGTCTTAAAAACTGTAGGCATTTCCCATCAGCAGACTGTCTACAAAACGTGTTTAATTGTTTCAATTTTGAAGTGGTATGAATGTTGTGTATTTATTAAAAGGTAAATTTCATAGATATGGACTAGAAATTGTAATAATATTTTATTATACGGCCGATAGTACATTTAGTAAATTCAGTTATATAATTTGCCATTGCTCTTTGTCGTTGGAATGTGCAAAGCGGCCTGAACAGCTGCTGCCATCTAAGTGATGCATGTAACATACTGACGTGATATCCCTGCATTTTATTGTACAATAAGGAAAACTTTTCATCGGAGATAAAAGTTCCACAGCTCCAATGCGCTGTTTTCATTTGGATCATTTATATTTATATTCCTGCGACTAGTTTGAGGACCGTAGCACGATTCGCAAGTGTTGGTGTGGAACTTTTGTCTCACAAAGAAAAGTACATCATCAGTTATGGATCCGAAAATGAAATTACCCTTCGATTGTGGAGAATATCATGAGAAGAAAAAACTTGTACAGGACTACTGTCGTTACGAAGCTGTTTGATGCTAAAGGAAAATGACCGAACCCTTACCATTCGATGTTTTCGCGGTACTTATACGCCAATGCCAAACTACAGAAGCGAAAAACGTAACTTAATTTGCTATATTATCTGTCGACCTTCGGCTGAAATGATATAACAGCTCTTTTGTTTCTCATGAGATGTCACAGAATCTAAATCACTAGATACCGCAAAAAAAAAAAAAAAAAAAAAAAGAAACCTGCTACTACTTCTAAATTTAAACCAACTGATGATGAGAAAAGCCTACTGTTCTGCAGACGCACAACGTTCAAGTTTGTTCTTTTATTTTCACACTTTGGAAGTCAAGGTCTCATTCCAGGATTACCGTTGTAAGACAAGTCCTATTGGATCAAAGTCTTTTTTGAAACTAGCATTCATTTATTTCTTTCCATTTTCCAATATTTGTCTCGAAATGGAGGAATCTTTTACTAAGCAAACAATTTACATGTACAACGAACTAATAATAAAATTTTTATGTCTTCAGAGATCACCAATTAGGGTGCTACACAGTGAGGTGACAAAAGTCATTCGATAGCGATACGCACGTTTAGAGACCGCGGTAGTATCGAGTACGCAAGATACAAAAGGGCAGTGCACTGGCGGTGCCGTCATTTATACCCAGGTGATTCATGTTAAAAGGTTTCCGACGTGTAGATTGGCCGCACAACAGGATCTCACAGACTTTTAGCGCGGAATAGTAGTTGGAATTAGTCGCATGGGACATTCTGTTTTGGAAATCGTTAGGGAATTCAATATTCCGAGATCCACAATGGAAGACTGTGCTGAGAACGCCAAATATCAGTCATTACTTTTCACAACGGCCAACGCAGTGGCCGAGACCTTGATTTAACAACCGAGAGGAGCGGCGGTTGCGTGGATTTGTTAGTGCTAACAGACAAGCAACACTACGTGAAATAATCGCAGATATCAATATGGGACGTACGACGAACGTATCCGGTAGGACAGTGCAGAGAATTTGGGCGTTAACGGGCTATGGCAGCAGACGACTGACGCGAGTGCCTTTGCTAAGAGCACGACGTCGCCTGCAGTGCCTCCCCTGGGGCCGTGAGCATATCGGTTGGACCCTTGGCGACTGGAAAACTAGGGCCTTGTCGTATGAGTCCCTATTCCGTTGGAGAGAGCTATGGCATGGTTAGAGTGTGGCACAGACCCCATGAGGCTATGGACTCAAGTTGTCAAGAAGGCACTGTGCAAGTTGGTGGTGGCTCCATAGTAGTGTGGATTGTATTTGCATAGATCATTGACGGAAAATGGGAGTGTTCGGCTACTTAGAGACTATTTACAGCCATCCATGGACCTGATGTTTCTAAACAATGACAGAACTTTTATGAATGGCAATGTGTCGTGCCATGTCAGCGGGCCACAACTGTTCACGACCGATTTGAAGAACATTCTGGACAACTCGAGCTAATGATTTGGCCACCCAGATTGCCCGACTGTATGAAATACGCCGCCGAGTCACAATAAAGTATTAAAAGCATTTAATTACATTGTGCATAACATTCTGTCAGTAAAATTACTTTCTAATGAACCAGCTTGTGCAAAATTTTTCTTACTTACTTCTTACTTAAGTAGAAGAACGCAGAATGTAATGCTGTACTGTATAGGTAATTCACAGAGGAATTTCACATCATCCTCTTGAAGATGAATTCAAATGGCGTTTCACACAGTTCAGTCATGGATTGTTGCTCTACAATAAGGATATATAACGTTATTTAACTTTCAATTAGTTATTTTTGCAGAGTGTGCAACCATTTGTTGCCAAGCCCAAAACAATAACAACAAGAAAGAATATATGAACTTTTATTAATAGGTCTGGGTTGGGTATGTCGATGAAAATTTTAGTTACAGAAAACCTGTAGCCTACCCACAAAACTGTTATGATACATTGATGTGATGGAATAATATTTTTCCAGAGACATATGCGTCTCAGATTTGTGTTAGGTAGATATAGAAACTGAAGCAGGAATTAACAGTTATGCCACAGCCAGGGCGCGAGCACTGACTTCCTGCTTACTAGGCAAATATGCTAGCCATCACATCACAGCAGCGTCGGGGTTACTGTAGCTGCTAAGTCCAATGCTCTCCCTAACACAAACTACAGTTCAAACCTTCAGTCTATTTTTCCCTTTTCACATCGTCACCATTGACGGAGCTCTCCGACAATGAGACTCACATATCTCTCTGGAACAACGTTATTGCATCAAATCAATAGATCACCTATACCTGGGGTACAGGCAGGATTTCCCGATTAAGTGCAAAGCTGTGGTGCTCTTGCAGTGTAGGAGAGCCTTGATCATAGTGACAATATGAGAAGGGGAAAATGGCCTGCAGGTTTGAATTGACGTTTGTTTCAGGAAGGGCGCTGGCCATAGGTAGTATATGCAGCTGCTGCAGCCTCAAAGCTGTTGTGTGACGGCTAACACATCTACCTAGCAAGCAGGAGATCCGGGATTAAGTCCTGGCCGTGGCGATAACTTTAAATCATTGCTTCAGCTTCTATCCTTATGGAAGATAATGTTATGATAGTGTTTCTTTATCCATAATAATGGTCTGGGTTATGGAATCAATATATGAAAATATTTTGTGTCTTTTGCATTGGATAATAATACTTTCGAGCAATTTATCATTTAAACGAAAAAATTTTCGTTTTACAGAAGAGAAATGGAATTATTTAATGATTTTGTTCACTTATATCTTGTTATGATCTATTCATTCACTGGGATATACTAATTACGAAACCAGGACATACTGATTCACTGATGAACTTTATCGTTAATGAAGTATTCGAATTTGAGAGTAACAGTGATATTCACAGAAACAATGGTCAAGAAAAAAATTATCTTTGATGCCCATAATGAATCTATCTTTGACGCAGAAACGTGTGATGTATAACTCACAAAATTTTTCGACGAACTTGCTTCGAATATACAGGGTGTTACAGAAAGGTACGGCCAAACTTTCAGGAAACATTCCTCGCACACAAAGAAAGAAAATACGTTATGTGGACACGTGTCCGGAAACGCTTACTTTCCATGTTAGAGCTCATTTCATTACTTCTCTTCAAATCACATTAATCATGGAATGGAAACATACAGCAACAGAAAGTACCAGCGTGACTTCACTTTGTTGCAGGAAATGTTCAAAATTTCCTCCGTTAGCGAGGATACATGCATCCGCCCTCCGTCGCATGGAATCCCTGATGAGCTGATACAGCCCTGGAGAATGGCGTATTGTATCACAGCCGTCCACAATACGAGCACGAAGAGTCTCTACATTTGATACCGGGGTTGCGTAGACAAGAGCTTTCAAATACCCCCATAACTGAAAGTCAAGAGGGTTGAGGTCAGGAGAGCGTGGAGGCCATGGAATTGGTCTGCCTCTACCAATCCATCGGTCACCGAATCTGTTGTTGCGAAGCGTACGAACACTTCGACTGAAATGTGCAGGAGCTCCATCGTGCATGAACCACATGTTGTGTCGTACTTGTAAAGGCACATGTTCTAGCAGCACAGGTAGAGTATCCCGTATGAAATCATGTACGTGCTCCATTGAGCGTAGGTGGAAGAACATGGGGCCCAAACCAAAATGAGCTCTAACATGGAAATTAAGCGTTTCCGGACACATGTCCACATAACATCTTTTCTTTATTTGTGTGTGAGGAATGTTTCCTGAAAGTTTGGCCGTACCTTTTTGTAACACCCTGTATATACAGGTTGACAACAGCCATGATTTCATATGAAAGTTTTCGTTGATTTAAATGACAAACGTTTTTACATCACAGACAAATGTTGAATAGAACAGAGTGGTCAGAAAACACTAACTGACAAAAAAAAAAAAAATGAAACACATGGTTGGATGTCAACGTAACTTCGTACATATAAAGACCATCGGCAAGTGTCTAAGTAATTAACATTGTGACAGATAAAACAGCCACAAGAGTGCATTAGTGTTATTCATGTTTAGTGTTGTCACTAGGTCTGAAAGCGTAAATAAGGGGTGTGAACAGCGTCCAGTGTTGAGTGATCACTGCGAAAGACACGGAGATGCTGCATACCTTTGTGAGACAGCATTATCAGTACCCGACAGAGTTTGAAAGGGGCATCATTGCGTGTCTCCATTTGGAGGACAGGGCGAATCGCGCCACAGAGAGATTTGTGGGGCATTCAGTTGTGAGAGTGACCCGATGTTGGACTACATGGGGATGTGAGGGAAACATACTCGCCAAGGTTCCTGTGTGCAATAACGACCACCATAAAGAAGTATCACCATATTGTGCACCAAGCACATCATCCCTTCTCATGCCACCTGAGGACAAGTGATGGACTCCGTGCTATATCTGTGCCATCCTGCGGCATTAGTCAGAGACTAAGAGCAGCAAGAATTACAGCCGCATGCATAGTTTGCCATTAGCGCCACAACACAAGCGGCTGCGTTTTGGGTAGTGTTGTGACCAAGAAGCATGCTGGCTGTGTGGGCGACCGGTTCTAGGCGCTTCAGTCTGGAACCGCGTGACCGCTACGGTCGCTGGTTCGAATCCTGCCTCGGGCATGGATGTGTGTGATGTCCTTAGGTTAGTTAGGTTTAAGTAGTTCTAAGTTCTAGGGGACTGATGACCTCAGATGTTAAGTCCCATAGTGCTCAGAGCCATTTGAACCAAGAAGCATGGACTGTTGATAAATAACGTCGCACTGTGTTCACCGTTGAAGCACGTTCTGTACTACTCCGGATGACCATCGTCAGAGAGTGTGGCTGTGACCTGAGGAAAGATCTTAGTCTTCCAGTGTTGTTGACAGGCACAGTGGTGTTGCTCCTGGTGTCACGGTGTAGAGAGCCATCGAGTATGACTTCGGGTACCTTCGGGCATTCATTGAGGGAACTGTGATAGCATGACGGTAGATCAGGGACATCCTTAATGTGTTGCCTGGTATGCAGCAGTGTAGTGGTGGTATTTTGCTATGGGACAGTGTTTGCTCACACACGGAACATGCCTCTATGAACAGTCTCACGATTTTGAGGCACTCCTGTGGCCAGAAAGAACCACATATTTATGTAAGTCTGCAGGCTTTCGTGGCCGTTGTCACTGAAATTAAAATCTTCTGGGTTATTAGGCTACGTCGTGTTTCTTCTAAAATGATCGACGTTTCGACCCCTCTGTTGGGATCTTCCTCAGGATCTGATGTCCACTATTGTCAGAGACGAGTGTAGCGTCCTCTAATAAAGGGGAATTTTTCACGCGTTCGTGCTGGAGAAGTGTTAGTATTGGTTACAATTCATATGGCTACCATTGGTGGGCCATAGTCATAGGCTAATATACCCGCTCTGATGCAGAAGAAGGGGCGTTGTGAGCTAATCTTCTGTGGATACCATTGGCGGCCCATCGTCATTGGATAGAAAGGCACTATTCCACACTTTATTGGTTGGTAGTCGTCAGTGGCTAGATTCGAAACGGACAGAGTAAGAGAGGGGAATGTTTACCCAAAATCTTATTGTCCGCCGAGGTGACTTGCAGCACGTTGTTTATACCGCTCACACACCGCAGCCGCGTATTTACTTCCTTGATGGCGGGGAGCCACGATGACGTAAGCCTATAGCCGTACTCTCTATTAAAATTAGATGCATTCTTAGGAATTTCACCCGCTTCTCGGATCTTGCTTCTATAAGTGTTTGTTTTGTTAGCCAGTACACGTACGTTATTAAAATCGATGTCAGAGCCACAGTTCTCATGACGTTCCGCTACTGCCGATTCTGAACTTTGTTTTAGCCGCATGTGTCATTCGTGTTCCTTAATGTGTTCTTTAACAGTTCTTCGCGTTTCGCCTATATACACTTTGCCTGGGTCACATGTCACTTCATGGACGCCTGCATTGCGGAGGCAATGAGGTGCATCCCTTTTCCGTCGGAAAAAATCTTTTATTTTGTTTTGACTAAAGAAAGATGTCTCAATACCATTTTTTAAAAATTCTGCTTATGCGGTCAGTGACCCCAGAAACGAACGGTAACCTGACGGAGTGAGAAGGCGGTTTCTAGTCGTTCTTATCAGCGGTATAAATATTCCTCCTAAAAGCCCTGTCGATTGAATAACTATCATTCCCATTTGCCTTCAATGTCCTCTCTAAAAAATTCAACACTGATTCCAAGTTGTCGTCATCACTGTGGCCATATAACAAATGTATCGTCCACATAGCGGAGCCAACAAGAAGGCTTCAAAGGAGCACTACTTAACGCCTGTTCCTCAAAATGTTCCATAAAAACGTCAGCTGCAACTGGCTAAGTGGGTGAGCCCATAGCAAGGCCATCAGCGTGTTCATAGAATTCACCATTGGATTTAAAATATCTCGAACGAAGACATAATTCAGTTAAGTCACAAACATCTGGAGCAATATTCTTCCTTATAATCTCCATTGTATCTGATGCTGAGACGTTAGTAAATAACGATGTCACATCGAAGCTAACAAGAATGTCACCCGCAGATATCTTCAGTGTGCGTATAATTTCTAAAAAAATGATTCGAATCTTTTATATAAGTATTTCTTTTACCAACTAGATGCCTCAGTTTGCCAAATAAATGACGTGACAAAAAATAAGTCGGTGAGTTAATCCCACTGACTAAAGGCCTCAAAGGAACCGATTCTTTAAGCATTTTCGGTAGTCCATACATTCTGGGCGAGACAGGTATTCGAGGTGTTAGATTCTTTGTAATAGAGTTGTCCAGTCTGGAGTCTGATATCAGATTTTTCACTTTACGAACGATTCTGCTCGTCGGATCGCTTTTTAACTTGCGATACACAGGATCAGCTAGTAGTTGTTTCATCTTCCTGTGATAATTCACAGCTTTCAAAACAACAGTAGCATTCCCCTTATCCGATTTTGTTGCAACGATGCTTTCGTTTCTCCTGAGTTCAATAAGAGATTTCCATTCGTGCGCCGATATGTTGCTTTTCGGAGGTTTTCCGTAGAACTTTCGACACATCTTGTCTTACTTCTTCCACCTGCACCTTCGGAAGACGAAACAAGGATGCTTCGACGGCACTTACGATTTTTTCAACAGGTATTCTCTTCGGTGTAGTTGCGATATTCAGACCTTTACCCAGAACTGGAACAGTTGCTTCATCCAGTACTTCGGACGAGAGATTCACCACTACTCGCTTCCGATCCATAGTAGTGTCTTCCTTCTGAACTTAAACTGCTAACTTCCGAGGTCCGAGAAGCGGTTGAAATTTCTAAGAATGCATCTAATTTCAGTAGAGAGGACGGCTATAGGCTTCCGTTATCGTAGCTCCCCGCCATCAAGGAAGTAAATACGCGGCCGCAGTGCATGAGCGGCATAAACAACGCTCTGCAAGTCACCTCGGTGGACAATAATATTTTGGGTAAACATTCCCCTCTCTTGCTCTGTCCGTTTCGAATCTAGCCAATGATGACGACCAACCAATGGCGATTAGCTAACAACGCCCCTTCTTCTGCATCAGAGCGGGAATATTAGCCTACGACTATGGCCCACCAATGGTAGCCATATGAATTGTAACCAATACTATCACTTCTCCAGCACGATCGCGTAAAAAATTCCCCTTTATTAGAGGACGCTACACTCGTCTCTGACAGTGTTCTAGCAGTAGTGGACATCAGAAGATCCTGAGGAAGATCTCAGCAGAGGGATCGAATCGTCGATCATTTTACAAGAAACATGACGTGGCCTAATAACCCATAAGATTTTAACTTCAACCACATATTTGTATCCTCAATAGAACTGATGTGGCATCAGCTCAGGTATAAACACCGTCCCATTGCTAGTGTCCAGGATATGAAGGACCAGTTACAAAGATTGCGGACCAGCTTGCCTAAGGAGAGGATACAAGACTTTCCCGGCCGAATCATCCGTACCATCGATGAATGGGAACGATGTTAGTGAAAGAACTGTCCTCCGCATTGTTTGAAACTGCCCTGCACCCAAGAGAAGCCCTCTGGAATTGGCTAGCGTCAGGAGAACTTCAGCTAGTGTTCATCAGAGGCAAGGGTATCGTCAGGAGTGCTCCAGAGAAATCTGATAGGACTGCTATTATTCACTCTATATATAAAAGCTCTGAGAGACAGGCTGAGTAGCGATCCCTTTGGTGATGACTCTGTGGTATACGAGAAGGCCTTGTCGTTGAGTCACTGTAGGCAGATACAAGATGACTTAGACTAAATTTATTGTTGGTGTGACGAATAGGAGAATGTAGAAAAATATAAGTTAATGCAGATGAGTGCCAAAAACAGTCCCAGGAATTTCGAATACAGCTTTAGTAATGTGCTACTTGACACATGCCAGTTAAATATCTTGGCGTAAAGTTGCAGAGCAATATGAAATGGAGCGAGCACGTAAAAATTGTAAGCAAATGGTTTACTTCGGTTTATTGGTTCAAAATGGTTCAAATGGCTCTGAGCACTATGGGACTTCTGAGGTCATCAGTCCCTTAGAACTTAGAACTACTTAAACCTAACTAACCTAAGGACACCACACACACCCATGCCCGAGGCAGGATTCGAACCTGCGACGTAGCGGTCGCGTGGTTCCAGACTGTAGCGCCTAGAACCGCTTGGCCACTCCGGCCGGCCTCGGTTTATTGGGACAATTTTAGGAAAGCGTCATTTATCTGTAAGGGAGACAACGTACAGGACACTAATGTGACTCATTGTCGAGTACTACTCGAGTGTCTGGAATCCCCATCAGGTCGGATTAGAGGAAGACATTGAAAAGCAGGCTGCTAGATTTTTTGCTGGTAAGTTTGATCAGCACTCCAGTATTACGGAGATGGTTTGTTAACGTAAACGGGAATCCCAAGTCGAATGGGAATCCATGGAGGAAAGGCGACTTTATTTTCGAGAAACGAATTGAGGAGATTTGGAAAACCGGCATCTGCAGCTGACTGCAGAACGATTATATTGTCACTAACGTACATTTTGCTTAAGGACCACAGAGATAAGATAAAAGAAATTAGGGCTCGTACAGAGGTACATAGGTAGTTATTTTTCCCTCGCTCTATTTGCGGGTGCAACAGAAGGGAAATGATTAATTGTGTTACACCCTTCCGCCGCAAACGGTATTGTTGGTCGTAGTTGCTGTTGCACTATTCTGTATCGCACCCAAATGGACCGAGGAAGACGTGCAGATGTTCTCCACAAGAGAGGCAAATCTTCATCACCAACTTGTGAGTGTGATGCTGAATGACAGACAATTGTTCGTCTCGTATCAATATATTTCACACTTGCCTACAAGGGTCCCTTCTGAGATTTCCTAACAGTTTTGAGTGATGTGGTAAACTACATAAAATACCTTGATATTCTCGTATAGCTATTGTCATTTGTGTTATGTTATGCTGGAGAGCTGAACTGAAGTCTTCTTGTGATTGAAAATTCTTCATGTATGCAACATTTTAAGGCATGCATACAGGCTAGAGGGGATACAACGTCATACTGCTAGGTAGACTGATAGTGCCAACTTATTTGTAAATTTGACTAGATTTTGTAATCACTGAATAACATCATGTAGCCTTTCAATCCATGAAGTTTCATTTCTTTTCCCTCCTTCCCTACTGCGTGCTGCTCTTTTTTTCATCTGGATATGTATATTACTGAATAAATGCTTGTGGATATTGGTCACGTGATACGGTTCACCTGCTACGTTTATGGTGTATATGACATTGAAGCACGTAGATAACTTATTGCTTTTTACTAGGCTGTGAACATTGGCGATGTGAAACCTGAAGAGGGTGCACTGGTTGGGGCGCCCTGTCATCCGATGCGGATGTTACCGAGCAGCTGCAAGCTGTGACGGTGCCGGTCGTGGGCCGTGACACGTGCTACAGTGTCTGGGGAGCCACGCAGAACATGATCTGCGCTGGTGGGCAGGGCGCTGGCATGTGCTGGGGCGACAGCGGCAGCCCGCTGGTGGCCAACTCCACGCTGCTCGGCGTCGCCTCCCAGGGCTTCTGTGCTACTCCGGGGATACCTGAAGTCTACACCAACGTCGCTGCCCTGCGCACCTGGATCAGGGAAACAACTGGTGCCTAGCTAACGTTCCTCACGACAGATAATGAAAGTTTCTTCAAAAGTGCTGAATAAAATAATTTTTTGTTAGCCATGTAATTGCTCTATAAGTACTTGTTACCTCTAATGACAGGATCTCATTTTATAACCCTTGTAAACATAAAGACATGTATTATAACTATGCAACTCGAACAAAACTTGTTGTTAAAGTCAGTCATTAAAACAACATGATGCCTGAATGAATACTTCAGTCTGTACCAAAGTGGTCTGTGAAATAGTACGTCTGCCAGATCGAGACTGATACCGACAGGATTCAAAGACCTAGGTTCGGCTCCACATCAAATAACCAACTTTAACTCGTCATAAAGTTTCTTTCCTGCTTATGCCCTGCTGCAAGGTAAATATATCGTATCAAGGTCAAGGCAATTCCACAAAAAACTTGTTCCTAATCCCGTGAGGTACGCATGTTATTATCCGATCGTAGCTTAGACCAGTTTTTGAGGCGTTCTCCGACGGATAATATAGCAGAACGTTGCTTGAGGAAGATTATGATTCACGTTCTGTCTGGCAGAAAGTTATCAGACTATCCGCATCACAATATCATTATCTCAATGGATCTCTCATGGAAAGCTTTTACTTGTACGCTTAAAGAAATGCTACCTGCCAATATTATTCACAGCCACTTCTGAGTAACATTAACACTGAGGTGACAAAAATCATGGGCTACCTCCTAAAATCGCACTGGACCTCCTTTTGCCTGACGTAGTGCAGCAACTCGAGGTAACATGGACTCAATAAGTCGTTGGACGTTCCCTGCAGATATATTATCCCACGCTGCCTCCATAGCCGTCCATAATCGCGAAAGTGTTGCCAGTGCAGGATGTTGTGCACAAACTAACCTCTCGATTATGTCCCATAAATGTTCGATAGGATTCGGCAGACAGTCTGGATGTCCAAATCGTTCCCTTGAACTGTCGAGAATATTCTTCAAAGCAGTTGCGAACTATTGTGTCCCTGTGACATGCCATTATTATTTGGGATCATGAAGTGCATGAATGTCTGCAGATGATCTCCAGGTAGCCGAACATAGCCATTTACAGTGAGTGAACGGTTTAGCTGGGCTAGAGGAACCAGTCCATTCCATGGAAACACACCTCACCGTTATGTAGGCATTACGAACTTTCATAGTGCCTTGTTGAGAACTTGGATTCATGGCTTCATGGGGTCTGCGCCACACTCCAACCCTAGAGTCAGCTCTTTCCAGCTGAAATGGGACTGATCTGATCAGGCTACGTTTTTCCAGCTCTTTAGGATCCAACCGATATGCTCACGACTCCAGGAGAAGCGCCACAGGCGACGTCGTGCTGTTAGCAAAGACACTCGCGTCGGTCGTCTGCAGCCTTAGCCCATTAACGCCAGATTTCGCTGCACTGTCCTAAGCGATAAGTTCGTCGTTCATCCCATATTGATTTCTGCGATTCTTTCATGCAGTGTTGCTTGTCTGTTAGCACTGATAACTCTGCGCAAACATCGCTGTTATCGTTCGTTAACTGAAGGTCGTGGGCAACTGCACTGTCCGTCGTGAGGGGTAACGAGCGAAATTTGGTATTCTCGCCACATTCTTGACATTTTGGATCTCGGGATATTGAATTCCCTAACGATTTCTGACATGGAATGTCCTATGAAACTTGCTCCAGTTAATATTCGGCGTTCGAAGTCTGTTAAATCCTGTCGTGTGACCATAATCACGTCGCAAACCTTTTAACACGAATCACCTGAGTACAAATGACAGCTCCTTCAATGCACAGCCCGTTCATACCATCCGTACGCGATACTACTTCCATCTGTATACGTGCATATCTCCATCCCATGACTTTTGCCACCTGAGTGTATATTGTCATTATTAATTTTCAGATTGCATTTTTCTCTATCTGTTTTCGTCCTAATGCGGAATGTAACAGTAAAGAATATGGCTGCCTGAAGATCAGTAAGACGCCCAAAAATGTCCGAGGAGAGGAAACCATACGCTAATGTGACTACCAATAATGTAACTCAGTAATAATTGGCAATTGCAGTGACTTTAACTTTCGAATAACTAAAGAATGAAGACATTGCTTAAATAACTGATGAAGAAGTGAGTTGTTTCTACCTTTCATTCAGAAATGTATTGCGCCACTCACTTTTACTCCCTCTCCCTCTGTGCATTTTACGTTTCATTGTCTTTCTGACTACCTTTTATTTCCTCCTTCCCTCTCCCCTCTCTCCTTTAGCTCCGTTCCTAACTTCTCAGTCTCCTCCCAATCCTCATCTCTTCTTCCAACATAGACCCCTCCCATTTTCTTTCTCCTACTCATTTTCTGTCCCATAATTCTCCCGTCATAATCCGTTTCTTGCTCTCCTCTCTCACTTCTCCGTATCTCACTCACTCACTGTTTTGTATCCTAGTCAATTTCCACTCTGTGTCACCTCTCCCTTAGTTTAACGCCTCTACCCGTGGTCTAGGGATAGCGTCTTTGATTCATAATCAAAACGTCTCCGGTCCCGGGTTCGATTCCCTCCACTGCTTAAATTTTGATAAATAATCAGCATTGGTGGCCGAAGACTTCCGGCATAAGAAGTCAGCCTCATTCTGCCAACGGTCTTGTCAAAGAGGGCGGAGGAGCGGATAGAGGTTCAGGGCACTCTCTTGTCCTAGGGGTGGGAAATTGCCCCTAAAGGCGGAAGACTCAGCAATGATCAACGACATGAGGATGCAGAAGGCAATGGAAACCACTGCATTAAAGACACGTAACGTGTATCCAGAGGACATGTGGCCTGTAATTGAAGAAGTGTCATGATGATCTCTCCAGTGGCAAAAGATTCCGGAATAGTCCCCCATTCGGATCTCCGGGAGGGGACTGCCAAGGGGGAGGTTACCATGAGAAAAAGATTGAATAATCAACGAAAGGATAACGTTCTACGAGTCGGGGCGTGGAATGTCAGAAGCTTGAACGTGGTAGGGAAACTAGAAAATCTGAAAAGGGAAATGCAAAGGCTCAATCTAGATATAGTAGGGGTCAGTGAAGTGAAGTGGAAGGAAGACAAGGATTTCTGGTCAGATGAGTATTGGGTAATATCAACAGCAGCAGAAAATGGTATAACAGGTGTAGGATTCGTTATGAATAGGAAGGTAGGGCAGAGGGTGTGTTACTGTGAACAGTTCAGTGACTGGGTTGTTCTAATCAGAATCGACAGCAGACGAACACCGACAACGATAGTTCAGGTATACATGCCGACGTCGCAAGCTGAAGATGAACAGATAGAGAAAGTGTATGAGGATATTGAAAGGGGGTTGGGGTTGGGTTGTGTTGGGGGAGGAGACCAAACTGCGAGGTCATCGGTCTCATCGGATTAGGGAAGGAAGTCGGCCGTGCCCTTTTCAAAGGAACCATCCCGGCATTTGCCTGAAGAGATTTAGGGAAATCACGGAAAACCTAAATCAGGATGGCCGGACGCGGGATTGAACCGTCGTCCTTCCGAATGCGAGTCCAGTGTGCTAACCACTGCGCCACCTCGCTCGGTGATATTGAAAGGGTAATGCAGTATGTAAAGGGGGACGAAAATCTAATAGTCATGGGCGACTGGAATGCAGTTGTAGGGGAAGGAGTAGAAGAAAAGGTTACAGGAGAATATGGGCTTGGGACAAGGAATGAAAGAGGAGAAAGACTAATTGAGTTCTGTAACAAGTTTCAGCTAGTAGTAGCGAATACCCTGTTCAAGAATCACAAGAGGAGGAGGTATACTTGGAAAAGGCCGGGAGATACGGGAAGATTTCAATTAGATTACATCATGGTCAGACAGAGATTCCGAAATCAGATACTGGATTGTAAGGCGTACCCAGGAGCAGATATAGACTCAGATCACAATATAGTAGTGATGAAGAGTAGGCTGAACTTCAAGACATTAGTCAGGAAGAATCAATACGCAAAGAAGTGGGATACGGAAGTAGGAATGATGAGATACGTTTGAAGTTCTCTAACGCTATGGACACAGCAATAAGGAATAGCGCAGTAGGCAGTACAGTTGAAGAGGAATGGACATCTCTAAAAAGGGCCGTCACAGAAGTTGGGAAGGAAAACATAGGTACAAAGAAGGTAGCTGCGAAGAAACCGTGGGTAACAGAAGAAATACTTCAGTTGATTGATGAAAGGAGGAAGTACAAACATGTTCCGGGAAAATCAGGAATACAGAAATACAAGTCGCTGAGGAATGAAATAAATAGGAAGTGCAGGGAAGCTAAGACGAAATGGCTGCAGGAAAAATGCGAAGGCATCGAAAAAGATATGATTGTCGAAAGGACAGACTCAGCATACAGGAAAGTCAAAACAACCTTTGGTGACATTAAAAGCAACGGTGGTAACATGAAGAGTGCAACGGGAATTCCACTGTTAAATGCAGAGGAGAGAGCAGATAGGTGGAAATAATACATTGAAAGCCTCTATGAGGGTGAAGAGTGACATTAAAAGCAACGGTGGTAACATTAAGAGTGCAACGGGAATTCCACTGTTAAATGCAGAGGAGAGAGCAGATAGGTGGAAAGAATACATTGAAAGCCTCTGTGAGGGTGAAGATTTGTCTGATGTGATAGAAGAAGAAACAGGAGTCGATTTAGAAGAGATAAGGGGTCCAGTATTAGAATCGGAATTTAAAAGAGCTTTGGAAGACTTACGGTCAAATAAGGCAGAAGGGATAGATAACATTCCATCAGAATTTCTAAAATCATTGGGGGAAGTGGCAACAAAACGACTATTCACGTTGGTGTGTAGAATATATGAGTCTGGCGATATACCATCTGACTTTCGGAAAAGCATCATCCACACAATTCCGAAGACGGCAAGAGCTAACAATTGCGAGAATTATCGCACAATCAGCTTAACAGCTCATGCATCGAAGCTGCTTACAAGAATAATATACAGAAGAATGGAAAAGAAAATTGAGAATGCGCTAGGTGACGATCAGTTTGGCTTTAGGAAAAGTAAAGGGACGAGAGAGGCAATTCTGACGTTACGGCTAATAATGGAAGCAAGGCTAAAGAAAAATCAAGATACTTTCATAGGATTTGTCGACCTGGAAAAAGCGTTCGACAATATAAAATGGTGCAAGCTGTTGGGGATTCTGAAAAAAGTAGGGGTAAGCTATAGGGAGAGACGGGTCATATACAATATGTACAACAACCAAGAGGGAATAATAAGAGTGGACGATCAAGAACGAAGTGCTCGTATTTAGAAGGGTGTAAGACAAGGCTGTAGCCTTTCGCCCCTACTGTTCAATCTGTAGATCGAGGAAGCAATGATGGAAATAAAAGAAAGGTTCAGGAGAGGAATTAAAATACGTGGTGAAAGGATATCAATGATACGATTCGCTGATGACATTGCTATCCTGAGTGAAACGAACAGTCTAATGAGTACACAGTATGGTTTGAAAGTAAATCGGAGAAAGACGAAGGCAATGAGAAGTAGTAGAAATGAGAACAGCGAGAAACTTAACATCAGGATTGATGGTCACGAAGTCAATGAAGTTAAGGAATTCTGCTACCTAGGCAGTAAAATAACCAATGACGGACGGAGCAAGGAGGACATCAAAAGCAGACTCGCTATGGCAAAAAAGGCATTTGTGGCCAAGAGAAGTCTACTAATATCAAATACCGGCCTTAATTTGAGGAAGAAATTTCTGACTATGTACGTCTGGAGTACAGCATTGTATGGTAGTGAAACATGGATTGTGGGAAAACCGGAACAGAAGAGAATCGAAGCATTTGAGATGTGGTGCTATAGACGAATGTTGAAAATTGGGTGGACTGATAAGGTAAGGAATGAGGAGGTTCTACGCAGAATCGGAGAGGAAAGTAATATGTGGAAAACACTGATAATGAGAAGGTACAGGACGATAGGACATCTGCTAAGACATGAGGGAATGACTTCCATGGTACTAGAGGGAGCTGTAGAGGGCAAAAACTGTAGAGGAAGACAGAGATTGGAATACGTCAAGCAAATAATTGAGGACGTAGGTTGCAAGTGCTACTCTGAGATGAAGAGGTTAGCACAGGAAAAGAATTCGTGCGGGCCGCATCAAACCAGTCAGTAGCCTGATGACCAAAAAAAAAAAAATAAAAAAAAATGCTCCTCAATTCTCCCCCTTATGCTCCTCCCATCTGACACATTGCCACTACCTCTTGCTATCTCCCTCTCTTGTTCTCTGTCTGTTCCCTGTCACCCTCAGCTCCAATCAACTCTACCTCCTATCCTCCTCACTTCTCTCTCTGTCTCTTTCTCTCCCATTCCCCTTCTGTTCTGTATCTCCCTTCCTCTCATTTTCCCTCATTCTCACACCCTTTCCCCTCTCTTTCTCCATTCACTCCTCTCTCAACACACACACACACACACACACACACACACACACACACACACACACACGCAGTGAGAGAGAGAGAGAGAGAGAGAGAGAGAGAGAATTCATCTGTCCGGTTTGGTGTGTATACGTGATCATTTCATGTGTGACCCATTAAAACTCAGGGCTTAGGGGGCATATGTATTAGGATATATACTGCCAGTTTCACTGTATGAGGACGACACAAAAACCTACTCATACCTTAAACCTTCGACAGGCTACTCCCCTTTCCCTCCTAAATTCTGCTCTTTTTCATTTCTAACAGATCTACTCTTAACTAGTTCCCTAGAAAGACGAGTCAGTCTAGTATCTAGCATGATATTCTTAGTACTGACTAGCATTAAAAATAACTGAGAAATTTCCTTGTTCGTAAAAGGATTGCTACATTGTTTGAATTTTCTGAGCTACTGATAACTGCTGTCATTGTTGTTAAAAGTTTTCCTGTGCTCTATGCCCTAGTGGTTTCGTACGTCGTAAGTCGTTATTATAAATAACGATAGTTCGACTATAATCGAAGACCTACTTACGTAATACAGCCAGTCACACACTGAAGATTGCAGTCTTTTCTCTGCGTGATGAGAGTAAGGTAATTTTCAATTCAATTTTTTATGTATTAAATAAAATATATGTCCAAAATTGTTATCCATAATGTAGGCTCTCTTGGTTCCGAAAAATTAAAGAAACCGGAGAGTCGTAACAGAGGTGACATTTAGCTCAGACCAGCTTTGAAGCCTTAAACATTGCTGTCGACGTTTGTTAAGTAATATGCAATTAGCAGAAAACTGATGAAGCTGAATGGTACTTAAATTCAGAGATGAACAAGTTATTTCACACCATGAACAATCACTAGCTGATACTGACAGTTTCGTTACCTCCAAAAGTGAATCAGAAATAGTTCAGAAAGGAGCTCAGAATTTGACCCACGGTAGGAGGCATGCAGTTATCTTGGGACACTGTGTAATGATCATGTTATCTGCATTAATTTATTTATTTTTATTCGTTTTGTTTTCTAAATCGAGACATTATGTGGCCAGAGTATTCTAGATTGTCTGTTAGCAAGGAAGTGGAACTGGTCACATAGTTTTGTATATTTAATTTAATCATTTATATAAACTTTTACATGGGCTAAATTATTAAAAAATTGACGGCGTGGCTAAATTGTGATGTTAGTGGTGTATAATAATTGCGGGAATGTTTAGTTTTCATTTTATTAAGTGCTGTATTAAAAGAATATATTTGATCTTGATTAATTGAGTGTTTGTTGAAACGTCCAGGAACATATGCAAATTCCCTTGATCAAGTAGTCACTCAGTTACACTTCCCTATAATTGCAAATCTGGGTAAGCATCGCCAGTGGTTCATTTACTTTTTCTTCCCTTCTCTCTGCAGTGCGCTGGAGGCTTCCAAAAGTTGAGAGCGAGGCTAATAGAAAAAGATAAGGGCTTTTTTGAGGAATAGGGCTGAATTGTAAACATGATGAGGTCTAGAGTGAGTTTCAAGATGCGGCCACAGCGTCATACACCAGGCACCCCAAACCCTCACATGAGCAGTGTTACCAGGGTCGTTTACTGTGAAAGACACAGATTCTGGAAGGAGGCCCTTTATGGACACATAAAAAGCTTCTACTCTGGTATTGCTTCTCTTAGCCCTCTGTGGGAAACACCATTGAGTCCGTGGCATAGTCAGTTAACGTCTTGCTCAAAATTTTCAGAATACAGAATTCCTCTTGTTTCAACCTCTACACCTCTATTCATCAAGATTTCATGCGCTTTTGACTTGGGGCCTACGTGACGAGTTTGCCATTCGTCAGTTACAGAATCACAGCATGGGAAGGGAGAAGTCTCCTGTCTCCTTTTGCTATCTCTGATCGATCAGCTTAAGAGTAGTGAGATAGGAAAGAGTAGGAGATTCTGGTGATGAATTTTTAATGCGTCGGAACTCGCGATCTCCGCATTCACTGGCCAGTGAGTTCCCGATCTAGTGGAAAGTCAGGCAAGTTATGGAGCATTTACATAGAAACACTTCTCTTCAGATGTTCAGAGAGTATACTTCACGTTAGGTTTTGATAGAGAAAAGATTTCATGTTAAGCTTTTGCAGAATTTTGTATGAGACAGAGATTTATTAAGATATGACTGATGAGACGAGCTTTCCTGTCACCGGAGGGATTTGTGCACATGAGCATTAAGTACAAAGGGAGGGCTGAGATCATATTCTCCAACTACTGCTGCCACAGGTTTCGTTATTCACACTCTGTAACCAATATCGTTCAGCCAAATACACGGCTTTAAATAAACGCATCCAGCTTGTTGCACTCAATGCACATTTTGGGAATCTTACGGAGTTTGCTCCTATCTTTTTGTCTAATTCCAGATTTAACTAACAACATACGCAATCGCTGGCCATGTTAGCAAATTATTAATGTAACTGCGTTTCATCGTCCCCACCCACCAGTTCTAAGGTTACACTTTAGAGTTATGATCCCTTGTCTGTCTGTCAATGGTTCTTTTGATATATCAGTGGGTAATTTTCATGTTTGAAGACAATAAATGTAATTGTCATAGTGACAATTTTTTTATGGTCTTATCTAGGAGATCCTTCCCCCCCCCCCCTCCCCCCTCCTCCCATTAATACACAGCTGGAAAAAAATTAGTACATCCCTTTAGAGGTTTCAGTTCACTCGAGATTTATTGTTCAACAGTGCATATGGAGTATATGAAATGAATAGATTTACAGATCAGTAGCACAAGCAGTTCTAAGGTACCAGGTATTGACCCATGCTGAAACACCCATATTAATACGCAGTGTCGTCTGCATGAGCGGCAGTGCACGCGCTGACTCTGGTATCCTGTCGATCATAGAGATGGAGAATACTGTACTGGGATACCATATACCACACTTGCCCGACTTGTTCAGGTAGTTCTGTTAGTACTGTAAGAGTTGTTGGCTGACGAGTCGCACGAATCTATTTTGTTCCATCGTTTCCCACACGTGCTAGATTGGAGACAAGTTTGGAGATCGTGCTGGCCAGGTAAGTTGTCGAGCGTCTTGCAGAGCACGTTGAGTTTCACGGGCAGTGTGTAGGTGAGCATTATCCTGTAGGAGCAATACTTCATCTTCCTGTTGCAAGAACGACAAAATAACCGGTACAACAACACTCCGCACGTTCCGAGCGCCGGTTAGCGTCCGCTCCAGAAACACCAAAAGTGAATGAGTGTTGAAGCTTATCGCACCCCCGACCTTAAGTCCTAGGGTAGAGTAAGTGTATCTTGTGCAAATGCATCTACGAGACAGCGCTCACCAGGTCTATGTCATAAAACTGTAACATCACTTGTGTGCAGGTAGAGTCTGCTTTCATCGCTGAAGATCACGGCACGCCATTCCATCTTCCTAGTTATCCTCTGATGGCACCCGTCGAGCCTTGCACGTCGATACCGTGGCGTGAGTGGAAGACGGGCTAGAGGTGTGTGTGCCCAAAGCACCACTGGTAACAACAATTTCGCAACAGTTCGTGTTGACACATGTCGGCTGACAAGCTCTGTTGTCCGTGCTAGCTGTGCGACCTATCCTGCTGTTCTCACAATACGACCATCCTGGTGGACATCTGTGCTGCATGTGTGAGAAAGTTCACGTGACGACTGACACAAGCTTCGCAGCACGTCCAACTTGTGTGGTAGTTCTCCGAAAGGACCATTCCGCCATTCGGAAGGCAATAATTTGACCTTCTTCATACTAGTTTAGTTAGCTGTAGAAAGCAGGAGTGCATCTCTGTGGCATGGTTGCCTTCTTGTTTCACATGTTTGCATCACAATGATCCTTCTGGCTGTGAGTATTCCCTATTAAAGGATAGACACAGATGACCACTACACTGTCTGTTGGCGGACGATGTTGAAACGTTGAAACCATTACCAGTACATGTACTATATTCCAAGTGGCAGATGCAGTCATTGGTTCAAAATCGGTGTCGTCTTTTCAGGTGTACTAATTTTTTTCCGGCTGTGTATGTTAGTGTGAGTGGTGTGCTACCCATTTGTTTCATGCTTAATTGGGCCATCCCTATTCACTTAAATAAGACGTTTCCATTTCGGGAGGGTATGCTGTTGGTCACTCAACCACAACTGACACCCCACATATCTTTAGTCCAAAGACGGTGTGATGCAGCGCTCAAGCTAGTCTGTGCTGTCCTGTTCAAGCTTATTCATCTCTGAATAACTACAGCAACTTATTTACGTCTGAATCTGCTTACTCTGTTCATGTATACATATATCCCTGTATGTGTCGTATCAACCGTACCACTTTGGGCAAGGATTACAAAAGCTGATACTGAGAGCTGCCAATGTTTATTAGCACTGGCCTTAGATTTCTTTTCGTCCAGGGCTGCAGGCCCACAGCTTCATTAAGGTTAGAAATGATAGCTGAGAGTGGATACTATAAATAAAAACTTAACGGAGTATTTGTTTATTTGGCATCTGTGCATAAAGAACAAGTGAGATGCACTGAAATTTATTGCACATCAGTGTTTCTGTGTCACACAAGGTAAAAAAGCTTAGGCTTTCTACACCTATCGATTTTGTGCCGATACTGCCAACCTTAGCTGAGGTGTTTCCTTTCAACGTGGTAACTTGTAACGTAGCTTTTTCTGACATCAGCTGAGTTTGGCTTTGAAACTGCAGTGCATTTTATGATTCAAATTTCCGTACATTTGTAACGTAGCTTTTTATGACATCATCTGAGTTAGGCTTCGAAACTGCTGTGCGTTTTACGATTCAAAGTTCCGTACAATTTCATATTGCGCACATGACCAGTTATGTGGCTGAGTGCATCCTTCCCCTACTGCCGATTGTGTTAGTATGGAAATTGTACTTACAAATAGATTGACTGAACTAGGTTTAAAGCGGGGGACAGAGAGGCTTAAAACATGAAAACTAAATATCTCTTCAAAAATCCTAAAATAAAAGATCATACAGAACGTATCTGTGATGTGTATAAAACTGTTCAATTTGCTCAGAAGAATACGAAACTGAAGCTGGATTTCATCTAGGCAAACTATTACGATAATAGTCGTTGCAATCAATGATAATGTTAATAGTAACTAAAACGTCGTCTTGTAAGTAAAATTAGTTATCATAATAGACGTAGTTTGACCTTGTGCTTTTATTGACAAATCTCGAATAGTTCAATGAGCTCTTCCAAAAATGAATCAAAATTAAGATGAGCAGTGCTCTCGTCTCAGGTGTTGTGCGAATAGTTAACTGGAGCTGTCTCCTACAAAACCTGTTATATCATTGTTTTTGACTACCATGAATTGTTTCATCTTGTTTATCGATGCTCTCAAGAGAGGAATGGCAATATGGGATGCCTGATAGTTGGACGTTAGTGAATACTTCAGTCTGCACTGCTACTAGGAAACTTTTACTACAACACTGAACAACAGTATTCAGCACTTACCTTTGGATTTTGCTACCTTACCTACCTTAACTTCTAACATCGGTTAAGAAGCTACATAGCGACCCCAAACCCTGTGAGAGATAGTAACTTTTTCCAACAATCATAAAGCTACAGTAAAAAAAAGCCTTTATGTTACGTTTAGAGACTGCATAAAGTGCTGCTATCGAAGCTGGATGTCACAGTAAGCAGCAGTGGAATTATTTTAACTACCAAAACTAGTTATCCAGTATAAACGGAGAAAATAATACGCGAAGCTTGTTGTATCTTCTGTCACTGATACTTAAATCAAAGGTTCCCATTCTAAAATACCAATTGTTATATTCAACAAGATTTGTTTCGAATCTGGTTGAAATGATGTCATATAAAGCATTTTGTTAATTATATAAACACTTTAGAGCTAGAGCATGTGTAAAATTATTTTATGTATTGCAGTGCGCTAATAGCGTCTTTATTTTGTAGATATTCTATATCATTCTTTTATGCTTTTCATTCTCCGCACCAACTGCGGTGTCTTCGGAAGAGCGAGGTGCCAAACGAACGTTGATACCTTGGCGAGTGAACCACAAGGAAAGATAGACGCTGCCAGAAGCAACGACGAATGAGAGAGGATGGCGTATCAATGGCGTATACACGCCCATAAGAGTTTCCGTAGACGGCCGAGTCAGTTCGCTTATTTACTTCATAGCGTAGTACCGCTCAGCCGTACCTACAATCATCGATGAAGACGACAGCATCGTCTCTCTAAGGATCCAGCAGTGCGTCAGTTTACAGTGTGGGGCAAATAAAAGTGGCTCGGAGAACAGAATTCCAGGATACAAAGAAACACAGCAGAGGAAAGGAAATACTGAAATAATGTCACTATAGTAGATGCTGAAAATGGCCTCCATTCATGTTTTGGCACTTCTGGGCCCTGGTCAGCAATTTGCTAAAAGCAGATCGAAGCTGGACTGCTGAAATTGCTGCAATCTCATCCGAAATGATTTGCTGCAGTTGTTGAAGACTATCAGGGTTGTTGCGGTACACCTTATACAGGAGGTCTCCCCATGCAAAATAATCGCTTACGGTAAGGTCAGGTGACCTGGGTGACCAGCAAGGGCCGCTATCGTCTGCGTCCTCTGCTAAAAGCTCTGCCAGTCGTGAAGGCCGTGTAAATGTGCTCCTGAGTTCGGTCGGCTGTAAGGGCAGTTGCTCCATGCTGTTGGAAGAAATTGTACGTCTTTTTGTTCTCCGCTAGCATTTTCTGGCGAACTGCAGCCACATTTTCTGGTTTGAGGGCATGTTTCGATATGTTTTTTGACTTGTTCGAAACAGATCCTGTCTGACGCCATTTTCGGACTATACGCTGCCGGATGATGGAGTAGCTACGACACGAACAGCTTGATTTCCTATTTTCAAGTCGCAGTAGTGTTATGGAATGGGTCGAAGAAGTAGATACGGTAGCGCAACAAACACGGGCCAGTCTCATGTAAATACTGCTCATTTTCCAGTGGGGATACGTTGGACTGCAGCTAACAAATGACCACACTGTTTCCACGACTTCGTTGTCACGTAACTTTGCACTGACACAACCTGCACTACGCTCTAAGCCGGTGTGGATCACGTGGGTGCGTACATGTCGTGTGCACGTCACGGGCTGTGGTTATATGCATACATTAACGTCCAACCGTATCCACTCGTCCGGGCCACTTTTATTTGCCCCAACCTGTGTTAGACAGAACTGTGCATAAACCTTTATAAACAAAACTTCTATGTGTGTTCTGTGTGAAGTGGTACGTTAATATTCAGTGACAGTAATAAATGCTCGTGATATTCCTGTGGAAATGGATTGTAACAAAGTATTTCATCTTGTTCAAAATGAAATGAAGAGATGTAATAGTTTATGTGTTGTAGCATCATTTCGGCACCTCCAACAGTAAACCTAAGAAACCACTTTTATACCATCGAACGCTATTTCGTCCGGTACAGCATTAACGGTAGAGCCATTTGTTAAATTCTGACCAACTGCAGAGCCAGCGTCTTTGCAACCAAATACCAGACGACCTGGTTGTGTGGCAGAGGGAGACACATTTGAGAAAATTTTGAAGGGTATTTACCATTTTTTGGATCCTTGAAGCTTTGGCCAGAAGTGGAGAGCGGGTTTAAAAGAATAGAGCTCAGTCAAAAACGCGAAGGTTTTGCGTATGAGCACGAGTAACAGACTTTACCGACGTTGGCAGTATACAGTCGATCGCAGGCGAAACGTGTGTTGACCAACCGTAACCTGAACTGTAGTTATGTTAATCTATAGTTCTCTCCGTCTGTGAGAAAACGCACCTTGTTCTTGCAGCGTATTTAAAAACTCTCGTTCCATTTTCAGCGTGTTCAGGTAATTTATGATAAAAAATTGATAATCACTGGCATGCACAGTGTAGATGTTGGAGACATTACATTACAATACGTCACATTAATTGTATTCCGTAGAACCAATGGAAAGTTGTCTCTGGGATGTGGCAAGAGGTCGAAGATTAACATTTAATTTAATTTAAATATAAAACAGCGAAATGACATTATATTACTGTCTAAAAGTGTTATTTTAATTACACATTAATCTTAAACTTTAAATTAAAGAGTTTCAGTGAAGATATTATTCAGAAGAGTAGAAGGAGTTGCCAAATAGAAAGTGCTTTATTTCAAACGTTAACTCCATCATATTATCTACACGTTAGTTAATGTGCTCTGTAGTTTGTTGAAAACATCATATCTGCCTTCTTTCTGTACTGCTGCACAGTGAAATAATATATTTGGTACAGCTAAGTAAAAATTCGGGCTCCTTCTTTGGAGAAGCAAGAAGCAGAGGAAAGTGAGTTAAAATCTTAATAGACGAGGGGAATTTCAACTAGCAGTGTCCATCGCTATTGCAGTATTACGGGCGCACCACGAACTGGTTACCTCACCCTGTAACCGCACTGGGTAGCCTGAGTCGTCAGGCCACCGATGAAGCAAAAAGATGGAGTAGCTACGACACGAACAGCTTGATTTCCTATTTTCAAGTCGCAGTAGTGTTATGGAATGGGTCGAAGAAGTAGATACGGTAGCGCAACAAACACGGGCCAGTCTCATGTAAATACTGCTCATTTTCCAGTGGGGATACGTTGGACTGCAGCTAACCAGCCTCGAGGAGGAACCTACAAGCAAGTCTACCATCTGCTACTCTAGCTGTATACAGTTCTATGGAACAGAAAGTCCTTCCCTGGGGACTTGAACACTCTATTAGCCACAACACAACAATCCATCCCGAGCATGGTGTGTAGTACTTCGCTGCCTTCGATCAGTGGCCTAATTTACAGGGCCAGGCCTGCAGCTGCTCCTCTGTCCTCGCGGGGGTGTGCAGTCTCCAACTCCCGCTTCCTGCTTCTAGGGGCAGACACCTCTGCTGCTCGTCGGAAACCGTCATTGTGAAGCACGACTTCACAAATGACTCCGTGTGTAGTACTTGGCTGCCTATGATCAGTGGCCTACCTCACAGGGCAAGATGTGCAGCTACTCCTCCATCATCATGGGGTGTGCAGTCTCCAACGCCCACCTCCTGCTTCTATGGGCAGACACCACTGATACTCGTCAGAAACCTCAGTGTGATTTAGAACAACTTTACATATAAAGCAGTGTGTAGTACTTGGCTGCCTTCGATCAGTGGCGTACCTTACAGGGCCAGATGTGCAGCTGCCCCTCCATCATCATAGGGGTGTGCAGTCTCCATCGGCCACGTCCTGCTTCTATGGGCAGACACCACTGCTGCTCATCAGAAGCCACAGTGGTTTGGAACAACTTCACAAATAACACTGTGTGTAGTACTTGGCTGCCCTCGATCAGTGGCCTACCATACAGGGCCAGATGTGTAGCTGCTCCTCCATCATCATGGGGGTGTGCAGTCTCCAACACCCACCTCCTGCTTCTCTGGGCAGACACAACTGCTGCTCGTCAGAAACCTCAGTGTCATTTAGAACACCTTCACACATAGCACTGTGTGTAGTACTTGTCCGCCTTCGATCAGTGGCCTACCTTACAGGGCCAAACATGCAGCTGCTCCTCCATCATAATAGCATTACAATTAGGCACAGGTTCCTCTCCAGATCTGAGCATGGGCAATTCTATCCTACCAGCGTTCATCAAACTTAATTTTCCCCGAGAAAGGTCGATTACTGCGTCCCTTTCTCTCAAAAAATCTACCCCCAAAATGCAGGCTACCCTTAAACCCTTTACTACCAGGAATGAGCACGCTATGGCTTCTTCCCCTATATACATCTCTACCCGCACTTACTACTCTAAAAGGTCCATTGTACACCAATTGCCACTTGCTATTCTGTTTCAAGGATGCCGAGGACTTAGGATGATTGCGTAAGAGTACCAAGTCCCCAACACTAAATTTTTGGTTATTCGTCACATGTCGATTATATTTTTCTTTCCTTTTCTGAGCGCACCTGGTAAGGTTGCACCCTGCTTTTCTTATCTTCTCTTCCTTAGGCTCAGGAATGACTGGGACCTTAGGCAAAGGTGCCAGCCACTCATTCAGAACTCTATTATTATAGCAGTGGTGTCTGCCCATAGAAGCAGGAAGTGGGCGTTGGAGACTGCACACCCCCCGTGGCGATGGAGGAGCTGCTGCACGTCTTGTCCTGTGAGGTAGGACACTGATCTTAAGCAGCCAAGTACTACACGCGGTGTCATTTGTGAAGTAGTGCTAGATCACAATGCGGCTTCTGACGAGCAGCAGTAGCGTCTGCCCAGAGAAGCAGGAGGTGGGTGTTGGAGACAAAAATTAACAATATTGTTGTGCAAGCGATCGTAGATACAGGTGCTACTGTCAGTGTCATGAGTATGGACTTATTCAAAGTACTGGGGAAAGAAAGGCGTATGCTGACTTTTCCTGTGAACAATTGTAAAGTCACTGGAGCCATAAGTGCACAGCGCGTTGACTACAGAGATACACTTTGTCCTAAGGTGAAAACTTGCGTGTGACTAATGACAAGTCATGACATGGTGAAAAATATTGTGTGCCCATAAAACGTGTTACTGTGACAACGAAACATTGTGCAAACCAGACTAGTGAAGGCCTACTGAATAATAACTGCCAATAACTGTGTGCGTTTATTTTTCCCACAGCAGGAAAAATGCCCATAAGGATAGTACACTGTTTGTGAACTTGTTGCATCTTTGCTGGAGCACTACAAGAAGACGTCACACGGGCTCGGGCGAGCTGATATACAACGCGCATCCGGCTACATCAGCCATGCAGCGGCCGCAGCAGCCCGTAGCAGACCAGACAGCCACACGCCTCTCCGCGCCGTAGCTGTCAACACTCCCTGGCAAACTGACGCTATTAATGAACAAGAGTTTATTTGTACCATATACGCCGCTCTGAGCAAGTTGTATATACCGTAATTCTTGAACAAAAAATATTATTGAATTTTGTGTAAGAGACATTTGTTATTATCGTAATATTTTTTGTAGTAATATTCTCTCTCTGTATTTAGGATAGTAATTTTTCTATATTTATTATGTGATTGTGAAATGTGTCAGTATCTGCGATAACAGAGATGTGAAATTTAGCCAGAGGAGATTAATATTGTCAAATTACAAAGAAATGTTAATAGTCAGCAGTAGTATAAAAGAACCATGTACAGCGTATTCTTTGGTCTTCTCCGTGTAGAGCTGAATGCGAGAGGAAGCTGTGTCGAAGCGATTTATGAATAGGTAGACTTCTTTTGTCTGTATCTAGATTTAGCCGCCATTAGAGGAGGCGTTACAAATTAATGTGAGTTCAATTATTGTTTGATCTAAATATATCAGAATTTATCAAAAATGTGTATTATTAATGTAAATTAGCTTGCTAATGCCATCTATAAAATTTCTTTAAAGAATTTTCAGCATTTTTAGCGGTGTTGCTGGGCTGTGCCGCGACCGATCGATTTGCAGCGGCGGCACATTTAAAAAATTGTTCCGCTAAAGGAAAAATCAACCAAACCCGTAAATCGGGAACAGATAGATAAAAATTAACAGTGAATTAAGAAATTGTTCTTCTTTTACAGTGATCCTGAGACTGATGAATTTTAAACTAATTATACGTTTGTGCATTCGTAGGCGGATAGTTAATGTTAGTTAACATTGAAATTTAACAATTTTGGTTCTTTCAAATAACTTAAATGTATAGCGAAGTAGGTTTGATCAGTGATAATTAAATGTCGGCTTGGCAATAATTAACCATTTTCTGCTCTTGTGTTCCATAGCTAACGCCGGGATAGAATACAGTAAATATATAACAAAGAAACAAAATCCACTGCATTTAGAAAATGTGTGCCAGGGCCGAATTATGTAAAGGATTTAATTCTCAACTAAATATTCTTAATCACTTAATTAACTAAAAGCAATAATTATTATACTATCTTTAACGAAAATAAAAGCAATTTCGTTAAAAACACCCACCTCCTGCTTCTCTGGGCAGACGCTACTGCTGCTCGTCAGAAGCCGCATTGTGATTTAGCACTACTTCACAAATGACACCGCGTGTAGTACTTGGCTACTTAAGATCAGTGTCCTACCTCACAGGACAAGACGTGCAGCTGCTCCTCCATCGTCACGGGGATGTGCAGTCTCCAACATCCGCTTCCTGCTTCTATGGGCAGATACCACTGCTACTCATCAGAAACCTCAGTGTCATTTAGAACAACTTTACAAATAAAGCTGTGTGTAGTACTTAGCTGCGTTCGATCAGTGGCCTACCTTACAGGGCCATACGTTCAGCTGCTCCTCCATCATCATGAGGTGTGCAGTCTCCAACGTCCACCTCCTGCTTCTATGGGAAAACACCTCTGCTGCTTGTCGGAAGCGGTCATTGTGAAGCACGACATTGTGATTTGGCATGACTTCACAAATGACACCGTGTGTAGTACTTGGCTGCCTATGATCAGTGGCCTACCTCACAGGGCAAGACGTGCAGCTGCTTCTCCATCATCATCGGGTGTGCAGTCTCCTACGCCCACCTCCTGCTTCTGTGGGCAGACACCACTGCTGCTCATCAGAAACCGCATTGTGATTTAGCACGACTTCGTAGATGACAGAGTGTGTAGTACTTAGCTGCCTATGATCAGTGGGCTACCTCACAGGGCAAGACGTGCAGTCGCTTCTCCACCATCACGGGGGTGTGCAATCTCCAATGCCCACTTCCTGCTTCTATGGGCAGACACCACTGCTACTCTTCAGTAACCTCAGTGTGATTTAGAACAACTTGACAAATAAAGCTGTGTGTAGTATTTGGCTGCCTTCGATCAGCGGCCTACCTTACAGGGCCAGATGTGCAGCTGCTCCTCTATAATCACCGGGGTGTGCAGTCTCTAACTCCACCTCCTGCTTCTATGGGCAGACACCACTGCTACTCGTCAGAAACCTCAGTGTGATTTAGAACAACTTGACAAATAAAGCTGTGTGTAGTATTGGCTGCCTTCGATCAGTGGCCTACCTTACAGGACCATATGTGCAGCTGCTCCTCTATAATCACCGGGGTGTGCAGTCTCTAACTCCACCTCCTGCTTCTATGGGCAGACACCACTGCTACTCGTCAGAAACCTCAGTGTGATTTAGAACAACTTTACATATAAAGCAGTGTGTAGTACTTGGCTGCCTTCGATCAGTGGCGTACCTTACAGGGCCAGACGTGCAGCTGCTCCTCCATCATTATGGGGGTGTGCAGTCTCCTACGCCCACCTCCTGCTTCTATGGGCAGACACCACTGCTACTCGTCAGAAACCTCAGTGTGATTTACAACAACTTCGCAAGTAACACTGTGTGTAGTACTTGGCTGCCTACGATCAGTGGCCTACCTTACAGGGCCATACGTGGAGCTGCTCCTCCACCATCACCGGGGTGTGCAGTCTGCAACGCCCACCTCCTGCTTCTATGGCCAGACTCCACTGTTGCTCGACGGAAGTCGGAGTGTGATTTAGCTCGACTTCACAAATGGCACACATAGTCGTCAGCTTGTGGTATTCATGCAGCTGACGCCTGAAGCTGTTTCACTACCTGCTCTTGTCAGTGCAGCGTCCATGTGGATCAGATGGTGCAGTCGACGTCTTCCTCATGAACTTTACGCTGTTTCAGCTTTGTTGCCGCAGGCAGCCTGGGACGCCATCGCATCATCTTTGTTGACCAACGTATGTTGGTTCTTTAACAGTGTTTTCTTAACACCCATATAGCGTCAGACAGGCACCCACGCATCAGACTGTTATTCACACATATCCTGGGGTGGTGGCCTAGGGCATCCTTACCTCGACCTACTGTTGACCACTGTTCTATGTTATGTCCGATACTGGGCGCTACAAGACTGATGTTAACACCTTGAGACTTTTGTAGGATCGTTTTTCACCCTAGTGTCATGTTCATGATTTCAATTTTTTTTGTGATGAGATATACGTTAATGACCAAGGACAATGATGAATATATATGTATTGTAAAGGCAAAATACCTTTCTGTAGCAACCATTACAGGATCACTTTATCGTCGATCTGTTTGTCCCACTGTTAAGAACCCTTTCCCTCAGGAATTAAATTCTACGGTTCCAAGGTATGGTTCTTTGGGAGTGTCAAAATTTTAAGATTCTATGTCAGTGCAGTCAAAAGATACGGCCATTTATGACACAAATTCTGATAATCGTCAACTCACCCGTCAAAACCTGTAGTGTCTTTCCCATTGAACTAGCATCATGTTACTTGGGAAGAAGAAAAGTTTCACAGTACACATTGAGCCGTGCTCACTCCCAATTATGCGTTTTCGTGAACTTCGCTGTCTATCTGTGTTTGGTTTCCCGCCTTTGTTGCGGTTACGTCGTGGTTCTTCTTCCTTCTACGTGTGGCAGCAGTGATGTGTATCGATATTTGCCCCGTGTACCATCTTTGGGTTGGTGCATATTGTTTCCGGCTAGGGGGTCCGGAGGCAGCCGGTCGCTTGTTGCGGACGAGGGAAGTTATCTCCACGCGGTTCTGTTGGCTGGGTCCGTTGGCAGCTCCTGCGCAGTGTCGAAGCGTGTGTGGAGCTGTCCGATCGCTACGAGCTTCGTGGTTCACCGACCCAGGACGTCAAAGTAGAGTAGTGGTTTCAACTACCCAAGACACGTCTTTTCATGTTGTGGTGGTTCGTTTCGGTGGTTTGCTGTTGGGGAGGTTTTCCTGTGAGCAACACCGAGTATTTCTACTGTTGAAATTTAGCCGCCATGTGGTGCAATTAACTTTTAGTTGACTACAATCAGAGTGCACCAGTCGAATTTTCTGCCTTGTGGCCGTTAGTGTTCTGGTTACCTGCCCTGGGCACTGACATAAATTGAGGCAGTGTTCTTTGGGTGAAGTTAACTATATTACCGTGTTTCAAATTCAAGTGCACCAGCGGAATTTTTCTGCCTAGTGGCCGTTAGTGTTCCGGTTACCTGCCTTGGCCACTAACGAATTGCACGCAGCGTCCTTTCCTCACCTATTGTCGCTGTCCAACATGGTGTGTAATTTTGACAGCTAATACACACTCCATCGTGGATTATCACGTTTGTAAACTTTTCTGTTTGAGTTCTCATATACCGATTGGTGGCAAGCAAGTCGTTGTGTTGGTCGGTCTGTGGCTGGTTGGGTTCCGACGGATCAAGTGTAGTTAGGTTCACCACCTGTCTCGCCCAAGTGAACGAGGGTAGACCGACCCCCCTGGAGGCTTCTGAGGGCCACCGGTGGTTAATTATGTTTTTAGCTGCTTAAAATTTAAGGCTTATGGTTATTTTTTCTATTCATCTCAAAAATTTTGCAAAGTTAATTCTTTAATTTATTTTTCAAGCTTGCGGTCTTCTGCCTTCAAAAGATTATGGTAATATATTTTAAATTTTTGAAACTTAATTGTGGCCTTCAGCCTTTGGTATTGCACCTTGCATGTGTTTGTTCTATCTACTTTGCTGTGATGTTTTTTTAAATTATTTTATTGCTGTCTTAACTGGATTTTTATCTCGTTGCTTTGTTACGATTTCTTGTTTGGAGGCCTTCAGCCGTGAAAGAGTTGCATTCGGTAAAGGTCCGGCTATGTGCCGCTTTGGTTGTAAAAGCGTTATTAAATTACAGTAAGTTACAATTAGAAGGTGAAACTGACCCCAACCTTATTTGGCCCTTTCCACAATCGTAATCACCTCTTCTGCCCAGCGGGTTTAGAGGGCATATCACAAATAAACTAAAAATAATCTGAAAATTGTTAATTTGTAATTACATCAAATGGGAAAATTATTTTTTTTGTTATTTTTATGTCTGTTTGGCTGTTGACCTTTTTTTTTCTCAGGAGCATGCATGCGTATAAAGCTCAATTTTATGGCACATACTGACATGCAAACATAAAATGTAGGCTGCAGTCACGTTTTAGTAAGTAAATAAAAATATTTTATTAAATCTTCTCTCTCTACGTATATAAATTGAAGTTCCATTCTCGCTTCTATGTCCGGAATAGTTTCAGTAACTATTGTAGAGATTATGATATGGTCTTGGAATTCCCACGATCGATATCTAGCCAAAAGGCATAAATCTTCGAGATTCTCTATTCCCGGGATGGACGAAGTATCTGTATACATAATTAAGTTTGTACGAAGCCCTCACTATGGAAGTTCTACTCGCACTTGGCAAATTCTTTTAAGAGATCCCGTTTTTGAGTTAATACCAGATATTTCATAACACGTTTCTGTATTCCGATAATACTATCCACATAAATTGTCGAACCTCAGAAAAAGTCTTCATGTCATCAGTTTCTAGAAATAGGCGGACTAAATTGTTCGGTAATTATGTGTAGGGCAAACAAAGCTGAATCAGGCCGCTTATTAATTCCAGGTAATGCGTTTTTCAGTTGAGATTGTGCTCTCTAGTAGCAAACACTTAACACTTCGTACTAATTGTAATTCATTGTTCGAGAAATTTATTTTTATAGCTTATGGAGCTATATGAGATGTAATGAACTGTATTTACTGGGTATTGTTAAAATTCAACGATAATCCATCTTCCTAGTGACATGTGTTGACATTCGAGTAAACTTGTCTATGAAAATACAGTGAACAGGTGAGAATATCTCTCCGATCATTCGTTGAACTGCTGAACTTTATTTTATTAACTTAATAAAAAGGTCCCCCCATGAACCATGGACCTTGCCGTTGGTGGGGAGGCTTGCGTGCCTCAGCTATACAGATGGCCGTACCGTAGGTGCAACCACAACGGAGGGGTATCTGGTGAGAGGCCAGACAAACATGTGGTTCCTGAAGAGGGGCAGCAGCCTTTTCAGTAGTTGCAGAGGCAACAGTCTGGATGATTGACTGATCTGGCCTTGTAACATTAACCAAAACGGCCTTGCTGTGCTGGTACTGCGAACGGCTGAAAGCAAGAGGAAACTACAGCCGTAATTTTTCCCGAGGACATGCAGCTTTACTGTATGATTAAATGATGATGGAGTCCTCTTGGGTAAAATATTCCGGAGGTAAAAGAGTCCCCCATTCGGCTCTCCGGGCGGGGACTACTCAAGAGGACGTCGTTATCAGGAGAAAGAAAACTGGCATTCTACGGATCGGAGCGTGGAATGTCAGATCCCTTAATCGGGCAGGTAGGTTAGAAAATTTAAAAAGGGAAATGGATAGGTTAAAGTTAGATATAGTGGGAATTAGTGAAGTTCGGTGGCAGGAGGAACAAGACTTCTGGTCAGGTGACTACAGGGTTATAAATACAAAATCAAATAAGGGTAATGCAGGAGTAGGTTTAATAATGAATAAAAAAATAGGAGTGCGGGTTAGCTACTACAAACAGCATAGTGAACGCATTATTGTGGCCAAGATAGACACAAAGCCCATGCCTACTACAGTAGTACAAGTTTATATGCCAACTAGCTCTGCAGATGATGAAGAAATTGATGAAATGTATGACGAGATAAAAGAAATTATTCAGGTAGTGAAGGGAGACGAAAATTTAATAGTCATGGGTGACTGGAATTCGTCAGTAGGAAAAGGGAGAGAAGGAAACATAGTAGGTGAATAAGGATTGGGGGGAAGAAATGAAAGAGGAAGCCGCCTTGTAGAATTTTGCACAGAGCATAACTTAATCATAGGTAACACTTGGTTCAAGAATCATGAAAGAAGGTTGTATACCTGGAAGAATCCTGGAGATACTAAAAGGTATCAGATAGATTACATAATGGTAAGACAGAGATTTAGGAACCAGGTTTTAAATTGTAAGACATTTCCAGGGGCAGATGTGGATTCTGACCACAATCTATTGGTTATGAATTGCAGATTGAAACTGAAGAAACTGCAAAAAGGCGGGAATTTAAGGAGATGGGACTCGGATAAACTGAAATAACCATGGGTTGTAGAGAGTTTCAGGGAGAGCATAACGGAGCAATTGACAGGAATGGGGGAAAGAAATACAGTAGAAGAAGAATGGGTAGCTCTGAGGGATGAAGTAGTGAAGGCAGCAGAGGATCAAGTAGGTAAAAAGACGAGGGCTAATAGAAATCCTTGGGTAACAGAAGAAATATTGAATTTAATTGATGAAAGGAGAAAATATAAAAATGCAGTAAATGAAGCAGGCAAAAAGGAATACAAACGTCTCAAAAATGAGATCGACAGGAAGTGCAAAATGGCTAAGCAGGGATGGCTAGAGTACAAATGTAAGGATGTAGAGGCTTGTCTCACTAGGGGTAAGATAGATACTGCCTACAGGAAAATTAAAGAGACCTTTGGAGAGAAGAGAACCACTTGCATGAATATCAAGAGCTCAGATGGCAACCAAGTTCTAAGCAAAGAAAGGAAGGCAGAAAGGTGGAAGGAGTATATAGAGGGTTTATACAAGAGCGATGTACTTGAGGACAATACTATGGAAATGGAAGAGGATGTAGATGAAGATGAAATGGGAGATAAGATACTGCGTGAAGAGTTTGACAGAACACTGAAAGACCTGAGTCGAAACAAGGCCCCGGGAGTAGACAACATTCCATTAGAACTACTGATGGCCTTGGGAGAGCCAGTCATGACAAAACTCTACCATCTGGTGAGCAAGATGTATGAGACAGGCGAAATACCCTCAGACTTCAAGAAGAATATAATAATTCCAATCCCAAAGAAAAAAGGTGTTGACAGATGTGAAAATTACAGAACTATCAGTTTAATAAGTCACAGCTGCAAAATACTAACGCGAATTGTTTACAGACGAATGGAAAACCTGGTAGAAGCGGACCTCGGGGAGGATCAGTTTGGATTCCGTAGAAATGTTGGAACACGTGAGGCAATACTAACCTTACGACTTATCTTAGAAGAAAGATTAAGAAAAGGCAAACCTACATTTCTAGCATTTGTAGACTTAGAGAAAGCTTTTGACAACGTTAACTGGAATACTCTCTTTCAAATTCTGAAGGTGGCAGGGGTAAAATACAGGGAGCGAAAGGCTATTTACAATTTGTACAGAAACCAGATGGCAGTTATAAGAGTCGAGGGGCATGAAAGGGAAGCAGTGGTTGGGATAGGAGTGAGACAGGGTTGTATCCTCTCCCCGATGTTATTCAATCTGTGTATTGAGCAAGCAGTAAAGGAAACAAAAGAAAAATTCGGAGTAGGTATTAAAATTCATGGAGAAGAAGTAAAAACTTTGAGGTTTGCCGACGACATTGTAATTCTGTCAGAGACAGCAAAGGACTTGGAAGAGCAGTTGAACGGAATGGACAGTGTCTTGAAAGGAGGATATAAGAAGAACATCAACAAAAGCAAAACGAGGATAATGGAATGTAGTCAAATTAAATCGCGTGATGCTGAGGGGATTAGATTAGGAAATGAGACACTTAAAGTAGTAAAGGAGTTTTGCTATTTAGGGAGTAAAATAACTGATGATGGTCGAAGTAGAGAGGATATAAAATGTAGACTGGCAATGGCAAGGAAATCGTTTCTGAAGAAGAGAAATTTGTTAACATCGAGTATAGATTTAAGTGTCAGGAAGTCGCTTCTGAAAGTATTTGTATGGAGTGTAGCCATGTATGGAAGTGAAACATGGACGATAACCAGTTTGGGCAAGAAGAGAATAGAAGCTTTCGAAATGTGGTGCTACAGAAGAATGCTGAAGATAAGGTGGGTAGATCACGTAACTAATGAGGAGGTATTGAATAGGATTGGGGAGAAGAGAAGTTTGTGGCACAACTTGACTAGAAGAAGGGATCGGTTGGTAGGACATGTTTTGAGGCATCAAGGGATCACAAATTTAGCATTGGAGGGCAGCGTGGAGGGTAAAAATCGTAGAGGGAGACCAAGAGATGAATACACTAAGCAGATTCAGAAGGATGTAGGTTGCAGTAGGTACTGGGAGATGAAGAAGCTTGCACAGGATAGAGTAGCATGGAGAGTTGCATCAAACCAGTCTCAGGACTGAAGACCACAACAACAACAATAGAAAGGTCAAGTTGAATTGCTTTATTTTTAAGAAATTGGAGAACAAATTAGAAATTATGAATTTACACTCAAAAGTAATTTTCAGACGAACAGGTTTTACTTTCTATATTAGTTTTTCATCAACGTTGGACACTTATCTTAGCAGGTTATAATACCGCCAGCGCAACGCAGTTTTCTTTGCCTGAGCGTTATAGGTGAGAGTGAAGTTATTGGGGTCTGTCCAATAATGAAAACTTCCTAATATCACGAAGCCTACCGTGAAGGCGACAGAAACTCAGCTGTCTGATTTATCTAGGCAACTATGGGACGACATCCTCCCGCAGCACCAATAACGCCTTCCACAATTCTCCTCATTGTTAAATAAGTCCTCATTGTTAAGTAACTCAGGCAAATACCGATAACCAATAAACAAAAGAGGTGGAGGGCGCATATTTTTCACTTGCTTGTTGGCAGAAACTATTTGAATGCCTGTCCTGATTATTTATCTGGTGTTAACGATTCTCAATCTTAACATCATTCGTTATTGAGAGTATTTGAAGTGAAACAGTAAATATTTTAGGAGCAGGTAGTGTAGGCTAATTCGAGTAAGGCCTTATATGTAACACTTGTACAGGTTTTTTTTTTCTTTTTTTTTTTTGGTTACTGATACACAACTATTAGAATGTAACCTAACCAGTGTTGAGCAACGTCACAAATTTACGTTAAAGTTGATTTGCATAAAATTGCAGCTCTGACTTCAATGCAATTTCGAATTCTCTTGACAACAGCACGTGTAACTCTTGTGAGGTCCTTTTGTCAGTCTTCCATGACGACAGCATTATGATAATGCGGACGATCGGTTTGCCCCCTGTATTTGCTTCTTCTTGGTAGATTTCGAGTTTCGACGACCCCCAAGGCCAAATCTAATAGGTCAAGGTATTGGGATCTTGATGGGCAAGAAACATGATCATTTCTGCTGATATATATTTTGGGGATGTTAAGTGTCCTATCTATATATAAAGTTCAACTGCATTTCCTTTGATGGATATTTAAGTTGTATTTTATGCCATTGTATCGAAATTAGTCATTACGGTAGATGTGCAGTGATTGAAAGAATTATCCGCAGTACCATTTTCCACGGAGAAGCAATATGGGCGCCACTACTTAGCAACAGAATTTTGGATTTGGATTTTTGTACTGACTGCCTAAGAAAAAAATTTTAGAATTTAAATTTAGACTAAAACGCAGAATTTTACTTTCGAATTCACCGAACGCACTCACAAAGCTTTTCGTGCACGTTCCTTCAGCTTTTCCTTCTCAACAAGGCTTTGACTTTTGTTTTAACTTATAACGAACCTACGCCAAACCTGAGTTTATTCCAGTTTTACAATGTTGAAATAACTTACAGAAATGCAGTCGACTGACGCCTTCAACAACCGCTGACAAGTGCGCACCTTATAATCTTCAGGGCACAAATGCAGCAAGAAAGAGCTGTACTAGGAAATTTAAAACTTCGATATAGAGAGACATATCTGGAAAGATAACACCCACACTCACACCTAGAAACTCCCCCCCCCCCCCCCCCCCCCCCGCCTCACATACACAAATACACAAGAAAGTCAGTATGAATTGTATCACCCTGTCATTCCTTTGAACATGTTATGCCACGAAATACGTTTCTCACTGATTTCAGATCACCTTCTATTCCGATCCTATTCCCGTCTGATCTTCAGCGTTGTTCTGTGACATGATATTTCGAAAGCTTCAATTCTCTTCTTGTTTGTACTGTTCCCTAAAAAAAAAAAAAAAAAAAAAAAAAAAGTGGCCTTTGTTTCTTGCTACATAATGATGGACCGTCTGAAATTCTACATAAGTCTATTTCGCTTACTGTCATTATGAGTGGTAAATATTGTTGATCGCTTGAGATACGTAAAATATAGCAGACTCGGACAGGGATTAACTTTTTTTCCCATCGTGTTTCGTTCCGTGTGTCATAGGTTCCACAAATTGTCATTGGTGACTTACTTCAGTTTTGCTTTTTGGGAAGAGTGACATTATTCATTTTACTGTTACCATGGTAAATGTGAGCTAGCCTTTCGAAAAAAAGAAGAAAAACTAATCTACAATTGGAGAAATGAGTATCTCTTTGACCAGTGCTTACACTTAAGCTACAATTGTCGTTAGCATTCCGTCTTTTGCATTAATAAGATTATGAGCAAACATCAGCATTGAGGCTGTTAACCATATCATCTTGTACAAACTACTATACCAGCTCCAAGTTGCTCTGACTTAAGTGTTCAGTTTATTCATTTTCAAAAATCTGTGTTCTTTTTAAATCAATTGTAAATAGTCCTTAAAATTCTATTATCACTTCTTCTTAGGGAAAGGTATTATCTAAGTAGAAATAATTCAGTCAACTGCGTATTTTATTTAAACTGTTTCAAATCCAGTTACTTTTTCTCACGACAATGTAAAATTATTTTGCACATAAATGTCAATATCAGAATATTATCTAGGAAAAATAATTCGACCTAGTATGTTACAAAACGACAGGTATAAAAACAGGTTCTTCCAGGGCTTATACGTCGGGTTCTATTGGTGAGGTAGGGTCAAGTGTTTTGGAGAGTCCTTGTGCTAGAGACCAACGATCGTCTTAGAGTCACTGTACTGCAGTACAGGGTCCAATTATGAGTATTACGGACTTCCTCTTGCTTGAGCAAATGTAGCAAATCGATTGGTTCGTTTTGCATTTCATGAGGTCTACGGTGGGCCTTAAGAGGCTTATGGAGGCACCACTAATTCATGAGCGGTGTCTTATAAAACCCCATAAAGGGTGTTTTTAAATTGTTTCATACCGAACACGAGATTTGGATTCCAAGACGACTTTCCAAAGAAAGTGGCTAAAGTTCTTACGATATGTTCCTAATGTGCGGCACTCGAAAGATTTTCAAAATTTTCTTGATATTTTTAGTCATTTACGAAATACACGGGTACAAAGTTATCTTACTTCTACATATAAAACACGCACGTGACAACGGTATGAAGAGAAATATAAACAACTGTAGAAAATTGCTCAAATCTTAACGGTATACTCTACAGGCATCTCTCTAAAAGTACCATCTTCCCGTTTTCAAAAATATTTATTAGTTCATGGGTGGTTCATTACAAACTCCAAAAGGCGTTTTTTACCATTTTTCATACCAAAACCGTGCCGTCGCTTCCAGCACAGCTGTGCACAAGAAATGAGTAAATCTCTTAAAACATCGTAAGATCCTGATTTCGAAAAACGTTGAAAATTTTTTGATAACCTTATCCGTTCCCGAGATAGAGACCTTCATGTTACCTTACGTGTACACTAAACATCCGGTGTGAAGCGAAATCTAAATAATAAGTGGCCGCATTAAATTGCTCAAATATTAACTTTAAATTTTCTAGGCATTTATCTACAAGTGTCACTTTCCAGTTTAAAAACATCTTTATCCGTTATCGAGAAACACCAGAACTGAGCCGCAGATTCCAAGAAGGTTAGGCACAGCAAATGAGTGTATTTTTTACGATATATTCTTAAGATGCCTGTGTGGGAAAGCCTAGAAAATTTTAGTTATATCTTTATACGTTTCGAGGTACAGACGTCCAAACTTACCCCACCTGTACATTTGAAATACATTTGTAAAATCCGATGCGAAGCGAAAACGTAGTTGACAAAGTGAGGTAGCGCCGAAATGGAAATGAAATGAGCGTGCGGCATTGTGGATCTTGAGTCCACCATTCGGGGAAGTTCGGCGGCCGAAGGCAAGTACTTATTGCATTCGACGCCACATTGGGCGACTTGCGAGTCGGAGATGAGGAGGAAATGATGGCGACACAACACTCAATCCCTCAGCGGAGAAAATCTCCTGTCTCAAACGGGAATCGAACCCAGACCCCTTGGCTTGGCATTCCACCGCGCTGACTACTCAGCTAAGGGGGGCGGACAAGTAGCGCCGGGAAATATGCAATAAAAGGGTTGTGGGAACCCCTGGTTGTAGTGCTGAAGCTCATGCAGAATTTTTGTAAATTCAGTCTAAACCGTAAAATTGATTTCCATTATTTGAGTTTCACATAAAACTATCAATTTTATTTGCCCATAAAGTTCTTTTCATATGAGTGACATACCCTACTGTGGCTCTTTGTCACTATCATAGACTCTGCCTCTCGTTATTATTGGTTCTCACCGACTTACACTTTCTGTCTCTTTATTCCTCTCCCACTGGCACTGTCCCCTTCACTGTTCTCCTAGCACTGTTCTGTCACTCTCAACTATGTTGCACTACCACTGTGTTCCTGTTTTTTTTTTCTCACAGTTCCATTGTCTTTCGCTTTTTCTGTAGCACGACCACTGTCTACTATCTACCAGTATTTATTACTTAGCCATCTCCTCCCTACCGCCATTGTCTCCTTCTCTATTGGCATAATAAACGTTGAATATGTTCGGGGGCCAAAATATTTGGGAAACTTTTTAAGGTGCTGAGGAAGGTGGAATGAGGCAGTTGGTACCTCACAGAGTCTTCTAAACAGGAGCATGTTCGCCTTTTCTGTGTTCTGATAGGAGCATTTTTCTGCTGGTACACATGCATTTTACGTTAGTTCTATAGACTATGATATTGAATAATTCCAGACTTTTTCATTATATCTCAGTATAGTGCGTTGGAACTATGAGTTTTGTTATTGTGCATACAGCGTAATAATAATCAGCGTATAGCGTAGTTGCAGACGTGGTTTCCATAAATTTTTCATCATGTTCAACTTCCAGTATAGTTATCTTATTGACATCATTCTGAAATTTATGGTTTTTAATCTATGGGTAACGATTTCATTTGTGCAGAGACATTTTAGACACGATCACTCTGCTACAGCGGCAGTACTCAGTCCTATATAGAACCGAACAAACGGTTTAATTTTTCGAGCTTAATACAACTCATTTGCTTCTGGCCCATTCACACCTTACCATGGAATCTCTTACATGATATCTAGATGTGATTATCCTATTGCCATATCCCTCAGTTCAGTACTAAGACTCCACCCAGATCAGTAGCACATATGTGATGCCTAATTAAATTATAATAGTTCACTTTCTTAAGAAACGTGAAAATCGGCATTGCTAAGTGACTATCCCAGATGGAATTGGGAACCAGTTGCAGGTTGCCTATCTGACGCCTTCCGATGGAATCAAAAAAATTTTTTTTCAATATTTCGTGTAGATACTAATAGAATCTAAAATCTAATTTAAAATGCTGTCATAGTCTATTTTATAACAGGACAACATTATATTAAAAGTTTAATTCAATAAAACAAGCGTTACTAACTGCGTGTTTCTCTTGAGGCAACGTAACTGACAGCGCGCAAATATTCGCAATTTATTCATCGAGTACTTTAAAATGAGAGCACTAAGTAACTTCCAACAAACTCGACTATTAATTTCAAACCTTTAAGAAACATTTTCTCACTGGCAACCCCTTCCCCCCCCCCCCCCCCCCACACCAAACAAACGCGCGCGCGCGCGCACACACACACACACACACACACACACACACACACACACACACACACACTGATGAGATGAAAAGATTAAATCGCTTCGCAACACAGTTTTCAGGTAGTATCCACGGCTACCACAGAATGTACTTGCAAAATTTCATCACTGTAAGACACATAGTTCAGGATATATGACGTCATACATTTGAATGCGTGAAAAGTTAGCCATGACATTTTAATTTACTTACTGTATTCACAATAAACTGTGCAGGCTGTACTTAAATATATTTCTGAATGCACCCGATACGTTATGTCACTCTAAGGCACATAGTTCAAGGGATATGACGTAATAAACTTTGAGATGTGTGAAAAACTTGCTTAAAATGAAGCACAGATTTACCCACACTATATTCACCTAGCCTTTCGCAATGAGAGAACTTAGCGACTACTGTCGAATATTCATCATAATCTCAAACATTTTCTAAGCTTTTTCTCGCTTACATACTTAACCTGAAATATTTAACACGTTAGTAAAGTAATTAGGCGATTGAACATGTTTTACACCCAGAGTTCAATTCTTTATAATATGACGGAAAAAACTCAACACCAAACAATAACTAATGTAAAGTAATGATATTCTACGAATACATTTGTCTAGGTAACAGTTTTCAGTATGAACGTTGTAAGATCGCAAGTTAATATAAGTGCGGGATAAGCTATTGAAAATTTGAAACGCTGGTACGTTAATAACCGGAGTAACCCCCAGAATGTTGCATGAAAGTATGCAAAAGTGCAAGCATTGTGTCGTATAGGTGCCAGACGTGAGTTAACGGGATGGAGTTCCATGCCTGTTGCACTTGGTCGGTAAATACAGGGACGATCAGTGCTGTTTGTGAATGACACTGGAGTTATCGTCCGATCATGTTCCATATATGCTGTATTGGAGACAGCTCTGGTGATCGAGCAGGGGAAGGCAACATGTCGACTCTCTGTAGAGCATGTTAGGTTACAACAGCAGTATGGGGGTGAGCATTATGCTGTTGGAAAACACCCCCTGTAATGCTGTTTATGAATGGCAGCACATCAGGTCGAACCACCAAACTGACATATAACTTTGCACTCAGATTGCTTTGGGTAACTACAAGAGTTCTCCTGATTTCATAGGAAATCGCTACCAGACCATAACTCCAGGTGTAGGACTTGCGTCTCAAGCACGCTGACAGACTGGTCAGACTGTTTATCAACACACTGCCATCAGTGGCACCGAAGCAGAACCAGCTTTCATCAGGGAACACAATAGACCTCGACCTTTCCCCCCAATGAGCTCTCACTTGACACAGCCGAAGCCACAAATGGTAGTGGTTTGGGGTCAGTGCCCTTGAAAAATCGATTTGTGACAGATGTGATTTGTGATAGATCTGAAGCTAACGACAACTGCCCAATCTCACTTCTGATAACTTTATCCAAAATTCCTGAAAAAGTAATGTATTCAAGAGTAGCATCACATATTTGTAAAAATGAAGTACTAACAAAACGTCAATTTGGTTTTCAAAAAGGCTTTTCAACAGAAAATGCTATATAAGCTTTTACTGATCAAATATTGAACGCATTGAGTAACCGAACATCACTCATTGGGATATTTTGTGATCTATCAAAGGCTTTTGATTGTGTGAATCATGAAATTCTTCTAGATAAGCTAAATTACTGTGATATGAATGAGACAGTGGACAAATGGTTTAATTCATACTTATCTGGAAGAATGCAGAAGGTTGAAATTAACAGTACAGATAGTTTGCAAAAACCAGCAGAGTCCTCTAACTGGGGAGGTATCAAGAACAATGTCCCACAGGGTTCAGTCTTGGGTCCCTTATTGTTCTTAGTATATATTAACGACTTGCCACTCTATATTCATGAAGATACATGAAGATGGAATCATATTTTGGGGCACATTGTCACTAAGAGAGAAAGTTTTCATTGCACAAAAGCGTGTAATCAGAATAATAACTTGAGCCCACCCAAGATCATATTGCAGATATTTATTTAAGGAACTCGGGATATTCACAGCATCTTCGCAAAACATGTATTCACTTATCAAATTTATTATCAATAACGCATCTCAGTTCAAAAATAATGGCAAAGTCCATAGCTACAACACTATAAGAAAGGATGATCTTCACTGTTCTGCTTTAAATCTCACTTTGGCACAGAAAGGGGTGAATTCTGCTGTCACAGCTATCTTTGGTCATTTGATAAATAGTATTTAAAGTCTGGCAGATAGCCAACCAACATTTAAAAGCAACTTAGAAGAATTTATGAATGACAACTCCTTCTACTCCATAGATGAATTCTTAGATATGAAGTAGTAACTGTAAAAAAAAATTATTTTATGTAAAGAAAACTTATTTTAAAGTGACACATTCCACATCATTAAGAAATGTCTTATTCATGATCTATGGAACAAGGATTAATGTATGTATGTATGTACAGTTCTTTGTAATACCGAGATACCAACTGCTGCTAAGACTGCTGCTGCAAATGCGGTGCAAGTACCACATGTCTATCCTGAGCCTCGTCTTCTTGCGACCGTACATTCTCGTGAGCACTGCTGCCGGCAATCGTGTGCCGTGTCTACATACCTGCCAAGTCTTTCTGCAGAAGGCACCTCCAGCTCTGCATAGCCCTATTACAATACCTCGATCTGTTAGGTGTTGGTAGTAAAGACTTTGTCCCCTTAAAGGCATTCTTGACTAAAATCAACTCACCATGTCCAGTCTCAAAGGTAACTAACGCTCACTACTGCTACAGAGTGTATTTAAAGCAAACCTGATTTACATCCTCATAGTAGCGCTACTAGGCCAACTCTTATGCGACTAGCGCGAAATCTGAATAAACAATATCTTTCAAATGTAGAAACAGACCTACCAGTTTTCGTGTACGTCACACACTCCATGAGTTCTCACCTCTCTGAAATAATAAAATACATTGCTTTGCACTATCCTTTATTTCGACACTTAAATTTCTCAGCCCCATTTCCCCTACATAAGAACTTCGTACTACTTTTTCTTAACTCGTCATTATTGTTGTTGGGTGAATGTCAGTCTGGGAATTCATTGATTGTACCTGACATTACGTCTTTACTCATCCTTCTAACGTTATATATTCTAGCAACGGTAACTTTAAACATGGTATCTAGAAGTCAAATATGTTTTACGTCAGCTTTTTGTTCATAGTCTGGCAGTTACTTCATCTTTCGGCATTACAATAGTATTTAATTGTTTTGGTTTCAAACTATTGCCTAATGTTTCCTAACTACTCTGTGCCATCATCATCGAAACTTTCTGACAATTCGATTCATAAACCCGTCAGATTGGGTTTTACAGATTTATAGAATGCTATGATTCGGCCTTAGTAACTGCAAATGCGTTGTCAGAACCAGTTATCAATGATACATAACAAGTCTTCATAGATGCAAATGGTTGTACCGTAATTTTATTCAAGTCTGCCGTACTTTCTCCTCCGTTCCTAAGCGATATTTGTCGTAGCAAACGCTATCGGCGTTATCGTAGCGATCTGAGAGTCTTACTCGTGATCACTGGTGAATTATCAGGCGCCTTCCTGTTTACCTCACTCTTATCTGTAGAACTTCACCACAAGCACCCACTCAACGCAGTAGGAGGCTTACATCTGACTATTTCTTGACAGTACAGTTGCACCGATAGTCATAAGCATACACTTAACTTTAATTTTGTTATGTCAACTTTATATTTAGTTTTGGTTCATTATTGTTGGTATTTTATTTACTTATGTAGCGCATGGCGTACAATATTATAGTTTACAAGCCCATACCTTAAACTGATACAACACAGTGTAAGATAATATGAAACAATAAAAGGTGATATGTAATGAAATTTGGAAAGCTGGCAGAAGCTAAAAGAGATTGTCTACTATTTCATATCATAGTCGGATATTGATAGGCTTTACTCACTTAACTGCTACAGGTGTTGCGTCTACAAAGTTATTCCAGGAATCCATAAATTTTCTTCTTGGTCAATAGCGCACAATGTAGTACAGTGTTCTTTCCGATTTCCACAGTCGCATTAGTCATTATCGTCATTGCCCATTTGTGTAGTGTTGCTGTTGTCATGGTGTAGTCTTTTCTGAAGTGACTTTGAGAGAACGAAATTTCTCTTAGTTTTTTCGCTGCAGAGGTTTGGGCTGTCGGATCTGTTTTACCGTCTTCTCCTGGCCATGAAGAGACGTCCACTTATTTTCCCGTTCTTTCTTGGATCATAGATTCAAGGACGAGTTATCTATTGTTTGTTATATTCTAAAGTATCCTGGATACACGAATCAACTGCAGCGGAACTTCATTCCGCCACGGCATAGGACTTCTTTTGAATGTGTTATGCAAAGAACTGGATACATATGGCCTACTTTCTTTCACTAGTTTAATGCTATATATTAATAAATACCGTTACAGCGATTGCACATGTTCTGCTGTGCATTATCCTTGACTTGTTAGTTAAAGGCAATGCACAACATAACGTGGGCTATCGCTGTAGTGTTATTTCTTCATCTCCAGCATTCTTCTCTGCTCTGAAATTTGATGTCGCCAATTGGTGATTCCCCCCCATGAACCATGGACCTTGCCGTTGGTGGGGAGGCTTGCGTGCCTCAGCGATACAGATAGCCGTACCGTAGGTGCAACCACAACGGAGGGGTACAACAATAACAATAACCAAAACGGCCTTGCTGTGCTGGTACTGCGAACGGCTGAAAGCAAGGGGAAACTACAGCCGTAATATTTCCCGAGGGCATGCAGCTTTACTGTATGATTACATGATGATGGCGTCCTCTTGGGTAAAATATTCCGGAGGTAAAATAGTCCCCCATTCGGATCTCCGGGCGGGGACTACTCAAGAGGATGGCGTTATCAGGAGAAAGAAAACTGGCGTTCTACGGATCGGAGCGTGGAATGTCAGATCCCTTAATCGGGCAGGTAGGTTAGAGAATTTAAAAAGGGAAATGGATAGGTTGAAGTTAGATATAGTGGGAATTAGTGAAGTTCGGTGGCAGGAGGAACAAGACTTCTGGTCAGGTGACTACAGGGTTATAAACACAAAAACAAATAGGGGTAATGCAGGAGTAGGTTTAATAATGAATAGGAAAATAGGAATGCGGGTAAGCTACTACAAACAGCATAGTGAACGCATTATTGTGGCCAAGATAGATACGAAGCCCACACCTACTACAGTAGTACAAGTTTATATGCCAACTAGCTCTGCAGATGACGAAGAAATTGAAGAAATGTATGATGAAATAAAAGAAATTATTCAGATTGTGAAGGGAGACGAAAATTTAATAGTCATGGGTGACTGGAATTCGAGTGTAGGAAAAGGGAGAGAAGGATACATAGTAGGTGAATATGGATTGGGGGACAGAAATGAAAGAGGAAGCCGCCTGGTAGAATTTTGCACAAAGCACAACATAATCATAACTAACACTTGGTTTAAGAATCATGAAAGAAGGTTGTATACATGGAAGAACCCTGGAGATACTAAAAGGTATCAGATAGATTATATAATGGTAAGACAGAGATTTAGGAACCAGGTTTTAAATTGTAAGACATTTCCAGGGGCAGATGTGGACTCTGACCACAATCTATTGGTTATGACCTGTAGATTAAAACTGAAGAAACTGCAAAAAGGTGGGAATTTAAGGAGATGGGACCTGGATAAACTAAAAGAACCGGAGGTTGTACAGAGATTCAGGGAGAGCATAACGGAGCAATTGACAGGAATGGGGGAAATAAATACAGTAGAAGAAGAATGGGTAGTTTTGAGGGATGAAGTAGTGAAGGCAGCAGAGGATCAAGTAGGTAAAAGACGAGGGCTAGTAGAAATCCTTGGGTAACAGAAGAAATATTGAATTTAATCGATGAAAGGAGAAAATATAAAAATTCAGTAAGTGAAACAGGCAAAAAGGAATACAAACGTCTCAAAAATGAGATCGACAGGAAGTGCAAAATGGCTAAGCAGGGATCGCTAGAGGACAAATGTAAGGATGTAGAGGCCTATCTCACTAGGGGTAAGATAGATACCGCCTCCAGGAAAATTAAAGAGACCTTTGGAGATAAGAGAACGACTTGTATGAATATCAAGAGCTCAGATGGAAACCCAGTTCTAAGCAAAGAAGGGAAAGCAGAAAGGTGGAAGGAGTATATAGAGGGTCTATACAAGGGCGATGTACTTGAGGACAATATTATGGAAATGGAAGAGGATGTAGATGAAGATGAAATGGGAGATATGATACTGCGTTAAGAGTTTGACAGAGCACTGAAAAACCTGAGTCGAAACAAGGCCCCCGGAGTAGACAATATTCCATTGGAACTACTGACGGCCGTGGGAGAGCCAGTTCTGACAAAACTCTACCATCTGGTGAGCAAGATGTATGAAACAGGCGAAATACCCTCAGACTTCAAGAAGAATATAATAATTCCAATCCCAAAGAAAGCAGGTGTTGACAGATGTGAAAATTACCGAACTATCAGCTTAATAAGTCACAGCTGCAAAATACTAACACGAATTCTTTACAGACGAATGGAAAAACTAGTAGCAGCCAACCTCGGGGAAGATCAGTTTGGATTCCGTAGAAACACCGGAACACGTGAGGCAATACTGACCCTACGACTTATCTTAGAAGAAAGATTAAGGAAAGGCAAACCTACGTTTCTAGCATTTGTAGACTTAGAGAAAGCTTTTGACAATGTTGACTGGAATACTCTCTTTCAAATTCTAAAGGTGGCAGGGGTAAAATACAGGGAGCGGAAGGCTATTTACAATTTTTACAGAAACCAGATGGCAGTTATAAGAGTCGAGGGACATGAAAGGGAAGCAGTGGTTAGGAAGGGAGTAAGACAGGGTTGTAGCCTCTCCCCGATGTTGTTCAATCTGTATATTGAGCAAGCAGTAAAGGAAACAAAAGAAAAATTCGGAGTAGGTATTAAAATTCATGGAGAAGAAATAAAAACTTTGAGGTTCGCCGATGACATTGTAATTCTGTCAGAGACAGCCAAGGACTTGGAAGAGCAGTTGAATGGAATGGACAGTGTCTTGAAAGGAGGATATAAGATGAACATCAACAAAAGCAAAACAAGGATAATGGAATGTAGTCTAATTAAGTCGGGTGATGCTGAGGGAATTAGATTAGGAAATGAGACACTTAAAGTAGTAAAGGAGTTTTGCTATTTGGGGAGCAAAATAACTGATGATGGTCGAAGTAGAGAGGATATAAAATGTAGGCTGGCAATGGCAAGGAAAGCGTTTCTGAAGAAGAGAAATTTGTTAACATTCAGTATTGATTTAAGTGTCAGGAAGTCATTTCTGAAAGTATTCGTATGGAGTGCAGCCATGTATGGAAGTGAAACATGGACGATAAATAGTTTGGACAAGAAGAGAATAGAAGCTTTCGAAATGTGGTGCTACAGAAGAATGCTGAAGATTAGATGGGTAGATCACATAACTAATGAGGAAGTATTGAATAGGATTGGGGAGAAGAGAAGTTTGTGGCACAACTTGACCAGAAGAAGGGATCGGTTGGTAGGACATGTTCCGAGGCATCAAGGGATCACCAATTTAGTATTGCAGGGCAGCGTGGAGGGTAAAAATCGTAGAGGGAGACCAAGAGATGAATACACTAAGCAGATTCAGAAGGATGTAGGTTGCAGTAGGTACTGGGAGATGAAAAAGCTTGCACAGGATAGAGTAGCATGGAGAGCTGCATCAAACCAGTCTCAGGACTGAAGAGCACAACAACAAAAACAACAATTGGTGATTTTACATGTCGATCTACTTCTGAAGAAAGTAGTTTAACAGTTTGTTGAAACGATAGTCAATGGTTGTTAATAAAGCTTTATACCTGTGACTGTTTGGCAGACGTTCTCTAATCATTTATTTGCATTCACCGTTGCTGAACAGTAGCTACGCTCAAAATGTTATGTAAATGTTCATTATTATTATAATTATTTATTTTACTTATATTTGCTTTATGTTTTAAATTGTTATTTTACGTTGTATTTGCATATATTTTTGTTTTTCAGTTTACCGTTTTACGTACGTGTATTTTGATAATTGAAAATGATAAGTAACTTATTATTATGATACAAAATCATTACAGTAATGATAATCTGTAAAGATATGCTTAAAACGTAACATTTTTTATGATGCACGTAAAATGAACGAAATTTCTTTACACATTGTACACCAAGGATAATACAGAATAGAACAAAATTCAGCAGGATTTCAAATTGTCATGGATGAGCCTCTAAATATCTTGATTTGTATCAGGCATATTTCAGTAAATTGGTAAGCCTTGTAGTAGTCGCTGCTACCCGATTGTATTGTTTGTCTAGTGGAGATTGGCATCATATTCAGTCAGCCGAACTAGATCTGAAAATCTTCTCACAAATTTTTTCCAACACCGAAAGCCATGTACATCCATTGGCTATACCTGTCTTGACTACCATTTTGGCATCACCTGATCCACAAGTTCCCTGTCTTAGGCACAATTTTCTCCCTCACTGGGAAAGAAAATCTTTCAAATGTCTTTAGATCTGAAACTTCCTTGCAGATTAAAACTGTGTGCCGGACCGAGACTCGCACTTGGGACCTTTGCCTTTCGCGGGCAAGTGCTCTACCTTGCCCGCGAAAGGCAAAGGTCCCGAGTTCGAGTCTCGGTCCGGCACACAGTTTTAATCTGCCAGGAAGTTTCATACCAGCGCACACTCCGCTGCAGAGTGAAAATCTCATTCTGGTCTTTAGATCTGAACAGACGTTTGTTTACTAGATGTAGATGCTGTCACAAGGATATTTTGGGCATCAAAAAGAGTTTTTCAGTCCAATCTTGCGAACAGTTTCCACTAAAACGATGAAAAGACGTGTGACCTTTGTGAGAAAACAGTTTTGAGCGTCGTACCTGACAAGACACTTGTTCATCTGGTGATCCCAAGGGCTCGACGGCACAGGAACAACCATAGGACGTATAAGGCATTCGATGTTGGAAGAATTTCATGAGAAGGTTTTCAAATCTAGTTCTGTTGAATGTTTATGAAGTCAATATCCACTTGAGATATAATCTAATCAAGCTGTAATCACTAATACTTAATCAATTCTCTTCGCCAAGGTTTAATAATATACTGAGATGTGCCTGATACAAATCAGGATATCTAGACGATCACTCGCAACAATTTGAAATCCTGCTGTATTTTATTTTATACTTTGTTCTCTATCGTCTGTATTATTTCAAGAAATTTCGTTCATTTTACATGTATGGTGTAAAAAGTGTTATGTTTTAAACATTCCTTACAGATTATCACTAATGTAATGATTTTTTATCATAATAATGAGTTACATATTTTCAATTAGAAAAACACATACCTGAGAAATGGCAAATTAAAAAAAATGTAAATTACAATTACGAGTAAAATAAATAATTATAATAATAATGACCTTTTATATACAGCTTATTTTACAAATTTCTTTAATTTATGTTGCAATAAAAGTTTCCGTTTTTCCAAATTAATTAATGGTGGTGGGTTATCTTGAAAAATGTCATATTAGTACAAAAGTTAATTGTAAAATTTTCAAGAACATTAATTTTGTATCAACTTTTATTTGAAAAACATTTTTTATATATCATCAGTTCACAGATATTTCCTCTAAATCTAACACGCCGAATTACATTTTGTGAAACTGTGCAGAAACAAAAAAGAAACAAAATAGGTGTTGTATTATTTTGCCCCCTCTTCACACCTGCCAAGTTTCATCAAGATCGTTTATTTACACTTGGAAACGTCCCGTTGTAAGTCCTACTGTTATTTCAGACTACTGTCAGTACTCACATCCATGACTCAGATTTTGTTTTACAGCAATAAATAAACCGTTGTATCCGCAGTAGCCCTACCTGGTGTGCAGCCGTTCAGTGCATCGCGTGTTCTACAACCAAAGGTACAGCAAACATTTCATTGCAAGTCAATGAAACTAATTGTCATAAGTCACTAAGAGGTTTGCGCACACTGGATGTCATGTATTGCAGACTAATCTGTTAACCACAAGGTTGGAGAAGCGTACTGAAACCGGAGTGAAACTTTCCGGTATACCCCAAAACACTGCCTGGTCACACACATAATTAAGATCAAGATGACATTTAAAACTATAAGACAAGGAAGGACAACAAACGATGAAACTTTACTTACTTTGCGTCAGGATAGTAGGAAGAATAAATGATTAAATTTTAGGTTATTTGGGGGTGTACAGAATGCTAAGCTTAGTCCACAGAACTGATAATCCTCGAAGCAACAGTGGCTCCAACCCATCAGGCCATCGAGCATCGAGTCGAACTGATCTCGATCACTGACTAAAGTACGTCATTCTAGTCTGCTGCAGATGAATATTGTTGAGAGATAACATAATGGAAACCTCGAAGGTAGAGCCCTTCACTTTTTTTTCAGCCCACCCCGCAACTAAATCCTCTTTTGTGCCAATTTCTTTGTCTCAGGCCAGCACCTGACCCGACGTCTTCAGTTATTTGTTAGATGTACCCCAATATCTGTCTTTACATTTAGTTTTTATCCTGTACAGCTCCCTCTAGTACAACGGAAGTTATTCCCTGACATTTAGCACGTGACATATTGGAACACTTACCATCAGTAGTGATTGTATTTCTTTCATGTAACTTCTATGTTTTCTTATGCAAAATGTAATATCTGTGTTTCAATGTTCTTTGGTTCAACACACACGGAAATTATCGTCCTTATTTTCGTATAATTCTGTTAACAAAATCTTTTTGAGAATGTAATTTTCGAAACAACTTTCTTTCATCAAGATAACATCTTCAAACAGTGTGTGTAAAACAAGTTCACGAACAGGATATCCGGGTTTCTGCAGATGTAGAACCGTGAGAGAAGTTCCACCGCAACAAAAACTCTAGATGGCAATGTAAAAGGTGGTTTGGCAGGAAGTCTTGCAAGAAGTTATTGTAGCACCTATAGTCAGTGGTCAGCGAGTTAGTTAGTTAGTTTAATCATTTTACACGATAATTCGTATTTTACATTCACATGGCAAATTAATTTGTCAATATGATGACATGATGAACATTTGAAAGGTATTTTTTATTTTGTTTATTATTATTTTTTTAAGTTTACAGATGCGAGTTAGTAATTACTACCCGCCATTTCTTACACATTACTATAATAGAAAGTGTTCTACAGAACATAAGGTGTTGTCAAGGAGAAACTTTCTCAGTTAGTTTTCAACTTTCACTTTGCTGTCAGTCAGGCATTTTAATACTTTTATATTACTGGGTGGGTGAGCGAAATTTTTTGTTACAGCACTGTGCACCTCTTTCTGTGCTAAAGAGAGCCTTAATGTAGAGTAATTAATGTCATTATTCCTTCTGGTATTGTAATTATTTGCATCGTTGTTCCTTTGGAATTGCAGCTCGCGCCTTGTGCGCTAAATGAGGCAAGAATAGCCGCACGATTGTATTAATTATGCCACTGATGCGGATGTATATCGGCTATACGATCATGGCGTTTACTGGTTTGCTCTGAATCACAAATTTCAATGCCAAAAAAATTTACCAAGCAACTGTCCATCGAGAGCCATGACCATGTAAGATGACTTTACACTTTTGCCACAACCACCTCATTCAATATAAGTAAAGTTCAGAATTGCACAATTTTGCATGGGTCAGTGATAAATAAAGATCGTTCTAATTTCAACTTCGTGTCAACAACACTAATTTTCCCTCAGTGATTTACACGGAAAGGTTTCCATTCATAGAGCTAAAATATTTCCGAGTATCCGATTTCGAATGGGCAACAGAATCTTCACTGTTTCATACGTGTTTATTAACTTTTGTGGAGTAATAATTTTCTGAAGTGTTCCGTTAGTCTTTAGTATGATATGCTCCATGTGATCGGTAAAGAGAATGTCAAAAGTATGAATGATAAAATATTTCAATTAAATTATTTAATTTTCATTCTTATTAAATTCTTTTCTCAGCACTAAAAGTGGTAGGAAAGCGTTGTGATTATAAGAAGCAGTTACAGGCCATTACAGTTTACATACCTTCGCAATTCTGTATTTTGCAGATTCTTAATAGTGTCTTTATTCATATAATTACGTTGAAGCGGTTGCCCCAAACCCATTCATTCTCTAGATAGAACATTTTCTGAGTCCCCTCACTAAATTTTGAGTCGGTAGTTCACTAATTCTCGCAGTGAACGAGTTTACGAAGTGCATAATCATTCTACATACATTTGAAGGGCTTATTTCAATGGTGGTACAAGTTCACTTTTCAAAAAAATGGAGTTATCCTTACGTACGTACTCACAAAAGTCGTTTTTAATTTATTTTCATTGTGCAACAGCTCTATCTTCGTCCTGCTGCCAACAGAGTGCACCTCAATGCTGAAGCATTAGACAAAGCAAGCAGGAGTTTATTTCAGTAGTGGTACAAGTCCGTGTGTTTTGCGCATTGCAGCGTGTTGCTATTTCCTACGAAGATGACGGATTCAGGAGCACTATCAAGTGACTATGATACAACTGATGATCCAGATTTTCATACGATTGCAGGTAAAAATAATTTGCTTACTTTCCTCTCAGCATTGTAGACATTTTTTTCCAAAAAAGGAATATGCGAGAATGAAGGTTATGTTGGCAACAACAATGGAAGATGAGGGTGTCCGTCTTAATGTATTTCACATATACATATGTTTTCAGTCATCTGGTGCTGTATGAATCATAACTTGTGCTACTTTCTATCTGGATACCAGTACCGATGACGACGAATCTTCCAATGAAAGTGACAAAAATGACGAAACCAGAGACACTGTTACTGATGCCTGCCGGCCGAAGTGGCCCTGCGGTTAAAGGCGCTGCAGTCTGGAACCGCAAGACCGCTACGGTCGCAGGTTCGAATCCTGCCTCGGGCATGGATGTTTGTGATGTCCTTAGGTTGGTTAGGTTTAACTAGTTCGAAGTTCTAGGGGACTAATGACCTCAGCAGTTGAGTCCCATAGTGCTCAGAGCCATTTTGAACTGATGCCTGTGCGAACGGTGCAGCCGCAAATATGCAGACAAAAAGGAAGCGTACTCGAAGCAAGAAGGGTGCAAGGAAAACGGACATTTATGAAAAGCATATTCGAAAGAAAAAAAAAAAACACTGGGGAGTTATACGTCACAGCAACTGGTAAAATAATTCCTCCAAAAACATTTCGCAATGTGGACTGCAGGTGGGCACGTAAATGTCTCAATAAAATTTCAGAGGATGAGGAAGACATGTGACAATTTATGGGCTATGGGTGACATTAATCACCAAAATAGTTATCTGAATGGTTTACGCACGTATCATGCAGTTAACCGCCGACAACCAAGAGAGGGTTCTGGTTCTCAGGAAAGCTGTATTTATGAATATCTATTACATGTGAACGGAAGCTGTGCGATAGTATACAAGAAGTTTTTCTTGCATACTTTTGACTTTTCTAATGGACGACTCTCTAGGCTTTTAACAAAAAGCAAGGAAGGAGGTACACCTCACATTGATGGAAGGGGCAAACATAAGAACAAATTCTCTGTACCGGAAGGTTTGATCAATGATGTAAAGGAACACATCAAAAGCTTTTTAATTTCCGAGAGCCATTATGCAAAGAAGGATAATCACCACAAAAGGTTTTTAACATGTACGTATATAATTTTGGTTGCCACAATTTAACTAACGGCAAAATCCATATGTATTTTTGGGGTGAAACATCTGGATCAAGGGGTTCACAGGAAATTGGTACCTTTTATTAAAACATATTGAAAAGTGTGTCACATCTCAAAAACAGGTAGTTGCGTACAGTGACACGTGTGGTGGGCAAAACAGGAACATAAACATTGCCCTAACACTAATGAAAGTGACACATCAACAGGTTAACATACGATGTTAAATTTATTTTATTTCAATAGTGGTACAGGTCCATTACCTCCACTTTTCTGTCTATAATGCTGTTGAAATTAATGATCCAAACAAATAGAAAGAAGGGTTCATATCTAGCAAGAAGTCATATGCTTCAATATTTCTGGTATCTCAACTGCAGATTTTTCAGCGCTCATTTAACTTTAGGGCTCTATATCTCAGAATGAACAAAAATGGACTTGTACCACTATTGAAATAAGCCCTTCATTTTTGGTCCTGTAAATATAGCTGGCAACAACTTACTGAAACAATAACAGATTCAGGCTCCCCATGTTACATTTAACACACTGCGAAGAGATCTCGAGTTTACTCGTATTTCTTGCGCCATTGGTTTGCTGATGGATAGAGAGATAACTCGTGTTTACCACAGGCTGTTTGTAGACTTCGTCGAGTTGGAAGTTTACACTCACAGGCCATTTGGAAACTTTTGCTTCTTTAGTCTCGCGAGTGTATTTTGATACTTCAGATCGTTACCGAATTTCAGTCTTGAAGCTCCTCTTGTTTTTATAGGTGGCCCTGTCCAGAAAACGGAAGGAAATGAACAGCTCTGAAATGTTTTTGAAAGTTTTTGCCTATGCGTGTTCATATGTTTGTAATGATAATGAAGATCCGGATAACTGAATGGAGGAATGAATTTATGGTTCTGAGGATGACTGCTGTGACAGTGACATTTTAGACCTATAAAGTGGTATAACGTTGCAATGTTATCAAGTGCGATCGTTTGATGTTCATTCTGGGGTCATTAGTTTCTAATGCAATTAATTAACACGGTCGCCAGCCCAATTGTGTACTATCTGTCCAATATATGGTCGATAATGCGGACAACAACGTACACGTAACTGTTTGGCTGTACGAGTGGAAACAGAAGGTTAACACACGTTTCTGACAACAGAAATAATACCCAACAAAGAAAGCAGTGGTTAATACTCAGTTATGTTAATTCTGAAAAGTTATTTTAAGCCCGTTGAAAAGTTAATGATTTATTGGAGACAACTGTTTTTTATGTCAGTAAGTCACCTCAGATTAAAGTTTCTTACGTCCTCTAGTTCCTGGTTACGACACTCTCCTGGATACGACACTCTGCGAACTTCGAGTAGAGTATTTACTGGATCAAATAAGCAACTGTTGGTTTCAACAGATTGACAACTCGGAAATACGAACGAAGTTAGTAGTTAATAACATTATTACAATAAGACACAGACATGAGATATGTGAACCTAATATATTCTTTGCTTTGATTTGAAATTGCCGGAATTACTTTAATTTTAAGTTACGTTACTTTAATTTCACTCAATTAGCAAGAATGACTTCGCCATTACATACTATTAAACAATGCTCTTATTGAGGATTCATTATTAATTACTTTCAATTATCTTTTAGCACATGAAGGAAACTGGAAATGATAGTCTTTCAATACTTTTAACTATTTAAACAACGACACTCGGGTATTTATTATCTGGAAAGGAATGGGACCCTAAGTAGGTAACGATGACTGAGGATAATGACAAGATCAGGTACACACAATTTTTACATACAACACTTATTATTTAAATGAAATTCACTGAGAGTGTCACTTGGTAAAGCCTCACAATGTTTCAAGCGCGAACGAAAATAAAACAACCTTGCAGTTCGTTGCCTATGTTAAGCCGTCGTCTTCATTGTCGTTGACAATACTATCATTGCAACATGTAATATTGCGGACATACCTTGATTCGCAGTGACCAATTATGGATCAGGATCATGATGTTATGGTGCCTCTTACATCCACCGTCACTCGTCATATTCTTGGTGCCTCGCTAGAAACAATTAGGCCTCACATAGGCCCAAAAGTGCACACCACTTGCCGTGTGTTAACTCTTGCGTCTCACAGTTGTCTCCTGCGCGCTCTGCTTTGACGTCACACTCGCGTCCAGAGACAGTGCTCCAACACTATCTTTTACTCTCTACTAACGATGTTTCTGTTCCTAACTTTCCTAAACGGTATTAATTCAGTATAAATATACAAAAATACAAAGTAATTTATACAGATTACAGCACATATCACATTACTAATTTTGAGATGTATTACCTAAAGAGTTACAGAATAAAACAAGTGCGTCATATTTACAATAAACATAATGGGTATATAATTTTAGGTAGCACATACATATTATAGTGCCACAAGTCGAGCACGTGTCATGATCAAACCTCAGTGAAACATAAAAAATGCCTAAAGCAAGCAAGCGGTCTCCTGTTACACAAAGAGACATGAAGAAATTGATTGATCAAATTCTTCTAATGGGACAAGAAAAGATAGATAAAAGATTATTGGCCATCGCAAACCAAAGAAACAGTTGTCTTTGTATGAGGCGATGACTATATGGAGAGGACGCCTGAGGTTTCCAACGTACAACCCTTAGAAAATTTCAGTGTTGATTACTTGTTACGATGATGTGAGAGAGTGATACAAGCTATATCCACAATATGGAGATTTACTCTGGTGAAGGAAGAAATTGCAAAAATCTGTTCTCTCAGTTCTTGGCCTTTATCTTGGGTTGTAGCAGCATATCTATCATGATAATTATGACAACAGTAACTCTACTGAGAGTTACTATTGAAAAACAAAACCATAGTCTATAGTACTATTATGGTGACTAGAGGTTTAGCGTGAACTCTGAAAGCAAAGCATCAAGAGACCACGTATGGAAAGATAAGAGGGATGTCAGAATTATGTCAGCAATTCATGACTCTTCTGTCTGAAATATAAGGACAAAAAGTAAAAAAATGGAGAGGATATACTGAAGCCTGTGTTTGTAAATCAGTACAATGCTTACATGAAAGGCCTTGATAGTGCAGATCAGTACCTGTCCTACTCTCCTTTACCAACCTCTCTGGGGGACACCACATTCAAATAACACTGTCCATGTGGGTAGGGAGGCTTGCGTGTTCGCGTGAAGCTGAGGGCTATGCTGGCTGTGGGAACCTACGGTCGGTGAGGTCTGGGCTGATGGACCAGACTAAGTGTGTCCCACAACGACCTGTCATCCCACATCCATTCCTTCTCCTTTCCCAACTCCTCAATACCCAACCCAAGGTGTGATGCAGTCCATGCCTAGGGGTGTGTGGCACATGGGAAGATGTGTTGTGAATGGAGACTAAGGGGTATTGGGCGACATCCCTGAGTAATTAGCCATGCACCATATGGGGTTTCTGTGGCGTGCACAATTAGATCCCCAACTCTCATGGGACCAAAATGGATACAAAAGAGAATAACTATACTGAGAGGGAAATTGAGACCTCAGATACACATACATTGGGGCTGGAACCAATGGAAAACATTCCCTCAGCTGAACAGGGGGACAGACAAGTTCAAGAAGTGAAAATGGTTACTAAGAAGTTGGACCAGATTGAGTTCAAAGGCTTCTCTGGGGCTCAGAGGAGGTAACTTCTTAGAGAACAAAAGCTAAAGAAGGAAAAGAGTGGATTCCTAAACAAAAGTGGAGGGAACTAAAAGACATCGAGCCCAACACCTTCAAGAAAAGACTGTCTCAGGGTGAAGGGGGTGCACAACCTCTTCTACATCGAGGGCTGGCAGTAAGAGAACAAGGGAGGATTCTAAAAGTCCCACTTCTCAGGATAAGCATATCCACAAAAAGCCAAGCAAGAAATAGGGAAATAGACCTATAGTGCTGCATTCTCAGCTTTAGGATGGAGGTTATCCAGAAAGGCTATCCACTGGTCAAGATCACCTCACAGCAGGAGTAGCTCATGTGGGTGGCTCTCTTTGAGAATATCGTGGGGGTGGGGGGTGGGGGGGGGGGAGGATGCTGGTCCAGGACCCAAATTCAAGAGAGTCTATCTGGATCATGGTGCTCCTGTCTTTGTGAGGGGATGGGTACAATGGTGGACTGGCTGAAGGAAAAGATGCCCTAATATCACCGTGAGAGGTGGCGAAGCTGCTAGTAAATACAGCAGCTGAGCTCTTCAAGACCACAAAGACATTAATCTGGGTGCCAAAACTCCTTAAGGATAGCTCTCCAGAGACTTTCATTGAGAAAATAGGGTCTCAAAACCCGAAAGTCTCGACAGAGTATGATGGCACCATTAAAAATTAAATAAATTTTGTAAATAATTTTTAACTTTGCTTTAGGGTATTGGTATGTTGAAAGATCAATATAAGCAAATGAATGTGTAAAAGTGTTATGTTTGTATGCAAAGCTCTTTGACATAAAATAACTACTTCATAACCAATTGTTAACGATAAGGAAAATGTTATTGCCATTCAATGAAAAAATTGTAATGACTGTAACCACCTCCGGGCAAAATTTCATAGTTAATATGTTAAACAAATGTGCAGAATAAGGTGAGGGAAGGACAAAGGGTTTTACGTGACCAGTTGTGTAGGTGACCTTGGCGAGAGGGGCGCCAAGGGAAAAGACGTTGGAAAGAAAGTGTGTGTGTGAGAGCCTTCACAGCGTGGGTATCGGGCTGTGGTAGGTCCGCTCAAGTGAGGTTTATATGGTGCTAAAAAGTGGTGAAAAATATTCGGTCGGCAGCGGCCTTTGTGTCCCAAAGTCGTCTCCAGTATGTATCAGCTCGGAAAGCAAAATTATCCGAATAATTTTATGATGGAATCCGGTCGACGCTCCAACGAGTAAAGATGGCTTCTGCTTATGATGTGGCTATCAATAAGGAAGTCCACCACTGGGGACGTGAAGAGCCGACCGAAATTGTTGTACCAACAGTACTATGAGCCCTCCAGCACGCAACGCAAGGCAAGCACTAATTTTATAGACTTGTTTGTTTGATCTCAGAGCATGTAAGGGGTTACTGTCAACTTACTTTGAGACGAAAAAATAGAAGACGTGCAAACTTATTCTCCGAAAATTTCTGCCCCAAGCCATCACCAGTCCTGTTTCCTGGTCATGTTTATTGTGAAATGACAGTTTAAAAGTTGAATGGTTCGTTTGTTTAATAGTTGAGTAAAAGGTACGATAAGTAAATTCATTATTATTACGAACTACTTCGTAGTAGACAGAGAGAGAGAGAGAGAGAGAGAGAGACATTCAGTCTAAGAAATTGCTTTGGTTTATAACACCTTCTTTAAATGTGGTCGCTTAGTTCAAAGAAATAACATTAATGTTGCTACAAATTTAAATCTGCTTTGCTTGCTAATTCATGATTTACGTAACAAGTTTTTCAAAAGGAAAGATGGCTGACACTTGGCCAGTCCCAGTTTGCTTCCATGTTGTTTCGAAGTAAATTCACGTAATAAAAAGAAAATAAATTACAGCCATTGAAAGGCACTGTTACCACTAAAAGTAATTAAAAGGAAAACGTTTACAGATTTCAAAATTGCTGCTTCAGAGCTGGCGACCGAAAATAAAATTTTAGGAATAGTTTTTCTTACAGTGGGCCTAACTAAGGTAAGATTTCGAATCTACTGTGGTGTGCTACTGCGGTGTGGGTAGATCTGATAACAGGTAGGTCAGACATTTTACAATCCTGTGTGCCCCACCGAATCCCTTCATCCACATTGCGCTTTGGGTAGAAGCCCATGTTACATGACCGTCTTGCAGTGTAAAGTCCATTAGTTTACACCGATCATAGGTTTTGTTGAACATAGAAAGTTTATTAACAATATTTGTAGTAACATTTTTCAGTGTTAAGTTTACGTTAGCGGGGGTGAGTGAACGGTTGTGTTGTGGCTTGAGCAGTGGCACGCGGCCGCGGGGACACCGTTAAGATTTTTTTGTGCCAGTGTCCGCTAGGCGGCAGAGGAGGGGCGGCCGCTACCCGCTTCCAAAAGGCGTTCGCTTTCGTCCGGACGGCTGGCGCGGAACTTTCACTCAGCAGCAAACAACTAACGTTATTATGTGCACTGAAAATGTATTTATTCAAATAAAATTAGCAAAAGGAAAGACGTACGTAGTTAACAGTTCGTTTTTTTCAAATACGTTTCGTAGAAACAGTACGATTCCGCGCGATTTCGTAAGAGAAGTATGTAATACTAAGAATCGGTCATGCGTGGAATCGTCGTGTTCGGTCGCAAGAGGATTGGAAGGTAATCAACTGGAAGGTTGCACCAAACGGCCAAACCCTTGTGGTGGAAGTCAGAGAGAAGTCCCTGAAGGCAATGCGGAACAGGACTTGAGACTATTCTTGGGGTTCTCGCAGGTTGCGGTCAGGGTAATCAAAGACATCAGAAGCGACAATGGCGGCAAGATGGAGACTTAATGTGCCGCAGATAATTCTGCAACTCAGTAAAGGGGCGACTGCTGTCCTGAGTCGTCTTCTTGGAAGACAAGAAATGGACGTGGCCCTGACTCAGGAACCCTGTTTATATAGAAGGGCTGTATCGGGCCTTGGCGGCACTGGAGGTAAGCTGGTTTGTTCTAGCAATATAACAAACTCCAGAACGTGCATTTATGTAAAAACTGAAATCCCCTTGATGCCGATGGCGGAATTTTGTTCTAGTGACTTAATGACCATGAGGATGCGGCAACGTGAGGAAGGTATCATGAGGGAGTTTGTAATGGCCTCACCATACCATCCTTACGAGGACAGTGCTCCTCCTTCTCAGGAGGAGTATGACGGAAGCCTGTGCACAACAGGGCGATCAACTATTGGTTGGATGCGATGCTAATGCCCACAACTTAGTGTGGGCAGCACTGACGCCAACAATAGAGGTGAGAATCTTCTAGAATTTGTTCTAGCAAATAACTTAGAGGTCCTCAATAGGGGCAACGAAGCTTCATTTAGGAATATAAGAAGGGAAGAGATAAATGACATTGCCTTCGGTTCCACTTTGATGGATAGTTATGTAAAACAATGGTATGTGGCTTTAGAGCCACCCTCATAATACAACATGTATATTAAGTTCGAGGCTGAAATAGGCATTAGACAGACAATGTCCTATAGGAATCCCAGGAAAACGGACTGAGAGGCATATAGGAGGGGCCTTGACTCAAGCCTATCGGAAGTCAGTACTTAGATAAGGAGTCCAGTAGGGTTTGAGGAGGTAGCAGAGGCAGTGACTTCTGCCACCATGACCTCATCGTATGACTTCATACGATGATAACTGCTCAATCACAGGAATGTATCTTGTTGGAACAACCTGGAATCACAGAGGGAACAGGTACGAAGACTGTTTAACCTTGCGAGAAGGACACTGGACAGAATATTGGGAGGCCCTTGCCAAACACAATCTTGCAGCTAAGCAAGCAAAGCAGGCATCCTGGAAGGAGGTAGAGGGTATGGCTGTTCAGACGAGACTTCACACAATCTTCATTAGCATACCAACTAATCCAAGAGGAAATTGAAGGAAAAAGGATGGTGAGTGTACGGAGTGTACAAGGACAGCACATGAAGCGCTGGAACTACTCCTCAAGACTCATTTTCCTCAGTACACTCTGAGACAGACAACATAGACTAGGACGAGATCCCCGTGAGATATCAGTTTTCACGTATTCGAAGGGAGAACTGGGAATCTGCCACAGAATGTGTTGACCATAGTAAAATTCCAACCGTTCAAGTCACCTAGCCCAGATGGAATTTTACCAGCACTCCTGCAACAAGCAGGAGTGAACTTAATAAGACTCCTATGCAAGTTATTTAGGGTTAGTCTAGCAGCAGGAATCATTCCTAACGTCTCGAGGGCAGTGAAGGTTGTCTTCATTCCAAAGCCAGGGAGAATTGATTATACCAAGGCCAAGGATATGAGACCAATCAGTCTGTCCTCCTTTCTTCTTAAAACATTAGAAAAACTGGTGAACTTGCATGTTAGGGAGAGGAGTTTAACTAGGGTCCCTCTACACATAAACCCACATGCATACAAACCGGGAAAATCGTGTGAAATAGCCTTCTGCATCTTCTTGGACATCAAAGGGGCTTTTAGCAACACGACCTTCGAATTCATGGTTAAGAAAGCAGAGGTGCATGGCTTGGAGACCACCATTTGCAGGTGGATTAGAGCCATGCCCATGCTTAGAGGTCGAAAGGTAGAAGCCACCATGATACCAGAAGAAACGGTAATAAACGCCACCAAAGACTGTCCACAAGGAGGGGTCCTGTTCCCTCTACTGTGGAACCTTGGGGTGAATGAACTCATTGTAGGATTAAACTCTAGACAGTACTTTTGCCAGAGTTACACAGACGATCTTGTCATAGCAATACTTGGCAAATTTTCAAGTACAGTCAGAACTATGGCACAAAGAGCATTGAACATTGTGCAAAATTGTTGCAGGAAACAGGATCTAAAGTTCAGTCCTGAGAACGCTGTTGTAGTACCATTCACGAGGAAGCAGATCCAACACACATACTGGAATCTCAAGCTTCTCGATGAAACTCTACCAGTGAAGGGGATAGTGAAATACCTAGGGATAACCCTGGATGAGAAAATAATGTGGACCCCTCACATAAGGAGCACCTGTTCCAAAGCGAAAGGTACACAAATGGGTACCAGGAGAGCTTGTGGTAAAAACTGGGGCTTAAGCCCAAAGAGTACGTCTTGCATATACACCACAGTAGTAAGACTTTTGATCACTTATGGGGCTACAGTGTGGTGGAAAAAGATAGAACTGCAGGTAGCTTCTAAGGTGCAGAGATTGGGCTGCTTAGCCATTACAGGTGGAATTAGCTGCACACCCACTGCTGGGATGGGAACCATGCTGGACATGCCCCCCTTACACCTGTGGGTAAAAATAGAGGCAGCAGCTGAAGCACACAGGTTAAAGACTGGCAAAAACTGGAACTCATAGGGATATCCAGGATATCACACTAAAATAGTAAGTGAGGTAGACAAAGGTATGGTTGAGAAAATGTTGGCCGACTATATAATAACCCCCAGCTGCTTCAACAAGCCTTTCAGTGTAGTCATTGGAAGTAGAGAGGTTGGGAGAACAAATTTCGACACCGTACTGGGGACATAGTCGGGTTCACTGACCAAGGTGTTGGCGCTGGGGTGTATGAAGTGCAGCCAAGGCTGGAGAGTGCAATCTCTCTAGGGAAGATGGCTACCGCGTTTCAAGCAGAAATATCTGCTATCAGGGTGTGTCTGGAGGAGATTTTGCGGAGGTGCTACAGAGGTCGTAGCATTTTCATTTATTCAGACAGCCAAGCAACCCTGAAAGCACTGGCAGCCTCTGAAACAAGATCAACGATCGTGGCACAATGCCACAAAGCGCTTGTGGAGCTAGGGGAAAGCAATATCGTGGGTGCCTGGTCAGTCAGGGATTATTGGTGTCCGCATCTCGTGGTCGTGCGGTAGCGTTCTCGCTTCCCACGCCCGGGTTCCCGGGTTCGATTCCCGCCGGGGTCAGGGATTTGCTCTGCCTCGTGATGGCTGGGTGTTGTGTGCTGTCCTTAGGTTAGTTAGGTTTAAGTAGTTCTAAGTTCTAGGGGACTGATGACCATAGATGTTAAGTCCCATAGTGCTCAGAGCCATTTGAACCATTTTTGATTATTGGTAATGAGCAAGCCGATAGGTGGGACAGGATAGGGGCGATAACATTTATTGGACCAGAACCTGTCCTGAGAATCACCAAGATGATGATCAAAATAAAACTACAATACTGGACAAGGAGGCAGCATGTAGAATATTGGGCTAAGGTCCAAAAGCAAAAACATGGCAAAGTTCTGATGCCAAAGCCATGTTCTAAGAGAAGTTGTCAATCCTGGGCTTGCACAGGAGAGAAATTTGATCTTCGAATACGAGGCATTGGAGATTAAAAGACACAGAATATTCGGATCAACTAGACCTGAAGAAATTGTGTCCAGCAAAGCACTAGTGAAGGATCTCCTTGCACTGTTCAAGGGCATTGGTTGGCTTTACTAGAGACACGGGGATCAATACCACACAATAAACTCTGTTTCTGTGCGGGCAGCAGCGTAGTTGATCAATGTTGTTTTTGCTTCCCTGATAAAGTCAGATCAAATCAAATCAATCCTTTGCTAAGGAAAACGATGGAAGTGACACAGAAGTCGTTCTTTATCTAATAAACTGTGGACTGCCAGTTTAGACTTGACAGTTCAGAGGCTGCAGAGCTCGTACTGCCAGCAGAAAAAGAAGTGAAGCAAGGTGTGTATGCAATTTTTTTACGGTTTCGCTTCACAGGGAGAAATGTTTTACTCAATGCCATGCATTAAAGAAGTATTAGGAACATTCATGTACATACAGGCTCTAAGCTAAATATAATATGAAAAGAGATGCCAATCTTCTGAAATAGCGATATGCACATGCACAGGTGGTGGTAGTATTGCGTATACAAGGCATAAAAGGTCAGTGCATTGGTTGAACTCTAATTTGTAGTCAGATGATTCGTGTAAAAAGGCTTCCGACGTGATTATGGCCACACAACAGAAATCAACAGACTCTGAATGCGGAATGGTAGTTGGAGCTAAACTCAAGGAACATTTGATTTCGGAAATAGTTAGGTTATTCAGTATCCCAAGAGTGTACCGAGAATACCAAATTTCAGACATTATCTCTCACCATGGACAACACAGACAACGCAGTGGCTGACGACCTTCACTTAACGACCGAGAACAGCAGCATTTGTGTAGATTTGTCAGTGCTAACAGACAAGCAACACTGCGTAAAATAAACGAAGAAATCAATGTGGGATGTACAGCGAACACATCCATTAAGGAAAGGTGGCGAAATTTGGCATTAATGGGCAATGGCAGCAGACGACCGATGGAAGTGGCTTGGCTAAAGCACGTCAACGCCTGCAGCACCTCTCTGGGACTTGTGACCATATCAGATGGACCGAAGATGACTGGAAAACCGTGGCCTGGCCAGAGGAGTCCTGAATTTAGTTGTTAAGAGCTGGTGGTACGGTTCGAGTGTGGCAAAGACACCACGATGCCATGAATCCAAGTTTTCATCAAGGCTCGTGGAGTCTCCTTAGTGATGTCGGCTGTGTTTACCTGGAATGGACAGAGTCCTCTGGTCCAACTGATGAATCGTTGACTGGAAATGGTTATGTTCGATTATTTAGAGACAGTTTTCAGCCATTCATGAACTTCATGTTCCCAGACAACTATATAGGTTTTACGCAGGGACGGCTCCTGTATAGGTTTGCAGGTTTGCGCTACCCCCAAGGAATAATTTTGTTCAACTGTGTTTGCCTTCTGAGGGTTCTGTAGTAGTGGAAAAGTAGCGCGCCGCTTATATCTTTTGAAATGCCTGGGCTCGAAACGCCGAACGCAGCGGAGTTGGCCGGAATGTGCCGACGGCGACAGCGGGTTGCACTGTAGCTGCAAACGCAGGCCTGGGTGTCTCAGAGGGGCTGTGGGGTGCGGGGGTAACGCTTGGCATCACTGTACTCGTATGCGGGCCTTGTGCGTGTAAACACCTCAACCGGGCCGCCCTGCCAGCCGCAGGAAGAGGGCCCGAACTCTTCCGAAGGGAAACGTAACTACCGGATCTTCGAACAAAGCGGGATTCTCGCGCCATCTTACCAGTTCAGGTGTAGCTGAGACGGAATTAACTATTTCCTGTGCGTTGTGTTAGTTATTTTACCGTGTGCTGCAGTGAGTTTTGTGGCTCAAGTGACAAGTAAATACGTGAAATAATGAATCAGGTAATTTCATTGCTCTCTGAACCTTTCAGTTCACGGAAGTTTGAAGAAAAATTAGAAATCAAGAGGCTAGGTAGGCCAACTCCTGCTTTAACAATTTCACAGACCGTTGAAACAAAAAGTTGCCAATTCAATAGGAAATTTAACTCTCAATTGTACAACAAGCATGAATGGCTGTGTGGTTGTGACATGAAAAATGCCTTATTCTGTTTTCCTTGTTTATTATTTGGAGCACATCTTTCATGGTCTAAACACGGAGTCTGTGACATTCAACACCTCCATGACAAAATTAGAAAACACGAACGTTCTTCAGTTGATGTATATAACGATTTGAATATATCAAGTCTAGGCAATGTAAATATAGCTACCCAATTAGACAGTGGGTACGGAAGGTCCGTGGCATTACACAACCAAAAAGTTACCGATAATAGGTACATATTGAATCTAATTATTAACTGTATTCGTTTCTGTGGTGCGTTGGAATTTGCCCTTAGAGGACATGATGAGACTGAATCATCTTCCAGTCCTGGTGTTTTTTGTTCCTTGATTAATTTTAGTGCAGAATTAGACTCGGTATTAAAAATCGCATTTAGAGAAAGCTACAGTTTTCAAAGGAACATCAAAATCCATCTGGAATGAACTCCTCCGTTGCATGCTTAAAGTCTGCCAAGAGGAAAGTAGAAAGGAAATTAAGATTTTGGGACTCCATAGCAACAGAAAAGCATGATGCCCAGTTTTTGGCAACGTCCATCATCGAACAGATAATCATTTGGGGAATTGCCCACATAAGCTAACAGCGCAAACATATGATGATGGTGCAGCAGTCTTGAGTGGTACGTCACGTGGGGTGCAGGCTCTTGTTAAGGAGAAGTGTCCCAACGCTTCATACATTCATTGCTATGCCCACCAGTTGAATCTAATTATGCTTAAAGCCGCTTCCATTAATAAAAATGTGCGAATATTCTTCACTAAACTTCAGGGACTTTGCAGCTTCTTTTCAGCATTTCCTCAAAGAACAACAGTTTCCGACGAAATAGTATGAAAAACACTGCCACGTTCAGTGCCTAATCGTTGGAATTTTCAGTTAAGGAGAGTCAATACCGTTTTAGAATATAGGGAAGATATTATCATGTTGTTGTTGTGGTCTTCAGTCCTGAGACTGGTTTGATGCAGCTCTCCATGCTACTCTATCCTGTGCAAGCTTTTTCATCTCCCAGTACCTACTGCAACCTACATCCTTCTGAATCTGCTTAGTGTATTCATCTCTTGGTCTCCCTCTACGATTTTTACCCTCCACGCTGCCCTCCAATACTAAATTGGTGATCCCTTGATGCCTCAGAACATGTCCTACCAACCGATCCCTTCTTCTGGTCAAGTTGTCCCACAAACTTCTCTTCTCCCCAATCCTATTCAATACTTCCTCATTAGTTATGTGATCTACCCATCTAATCTTCAGCATTCTTCTGTAGCACCACATTTCGAAAGCTTCTATTCGCTTCTTGTCCAAACTATTTATCGTCCATGTTTCACTTCCATACATGGCTACACTCCATACGAATACTTTCAGAAATGACTTCCTGACACTTAAATCAATACTGGATGTTAACAAATTTCTCTTCTTCAGAAATGCTTTCCTTGCCATTGCCAGCCTATATTTTATATCCTCTCTACTTCGACCATCATCAGTTATTTTGCTCCCCAAATAGCAAAACTCCTTTACTACTTTAAGTGCCTCATTTCATAATCTAATTCCCTCAGCATCACCCGACTTAATTAGACTACATTCCATTATCCTTGTTTTGCTTTTGTTGATGTTCATCTTATATCCTCCTTTCAAGACACTGTCCATTCCATTCAACTGCTCTTCCAAGTCCTTTGCTGTCTCTGACAGAATTACAATGTCATCGGCGAACCTCAAAGTTTTTATTTCTTCTCCATGAATTTTAATACCTACTCCGAATTTTTCTTTTGTTTCCTTTACTGCATGCTCAATATACAGATTGAACAACATCGGGGAGAGGCTACAACCCTGTCTTACTCCCTTCCCAACAACTGCTTCCCTTTCATGTCCCTCGACTCTTATAACTGCCATCTGGTTTCTGTACAAATTGTAAATAGCCTTTCGCTCCCTGTATTTTACCCCTGCCACCTTTAGAATTTGAAAGAGAGTATTCCAGTCAACATTGTCAAAAGCTTTCTCTAAGTCTACAAATGCTAGAAACGTAGGTTTGCCTTTCCTTAATCTTTCTTCTAAGATAAGTCGTAAGGTCAGTATTGCCTCACGTGTTCCAGTGTTTCTACGGAATCCATACTGATCTTCCCCGAGGTTGGCTTCTACTAGTTTTTCCATTCGTCTGTAAAGAATTCGTGTTAGTATTTTGCAGCTGTGACTTATTAAGCTGATAGTTCGGTAATTTTCACATCTGTCAACACCTGCTTTCTTTGGGATTGGAATTATTATATTCTTCTTGAAGTCTGAGGGTATTTCGCCTATTTCATACATCTTGCTCACCAGATGGTAGAGTTTTGTCAGGACTGGCTCTCCCACGGCCGTCAGTAGTTCCAATGGAATATTGTCTACTCCGGGGGCCTTGTTTCGACTCAGGTCTTTCAGTGATCTGTCAAACTCTTCACGCAGTATCGTATCCCCCATTTCATCTTTATCTACATCCTCTTCCATTTCCATAATATTGTCCTCAAGTACATCGCCCTTGTATAGACCCTCTATATACTCCTTCCACCTTTCTGCTTTCCCTTCTTTGCTTAGAACTGGGTTTCCATCTGAGCTCTTGATATTCATACAAGTGTTTCTCCTTTCTCCAAAGGTCTCTTTAATTTTCCTGGAGGCGGTATCTATCTTACCCCTAGTGAGATAGGCCTCTACATCCTTACATTTGTCCTCTAGCCATCCCTGCTTAGCCATTTTGCACTTCCTGTCGATCTCATTTTTGAGACGTTTGTATTTCTTTTTGCCTGTTTCACTTACTGCATTTTTATATTTTCTCCTTTCATCGATTAAATTCAATATTTCTTCTGTTACCCAAGGATTTCTACTAGCCCTCGTCTTTTTACCTACTTGATCCTCTGCTGCCTTCACTACTTCATCCCTCAAAGCTACCCATTCTTCTTCTACTGTATTTATTTCCCCCATTCCTGTCAATTGCTCCCTTATGCTCTCCCTGAATCTCTGTACAACCTCTGGTTCTTTTAGTTTATCCAGGTCCCATCTCCTTAAATTCCCACCTTTTTGCAGTTTCTTCAGTTTTAATCTACAGGTCATAACCAATAGATTGTGGTCAGAGTCCACATCTGCCCCTGGAAATGTCTTACAATTTAAAACCTGGTTCCTAAATCTCTGTCTTACCATTATATAATCTATCTGATACCTTTCAGTATCTCCAGGGTTCTTCCATGTATACAACCTTCTTTCATGATTCTTAAACCAAGTGTTAGTTATGATTATGTTGTGCTCTGTGCAAAATTCTACCAGGTGGCTTCCTCTTTCATTTCTGTCCCCCAATCCATATTCACCTACTATGTTTCCTTCTCTCCCTTTTCCTACACTCTAATTCCAGTCACCCATGACTATTAAATTTTCGTCTCCCTTCACAATCTGAATAATTTCTTTTATTTCATCATACATTTCTTCAATTTCTTCGTCATCTGCAGAGCTAGTTGGCATATAAACTTGTACTACTGTAGTAGGTGTGGGCTTCGTATCTATCTTGGCCACAATAATGCGTTCACTATGCTGTTTGTAGTAGCTTACCCGCATTCCTATTTTCCTATTCATTATTAAACCTACTCCTGCATTACCCCTATTTGATTTTGTGTTTATAACCCTGTAGTCACCTGACCAGAAGTCTTGTTCCTCCTGCCACCGAACTTCACTAATTCCCACTATATCTAACTTCAACCTATCCATTTCCCTTTTTAAATTTTCTAACCTACCTGCCCGATTAAGGGACCTGACATTCCACGCTCCGATCCGTAGAACGCCAGTTTTCTTTCTCCTGATATTATCATATGCATGAATAATATGAGCCAGGGGGAAAAACTATGTAATGAGAACACGATCCTGCAACCCTGTAGGTTAGTAACAATTTTGGAGACTGAAAAGTTCATTTTTTGGCTTTCATTTTTTCATAAAATCATGATCCATGTGGATATTTTGTATAACCAGCTACAAAAAAGGCATATTGATCCAACTTAACCACACAATCAGCAGATAGATTTTGAGCGTGAAAATGCGAATATTAGGGAAGGAGTGAGATAAAATTCAACAGGTTTACATGAGTACCATAAAAGAGGGAGAACTGAAGATGGCGTAGCGATGTGTAATCTAATGTGGGAGGCAAAGGAATGTAAGTTACGAGGCAAAAGAAAGATTCAAGTTCACTGGACACCTAGTTGCAGCCTCTCTCTTTCTACCAGAGAAATTCGCTACTTACTTACACTTCCAGTTTTCCAGAAACTTATTTCAGAGCTGCTCTTGAATGCTACTCTATTTTGGAAGCAAAGAAACTCGGAACAGAACACTCTGTTATTTATGGAAGAGAGGAGTTCAAAATCATGTGCGGAGCTTTGAGCTTTCTGGATTACATAACAGACAATAATCTTTGTGATATACTGAGCGAATCTGTGAAGTTTGTGAAAGCGATAATTACAATTCCAATGACCACATCAGAAGCAGAACGTTGTTTTTCTTCGTGGAAATGCATCAAAAACTTCTTGAGGAATACTATGGACCAAGAAAGACTATCAGCACTAGCGATGCTCTCTATTGAACGAGAGTGTGTAACGCCAGAAATGCATATCCTCCTATTTCCATGTATTGTACTATAAATTTTTTTTCTTAATTTGTTACTTGAAGATATGACATTTCTGTGTCTTTATATATTGTAATTGTTTTACTATTTGTATATCTATATATTTATTCATTTATGTCGATGTACAACTGGTTTGTTTTATAAATATTATTTGTATTTTTACGCTGGGTCTGGCCTAGGGAAAACTATGCTATCGAACGATTACATCGATAGGTCGTGTGGAGAACCAAAGTGTTTAGGATCTTTGGTAGTGTTAACTCTGCTGCATGGAGCGCGGGCAGAGCAGAGTCTGGCTGGCGTAGGGCGGTGGAGCAAGTGTGTTGTGTGACGCTCCCGTGAGTTGCCGCGCTTTCGGGGTTTTGCAGCATGTAATTGCCCTCGACTTGCTATGATAGTTTCTGACACGGTGTCGCGGACGGGAAGCAGTAGCTGGCGCACGCCAAGAGCCCGTTTTGCCTGGTGGCCGTGTCGAGAAGAAGGCGCGCCAACATCCAGCTTCTGCAACAGCGACGGCCGACAATGAGTGACTGTCGCCACCTCCTCGATCGACAACTGCAAACCTTCGATCAACCAACAAGGAAGACTGGAAGCACGTAAAGTTTTAGAACTGTATGGCAGTCCTCAGCTTTTCAAACTGTTTCAAAATTACAGAAACGTAGCATGAACCTTTGTTGCTCATTGTCCCTATTGCATTACCAAGCAGGGTCCCTTCCTTTTCTGGAATGAACCTGAGTGTCGTTGAAATTCAAACGCCAGCATTAAAGTAATATCATTCGATTTCACTGCTTTAATTTCAAAGTTCAGTTAAGGTATTCATAGCTGGCTACAGTATTTAGATTACACAAGCACAAATTAAGAGTGCGAGTTTTGTTACCATATTTTAGCTTACTTGTGACTGCAGCTCAGCTTGGTACGTACTAAATTTTAGTATTGTTAATTGTTCAGAATCATTTAATTCAGGTTCAAAGTTAAATCTCTTATTTCTAAATTGCGTAGATTCAAGTAGCTTTTGAAATGATTGTTGAGGTAGCCCAAGACTAACCTTATTTTACTGAATTTCGTAGTGCTTCAGAAACAAAGCTCACTATTAATTTGTCGCTAAATTAACTTTCAATTTTCCAGTTTTATTAATTCTTTTGCTAAATTAAGTCAGAGTGTAGCGAAATTTATTACTTCTGACAAACATTCAGTTTTCACACAACATGTGTCAACCTTCAGTTGCCACGCTTTTAGTGCTAATTATATGTGCAATAACCTTTCTTTTTCATTTACTATAGTAGTTGTCCATAGGACTGGCGACCATAATTTTCCTCAACTCTCAAATATCTAATTAACGCCTGTTAACTGTTAACGTAACGAACGCATATTTACTTTCTTGATTAACTGTACCCCTTTTCAAAATTAATTTCCACCAGTTTCATTTGCATTTTTTCTTTCATTATATGTAACCCATTCCTCCCTCTTTACCGACAGACTGACTTCGGTGACGATTGCTTTTCCCAAATTTCCATTAGGTACACGTGGTTTAATTTTTACTATCATTAAGGTCGATAAGTGAGGGGGAGGTTACAAGTGATTGAAAGATTTGCAAATATGAAGGAAAGAAGAATAGAGTTCCTGTACAAGTGATCACCACCACATCCAAATTCAGAGTTATAATCGAACGGCGTTCACATCAGTCCTGCTTAAAGAGGTTAGTAAGGCATGCCTACCACTTTTTGAGTACATAGAGCTGTAGTTGATTTTAATTCCTTTCATTCTGCAAAAGTAATACTTTTTTCTGTGTACACCTTTTGGTTTTATTATGAGTAGATGCAAGAGTGGCACGAGCGGTCTGTCTGTTTATATCAGGCATTATAAAAATATTGAACAGTGTACTGATTTTTTCTCTTTTGTTGATGTTTTCCTTCGTGACTAAAGTACACCACCATCTTCTTTGGTCACGAGCTGCCACTGGTTTTATGGATAACAATGCGCCATGCCACTGGGCTACAATTGCTTGCGATTGGTTTAAGTACATTCTTGACATTTCGAGCGAATGATTTTGCCATCCACATAGTCCGACATGAATCCCACTGAACATTTGTGGGACATAATGGAGAAGTCAGTTTGTGCACAAAATCCTGCACTGGAAACACTTTCTCAATTATGGGCGGTTATAGCGGCAGCATCGCTCAGTACTTCTGCAGGGGACTTTCAAAAACGCATTGAGTCCATACCACGTCGAGTTACGGCAGGATGCCAGGCAAAAAGGTGGTTGACATCACTGACATTACTTTTCTTACCTCAGTGTATGAAATACACATTAATGGGACCACTGGCCTATAGCATGAATAACTACACTTTGCAGTGCGGACCACTGCAAGACGTGCACAAAGAGAGTCAGTGAGCTTCTGGAAGGTGCTGACAGTATGATGACCTCAACCCACAGGAAAAATAATTATCAAAATCTGAACTGTGAAGTCATCCAAAATTCTAGTTGGAAAACAACACTCTTTGTTATACTTCTCAATTGGTCACGATCCCACTTTGTTTATGAACAGAAAACTCTAATATTCACGAGAAACTGCTCTGAAATTAACCTGATCCGACAAAATTGTGTATATATTCTCTGAAACTTCAAAGGCATCTAAGTTCGCATGAACACTGGGGGGGGGGGGGGGGGGGGAGGGTTCACCATACATCTACCCACTTTTGAGTATAACCAGTGTCTCTTAATACTACGACTCGTAGCAATACAATATCAAAAACTTTTATTACTGGGTAAACAGTCCCTACGTGATTTGACAGCTGACATTTATAATTCACGCTCACGTCAGGAAATGCACCAATACGGGAATGGCAGACCTTTACGTTATTGGTCAGAACGCAAGCAATTCTGGCGGTCACCGTAATTTTTGCGCGAAGCCATATTTCGCGACAAAATACTCTTATTAGTCACCGTCATATATCTAGTCTCATAACAATATATGAAACTACATAAAATAACTACAAAAATTTTGACATGCAAGGAGAATTAGTTCTAATGAGAGGAAGAATTTATATTTACTGGTGTTGCAACAATGACTACCAAGCAACTTTTAATTCACTGATTGTAATTTTATTTTCGTTAGCAGAAAGCAAACATAAACTAAACAAAGAATTTATTTGAATAGAGTCTGCAATTCTTATACTTTTAATAGAGAAAGAAAGTTTCTAGGGCAGGGGACAGCGTTCGTCGAAATCTCTTAACTTTTTGTTGCATACGAAGCGTTGCGTTAAGCAGCACGATGTTGGCGGGTTACGTTGATGAGAGCAGGATACAGGCAGTTCCGCTGGTTAATCTTCTCCGGCGAATCGCAAATAAAGTTCCGGCACAGCTGCATCATTAACCCCGTGGTGATTAACAAACCACAAGACGCCAGTATACGACCGTTGTTGACATATCCTCTCTTTCAAAGTACATTACGTAGAAATCGATCGTTTTTACACTTTATGCACTGTCCGTGACGCTATCGTCCATAATTACACAGTTCGTCACATTCATATAGTCTTAGCCACCAATACACAGTTCATAGAATTGTTCTTGTGTGTGAAGCACACCGTAAACAATGTCCACTCTGTTATCGCATTTCAAACTTCGACAACGTCACTGAAATTCATTTATATTGCATAGTTAATTAAAGTCTTCACTTTCACGGCTTGATAGAATGTGATAGACAACAGTTCCACCACCCAAAACCAATACCAGCAAAGTTCGTTCGCATAAAAGCACTGTTCATGTCGGCCACAACAAAGTAATGTTAGCGGCACTTTCACAGTCCGGTTTATTTGCTCTTAAAGTTCGCTGGCGATGGCATTACATACCGCAGTGGTAAAGAGAATTAACAATCTGATAGTTCGGTATCACTTTCTATACAATTACGTATGCTTGTCATAAAACATAGTACTATTTTTCCGCGCACGCTTCACAGACACACCATCCACCATCCCCTCTACTACACAACAACCTTTCGACTATCGATATCACTATCACTGTCCCCTGTCTATAGATGTTATATCGTTATCGTTAATTACATAAATATTTATAAATATTATTGACTGCATTTTTCACAATTAATAATATTCCAAAAGAGAACTTTACAAACTTTACCACAGGTACAAAGCAAGAAACTTATTTATCCATTGGCAAACGAAATAATCCCAATTACATCTTTACATTTAAAAACCACAGTAGAATGTTACATAATCACAATTAGAAATGCTCATATGAACAAAAGAAAAAGAATAGAAATCTAAAGAAAATCACGAAAAAAATTTTTATAAGCGTCATTAGCAACGCCTTCCCAACAGGACTGTGGAGCCCTGCTGACTCCAGCACCGTGTTCAGCTGATGTAGGTTTCTCGGCTGGGGTTCAATGGTGCGAATGGCCTTATCGAGATGGTCCCACAGATTCTTGATCGGGTATAAATATGGGATTTTACTGGGACAGCTGAATACAATAAAACACATCCTGGTGCTCTTCGATCCACGCATATATCCTGGGAGCTGCTGGTAGATCCATGATGCCGAGGAAAAAGAAACTGCACGTAGGGGTGCATGTGGTCCGTGTGGTCCCCAAAGATAGATGTATACTTGCGTTGATCCACTGTGCCTTTCAGAATGATGAGGTCAACGAGAGAATCCCACAAAAACATTCCTCAGACCATAACGCTCTCACCCGTGGCCTCAATCCTTCCAACGATCGTTGCAAGGTGTTTGCTTTCTGTCCAATGGAGCATAAAACGTAATTCATCTGAAAAGGCCATCTGTCATCACACAGAGGGCGTCCGGTCGAGGCATTGATGCGTAAATTCCAACCTTCTTTGGCGATGAAGACGTTTGTATGGGTGCATGAACTAGGTGCCTGCTGCAGAGGCCCATATGGAGCAACATTCGCTGAACGGTCGTTGAGGGCACGCTGTTGGTTGCCCCTTGATTCATGTGGGCGGTCAGCTGCTCAACAGTTACACAACTATTTGGCTGTACACATTTCCGCTACCGTTGTCCACCCCTGTCAGCTGTGGCCTGTGGTACACCACAGTTGCCTCAGGACCTGTTTTGGATGGCCCAATTTTGCCATGCCCTGTGTACTTTAATCACAGCGGCAAGTGAACAGTTTATAAACTTAGCTATTTCGGAAATGCTTGCATCTTTGGCACTAAAGCCAGTCATCGTGCCCTTTTGGACGCCGGATAAATCGCTCCGTATGCGCATTAGGAAAACAACTGTACTATTTTCTACATCCCCCACCACTATTCATATACGCTCAACTGGTTCATGTAACAGTAAGTGTAAAGGATAAGATCTGATCGATAAATCAAACCAAAGAGCTCAGTGGCATTTGCCAGCTGTCTGTGTGTCTCAATGCAGCGAGATGTGTATAGTACGAATAGTGAACAGAGGAACAGACCAAGAAATGGACGCTGAAGAAATAGGTGTACTTGTGTGATATAATGCATTTATTACATATTTGATTACGATAATTATTATAAAACGCAGTGTACATTTCAATACCTTTGTAGTTTATAAAAAGCGCTGCTTTTCTGCACCCATTAAAAATTATTTGTTTCGTAATATATAGAAATGTTTAAAGTCAAGACACTGAGGGTTTAAAATAAAAATGATGCAAAGATGATGAAAAGTAAATTTGTTTATGATTACATGCAAACACGGAACAGCTAACCGAAAAAATACAGTTTTGTATAGTCAAATGACTACACCGGAAAGAGATTAGAGGACCTGCTAGACAGCTACGTAGTGTGGGCCGTATGCAAACTAGGCGGCACTCTATTGCGGTATGTTGGAACAAAAGTATTTGATTCTTAATGTGTTAATAGCTACGCGAAGCAGAGACTTACATGTTCTACTTGAAAACTAATAGTAGCCGTCTTAGTTATCGTAATGGTTTGATAAGCATTTCTGTATTACTATCTTTCAAGAGAATAGTGTTAAAGCCACCTAATGTCCAATTTGTATGTGACAGCCTTATTAAGTGATACAGTGTAATGATCATCTTTCTTGCTTTAAAGTAAACATTGTTTGTTAGTGGGAGCTGGTTTGTTGCCAATACGTTTTAAACTTTTAATTGTGATATTCAGAAATGGTCACTTTGCAGATGTTTGCTAGACTGTGTTGGTGTTTCGTGGCCAAAAACTGACAAACAGATTTCAGTCCCAAGTAATTTTCTGTTTAACAGTATTCAGAAATTTGTGGAGCAAATCGTAGTTTCGTACCAATTGTAACTGAAAGAACTTCAGTAAATTATGTTTACTTGGAATTACTTTGCCTAATCAGGCTGGCGACCATGCTTCAGTTACATGACTACATTTTACTTTAAAACCAAAACAACATTGGTTAGATTCCCGTTAAGATAACTGCCACTCCCGTCAATGAGTACTCTTTCTGGCGACGAAATAAATTCCAATTCCTTAACATTAGTACACGATCATAGTCAACTTTTAATTCTTGTTGTAAAAATAACATATTGGTGGCTTGCCCTTGTTGTGGGGAATAACTAATAGTGTTATAATTGTCTTTACCCGTAACAGAAGCATAAGCTGGCAATAGTGCTATACTTGTCGCCAAGTGACAGGATATTGCTTGACATTCTAACAGCAAAAATGGATAGCAGTACAAGTAGTAACCGAGAAACAAACATGTTACAATTACTGCGTGCCTAGTGGCACGAACTTGTTGGAGCTAAATGGGCAAAGTAGTAGCTGAAATCACGAAAATTTGTAAAGTAAACTGTAAGTAACAAAACTGATATGGAGACGATAGCAGCTCGCGAGCTGAACGGGAGAATGCAGACCACACAGAGGAACATAATGGAGGCGGCTAATAGCTGCAGAAATCAAAGTAAAGATGACGCCATAGTACGGCAACAGCTTAAATAGTGTGCGTATCACGAATACGTAAATACTTAAATTCAAATGTTGAAGTCGTCACAAATAGAACGGGAGCCGACGGACGAGGCAAATGATGCTTACGTGGAAGACCATAAATATAATAAAAGAATACGTTAAAATATTGACACTATCACAAATCATAAGGGAACCAATACAAACATATGATGTAGAATCAGAACATGAGGGTATACTGGTGCAGGATAATCAAAAACGTTTGAGTAAGAATGACTTACTCAAACTTTTTACCCCACAAGTTAAAGCAAATATTAAATGGCTCTGAGCACTATGGGACTTAACTTCTGAGGTCATCAGTCCCCTAGAACTTAGAACTACTTAAACCTAACTAACCTAAGGACATCACACACATCTATGCCCGAGGCAGGATTCGAACCTGCGACCGTAGCGGTCGTGCGGTTCCAGACTGTAGCGCCTAGAACCGCTCGGCCACCCGTCGGCAAGCAAAGATCAAAGCACAAAGTAATCAACAGGTTATCGTTGCTGGTGGTCTTGATCATCAGATTAAGGCAAAAGCAGGTGTCATTAAGACAGAGGGTATTAAAATCAGTCACAGATTACTAAAGTGGACAAAAAGTACGTGTTTTGAGTGAGATTTAGGGTATGAAAGTGAAAATAGATAACATAAACCACAATGTTGCCAGTATGCTAGGTCATCAGATTAACGACATTAAATGCAAGGTTAGTTTTGGACATCGAAATGGTCCAGGAAAGTGTGAAACATAGAGCAAAGACAGAAGTAGACGAAAAGGCTTTCAGACTGATTACTGGTGAATGTAAGAGAGAAATCTCAAATTTGAGGAAAACTGTGTTGGATTATCAAAATGAAGTAGGTAAACAAGTAATTAATTTTGAAGAGAAATGTGATCAAACTACTCAGACTGAAGAGTAAATTAGCAACCTTGAGAACAAAATTAAAGATAAACTCAGTTATGTGACTTACGCAGTAGGTTATGACAAATTATTGGATGGTGAGGAATACTTTGACCGAACCAAATGAAATAATCGTTGGGACCCACTGGACTTCCTGAGAAATTACGAAAAAAAATTTCCTTAAGACTTGACAGAGCGTGAAGAGACTAATGTGGTAATTAGTGCATTGGTAGAAAATGGCAAAAGATGGGTTCTGAATTTGAACAAATAGCAGATGACTTTCAATGATTTTAAACAAAAATTTACCATTGAATACTGGTCGGAGCATAGAGAAAATTGTTTGCAGTGTGACTTCATTATGCCCAGAATGTAAGACAATAGCAGGAGGCACTCTATGAAAGATTTCTGCGAATCTTGGTATAGAAAATTAACTCACTTAAGATGCAATCGGTCCCAATCCGGTATTACATAGGAACTACGAAAAAAGCTACCAGAGAAATTGAAGTGGTGTGTAGGCTGTAACCACAAAAGCTTTTCTACGTTTTTGGAAAGAGTGGAAGACGAAGATCACTGGAAAGTAAATCGTAGTTACCGCCAGAGTAATAACAACAGTCGATGGAATCACAACTATAATGAACAGAATGACTGCAAAAGATATTGCGTCAATAATGTAAAAAGGAGAAGGTGCAGTGGTCCAAGTAATTCAACCAGCCACAGTCGAGATTTTGTATCGCGAAATTATCATGACAACATCAACGTTGAAAACTAAGGACCACTTATGTTAAGGGTCAAACTAAAGCGGAAATATTCTCACAGCCCAGATGCAGATAAGAGCACCAGAATAAATATCACCAATTCCGTGCTCAAAGTAAGGGATGCAAACTTTTGCAGTATGCTACCGGCATAGCAACAGATGTGCTCAGGGGTGAATCACGGCAAGCAGGCAACGAAACAAATGTAAGCTTGGAGGTAGAGCTCCCTCTAGCAACGGAGAGAGCTCAATAGTCAACTGTCTGCATGGGAGAAAAAGCTCCAGTAGTAGAACAGAATAGTGACGTCAACGTAGATAGCAAGAGAGAATATGAAAGCCTTTATAAGCAAGGAAGTAACACTAGCAACAGTTAAAATAATAGTGAAGAAAAGTTTTCTTGTGGTGATGATATCTTCGGAATAACAAATTGGTGCGAACGGAGCGAAGATCTGCGTAAGGGACTAAAGAAATGCGAGGGGGAAGATTTCGAAAGGAATTATGTGACCAGAAAGTCAAACAGAAATTTAGGAAGGAAAGAGGGCATCAAAAGTAGGACGTTGCCCATCAGAATGGATAAAATTACCTCAACGCCAGGCAGAGTTCGTGTACAGTAAACAATGAAGAAGTGACAGGCACTGAGGTAAAATACGCTCTCCAAAGTATGTGACCTGTTAATGAAATTGAAACTAATGATATGGTCATAAATAGGAGGAGAATGGAAGAAGATGAAATCGTTACCACTGTGAGCGAAGTATTTCTAACTGACGAAAAACAAATACAGCAAGATATTTTCAACAGGCAAAGTTAGGTAGATGGAAACGATTCTATGAGGGCGAAAGTAGCCATTATTAGAGATGATGAGGGTGACACTGATGTGATAGGAAAATAATTGTTAACATTAGGAGAAAATCGTGGCCATGACTGTTCAAAATTTGACGAAAAGACTATACCTCTGAGAAAAGCGCTCATATTAGAACCGAACACTGACCCCGAGTGGGTGGATTCAGAAGGTAGTTCTGGTGGAGAGTACGACGAGGAAACGAAACAGATGAATTCTCGAAGAAAATTCATTATGCACCAAAAGGTGAAGTAATTTATAAACAAAAACTTGAAGTGAACAATGAACCGAAAAGGAAAGAGCCTGTGGACGATAATACACGTCATCAAACCTGGGTTCAGGTTGGGTAATACTCTGAGATCCCATCACCGAAGAAACCCTTCAGACATGGATAACAAACATGTACACATCATGTCTTGGGATGAAATTAAACATCTCTCAAACTTGCAGAAAGATCAGATAAACATTAATGAAGTAAAACCAAGATGTGTAGTGCTACACTTTCTACAGTAACATAAAGTTCCAATATTTAGAGGATGCTGGGCAGGTTTATTTCAAGGTTTGAATATATTTACAATGACCGGTTTTTCTCACACTAACGTGTACTGTGTGGTGTACCCTAAATCAAAGAAACCGTTATATGAAACTTCCTGGCAGATTAAAACTGTGTGCCGGAGCGAGACTCGAACTCAGGACCATTGCCTTTCGCGGGCAAGTGCTCTACCGACTGAGCTACCCAAGCACGACTCACGGCCCCTCCTCACAGCTTTCATTCTTCCAGTACCTCGTCTCCTACCTTCCAAACTTCACAGAAGCTCTCCTGCGAACCTTGCAGAACTAGCACTCCTGGAAGAAAGGATATGGCGGAGACATGGCTTAGCCACAGCCTGGGGGATGTTTCTAGAATGAAACTTTCACACTACAGCGGAGTGTGCGCTGATATGGAACAACCTGGCAGATTAACCGTTATATGTTTACAATATTGTGCAGCTGAAACCTTATGACCACAGAACAGAATAAGAATATCCCGTTGTCCGAAAACATGACCTGAATAATGTGTATATTGTTATAAAATGTGTATTCTTACGAATACTACTATTGTGACTTGATGTTGTACCGTTATGGAGACTTACTGTTCTAATCTTACTAATATGTAACTGTAAGTTTCAGATTCTAAGTGATTCAACCGTGCTTGTGATGAAATTGACGTACTGTAAAATGGAATGATGATTAAGGAGCTGCCATGCAGAGTGATCTGCAGCCTAATAAGTACGTAAATAAAGAAAAGGTGAATAACAGGTTGCTAACGTATCAAATAGGCTGCATAGTGTACTAATAAGTGAATGTCGCAGGAAATGTGTTTAATGTGGACTGTCAAAAGTCTCAGTAAGCAGTCAAAAGATTTCTTAATGAAATATGCTTGGTAAGAGAAAGTGTTTGACGTGGACTGTCTGAAATAATAGAGCAGCAAGAGGTTTTGTGGTTACTGTGCGTAGTGTTTGTGTTCCTTTGTTGAACTGCGTAAAATCTGAGAGGCAAAAAGCTCCCTTTAGATGAAAGTAACCTTTTTTACGTACGCGTCTTTCACAAACTGAAAGTAAAACAGTTAAGTAAGTCACTAAAATGTAAGGAGTGAAATTTAACTGCTCACTATAGGGTAAAGAAAATGAACTGCTTAAAGTTTCAAGCAAAATACAAGTAACGCACTCTGTAAATGATATTGGTGCATAGATTTGTTGTAAATGTGTACCTAGGATTTATATTGCGCCGGCGCTGGGCAATACTGCCGTGAATTAAGTACCAGTTACCTTGTGGCTAATCTTTTCTCACACGCACGTCTCCTTGAAGTTCTTAGCCAGAAAAAGCTACAGAAAAAACAGCTGTACACCTCGTAACCACAAACAAATTGTTTGGTCGGTGGAGGATTAACAATGGAAAAATGAAAGTATTTATGTGCGTAAAATTTCACACTATTAGAGTAAGCTTGCATATACCAATTACTATCAAGCCTTACTCTAAGCTGTCCCAATTCTGAAAAGTACACACGCAAGCATCATTCATAGCGGTAACCAAGTTATGGTAATGACTAGTTATTCTTCACAGAAAGTTTACAAACAAATTGTTTCTTTTAGAACAGCTGTCTCATATATTGCTATAATCAGCCTCAAGTAAGAAAATGTTCACGTTCGCAACTAAGCAACAGACCACGCAGTATTTAGTTGTTTAAAATGTCACCAAAAGTTCTAAATTTCACACAGTGCATACAATCGAACACTCTTCCACATTTCACGCCACTCCTCAAACCTTTGGTACCGAAACATCGCAATATTAATAATTTTCATCGGAGCTCCAATCAATTGGTCAATGATTATGAGATCCAAGCCTCGACGCAACTCATCTCTCTAAACAAAAGAATTTTCTAGTTCCCAAAATGCGCGCGAATATGCTAATTTATGACTGCCAGAGAAACGTCACAGCTAATTGGAAAGCAGCATCTGACCTGCTCAGTTCCGCCCATATTTAAGTACACTGGTACAGAACCAATCAAATTTGTCACTGAACCGGAACAGTAAAATAACATAAATAACTTTCGAAAACCCTCATATATAAAGTTAATTTCCTTGTAACAAAACTACTTTACTGAAATCTTGACTTCATTTACTCAGTACCACATCCTGACGAAAAAATTTATAAAAAATTCCCAGGTACGAATGAATTAACAAACATCTTCCTCCAACCTTCCTCACAAGACCGGTTGCTTCAATGGATAGTACAGAGACTTTACAATAAACATTATTTCACATTCACACCTTCATTCACTCTCATAACTAACTACAATTATAACAGTAATGAATAAACAATTAGAAAATTAAACAAACAGAACCACTTGGTTCCCAGAACTCCTGAAGATAGACGTTGACTGTGGATACTGTTCACAGACACAGTCCCTTTGACTGTTCAGAGATGTCACTAAACCAGGCCAAAGGTGTAAACAACCATACATGAGCAGCGCCTATCAGACAGAGGGGGTCCGGCAGCCGATCAGTTCCAGACATTCCACCAGGAAGGAGGTACACGGCTCGTGTTTAGTTCAACCATGCCTAGACGGTCAATACCGCGGTTCGATCGCGTCCGCATTGTTACTTTGTGCGAGGAAGGGCTCTCAACAAGGGAAGTGTCCAGGCGTCTCAGAGTGAACCAAAGCGATGATGTTCGGACGTGGAGGAGATACAGATACACAGGAACTGTCGATGACTTGCCTCGCTCAGGCCGCCCAAGGGCTACGACTACAGTGGATGACCGCTACCTATGGATTATGGCTCAGAGGACCCCTGACAGCAAAGCCAGCATGTTGAATAATGCTTTTCGTCCAAATGCAGGATGTCGTGTTACGACTCAAACTGTGCGCAATAGGCTGCATGATGCGCAACTTCACTCCCGACGTCCATGGCGAGCTCAATCTTTGCAACCACGACACCATGCAGCGCGGTACAGATGGGCCCAACAATGTGCCAAATGGACCGCTCAGAATTGGCATAGCGTTCTCTTCACCAACGGGTGTCGCATATGCCTTCAACCAGACAATGGTCGGAGACTTGTTTGGTGGCAACCTGGTCAGGCTGAACGCCTTAGACACACTGTCCAGCCGCTGCAGCTGGTGGACGTTCGCTACTTTTTTGGAGTGACATTAGGGGTGGGGCTGACGTATGCCGCTGGTGGTCATGGAAAGCGCCGTAATGGCTATACGACACGTGAATGACATGCTCCGACCGATAGTGCAACCATACCGGCAGCATATTGACGAGGCATTTGTCTTCATGGACGACAGTTCGCGCCCCCATCGTGCACATCTTGTAAATGACTTCCTTCGGGATAACGACATCGCAAGAATGGAGTGGCAAGCATGTTTTCCAGACATGAACCCTATCGAAAATGCCTGGGATAGATTGAAAAGGGCTGTTTATGGACGACGTGATAAACCAACCACTCTGAGGTATGTACGCCGAATCGCGGTTGTGGAGTGGGACAATCTGGACCAACAGTGCCTTGAAGAACTTGTGGATAGATTGCCACGACGAATACAGGCATGCATCAATGCAAGAGGACGTGCTACTCGGTGTTACAGGTAGGAAATGATGTTTATGTTAGTCTCTATTCCAGGTTTCTGTACAGGTTCCGGAACAATCGCAACCGAGACGATGCAAAACTGTTTTTGATGTATGTAGTTAATTTACTATTAGATATCATATGTAAAGTGTGTTCTTGGAGCTCAGGAGTCACAGAATTCTTTGCAGGAATCCGAGGGTTTTAATTTTCTCCCTTTACAACTGTGTGTGTAACAACGAATTCTGCTTTCGAGCATAAAAGTAGTAACGGCTTCGAGTATAACAGTACAAAGTGATGAATACGTAATGATATAAATCTCAACTTACCTTAAATCTGACATCCGTTTGCAATAAAGAAAACAAGCCTGCTGTTGACTTCACCCATGGCTTGGTTGCGACATGACTCAGTGCGTATTACTTCCACTTAAGGACCAGCCGGCCGAAGTGGCCGTGCGGTTAAAGGCGCTGCAGTCTGGAACCGCAAGACCGCTATGGTCGCAGGTTCGAATCCTGCCTCGGGCATGGATGATTGTGACGTCCTTAGGTTAGTTAGGTTTAACCAGTTCTAAGTTCTAGGGGACTAATGACCTCAGCAGTTGAGTCCCATAGTGCTCAGAGCCATTTGAACCATTTTGAACCACTTAAGGACCAACTTGTATCTGATGGAGGAAGTATCTTTCTGAAGCATGTCATGTTATTCTGTGAAATAATCGTTTAGCTCTCTTTCTCTGTGTTAACTCAAGGATCTCAACTGATTACGTTTGTCAGATGGAAAATGAAACCTGTAGCAGTTTGCCCTTTCCTATCTTGTAACATTTTGTTTTTGCCCTATTTGTGTCCTCTGGTTTTATTTAGTGTGGGACCAGCGAGGTGTACATTTTGAAGTTTAGAATGTATTGTTCGGTGAGTAAGTGCTAGACTGTAGATCCAGAGATCTGGTGATACAACACCATCCAAGTCTAGTCATCTCTGGCAAATTTCACCGTAGTGTAGAGGCCATGTTAAAGTTACGCCTTCTTATAGGCGGTCGAATAAGTCAGTTCGTAAGTATCCTAACACCCCTATCTAATTCGGAATCTACCAACAGACGTCACGAAAGGAGGACTTGAGAGTATAAAAGGAGGCGGGGAGTATTGTGTTGACAGCAGAGGAGCACTCTAGCAGCAGAATGGGTCGCTTAGGAGGGGTCAGGGAGTTCTAACGTGGATTTTTCATTGGTTATCAACTAAGTATAAGATCCGTCAGGGACATTTGAACACTCCTGAAGTTGCCCAAGTCGACTTTTGGTGATATGATTGTAAAATGGAACCGCGAAGGAACAACAACATAGACACAAAACACATCAAAAACATCAGACAGATCTCAAGTATTGATGGCGGGTACAGTCGAACTTTGTGGAGGGTAGCTGTAAAAAAATTGCAGTTGTGCGTTCTAAAGTTCTACCAGTAGTCGAGCTACGACAATGAAAAGAATGGATTACAGTGGTATCACAACTCCTCATAAGCAACACAATTCTGCAGTCAATGCTAAGAAATGTTTGGGGTGGTGAGAAAACGACGCCACTGTACAATGGATGACAGGAAATGAGTCATTCAGACTGATGAATCACGCAGTACCCTGTGGAAATCGCTGGAGGGATTTTGGATTCGGCGGATGTCTGGACAATATTACCCGTCATCACGTGTGTACCAACAGCGAAGTAAAGATGTGGTGGTGTTTTTGCGTGGGGGTGCTATTCGTGGTCTGAGTGCGGTCCCTCATTGCACTTAAGAAAATGCTAAAAGCGGAGATACGAACACATTTTACAGCCTTGTGTACTGTCTACACTGGAGGAACAGTGCAGAGACGATGATCGTATCAGTATGACAACGCATCCTGTCATAAAGCGGCACCTATGAGGCAATGGTTTGTGAATGATAACTTTCCTGAAATGTACTCGACTGCCCAGTGTCACGAACTGAACCAACTGAAGCACCTTCGGGATGAATTTTAACTTAGACCTCCAACATCTTTACCTTCTCTGGTTTTAGCTCTATAGACAGTCATAAACCTGACTGAAACTGTCTCCAGCAGAGTTCAAGCCATTATAAAGGTGAAGTAGGCACACCCCATGTTAATGTCCACTAAAAAGTGCACGGATACCTTTGTTGAGATAGTGTACTGCCTCAAGAGTACCATCTGTAGTTAACTGCTGTGAGCATCACAATCGAAATGACAAGAGTTTTTTGAAGTAGCGAAAATTCTTAAAATTATTCCACATAATTAAACTTACAAGATTCATTTCCTTACTTAATATGCGATTTCTGTTGTGTAAAGTTTCTTCTTTACACTGAGGTGCCTGAGACACGGGATACGTCCTAATACCGTGTCGGACCTCCGCCTGCCCGGCGTAGTGCAGCTTCTCGACGTGGTATGGATTCAACAAGTCGCTAGAAGTCCCCTGCAGAAAAACTGAGCTGTCCATAATTGCGAAAGTGGTCCCGGTGCGGTACTCTGTGCTTGAACTGACCTTTCGATTATGTCCTATCAAAGATCGATGGGAATCAAGTCAGGCGGTTTAGCTGGTCAAACCATACACTCAAATTGTAGAGAATGTTCTTCAAATCACTCTCGAACAATCGTGATCTGTTGACGTGGCGCATTATCGTCCATAAACATTCCATCGTTGTTTGGGAACACGAATTCCATGAATGGCTAGCAATGGTCTCCAACTAATCAAACATAACCATTTCCAGTCAGTAATTGGTTCTGGACCAGAGGACTCAGCCCATTGTATGTAAAAACAATCCCCGCCATTATGGAACCTACACCAGCTTGCAAAGTGCCTTGTTGACTACTTGGTTCCATGGCTTCTTGGGGTCTGCGCCACACTCAAACCCTACCGTCAGCTCTTACCAACTGAAATCGGCACTCGTAAGACCAGGCGACGCTGTCTAGTTGTCTAAGGTCCAACCGACATGGGCATGAGCCCAGCAGAGGCGCTGCAGGCGATGTCATGCTCTTAACAAAGGCACTCGATTCAGTCGTCTGTCGCCATATCCCATTAACGCCAAATTTTGCCGCACTGTCCTAGCAGATACGCGCGTCGTGCGTGCCACACTGATTTCTGCGGTTATGTCACGCAGTGTGTTGTGGATTGGCAAGAGCGCCAACCCACTTTGAGAGGAAGCCGAAAGGCACGCGTTTTAGCTCACGCAGGCTGGCGTGAGGTCTGGAACAGGTCAAGGAAATGAGACTAGCAAAAAACGTACGTAGCTGCTGGAATACTTAACTTTAATCCATAAATGGTGAACATCGCTCTTGACGGTACATGTTTTACAGCATCAATAGTAACTGGTAATGGCGCCTTGCTAGGTCGAAGCAAATGACGTAGCTGAAGGCTACGCTAACTATCGTCTCGGCAAATGAGAGCGTAATTTGTCAGTGACCCATCGCTAGCAAAGTCGGCTGTACAATTGGGGCGAGTGCTAGGAAGTCTCTCTAGACCTGCCGTGTGGCGGCGCTCGGTCTGCAATCACTGATAGTGGTGACACGCGGGTCCGAAGTATACTAACGGACCGCGGCCGATTCAAAGGCTACCACCTAGCAAGTGTGGTGTCTGGCGGTGACACCACACAGTGTTAGTTACATTATGTGATCAAAAGTATCCGGATACCTAGCTGAAAATGACCTACGTGTTCGTGGTGCCCTTCATTGGTAATTTTGGAATTCAGTGTGGTGTAGGCTCACACTTAGCCTTTGACGACAGCTTCCACTCTCGCAGGCATACGTTGAATCAGGTGCTGGTAGGTTTCTTGGGCAGTGGTAGCCCATTCTTCACGGTGTGCTGCTCTGACGAGAGGTATCGATGTCAGTCGGTGAGTCCTGGCACGAAGTCGTCGTTCCAAAACATGCCAATGGTGTTCTATAGGATTCAGGACTCTGTGCAGGCCAGCCCATTACAGGGATGTTATTGTCGTGTAATCACTCTACCACAGGCCGTGCATTACGAACAGGTGCTCGATCGTGTTGAAAGATGAATCACTATCCCCAAATTGCTCTTCAACAGAGGGAAGCAAGAAGGTGCTTAAAACATCAATGTAGGCCTGTGCTGTCATAGTGCTACGCAAAACAACAAGCAGTGCAAGCTCCCTCGATGAACAACACGACCACCATACCACCGGCTCCCAGTTTTACTGTTGGCACTACACACGCTGGCAGGTGACGTTCACCGTGCATTCGCCATACCCACACCCTGCCATTGGATTGCCCCTTCTTGTACCGTGATTCGTCACTCCACACAACGTTCTTCCACTGTTAAATCGTCCAATGTTTACGTTATTTACACAAAGTGAGGCATCGTTTGGCATTTACCTGCGTGATGTGTGGCTTATGAGCAGCCGCTCCGCTCTACCATGAAATCCAAGTTTTCTCACCTCCCGCCTAACTGCCATAGTACTTGCAGTGGATCCTGATGCAGTTTGGAATTCCTGTGTGACGGTCTGGATAGATGTCTGCCCACTTCAACTGTCGGCGGTCACTGTCAGTCAACAAACCAGATCGACGTATAAGCTTTCGTGCTGTATGTGTCCCTTCACGTTTCCACTTCACTATCACATCAGAAACAGTGGATCTAGGGGTGTTTAGGAGCGTGGAGATCTGCGTACAGACGTATAACACAAGTGACACCCAATCACCTGACCATGTTCGAAGTCCGTAGAGTTCTGCGGAACACCCTATTCTGCTCTCTCACGCTGTCTAATGACTTCTGAGTTCGCTGATATGGAGTACCTGGCAGCACAGTGCACCTGATATGAAAAACATGTTTTTGAGGGTGCCCGGATACTTTTGATCACATAGTGTATCTATTAGCACTGAAAACTCTACGCAAACACCGCTACTGTCGGTTGTTAGGTGAAGGTCGTTGTCCATGGTGAGAGGTAATGCCAGAAATTTGATATTCTCTGCACTCTATTGACATTATGGAACTCGGAATATTAAATTCCCTAACGATTTCCTTAATGGAATGTCACATGGGTATAGCTCCAACTACGATCCGCATTCAAAGTCTGTTGATTCCCTTCGTACGGTGATAATCAGGTGGGAAACTGTATCACATGAATCACCTGAGTACAAGTGACAGCTCCGCCAGTACACCACCCTTTTATACGTTGTGTACGCGGTACTGTCGCCACCAGTATACATGCATATCGCCACTCCATGATTTCTGTTATGCAGCGGATGGGTCCCAGTTTTATATTTACGCGTTTACACAGGCTCTTTTGTTTGGATCGCTATGCGTGCACGTGTGAAAGAGAGGGAAGGTGAGTGAATCACTACGACTCGTAGTTGTCTCAACGAAATTTATTTTTGTTCCTTTAATTTAAAAAAAAAAACTACTGATGTGCATAAGTACTGAGTACAAGTGGTAGGCGTAGACAGCTAGACGCCAGTTGTTTGATTAACCCACGCGCGCAGAGCAGCCACGTTGGCGTACACTCCCGGGTATCCAGGGCCGCACGTGTACCCCCAGGAGGCGATGCCGTACTGAATGTTGTTTACGACCAGGGGGCCGCCGCCGTCACCCGTGCACCACGGCTTCTCCGTCGTGCAGATCATGTTCTCCGTCACGCAGCCTTCACCGTAGATTTCACACTCGTAGGTGGCGTTGCACGCATTCCGCTCCATGATGACTGCGCTGTGAGCTTGCAGCTCGTCAGCGTAGTCCAAGGCCACTGAAGACGTCAACACACCCCAGCCGGTAATATAGGCGGTGACGTCAACTTCTGGCTCGTAATCGGCGAGGGCAATCGGCTGTAAAGTACAGTGATGTAAGTCTCACTGTTTGAGAACACCTAGATTGAGAGAAAGTAGTCTCTTAGTCTCTTGAAAAGAAGAGCAGTTTTTTCAGCCAGCACAAGAGCCACAAGCAAATCTTCAGTACATTCCGGTGGAAGATGGTACAAGAAGTGCGAGCTTTACTGTTATAATTCTGGTAGGCTGGTTCTCTAGATGACGCAAGTAACACTAATTTGAGTGTGTGGGAGGAGGGGGGAGGAGGAAGGAGGGGTAGGTTTATGCGTAATAGAATGTCCATTGCCATCACATCATACACTGTCGGAAAAAAAATCGCAACACCAAAGAATGACTGATGTAGTGTAAAGAAATATCGGGAATACGTTTGTCTACGTAACAAATTTGATAGATTGATATTGCAAGGTCACACGTTAATATAAGCGCGAGATAAGCCATTGCGAATGTGAAACGATGGTTCATTTGTAACCGCTATAACCCGCAGAATATAGAATGCAAGCAGATGCGCATGCATTGTATTGTACAGGTGCGGGCTGTCAATTTTTAGGCTGCAGTTTCTCGTCTATTGCCCTTGGTCAGTCAACACCGGAACGGTTAATGCTGGTTGTGGACGACGCTGGAGTTGTAGTTCGACGATATCCGGTACGTGCTCGATTGCCGAGACTCAGTAGAACACGTTGGGTTACAACAACGGTGTGTGGGGGAGCATTATCATGTCGGGAAACGCCCCTGGAATACTATTCATGAATGGCAGCACAAAAGGTCACATCACTAGATTGAAGCACTAATTTGCAGTCAGGACGCATGGGATAACCAGGTCCTCAACTGGCCTCCTCCTAATCAACACACGGGCATCACTGGCACCGAGGCAGAACCAGCTATCATCAGAAAACACAACAGACCGCTACCTTGTCCTCCAACGATCTCTCGCTTGACCCCACTGAAGTTACTTAAGACGGGGTTAGACGTCCACGGACTGCACGCTACAGGGCGTCTGGTTTAGAGTTGTCCTTAACGTAACCGACTTTAACAGTTTTTTTCTCACTGTGGTGCCAAGTGCTGCTTAAATTCCTACTGCAGATGCAGTGCTATGTGCCAGAACCATACGTCGAACACGACGATCTTGCCTCTCGAGACTGCCAGGTCGCCGTTCGGAGTCCAGTCTTTTTGCATCCGTGCACTCTCGTGACAGCCACTGCCAGCAGTCAGAAACAGATGCTACATTTCTGACAAGCCTTTCTGGAATATCGCAGAAGCAACATCCAGCTTCTCGTAGCCCTAATATACGACCTTCTTAAAACTGTCAGGTGTTGATAATGGCGTCTTTGTCGCCTTAAAGGCATTCTTGACTAACACGTCTAGTGTCAAAGGCAACTAACGCTCAGGGCCGTTACAGAGGGTATTTAACGCAAACCTGAATTGCATGCTCATAGTAGCGTTACTAGCGCTACTCTTTTGTGACTGGCGCGAAATTCTGAATAGACGTCATCTTTCATATATAGAAACACGCCTACCAACTTTCGTTTATGTCGCACAGCACTTTCTTGGTGTTGCGGTTTTTTTCTGTCTGTGTATTTACTCTCTGGTTTATATCAAAATATGAGGGCTGTAACCAACTGCCTAGCTGATCTACCTTCTATTTTAGGAGACAGTGACTCGAATTTAGTTCGTTTTTTCAAATGGTTCAAATGGCTTTGAGCACTATGGGACTTAACTGCCGAGGTCATCAGTCCCCTAGAACTTAGAACTACTTAAATCTAACTAACCTAAGGACATCACACACATCCATACACGAGGCAGGATTCGAACCTGCGACCGTAGTGGTCGCGCGGTTCCAGACTGTAGCGCCTAGAACCGCTCGGCCACCCTGGCCGGCGTTCGTTTTTTAAGAATCCGTAGGATCTTTGACTTTCACATAGTTCCTTGGGTAAAATATTTTGATGTGTTTCCTAGGTGAACGGTTCATCTGTTATTTTTCCGTTGATCACTCAGGCACATTTCCTTGTTACGTATTTTAACTGGCGTTTTGTCTGTGTATTTTCTAAATAAATTGACTTAAGGCTTACGTATTTTGATCTTGCGTGTGAACGTGTGTTCAAATGTGTGTGAAATCTTATGGGACTTAACTGCTAAGGTCATCAGTCCCTAAGTTTACACACTACTTAACCTAAATTATCCTAAGGACAAACACACACACCCATGCCCGAGGGAGGACTCGAACCTCCGCCGGGATCAGCCGCACAGTCCATGACTGCAGCACCTTAAACCGCTCGGCTAATCCCGCGCGGCTGTGAACGTGTGATTACGAGTGTGTGTGTGTGTGTGTGTGTGTGTGTGTGAGAGAGAGAGAGAGAGAGTAGCAGGATGGCTGAGAATCATGTTTTATGTTTTACATTGTGGTGCATAATTTAAAAAAAATTAGCACTCTCATCTTTAATAGCAAGGCCACAGATGAACTCCCCATTGAGCGCCTTATACGCACTACACCACCAGCACCAGAGATCTGCTGGAGTTTAACTGATCAGAAAACGCGAAGTCCCTGATAGGAGTCAGGCGAAGTCCCTGATAAGAGTCAGGCCCGGGACTTCAGACTTACATTTCAGCTACATGAAAATGCACCATTAATTTTTTTGCTTCTCCGCGTGCACTTACAACTAAGCACATGAAAGGCACGATGTCGGCAACAAGTTATTTCTCATTGTCAGTCATTAAGTGCCTTATTAAGTCGAATTAGGAATGTCAATTTAAAACAAGGGTCCTATGCTGTTCAGTAACTTTCATTATTTAAGATGCCATATGACAGAATAAGCAACAGACACGGACTGGCCTGAGAATGAATAACAGGAAGTACTGAGTCTCAACACAGCAGCGTCACTGAGGAACTTGGAAGACCAACTGAGAAAGTACTAACAGGAATAGTAGCCTTGCAGGAGTAGTCGGGAGGAAATCTCTACGTAGAATCTCTGGTGACTGTACATCGTTTTGCAGCAATAATGGTACAGCCAGTCTTGTAATCGTTTCCTAGTAGACAGAGCATACAATTCCTGAGTTTCTAAACGGCAGGATATGCACACTGAGAACAAAATCGAAATTCTTCGGTACGACACTGATTCGCGCTCATGCCCCAGAGAAAACCAACGAAGAGACAAAAGACTCTTTTAAGGAACAGGTTGAACGTTCATATGGTACTATAGCGGGAAATGGTGGGAAAGTGACTGTAGGAGACATGAAGGGCAAGGTTGGAAGGGATACCGTGTTTGGAGAATATTTTAGAAACTACAGCCTACATAAAGAATGCAGTGACATCAGACTCAGGCTGGTTGATTTTCGCGTGAACAAAAGCCTCACCATAAGGGGCACCATATTCCGACAAAATAACATCCATAAAGGAACGTGGAAATCTCCGGATGGGGATACAATCAACCGGCCATATCATGTGCTTATTTACAGAAGACATGGCTCAAACATTGATTTCAAGGTGAGGAGGGTGGCAGAAGTTGAGTCGGATCCATATATCGTGATGGTTTCAGTGTCCATAACTGAGTGGTCAGCGTAAATAGCTGTCATGTGGAGGACCTGGATTCGATTCTCGGTACTAACAAGGATTTCACTTGGTGGGAGGATTGGTACGAGGTACACTCAGCCTCATGATGCCATTTGAGGAGCTATTTGAGCGAACAGTAGCAGCTCTAACGCCTGGGAAGTCTGCAAAACAGCTGGGAGAGCGGTGTGCTAACACGTGTTCACTCCATACCGTATCTTCATGACGCCGCAAGGCAGACAAGAGAATCCCTCGAGCAAGGAGCATGTTTTTTTATATGTTGATAGTCAAATGTAAGCATAAGATATTAACAACAATTTATAATCGTGTATACAGATACAGGGCGTATAATGAGGATCCAGTCATCACCAGTGACAGGGAAAGAACAGACTTCGAAAGAGAAACAGACGAAGAGATTAGAGCAAATGTCGATGAGGTGGAAGCTAGTCCTGGAGTGCAATGGCAATTAATGAAAAGAACAATGCATTAAAGACACAATACAAGCTGGAACTTGATAACAAAGTTAGAAGAAGTGAGTGATCTGGTGATGACTGTGAGAATGCTACTAAGGAACGACAGCGCAAGGAGTAAGATACTCCAGCGAGTAACACGGGCTGCCGTGAAGAAACGAAGTAATGTAAAAACAATTGGAAAAAAGAAACAGAGAGAATCCGAGAAACGTTGCCTGGAAGACATCGAGGAATGTAGAACTGAAAAGGAATCAGAAGAACGTCTAAGGGAAAAAATGTCTGGAAGCCACTGACAATGATATCTGCGATATGGAAGGAAAACTGATCGGGAATGAAACCAGAAAAAGGTTGGGAAGAATATTTTAATGAGTTATAGAAACCTGGCCAAATACAGGAATTTGAAAAAGAGAAACAGATATTACGAGCTGATAGCAGTGATGATGGAGGGAAACAAAGAAGTAATTGTAGCTGTTTAGGAGTTTAGGAGCTACTGAGCTTTGGTGGAAGATAAGCTACCGATGATGATGGAGAGGAACAAAGAAGTTATTGTTTCTGTTTAGGAGATAAGGAACTATACAGCTTTTGGATAAGATAAGTTGCCAATTGTGATGGAGGGGAACATGGAAGTAATTGTAGCTGTTTAGGAGATGAGGAACAAAAGAGCTTTGGAGGAAGATAAGTTACCACTGATGACGGAGAGGAACAAAGATGTAATTGTGGCTGTTTAGGAGACGAGGAACGGAAGAGCTTTATGGAAGATGAGTGGCCAAATGAAACATTCAATCACTATGGTATAGAGTTATTAAAGAAAATGATGGATTGGTTCGTAAAATATGGAGAAGGGAATTAATACCAACAAACTGGAACACATCGGTCATCATACCAAAATATAAGAAGGATGATAGAACAATTTGCAATAACCACAGATGCCTAGAATTGCCAGGGCGACTTGAGGGAAAAAAGCAGCAACAGATTAAATGTTCATCCATAGATAATAATGGAAAAGTGTTACGAGTTCAGAGTTAAGGTACATCAACTGTATGTGAACCTTAAAGCAGCTTACGACAGTGTCAATCGGAACGTTCTTTTCAAGGCGTTACGGGAGGTGGTGAATCTACCAAACCTAATACGTCTCTTGTAAATGACTAAGCAACGCCAACTACAAAATAGAAACTAATGGCAGCTATTCCGATAATTTTCAGATCTTTCAAGGACTCAAAAAAGAAAATTCTGTATCACCCACGTTATTCAACTTTGCTCTGGAGATTGTCATGGGAAAACTACAAGCAAAGCAGAGAGTACTATTTTCAACAGGACGACACAGAATACGGCACTTGCGGGTGACTTCACCATCCTCTGGAGGAATAGAGAACATGTGCTGGGAAACTATGTAGTTTTGGAACGCGAAGCGTCTGTACCTGGATTCATCATAGGTAAGGAAAAAGCGAAGTATGTGATCAACACCGGAAACAAAACAAGTTCGAATGAGTAAATCACTTTAAGTGTCTGGGAGGTATATTTACGTGGTAACAACACAAATAAAGAACAGCTGCAGGTAACAAGTGCTACTACAGCTTCCTTTGCCTGCTGTGAACCTCCAACATCTCTGGGCACTTGTAGGTGAGAGATTACGAAACAATCATGAAACCTGTTCTTACATGTTGTTCTGAAAAAATAACACAACAAGTCAGAAATGTCTTGGATACATGGGAACGCAAAGTACTGCCGACGATATAAGGAGCGCGATAATGGTGCTTAGAGAATTAGGATCAACGCAGAGCTATAAGAACTTCGCAGAAATTCACTGATAACCCTAGATGTGAAGCACGAAGCACAAAGTTTACAGTGGGTGGGACTCGTGCATATAATGGAAGAGCAGCGAGTACCAAAGAGGCTGCTATATGCAGAACCAGAGGGTAGCTGCTCAGTGGGAAGACCAATATTGCGACAGTTGGCTAATGTAGAGACGGATCTGAGGAGATTAGAATTGCTGAACTGGAGAAGGCTGGCGAGTTCGAGAGATGAATGGGGGAGGCAGGTGGTCGTCAAGGCCCTACCTTTCATGGGCTCTGGTGCAGGTAAAGAGGAAGAAGATATGAAAGGATACACGTATTTCTGCTCTGTATACGTTTCACATCATTGTAAGGTTTCAGATATTAACGGACTTTTATCTGACAGAGCTTTTGTTTATCCAGCATTAAAGTAAAAATCCACAAGGAAAATAATTTCAGTACTCCGTTCTGATATAATTTTCATTCTTAACACATACTGAGTATAACACAACAGCAAATTTCTGACATCAATTATTGCAGAATTCGGCTGTGAATATATCACGTATTTACGCATTCGCTGGCATATTTCACCGCTCATGTTGGAAATGGCAGTGTTGTGTAGTTTTAATTGTTTAGTGATTTAAAAGGGTCTCCGTCGTTCTAAATTAATCTGTAAACTATGATTTGGATTAAGGACGTGAGGACTTAAGTGGTATTCATTTTATCGATTGAAGACCAAATGTCCAGATAAGAGTCCACGACCCTTCTGTAGTGCCTTATTTGTGATGTTATATCTAGATAGTACTTGCATTAAATACACTTCAGAAGTAATTACTTTCGACCTTGATCATAATCAGATCATTTTTTAAAAAGTTAAAAACTAACTACACTCGACGCAACTTTATCTAGTGGGAAGTATCTCGCCGTTATGTAGAGTGCAGATAAGTGTCCGGTATAGTGCCACGTTTAGACTGTTCCGTCCTAGCCCGAGAGTGTGATACAGGCGCAAACGGCGTTTGTGTGGTACATGTACTCCACTACCTATATTACGTTATACTAGACAGTAACTTTATTTGAAAAGACTTTGAATACGTTTTGTTCTGTAAATTAAGCAAATTAATTGACAGACTAATAGTCATTGTTTATTTAAAAATAAATGAAAATGGCCACCTATCACAATGTGTTTGCTCATCGTAATAAATACAAGTAAATCAATGATATCAAGTGGCCGAGAATTTTGTAAATATATGTGATTGAACGGTGGACTGTGCTTAAGGGTAAACCCAGATTTACTGACAGTCCCAGTGTTTCGTGAAATACTACGTAACTGTCGATTTGACGTATAATACTCGCCGCCTCCGCGGCACTGGCTAAGTTACGCGTGTCTCCCGGGTCGAGCCAAATGGTGATCACCTCAGCAGGGAGTACAGCCTTCACTGGCTGGGTAGGGATCTGCTGAGTGCCGCCAATCCTCTGTAAACGTAAGCTCTGGAAACGCTTCAGCGAGCATCGTAGGGCACGATGGTGGAACGTTGTGTATCACATGGAACGAGGGTCTTGGCTTCACTCCTTGGACAGGGAGCCTGGTACCCCTATATATATATATATATATATATATATATATATATATATATATATATATATATATATATAAAAATCCTCTAGCTCAAGGCGGACTACATGTCGATGGGGTGGATGGGTGAAACAGTCATTAGCGGACAAACTGTAGGTTATCGGCGACATCTCCGTTGTATAACACACACCTGGGACAGTGGGCCTCCCTTTGGTGGCACTTCTAAATTCCTAGTGCATAGAGGAAGTGTATAAAGGATTTCACCGGTAAAGTTGTGTATCCGTAGAAAGCTTTCGAAAGGAGAACAGGAAAAATACTTTATTCCGATGATGTGTGTGCATCAACGGCCGCTGCCCAAAATGCCTCAGAACTCAAGATGAATTCGTCCACGTGCACGAATTCACTTCATTACCAAGAAACTCCCTCAACGGAAAGGGAGTAAAAAAATGGTTCAAATGGCTCTGAGCCACGACTTCCACGGTATTAGAGGGAGCTGTAGAGGGCAAAAACTGTAGAGGAAGACGAGGATTGGAATATATCCAGCAAATAATTGAGGATGTAGGTTGCAAGTGCTACTCTGAGATGAAGAGGTTAGCACAGGAGAGGAATTCGTGGCGGGCCGCATCAAACTCGTCAGAAGACTGATGGCCAAAAACAAATAGAGTCCTATCAAAATGAATCTGGTGGTCTCCTGGCTGTAAAGCATGTTCCACAACAGCTGATCTGACAGTCTCACCCCTTTCCCAGTTGTCCCTGTGCTCTTCTAGTCGTTCGGTTTGTAGTACCCATGTACACCTACCCAGAATTACGCGAGATCCTATAAACTGCTTTTTTTCCAGTGGTTTGCGAGAATCCTTAGTCTTAGGTGATCCTGTATCTTTAGGTGGGTTTTTAGATTACTACGATGTTCCTATGCGGTCAGTAGCGATCTTAACGAAAGGCAGGAAAACTTTCGATTTCACAGGCGCTTGTGCTTTTTACCTCATTGGACGAATAATCATTCTTGATCGATGCATTGGTAAGGTGAAATCCGCGTCAAGAAGCTTTGGTTCCCAATTATTCCTTGCTCTGTCAGGCAATGTTTTTATGATACATGGCTTTTTTGTGAGTGGTGGTTCGAAACCAGGTGTAGGTAACGTTCTGTGAGTGGGGGCTTCCGCAAAACATGTGGCTTAAGCTACCATCTTCTTTCTTGAAAACTACCTAGTGGGTGACAGTGTAAAATCCATCCGATGAAAGCACAATAGCAAGGAATATTTTATTGAATGTGGCATTTCTGGCCGTGAAAGTTTCGTTTTTAGAATTAGACGGCTCTGCGGAGAGGAGGTGTGATGCGTTGAATGTTTTCAGAAGAAGAGTGTGCAACATCTGTGTTCCCTCTTATTTGTCGCAGAGTGTTCAATACTATTTCGAAGTTTTCAAGGATTAAACGATTGTGCAGCTCGGCCAAGGCGCAGTGAAGTTTCGAACGGGCGAAGAGGCAATACTACGAGAGCGGACTCAACAGATCCGCCGGGACCTGGCAATCACAGACTGTACGTCAGTGTCTCCCCATGTAAATACCAGTAATAAATATTATAGTGGTGACGTGAATAGATTTGACAGGCTATTGCAAGATAGTATCAGGAAACGTGACAACGTCTGGTAGATAGAAGCAGAAATTTGATAATTTGCAACCTAATCTGACGATCCGCCACTTCGACGCTTTCCGCACGGTTATCAGTTTATACGGACATTCGTTATCTGACGATGAGAGACTGCTGGCCAAGGGTGAAAATTTTGCCGTTAGTCCGCGAGTTGTGATCGCGGAGGAAATAATAGCCAGTGCAGGAGCAGGCATTCGTAATGTGGGCACGGTTACAGCTGAAGAAAGTAATTTAAATTTGGGTGAGAGGAGTGCCATAAAAGGCCTGAATGAGAACTATAGTATTATCATTCTCTCTGCTGGCAGCGGAAATGCGGCGGTAGTTTTGAATATGATTGTCATAGTAAGATCAACGTCTTTTTAGACCCACAGACACACATGAAACTGAATCAAGACCCTCAGTGACAAAGTTCTTAAAACTGTTAAATAGTTGATAAAAAAGTCCTCTACCGGACAGAACGTTCAAGAAAGTCTGTCCAATTCGGATGTGCTACCACCAAGAACTTTATTGGTTGCCGAATGTTTTGTCAAGATATTGCCAAGATTTTTCTTATGCAGCCAGTAACGTAATTAAAGAAAGGTATTAGAACTTTCAATTTCATAGACGCTTGTGGATCGCTATGATATTTGCGCGGCGGCCTTAATACTTTTTTTACTCTCAGTGTACGAATAATCATTCGTCATTCTGAGAATTATAATGAGCGCCATTGGTTCGCACACCTGTTTGATGATGTTCGGTTTGTGGAGCGCTCGACGATGCTGTTACTAGCGCCCGTACAAATTCCCAATCTTTTCACAGTCCAGTCTCGCCGTTTTCCCGCGTGATGATAAAATGTAGAGGACAACACCAACAGCCAGTCCCCGGGTGCAGAAAATCCCCGATCCGTCCAGGAACGAAACTGGGCCCCCTGATCCAGAGGCACTAACGCTAACCACCAGACCACGAGCTGCGGACCCACCTATTAGACTGCCAAGTTCTTGACGAAGTTATTACGACATTCTGTGGAGCAATCGGACTCCTACATCAAAAGTTCGGCACAAATGGTTCAAATGGCTCTGAGCACTATGAGACTTAACTTCTGAGGTCATCAGTCCCCTAGAACTTAGAACTACTTATAACTAACTAACCGAAGGACATCACACACATCCATGCCCGAGGCAGGATTCGAACCTGCGACCGTAGCGGTCACGCGATTCCAGACTGAAGTTCGGCACAGTTTATCAGTAAATTAAACGGGATAGCGGTCGAGCACAACATCTGAATCAGAGCATTTCCTCCTAATAATGCAGAACTGTACAAATGTTGCATCATGACCACATATTTCAAATGGAATGATGAGTACTATGAACAGACGGATGGCGTGGCTAATGGGAGTCCCCTAAGACCAGTTATAGTGAAATTCTTCATGGAAAAATTCTAGGAGCAGGCATTGGAAACCGCCAAGAAAAGGCGAGTGTTTGATTCCGCTATGTAGACGATGGCAAGAGGAACAGGGTGGTATCCATAAGCATCCCAACGGGATTAATCCGAAGATTCAGTTTTCCATGGAGGAGGAGACAGACGGGGGATTAAATTTTCTGGATGTGCTATTTTTCGAGAAAGAAGATGGCAGCTTAGGCCATACAGTTTACCGAAAACCAACACACTATTCAGCCACAACAAAAAAACGTTGACGGATCGAGCAAAGAATATTTGCGAACCAGAGCTGCTTGAACGGAATTAAAACACCATTGCATTGCTCAAGAATTGTTATTCGTCCGCTGAGGTACAAAGAGCGTTAAGACAGCCGTGCAAAAATCATAATGATGTGAAAGCGCCTGTGAAGTCGAAAGTTTTCCTGCCTTTCGTTTAGAACATTGCTGACCGCACAGGAGAAATCTTTACAAAACAGAACGTAGCGGTAATCTAAAAATCCACCTGGAAGGTACATGAAGACCTGAAATTGACCGAAGATTCCCGCAAACCACTAAAAAAGCAGTAATTTATGGGATCCCATGTAACTGTGGGGATATGTACGTGGGTGCTACAAAAAGAACGGTCAGAAACGACTAGAAGAGCCCAGGGGCAACTGCAGAAGGGGTGTGACTAACAGATCAGTCGTTGCCGAATATGCTTTGCAGCCAGGAAATTGAAGTGCCGTCCTTAGCCCGGTGCTGAGGAAAATGTGTACGAGACTTCCACCATGGTGCGATAGCAACAGCAGACGACGGCAACAGAAAACGGCCAATTGCACCTGGGTATTCAAAGCGCGTGACGGCACGTCACTGAGCGGGAGCGCGCCTAAATGGAGTTTTGATGCACTCAACAGCGAGCCACGCGTGAATCGGAAACTCGAAGAAGCTACGATCCCCCTTGAAAATGAAACGAAACGTTGGGTTTTAATGTGAAATTCATCCAACCACGGCTTCAAGGCCCGGAACAATTTCTTAACTGTTAATGTGTTACGGAGCAGAGACGTAATTTTAACAACAAAGGTTCTAAGTAAGAATATGGTCTTTCCAGTAGTAATGTATGGACGGGAAACCTCGACCACAAGATAGGATGAACGTCGTAGAATAGAAATCTTTGATCTGTGATGTTGGAGGCATCTCCTTTGAATTCTGTGGGCCGCAAAGAGAGCGAACAGGACGCTATTACAACAAATGAAATCAGTTTTATTCTTGGAAGTTCTGATACTGATACAAAAACTCCTCCATTGCACACTTTATGAGAAGATATGATGCACTGGAAAAGACCTAAATGCTGGGGAAGATCGATAGCACGAAGAGAGAAGTGCGGAAAATGGTGGGATGGATTGCATCACAGAAGTAATAGATTCCAAGATATAAAGTTTGCAGGAGAGGGTGCAGGATAGAAGAAATTTGCATGCTATAATTTTAGGGGGTCGTAATGTTGGAACCGACTAAACTAATAGAAAGAGAGAGGGAGGTTTGGATGGAAAGAGGGAGAAAGACAGACAGAGAGAAAGAGGAGGTGGAGGGAGAAAGTGAGGTAGATAGATAGATAGAGAGAGAGAGAGAGAGAGAGAGAGAGAGAGGGAGAGAGGTGGGACAATGAAACGTGGTTATGCGGAATAACCACGTTTCGTACACACAAAACTTAAGTCTAGGAGGAGTGAATTATACACCACTATGTTGGTGGTACCTGAACAGTGTCATCATAAGTAAAGGATCCGGCGATCTCGAAGACACCGATGTCCTTGTCTATAGTAAAGGTGTTGAAATCTTCGTGCAGGATCATACTAACGGCGTCGTATACGTATCCACCACTTTCACGTGTTGAGCTACCCGCCCGTACTGTGAAGTAAAAGTATGCTGTGCCGTAGACGACGTTTGCTGCTGTCAACACCCACTTGGGACTGATGATGGAGCCGCCGCACCTGTGGTTTGTCAGGAATTGCAGCGAGACGGTCCACGGGTATTGTGTTATGTTGACGGTCTCGCCGTCCACTATGCGCTTGTCCACGTCTGGGAAGAGCCCGCCAACCCTCGAGAATCGCTCGCAGCTACACACTGCTAACAGCAGGCACACGACGAGCGCCGACTGCAGCATCTTGCCGACTGTGTCGCAGCTGCCTTCGTTCTCTTCTTAATCGTCGTCTTATCAGATATCTGCAGCTCTCCATGACAATGACACATGTATGAATGTACGGTCACACGGCGATATACACAAATAAAATTTAAAAAAATCATATATCGATTTTTTTTCTGCCTCAGCTGCACATTTTTACTGAATGATAAGTTTTGATCATACGCTTATCATCCTCACATCTATGCAGTTGCATACGCAACCAGTCGCGTCTGTACAGCAGTTACTAGCCAGAATACCACACTGATGTGGAGTTTCTGTACTGGCTGACACGGAAGGGTTTCTTTTGCATCTACATTGATCTGAAGATCATCGAGTGAAATAGAAACTACTCATACAGTAAAAATGTGCAACTGAGACGGAAAACAAGCAATATTCAATTGTGGAAAGCATTGTAAAGGCACGTGGTCGTTTGTGGAAAAATACATATTTATTTACGTATTTGGTATTACAAGCATTTTTCATGTGCAGTTAACAACAAAGCAAAACAAAAACATTTCCATTTTACCATTATCACTGATACTTAAGAAATTTAAAGAAACAAGACAACTTTAACTATGGAAATTGATATAAAGGTAGTTATGCGTTATCACAATAACCTAACGTATACAGTAAATAGACCACAACTATGACCTAGTATTTAGTTGAATCTGCGACTATCCTCTTAGGCATTGATTGTGTGTGGGCAGTGATCTGTTTTCCCGAGAGTGAGGATCACGTCATTCGAATTGCAGTTTTCAACTCGGCCACAGTCTCAAACTATTGTCCATTGTGATAAACAAGTCGTGCTAGGAAAGAACCGGTCGCCGAGTGGAAGCTTAAGTAGCTCTTAACTTGTTTGAGTCGGCACCTATGGCATATTTCCTTACTATTAGAAAATTTAAACGTGGTCTAGTGCCCCTTAAAACCATGACATGAAACAAAACGTAAAAATTCCTTACTGGACGACTATTGCTCGATCAACCCCTTACCTACTCGTTTCACGCCCTCAATATCCAATCCACTGGGACTTGGTCTACCCTTGGTTCCCTCTTGGAATTAGCTCTCCGCCTGATCAGAAAGAAAACACATAACAAAGTTAAGGCTGCGATGACACTTGGTACAGAGGTGCTCAAAATGATCGTTATTTGCCGTTGCCTTTCCCTATACTGAGCGCCATGTTTGACAAGCTTTACGGCTGATAAGCGACCCTCTTGCTCTAATGAAAAGGTTTACGGATCTCAACAAACCTACTCCAGAGTTTGATTTAACAAGGTCAGATTCAGCCTTGGCAAAAACTCTAAAGTGGCTTCTGGCCAGTACAGCTATGGCTGCGTAACTTTCAATTGCGTGACTCCTGAAATTGACGCTGGTAGATGGAAGGCTGGTCCTATTATGTTACACTTAGTTCCATTGATTAAAATTCCGCTCCGCTCAAAACAGCTTGCTGCTACTACCAAATTCTCGTAGGTGGAGAAGATCCAATGCATCCCGACCCGTTGCAAGCTCAGTTTTGGCTCGATGATGTCCATTGGACAGTCTATTCCTTTCCCCCCGGGGCAAAAATAACTGCACCGTGCATGTGTTCAGATTGGTACTTACCACCCTGGCTGGATATACCGTTGCCTTCCCTCTATGGCAGTTTCGTAATTCCTCCCTTGCCATCTTGGCGTACCGGTTTCTAGTTGCCGAGATCAGCAATACCTCTTTAGTTTTCACTTCCACAAACTTGCTCAACGCTCCCCACTTCACTGGATATGAGTGGACCGTGTAACGCTGAAACTTCGCGTTCTTCCCCATAAGCGAGATTTAGACCGAAATATACACTTGTACGCAGTCGGTTGTTACCGTTACTGTTGCAACATGGTAGAAAAACGGCAAATTTCGCTTGCTGGGCTCCATTATTAAATATAACCCTGACAGTAGTTTCTTCTGCGCCTTGCGCAACCCTCGTAAATATTGGTCCGGCGGTAACAAATCGGTACTTATCTGGTCTTGCAATGCGTAATGCAGCGCTTCTTGCAGATTCGTTATTACACCCTGCACATCCCACACACTGTCAGCTACTCCTTGCAAAAGTCTGGTTAACACCAGCCTGCTAACTAGTACTTCTAGATGTCCTTGTAGGGTTCACAGGTTACGATTTATTATGTCTTCCGATGCCTTAGCTTATTCCACTACCTGCCTTGCTAATGCGCGGAGCAACCATTTGTTATTCAGGAATTCCCCTTCCAATGTCCTTATCTGAGTTGCATGCCAAGCTTCTGTGCCCTACTGTCCTCTGCGAGTTGCCTCACCATTTCCACCGTGTTGTTCAGTTCTTTTATATCGCTTTCGTCTGTGGTTCCAAAATCTGTCTTCAAATTTTTCCCCCTGCGTTCAGCCATCCTCGATTCCGTCTTAACCGTGGCACCGCTTCCTCCATCCATCCTACCTGCTTCCGTAGTGTCTTATAAGTCTCATGCAATTTCTTATACTCTCCTGCAACTTCCTTCAGCATTCCCTTGCCCTCTGCACACTGCCTAAGTTCTTCGAACACTTCCTCAAGCCTCCTTACTTCATTCCGCATTTCCCATACGTTCCATACCAACCTTAACGCCCACTGGTGACTCGACACCACCACATCTTCCTGCCTCGAGTACAGCACACCCCCATCCAGGTGCTGCACCTGTAAGGCGTCCATCCCGATGATGAAGAGATGAATCACTGCCAATGCTCCCCCTTTCAGTGACCTGAGGACAGGGATCACCATCACCCTTCCTCCATCTCCAAAAGGACTGCTCTCCACAGCAGGCTATATTCGAAAATACAAACAACATATGAAAATACAATGCCTAGTTACTCTACGCAAACCCAATGATACATGACACGAAAAAAAACTACAAATACTCTACTACTTTCTGGACCGCAAAGCATACGGTACTCTATCTTCCTGGTTTTCCCTCTGCTAAGCAACTCTCTTCACTCTCTCTTTCTTCCTATTTCCTTCCTGTGACACTCCTGGAATCACATCCGGGCAACCCTTAAATGGCCGTAACCGCCCAGTGTGTACTATCGTCGTTCTAGTTGGCAGCTGAAGCTTAACACTAACGGGGGATGTGGTTTCAACAACTTGGTATGGCCCTCTTAGCGTATAGGGCCTGGACAGCATTACCTATTGCCCCACTCGACACTACGGGAAACTTCATTTCCGCTTTACTGCGTCTTCCTGCCTTTCCAGTCTTTGTGTTCACCTTTTGTACCTGTTTCCAAACATCCACAATTGTCCTTGCGAATTGACATACAGATTCACCGGTCCTTCTTTCTGTAGCCTCACCAAATCAAATGGTGACGCATTTTTCGCCCGTACACTACCTCAAACCGGTATTTGTATGGACTTTTGCGTTGTATGTGCATACAATATGCCTCAAATACTCGTCCCACTGATTGTGATGAGAATCCACATAAAAACTCAGCATCTTCCCGATTGTTCTGTGTACCCGTTCTGTCCTTCCATTGGCTTGTGGATGCAACACGCTCGTCCTCAACTTCTTTACAATTTATACAGCTCCTTCATTGAAACCACCATCTCCACATACCTCGAAAAATGGTCTACTATTGTCAGAACGAATCTGTTCCCTGATGGTGGTCGCCTGAAAGGTCGTAAGACGTCGATCCCCAGCATAGAGAATGGACACGTCGCTTACAGCAATCGTTGTAGCTGTATCTGTTTCCGGCTCAAATCTGCTCTCTGCACACATGGTATACAATTCTCGACATACTGCTCAACATCTCCTTTCCTACCTCTTCACCAATACCTCTCCGCCACTCTCCTGTTCGTCGCTCTACACCCTCCATGACCGGATAACACGTGATCATGTGCTTTTTTTAAAACCTCATCCCTCAACTTCGCTGGCACTACTACCCTTGGCCCTAACTCGGGCATGGATGTGTGTGATGTCCTTAGGTTAGTTAGGTTTAAGTAGTTCTAAGTTCTAGGGGACTGATGACCTCAGATGTTAAGTGCCATAGTGCTCAGAGCCATTTGAACCATTTTCGAGACCCCAGCGCCCAACATCAGCATATTCTCTGGTTTCGACTCTTGGGCTAGAATGATCTGTCATTCCTCCAAAGACGCTCAGTCGCCCTTCTGAAAGTGTCCCCAGCAGAATTTCAAGCTGTCATAGAGACTGTGGGTGGACACCCTCCATATTGATGTCCACTATTAGGTATCCCAATACTTTCCAACAGACACCGTAGTTGTAGTAGAACTAGTAGTAGTTATAGCTCTTTATTCACCCTCAAATCATTCGTACCACGTATTAGATCTTACAGGTTAACAAACAAAGAAAATGTACTAAGGGGTTGGTTTAGTCGTATTTGCAGGAGTGCATCTACTTGCTGATCTTGTTCAGCAGGGACTTACACGTTATGAGCAATGAGCGTTTGAACACACTTGCTCAGAAACAAGTTTGGTGATGATGCCGAAACTGACATCAATAGTGTCTGGCGTGGTCTGTAATGTTGGAGATACCCATTTACCAAAATGATGCCTGGCATATCAGGATCGTCTCTGTATTCGTTTTCAGTACAGCGATGTAGACACAGGAAGCTAGTATATTTTTTGACCTTGCTATCCGCAGGCAGTCTGTTCAATAGATGTGTGATCCTGTCGGAAGAATAATGTCTTGTGTAATATGTGTACCGTGTGTAATACGCGTAGTATATGTAAAATGTGAGAAAATCTTCCACCATGTGGACCTGTTGCTCCATGCTGGTAATTTTTTCTGCTAGTGTACAACCGTGCTTACAGGGTAGCTCATTTATTTATTCATGTTACTCTCTTCCAGACAAGGGACCAAGTCATGGATAATTCGTTGCTCGGGAAACACGCATAAACCGTTGCTCGCTAATGGAAATTTACAAGTGGGTTGTTCTTTAATTCACGGAATGCAGTACCTTTACCCAGAATTTTTGCACGTTATCTGTTCTCAATAATAGCTAGAGTCGTTAGGTGAGGTTGACAAAACTGATAATATTTCTGTTTTGATTCAAATTAATTGATAAATCTGGAGAGGTGCCGATAACTGATAAGGCAAGTGCTGAACGCTAGTGGCAGTGCTGCGTGGCTGTCCTGAGAGATGAGTCGGGCCCTCGCCTTGTGCCTGCTGACCGCAGCCTGCAGCGTGGCGCCCACGCTGGGGCGCGTCAGCCGCGTGCTGGGGGGTGAGCCGGTGGACATCTCGCAGGTCCCATGGCAGGTCTCCGTGGAGTTCATAGAGGCGCACAAATGCGGCGGCTCCATTGTCAGCCCTAGATTTGTCATGTCGACTGCGTGGTGCATCGTAGGCGCCGCCGAACCAATCTATTACGTGCTGCGGGTGGGTACGTCAACGCGCGAGAGTGGCGGCGCCACGTACACCGCTTCCGATATGTTTTGGCACGAGGATTTCGACTATGTTACGACAGACAGAGACATTGGTTTCTTCGAGATCTCAGGTTCCATCTCGTTTGATGACAACATTCAGGTATTCCGTCCAGCAATATTTAAAATTTAGTCACTGAGAAAAATCTTACAAAATCACACTATGGTTTCAAAACGAGTTCCCATCCTCGGCTGATTTGAATCTTCATGGCAGATTAAACAGTTTACTGGACCTGGACTCGAACTCGGAACTGTAGCCTCTCGAGGGGCAAATGTTCCACAGACTTTTTTTAATACGGAGTGATTCCATGATGATTTATTAATTTGAATTATGGGTCCCTGGTCTGGAAACGACCAGTCGAAAATCATTCTGATATCTCTGACGTTTAAACAAATGTACCGGTACTGTTGTTGCTAAGCATGTAGGTTAGGCAGTTTTAGAAGTGGCAGTACAGACCTAACCAAGAAAAAATGGGCACTAAATATGAGCTCTAAAATGCCTACCTTAACAGCTATGGGTACTCATTCGGTATCAGAAAGATTTTCACATATAATTTTCAACATAGTCGTTTCCAGACCAAGGTCTCTAACCTGACAGTGACATTTACCCTTCTCCATCATCCACGAAAGTCTGTATACTAAAAACTGAGATGAGAAAAGTAATGGGATACATCTTAATTCTTTTGCACAGTGGAGTGCAGCAACTCGATGTAGCATGGAATCAACACGTCGTTGGAAGCCCCAACAGAAATATTCAGCCATGCTGCCTCTACAGCCGTCCACAATAGCGAAAGCGTTGCCGGTGAAGGATTTTATACAAGACTGACCTCCCTTTTGTGTCCCATAAGTGTTTGACGGGTGTCATGTCTGGGGACTTGGATGGCCAATCCATTAGCTCGAACTGTCCAGAATGTTCTTCAAACAAGTGCCAATAACTGTGGCTCAGAGACATGGTGCATTGTCATCTATAAAAATTGCATCGTTATTCGGGAATATGAAATCCATGATTGGCTGTAAATGGTCTCAAAGTAGCTGAGCATCGCCGTTTTCAGTCAATGATTGGTTCAGTTCGACCAGACGACCTAGTGCATTCCACGCGAACACAGCCCACACCATTATTGAGCCGCCACTCACTTGCACAGTGCCTTGTTTATGAAGTGGGTCCATTGCCATGCTGTTAGCAAAGGCACTCGGGTGTCTGCTGCCGTAGCCCATACGTTCTTCGTATGCCAAACATTGACTTCTGCTGTTATTTCACTCAGAGGTTCTTCTCTGTTAGCACTAATACCACTATACAAATGCATCTGCTCTCGGTCTTTAAGTGGAGGTCGTCAGCGTTCTCCGTGACGAGAGATAATGGTTAACTGTGGTATTCTCCGTGCGCTCCTGACACTGTAGATCAAAGAACACTGAATTCCCTAACGATTTTGGAAATGGAAAGTCCTATCCCTCTGGCTTCAACTACCATTCTACTTTCAAAGTGTGTTAATTCCCGTCATAATTAAGTCGGAAACCTTTTCACGTGAATCACCAGAGTACAAACGACGGCTCCACAATGCACTGCCCTTTTACACCTTTTGTACGCGACACTACCGACATATGTATATGTGCTTATCGCTATCCCAAGACTTTTGTCACCTCATTGTGTGTATGTAGCATCGACCCTCCTGCCCTTATTTCGGTCTACTTAATTTCTTTCGGTGATTTGGCTTCAATCCCCCTGATGACTGGAATACACTCTTTGAATTCTGTAGGTGACTTGCTTATGCTGGAGTCTTGAATTATAATGCTTGCTTCTTTCGAATACCATTAGTGTTGTTTTCTCCGCTGAGAAACTAAACGTTGTGTTTTTCTGATAAGAGGTATATTAAATAAAATATATTTCTTCGTAGAACCACTCTGCCACTGTAGGCGTTAAAATCAACTTCGTCTTACGAATCTGTTTTCAAATGAACTGTGGCATTATTATCTGCTTTAGGATAAAAAAATTAATAAAATACACACATGTAGGTAAAATTCAACTAATTGCTCTGAGGGGACCTGTATTAAACGGAAGATATTCTTTCGTAGACGCTTAAGTTCACCTTCTTTGACAGTAAAGTCTTCTTCTTCTTCTATTGAATTATTTTTCATTTAACTAAAGCGTGATTTTCTACAATAATTTTCAAAGAAACTACTAGTTGCACTAAGATAAAAATAATACATAACGGTACACACAAACACGTAAAGCGAAGCTGATAGCTACTCTTACTGTCTATTCCAATGTTGTTATTAGAAAACTGGCATACTTTTGTATGTAGCTATTTCATTTAGTCCGATGCTTTATTTTCAAGTAAAGCGAGTAGTCTTCCTTACTCTTCCCCTTTTTCGTTAGAATTTGCTACACAGTCTGCCCCTTTAGTCGATTCACTGCTTGACTTTTTGTGTTAGAATATGGTACTTCATCTGGGCTAAGTAGTCTAGCTGCTGTGACTGTGCTGGGTGAAGTATGTAGGACACTTGCAAGTTTCTTTCTGCGTAGGAACCATATCTACTTTACATATCTACATGTGAATCTGCTCTGTCTGATGAGAAGTAGCTGACGATCACTACGTAATGCGGTCCTGATCACTACATGATGCGAGAGGCAGAACGAAGAGTAGAAAAACATGCAGGAAATTTTGTCTTCAGTACGGAGGCAGTAACTGAATAATAGGTCGGCTAGGGAAGCTCAGTGACTTCTAACGTGGACTAGTCATTAGATATTACTTGAGCAACAAATCCATAAGGGACATTTCAATCTATGTGTAGGTGCGGATGTTAGCTGTCGGTGATATGACTGTGAAGTTGAAATGCTAAGAACAACCATAGCTAAACCACGACCACACAGACCTCGTGTCCCGATGGAGAAAGACCTTCGAGCATCGTGGAGGGTGGATGTAAAAAATCAGGTGAGAAAAGAAGGAAAATAAGTTTTTAACGTCGCGTTGACATCGAGATCATTCGAGACATATCAGAAGCTCGGTATGTGTCAAGGACGGCGAAAGATATTGGCTGTGCCCTTTAAAAGGAATCATCCCGGCATTTGCTAAGATCGATTTAAGGGAATCACGGAAAAACGAAATCTGGGTGGTAGAACGCGAATTTGAACCGTCGTCCTCCCGAATGGAAGCCAAGCATACTAGGCAATGTGCCATCTTGCTCGGTTAAAATCATATGATATCAATAGAAGGAATCGCTCGTGGCTACCAAAATGCGACCAGCAGTCCAAATTGCACAGTGACTGTGCATTTTTTTTTTTAGTCTTAAGTCTTCTGACTGGTTTGATGCGGACAACCACGAATTCCTCACCTGTGCGAACCTCTTCGTCACAGAGTAGTACTTTCAACCTACATCCTTAATTATTTGCTGAATGTATTCCAATCTCTGTCTACCCTTGCAATTTTTAGTCTCTATAGCTTTTCTAGTACCATGGAAGTAATTGCCTGATGTCTTAAGAGATGTCCTATGATCCTGTCCCTTTTCCTTGACAGTGTTTTCCTCTGTGCCGAGGGAGAAAAAAAGAGAATGGGGTGTACTGGTCGAGCAGGTCCTCATAAACCAAAAATTTCTGTAGTTAATGGTAAACGATGAGCCGGCCGGTGTGGCCGAGCGGTTCTAGGCGCTTCAATATGGTACCGCGCGACCGCTACGGTCGCAGGTTAGAATCCTGCATGGATGTGTGTGATGTCCTTAGGTTTAAGTAGTTCTAAGTTCTAGGGGACTGATGACCTCAGATGTTAAGTCCCATAGTGCTCAGAGCCATTTGAACCATTTTTGTGCTAAACGATGCACGAGGCGGTGTGGAGAGCGACTGCACTAGATATTAGATGCCTAGAAAGAGTGATTTTGAGTCACGAATCACGCTATACCCTGTGGAAAGCCGATGAAAGGGCTTGAATTTGAGACTATCTGGAGAACGTTACTTCCCATCATTTGTTGTGATAACAGCGAAGTCCGGAGGTGGTGGTGTTATGGTATGCGGATGTTTTTCTTGGCTATGGTTTGACCCCTTATTGTGCTTCAGCAAACTCTGCATACCGAACGATATCAACGCATTTTGCAGCATTGTGTAACACCGCAGAGTAGTTAGGAGGTGATGACTGTAACAGTGGGTCAGTGCGTAACGCAACATGTGTGATGCAATGGTTGTGAAAAAAAAATTCTTGAACTAGACTGGCCTATCAAAGTCCTGTGCACAGGTCAGCCACTTACCATTCCCATTAGTCCCAGTTCTACAGAAGGCGACGAACACTATTGGGACGAGCAAGGAATTTGACTTAATTCCAGCACTCAACAGTCTACATAATAATCTTTTCTGGTTTCTGCTCTTGAGTCAGCAGAACTCAAGCCGTGATGAAGGTGAAGTGTGAACACACTCCGTATTAATGGCCACTAATGTGAGTACGGATACTTTGATCAGATAATGTATGACAGTCTATGTCGTCTGTGTTGCTCGTGATGCAGTTTGATGTGTCTGCCAGATGAATTCTGTGCAGTTTAGAACTGGTGGGGGTTTTCCGTGCTGCAGCCAATTTCTACGTCCGCTTACAATTGATTTTTAAGTGTGCGTCCTGACTGTAACCACACATTTTGTTCCAGTTGTATTTTACACATTTGTGTTCACCTCTCCGTTTTCTTTTCGTTCATGGTTTTTTACTGTTTTGACTTCGTGCAGATTTTTCCCAGGATATTTTCTCTCGATGCAGCTGTATTCTCGAAGAAAATGTTTCAAGGAACAGACCTGTTTCGGGATATGGTGCACTTCTATATGTGGGCCCATGTTGGGTGATACTATTTTGTTTAAAATGTGTGCCACTACAGGATTTGGCGACCTTTTCCATTGCTTGCGTGTTCTGCTTACATTCTTGTGCTTCGTAGTTGATATTTATGAGAGTAAGACCTTCCTTTCCTGTTGCAACATTAACGTTTCATATTTGACTTTCAACATCTGACCTCTCTGCTTACAAACTGCCCAAGAGCTGCTCGTATTTGCTGAGCTGTGTCTCTTCGTAACTGCGATACTTGACTGACGTAGTTTACTTTCGAGTTATATAGGTACTGACTAAACGCAGTTTGTGTATTGTATTTATTAATTTTTTCATAATGCGGGGCCACAGTCATAATATATTTCTTTAAAGTCAGTACCACCATTAGACTGTTGTTTATTTACAGTGTTACATTTACGCTTACACAATCACGATTTCGGCTTCAAAGTGCCATTATCAAATGTTTTAAGTGTTATAAATTACCTAAGATGGCACTTAAAACACTTGATAATGGAACTTCGAAGCCGAAATCATGACTATGTAAGTGTAAATGTTGTTGTTGTTGTTGTCTTCGGTCCTGAGACTGGTTTGATGCAGCTCTCCATGCTACTCTATCCTGTGCAAGCTTCTTCATCTCCCAGTACCTACTGCAACCTACATCCTTCTGAATCTGCTTAGTGTATTCATCTCTTGGTCTCCCTCTACGATATTTTGCCCTCCACGCTGCCCTCCAATGCTAAATTTGTGATCCCTTGATGCCTCAGAACATCTCCTACCAACCGGTCCCTTCTTCTTGTCAAGTTGTGCCACAAACTCTTCTTCTCCCCAATTCTATTCAATACCTCCTCAATAGTTATGTGATCTACCCATCTAATCTTCAGCATTCTTCTGTAGCACCACATTTCGAAAGCTCCTATTCTCTTCTTGTCCAAACTATTTATCGTCCATGTTTCACTTCCATACATGGCTACACTCCATACAAATACTTCCAGGAACGACTTCCTGACACCTAAATCTATACTCGATGTTAACAAATTTCTCTTCTTCAGAAACGCTTTCCTTGCCATTGCCAGAATACATTTTATATCCTCTCTACGCCAACCATCACTTATTTTGCTCCCCAAATAGCAAAACTCCTTTACTACTTTAAGTGTCTCATTTCCTGATCTAATTCCATCAACATCACCCGACTTAATTCGACTACATTCCATTATCCTCGTTTTGCTTTTGTTGATGTTCATCTTATATCCTCCTTTCAAGACACTGTCCATTCCGTTCAACTGCTCTTCCAAGACCTTTGCTGTCTCTGACAGAATTACGATGTCATCGGCGAACCTCAACGTTTTCATTTGTTCTCCATGGACTTTAATAACTCCTCCGAATTTTTCTTTTGTTTACTGCTTGCTCAATATACAGATATAATAACATCGGGGACAGGCTACAGCCCTGTCTCACTCCCTTCCATACCGCTTCCCTTTCATGCCCCTCCACTCTAGTAACTGCCATCTGGTTTCTGTACAAATTGTAAATAGCCTTTCGCTCCCTGTATTTTACCCCTGCCACCTTCAGAATTTGAAAGAGCGTATTCCAGTCAACAATGCCAAAAGCTTTCTCTAAGTCCTCAAATGCTATAAATGTAGGTTTTCCTTTCCTTAATCTATTTTCTAAGATAAGTCGTAGGGTCAGTATTGCCTCACGTGTTCCAACATTTCTGCGGAATCCAAACTGATCTTCGCCGAGGTCGGCTTCTACCAGTTTTTCCATTCGTCTGTAAAGAATTCGCGTTAGTATTTTGCAGCTGTGACTTATTAAACTGATAGTTCGGTAATTTTCACATCTGTCAACACCTGCTCTCTTTGGGATTGGAATTATTATATTCTTCTTGAAGTCTGGGGGTATTTCGCCTATCTCATACATCTTGCTCACCAGATGGTATAGTTTTGTCAGGGCTGGCTCTCCCAAGGCCGTCAGTAGTTCCAGTCGAATTTTGTCTACTCCCAGGGCCTTGTTTCGACTCAGGTCTTTCAGTGCTCTGTCAAACTCTTTACGCAGTATCGTATCTCCCATTTCATCTTCATCTACATCCTCTTCAATTTCCATAATATTGTCCTCAAGCAAATTGCCCTTGTATAGACCCTCTATATACTCCTTCCAGCTTTCTGCTTTCCCTTCTTTGCTTAGAACAGGGTTTCCATCTGAGCTCTTGATATTATTACAAGTGGCACTCTTTTCTCCAAAGGTCTCTTTAATTTTCTTGTAGGCAGTATCTATCTTACCCCTAGTTATATGCGCCTCTACATCCTTACATTTGTCCTCTAGCCATCCCTGCTTAGCCATTCTGCACTTCCTATCGATCTCATTTTTGAGACGTTTGTATTCCCTTTTGCCTGCTTCATTTACTGCGTTTTTATATTTTCTCCTTTCATCAATTAAATTCAATATTTCTTCTGTTACCCAAGGTTTTCTACTAGCCCTCGTCGTTTTACCTACTTGATACTCTGCTGCCTTCACTACTTCATCCCTCAGAGCTACCCATTCTTCTTCTACTGTATTTCCTTCCCACATTCCTGTCAATTGTTCCCTTATGCTCTCCCTGAAACTCTGTACAACCTCTGGTTTAGTCGGTTTATCCAGTTCCCATCTCCTTAAATTCCCATCTTTTTGCAGTTTCTTCAGTTTTAATCTACAGTTCATAACCAATAGATTGTGGTCAGAGTCCACATCTGCCCCTGGAAATGTCTTACAATTTAAAACCTGGTTCCTAAATCTCTGTCTTACCATTATATAATATATCTGATACCCTCTAGTATCTCCAGGATTCTTCCATGTATACAACCTTCTTTTATGATTCTTGAACCAAGTGTTAGCTATAATTAAGTTATGCTCTGTGCAAAATTCTACCAGACGGCTTCCTCTTTCATTTCTCTCCCCCAATCCATATTCACCCACTATGTTTCCTTCTCTCTCTTTTCCTACTCTCGAATTCCAGTCACCCATGACTATTAAATTTTCGTCTCCCTTCACTACCTGAATAATTTCTTTTATCTCACCATACATTTCATCAATTTCTTCATCATCTGGCAGAGCTAGTTGGCATATAAACATGTACTCGTGTAGTAGGCATGGGCTTCGTGTCTATCTTGGCCACAATACACAATAATGCGTTCACTATGCTGTTGGTAGTTGCTTACCCGCACTCCCATTTTTTTATTCATTATTAAACCTACTCCTGCATTACCCCTATTTGATTTTGTATTTATAACCCTGTGTTCACCTGACCAAAAGTCTTGTTCCTACTGCCTCCGAACTTCACTAATTCCCACTATATCTAACTTTAACCTATCCATTTCCCTTTTTAAATTTTCTAACCTATCTGCCCGATTAAGGGATCTGACATTCCACACTCCGATCCGTAGAACGCCAGTTTTCTTTCTCCTGATAAGGACGTCCTCTTGAGTAGTCCCCGCTTGGAGATCCGAATGGAGGACTATTTTACCTCCGGAATATTTTACCCAAGAGGACGCTATCATCATTTAACCATACAGTAAAGCTGCATTATCTCGGGAAAGATTACGGCTGTAGTGTCCCCTTGCTTTCAGCCGTTCGCATTACCAGCACAGCAAGGCCGTTTTGGTTAGTGTTACAAGGCCAGATCAGTCAATCATCCAGACTGCGGCCCCTGCAACCACTGAAAAGGCTGCTGCCCTTCTTCAGCAACCACATGTTTGTCTGGCCTCTCAACAGATACCCCTCCGTTGTGGTTGTACCTACAGTACGGCCATCTGTATCGCTGAGGCACGCAAGCCTCCCCACCAACGGCAAGGTCCATGGTTCATGAGGGGTAAATGTAACACTGTAAATAAACAACAGTCTAATGGCGGTACTGACTTCTTTATATTTCTTAAACAATGTTGCTGTTTGCCGGCTTGTAGTATTAACAAATAGTTTTCTGTAGTCAAGGGTGATTGCTTGGCGGATGTTGAGCGTGAATTCAATTTCCATGCATTTTATTTTTTCAATTCATTTCGTACGTTCTCCAGCTCTACAGTCTATTTCCGAGCCAATGTTCAGAATTCCCGACATATTTCGGTGTAATTTATTACATGATGTGGCTACATAATTCGTTATAATTTGAGGTGCTTTTTCTACCTCATTTTCTTCCGTCACTAGATATTTGAGGTACGAGTGCACTTGGCACATGATCGTCATGTATTTATAGTCCCTGAATTTCTTCTGACAGGGTGAACCCCGAAAGCTTGAAGAGCTAATGCTAAAAGTGCCATGGACACTGGGTAACATTATCGTGCCGACTTCTTTCATACACAGTAGTATGCGTAGTTGTCTTTTTACACAGCGACTGGACGTCCCAAATTTGCGAGGTTCTTTACTGTGTCAATTACTTTTTGCGAAAAGTGCAATGCTTTCATAGTCTGGAAGAGATGTGGATGGTTAACTTTAAGAATATTTGTTTCGAAGGCAAGCTTTACAGTTGCTCATTGTAGGCTGGTAGCTGCTGTTGTTTCTATAATAGGTTAAAATTTGGTGTATTGTCCGTTCTTTTCCCATATTTGTTAAGTATGCTCCCATTATATGCTGATAACTGAATTTAGTCTTTCATTACGATCTATACGATAATATTATAGTCGCTATTGAGTACAGTTGTATGTTGAAGATTCTCAGTAGTATTCCCACCTGGGGTTTTGTGAACTAGGGCCACTGTTCGTTCCAGAATTCTTTCGGGATGTCGTTCTCGGTTTTAAAATGTAATTACGAATCAGATCCCTTAATCTATCAGGTAGATTAGAGAATCTATAAAGGGAAATGGATAGACTGAAATTAGATGTAGTGGGAATTAGTGAAGTTCGATGGAGGTAGGAACAGAACTTCTAGTCAGGTGAATACAGGGCTATAAATACGTAAACAAGAATGGGTAATGTATGAGTAGGTTTATTAATAAAAAAGAAAATAGGAATTCTGGCAAGTTACCACGAACAGCGTAGTAAAATAAACATAGCCAAGATAGACGTGAAGCCCACACCTACAACAGCAGAATGAGTTTCAAATGCCAACTAGCTCCTTAGATAATAAGATATTGAAGAAATGTAAGATGAGATAAAAGAAATTATTCAGATAGTTAAGGGAGGCGCTACGTCTTTTCTTAGAAGATGGTTTATGGAAAGGCAAGCCTACGTTTATAACATCTGTAGATTCAAGGAAAGCTTTTGACAATGGTGACTGGAATACTCTTTTCGAAAATCAGAAGGTAGCAGGGGTAAAATACAGGGAGCGAAGCCAATTACAGCATTTACAGAAATCCGACGCATTTATAAGGGTCGAAGGGCGTAACAGGGAAGCAGTGGATGAGAATGGAGGGAGACGAGGCTGTAGCCTAATCCCGATGTTATTCAATCTGAAGACTGAGTAAGCAGTAAAGGAAATACAACAAAAGAGTTAAAAATTTTAAGATTTTCCGCAAACATTTTAAATCTCTCAGACACAGCAAATGACCAGGAATAACAGTGAAATGGAATGGAGAGTGTCTTGAAACGAGAATATAAGATGAAAATCAACTACAGCAAAATAACGGTGGTGAAATGCAGCAGACTCAAATCAGGTGATGCTGAGGGAAGTAGATTAAGAATCGCGTTTCTTAAAGTAGTAGATGAGTTTTGCTATTTGGACAGCAAAATAACTGATGATGGCTGAAGTAGAAAGGATGTAAAATGAGACTGGCGGTGGCAATAAAAGCATTTCTGAAGCCGAGAAATTTGTTAGCAGTGAATTTCCATTAAAGTGTTAGGAACGCTTCTCTGAAAGTATTTGTATGATGTGTAGCCATATATGGAAGTGAAACAGACGATGAACTGTAATGACAGGAAAAGAATAGAATCTTTTGAAATGTGGTGCTACAGAAGGAAGAACTGAGTAAAATTGGAGAGGCAGGTGTGCCGAAACTTGACTAGAACGATGACGTTCCGAGCCATCAAGGTATCACCAGTTTAGTTATAGAGGAAAGCGTGGGGCGAGGGGACGGGGGTGAGTGCAAAAATCGTAGAGCGAGACCAAGAGATGAATACAGTAATCAGATTCAGGAGGATGTAGGTTGCAGTGGTTATCCGGAGATTAAGAGGCTTGCACAAGATAGAGTAGGACAGATAACTGCATCAGACCATACTTCGGATTGCAGACCATAACATTGAAAATGTAATTAAACATGAGTGTCATCTAACAGTTAATTGTTGTCTAAAAATTCGATACAATTCAGCAGGTAAGCCACCGGAGCCGGGCGGTTTATTCTATGGCTTCTTCTTCGGTTACCTTCGTCGCTAACTAGTCTGCGGCTTCAGGGCGTAAAGTTCCATACGTCCTTGTTTCAATGGCTTCCTACATTATTACATCCATTAGTCTGTTGACTAGTAGTTCTGAACAGTGCAAATAGATTTTTTTATATTATTTCAAATCATTTATTCAACAGTCTCCCGTTTGTAGTTCTTATGTCTACCAGTATTTTCCTGTCATTTTCGTTTATTTTCTTGTATGAATTGGTGCACTGACGAAGTTTTTTTATTGTACATCGTCGTGCAGTAGAGTTCTAATTTTACACCCCTCCAGTTGTCGTGGTTTCTGGCTAATATTTTAGCTGATACCCATTTAATCTGTACGTAATTTTCTATAAATATTAAATCTATTTTAAACAAGTGTCTCAAGCACTAATAGTTGTTGTTGTTGTGGTCTTCAGTCCTGAGACTGGTTTGATGCAGCTCTCCATGCTACTCTACCCTGTGCAAGCTTCTTCATCTCCCAGTACCTACTGCAACCTACATCCTTCTGAATTCGCTTATTGTATTCATCTCTTGGTCTCCCTCTACGATTTTTACCCTCCACACTGCCCTCCAATACTAAATTGGTGATCCCTTGATGCCTCAGAACATGTCCTACCAACCGATCCCCTCTTCTAGTCAAGTTGTGCCACAAACTCCTCTTCTCCCCAATTCTATTCAATACCTCCTCATTAGTTATGTGATCAACCCATCTAATCTTCAGCATTCTTCTGTAGCACCACATTTCAAAAGCTTCTATTCTCTTCTTGTCCAAACTATTTATCGTCCATGTTTCACTTTCATACATGGCTACTTCCATACAAATACTTTCAGAAATGACTTCCTGACACTTAAATCTATACTCGATGTCAACAAATTTCTCTTCTTCAGAAAAGCTTTCCTTGCCATTGCCAGTCTACATTTTATATCCTCTCTACTTCGACCATCATCAGTTATTTTTCTCCCCAAATAGCAAAACTCCTTTACTACTTTAAGTGTCTCATTTCCTAAACTAATACACTCAGCATCACCCAACGTAATTCGAATACATTCCATTAGTCTCGTTTTGCTTTTGTTGATGTTCATCTTATACCCTCCTTTCCAGACACTATCCATTCCGTTCAACTGCTCTTCCAGGTCCTTTGCTTTCTCTGACAGAATTACAATGTCATCGGCGAACCTCAAAGTTTTCATTTCTTCTCCGTGGATTTTAATACCTACTCCGAATTTTTCTTTTTTTTCCTTCACTGCTTGCTCAATATACAGATTGAATAACATCGGGGAGAGACTACAACTCTGTCTCACTCCCTTCCCAACCACTGCTTGCCTTTCATGTCCCTCGACTCTTATAATTGCCATCTGGTTTGTGTACAAATTGTCAATAGCCTTTCGCTCCCTGTATTTTACCCCTGCCACCTTCAGAATTTGAAAGAGCGTATTCCAGTCAGCATTGTCAAAAGCTTTCTCCAAGTCTACAAATGCTAGAAACGTAGGTTTGCCTTTTCTTAATCTAGCTACTAAGATAAGTCGTAGGGCCAGTATTGCCTCACGTGTTCCAACATTTCTACGGAATCCAAACTGATCTTCCCCGAGGTCGGCTTCTACTAGTTTTTCCATTCGTCTGTGAAGAATCCGCGTTAGTATTTTGCAGCCGTGACTTATTAAACTGATAGTTCGGTAATTTTCACATTTGTCAACACCTGCTTTCTTTGGGATTGGAATTATTATATTCTTCTTGAAGTCTGAGGGTATTTCGCCTGTTTCATACATCTTGCTCACCAGATGGTAGAGTTTTGTCAGGACTGGCTCTCCCAAGGTTGTCAATAGTTCTAATGGAATGTTGTCTACTCCTGGGACCTTCTTTCGACTCAGGTCTTTCAGTGCTCTGTCAAACTCTTCATGCAGTATTATATTTCCCATTTCATCTTCATCTACATCATCTTCCATTTCCATAATATTGTCCTTAAGTACATCGCCCTTGTATAGACCCTCTATATACTCCTTCCACCTTTCTGCTTTCCCTTCTTCGCTTAGAACTGGGTTTCCATCTGAGCTTTTGATATTTATACAAGTGGCTCTCTTTTCTCCAAAGGTTTCTTTAATTTTCCTGTAGGCTGTATCTACCTTACCCCTAGTGAGATAAGCCTCTACATACTTACATTTGTCCTCTAGCCATGCTTGCTTAGCCATTTTGCACTTCCTGTCGGCCGCCCGGTGTGGCCGTGCGGTTATAGGCGCTTCAGCCCGGAACCGCACGACTGCTACGGTCGCAGGTTCGAATCCTGCCTCGGGCATGGATGTGTGTGGTGTCCTTAGGTTAGTTAGGTTTAAGTAGTTCTAAATTCTAGGGGACTGATGACCGCAGATGTTAAGTCCCATAGTGCTCAGAGCCATTTGAACCATTTTTGAATTTCCTGTCGATCTCATTTTTGAGACGTTTGTATTCCTTTTTGCCTGCTTCATTTACTGCATTTTTATATTTTCTCCTTTCATCAATTAAATTCAGTATTTCTTCTGTCACGCAAGGATTTCACTAGTCCTCGTCTTTTTACCTACTTGAACCTGTGCTGGCTTCACTACTTCATCCCTCAGAGCTACCCATTCCTCTTCTACTGTATTTCTTTCCCCCATTCCTGTCAATTGTTCCCTTATGCTCTGCCTGAAACTCTGTACAACCTCTGGTTCTTTCAGTTTATCCAGGTCCCATCTCCTTAAACTCTCACCTTTTTGCAGTTTCTTCAGTTTTAATCTACAGTTCATAACCAATAGATTGTGGTCAGAAACCACATCTGCCCCTGGAAATGTCTTACAATTTAAAACCTGGTTCCTAAATCTCTGTCTTACCATTATATAATATATCTGATACCTTTTAGTATCTCCAGGCTTCTTCCATGTATACAACCTTCTTTCATGATACTTGAACCAAGTGTTAGCTATGATTAAGTTGTGCTCTGTGCAAAATTCTATCAGGCGGCTCCCTCTTTCATTTCTTAGCCCCAATCCATATTCACCTACTACGTTTCCTTCTCTCCCTTTTCCTACTGCCGAATTCCAGTCACCCATGACTATTAAATTTTCGTCTCCCTTCACAATCTGAATAATTTCTTTTATTTCATCGTACATTTCTTCAATTTCTTCATCATCTGCAGAGCTAGTTGGCATATAAACTTGTACTACTATAGTAGGCGTGGGCTTCGTATCTATCTTGGCCACAATAATGCGTTCACTATGCTGTTTGTAGTAGCTTACCCGCTTTCCTATTTTCCTATTCATTATTAAACCTACTCCTGCATTACCCCTATTTGATTTTGTGTTTATAACCCTGTAGTCACCGGACCAGAAGTCTTGTTCCTCCTTCCACCGAACTTCACTAATTCCCACTATATCTAACTTTAACCTATCCATTTCCCTTTTTAAATTTCCGAACCTACCTGCCCGATTAAGGGATCTGACATTCCGCACTCCGATCCGTAGAACGCCAGTTTTCTTTCTCCTGATAACGACATCCTCTTGAGTAGTCCCCGCCCGGAGATCCGAATGGGGGACTATTTTACCTCCGGAATATTTTACCCAAGAGACGCCATCATCATTTAACCATACAGTAAAGCTGTATGCCCTCGGGAAAAATTACGGCCGTAGTTTCCCCTTGCTTTCAGCCGTTCGCATTACCAGCACAGCAAGGCCGGTTTGGTTAGTGTTACAAGGCCAGATCAGTCAATCATCCAGATTGTTGCCCTTGCAACTACTGAAAAGGCTGCTGCCCCTCTTCAGGAACCACATGTTTGTCTGGCCTCTCAACAGATACCCCTCCGTTGTGGTTGCAACTACGGCACGGCTATCTGTATCGCTGAGGCATGCAAGCCTCCCCACCAACGGCAAGGTCCATTGTTCATGGGGAGGGGGGGCACTAATAGTACAACCATATTTTCTTCCTGGCAGGTAATTTTTATGTGGGAGTAGTTTTTCATGATTTTTGTTATTTTCGTTTAGCACACTTTATTTGTTGTGGTGTAAAAGTCAAGAACCGGCACGTTAGTAGGGAACGATGGAGCAGAGAGGGCTCTGAGAAGGTGTCAGCCAATTGTACGCTGATAGACCTCTTTCCAGGACGACAACGCGACACCAGCGGACCCTATGTGAAGAGGGCCTAAGCACCGCGCCTGAGTGGTCGCGGCCACTTCAAGAGTAGATTCAAGACTAGTCATTTCGCTTTATGTAGCATTGTCTATACTGGAGAAACTTCAGTATTTCGTATGTCGCCCTTTGCTTTTGGCGCATCTGGGTAATCACAGAGTTATGTATTGTAATCTTTTCTTTTTGTAATAATTTTTTGATTTGTTTGAATTTTGTCTAGCGATACGAGGAAGCAGGTTTCCTAGACCATATATTTTACGACTATGCTGGATTTAAAACTCTTCACCAATTAAAAATTGAATTGTACGTTTGGAATCTTCTGCCACATTGTTCCTACGTACCATGAAAGGCTGCCTGACAGACGAGCTACGTTTAGTTTTCTCAGTCCCGTTTCTTCTGCAGGTGCCTTGTTCCTCTGAGTTTGAAAGTGACATGCACTTAAGTGGTGTTTGGGAAATGAGCTATACCAGATGGCTAAAAGAGCCACACGCAAATTTTAAAGCTATCTGACATTAAAATCAAAGTAAAAGATTGGGCCACCACCATCACTAGCCACACGACAAACAAAAGTTCCGACCGAATTGGAAAATTAATTAATTTAGTCATAAGAAAAAGCCCATAAAAGAACATTCATTCTAATGTCACTCATAAAAAATGGGATGTAATTATTAATATGATCCAAATATTGTTCACGTGAAACAAATATTAAAATAAAGTAAAAAGTGTGTGAACTCTGTGAGTAAGAGCAGCTTGCAGCAACATTCCCGAAAACAAGATCTATTCTAAAGAATTTGTTTTAAATAAAAATGAAACACTAATTATGGGACCTGTGCGCATGGAAACGCTATAGATGGGCTAGCAAGGAAACTACAACGTAAGTGGCGTAGGTAAAGGAGACGTAACATCGGTATACTGGATAAGACTTGAAACAAAATTATTTATTTTTTAAAACATTGATATAAGACACCTATACAACTGCTCTTGCCTGGTAACTACATACTATTGCTTGTGAAACGCTATACGATTCACAACAGAATTTCTTAATTTAAAATCGCGGTCGTAATTAGAGCGGGACGGGAAAGGTTTAATACTCGCATTCAGACCCACATTTACTCAAAGAACATCAAGGACGACCGCAACACCATCATGATGAGAAATGATTAAATAAAAGAGTAAATCTGAACATCACTGTTGCATTTAAAGCTGAACCTCGGTTTGGAGAAACAGCCTCAACGAGGGCCACACATACACGCTTACGCGCTTAACATGAAATCACAAACCACAAATACAGTTGAATAATCCGGACAGGATATATTTAATTGTCCAAAATCGGAGCAATAAGTAAACTCTAGGACAGATATAGGGGGCCACGGGAAAGTTAGGCTCACAGTTAACCCGTGCGGCCATGTGGTTCGCTGAGACACAATCTCTACGTATCGTGGCCAAACTTTAGCAACATTAAACCATGCATCCGCGAACAATTAACTTTTTATGGAGGGTACATTTGAATAGACAAAGGGTAATGGCAGAGGCCGAACAAACTAACATTAACCCACGTGGATGGTTTCCAACGGACATATAGGAATGAAACAAAGAAAGTTCACGAAGAGGCAAAAATTATCAAGATTCGGAAAAGATTAGAACGTATACACACACAGTCGCAGGCACGCAAACCTTCACACTGAACGGAGGGCGCACTTCCTACGTGAGATCGCTTCAACATATGCAACACCTTTGTGCTACGTTATTCTTACGGACCCAAGTCTGCATTAGGAATCAAACTGAAAGTCTGTAAAAGCCCTGCATTCCTTGCTGCGACCCGGCAAAAGAATCCTTATAAGACAAAACGTGAGACCAAAAGTTGCACAAGGCGCAAGTTCAGTGAGACTGAATTACAAAAAGCTCCCCTCTCCCTATAACACAAAGCGCCAGGAGGTTAAACCAACTCACCCTTCTTCGAAGAGGCCTCGGCTGCAGACTTTTGGAGAGCTGGAAGCAGACTGCCCATCTCACACTGAAACTTCTCCCACACAACCCAGCGGCCAGGAAAACCCAGAGATGAGGCTTCCGCCACCAACTTGAAAACGGTAAGTTTCCCTCAAAGGGAACAAACCTCTTTGCCTACCTGAAAACTACAAGGGTTGGCCATTCTGTAAGACTACCGCTGATTCTCTGCAGCAGACTAAACTACCATACAGTGAAATGAAACACAACCACATTCATTCTCTCATGCATGCCAGAGAGTTTTGGAATAGGAGAACAAGGGATAAACATTTTATGGGATCATAGTCGTAAGTTGGGTTTCATATAAAAACTTGGAAGACTTATAATGGCGTTATAGACGCATTTGCAAGTCTGAAAAGAACCAACATACAAATGCTTGCAAATTGTAGAAAGAAATAGGTTATGGCTAGATTGAATCAGAGCTCCGTCTTCTCTGGTACGAATTTTAGCAATGAGAACACCCGAATTGTTCTGTAGGAGGCAAAGTGCACTGGAAAGAAAATAAAATGATAATAAAACGGGACTTAGAACCCTTACAAGTTTACAGTACATATGGACGTTACATGACCTGAGAATATGACTGGCCATGTCTCTGATTGAAAAACGTGTTTCCTTAAACTGAATTTTGCGTGACTTCTGTTTAGGGAGTGCCCAGCGAAGAAGGTGAAACCAGCTTGTAGGCATATTTAACTTCTAACGTATCAAGGAAAATTATCTATCTGATGATACTCTCCAGCCTCATAGACATGTTAAAATTGGGTGTCCGATCCAGGTCTGTTTCTAGCATCCACAGCCGTTTCAAACACTGGGCAAAATTTTATGTACGGCAAATGGGACGAAAAAAGGATTCTCAAATCAAACAGCGAAAAAATTGAGCAAATGGGGAGAAAAAATTGAAAAAGGAAAAATTAAAACAGAGAATTGTTTTCAAATGTTTCGGGAACAGTTATTTAATAAATCTTTACTTACTTTCACGAAAGTAAACACATTGCCTCCACCTACCTCAGAACTAACGCACTCGGTACTGAGTACAAAACGGAAAGAAACATGACCTAGATTCAACGAGTTCTTGAGCGGAGCTCGTGCGCTGGTTTGCGGGCATGTTGGGATTTGCCGTTGTACGAGTATGTTGGTGGTAGTGGAAAGGGGGAGGATGTTGGGGAGACCGATAACAGTACAAAAAAGAGGGGTTGTCATTCTTCAGTTCTCGCATACGGCAGCAAAGCATCTAGCAACGACCCTGATCTTATCTTTCGAACTGATTACACTGTTCAAATCATCTGCAAGTACAATTTGTTCGGGTTACGTTGTTTAAAGCAGGTCTACTTCTTTTGAAAAAATCTCTACTCTCTGGCGTATTTTCTCAGATTCTGAAGGCATACAGATGTTGATTAATATGATATTACTGATTGCAACAGCTATAACTCTGCTACTTTGCTTTTCTCAGTGTTTGTAACTGTGATCCCTTCCTTGGTCATAAACGCTATTCCGAGTTCGTTGTCATTTCTAGAATTTGTTATGGCACTGCAGCCCTTGATGCGATCCAAATAAAAATCCGATAGTTCTTGCGACATCATGAGGTTAGTATCAGCTACTTATAGAACTCCAGCCCCGGAATTCTAAGCACCCAAAAGCTGCTTTACTTTCGATTTTAATACATCATTGACTTCATCCCATAACGTATCTGAACGCATGCTAATAACCATTAAATCTAAAATTTTAGTAATAGATATTCCTTTAAGATTCATAATATCTACACATTCACTCTAGTTTCTTTCTTCTAATATTTAGGTCCCACAGCAACTGCCCTGTTGTTACCGTCACTGTTTCCGCAGGCTATTCCTCTGGCGACTGAGGAGCTCGAGGTAGGCACTTCCGTGAAGGTGAGTGGCTGAGGAAGCCTTCAACCAGGGGCAGACTACCCGGAGCAGTTGCACGCCATCAACACGACTATCATCGACCGCAACTCGTGCAACGACACCTACGAAGGCCTCATAACGGAGAACATGACCTGCGCTGGTGAGCCCGAAGGTGGCAAAGACTCTTGCAACGGCGACGAAGGTGGTCGTCTGGTTGCCAACTCCACGCAATACGGTATCATTTCGTGGGGGCACGGTTGTTTTTACCCACCATATCCAGGTGTCTATACCAACATCGTTTCCCTGCGCTCTTAGATTAATGAAACAATCGGCGTCTAATAAATTCTGTTATTTCTATATTCAAAAAGTTGCTTCATGTATGCACACACACATACAGACATACACATCTATATAGGACGGAGATTAGTTTTAGACATGCATCCTCATCTATGTCCAAACATGTTTGTTCTTTTATAAAATTATTCTGCGTATGAGCACCCATCAGGAGATAAAAGAATCGCTGTCTTTTCCCTTGTTCAACACCAGGAACAAAATATTAGCAAAGAAAAAATAACTCAGTTTCATGAAGAACCTCTTATAAGAGGAATACACCTCAAGAAGGGCATACCTTGGTCTAAAGCAACCTCTTTCATCAAATCTATCTGTTTAAGTGGAGAGAAATCAACAAACAAACCCCTTTATTGCATGTTGATTATGGGAGTGTTTGTGACAAAGCAAGTAGTAAAGTTTTGTACAAAAATACTAGAATGCAAGGACATACACAGTCTTACACAAAAGCAAGTGAATAGTTCCAAAGAAATTTCATAATACCAGATGATGGTAACACAGAATTGTAACATACGCATACATTTATGCTTACAGTACCAATATAGTTTACTTGTGCTACGTTCAAACTGATATATAGATGTCATTAAATTATTATTTCAGATGTAAGAGTAAACAAAATACTGCTTGCATTGTAGAATTTGCTGTCAAATACTACAGCATAACTGTTTTGACTCAGGAAGTGAGTCATGCTTTTAAAAATGTGTGTATTACAGAGTAATTTCAAGAGTAAATAAGTTCAGCTTTCTGTTAACTGCCATCTCCTTGCAAAACATAAAACATACGTTACCAAATAATATACAGAGATTCAACATCGGTAATGAAGCCTGTACTGTACTATGTCACTTCGATCTACGCAGGGAGGTGGGTCGTGACGTGACTCTAATCTGTGTTCTGTATACTGACAATAGCCCTGCCTTCGAGACTAGACGCACCTCGTCCCAGTACTAATATAAATCGTTAAAATGTTTAATTGAGTGAAGGTAATAGGAACTGCGCACTGACTACGCATCCAACTAAAACAGAAGTGCCCTGGATACATGCCCCCACTACATCGTACACCTGTCAATAGCACATTCGTCAATAGTTTTGCAATGCGTTAAATTGGTAAAGGATCAGCTCACTTTAGTATCGGTTCTTATCGTTATAGTAATTAGGATTTAATTAAATCTTGTGCACAGTGCACGTTATCGGAAACGTAAATACGCTCGTTGAGTGAGCCGCAACGTGGGTTGCTACTGGCAACGACAGTTCAATTCTCAGTAAAATGGCGTACGCTATAATTCGTAAATTTCGCAGATTATGGCGTTGTTATCAATCATCTAAACGATTAAAATCTCTTACTGACAGAAAAAACTTTAGAACCCGAAATAGCTATAGTTATCGATGATTATTTTGCATTATTCACGCTAGTGATCTTTTTAGTTTGCTACGCCAAGATCTTTCACTCACTACTATAAAATAGTATCACCTGAATACGTGTATAAATATTACCGTGACCAACGTTTCACTTACTTATGGTAAATATCAATTTTGTACATCCTTGTTCAATTAAATTTAATAAATAGTTCCTTATTACGATAATTTCGGACGTAGAAGCAAAGTCATAATTTCATTGTAACCCAGCGATATAACGATATCTATCTCCGCAATACTGTTAATTCTCTTACGATATGTGAAAGTTATTTCTTGTTGTCCCTTTGTCTTATTTGTTTTTTTTCTGATCCTTGAAATAACCGTTAAGTGGATAAAGACGTTAACATCCCTGCCTTTTTTTAATCGAATCGAATTAAGTCATTTTTCTCTAATTACTGATTCTTAAATCGAAATAAAATCTCAAGGTGATCCTTTGAGGATAGTTCTCTGACCTGGAATAACTGACTTATCTAAGCAAGACTGACTTTTAACTACTTTCCATCAATGTAGCTCTTTATTATTTACATCACATGCGTATCTTTCAGTGGGAATTCAGTCCTTACCATTGTAGAATTAGATTCTGAGCTCAGAATTCAGTTTAACTTTTCTTTGTTGTTGTTGTGATCTTTAATCCAAAAACTGGTTTATGCAGCTCTCCATGCTATTCTATCCTGTGCAGGCCTCTTCATCTCCGAGTAACTACTGCATCCTATATCCCTCTGAATCTGCTTAGTATTTATCTCTTGGTCTCCCTCCACGACTTTTCCCCTGCAGGCTGCCCTCCAATACTAAATTGGTGATCCCTTGACGCCTCAGAATGTGTCCTACCAACCGATCCCTTCTTTTAGTCAGATTGTACCACAAATTCCTCTTCTCCTCAATTCTATTCAGTACCCCTTCATTAGTTACGTGATCTACCCATCTAATCTTCAGCATTCTTCTGTAGAACCACATATAAAAAGTATCTATTCATTTCTTGTCTAAACTGTTATCGTCCATGTTTCACTTTCACAAATGGCTACATACCATACAAATACTTTCAGAAAGGACTCCCTGAAATCTATACTGGATGTTAACGATTTTCTCTTCCTCAGAAACGCTTTTCTTGCCGTTGCCAGTCTACGTTTTATATCCTTCCTATTTCGACCATCATCAGTTATTTAGCTTCCCAAACTAAAAAACTCATTTACTGCTTTAAGTGTCTCATTTCTTAATCTAATTACTTCAGAATCACCTGATTTAATCCGTCTACATTCCATTATCTTCGTTTTGCTTTTGTTGATTTTCATCTTATATCCACCTTTCAAGCTACTGTCCACTCCGTTCAACCGCTCTTCCAAGTCCTTTGCTGCCTCTGACATAATTGCAATTCATTGGCAAACCTCAATATTTTTGTTTCCTCTTCCTGGATTTGAAGTCCTACACCAAATTTTTCTTTTGTTTCCTTTAGTGCTTACTCAAGACACAGACTGAATAATATCGGGGATAGGCTACAACCCTGTCTCACTCCGTTGTCAACCACAACCCTTTCGTGCTCCTCGACTCTCATAACTGCCATCTGCTTTCTGTACAAATTGTAAATAGCCTTTCGCACCCTGCATTTTACCCTGCCACCTTTTAGACTGTCAAAGAAAATATTCCAGTTAACATTGTCAAAAGCTTTCTCTAAGTCTACAGATGCTATAAATGTAGGTTTGCCTTTCCTTAACCTATCTTCCATGAGAAGTCGTAGGGTCAGTATTGCCTCGCGTGTTCCTAAATTTCTCTGGAATCCAAATTGATTTTCATCAAGGTCGCCTCTACCAGTTTTTCCATTCTTCTGTAACGGATTCGTGTTAGTATTTTGCAGCCATGACTTATTAAGCTGATAGTTCGGTAATTTTCATATCAGTTGTGGGGTGGCAGGTGGATTATTTGTTATAAAATGTTTTGTATCTATTTATTTAATGCTGTTGTTTGCCGTTCTCAACACTGGCTCTCTAACTACAATATTGGCATCCAGAAAGTGATTAGCAAAACGTGAAGCCTGTAATTAGAATTCCTAGTGCCCACTTCATCTGAAAAATACATTTATAGCTACAGCTTATAGCTCTGAGGAATTAGGAGATTGTCAGGGATTCATAATCAAACACCATTTTCTCTAAAATGTTCACTATATTCTGAAAGTCACAGACTAAAGAGAATCCACACAATCTAACTACCAGAGCAGTTCAGAGTCTAATGCGCTGATGCAACTATAACTGTTCAAATTAAATGTTTAAGTCAATGCTCGCCATAATTTGATGATAATGTTCATCAAACGCCACACTAAATAATGGTAGAAAGTCTGTCCTGCGGCAGCACGTGAAAACACGACATACACAAACTGAAGATAGATCATTAAAGTCATCCCAGAATTAACACTTCACTCAAAAACGATTTCATGGTTACGCGTATCCCGAGTAACTTATTACGGCATTCGAGGCTGTTTATAGCAATGATACTGACGCGACGCGACTCCCGGCACAGGTGGTGTGCTAATCAGTGTCTGGAGAGAACTGGGGCCTTCTTTTCTCGCGCAGCGTTATTATATATAAAGCCGCGGTGCGAACGGCTAAGGGAACGCCTGATCAAATCCGCTCTCCCGACTAGCCGCTGGGCTAGTAATGCACCACTTTAAGTTATTGAATAAATCATTGCTTCCTTTGCTGATGCCCGATGAAGCTCTCAATTTAAATGTGCAATCAGTACACAGGTAAGTAATCATAATAAAAGTCTGACGTGGCTAAGTCAAATATTTTGGGCGAGAGAATTAATTTAATTACACTACACGCAGTAGACGAGCTCTGAACTTGCTGTTTGGAGATACGCTATCGCTATAGTTTTATAGTTATTCAGTTGAAACTTCTCACATCTTTATGATTATAGCGGATATCCCTTCTAATTAAATTTAAACATCCTAGCCTTATTTATTCGCCTACTTAATCTATCTTGCTTCCTAAATTTTTAAGACAAAAACCAGAAAATCTTTAATTTCAACTAAAATTTTAATTTTTGAGATCCAGAATACTGTTTCTACTAAATTATTATGAAAAAGGAATCTAAATATAAATTTTTAAGTTTCTAGCTCTTTTCTGTTGCGCCAATGATTTTTACAGAAAAACGTCCAAATTTCGAAAATGGTTAAAGTTATTGAACTGATATTCAACACATATTGATTTAGTATTACTCTTGACATGCTAGAAACGTTTCAGGTTATTTACTTGATTTATAAAGTATTGCGCAACATTTATGACGTCAGAGCTAGCTACAGTGGACTAGGCTGGCACACAATGGAAAGACTGATGTGAATTTTATAAGGCGTGAGTATGCTGCTTCCCTACATTGTCACACCTGCTTTCTTTGGAAATGGTATTGTTAGGTTCTTTTGAAGTCTGAGTGTATCACACCTGTCTCATACATCATGCCCACCAGATGGAAGAGTTTTGTCTCCCAAGGCTATCAGCAGCTCCAATCGAATGTTGTGTACTCCAGGAGCCTTGTTTCGACTCAAGTCTTTCTGTGCTTTTTCAGATTCTTCGCTCAGTATCGTATCTGCATTCTCATCTTCCTCTACTCCTTGTCCATTTCCATAATATTGCCCCCAAGTACGTCTCCCTTATATAGACCCTCTGTTTACTCCTTCCACCTTCCTGCTTTCCCTTCTTTGCTTAGGAGTGTTAACCCATCCGAGATTTTGATATTCATATGGGTGGTTCTCCTTTCTCCAAATGTCTCTTTAATTTTCCTGTAGGCGGAATCTCTCTTACGCTAGTGATCTGTGCTTCTGAATCCTTACATTTGTCTCCTGGCCATTCCCGCTCAGTCTTTTTGGGCTTCCTATCAATCTCCTATTTTAGAAGTATTCCCGATCGCCTGCTTCATTTATTGAATTTTTATATTTTCCCCTTTGGTCGATTAAATTCAATATTTCTATTAAATTCTATTTCTATTAAATTTCTATTAAATTCAATATTTCTACTATCACTCGAATTTTTATCTTCTTGATCCTTTGCTACCTTCGCTATTTCATCTCTCAAAGCTACCCATTCTTCTTCTCTTGTATTCCTTTCCCCTGTTCTTGTCAATTGTTCCCTAATGCTCTCTCTGAAACCCTCTATAATCTCTAGGTCTTTCAACTCATCCAAGTTTCATGTCCTTAAATTTCTGTCCTTCCACAGTTTCTTCAGTTTCAATCTGCAGTTCATAACCAATAAATTGTGGTCAGAGTCCATATCTGCCCCTGGAAATGCCTTTCAATTTAAAATCTGCTTCCTAATTCTTTGTCTAACCATTATATAATCAATCTGAAACCTTTAAGCGTCTCCAGGTCCCTTCCATTATACAACCTTCTTTCATGATTCTAAAACCCAGTGTTAATTATGATTAAATTATAATCTGTGCAGAATTCTACGAACGGCTTCCTCTTTCATTGCTTTCCCCCCAGTCAGTATTCATCGACTACTTTACCTTCTCTTCCTTTTCATACTATCGAATTCCAGTCCGCTATTACTATTAAATTTTCGGCTCCCTTAACTATCTGAATAATTTTTTTTTTATCTTATCATACATTTTCTCAATGTATCCTCATCTGCGGAGCTAGTTGGAATATAAACTTGTACTAATCTGGTGGATGTGGGCGTCGTGTCTATCTTTGTTACAATAATGATTTCATTGTGCGGTTCATAGTAGATTATCCGCCTTCCTATTTTTTACTTATTATTAAATCTACTCCTGCATTAGCCCTATTTCATTTTGTATTTATGAACCTCTAGTCACCTGACAAGTAGTCGTGTTCCTCCTGTCACCGAACTTCACTAGTTCCCACTGTGTATGACTTTAATCTCTCCATTTTCCTTTTTAAATTTTTTAACCAACCTGCCCAATGAAGGGATTTGACATTCAACGTTCCAATCTATAGAACACCAGTTTTGTTTCTCCTGATAACGACGTTCAACTGAGTAGTCCCTGCCTGGAGATCCGAATGTGGGACTATTTTACCTTCGGAATATTTTACCCAAGAGGATGCAATCATCATTTAACCGTACAGTAGAACTGCATACACTCTGGAAAAATTAAGTATGTAGTTTCCCCTTGCTTTCAACCGTTTGCAGTACCAGCACAGCAAGGCCGTTTTGGATGATATTACAAGGCCAGATGAGTCAATCATCCAAACTATTGCCCCTGCAGCTACTGAAAAGGCTACTGCTCCTATTTTAGGACAATTAATCTGTAAAAAATTGTTGTAATGAAAGCATGAAATCCATCTGAAAATGAATCATAACGATTCGATACTGGTAACGGCACCCTCTGAATAAAGGAACTGAAAATAAATTTGTGGCTGGTTGCTGCCTCAACACCATCAACATTTGTCTTATAATGATTATGCTTGTCATCATAGAACACTTTTCACAACGGCCGGAGGCCTGAAGTGCCAGCATATTTAACTGTTAGTAGCTATGAATAGATAAATATGCTGGCACTTCATGCCTCCGGCAGTTGTGAAAAGTGTTCTATGATGACAAGCTGTTAGTAGCTATGAATTCCCCCCCCCCCTCCTAATGAACCGTGGACCTTGCCGTTGGTGGGGAGGCTTGCGTGCCTCAACGATATAGATAGCCGTACCGTAGATACAACCACAACGGAGGGGTATCTGTTGAGAGGCCAGTCAAACGTTTGGTTCCTGAAGAGGGGCAACAGCTTTTTCAGTAGTTGCAGGAGCAACAGTCTGGATGATTGTCTTATCTGGCCCTGTAACACTAACCAAAATGGCCTTGCTGTTAAGGTACTGCAAACGGATGAAAGAAAGGGGAAACTACAGCCGTTATTTTCCCGAGGGCATGCAGCTTTACTGTATGATTAAATGATGATGGAGTCCTCTTGGGTAAAATATTCCGGAGGTAAAATAGTCCCCCATTCGGATCTCCGGGCGGGGACTACTCAAGAGGACGTCGTTACCAAGAGAAAGAAAACTGGCGTTCTACGGAACGTCAGATCCATTAATCGGGCAGGTAGGTTAGAAAATTTAAAAAGGGAAATGGATAGGTTAAAGTTAGATATAGTGGGAATTAGTGAAGTTCGGTGGCAGGAGGAACAAGACTTTTGGTCAGGTGAATACAGGGTTATAAATACAAAATCAAATAGGAGTAATGCAGGAGTAGGTTGAATAATGAATAAAAAAATTGGGGTGCGGGTAAGCTACTACAAACAGCATAGTGAACGCATTATTGTGGCCAAGGTAGATACGAAGCCGACGCCTACTACGGCAGTACAAGTTTATATGCCAACTAGCTCTGCAGATGATGATGAAATTGGCGAAATGTATGATGAGATAAAAGAAATTATTCAAGTAGTGAAGGGAGACGAAAATAGCCATGGGTGACTGGAATTCGACAGTAGGAAAAGGAAGAGAAGGAAACGTAGTAGGTGAATATGGATTGGGGCTAAGAAATGAAAGAGGAAGCCGCCTGGTAGAATTTTGCACAGAGCGTAATTTAATCATAGCTAACTCTTGGTTCAAGATTCATGAAAGAAGGTTGTATACATGGAAGAACCCTGCAGATACTAAAAGTTTCCAGATTGATTATATAATGGTAAGACAGAGATTTAGGAACCAGATTTTAAATTGCAAGACATTTCCAGGGGCAGCTGTGGACTCTGACCACAATCTATTGGTTATGAACTGTAGATTAAAAGTGAAGAAACTGCGAAAAGGTGGGAATTTAAGGAGATGGGTCTGGATAAACTGAAAGAACCAGAGGTTGTACAGAGTTTCAGAGAGAGCATAAGGGAACAATTGACAGGAATGGGGGAAAGAAATACAGTAGAAGAAGAATGGGTAGCTTTGAGGAATGAAATAGTGAAGGCAGCAGAGGATCAAGTAGGTAAAAAGACGAGGGCTAGTAGAAATCCTTGGGTAACAGAAGAAATATTTAATTTAATTGATGAAAGGAGAAAATATAAAAACGCAGTAAATGAAGCAGGCAAAAGCGAATACAAACGTCTCAAAAATGAGATCGACAGAAAGTGCAGAATGGCTAAGCAGGAATGGCTAGAGGACAAATGTAAGGATGTAGAGGCGCATATAACTAGGGGTAAGATAGATACTGCCTACAAGAAAATTAAAGAGACCTTTGGAGAAAAGAGTGCCACTTGTAATAATATCAAGAGCTCAGATGGAAACCCTGTTCTAAGCAAAGAAGGGAAAGCAGAAAGATGGAAGGAGTATATAGAGGGTTCATACAAGGGCAATGTGCTTGAGGACAATATTATGGAAATTGAAGAGGATGTAGATGAAGATGAAATGGGAGATACGATACTGCATAAAGAGTTTGACAGAGCACTGAAAAACCTGAGTCGAAACAAGGCCCCGGGAGTAGACAACATTCGATTGGAACTACTGACGGCCTTGGGAGAGCCAGCCCTGACAAAACTATACCATCTGGTGAGCAAGATGTATGAGATAGGCGAAATACCCCCAGACTTCAAGAAGAATATAATAATTCCAATCCCAAAGAAAGCAGGTGTTGACAGATGTGAAAATTACCGCACTATCAGTTTAATAAGTCACAGCTGCAAAATACTAACGCGAATTCTTTACAGACGAATGGAAAAACTGGTAGAAGCTGACCTCGGGGAAGATCAGTTTGGATTCCGTAGCAATGTTGGAACACGTGAAGCAATACTGACCCTACGACTTATCTTAGAAGAAAGATTAAGGAAAGGTAAACCTACGTTTCTAGCATTTGTAGATTTAGAGAAAGCTTTTGCCAATGTTGACTGGAATACTCTCTTTCAAATTATGAAGGTGGCAGGGGTAACATACGGGGAGCGAAAGGCTATTTACCATTTGTACAGAAACGAGATGGCGGTTACAAGAGTCGAGGGACATGAAAGAGAAGCAGTGGTTGGAGTGAGACAAGCTTGTAGCTTCTGAGGCATCAAGGGATCACCAATTTAGTACTGGAGGGCAGCGTGGAGGGTAAAAATCGTAGAGGGGGTCCAAGAGATGAATACACTAAGCAGATTCAGAATGTAGATTGCAGTAGGTACTGGGAGATGAAGAAGCTTGCACAGGATAGAGTAGCATGGAGAGCTGCATCAAACCAGTCTCAGGACTGAACGCCACAACAACAACAACATAGCTATGAATGAGTTGGTCTCCAGTTTCAGCGGGCCTGCTGTAAGTGCAGCCAGTAGTGGGATCATGGACACACGTGCTGGCGCACGAGTGAAGTCGATGTTGCTGTTGTGGCGGCATGTTCATTCAGAACATGTTACACTTCTTCCTCTCAAGCGAACGAAAAATATGCATGTAAAAGCGCTTTTTATGTAGTATGGAAGTGGATTTTTTGAATCCTGCTTTTTAGGTGGACTTGGCCTTCACATGGCTGTATTATGTATAACTTTTCTAGCCCACTTTTTTTTCTTTTTTAATTTTATATTTTCTTTCGCTTTGGTTAATTTGACCTTTGTTTGTTGACAATTAAGTAGAGGATTCCCACTGTGGGCACTTTTGATGTATGTGCAGTTGAGGTGAGAGAAGAGAGAGCGCAGAACATACTCCCGATGTGACGTCGTTCTAGCATCTCCACATGCTGTGGCGGGCTCGCTTGTACTAGGGCATCGTGGCTTGGTAGTATCTTTGAAGGCACAGAGCAAGAGGCACTGCCGATAATGACGATACCCGGAAACATCACAAGAAAGCTTAAACAAAAATGTCATTATCTTCTCAGATGCTGTACGGAACTGATTATATGTAACGGTTTATGCGAGTTACGTATTGAAAAGATTTCGATCCATCCACAATTGTAAATGTTCCTACACATTGGACACGAAATGCTGAAGAGTTACTGAAAGACGTTTACTGTCATTTAGTAGCTTGCATAGTTCAGAGCCCTCTTAGAGCCCTCGACCCTCAGCAGAAGGTCAGTAATGCACATGGCAAGATTTTATCGCACTGCATAGCAGTTCCACTGATCAACAAGTTTGAGGAAGGCGACCGCAAGAAAGGATCTAGTTGAGGTAAAAGTTATCACTTATAGCATCTGGGTGACAGATCATTCGGAAGGCAGCACTTCATTTTGACTTAATGCAGCTACAGAATTTGGCAGTGACACTCGACTGCCTGCGTATCAGCCAACGTCGTTGGAGCAGCGTTTGAACTTTCCCTCAGCGCTGTCGCTGTCGAATCAATGTCGTATGGTACCGTGAGGCAGTCTTTGCTCATGTCACTCCAATCCTCCTCTGATTCGGATACTCCACATATCATTGTTTACTGCGTCTAGGTACTTCATTGTTTCAAATAAAGAGGCTGTGTATCGCAGCGGTTCTTCCAAGTAACAAGACGGATCGTACGCTCTGTATCGTACTGGGTCAGAAGACTTTATAAGCACCACACTATTACGCGTCACTGTACTTCAAACACCTAAAACATTATGACCACTGCCCACCATGACTCTGGATGCCGCCAGATGGCGTTGGCCCGCATCTCGTGGTCGTGCGGTAGCGTTCTCGCTTAACACGCCCGGGTTCCCGGGTTCGATTCCCGGCGGGGTCAGGGAATTTCTCTGCCTCGTGATGGCTGGGTGTTGTGTGCTGTCCTTAGGTTAGTTAGGTTTAAGTAGTTCTAAGTTCTAGGGGACTGATGACCATAGATGTTAAGTCCCATAGTGCTCAGAGCCATTTGAACCATTTGAACCAGATGGCGTTGCGGGTATGTGACGCGGTAACAAAAGTACGTAACCGGAGCAGACATGGACAGGAGTCACCCTATCGAAGATGCGGGCTGCAAATGGGGAAATCCACGGAGATAAGCGACTTTGACAAAGGGCAGTTTATTATTAGGTTGAGCCTGTGAACGAGTATTTGGACCATCTCCGGAAGCGTACGAAGAGGAACATAGGTCTGTGGCCTTCCTTATGCTGGAGGCTTATCGTTTAAGATTGAACGAATTTTAAGGAATTTTAACATTAAGAGTGTGTTCCGTCCACCTTCTAAGATTAGGGCTCTTCTCGGCTCTGTGAAGGATGATTTGGGACTTAGGAAACCCGGGGTGTACAAAATCCCTTGTCAATGTGGGAAAGCTTACGTTGGCCGTTCTATTCGCAGAGTGCATGACAGGTGTGTGGAACATCGCCGTCACACGAGACTACAACAGCCGGAAAAATCGGCCGTAGCAGAAATGAAATTTGAGGAAACTGTTGTGATTGCCAACATTTCCGGTTTTTGGAATCGTGTCTATAAAGAGGCGATTGAAATTAGGTTGGCTGATAATTTAATCAACAGAGACAATGGGTTTCCTCTTAGCAAAACGTGGAATCCTGTATTATCTCGCATCAAAACTGAACGTTCTTCGGTGCGTCTTGATTGCGATATATCGTTGCCAGCAGTGTTTCACTAAGGGCGGCGCCACCTCCCTGTTTTGTAAGGCAGAAACCGTGATGGGCGGCGTATGCGCCGTGTACTGAACGGTGGCCTATATAGGACGCCGAATTGCAATCTTGCGTCAGTTCTCAGCGGGACTCATCAGCAGAAGCAGCATTTCCTGAAGATGGCGAACAGTTGGATCGCTGAAATATCGAGTCAAGTTGATTTTAGGATCCGGCAGCAAACCCGAAGAGACTTTCAAGACTTATTACGCCGGGAAAGCCTACGTAATCACAGTCTTCATCTGACTGGGAATTAATTACCTGTGGTGTTCCTCAAGGTTCCATCCTGGGTTCGTTGCTTTTTCTTGTCAGCATTAATGACCGCTCTTCTGTTACATTGCCAGATGCTAAGTTTCCTTTGTTTACACATTATATAAACATTGCAATAAGTAGCAAGTGAAGTACAGATTTAGAAGTGGCTGCTAATCAAATTTTCGCTGACATTAATAAGTGGTTTCAAGCTAACTTATTGCCAGTAAAAATTGAAAAGACCCACTATATACAGTTCAGAATCGGTTAGAAATTTCCGTCCAGTATGTGTTTAACATGTGAAGATATGCAGATCCAAGAGGTTGGCGCTGTTAGATTTCTGGGATTACAGTTCGACAGTAAGTTCATTTGGAAAGCGCATATCACAGAATTTCTGAAGCGAAGTCTGTATTTGTAGTGAGAATGATGTCAGATGTAGGAGATACAATTACAAAGAAAACTTGCATATTTTGCTTACTTTCATTCTATTATGTCGTATGGGATCATATTCCAGGGTAACTAATCAAATCGAGCAAAAGCATTTAGTGTGCAAAAGCGTATAACAAGACTCATTTGTGGTGTAAAAACAGCATATAGAGCCCTGTTCAAGGAAATTAGTATTCTAACAACTGCTTCTCAGTTTATATCTTTCTTAACGAAATGCGTTGCAAGTAATATGTCTCTGTTTCCAACTAACAGCTCAATACGTAGTATCAGTACTAGGAATAAGAACAATCTACATAAAGACCTAACATGACTTACCTTGGTCCAAAAAGGAGTCCAACATTCAGGAACACACATTTTCAATAAATTGCCAACAACCATTAAATACTGGGTTTCAGATAAAGCACAGTTAAAACAGAGTTTGAAAGACTGTTTGATAGGCACCTTCTTCTACTCCATGGATGAATATCTTAATAGGGACTGTTAAACCAACTTCAGTAAAATATTTCTGATTTGACAGCATTTTGTCGCAGAAGTCAAGATTAGATGTTTGGGTATGATAAATCTATTAAAAGTACATAAATGTGTTTCATTCTGACATGGTATTAATTCTGTAAATGATAACAGTTAGAGTTTAATGTAAAGTATTCACATATTTTGACAATCCCCTGACAAATGATCAGGGTCGAGGGTATTTTAATCAAACACACACCCTCGAGAGTCATCTTATTTTTGGGTCTATGGAACGAAAACTGAATCAAATCTAATCTAATCTGGAATAACAGGGAGCTATAGGGCTATCCGACGTCAAGGTATGGAGATCATTTACTTCTTGCTGTAACAGCTTGTGCAGTCTTCTGTCCATTTCTGAATTCGAACTGAAATGAGTCCATTAGAGCTTAAATTTTTGGTTACAAACGGTATGTCCATCATTCTAGTCAACAATTTATGAATGTGGGATGGACAATTATGATTTCTTCCTTTATTCGACAAGACAAGTTTTCTGTTTGTATATTCGGAAAGTGACGTCAAATAACTCTGTAGATCCAGTTGCAACCTCTCGATTTTATACTTACCAGGCACTGTAATGTGACTTCGTGTCAGAAACTGAATAACCACATTTTACAACATGGACCACTTCGAAAGGTACTGGAAAGAACTGGCATGGATGTGGAGCTATGCTGAATCCAACGTTGTGGTCATTTGCACTAGGTTTTCAGCTGAGGGTCCATGGCGCGTACAGCTCGATCATAGGTGTAAATCCGGGGAGTAGGTGGATTGGGGAGTAAACGGATCCTGGTGCTCCTCGAATCACACACGGATGCTAAGAGTTGTGTGAGACGTTGCATTGTCCTGCTAGCAGGTAACTTCCTGTAGGAGTGGACGTGGTCGACATTGACAGACTCAAACTTGCAATGAACCGCAATGAGGAGATCGCCCAGGGAATGCCACGAAAACATTCCGCAGATCGTAACGCTCCCTCCTTCGGCTTGGACAATCCCGACGACAGTGGCAAGGTTTTTGCTTTCAGACATTTCACGACCGTACGCGCTAACAGTCATCTGTCCGATAGAGCATGAAAGGTGACATATCTGAAAAGATTACTTGTCGCCACTCAGTGGACGTCCGCTTGCAATCCTGACACGCAAATTCCAACCTTCCTCACCGATGAAGGGCAGTTAGCAGGGATGCACGAACCAGGCGCCTGCTGCAGAGGCTCATGGGTAACAACGTTCGCTGAAGGATTGTGATTTTGCATTGGGACATTTTGCCATGCACATAAATGGTATATTTCAACCATAGCGGCATGCGAACAGTTTACAGACTTAGCCATTGCGGAAGTGCTTCCATCCTTGGCCTGAAAGCAAAGGATCATGGCATTTTGTTGGTCAGATAAATCACTCCGTTTCCGCATTACGCCAACGACTGCGCCGTTTTCCGCGTCGTCCCGAAGCGCTTTATGTACCCTCCACTGCTAGTGCTGCCACCTGCCGTCTGTGAGTGGTTACTACGATCGCAGGTTCGAATCCTGCCTCGGGCATGGATGTGTGTGATGTCCTTAGGTTAGTTAGGTTTAAGTAGTTCTAATTTCTAGGGGACTGATGACCTAAGAAGTTAAGTCCCATAGTGCTCAGAGCCATTTGAACCATTTTTTTCTATGAGTGGTTACCGCAGGTTGGCAACATAGGTCACATTAATGTGATTCGACCATGTAGTACCTGACAAGCTGTATGTTTTACATAGCAATTCATCATTCTGTTCATGTCACATGTTCAAAACAGAATTCATTTCATGATGTGTGACGTCGTGTCATTAAATATGTGATGGTTTCCTTCTCACACGTATTCTTTCTTTCTGTTTACCCGTCTGTTGTACTTGATACGGTACATAAAATGCAACAAAATCGATATTAAAATTGAACTATTACTGAGAGATATGGAGGTAGATGAAGTGAAACCACTCTATGTGCGCTCATTGTCTTGCTTGAAAGTGGCTGATAAGTTTGCAGAGGCGCAGATAACCGATAAGACGGCCGACACTGAACAAGACGAGCGCCAGTGCTGGGAACAGCCAAGCGCAGCCATGTTGAAGGCAGCCTTAGCCCTATTTCTGCTATTTGCAGTCTGCTGTGCTGCGCCTTCCACGGCATCTCGCAGGCTTCTTACACTCGAGGTCGATGATCGGATTTTAGGAGGTGAGGTCGCGAACATCTCCGACTGCCCGTGGATGGTCTCAGTAGAGTACTTGGAGGCTCACCGCTGTGGCGGCACCATCGTCAGCTCCAACTGGGTGATGACTGTTGCTTCGTGCATCTGGGGCACCACCCCCAACAACTTTGCCCTGCGGGTCGGCACTTCAACGCGCGGGAGCGGTGGCACCGCGTACCTAGCTACCCAGTTGTTCTGGCACGACGATTACGTTCCTGCCACATCAGACAAGGACATTGGTTTCTTCCAGACCACTGATTCTATTTCCTTTGATGACAACGTCCAGGTACTGTGAACAGCTTTATGTCAGAACTCATTCAAGAAATATTTAGCTTTTACAGATTCAAGAACTTAACTTTTACAGGTTCAAGATACATAAACCATCTTCCGCAACTGGACCCCGTATTAAAATCATTTCAGTCTCAGTCGCTGCAGACCTCTGAAAATACAAAACGATACTTCTTACTAAACTGTTTCTGAATTCTCCACTCTTAGTTCTCCGACAGACCAAATGTGATTATCCATCGCTAATTATATCACTCATTTCTGAAAATGCAATTTTAATTAATATTTTTATTTATTTCGGTTATTTATTGCCATTGTTTTAAGACATTTTGGAAAATTCATACATTTTAGTTGCTGGACTCAACAATGGAAACGATGGGGCTTCTGATAAAGTCGCACATCAATTGAAACATTACATCACCAGATGATCAAGCTTTTCCCGAGGAATGTGCATTTCCTTTGTTTCACGACAGGGATCTTTTGAAGCCTATCTGATACTTTATTCACAGAGCTGTTGGTCAATATCGCTTTGGAAGTAAATTGCAATAGTATGGTTAACTGACTCCATTTTGAACTGCGTGCAGGACCCGTTACACTCTTTTGATATTCAGCAGTGGCCTCTTCTAACATTTGTTTACGTAAAGACACAAGTGGGAAGATCCAAACATAGCAGCGTAGAATGACCATAAACCTCTAAGTGAATATTATCTTGGATAAACATGTTAACTAGTCCAACAGACAGGCCTGGACCTGCACAAACATCCTTTGCCTCTAACGTCATAGAGCCAGCAGATTCTGACGTCATAATCAGGGTCAGTATTTTAGACCTCTGGCTCTGACGATATAGAGCTTGTCACAGTATGCCCTGGTCGCCACGTTCGACCTCCATCTTGGATTATGACGTCATAGTAGAGCTACAGCAGTGTCTCAAGCCTGGGCCAGTATGCCAGATTTCTAAACTGTTGTAAATTAAACAACAGATCTGAGCTGTACTGTGACGTCATAGATCTAGAAACAGTATTCCAGGTCTGGAGCAGTTCGCCAGATTTTTAAACCCGTATAAATAGCCTAAGATATCTAATCCGAATTTTGACTCTGTTGTTCCAGTGGTTCAGGTTAGAAAGCATGAGAATGCACCATTTTGAATTCCCCCTCAGCTTGTACTTACGACCGCATCCTGCTTTCACAGGAAACATACTTGCACAATTGTGCTACAGTTTGAATTTCCCGGCAGTGTCTTTTTAGGCTTTCCCAACGGATCTGTTGCAAAAATACACTTCCCAGGTTTTCCGCCGGAACGTATTGTGTACATCGCACAATATTTCATCGATGTAGCTGCTCGACATCTTCAGGTGGTGGTAGTTGCTGCTGTCATTGGTGCAAAGTGCGACTGCAGCAGTGACAGCTGCAACTAACTACCACCACCTGAAGACGTCGAGCAGTTGCATCGACGAAATATTTTTCGATTTACACACTACGATCCGGTGGCAAACCCGAAAAGTGTATTTTTAATTTCCCAGCAATTTTAATTTCCCGCCAAAATTTAGATTTCCTGCCATTTTATGCACAGGAAGGTTGACCTTTGTCAGAGGTTGGAGGTATGGGAGGGTGAGAAATCGCATGACTTTTCGATGTTGTCAATTACACACTTTGATCGAAGAATAGTCACTGTTTTCTTACTATTGTGTTGTCAGAAGGTGTAACAGGAGATGGCTCACTCAGGAGTGGACTATTCATTGGATGTCAATTGAGTAATGAATTCTTTAATGACATTTCGACATTTCTAAAGCTGCAAGGGTCGATTTTGGGTGATGCAGGTGTGAAGTGTAATTGAGGGGGAGCAACTGTAGTTAAACCACGACAGGAAGATCTCACGCAGTGTTGGACAGGGACCGTCGAGCACTGGAAACTTAGTTGTAAAAATTCGCATGAAATCAGCGGACGGAATCACTCGTGATTATGAAACTGTTGCCAACAGTTCATATAGCGCAATGGAGCGTAAGGAATTAAAAGAATGAGGTACGACTCCCACCCATCAATGCTGTACATCATTTCACTTCATATCCTGCCACAATTCGGTGGAACGGTATGGGTTTCCCAGGGCCTGGAGAATATAAGCTGCCATCGTGTGTACTGCCAACAATGAAGTGTAGAGGAGGTGGGGTTAGGTGTGAGCCTCTCATTATGGTTAAGAAAATGGTAAATGCTAAAGGATATGAACGTATTTTGTGTAATGCGTACATTTTACTATCACTCGATGGGTGTGTGTATCAGCATGACAGTTTACCCTGTCATAAACGATCATCTGTGAGGTTATATGTTGTGCATAATAACTTTTCTGCAATAGACTGATGTGCCCTTAGTCCTGACCTCAATTGTGCCATGAATTGCGGCACTGGCAGTCCGCGTTCAAATTCATTTGGCGGCGCAACATGCGACAGGTCGCGAGCGGAGCATCGCTAGTGCTCGGATCTGCGACACACAGCCGCTATAAAAATAGGAAGCGGAAGCAATTGGGAATCGCCCGTGGGCGGAGCGCTACTAACAGCGTGGGGGTAGGAACCGCGCGTTGGTGAGACGGAGCAGAAATACTGTGACGAAGTCGCAAGGTTTACTCGCAGACGAGTAGGTATTTGCTGTCAAATTTGGGGCATCCTTCCGGCTGGAGCAGAGACCGGTGTTGAGCTTCGAGGATCCAAGGAATGGAGCTTAGCTTGAAGTACTGGTTGCTCTCTGTTTGTCTATGTATTGTAGCATAGCGCCAGTTGCATGTTCCCGTCCTATTACAATGTCGGAGCACGGCCATTTTATTTAGATTTACATTCTGGCAGGTTTAGATGAGTGTGTGTTTTCTGTGATATGTGCTGGCTGTGGTGCAAACCAGTGAGGACTGGCCTAATTACATTCCTACTACGCACTGATATTCTACGTGGCCGCTGTTGGATCTAGTGTATTCGACTGAATGTTTACTGGCTGAAGGAAGTGTTCCTAGTCATAAATGAATCGTTATTTTTTTGTATTTTATTGTTTTACCGTTCCAGTATTGTGTATGATGCGGAGTGTATTGATGGTGGGCTTCATTGTGAATTTTGTTTATCTAGTTTTGTCTCTTTAGTGTTGAGTAAGGTGCCGACTTAAGTTATTCTTCCAATGTGTGTTATTTGTGTATCGTAATTCGTACCCTCTTGTGTATTATGAATGAACTCTGTATAAGATATAGCCTTTTTTCCCAGCCATCACTCTTCTGAGTAGTCTGATGTGACCAATCACGGATTCCTCTCCTGTTCCAACCTTCTCATCTCAGAGTAATAATTGAAACATAATTCCTAAATTATTTGTTGGATGTATTCCGATGTTGGTCTTCCTCTATAGCTTTTAACCTGTACAGCTCTCTCTAGTACGATGGATGTTGTCCCCTGATGTCTTAACAGACGTCTTATCGTCCTTTCCTTCTTATTGTCAGATTTTTTTTCATATATTCCTTTCCTCGATTATTCTACAGGATACCTCCTCATCCCTTACCTTTCCAGTCCACCTAATTTCCAACATTATGCACACCACATCTCATATGCTTCGATTCTCCTCTGTTCCGATTTTTCCATAGTCCATGTTTCACTACCACACAATGAATGCAGTACTTCATATGTGCATTCTCAGAAATTTCTTCCTCGAACGAACGCTTCTGTATGGTACTGGTAGACTTCTCTTGGTCAGGAATGCCTCTTTTGCCAGTTCTGGTCTGCTTTTTATATGCTCCTTGCTCCATCCATCACGAGTTATTTTTCTACCTAGGTAGCAGAATTACTTTATCTACTTCCCTATTCAGATATAAAGTTTCTCGCTGTTTTCATTTCTTCTGATTCTAATTAGTTTCTTCTATCTTAGACTTACCATCATTCCATATACTACACTCCTTAGACTGTTTATTCCATTCTACGGATCCTGTAATTCTTCTTCCCTTTCATTGAGGATGGCAACGTCATCAGCGAATGTTATCATTGATATCTTTTCACCTCGAATATTAACCACAGTCGTGAACCCTTCCATTATTTCTGTCTTTGCTTCTTCAATGTATGGAATAAACAAGAGAGGCGAAAGATTACATCCTTTTTAATCCGAACTCTCCGTTCTTGGTCATTCGGTCTTATTGTGCTCTCTTGGTTCTTGTAGATATTGTATATTACTCCTATTTCTCTGTAGGTTCTACCTATTTTTCTCAGAATTTCGAAACGGACTGCCCCATTCTTCATTGTGTGACATTTTTTACTAGTTGACAAATCTTATGAACGTGTCTTGATTTTTCTTCAGCCTTGATTTTTCTTCAGTCTTGATTCAATTACGAACCGCAGTGTGAGAACTGCCTCTCTGGTACCCAAACTGATCGTCATCTAACAGTTCCTTTATTTTCTCTTTCATTCTTCTTTATATTACACTTGTCATCAACGTGGATGTATTTGCTGTCAAGCTGATAGTGCGGTAATTCTCGCACTTGTCGACTATTGCTATCTTCGGAATTGTATGGATGACTTTTTGCGAAAGTCTGATGGTATCTCTCAAGTATCAGACATTTTTGGTTCTACTGCTTATATTAATTTGTGATACCTTTTTTTATGTAGCGTTGTTTGGTTCTGTTGGGGAAAGTTCATTAAACTGCCTTATGTTTATTACTTCGTAAGTCATATTTTGTTCTTCTGATCGCTGAGTTCTTTGAGTGCTGCCTTTTCTGCATGCGTTCTGGATTGTTGTACTGTACTTGTCAATAACCTGAATACATTTGCTTCAGAAATTACGGCAACACATTCCCCTGGGACTTTCCATTTCCGTAAGTTCCTGTGCTACAGAGCCCTACGGAACACCTCTGAGGTCCATTAGAACTTTGACTTCGCTCCAGATTCCACTGTCCAATTGCAGTACCTTCTCTATTTAGAACTCTTGAGGAAGAATGGACTGCCATTGCTCTCAGCAGATTTTCAAGCCTTCGTAAAGGCTATGCAAGGACTCACTCCACATTGATGTCCATTTATAGGCATCCCGTTACTTTTGAACAGAGTATGCTGATACACTAGGTCCAACTTAACTATCCTATACAACCGGTCACTCGACGAAAGAACCGTACCCAAAGATTGCAAAGTTACACAAATCATGCCAATGTTCACGAAAGGTAGTTCGAGTAATCCACTAAATTACAGGCCCATATCTTTAACGTCGATATGCAGCAGGATTCTGGAACAAATATTGTGTTCGAACATTATGAATTACCTCAAAGAGAGCGGTCTATTGACACACAGTCAACACGAATTTAGAAAACATCTTTCTTGTGAAACACAACTAGCTCTTTACTCACACGAAGTGTTGAGTGCTGTTCACAAGAGATTTCAGATTGATTCAATATGTCCAGATTTTTGACATTGTCCCACACTAGCGGCGTACAGTAAAATTTCGTGCTCCTGGCATACTGTCTCAGTAATGTGACTGGATTCGTGATTTCCTGTCACAGACGCCAGAGTTCGTTGTAATTGACGGAAAGTTATCCAGTAAAACAAAAGTCGATTTCTGGTGTTCCCCGAGGCAGTGTTATGCCCTCTGCTGTTCCCTATCTATATGAACGATTTACAGACAATCTGAACAGCCGTCTTAGGTTATCTGCAGATGAAGCAGTCATTTATCGCTTAGGTAAGACGTCTTTATAGCGCGAAAATTTGCAATTGACCCTAAATAATTGAAAGTGTGCGGTCATCCACACGAGTGCTAAAAGGAATCCGTCCAACTTCGGTTACAGGATGAATTAGTCAAAGCTATAAAGCCATAAATTCAACTAAATGGCTAGGAATTACAATTACAAATAGCTTAAATTGGAAAGAATACATAGAAAATGTTGTGTGGAAGGCAAACCAAAGACTGCGTTTCATTGGTAAAGCACTTAGAAAATATAGCAGATCTACTGAAGAGACTGCCTGCATTATGTTTGTCCGTCCTGTTTTAGAGTACTGCTGCTCGGTAAAGTACTCTTATCAGATAGGATTGATGGAGTACATCGAGAAAGTTCAAATAATAGCAACACGTTTTGTATTATCGCCAAATAGATCAGAGAGTGTCACCGACATGATACAGGATTTGAGGCGGACATAATTAAAACGTTTATTGCGACAGAGTCTCCTCATTAAATTTCAATCAAAATCTTTCTCCCCCGAATGCGAGAATATTTTGTTGACACCGACCTACATGGGGAGAAACGATCATCGTAATAAAGCAAGGGAAATTAGAGCTGGCACGGAAAGATATAGGTGTTCGTTTCTTTCGCGTGCAGTTCGAGATTGTAATAACAGAGTACTATTATGAAAGTGGTTTGATGAACCCTCTGCCAGGAACTTAAGTGTGATTTGCAGAGTATCTATGTAGATGTAGATAGCGTAGCTCTAGTAATATTAGTAGCAACTGCAGATGTTTGTTCAGCCACAAAACTTTTTTACCGTACATTAGATCTTACAAGTTAACAAAAAGAGTAAATAGAATAAAGGGTTAATTAATTCGTATTTACTCCTGTATAACTACTACTGGTCTTGTTCATGAGGAACTTAAACGATATGTTCAATGATCGTTCGAAAATAACTGCTCGAAAACAAGTTTTGTGATGATGTAAAAACGGATGTTAGAGTCTGACATGGTCTGTATTATCGGAAACATCCGTTTACCAAACTGATGCGGAGCCAAACTGGATCATCTTTATAATTGACTTCAGTACTGCACTGTAGTCAGACGAAACTGCTCTATATACTGAACTTGCTATCCATACCTAGTCTATTCATAGATGTATGAGCCTGTCGATAGAATCACGTCTTGTAAAATAAGTAATAATGGTTCAAATGGCTCTGAGCAATATGCGACTTAACATCTGAGGTCATCAGTCCCCTAGAACTTAGAACTATTAAAACCTAACTAACCTAAGGACATCACACACATCCATGCCCGAGGCAGGATTCGAACCTGCGACCGTAGCAGCAGCGCGGTTCCAGGCTGAAGCGCCTAGAACCGCTCGGCCACTCCGGCCGGTCCCCCATCTTGGAGGAACATGATTTGTATGAGGCTTACTCCTTTAGGGAAGCTGGCTTCAGTACGTCTATAGAGCTCTTCCTGTCCTATGTTGTGGGACATACTTTGCCTGGCTCCTTTGTCAAGACCACTCCGGCTTGGGTGACCCTGGCAGTAGCTACGCTACCGCCGACACAGCTCTTGACTTCATCGGAGCACGCAAACCCTCCGGCCCAGCACTGAAGGTACCTTCGATAAGGCGGTGTCCCCTGGGAAGGTATGTTGGGACACCACAATATGTTAATCTTTGTGAAAATATTGTTGAGATTTCGTCGATAATTCGGGTTGATATTTGGGTAAATCTTTCACCATGCAGACACGTTGCTCCATAATGGTAATTATTTCTGATAGAGTAGAATGGTTGAAACACGGCAACTGATTTATTTACTCATTTAACTCTCTTCCAAACAAGGGACAAGCTGATGGAGAATTCATTGCACAGGAAACGTGCACAGCCTATATTCATTAGTGGAAATTTACGAGTAAATTTTTCGCTAATTTGTTGCATGCAGTATAATTACCTACATTTCTAGCACACTGATATTCTGTTTTTGATAACAGCTAGAGCTGTTAAGTGAGGTCGGCATAACTGGTAATAATTCTGTTTTGATTCAAAGTATTTGATAAATCTGGAGAGGTGCCGATAACTGATACGGCAAGTGCTGAACGCTAGTGGCAGTGCTGCGTGGCTGTCCTGAGAGATGATTCGGGCCCTCGCCTTGTGCCTGCTGACCGCAGCCTGCAGCGTGGCGCCCACGCTGGGGCGCGTCAGCCGCGTGCTGGGGGGTGAGCCGGTGGACATCTCGCAGGTCCCATGGCAGGTCTCCGTTGAGTACGTGGAGGCGCACTACTGCGGCGGCTCCATCGTCAGCCCCAGATACGTCATGACGACTGCGTGGTGCATTTCTGGCGCCGAACCAATCTATTACGTGCTGCGGGTGGGTACGTCAACTCGCGAGAGTGGCGGCGCCACGTACACCGCTTCCGATATGTTTTGGCACGAGGATTTCGATTATGTTACAACAGACAGAGACATTGGTTTCTTCGAGATCTCAGGTTCCATCTCGTTTGATGACAACGTTCAGGTATTCTGTCCAGCAATATTTAAAGTTCAGTCTTATCAGATTATGGTTCCACAATGATTTCCAGTCTCGGAACTGTTGCCTTGCGAGGGGCAAATGTTCTACAGACTTTTCTTAACGCAGATTGATTCCATGATAATGTTAGAACTTTCAAGGATGGTGCAGTGGAGTAATGCATCAATGTGAGTTAGGGAGAGTGTCGAAAGTTATATGCGGAAACGTTCTGATACCTTGAGATTGGGATAAAAATAGCTGTATTGTTCTTGCAATGATTGTTGGTTAGGCAACTTTTAGAGGTGGTAGCACGGAACAAAACAAGAAAAAATGTACTGCAAGTAAGTATGGGCTCTAAAATCTCCAGCTTAATAGCAACAGTATCAGAACGATTTTCGCCTACAGTTTTCGACATAGTTGTTTCCAGATCAGGATACCTTACCTCAGACAGATACATTTTACTATTCTCTATGATTCATGAAAGTCTGTAACAAGTATACTATACAATGAGCTGACAAAAAGCATGAGATACATCTTAACATTGTGTTGGGCCTCCTTTGCCCAGCGTAGTGGTGCAACTCGATGTGGTATGGACTCAGCAGGTCGTTGGAAGTCCTTAACAGAAATACTGAGCCATGCTGCCTCTATAGCTGTCCAGTGATTGCGAATGTGTTGCCACTGCAGGATTTTGTGCAAGAACTGACCAACCTCTCGATTATGTCCCATAAATGTTCGATGGGATTCGCGTCGGGCGATTTGGATGGTCAACCCAACTGCTCGAATTGTCCAGAATGTTCTTCAAATCAGTTGTGAGCAGCTGTAGCTTGGTGACATGGCGTACTGACATCCGTAAAAATTACATGGTTTTTTGGGAATATTATGTCTATGAATGGTTACACATGGTCTCCAAGTAGACGAAAATAACCATTTACAGTCAATGATCCGCTCAGATGGACCAGAGCACTCAGTACATTCCATAGAAACATAGCTCACACCTTTCTGGAGCCGCCACCAACTTGCACAGCGCCTTGTTCAAAACTTCGGTCCATGGCTTCTTAGGATGTGCGTCACACTCAACCCCTACCGTCAGTTCGTAGCAAGTTAAATCGGGACTCATCTGACGAGGACACGCTTTTCCAGTCGTCTAGGGTCCAACTGATGTGGTCACGAGACCAGGAGAGTTCCTGCAGGCAGTACCGTGCTGTTAGAAACGACACTCGTCTCTGTCGTCTGCTGCCATAGCCCATTAAAACCATATTTCTGCACACTTTTCTGACGGACACGTTCGTCGCACGTCCCACATTGAGTCTGCGGTTGTATCACATAGTGTTGCTTGTCTGTTATCACTAATACCTCTACGCAAATGCACCTGATCTCAGTCGTTAAGTGAAGGCCGTTGGCGACTGGATTGTCCGTGATGAGAGGTAATGCCTGAAATGTGGCATTCTCGGCGCACTATTGACACTTCAGATCTCGGAATACTGAATTCCCGAACGTGTTCCCCGTGCGTCTAGCTCCGACTATCATTTAGCTTTCGAAATGTGTTAATTCCCGGCGTACAGTCATAATCATAATGGAACCTCTTTTACATGAATCACGTGAGTAGAAATGACATCTCCACCAATTCACTGCCCTCTTATAGTTTGTGTACGTGATACACAGATGTGCATGTACCAAATGTATATGTGCATATCGCTGTCCCATGATTTTTGTCACCTCAGTAGTATTTCCAGCCCCTACTTCACTCTCCATGAATGCCTTCATTGATATGCCTTCAGTGCTATTGGTGACTGATATACACGCTTTGAATTCTGTAGGTGACAGAGTAAAAAAATACAGGGACTGAAAGGTTATTTACAGCTTGTACAGGAATCAGATGGAATCGCAAGCGTGGAAGATGTAATACTCTCTTAATCCGGATAATGAAATTAAAATGCTTGCTTCCTTCGAATGTCATTCCTCTTGTTTTTCCCCTGAGAAACTAAACGTTACTTCTTTCTGAGAAGAGGTCTATTAAATAAAACATTTGCTCATAGAAGTAGTCTGCCATTATAGGCGATAAAATCAACTTCTTACGAATCTCTTTTGAAATGAACAGTAACATTAGTTTTTTAAGTTTTAAAAGAATAGTATTATCTGATTAAGGACAAAAAATAATAAAATACACACATGTAGTTAAAATTATATTAATTGTTCTGATAGGACTTGTATTAAATGAAACTTAGTCCTTCATAGAAACTTATGTCCCCTTCCTTGCCAATACAATCTTCTTCACTTCTTCTTCTGAATTATTTTTCATTGAACTAAAGCATAATTTTCCACAATAATTTTAAGAGAAACTATTAATTGCAGTAAGACAAAAATAATAAATAAATGTACACACTAACACCTAAAGCCAAGCTGATTGTTGCTCACCCTGTCTATTTCAGTGTCATACGTAGAAAGCAGGCATATTTTTATTTGTAGATTTTTCGTTTGGTCTCATGCGTTATTATCAAGTGCAGCGAGTAGTCTTCTTTACTCTTTCCCCTCTTCATTAGAATTTACTGCACAGACTGCCCCTTTAGCCGATTCACTCTTTGATTTTACGTGTTAGTATATGGTTCCTCATCTGCATTAAGTAGTGCCGTTACTGTGATTTTCCTGGGTGAAATGTGTAGAATACCTGCAGGTTTTTTTCTGCCTAGGAACCATATCTACTTCACATAGGCACAAGTGAATTTGTTCTGTTTAATCAGAAGTATCCAGTGTTATGCGGATTTGAACACTACATGACACGAGAGGCTGAACCTCGACATTTCTTATTGTTCATCTTTGTGTAGTGGCTTTCTAATTTTACACACATCCAGTTGTGTTTTCAGATTAATATTTTGGCTGATACTCATTTAATCTGTACGTAATTTTCTATGACTATTAAACCTAATTCAAACAAATGTCTAATACACTTATAATAAAAGTCTGTTTTAATTCTGCTGTTGTTTTTTCACGCTTTTTGTTGTTTTGCTTTAGCACACTTTATTCGCCATTGAAAAGCTGAATTGTACATGTGGAACCTTCTGACACATTTTCCCACGTATTACGAAAGGCTGCGAGGCGTCTGGCACCTGGTAGATGAGCTACGTTTAGTTTCCTCTGTCCTGCTCTTCTGTTGGTTACTTGTTTCTGTGAATTTACAGTGCATATGGACGCTACATGATCTCAGAATATGGCTGGACATATCTTTGATTGAAAGACGTGTTTCCTTAAATTGGATGTTGCGTGAATTCTGCCTGCGGAGTAGCTAGCGATACAGGTAAAACCAGTTTGTAGGCATATTTAACCTCTAACGTATCAAGTAGAATTAACTTTCTGGTGATACTCTCCATGCTCATAGACATGTTGAAATTGGATGTTCGGTACAGGGCCGTTTCTACCGTTTTTTAAGACTAAGCAGCCGCCTTGAGTGGCACAACCTTGGGCGCGGCAAAGGGAAAAAAATTAATTTCATGTAAAACAGCGAATGAATTTAACAAATGAGCAGAAAAAAATAAAAGACAGGAAAAATGAAAGCATAGAACTGTTTTCAAAAGTATACGGAACAGTCACTTAGTAAATCTTTACTTACTTTGACGAAAGTAAACACATTGCCCTACCTATCTCAGAACTAACGCAGCCACTACTGAATACAAAACAGAAAAACATGACGTTGTTTCACCGTGTTCTGGAGCGGGGTTTGTGAGCTGGATTGCGACAATGCACAATGTTGTGACTTGATACCACACCTCCCCACGCTTGAAACTGTTATATGTAATTTGCTTCACACATTTCTTCGTATGCAACCATTACTTCGAAGCCACTGTTCCTGAATGAATGACACTGTGTGTGTGTGTGTGTGTGTGTGTGTGTGTGTGTGTGTGTGGTCCTGTCTGCATTCATTTTTGTATTTATGTACTTATTATTGATATCATTTTGTTTATTGTTGTTGCTATTAGTTCTACCATTATTATTATTGTTATTATTATTATTATTACTGTTATGTACTTATTTTTGATCTCATTATTTTGTTTATTATTAGTACTATTAGCTTTATGATTATTCTTGTTGTTATTATTTTTATTACTACTACTACTACTATTAGCATTACTCCCACACGTGTGATGCAGTTGCTTCGTAATTTTTCGTTCCTGATTGTATATTCTGGGAAACTACAAATTTACTCTATAGGTTTACTACTTTCAAAGAAACGAAGCGAAAGCACACTTTCAAGAGACTATTACTGTAAACTCCAAACAGCCATTTTACATGTCATAAACATGTTGTTCCATATAACACTTTCACGCATCATACAGTAAAAAAATTGTCGTCATTGGAGTTTGAACTAATGGCCCTTGGGGTGAAGTTTCAATGTTCTACCAACTTCCTCACGGAAGTTATAGTTAACACTATTTACAGCTATGCTTTTGCTAAGCTCCGTAGTTCTGATGTTACTCTTAATCCAAGAATTAATTAAAATAACACATTAAGAACAACAATATGAATTTCATAAATGTGCTGGAGTGTTTACCTTGCTTTGAAGTAAGACTTAAATACACTGCCACACGGTACCACATTGTTACGAAAATATTTATGTTCAAAGATAACAAATGAGCTTTGCACTTAATGATCACAGTTATGGAAGCAAATACCTCCAAAAACTCGCATCACAGAAGCAAAGAAATTTCTCACAGTTCCTTGAGAATTAATCACATAACACTAAAATGTTTCAATTCCTGTAATGAGATACCATGCAATTATTAGGGCAGAGCAAACTTTTTAGTGCAACCTTATGTGACAGAAGAATGATGCAGAAATTTAATGCAGCGTCTATGCTTCAAAATGACTGATACAGCAAGAAGAATGTGTGTCAAAAACAATTTTGCAATTCACCTTATGGTATTGCTTGGTATCACACAATGTACCACAACAATGCTGACCAAAGGAATGAAGACTTACCAAAACAATGGCCTTAAAGTTTACATTCTGTTCCCCAAAAAGTCACACACACATTAAAAAAAATGAAATTAAAAAGAAAAACAGTACACGTACAATGTTGCGTCAAGAATCTCTCTTTTTTTCGGATAGTCTAGACTATTCCGCACATGACGCTAGTAACTGCTAGTATCATCTGTCAAAAAAATGAATCTTTTAAGTTCAACAAATAATCAAATCGTAAATGATCTTTAACCCCTGAGTCATGGAACTAAACACAATATGGCTACGAGTGTAATTCAACACCCACATACCAATAAAGGGGCATAAACCAAACCCTCCAGTATCAATAGTAAAAGAACAGTCAGGGCATTATTACTGAACACACAAAAATCTCAGCAAGGAGATGAGAAGATTCGCCCGCCAACGGCAGTTCAGTTTCAAAGCAACGTCCGATGGCGTAACGGTAACAAGGGACCGCCACGCCGGACGGAAAATCAACAAGAGTTGATTGGATGCACAAGGTTGGCAAACGATCTTCGACTTCATTAGTAGATAGTACCTTAAATAGCAAGAAATTTCATGAATCCTTTTCTCCCAGAATTAACAAGTAAATATACAAGCATTAGAGAATCACACAGCAGTAAATGACGTAACTTAAGCCGAAATCCACAAAGCTGTCATATATAGAAGGTAAAAATACAACATAACTTAATTAAAGAAAACCACAAACTGATGCTGATATAAAAACACCTGCAGGCCTCTTGAACTCATACTCAACGTTCGCTTGACGGGAGTTTAAGCAAGCAGCAAGATTGAGCCGATACCTTTAGAGTTGTAATAGCAGTGAAGGCGGGTAAGGTGCATGAGCAGATGGCGACGCACTGATAAAAACAGTAGAAAGGGACGTTTTGCGTACGTAACCCTGTCCCCAAATTCACTCAACAGAAGTAAGGAACCTCACCATAGTTGTTCCATAAAAACACGGGAGAACTGCCGGATATCGGTAACGTTCTGCCACGATATTTCGGCGCAGAGTCTTCTGGCCATCTTCAGGTGAATGCCACTGTAGTAGTACTGGCGAGTACGCGCTGAGCTCCGCTATTTAAAGCCTTCTGAGGTGACACTGCGCATGCGCTGCTCAGCGTGCGCGTTCATAACGGCTCCGTGCGCTGCGCATCGCGCCCTGCACTGTGAAAGCCTGGCGTATCGGTATCAGGTCGATTTCCATCTTTATGCAGATAACTACGTCGACTACGAAGTTTCTCTATAACAGGATTCCAAGCAGAGTAGTATAGAAACTTCGTAGTCGACGTAGTTATCTGCATAAAGATGGAAATCGACCAGATACCGATACGCCAGGCTTCCACAGTGGAGGGCGCGAGGCGCAGCGGAGCCGTTATGAACGCGCACGCTGAGCAGCGCATGCGCAATGTCACCTCAGAAGGCTTTAAATTGCGGAGCTCAGCGCGTACTCTCCAGTACTACTACAGTGGCATTCACCTGAAGATGGCCAGAAGACTCTGCGCCGAAATATCGTGGCAGAACGTTACCGATATCCGGCCGTTCTCCCCTGTTTTTATGGAACAATCAGTGCGCCGGGAAAGCTTTAAACATCTCACCATAATTGTGAGACAGCACGCTTCCGCCTTAATCAAGGCGCCGCAGCCACAGACTTCCGCAACAGGAATAGCTTTGGCCGCCTTGTGTCCTCCGGAGACGATTTTTTCGGACACGTGGCCCCTAGCGAAATGACGAAATCCAGTCCTCCGATAGAGAAGTCACACGGATCAATTCACGTCATGCCCAAGGAGCCCATCTTGCGCCGCCGGCCACTTACGTCAAAACGGCACGCCCTCCGCTAGAGGCAAAGACGCCACATGGAAGACGTACCTCGACCTATCGACACGGTACGGCTCAAGTACGACTACTTCTGTAAAAAAGCTCTACTCTCTTGCGTATTTACTCGTATTCTGTAGGTACGCAGGTGTAAATTAATCTAGTATTACTAACTGCATCAGCTATAACTCTGCTATTCGGCATTTATCTTTGTTGCAACTATGATTCCTCTCTTTGACGCAGCGGCTATTCATAGTTCGTTGTTACTTATAGGATTCGTTGTGGCATTGTGGCCCGAGATGCGAGTAAAATAAATAACCGATACTGCTTGCGACATTATGAGGTCAGTTGAAACGTCCCCTTTGAAAAATTATGAATGACAATGCTGGAAAACTTCTACGTTGTTTGATACAGAAACAGCTGAGTAAAACTCAACGTACTTAGACAGTTTTCTCTTTCCTTATTCTGATCATCACTAAACTGACACACAATATTTTAGCGCAATGCAATCTGATTTTCAATAATCCCTACAAAAGAATGGCCCTGACTAAAAATAACCTATACCTTTCATGTATCACTTACCTCACAAAAAGTTTCGTTACTCGAACTACTACAATACAGCGAGCGCCAATACTGCCAGCTAAATAAAAGATTCCAACTACTGAAGGCACTAACGACTGATAGGCATAGTTAGCAGATGAAACACTTTGATAGAGAACAAACAATGTATTTACCTTAAGAGTGTTCGAAAGTCAGGGTGTTACAAAAAAGTACGGCCAAACTTTCAGGAAACATTCCTCACACACAAAGAAAGAAAATATGTTATGTGGACATGTGTCCGGAAACGCTTACTTTCCATGTTAGAGCTCATTTTATTACTTCTCTTCAAATCACATTAATCATGGAATGGAAACACACAGCAAAAGAACGTACCAGCGTGACTTCAAACACTTTGTTACAGGAAATGTTCAAAATGTCCTCCGTTAGCGAGGATACATGCATGCACCCTCCATCGCATGGAATCCCTGATGCGCTGATGCAGCCCTGGAGAATGGCGTATTGTATCACAGCCGTCCACAATACGAGCACGAAGAGTCTCTACATTCGGTACCGTCGTTGCGTAGACAAGAGCTTTCAAATGCCCCCATAAATGAAAGTCAAGAGGGTTGAGGTCAGGAGAGCGTGGAGGCCATGGAATTGGTCCGCCTCTACCAATCCATCGGTCATCGAATCTGTTGTTGAGAAGTGTACGAACACTTCGACTGAAATGTGCAGGAGCTCCATCGTGCATGAACCACATGTTGTGTCGTACTTGTAAAGGCACATGTTCTAGCAGCACAGGTAAAGTATCCCGTTTGAAATCATGGCGGTGAATCGAGGAAGTACAGTACATACTGACGAAACTAAAATGAGCTCTAAGATGGAAATTAAGCATTTCCGGACACACGTCCACATAATATCTTTTCTTTATTTGTGTGTGAGAAATGTTTCCTGAAAGTTTGGCATTACCTTTTTGTAACACCCTATATCATGACATGACATCCATCTTTACAAATTTCCTTTTTCTGGCGGACACACGTCCAGATCGTATGCTTATATTAACTTCTCAAAACTCTGGCACCTCTCTCTCCACACCCATCACTGCTGGCGGCTCACCTCCAACTGCACAACGCTACGCATTGTTCACATCCAACTGCCCAACAATACACAACCGAATATTCCAACAATGAGTCCAACCAGCCACAGACTGCATACACCGCAGTCAGCGATGTTCATACAGAGGTACAAAATCCCAGCCCTGGGATTCTAAGCCTTACTTTATCCAAAAACGTATCTGGACATATTGTTTTGTATCCAGAATCCTAAGAACCATTAAATCTAAAATGTTAAATAACAGATATTAGTTTAAGATTCATACTATCTACACTTTCAGTCTAGTTTCTTTTTCTAAGTGTTTACGTCCCACAGCAGACTGCCCTGTTGTTACCGTCACTGTTTTCACAGGCCATTCCTCTGGCGACTGAGGAGCTCGAGGCAGGCACTTCCGTGACGGTGAGTGGCTGGGGAAGCCTTCAACCAGGGGCAGACTACCCAGAGCAGCTGCACGCCGTCAACACGACTATCATCGACCGCTCCTCGTGCAACGACACCTACGAAGGCCTCATTACGGAGAACATGATCTGCGCTGGTGAGCCTGAAGGTGGCAAAGACTCTTGCAACGGTGACAAAGGTGGTCCTCTGGTTGCGAACTCCACGCAGTACGGTATCATTTCGTGGGGGTACGGTTGTTTTTACCCACCATACCCAGGTGTCTACACCAACATCGTTTCCCTGCGCTCTTGGATTAATGAAACAATCGGCGTCTAATTAATTCTATGATTTCTGTATTCAAAAAGTTGCCTCATGTATGCACACACATACAGGCATGCACATCTATATAAGACGAAGATTAGTTTTAGATGTGCATCTTCATCTATGTCCAAACCTTTTCTTCTTCTATAAAATTATACTGCATGTGAGCACTCACCAGGAGATAAAAGAATCATTGTGTTTTTCCAAGAAGGCAGTCACAGTGGAGTAGGCATGAGGTAGACAGAGTAGATTGGGAGTAGGTTTCCTCAACAACGAAAAGGAGAAGTATATCAGAATTGAATATATTAACAGTAAACTAGTGAAATGTAAGTCTAATTTCAAAACCACATTTCTTAATTTCATCTAGAAATGAGTGTAAGAATAGCAATTTCTCATGACTGGAAGTTTCAGTAATATCTACAGTTCAGGAAAGGCATGGAAGTCATTTAGTGCTGTACCTTTGTCAACACAACGAACAAAACGTTAACCGAAACAATAACTCAGTTTCATGAAGCACCTCTTGTAAGAACAAGACACGTTCTGGAAGGACATACCTTGGTATAAAGCAACCTCTTTCATTAAACCAATATATTTAAATGGAGATATTTTAACAAACAAACCCTTTTATTGCTGTAACATAGGTTATTAACATATGTACAAATATAGATTACATGTTCTGCGTTTAAACAGATGTATAGATATCATTAAATTCTTATTTCGAATGCAACAGTCAACAAAATGCTGCTTGCATTGTAGAATTTGCTGTGAAATACTAAGGAATAAATGTTCTGACTCAGAAAGTGAATCATGTTTTTAAAAAAGTATGTATTAAAGAGTAATTTAAGGAGTAAATAAATTAAGTTTTTTGTGAACTCTCATCCCCTCCCAAAACACAAAAGATAAAGGAGCAAGTAATATACAGACAATGACAATGAAGTCTGACATGGAAATGTGATTAACTAAGTGAGAAGAAAATTTTAGCATAAGGCTGCAAAACTAAGGCAGCTAGACTGTACAAATAACACAGGGAAAGGAACACAAAATGCAAACTTGTGAAAGATATTTTTAAGTAAGATCTGACATTGTCAGATAAAGGAGATATAATCATCCATGTAATTTGTTAAACATTTTATTGGGCAATGAACCATTAAATTACAACTTTTATTTTGGCTAACAACCACGCTTACTAAAGAATCAGTCCTTAAGTACAATACATGTAACTCAGATTTAAGCACAAACTAAAACTGGATACCCAGATAGGGACTAGAATCAGATTCTGACAAATGATGACTTTAATGTTGCTCACTACAACTCTTGCATTAGTGTTGGCACATTGCTTTTCAACACTCTAATTAACAGTCCATATGTTCTCACTCCTTGCGCAACAGTTAATTTCAAACGTAGGGCATACAAGATATTATCTTCTTCAGTAATTATTATACCAATATCTTTCGCGCAAAGCTCCTCAGGAAACCATCTATGGACTCCCACATTTCTATCAATCTGCACAGCACAGTATTCAGTCCTTTAATCACAAATTTCACTGTGGAAAAACCGTAAGACAACAGTAACTTTAATCTCACCAAGCTCACCATGCAGACCATGGGCGTTATCTACAGTGTAAATGCACCTGGATGGCGACTAGCGTTCGTTTCCTCTAATGGAGGTCCTTGCGTGTCTCTGGAGCATGAGTTGTTCAGCGATGGCCATCCAGTAAGAACTCGTGAGGACAAAAGTTTTTTTGAGGAAATTGCTTTTCTTGACATGTAAGAAAGTGGAATAATTTATGATTTCTGTCTTATACGCCTATATTTTAATTTACAGACGAAATAAAGTATAAATAATTTAATGGGGTCAGTTGCCTGAAGCAGTGTGATTGTGCATTTTCGCTTTGTGCCTGTTAGCACCAATGACTCAGCGCTAGGACATGCAGAAACGGGCTGCCCGGGACTCATTGCACCTCCTTTTCAAACGGCTGCAGGCTATTGTTCCGGCAGCTTGTTCAAATAATCAGAGACAATCATGTTTATTGTGACGTTAGTACCCGAATGACTTGAGAGTAGTCACTACGACAGTTGGGAGTTTTGTCAAAAGCTGTAACAATTTCGCAGAGTGGACTACACTTTGCATTGAATAGAAGGGAGTCACTTCTGGTGGTAAGTGTGATAAAACTGGCTGAAGCATCGGAATTCTTGCATCTTCTACTGTTAGCCACATGATGGAGTAAGGTTCTGATGCAAAAGTCATGACTTTTGAAAAATACCGTATCATCACCAAAGGCATGAGAAGTCCTCATCATAGTTCCAAGTTTAATCTAATAGTAATACCAAAAAATTATATATTTTTAATTAAATAACCATAATAAACTATTGACAGTGAGGTAACAGTCTGTTACCAGAACAAAAAATTAGCATATTGCACTCTAACGTTCTGTTTCGATTTGTAGTGCTACATGAGCGCAATTTAGAGAGACTTTGGTGCCAAAAATGGTTCAAATGGCTTTGAGCACTATGGGACTTAACATCCGAGGTCATCAGTCCCCTAGAACTTAGAACTACTTAAATCTAACTAACCTAAGGACATCACACACATCCATGCCCGAGGCAGGATTCGAACCTGCGACCGTAGCGGTCACGCGTTTCCAGACTGAAACGCCTAGAACCGCACGGCCACACCGGCCGGCCTGGTGCCCAATATCCTTCTAGGATCACCTTACACGAAATAGAACGTCGTCCTGGAGCAACTTGCTTATGAAATAGTATATCACATAAGACATAAGTGTACATGTTTTGACAGTGCTTGCTTGCATACACTGAAAAACTAATCTGGAGAACCATGTCTGAGAGTTCATCCTTCGTTTTATAATACCCAGAGACATATAAGATAAAAGATCAGATGCCTTCCCTACATCTTCTTAAGTTCAGTTTATTCACAAGCAACGCATAATCGTTTACAAGTTATTCTGTCTGAGGCCAAATTGCACTATGCAACGATAGATAAGACAATACCAAGATAATGGAGAATGCTGTAGGCCTTGTGGGAATTGTGGTTACATCTCAGCGCATGATAGAAAAATGCGTTTAAAAATGGTGTTTGCTGAACGCAACTTCATTCGTGATCAGCAGGGCGCATTGCATTTCGACGTATCACTATTTTCCTAAATAATTAATAATTGACCATTAGGTGCCCATTTTGTCTCCGCATAATTTCGCAGTAATTTGTGGCAGCTTGAGGCTAGATATATCCTCGTGCACTTGGAATGCTTCACAGAATTGATGAGTGACTTGATGCCAAGCGATATTATGATAGGAGCAGGACAAGTACATCCTGAAGTAATAACGTGTATCCAGTAGTATCAGTCCCAAATAAAGATGATGCAGATGTGGTTTGCAGAACATAATGGCATTTTTCTTCTCGTTTGTCCTAGTTCTGTACGAGATTTCGTCATTGCTGAAAACCTGTGAGGGCAGAGATCAACTGGATCGTATAAAATAACTTGATCCATTCCAAGAGGGTTTGATAATCTTTCCAATGTCTACTTTGCTGCCTGAAATGAGGTTGAAAAAAGAATAATTACGTTCCTCATATACTCTCTTCAATCTTATCCTTAGAGAATGCAGATGGTCTGCGGAGGACGAGATATAAAACGCAGAGGAAACCACATGCACTTCCGTTTTTAGAGTGAAAGTGTTTTCTTCAGAACTGTGAACTGTTCGTCGTGCTTTTTTCGTGTACGCTACAGATCAAAGTAATTAATGCAGTAAGTAATATTTCTTGCTGTGGGACCCATAATATTCACTACCAAGAAACTACTCTTCATGGAGAGAGACTGCATTGGATGGTGTACAATGTAAGTGTGCAGTGAGGTGCAGACAAAAAGATTGTACAAAATTTATAATTGAGCTATTGGCTGCCACGACAAAGGATGGTCCAGATCTCACATTTTCATTCTGAAGTGTGCGAACGGACTCAGTAGGGTGAGGGGTGTGCTCGCAGGCCAATGGTGCGTAGTAGATATACTGATGACCAAGAAACAATACGTTGTTAGCTTCAGATTCGCGTCACGCCGTTTGTAATGTGAGGCAGATATGCCGCAGAGGGCAGTTTTAGAGAACAGTTGGGCATGGTAATAAAGGGGATAAGTTAAGGAAGGTCAATGGTTGTACATACGAGCTGGGGCAGGATGCTGTGAGAAATCAAGAAATTTTATAGGAGACTGAGTACACATTTTAAAGAAGGTTGCCTTCGGAAATGTTGAGGAGAGTGCGAACACAGGTTCCAATTGATTTTTGTGCAGCTGTTATAGAGTGGCAGTGGTATGCAAGGACCCTGATGTGTCGATCAGGTTGGAAGCCGTATCGGCAGTGATTTAGGTCAATATAAGGTGTCGACAGATGGGGCACATCGGAAGCAATAGTGCCAGCAGGGAACAATGGGAATAGAGGTTGAGGTCACCGAAGAGGTAACTGTTGTTTTAGAGGTAGGGAACCAGGGAGGGAGCAGGAGTTCAAAAGAAACCCAAGGTTGACCTATGGGCATTCTCAGTAAAATTATATGTTACGGGATCGTATGCAGAGATGGATTGTGCAGAGGAAAAGTAGTGAGGGAGAAGAATAGCAGGATGTTATGCGGCACAGAAGTGCATGTGTTAGTTGCCAGTGGGGATCTGGTGAAACGTAAGCAGTGAAGATCACCACAGTATAAACTGCATGGAGCGGGGAATGCGGATGTCACACCGCTGGGATTAGTGTACATAGATTTTTGCCTGGGCATGGTTCATTTCGGACTCTGTGTAGAAATTGTGGCTCGTGTAAGTGAGGACTATGACATGACTTTGTATATCGTCCCTTTCCCCTTTAATTTTGTCGATAATTAGTAGTATGAACGACTAGATTTGTGTGCTGGTAGTAATGAAATGCCATACGTAAGCACAGACTGAAATAATTATTTGCAGAAATCCGCTTCTCAGTACCAGTACAGTCCCTGGATACAACATACAACTAGCTTGTTAAAGAATCCTATTGAAATTACCCATCAGAAAACAATGCTACCCAGAGAAACGACATAAACACCTTCGCAGCTGTATTGCTGCATTGGTAACAAAAATATTTTATTCTCCCCTGATTTAACCGGTGAACCGCTTTTAGGCATTTGACAGAATTTAATTTCACTTGTCGATATTACCTGCAAAGATATTAGTATTAATTCAGCCGGGAGCTTTGAAATTTATTCTCTGCTAAATTTAAATTATAATCGGTCTGGCTTCAATGCAATGGATTTCAACTATTTGGTAAAATCGTTTGAAACTATTTAGTGTAATGGTACCGTTGACTGAATCCCATAAATGATTAATATTTCGAACCTTATGCAATGGCTGCCTGTGTGCCATTACGACATACGAAAGGCAGATGACCAAAAGATTCTTAGTACCAAATGTGTGTTGTTAGACTCTCAACTGTAGTATTTTATCCATCTACAGCAACAGTAATCGAAAGTAACAAAATAATAAACAACCAGTTGCTAAAAAGAAATTTAATTTCCGTACCGGTTTTGGCCACTCACAGCCCTTCTTCAGAAGAATGCGACAGGTATAATCCTCTGAAGAAGGGCACTAAGTGCCCAAAACCGGTAAAGAAACTAAATTTCTTTTATTCAGCTAGTTGCTTGTTATTTCACTCTTTAACTATTTTACACGAAGGGATAAGAAATAAGCAAAAACACAATTACATTTAATACGTATAATAAAAGAAACACGTACATACTTGAGCGATACGGGAAATACGTCTGTAGCCTTTTGCTTGCAAAACAAGAGTGAAAAGCATTCTTCTTTATGTCAAAGACTCAGAGCTACTTCAAAGAGAAACTAGGTTATGGCTTCTGTGGACTATTAAAATACATAGACAACATACAGTGACATTTACATTTTCATACACAGTATTAAATAAGTTCAGCGTCCTTTCGTTCTTTACAGTTTTAAATTTATTTACGTCGTTGGGTAATAGGTGTTTTGAGATTCAAATGCAATTTCTCTTTCGTTATTACACATGTTTCATGGGATACACCTTTGATGCCATTGAAACAGCATCACAAGAGAAAGTAAAGCACCTAAAGCGGAATGATACAGAACGGATGGAAGACCACTGAATACGAATATGGAATGAATCGGTGCTTTACTGCAAACCACATAGAGCACTCGGGTACCTGCTGCCGATTCTGGAGGAATTCATCGATCAGCAGTTGGGGGATGGGATTACTGAGGGAAAGAATAGCCCATGGGGCGTAGGAATTGCCGTCGTTCGAAAAAAAAAAAAATATATATCAACGGATGGGTCACGAAGTAAGAGGTTTAGTTGCGATTAGTCGACATATGAATGCAAAACTGTAACGGATGCCTACCATTTGTTGAACATTACGGGAATCATAGAGTAGAGGAGCTATAGAAGGTACAAACTGTTGAGGGAAACAGAGATTGGAATACATTCAGCGAATAACTGGTGATTTATGTTGCAAGTACTACGCTGAGATGAAGAGGTTAGCAGAGGAGAGAATTCTTGGTGGATCACATCAAGACTGATAATTCAATAAAAAATACTATTTAGGCCAGTGCAAATTTTTTTGATACGTTGACCTTGAGAAGCAGCTATCATGTGCCACAAGTGGCTCCAGAGGATCGACCGAAAACAGCATTATCTTCGCTGTGGGACCACTGTGAATTTAGGAGAATGCACTTCAGGCTGAAAAACGCCCCTGCGACGTCTGAGAGATTGCTACATAGGGTTCTCAGAATTTTAAAATCATATTAGTGCATGGTGTATCTTGATGACATAATCGTCTTTGTGAGTGAAGTGGAGCGGCACATATAACATCAAAGGGAGATATTCCTCAGATTAAGGGCTGAGAGTCTATTTCTGAGTACAGAGATGGAATACCAGTAACGTAATTATTGAGGATGGTGTAAACACAGACTCAAAGTCAGTTGACGCCGCATGTCAATGTCATATGCCTGAATGTGTGAAGGAATTGCAATCGTTTGTCAGTGTCAAATATTATTAAAGAAGGTTCATAAAGAGATATGCAAATATTGCCATCCCATTATCGAAATTTGCCAAATGTTCAGAGCCTGAATGGTCAGAGGATTGTTAGTGTCCTTTTGAGAAACTGAAAGAGTCTTAGTCTTTTCCAATTTCAATAAGGAATTTATTCTGAAAGATGTGATGTATCCAACCAAATACTCAGTTTTGGGAAGAGGACATGGAACATCTGGTGCCTTGTGCATTAACAGATGAACTCAGTGGAGAAGAATTACTCCACGATAATCCGCCTGCTTAGCTGAGTGGTGACATGTTTGCCTACCATAACGTTGGCCTGGGTTCGATTCCCGGCGGCGTTGGAGATTTTCTCCGCTCGTGGACTGAGTGTTGTGTTGTCCTCATCATCATCTCATCATCACCGACGAGCAAGTCACCCAGTGTGGCGTCACCAGAAATAAGACTTGTGAAATAAGACTTGCAACTAGGCGGCCGAATTCCCCCGGATGGGGCCTCACAGCCAACAATGCCACACAATCACTTCATTATTTTTTACTCCACGACAGAAAAGTAAATCTTGAGCCTTATCTAATGAATCACCTACTTCAGGTGTTAACTCTGTGGAATCTAGTTTCGAGTGACAACGTACCATGCAGCACTGAAATGGTTGGTAGGGTTGTATCATCCACCTAATGGGTTGACAGATATGCTGTATGATTGATTCTATTTGATTTCGATGTCATATATAAACTTGGAAATAAACATGGTAATACAGATGGACTGAGTAGGAAAGTAGTTATATTGCAAAAAGAAGGTAATGAGCTTAAAGAGTGACACACTGCACAGAGGACTGCTGACGAGTATAAACATTTCCTAAGCAGTTACAGTTTTGGATGCAGCATTGATTGCTGTGCAGAGATAGCAATTTGGGTCTGCTGGTGGTGGTACCAAAAAAGTTGATTGATAAAGTGTTAAACACGTCGGGGGTATGTAGATCAACCAGCAGAAGACTAGCGGAGAGGTACTGATTGAGGAGATCAGTCATGGACTAATATGTGCACAGTTGCATAACGTTTACACAGAAAACGGATTTGTTTGCAGAAGTTACCTGACTGAAGCTTTGCGCCATTTCAGTGCCTTGGGATTTATGTCTTAGGCACTTTCAACAAAACACCTCCAACGAACAAATATGCACTCACAATTACAGACCTTTTTTCGAGATACATGGAATTGGTCGCGATGCCCACCCAGCTGGCAGAAATACTGACGTAAGCGCTAGGGATACTGAAGTTCGAGGTACCTGAGACTGGGTTGGTTGGGTTTTATTGGGGGAAGAGACCAAACAGAGACGTCGTCGGTCTCATCGGATTAGGAAAGGACAGGGAAGGAAGTCGGCTGTGCCCTTTCAAAGGAACCATCCCGGCATTTGCTTGGAGCGATTTAGGGAAATCACGGAAAACCTAAATCAGGATAACCGGACGCGGGATTGAACCGTCGTCCTCCCGAATGCGAGTCCAGTGGTACCTGAGACCGCCGTGACAGATCAGGGAACCAACATTTTGTCAGATTTGTTCACAGAATTGTGTTTGAAATTATGTATGATAAAACTGAGGATATGTCCTGTACATTTTCAAGCTAGTGGAAGAATTGAAAGGGTTCATATAACTTTACGGAAGAGTTTAGGCACACCATATCAATTGGGATGTCTCCTTATGGTATGTAGTCAGAGCGTACAACATGAAGTAACCCGCAAATACAGAATTTTCAATACCAGAGTTATTCTGCACCTATGGTCTAGCAGTATCATCTTTGACTGTTAATGAAAACGTTCACGGACCCGTGTTCGAAACCAGCCATTGCTTAAATTTTGATCACTAATCAATATTGGCCACTGAAGGCTTCCTGAATCAGAGGTCACCCTCATTCTGCCTGCGGCCTTGTCAAAGAGGTCGGATGAGTGGAAAGACTTTCAGGATACTACCTTACCCTTGGGGTGGTGAACTGTTCCTAAAAGCGGAAGAATCAACAATGATCAATGGCGTGAGAATGCAGAAGGAAAGAGAAACCAATGCATTAAATACGCATACCCTGTATCCTCAGGACACATGGCCTGCAATTGAAACAATGTCATGATGATTTCTTCACTGGCAAAAAACTGCGGAATATTCCATTCTGATCTCCAAGAGGGGATTGCCGAAGGGGAGGTGACCATGAGAAACAGACTGAATAACCAACGAAAGGATAACGTTCTACGAGCCAGGGCGTGGAATGTCAGAAGCTTAAGAACGTATTAGGGAAGCTATAAAATCTGAAAAGGCAAATGGAAAGGCTCAATTCAAATATAGTAAGGGTGAGTGAAGTGAAATAGAAAGAGGACAAGAATTTATGGTCAGATGAGTATAGCATAATATCAACAGAATCAGAAAATGGTATAACAGGAGTAGGATTCGTTATGGATAGGAAGGTAGGGCAGGGAGTGTATTAATGTGAAAAGTTCAGAATTGAGAGTTCAGGTGTGCATGCCAACGTCACAAGATGGAAATGAAGAGTAAATATATGAGGATAATGAAAGGGTAATGCGTTACGTAAAAAGAGATGAAAATCTAATAGTCATGGGTAATTGAAATGCAGTTGTAGGGGAAGGAGTAGAAGAAATTGTTACAAAGGATACGGGCTTGGAACAAGGAATGAGAGGAGAAAGGCCAGTACAATTTCATAATAAACTTTAGCTAGTAGTAGCAAATACTATGTTCAAGAATCACAACAGGAGGAGTATACTTGGAAAACGCCGGGTGATAAGGGAAGATTTCAGTTAGGTTAGATAAAGGTCAGACAGACATTTCGAAATCAGATACTAAATTGAAAGGCGTTCCCAGAAGCGGATGTAGACTCAGATCACAATGTGGTAGTTATGAAGAGTAGGCTGAAGTTTAAGAGGCTAGTCAGGAAGAATCAGTGCTCAAAGAAGTTGGATACAGAAGCACTAAGAAAAGGTGAGGTAAGATTGAAATGCTCTAAGGCTATAGATACTGCTATAAGGAATAGTTGAGTAGGCTGTACAGATAAAGAGGAAAAGTGCAATCGCAGAAGTTAGTATTGAAAACAAAGGTACAAGGAAGGTAATTGCCAAGAAATCATAGCTGAAAGGAAAATGTATTTCAGTTTATCGATGAAAGAACGAAGTACAAAAATGTTTATGGAAATTCGTAAATACAGAAACGCAAGTCGCGAAGAAATGAAAGAAATAGTAAGCGGAGGGAAACTAAGATGAAATAGCTGCATGAAAAATTTGAAGAAATCGATAAACAAATGATTATCGGAAAGACTGATTCAGCACTTTTTTTTTTTTTTGGGTCATCCGTCTTCTGACTGGTTTCATGCGGCCCGCCACGAATTCCTCTCCCGTGCCAACCTCTTCATTTCAGAGTAGTACTTGCTACCTACATTCTCAATTATTTTCTGGATGTATTCCAATTCTCTGTTTTCCTCAACAGCTTTTGCCCTCTACGGTTCCCTCCAGTACCACGGAAGTCACTCCATCAAGTCTTAACATACGTCTTATCGTCCTGTCCCTTCTACTTATCAGTTTTTTCTACATATTCCTTTCCTCACCGACTCTGAGCAGAACCTCCTCATTCCTTACTTTTCAGACCATCTAATTTTCAACATTCGTCTGTAGCACCATATCTCAAATGCTTTGATTCTTTTCTGTTCGGGTTTTCCCACAGTCCATGTTTCACTACCATACAATGCTGTACTTCAGATGTACGTTCTCAGAAATTTCTTCCTCAAATTAAGGCCTATGTTTGATACTAGTAGACTTCTCTTGGCCAGGAACGCCCATTTTGCCATTGCTAGTCTGCTTTTGATGTCCTCCTTGCTCCGTCTGTCATTGGTTATTTTACTGTCTAAGTAGCTGAGTTCCTAAGCTCCATCTACTTAGTGACCATCAATCCTGATGTTAAGTTTCTCGCTGTTCTCACTTCTCCAACTTCTCATTACTTTCATCTTTCTTCGATTTACTCTCAATCCATATTCTGTACTCATTTGATTGATCATTCCGTTCAGCAGATCATGTAATTCTTCTTCACTTTCACTCAGGATAGCAAAGTCATCAGCGAATTGCATCATCGATATCCTTTCACTTTGAATTTTAATTCCACTCCTGGACCTTTGATTTATTTTCATCATTGGTTCTTCGATTGAACAGCAGAGGAGGGGGAAGACTACATCCTGCATAATACCATTTTTAATCCGGTCTCTTCGTTCCTGGTCGTCCACTGTTATTATCCCCTCTTGGTTCTCGTATATATTGCATGTTACCCGTCTCTCCCTATAGTTTACCCCCGGTTTCCTCAGAATTTCGAACATCTTCCACCATTTTACACTGTCGAAGGCTTTTTCTGGGTCGACGGATCCTATGAACGTGTCCTGATTTTTCTTTAGTCTTGCTTCCATTATCAACCGCAATGTCAGAATTGCCTCTCTCGTGTCTTTACCTTTTCTAAAAACAAACTCATCGTCATCTAGCACATCTTCAATTTTCTTTTCCATTCTTCTGTATATCATTCTTGTCAACAACTTGGATGCATGAGCTGTTAAGCAGAGAATGCCATAATTCTCGCACTTGTCAGCTCTTGCATTCTTCGGAATTGTGTGGACGATATTTTTCCGAAAGTCAGATGGCATGCAGCCTGACTCATACAATCTATACACCAACGTCAATAGTCGTTCTGTTTCCACTTCCCCTAATGATTTTATAAATTGTGAGGGAATGTTATTCATCCCTTCTGCCTTATTTGATATTAAGCAAACCAAAGCTCTTTTAAATTGTTATTCTAGTACTGGATCCCCTGTCTCTTCTAAATCGACTCCTGTTTCCTCTTCTATCACATCATACAAATCTCCCCTTTCATAGACGCTTTCAATGTATTCTTTCAACATATCCGCATTCTCCTCTGCATTTATCAGTGAATTCCCGTTGCACTCTTAAAGTTATCACCCTTTTTTTTTAAGGTAACCCAAGGTTGTTCTGACTTTTCCTATATTCTGAGTCTGTACTTCCGACAATCATTTCTTTTTGTATTTCTTAACATTTTCATTCATCCATTTTGTCTTAACTTCCCTGTGCTTCCTATTTATTTCATTCATCAGCACCGTGTATTTTTGCTATCCTGAGTTTCCCTGAACGTTTTTGTATTTTCTTCTTTCGTCAGTCAACTTAAGTATTTCTTTTGTCACACATGTTTTCTTTGGAATTATCTTCTTTGTATCTGTTTTTCTTTCCAACTTCTGTGATGGCTTTAGTAAAAGTAAATGTACGAGAGAGACAATTCTGACGTTGTGGTTGACAATGGAATTTTTTCCAAAACATCAAGAGTGATATGAAGTTGTGAGAACCACAACACCGGTGAACGTCAAGATCCAGTTGCCGAATAGGGCGACAGTTGCACATGTGGGACATCTGAAACTGTTTCAGGAGAGTCTACAGTTTATTCCAGGATTTTTGGGGCTGCAACGAAAGAAAGAAAAAGCGAAAAAAACGTGCCCTGAGATAGAGGAAGGTTATAGACAAAGAAATGAGAGGAAATCCGTGTGCATTAAGGTCTAGGAGAAAAAAAAACTTTTTTGTTTTGTTTATTAGATACAAGCAGTGCTTATTTTCTGGAAAATAGTTAAGTGACCTGTTGCCATTGTCTGAAGTATAAAAATTATTGCTGTGAGAAATTGCAAATACTTTTAAGATGTACCTTAAAGTAGGCAAGCCGGCCGCGGTGACCGAGCGGTTCTAGGCCCTTCAGTCTTGAACCTCGCGTCTGCTACGGTCGCGGGTTCGAATCCTGCCTCGTGCATGGATATGTGATATGTCCTTAGGTTAGTTAGGTTTAAGTAGTTCTAAGTTCTAGGGGACTGATGACCTCAGATGTAGAGTCCCATAGTGCTCAGAGCCATTTGAACCATTTTTTTAAAGTAGGCAAATAATCTAGACTTACATACCATATCTAGAATTAAGGTTAAAAGAACTATCTTGCAGATGAATCTAGTTGTTTAAACCAGGTTCCAAATCCTCATCAGAATATTGCTATCATGTTTCTCCAGCTATCGCTCCATACTTCTGCTGTCTGTAGCTAGGTGTCTTCCTTTCAGGAACCATCCCCACATAAAGAATTTGAACAGCTGTGAAGAAGGTCCTAGTAGTTTGATGAACATAAAGTCTTTAGATGCAGTGATATTCTTAATGGGATAAAAATTGGGTTCCTTTATGATAAATTGCTAGAAAATTCACTGGTGGATACTGATGTGTGGTTAACTTTGTTTGTCAGAGTCAATGAAGAAGCTGAAAATTTCTTTTTTCTAGGAACTCTTGAAAATACCTGATTAGTCTTATTTCACAATATCTGAGTCCTTGATATTTTTTAAAAAATTTCTTCCTCACCGAAGATTACTGCAGGTTCGTCAAGCAGTAGGAAGGGTCTAATACTTAATTGCATGAAGAAACATTATTTTAGTTACTTGAAAGGTCTTCTTCCATTCGCTCACCTAACATTTCGTAAAATGACGTTGGATCAATGGGAACAATGCCTAGCAGTACATCTCCTCGTATTTCCTTTTTGAAGAGAAATCTCCTAGAACTATAATTAATCATTGGTTTTCAGGACTTCATTATAATATCTTTGTTTATTTCTCTCTTTCCAAACACTCTGAGTTGAGTTTCTATTCCTTTCTTGGTGGCAGTATGAGGAGTGATACTACGAGTCTGCAGTTTTAAACTAAGTTCAGACAACTCCTGTAGCTCATCACACATTAAACCCAGATCCAAAATAAAATCAATAATACTCCTGATTTTCTTTAGAAGACCTTCATACATTTATCTCTGTGTTGTCTCTGGTCATATCACTCACACTGCCAGTACATTGCGAAAATAGTGCCTCATAATTTCTCCACACTGCTGCAACACTTATAAACCAATAGGCAACCAACCGGGTAACCAAGACTCTCCCTATTTTAAGACTTTGTGTTTCAAGTTTTTCTTTATGTCTTCTCAGCTCTCTGGCCCTTTTGAACGATTGTGGTAGAGAGTGTACGCTTTATTCAGGAATGATTGATGTCTGAAGAAGAATGTTTTCATATAACATCACCCAGCTCTTGCTTATGGCTGGCTCAAGACCTACTTAAAGTTTGTGAAAGAACTTGTTTTACAAATCCAGATGCACCTTTCTTTTTCGCCAAGAAATCTGCTGCACCATCAGTGGTACTAGAAATGGAATTTTCATTTAAAACTCTTGACGAAAACCTGAAATCTTGGAACTGAGACACTGGAGCCATGAACAAGTAAACAAGGAATGAATATTTTGCAACAGCGGTCAATAATTTCACTGCCATGCTTCGGAGAAAGTAAAACAGACTAGAAGTCATTATTCTGAAAGAAATTCTTTTAAGCACTAAATACGCATTCAGCTGTCATGCATTCTATTTCATTCATAACTAGGAAAATATTACTTGGTTCCGTCATATCAGATAGCATTATTTGAATATAAATAGTGAGCGATGACAATTGGCTAACTGTTGAACTTTAATGAAGTATCAAGTAACGTTTGTTACGTGATTCACTCATATTTTTATGACTCTGGCTTTCATTTCTGCACCAATAAGACTTAATATATTGACACACGCAAACCTATACTGAAGAATACAAACCATGTCCACTCCATTTACTTTCTGAACACCAATTTGTAACTCAATCATCAGTCTGTCAACATCAATGTGTAACTCAAAATCATTTTGCCTTTCACTCGGAAGCTTTATAGGCAGTTCTAAATACATTAGCAGTTACTGACTTGTCATTCTCCAGTGCTTTAACACAGACAGTTTCCAAAGGTTTTCCACTTGCTGCAGATAATATTTTCAAAACAGCTTTGTGATCTAAGCTTCCTTTGTGTTTCAGGGGCTCTGGAAATGTTCAAAGTAATGAAATATCTAGTTTTTACTTTTTTTTGAATTTTAATAATCTAAAATCTTTCCCCTTTCACAATTATTCATTTCAGCAGTTTCAACTATTTTAAATATATTTTTGAAATCAGTTCTGCATGGGCATGACCCGCTGTGGCACTGTTAAACTGCTGTCAAATGTCGTACTCGTGAATGTACATGCTCGTCACGTACATCTTAGTGATGTGAGAGAAAATAAGTGTAACAAAATAAGTGTTGTGTCTAACCTGTGATAGTTCGATATATATCGCTCACTCGATTGCTGTGCTTATTTACTCTTTTGTAATCCTGAAAATATTCGTAGTGCCTTCTGTTCATTGAAGTATCAGTTTTACTGAAGGATAATCACGGGTAAACGTAAAGTGATTAGAAATCCTCTGAAGGTTTTTAAGAGAAGTAGAAATGTTGGAAAGTCAAAGGTAGGTGTTATTACCGTAAACGATAAAGACGATAACCAAGAGTGTGAACCTAACATTGCTGACACACCTGCCCATTGCAGTGAGAAAGAAAGTACTTTGCGGAGGCAGCTTGCATCAGTTAGTGAAAAGTATGAATGTTTTATAGACGAATGGGATGTGAATGAAATATCTGATATGTCAGTTCTCAACGGAACTATTGTCGACTGTGTATGATGTATTCAGCGTAGTGAAGTCGGTCTAGAACTCTCTATAAAAATCACGTAGGACTTGCCAGTGAAACGGAATTAAAGTGTGGTAAAGGTTCATACATGGCCACCTTTTGGAACAGTGTTGCAGTAACTCCAAATGAAGAAAATGTAGCAAAATCTATGAACACAACATTAGATTTGTTTATGCGTTGTGTAAAATTGTTAAGGGTGCTATTGCAGGTGCCAGTTTCTGTGACTTAAAGAATCTTCCAAATCCCCCAACCAAGTTTAGGAACTATAATAGATTTATAGGGTCTAAAGTAGAAGATATCTGTAAGGAATCTATGAATTAAGCTGTGGAAGAGGCAGTAATAGAAAACAGTGGTAATAGAGGCTTGGATGCAGCATTCAGTGGTACCTGGCATAAACGGCGACACACATCTCTTCGTGGTGTAGTATCTGCCACCAGTATGTACACAGGGAAAGTCTTAGATGTAGCAGTAATATCTAAATGTAGTAGGTCCCCACAAAAAAGTAAAGGTACATATGAAAATAATTGCACAGCTAACTATAGTGGTAGTAGTGGAGGAATGGAAGTGACTGGTGTTACTAGTGTATTTCAACATTCTATTGCGTGTGATAAAGTGCGATATGTGAATTACTTTGGTGACGGTGATTCCAAAAGTTTCAAGTGTATTCAAGAATTGAAGCCCCGCGATGGTGATGCTATAGTGCAGAAGTCTGATTGTATTGGAGACATACAGAAATGAATGGGTTCAAGACTTCGGCGGCTGAAAGTTTCGTTCAAAAAACAAAAACTCAGTGACAGTAAAGGGTTGGGTGGGAAGGGACGGTTAACTGACAGTGTACTTGACAGAATACAGAACTATTATGGAGTGGCTATTAGGATAAACACACACAGTGTCGATGAAATGAAGAAGGCTGTTTGGGCTCTTTTCTTTCATACCTATTCAACCTATGAAAATCCCCATGATTGCATGTGTCCCACAGGAGAAACAGTTGGTGTAAGAACAACAAGAGATTGCTGACTGGTAAAGTGAACAATCGTGAACATGGTGGTAATGCAGGAGATAAAAATCTATTTTTAGAGAGAAAGCAGCAACGGAACTGTTGAAAATGTGTGTTCATGGAAAAATCCCAATGAAAGTGTAAACAGTGTTATACTGTCAATAATCCCCAAGACTATGTTTGTTCGAACAGAAACACTTCACTTTGGTGTGTATGATGCTTTTGCTACTTTAAATGACGACAATATTGTAAGAGGCAATATATTTCAAAATATGGCAGTGAACACGGGATTCAACATGGTACAAACGATGCTTACTTTAGACAAGGGACTTCTTTGGGCTGCTGACAGGGCTGTAAATAGCCCAGAAATACAATCCAAAGTAAACAGGTGGAAGATGAAAAGCAGGTTGGAGGAGGAGTTTGCAAAAGATAAAGATAATCCATCCTGTGGCTCTAGAATGCACTAAAAAGTAATACAAACTTTGTCGGTCGATTCCCGAAAGCTTTATTTTTTCATACAAATTTCATGTTTCCTCACGATTTACCCAACCAATTCACTTCAAATTTTCAGTAAATGTTACACAGTTCCTTTTGCGTAAATTAAAGCACCCTTTTTTCAAAAGGAGTAAGGAATTAATGATAACGAAGAGCTTGCAGCCCTTGGAGAACAGTATGTTGGAAGCACGAAGCGAAATGCCGGAAAGGAAAGAAGCGATGTAGCAGGCTTTGTGAGGACGACTGGGAGTGAACTTATTCTCACCGTATCAGTGCCTGGAGTGACTACAGTAGGTTCAAAAGGAACTACCACCAAAATGAATGTGATGGAACATAGCTATGAAAACTTGACTTGGTGTTTTAACCTAGCCATGATGGAAGTGGGGACTCTTGGAGCGAAGGTGTAAGTAGGGGGACAAGGTTCGAGACACCCCACTCTCCATTGTTGCCAAATTTATTCAAGATGGCAGCGATGACGTCATCCAAGACTCCATGTAGACTTGGCAACATCACATGACGTCATACAATATGGCGGCTTTTGGCGGGAAAATAGGCCAATTGTGCTACATCCACTAACCTAACTTCAAGAAAAAATGGCAGCAATTTTGAATTTTGGCGCTAAAATAGCCCAATTGTGCTACGTCCACTAACCTAAGCCTCCAGAAGAAAAAATGGCGGGAAGTTTGAATACCAACAGGATAATGCATGCACAGACCATACTTGTCTTTTTATTACTATTGATTATCATTCATTAACATTCATCATTATCTATTATTATTTATTATCATTTATAATTATTTATTGTTATTGGCCTACCTCCACTAGAAAATTGCCCCAAATTCAAATTCCAACACGATATTCTCTCGAAAACTGTACTTCTATGTATTATTATCATTTATAATTTATTCAAGATGTCCGATTATTCTCGGTGAGAAAGCCATTCTCCTTACATCCATAACAAAAATCTATCACAAGTTCAAATCCCCAACACCATAATTGATCACATGTACGAGCTTTCTCCGTCACTTACCTTTTTTCACTGGTAGCCTAACATAATCGCGTCAAATAATAAACTGCTCTTATAGTAACGTAAGTCACGTCCTTTGATTTTGCAGGGGGGAAGGGACTGAAGACTTTATTTCAAGCAGTGCGGTCATCACTTGTTCTCCAACACAGTCAGGACACACATCTTTGATATCGCAGTGCAGCCACCACGACGTCCACGCTCCAACTGAATTAATTCAAATCCTTGCCACCTCCTGGCCAGCACACGGAGACACTGCCTTCGCCTGTCACGTGAGGCGGCCGGCCACTAGCGCAAGGAGGGGGGGGGGGGGGGTGGGGGGCGAGCCAAGCGATCGCTCCCACATCGTAAACATGTTTTCGCTGGACACGCTGGAAGTTGTCGAGTTAGACATCACAGCGACCCCTTGTCCGCTCACCCCATGAATTCATCGCCTCCGCACGTTTCCCGCCAAAATTGTCTGCCTCGGAGCTGAATCACACAACGGTTGGCCGTTTCCCTGCGACACTTTCGGCACCACGTTCAAACGTGTCGATGCCGACCGCTCACCGTCCGCCACGTGTCCCTGTGCAAGCGAGAACGCAGTGCTACACTTTTGTCGGTAAAGTATGCTCGACAGTGGAAACCGCCATGACTGTATAACAGCACGTTTGGACCGCACTAGAACGCCTGCTAATTGACTCCCTCTCGCGCGCGCGTAATAACTGTACAATCGATGCGCCGCCCCCCCAATTAGTCACACACCCTCCATACACGCGACGGACATAGCCTTCTGTAAATACCTGGAAAATAACTCTTTATTTAAGACATTACGGTCATGCAAGTGTGTCCAAACTGACTTCCCCATGCTCACACAGCGAAACTCCAGAGTGCATCTGACGTACGGGCGGCCGGCTGAGCCCGCTCCATCGACAGCTCCCTGGCCGGCTGACGTCAAGCGACCAGCCGTGCCCGCACACCCCCACGGCCAGCGCACAAGGTAGGCGGCGACAGGCGACTCAGTGTCCGACTACCTAAACATCTATCGGCGCCTGCGAGCACTTAACGCTGGACACGATGGAACCTGTTGACCGCGTGTCGGACAAAGGATACCTTTGGCGCTAGAGTCTGACCGACCCCGGAATCCACCATGACGGTATAACAGCGCGTTTGCTCGTCACCACCCCGCTATATTAAATAATTGAATTTACAATTTCATATACGTATGCAAACGTGTTCAACTCCCGAATATGAACTACTTTTCGAGGACCAGAACGCCACCTCCTCCTCCTAGGAACCAGCGCCAAGTTTGAAATCTGCCAGTAAACAAAGCTCACTTGCGCTTCCGCCACCAACCTAAGAAAATTGTTTCAAACTAAGCCACCAGCACTCAACCTCTTCCTACACGTTTCTGGTAAACGGACGCACCCTGCACTAGGTCCATGGACCGAGGAAAGGATTTACTTTATTTAGCAATGGATTATATGTATCACACCGACATGTCCCACATCATACAGACCTTCAAAACACTCCTAATAACTCATTTATAATGTTCAAGACACACGCTTGCTAATTGTAAACAGTTAAAAATAACTCAGAGCACAGCCTACAGACATGAGAACCACTCATAAATAATGCAAAACATTTACCTCCATATAGCCAAACAACTGCTAATTTTCGGAAATAATTTCAGTGCATAGGCTGATGGAAGGAAAACGAGTGTACTTTATTTATTTGCGACATATCGTTTTGAAACTTTTACTTCTCATAGGTTTCGATATGTAAGGCTGACATAAGGCAGTTTCTGAACTCCAGTAGTGCACTACACTTGGCAACACAACCACACCCACCAATATATTCATTCCAATCCAGACCTGTAACTCCTCTACAGATTAATTTGAACAGTTATTTGTCTACTCACTCGTATTCTGACCAGATTCCCGTTATTACGCAAAAACAGCTCAGACTGCGCTGTGCTGCTCGGGGAAGTAAGGAAGGGCTGCACTCTATTTATTTGGAGCCCTTTTATTTAGTCGTGGAGTATATTTGTCACAAAACACCCGCACTGATCCCACTCTGGTCATCTGACACCGGCCACAAACACATAACCAACTCTTAATTTCACCACACAATAGCAAACAGCTCTTAAATAATGCAGTACACAATATCAGCAGACGAGCTCAGTTCTCTTAAACTCTCCAAATAAAGCACTGCACAGTGCACAGACATGCTCGCAAAATAGTGCAACAGACGCGCCCAAACACCACCAGCTAGCAAACCGACCAAAAGTATCTGCTCGGCCTCCCCCAAAAATGACCTCAACACAGTCGCATTCGCACCTATTACCGGAGAAATTGATATCGCCTATGCGCCTTAGATTACGCTCCAAGGCAGGCCGCGCGCGCGTGCGGTCGGCGGGGAAGTGGATTACAGAGTCTCCAGCCAAGTTCAGCTTCTGAGCGCTCGTGACAGCCGACACATGTGAAAGCTGCATTGTTCTTCTCATGTATACCGCCGGTGTCTCAGGTCTGGACCTGCCTTCACGTCTATTCTCAGAATAGCTCATAGCTCGTTGACACACTCGATTAACGCGGCCGGGAATACATTTACTACTCGCAAGCAACCGAGATGGCGACGGAAAACCAAATCACTCTGACCTGCGCTACAGGCGCGTGTAATCATTGAGAACACTATTTATTTTTTTCGAACAACTTATTTAACCATACAGTGTATCTATCACGCTATCACAAAACATCAATCCCAGATGTGCCCTGGGCCATGTTGCACAGCCCACAGACACGCACCCAATCATAATTTCAGTACACTGCTACTAAATAATACATCACACAGATGTGTATATACGCTCAGTACTAAAGTATCCTCATAACGCATTAGCAGAGTCTGCAGATCCGCTCGCAAAATAACTCAGCAGACGTGCGCAGGTACCCCCACTCTGCAGCCTGCCCACAGGGTCGTGAAGTCACCCATCCGTCTGATTTCAGACCTCGCACAGCCCCTGCTCGGCTTCCGCAAGCGCGAGTTGGCGCGGTCAACGCGCTCGTCAGCGGTCAAAGCACACACATACGTCCGCCCAGGACCACGATCCCGAGTCGCGACCACCCAACTTTCGCTCCCATACAACAAAGTTGGTCGAAAGATTGAACGGTGCACAGATAACTTAGTCTTGGTACTGACTTCCTTCTTGCAGAAGAGAGTAGATCGTAGCTGAGCGCTCACTGCATTAGCTTTGCTACACCTCGCTTCCAGTTCCTTCACTATGTTGCCATCCTGTGAGAATATGCATCCTAAGTACTTGAAACCGTCCACCTGTTCTAACTTTGTTCCTCCTATTTGGCACTCAATCCGTTTATATTTCTTTCCCACTGACATTACTTTCGTTTTGGAGATGCTAATCTTCTTACCATAGTCCTTACATTTCTGATATAGATCTGTAATATTACTTTGCAAACTTTCAATCGACTCTGCCATCACAACTAAGTCATCCGCATATGCAAGACTGCGTATTTTGTGTTCACATATCTTAATCTCACCCAGCCAGTTTATTGTTTTCAACATATGATCCATAAATAATATGAACAACAGTGGAGACAGGTTGCAGCCTTGTCTTACCCCTGAAACTACTCTGAACCATGAACTCAATTTACTGTCAACTCTAACTGCTGCCTGACTATCCATTTAAAGACCTTTAATTGCTTGCAAAAGTTTGCCTCCTATTCCATAATCTTGTAGACCAGACAATAACTTCCTCCTAGGAACCCGGTCATATGCCTTTTCTAGATCTATAAAGCATAGATACAATTCCCTGTTCCGCTCATAACACTTCTCCATTATTTGCTGTAAGCTAAAGATCTGATCCTGACAGCCTCTAAGAGGCCTAAACCCACACTGATTTTCATCCAATTGGTCCTCAACTAATACTCGCACTTTCCTTTCAACAATACCTGAGAAGATTTTACCCACAACGCTGATTAAAGAGATACCTCTGTAGTTGTTACAATCTTTTCTGTTTCCATGTTTAAAGATTGGTGTGATTACTGCTTTTGTCCAGTCTGATGGAACCTGTCCCGACTCCCAGGCCATTTCAATTATCCTGTGTAGCCATTTAAGACCTGACATTCCACTGTATTTGTTGAGTTCCGACTTAATTTCATCCACCCCAGCCGCTTTATTGCACTGCAATCTATTGACCATTTTTTCCACTTCCTCAAATGTGATCCTATTTCCATCATCATTCCTATCCCATTCTACCTTGAAATCTGAAACATTACTGATCGCATTTTCACCTACATTGAGCAACTCTTCAAAATATTCCCTCCATCTGCCCAAGGCATCCACAGGATTCACCAGCAGTTTTTCTGACCTGTCCAAAATACTTGTCATTTCCATCTTACCTCCCTTTCGAAGACTGCTAATTACACTCCAGAATGGCTTTCCAGCAGCTTGACCCATAGTCTCCAACCTGTTTCCAAAGTCATCCCACGATTTCTTCTTGGATGCTGCAATTATCTGTTTGGCTTTGTTTCTTTCTTCAACATAACTTTCTCTGTCTACCTGGGTTCTGGTATGTAGCCATTTTTGATACGCCTTCTTTTTCCTTTTACAGGCTGCCTTGACTGTATCATTCTACCAAGCTGTTTGCTTCATCCTACTTTTACACACTACTGTTCCAAGACATTCTTTAGCCACTTCTAGTACTGTGTCCCTGTACCTTGTCCATTCCTTTCCCAATGACTGTAATTGACTACACTCAACTAACTGGTACCTTTCTAAGATCGCTGTTACGTACTTGTGCCTGATTTCCTTATCCTGAAGTTTCTCCACTCTTATCCTCCTACATATGGACCTGACCTCCTGCACTTTCGGCCTCACAATCCCAATTTCACTGCAGATTAAATAATGATCAGTGTCATCAAAGAATCCCCTGAATACACGTGTGTCCCTCACAGCCTTCCTGAATTCATGATCTGTTATTATATATTCAATGACAGATCTGGTTCCCCTGCCTTCCCAAGTATACCGGTGAATGTTCTTATGTTTAAAAAAAAGAGTTTGTGATTACTAAGCCCATACTGGCACAGAAATCCAAGAGTTGTTTCCCGTTCCTGTTGGCCTCCATATCCTCTCCAAATTTACCCATAACCTTTTCATACCCTTCTGTTCGATTTCCAATCCTGGCGTTAAAATCACCCATGAGCAGAACACTGTCCTTGTCCTTTACTCTGACAACTACATCACTGAGTGCCTCATAAAAACTATCCATCTTATCTTGATCTGTCCCTTCACAATGCGAATATACTGACACAATCCTAATTTTCTTGCTAGACACTGTCAAATCTATCCACATCAGTCGTTCGTTTACATACCTTATTGCAACTACGCTGGGTTTCATTTCTTTCCTGATGTAAAGCCCTACACCCCATTGTTCTATTCCTGCTTTGACTCCTGACAGGTAGACCTTGTATTCTCCCACTACCTCTTCTTTCTCACCCCTTACCCGAATGTCACTAACAGCTAAAACGTCCAGCCCCATCTTACTTGCAGCCTCTGCCAGCTCTAGCTTCTTCCCAGAGTAGCCCCCATTGATATTAATAGCTCCCCATCTCATTACCATTTGTTTGCCAAGTCGTATCTTAGGAGTACCTGGTTTGTCAGTTAGAGGTGGGACTCCGTCACCTCCAAAGGTCAGAGGCATTTTGCTCTGATTGTTGCCAGCATCATATTTAAAGTACCAGGGAAGCAGGTTGCTAGCCTTACTTGCCCTGAGTCCCATTGGGTTTTACCCCTAACGGCTGAGGGACTAACCGGTGGATTTGGTAGTCTTTGCCGTATGAGCACAAAGGTGACCATGACTCAGAATATGTCCGAGATGCCCAGCCTTATTCCAAAGTAACTGGCATCCCGACTGTCGGGACCACTTACTTGGCCACTCATACGTTGCCCATGGTTCATGAACTAGGACATGACTACAGGAACCCACACCATGAACCACTTTCTTTCAGCAGCAGACAACTATTTTTTTACAGTGGTAGCTAAAATTTTAATGTAAGAGGACTAGATAGATCTGTGACCGCCATAAGCAGAGAGATTGATCGAGTACTATGCGTGAGGTCTTAGAAATACACTCCTGGAAATTGAAATAAGAACACCGTGAATTCATTGTCCCAGGAAGGGGAAACTTTATTGACACATTCCTGGGGTCAGATACATCACATGATCACACTGACAGAACCACAGGCACATAGACACAGGCAACAGAGCATGCACAATGTCGGCACTAGTACAGTGTATATCCACCTTTCGCTATTCTCCCATGGAGACGATCGTAGAGATGCTGGATGTAGTCCTGTGGAACGGCTTGCCATGCCATTTCCACCTGGCGCCTCAGTTGGACCAGCGTTCGTGCTGGACGTGCAGACCGCGTGAGACGACGCTTCATCCAGCCCCAAACATGCTCAATGGGGGACAGATCCGGAGATCTTGCTGGCCAGGGTAGTTGACTTACACCTTCTAGAGCACGTTGGGTGGCACGGGATACATGCGGACGTGCATTGTCCTGTTGGAACAGCAAGTTCCCTTGCCGGTCTAGGAATGGTAGAACGATGGGTTCGATGACGGTTTGGATGTACCGTGCACTATTCAGTGTCCCCTCGACGATCACCAGTGGTGTACGGCCAGTGTAGGAGATCGCTCCCCACACCATGATGCCGGGTGTTGGCCCTGTGTGCCTCGGTCGTATGCAGTCCTGATTGTGGCGCTCACCTGCACGGCGCCAAACACGCATACGACCATCATTGGCACCAAGGCAGAAGCGACTCTCATCGCTGAAGACGACACGTCTCCATTCGTCCCTCCATTCACGCCTGTCGCGACACCACTGGAGGCGGGCTGCACGATGTTGGGGCGTGAGCGGAAGACGGCCTAACGGTGCGCGGGACCGTAGCCCAGGTTCATGGAGACGGTTGCGAATGGTCCTCGCCGATACCTCAGGAGCAACAGTGTCCCTAATTTGCTGGGAAGTGGCGGTGCGGTGCCCTACGGCACTGCGTAGGATCCTACGGTCTTGGTGTGCATCCGTGCGTCGCTGCGGTCCGGTCCCAGGTCGACGGGCACGTACACCTTCCGCCGACCACTGGCGACAACATCGTTGTACTGTGGAGACCTCACGCCCCACGTGTTGAGCAATTCGGCGGTACGTCCACCCGGCCTCCCGCATGCCCACTATACGCCCTCGCTCAAAGTCCGTCAACTGCACATACGGTTCACGTCCACGCTGTCGCGGCATGCTACCAGTGTTAAAGACTGCGATGGAGCTCCGTATGCCACGGCAAACTGGCTGACACTGACGGCGGCGGTGCACAAATGCTGCGCAGCTAGCGCCATTCGACGGCCAACACCGCGGTTCCTGGTGTGTCCGCTGTGCCGTGCGTGGGATCATTGCTTGTACAGCTCTCTCGCAGTGTCCGGAGCAAGTATGGTGGGTCTGACACACCGGTGTCAATGTGTTCTTTTTTTCATTTCCAGGAGTGTATGTATAGCGTTGTCTGGTATAATTTGATCGTCTTTATGTCTTCGAGAATTAAGTGTGAGTGGACGTGCTGAGTAGTCATCTATGAATGGTCGCAATGATACTTGCAAAGTAGAGGATGTATGGTTTAGCTATGATACCGAAATTAAGAAAACTAGCTGTCACATGATTGGCCAGTGTTGGACTTACTGTAAAATTGTTCGCGATATCAGCTGTGATAGATAATATTACAGTAGATCGGTGGTGTCTTATCCATCGCATCTGTGCATTGGGTACGACATAATGATTGACTGACAATGCTTGCTTGAGTTGGGGGAGAAATTTTGGTTGATGGACCGAAACTTCCAGGGTTGCTAGCACCGAAAACGGTGATCCTGTACTTGTGTGCAAAAATGACCGATCACTAGAAAGTGAATGCAGAGTTATAAACAATTCGGTCACTGCGACATATGAGTTTAAATGTAGAGGTGGTCAATCACTTTCGAGGGAAGTGGCTACACGCCAGCAGGCTCTTATATTTTCCTTGTCTTGAGGGTGTCCTTTATTTAAAATCATTCACTGTTATGCTATCGACTGTAAGAATAGGATTTATAAGGTGCAAGGTATAGTTTCCTGTGAGAGACCGTGCATCAGTCCGTATTAATGTCTGTTTAGAATCAGACAATGACTTCGAAGTCGCGGCAGAAAGACGAAATGTTCGGCAGTGTGGAAAAGCGTGTTAGAAAACATTGTTTGAACAAGGGCCAGAGGCAACTTCTCATTCGCTTAGAGTATGGGTGATCAAACTTTAAAGGGGTCTCTGCAGCATGTGTGTATATTTAATATGATCTTGTTCGTATAGGCATTTGTAGTTTGAGATGTTGAATTTGGTAAGCTGTTAGGAATTCTTGGATGGTTGCATTCTGATATATTCGGGGGGAGCATTGTGAATTCCGTTTGTCCGCACTGGAGGTGGATCGCATTGGTGCCTTCGTGACTTTTTCACTGTTTGATGGTAGAGGATAAAGATGATAGGGTGTTGAGGATCTGTTGTACTTGTACCTAGTTTGAGGCATACAACATTGCGTGCATTTCCGGCGAATGGTCAAAACAAGGTCCTGTTGTAGTAACCGAGATCGTTCTGTTTATAGACAGGTTGCAGAAGGTAATAGATATGTCTTTCTCCGACTGAAATTGCAGAGATCAGATGGGTGAAGACAAAAGCATACTCATCTATGCTTAGAAAGGGAGAATGCTTTTTTATTATTAAGAGAGTTTTTGCACTAGTGAATATGGTTTTATACATGCGAGTGGAAATTATCAGTGAAGGGTGAATGACGTTGGGTTCGCTGGCTGGGGGAGACACTGTTTACATGTCCTGTTGGAGATGCAAGAGGGAGATTGAGATCTGCGCTATTCAGGAATATATTTCTGCATTGTATGTCGTTAGACAATAGCTGGAGAGCAGGTATAGGGAGAACCCACTTCAGCATTCTGGTCCTGGGGCTGAGTGGACGGCTGTTGAGATGGACAGCTATGTGGCTTTGACATGCCGCCGGCGGCTCTCGGACACTCGCTTTGTAAGGTGTTATGGGATTAGTTTGAGCATTTAGTACTTGTTTCAGTGGTTATTGGATTAAGAACTGTAATATTGAAGGTCATGTCCTCAGCAGGACCACTGTGTAATTGAATAAGTGGGTTTACGTATTTGAAGATATGTTTCGCGAATGGTGATGTTAAGTTGATGGCGCAGTTTCGCTACCACTGTAAAAAAAATAGTTGTCTGCTGCTGAAAGAAAGAAAGAAAGAAAGGGATGACCTTGCCCCCAGACCTGATGGATGAGTTATTAGATAAGAGCAAGTGATAGTTGAATGATGCCATGTGTTTGGATATAGCAGTCTCTAAACGGCGGGGCGAGATTTTTTTTATGTGGAAATTTATGCAATCTATAGATAGTGATATTCGACCGCTAGTGATGGTTAAGAGCGGAAAAACAGGTACAAATCGAGCGCTGGTAGAATGTTGCGGCAATGGTAATAATATTTAATTAAAGGTGGAGGTGGTAAATATGGACCAGGCTTTGAATATTGTCGTATGTGCTTGATGCTCTGTATAAAAGTTTGACTCTTTAATTGCGTTTGGTATTTCTGGGTGTGTGTAAAATTAATTTTACTGTTGAAAGTGCGAGAAAGATGAGTTGATTGGTGTTTAGATACAGGCTACGTTTGTAATTCGAAAATGGTAAATTGATTGATGGGCATGGTTTGTGGGGTGATATATGAGTGTCAAGATAGGGTTGAGTACGTTTACATATGTTGGTGGTGGGACGGATGGGAGGTTGGGTGCAGTGGGAGGTGTAAATTAGACCGTATTTAAAAAAAAATGTTGTAAAGTAAGAATAATATTGAGAAGGTTTTTAGATGGGTGGTCACGCGACGAGGCGACAGCAGGGATGTGTAGTTATGTTTAGTTAAAGGGCCGTGTAATGTCTTGTGAGGAGCAATGTGCAGTGTGCTACAGTGTCATAGGAGGTAAAGACATGTGCTGCTATGATGTGTCTAGCGTATGGAGGCTGCGCTTTGGAATTATGCTACGTTGATATAAAGTTGACTTTCATGCGCGTTCGGTGGTCGCGGCTCGGGATCGCGGTCCTGGGCGGACGTATGTGTGTGCTTTGACCGCTGACGAGCGCGTTGACCGCGCCAACTCGCGCTTGCGGAAGCCGAGCAGGGGCTGTGCGAGGTCTGAAATCAGACGGATGGGTGACTTCACGACCCTGTGGGCAGGCTGCAGAGTGGGGGTACCTGCGCACGTCCGCTGAGTTATTTTGCGAGCGGATCTGCAGACTCTGCTATGCGTTATTAGGATACTTTACGAGTACTGAGCGTATATACACATCTGTGTGATGTATTATTTAGTAGCAGTGTACTGAAATTATGATTGGGTGCGTGTCTGTGGGCTGTGCAACATGGCCCAGGGCACATCTGGGATTGATGTTTTGTGATAGCGTGATAGATACACTGTATGGTTAAATAAGTTGTTCGAAAAAAATAAATAGTGTTCTCAATGATTACACGCGCCTGTAGCGCAGGTCAGAGTGATTTGGTTTTCCGTCGCCATCTCGGTTGCTTGCGAGTAGTAAATGTATTCCCGGCCGCGTTAATCGAGTGTGTCAACGAGCTATGAGCTATTCTGAGAATAGACGTGAAGGCAGGTCCAGACCTGAGACACCGGCGGTATACATGAGAAGAACAATGCAGCTTTCACATGTGTCGGCTGTCACGAGCGCTCAGAAGCTGAACTTGGCTGGAGACTGTAATCCACTTCCCCGCCGACCGCACGCGCGCGCGGCCTGCCTTGGAGCGTAATCTAAGGCGCATAGGCGATATCAATTTCTCCGGTAATAGGTGCGAATGCGACTGTGTTGAGGTCATTTTTGGGGGAGGCCGAGCAGATACTTTTGGTCGGTTTGCTAGCTGGTGGTGTTTGGGCGCGTCTGTTGCACTATTTTGCGAGCATGTCTGTGCACTGTGCAGTGCTTTATTTGGAGAGTTTAAGAGAACTGAGCTCGTCTGCTGATATTGTGTACTGCATTATTTAAGAGCTGTTTGCTATTGTGTGGTGAAATTAAGAGTTGGTTATGTGTTTGTGGCCGGTGTCAGATGACCAGAGTGGGATCAGTGCGGGTGTTTTGTGACAAATATACTCCACGACTAAATAAAAGGGCTCCAAATAAATAGAGTGCAGCCCTTCCTTACTTCCCCGAGCAGCACAGCGCAGTCTGAGCTGTTTTTGCGTAATAACGGGAATCTGGTCAGAATACGAGTGAGTAGACAAATAACTGTTCAAATTAATCTGTAGAGGAGTTACAGGTCTGGATTGGAATGAATATATTGGTGGGTGTGGTTGTGTTGCCAAGTGTAGTGCACTACTGGAGTTCAGAAACTGCCTTATGTCAGCCTTACATATCGAAACCTATGAGAAGTAAAAGTTTCAAAACGATATGTCGCAAATAAATAAAGTACACTCGTTTTCCTTCCATCAGCCTATGCACTGAAATTATTTCCGAAAATTAGCAGTTGTTTGGCTATATGGAGGTAAATGTTTTGCATTATTTATGAGTGGTTCTCATGTCTGTAGGCTGTGCTCTGAGTTATTTTTAACTGTTTACAATTAGCAAGCGTGTGTCTTGAACATTATAAATGAGTTATTAGGAGTGTTTTGAAGGTCTGTATGATGTGGGACATGTCGGTGTGATACATATAATCCATTGCTAAATAAAGTAAATCCTTTCCTCGGTCCATGGACCTAGTGCAGGGTGTGTCCGTTTACCAGAAACGTGTAGGAAGAGGTTGAGTGCTGGTGGCTTAGTTTGAAACAATTTTCTTAGGTTGGTGGCGGAAGCGCAAGTGAGCTTTGTTTACTGGCAGATTTCAAACTTGGCGCTGGTTCCTAGGAGGAGGAGGTGGCGTTCTGGTCCTCGAAAAGTAGTTCATATTAGGGAGTTGAACACGTTTGCATACGTATATGAAATTGTAAATTCAATTATTTAATATAGCGGGGTGGTGACGAGCAAACGCGCTGTTATACCGTCATAGTGGATTCCACTGTCGGTCAAATTCCAGCGCCAACCGTATCCTTTGTCCGACACGCGGTCAACAGGTTCCATCGTGTCCAGCGTTAAGTGCTCGCAGGCGCCGATAGATGTTTAGGTAGTCGGACACTGAGTCGCCTGTCGCCGCCTACCTTGTGCGCTGGCCGTGGGGGTGTGCGGGCACCGCTGGTCGCTTGACGTCAGCCGGCCAGGGAGCTGTCGATGGAGCGGGCTCAGCCGGCCGCGCGTACGTCAGATGCGCTCTGGTGTTTCGCTGTGTGAGCATGGAGAAGTCAGTTTGGACACACTTGCATGACCGTAATGTCTTAAATAAAGAATCATTCTCCAGGTATTTACAGAAGGCTATGTCCGTCACGTGTATGGAGGGTGTGTGACGTAAGTGGGGCGGCGGCGCAGCGATTGTACAGTTATTACGCGCGTGCGAGAGCGAGGCAATTAGCAGGCGTTCTAGTGCGGTCCAAACGTGCTGTTATACAGTCATGGCGGTTTCCACTGTCGAGCATACTTTGCCGACAAAAGTGTAGCACTGCGTTCTCGCTTGCACAGGGACACGTGGTGGACGGTGAGCGGTCGGCATCGACACGTTTGAACGTGGTGCCGAAACTGTTGCAGGGAAACGGCCAACCGTTGTGTGATTCAGCTCCGAGGCAGACAATTTTGTCGGGGAACGTGCGGAGGCGACGAATGCACGTGGTGAGCGGACAAGGCGTCGCTGTGTGTCGTCAAACTCGACAACTTCCAGCGTGTCCAGCGAAAACATGTTTACGACGTGGGAGCGATCGCTGGGCTCGACCCCCCCCCCCCCCCCCCGCCCTCCCTACGCTAGTGGCCGGCCGCCTCACGTGACAGGCGAAGGCAGTGTCTCCGTGTGCTGGCCAGGTGGTGGCGAGGATTTGAATTAATTCAGTTGGAGCGTGGACGTCGTGGTGGCTGCACTGCGATATCAAAGATGTGTGTCCTGACTGTGTTGGAGAACAAGTGATGACCGCACTGCTTGAAATAAAGTCTTCAGTCCCTTCCCCCCTGCAAAATCAAAGGACGTGACTTACGTTACTATAAGAGCAGTTTATTATTTGACGCGATTATGTTAGGCTACCAGTGAAAAAAGGTAAGTGACGGAGAAAGCTCGTACATGTGATCAATTATGGTGTTGGGGATTTGAACTTGTGATAGATTTTTGTTATGGATGTGAGGAGAATGGCTTTCTCATCGAGAAAATCGGACATCTTGAATAAATTATAAATGATAATAATACATAGAAGTACAGTTTTCGAGAGAATATCGTGTTGGAATTTGAATTTGGGGCAATTTTCTAGTGGAGGTAGGCGTATAATAATAAATAATAATGAATGATAATAAATGATAATGAATGATAATAAATGACAATGAATGATAATGACGTTAATAAGTAATATTGAATAATAATAAACAAAAGTAAGGTTTTGCAGCCATTATCATGTTGGAATTTGAATTTGGAGGAATTTTCTAGTGGAGGCAGGTCAATAATAATAAATAATAATAAATGATAATAAATAATTATAAATGATAATAAATAATAAAAGATAATAATGAATGTTAATGAATGATTATCAATAGTAATAAAAAGACAAGTACGGTCTTTGCATGCATTATCCTGTTGGAATTCAAACTTCCCGCCATTTTTTCTTCTGGAGGCTTAGGTTAGTGGACGTAGCACAATTGGGCTATTTTCGCGCCAAAATTCAAAATTGCCACCATTTTTTCTTGAGGTTAGGTTAGTCGACGTAGCACAATTGGCCTATTTCCCCTCCAAAAGCCGCCATCTTGTATGACGTCATGTAATGTTGCCAAATCTACATGGAGTCTTGGATGACGCCATCGCTGCCATCTTGAATAAATTTGGCAACAATGGAGAGTGGGGTGTCTCGAACCTTGTCCCCCAACCGATGTACATTTCAGTCGCTTTCCAGTAACAGGAAATCAGGCATTTTACCAACGTTACGTAGTCAATGCGTATCCCATCAGGTGGGGGATCCTGAAGAAGTTTGTCAGGGTAAGAGTGAGCGGTTGTTGCTAAGTGCGGAGGATAAGAGCAGACATGTGGAAATGGAGGGAGCGAAGTTACAGAAGTATTACAGGTGGGAAGTTACTTTTATACAACCAGGATAGTGAGAGAGGATCAAAACGCCTGCACAGTGTAGTTACCGCTGGGCCAAAAATGGGAAAAGATTGCGTTAAAGAGGTGATTTGACATGAGTAGTACTTCCAGTAGGTCGCGAGGCACATTATTTATACTCTACCTTCGATAGCTGATTGTAATAACCAGATGCTACGAACAGAGGAATCTCACACCAGCATAAAGGACGGAACTGTGCGGGAACTGAATGCTAATAAATGGGAGAAAATGCACCACAATTTCGAGGAGAACAGCCTCCTTTGTATTAGCCAGAGGACTCTACGGAAATGTTACCACCTGCGAATCCGACTGCTTTGAACCATGCTTTAAGATCCGAATTCATTCAGTCCATAGACAACTTCACTTATGGGCAGAAGGGGTGAAACTCCATGTAGACGTTAATGCATCTACATCTACACCTACATTTATACTCCGCAAGCCACCCAACGGTGTGTGGCGGAGGGAACTTTACGTGCCACAGTCATTACCTCCCTTTTCTGTTCCAGTCGCGTATGGTTCGCGGGAAGAACGACTGTCTGAAAGCCTCCGTATGCGCTCGAATCTCTCTAATTTTACATTCGTGATCTTCTCTGGAGGTATAAGTAGGGGGAAGCAATATATTCGATACCTCATCCAGAAACGCACCCTCTCGAAACCTGGCGAGCAAGCTACACCGCGATGCAGAGCGCCTCTCTTGCAGAGTCTGCCACTTGAGTTTGCTAAACATCTCCGTAACGCTATCACGGTTACCAAATAACCCTGTGACAAAACGCGCCGCTCTTCTTTGGATCTTCTCTATCTCCTCTGTCAACCCGATCTGGTACGGATCCCACACTGATGAGCAATACTCAAGTATAGGTCGAACGAGTGTTTTGTAAGCCACCTCCTTTGTTGATCGACTATATTTTCTAAGGACTCTCCCAATGAATCTCAACCTGGCACCCGCCTTACCAACAATTAATTTTATATGATCATTCCACCTCAAATCGTTCCGCACGCATACTCCCAGATATTTTACAGAAGTAACTGCTACCAGTGTTTGTTCCACTATCATATAATCATACAATAAAGGATCCTTCTTTCTATGTATTCGCAATACGTTACATTTGTCTATGTTAAGGGTCAGTTGCCACTCCCTGCACCAAGTGCCTATCCGCTGCAGATCTTCCTGCATTTCGCTACAATTTTCTAATGCTGCAACTTCTCTGTATACTACAGCATCATCCGCGAATAGCCGCATGGAACTTCCGACACTATCTACTAGGTCATTTATATACTCGTATATTGTGAAAAGCAATGGTCCCATACCACTCCCCTGTGGCACGCCAGAGGTTACTTTAACGTCTGTAGACGTCTCCCCATTGATAACAACATGCTGTGTTCTGTTTGCTAAAAACTCTTCAATCCAGCCACACAGCTGGTCTGATATTCCGTAGCCTCTTACTTTGTTTATCAGGCGACAGTGCGGAACTGTATCGAACGCCTTCCGGAAGTTGAGGAAAATAGCATCTACCTGGGAGCCTGTATCTAATATTTTCTGGGTCTCATGAACAAATAAAGCGAGTTGGGTCTCACACGATCGCTGTTTCCGGAATCCATGTTGATTCTTACAGAGTAGATTCTGGGTTTCCAAAAACGACATGATACGCGAGCAAAAAACATGTTCTAAAATTCTACAACAGATCGACGTCAGAGATATAGGTCTATAGTTTTGCGCATCTGCTCGACGACCCTTCTTGAAGAACGGACTACCTGTGCTCTTTTCCAATCATTTGGAACTTTCCGTTCCTCTAGAGACTTGCGGTACACGGCTGTTAGAAGGGGGGCAAGTTCTTTCGCGTACTCTGTGTAGAATCGAATTGGTATCCCGTCAGGTCCAGTGGACTTTCCTCTGTTGAGTGATTCCAGTTGCTTTTCTATTCCTTGGACACTTATTTCGATGTCAGCCATTTTTTCGTTTGTGCGAAGATTTAGAGAAGGAACTGCAGTGCGGTCTTCCTCTGTGAAAGAGCTTTGGAAAAAGGTGTTTAGTATTTCAGCTTTACGCGTGTCATCCTCTGTTTCAATGCCATCATCATCCCAGAGTGTCTGGATATGCTGTTTCGAGCCACTTACTGATTTAACGTAAGACCAGAACTTCCTAGAATTTTCTGTCATGTCGGTACATAGAATTTTACTTTCGAATTCACTGAACGCTTCACGCATAGCCCTCCTTACACTAACTTTTACATCGTTTAGCTTCTGTTTGTCCGAGAGGTTTTGGCTGCGTTTACACTTGGAGTGAAGCTCTCTTTGCTTTCGCAGTAGTTTCCTAACTTTGTTGTTGAACCACGGTGGGTTTTTCCCGTCCCTCACAGTTTTACTCGGCACGTACCTGTCTGAAACGCATTTTACGATTGCCTTGAACTTTTTCCATAAACACTCAACATTGTCAGTGTCGGAACAGAAATTTTCGTTTTGATCTGTTAGGTAGTCTGAAATCTGCCTTCTATTACTCTTGCTAAACAGATAAACCTTCCTCCCTTTTTTTATATTCCTACTAACTTCCATATTCAGAGATTCTGCAACGGCCTTGTGATCACTGATTCCCATTTTTGCACTTACAGAGTCGAAAAGTTCGGGTCTGTTTGTTATCAGTAGGTCCAAGATGTTATCTCCACGAGTCGGTTCTCTGTTTAATTGCTCCAGGTAATTTTCGGATAGTGCACTCAGTATAATGTCACTCGATGCTCTGTCCCTACCACCCGTCCTAAACATTTGAGTGTCCCAGTCTATATCTGGTAAATTTAAATCTCCACCTAAGACTATAACATGCTGAGAAAATTTATGTGAAATGTATTCCAAATTTTCTCTCAGTTGTTCTGCCACTAATGTTGCTGAGTCGGGAGGTCGGTAAAAGGAGCCAATTATTAACCTAGCTCGGTTGTTGAGTGTAACCTCCACCCATAATAATTCACAGGAACTATCCACATCTACTTCACTACAGGATAAACTATTACTAACAGCGACAAACACGCCACCACCAGTTGCATGTAATCTATCATTTCTAAACACCGTCTGTGCCTTTGTAAAAATTTCGGCAGAATTTATCTCTGGCTTCAGCCAGCTTTCTGTACCGATAACGATTTCAGCTTCGGTGCTTTCTATCAGCGCTTGAAGTTCCGGTACTTTACCAACGCAGCTTCGACAGTTTACAATTACAATACCGATTGCTGCTTGGCCCCCGCATGTCCTGACTTTGCCCCGCACCCTTTGAGGCTGCTGCCCTTTCTGTACTTGCCCGAGGCCATCTAACCTAAAAAACCGCCCAGTCCACGCCACACAACCCCTGCTACCCGTGTAGCCGCTTGCTGCGTGTAGTGGACTCCTGACCTATCCAGCGGAACCCGAAACCCCACCACCCTATGGTGCAAGTCGAGGAATCTGCAGCCCACACGGTCGCAGAACCGTCTCAGACTCTGATTCAGACCGTTGTCATATCTAGCACCACAGCCCTCTGTTAAGCATAGTCCTAGCTGACACGTACAGGAAGCGGAACATGAGACGAAGTTTGCACCCAGCCATTGTCCAGATCCAGGTAGACTGCATTCCCAGAGCCTAAGTGGTAATAAAGGGAACTATAACTGCAAGTTAATTTCAGCTAAAAAGGAACTGTCGGGGGTTAGAATAAATAGTGCATAGAAAACGTAGTGGTAAGAAAAAATCCGAGTAAAGGAGCAGACTAGATCCAATTGTGACAGCTGCCAGCGAAGTTTTTACCTTAGTCTGGTTAAAGATGATTTACTTTAAGGCTACCCGAGAGACTGGGACTTGTTAAAGGAAATGAGAACGTAGCACACTGACCACTCTTACTCATAAATGCTTGAAGTTGGAAGTTAATTACAGCAGCGACAGCTGGAGGCAAGTGCGGGTGTTTGGTTTTACAAAATATAAAACTGCCATCACATTGTTGTGAGCAGAGGCAGCCTGGCAGGTTGGAAAAACAGTTGACATGGCATTAACCACGTGGTAGATCCCATAAGCATTTCCACTCCAGCGGCAGCCGAAATTTTTAGTATAGCTGCCACAAGGCATTGCAAGGTCCAAACAAGCACAGCTCGAATTTGTATAAATTCTTAGCCTTTTATACTGAATTCACTTCTGCTGGTATCTCAGCTCTATCACCATCGCACTGTGTCTCTTGGCTGCTCTCTGGAATGCTGTTCATGGACTACAGTTCGACTATGCGTCAGGGCAGTCCGACTTGAAACTAGGGGACCGGCAGCCACCACCACAATGAGCCAGCCCTGGCCCTAGGTTGCGGCTTGCCAACTGTCAACTTGGAGACTATGGGTTACTGGGTTACTGGGTTACTGCTGCCATTACGTCATCGGCCTGCGGCCTTCTGGGCAGTGGGGAGGAGGTGGGGGGGGGGGGGGGAGAATGGAGCTGGAGTCGTCGCTAATGAAAGTAGTAGCCACTGTCCAACTGGTGCTGCATTCTCTCAGCACTGTGAGGTGATAACACAGGAGCAGATGTATGCAGCTGCCAAGCTGCTACTTGCTGTACTGAGCTACAGCAGGGGACTGTAATAAAGTGTTTGGAATTGCAAGCTGTTTCATTGGCCCCACACAGCACCTCCAACAGACCGATCTCCACCAGTTCTCTTACATAGCTTATACATTCTTTGCTCAAATCCTCCTCCTCCGGAATTTCTGTCATCGCCAACATGTTCCAGCCCCTTTCCTGCAGACGCACGATGCTTTTGTTCACTAAACAACATGCAACAGTTAGTGTATCTCAGTCGTGATGGCTCGTTTTCCAAGATGATATATCGTTGCTTACTGTCATGATCCGTTTTTCTGTCACGCCACCAGGTGGCGCTTCGGTCGTCTTTGATTTCCTCTGACGTGCCCACACTGTATGCATAGTAAGGCACTACAGTGCTCAAGCGAACCTTCGGATTGAACACTGTTTTCCGTGATTTGCAGCCCAAAAAATGAAACACAAAAATGCTTATAGGTGGACAGCGTTATCAGTTAAAGAGCTGTAACACGCAAGGAAACGTTGCTGATGCAGCCGCATTGTTGAGCAGCCAGCTGACGGCCAGTAGCGACAGATCAGCCCAACTAGGTCGACCTGGAATATGTGTTGTCTTTTTTCTCGCAACAGAGGCAAAAGCCCATTATTCAGGTTCACTTTACTATAATTACAAAAATTCTTTTTCCATCGTTTTAATTACTTTATGCGATGTTGTTTCTAAGCTCACTTGCATCCAGTAGATATTGGAGCACTTGGAAATTACAGTGACTCATCTATTTTCATGCAATCAATTTTGCATCAAGAATTCATTTAATACTGATTTACGAACATCAGAGAAAAGCACCACATCAAACAATGTCCTTGTATGAAACGAGGCATTTCGTTTATTTGAAAATTTAATGCAACCTTATGGAGGAAGGAATTGAACAAGCAACAAAAGAATCTTTAACTATGGACTGTCTTGGACATAGGCAGTTGATGGAATGCATAGTTAGCGCTCTGGGAAATAAATGGTGTACCTTTCGTCGCCCATTGGATGTACGGGAAGGCCTTGCAATTGTTATAAGAAAAGCATGCTGTGGCTTACTGGTTTATAAAACTATGTGCCAGAAAGAGCTGCCTATAAAATTGGAGACATATTGTACCATGACGTACAAGCTGTCGACAGTTATCGCGAATTTTGTTTCAGCATGCAAGCAAAGTCTGTCTCCTTCGGCAAGTGCACAAACACTGAAAGCAACCGCATACTTCTCCACGAGACACCTGCTCACCACTAGATGCGCAGAGCCAGCTGGCTGCTGTGCAGTCCGACGTGTTCTAATGCCCGACCGGCGCTCAGCTGCAATGTACCGTCATTCTTTTATTGGATGTCACAGCCTGGCTGTCAAAAAGGGGCTGCCGAGTGCCTTACACTATTACAATACCGACGTGGCCCCATTCAACGGTCTCTTCACCTGCCAGTATGTCTTCTCCCTCTCCCTTCTCCCCAAATTGCTAACATGAACAAGACCTCTACATAAGCAACCAACGATGAGACTGCATTGCGGCAAAAACCTTTAATCTTCAACACATTTCTTAGGCTATGAACGCTGTCGGGTATGAGTGTCTCCTTGATAAAATTACACAATCCATTTGTGTTTATAGTGCTACAAAATGAGTTATGCATGCAAGAAGTCAGTGGTTCCTAACGAATAACATCATTAGACTTTTAATCTGATGTCCCTGAAAACATTTATGGAATGCTGCTGGATGTCAAAGTATCCAAAGAGCTTTAGGATTAACCCTGACTAAGACTGCTGTTATAATATAGAATAGTCTTTCCATCCGACATCTGTGTATGCAGTTACGTAAAGCTTTGGAATTCAAATATTTCGGAAGAGACAGCGGTTTCGAGTGCATAAAAGAGTTCGCATTGCCCCACAATAGGAACTTTTGTACAGTGAAAGGGTTAAAAGATAAATGAAAGACTATTGTCGCCTTTCTACACCAACTGAAATTATTTCGGCAGTATCTTACCGACGGTTTAAAAACAAGTACTGTAGTTCACCTATATTGCTTGCCATGACCAAGGGAGGCTTACAACAACCTACAGAGACTTGATAGACAAAGAAATGTCAAAGAAAATGGGTCACGAGTTGTGAATGATATGATGGAATAAAAAGATTTTATTTGGAATGTGACTTTGAAGTGAAATTAAAGGCCGGCCGGGATGGCCGAGCGGTTCTAGGCATTACAGTCTGGAACCGCGCGACCGCTACGGTCGCAGGTTCGAATCCTGCCTCGGGATGTCCTTAGGTTAGTTAGGTTTAAGTAGTTCTAAGTTCTAGGGGTCTAATGCCCTTAGAAGTTAAGTCCCATAGTGCTCAGAGTCATTTGAACCATTTTTTTGAAATTAAAGTGGAATCACATTGAATTATTTGCCAAAAGCAGCGGAATTGATTATTTCTCAAGTTTTGCTGTTTTTGCTGAAGAAGACTGTGACTTGGAAGACATGTATCGTTGTCATAATTACATTACATGTGAAGAGCGTATTTCCTCCAGCATCACAAAGGATAAATCTCTGAAAAATCAAACAAACTTTCTGATGAGACGTTTGAAACAAAAAGTTGTTCTGAATATTAATTTTAAAAAAATGTAGTCTACTATGTTTATTATTCTTAACACGTTTTATTCACAGATGAACATGTAAGTGAATAATGCTTCAAACACTGTATCTTACTCACAAACAACGAATAGTAATTCATATGCTCCTCTGTTGTTTGCCATTCGCATACATTTCGCCCAAATTTAGTGTTAAGTGAAGCGCATCCATCTCACATGCGCATACTGCAAATTCGCTGCCAATGTGGGAGTGCAGGCGCATGAAATCTGCGTGGCTGCGAGCAATCCTCACACTGCTGGCACAGCAGGCCGGGAGTACATAAGTCAATGCAACTGAAATTAGCGCCGATAAACTTCGAGAACTTCCACCAACGCTCGCGAAGCGTATTTATATACTCACTCGCACATTAAAGGCGTGTTCAGGTAACACAGGTGGACCACGTGCTTGCAGGGCTCTATCGCTCTGCCTTCCCTTATCACCATAGGGTGCTTACTTTCTTCCCTCCTGCCAAGGGGGAAGCAGCTGCCTGCAAGCCTTCGCCGGCCCAGGTCGCTGAAGTGGGCCGCGTCTGCTTCACAAAAAATGGTTCAAATGGCTCTGAGCACTATGGGACTTAACATCTGTGGTCATCAGTCCCCTAGAACTTAGAACTACTTAAACCTAACTATCCTAAGGACATCACACACATCCATGACCGAGGCAGGATTCGAACCTGCGACAGTAGCAGTCGCGCGGTTCCGGACTGAGCGCCTGGAACCGCTAGACCACCGCGGCCGGGTCTGCTTCACATCTTTAATGGTATGATGTGTATCTGAAGATAATAAGGCATTGTTTCTGGGTCATCACTGTAATCATTAGAGCCCACCGGCCCACTACCATACCACTCACCCCACTGAGTGCCGCCAGTACTCTTTAGTGATGTCAAGGGTGTCAGGAGAGCTCACGTCGCCACAGTGAACCGCAGTGTGCCATCTGAACTGCACCTACTGTATCTTCATTGTGTGGTGACAATCATAGGGTCATCAGTTAAGGGTCGTGGTAATGTAGAGTGATAACGTAGAGTTAATTTTCTAAGGCCAGAATAACTGGTAAATGTCTCCCAGTTTAAAGATAACTTTAAGCACGAATGTCTAGAGCAGGGCTGGGCGCATAAGCTGTCAACGATGTTGCCCATAGTCACTGTGGGCATCTGTATTGTGGTGAGGACACAATTGGTGCACAGCCCGCATTCTCTTATTCGCGAACAGAACTGAAGATTGTCGATATTGGATGACGGACAGGTCACGTTCAAGTGTATAGTCACTCTCATATTCTTTACATTGTCGAAATTACTGCAGTACAACAGTGCAATGAGCAATTCCGACACAGTAGTACATCTGCATAAGTAGCTGATCAATCATTACAGGAGTTCTGTGTGCTGCAGTCAACGAACTTATCCTTAAGGACCACTGTTGTGTTACACAAAAATGCTATCGAATGGAAAAGTAATAATAGGAACTTTATAACAATTCTTTTTTGAAAAAAATCAAATGAATTTACGTTAATACTCATGCTTTTATATGCCATCTCTTTATATAAGGTTTTGCATCTCAGTTATTAGATAGAGTTGTTTTCCTAGGTTTGTCTGTGAGTGAAATTTAGTTACGTATTTTTTTCCTGCATGCAAGCTCTTATATCACGTTCCACTTTCTTATGAGCATAAATGTATCGCTCCATTTTCGTTACAAAATCTGACAGGAGGTACACACATTCAGATGACACCAGTAGACAACAGAAGATCGATTGACTATCTGGAGTTCGATATAGGCACTATACAGCGACAAAGAAAGAAATACGGAATAATTTTTCCAGTGTTAAATTTCGTAATGAGTACTGCAGCTGTTACCATCTACCTAATAGCCGGTATTGGTATGGCATTGCGTGGATAACACTAACGATGCAGCGTGGCATGTAAGCATTGTGGCCCTGGTAGGTTGCTGGACGGTTGACACCACACCTGCACACAAAAATCACCTAATTGACGTAAATTCCGGGGAGAGCGTGATGATATCACATGCTGTATTTATTCACATCGCAGATGTTATCGATCAGGTTTATTTCTGGTGAGCTGGAGGGCCAGCACATCAATGTGACAAGGCGTATTATCTTGCTGAAAAATGCGACTGCCGTTGGGAAGCATGATCATCATGAAGGGGTGTATGTGGTCTGGAACCAGTGAACAAGCCGCACGGAGTAGCCACGTGGTCTGAGACTCCTTGCCACAGTTTAAGGGGCTCCCCAGAGTAAGTTAGTTTCAGTCAGATTAAGTAGTGTGAAGCCTAGGGACCGATGAACTCAGCAGTTAGGCCCCACAGGAACTTAACCACCACCACCACCACCACCACCACCACCCGTGTATGATACTCCTTGGCTGTCATGGTGCCTTGCACAAGTTCCATTGAGTGCATGGATGCCCAATTGAATGTTCCTCAGAGCGTAATGGAGCCACTGCCATGTTGTCTCTGACCCACAGGACAGGTATCAAGGAGCTTCTTCCCTGGAAGACGACGGATTCGGTCCCTGCAATTGGCAAGATGAAGAAGGTATTGGGATTCATTAGAGCATGCGATGCTCTGCTACTGCGCCAACGTTCAATGCCAATGGTCACGTTTCCATATCAGCCTTAGTTGCCAATGTCATGTGTTAACATTGGCATGCACATGGATCACTGGCTGGCGGAAGCTCGTCGCTAGGAGTGTTAGGTGTACTGTGTTTCCAGACACAATTGAACTCTGCCTAGCTTTAACCAGATGTTAGTTCCGCCTTAGTTAACTGTCCTGTTTTACCAGTCTGCCTAGTCCAAGACGTTCAACATCTGTAATGAGGAATGGTTGCCCAGACGCCGTGGATTTGGGCGGCCACTCCACGATGTCTGGACGTGGTTTCGCCTTGGTTTCGCCACTTGTTAAGGACACTCACCATAGCGCTCCTTGAACACCAGACAAGTCATACAGTTACCGAAATGGTCTTACTGAGCCTCTGGGCCATCACAATCTGTCATCAGTCAAACTCAGATCGTGCACCTTCCCCATTCTACAACCAGACGGCATGCTCACAGAAACTACATGCACTGTGAATTTGTCTGACTTACACTCACTCCCCACCACGTGACGCTGGTATCACATGTACGGCTTAATATCGATAGTAGGTCTGTGGTCATAATGTTCTGGACCCGTAATCACATGCCCACCGTTCGTCACCCACTGTATATCAGCAACCTGCCTCCAACTTCCTCCAACCAAAGAGCCAACTAAAAGACGACCAAAGCGCCACCTGGTAGCGTGAAAGGAAAACGGATCATGCCAGTAAGCAACGATATAACAGCTTGGAAAACGAGCCAACACGACTGAGATACATTAGCTGTTGCATGTTGTTTAGTGAACCAAAGCATCGTGCGTCTGCAGAAAAGGGGCAGGAACATTGGTGGCGATGACAGAAATTCCGGAGGAGGAGGATTTGAGCAAAGAATGTATAAGCTATGTAAGAGAACTGGTGGGGATCGGTTGGTTGGAGGTGCTGTGTGGCGCCAATGAAACAGCTTGCAATTCCAAACGCTTTATTACAGTCCCCTGCTGTAGCTCAATACAGGAAGTAGCAGCTTGGCAGCTGCATACATCTGCTCCTGTGTGTTATCACCTCACAGTGCTGAGAGAATGCAGCATCAGTTGGACAGTGGCCTGTGACGCCACTACTTCCATCAACGACGACTCCAGCTCCGGTCATCCTCCGCTAGCTGCGATCGCATGTATTTTGCTGAATATCAGGGGCGAAAGACTATTTTCCTGCTTTACACCATTTCTACTCTAAACACTTCCTTCTTTGTCTCTGCCCTCTTGGTTCTCTTGCGTATTGTGTATTACTTGTATTTCCCTGCAGTTTACCCCTGTTTTCCTCAGAACCTCGAACACCTTGCACCATTTGACATTGTCGAACGCTTTTTGCATGTCGAAAAATGGTATCAACACATCTTGATTTTTCTTCAGTCTTGCTTCCATGAACAACCGTAGCATCAGAACTGCCCCTCTGGTGCTTTTACATTTCCTGAAGCCGAACTAGTAATCATCTGACACGTCCTCAATATTCTTCTCGATTCTCCTGTTTATTATTTTGCCAGCAACTTGGATATGTGAGCTGTTAAACTGATTGCACCGTATTACTCATACTTTTCGTTTCTTGCTGTAGTCGTTGTCAATTCTGCATGAGCCCAGAATTGTTTGTACTGTACTTATTAATAAATTGAATTACATTTGTTTTAGAATTTACCCCAACTCAGCCCCTGGCACTTACCATTACCATAATTTACGGTACTACAGAAACCAATCGAAAACCTTTTTGATGAGTTAGAACGTCGACTTCCCTCCAGACCTCAACGCCAGACATCAGTACCTTCTCTGGTTTCGACTGTTGAGAAAGAATGGACTACCATACCTACGTAGACAATCAAACGCCTCACAGAAAGTGTCCCCAGCAGAGTTTCAAACTGTCGTAAAGGCTTTGGGTGCACACATCCCACATTAATGTCCACTGTTAAGTGCCCCCATAATTTTCAACAGACAACGTATTTGTAATAATATTAGTATTTGTTACAGTTGTTTATTCATCCTCAAATCATTTGTACTATATATTAGATCTTAGAGGTTAACAAGAAAATATACTAAAGGGTTGACTTAGTCATGTTTACAGCAGCACAGCAACTTACTTATCCTGTTCAGCAGGCACTTAAACGTTATGTGCAATGAACTTTTGAACATACATTCGCAGAAACAAATTTGGGGATGACGTCGAAACTGACCTTAATAGTGTCTGGCATCGTCTGTAATATCGGAAATATCCATTTGCCAAAATAATGGGTGGCACATCTGGATCCTCACTATATTCAATTTCATTACTGCACTGTAATCAGAACTTGCTGTATATTGAACGTGCTATCCATGGACAGTACGTCTATAGATGTGTGATCCTGTCGACAGAATCATGTCTTGTGGAATACGTATTATGTACAATGTGTGCAGGATAAGTAATAAGTGGGCAAATCTTCCATCACACAGATCCGTTGCTTCATGCTGATAATCTTTTCTGGTAGTGTTTTTTTTTTTTTTTTTTTTTTTTTTTTTTTTGGTCATCAGTCTACTGACTGGTTTGATGCGGCCCCCGCCACGAATTCCTTTCCTGTGCTAACCTCTTCATCTCAGAGTAGCACTTGCAACCTACGTCCACAATTATTTGCTTGACGTATTCCAATCTCTGTCTTCCTCTACAGTTTTCGCCCTCTACAGCTCCCTCTAGTACCATGGAAGTCATTCCCTCATGTCTTAGCAGATGTCCTATCATCCTGTCCCTTCTCCTTATCAGTGTTTTCCACATATTCCTTTCCTCTCCGATTCTGCGTAGAACCTCCTCATACCTTACCTTATCAGTCCACCTAATTTTCAACATTCGTCTATAGCACCACATCTCAAATGCTTCGATTCTCTTCTGTTCCGGTTTTCCCACAGTCCATGTTGCACTACCATACAATGCTGTACTCCAGACGTACATCCTCAGAAATTTCTTCCTCAAATTAAGGCCGGTATTTGATATCAGTAGACTTCTCTTGGCCAGAAATGCCTTTTTTGCCATAGCGAGTCTGCTTTTGATGTCCTCCTTGCTCCGTCCGTCATTGGTTATTTTACTGCCTAGGTAGCAGAATTCCTTAACTTCATTGACTTCGTGACCATCAATCCTGATGTTAAGTTCCTCGCTGTTCTCATTTCTACTACTTCTCATTACCTTCGTCTTTCTCCGATTTACTCTCAAACTATACTGTGTACTCATTAGACTGTTCATTCCGTTCAGCAGATCATTTAATTCTTCTTCACTTTCACTCAGGATAGCAATGTCATCAGCGAATCGTATCATTGATATCCTTTCACCTTGTATTTTAATTCCACTCCTGAACCTTTCATTTATTTCCATCATTGCTTCCTCGATGTACAGGTTGAAGAGTAGGGGCGAAAGGCTACAGCCTTGTCTTACACCCTTCTTAATACGAGCACTTCGTTCTTGATCGTCCACTCTTATTATTCCCTCTTGGTTGTTGTACATATTGTATATGACACGTCTCTCCCTATAGCTTACCCCTACTTTTTTCAGAATCTCGAACAGCTTGCACCATTTTATATTGTCGAACGCTTTTTCCAGGTCGACAAATCCTATGAAAGTGTCTTGATTTTTCTTTGGCCTTGCTTCCATTATTAGCCGTAACGTCAGAATTGCCTCTCTCGTCCCTTTACTTTTCCTAAAGCCAAACTGATCGTCACCTAGCGCATTCTCAATTTTCTTTTCCATTCTTCTGTATATTATTCTTGTAAGCAGCTTCGATGCATGAGCTGTTAAGCTGATTGTGCGATAATTCTCGCACTTGTCAGCTCTTGCCGTCTTCGGAATTGTGTGGATGATGCTTTTCCGAAAGTCAGATGGTATATCGCCAGACTCATATATTCTACACACCAACGTGAATAGTCGTTTTGTTACCACTTCCCCCAATGATTTTAGAAATTCTGATGGAATGTTATCTATCCCTTCTGCCTTATTTGACCGTAAGTCCTCCAAAGCTCTTTTAAATTCCGAGTCTAATACTGGATCCCCGATCTCTTCTAAATCGACTTCTGTTTCTTAGTCTATCACATCAGACAAATCTTCACCCTCATAGAGGCTTTCAATGTATTCTTTCCACCTATCTGCTCTCTCCTCTGCATTTAACAGTGGAATTCCCGTTGCACTCTTAATGTTACCACCGTTGCTTTTAATGTCACCAAGGGTTGTTTTGACTTTCCTGTATGCTGGGTCTGTCCTTCCGACAATCATATCTTTTTCTATGTCTTCACATTTTTCCTGCAGCCATTTCGTCTTAGCTTCCCTGCACTTCCTATTTATTTCATTCCTCGGCGACTTGTATTTCTGTATTCCTGATTTTCCCGGAACATGTTTGTACTTCCTTCTTTCATCAATCAACTGAAGTATTTCCTCTGTTACCCATGGTTTCTTCGCAGCTACCTTCTTTGTACCCATGTTTTCCTTCCCAACTTCTGTGATGGCCCGTTTTAGAGATGTCCATTCCTCTTCAACTGTACTGCCTACTGCGCTATTCCTTATTGTTGTATCTATAGCGTTAGAGAACTTCAAACGTATCTCGTCATTCCTTAGTACTTCCGTATCCCACTTCTTTGCGTATTAATTCTTCCTGACTAATGTCTTGAACTTCAGCCTACTCTTCATCACTACTATATTGTGATCTGAGTCTATATCTGCTCCTGGGTACGCCTTACAATCCAGTATCTGATTTCGGAATCTCTGTCTGACCATGATGTAATCTAATTGAAATCTTCCCGTATCTCCCGGCCTTTTCCAAGTATACCTCCTCGTCTTGTGATTCTTCAACAGGGTATTCGCTATTACTAGCTGAAACTTGTTACAGAACTCAATTAGTCTTCCTCCTCTTTCATTCCTTGTTCCAAGCCCATATTCTCCTGTAACCTTTTCTTCTACTCCTTCCCCTACAACTGCATTCCAGTCGCCCATGACTATTAGATTTTCGTCCCCCTTTACATACTGCATTACCCTTGCAATATCCTCATACATTTTCTCTATCTGTTCATCTTCAGCTTGCGACGTCGGCATGTATACCTGAACTATCGTTGTCGGTGTTGGCCTGCTGTCGATTCTGATTAGAACAACCCGGTCACTGAACTGTTCACAGTAACACACCCTCTGCCCTACCTTCCTATTCATAACGAATCCTACTCCTGTTATACCATTTTCTGGTGCTGTTGATATTACCCAATACTCATCTGACCAGAAATCCTTGTCTTCCTTCCACTTCACTTCACTGACCCCTACTATATCTAGATTGAGCCTTTGCATTTCCCTTTTCAGATTTTCTACTTTCCCTAACACGTTCAAGCTTCTGACATTCCACGCCCCGACTCGTAGAACGTTATCCTTTCGTTGATTATTCAATCTTTTTCTCATGGTAACCTCCCCCTTGGCAGTCCCCTCCCGGAGATCCGAATGGGGGACTATTCCGGAATCTTTTGCCAATGGAGAGATCATCATGACACTTCTTCAATTACAGGCCACATGTCCTGTGGATACACGCTAGTGTACAATCGTGCAAACACCGAACCTCATTCATTTAATCATTTGACTCTCTTCCAGTCAAGGGATAAACCAGTGGACAATTCATTATGTGGGAAGCTCAGGCAGACCTTTGTTCATTGGTGGAAACTTACTAGTGGGTTATTCGTGGACATGCAATACTTTACAGATAATTTTAGCACGTTGATACTTCGCTTATGGTAATAGCTAGAGCCGTTAGGAGAGGCTGGCGCAACTGATAATAAATCTGTTTCGATTCAAAGCGACTGATAAATCTGGAGAGGTGCAGATAACTCGTGAGGCAGTTGCTGGTACACAACGCGGACGACAGTGTTGTCTGGCTGTCCCGACAGAGATGTGTCCGGCCCTCACCTTGTGGCTGCTGGCCGCAGCCTGCAGTGTAGCACCCACACTAGGGGGCGACGACCGTGTTCTGGGGGGCGAGCCGGCGGACATCTCGCAGTTCCCCTGGCAGGTCTCCGTGGAGTATGTGGAGGCGCACCGCTGCGGCGCCTCCATCGTCAGCGCCAACTGGGTGATGACGGCTGCGTGGTGCATCTGGGGCACCGAACCGATTTATTACGTGCTGCGGGTCGGTACATCTATACGCGAGAGTGGCGGCGCCACATACACGGTGTCCGATTTGTTCTGGCACGAAGATTTCGATTATGTTTTGACAGATAGAGACATTGGTTTCTTCGAGATCTCTGGCTCCATCTCGTTTGACGACAACGTTCAGGTATTCTGTACAGAAATATTTCATTCAGAAAAATCTTACAAAATCAAACTACGGTCGCACAATGAATTTCCACTCTGTAGCGAAGTGTGAGTTGGTTTGAATCTTCCTGGTAAATTACAACTGTTTGGCGGACCTGATATCGAACTTGGAACTTTTGCCTTTTAAGGGACAAATACTTAACCGATACGTTTGTAATATTTATATTATATGTAGGATCTCCTTCCTCTCTTTCACCCCTTCCATTGCTCTGCAGAACTACGTGCATTAGCCTGGGTACAGTGCCAGTGTTGATTAGAATACACTCTGGAATTGTTTGAAGGTCGTCATCACTCCGTTTTACATAGTTGAAAATTGGCGACCCACCACAAATACTCTTAAGAATATCTCCATTTTTCCCCGACTTCTACATCTCGGAGTGCCTAGCGTCATGTTTGGTATGTCTTCTCCATTATCTGGTTCGTCCATCATCTTGGTGGTCGTCCCTACTACCTTTTACCTTCGACTTTGCCACTGATGATCATTTTTTCCAAGTTATCCTCCTGTCGTAGAGTTATATGACCAAATAACTGCAGGATTCACTGGAAACACCCTGTGTTCTTGAAGGATTGATTTGATTGGTCTTTCTGTCTATCCATGATATTCTCAGCAACCTCTTCCAAGTCCATATGTCAAAAGATCAAGTCTTTTTGGTCCCCTTTTGTTATTGTCTATGTTTCAGCGCAATAAAGGAAAATTGGAAATATTAGAGATTGTGCACTGTTAATTTTGTTGTATGGTTAGGACTCCATCTTTCAAAACACTTTCAGTTTCGGTGCAGCATCCCTATCCAGAACAATCCTGCATTTTATTCACTGTGTTGGCCACCCTCTTTCTGAATCACAGAGCCCAAGTAGACAAAGTGATCCACTTCTCATATTCTGATAGTACGTCAGCGGCTGATATTGATTCACCTCTGTCAGTTATCATGATCTTTGTCATTTTCTTACTGATTGACAGTCTAAGTTTTTCATTTTCTGTCTTAACCCTACCCGGTAGTTTCTTTATTTACAGTTTTGATTCTGTGCACAGTACAGTGTCATCACCAAAACTTAAATTACGGACTCTTCGTCCTGCAATTTTGATCCCACCAGCCCAGCCAGGAAGACTCTTTCTCGTAACATATTCTCCATAGTTGTTAAACAGAACCGATGATAGAATGCAGTCATGTCTAGCTCCTTTACATGGTTCAAAAGGTCTTGAAATACTTTTTCCTAGTCTGATTATTGCCTTCCCATCATAGAACTGTGGGGCGTACTTGCAGACATGGGCGTTCACGAACATCTTATTACCTTTATCACATTCGAAGGCCATGCTATAGTCATAGAAACGAAGACTAACGGGGTATTGAATTCGCTAAATTTTTCAACTAGAGGGCTGACATTAAGAATCTGCTCTCGTGTTAGTTTATTACGCCTTGTGCCTTCGGAAGGTAGTGGGAGCAAAGTACTTGGAGTGGAACGTTATTAACAAAATGGCATAGAAACCAGGCGGCAGTTATAAGAGCCGAAGAAGGCATACTTTGCTATTAGGAAGTTTGAAATTAAAATTATGCCGCCTTTCTGATACCATTTCTGTTGTTTCATTTCATTAGAAATTACATGTTGCTTCTTTATGAGATGAATTGTGGTAAATCATATACAATTCGTCGTGGAACTAAGGGTCTCCAACTTAGACATTAAAATGAACTTCTTCGAATGAACTCCTTGGCAAGTGAACTGTCATTTTCTTTTCCTAAAGGTTTAAAATGAAAATATTATCTCCGTTAGGATAGAAAGAAGTGAAATGCAGATTTGAAAACTAAACTAATCGTACTGACAAGACTTGAATTAAATGAATTTCTTTCTCATTGACCTAAAAATTACTCTTCAATATAATTTTAAAAGAAGGCATTACTTTCAGTAGCATAACAAATAAATAAAAACACATATAAATACTAAAAACTAAGTTTAAAGTTAAAAGTTTCTCTGTGTTTGAATGTTCCAGTTAGCAAACTGGTAAATTTTCATTAGTAGATTTTTTGATTTGTTCATCCTCCTGATGCTTTGTTATCATATTTAGCCGGTAAACTGCTTTAATTTTTTTCCTTTTCCGTTAAAATGTGCTGCACCATCTGTCCCTTTAGCAAGGTCACTGCTCGTCTTTTAGTCTAAGAATAGGATGCTTCATCTGGACTAACTCGTCTATGCAGTGTAACTGTGCTGTGAGTCGTATATAAAACATAAGATTCTGTCTGCAGAGGAACCATATTACCTTTACATTGCCACACGTTTATCTACACGATATGATCAAAAGTATCCGGACATCCCTATCCAATGCATATTTGACCACTACATGACGCAACAACATGCAGGTACGCTAGTATAAAAGACTGCAGGGAGTATTGTGTTTTCAGTAGAGAAGAGGTAACACTAGAGCCGGCCGACCAGGAAAGTTTAGTGACCTCGAACGTGCACTATTTCATTGGATGTCACCTGAGTAACAAATCCATTTAGGATATTTCAACCCTTCTGATGCCGCCAAGGCCGAAGGCTGGCGAGGCGATATGAATATGAAGTGGAAGCGTGGAGGAACAACCACAGCTAAAGTGAGACCAGGCAGACCTCATGTAATGAAGGACAGCAACCGTAGAGCATTTCGGGGATTGACTGTAAAAACTCTCATGAAGGAAGCAATGTTAGGGTATAACGTCCCGTAGACATCTAGGTCATCAGAGACGGAGCACAGGCCCGCGGTGGTGAAGAAACAATTTCGAAGCAACCATACCGGCATTGGACTGGAGAAGTTTAGGGAAATCACCGAAACCCTAAATCTGGATGGCAGGACGCGGATATGAACCTGCGAGTACGGTGTGCTAACAATTGCGACACCTCCATCGGTAAAAATCGCATGAGACTTGAGACAGGAATCTCTCGTGAGTTTAAAACTGCTACCAGTGGTAAAAGTAAAATAGAGTTTCTCGGGGTGTTTGTATCAGACTGCAGAAGAAGGCTGTTCTATATTGACAATGGGTCAAATCACCGCTTTCCGACCTTGTGCAATAGCGCTGCCGGCCGGAGTGGCCGTGCGGTTCTAGGCGCTACAGTCTGGAGTCGCGTGACCGCTACGGTCGCAGGTTCGAATCCTGCCTCGGGCATGGATGTGTGTGATGTCCTTAGGTTAGTTAGGTTTAATTAGTTCTAAGTTCTAGGGGACTGATGACCACAGTAGTTAAGTCCCATAGTGCTCAGAGCCATTGAATCATTTTTTTGCAATAGCGCTATCTTTCTCTTTCCTTACGCTTGTCTCGCCCGCCCCGTCCCGACCTTTTCCAAAACTTCACCTCCGTTTTCTTCGTAATTGCCAAATGTTTATGTGCAGTGGGTGTGGAGGACTGAGTCTGATGGGACACGATTACCCGTGCAAAAGAAGTTTAAATAATAATAATGATAATAATAATAACTTTAAATTTGCTTTCTGCAGTTTATGTGACAAACTTATTTTGTCATCTCTTTTTTGGGAGTGATTATCATATCCACAAGAAAACCTAAATCGGGCAAGGTAGAAGAATCTTTTTAGCCATTCGCCAAGTGTACAAGTTCGGTGGGTCGACAACATATTCCTGTCATGTGACACACATGCCGTCACCAGTGTCGTATAGAATATATCAGAGCTGTTTTCCTGTGGAGGAATCGGTTGACCTATGACCTTGCGATCAAATGTTTTCGGTTCCCATTGGAGAGGCACGTCCTTTCGTCTACTAATCGCACGGTTTTGCGTTGCGGTCGCAAAACACAGACACTAAACTTATTACAATGAACAGAGACGTCAATGAACGAACGGACAGATCATAACTTTGCGAAAATAAAGAAAGTAAACTTTTCACTCGAGGGAAAACTTGAACCAAGGACCTCTCGTTCCGCAGCTGCTCAGGCTAACCACGGGACCACGGCGCTCCTGAGCTCACACTGTTCTTGATGTTGCCTATCTGCGTCATGGACTACTCAGTTTGTATATTTTGCTTAATTTTTTCATAGTTCCACACAACTTCTTCCTGTTTTCTCGATTGATCTGTGTTCAGTTTTTCAAGGCCTATCCACTGTGCCAACTTATAACTAAATCTGAGGGGGGTGCGATGGGGAGGTTCCCTTGTGAGCAGCTTAGGAAATTCTTCCTTCGACAAATTCTGGTAGAATTCGAGCAAACCTTTGGTATTATAAAATAAAACCTTTCGGTATTCATCGGTTTGCAAGTGGATTAGTTTGAAATGTAAGTAGAAAGGTGCACTTTCAATTGCCGGGCTTTACCAACAATTCAAACGTTGGCTGCAAGTTAGTAATTTCCTGAAACAAGAACAAAACTAAATGGTAATAAATGAGAGTAGCGTATAAAGTTGCTTTGAAGTATTAAAAGGCGATATGTTTCAATAAAAAGGTACTGTTTACTGTTGTTTTTAATTTAATGTTATGCTTGTACATTTAACAAAATCGACTTTATTTTACTCTTAGTGGTATACCGGTGCATTAACTGGAGTCGGTTGCCTAACTCATTTTTAGGGGATTGTAGCAATTTGACAAATTTTTCAAAGCGTGCTACTTCCCGCGCATATGCTGTAAAATAAAACCAAAGTACCGTTTTGAATAAAGCACTTTTAAAAATCCAGATACCTAACTAAGTAAAGAGTTGCTTACCTCTATAGAAAAGTTGTTTTTTCAGGAGCTGAAGTTTACTGCTAAAAATCCTAAATCAACTGCCCATTCAGGGTCATGCATGAGTGGCTCTAGTTTCCCTTGTCCTCTAAAAATTGAGCCACGGCGTGGCGCAGTCGAAAAATGCGGGAAATTATTTATCTCTTGCTCAGTCACCGTCCATGAGCATGGCACGACATATCTGGATACTCCTCTTCAAATGAAATAAAAAATTCTTTGAAATGACGATGAATGAGTCCATGAGAACGAATACATTTCACGATGCGCACCACAACATTCATTACATCTTGAACTCCGATAACTTTTGCACAAACAACCTCTTCGTGGGCAAAACAATAAGCGGAAGATAAATTCAGTGTGTTAAGCTTTCTCCGCAGTAGGCCAATAATCCTTTTAACTTTACCATGCATTGCTGGCACCTCGTCTGTGGTTACAAAAAAGAGCTTTCTTCAAGTGAGTCCTATTCTTTCAGTTGTCATTTCGATCGCTTCTCACATATCCACTGCTGCAGCAGTGTCCTTTATCGACATCATATCCATGAGCTCTTCCGTTACATTTAGGTCGTCATTCACGCCACGAAAAAAACGGCTAACTGATCCATGGACTCATCAAGCCCGCCTGGACGTTTTCAAATTTGGCTGACAGTTGTTCATGAAATTCCCGGCAATGTCGCTGCTTCGCCATATTTTATCGTTCTAGAAAACGGGTATTCTGCTGTATGTGGGAGATATTGTGGGACTTACTGTCTCTACTACATCCAACAAAATATTGTTTATTAATGGCCCTTCACCAAGCGGCTTCCGTGCTCTTGCTAAACATAAAGCAACTTTACAACTAGTTCTGAATCCTTCAAGGTACCCTTCATCTTCGTCGCACTAAATCAGAGAAAAAAAGAATGGGTTTGGGAATAGTACAAGCGAAAACGAAAACGAATACACAATTGAGAGGAATGTAAACAAACTTCAGTTCGTTTCGCAGATCCTTTGATCAAAGTAAATATGATAAAGTGCTGATACAAGCCTCATTTGTGGGTATAGAATTCTCTGGCGCTAAAGTTTGCACTGTAATTTTTTTTTCTCTGGCTTCCCCTATGATTTCAGTATACTATTGTGATTGCAATTTGCTATAGTGTCTTCAAATAGATGATTTTCTTACACATATAATTTCTGTACGGCAGATTTGACATTTGGCGCTATTGTCACAACTAACAAATAAAGAAAGAATTTCCCATTCCAGTTTAAATGGACTTTCGGAAATCTTTGCTTTCTTGGAGCAGATTGTTCCAGTATTCGAGTAACGGTCTTTCGCTTATCTATTTCAGTGATGAATATGCCTTCCGTCAACGTTCTCGGCAGTGCACCACGGCGGCTTCACCACGCAAGCCGAGATGAGGCAAATGAAGCCCAGTTCGACCGAAGAACTGTGCAAACACACTTTGCAATTCACCTTGCAAGCGCGCGATTTGTCGAATGTGAAAGGTCCCGAACTAGAAAAATGGGTTGAAAAGGACGGAGTAGAATGATTGAGCCGCTCCTCATAAGCCACACATTTATATGGTGAATGCTGAGCGATGCTTGAGATGGTTTGAAGAGCGGCCCCACAAAACATCGATTACCTGAAATAAAGGGATTTTGACTGATGAATCACGTTGTAGCCTGTGTGGGCTGGGATTGCGAATCCGTGGCGAACGATACCTGCCATCATCCAAAGTGCCAACGGTGAAGTACAGAGGAGGTGATCTGACACTATGGGGGTATTTTCGTGGTTAGGATTGTGATCCATAATTGCGCTTAAGGAACTGGTAAATGCGAAAGGAGGTGAACAAATTTTACCACAGTGTGTACTGCATGCAGCAGAACAGTTCGAGGGCGATGAGTGATTTTACCAGCAAGACAACGCATAATGCAATATTTCTGATTCATTTGTTTGTGGACATTAACATTTCTGAAATGGGTTGGCCGACCCAGAGTACCGAGCTGATCCCAAAGAAATATCTTTGGAAAGAGTTGGAAGGTTGACTTCGCTCCAGACCCCAGCATCCTATATCACAACCTTCTGCGGTCTCGGGTTTTGAGGAAGAATGGGCTACCACTCCTACGCAAATTTTCTGGCACCTCATTGAAAGTGTTCTTTGCAGAGTTCAAGTCTTCATAAATGTGCATGGTGGACACTGATAGGTGTTCACATACTTTTAACCAGATACTACACGTTCGTCCAAGTGCAGTAGGTTGCACCTGATGTAGTTTGGTGTGTCTGACAGATGAACTGTTTGGTTTTTTGCGTTGGTCGGGGTTTTCCTGTTTGCAGCCAAGTACCTCGTTGACCTCACATTGGTTCATAAGTGTGAGTCCCGAATATTTTCCGAGACTTTGCTCCAGCTTTATTCCATAGACTTTTGCTTTGTTCTATTCTTCCCTTCCTTTTCTGCCATGTTGCTGCTGACTGCTTCGATTTTGTATAGATCTTTGTCTGGAATTGTTCTTTCGATGAAGCTGTACTCTTAGAGAAAATGTTTTAGGTGACCTCTGCTGATAATTTGACTAAGGGGTGCTGGTATTTACTGAGCTATGTATCTTGGTAATTGCTGTACGTGAGCGACTCTGTTTATTTCGGATATCATATAGCTACTGACCAAACGTATACTCATGTCCAGAAAAAACAGAACACAGTGAACCATGGGAGGTAGGACGTTCATATTCACAGGACGTTGCAGTAGTATGTTCTCCAGAAATGATTAGCATTTGAACTACGTCGGCCGGCGATTTCAAGGTAAACGTCGACATCACGACGCAACGCCACCTACCGGTAAAATGTGCCTATGGATCTCGTTGTCGCTGTAAACCGATGATAATAGATCTGTGTAATCTGAGCAGACGTGCGGGATTTCTCACAGACGTATATGCCTTTCGTAAGGTCAAATCAATGAGCCTGAAAGAGGGCGCGTTATTGGCATGAGAGGACGTAATGCTTCCATCCGGCAAAATACTACTCGTGTGGAACGAAATGTTTCGGCAGTGCAACGGGCGTATGCAGAATAGTTCACAGAAGGCCGTAGAACACGAGGAAATGGGTCAGGTTGCACCGCCCAGACCACCCCCGGAAAGATCGACACCTCAACCTAATGTCATTGCAGGAGAGATCTGCGTCGTCCTCGGCTAAAAAATGATTCAAATGGCTCTAAGTACGATGGGACTTAACATCTGAGGTCATCAGTCCCCTAGATGTAGAACTACTTAAACATAAATAACCTAAGGACAGCACACACATCCATGCCCGAGGCAGGATTCGAACCTGCGACCGTAGCAGCGACGCAGTTCCGAACTGAAGCGCCTAGAAGCGCTCAGCCACATCGGCGTCCTCGGCTATGGTGTAACAATGAAACAGTGTGCACACTATCAGCAGGGACAGTCCGTCCCTTTATTACGGCATCGGTTGAGTCCACATCTCCGCTTACCTTTGATGAATGTGTAGAAACACGCTAGACGGCAGTGGTGTGTGAACGACGTCGCTGGCGACAGGAATGGCACCATAATGTTTTCGGACGAATCCAGGTTCTCTTTTTTTGAAAATGATGGCCGCATTTTGGTTCTCCGCAGACCGGGGGGGGGGGGAGTAGCATCACAGTAACTGCTTTCACACTAGACGAACAGCACCAACTCAATGCCTTATGGTGTAGCGCGCTACTGCGTACAATCACAAATCGCAGTTGGTGCATGTCCAGGCCACTGTCACCCATGTGACCTAAGTGAATGACATACTACGACCTGTAGCATACAGTTTCTGCACAACACCCCAAATGCCATTCTTCAGTAAGACAATGCATGAGCACATGTTTCGGCTCGAACACGTGTCATCTTGGTGGCACAGGATGTCAGCCTTCTGCCCTGGGAAAGCCAGATCACCGGACTTGCCGCCAATCGAAAATGTATCGGATATGGTGAAACGAAGAGTGCAGGACTGTGACCCAATGCCAACCACCACAGATGAACTTTGGAAATGAAAGCAGCATGGATGGATATTGCACAGGACGAAATTTGCGCCTTATACGCATTGGTGCTTCAACGCATGGAACAAATTATCAAGGCCCATGGCGAACACGACATATTCTGAAGCGAGGTGACTGAAATGTTAATAATTTCTGGAGAACTCACTAACGTACAAGTCCTATGAATACGAACATCCTCTATGTAGTCGTTCAAGATATTCCTTTTTTTTGTTTTTTTTTTTTTTGTAACAGGTGTGTAATTTTTGTACTGCTTTTGGATTTTTCAAACTGTTTTGTTGTATGCTGACTGTAGTTTAGCCAATAATTTGTTCTTCCGCTCAAAATTCTACATATCTACCAATGTTCAGAAGTCCCGTCTTATTTCGGTTTAATTTGTTTCATGTTCTGGCTTCATAATTCCTTATGATTTAACGCGCTTCTTCCCTCTCATTTTCTTCCATCCCCAGGAATCGCACGTATGTGGTCCGTGTATGCTTGGCATATGATCTTCTGATCACACATTTGTAATCCATAAAGTTGTTGCCCCAGGGTAAAGAGAAAATCATCAACAGCTATTGCATATAGCGCTAAGGAGACGGGGTAATCTTGTCGTACCGAATTATTAATTTGTAGTAGTCTACGTACTTGTCCGTTTACCCTGTGTCCGGACATGCCAATTTTGGGAGGTTCTTTGCTGTGTCAGTTACTTTTTGGGAAGTTCAATGCTTTCACAGTCTGGAAAAGACAAATGGTTGACTTTATCAAAGGCTTTTTCGATGTCAAGCGATATGATTGCGCATTGCAAATAGCGAGCTTCTACTTTTGTTCTGATGCCTCTGTAATCAGTTAAAGTTTGGTGTATCAGCCGATCTTCCTCCACACATGCCTGGTATGTTCCAGTTATAGTGCTGACAACTGAACTGAATCACAGTGTGATCCGCATGAAAATTTTGTAGTCACTGTTGAGCAGTGTTACAGGTCGAAGACTCTGACTGTCTTTCCTCCTCGGTTTTTGGCAATTAGGACCACACCACTGTCCCATCCACAATTATCTCGAGATGCATATGTAAGCAACAGGGCCGTATAAACATTTTTAGTTCTTTTCAGTAGCACCAACTACTTTCACGGTTAGCTCTGTTGCGAAGTGTTCTTCTTCCTCTGGATTTTTTTTTCGTTGTCATATAATAACTCTCTGTGTCTTTTCGTCCGTTGCTATGCTGGTTGCTAGTTCTGTAATGTAACTAAGGATTTCTTCTTTTTTTCAGCTTGTTTGTTCAGTAGCATCGTGCTTGTACACTGTGTTGACAAAGTCATGGGACACCTGCTAATATCACGTCGGGCCTCTTTTTGGCCGGCATAGCGCAACAACTCGACATGACATGGACTCAATAAGACGTCGGAAGTCCCGTGCAGAAACAATGGTCCACACTGCCTCCCTAGCTGTCCATAATTGCGAAAGTGGTGGCGATGAAGTATTTTGTGCACGAACTAAACTCTAGATTACGTCTCATAAATGTTCGATGGGATTCATGTTGGCTACATAATTCGCTCAAATTGTAAAGAACTTTTTCAAACCAATTGCCAACGACGATGGACCGGTGACATGGCGCATCGTTATTTAGGGACATGATGTCCATGAATGTCTGCAGATGTTTTCCAACAAGCAGAACACAGTCAGTTAATGCTCGGTTCAGCTGGACCAGAGGACCCTGTCCACTCCATGTAAACACAGCTCACATTATGAAGCCACCACCAGCTTGCTAAATTCAGTGTTGAAAATTTGGGTCCATAGCTTCGCGGGGTCTGCACCAAACTCGAATCCTACCATCAGCTCTTACGAACTGAAATCAGAACTCACCCGATCACACGGCGATTTTCCTGTCCTTTAGGCCCCAACCTATACTGTCACGAGCCCAGGAGAGGCGCTGCAGGCGCCGTCTTGCTGTTAGCAAGCGCATTCGTGTCGGTCGTCTGCTGCCATAGACCATCAACTTCAAGTTTCGCCGCACTGTCCTAACGTATACGTTCGTCATATGTTCTACATTGATTTTTGCTGTTATTTCACGCAGTGCTGCTTGTCTGTTCGCACTGACAACTCTACGCAAACGCCGCTGCTCTCTGTCGTTAAGTGAAAGCCGTCCGTCGTGAGAGGTAATGCTGAAATTTGGCATTCTCGGCACACTCTTTACACTATGGATCTCGGAATATTGAATTCCCTAGCGACTTCCTTAAAGAAATGTACCATCCGTCTAGCTTCAACTGCCATTCGATATTCAGAGTCTGTTAAATCCCGTTGTGCGGTCATAATCACGTCGCAAACCTTTCCACATGAATCCCTTGTGTACAAATGACAACTCCGCCAATGCACTGGCCTTTTATACCTCGTGTACGCGGTTATACCGCCATTTGTACACTGTGTGATCAAAAGTATCCGGACACCCCCAAAGACATACGTTTTTCATATTAGGTGCACGGTACTGCCACCTACTACTAGGTACTTCACATCAACCATCTCAGTAGTCATTAGGCATCGTGAGAGGGCAGAATGGGGCGCTCCGCAGAACTCACGGACTTCGAACGTGGTCACGTGATTGGGTGTCAATTGTGTCATATGTCTGCACGTGAGATTTTCACACACCGAAACATCCCTAAGTACACTGTTTCCGATTTGACAATTAAGTGGAAACGTGAAGGCTCACGTAGAGCGCAAAAGCGTACGCGCTGACCTCGTCTGTTGACTGACAGAGACCGCCGACTGTTGAAGAGGGTCGTAATGTGTAATAGGCAGACATCTATCCAGACTATCACACAGGAATTGGAAACTGCATCAGGATCCACTGCAAGTACTATGACAGTTAGGCGGGAGGTGAGAAAACTTGGATTTCATGGTCGAGCGACTGCTCATAAGCCACACATCGCCCTGGTAAATGCCAAACAAAGCATCTATTTGTGTATAGAGCGGAAACATTGGACGATTGAACAATGGAAAAACGTTGTGTGGAGTGACGAATCACGGTACACAATGTGGCGATCCAATGGCAGAGTGTGCGTACGGCGAATGCCCGGTGAACGTCATCTGCCAACGTGCATAGTGCCAACAGTAATATTCGGAGGCGGTAGTGTTATGGTGTGGTCGTGTTTCTCATGGAGGTGGCTTGCGCCCCTTGTTTTGCGTGGTACTATCACAGCACAGGGCTACACTGATGTTTTAAGTATCTTCTGGCTTCCCACTGGTTGAAGAGCAATTCGGGAATTGCGATTGCATCTTTCAACACGATCAAACACCTGTTCATAATACAAGGCCTGTTGCGGAGTGGTTATACGACAATAACATTCCTGTAACGGACTAGCCTGGACAGAGTCCTGATCTAATTCCTATAGAACACCTTTGGGATGTTTTGCAATGCCGACTTCGTTCCAGGTCTCACCGACCGACAACGATACTTCTCCTCAATTCAGAACACCGTGAAGAACGGGCTGCCATTCCCCAAGAAACCTTCCAGCACCTGATTCAACGTATGCCTGCGAGAGTGGAAACTGACATCAAGGCTAAGGGTGGGCCAATACTATATTCAATTGCATCAGTACCGATGGAGGGCGTCACGAATCTGTAAGTCATTTTCAGCCAGATGTCCTGATACTTTTGATTACATAGTGTATATGTGCACATCGCTATCAAATGACTTTGTCGCCTGGGTGCAATTATCATATCTGTAAGTAGTTTCAGGTTTCTTTTTTTATTTTCTTGTATAACGTGATACATTGATGCCGTTTCTTGGTGTACAACTTTTTGAAAATGCTTTGTTAATTAGCATAGACTTTGCTATTACTGTTGCATCAAGTTTTAACTAGTGTCTCAGACGCTTAAAATAAAATTCGGTTTTCTTCTGGTAGAGACAGTTTTCGCAAGCGTAAACAAATGAAATCGTATGGCATTGTTGGCGGGGATTCCTCATGGTTTATATTATAGCTGGTTTTGTAAACTTCATCCACCAGTTAATACTGTAGCTGAATTGTACGCTGGGAACTTTCTTTCTTTTCTACCCAGATATTATGAAAGGCAGCACAGCGTCTTGTGTCTTCCAGATGAGCTAAGTTTAATTTTCACAATCCTCTTGCTCTGTAGGTTCCTTCTGTCTATAGTACATACGAACGCCACATTATCTGAGATTATGGTTGGCCATAGCTATGACTGCAAAACGTGTTCCCTTAACCTGTATGTTGCATACATTCTGTCAGTACAGCTAGTCATCTTATTTAAGCTCTAACTTATGAAGTGGATGTAACACTCTGATGTTGTTCTTCAGTACCATGTATGTCTGGATGTCTGATTTTGGACCCGGTTACACTGCAAAAATCACCTAAAATATTATTTGTTTGGGATGGATTGTAAAAATGGGACTATCTAATCGTTGAAAAACGCTCCTCTGTTAATTTTTCCTGTAACTGAAGAGCAAAGAAATTAATTAATCTTATATTACAGACCATGCCGGCTGTACCTCTACTATTCGGCATTTCTCTATGTTTGTTACTATGACCCCTTCCCTAGTCATAATCACTGTTCCAAGTTCGTTGTCATTTCTATGATATACTGAGGACCATTAGCCCTAAATTCGATTCAAATAAGAAAGTCACTTCTTACAACATTATGATGTCCGTATCAGCTTATAAGGCACCAGTCCTTGAAATCTAAGAACCTATAAAGCCGCATTACTTTCGATTTTCGTTAAATCGTTGGTTTTATCCAAAAACGTATCTGAACTCATTTGTTTGGTATTCACAACCCTAATAGCACATTAATTTTTAAAGAAAGATTATTTCTTTGTTACTCATATTATCTACACTATTTATTTAATGTTCACCTCTCACAGCGGACTGCCCTGTTATTGCCATCACTGTTTCCATAGGCTGTGGCTCTGGCTACTGAGGAGCTCGAGGCCGGCACCACCGTCACGGTGAGCGGCTGGGGTAGCCTTCAACCTGGGGTGGACTACCCGGAGCAGCTGCACGCCGTCAACACGACTATCATCGACCGTTCCTCCTGCAACGACACCTACGAAGGAATAGTCACAGAGAACATGATTTGCGCTGGTGAGCCAGAAGGCGGCAAAGACGCTTGCAATGGTGACAAAGGTGGTCCCCTGGTTGCGAACTCCACGCAATACGGAATCGTCTCGTGGGGCTATGGCTGTTTTTACCCACCATACCCAGGAGTGTACACCAACATCGTTTCCCTGCGCTCTTGGATTAACGAAACAATTGGTGTCTAATTGTCTGCTTTTCACATTCAAAAAGTTGCCTTCTGTAACCATACACACATTGAGGCATACAAACGTGTACATGGCCAAGAATTGTTTTAGACATGTACCTTCAGCAAAGTCCAGGAGATTTTTTATTTGATTTATGAAATTATTTTGCGCCTGAGCCCTCATTATCAAATAAAAGAAACGCTGTCTTTTCCCAAAGATCAGCCTCAGTAGAGTACGCAGGTGTTAGGGTAGGTTCTCTAAATAACAAAAAGAAGAACTATAACAGGATGCCAATGCACTGACAACACACTAATGTGAAATGAATTTTAATTCCACCTTTCTTTTTTTCGTCAAAAAATAAATGGAAGTTAGCAGTTCTTGATGACTAGAAATTAGTATAACATCTACAATTAAGGAAAGGCGAGGGAGTCATTTAATCCTATATGTATATACCTGAAATAGTGACTCACTCAATTTCATTTTCATGAAGTCACTTTTGCAAGAGCAATCCGCGTTCAGGAAGGGCGTACCTTGACACAAAATAAACCAAAGAAGCCTCTTTTATGAGATCAATACGTTTAAACGCAGAAAATTCAAAAACAAACTTATTTATTAGGTGTTGATGAAATGAACAATGCGCAAAACCAGAAAGGAACGTTTTAGCCAAAAATATAAGAACGCAGTGACATATCCAATGTTACACAATATAGATTACATGTGCCGAATTTAAACAAATTCATAGATGTCAATAAATTATGTCAGACGTGAAACTTAACAAAATTCTTCTCGCAAGGTGGAATTTACTAAAATACTATAGCGTGTTAGGTATGCTTTTCCTGCAGTAGGCATTCTTGTGATTTTAGTTTTATGCGATAGAAAAACATTCATGTAAAGGATACACCATATTGCCAGCAAGAAAAGAAAACACATAGCTATAAAATTCGAAAGAAGGTGTTAGATCTTTCGCTCTATTTTTACAGCATAAAATGATTCTGTAAGAGATTATTTCTTTACTCGTTATAGTTTGATTTTATTCTCATATAATACTTAGCTGCAGGTTTAGGAATCGTAGTCAGAAAAGAGCGCGTTTGGTGACGTAAAACCGTGTTATTTTTAGCTATCCATGCAAAGAAATAGTTTGCATGGTAATAATAACCACACTAAATACATAGACTGCAACTTCCACTTACAAATATTGAAATGAGAAAAACAATATAGCACTGATAGCGTGCAATTTTTGCATCATCGAACTGACCGATTTCAACTCATTTATAGGCTCAGAATCGAACAAACCTAACTTCGTTATTATAGAAATGTAGGGTTTCGTACTATATTACTCAATTAAAGAGGAGTTTGTCCAAATAACATTTTTATAGAACAAAAAGTTACAGGAATGATACAACCTTACATTTCCGAGGCTTGAAGAAGAAGAAGCACGAACTGACAGTTCTAGTGTTTTAAAAAGAACCAATCGAAAAATTCTGTTTCATAGGTATTTAGTATACAAAGATGAACTTGATTTTCTGCTTAAAATAAAAAGTTTTTTACAAGCGTTACTGTTTCGACTCATGTATCATAAAAAGTATGTATCAAAGAGTAATTTCAAAAGCAAGGTAGTTCATCTTCCTGTGAATTGTCATCTCCTTCCAAAATGAAAAACGTATGGCAGCAAGTAATATACAGATGTTCAGCTATGTCATCAGAAGCCCACCTGGAAATATCATTAAAAATACTAGCAAAAAATGTTAACCAAATTTTACAAAATGAAGGCAGCAAGACCATGGAAATAACGTGGGAAAAGAACACATAATGCAAACTGGTTAAGGGTTAAGCGATGTTTTTAGTAATATCTGACATTGTAGGGTGAACGAGAAACAGTAATCTGCATAACATGTTGTAATTTTTAATATTGTTCAGCGCAATAAAACATAAAATTGCAACTTTATGATTCCAAGTTTCTGTTGGCTAACAATCATCCTCACATCACGCTTACTAAAGAATCATACTAAAGAATTAGCATATAAGTACAATTTTGGCCACAAAACCATGGTTATTAAGTGTTATTGAGATCATGCTTACCAAAGAAACAGTTGGCTATAACATCATCGTTACTAAGTGTAGCTCAGACCTAAAGTTGCGTGTCCTACAGGCATTAGATTGCAGCTTCTCACGCATGATGAGTTATTCTCAGATCGCTGTGTTTGTCACATCTGAGTAGTAATCGTTTTGAGACTGATATTAGCGTCCTCTATGTTTTCATATTCTTATGCAATAAGTACTTTAAAACATAGGCATTCCTTAATACAGTTTTGTTAAGTTACTATTATACCACTATCAATGGGATTAAGTTTCTCTTGCTCTTACACCGACCACCCTAACTGGTTCTAACAGAATTTGTAGAATCTAAACTCTCTTAGCTATGTAAGTAATCTTTGCTATCATGCTCACAAGCAAGAGGCAGGTCCTAACTTGTGCCACTAGAGAGTCATGTAATTATATTTCATTATACGAAAAGTAACACCAGGTAAGAGTACAGTGCACGACATATCATATTACTTGCGCAATCGAACTGAAGGCATTAAAGAACTTTGGACATTACCCCCTAGGGGGCTCACGGTTCTTTCTTTTGTTAGTTCGTGCGTGGTGCACACGGGGCCCCAAGCTATTGCAGCCAATGCCTCCTTCGCTTGATCCATTTCCTTCAAGCCACTTTCTCTACCTCTCGTCACTCCTTCCGCATTGTCCCCTCCTTTCCCTCTCTTGGCCTTCTGACTTATGTCGACCTGGCTATCCACCTGGTTTCCTGTATTGGTTGCAATTTTGATCCTTTCGTCTGTTCTTTCATCCTTTTTTGTCTTTTAGACCCCAACTTGAAGTTTGACCTCCATTTCAAAATTTCCTTTTTTTAGTGTGAGCCATTTGGGGAAAATCTCCCTCCCTAGCATCTATGGTGCAGATTCCTCCCCCCCTTCCTTCTCCTCTCCCTTCCCCACTGTAGCTCCCTTCCACCCTGCTAGGTCACCAGCACGTGTAGCCAGTCCGTGTGAGGATCTGTTATGAACCCGTATGGCTGAGCCCTGTGACAACATGTGGATCACACTACTGATACCTAAGCTGCCCCATCAGAACTCGCGGCAATGGCTGCCATGCCAGACGGTCCTTGCTGTGGCTGGGTGGCGCCCATGGAGAGAGCCCCTGGATGGACAGGGTTGTATCAGGACAGATGCTTGGTGTATGAAGTGCATCAAGCTGCAAAAATCAGGCAGTTCTCAATTGGCCATCTCTTCGAATGGTGAAGGATCATGAATGCTGCTTCATATGACCAGCAGCCTTCCCTTCCCTGGCTACACCATCGGAGGAGGGCAGGCCCGCGATCTTGGGATGAAACATTTTTCCTATTTCCTCATCTGTACTAGGACAGACGGGGACACATCCACTGCCAAAAAGCCATTACTTTTGTGGAGAATATCGAGGAAAAGTTTGGTGGAGTCGGGCTCCTTGTAGGTCAAAGCTTCTTCTGCCACCCAATCAGCAGCTCTTTGTGCCTGTGATCGTCTTCGCAGTATCCTAGTGTCTATTACGCCTCACCAATCTCTGAATTTGCTCCAGGTAGTGATTTTTCATATGGACCTCATCCTGCAAACAGATAAGGAACTCTGGGCTAATCTGGAGTGGCGTGGTGTTCAGTTTGTTCGACGTATGCAGAAGGGTCACAAAGACAACTGCACCGGTACTGGCATCTTCAATCTGGCTTTCGAGGAGGATACCCTCTCGTAGAAGGTCAAGGTTATGTGCCACAGATGCGGCGTGAAGCCATACATCCCTCCACCTATCTGATGCTTTTGGTGCTTGCGTTTTGGGCATATGTCTTCCCACTGTACGGCGGACCCTCTGTGTGGTGGCTGTGGCCACCCACCCTATGAGGGAAGCCCCTGTGTTCCGCAACCTGTGCATGTCAGTTGTGCTGATCGCCACGCCCCTCGCTCGCTGCATTGTCTGGCTTACAAGAGAGAAAAAAAGATCCAAGAATACAACTCCCTGGATTGTCTGTCTTATGCCAAAAGTAAGAGAGATTTCATCCAGTTTCACTATCTTCAGCTGTTGTCTCTGTTACTTCATTTCCTCCCCCTACCTCTTCCTCACCCAAGCCCCATCCTCCTCTACCCTCCCCCTGCCCTGCAGTTTCCACGACCTCCCATCCAGGAGCTGCTACCCCTCCCCAGCTGAAGAAATGTCCCTCTTCTTTGGCATCTGCTGTCGATTGGGCTCTCTCCTTGGACCCCTCTCCCTGGCCAGAAGACTCTTACCACCAATCTGCCACGAGACACACCATCTCTGTGCCTCGAGGTCACCTAACCTCTTTTGGTTCCAGGTCTTGCAGAAGCCTGTACTCCCCCTGTGCCCTCCTCCACCTCAGAAAGAGAAGAAGAAGAAACATAAATCCCAAGACAAGACCACCCCGGTGCCCCTGGAGGTGCCATCTCCCACCTCACATCTTATTTATGGATGTCACCCCATCCTTGTCCGTGATGGGCTACTGACTGAGTGACATGATCTCTCCTCGGCTTCTTTATGTCTAACCTGGAGTCTCGCTACATGATCATCCAGTGGAATTGCAACAGATTCTATCCTCACCTACCGGAAATGCACCCTCTTGTCTCCTCCTATTCTGCATTCTGTCTTGTTCTTCAAGAAACACATTTCCATGATGACATTCTCCAACATTTTGTGGCTATCGGGTGTTCTATTGGAACCATGCTGGTCACAGGGCATCATCTGGTGGGGTCTGCACTTTGATTCGCTCCACTGTCCTTAGCGACTTGATCCCCCTACGTACCAACTTGAAAGCAATAGTGGTTCGAGTGCAAAAAACTCAGGCAATCACCATTTGCAGTGTCTACCTCCCTCCAGGTAGGCCACTTCCTTATGTTGCACTGTCTACCTTAATCCAGCAACTCCCAGCCCCATTTTTCCTCCATGGGGACTTCAATACCCACCATCCACTGTGAGGGAGTGTCACTTCAATGTGTAGGGATATCCTAGTTGACCAACTTATTACGGAAATCGATATGTGTCTTCTCGATGATGGTTCTGCTACCCACTTCAGTGTCACTAATGGCACCTTCTCTGCTGTTGATCTCACGCTCTCCTCCCCTACCCTAGTGGCTTCCCTACGTTGGTCATCCCATGATGACCTTAGCGACAATGACCACTTTCTGTAGTATTTTCCTGCTACCTCCAGGCAGACAGGCTCCCATGTTGGCCTTTCTGCAGGGCCAATTGGCCTTTATATACATCCGCTGTACACTTTGACACCTCCCTCTCGAATTCCATTAATGTAGTCATGCAAGGCGTCTCTGCCACTATTCTTCATGCTGCTGGCACTGCTGTCTCCTTATCCACATGTCCCCCTCGTCGTCGACCGGTACCATGGTGGACCAAGGATGTTGCAGTCGCTGTCCAGGACCGCCAACAGACGCTGCAGCGATTTAAGCGGCACCCTTCCAGACCAACTTCCTCTCGTTTAAGCTTCGCCGTACTAAGGCTCGTTATCGTCTTAAGAGGAGTAAAAAGGAATGCTGGGAGTGCTATGTTTCCTCACTGGGGACGTATGCCTCTTCCCTGAAGATTTGGTCCAAGCTCTGTAACCTTCTGGGCCTGCAGTGACAGTCAAATGTCCTTGTTCTTAACCTCCAACGTGCTCTGTGCGTAGATCCATTGGTCCTCACAGTACACCTCGTGACTCCCTTTGCGACAGCATGAGCATCCACTTCCTACCCTACTGCCTTTCTCTGACAGAAAAACAGAGTTGAACAGATCCCCCTTTGTACCATCCCGCACCACACTGAGCCCTATAATGAACCCTTCGCTGAATGCGAATTGTTGCAGGCTCCCTTATCTCTTCACAAGACACGGCCCCAGCCCAGGATTCCATCCACAACCAGATGATCCAACACTTGAATATTCCCAAGAGGCAACATCTACTAAGGGTCTTCAACTGCATTTGACTTACAGCTGCTTTTCCATCACAATGGCGAGACAGTACAGTTATCCCCGTCCTTAAGCCCAGGAAGAACCCAACGTTTCTAGACAGCTACCAAATAGCCTGATGAATGTACTTTGTAAACTGCTCAAACGAACGGTCAGCTTCCGATTATGTTGGGTACTCGAATCTGGGGGCCTTTTGTCCTCGTATCAGTGTGGCTTCTGGGCAGGACGATCTCCAATGACCTTTTACTACGACTGGAATCAGCCATCTGACAGGCTTTTACTCACTGCCGGCACCTTGTTGCAGTCTTCTTTGACCTACATAAGGCATACGACATGGCCTGGTGTCATCTCATTTTAGTTACCCTCCATGACTGGAGTTCCTGTGGTCCCCTTCCGAATTTTATCCGCAAGTTTTTATCCGTGTTAGAGTTGGCACTTCACTCAGTGCCCCTCAGATTCAGGAGAAAGTATCCTGTGCTAAGTGTCACACTCTTCTTCACTGCCATCAATGGGTTTGTGACCATTGTTGGGCTTCTGGTTACCCTGGCGTTGCATCTGATGTAGCTCCCACTTGGTAGCATCTGATGAGCACCAGCTCCAAAGCACCTTCCAGAAGGCCTCTGCGTGGGCCACCTCCCATGGCTTCCAGCTACCTCTCTCCAAAATGCAGGTTATGCATTATTGTTACATCCTGATCCAGAACTGTATTTAGGCGGCCAGCTTCTCTTGGGCTGTATCTATGATAACAAGCTGACATGACTGCTCTACATTCGCCACCTAAAGACTACATGTATGCAGAAGCTTAATGGTCTCTGCCTCCTGACCCACATATCTTGGGGTGCAGACCATTCCACTCTTCTCCATCTTTACTATGCTATGGTCTTGTGTAGACTAGGTTATGGTAGTCAGGTTTATCTGTTCACCATTTTGGGGTGTGCCCGACTATTAGTGCCTTTCACACTAGTCCTGTTGATAGTCTCCTCACAGAAGTGGAGATCCCTCTCTACACATGTGATGGAGCCAATCGCCATTCGCCGATTCCCTGACCATCCCATGTACCCTGTGCTCTTTGCCGATGAGGCATATCTCCCTCTGGACAACCACCCATGGGTGAGGTTACTGGTTGGCATGCATCTCACATCCCTCTGTTTGGATCTCCATCTCCACTCACTGGAATGCACCCCGTGTCTTTCCTACCATATCTCCCCCCCCCCCCCCTTCAGATGAAGCCTACACCACGGATTAAGACTGATCTATTCCAGGGTCCTAAGACCTCTGTCGCTCCTATGGTTTTCCAGTGTCTTGTATGTGCCTTCCTTGCAGAGGTCCAGAGTTCCAGGGTGCCATCATCTTGTACACTGTTGGTTGTAAGACAATCAATAGGGTGGGATACGCTTTCACGTTCACGGAAGAGCTTCTAACCATTCACAGAGCCCTCCTTTTTGTTTCTCAGGCCTCCCTCCACAGTGTTTTAATGTTTTTGTTCAGACTTAATGAGCAGTCTGTAAGCTATCGACCGATGCTACTCTCGACACCATTTTGTCTCTGCTATACATGACCATCTCTCTGGACTTGGCCATGTCGCCTGTTCTGTTGTCTTTCTCAGGGTCCCAAGTCATGTGGGCATCCTAGGATATGAACTGGTTGACCGTTTGGCTAGAGAAGCAGATACTTACCCCCATTTCCTTTCATAATTCCAGCTATGGATATGCAGATCTACGTCAAACCCCTCTTAGCCCAAAAGTGGAATGACATTTGGTGCGCTACTCCTCACAGTAATAAACCCCACACGGTCAAGGAGTCTACTGCAATTTGAAGGAGTCCACTGTTTTGTGCCATCTATGCATTGGTCATACCAGGCTGACCCATTGTTTCCTCCTACATAACGACCACTCCCACAACGTGGTTTTGGAGCCAGGCTGATGGTATCCCACATATTAGTGTCATGTCTCCTTCTTTCAGCCCCATCGTGCTAAGTATCGTCTTCCCGATTCCTTAAATTTAATATTAGCAGACGATTTATGGGCGGTAAATCTGGACCTCAGTTTCCTCTGTGAAAGTGGTTTTTATTTCGAGGTATAAGATTCTACTTTAGTCTTGGAGCAGGGGCAGTTTGGCTGTGGCTGGGACCTCTTTTACAGTCCTCTTGGTCTGTGACCCCACGACAGCCCCTTTCTTCCAGTTTTTAGATTTTGTCTCGCCTTTTATTTTACTGTGTGTGTTTAATGTTTATTATTTTATAATTTGACTCCTCTGCTGGTTCCATCCTCTTTTAGCAGACCCTCTTTCTTCTATAACTAACTTCGGATTCGCGGGACTGATGACCTCGCCGTTTCGTCCCACAACCCCTCTTAATTAATCAATCTATCTATCAATCAACTTTGCACTTTTTTGGTCGTCGTTCTTCTGACTGGTTTGGTGCGGTCCACCACGAATTCCTCTCCTGTGCTAACCTTTTCGTCCTCAATTATTTGCTAGAGGTATTCCCATCTCTGTCTTCCTCTACAGTTTTTGCCCTCTACAGCTCCCACTAGTGCGATGGAGGTCATTCCATCATGTCTTAACAGATGTCCTATCATCCTATCCGTCCTCATCAGTGTTTTCCACATGTTTCTTTCCTTTCCGATTCTGCACAGAACCTCCTCTTTCCTTACCTTATCAGTCCACCTAATTTTCAACATTCGTCTATAGCACTACATCTCAAATGCTTCGATTCTCTTTTTTTCCGGTTTTCCGACAGTCCATGTTTCACTACCATACAATGCGGTACTCCAGAAGCACATTCTCAGAAATTTCTTCCTCAGAGTAAGGTCGATACTTGATATTAGTAGACTTCCTTTGCCAGGAACGCCCTTTTTGCCATTGCTAGTTTGCTTTTGATGTCCTCCTTGCTCCGTCCGAATTGGTTATTTTACTGCCTAACTAGCAGAATTCCTTAACTTCATCTACCTCGTGACCATCAATCCTGATGTTAAATTTCTCGATGTTCTCATTTATACTACTTCTCATTACCTTCGTCTTTCTTCAATTTACTCTCAATCCATTCTTTGTACTCATTAGACTGTTCATTCCGTTCAGCCGATCATGTAATTCTTCTTCACTTTCACTCAGGGTAGCAACATCATCAGCGAATCGTATCATTCACATCCTTTCACCTTGAATTTTAATTCCACTCCTGACCCTTTCTTTTAATTCCATCATTGTTTCCTCGATGTACAGATTGAACAGTAGGGTCGAAAGGCTACGTGATGTATATTACTGGTATTACAGGTCGAGGTTTAACTATCTTGGATAACTTTTTTTATTCTGTCTTAATCAATACGTATCGCATCTGAGTAAGCGAGAATTTAGAGACCAGAATTAGGAACGAGCAAACAGAATTTGAAACGCATTAGATAGCATTTTATTAACGCAAAGAATCAGTGAGTGGGGATAATAAGCAGCAAGGAATCCTACGTAGCAGCGTAATATAGCTCTATGGATGGCAAACTTTCAAAGCAGAGATATAACCTTCGCAGTGCTAACTCGAAATGGTTATTTTACAGTTTTTTTGTTCTTATATGTCAGTATAGTTGCGAAGCATTGATATGTGTAGTACATGACTGTCATTGAGATTTCATCCGTGCAGTAACAATACTGGTGTATCACAAATTACATGTTTCATTATCTCTGCTGCTTCTTAGCTATTCGTGAGTCTGGAAGCTGTTCCTTAACTTAGGATAACACTAATTACATCCCTTCCCATTCGGTCGCGATTCCACAAAAACGTGGGCAAAACATGCAAATGGCCTTCAGCATCATGAAACAATTTCTTACAGTGCAGTTCACAAAGTCTAACTGTTGTTGACATTTTGTCAAAGAACGATTCTGGCGACTAATATTTATATTTTACAATTTTAGAACAGCCATTTCATATTCTTCAAATATTTCCGGTTTGTTGTCGCGACATGATAACGATAATTAATCATACATAAAGTTGCAGTTTTGCTTTACTTAACGTTTACAACATATTGAGCTCGAAATAATCCTAAAATGTGATTCGTTACGATGATGTGCAGAAATGTGTTTCGATACTTAGAGAGCATAAAATATAAATATACGAGTATTACATAAACGTGTATAGTGCCTCTTTTTCATTATCAAAGTGTTGTGATACATAATTTATTACAAAAGCTTAAGAAAAACAGCAAAAGCATCTTCTTCATTCTTGTAAATTAGTAGCAGAGGTGGTCAGATGAAGCACGAGATGCGGATTTCATTCAAATGGTTTGTCGTGTAATGAAGATACGCCTGTAGTTAGGTGAACAAGCGAAGACACGTCTTGGCTCTCCATTCCGTATCAGCTGGTGAAGTACGTGAAACAGTCAAAAACAGCAAAATCACTAACCAATAATATCTACCTACGATATTGCAGTACCTATGTTAAACCGAACTACGATGCGTATTTCTTTCGGAGATGTATGCCTGTCGGAAGAAATAGGCACTGCGGTTATTAGAGCCGTTATGAAATACATGAAATATATCCGCAGTTGTGAATATTGACTACCATCAGACGTATAATGGAATGGCGACATGGAAAATTTGTGTGAGACCGGGGCTCGAATACAGATTTTCTGCGTATCACATGGTTGACGACATATGGAAGTTTGGGTCCGGCCGTGAGACGGGCTCGGATAGCCAAATGGTAAGGTACCGCTCGCGATAAGCGGGAAATCCGAGTCCCGGGCCGTCGCTAATTTTCATAATTCATTCTATTCACAGCTGATGGCAATCAATATTTGCAATTGCGAATACATTTCATGTCAATAATACTTACATTCTTCATGTGGAAAAAATATGCTACTTCGTTACATAACAAGAGCAAGCAGAGCCATTTCCTTTTCTCTCCCTGCTGAAGCTAAATTAAGCTCTGGAATCGGGTGCATTAAGGATTGGTGGTCCCTTAGGATGTTAATTTAGTGACTCTCTTGTTTATTGTGTTTTCTCTCTTTTTGTTCATACATTTTCGCCAGCTAGATACCACTACAAGAACTCTTCAGCGTCATTGCAGTTTAGATTGGGACTTCTGCCATTGCATGTAACTCTGTCTGGAGTCAATTGATTCGCTGCACTCCAACAGCACTACAGTCGGACCGTTAGCGTCATAGTTAATTCTGACGCGAGCCAGTCCTCAGTTCAGATATAACCGCATAGTATAATAAAACAATGCAGTTGTTTACGTTCATATCTGGGACTGATTCAACACGCAAGATCACATATGAAGCGTCTACGTATTCTTAGCGGCTTGACGATGCAGCAAAAATGTAAGTTTGAATTAATTCTCACTTTTTTTAAGTCTCAGTTGGAAGATTTTTAATTATATGACATGTTTCGATCGCTCTGAACCATCTTCACGTCTAAATAGTTGTGTGAGCATCTCGTCTCGTATGCTCACATCCTCATATCAGAGTACTCTGATATGGGGTTCTGAACACACAATACCGGTTGCTGACGCAACTACTTAGATCTGAAGACGATCCAGGGCGATCGGAACACCTCATATAATTAAAAATGTGCAATTGAGGCTGAAAAACAAATAATTATTTTAAATAACAATACGGGTTGTGATTCTCTCAAGATGAATGTGTTGGCTGTGATGAAAAATGTAAATCTTTATGCTTCACCATTTAGCACCCCAGTTGACCCTTACACTCACTTTGTTAAAAATACACAGCTCTTACCTTCAAGATTTTACGTTTTAAAGTCTTGTTTATCCACAAATGTGTTAAGAATACATCGTTCTTTATGATTTATATCATTAAACTGCTATGTATTTTCCAAAGACCACCATCCTAACAACTACAACGGTTTACTGTTAACTAATATTTAACTGCTTTAGAGAAGAATATATTTATTCAAAATATGTAGACTTTCTTTAGTATTTCTTGCCCTTTTTGTACTTCAGGTAATGTAACGTTGTCTGAAGTCTCGGTTTCTTCCCATTTTCCAGACATGGAGAGTCCAGAGCGTGCTTTGTATTGTTTACATACCCTTGTATAGGGAACTCCATGTTCAGATCACTAATTTATTAACAGTGACCTACGTAAAGTACGAAACAAGTTCCAGAAACAATCTCCATCTTTGTCCGTTGGTCTATGCCATCATTCATTTTACAGTGCTTTATAACTTCCTATTCAAATAAACTTGTGAGGTTTTCAAGAACAATTTATCTACGTTTTGATAGGTACTATTACTTTCTATATAGGCATCATTACTTTGTATGGTAATCGATTAATACGTGCAAACACTGATGCAGGTAGAAAAAAAATCAAGAAAATTATTGTACTACATACATCAATGCTGTACAGTTAAGGAACAAACTCGCTTGTGAATAAAGAACCTTACCTATTTATATAAGAACTACATCTATAGCTATCTATTTGTAATAACAGAAAAAGTTGTCACTTCCTGTGAATCTCATCAATCAAAATATTTCTGTACCTCTTCGCACATTCCTTTTCTTCTTTCAGTAACTGGATACAACAGTAAGTATGCACTTACACATGGTGTCTCACTGATTATTTATAGGCCTAAATTCAACACTTGCCATTTGTTATTCCATTTGGCCAACTTAGACGATGTTTTGTATTTCCTATCAAGTACCTTCCCTCTACTACATACTTTTGTATTCATAATGAGGCGACGTCAAAATATCGTTTCTCCGGGACAGCTTTTCACAAAAGTGTGATTAAGGAAGACTAACATTTCGTTGAACGATTATACATGTCTTGTGAATGCTTGACAAGAGCATCACCGTCTGATCGTTTTCCTTTTTTGTTTAATTGGCCCTCACGATACCAAATTTTTGAAAATATTGTTATCTACTCAGTTAGTTCCTACTTAAAATTTTGAAAAAAAAATTATTGTTCCTAATCGACTCCTCTACCAAATTTTATAAATGTAATAAATTTTTCATTTAAACTTAACCAAAAAATTTTAGTCCCATTAGTAAGTTTCAGTTGCCACAAAGACATCATAGTCAATATTTTCAGGTTCAGGACCCAGGTAACACTTCAATATTTCTTTAAAAAGAATGTTGCGAGTAGAAGTCAACAGCAATTAACGATTTTCGCATTTTAAATTTTTTTAGTTTGTGTGTAAAGTACTTATTACTGAAAATGTGTTGATGTTGCTAAGAGTGTGCCGGAAGATACTTTCGTGTATGGAACCTACAAACACATCATAATCTGTCTAAAAAGAATGTTTTGGTGTAAGTCAACAGCACTTAATGAGTTTAGTTTCTTAAAATTTTTGGCGGGGGTGGACATAAAGTTCACCATCTTCGTAATGTGCACTGTGAAAAATGTGTTGGTATCGTAGGGCTAATATATATGGAGCGCATTGTGTAGGTGTGTGTATCGCCTTGTTAAAATCCTTCTCGAACAATGGTAAACCATCAGTCAGGCTGTTCGCTTATTCGCGCAATAAGTCCTCATAAATCAGTTAGCATCTCAAAACCCCCAACACAGGATTCTGTTCAGCGATATTAAGATTTGTTTTATATCAAAGGCCTGCAGAAACTGTTTTCATTTCACACTGGTAAAATTCTGTGCATTATTGGACGGAATACCTCCTGGCTTCCCAATGTGTGGGACATCCCTCTCTATGAACCAGAGAATTATTTGTACCCTATTAACACTCTTTAAGGCAACAATTTAACACGTTTAGAAAAAGTATTGGACATCTCAGTTGTTGTAATGAACTCGGGAAATTATTTTGTGACATCAGAAACCACGAAAATTACCAATAATTTCGCCCCACGCTTGGGGCCAAAAAAGGTTGTGGAGTCTAGAGAAACTATTTTGTGACATGTGATACCGGCCGCCCCATGTTGGGCGCCAAAACTGTAGTGAATTCAAGAAATTAAATGAAATCAAATACAAAGGGTACAAAATTAAGGGGTTCGTGTATGAATATAAATTGAATATAAAAGATCGCTTATATGTTCAAAACATGAAAGAAAAGTATTTATTATCGTGCTGTTTACACAAAACAAAACAAAATTATAAATCTCAGGGCCGATTTGACTTGGCGTGGACACGACCCAGTTATTAAGGGGAAAGAGGAGGGAACGAATCGTCTCACCATTCTTGTTATGGTTCGTCGTTTACTGCTGTCGGCGGCAGGCGCTGCGTCGGTGCGGCACGTCGCGTCGGAGCTGTGCTGTATGGGTTGGCTGCGCTCATCAGCAATCGCTGCTTTGCGGCGGGTCCCAGGTACGATCTCCGCGTTGTCTGCCCGTCGTCGGATGCGTGACCGAAGCTGTGCTATCTTGGCATCGGAAGGCGGATGTTGGCGATGGGTGGAAGAGCGCCATGTCCTCTCGCTTCCGCGGTGTCTCCACGACTCCCCCTTTTTCGCTTCTCATCCAACTCTCAGCTCAACTCCTCTTCGAAACGTTATTCCTTTCGGCATTGTCATTGGCGGACGAAATTTTCAATGTAGCCCAATGACAGATCGCCGTTTCATCGCCACGCCTCTCCGTGTGGGGTGGAAATTTTCTATCTGGCGTGGACTGGCGTGTGCTTCGTGAATTGGCATCTCTCTCACGACTTCACATTCTTAAGATGTTTTCCTGCATTCCGGGGCTGTTGGGAGAGCAGCTACACAACACTTCTTTATAACCACTCTCTCTGTGTGAGCACTGGACAGACTCATGTTTGGGCTCCGTCTCAAAATATGCCGGCGTCCGTCATTTACAAGGAATGTCCTCACTGTCGAGGAAAACATCTTCTTAAGAATGCTGGCTTCTTTCACACGCCTCCCTGTGCAAATACCCCACGCTTCTTTTTTTTTGTTTTGCATGCTCCTTCATGGGCCCGTGGTGTACTGGAATGGTTAGCATCCCTGGTTTCTAAGGCAGGTAAATTGACTGCCGCAAGTCCAGAAGAACTCAGATGCTTTCGTGCATGCATTCTTGGCGTTCCCTCCTAATGGTTCCAGACGTCCACCAGTTCTCGGTGCGCTTCTCGTTGTCAGAAAGGCCCTTCGCACCGTGTCCCTCTTTGAATGAGCCGAGGACGTCGGTCCGCTTCCCGCTGTGCGCTTCCAAAATGACGGCAGTGCCCCTCTTCTTGGGGGCTCGCCCCGGGGATGATGATGATGTTTGCTTTGTGGGGCGCTCAAATGCGCGGTTATCAGCGCCCGTACAAATTCCCAACCTTTGCTCAGTCCAATCTCGCCACTTTCATGAATGATGGTGAAACAATGAGGACAACACAAACACCCAGTTATCTCGAGGCCGGTGAAAATTCCTGACCCCGCCGGGAATCCAACCCACGGACCCCGTGCTCGGGACGTGAGAACGCAACCGCGAGACCACGAGCTGCGAACTCTCGCTCCAAGGAGTCCGGGCCCTACCTCCTCCATGGCCACTCGCAGCAACTTGGCGAAAGTGGCTGCGGTATTACATTATGTACTTAGCACTTGCATATGCCCATGGGAAAGGACCAGAGATGTCTGTAACAATGATTTACAAAGGTTTCTCAGAGATGACAGGATTTAATTCGGCCTTAGATCTGTAGTTCGAAGACTTTGTCTTCTGCAAAACATTCATTTTTGCGTAAGCTGTTATGTCCTCCTCTGCAGCTTGGGGAAATAACATCACACATCAATAATCGTAGCACAGTTCCCCCATCCCCTACGATTGTATAAAACGCGGTTTTCTTGGCTGTTCTCCAGAAAACAGACACAGGACTTGTGTTGCTGTGGACTGCAGCGATAACACATTACTGTCCATGATACAATGCCTAATCAGAGCTTCAGGTGAGTTAGCGCTAACTGTCTCTTCATCTCAGTGAACCTATTATCTCCATCTTGTAGCCATCCATACCTTTTTTTTTTTTGACTCATCAGTCTTCTGAATGGTTTGATGGAGCCCAACATGAATTCCTCTCCTGTGAAAGCCTCTTCATCTCAGAGTAGCAATTGCAACCTACGTCCTCACTTATTTGCTAGATGTATTCCAAGCACTGTCTCCCTCGACAGTTTTTGCCCTCTACAGTACCCTCTATTACCATGGAAGTCATTCACAGGAGTATTATGTACTATCTTCCTGTCTCTTCTCCTTGTCACTGTTTTCCACGTTTTCCTTTCCTCCGTGATTCTGTGTAGAACCTCCACATTCCTTACCTTATCAGTCCACATAATTATCAATATTCGTCTGCAGCAGCTAATCTCAAATACTTCGATTCTCTTCTGTTCTCATTTCCTAAATGTTCAAATGTGTGTGAATTCGTAAGGGACCAAACTACTGAGGTCATCGGTCCCTAGACTTACACGCTACTTAAACTAACTTATGCTAAGAACAACACAGACGCACATGCCCGAGGGAAGACTCGAACCTTCGGCTGGAGACCCGTTTTCTAACACTCCATTTTTCACTACCATACAATGCTGTGCCTCAATCGCACACTCTTAGAAATTTCTTCCTCAAATTAAGGCTCATGTTTGATACTAGTACACTTCTTTTGGACAGGAATGCCCTTTTTGAATGTGCTAGTGTGCTTTTGATAGCCTTCTTGCTCCATCCGTCGTTGGTTATTTTGCTACCTAGATAGTAGAATTCCTTAACTTCATGACCATAAACCCCCATATAAAGTTTCTCGCTGTCCTCATTTCCCCTACTTATTACTTTCGTCTCAGTCTATATTCTGCGCTCATTACACAGTTCAATCCATTCAGCAGATCATGTAAAGCTTCTTCACTTTCGCTCAGGATAGCAATGTCATCTGTGAATCGTATCATTGATATCCTTTTACCTTGAATTTTCATTCCAGTCTTCAACCTTTCTTTTATTTCCATCATTGCTTCTTTAATGTATAGATTGAGCAGTAGGGGCGAAAGACTAAATTATGTCTTGCACTCTTTTTAGTCCGAGCATTTCGTTCTTGGTCGTCTACTCTTATTATGCGCTTTTGGCTCTTGTATTTTGTCCATCTCTCCCTTTAGCTTACCCATATTCTCCTCAGAATTTCGAACAAGTTGCAACATTTTACACTGTCGAACGCTTTTTCCAGGCCGACGAATCCCATGAAAGTGTCGATTTTTCTTCAGTCTTGTTTCCATTTTCAGCTGTAGGGTTACAATTGCCTCTCTGGTGCCCTTACCTTTCCTAAGGCCAAACAGATCGTCATCTAACAAATCCCCAGTTTTCTTTTCCATTCTTCAGTGCATTATTCTTGTCAGTAATTTGGATGCATGAGCTGTTAAGCTGATTATGCGATAATTCTCGCATTTGTCAGTCTGAATGTCAATTTTACGAAAGTCAGGTGGTAAGTCGCCAGATTCACACGCTCTGCACACCAACGTGAATAGTTGTTTTCTTGCCACTTCTCCCAACCATTTTAGAAATTCTGATGAAATGGTATCTATTCCTTCTTCCTAATTTGATCTTAAATCCTCTAAAGCTCTCTTAAATTCTGACTCTAATACTGGATCCCCTATTTCTTCCCTTTCGACCCCTATTTCTTCTTCTATCACATCAGATAAATCTAACTGCTCATAGAGGCCTTCAATGTACTCTTTCCACCTATCATTTCACTCTTCTGCAACGTAGAGCTCCCGTTGCACTCTTAAAGTTACCACCCTCGCGTTTAATTTCACCGAAGGTTATTTTGACTTTCCTGTATGCTGTGTCAGTCCTTTCGACGATCACTGCTTTTTCGATTTCTTGACATTCTTCATACAGCCATTTCGTCTTAGTTTCCCTGCACTTCCTATTTATCTTATTCCTTAGTGACTTGTATTTCTGTATTCCTGAATTTCCGTGAACCTTTTTGTACTTCCTCCTTTCATCGATCAGCTTAAGTATTTCTTCTGTTACTCATGGTTTCTTCGCAGCTACCTTCTTTGTACCTATGTTTTCCTCTCCAACTTATCTGATTGCCCTTTTTATACCATTTCCCTTCAACTGTGCTGACTACTGAGCTATTACTTGTTGCTGTATCTATAGCCTTAGGGAATTTCAACTATATCTCGTCATTCCTTAGTAGTTCCGTATCCTGCTTATTTGGGTATTGTTTCTTCCTAACTAGTCTCTTAATCTTCAGCCTACTCTTCATCACTACTACATTGAGATCTTAGTTTAAAAATGCTCCTGGGTACACCTTACAATCCAGTATCTGATTTCGAAATCTCTGTCTGACCATGATGTAGTCTACCTGAAATCTTCTCATACCACTCGATCTTTTCCAAGTCTTCCTCCTCCTTCTGTGATTCTTGAAGAGAGTGTTCTCTGTTTCTAGCTGAAATTTATTACAGAACTTAATATTCTCCTGTAACATTTTGTTCAACTCCTTCCCCTACAACTGCACTCCAGTCCCCTACATGACTATGAGATTTTCATCTCCCTTTCAGTATCCTCATATATCCCCTCTCTCTATCTCTTCATCTTCAGATTGCGACGTCAGCATGTATACCTGAGCTATTGTTCTCGGTGTTGATTTTCTGTCGATTCTGATAAAAATAACCCTGTCACTGAACCGTTCACAGTAACACACTCTCTGCCCTACCTTATAACGAATTCTACTCGCGTTATACCATTTTCTGCTGCTGCTGATATTACTCTACAGGGTGTTACAAAAAGGTACGGCCAAACTTTCAGGAAACATTCCTCACACACAAATAAAGAAAAGATGTTATGTGGACATGTGTCCGGAAACGCTTAATTTCCATGTTAGAGCTCATTTTAGTTTCGTCAGTATGTACTGTACGTCCTCGATTCACCGCCAGTTGGCCCAATTGAAGGAAGGTAATGTCTTCGATGTTTGTGTTGACATGCGACGCATTACTCTACAGTACTAGCATCAAGCACATCAATACGTAGCATCAACAGGTTAGTGTTAATCACGAACGTGGTTTTGCAGTCAGTGCAATGTTTACAAATGCGGAGTTGGCAGATGTCCATTTGATGTATGGATTAGCACGGGGTAATAGCCGTGGCGCGGTACGTTTGTATCGAGACAGATTTCCAGAACGAAGGTGTCCCGACAGGAAGACGTTCGAAGCAATTGATCGGCGTCTTAGGGAGCACGGAACATTCCAGCCTATGACTCGCGACTGGGGAAGACATAGAACGACGAGGACACCTGCAATGGACGAGGCAATTCTTCGTGCAGTTGACATTAACCCTAATATCAGCGTCAGAGAAGTTGTTGCTGTACAAGGTAACGTTGACGACGTCACTTTATGGAGAGTGCTACGGGAGAACCAGTTGTTTCCGTACCATGTACAGCGTGTGCAGGCACTATCAGCAGCTGATTGGCCTCCACGGGTACACTTCTGCGAATGGTTCATCCAACAATGTGTCAATCCTCATTTCAGTGCAAATGTTCTCTTTACGGATGAGGCTTCATTCCAACGTGATCAAATTGTAAATTTTCACAATCAACATGTGTGGGCTGAAGAGAATCCGCACGCAATTGTGCAATCACGTCATCAACACAGATTTTCTGTGAACGTTTGGGCAGACATTGTTGGTGATGTCTTGATTGGGTCCCATGTTCTTCCACCTACGCTCAATGGAGCACGTTATCATGATTTCATACGGGATATTCTACCTGTGCTGCTAGAACATGTACCTTTACAAGTTCGACACAACATGTGCTTCATGCACGATGGAGCTCCTGCACATTTCAGTCGAAGTGTTCGTACGCTTCTCAACAACAGATTCGGTGACCGATGGATTGGTAGAGGCGGACCAATTCCATGGCCTCCACGCTCTCCTGACCTCAACCCTCTTGACTTTCATTTATGGGGCATTTGAAAGCTCTTGTCCACGCAACCCCGGTACCAAATGCAGAGACTCTTCGTGCTCGTATTGTGGACGGCTGTGATACAATACGCCATTCTCCAGGGCTGCATTAGCGCATCAGGGATTCCATGCGACGGAGGGTGGATGCATGTATCCTCGCTAACGGAGGAAATTTTGAACATTTCCTGTAACGCTGGTACGTTCTGTCGCTGTGTCTTTCCATTCCATGATTAATGTGATTTGAAGAGAAGTAATAAAATGAGCTCTAACATAGAAAGTAATCGTTTCCGGACACATGTCCACATAACATATTTTCTTTCTTTGTGTGTGAGGAATGTTTCCTGAAAGTTTGGCCGTACCTTTTTGTAACACCCTGTATACTCATCTGATTAGAAATACTTGTCTTCTTTTCATTTCACTTCACTGATCTGTATTATATCTAGACTGAGCCTTTGCATTTCCCTTTCCAGATTTTGCAGCTTCACCACCATGTTAAAGCTTCTGGCATTCCACGCTCCGACTCGTAGAACGTTATCTTTTCGTCGGTTACTAATTTTTTTTCTCATGCCAATCCCCTCTTGGAGATTCGAATGGGGAACAATTCTGGAATCTTTTATCAATGGAGAGATCATCATGGCACCATTTCATCTACGGGCCACATGTCCTGTGGATACACATTATGTGTATTTAAGGCAGTGGTTTCCATTGCCGTCTTCATTCTCATACCGGTTATGATTGTTGATTCTTCCGCCTTTAGGGACAGTTTCCCGCCCCAAGACAAGAGTATGTCATAAACCTCTGATTGCTCCTCCGCTCCCCTTGACAAGGCCGTTGGCAGAATGAGGATTTCTTATGCCAATATTCTTACACATATCTACAGTAAATAGTATTCCCAAAAAATTTTGTCTTGCAAATCCGTATCTTGTTCTTCGAATTTCTTCATGTCAGACAACTCTACAGGGTTAAGGGATAAAGCGTAAGCTACTATATCGTTCTCTTCTCTCACACAAATTATTTTAATACTTTGTTCCTGTATAATAAGTAAACGCTGGACTAAGCGCGCGTGTAATAGTTTCGCTTCCAAAACAGAGCTCAAAGCTTGCAAGTCAGTCATGAAGTTTTTTAAACACCTGTATGCTTGCCAGTGCTTCTAATTCAGTAGTTGCCTTGGCAAGTTCACAATCGGTTAATATCCTGCTGACAAAGTCAGCTGTTCTCACAGCAGGTTTTTTTTTTTTTTTTACCTCTGCCATCTCGAATTTAGAAAAGATAAGCCTCCAGCCCAACAGATCAAGAACCTGCCACCAAGCAGAAATCGTGGGACGTATCTGGGAGATATGATAGATATGAGTTTACCATTCCAGCCTTGATCTTATTGAAGGCCAACTGATCCTCAGCGGAGCAAATCCATGATACCCAGTTACGCAGCAAATCCAACAATAGTTCGAAATTCAATATTTGGTTAGGAACGAGATGACAGAAAGCTGTTAAATCGAAATATGCTTGCAGTTTCTTTTTGTCCGCAGGACAGGAATCTTCGTAACGGCTTGACTCTTAGATTTGTGCAGTAAGGTACCCTGGGGCGTAATGTGTCACCCGGATTTGATTCTTTTCTTGTCTAAACTGTGACTGTTGTAAATTAGCCTTGACCCATATTGTTGAAACTTGTCCAATACTCTACTTACCAATTCCATAAGCTCCTTGCAAGTTTGGATAGCGATCAAGAAGTCATCAATGTATAAAATGATTTTATCCAATACATTAGGACCTAACACATAATCCAACACTGCAATAAACACATCGCCATTCATATTCAACCAAAACGGCATAGCTCTAAACTGATAGCTGCGATATGCAAAAAAATAAATGCTCTATACTTCCATGAAGTCTCATCCAAAAGTAACTGCCAGTATGAAGACTTAACCCAACAAAATTTAAATATTTAACCACAATGGATCCACTGTATCTGCTCTTGGAAGTGTTCAAGCTGGGTTCTCATAGGTATAATTATTTTGTTAGTTGCTCTTGCGTCGACTGCTATTCTAATGTTGCTCCCAGCTTTAGCTACGGGTCACAAATGGTTGCAGCATTCACTTGAAGGCAGTTCAGTTACTTCCCCATTAAGCATTTTTTTAATCTTCTGTGATGCAGCTGCATGTTTTAACAACAGAATGGAATAATAAAGTGAACAGAATAGTTCAAAAGCTATGAATAACAATTGCAGTCTTTGATGACTCAGCGTTTATCTTCAGAATCCTTGTTATCGTCCTAGCAGGCCAACTCGCTGATTTTCAGTTATGTTTTAGTACTCAGACAGTTTTATTTCAGTCTAGTTCTATGTTGGACTCATTAATTAGTTCAAAATGCTACTGAAAGGTATTGCATTCTCCTCAGTTATAAATTCATATTTTATTTCCTGGCAATATTTGCAATGACCCAGATTTGTCCTCATGAAATCAGTTATCACTTCCCACCCATCAATTGACAGTGTGCATTACTCCGTGCAGAGGGCTACAGTTGCCTTCATCTCGCATAAGAAATTAATGTCAGTTATGTATTTCTCAATTAATATGGTGACTACAAGTAACATGTTTATCATTGCAATATATCTTATGGTCAGTGGAATGCGACCCTACCATTATACATTTGAGACTAGGTACCGTAAGAGATTTTACATTTGCTAATTGGCATGGAGGGCACAATCATCTTCTGACACAAATTTCTAATAAATCAAGGGAAACACAGTAGCCACAGCGTCCTACTACTGTAGGAATGTCTCTAACTAGAGCATATACAGTTGATTGAGACACAATCTGAGGCTGATTCTGAAAATTTATAGTAATAGCACGCAATTTCGCCCGAATTTTTCCCTGCCATTGGCATACATCCATTTTTTTTCTTTTTTGAGACATCAGTCTTATGACTGCTTTGTTGCAGCCCGCTATGAATTGTTTTCCTGTGCTCATCTATGCATCTCAGAGTAGCAGTTACAACCTATGACCACAATTATTTGCTGGACATACTCGTGGCTCCATTTTCCTCTATTGTTTTTATCTCCTACAGCAGCTTCTAGTATTCTGGAAGCTATTCCCTGATGTTTTGAGAGATAACATGTCATCTTGTTCCTTTTCTCGCGGATTTTGCACAGAACCTCCTCATTCTTTACCTTAGGAGTCCACCTAACTTTCACTGCCCTTCGGTACCAGCACGTCTCAAATGCTTCGATTCTCTTCTGTTCCGGCTTTCTTACATTCCATTGTTTACTCTAATAGAATGCAACGTATATGCACAGAAATGTCTTCCTCAGATTAAGGCCTGTGTTTGATACTACTAGACTTCTTGGCCGACGATCCCCTTTTTGCCATTGCTTTTCATGTCCTTCTTCCATTCGTCATGTGTTATTTTGCTGCCTAGGTAGCAGAATTCCTTAACTTAATGTACTTCTTGATCACCAATCATGGAAGTTCCGTTTGTCTCTGTAATCGTTCTTGTTAATTCTCATTATTTTCGTCTTTCTTCCATTTACTGTAATTCAATATCTTTATTCATTAGACTTTTCGTTCCATTCAACAGATACTCTAATTCTTTTTCACTTTCACTGCGGATAGCATTATCAGCAGATAATCTTATTATTGCTATCCTTTCATCCTGAATTTTACATAATTCCACTCTTGAATCTTTTGTTATTTCCGTCAATGCTTCTTCGATGTATAGGTTGAACAGGAGGGGCGAAGGACTAGGCCTCTGTCTTATATCCTTTTTAATCCGTGCACTTCATTCTTGGTCTTCCACTCTTGTTGTTCCCTCTTGACTATTACACATACTGTATATTATCCTTCTTCCACTATAGACTACCCCTATTTTTCTCTGAATTTCGAACATTTTGCTCCATTTGACGTTGTCGAACGCTTCTTCCATGTCGACAAACCCTAGCAATGTGTCTTGATTTTTTCTTTAGTCTTGCTTCCCTTATCAACGGCAACGTCAAAATTGCCTCTCTGGTGCCTTTACCTTTCCCAAAGCCAAACTGATCGACAGATAGCACATCCTCAATTTCCTTTTTCATTCGTCTGTGTATTATACTTATCAGTAACTTCGATTCATACGCTGCCAAGCTGATTGTGCTGTAATTGTCGCACTTGTGAGTCTTTCTGTCCTCGGAACTTAGTGGATGACGTTTTCCCGAACGTGCGGTGGTATATCTTCAGTCTCATACATCATACACACCAACGTGAATAGTCGTTTTGCTGTCACTTCTAGAAATGATTTTAGAAATTCCGATGGACTTTTATCCATCCCTTCTGGCTTATTTGATCTTAATCCGTCCAAATATCTTCTAAATTCTGGGTTTGCGACTGGACCCACTATCTCTTCCCGTCTGATATGAAAGGTCCCCTTTGAAAAATTTATGAATTACTGTGCTGATGAACCTCTTACATTACTTGATTTTCAAACAGGTGAGCAGAACTGAACGTACTCAGACATTTCGCTCTTTCCCTGTTCTGATCAACACTAAACTGACACACAATATTTTTAGCGCAACGCAATCTGACTTTCAATAATCCCTACAAAAGAATGGCCCTGACTAACATTAAACTATACCTTTCACAAATCACTTACCTCACAAAACGTGAGGAGAGGGGCTAGCGTAATTTGTTAATACAAACCATAAAAAATGCACGGAAGTATGTTTTTTAACACAAACCTACGTTTTCTTAAATGGAGCCCCGTTAGTTTTGTTAGCACATCTGAACATATAAACAAATACGTAATCAGTGCCGTTTGTTACATTGTAAAATGTTAATTACATCCGGAGATATTGTAACCTAAATTTGACGCTTGAGTACCACTCCTCCGCTGTTCGATCGTGTGTATCGGAGAGCACGGAATTACGTAGGGATCCGAAGGGAACGGTGATGGGCCTTAGGTACAGAAGAGACTGGAACAGCACATTACGTCCACATGCTAACACCTTTTTATTGGTCTTTTTCACTGACGCACATGTACATTACCATGAGGGGTGAGGTATACGTACACACGTGGTTTCCGTTTTCAATTACGGAGTGGAATAGAATGTGTCCCGACATGTCAGGCCAATAGATGTTCAATGTGGTGGCCATCATTTGCTGCACACAATTGCAGTCTCTGGCGTAATGAATGTAGCACACGCCGCAGTACATCTGGTGTAATGTCGCCGCAGGCTGCCACAATACGTTGTTTCATATCCTCTGGGGTTGTAGGCACGTCACGGTACACATTCTCCTTTAACGTACCCCACAGAAAGAAGTCCAGAGGTGCAAGATCAGGAGAACGGGCTGGCCAATTTATGCGTCCTCCAAGCCCTATGAAACGCCCATCGAAAATCCTGGCAAGGGTCAGCCTAGTGTCAATTGCGGAATGTGCAGGTGCACCATCATGCTGATACCACATACGTCGACGCGTTTCCAGTGGGACATTTTCGAGCAACGTTGGCAGATCATTCTGTAGAAACGCGATGTATGTTGCAGCTGTTTGGGCCCCTGCAATGAAGTGAGGACCAATGAGGTGGTCGCCAATGATTCTGCACCATACATTTACAGTCCACGGTCGCTGTCGCTCTACCTGTCTGAGCCAGCGAGGATTGTCCACGGACCAGTAATGCATGTTCCGTAGATTCACTGCCCCGTGGTTTGTGAAACCCGCTTCGTCGGTAAACAGGTAGAACTGCAACGCATTCTCTGTTAATGCCCATTGACAGAATTGCACTCGATGACTAAAGTCATCACCATGTAATTGCTGATGTAGCGACACATGAAACAGGTGAAAGCGGTGACGATGCAGTATGCGCATGACACTACTTTGACTCAGTCCACCGGCTCTCGCAATGTCCCGTGTACTCATGTGTGCGTTCATGGCAACAGCAGCTAACACACCAACAGCACCCGCTTCTCCTGTGACGGGCCTGTTACGGACCCGTTTGCGTGCTACGACCATACCTGTTGCATACAGTTGGCGGTAGATGTTTTGCAATGTGCGGCACGTTGGATGCTCTCTGTCCGGGTACCGTTCTGCATACACCCTGCAGGCTTCAGCTGCATTTCGTCGACGCTCGCCATAGATGAGTATCATCTCCGTCTTTTCAGAGTTCGAATACACCATGGTCACAGTTCCTACAACACTACACTATCACAGACGTCTGGTAACACGGTGTAATACAGTTGGTCTGCGTGCGGAGACGAATGCAGAATAACAATAGCAGCAAGCGCTACATGCGGACACTGCGACAGCTAGACCAAACCACAATAGTGCACTACAGCCACACTCGTAAACACGGTCGTCATCGTAAACATGTCCTTGCCGATGCTGCTCGCCGACCGTGGCCCGTGTTTGTTACAACACGCAACTGAAAGTCGGAGGTTTCAAGCGTCAAATTTAGGTTACAATATCTCCGGATGTAATTAACATTTTACAATGCAACAAACGGCACTGATTACGTTATTGTTTATATGTTCAGATGTGCTAACAAAACTAACGTGGTTCCATTTAAAAAAACGTAGGTTTGTGTTAAAAAAAATACTTCCGTGCATTTTTGTATGGTTTGTATTAAACAATTACACTAACCCCTCTCCTCACGTTCGGTCTGTGGAATCGGTTCGTCAGTATTTGATGTGGTTTACGAAATATATCCAGCGGTAACGTTAGGTGACTCACCCTGTATATATATATATATATATATATATATATATATATATATATATATATATATACTCCTGGAAATGGAAAAAAGAACACATTGACACCGGTGTGTCAGACCCACCATACTTGCTCCGGACACTGCGAGAGGGCCGTACAAGCAATGATCACACGCACGGCACAGCGGACACACCAGGAACCGCGGTGTTGGCCGTCGAATGGCGCTAGCTGCGCAGCATTTGTGCACCGCCGCCGTCAGTGTCAGCCAGTTTGCCGTGGCATACGGAGCTCCATCGCAGTCTTTAACACTGGTAGCATGCCGCGACAGCGTGGACGTGAACCGTATGTGCAGTTGACGGACTTTGAGCGAGGGCGTATAGTGGGCATGCGGGAGGCCGGGTGGACGTACCGCCGAATTGCTCAACACGTGGGGCGTGAGGTCTCCACAGTACATCGATGTTGTCGCCAGTGGTCGGCGGAAGGTGCACGTGCCCGTCGACCTGGGACCGGACCGCAGCGACGCACGGATGCACGCCAAGACCGTAGGATCCTACGCAGTGCCGTAGGGGACCGCACCGCCACTTCCCAGCAAATTAGGGACACTGTTGCTCCTGGGGTATCGGCGAGGACCATTCGCAACCGTCTCCATGAAGCTGGGCTACGGTCCCGCACACCGTTAGGCCGTCTTCCGCTCACGCCCCAACATCGTGCAGCCCGCCTCCAGTGGTGTCGCGACAGGCGTGAATGGAGGGACGAATGCAGACGTGTCGTCTTCAGCGATGAGAGTCGCTTCTGCCTTGGTGCCAATTATGGTCGTATGCGTGTTTGGCGCCGTGCAGGTGAGCGCCACAATCAGGACTGCATACGACCGAGGCACACAGGGCCAACACCCGGAATCATGGTGTGGGGAGCGATCTCCTACACTGGCCGTACACCACTGGTGATCGTCGAGGGGACACTGAATAGTGCACGGTACATCCAAACCGTCATCGAACCCATCGTTCTACCATTCCTAGACCGGCAAGGGAACTTGCTGTTCCAACAGGACCATGCACGTCCGCATGTATCCCGTGCCACCCAACGTGCTCTAGAAGGTGTAAGTCAACTACCCTGGCCAGCAATATCTCCGGATCTGTCTCCCATTGAGCATGTTTTGGACCGGATGAAGCGTCGTCTCACGCGGTCTGCACGTCCAGCACGAACGCTGGTCCAACTGAGGCGCCAGGTGGAAATGGCATGGCAAGCCTTTCCACAGGACTACATCCAGCATCTCTGCGATCGTCTCCATGGGAGAATAGCAGCCTGCATTGCTGCGAAAGGTGGATATACACTGTACTAGTGCCGACATTGTGCATGCTCTGTTGCCTGTGTCTATGTGCCTGTGGTTCTGTCAGTGTGATCATGTGATGTATGTGACCCCAGGAATGTGTCAATAAAGTTTCCCCTTCCTGGGACAATGAATTCACGGTGTTCTTATTTCAATTTCCAGGAGTATATATATATATATATATATATATATATATATATATATATATATATATATATATATATCCCAGTTCATGATATCCAGTATTACAAATTCACTCTCTAATGGACACACGTCCAGATCATCCGCTCTCAAAACTCTGCTGTCTCTCTCCCCACATCCACCACTGCTGGCGGCTCACCTCCAAATGCGCAACGCTACGCGCTGTTAACAGCCAACTGCCCAACACTACAACAGCAAATTCCAATAATGCCACACAGCCACAGACTGCACACAGCACAGCCAGTGATTTTCATAAAGGGCGCTACATGGCGGTGGTGTTACCAATATAGGAACCTAAACAGCCTACTTATTTCATACAGAGCGCTACGTGGCGGTGGAGTTACCAATATAAGAACCTAACAGCCTACTTACATAGCCCCCATGCCCCCCACAAAAAAATTTACAAATTGTTTTGGGCACTGGCCAATACATATTTGTTAAAATTTTTTCACAATTACAATAACAAAGAAATCAAATGCACACACTTATTGATACAATGTTGGCCAAAAGATAAAATTTTCTCACAGTCCACAAAGACAGTCCTGATCATTCACAGTAAAATTGCAGTGTTTTTCTCAAAGTCTGAGCAGTAAAAGAAAATGCACATGGAAGTAGTGGATTTCTATGCAGTCTTGAAGAAGTAGTGTTGTCCTTCCAACGGAAAGACAGTGCTGACTCTTGACATGCAAACAGGTAATGGGCCACAACAGAGCAAACCCACAGCAGAGTCAGTCGAAGTTTTGAAGAATATTGGTAGGTAGGTCATCACAGAGCAGACCCACTGTAGCCCTGGTAGAGGTTACGGTATTGGTGGGCCACCAGAGGTGCAGACCCACTGCAGTCCTTGTACAGATGGGCAGCAGCCATCTGTTGCGACTGTGCAGGTGCACAATCACCATCGAAGAGTCTTGCGGACAATATAGCAAGTCCATGAACCACCACTTGTGCACTCACAAAAATTTTTTTTTAAATGTCCTTAGAACCAGCAATGCTGTTAACCAGTCCCTTGCTGAATTATCAACACACGTGCAAACACTAACAGTCCCAACTTCTCATCTATTGTGCATATACTATGACCAACAGAAACGTGTGCAGTGAAATGAAACTTAATTTGAAGAACTGGTGTCTATACAATTATAAATTTACGACATGAGAATACAATTACAAAGGCACAAAATACATCATTAAAGAGCATAACAGTACAGATAACATATGTAGTAACAGAGGCTTTACAAAAGAAGAGAAAGAAACATATATATCAGTGTTACAGGAATTATGACATAAGAAAATAAAGAAAATAATGAGAATAGTTTTCGAAACATTAATTTCACCCAAGAGCATTGAAACAGAACAGAATAAATAATGTCTAAACATCTTTACAAAATAAATAACATATTATTAATGCAAATTCTATTTGAGGATAACAGTATTCCTCATCATAGTGAATGTCGCTGAGTATTAGAAAAATTCTACAACATAAGTCTTATCAGATAAACATATAAAGACAGGAAGAACACAAATACACAAGGGTACACAAACACATAGCGGAATAGTACAAAAGGAAAGGACAGGGTTTGTTTTACTGCAGTATTTTGCAAACAAAACTTTCTTTACTTCTTGGAGATCTCCCTTCATTCATCATTATTCCCAAAAAGTCCTATCTATACCTGCTTTCTGTATTCTATTCATATTTCTTTCAAAATAATTATTTATCAGTGTTCAATACTTATTTTGGCCCAAATCTTTTTCATATAACTTCTCAATGCATTCTTTCCCTATTCTCCATAGTTAGTTTCTTATATAGTCTACCCCCTCTTAAGCTAACTTAAATCCACTGAGCTCAGATATATATACTAAGGGACGAGGCAATGCAACAGTACAAAACAATTAACACAAACAGCAATGACAAGAAAAATGCAAATTGGCAAAGCAAGCAGCAGTATATCTAAATTAGCAGAGAAAATGCAACATTACAACTAATATAAGGGAATATGCAGCAAACAAGAAAAATAAATCAGTAGTGTAACTGGCTTAACACAACGTAAAATTTAGTAGGACAATGCCTGACAAACAGCAGCAGCAAATGCAGTAACTTATACCTAAACATGACAAAGCTCAAGCAGAAAAAATATTACAGTAAAGATGGCCATGTCTAATACCTATGTTACATCTTAACACTAGAGTGATGCATCACCTTGACGTACTCCACCAAAAAAGTTACCAAGTCATTGACAAAAATTATCTATGCAATTCCTGTGAAGGGAAATGTCTTTTTGTGCTCCCTCGTTTTTTTGGAAGTAGATCATAAAATTATTATTTACTGGATCTGTAGGCATAAAAAATATATATTAGTGCATCCACTAAATTTTATTTTAACCAATGCTGCTGCAGCTAGAAACTAGATATTAAATGAAATGAGCAAATATATACATAAAGCAACATATGAAACGTCATTCACTAGGCAAATGGGGTCTCCAAAGGCAAAAAAAAATCTCTCAACTAGAAAGACAATAGATGTAAAATGTTTCTCATAATTTCATTAGTCATTTCAGTAAATATCAGAAAGTGTCGTATTTGCGATGCTTTCTACAAAGGAATGTCAATATCGAGGTTAATGGTCTCCTTTTTTTCACCTAATGGCTTTTTCTCCAGGCGACTGGCACACCTGTGCGCCACCTGGGTCACTTAGCTTCCTTACCGAAATATTTACGACAGCAGTTTGCGCTACAGTGACAGTCTCATATAAAAAATTTCGCAGGTCTAAAATTTGCGTTACAAATGTGTAGAAACAAGATCCTATAAATATAACAGTGTCCAAAAAATTTTCGCCGGCATTGTGATACATTCACGCAGGTACATACATTTCATAACTCTTAAAGTACGATTCTTGGTTTCCAACAGCCTTTTTCACAAACCAGAGTCCCTAACCGCTACTCATTATTCCTTAACTTATTACACATATACATATTCGTCGACACTTCTTTAATATTTCATCATAACAGATACGTACCATAATCAAATTCCTCATATAGCATCAGCTTATTGATCATAAACATACCTCAACAGCATAATACACATCGTCGTCGTAATAATAACATCATAACACCTCTGTCAAATCTCAAAATCGTCGTAGCTTCCTCCAATAATTTCAAAACCTAAAAAAATTCTCTGCTCATTTCAACAGCGTCATCTACCTCAAACGTACTTTAAAAATCATGATCCCATACCAAATACATCATTCAAAGCTCTCATAATATCACAATGGCTCCGAAAAACTATGAACAGTTCACAAAGTACAGACAAAATACAATTTCATAAGTGTGAAGTTATCCAACTGTGTAATTACATAAACATCTGTCAGCGACGTAGTAAAAAAAATGTTTCTTTCTCTGTTAAATAATCAGATAGCTATGTAATTCTGTGTTAGAGGAATATGGTACCGATGTGTGAAGTTGTATAAGCAAATACCATATTAGCTAGGGCTCATTGTGCTTGCCAAACACATGGTACGCAAAGTAGGCGTGTACCCCCCTGAGTATTAATGTAATTGTACGCTCAGGTGTTACAGATTACAGCAATGGAATGAAATGTATCACGGAAAACCTTTGTATCTTTGTAATTCAAAAATCTTTAAAAATAAATGTTTTAAGTACAAAATTAATCATTCAAATACGTGTACTGTAGCGCTGAACTGTGCGTCTTGTTTTAAGATAATCTCTGTCATTATGTAAGGGTAAAAAATGCGCCAAGTGTCGTAATTATCGTTGTCCGTAAGCAAAGTTCTGTGGAAGTCAATGTACTTACCTCGTAATAAACAAAAGCGAAATGCTATGCATATAGATATCGTACTTATTACGTACAGTACCATATCAAGAAAGTACTATACCGTAATGTATTGTTGTGCTACGAAAAAGGCTGTCTCAGTGTAGCTATACCACAAAAGTTACTACTAAGACATGTTTTACTTTCCAGAAGAATTCAGAAAAACTGTGCAGATATAAAGCAGATACAGCACAAAAGCAACAATGTAAATTTGTCACACATTAGTAGCGTCGTGATATAATCGTGTAGCTCTCGAAGAAACCAAATACTAAGTCATCTTTAATCTCACAGAAAGTGCTTCAAATAAAGAATGTCTTTTCAAGTAAACCAAAATGTTGCATTAAAATCTCATTAGCAGTATATGTTCTAAGTATGTAAGCCTTATAGTCGTTACGTAATCGTGCAACTAACAAGCAAGAATATACACACACAATAACACTGTGTCCGCTGTTTACCATCACAATGCAGTGGTAATTACTGTCGAAATAAGTTCCCTAGGTTCTAGACTGGATAGTTAACTTCAAAACATTGTTGCATGATAACAGTTTCTAAGTGTGACAACGCGTACTAATAGCGTGAAGTGAAAAATTTTATGGCAAAGACTAAGTTAAAAAGCGGATTATCTTTCAATAAACGGTTTTACATATGAAATGTGGTGCAATCCTTTACTTTTCCTAGTACGCAGAGTTTAAACTTAATCGCAGTTATCATGTGGTATACGTCGGATTCTGTAAGGTCCATCGTAAACTAGAAAGAATTTGTGACTCAAGTGTTTCTTCTTATGTGACAATGAATGAGCTTTAATGAGAACTTTCTGACCAATATATAATTTCTTTGCATTTGCTTTACCGTGTAGTTTTCTCCTTTTGTCTGCTGTAGATTTTATATTTTTAATAGCCAAATCAATTACGTCTTTGTGTCGAAGTTTACGTGTATTCGGGAAAGGTACAAGCTCTCTGATTCTGTTCGGTGGTTCTTCATTCTTCAGTACAAGAATAGGTGGTAAAGCAGGGGAGTCATGAGGCATTTCATTCAGCTCGTTTTGAAATAAGTGTAAATATCTGTCCCAATGCTGATGCTTTCTGTGACAATAAAGTCTGCAAAGCTTATTGATTTCTTTCATAATCCGTTCAGACGGGTTACAATGTGGTGAGTACAATAAAATAAATACAGGTTTGATTTTACGGTTCCGAAGCATGCGTGACCAAACAGCAGATCTGAATTGCGGTCCGTTATCTGAAATGACTTTACTAACGTGTCCAACTTCACGTAAGAAATTTTTAACAAAGGCGTTGGATACAGACCGTCCAGTGGCTTTACATAACGGAGTGAAAGAAACAAATTTTGAAGTAAGTCAACAGCGACTAGAACGTACGAAAATCCATTAGATGTTCTGACAAGCGGTCCCAAGAGATCAACAGCAGTAAATTGTTTTAATTTAGAAGGAATTATAGGAAACAACGGAGCACGATGTGAGATAGTAGATGGTTTAGCCATTTGACAAAGTTTACAAATAGACAAGATTCTTCGAATTCTCTTTTCCATATTGTTAAAATAACAAGTCGTTCGAAGAATATGATAATATTTTTGTGGACCAAAATGGGCGTAGCTGAAATGAATGTAGCAAATGAGCTTATTAACAAAATCGTCTGGAATGCAAAGTACCCATAGCTTGTCATCAACAGGCAGCGTTTGAAGAGTATGTTGTTTCTAACCAGATGTCTTTCCAAATCGGATCTTTATCTTGTTCATGAGCAATGTCCTTTAGAGATGTGGTGATGAAGTTTTCAAAGGCGACTTTCTGAATGTAAAGAAAACTGAAATTTTTCGCGAGGTTGCCTTCTGTGTTACTTTTCTCAAGCCCAGCCGGTGCGTCCGCAACAATGTTCTCCTTGCCGGGAATATAGACTATTGTTAAGTGGAATTCTTGCAGAAACAATGTCCAACGTTTTAACCTGTCATGATTTAATTTTGAAGACATAAGAAATTTTAATGCACGATGATCACTGTATTCTTTTACGTGCTTACCAGAAAGAAAGAAACGGAATTTGTTAAATGCCCAAACGATAGCTAAAGCTTCTAATTCAGTTACGGAATAATTTTTTTCAGATTTTGTTAGCACTCGGCTAGCAAAAGCAATGGTTTTCTGAACAGTAGTGTCATTTTCTATGGCTTCTTGGAATAAATGGGCACCAAGACCGACTTTAGAAGAATCCTTACTAAGGCAGAAATCTTGTGAAGATCTGGATGAGCTAGTATTGGCGCGTTAAGTAGCGCTTCTTTCAAAGAATTGAATTCTAACTGTGCTTGTTCGCCCCAGTTCCAAATAGCATTTTTTCCAGTGAGAGAACAAAGTTTTGGTGTAACTAGAATTTGCATATTCACAAAACGACGGTAAAAACTTACGACACCTAGAAAACTACGGACTTGTTTTTTTTGTGGATGGAACTGGAATGGCTCTGATTGCTTCAAACTTTTCAGGATCCGGCTGAATGCCTTCAGAAGAAATAATATGTCTCAAAAACCTCACCTTTGACCTACCGAATTCAGACTTTTCCAAGTTAACTGTAATTCCAGATTCTGCAAAAATACGTAACAAACTGTTGAGGATACGATTATGTTGTTCCCATGAGGCTTCTGCTATTAGAATATCATCCACATATAAGGTGATGTGACGTTTTAAGAAATCAGGTAATATGGAATTTAGCCCGCGAATGAACGCTTCCGAAGAAATGTTCAAACCAAAAGGAAGTTTCCGAAATTAATAACAAACGCTGAAACAAAGAAAAGCTGTGTATTTTTTTCATTCTGGATGAAGTTCGATCTGATAAAAGCTGGATCTGAGACCAATAGAAGACAACACTTTTACACCATTAAAATTTTGAAGGAGTTCTTCCATCGTTTGCGGCCTATCTGTTTCAGGAATGATGATAGTATTGATTTGTCTTGAATCTAAGACAAGCCTGATCGATCCATTTTTCTTCTCAACAACATGTAATGGATTGTTGTATGAGCTTACTGCAGGCTCAATAATGCCCTCGTCAAGCATAGATTGTATTTCTGTTCTAACACGGTGCTGGAATTACGTATGGTCTAACACAAAATTTAGTATGCTCACGAACACGAAATTGGTTTTGAAATCCCTTGATTGTTCCTGTTTTGTGAGTAAAAACTGTGGAATGTGCTTGTAAAATCTGAAAAAGGTCCTGCCTATCAATGTCATTACAGTTCTCAATTGTTTGAATTTTATTCTGAATTAATTCATTAGTATCAAATATGCCGTCGATATCATCCCTGTCAGTACTTGCAGAGTGATTGTTAGTGTCTAATTCCGTCGAAAATTCCGAACTGTTGTCTAACAGAAGGTAAAGCCAATTAATTTTCTCGTCATGGTTTGAGAGCCAATCTTCAAATTTCAAAACTATTGACTTACCTTCTTTCTCTAAACTTATTTCAGCATCATGAAAGTTTAAGATTGCTCTGTATTCATTCAAAAAGTCTACTCCCAATATAATTTCCGTCGACAATAATGGAACAATAAGAAAGTTCATAGAGAAGCTGTGGCTTTGACAAAAGAATTCTAAGTTGGTTTGTTGGCGTACATCTACACTTTTCCCAAAGATTGCACCTTGAAATTTAATCTTACGTAACGGAAGTGTGGGCAGTCGTTCGATTTGTTGCATTTGCTAAAGGCTGTTTCACTAATTACTGAAATGGGACTGCCAGAGTCAAGTACTGCCGTAAATTTTACGTCATTTACTGTAAAGTGAATCACAGGATATGCAATGTTGTTATGTTTTATGTCGCGTTCCTGGAGTAAGATATCCCTAATGTCTTCCATTTTTACGTAATTACTAGCCACGGCAGCTATGTCGTCAGCTTCATAAGTACTTTTTGTGACTGCCAGCGGTGTGAGTCATTGCCTATTGTCTCTTTGTTGGCGCGCGTCGTTATTGGGATTTGGGGATCTAACTTCTACAAATTCACCTTGTCGAGAGGGTCCTGCCCTGTTCGAATCCCGCCAGTTCTGATGAAATTTAGGTTTGTCGTTTTGTCGATAGTTTAAATAGATTCTTTTTTGTCGGTTATGTGGTGGAGAATTTCTCCCAGAACCGTAACTGCGCGGTGGACAGTTGCGTCTGAAGTCATTCTGTCTCCCTTGATAATAATTATTTTGGTTCCCATATTGTCTGTTTCTCTAATTGTCTCTGTGATAGTCATTACCGCAGAGAGGAGATCTTTCCCTGTAATTACTACTACTCTGCCAACGGTTGTCATAAGGGGGGTATCTGTTTTGGTCACGATTTACGTTGTAAGAATAGCCTTGTCGTGTCCAGTTAATATTTCTTTCGTCGCGGAATTGTGACATATGTGACCTGTAATTGTTGTGTTCCTGTTTTCGCGTTCCACCATTGTCAGTGTTAATTTCCAATTCTTGTAACAGTCCCTGAAAAGCTTCAATGTCGTCTTTGCAACGTCCCGTCAAAATAATATGTCGTAAATATTCAGGCAATTTGTTTAAACAAATGCGGATGAGTTCTGAGGGGCTGTATGGGCTTGAAAGATACTGATTCTTGTGCAAAATGTCTTCAAAATATTTCAAAAGTCTGGAAAATTCAGATTATTCGAAATGTTTCATCATTATGATGCTATGTTTTACTCGGTCTTGTGTAGCTTGAGACCAATATGCTGAGAGGAAGACATGATAAAATTCTCCTTCACTGTGACAATCGTGAATGACCGATCGCATTCTTACAGCTGGTTCATTCTCTAAGTAGCCACACATAAATTCTAACCTGTGCTCCCATGACCAGTTGGGAGGAAAACAATGAGAGAATTGATGAAGCCACGCTTGTGGATGAATGTCGTTGCCAGAATTCTTGAATGTTTTGAATTTACGTGTAGTAATAAACAGCTTATAGTCAAAATCATCATGTCGGCGAGTCGCATGTCGGTCACTGTTACGTCGTTTCGGCGGTTCGATCTCAAAATTCGGTGTACCTTGCCAGTTTCTTTCATAATTTCCGAAGTGCCCTGTGTTATTATTTTGTGGCTGTTCCGTATTTCTATGTCCCTGTTTCCGTATTGGAACGCGAGTGCCCTCTGAAATACATAATTCTTGTGTAACCTGTGTCAACTGATCTTGTACTTCCCGGATTTCTCTTTGGTGTTGCGTATTAATTTGATTCTCATTTTGTTTGAATTTCCTGATTTGTTCGTACTCTTCTGTATCATTAAAGACTACAGGTCTTGTGTCATTCAGATTATCATCTACCTTCGTAGATAAATTATTTAGCTTATCCGAAAGTTCAACTACTTTCTCTAATAATGACCTAATTTCCTCCATGTGTCATTCTGAACCAATTTTCAGAGTATCTACTGTGTCCTTTAAGTTTTCCTGAGTTTTTGCAAGTAGCGTAACCAAATCGGTAGATACAACTGAGTCAATTTTAGCCCGTAAGGTCTCGTGATCTTCATGAACAATAGTTTGCAGTTCTTTTATGGCTGCTTCGTGATTCTGTAATGCATTTTCATGCCGCGAAAAAATAGGTTGAAAATGCTCGCAAATTTGTGTTTTTATATCATTACAGACTTTTTGACATTTCGATTCGATGTTATGTAACTCAGTAGTTAAATCTTCACGTGCTTGTTCAAGCGTGGTGTCTAACTTATGAAGATTTTGTTCCATTGTGTCTAACGTTTGAAGCTTTTGTCCCATTTGTTGTATTAATTGTAATAACAATGCACTGGTGTCTGAAACATGTTCCTCAGTGCTTTTCGACAGTTAATTTGCACCGGCAACATTGACATTTTGACAAGTAGAAAATGTGTCTTGACTTATTTGAGAAAACGGTGAGGACCCAAAACCTGAATCTACAGTATTTGCGAGATTGTGTCCTGTCATTTCGGATTCCTGAGGCGAGCTGTTGCCGACCGATCGATCGATAATGCTTCCCTGTTCACTAATTGTTTCACTGTCTACACCGTTATTTGCAGCCCGCTCCATTTCCCTATGCACAATTAACAAATTACTAGTTTGAACATTAGTTAATTCATTACACGGTGGCGCTAACACACTGCTTTCGTCTTCACTGTCATTTCTCAGTTTAGTTTGGAGCCTAGTATTACGTTTTTCACACGCCATTATTGTCACAGTATTTCACACGACAACACAGAAAAGCACAATTTGAAGAGCAAAATAACAAAACCCATTAACATAGCATTGAAAATAATATCTCGTTAATTGCAAGCGCAGCTGCGAAATACTTGGTGGAAATCTACATGCATGCCACAACTGTTTTACTGTACAACAATGAAAAACTACAGCTACAAAGAAAATTCTCTCTATAATTAGGCGCTAGCAATAAACAATAGCTACACTGATTACTGAAACTATAAGAAAAAAATCAGAAGATTCCAGTGAGGTATCCTCGGCTAAGGGTGGACATATGAAACGTCCCCTTTGAAAAATTTATGAATTACTGTCCTGATAAACCTCTTACATTATTTGATTTTCAAACAGCTGAGCAGAACTGAACGTACTCAGACATTTCTCTCTTTCCCTATTCTGATCAACACTAAACTGACACACAATATTTTTAGCACAACGCAGTCTGACTTTCAATAATCCCTACAAAAGAATGGCCCTGACTAACATTAAACTATATCTTTCATAAATCACTTACCTCACAAAAATCTTCGTTTCTCGAACTACTGCAATACAGCGAGCGCCACTATTGCCAGCTAAATAAAAGATTCAAACTACTGAAGGCACTAACTACTGATAGGCATAGTTAGCAAATGAAAGATTTTGATAGAGAACACACAATATATTTACCTTAATAATATTCAAAAGTCATAGTATATATATATATATATATATATATATATATATATATATATATATATATATATCAGTTCGTGGTATCCAGTATTACAAATTCACTCTCTAATGGACACACGTCCAGATCATCCGCTCTGAAAACTCCGTCATCTCTCTCCCCACATCCACCACTGCTGGCGGCTCACCTCCAAGTGCGAAACGCTACGCGCTGTTAACAGCCAACTGCCCAACACTACAACAGCAAATTCCAATAATGCCACACAGCCACAGACTGGACACAGCACAGCCAGTGATTTTCATACAGAGCTCTACGTGGCGGTGGCATTACAAATATAAGAACCTAAACAGCCTACTTACAACACCAACAGCCTACTTACAACACCAAGTTTTTCCTATATTTATTATTTATTTTATTGTTGTTGTTGTTGTGCTCTTCAGTCCTGAGACTGGCTTGATGCAGCTCTCCATGCTACTCTATTCTGTGCAAGCTTCTTCATCTCCCAGTACCTACTGCAACCTACATCCTTCTGAATCTGCTTAGTGTATTCATCTCTTGGTCTCCCTCTACGATTTTTACCCTCCACGCTGCCCTCCAATGCTAAATTTGTGATCCCTTGATGCCTCAAAACATGTCCTACCAACCGATCCCTTCTTCTAGTCAAGTTGTGCCACAAACTTCTCTTCTCCCCAATCCTATTCAATACCTCCTCATTAGTTACGTGATCTACCCACCTTATCTTCAGCATTCTTCTGTAGCACCACATTTCGAAAGCTTCTATTCTCTTCTTGTCCAAACTGGTTATCGTCCATGTTTCACTTCCATACATGGCTGCACTCCATACAAATACTTTCAAAAACGGCTTCCTGACACTTAAATCTATACTCGATGTTAACAAATTCCTTTTCTTCAGAAACGATTTCCTTGCCATTGCCAGTCTACATTTTATATCCTCTCTACTTCGACCATCATCAGTTATTTTACTCCCTAAATAGCAAAACTCCTTTACTACTTTAAGTGTCTCATTTCCTAATCTAATCCCCTCAGCATCACCCGATTTAATTTGACTACATTCCATTATCCTCGTTTTGCTTTTGTTGATGTTCATCTTATATCCTCCTTTCAAGACACTGTCCATTCCGTTCAACTGCTCTTCCAAGTCCTTTGCTGTCTCTGACAGAAATACAATGTCATCAGCGAACCTCAAAGTTTTTATTTCTTCTCCATGGACTTTAATACCTACTCCGAACTTTTCTTTTGTTTCCTTTACTGCTTGCTCAATATACAGATTGAATAACATCGGGGAGAGGCTACAACCCTGTCTTACTCCCTTCCCAACCACTGCTTCCCTTTCATGCCCCTCGACTCTTATAACTGCCATCTGGTTTCTGTACAAATTGTAAATAGCCTTTCGCTCCCTGTATTTCACCCCTGCCACCTTCAGAATTTGAAAGAGAGTATTCCAGTTAACGTTGTCAAAAGCTTTCTCTAAGTCTACAAATGCTAGAAACGTAGGTTTGCCTTTTCTTAATCTTTCTTCTAAGATAAGTCGTAAGGTTAGTATTGCCTCACGTGTTCCAACATTTCTGCGGAATCCAAACTGATCTTCCCCGAGGTCCGCTTCTACCAGTTTATCCATTCGTCTGTAAAGAATTCGCGTTAGTATTTTGCAGCTGTGACTTATTAAACTGATAGTTCGGTAATTTTCACATCTGTCAACACCTGCTTTCTTTGGGATTGGAATTATTATATTCTTCTTGAAGTCTGTGGGTATTTCGCCTGTCTCATACATCTTGCTCACCAGATGGTAGAGTTTTGTCATGACTGGCTCTTCCAAGGCCATCAGTAGTTCTAATGGAATGTTGTCTACTCCCGGGGCCTTGTTTCGATTCAGGTCTTTCAGTGCTCTGTCAAACTCTTCACGCAGTATCGTATCTCCCATTTCATCCTCATCTACATTCTCTTCCATTTCTATAATATTGTCCTCAAGTACATCGCCCTTGTATAGACCCTCTATATACTCCTTCCACCTTTCTGCTTTCCCTTCTTTGCTTAGAACTGAGTTTCCATCTGAGCTCTTGATATTCATACAAGTGGTTTTCTTTTCTCCAAAGGTCTCTTTAATTTTCTTGTAGGCAGTATCTATCTTACCCCTAGTGAGACAAGCCTCTACATCCTTACATTTTTCCTCTAGCCATCCCTGCTTAGCCATTTTGCACTTCCTGTCGATCTCATTTTTGAGACGTTTGAATTCCTTTTTGCCTGCTTCATTTACTGCATTTTTATATTTTCTCCTTTCATCAATTAAATTCAGTATTTCTTCTGTTACCCAAGGGTTTCTATTAGCCCTCGTCTTTTTACCTACTTGATCCTCTGCTGCCTTCACTACTTCATCCCTCAGAGCTACCCATTCTTCTTCTACTGCATTTCTTTCCCCCATTCCTGTCAATTGTTCCCTTATGCTCTCCCTGAAACTCTCTACAACCTCTGGTTCTTTCAGTTTATCCAGGTCCCATCTCCTTAAATTCCCACCTTTTTGCAGTTTCTTCAGTTTCAATCTGCAGTTCATAACCAATAGATTGTGGTCAGAATCCACATCTGCCCCTGGAAATGTCTTACAATTTAAAACCTGGTTCCTAAATCTCTGTCTTACCATTATATAATCTATCTGATACCTTTTACTATCTCCAGGATTCTTCCAGGTATACAACCTTCTTCCATGATTCTTGAACCAAGTGTTAGCTATGATTAAGTTATGCTCTGTGCAAAATTCTACAAGGCGGCTTCCTCTTTCATTTCTTAGCCCCAATCCATATTCACCTACTATGTTTCCTTCTCTCCCTTTTCCTACTGACGAATTCCAGTCACCCATGACTATTAAATTTTCGTCTCCCTTCACTAGCTGAATCATTTCTTTTATTTCGTCATACATTTCATCAATTTCTTCATCATCTGCAGAGCTAGTTGGCATATAAACGTGTACTACTGTAGTAGGCATGGGCTTTGTGTCTTATTATAATTAGCAAATACGTACAAATGGAAATTCCATAAAACAGAATGTTGCAAAAAATGTTATTCAAAAAATAAACTAAAACAACTTTGTATATTATTTGTGCTACTTAATCTACAAGAATCTTTCTTCAAGGAATGGTGTAACTGGAGTTTTGTTGCCTATTGAAATTGACGTTTTCTGTCTCCGACAATGCCGCCTAAAACATGTACAACACACTCATGCGGGTTTGCTAAAGCCTCAGATGTAGTTAACGGTTATTCACTTGAACCATGTAACTGCATGATATTTTGCGAGGTTAAAATAATGGTCATCCGGTCACAGTATGTCGGAGGATCAATCACATCAGATGTGACACGGAGGAAAGAGGGTAAGATCTTCGTGTCAGTAGCAAAACGCCGGACGACTTCATGCATATGAAGCAATGTTCATCAGTATTCAGGAGACGAGAGTTAGGGCAAAGTGAGGAGCCCATTAATCCAATAGCATGGAGCTGTTATCTGGTCACATATTTTTGTTGGCGACTTGATACAACGTCGCGTACATGGTCTTTGGCAGAAAGTGGTGGTGTATCGTCTTCCACACACATGGCCAGTTCGCAGTTAGTTACTTGGTTTCTGCCACGTTACGTATAATTGCCCGCAGAAGGGTGCTCAAAAAAAAAATAAAATAAATTTCCTTTAGTTGACCCACTAGGGGGGAACTGAGATAACATCGCTGTTGAGACCGAGAATAAGGATCAAGACTAATTTAAGGAAAACATGTGGAAGGGTGGCCCAACTCGATACGTCATTTACCATTCCCAAATAAATATTTTTATTTAATAACAATTCAATGATGAGTCAACTGACAGTTCCCGAAATATATACAAATAGTTAAGACCTGTAAATTAAATTCACAATGTATAAGGACATTTGCATTATACATAATATTACAAATAATACTCAAAACATTTCAACTGTGCAACAAATGGCGGCACGACTACAAACAATTAATTAAACAAACATGAGGCGCCACTCTGTCCCCAGAACTATGAAATGCGTAAATCTCCACTGGTTATTCTGCTCTCTTGTAGATAAGACACGGCCAAAGTGCCCAAAGGCTACCGACATTTAAAACCGAAGCGACAGTCTTCTGGCCACAAGCCTGTTCCACATAAATGACTTTCAGTACTTCAATAAACTACCTGGCCCCTAAAACACAATTAAAATGATAATGATAATTAAACCATTAATTTTTTAAGAAAACGAGAAACTCAGTGCTCAGTTTGCTTAAAGACTCATCATACACACCGAGAGCTTTACAATAAAAGAACCACTGAGTTAATTACTTCCTAATCCGGCGAGATGTTCGCCGTGGCGCGATACCAAAAGAAAAGCAACAAACTACTCAACCTGGGGTTGGAAAAGGAGATCCGAAGAATCAAGTGTGACCCGCCAAGACTTAAGCCTCGTGCAATGACGGGACGGCTAGTGAAACGAAGGAAAACGCATCCCTGCCCAGGACCAGCCTAACATGAACACATCAGCCACTGCCGATGCAAGACTGTCAACATACACCAAACAACAAACAGCAGAACAAGTCCGATAAAAATTAACACACCCAGGAATACTTAAACGGGCAATTAAAAATTCAACTATTAAAGCTTCATTATGGGAGCAGCCCACTCATAACATGGCAAGTTAACCATCCCGGCAATAACAAGAAGCAAGGTACAAGGTCATTTAAAGGAATAATTACATAACAGTTCCAACAATATTAAAAAAATCAAGGTATAATTTTATCGGGCCGCTTAGAGGTTAATAGGCACTGTACTTGGATACGCCCAATTGAAGATGGCCGGTTAAACTATTCAAATGTAACACGAAGGGCTCCTCAACATGGAATAAGAGAGTGTGCAAATACAAGCACGCACACACACATGTGTAAACCTTTAGGCTGAGCGTGCACAGCTGCCAAATTCAGCAACTTTTCCCAAGAAGGGCCATTAGGTCTACAACAAACAGAAATTGCAGTCAGTAGTACCAAATACTCAATAATAACAAACCGTGATTTTAAGTACAAGATTAACATTTCAAAATACTAGCTAGCTTGGCGCATACAGAAACCTCCAGACTGACACACAAGCCGAAAGGTTCAAATGGCTCTGAGCACTATGGGACTTAACTTCTGAGGTCATCAGTCCCCTAGAACTTAGAACTACTTAAATCTAACTAACCTAAGAACATCACACACGTCCATGCCCGAGGCAGGATTCGAACCCGCGACCGTAGAGGTCGTGCGGTTCCAGACTGTAGCGCCGAGAACCGCTCGGCCACTCCGGCCGGCCAAACCGAAAGGCGTCGCCAAAATGCATAAAGAAACTGGATTCCCAGCCAGTTCACACCGGGCATAATTAACTATCTTCAAGTACAGTCTTCATAGATAATTTCAACCAAATGCTAAAGAGGCCAGTAGCTTCAGGACTCCAGGTAGGCACTGGATAATACTGGCCCGCTGCTAGTGGCTGGTAACAAAGTGTTCAGTACATGTCGGCGTATATAGCGCACCACGTTGTAACCAGTTGCACGCAACGAAAGCCGCCCCTTACCAACTAACTCGCCTGTAGCTACGGTCAACACTGCAGGAAAACGCGAGACCCCGTACCCCAATGGTCAATGGTTTTAACTTGCTGCAATCGCTAGGATCTGAGTACTCAGGCACACCCATTCAGTTCCGTGTGCAACACACCACTCACCACCACACATAACCCTGCGAAGATGATAAGACGAGGGCCAGAGTCGATGCAATGCGCACACAGATTGCGCAAGTAGGATCACGTACATGCCCTAACGAAAGTCGCCAAGACTCAGCCTCCCCCGCTTAAACCGAAAGATCCCAGCGACTAGAAGGGAAGGTATATTAATTAACAGGCTTCACCTGACTAAGATGCACTCTTTCCAGTAACTAACTCCTGGACTAGCAAATTAACCAACTCCGAAACCTTGATGATAGAACATGCGCCCACAAAGCGGGGGGTCAACTTACCAACACCAGCACTATGCTGCGCTCGCCCCACAAAGTTTCTAACTGAAATCTTATCTTCCATCTTACCCAGAAAAGGACGTCTGCCACAGTCGTAGCACCATGTCTGATGTCGGTGAGCCAATTCAATATTGTGCCCAGCCTGTTTCCAATTCTCCTTGAGGAGACCTGGAGTGATCGATGTGGGTAAAGGTTTATTAATGCCCCACAAGTTGGAGAGGGGAGAATTAAGGGGATACGCTAACATAAGAGCAGCAGGAACAGGTCTGGATGCCTCACGCTGGACAGAATTGAAGGCGAAGTTGAGGCAGGGGAGGGTGCCATTCCACTTGCTCGGAGAGTTAGCGTGGTAAATGATTAAGGCTGTTTTAAGGTTACTGTTGATCCTCTCCACAAAGCACGCCTGAGAATAACATGGTGTGGTGGTAGTATGCCTAATGGCTCTCATAAAGCAAGCGGCCGATATCCATATACAACGAAGAACACGAGAGGTGAGCATGTACCTTCACAAAGGTTTTGTAAAGGCCTAAACGACCATTCACCACGGAGTTATGGATATGATGAAAGATGGAGAGAACTTACTCGACAGGGAGACAAATCCTTGGCTCACTGAGTCCGTAAACAAAATCTCATCCTTTGAAAAATACTTTGGGACACAACCTCCAGACAATAATTACCTCCTAATAGGTATCCACAACGGACTATGATGCTGCTTGGCCTTAATGCTGCCACACAATTGCGGTACTTCGGCTAACGCACCACACACAATATCATGAGGCTCCGCAGCCTAACCTTTGGCTCCTGGAGCCTCCTGTATAATGATGCACACACCCTCATGGTGTATTCCAGAATGAACATCGATTCACGAGAGTGCTATAATGCGATATGCACTGGCGACACAGGTGGGAGACCGGCATGAAGATCTCCAATGGACGACCAGTGAGAGGTTTCTTGACTGGTCCATCTTTCCACATATTGTTTATATAAAGGCTGTGGCCGGATGTTAACCAGTCCCAGTCCTCCATCACTCAGGGGGGGGGGGGGGAGTGAGGGTATCATAACATATTTTAACATGTGATCTGTGGATAGGTGCTAACTGAAGACTGCCTAAGTATGCAACCTATCACCGACAGTAGGGAGAGGATCTGCGTCAGGTGGCTGAGTTTTGATGCCACATAGAGTTTCAGGTATTCCACACATTGCAGCTAGTTTCTCACAGAGTAGGTTTTGCCACGTCATCACACATATAATCTGTAGTAACCGTCGATAGTTTCCCGCAACCGTACCGCGCACGTCCTTCATAGCTGTGACTCCCAAATATCTCATTATTGTAACTGGTGGTAGGGGAACAACAGCGCCCAGCCCGAAATTGCCAATCTATTGATGATCAGAAGATCGCCCGCATCCTGTTCATATCACTCGTCCCAGTTTAGTACGCTGCAGACTTCGTTGGAGGAATGAACCAGTAGCAGCAGGTTATCGGCTTATGCCCTTTAGCGGAAGATGATGTCCCACAGAGTGGTGCCATATAGCCTGTGACTGAGACACGTGAGGAGTAGCTGGAGCGTGATTTCATAAAGAGAGATAGAAAGGGAGCAAACTTGCCTTAGGGATCTCTTAATGGGTGTTAGGCCCATTGTCCATCTTTTGATCTGGACCTGAGAGGTGGCTGCTGCTAGAAGGCGCCCCAGGGTATTGATGAGTTTGGGGGCGAATCCCATGTGATTTATCACCTGCAGGAGGAAGCTGAACTTTACCGAAGATCCGATGAAACTGATGGAGATTATCGCCACTCCCATGCTGCACACCACGACGATCGCTATAAAGTCCCTGCAGTCGCTGGTGGCCGTTTGTATGTTGCATCTCCCCTCTGCGATATCGGTTCTGGAACGAGGACCATTGGCAAAGTCTTCTTAACTGGGCCTACCAAAATACTGGAAATAATCTTTTAGGTGGTGTTCAACGGTGTTTATGAATACATACATACATTATCGACCTCAGTTCCCCTGTGATAATGATATCTTGAAATGCTTGCATTAGGTTATGGAGTGTGTCATTGTATGTGCCTGGCAAAAGGAAAACAAAGAAACCTATGTCAGTGCACAAATTAATCAAAGAAGTTAGCAACATAGGAGTAAAGCAAAGTGAATAAACATACCTAATAATATTTCCTTCCTGCGGCACTTTGCCTCAGGGACGTCTCTTAGTAAGGTCCAGCAGCAGTCGGCATCATTGCAGTACTCCAGTTGCCTTGATAGAGCTTATTCATTTTAGAAATATCCCAGTGGAACCATTCTCCATGTTCATCACTGAAGGCACGAAGGTTATATGGGAAGAAGTAGAAATGGTATTCAAGAAACGTATATGAAGTGACTTGTTACATCACATATAATGGTATGAGCTCAGTAGTTCTTGTACAACACAGTGATAGTTTTCTGTCTGATGGTTGCCTAAAATGTTCTTACAAACCTTTAAAAAGGACAGCCATGCAGTTTTTTTCAAAATCACTCAACAGATCAAGGAAATGTTAATCAGCCATTAATTCTATTATTTGCGATGCTACATACATTACCTCCTGGATTTTAGCTTCACTGATCCTTGGGAACGTATTTCACAGATACATGAATCCATGTGATGTCTTGTCTGTGGGTCTCCTGAAACTCTTAAAAAGACACAGTTTAATGCACAGAGGAGGTAAATGCAAATATTCAGGGTCAACAAGAAGAGTCGTCACCAAATTCTTCCCATCAGGCAGCAGTTCTTTCCGAACAGGCCATTTTCCTCCAGAGTAGAGGCTTTTTATGTTTCTGCTGTCCCACTCACACGTAAAGCAACAGTTATTTGTACCTCATCTGCAAGACGAGCGGAACTGCAATAACATTGACATCTCCACATATACGCCATTTGTTTTCTTCATATGGTATATGTGTGAGTAACAGTTTAAATTTCTTGTATATCTCCTTCATGTTAACTGTAAGAGCAATCAGAACAGAGGGAAATTTTTTCTCATTATGGAGAGGTGCTGCTTTCAGGAAAAATTCGTTAGAATGTATCAATAAGCACCAGTCACTGACTCTGATATCATGGCCAAGACTCTCAAAAGCAGATTAGAGACCATTACAAATAATCACGCCACCTTCCCTGGAGACACATACAGGGAAAAGAGCATTGTAGCACGATATACACTCACTTGCCTATCAGGAAGATTTAGAGTTTATTTTTTTATTATTTTTTTTAGTTGTGAAGCTAGAAACTTTGCCTGTTGCTTCGACAATTTTAAATCACAAATAAGATATTCAGATCCTCTTGAGATAACAATGTGGCTCATTTCATTCAAAGGTGGGGTGAAAGGTTGGGTCGGCATGCATATCTCTGTCTTGTATGTGTTCGTCTCTGTATTTACCATTATTCACTGTCACATTCTCAGGAGGCACTGGTACAGACAGCTCTCCAGTGTGACATATAAGTCTTCGAGGAGATGGTAAATTAGGATACTGCATAGTTTGGAAGTGATTCCAGATATTTTTGTCACACAGAAGGAACAGTCTGTTTTGTGACCAGTTTCTTCTCTCCGTATCATGAGGACACCAAAGAACATGTAACGTAATCCCTTTAACCAGCCTGTCAGATATGCAACAAATGACAGGCAGCATATGTGGGGGTTCATTTTTAGTCTTGGTCACCAATCTTGTACCCAAAATAATGTTCATAGATTTTTTTCTACAAGAGGATTAAGTTTTCTTTTTTGCGATTTCGGAGTTAACGCACGACAAATGTACAAAAAGAATTTGGGTTATTTATACAAGTAAGAGGCATTTCTGCTCTTGGATTCGTAGAAAATACAAACTTTCACGAACCTGCAGCAACTTATTTCACAAGACCAGAGTTCTCTCACTACTGAGATTGATAGTGCGTACATAACGTGATAGCATGAAACATGAGTATGACTGATAAGCCTCCTTCATAAGCGGAAGATGAATCTCAGAAGTGATGGTTATGTATGGATATCCTTGTACATATTTCTCTTGTTTACCAAAAATTACATCTCCAATTTAATTAAACAACACCAAAGTAACTGATGTGCAGCATTTTCATGCCATTTTATGTGACATATCAAGAGCCTTATAGGTAAAAACAGATTTCATTTTCGATCTCAGTAGTCACGTGTTAGTCAAGAACACCATTCACATTCTTTGTGGCAAAAATGATGTTGATCAGTGTTGTTATTTTCAACGCTATTATTACTTTTACTACTCTCTCCATTAATATTCAGCTGACTGATATTATTTTCTACGTGGTTTTGGGTTACCTTCGTTATTACCCTTGGGATTAGTACTGTTGCGTTTATCATTTTATCTTTAGTGTCCTCACTGAAAAAATTAATCGAATCCAGTCTCTACTTAAATTCCTCTATATTATATTGAGATACATTAACCAGTTTTCCCCAATATGAAGGGAGGTTTCATCTTCAGTATTTTGATCACACCATGCTGCAGAATCAGTGTGTGCCAGTATCGAGTTTTATCTAAGCATTTTTCAAAATATTTTCGCAAATTTCCGTGGTGTACTTGGAAAGTTTCAGGATTAAAGACCTCCTTACGTAACCTTTCCTGAATATCTGCTGACCACTATGTGGCTAAAAAAGTCTATTCCAGGTCATTATAATCTTTGCATTATTGAGCAACATCTGTCACCTTGTAGAAATCTGGTCAGAAAAGCATCTGACCGCAAAAGTAGCATGATTCGCTATAGCTTTTATAAAAACACTTTTCTTGTGTAGGATAAAAACCAGAAACTGATTATCCTTGATTAAATTTTCTTGCAACGTCGTGTACAATAAATATGACACTGTTCCCACGCAACACATTAAATTCGGTGACGTGGTTGCTGACGAGTCAGCTGCATTCTCCTCATTAGGTCTTCATCGAAATTACCTTCCAAACCAGATCCCAACGTGTCGTCTCAGACACTACCTCTTACGTCAGACAGTTTGTTTTACATTTCACCTCATTGTTCATTTACAATATGTCTCCAACGTGAAAAATCTTGATTAAACTTTTTGTTAACTATCAACAGTTCACTTTCCACCAGAGTGCCTGATCTAGTTTTCATTGCGCTGCGGAGGTGGTCTGACATACTGCATATTGATTCTTGTCCTGTCAGCAGTGAGTTTTTCAAATTACAATTGCAGCAGTTGACTCTGATCAAGAATTTATTTTGGTTTTGGAAGGCATCACTCACTTCAAAAATACTTCAAATGGCTCTGAGCACTATGGGACTTAACTTATAAGGTCGTCAGTCCCCTAGAACTTAGAACTACTTGAACCTAACTAGCCTAAGGACATCACACACATCCATGCCCGAGTCAGGATTCGAACCTGCGACCGTAGCCGTCGTGCGGTTCCAGACTGTAGCGCCTAGAACCGCTCGGCCACCGCGGCCGGCTCACTCACTTCCATGGAAAGTTTCTGCATGGATTCTAGTACACCATTATATGCCTGCTTCAATGCATTGATATTATCTAATAATTACTTCACAATCGCATACAGCCTGTTTGCAAGCTCATTAATTTCAGATGCAATAGCATTTTGTTTTATAGTTATTTCCGAAAATTGAGTTACCTCAGTAGCCATCATATTCTGTTTATTCGCAATGGGATCTTGCTTCTAAATCAACATACCCTTTTTATTTGCAATATGATCAGTTTCTTGTAACGAAGTATTCAAAAGATCTTGTGACGAACCAGCCAGCACTACATTAACTCCTGACTTGTTAGCTGCCACAAGAAATGGCTCTCTGCTAGCCTCTAAGTTAGCCATTTGAGAGCATGTTCTTCCTACCATCAAATCACATCTAAATACTTAAATATTGTATCTGTCCAATTAAACAGCTGGTGATGATGATGATGATGATGATGATAGTGGTGGTGGTGAACACATCACGAAATAATAATGATATCATTATTTGGCTGCGTTGCAAGCAGCTTCGTAGAGAATAAGTAACTGTTGCGCTATGTCATCAAGAAAAATTCAGTTTACTCGAACTACCTTTAAACAGCTTTATTAAATAGTTCATCAATTTTTCTTTTTTTTTATTTCGTAATATTTACTCTCCATATTGGGGCAAGACAATGACACGAAACAGAAAGCAAATAGGGATTAGTATACACAAATAGTGTTTCATTCAAGTACACCATCTACCGCATCAGGTGAGTATATGCAGATAGTGATTCATTCAAGTACACCATTCACCGCATCAGGAGGTTAAACAAATTTGTAAAATCTGAGTTCTCGTAATAATAAAAGTGATCTTGGCTATTGAACTCACAAAGAAAAGTGCAGGTTCTCGCTGGTGTTGCTAAACAGTCATGTAATTCAATTTCATTACAAAAAAAACAAACCAAGTGACAGAACAGCGCAGGACATACAATAATATTACTACCACAATGGAGCTGAAGGCTCTTTAAATGACTTTGCACATTATATCATGTGCGTTATTTTCATATTATTATTATTAAATTTTGGTGTTATAGGTCGAAGTTTAGTTATGTACACTCAAAGAGGATGAGTACATTTTGAAGTAATTTATGTTTTAGTCTATAGTAGTATATTCTGGTCTACAGTTGGACATTTTATGTTTTTGCCTACAGCCTACCGATTTCAGTACACAGTACTATCCTCACGTCATCCAGCGATCAAAAAATTCCAGAACAAATTTAGAATAACTATGCAAGAGAAATTTATATAATTTTTTCTCTGTGACACAAAACATATGGTATATATCCTAACACTATAATATATACGTGGCTCCTTACCCCTGGCATGTTATCGTCACACTCGCTTCCCAAGTAGATGTGTCAAATATTGAAAGTAAAGGTCAATTTTGAGCTGTAAACAGATTTAAATTGTGGCTAATAGTGAGAACAGTCCCTCCTGTGAATAAAATTGCATTTTTACCTCTTAAAAAGAAACACAATTTTAAAAGATGACCTGTAGTATAAAAAAACCTTAAAATACGAAATGAAGTAATTACGTGATAAAACAGTCCACATTGTAATATAACGGGTGTTCAAAAAGAAACGAGCCGGAGGCATAATTAGATAGACCAGAACCTGTATGTTAGAAGTATTGACCCTGGATGCTGAGACGCTTGTCCCACTGTGACACAAAGCGGTGAATGGCTGTCTCATAAAATTCCTGGGGCTGCGATGTTAACCAGTTCCACATGTACAGCTGGGCGTCGTCGCCCGAGGTGAATCGTTTGCCCCTCAGAGCATTTTTTAGGGGACCAAAGATGGCGTAAATACAGGAAGAGAGGTCCAGACTGTTTGGAGGGTGGCCGAGAACCTTCCACTTGAATTTCTACAGTGCCGCGACTATGTTGGCCGTATGAGGCTTTGCATTGTCGTGGAGTAGAATGACCCTACGGGTGAGATTGCCTGGTCATTTTGATTTGATCGCTTGGTGAAGGGTGGTCAAGGTCTGTGTAACGCTGGGCACTCACTGTTGTCCTGTGTTGCAGGAAGTGAATCAGAAGGGGGCTTTCTTGGTCAAAGAAGAACGTTATCATAACATTTCCTGCACTCGTGTTGATGGCCTTTGCTTTTTTTGGTGGTGGTGAGCCTGGCTGCTTCCACTGGAGACTTTGTCGTTCTGATTCTAGTTCGAAGTGATGACACCATGACTCATCTCCAGCCACCACTCATGCCAGGAACGCATTCCCTTCCCGAGCATAGCACTGGAGATGAGCAAGACAGTGGGCCATTCGACATGCTTCCTGGTGTGATTCTGGGGCGCCCAATGAGTATGTGCTGTCGTTTCTTCATGATGGTGTGAACACTTCCGACGTTCAATCCAACCATGGTGGCTATGGCTTTCACTGTCACTCGGCGGTCCTGGGTAATGAGAGCATCCACCAGCTGGACGATGTCATCTGTAATGTAATGTGGTGCTCCACAGCGTGCATCATTGGCTAACGACACCCATCCTTCCCTGAAGCGCTTCTTTTGACGCCTCCATGTCACTGTTTGCAGTGGGACTTGCAGCGTTAGACGATTGATGCATGCTGCTGCTAGCTCTGTATAGTCACGTGACGTGCACACATGCCCTCCAGCGATGGGCTGTGAACTTCCACGCTCTGGTCGGAACCTCACCTCGTTAGACACGCCACGATATTACCCTCCTGTCACCGGTTTGCGCTTTCCCAGACTCTGGCTCGTTTCTTCTTGAGCGCCCCTTATAAAACGTTAAAAGAAAGCAGCAAATCTATTTACTCGCTTTTATATTGATTGGTTGTATGCGGTTTATATCACTATAAAACGCCGATCTGAGCATGAATCTTTACATCAAGCAAGTGTCGTCATAAGAATTAGTGTTGAAGTTAGCCAGTCACGACATTGTGCACGCAAATTCAAGTGGCCCGCCAGAGACAGTGTCGCTAAACCAGTTCTTCATTTGGTTTCATGAATCCGAACAAGAGAGCGGTACAAAAATTAGAGATGGGACTGTAGCAAGGATCGAACCCAAGCCGAAGGCTGAGCAGTCTCAGCTATGCTATGAGAACAACTAACACTAACTGTATCTGGCGGGCCAGTTAAATCTGTGTGCGATCTGCAATTTACTGACTTTGTTATTAAGCTCCCTCCCCCCCCCCCCCCCAACTTTTAACCATTGACTATACTTCAAGATTTATCAGTTTTATTAATTTCTCCTCTCCATATGCCTCTTTCGTGGCTTCTCCCTGTTGTCTCCCCTTCACCTGCCCTCCAACCCCCTTCATCGACATACGTGTGCTGTATTATTCTATGAAAATGTGTGCTATTTAATACATCCCACTGTTTATTATATTTTAAATGATTGACTTAAAGATTAATTTTAAGATGAGAGGCATTCTGGTACTATGATATATTTAGTGGACTTGACTTACTGTTATAAATTGCAGATGCAGGTCTCATCACTGGTAGACCTACAACACCTCCAGGTTTAGTACATAATAATTGGATTAAAGTGCCTCAGTAGGACAACGTTTATACCCCAGTCTTCACATGAATTAGTTTGTGATTGTTTGTGATTACCTAATATCAAAGCCCACTGACGCAGTCATTCACAACTGCACGTTACCTCTGTGGAGTGTTTATCGTGGGCGTGACTGGTAGTTGAGCTGCGACATGGCATGGGGAAGGTGCAACGCAGCGACGTCGAGAGCTGCAACGTACACATGGACACTGCTTGGATAGACATGAAACTCGAGATGCGGTCAAAGATCGTCAGCTGCCGGGAACAGAGTAATCCACAGACACATTATGCCACTATTTTCTCTGGATGCTCGATTTCTTTTCAATGAGAATAATTTAATGTTTCTAATATGTGATACTACACTGAAACACCAAAGAAACTGGTATAGGCATGCGTATTCAAAAACAGATATATGTAAACAGATAGAATCTGGGGCTGCGGTCGGCAACGCCTACATAAGACGACCAGGGTCTGACACAGTTTATTAGATCGGTTACTGCTACTACAACGACAGGTTATCAAGATTTAAGCGAGTTTGAATGTGGTGTTATAGTCGGCGCACGAACGAATGTACTTCGTTCATATCTAACGTATTTCAGAAGTATTTCTACACATATTTCAATTGTATTTATATCGAATCATGCTGCTCAGTGTTTATGATCTCGTGTCTCTTAAACTATGTACTGTACTATGATATGATTTTGCAGGTAATCCATTGCTAAATGTGACTACTCTCTGCAAAATGTGTTGTGAATAGAAGTAACGAAGTGATAAATTAATCTGCCATACATAAGGTCGCAGGTTTTCAAGCACTTCAGTGTTCATGACATGACATCTCCTGAAAAAAATGTGGTACAATGACATATTTCTAGAGGTACGTTTTAGCGGCATATGTGACTCCTGTCTGAGAAAGGTGTTGCAAATAGGGTTCGTAGTAAAGCTGTAATAAATTAGAACGTCATACATGATGCCGCAGTTTTTCAAGTTTCTCAGTATTTGACACTTCGTTTATAAAGGTCCGTCTTGATGACACAAATTTTACATTTCACTATTACCGGTTTTGGCTACTACTGCCTTCTTGTCTGTTAGAAATAGAAAAGAGCTGAAGTATGATGTAGAAGCAAACGGAAAGCAAGAAATCAAACAGTTTGCGGACGGGATGGTCAGTCTCACAGATAATGAAATGGATCTTCTGAATAAGGGTCTACATTTTAGCGTAACCCGAAATTGAGCCCAGACATAATCAAAAATACTATTGCAGAAGTGAAAGTTGCTTGTGACGTAGCCGAGCTCAATAGATTCGTTCAAATGAACAAAGCAGTAAAACTACCAAATGTGTATACAAAGTAGGACGCCACGAACGTAGTAATGCATAACATTTAGTACCTATCACTTAACATTAGATTATTTTATGGTATTAATGGCTTTTATGAATGACTGTAAATCATGTAAATATTTTTTTATTTTCTTGTGCATCACCAGGCCTGTTATAGACTTTGCTCCAGTTAATAGAACTTAGTTGGTTATACCACTGTCATTTTATTTGTAACAGATCTGAAGATGTCATTAGCCTAAACAGATAATTTGCTTCACCAAGATGGTCCTTTACAACTAAAATGTAATAATATGATCACGCAATTATTTACAGACTTCATGTCTTCAATTGGTAAATCAGTATTTCACGTCATATCTACGAAATGACATATTTTTGTAGGTGCATTCAGTATCAGAAGTGAATACTTGATGATGATGTTTGGTATGTTTGGTTTGCAGGGCGCTCAACTGCGCGTTCATCAGCGCCCGTACTAAGTCCCAATTTTTTCACAAACCAATTTTCTTTGACGGTCCAATCTAGTCACTGTCACAAATGATGAGGATGATGATGAAATGATAACACAAACACCCAGTCCCAGGGCAGAGAAAATCCCCAACCCGACCGGGAATCGAACCCGGGACCCTGTGATTCAGAGGTAGCTTCTCTCCCTCTCTCTCTCTCTATCTCTTTTTTTTTTTTTTGAGTCATGCCCGCCACGAATTCCTCTCCTGCACCACCCTCTTCATATCATAGTAGCACCTGCAACTCACGTCCTCGATTATTTGCTGCATGTATTCTAATCCCTGTCTTCCTCTACAGATTTTGCATTCCACAACTTCCTGTAGTACAATGGAAGTCATTCCCTGATGTCTTCACAGATGTCCTATGATCCTGTCCTCCTTCTCACTGTTTTATACATATTCCTCTCCTCTCCGATACTGCGCAGAACCTCCTCTTCCTTACCTTATCATTCAACCTAATTTTCAACATTCGTCTGTCGCACCACATCTCATATGCTTCGGTTCTCGTCTATTCCGGTTTTTCCACAGTCCATGTTTCACTACGTACAATGTGGTGCTCCAAACGTACATTCTCAGAAATGTCTTCCTCAAATTAAGGCCTATGTGTGATATTAGTAATCAGCTTTTGATGTCCTCCCTGCTCCGTCCGCCATTGGTTATTTTGCTGCCGAGGTAAAAGAAATCCTTAGCTTCATATACTTCGTGACGATCAAACGTGATGTTAAGTTTCTCGCTGACCTTATTTCTGCTACTTCTAATTACCTTCGTCTTTCTTTCATTTACTCTCAATCCATACCCTGTACTCATTAGACTGTTCATTCCATTCAGCTGATCATGTAATTCTTCTTCATTTTCAGTCAGGTTAGCACTGTCATCAGCGAATCGTATCATTGACATCCTTTCACCTCGAATTTTAGTTCCACTCCTGAAGTTTTCTTTTATTTCCGTCGTTGCTTCTTCGATTTACAGATTGAACAGCAGGGGCGAAAGGCTACATCCCTGTCTTACACCAATTTCAATCCAAGCACTTCCTTCTTGGTCGTCCACTCTTATTATTCTCTCTTGGCTCTTGTACACATTGTATATTACTCGTCTCTCTCTATAGCTTATCCCTATTTTTCTCAGAATTTTGAACATCTTGCACCATTTTACATTGGCGAAGGCTTTTCCCAGGTCGACAAATCCTATGAACGTGTCTTGATTTTTCTTTAGTCTTGCTTCCATTATCAAGCACAACATCATAATTGCCTCCATGCTGCCATTGCCTTTCCAATCTCATCCAAACCGATCGTCATTTAACACATCATTAATTTTCTTTTCCATTCTTCTGTCTACTATTCGTGTAAGCATCTTGGATGCATGAGTGGTTAAGCTTATCGTGCGATAGTTCTCGCACTTGTCAGTTCCTGCAGTCTTCGGAATTGTGTGAATAATATTTTTCCGAGAGTCAGATGGTATGACGCCCGACTCACAAATTCTACAAACCAACGTGAATAGTTGTTCTGCTGCCACTTGCCCAAAATGATTTTAGAACTTCTGATGGAATGTTATCTATCCCTTCGGCCTTATTTGATTTGAAGTCTTCCAAAACTCTGATTCTAATACAGGTTGCCATATCTCTTCTAAATCGACTCCTGTTCTGTTGTGTACATAGTTCCACGTAGTTAGCGCGTACACAACTTTCCCACTACAGCGCGCCCCGCTAAGCACAACAGCGCAGGCGCAGCGCTCGTCCGTCTCCGCTCTACGAGATGGCGCTGCCATAAAGACGGGCCAAATTCTGCTTCCGCCGATCCGCGTATTAATATGTAACACTTCCAATGAGATTGCTGCTAACGTAGAACCTTTTCTCCTCGCGGATCACACTCGCGCAGTGATACATGAACGCGCGAGGTATTATAACGAGTGTACAGACCTCCGATTAGTCAGTCTGCTTTAGTCTGTACCAGTCTGCATTAGTCTGCATTTATCTGCACCTGTCTGTACCAGTGTATAGTCAAGTTGCAGTCTGCGCCTAATAAGATTATCATATTCCTGTACATAGCCATGAAGATAAATGAATAGACACTTTGTCAAGTAATAGAGATGTGATAATAAGATTAACGTACCAAGACCAAAGGAACTTCAGATTGTCAATTGTAAACAGCATCCAGAATCAAGTTGCGTAATGTCTATCCTTTTTATTATTTTAATAAATGTGAAAATTAATCAAGTTCTGTTTAAAGTTGGTCACCGTCAATCTGCTACTCTAAGCGTGCAAGTGGCATATCTATCGTCTGACCTAACGGCAGAAGATAAACATGCCACGATAAAACCACGAGACATACTGCTGACACTCGCCTACTTCGTTAGAGCGACAAGTCAAATAATCTGAGGGTGTGTGTACCGAAGGTCTTACAGTACGCACACCACATGTGCCATCAGCCAAATATTCCCCCTCAAAAGAGGACTTCAGTGTACTCTTTCCAGCTATCCACTCTGTCCTCGGCATTTAACAATGGAAGTCCCGTTGCACTCTTATTGTTACAACCCTCGTTTTTAATTTCACCGAAGGCTGTTTTGAATTTCCTATATTCTGAGAAGTCCTTCAGACAACTATTTCTTTTTCGATTTCTCCACATTTTTGATGGAGCCATTTCGTCTTAGCTTCCTTGCACTTCCTACTTATTTCATTCCTCGGCGACTTGCATTTCTGTATTAATGAATTTCCCTGAACATTTTTGTACATTCTTCTTTCATCAATCAGCTGGAATATTAGATTTTCATTTCGCTTTAGGTACGGTAATACCCTTTCGATAACCTCATGTACACTTTCTACGTTCTCATCTTCAGCTTGATAGGTTGGCATGTATACGTCTACATCTACATGGATACTCTGCAAATCACATTTAAGTGCCTGGCAGAGGGTTCATCGAACCACCTTCACAATTCACTATTGTTCCAACTATTGTTCCAATCTCGTATAGCGCGCGGAAGGAATGAACACCTTTATCTTTCCGTACGAGCTCTGATTTCCCTTATTTTATCGTGGTGATCGTTCCTCCCTATGTAGATCGGTGTCAACAAAATATTTTCGCATTAGGAGGAGAAAGTTGGTGATTGGAATTTCGTGATAAGATTCCGTCACAACGAAAAACACCTTTCTTTTAACGATTTCCAGCCCAAATCCTGTATCATTTCTGCGACACCCTCTCCCATATTTCGCGATAATACAAAACGTGCTGCCTTTCTTTGAACTTTTTCGACGTATTGCTTCAGTCCTATCTGGTAAGGATCCTACACCGTGCAGCAGTATTCTAAAAGAGAACGGACAAGCGTAGTGTAGGCAGTCTGCTTAGTAGGTATGTTACATTTCCTAAGTGTCCTGCCAATAAAACGCAGTCTTTGGTTAGCTTTCCTCACAACATTTTCTATGTTTTCCTTCCAATTTAGGTTGTTCGTAATTGAAATACCTAGGTATTTAGTTGAATTTACGGCTTTTAGATTAGACTGATTTATCGTGTAACCTAAATTTAACGAGTTCCTTTTAGCACTCATGTGGATGATCTCACACTTTTCGTTATTCAGGGTCAACTGCCACTTTTCGCACCATTCAGATATTTTTTATAAATCGTTTTGCAGTTTGTTTTGATCTTCCGATGACTTTATTAATCGGTAAATGACAGCGTCATCTGCAAACAACCGAAGACGGCTGCTCAGATTGTCTCCCAGATCCTTTATATAGATAAGGAACAGCAAAGGGCCTTTAACACTACCTTGGGGAACGCCAGAAATCACTTGTGTTTTACTCGATGACTTTCCGTCAGTTACTACGAACTGTGACCTCTCTGACAGGAAATCACAAATCCAGTCACATAACTGAGACAATATTCCATAAGCACGCAATTTAAATACGAGCCGCTTGTGTGGTACATTGTCAAAAGCCCTCCGGAAATCCAGAAATACGGAATCGATGTGAAATCCCTTGTCAATAGCACTCAACACTTCATGTGAATAAAGAGCTAGTTGTGTTTCACAGGAACGATGTTTTCTAAGCCCATGATGACTGTTTGTCAATAGATAGTTTTATTCGGGGTAATTCATAATGTTCGAACACAATTTATGTTCTAAAATCCTGCTACATATCGACATTAACGATGTGGACGTCTAATTTAGTGGATTACTCATACTACCTTTCTTGAGTATTGGTGTGACCTGTACAACTTTCCAGTCTTTGGGTGCGGATCTTTAGTCGAGCGAAAGGTTGTATATGATTGTTAAGTATAGATCTGGTGCATCAGCATACTCCGAAAGTTGCTTCACTATTCCAAGGATATTTTCTTCTACGTTACTCATGTTGGCGGCTGTTCTTGATTCGAATTCTGGAATATTTACTCCGTCTTCTTTTGCGAAGGCATTTCGGAAGACTGTGTTTAGTAACTCTGCTTTGGCAGCACTGTCTTCGATAGTATCTCCACTGCTATTGCACAGAAAAGGCATTGATTGTTTCTTGCTACTGACATACTTCACACGCGACCAGAATATCTTTGTATTTTCTGCCACCTTTTGAGACAAAGTTTCGTTGTGGAAGCTGTTATAAGCATCTCGCATTGAAGTCCGCGCCAAATTTGGAGCTTCTGTAAAAGATCGCCAATCTTGGGAATTTTTTCGTTGTTTCTGCAACAGTGTTCTAATCCGTTTTGTGTACCAAGGAGGATCAGCTCCATCGTTTGTTAATTTATTTGGTATAAATCTCTCAATTGTTGCCGATACTGTTTCTTTGAATTTAAGCCACATCTGGTCTACACTTATATTATTAATTTTGAGCGAGTGGAGATTGTCTCCCAGGAAGGCGTCAAGTGAATTTTTATCTGCTTTTTTGAATAGGTATATTTTTCGCTTATTTTTCGGCGATTTGGGGATTACAATATTCAGTCTCGCTACGATAACCCTGTGTTCACTAATCCTTGAATCGGTTTTGATGCTAAGAGGTCAAGTGTGTTTTCACAACCGTTTACTATTCTCGTGGGCTCATGAACTAACTGCTCGAAATAATTTTCAGAGAATGCGTTTAGCACAATATCGCATGATATTTTATGCGTACCAAAAATGATTCAAATGGCTCTGAGCACTATGGGACTTAACATCTATGGTCATCAGTCCCCTAGAACTACTTAAACCTAACTAACCTAAGGACATCACACAACACCCAGTCATCACGAGGCTTATGCCTACCTCCGGAATTAAACATGTATTTCCGCCAACATATCGAGTGTAAATTAAAGTCACCGCCAATTATTCTCGTATGAGTGGGGTACGTGTTTGAAATCAAACTCAAGTTTTCCCTGAAACTTTCAGCAACTGCATCATCTGAATTGGGAGGTCGGTAAAAGGATCCAATTATTATTTTATTCCGGTTGTCAACAATTACCTCTGCCCATACTAATTGACAGGAAGTATCTACATCAATTTCGCGACAAGTTAAACTACTTCTGACAGCAACAAACACGCCACCGGCAACCGTGTTTAGCCTATCCTTTCGGAACACGGTTAGCTTTCAGTGCCTATAACGGTTTGAGCATCAGTTCTTTTATTAGCGCTTGGAGCTCTGGCATTTTCCCAACACAGCTACGACAATTTACTACTGTTATACCGATGGTTCCTTTATCTACGTTCTTCCTGTGTTCAGCCTGATCCCTTTGTGACTGACGCCCTTCTTGTGTTTTCCCGAGACCCTCTAACCTGAAAAACCACCCAGTCCACGCCACACAGCCCCTGCTACCCGTGTAGCAGCCTCCTGGACTACAGTTGTCGGTGTTGGTTTGCTGTGGATTCTGATAAGAACAAACCCATTCTCTGCCATACCTTTGTATTCGTGTGAATCCTACTCCTGTGATACCATTTTCTGCTGCTGTTGATATTACCTCATACTCATGTGACCATAAATCCTTGTCTTCTTTCCATTTCACACCACTGACCCTACAATATCTAAATTGAGCCTTTGCATTTCCCTTTTGAGATTTTCTAGCTTCCCTTCTACGTTCAAGCTTCTACCAGTAGAACATGATCGTTTCGGTGATTATTCAATCTTTTTCGCATTGGTATCTTCCACTTGGATGAACCTTTCCTCATATCCGAAGGGGGACTACTCCGGATCTCTTTCCAATGGAGAGGTTTCGTAAGGGTTTGCAATTATGTATAAAGTTGTTGCCAGTCTCTCATTCTCAAATATCTCTAGGTGCTCTCATTCTCAAATACTGGATGATTAAAGGTTGTGTTTTCACCCATCGTGGGCTATTCTGCGGTTTCATCCCCACTCCTGTGATAAATGTGTATCAAGTTTGGTGGAACTCGATCAAGTGGTTTAAGAGGAGGTGTGGAACATACATTAATACATACACACATACATACATCGATTTTTGTAATGTGTATGGATTTCTTAGCTTAATAAGACATTTCTGTTATTCTCTGGGTGCTTTACATTGTGGCTCTTTTTAAGCGATAAAAATACAACTGTGTACATAGTGGACTACCTCATCATTGCTGACCGCAATTTAAATCTCAAAACCGATCTTTACTTTTATTATGGAACATACCTACTAGGGGAGTGAGGGTGACGATTACATGCCAGGGTAAGACGCTACCTATGCATTTTAAGGTTTTACCACTTATCAGCAATAATCAACGGCATGTGGATGCACAAGCAATGAAAACCACTGCATTAAAGACAATTGACGTGTACCCACAGGATATGTGTCTTGCAGCGGAAAAAGTATCTTGATGATATCTCCATTGACAAAAGATCCCAGAGTAGTCTTCCATACGGATCTCCGGGGGTCACTGCCAAGGATGGGGTGGGGTGTCGCTATGACAAAATAATAGATTGAACAACCAACGAAAGAATAGCATTCTAAGAGTCGAGGCGTGAAATATCAAAAGACTGAACGGGGTAGGCAAGGTAGAAAATCTGAAAAGGGAAATGCTAGAGCGCAATCTACACTACTGGCCTTTAAATTGCTACACCAAGAAGAAATGGCTCAAATGGCTCTGAGCACAATGCGACATAACCTCTGAGGTCATCAGTCGCCTAGAACTAAGAACTAATTAAACCTAACTAACCTAAGGACATCACACACATCCATGCCCGAGGCAGGATTCGAACCTGCGACCGTAGCGGTCACGCGGTTCCAGACTGAAGCGCCTTTAACCGCACGGCCACATCGGCCGGCCAAGAAGAAATGCAGATGATAAACAGGCATTCATTGGACAAATATATTATACTACAACTGACATGTGATTACATTTTCACGCAATTTGGGTGCATAGATCCTGAAAAATCAGAACCCAGAACAACCACCTCTGGCCGTAATAACGGCCTTCATACGCCTGGGCATTGAGTCAAACGGAGCTTGGATGGCGTGTGCAGGTACAGCTGCCCATCCAGCTTTAACACGATACCACACTTCATCAAGAGTAATGACTCGCGTATTGTGACGAGCCAGTTGCTCGGGCACCATTGACCAGACGTTTTCAATTGGTGAGAGATCTGGAGAATGTGCTGGCCAGGGCAGCAGTCGAACATTTTCTGTATCCAGAAAGGCCCATACAGGACCTGCAACATGCGGTCGTGCATTATCCTGCTGAAATGTAGGGTTTCGCAGGGATCGAATGAAGGATAGAGCCATGGGTCGTAACACATCTGAAATGTAACGTCCACTGTTCAAAGTGCCGTCAATGCGAACAATAGGTGACCGAGACGTGTAACCAATGGCACCCCACACCATCACGCCGGGTGATACGCCAGTATGGCGATATCGAATACACGCTTCCAATGTGCGTTCACCGCTATGGCGCCAAACACGGATGCGAGCATCATGATGTTGTAAACAGAACCTGGATTCGTCCGAAAAAATGACGTTTTGCCATTCGTGCACCCAGGTTCGTCGTTGAGTACACCATCGCAGGCGCTCCTGTCTGTGATGCAGCGTCAAGGGTAACCGCAGGCATGGTCTCCGAGCTGATAGCCCATGCTGCTGCAAACGTCGTCGAACTGTTCGTGCAGATGGTTGTTGTCTTGCAAACGTCCCCATCTGTTGACTCAGGGATCGAGACGTGGCTGCACGATCCGTTACAGCCATGTGGATAAGATGCCTGTCATCTCGACTGCTAGTGATACGAGGCCGTTGGGATCCAGCACGGCGTTCCTTATTACTCTCCTGAACCCCCCGATTCCATATTCTGCTAACAGTCATTGGATCTCGACCAACGCCAGCAGCAATATCGCGATACGATTAACCGCAATCGCGATAGGCTACAATCCAACCTTTATCAAAGTGGGAAACGTGATGGTACGCATTTCTTCTCTTTACACCTGGCATCACAACAACGTTTCACCAGGCAACGCCGGTCAACTGCTGTTTGTGTATGAGAAATCGGTTGGAAACTTTCTTCATGTCAGCACGTTGTAGGTGTCGCCACCGGCGCCAACCTTGTGTGAATGCTCTGAAAAGCTAATCATTTGCATATCACTGCATCTTCTTCCCGTCGGTTAAATTTCGCGTTTGTTGGCCAGTAGTGTATATATAGTGGGGACCAGTGAAGTGAAATGGAAGGAAGACAAGGATTTCTGGCCAGACAAGTATAGAGTAATATCAACAGCAGCAGAAAATGGTATAACGAGAGTAGGATTCATTATGAATATTAAGTTGGAACACAGAGAGTGAATAGTTCAGTGGTAGGGTTGTTTTCAACAGAATCGGCAACAAACCAAACCAGTAATCGTAGTTCAGGTATACATGACGAAGTCGCAAGCAGATGATGAAGAAATAGAGAAAGTGTACAAGGATACTGAACAGGTAATTCAGTACGTACAGGAAGATGAAAATCTAATAGATATGGGGAATGGAATGCGGTTGTAGGAGAAGAAGTAGAAGAAAGCGTCACGGGATAATATCAGCATGGTGCTAGAATTTAGAGAGGAGTAATACTAATTGAGTTCTGCAATGAATAACAGATGGTAATAGCGAGTACTCTGTTGAAGAGCCACAAGAGGAGTAGGTACACTTGGAAGAGGCCGACAGATACACGAAGTTTTCAGTTAAATTACGTCATAGTCGGGAAGATATTCCGAAATCAGATTTTGGAGTGTAAGACATACCCAGGAGTAGATACAGACTCAGATCATGATTTGGTAATGATGAAGAGTGGGCTGAAGTTTAAGAGATAGACAGGACGAATCAGAGCTAAAAAAGTGGGATACAATAGTATTAAAAAAATGAAAAGATCAGCTTGTAATTCTCCGAGGCTATAGATACTGCGATAATTAATAGTTCAGTAAACAGTTCGGTTGAGGAGGAATGGACATCTTTAAAAAGGTCAGTCTCAGAAGTTGGAATGAAAAGCATAGGTACAAAGAAGGTAACTGCGAGGAAATCACGGCTAACAGACGAAATTCTTCAACTGATCGAGGAAAGAAGGGAGTAGAAAAACGTTCAGGGAAATTCAAGAATGCAGAAATACATGTCGCTTAGGAACGAAATAAATAGGAAGTTCAGGGGAACTATGGCGAAATGGCTACAGGGAAAATGTGAAGAAGTCTAAAAAGAAATGATTGTCGGAAGGACTGCCTCAATATATATAAAAGTCAAAACAAACTTCGGTGAAATTAAAAGGAAGAGACTTAACATTAAGCGTGAACTGGGAATTCCGCTGTTAAATGCAGAGGAGAGAGTGGCTACACTGACCGCCTCTATGAGGTACATTGAAGGCGTCTATCAGGGGGAGGATTTACCTGTAGACGTGATAGAAGAAGAAACAACAGTCGATGACAGGAGATAGGGGGTTCTGTATTAGAACTGAATTTAGAAGTGGACATAAAATCAAATAAGGGAGAAGAGATAGATAACATTCCACCGGAGTTTCTAAAATCATCGGGGGAAGTGGCAACAAAACAATTATTAGCGTTGGTGTGTAGAATGCATGAAAATGGCGATATACCGTCACTCTTTCGGATAAACGTCATCCAGAAAATTCTGAAGACTACATGAGCCGTCAATAGCGAGAATTATCGCATAATCAGCTTCACAGCCTTTACCTCCAAGTTGCTGACAAGAACAATATACAGAAGAATGGAGAAGAAAATTACGTATTATGTGACGATCAGTCTGACTTTAAGCAGTTCTGACATCGCTGTTGATAATGGAAGCACGACTGAAGAAAAGTCGAGACACGTCTGTAGGATTTTTCGACCTGTAAAATTCATTCGACAAGGTAAAATTGTGGACGATTTTCGAAATTCTGACGAAAATGGGGGTAAGCTTTAAGGAAAGAAGGTAACATACGACATGTACGAGTACAAGAGCCAAGAGGAAACAGTAAGGCTTGAAGAGACTTGAAAACCATGAACGAATTGATCAGATTAAAACCGTTGTTAGATAAGGATGTAGTATTTCTTCCCTGTTGCTCAATCTGTAGGTGGAAGAAGCAATGACAGAAGTAAAAAAATTCGAGAGTGGGATTAAAATTCTAGTTGAAAGAATATCAGTCACAAGATTAGCTGATGAGATTTGCCATCCTGAATGAATGTGAAGAAGAACTCCTGGTTCTGTTGAATGGAATTCATAGTGTTATGCTTACAGATTATGGACTGAGAGTAAATCGAACGAAGACGAAAGTAATAAGAAGTAGCAGAAATGAGTACAACGAGAAACTTAATATCATAATTGGCGATCACGAATTAGATGTAGTTAGGGAAGTCAGCAAAATAACGCATGACGGACGGAGCAAGGGGGGCTAAAAAGGAGACTATCACTGCAAAAAGGCCATTCCTGGCCAAGAGAAGTCTACTAGTGACAAACATAGGTCTTAATTTGAGGAAGAAATTGCTGAGAATATACATTTTGAATATACTACTGTATGGCAGTGAGATCTGGATTGTGATAAAACCAGAACAGTAACGGTTAGAAGCATTTGAGACGTGGTGGTACAGAAGAATGTTGAAAATTAGGTGGACTGATAAGGTAAGGAGCGAGGAGGTTCTCCGCAGAATCGGTGAGGAAAGGAATATATGGAAAACACTGACAAGAAGAAGGGGCAACAGATGATAAGACATCAGTTACGAGATCAGAGAATATCTTCCATGGCACCAGATGTAGCTGTAGAGGGTAAAAATTGTAGACAAAGGTGGCACAGGAGTCCGTAGCGGACCGCATCTAAGAAAACAAAGCTATATACCATATATTTCCATTCATGGAAAAAAATATTATGCAATTTTGATCATACACAGAAGAGCCAAAGGAACGGGTACACCTGCCTATTATCGTGCAGGGCCTCCAAGAGCTCGCAGAAGTACCACAAAATGATGTGGCAAGGACTCGAGTAAGGTCTGAGGTAGTGCCAGAGGGAATTTACACCATGAATCCTGCAGGGTTGTCCATAAATCCGTAAGAGTACGAGCGGGTGGAGATCTCTTCTGAACAGCACTTTGCAAGACATCCAAGATATAGTCAATAATGTAAATGTGTGGGGAGTTTGGTGCTCAGTGGAAGTGTTTAAGCTCATAAGAGTGTTCCTGGAGCCACTCTAGCAATTGTGGACGTGTAGTGTGTCGCATTGTCCTGCTGGAATTCCCAAGTCCGTAGGAATGCACAATAAACATGAATGGATACAGGTGATCAGATTGGATGCCTACGTACAGGTCACCTGTCAGAGTTGTACTAGACATATCAGGAGACCCATTTCAGCCCCACTGCACACACCCCACACACTTACAGAGCCTTCACCAGCAACAACAGTCCCTACTGAAATGTATGTTCCATGGATTCATGAGGTTGTCTCCATACCGTACACATCCATGCGCTCGATACAATTTGAAACGAGACTCGTCCGACCAGGCAACAAGTTTCCAGTCATCAGCAGTCCAATATCGCTGTTGACAGGCCTAGTGGAGGTGTAAAGCTTTGTGTCGTTCAGTCATTAAGTGTAAACGAGTGGGCCTTTGTCTCCGAAAGCCCATATCGATGATGTTTCGTTGAATGGTTCGCAGCATTGAAATCTGTAGCAATTTGCGGAAGGGTTGCACTTTTGTCACGTTGAAAGATTCTCTTCAGTCGTCGTTGGTCGCGTTTTGCAAGATCTTTTTCCGGCCGCAGCGTTGTCGGAGATTTGATATTTTACCGGATTCCTGATATTCAAGGTACACTCGTGAAATGGTCGTACGGGAAAATTCCCACTGCATCGCTACCTCAGTGACGCTGTGTCCCATCGCTTGTGCGCCGACTATAACACTACGTTCAAACTCACTTCAACCTTCATAAACTGTCATTGTAGCAGCAGTAACCGGTCTAACAACTGCGCCAGACCCTTGTCTTATACAGGCGTTGCCGACCGTAGAATGGTATTCTGCCTGTTTACATATTGTAGTGTCACAGAATAGTAAAGAGTTGGAAACGTGGAATATTGTTAAAGTTTCGTTGCCTATGCCGAGAGCCAGAGGCAGTATCTTAGCCAAGAGGTATGAGGATTGCACATACATCGGAATGTGTCGTCACACAGGGGCAATGGCCTGGTTACACACAACAGGCGAGAGAGAGTTGCTTAGCACGCGGGTTTGTGTTAGACGGAGACTTTCGTAGAGTGCAAGACAGAGGTGTAGCGTCAGCTGTACTGCATTTCACAACTTCGCTTAAGTCTGCCGCAACAACACGTAACTCTGTCGCAAGAACACCTAAGGGGCGAATACGACAGATGAATCAGCAGTATAAGTGGAACGAATGCGGTCATTACAAACGAGCATGACGTCAGGACGTCGCTCGTGCTTCCTTTAAATACGCCAGCTTTGATAGCAACAAGGAACTCGCAGTTAGACTTGCAGTGAGATGTGTGCTGGGTCGCTGCGTAGCGTTCAGTTCGGTGATCGACATGTTAATCTTTATTAAGGAGATGTTGCAGTAAGGGCGGCCCATCCAGCAGCAGACGTGACGGGACAGTACCAGCTCTGGTCCTCTCTGCTGCCGCTGTCAATCATCAACCCAGGATTAGCAGACACGCGGCAGACTCGCTCGCCGCCAATGCTGACCACATGAGTGAGCCGTCGTCGAGATTGTGCGGGGCCTAGGCCCTGTGCATTCGCCGTCACAACCGGGTGAGTCGACGACTCTGGGGGACTGCAGCCCGTTCCGCCCGTCCACTGCGGACGAGCCACCAGGAGGAGCAGGGAAGAAGACGGGGTGAGATACACTATGCACTACGAGAACGCCTCTCCTGCCGACAGCGCAGGGACTCCAACCCAGAGCCTCCACGCGCAGCCTCTTGCTGTCCGCAGCCGAGCTGGCCGACCAGCCGAGCACCGCCAGCCACGCGCGGCCGATGTAAGGACATTCCTTCGCTACGTCACAGCACGCGGCGCTGCGCTAGCAAGACTGTGCGACCCGGAGCTGCTGTCATTGCTACGAGTCAGCGAGGACTCGGGGAAGGTCGTTGATATCACCAAACTCAGCCAGCCTGTGCTACGAGGGCCACATTGTACTCGGCAGGAATAAAGTTGTCATGAATTAATAATGTTTCTTTGGCGTTTCTGACGTGCCCATAGTCATTTCCTAGCATCCTGACAACTGGAGAGGTCACCGCTCGGCCATCCAGTCCACAGTAGGCGACCGGAACCACCGGACCGCCTATAATGTTTCTGTATTTCAATATGCTTGCCTGTACCAGTTTCTTTGGGTCTTCAGTGAAGAACGGCCTGAGGTACGTTAACCTCGAAGTTGCGTTGTTTATAAATGTGTCAAGCTTTTCATTCATGAGGCCTGGGATGTGATTATAGAAGAGATTAAGACATTTGCGGGAATTAATTCCGAAACTCTTTGAAAAGCTTATACTGTTTTTGCTAATACGACTTTGATGTGTCGGCAGCTGGGCCAACACCTTGTAGATCGAGATGGCTGAAAATGCACGCTAGACTAACGCAGACGGGCGTGAAGTACTGGAACAGGCTACGTAATTAATGCTATGAAGAAAAGTACGTAGCTGGATTAATACTTATCTTTAATCAATCATTGTGGTACATCGCTCTTGACGATACACAGGAGACTTTAATTACAATCACTGTAAGGCTAATGGCGCCTTGCTAGTTCGTAGCCATTAACTTAGCTGAAGGCTATTCTGTCTCTCGGCTAATGAGAGAGAAAGGCTTCGTACATCTAGTCGCTAGCTAGGTCGTCCGTACAACTGGGGCGAGTGCTTGTTCGTATCACGAGACCTGCCTTGTGGTGGCGCTAGGTCTGCGATCACACAGTGGCGACACGCGGGTCCGACATGTACTAAATGGACCGCGGCCGATTTAAACTACCACCTAGCAAGTGTGGTGTCTGGCGGTGACACCACATTCCTCCCCCGCAAATCGGCGAACGGTCGTGAGATAAGGCTTCCGCCCGCCGTGGGGAGGACCCCGTGTTGACGTATGCGATGAGGTGGGGAGCCTAACAACAGGCGAGGCTGTGCCACCCGCACCCGGCCATTCGGTCCGAGGGGAGCTAGGAAACGCCTGAAAACCTAGTCCAGCGTGCACGTCAACATGCGGTGTATGCGCCCGTAAAGAAACAGGAGGGGCCGAAGGGTCGACCTCCATTGCGTCGGGGTAGCCGACGCGCGATGACGTCATGTGGTCCGGAGCGAGCGGGAGTTCCATGGCGGAGGACAGCTGGTCACGGGAAGCGATCGGCGGCGCGTGACCCTGGGAGGCGCTTGGCGGCTGCAGCCAAGCGTCGAATGCCGGCGGCGCCGGCCGGAGTACCGGCGGCTGCGGCGGCGGCGGCGGCTGCTGCGGCGGCTGCGGCGGCGCGTCGCCATGGGGCAAAATGGAAGGCATCGTCGGTAACACCTGGGGATGAGGCGAGCCAGTAGATGGGTCCCCAGGGCGCTGACCGGACGGCACCGTCGCTGAAAGCAGACGAGGAGCGGCAGAACCCGTGCGACGACAGAGGCGCAGCTGATTAAGATGCCGACGCACCTCACCAGAGGCCCCCAAAACCAAATACATCGCGCGGCCGAGGCAGCGAAGAATGCGCCCTGCGAGCCAACGCCGTGAACCTCGATAGGTGCGATAAAATACAACGTCGCCTGGAGCAAAAGCAGGAGTCTGCCGCTGCACAGGAACCTGATGCGGCGGATGCAGCAAAGACATCAAGGTGCGATGAGGACGACCATGGAGCAACTCAGCCGGCGAGCGACCATCGCGGGGCTGAGAGCGATACGAGGACAAAAAGAGCAACAACGCGTCCTCCCGAGAATGCGACTCTTTCAATTTCAACATCTGTGACTTGAAAGTCCGGACCAATCGTTCAGCGGCACCGTTTGACTAAGGCGAAAACGGCGCGGATGTCAGATGTTGAATACCATTGGCCTGGCAGAATGACTGAAATTCTGCGGACATGAATTGTGGGCCATTGTCGGAAACAATAGTCTGCGGAAGACCTTCAATGCAAAAGATAGCAGACAACGCTTGGATGGTGGCGGAGGGCGTCGTGGAAGACATCCGGACAACAAAAGGAAAATTACTGAAGGCGTCGACCAGAACCAACCATCGAGCATTCCAGAATGGACCAGCAAAATCAATGTGCAAGCGTTGCCAAGGGGAATTGGCGTTTGGCCATGCAAAGACTTTCCGCGGCGGTGCGGATTGTTGTGCGGCACACGCCATGCAAGAAGAACACATATCCGTAATCGCAGCATCGATTCCGAACCAAGTACAGTGCTGACGAGCTAGTTGTTTCGTTCGCACTATACCCCAATGTCCTTGGTGAAGAAGCCGTAAAACAGAGGACTGTAACGAACGTGGGACCACGACTCTGGACTGATCATTATCAGAACGCAACAACAAAACACCACGTCGAACAAAAAGTCTCTCCTTGTGAGCAAAAAATCGGCGAACCAACGGATCCTCGATCCGAGACTTTGACAAAGGCCATTGCGTAGCAACAAAACGCAAAACAGTAGCAAGAACAGGGTCAGCAGCTGTGGCTGTAGCGACACGACGAAAATCGATCGGAAACGATTCGACCACTTCATCGGTTTCCGAATCAATGAACATGCAAGCAAGTTCGGAAGAATCGAATGCTTTATCCTCAGCAACAGGCAAACGGGACAACGCATCGGCGTTTCCGTGCTTAGCAGTGGACCGATACCAGATATCGTAGCGGTACTGCGAGAGGAAAATAGACCAGCGAATGAATTTCTGTGCTGTACGCGGAGGTACAGGCTTGTTCGGATGAAAAAGCGATGTCAAAGGTTTGTGGTCTGTGATGATGGTAAAATGACGACCATACAAGAAATCATGGAACTTAGTAACACCAAACACGAGAGCCAAAGCTTCTTTCTCTATCTGGGAATAATTTCTTTGCGCAGACGAGAGCAATTTGGACGCAAAGGCAATAGGGCGATCATGGGAGCCAACTTTGTGCGCAAGCACAGCACCGATCCCGAAATCCGATGCATCTACCATCAACAAAAGGGGTTTCTGGGGATCGAAAGGCGTGAGGCAAGTATTAGAAAGCAACGCCGATTTCAACTGGCGAAAGGCGCGTTCGCATTCCGTCGTCCAGACGAACGGAACACCTTTACGGCGTAAGCGATGAAGCGGAGCTGAAATGGTAGAGGCATTGCGCATATATTTGTGATAATAGTTAATTTTACCCAACACACTCTGTAGCTGTTTCACATTGCGAGGGGAAGGTAAATCTTGTATGGCACGGAGGTGCTCTGGACTCGGATGTATGCCTTGGGCATTGATGACATGGCCCAGGTATGGTAAGTCACGAGCAAAAAACACACATTTGTCCTTCCTCAAGCGAAGACCATTTTGTCGCAAGACCTGAAATAACGTTCGTAGGTTCGCAAGATGATCTTCTTCTGTCTGTCCGGAGATCACTATATCGTCCAGATAGTTTGCTGCAGTAGGGACCGACGCACAAATAGTTTGTAAATATTGCTGAAACAATGCAGGGGCGGATGCACACCCGAACGGCAGTCTTTTGAACCTGTACAATCCAAGATGCGTGTTAACCACCAATACGCGCTGGGATTCGTCGTCCACAGGGATTTGCAAGTACGCATCGGCTAGGTCCAACCTCGAAAAATATTTTCCCGGGCACAGTTTAGCAAAAAGATCTTCCGGGCGAGCAAAGGAAAAGTAGCAGTCACTAGTTGTGGATTCACTGTGGCCTTGAAGTCCACGCAAAGTCTCAATTTTCCGGAAGGTTTTGGCAAAATTACTAAGGGTGAGGCCCAGAGAGAAGCTTGCACACGTTCAATTACACCCTGTGATTCTAGATCGTTTAATGTTCTTGCGACCTCATCACGCAATGCGTGGGGAACATTGCGCGCTCTGAAAAATTTCGGTTGCGCGTTGACCTTCAGTTCCAAATGTGCTTCATAGTGTTTAGCGCAACCTAAGCCCGGTGTAAAAATGTCTGCAAATTCGTCACATAAGCGAGAAACACTGTCTGAAGGCACAGTCTGATTCACTGATAGCACCTGATTTACAATAGACATGTTAAACAACCGAAATAAACCTAAGCCAAACAAGTTCACTGCAGTAGAAGAACGAAGAACGTAAAACGACACAAGCTTTGATTGTCCTTTATATGTTGCAAGAAGGCTGCACTGTCCTAACACAGGAATTTTCTGTCCGGAATAACTTTTTAACTGAACATTTGCGGCACGCAACGGAGGTGCGCCCAGACGTTCTCAAAATGAGTGTGTGAATTCCTAAGGGACCAAACTGCTGAGGTCATCGGTCCCTAGTCCTACAGACGACTTAAACTAACTTATGCTAAGAACAACACACACACCCATGCCAGAGGGAGGACTAGAACCTCCGGAGGGAGGGGCGCGCAAACCCTGACATGGTGCTGTGGTGGTTCTTTACATATCGGTATATATATATATATATATATATATATATGTCATGAAAAGTTTGAGTTGTTGTTATTGTGCCTCCTTCACAAATGGAAAAATATTTACGTCAGTGAATCAGCTTGAAAGGTCTCTGTTGGATTCCTTTCATGTTAATTTCTTAAATCTGTTGTCATTTACGGCATAAATTCCTCTTCTAAATTTACTGTGGCATTTCTGACTATCTGGGAGGAGACTGAGTTGTGGAACGTGTTACTTTTACACATAAACAAGAACGATCTGTCACACTACTACACTTTAAAACACAGTTTATATGCAATTCATGTCACACAGTCTCATATGGAACCTACATCCGCTTTCTTTTATATACTGTATATGATAAGATACTGTCATCCCCCTTCCCTTCTGTGTGAGAGGATGAATGAGCAAATGTATTTCTAGTTGCATGCTTGAGGGTAGCAGACAAGCCTGTCTGCTAGAGAACAGTAGGACCAACGTCGGAACAGGTAGCTACGCTTTCTAAAAGCAGAGAGGATTCTATCCTTAGTATGGTCCTGTCTGTCCCTTGTCATGTTGGTATAGGAAGTTGCCTCTCTGGCCACTTCCGTTTGTATTTGTGAGCCACCCTCAGGAAGGGACCAGGGCAGTCTGTCCGTGGCGAGCGTCTGAAGTGGTAAGATCTCCGGCTAAGCGCGTGTCTGATAAGTCCGTAGGACAATGGATTTCTTAAGTTCAGCCTAACTGAAAATTTAATCACCTTTATTTCAGGTTTAGCTCTTAAATATCTAATGTTATCTTAAATTGCATCGCCGTGTAATTCGAGTGTGAAGTTCAGAATATATTCCGGTAGTTGCTTTGTCACTACTTTGTGAGTAAAGTGGAACCACGTGTTGATCAGTAACTCTAACTAAGTTCATCAATCTTAAATGCGAATGTGCGTGAGATGATAACGTCTCGTCTTGACAATATTTTTCAATATAGCAACTTTTCTTTATGTTCAACCCACGTGGGGTGTACTTTGTGAGACCAGTACCACGTGCTTATACAATTGTTTGACCCATCAGGTTAATAGTAAGACGATAGTAACCAGTTCGAGGTTTTTCTTTTGCAAATTGCTTTTCGATCTAATTTATTTTAATTATAAAAATTATTGTGGAGTTACACCCTTTGTGTAAACGAAGTTGACCACGTGAAGCATGTGGTGTAATCATCAAAGTAGCCCTCAGCTATTCTTTTCGGGAAGATTTCATAGAGAGTTAGTATGAATTTAGTATACCAGTGTGTGGTAATTACATGACGGACAGGATTGTGCTACGAACGTAACTTCTTTGGGTGGAAATTGAATCGGTTGGTTGTGGTTATTTTCCTCTTGCATATGTTTCAACGTTCTTCGTGTGCTATTTTATGAATGCAGTGTCGTATGCATTCTCCCAATCTTGGCTCCTTATTTGATGTGTTCCATAAGATTACAATCTCACATTTTCACAATCGTAAATAAGGCACCAGTTTAGTTATGAATCAAGTTTAAGATGCTGAAATTTCAATGATCAATGTTAAAATAAATTTCCAAATATAAACTGATTTATTTCTTTTTATTCAAATTCTCTTTTTTTATATATATATCACCAGTTGCCATATGACTATTAAAAGATTATAATTAATGTTAGTCTGGTTGGGAATTTGGTAAGCTAGACTGGATACCTGGTGAAACAGTTGCGCAGTAATGCAATATTAACTTCCTCAGACAGTTCACAGCTTTTAACCCGCTTTTATTGTCTATCAGCACCGCTTTCATAGCAAATTAAACCAACAACGTTACACATAGGGACCCTGTTCTGTGATTCCGCTAGACTCTGGAATCTCTGAAACGTTAGATTGCGAGAGTTGTATAATCTTAATTTTTTCCCCTGCAGCGCTCAAACAACTTCTACGTTGTTTCTGAGCAGACTTTCAAAAGATTCACGGCGTTGTTGAGCGGCGTTGTGTTGTTTGTCTTTTTTTTGTTTTCTATATTTGTGTGTTTTATATGAATGTGTTTTTTTTCTCGCTTGTAAATTGCACTGACTTCGATCAAAGATATAAATTTGATGTGCATGTGAAAAAGTGCGTACTAAGTTGGGTACCTTTCATGTGACTGTCGTAATTTTTGCGGGATACATTTATTCTGATTAGTGTGTTGCGTACCGGGCATAAATTGAACTAATGCAGACTCGTAACCAAGCTAAAAGTAGGTGGTCCAACAACTTAAGCAACATGGACCATGGGGATAATTTGATTTCGAATATTAACACGCCGGACGGTTCCGAAAATGCAATGGGGAATACTTCAGAGGAAATGCAAAACAGGATGAACGGGTTCACATCAGAGCCAGAAATTAGTTTGCCTCCAACTAACCAAATTGATTTGGCAGAACTGATGAAAGCCTTATTGTAACAAAATAAAGAAAACGCAGAGAAATCTGAAAAATCGATCAGAGAGCTAGGCGAACAAATGATGCAGAAATCTGAAAAATCGATCCGAGAGCTAGGCGAACAAATGATGCAGAAATCTGAAAAATCGATCCGAGAGCTAGGCGAACAAATAGACGAAAAACTAATCCAGCAGACAAATAAAGTCGACAAGTCGATGCAGAGAGTGTCCGATGATATCTCTCAAAGAATAAACAATCTGGCAAGTGAAATAAAAGGTGATATTATGAAAGAATTAGGCCGTACATTTGAACAAATCGATGTTCGTCTGCAAGCCTTAGAACAGGGCAAGCGGAGTCGCGATGCGGAATCGAAAGAGAGCGAAGAACAGCTACTTAGGAATTTCCAAGTGCTGAGAGAAGAATGCCAAAGGGAACGCCAGCAGGTACTCTCGAGGGTCCAGCAGGCGGAAACGCATTGTCCCACGTCCGTTAGCAACAGAGTAGCGGACAACAGTCAAGCGATTCACACACTCGAACAGCAAGTAGAACAATTGAAGCAAACTGGGGCGGAGGACAACAGACAATTACATGAAAAGATTGCGGTATTAGCGGACATCGTAGGCACGATGGAGGTGACGGAAAGCGAGAACAATACTACACCTGTTGCGGTCACAGAGACTGAAGAATTGCGTTCGCTTCTTAGATTTCAGAAGGGACAGTTCGAAGTGAACAGGCAGCACAAAGCTGTAACAGGCGAACTACATGAACGCGTGGCGCATCTGGAAAGCCGCATGGGGTGTGATTCCGAACTCGCCAATAGCACTAAAAATAGCTGTACGAACAGTGCAGAGAGGGAATCCGGCCACGAGGGAGATTTTGACGACAGGGAAGAATGTATTTTGAGGGGTAGACATGAGAAAAATAGAAACATACAAGGACCTCACAGGGAGGAAATGCGGGGATTTGATTTCAAACATTTCCTTACGGTGAGAAAGTTTGAGATATTTCGAAATTCGCAAAAAGGAATACATCCACGAGCATGGCTCGAGTAATTTGAGTTTTATCTTCCCCCCGACTGGGCAAGTTCACATAAGATAGAATATATGTGTGGCTATTTGGAAGGCGAACCGGCGATTCGCATGAGGTCGGCAGCGCGTCACTGCAACTCCACTCGGGAGTTTCGACAAGCCTTTCTGTCCGCCTATTGGTCGGAAGCGGCACAAGATAGCGTCAAGCATGGCATAATTATGCTGCCAAATTTGAACCAGTCTGGTTTCGACAGCCCAGCACGCCTATTCGACCACATGCTGCAGGCAAATCAATTTCTATACGACCCATACAGGCCTGCGGAACTAATTAGGATATGCATCACCAAATTTCCGATGCACTTGCGCCACGTCATTCTTGCGGGACGATGCAAAGAGGACGTGGAAACGTTTAAGACACTTCTCCAAGAGTTGGAATATAATACAGCAGAATGCCCACCTAATCAGGCGCAAAGTTATTACGGGGCACAGCAGCGTGATCGCAGTCATGGCCGTAGTACTAATCAACGGAGTGACAGGTCGTCGCGACGCGAACGGAACAATAATCGGGACCGGCCGTATAGAAACTGTGGTAACAGTCGCGAACACAGGTGGAACAATGGAAATGATAGAGGACGTGGACAGGATCGTGAACGCAACAGTTACGGCAACCAGAATCGATACTACGGTGAACACGGTGGGAATAGGACTATAGGCGGAGCACCTCATGATGTTGAAATTCGGCCGGCTAACACTAGACATAATCCAGCAAATGGAAATGAACATAACCGGCAATGACAAACGATCAGCGCAGAAGGCGCCCAATCGGAACAAATGAGCGACATGGCAAATGAGTAGAAAGGACAGTGAGAAGTACAGAGGACGGTGAGGAGAAAGATTTGATTAGTTTAAATTTGTGACGTATGCATTTTGAATAATATGTTGATAAAAAGTAATGATAAAGATGTTTCTATGTGATTGATTGAAGTGATGTTTTTTGTTTTTTTTCCTTGTGCAATTAGGATTTAGGTTGGTTCAAATGTGAAGATAAAAGGTTTGTTTGTGAACGAGTGAATGCTGTTTATGGTTTTTTTTGTGTAAATTGAAAAGAGTCGCTCCTGAGAGAAGCAAGATCTGTGTTGAATTAATGCAAAACTCAGGGGAATATCCGATCTGTGGGTATTATGGGACTGGCAAACCCAGGTCCCCAGCTGTTAGTAGCCTTGTTTCCGATTTTCGCTTTCAGTGCTACTATCTATCTATTACTATTCTATATCTGTCAGTATAAATGAGGATCTCTTACTATAGTATGCGTTCTGTATGAATATTTTAAGATAGGAGAAATCTGAGAAAGGAATGAGTAAGTTTAGAATCTTGAAAACAGGTTGCGATAATACGATTGTTTAACCATTGGCTTCCCAATATGCGATGATATGTTAATATTGATGATATATGTCTTTTTTGTTCTTTATAGCTGAGTATGTAAAGTGCTGTCTGTGGATTTCGTCAGTATATTGATTCCCTTCAAGGTGAAAGAAGAATTGTGGTTTGTGTAATTTGCGTGGCCCTGAAATATTATTGTGGTAGTCAAATACGAGCAGTTTTTCAGCAAATGGAGAATGGAACAGAAATATGGATCCTTTTTGTAGTCTTGACTGATGTTGAGCCAGAGCCTGAAAAATTATTCTGCGTTAATACTTGTCCTAGAAAAGCGACGTTTATGCGTTTTGCTGATGCTGTGAGCATTACAGCTTACTGTTTTCGCTGGTGCGGGATGCACTGCAGCCTATATGATTTGTACTGAGGAAATTTCCCTCGTGAAGGTAGAGGAAGATTAAATAATTTTGATTATGGGACCGAAGGAAAGCTTGGTTTAAGGTAATAAGGATGAAGCAAAACATTTGTCATTTAAACTACAGGAGGATTCGGATCTTTTGTGTCTGTTTCAAGTTCAATATGTTAAGATGAAACTGTTTTACAGAATAGAAGAGACCACAATTTTGCCATTCATGAGAAATGAATCCAGAATAACCACCACAGGCGAAATAACAGATTTGGAAGCGAAAGGTAACTTAAAGAAGGAACGAAATGGGTAAGAAAATGTAGTATAACCTTTATAAGGAAAATATTTTTACCCTGCTCAGAGTCATCTATGTGATTAATTCTTGTGATAACGTAATTTTAGATGAAATTTTCTTACTGTTTTATGTGTGAATATATGAGTATGATAAATGTATAATTGCGAGTCTCTTATCAGGTGTGTCAACTGGTTTAAATGTTTTGGCGTGTAAATAACCATTGTTCTTTTTACTGTGTATGTCTAAGGAAAGTTCTCCATATTTATCATGTGACAAGACATATGCGGCGAGCGTCAGGAAGAGGACGAATTAGAACAATGTTGTAGTGGTGTAAACACTTTGTTAAAGTAGCATTGAAGTAGCTTGTTGGATTAACTAGTAGTGGATAGAAGTAGAATTTTGAGTAATACATGTTTATGGGTAGTTAGTTTGTAGTATAGACAACAGGTGTGCATGTGTGTGTGTGTGTGTGTGTGTGTATGTGTGTGTGTGTGTACATAACATGTGAACCCTATGCTGCCCTGACCTATACTTGCACAAGGCATAATCCTATTCAATTTAGTGAATTAATAAGTAGCATTTGATTTATTAAAACGGAAGTGAACCACATTAGTGATGTGGATTCAGATATTATATTGTCAGTTCATTTAATTTTTATTTTTATACTATCAAGTCATTTCACTTTTATTTTTTTATATTGTCAAGTAATTTAACTTTTATTTTTATATTGTCGATTCATCTAACCTTTTTAATTAAAAAAAATTAAGTCTCACTTTTGTTGTTAAAAATTGTGAAAGACAATACTAAGTGGTATTATGTATGACATTTTGTAACCACATAACTATGATGAACAATTTCTGTGAATGCAGTTGAGAACGTGAAAGCGAACCAGCTAAACTCTTACGAGACAGCGGGAGCAGCGAGGAGGAGGACTAGTTGTAAACAGGCGGGTTTCCCAGCAGGACACGCTGTCAACCGGGCCACTTCGGGAGCGCGGTCGACAACAAAAGAAGAGCACGCGACAAACACTTTCCCTTGCAACTGGAGCTAATTGGCGGCCGCACCAGTGCGACCCTTCGTGGAGGCGATGACCTGAGATGGGCGAGTGGTCCACCGCGCGGAAATCCATCTGCTGGCAACGCACCACACGCACGCGACCGTGGCGAGACGGGCGCGGTGAAACGACAGAAGACAGGGGATAAAGGGGCGAGGAGCCCTTTGACACGTACTGTCCAGAGAAAGTGGCAGACTTCAACGACGCCTATCAACATTTCCTGGCAGATGCCCACCGTCAAGCGACAGTAAGTCATAGTTCGATGTTCGCTGGTAGCTAAGGGTGGCACAAAGAAGAGCCATTAAGTGTCATCCTTGCCAAGGAATATCAACCTGGCGTGTCAAACGAGGATACCGCACGAATTTGACAACACAAACATGGAACCAAATCGAGATGTACGTGACACGGGCCACCAAGAGAAACTTCATGAGAGGGCAGAGACGGCGAGATTGCACGCAACAGATGGACAAAAATCCCTACTGACAGCTGCGGCGACGAACCCCCCCCCCCCCTCTCCTTATATTGTGCTTCGGAACAGTGGAACTACTGAGTGTGTCAGTGAACAGTGATTATACGGTTCTTAGTTCAATACATATACATGTGTTTCTGTCACAGAAACTTTGACTCGTGTGTTTTGCAGCGTTTCGATTTATTGGTGTTTATTAGACTGACTCATGTATTTTGCAGGTGTTCTATTTATTGTTTTTTTTTTAGACTTTGACTCTTGTATTTTGCAAGTGTTTTATTTACTGGTGTTTTTTTTAGATGTTGACTATTGTACTTTCAGAGCCGTTTTATTGATCAATGTTTGTTCTTGTGTGATGTATTAGATTTGTGATATTTTGTTTCGTAAATTCTTTCCTGTGGCATTGCTTCGTTTATCAGTCAGATAGCTATTCATTCTCATAGGACTGTGATCGATTAGCCTTTGCATGGGGCATATTTATAGTGAGGAATCCCATAAGGGTAACAATCACATAATAAATTGTAGTTTCAGTATAATGACACAGTGCTCATTGTTTGCTAACTAACTGAAATATAGTAGAGTGATTAAATTAGTGCCACAAAGTTATTTTAATTCTACAAATTATTAGTTTTATAAGATATAGAATTTTTTTGCGATAACCACTTTGTAAAACATGTTTTTTTTTTCTCTTATCATTTTTTTGCTTTTGTGGATTGTGCATTGTAATGTTCTGCTTGATAATACTGAAGTTATTTTCATGTTTTTTTTTTAAATTGCTGTGGCACATTTGCTGTTTTCATAAATTATACTTGTTAATAAACAGTCATAAATTTTCCTGTAATCAGATGGCTCTTGCAATGAGAAAATACTGGTGAACTCCATAAGGGTAACAACCAGAAATTGTTTTCATATTAATGACACAGGAACCATTGTTTTTACTTGCTGACCGAATTAGGTCTACACTATCTTTTAAATAGGTGTCACAGATTGTTTCCTTCTCTTTGAAATTGTTAGATTCTAAAGATGTGTTGAAATTATTGTGTTTTAGCAAGTAGCTGGTGACCTTTTGCCTTTTCTTTACATTTTTGGTTTAAGTTGGATGTGAGAAGCCTGCTTTGGAATGTCCTAGCATGGCCAGAAAATTCCCTGCACAATCTTTTCCCGGAGCGTTGGGGTTATGAAAGGTCTCTGTTGGATTCCTTTCATGTTAATTTCTTAAACCTGTTATCATTTACGGCATAAATTCCTCTTCTAAATTTACTGTGGCATTTCTGACTATCTGGGAGGAGACTGAGTTGTGGAACGTGTTACTTTTACACATAAACAAGAACGATCTGTCACACTACTACACTTTAAAACACAGTTTATATGCAATTCATGTCACACAGTCTCATATGGAACCTACATCCGCTTTCTTTTATATACTGTATATGATAAGATACTGTCATCCCCCTTCCCTTCTGTGTGAGAGGATGAATGAGCAAATGTATTTCTAGTTGCATGCTTGAGGGTAGCAGACAAGCCTGTCTGCTAGAGAACAGTAGGACCAACGTCGGAACAGGTAGCTATGCTTTCTAAAAGCAGAGAGGTTTCTATCCTTAGTATGGTCCTGTCTGTCCCTTGTCATGTTGGTATAGGAAGCTGCCTCTCTGGCCACTTCCGTTTGTATTTGTGAGCCACCCTCAGGAAGGGACCAGGGCAGTCTGTCCGTGGCGAGCGTCTGAAGTGGTAAGATCTCCGGCTAAGCGCGTGTCTGATAAGTCCGTAGGACAATGGATTTCTTAAGTTCAGCCTAACTGAAAATTTAATCACCTTTATTTCAGGTTTAGCTCTAAAATATCTAATGTTATCTTAAATTGCATCGCAGTGTAATTCGAGTGTGAATTTCAGAATATATTCCGGTAGTTGCTTTGTCACTACTTTGTGAATAAAGTGGAACCACGTGTTGATCAGTAACTCTAACTAAGTTCATCAATCTTAAATGCGAATGTGCGTGAGATGATAACGTCTCGTCTTGACAATATTTTTCAATATAGCAACTTTTCTTTATGTTCAACCCACGTGGGGTGTACTTTGTGAGACCAGTACCACGTGCTTATACAATTGTTTGACCCATCAGGTTAATAGTAAGACGATAGTAACCAGTTCGAGGTTTTTCTTTTGTAAATCTAATTTATTTTAATTATAAAAATTGTTGTAGAGTTACACCCTTTGTGTAAACGAAGTTGATCACGTGAAGCATGTGGTGTAATCATCAAAGTAGCCCTCAGCTATTCTTTTCAGGAAGATTTCACAGAGAGATAGTATGAATTTAGTATACCAGTGTGTGGTAATTACATGACGGACAGGATTGTGCTACGAACGTAACTTCTTTGGGTGAAAATTGAATCGGTTGGTTGTGGTTAATTTCCTCTTGCATATGTTTCAACGTTCTTCGTGTGCTATTTTATAAATGCAGTGTCGTATGCATTCTCCCAATCTTGGCTCCATATTTGATTTGTTCCGTAAGATTACAATCTCACATTTTCACAATCGTAAATAAGGCACCAGTTTAGTTATGAATCAAGTTTAAGATGCTGAAATTTCAATGATCAATGTTAAAATAAATTTCCAAATATAAACTGATTTATTTCTTTTTATTCAAATTCTCTTTTTTTATATATATATCACCGGTTGTCGTATGACTATTAAAAGATTATAATTAATGTTAGTCTGGTTGGGAATTTGGTAAGCTAGACTGGATACCTGGTGAAACAGTTGCGCAGTAATGCAATATTAACTTCCCCAGACAGCTCATAGCTTTTAACCCACTTTTATTGTCTATCAGCACCGCTTTCATAGCAAATTAAACCAACAGCGTTACAAGCTGTGGAATTTTTCGCAATTAGTTTGCCCGACACGGTGTGTTTATGTTAAAAGATACCACCAACACACAAAATTCCAGATATGTAACTTGTAATATTGTTAATTTTCACCTTGTAAACATTAGTATACGCTCAATAGTAAACGCCTGATGGCCTCAAGTTATCAAACAATTCTAATGTAAAAGAAATGGACCGTTTCATAGCAACTATATTTTGTTTAACACTACAAACTGTAATTATTTTGTAAAAATTGATTTTTGTGAATTTTTTACCTTTGTGAAAATACAAGGCTGTGAAGATTCTCGCAATTTCGTTAAGGGGCGATCAAAACAATTCACTGAACTCACTTTACTCAAATACGATTCAATATTGGAAATATTGATTACTTTTACTGTTGCAAAGGAAGAACCGCTAATCAAGAGAAATCTCCTACATTCACATATATTTTTATCTGTCAAAATTAGCAAATATTAAGATATTTATTGCGAATCTGGGCCGTTATCATTTGGAAAAATGGCGCTGACCTCTGCACCAGTGGTCCCTCTACACAATTTGTATAAAGACATTAATTTTGAAGCTTCATGAATATAGGAGCTGGGACATATAAAATTTTACCACATTTTTAAGTAGTATTTGATTATATTTAGGCTAAATATTTCATGAAACTTAGACGTTTTCGTGCCTCGTCACAAAATGGCTACTTATACTACGCAGAAACAAAAGGGAAGAGAGTGCGATCTCTTTGCAAAAGAACAGAGATTGCAGTTACATCCGCAGATCATATTAATTGATTACAGAGTCTTTGTTATTTTTCTGAGATAATATTTATTTCGTTACGTCAGTTTTGGTATATTTGTGAAGTTATTCAATATCATATTTATCATGTTTTGTTGCTTACCGCCACATGGGCCCCCCTAGTGAGGATGTACCCAAATATTTCCAATGTTGGATCTCACTGACAACCAGACCCGATCACTTCACATGATTTTTAAAGTCTTCAGTCACATTTGTCGGTGGCAAGCACAGTTTCAGACTATTCAAATTATTAAGCAAGTACATCTTTAACTTACACCTACAGTATTTGTTTACAATGTATTTGCAGGTTTATAATTATTTTTGTCGGGGCTTGTGTTTAACTTACTCTTTGCCCTGTGTCTACACATGAAGGCGAACAGCTCGGAATAAGCTACGACCTGATAACAAAAGACTTATACTACCCCATTCGGGTTACGGGCATATGGGATAAAACGGGTCGAAAATACCTCCCCCCCCCCCCCCCCCCACCACCAAAAGTGTTCGAACTGTTTACTTTCATGTGATATTTACTAATTTTTTCGTAAGATAGACATTTAAACATACATATACACAACAATTATGATAAAACAGTATTTACATCAACAGAAACGAAAAAAAGTTCATGTAGCAGATGGTTATAGTGCAAATTATTTTAGGAAGTTTTTCATATTCGATGGTTTAGAATGTCCATGACATGTTTTGTCACTTAAGGCTCAAGTCCGTAACAAGTTATACTAGTTTCACATATAAGGCAAAAGTCTTTGTCAGTTTCCAAATATTGACGAAAGGATTGACGCGCATGCTGTTTTAGCACATCAAGTTCATTTGACTTTACATTCATGAGCAAAATGTTCCACGCTTTCTCAGTTACTTTCGTAAAGTGTTCATGTAGTTTGGTATTGAGAAAATACGTTTTAGCATTCACATTACTATTCAGCGCAGGCCAGCAGCATAAGCGTCGACAAGGGGCGCGGAAATCATGCTCGATGACCGGAGTATGGCGTCAGCGGACAAGTGAGCGTCGCCCGGCGCCGGTCACCTGACCGGTCCAGAACTGCTCCGCGCCGCTCGCCACTCGCGCGACATGGAAAGTACACACCGAGCATTAGACTTCTCACCAATAGTACTACAAAATTCACTGGCTGTAAGGGAAACGTTATTAGGCCATACGCTCCACAGTCACGTGTGTATTTGTAAGTATCTGTAGTATGTTGGTCGAGAACAGACAATAATAGTACTTCACTCGGGATTTTTGCTTTTTCAAATCACTCTTTTACTTTAACGTAAGTAGTGGTTCGTGACACACGTGTTCACTTTGATTTTCCTGTATGTCACTCTGGTGGGCATCCGTAAAAGCTTTATCGTCGTGACACATTCACGCTGTTGCGTTAACATTTGTGCCACTGAAAGCGTTCACTTGTGATTTTAGCTCGCGGTTTTGTTGTTTCTTAACCGCTCAGTTTTAACTACGGTGTATAGGTTCACTGTCTTGCAATAAACACCACTGTTTCTTGCTATGCACAGTTCAGTGAAACTATAACGATCATGTAGCACTTTATTTAATACAGTTCAGCCATATGTGACGGGCATTTTCGTTTACTTTATTACTGCTGCACTTTGGTACAGTTTATCAATGTTTTGACTAGCTATATCACGTACGGTCTGTTTCGTTCTAACTTTGTTTAAAGTTTGTACCGTGTGAGTAGCTTCTTTCTTCATGTCACTGAGTGTCCGGAAAAGTACTTCACATTGAAGGCACATTGAGCACATTTTGATGCTTTTCATTAAAAGTATGTACATAAATACATATACAATCGATATTATATTTTTCGTCCGCTTTACTGACAAGTAATTTAACTAGTAAAAGCTTTGTCTATTACAAAATTATCATGTTCTTTGCCAAATCCTCTTATTCATGAAGTGTCGGCCATTTGGTCACTCTGATATCGTGATTTCAGTAAATTTTGTACATAATATTATGATTCAACACAGAATCGTTCTGTTAACGTAGATTGCGCGCTTGCTGCTGCCTTGCTCGTGAGAGTGTAGGCACAAGTACTTCCAGCAGGTATTCACGCTAAATCTATCAAGCTATGCTGTAGTTGAAATGAGAAATACTCGTACGAACGATCCCGTCCAGAGAATGAACATTATCAAAACTTCAATGGGACAAATTTTCGGGTGCACACATCGTACTCAGTGTTAGTAAGTCATTTATGGGCACTTACGTCCGATTCATTTGCTAATGTGTTAGTTAATGTACATACATAATGCACACATTCAACTCATTCAAAAATACACATACATGCACACTATGCAAGACAAGAAAATTTATGCACAAAAGTAAACAAACAACATATAAATCTCAAAAAATCATATTTAAACTAAATTTGTTCAAAGTATGCTGCTTGCTTGTCAAGTGCGAATATATTTACAATTTTCACAGAGTGATTTGTTCTCAGTTTTCAGGAATTTCATTGGTTGTATTTCCCTTCCTACCGCTTGCTTTTTCGACCAGGGGATAGAATAGGTTACGCGGCAGAACGTATCGTGAGCTAGGACTTGCATGTTATACTCAAACCCTGATATTATACCGAGTCTTGCGGTAAATACTCCGGCATATTCGTTAAGCAACTGCGTCAGTTCACTTTATTGCTGGTCATTCAAATATGTGGACTCGGCTACCTTTTCGACAATATTTTGCTTAATGTTCCGTGACTCCTGCACCCACGCTTCTTCCGTATCATTTTCACCCTCTACTGTGAGATTATTCACCTCCATTAGTGTGACACTGTCAAGAAGTACTACGCTGACGTGCCGACAGTAGTTCGTGCACTCATCAGGCGTCCTGATTAACACCAATTCGATCTTATTATCACGGTATATTAAGGCGCAGATGCCCCGTTCCAGGTCAATTTTCGCCTTCATTTCACTGAGAGCATCTAAACCCAGGATACAGGGTATGGCGAGATTTCTAACTACCAGGAATGAGCTTCTTTTTCCAGTGTTAACTCAACCTGCAACTGGTTTTTTATTGACTGCCCCTTCCCTCGTAGGGCTCCTACCACGCTGCAGTTTTCTACTGGTAAAATCGGCAGCTACCTGATCTTGTCCAGGACAACGCAACAATTGTTCATCTATCATGGATGTGCTGGCACCGATGTCCAGAATCACTGTCATTAAAATATCGTTAATTTTAGCCTGAAAGGCAGACTGAATTAATTCCTTATCATCCGTAATTCGCTGTCAATGTTCAGTTATTAGTTCGTCCTTTAAATGATGGCCATCATTGTACCTCAGTATACACAAGTTTACATTCCGCGCGCCCCCTACTCCACCGCCGACCGGTGTAGATGTCTCATCTGTGACGTCCACAACCCTCGCGCTCTCGTTTTGAGCGCAAGACTGACTCTGTGGTACACACACTTGCGCATTAGATTTAGGTGGATGCGGCGGTGGTGGTGGCATGGGAATAACGTTAACGTGATGGATCGATACATTATTATTTGACTTTGTGCCTGCCAGTTTGCCGGCCCTGGGTGTTGTCAGTGGTCGTTGGCGGAGCCCATGTTTTTCAGGGAGAAGTTATGGTTACATCCTCCTTCACCTCCCCTTTTACGGTTGTATTGTTAATTGCCGTTTTTACTCGGTGAGTACGTAGGTCGTCAATATTGGTTTCCTTCCGCATGGTTAGGATGTCAATTACTGTTACTCGTTTGCTGGTTATGCCCCGCCTGTCTTTTATTGTACGCTTCGTCATTTGAAAAGTCATTATTCTTCGCGAACCCGTTCTTTCTAGGGCTGTTATTATTCGACTATCGTGATTTATTGTTGTTTTGATTGCTCCCTGCATTGCCATATTCGTTTTGACTTGCATCTTCTTTAATTAAATCCAAAGAATCTAGTGTTGTCTTAAATTGTTCCAAGTCCGTGTTTGGGACATGTACGAGTTTTTCTCGAATGGCAATGGGTAGTTTTCCTTTAAGAATTCTCAATACATCTCTTGCCAATATCGGTTCATCACAATGGCACGTCTTATTAAGACATTTCTCAAAATACTTTCTTAAATTCCCCTGGTGGGTGTTGCGCGGTTTTATTAAGCGTTCTTGTACAGATCGGGACCAAAACCTTGCAAGAAATTTGTTTTCAAAATCAGTAAACGACGCACACCGTTCGGCCCTTTCTAGTGCCCACAGGGCTCCATCTCCTGTTATAAAGGATGTGACAAACTGAATGTTTAGACTCTCTGTCCATGAGAGAGGCAATTTTTTTTTTTTTAACATTTGTAAAGATGACAGGATGCACAGCCTTTTTCTCATCGTTGTATATCTGAAACTGTCTGTGTTTTATCAACGATTCCTCAAGTTTTGCTTGGGCAAGGGTTGGTAATACGACTGAATCCGCGGCGCCAACGATTCCCGTAAAAGTCGGTGGAGTCTGGCTTGGCTGGCTCTCGCAGACAAATTTACTGGAAAGTTGCCGTATTGCCGTTTTTGCTGCGGCCTATCCGGATTCACGTGATGTGATGGGCGGGTCGATTTGTAACCGGTCCACCGTTTCACAGATACTCTCGTCAAAGTGTTGGTCTGAGTGTAGTGTGAGGTCATCAATCGTCCAGTTGATGATCTTTACTTGATCTTCCAGCACGGCGAGGTTATTGTCAAGCATATTAACTCTATCGTCAAGTTAATCGATTTTTTCCGGAACATCTTCGTTTTGTTCTACAAGTTCCGAAATTTGATGTTTCATCACACCCATCTCCTGCGATAGATGCGAGAAGATAGCCTTATCTCGTTCTTCTAAAAGGTCGTTTAATTTCTGAACAAGGAGGGGATCACGCTCTTTTCTCACTTTCATTACGTTCTGATTGTAACACGTCTTTTACCGGACGTAAAAGTGCTTGTTCGCGTTGTCTGTCCCCGATAATATCTAATTCTGCTAACAACATCGCAAGAAAATCAGATTTGGGACCTTGTGTTACTGATGCACCAACAGGTGATGCTGTGACATCAGTCTTCGTTTCTGGCCTAATTTCATGAACATGTGTGCTCACTTGAGCTTGTTCAGTATTTTCAGTAACATTTTGAGATGTTGGTCCCAGTTCTGTTTCCTTTCGAGGAATCCGGGAACAGGTATTCTCCGACGGGTCAGTTATTTGGAGTTCGCGGGTATTATCGTCCATTTCCGTCTCAGATATAGCATCACTCTCGGTACGTTTCTCTCTACGTGGCCTCACCATGTTTATACAATGACAATGTACACAACACAGACACGAAAACACAAGAAATATAAACTCACCCTAAGTGAAATTGTGTCACTATATACTACAAAAAACACACACAAAAAAATAGAGATTTCTATTTAAATTCACTTTCTTTTAGTTATGTAAGACGATCATTAACAAAAATTCTTTCAAATTGACTGAAAACTTGACTTCTTACATGAAGTGAGCTATTACACTTATACAAAAGTTTCTGCAACTGCAGTGCAAGTTTTACCTATACTGAATTGTTAATTATCAAAAACTCTGTAAAATTATCTTGCGATCTATGATTAGAAGTTACCTTTGTGCACACTTTACTTTTAATTACTTTACACTAAATTTGGCAAGCAAATTTGTACGAAATATGCACTGCACTAAACTATCTATGTCAGACACTCAAATTGAACACCATCATTCACTGATTTTAGTAACTGGATCGTTTTGACTTCACTGCAAAAACATGCAATTGTAAATTCATTAAAATATGCAGACAATTTAAATTTTTTCTCTGTGCAGATGCCTGGCCCCCTCACCGTTCATGTCTTGTCGTCCACCAGCCAGCAGCACGTGTATCTGCACTCTTACCTTTCGTAGTTTTTGATTTGTTGTTCTGGTTATTTGTATTTTTATCAAAGCTGCTGCCCAAGGATCAGTTCCTGCAGCCATTTCTCAAATATGGATAGGTTGCTTGTAGTATTTCACTGGAAGTGGTACATGAAACAGTTTATTTTTACAACATTAAAATATGTAGCACCTGGAATTCCTACATACACAAAATATACGTTTACATCTAAGTTTTAGTTTGAGATTCTGAGTTTAATAAAAAACTAAATACAGCTATGTATCTGTTTGCACATCTGTGCGGATATATTTATGTAAGTGGTTCCAGTTGCACTCTTTGGGCTCCAGTTGTGGTGGTGCTTTATGTACCTCCACAACTGGTACATTTGTAAATCGGTGGTTAGTGCACCACGTTGGGCGCCATTTTGGTGGTTCTTTATGTATTGGTATTTATACGTTATGGCTCTGAGCACTATGGGACTTAACATCTATGGTCATCAGTCCCCTAGAACTTAGAACTACTTAAACCTAAGGACATCACACAACACCCAGTCATCACGAGGCAGAGAAAATCCCTGACCCCATACGTTATGAAAAGTTGGAGTTAATGTTATTGTGCCTGCTTCATAACTGGAAAATTATTTACGTCAGCGACTCAGTTGTGGTACTTTTCGCAGTTAATTTGCCCGACACGGAAAGACACAACCAACACACAAAATTCCAGATATGTAACTGTAATTGTTTTTTAAAACTGATTTTTGTAAATTACTTTTACTTTTGTGAAAATACAAGCCTAAGGAGATTCTCGCAATTTCGTTAAGCGGCGATTAAAAAAAAAATTCACTGAACTCACTTTACTCAAATACGATTCAATGTTTGAAATATTGATTACTTTTATTGTTGCAAAGGAAGAACCGCTAATCAAGAGAACTGTTCTGCCTCTACATTTATTTTTATTTGTCAAAATTAGCAAATATTAAGATGTTTATTACGACTCTGGGCCGTTATCATTTAGAACAATGACGCTAACCTCTGCACCAATGTTCACCTACAAAATTTGCATAAAGACATTAATTTTGAAACTTCATGGATATGGGATCTGGCACATATAAAATTTTACCATATTTTTAAGTAGTATTTGATTATATTTATGCTGAATATTACATGAAACTTACACGTTTTCGTACCTCGTCACAAAATGGCTTCTTACATTACGCAGAAACAAAAGGGAAGAGAGAGCAATCATTTTGCGAAAGAATAGAGATTGCAATTACATTCGCATATCATATTAATTGATTACAGAGTCTTTGTTATTTTTTTGTGATAATATTTGTTTCGTTACGGCGTCAGTTTCAGTATATTTGCGAAGTTATTCAATATCATTTTTATCACGTTATTTGGCATACTGTCACACCACCTCAAACCACGCAGCCAGACGCTCTTCATTAAGACCTGTTTGTCATATTGCGCAAGAAGTACGCATTGAACAGATGTCTTACATATTGCGTTCTGAAGAGAAACTATGAAAGTTTTTTTATAAACATTCGATATGCGAACCATGAGTGGCCCGGCAGACGTCAATACAGTAATGGAATTCTTGCCCCACTCGTCCCAGCATCGCATCGTCGACTGTGGCAGTCGCTTCCCGTATTCTCTCCCGGAGCTGTGCTACATCACTCGGTAGAGGCGGTATTTACACCAGATCTTTAATGTGTCCGCAAAGACGAAAGTCACATGGAGTGAGTTATGGTGACCGGGGAGGCCTTTTCATGATCTCCAACACACAGAAAGCACGCTCCGCACCTGAACTCGCCATGTTTGCGACTAGCGCTGACCATCGGCAGATTACCAAACTACGCTGTGGAGGTATACACGAAAAAAAACTTTCAGGGTTTCTCTTCAAAATGACATATGTACGATATCTGTACAGTGATTGATTCTTGGCCAATAAATAATTGAAACTGTTCCCAGACTTTATCTACACCCCTAGGTCAAAAATTTATTATCTCGACTGCCAACGATATGTGTGCGCCCTATTTACTTTATGTAATCCTTCATATTGTATTTTGTTTGTTTCTATATCGATGTTTCATGTTTTACGTATGTTACCAGCCTATGTTAAGCCGTATTGGCTCTCAATGATGTCACTTAGCATACGAGGGATGGGGCTTCCTCTTCATAACGCGTAGCTTTTCGATGCTGTTTAGCAGTAACCATGGTGTCTTCCGATACTTACTAATGCTGCAGCAGTCGTTCCTGTTCACCGTCTCATGGTATAAAAACTTAAAGGTTGTCTGTACATATTTATTATGTAGACTAAGTGTGTAATTTTGACGCCTTTTTCCCTCTAAATAATATTAATATTGAAGGTTTCAGAGAGATGGTCTGAATATGATTTTTGACAAAATCGAAACCGGTTACCATTTTGACGTGTGATTATTAAATTTTAATGAATCCTTGCGAGCAAGACTGTTGAGTATGTTAATTATGAGATAGCTTTTACTTTCCTCCAATTTTTTCAAAAGTTATTAACATTAAAATACTTTTAACTGACCAAAGCGAAGAGAAGTAAAGCACAATGCAGGCTATGGACGGTCTCTACAACGTGAAAACTCTTGGATGACGGTTAGTGTCTATTTCTTGTAACGGAGCTCTTTATGTGCTTCTGGAGTGTCAGTTGTTCGACAATGGTCAATTGGTAAGAACACTTATAACAAAATATTTTGGAAGAAACTGCTATTCTTGAAATGGTTCAAATGGCTCTGAGCACTATGGGACTTGACATCTGAGGTCCTCAGTGCCCTAGAACTTTAGAACTACTTAAACCTAACTAACCTAACGACATCACACACATCGATGCTCGAGGCAGGATTCGAACCTGCGACCGTAGCAGTCTCGCGGTTCCGAACTGAAGCGCCGTTTTTCCACCGCGGCCGGCACTATTCTTGACGTACCAGAAAGTGAAGTATACTATGACTGCTTTCTTGTTCACATGTATTTTTAAAACACGGAGGAAATAAAGTATTAAAATTATAAAAGAGTGAATTACCTCCAATAGTGTGATTGGGTATTTAAATTTATGGCTCTTAGCACTAACGACACTTACCACTAGCACATGTAGCAACGGGCTGCCCGAGATACAGAGCATTTCCTTTTCAAATGGCTGTAGGCTCTAATTTTGGCAGCTTGTTCGGATTACCATACTTCGATTTTTGGGAGACAAAAAAATGGTTAAAATGGCTCTGAGCACTATGGGACTTAACGTCTGAGGTCATCAGTCCCCTAGAACTTAGAACTACTTAAACCCAACTAACCTAAGGACATCACACACGCCCATGCCCGAGTCAGGATTAGAACCTGCGACCGTAGAGGTCGCGCGGTTCCAGACTGTAGCGCCTAGAACCGCACGGCTACCCCGGCCGGCTTTTGGGAGACAATCATGCCACTTGTCACGACAGTGCTTGACTCAGAGTAGTCACTACGTCAGTTCGGAGTTTCGTCAAAAACTGTAATTAATTAGCACAGTGGGTTATTCGTTGCTTTGGATAGGAGATAGTCACATGATTGTATGGATCACAAAACTGGCTGAAACTTAGAAAGTCGTAGCATCTTCTACCAGTAGCCACACGATGTGGAACGCCTCTGCTGTGGCGGTCAGGACGTTTAAAAATATGGCCTCAACACTAATAGCATGAAAAGTCCTTGTTGTGGTTTCATGTCTAATAATAATGAAAAATGTCATTTATTTGCAAGAAATAACTCTAAGAAACTAGGCTGGATCGAAAAATTTACATATTGCGCTCTTACGTTTGTTTTCATTTGCAGGTTAATATGTGCTTAATTTAGAGAGACTGGACAGCAGTTTGCTTCTAGGATCATGTTACTCGAAGTAGAACGTCATTCTGCAGCAACTGCACTATTGTGAAGAAAACGGTTCTCAGATATCTGCTTTGAGTAATTTTGACCGTAAATTTCGATTATTTAAACTCAAAAATGGAACCCATTTTACTTCTCAAACACAACGGAAGTAGCCACGTCAGTGTTTGGCAACAAATACCACAAGAGCATATAACAGGAAAACTCCAGCAAATAAATTCGTAAATAATTATGGTGAGGATTACAGTTTTGTTCAGTTATAATTGAAAAAACCAAATAAACTCGAATCTGCTAACGAGAATGGCCTATATGATGTCGTATTGAATGGAAGTACCGTTTACGTAGTTGACAGCGGTCAGTAAGACTGTATTATACGTGTGACGGCGTGAAGTACAATAGTGACAGACAGTAACATTGTCAAGAATACTAAACAGCAATAAAGGAATCATAATTATGGCCTCTCATGAAATCAGCAAGAATGTTAATTGGTATCAAAACTTACGACTTACAAGGGAACCACCCCTTCGCAACCCCCTCAGATGTAGTTATAAGTTCGCACAGTGGATAGGCTTTGAAAAACTGAACACAGATCAGTCGAGAAAACTGGAAGTTGTGTGGAACTTAAAAAAATAAGCAAAATATAGAAACTGAGTAGGATAGGCAACATCAAGGATGGTGTGAGCTCAGGAGCGCCATGGTCTCGTGGTTAGCCTGAGCATCTGTGCAAGGAGAGGTCCTTAGTTCAAGTCTTCCCTCGAGTGAAAAGTTTAATTTTTTATTTTCAGACAATTTTTATCTGTCCGTCCGTCCGCCCGATACAAGTTAACTGCGCCGTAGTATGGGGACGCTACACCTAAACAAACATCGTAACACACGACGTCAGTCGACTACAGCGCACGGAAGAGAGAGTATTCCTGCTAACGAGGCTCCCTGGCTGGCAGTTGACTGTTCGCTACTTTGGACGACAGTGCATTAAATACGTGAGATGTATTCCGTGGGCAATATGAATCCAGCAGATATAGCTCGCGACTTCAATAACAAGGTCAATGAATATTTTCCGAACTGTAAGGAATCGAAAAGTTCCTTAAGGGATCGAACGATTGTCGAACATTTGTATGATTATTTCCTACATTTTTTGATAAACAGTACGTGTGGTGATGACGATACCTTGCTGATTGCTGCGGGGCTGTATGTACCAGATGATGAGATTGTTGACGATCCGTACGAAGAACACGAAGAAGAAATACTGCGACTTCAATCTGATGGCATTTCTTTGGGTTACATGAAGGAAATGCTCCAATACAGGTTACTGTCCAAACCAATTAAAAGTCGCAAATATAGATTATGGAGTGAAGTAACAAATAAATTTAAGAAATTTAAAGGGATAGAGGAAAAAAGGACAATTAAATATTGCAAAGAAGTCGTGGAACGAGGTGGAACCCGAAGACAGAAGTTCAGTGATCTAGAAAACCATGTGTACCGACAATTTATTAAAGCCAGAAATGAATTAAATGCAGTGCATGGTACAGACCTACAGATTTGGGGATTGCATTACGCTAAACAAATCGGCCTGGACTTCAAGGCTTCATCTCATTGACTTGTCACGTTCAAAAGAAAATGCAAAATTATGAGCAGGAAGATTACGAAATATGTAAGGAAGAACTATGCGAATAAAGTGGAAGAACTTTTAGAGTGTTCCAAGACGTTTGTTACAGAAACTAACGTCAGATTCCAACTGTATGAAGACGCATATATTATCAACACAGATCAGTCCGGTTTTAACTGTGAAATGAAATCGACCTGCACGTTATCGTTAGTTGGAGAAGGCGACAATGAATGTACTGTAGGCCAGCTGCATGCCACTTCACATACTTATACCATACAATATGTTCTGAACAAAGCAGGATTTCTTTTACCTACATTTTATTTATGTTTGCAGGAAAAAATGATGTATTTGGACCGCAAGTTCAGCAACAGGTGAATAGGGTACTTGCGCAAACGCCGAATGTCATTGTGAATTGCAGTGCGTCAGGAAAAATGGAGAAAAGACTAGTGAAAGACTTTAATGAACGTGAGATTACTCCTTACGCGGACAAAGATTTTGCCTTACTCCTTGACAGCTATACAGGACAGAAGGATCAGGCATTGTACAATATTAGTGTGGGAGTAGACGTGATTACCATTCCTCCAGGTTGTACACCTCTTGTGCAACCGTTAGATGTGTGTGTTTTTCGGCAAGTGAAATACTTTGTGATAAGATTCTATGATTTTGCGAAGCTGCACAGGTACACAGAGCAGTACTGTTTACGTGATCGTGTGTCAATTATCAAAGTTCATGGCCTACACACGGAAAAATTTGCAAACGTTAAAAACATATGTTTTGACAGAGCACAGGGAAAACTGTGCGACTGTGAAACTGTTTCATTCATTTGTTGCAGTTTATGTGACAAACTCTTATGTTTTCATCACTTTTTTTGGAGTGATTATCACATCCACAAGAAAAACTAAATCGGGCAAGGTAGAAGAATCTTTTTACCCATTCGCCAAGTGTACAAGTTAGGTGGGTCGACAACATATTCCTGTCATGTGACGCACATGCCGTCACCAGTGTCGTATAGAATATATCAGAGGTGTTTTCCTGTGGAGGAATCGGTTGACCTATGACCTTGCGATCAAATGTTTTCGGTTCCCATTGGAGAGGCACGTCCTTTCGTCTACTAATCGCACGGTTTTGCGGTGCGATCGCAAAACACAGACACTAAATTTATTACAGTGAACAGAGACGTCAGTGAACGAACGGACAGATCATAACTTCGCGAAAATAAAGAAAGTAAACTTTTCACTCGAGGGAAGACTTGAACTAAGGACCTCTCATTCCGCAGCTGCTCACGCTAACCACGGGATCACGGAGCTCCTGAGCTCACATTCTCATTGATGTTACCTATCTTGCACATGGACTACTCAGTTTGTATAATTTGCTTAGTTTTTTCATAGTTCCACACAACTTCTTCCTGTTTTCTCGATTGATTTGTGTTCAGTTTTTCAAGGCCTATCCACTGTGCCAACTTATAACTAAATATGATGGGGGTGCGATGGGGAGGTTCCCTTGTTAGTACAACATGATGGGTCTTCACCGGAAGTGGAAGCCTGGCTAGGCAGACATTATGGACCACTTTGATTCCGTGCCAAGGCGCTGGAGTCACATGGGGCTATCCTCCATAGTAAACTCTCAGATACGATATACATAGTTATGTAAAATTGAACTTGGGTCACGCAACTAAATTGTAGCATCTTTTACAACTTCTGTTTATATTAAACTTGTGTTACGAAACTAAATTGTAGCATCTTTTACAAACTTCTGTTCATTTCTGAATTCAAAGAGAATTTCGGCCATTACAGCTGAAATATGCAACACATCTACTAAAGAGACTGGCTACACTACGCTTGTCCGTCCTCTTTTGGAGTACTGCTGCGCGGTGTGAGATTCTTACCAGATTGGATTAACGGAGTACAACGAGAAAGTGCAAAGAAGAGCACGTTTGTATTATCGAGAAATAGGGGAGAGAGTTTACGGATATGATACAAGATTTGAGGTGGACATAATTAAAACAGAGTTGTTTCTCGTTGCGGTGGGATCTTTTCACAAAATTTCGGTCACCAGCTTTCTCCTCCCAACGTGAAAATATTTAGTTAACTTATGCATCGAGAAACTAACGCAAAAATAAAATAAGGGAAATCAGAGCTTGCATGGAAAGTTATAGCTGTTCGTTTTGTCCGCGCGCTGTTCGAAAGGGGAATAATAGAGAATCATTGTGAAGGCGGTTTAATGAACCCTCTGCCATACACTTAAATGTGATTTGCAGAGTACCCATTTAGATGTAGATGTAGCAGCTTGTAAAAACTTCTGTTTATTTGTAAATTCACTCTGAATTACGCCATTACCAATTACATTTTTGTTACAAGCAGTATATCAATAATTGTTGTACCCAGCAATTTACAAGCGTGGAATGGACGATTATTCTTGATTCTGCATTCGTAGTGTGATGATAGCGCTTTTCTGATGAGAAGTTTTCTGTTCGTATAATCTGAATGTGACATCAAATAACTTTGTAGATCGAGTTCCATCTCTCTGATTTATATCTGCATCTACATCTACATCCATACTCCGCAAACCACCTGACGGTGTGTGGCGGAGGGTACTTGGAGTACCTCTATCGGTTCTCCCGTCTATTCCAGTCTCGTATTGTTCGTGGAAAGAAAGATTGTCGGTATGCCTCTTTGTGGGTTCTAATCTCTCTGATTTTATCCTCATGGTCTCTTCGCGAGATATACGTAGGAGGGAGCAATATACTGCTTGACTCCTCAGTGAAGGTATGTTCTCGAAACTTCAACAAAAGCCCGTACCGAGCTACAGAGCGTCTCTCTTGCAGAGTCTTCCACTGGAGTTTATCTATCATCTCCGTAACGCTTACGCGATTACTAAATGATCCTGTAACGAAGCGCGCTGCTCTCCGTTGGGTCTTCTCTATCTCTTCTATCAACCCTATCTTGTACGGATCCCACACCGGTGAGCAGTATTCAAGCAGTGGGCGAACAAGTGTATTGTAAACTACCTCCTTTGTTTTCGGATTACATTTCCTTATGATTCTTCCAATGAATCTGTCTGGCATCTGCTTAACCGACGATTAATTTTATGTGGTCATTCCCTTTTAAATCACTCCTAATGCCTACTCCCAGATAATTTATGAAATTAACTGCTTGCAGTTGCTGACCTGCTATATTGTAGCTAAATGATAAAGGATCTTTCTTTCTATGTATTCGCAGCACAATACATTTGTCTACATTGAGATTCAATTGCTATTCCCTGCAACATGCGTCAATTCGTTGCAGATCCTCCTGCATTTCAGTACAATTTTCCATTGTTACAACCTCTCGATATACTACAGCATCATCCGCAAAAAGCCTCAGTGAACTTCCGATGTCATCCACAAGGTCATTTATGTATATTGTGAATAGCAACGGTCCTACGGCACTCCCCGGGGCACACCTGAAATCACTCTTACTTCGGAAGACTTTTCTCCATTGAGAATGACATGCTGCGTTCTGTTATCTAAGAACTCTACAGTCCAATCACACAATTGGTCCGATAGTCCATATGCTCTTACTTGGTTCATTAAACGACTGTGGGGAACTGTATCAAACGCCTTACGGAAGTCAAGAAACACGGCATCTACCTGGGAACCCGTGTCTGTGGCCCTCTGGGCACATTCATGTGACCGCCTGTCATAAGCCTAAATAGCCACCCTTTGTAACGTGGACCGCTGCGAAACGTGAAGCAAGAGAGTGAATGAGATTCTGGAAGGTACCGACATGAATGCTGACTCCAGTGTCGCGGGCCGCTGCGATAGGTTTGTTGGTTGAGGATCCAAGTCACGTGCAATCCAATCTAGGGAGTCCCACAGATTCTCGATTAGGTTCAAATCCAAGGAGTTTGGTGGCCAGGGGTGTACAGTAAACCATCCTGGTACTCATAGAACTATGTGCGTACACTGCGAACTTTGTACTACGGGTAGATGCCATCTTACAGAGAAAAACTAAACTGCATGTAGTGTTGGATATGCCACCAAGAACAGATGCATACTTCTGTTGATCCATTGTGCCTTCCAGAATGACGCGATCGCGCAGGGAATGTCACAAAAACGCTCCCCAGACCACAACGCTCACCTCCGCCGGCCTGGACCTTCCGACGATTGTTGCAGCGTTAGCTTTAAGACATTTTGCGGAGTACAGGCCAGCAGCCATTTGTCCGATAAGGCATGGAACGCGATTCATCTGGATGTCCAGTTGCGGCATTGGCGTGCAAATTCCTGCCTTCGTCGCCGATGAACAGCAATCAGCGTGAGCGCATGACCCAGGCGCCTGCTGCGGAGGCGCATACACAGTAACGGTCGCTCAACGGTCGTTGAGGGTCCTTGGTTCATCTGAGTTGTTAGCTGCTCAACGGTTGCATGTCTATTCCCCTGTACACGCCTCCGCAGCCGGCGTTCACCCCTTTCATCTGCAGCCCGTTGTGCATCGAGGTTGCGTCTTCGCTGGTTTTTGGTGGCGCCAGTCTACCGTGCTCGGTGTCTTTTAACCATGGCGGCACACAAACTGTTTATAAAGCAGTCGTTTCGGAAATGCTTCCACTCTTGACGTCAGATAAATGGCTCCGTTTCTCCATTACGATAACGACTGCACTGTTCACCGTGTACCCTTTACACATCTTATATATCCTCCACTGCTTCTGCTTAGAGCCCACACAGAAGCATACCGACAATCCTTCTTTCCACGAACAATGCGAGACTGGAATAGAAGGGAGAACCGATAGAGGTACTCAAGGTACCCTCTGCCACACACCGTCAGGTGGCTTGCGGAGTATGGATGTAGATGTAGATGCTACCACCTGCCGTCTGTGAGTGATTCTTTATTCTTTGACGTCAAACATTAGCGGTGGTCCCGTAAATGTGACTGGACCACGTAGTATGTCCGAAGGCATATGTTTTACATTGCAACTCATTGTTCTGTATATGACACAAGTGTAGGGTGGAATTCATTGCCGGCCGGAGTGGCCGTGCGGTTCTAGGCGCTACAGTCTGCAGCAGAGCGACCGCTACGGTCACAGGTTCGAATCCTGCCTCGGGCGTGGATGTGTGTGATGTCCTTAGGTTAGTTAGGTTTAATTAGTTCTAAGTTCTAGGCGACGGCCTCAGAAGTTAAGTCGCATAGTGCTCAGAGCCATTTGGGCCGTTTTTGAAATTCATTTCATGAGGCGTGTTGTCGTGTCATCAAATTAGTTAAGGTTTTCTTCTAATGAGTATTCATAGTTCTGCTTTTCTCTGCAGTTTCCTCCATCTCTTGTACTTGATGAAGTATATAAAACGCAAAACACGGTCGATATTAAAAACGTACGTGTACTGAGAGATATGGAGGCTGATGAAGTACGTTAGCTTATTGTCTTGATTGAAAGTGTCCGATAAGTCTGTAGAGGTACAGATAAGCGATAAGACCGGGGACACTGAATAACGTGAGAGCCAGTGCTGGGATCAGCCAAGCACAGCCATGTTGAAGGCAGCCTTACCCCTTTGCCTGCTGTCTATAGTTTGCGGTGCTGCGCCTTCCACGGCGTCTCGCAGGCTTCTTACACTTGAGATTAATGATCGGATATTGGGAGGTGAGGTCGCGAACATCTCCGATTACCCGTGGATGGTCTCAGTAGAGTACTTGGAGGCGCACCGCTGCGGCGGCTCCATCGTCAGCTCCAGCTGGGTGATGACTGCGGCGGCGTGCATCTGGGGCACCACCGCCAACTACTTTGCCCTGCGGGTCGGCACTTCCATTCGAGAGAGCGGCGGCACCGCCTACTCAGCCACGCAGCTGTTCTGGCACGACGATTACGATGCTGCCACATCGGACTACGATATTGGTTTCTTCCAGACCACTGATTCAATCTTGTTTGATGACAACGTTCAGGTACTGTGAACAGCTGCATGTCAGATTCATTCACCAAATACCTAACTAGTACAGTTCCAAAGCCTGATCATCATCTTCCGCAGCTGGATCCTTATTATTGCCATTTCTGCCTCAATCACTGCAGACCTGTACATAAAGGGTATAACGGGTATAAGTGCAGATACTTCTGTCGGTGACTGGGACGATGTACTGAACGACATTACATGTTCAACTTTTGTGGTCCTGTCCTCCTCAGTTGCGCGTAATACTACGGTATATTGATAATTTTCACTTATGGACCGTCTGACAGCAACTGAATAAAAAAAAATTGTGTTTTATTCAGTTGCTGTCAGACGGTCCATAAGTGAAAATTATCAATATACCGTAGTGACATTACGCGTGTAAGAAAATGGTTCAGATGGCTCTGAGCTCTATGGGACTGAACATCTGAGGTCATCAGTCCCCTAGACTTAGAACTACTTAAACCTAACTAACCTAAGGACATCACACACATCCATGCCTGAGGCAGGATAGGAACCTGTGACCGTAGGAGTCGCGCGGTTCCGGACTGAAGCGTCTAGACCCGCTCGGCCACTGCGGTCAGCTTTACATTTGTACTTACGTCACCTGAAGACTAACAATTGTAGCTATTGCATGTCATATGTTTTTGGGTTGGTTAATACCTCCAAGTACATGAGGCAAAAGCAAGCCACTAATGCTTATTTTCCCCGGGGAGAGCAGGTCAGGTATTGAAGTGTGGATGTGTGTACGCGAAACGGTTAGTCTATACTGACAAGCGTAGTCGATTTAGTGGTGCAGTTATGACTGTTAAGAAAACATCAGACCGTAAAGTTTGTGACATGTTTGTGGTTAGACTGTTCAATATAGACTGTTCAACACATAGGAAGAAACAACCAACACCCTGATGTGTGTGTATATTAAGATGCCGCATACAAAAATATCTGCGCTTATGTCCGTTACACAATGTCTAAAATAACATTTTTTATCAAACTGATCACTGAATTCTCCACGCATAGTTCATCGAGAGAAACAGTGCTATGTTCTAAGAGGTGTAGATTTTTGCTATCAGTAATTGTGTCACTCATTCCTGAAAACGAAATTATAATGAATCTTTTTATTTATTTACCAATACTTCAGTGAGGATACAAATTGTAACTCATTTTGGGAAACTCATATGTTTACAAAAACTTTTGGATGTTGTTGAGCAACTGTCATGCATTTCTTTTTGAAAGAGATACCGCCATCTGAAAGAGTATTACTATATTTATCTTCTCTCATATTTAGAGTTCGGCTTTTATGTCATTACCAAGTAATATACTAAAAGTTGTTAGACCATTATTATGTCACATCTGTCAAGGTAAACAAGACTAACACATGTCTTTAAGATGTAGCTTTCAAACTGTACTTGATAATGGCATAGAAGTCCAAATGTAGATAGTACAGAAGATAAATGTAGTAATTCAAAATCAAATGGCGGTTTACTTTGTCACATGTCTATGATACAGGAATCAATGTGGAAACGAAGGGTCTCCTGATAAAGTTGCACATCTATTAATCATTATATCACCTAATAAGTACGCTTTTTCAAAGAAATTCACTTTATGTTTGTTTCAAAAAAAGGATGTTCTCAGTCATATCTGGTGCTTTGATATCAGAGCCATTAGTTTCACTTTGCAAGTAAATTAGAATAAAATAGTTAACTGAATTCAGTTGGCCCTGCATACTGAAGCTGTTGCACTTTTCTACTTTTCATTGCGTTAGCAATCCAGTGATAACGTCGTCGCCCACTTGACTAATATTGTTTTTTTATTGACATACCTATCTGAGGAAACTTGGAAATTTTTGGTAGGTTTCTATGGGGCCGAACTGCTGAGATCATCGGTCGCTAGGCATACACACGACTTAGTCTAAAACTAACTTACGTTAAGGACAACACACGCACCCATGCCCGAGGGAGAACTAGAACCTCCGACGTGGAGAGCCTCGCGAGCTGTGACAAGGCGCCTATGAGTCCGCGGCTACCACGCGTGACTATCCGTGTTTGTATTGATGTTAAATTCTGTATTACCAGACGATATTGGAGTAGCTGTGTTGTTAAAAAGAACGATGGAATGTTCCTTCATACATGCAATCAGGCACTGCCGCGACTATAGCCGTCGTGAAATACGTGAAATACATTCACAGTTGCGAAAACGGACAACTGTTAACTGTTCAATGGAATGACGACAGTGAAAATTTGTGCCAGACGTGGGCTCGAAACCGGATATCCAGCATGTTCGAAGGACTATTACATCGTTCTTGTTAACAACACAGGCACCGCAACGTCGTATTTATCCGCCGATATCAGGCGCCGACTTTCAGTTAATATTTCCTCCCATGTACGGAAATTTCCTTGCATTGCCCTCTATGAGACCTACTGAATCACAGAGATACGAGAAATGAAGTATTTGACAATATACCAACATGAATAAAATGTTTTACAAACTGCGCATTACCAAACGAAGTTTTATGGTGTTTATCCTTAGAAATATTCTCTATATCATGGGTGGAATCGAGTAGAAATGAGTATTCAGCAAAAAATTTGTGTCACGCGTATTATGCATTTTTACAGCAAGATTTACAGATGCACATTCCGTGGCATAAAGTTCTTTTATATATACAATCTGTGCGGCAAACTGCTGTAATCATTAGTCATTAAACTCAGCATTTAAGATTCATAGCCAGCCGGTGTGGCCGAGCGGTTCTAAGCGCTTCAGTCCGGAACCGCGCGACTGCTACTGTCGCAGGTTCGAATCCTGCCTCGGGCATGGATGTGTGTCATGTCCTTAGGTCAGTTATGTTTGTTCTAAGTTATAGGGGACTGATGACCTCAGATGTTAAATCCCATATTGCTCAGAGCCATTTGAAATTTAGGATTCATATACATTAGCAGAGATCATCTTGTTTTGAGTAAATTAAGAATTATTTGAATTAAATACATTTATTTAACGCGCAAAGTGGCGAAATATGTGGCTGTTGAAATAAAAGAATACGCTCGACCATTTAAATGTTACACTTAGAGTAAAAATTAGTTTAACTCTTCGGTGCAGCACTCCATACAGAACCTTGACCTGTGCAATAATCGCTGTACCATCCCCACAATTATGGCCATACAGAACTTCATTGCATTCATGTTGACTGACGAAACTGCAGCAAACGCTTCTCCTTTAAACAATTTTCTGTTCCTTTTTACGAAACTGAAAGGACGCCATGAGTGTCAACTCACATAAGACAACTCTTTGACGTCGTTGTGGATGGAAATACGAGTAGGTTCCTCCGTGTTGTGGTTAGACACATAGAGCAATGAATCACGGAGTTGAACCCAAAGGTAAAAGCAAAATTCAGTGCAAAAGACGAACTAATGCATCCTAAGTACTTAAAATGTGCAGGGTGAAATAACGGTTGCATTCTGTTCAACATGATGTGCACCTCTGCATGAAAACAAGATAGGAATGCAAGTCTTATATGATAAGACATGAAGACTCCTGACCGCAGCTTTCAAAACAGGATATGTAGACAGTTCAAATACCGGCAGTATTTTCAATGATTCTTCCACAGTAGCCACTAGTTAAATCGTGTTATAGACCAAAACCAAGGAAATTAAATACTGATTTATTGCATCATTGATAAAGAACTGCCTTTTCGTTTGAGCACTGAAATTTAGTTCCTGAATTTCAAACTTACGGGTGATCGAGAGGAAAGCTGTTCCAAGCGGCACTAACTTACCATATGTTTTTGTTTTGTTACGTCTTGCCGTTGATCAACGTTTATTTGATACTTCGTTTTGAATGTCCCACTGAACATAAAAAAATATCCATAATGAAAGAAATGAGTACATTGGTCGATATCTACGAATCATATATGATCTGGTTTGATTATTACAGATTTTTAACGTGTTTTTATTACGTCGCTATCTTGTCTTTTAGTTCGAAACAAATTTTGCAGTTGATGTTGAGCGAACTTTGCGATGAGCTAGAAATCTAGAACTTTATATGTATCTCAGAAATGAATGGCAATGCGACATAAACTCCTTTTCTTGTCTATTGGCGGAGGGTGTCTTGTTCGCCGCTACTACGTCCTGACGAATTAGTCACTTGAATCTTTCAACGTAGCTCAGAACTCGATGACAATGCAATATCAACCTCCTTTCATGTCTGGTGTGTGTACCACTGCTATTTCCACCTTTCCCTGTTCCTCTTGCAAATATTTTGAGGTAAGAACTGTTGCTGGTAAGACCTCGCGAGAGCTCGATTTTCTCTAATTGTTTACCTCCAAGGACTTTTCGTGAGATAATCGTAGGAGGAAGCGACGTATTGGTTGATTCCGCCAAAGAGAAACTAAAATAATCCTGAAATTTACCATCTGTCACTGTAGTAGTTTCATCAAGAAGTTTGAAATAGATTGGGAAAAAGTTGACAACGTTAGGAAAAAATAGGTTGCTATTTACCGTAAAGATGACATGTTAAGATGTAGACAGGTACATTTAAAGACACTTAAACATTAGCTTTCGACTACAACATTCGTCAGAAAAAGGAAGAGAAAAACACCCACACATTCATTCACACAAGCAAGCACACCTCACGCAATCATGACCGTCATCTCTGGAAGCTCGGACCAGAATGCAAGAGGCTTCCTTGCTTGTGTGAGTGTATGTAAGCGTGTTTCTTTTTCTGACGAATGTTGTGGCCGAAAGCTAATCTGTAAGCGATTTTGAACTGTGCCTGTCTGCTACTTAAAATGTCATCTTTACGGTAAACAGCAACCTACCTTTACCTATCACTGATATTCCAACCAGGATTTTCCATTGTTTGAAAAAATTGATACACACAGGATTAAAGGCTGAAAAATAATTATTATAAAACATTTTTTTTTAATTTAACACATTTTTTAAAATGGACTAAAAAGTGTAAAATAATTTCTCTTAGCCCCATACAGATTCCTAGCCCCATACAGATATTCCTGAAAATTTGTGCTTGAGAAGTTTTAACAGCTATGAAATACTTGTAGAATTGAAACGAAAAACATGGGGGGGCATGCAACATATCATTGTTGCATGAGAAGTTCCGTTTCTTGCTATTATCTCTTGCATACACCTCAAGTTTTTCCTTTCAAATTCTGCAAGTAATTTCGTACCTATCACAAATTCACAAGCACGTATTTTCACGATCATGGGGTTAGGAATCTGTATGGGGCTAGGAGAAATTATTTTGTACTTTTTAGTTTGTCCTAAAAATGTTTCATATTAAAAATCTTTTACTTAAATTCGAGTGTTGCCCAGAAAGTAATACACCGCATTTTTTTCTCAGCCGAAAACAGTGCTATGAATGCAAAACGTTGTGTATGTATTATCTGAAGTCTCCTCAGTAAGGGCACCAAGTATCCGTCACTTTCGACAGATAGCGTAGCTGCAGAACAGTTTCAAAATGGCATCTGTAGGTGATGTACGTTACATGCAACGTGCCGTCATTGAATTTCTCACTTCAGAAAAAGAAACTGTGGGGAATATTCGCAAACGCTTGTGCCATGTCTATGGAGCATCTGCTGTCTACAGTAGTACAGTTAGTCGCTGGGCACCGAGAGTGACGTCATCAGAAGGCGGTTCGGCGGAGCTCCACGATTTGCAGCGGCCGGGGAGACCATCCACGGCCGTCACACCTGACGAGTTGCAGCGAGCTGATGTCATTCGCGGCGGGGAAGACGCATTACGACTGGGCAGATGGCGCTGCATCTGTCAATCAGGAAAGGAAGTGTGGATGCAATTACCCGCAAGATGGATCCGCGGTGTCTAACGGTGTGTCACAAATCGCACAGAAGAAATATTTGTCTTGATTTGTTGCAGTGTTTTCAAGCTGAAGGAGAGGCCTTATCGTCCTGAAATGTGACAGGTGATGAAACCAGTTTGAGCCCGAAACAAAACGACAGTCGATAGAATGGCACCATTCCCCCTCCCCATAGAAGAAAAAACTCAAAGCAACTGCTTCTGCCGGTGAGGTCATGAACACCGTGTTCTGGGACTGTGAAGGTGTGATTCTCATTGATGTGATGCCAAGAGGCGGTACCATTAATTCAGAAGCATATGTCAACACATTATCAAACCTTAAGACGCGCTTACGGCGACTTCGGTGGCATTGAAACCCAGGAGATGTTTTGTTGCAACATGATAACGCTCGGTCCCACACAAGTCTGAGGACTGCTGAACACATCGCATAACAGGGTCGGACAGCCCTGACCTATCCCCCTCCGACCTCCACTTGTTTGGGCCTTTAAAGGATGCCATTCGCGAGAGACATTTTGGGGACGGTGAGGAAGCGATCCAGACAGTAAAGCACTGGCTCTGCCACCTGGACAAGGGTTGGCACCGACAGGGCATAAGCGGCCTTGTTCGCGCTGGAGGAAGGCCATAGAACGGTATGGATATTACGTGGAAAAATAGGGTGTGTAGATAAAACACCATTCTTTCAATTCTCATTATGTTCAATAAAGAATTGTTGAACAAAACTGTCGTGCGTTACTTTCTGGAAACCCTCGCAATAATCACAATACTGAATATAAGAAAACACTGCTGCAGAAAGTACAGTCCCTTCAATAAATATAACACATAAACAGAAGTCAGTTGACAGGGTAGAACATACTAAGTTTTTGGGTGTACATATAGATGAGAATCTTAATTGGAAAATTCATATTTTGGATCTCATAAAGCAACTAGGTTAAGCAACTTTTGCGATCAGAATAATTGCCAATTTTGAGGATATAGAAATTTGTAAGTTAACATACTTTGCATACTTTCACTCTTTGATGTCATACGGAATAATATTTTGGGGTAACTCAACATTTAGACAGAAAGTATTCACTTCTCAAAAGAAAGCGGTTAGAATAATGTGTGGGGTTCATAGTCGCACATCTTGTAGGCATCTTTTTAAAGATTGGGAATTCTTACAACAGCCTCACAATACATCTACTCACTAACGAAATTTGTTCTCAACAACATGGACCAGTTTAAAAACAACAGTTATATTCATGATTATAATAGTAGAAAAAAGAAAGACTTAAACTATCCTTTGCTCAACCTATCTTTGGCACAAAAGGAGTAAAATATGTTGTTGTGGTCTTCAGTCCTGAGACTGGTTTGATGCAGCTCTCCATGCTACTCTATCCTGTGCCTCCTGATAACGACGTCCTCTTGAGTCGTCCCCTCCCGGAGATCCGAATGGGGGACTATTTTGAGTGCTGCTATAAAAATTTTGGACAAATTACCAGATGAAATAAGCTGTCTGACAGACAGCAGTAATAGCTTCAAAAATAAAGTGAAATCATATCTCCTTGACAACTATTTCTATACCATAGATGAATTCTTGAATAGGAATAAATAAATCTATAAATATAGTATATGCATTTTGTGCCATTTAAGGGAATGGGGTAAATAATAGAAATATTAATCTTTAACTCTGTACTGATATATATATATATATATATATATATATATATATTAAAAATTTTTGTTTCATATGTGCATATCTTGTGCACTTAACACGTTCCACATCATAACGGCTTTCGCACCGTGCGATTGATCAATGGTACACGCAACCAACTAACTAACTAACTACAGTAACTGGAAAGCTGACTTTCGGTTGACCAGAAACCATATTCAGATCATGCTTTTACCGTAATTTATACATGAGAAATATGACAGTGACAGACTCCATAGAAGAATCACTACGAGTAACTTGTAAAAATCTCTTAAATTTGACAAGAGCTTGTCTGTCAGGATTAGAGGCGACAGAAAAGAGCAGTTTTATTCGTCTTTATTTTCAACTGTTCGTGTTTTTAAGACGTAAGGACTCAATCGGCTTGCAGTTTGGTGGTTGGAAACTGAAACATAGGTGCCTAGTGCTCCAGGACAAGTAAAGCGGAAAAAAATTTCAGAGTATTTTTAAATTCTCCTAAAAGCTATCAATCTTTTCTCATGTGTTATATCTTGTTCTTATGTCCTTTAACTGGCATAAGCTTCGCTGCATCCTGTTAACGTCACTCTTTATGCAGCCTGTGGCTCTGGCAACTGAGGAGCTCGAGGCTGGCACGTCCGTGACGGTGAGCGGCTGGGGCAGCCTGCAACCCGGGGTCGACTACCCTGAGGAGCTGCACGCCGTTAACACGACCATCATCGACCGATCCTTGTGCAACGACACCTACGAAGGCCTCATCACCGACAACATGATCTGCGCTGGAGAACCAGAAGGCGGCAAAGACTTTTGCAATGGTGACCATGGTGGCCCACTGGTTGTAGACTCTACACAGTACGGAGTCATTTCGTGGGGCTACGGCTGTTTCTATCCACCATACCCAGGGGTCTACACCGATATTGTTGCACTGCGTTCCTGGATTAATGAAGCAATTGGAGTGTGATGAATATTTTCTCCCAATTACCTTCAAATGCTTGAGGTTGCAATATAACTGGGTTCTATTTGGAATTCTCTGTGGAATGTAATACAGCAAATTAGTGTAAATGACTCACCGATGGCGAAAGCGAGTCGTCTTCTTGGTATTAAAGTAGAGAAAGTAACTGAAATTTTCTTACCCTCCAAAATTTGTCCCACCCTTTCCCTTACACACACACAGAAGGGGACAGAGAGACAGAGGGAGAGAGAGATCTGATAACGATTATTTACTAAACGATCTTATTTAAATCCTTACCTACAATATGTCGTGTCGTGTGGAAGGCAGGGGACACCGTTTTACATGCATAACGACGATATGTTCAATTTATTGATGACAACATAGCCATGACCAAAAAATCTAAATTGAGTAAAGAAAACGTCTACAAGAAACAACATCAAGAAAAGAAGATTTATTCCGGATGGAAAGAGGTAAAGCCGTGAAACATGAAACTTTAAACATGTTGGATGTAGTTTCAGTAAGAGATTAAGGCCAAATCTGTTAAAGGGATGAAAAGATCTTGAATAGAGCAAGTTGCCCCACAACTAGATGGCCCCATGCTTTTCTACGCCTGTGTAGTCCACGAAGAGAAGTACTTGATATCTGCTACAGGACTTGGTTGCTAATTTGTACGGGGTGAAACCCCACGGGAATGTTTGCATACAATCTGCCTGTTGATAAATAAATTGAAAATTAGCGCTGGTTAATATGTGCCGAGGTGACAAAAGTCATGTGATACCTCCTAATATCACGTCAGAACTCCTTTTGCCCGAATTAATGTAGCACCTCGACTTTGCATGGACTGAAGAGGTCGTTGGAAGTCCTCTGCGGAGATACTGAGCTATGGTGCCTTCATAGCCATCTATAACTGCGTAAGTGTTGCCGCTGCAGGATTTTGTGCACGAGCTGATCTCTCGATTATGTCCATAAATGTTCGATGGATTCATGTCGAGCGATGTGGATGGTCAAATCGTTCGGTAGAGCTGTCTAGAATATTCTCCAAACCAATCGCGAACAATTGTGGGTCCGTGACATAACATCGTTGCTTGGTTGCAGATGGTCTCCCAGTAGTCGAACAAAACCATTTCCAGTCCATAATCGGCTCAGCTGGACCAGAGGCCCAGTCGACTCCATGTAAACACTGTCCCCACAATTACAGAGCCACACCAGCTTACACTGTGCCTTGTTGACAACTAGGGTCCATGAAGCCACATTTGAACCCTACCATCAGCTGTTACCAACTGAAATCGGAACTTATTCGAGCAGGGTGCTGTTTTCCAGTCGTCTGTGGTTCAACCGATATGGTCACAAGCCGAGGAGAGGTGCTGCGGCCGATGTTGTGCTGTTAGCTAAGGCAGTCACCATATGTCGTGCTGTTGGCTAAGGCGCTCACTATATCCCATTAACGCTAATTTTAGCCACACTGTCCTAACGGACACGTTCGTCATACGTCCCACATTCTTTTCTGCGTTGTTTCACACAATGTTGCTTGTGTGTTAGCACTGACAACTGTATGCAAACGCCGCTGCTCTCGTTCGTTAAGTGAAGGCCATCAGCCACTGCGTTGTCTGTGGCGAAAGGTAACACCTAAAATTTGGTATTATCGGCACACTCTTGACATTGTGGATTTCGGAATATTGAATTGCCTAATGAATTCCATGCGTCTAACTCCAGCCACCACTCTGCGTTCAAAGTATATTAATTCCCATAGTGCGGCCATAGTGACATTGTGTATGCGACACTACCGCCATCTGTACATGTGTACATCGCTATCCCATAACTTTTGTCACTTCAGTGTTTTGTCTTGAAGTACTCCTCAACTCCGTTGCACAGTTGCATGCTCCTTCAGGGGCCACTGTTATCTTTAGTTTTGATGGGGGCTACTTATTTATGGCTGACACCTAGAAACAGATTCTGACTTTTTTATGGTTTTATCCGTCACCCTCTCATGGTCTGCACGCTATTCTGGATTTGAAAATGAAAATGTTAGTAGTACAGGGCAGCCAGATGCCCATCCTGTTGGCACTCCAGCCCCCCTCCCCCCATCCTATCCCTACCCGGGATGTAAGATGCATACAGCTGCCTGTGTCAGGTGTCATCCATGTGAATGTGTGAGAAAGAGTTTCTAAATGCCTGCAAATCGTGTAACTGTGGCGGAACGTGAGTTTGAGTACTGTATTCACCTAGCGAGATGTGGAGAACCATCTAAAAATGACATCCAGGCCGGACGACAGACCGTGCCCGTCGTTAATCCACCCAGCAGATTCGATCCGAGTCCGACAAGCCTTCCCGAATCCTGGAAGTGGCATGTTAACGCTGGCAGCTGGCCGGACTGTTGAAACCGAAGAAGACTGCTACCAAGAACCAATAAAACGCTATACAATGACGATTTCTCTTTCACTTCGCAACAATTTGAAAGATATAACAATATTTATTGATAAACGGTCACCCGGAAATCCCGTTCCACTTGAAGATTACCTGTTTAACACCTACCAGAGACAAAAAAACTTTGCTTACCAGTATTTCATATAATTATTTAACTGATTCAATAATTTAAAATATTGTCAATATCTAATAATAAACAGGTGTACAGTCTTACATTAACTCATGTGTGAATAAAAATCCTAAGTCAAGATCGCACTCTTCTTTACTGGTTACCGATTTCGGCTCATTACCAAGCCGCCTTCAGATCTAAAAATCCAGAAAACTGCGTATAAAAGGTGAACAATAAGAAATACGTTCAGTACTTGGATTTCCATTACGCAATACATACCAGTCTAAAACTTTTAGTGTGTGACACTCATTACACGTCTTCGTATTTTTAGAGCTAAGTCTCCCTAGTTAAATAAAAAATATAGTGCCATTTGTACGGAGTACCGGACCTCAGGTTATAACAATATGTAACTGTTAGCTATTCACTGCTTTTATATGATGCATAGGTTCTAGAACTACCTTAGACAGTATGCAGTATGTGAAACACCAAGACCTTAAGCTAGATATGTATTATATACGTATTTTATGGCTTCTGTATTTCGGTCTTCAAATGTAACTTACTTCACGAATATGTTACGAAGTAAATTGGTATTTTGCTCATTAGTCATCGGCATATTTTATTTTGACATTTGTTGTACATGTCAGGAGTCCATGCTATATTCTATAACAAATAGCTAAGTATAAGGTCACTCTGACAAAACTCTTGTCTTTCGAGGTTATATTCTATCTTCTGCAACACTTAATCATGTAATGGCTCAGTTGTAATACTGCTTGTTAGTCACATACATGCTTGTTGGTTATCATAGCTATTGACCCAGATGGCTGCATCTGGTACCTAGATCTCGGCTTACGATATTATTTCGTCGTAATATTCAGCATCACAAATTTATGGTTTTGGTTAGTAATACTGTTAGATTATTGTATTTAAAATAGTGTTCCGTCTCCTGTGTAATTCCTGATTTTTATCATTTAATGAACTGTGTTTCCAGACTACAAATGCACTGGTATGGATATAATTTCTCATATTTATATCGTGTAAACGTATAAAAAACTTTCATTATATTAACTTCTTTTGTCTTATTAGAGTCCCGTCTGTGTTAAGTTGGTTGGCTGGTAGCGCTATCTGGCAGGCAGAGCTTTCGTGTAGCCATGACGCTACAATTCAGCCGGTTGGCTGACAACTGTCGCACAGACAGTTCCTTGTTCCTGACATGAATGTTAGAAATAATATCTAGTTTACATCAACTTATGGACGATGCAACTGTCATTGCTGTCGATCGTTTGTACACACATGTGGCAAAATGGGCATTGTAACAACATTTGCTCAGTGATTAACGTAATCAATTTACGTAACTATCTAAGATTTTCACTTTAAATAGGGTACTTGATGTTACCATATTTTTGCAGCATATAGTGGCACGTTTTAACATTTTTTCGGTTATGCCAATAGTCTTTTTTTTTAAAAATAAGGGCGACTTAGCTCTAAAAATGCGACGATGTGTAAATAGTGTCCCACAATGGTATGTATTGCATAGTGTAAATTCAAGTATTAAACGTATTTTTTACTGTTAACTTTTTATAAGCAATTTTCTGTATTTTTCGATCTGAAGGTGGCTCGATAATGAGGCATAGCTGGTTACCATTAAACAAAATTTGAGATCTTGACGTAGGGTTTTTATCCACAAATGACAGATCGCATATCTCCCCCCTACCCCCCTTTCCCAATTGACGCTGTCAAAGAATAACTAGATTAAAAGGCTAATACAATGAGGCAGGTATTAAATTTAGGAACTGCATACAGGATGCATACAGGTAGCCAACCACGTCACTACACGTGCAAATTCAAGCATTTTCACGCGCCAAATGCGATAATGTATAGTGATCTGTGCGTCAGTGAGTTACCACTTGCTGCTATGCTTATTACCCTACAGTGTGCCCTTTGCGGAAGTGATAAATTTAAGTTAGGTGAGCAAGAGCTACGCTTGTTCGGTTTGAGGAAACCAAATGGAGAACATGTTTGGCGATTTCGTATATGGCAGGCTGCTTGAATTTTCGTGCGCGACGGCCTGACTGGAAAACTTCATTGCTAAATAACTGGTAAAAGGGACAACGTATAGAATTTATTTGTTAACAACTATTTCTCAGCGCAACCTCTCCTTCAACACCTTTACAAGTTTTCAGACTGTTTCTGTCCACCCTGTATACGTCTTGAGGCCGCGTAACTCGCGACGCCCCAATTACCCAGAGTATATTAATCCGTTCATTGAGAACAATAGCACTTAGCGACTTCCAATATACTTTATACTTAAGGTCAAATCTTAATGAAATATTTCTTGCTGATCTCCTCCACCCAAAAAAAAAAAGACAGGAAAAGCGTTTATCATTTATTACATTTTCGCTGTTTATGCAGTAAAAGTTCACTATTATCATTACTCTTTTGCTACCAATTCCATTTGCAAGACATTTTGGAGTACTGGTTGAATCTGCAAATTTATATCACTGCATGACACACAGTTTATAGGGTAGTAGGTCATAAATATTGACATCAGTGAAAAAAACTAGCTTTACTAAAAATAGAGTGATTTTACAGCAGTGAAATCGATTCTGTAAGGAATCGGAGTGAGGATTACTGGTTTACAGCTAGTTCGTTAACACTAGTTCCTAACATAACTTATTAACATACTGACACTTACTTTTAACTGCTTAACATTGTAACACTTCCTTTCCAAAACGAGTGCGAAATACTGCAGCTACCTGCCTATTTTTAAAAGAAATAACGGTAATGTACAAATTAGCTTCGTATTGCTAGGTCAAAAATAAATATGTAGCATATAACGAATCGAGTAGTGGGAAATAATAAGTTAAAATGGCTTATACTTGGAGTATTAATCTCTGATCAGTCAATACAATGAATAAGTGTAAATTGCCAAAACAGCTAGTGACTTCATTAAGCTGTATCTCAGTAAAGTGTGCTACATTGATGGCGCAGTTATTCTAATTAACAGTAATGTTGCAAATAGTGCAGAAAAGTTACATCACAAAGACTTCGTGCTACAAAAAGGACACCAATTTTGGTTATTAAGCAGAGGGATACCAAGATTCCCGGCAGTGTGTTGCCAAGGGTACAGAATACGATGGACTTTCATTGCTTGTACCATAATATGGTCACGTCCTTCCAACTGAGTAAGGTGCTTGCCCTTGGCTAGGGCAAGGACGTAGCGAAAGGGGAGTCCGGAAGCGCCTATCACTCAAATGAAACTATACACAACCTAGATGCCGCGTAGTGAAATTCAAAGTTGTTTTGATTTTCAATCACACGATGGAAAAGCGATACGCACTATTCTTAGTCAGCAGGCCATCACTTCAGTTCTTACATACAGTTGAATGTGATGTAACTGCTGCCGTTTATTGTTTTTGTGCTATGTGGTGTTGTGGTAGTTTGTAAATGGCGAAGAGTTTGTAACAAGAAATTAAAAATATGTTCGTGCCTCTATGATAGCTATCTATAGTAGTATAATTTCTGAACAACTGTCTTTATCTGCAGACTAGTAGCACACTGGGTTTGCAATATTTTAGTATTTCACAAGGCAGCCGCGACGTGAACATCATTAAAAAAAAATTGAAGTCAGTGCACAAGAATAGACTCGCAATTACCTTGTAAGAGGTCCATGATTAAGGAACTTGTTGCTAGCGCACTCGAGCAGATGTAATTGCTCACGCGCTGCCTGCGATATGTAAGCTATAAGAGAATCTGAGACCAAAGAGCAGTGTTGTATGCAGTGGGAACTGTGTAGCAGTAAGTTGTTGCTAGCGAGCAGTCTGGTGTATCGTGTTGGCTGGGCCGGTCGTGGTGCAGCGATGCCGGAGCCTGAGTGTTATTGTATAAGGTAAAAAGCAGCCTCGCGCATACCTAGTAATGTTATGTGAACTCCCATGTAAATCAAAATGAGATTTTCACTCTGCAGCGGAGTGTGTGCTGATATGAAACTTCCTGGAAGATTAAAACTGTGCGCCCGACCAAGACTCAAACTCGGGACCTTTACCTTTCGCGGGCAAGTGCTTTACCAACTGAGCTACCGAAGCACGACTCACGCCCGGTACTCACAGCTTTACTTCTGCCAGTACCTCGTCTCCTACCTTCCAAACTTTACAGAAGCTCTCCTGCGAACCTTGCAGAACTAGCACTCCTGAAAGAAAGGATATTGCGAAGACATGGCTTAGCCACAGCCTGGGGGATGTTTCCAGAATGAGTTTTTCACTCTGCAGCGGAGTGTGCGCTGATATGAAACTTCCTGGCAGATTAAAACTGTGTGCCCGACCGAGACTCGAACTCGGGACCTTTGCCTTTCGCGGGCAAGTGGTCTGCAAGGTTCGCAGGAGAGCTTCTGTAAAGTTTGGAAGGTAGGAGACGAGGTACTGGCAGAAGTAAAGCTGTGAGTACCGGGCGTGAGTCGTGCTTCGGTAGCTCAGTTGGTAGAGCACTTGCCCGCGAAAGGCAAAGGTCCCGAGTTCGAGTCTCGGTCGGGCACACAGTTTCAATCTGCCAGGAAGTTCCCATGTAAATCTTTTAAAATGTCCTAATAATAATCTTTGTCATATAAAGTAATTTCTAACAAGCATTCATTTCAATTTAAAGAATTTACTAATTTCTCCAATCCATGATCATTCTGATTGTTGCAAAACAAAAATCAGTTGCTTCCTTTCATAAATGACAAATCTATGGGCCAGCATTGCACAGAGCTGTGCCGGAAAAAGCTATTGTAAGAGCAGATAGTTGGCGACTTTATTGAGGTAAGAATTTTTGCTTTTTATTCGGAATGATCTTACAGGGCCATGACGCAGCACTGCTGTCGACCAAAATTTACCAGGTTACTGAATTTATTTTTTTTTTTTTTTATTACGAGGTTTAGGAATTTTTCTGTTTCTAGCTTACATTAAATGAGATAAGAATTGTGTGGGTACATTAAATGGGAAACAAATTTTGTGTGGAGGTTAAATGTGAATGAATTTCTGTAGGGAGGTTATAAATGGGAACCAATTTTGTTCTGAGGTTACAAAAAAATTAGAATTATCATTCATTATTATTATTATTTTTAATTTTTGTGGGGAAGTTACAACCTGTATCGCCCAAAAATGGCTCATCGATCTACAAAATTCTCGCCCAAACGGTGATGGTAGCATTTCTTTAAAATGTTGCTTAAAACCCTGTAATTAGTAACCTAAATGGCAAAATATTGCTCAGTCTGATCACGTGGGTGGTACTCCATTATGAAAACCAGTTCTGTTACGATCATTGGAGAGGGGTTTGTGGAGAGCGGAGCGGGCTGCTTGAATTCGTCTGAGCTGATTGCGCCCTGTATCTCCCCTCCCCCCCCCCCCCCCCCAACACCACCAAAATCTGCTCCCTGGAATTCCCAGCACAATTAAATCTTAAAATGTGCATGCATTCATGGACTATCAAATGACAGAACATGTAATGTCAGAATTCCATCTTTTGTTGTGATGCACTTTATTTTATTTTAAAATAAACTACAGTAACCAGCTTGCTAAATTCTCCGCCAGCCGAGATAGTACTGCACGTTGAGGCATAGAGTTGAGTTGAGGCGAATCCGTGGATTCGAGAGGCGATGTAGGTCGAATCTATGTGCCGGCAACCTTGAAAATGGTTTTCTGTTGTTTTTCCCCATTTTTAATTAAGGCAAATGCTCGAGGTGATCCATTACGATGGGCCACAGCCAATTCCTTTCGAATTCCTTTCTTTCATGAGAGAATCCAATTCACTTAAGGACGCTGCCCCTCTGCTTAAATGAAAAGAGCTGCGTCAGATGCGAGTTGAACATTTATTTGGAGACTCCCTGCACTAAAGCCGTACGATAAGCAAATAATAATCCAAGTTCTCCTCTTTTAGGCGCATGCGTTTATCTGTCGGGACATGCAAAATTCAGATAATGATCTTTCTACATTGCAAGCACTGACAGATGCATACTGAAATAAGGAAAACTTTTCGCCTCGCCTGGGCCCGTCAGCACAAACTACTGAAATAAGGAAAACTTTTCGCCTCGCCTGAGCCCGTCAGCACAAACATTGGACTGTTGATGACTGTAAATGTGTTGCCTGGTCGTACGAGCCTCGTTTCAAATAATATCGAGCGGATGGATGTGCACGTGTATCGAGACAACCTCATGAATCCATGGACCCTGCATGTCAGCAGGGGACTGTTCAGGCTGGTGGAGGCTCTGAAATGGTGTGGGGCGTGTGCAGTTGAAGTGATATGGGACCCGTGATACGTTTACATACGACACCGACAGGTGACACGTACGTAACCATCCTGTTTGATCACCTGCATCCATTCATGTCCATTGTGCATTTCGACGGACTTGGGCAATTCCATGAAGACAATTCGCCACCCTACACGTCCAGAACTGTTACAGGGTGGCCTCAGGAATATTCTTCTGAGGTTAAACACTTCTGCTGGCCACCAGACTCCTCAGACATGAACATTATTGAGCATATCTGAGCTGTCTTACAACGTGCCGTTCAGAACAGATCTCCACATTGGATTTATGGACAGCCCTGAAAGTTAATGGTGTCAGTTCCCTCCAGCACTACTTCAGACAGCATATATACATATATGGTGTAACAAAAAGTACAACTCAAGATTTAGGACGCATTCCTCACACACAGATGAAGAAATATTATATGAACTTGAGTCTGGAAAAGCTTTGTTCCCACGTTATAACTCATTTTCTCCAACTCGTTCATCACGGGAAACACACAAGAGCAGAACGTTAGGATCGTGGAGAACATGCTCTCTTGGTGACATCTGGTTGAGTTATGCACCGCCATTGTTTTGCTTCACATGTCCATGATGCCGCACGATATACGTCATTGCTTGTTTACAGTTAAAAATAAGTGATCAGTACGACCTTTGCAAGCACACAGACCATATGTAGACAGTGCTCGTGCAATGGCAGTGTATACAAGTACAGAGATGGCAGATGCCCTTTTGATATATGGATTAGCTGACGGAAACAGCGCTCGAGCTCAACGTTTATACTGGGAGAGATTTTCAAGGTATAGGAAAGCGTTTGAAACCATTGATTCTCGGCTTAGGGAACATGGGTCATACTCGCTACTTGGGGAGTCCTAGAAGGATGAGGATACCGCAACGGGAGGTGGCAATTCTTCATGAAGTTGATGATGACTCTAGTCTCAGTACAAGACAGGTAGCTGCGACACTGAACATTGACCGCATGAGTGTCTGGCGAGTGCTACACAAGGACCAGCCGTATCCACACCATTTACAGCGTGTTCAGGCACTATCAGCAGCTGATTTTCCTGCTGGAATCCTCCTCTGTTAATGATTTATTGAACAAAGTGTCAGCCCTAATTTTAGTGCAACTGTGCTGCTCACAATGAGCCTTTTCTTCAACGAGATCATATTCTGGAAAAGCCGGCCAGTCAACTTATCAGGGGGCACTCTGTGCTGTGGATATATCTCGGATTAGAGGACACAGGGTAGCAGACTGCATCCATTGTTTGCCAAATCACAGCAGAATATCAAATCCGCCATTTCACTTGTTGAATAGCAGGCTTGCGTTGCTAACAAGTGGCGGAAGAGAGAAAATGTAAACGTGCTACACAACCTGTACTTACAAACAACGCAATAACAGTAACCACGTAAGTGAATCCGCGTTTGGAACAACCGTGATACGTAACCAGGATTGACAGTACTGTACAATAACGCACACAAACACAAAGAAAACTATCATAACCTACAACACAACTCGAACCACACAACTGACTGCAGACCATCTAATGGTTGATAGAATACTGTGACTAAGATATCATAATACTCTGCGCTACACATTTGACGAAGAGCCAATGCAACGACTGTGCTAATATCCGCAACCAAGCCCTTTCTAGAAATACGTGTTTATCTCGGAAAGTATGCGTTTCAGAACCCATGTTTATTGTACTTATCTTTCTTGTTTCGATGAGCAGTACTATCACTCAAAGTATACGGCACTTTTTTTGAACTCCTTATACAGGGTGAGTCACTAACAATTTCCACGTAGAATAACTCCGAAAGTATGATGGTAGCTGAAAGGTTTGTGGGACATACGTTGCATAGGACCACGGGGGCCATAATACGACGTTGGTTTTGGTTTTTTGTTGCTAGGTGGGGTCGCGTCAGAGGTATGAATGTCAACGTTTTTTTTTTTTTTTTTTTTTTTTTTTTTTTTTTTTTTTTTTTTTTTTTTTTTTTAACGGGATGCTATAGTTTGGTACTTATTTTCTCATAGCGGCTATCGAGACGAATCCAGTGATGTGTAACAGTAAGGTCTTTGAAGGTCGACGAAGGTCACAAAGGTGACATGAACGTCCACTTACAGAAGGTGTTCGAAGTGATGACCATTGGTATCAATGTAGTGCTGCAATCTTCCTACTATAGACTGGGTGGTATTCCTTATCACTTCGGCACTTATCGGAGCACATGCTCTGACAGTTCTCTCTCGCATATCTTCAGATGTAGTTGGAACGTCTTTACAAACGACGTCTTTTACGGATCCAGACAAGAAAGAATCCGGAGGCGTTTCCAGCATGGAAACCATGCATTTATCGACATTATTAGACCTTTTTAGTTCCGTATCCTCTCATCGATCAATCCCTAGAGTTTGTACACGGTGGAAAAAATCATCCTGTACAATTAAGAAATAAGAAATGAATGGAAAACACGAGACTCTTTAAAGCCCAAAGCCCTCTTTAACAAATCGAGCCCCCCCCCCCCCCCCCCCCCCCGCCCCCCGTCTGACAAGACCCCGGCTACACTCTTGGCTAGGGCAAGGTATGAGTCGGAAGTAGTTCTCTCAAGTCACTCCACTTGCGTAGGTTCCCAGAGAGTTATGGTGGGAGACCTGTTCAAACGCAAAAATTTAAACAGCAAAGCTAAAAGACAACGGCGTCTCATAAAGAGAGAGTTCGGTAATGCAACCAGTCTCGATCCGTCTCCATCGAAGCCGCAGCTACAGGTGAGCAATTTTTCCATGAGGCAATCCCATCTCCTCACTACTTTGCCTTGGTGCATACAGCATCCTTTCGGCTCCTATTAAGCCCTTAGTGAAGCACTCCTTGCGTTACTACTGTAGTAGAGTGATATGCTGTTTCTAGGTGTTGTATCCGCGGACCCAACGGAATAGCGCGCGCGCCCTGCCATCGCATCGCTTGCCACAGTTTCCCGTCGCGACCGCCGGCGGCGCATGGCGTTGCCGCCGACCGAAGACGTCGCGCCATTGCTGAGCTGGGGTCTACAGCGCCCTCGGGCTACACGATATAACAGGAGCGCTGGCCCCGAGTCAGGAGTCTTGGAGACAACTCGTTGCAGCCGTCAGTGCCGTCGTTCGTTGTCTGGTTAGCTAGCTCGCTGTGTGATTCAGTATAGCATAAAGACTTAGGCCACGAATCAAGAATATTCTTTGGACACTAAAGTGCGCGTCATTTATGTTGTCGGCCGAGTTTAGGTTCGTTCTGCGCATCTGACGTCACAAAACACAGTCAGCCAATGAACAGAGAACGACGTTGCCACATCTCGACTGCAGTGCAGAGCATGGACGAGTGTCTTCAGTTTTAGAAACGTTCAGTCATAAATAAAGAAATAGAACAAAAGCAATGTCTTGATAGCAGACATTCTTTTATAGAAAGTTTGGAGAAAGCATTCTTTATACCAATTGCTTCATATTCTATTAATTAATTAAACCAAACAAGCAATAAGACTCCTAATTCAGGCGATAGCAAGGAAAGGTGTTTGTATCACTTTCACGAACCACTTTTTCGCAATAAAGAACAGCGGTAATGGCTTATTTCCTATTGTACTTCGACGAATCGTGAGTAATTCATAGTCATACCAAGTGTTTGTCAGTATTTTGCGTGAGGTGTTATAGTCCTCATGGGACTAGGTAGTCAGACGAGGTTGTTAGCGTAACGGTTAAGGAGTTGGGCTGGTACTCGAAAGGTTATGAGTTCAAACCTTGTGTGGTGCTTAAAATTTTCATTATTTAAAACAATATCGAAGTGCCTTACTTCATGAATTATATTCGTTTGAATGCAATTTTTTGAAAATTCTAGTGCTTTGTCTCTTCATTAACACTTTCGCTGCTGCAGACGCGTGCTCGCCGCATTCCGCGCTGTGCGCGATTTTGTCATCACTGCACTGCTCGCCTGTGCAGACACATGGTGTTACCACTGCTTTGACACACTTATCATTCGATTTCACAAAAACTATTTGGCCCAAAAATTTGATTTTTACACTTCATCTTGACTGATACCTTTCCCTCATAAGTGACTTAATTTTGTTTCGATGTTCAACGCAGTTATTATGCAGCATTAAATGTAGTAAACCATTGCACGAAATTTTGAAGAGTTTGCAGAGGTAGAAGTCCATAGCGTATACTTTCCGTATGGTCGATTTTAGTTGCCACAATGTTGAGAATGAAATGTGGACAAGATACCTAAATTTCGTATAAAATTTACTGTATAACAAAATATCATTTAATTTAAGGGAACAGCTCTGGCCCGGCAAAATTTCGGCTGAGCATTGGCGCTCAGCGTAACATGTGAAACAACATTTTGAGCTTTGCCTAAACCTTCCGAAAAGAGTTCCGGGAATTCTTTGAGAAAGCTAGCTGTATTGTCTTTTGCATTGAATGCAGACACTGACAACACATGGTCCTGAATGTAGATGCCAAAAAATCAAAAAGAGTCAAGTGCAAATATGTTCTCACACTCGCTTGATTGTAGACTGTAAATGTCACTGTTCGAAAATGCGAGCGATACACGGCAGGCAAAGTTCATGTTCCGAGAACGGAATGTTTTACTGTATGATTAAATGATGATGGCGTCCTCATGGGTAAAATATTCCGGAGGTAAAATAGTCCCCCATTCGGATTTCCGGGCGGGGACTACTCAAGAGGACGTCGTTATCAGGAGAAAGAAAATTGGCATTCTACGGATCGGAGCGTGGAATGTCAGATCCCTTAATAGGGCAGGTAGGTTAGAAAATTTAAAAAGGGAAATGGATAGGTTAAACTTAGATATAGTGGGAATTAGTGAAGTTCGGTGGCAGGAGGAACAAGACTTTTGGTCAGGTGAATACAGGGTTATAAATACAAAATCAAATAGGGGTAATGCAGGAGTAAGTTTAATAATGAATAAAAAAATAGGAGTGCGGGTTAGCTACTACAAACAGCATAGTGAACGCATTATTGTGGCCAAGATAGACATAAAGCCCATGCCTACTACAGTAGTACAAGTTTATATGCCAACTAGCTCTGCAGATGATGAAGAAATTGATGAAATGTATGACGAGATAAAAGAAATTATTCAGGTAGTGAAGGGAGACGAAAATTTAATAGTTATGGGTGACTGGAATTCGTCAGTAGGAAAAGGGAGAGAAGGAAACATAATAGGTGAATATGGATTGGGGGGAAGAAATGAAAGAGGAAACCGCCTTGTAGAATTTTGCACAGAGCATAACTTAATCATAGCTAACACTTGGTTCAAGAATCATGAAAGAAGGTTGTATACCTGGAAGAATCCTGGAGATACTAATTGGTATCAGATAGATTACATAATGGTAAGACAGAGATTTAGGAACCAGGTTTTAAATTGTAAGACATTTCCAGGGGCAGATGTGGATTCTGACCACAATCTATTGGTTATGAACTGCAGATTGAAACTGAAGAAACTGCAAAAAGGCGGGAATTTAAGGAGATGGGACCTGGATAAACTGAAAGAACCAGAGGTTGTAGAGAGTTTCAGGGAGAGCATAAGGGAACAATTGACAGGAATGGGGGAAAAAAATACAGTAGAAGAAGAATGGGTAGCTTCGAGGGATGAAGTAGTGAAGGCAGCAGAGGATCAAGTAGGTAAAAAGACGAGGGCTAATAGAAATCCTTGGGTAACAGAAGAAATATTGAATTTAATTGACGAAAGGAGAAAATATAAAAATGCAGTAAATGAAGCAGGTAAAAAGGAGTACAAACGTCTCAAAAATGAGATCGACAGGAAGTGCAAAATGGCTAAGCAGGGAAGGCTAGAGGACAAATGTAAGGATGTAGAGGCTTATCTCACTAGGGGTAAGATAGATACTGCCTACAGGAAAATTAAAGAGACCTTTGGAGAGAAGAGAACCACTTGTATGAATATCAAGAGCTCAGATGGCAACCCAGTTCCAAGCAAAGAATGGAAGGCAGAAAGGTGGAAGGAGTATATAGAGGGTTTATACAAGGGCGATGTACTTGAGGACAATATTATGGAAATGGAAGTGGACGTAGATGAAGAAGAAATGGGAGATAAGATACTGCGTGAAGAGTTTGACAGAGCACTGAAAGACCTGAGTCGAAACAAGGCCCCGGGAGTAGACAACATTCCATTAGAATTACTGATGGCCTTGGGAGAGCCAGTCATGACAAAACTCTACCATCTGGTGAGCAAGATGTATGAGACAGGCGAAATACCCTCAGACTTCAAGAAGAATATAATTACTCCAATCCCAAAGAAAGCAGGTGTTGACAGATGTGAAAATTACCGAACTATCAGTTTAATAAGTCACAGCTGCAAAATACTAACGCGAATTCTTTGCAGACGAATGGAAAAACTGGTAGAAGCGGATCTCGGGGAAGATCAGTTTGGATTCCGTAGAAATGTTGGAACACGTGAGGCAATACTTACCTTACGACTTATCTTAGAAGAAAGATTAACAAAAGGCAAACCTACGTTTCTAGCATTTGTAGACTTAGAGAAAGCTTTTGACAACGTTAACTGGAATACTCTCTTTCAAATTCTGAAGGTGGCAGGAGTAAAATACAGGGAGCGAAAGGCTATTTACAATTTGTACAGAAACCAGATGGCAGTTATAAGAGTCGAGGGGCACGAAAGGGAAGCAGTGGTTGGGAAAGGAGTGAGACAGGGTTGTAGCCTCTCCCCGATGTTATTCAATGTGTATATTGAGCAAGCAGTAAAGGAAACAAAAGTAAAATTCGGAGTAGGTATTAAAATTCATGAAGAAGAAGTAAAAACTTTGAGGTTCGCCGATGACATTGTAATTCTGTCAGAGACAGCAAAGGACTTGGAAGAGCAGTTGAACGGAATGGACAGTGTCTTGAAAGGAGGATATAAGATTAACATCAACAAAAGCAAAACGAGGATAATGGAATGTAGTCAAATGAAATCGGGTGATGCTGAGGGGATTAGATTAGGAAATGAGACACTTAAAGTAGTAACGGAGTTTTGCTATTTAGGGAGTAAAATAACTGATGATGGTCGAAGTAGAGAGGATATAAAATGTAGACTGGCAATGGCAAGGAAATCGTTTCTTAAGAAGAGAAATTTGTTAACATCGAGTATAGATTTAAGTGTCAGGAAGTCGTTTCTGAAAGTATTTGTATGGAGTGTAGCCATGTATGGAAGTGAAACATGGACGATAGCCAGTTTGGACAAGAAGAGAATAGAAGCTTTCGAAATGTGGTGCTACAGAAGAATGCTGAAGATAGGGTGGTTAGATCACGTAACTAATGAGGAGGTATTGAATAGGATTGGGGAGAAGAGAAGTTTGTGGCACAACTTGATTAGAAGAAGGGATCGGTTGGTAGGACATGTTTTGAGGCATCAAGGGATCACAAATTTAGCATTGGAGGGCAGCGTGGAGGGTAAAAATCGTAGAGGGAGACCAAGAGTTCAATACACTAAGCAGATTCAGAAGGATGTAGGTTGCAGTAGGTACTGGGAGATGAAGAAGCTTGTACAGGATAGGGTAGCATGGAGAGCTGCATCAAACCAGTCTCAGGACTGAAGACCACAACAACAACACGACATAGGTGTCGTATGTAATACTGAGAAATATTCCGTCTTTCGCGACTGTAATAAAAGTATTATTTACACCGGACACGTTTGGCTTTATTTTAAAGCACTTCAATCAAGGAAAGGTATGGCACATACACAATGGTACTCATGTTCTCTTTCTTGTTTTTGTTCCACAGTCGCAGTTTTACCAATGGTACTGAAATATATTCCTCTTCTGCAACTGTAATAAGGGGCTTATTTAGACCAGACGCGTTTCTCTCTTTTGAAGCATCTTCAGTGGACAGTATTTTGTCTCCTCCACTGCCAAGTCACCTTTCGGAGTTTTGTGCTGCGGTAACACAATATTCAACGTTTGTGTTGGCAGATCAGTGTTTTAGCAAATAAATGATGTTTGTGTGTGCCACACACAAAAATTATATTTGACATAGCTCAGAGCACTTCACTGATAGACGGTATATTCAAGTCCTAATGTTTTTGTAAGTCCACAGTTTTGTTTAATGTATTTCGTCTACTTCCTTTTGATTGATTGAAGTGATTTAAAATAAAGCCAAACGTGCTCATGTGAATAAAACTTTTGTTACAGTCGCGAAAGACGGAATATTTCTCAATATTACATACGACACCTATGTGGTACTTAAATGAGCTATTGTTATACAGTAAATTTTATATGAAATTTAGGTATCTTGTCCACATTTCATTCTCAACATTGTGGCAACTAAAATCGACCATACGGAAAGTATACTGTATGGACTTTTACCTCTGGAAACTCTTCAAAATTTCGTGCAATGGTTTACTATATTTAATGCTGCATAATAACTGCGTTTAACATCGAAACAAAATTAAGTCATTTATGGGGGGAAGGTATCAGTCAAGAAGATGTGCAAAAATCTAATTTTTGGGCCAAATAGTTTTTGTGGAATCGATTGATAAGAGTGTCAAAGCAGTCGGAACACGATGTGTCTGCACAGGCGAGCAGTGCAGTGACAAAATCGCTCACAGCGCGGAATGCAGGGAGCACGTCTTTGTAGCAGCGAAAGGGTTAATGCGGCCGTGGTGGCTTCATGAACTGCGCGCTCCCTCCTAAACGTAAGCTTCTGAACTATGCTATACTATGGCGCTGCTTCTATTGGCGCGTGCGTCGTGTGCAACTGGCAACGCAGCAATCTGCCGCGTCTGGGCGGGCATGCGCGAGCCGCCAAGATAAAAGAATTTAACTATAATTGGAACAGTATCTACGGTACACTCTTCGCTGTTAATAAAGCTAAGTAACTGTTTTATACTAGCTGGCGCTTATTTGTCACTAATCGTTTTCCTGCCACCAGATTTTAATCACAACCTGGTCACGTCCTACTCCATATCCAAATTATGGTTGCCACGCCCGGGCAGCCATAAAACTAGGTGTTCTGTAAAACTGTGATTTCCTTGTTTTTCTTTGATGAATATATTTTCTGTTGTTTTGAGCAATGGTAACAGAAGTAGACACCTCGTGCCTTGTAATACATGGGGAAATATGGAATCTACTATCTGCGAAGTTACAAGACTCAAGCAGAAGTTCCTGACGAATTCTGCACTCTCCTTCTTGACAAGTTAGAGATTGCTTCTTGATTTTTAATCAGTTGCACATACCTGTCAAATCATGCACAGGTTGCTCTCTTTGAAACGATTTCCTCTCACCTCGCCCTACGAACAGCACAGAATTCGTGTTGTTCGCATACCATTACAGTTATTACTGAGTTCCAAAATTATGTTATCACTTATGTTAGTTAATCTTACTAATTTTAGCTCAGTACTCCAGTTGCTTTACCACTGCCATGAAGTTCCGATAACCAGTCTCATTAACTTCCAATATTTTCCAGATTTTTGCTACTGATTCTTTGTTGCATTCATCACAATTATGACGCACTACAACTATATCACAATATACCATGGCAACAGTCTTCGTTATTCATGTCTACCTGATGTTCTAATTGCAACTCATACTGCAGGAACAGTTCATAGTTGTCCTCTTTTACATAAAATTATAATTTCGTCATTTACATGGGCACATGTGAATTTACTGCTTCATACCCTTATTTGTCTGCCCAGCTCTGTCTCAATATTACTTAACCTTTCAGTTGGAGAGATCAGCAAGGCATTTTGCTAATCGGGCTTTATCTCTGGAGCCAACTGCTTCACCACTTCATCTGTCATCACCTGAGTGCCAACATTGCTGGGGAGCACCGAATTGCTCAAATTACTCTCCAACGGGTTCTCTTTCACTGATTCTAATGTCACAGTACTTGGAGATTCTGCCCTCGGCTGCTTGTCAAACAATAAGCTTATGGAATGCATATCTACTCTAAAAACTTCCTTGTTATGTAATTGTATCTTTAATAGTATCCATGACAACTGTCCCCTTATTGTGTACATTTTTAATTTAGACTGAAATTTTGCATTCAAGAGTTAGTAATATGCCCAACAGTTGGTAAAGAATACCATGAAGTCTGCCACTGCACTGCCTGCCGTGGTGCATCCACCACTCTGCTACGAGGATACCTGCTGCTAGCTCCATCTGACATCAGGTCATCTCATCCCCGGATTCCATGTGACGAACTGCCAACGTGCTTTCACGACCGACCTTCAATCTTACCTGTGCCCGCTTAAATGCTTCGGGCACCACAAAACTATACCCAGTATCTCAACAGCATGACGCGTCTCAAACTCAGCTGCTTTACTCTAATGTTGTTTATTCCTGCGTTACACTTGGTGTGTGTGTGTGTGTGTGTGTGTCTTGGGGCCTACAGGCGCTCAACGTCGAGGTCATCAGCGCCTGACACACATTAAAAGGAACGAATGTGGACAGATCTAATAAAACTGAAGCACACACGCAAAGAAAGCAGGAAAAGAAGGAAAATGCTACATGAGAAAGTAAAACGTAAGGAAAGGGAAAACGTAGCGACAAGAATGCCACAGAAAATTGTCATTGGCTGGCTACTTACATAAAATATGGGCGAGCTTGTTACACAGTGAGCAAATTAAGATCCTCTCCCTAAAATCTTTGTAAAAACATTTGACATGGCACAGAAAACTTTAACCACATTCGCCCGAGTGTTGCCTAAAAGAGATGGCATGTCCGCTGGCAAGTCAGCCGCGGCCCGCTGGTCAGAAAATAAAATGCAATCCAACAAAACGTGGCGCACAGTGACCTGGACGCCACAAACACCACACATTGGAGGGTCCTCTCGCCGGAGCAGGAAGCCATGCGTCATAGGGCTGTGGCCTATCCGAAGCCGAGTGAGGAGAACTTCGTCCCGTCGACGGGGCTGAAAGGAAGTACACCACACACACGTTGGGGCTTGACTATACGGAGCTTATTGTCAGTCACTTCCAGCCACTCATCCTCCCACCGACGCATGACTCGTGAGCTCAACAGCGAGGTGAGGGCGTGCAGGGGGATACCTTACACTTGGAGAAAATCTGACAAAACCTATATACACTACTGTTAATTATTCTGTAAGCGTATATAGCATTTTTGGCACCATGATGCACCACTTCGAACTATTTTTAATTTCCTCTCATGGTGATATTAAATCGCAAACCGAATTTCACAAATATGTTGGTACAGAACATACCAAGTTTTACGTCAGACGATTCATAAGTACACTGCATTTCAACATGACAATTCTACAGTTCTTCCTAATCAAGTTTTCAACACAACCACACTTCAGGCATTTTACAATACCTACAATTAAAAGGAAACTAATGCTATTAAAAATTTCCTCAAAGTAAGTGGATGTAAAATCATAGATGGCTGTGATCATAATTCACAGAGCTTTCATATAAGTGACTGTGTCAATGAAAGTTGCACAAAGGTAACATATAAAATTTAAACAATACAGGAATTTCTGTTGTATGAATGCCTATCTATTTATAAATGCTAATCTATGTAGGCGAGTTGTAATTAGTGCTGTTCGCCATGCCAGACTTATCACATCTCTCCAGTGTCGTATGGAAAGGTCGAAATAATTAATTACTTATTCTCCAAGCTGACAAAATCCAGGAGTTATGATCAGAAGGTCATCAGCGATGACAATACCACAAAACATGAATAGTTAACAGCTTGGCAGTACGCCACACTAAGCCTACCTTCAAAGTCAGGTGTGATACACCCCACACAATATAAGATTTACTCATTACCTACCTGTGTTTAAGCTTCATCACTTTGTCACCAGCACAGATATATTTGAGACACATTCATAAAGTTCTCTGCCTGTGCAGTCTCACTTAGACAACGTCAATAGCACATTACGAGCATTAGCAAAGCGTATTATTCAGTCCCAATATAGCGAAACTTGGCACACTCCATGTAGTCCAACTTCTAAGCCGTGTCTATCCCAACAATAGTGTGTCGCACCACTGCTCCCAATTCTTGGTGGCAGTGACGTCAGACCCTACAATTTACCTAGTATCAGGTCTGCTTGTAATTATATTATCCTCTATCATTAACGAATATTGAGAAAATCTCTAAACGGTACTTTAATAAACACCGCATATTCTCCAATGTGTAGCAGAATAAAATGTAAAAATCGGTTATTTTACTTTTGGGCTGGGTCCGTTGGTGGGTTCATGCATAAGAACCAAAGGGAACGTGCATCCACTCCTGGAGACTACGTCTTAGCTTTTAGTTCGGGCTCTTTTTCAGTATTCCAGCACCTGCACCTTCACTTTCCAGACCCCACTAGTGTAGCCTGTCCTGCTCACTGGAAATATTTGCACTGTCGGCCACACCTACCCCGAATGCGGTATCTGGCCTCCTCTCGCTCCAGCCACCACTGAGTAAATTCTGATGGCCTCGCCAAATTAAAACTCAGATATCTCCACTACATACACTCCGATCGTTATTCTTAGGGTCGTATAATATTGCATCCATTAACGCGTTTTCCAAGAAGCTACATTCCTTAATTATCGTGCTTAACTGTTTAATTTGTTTTATCATCGACTGCAGTGTGTGCAGTGATATCACAGCACTTGTTATGTCTCTGAGTACAATTTGTGTAAATTTCAATCGGTTCACATATACACTAGTGGCCATTAAAATTGCTACACCACAAAGAAATGCAGATGATAAACGGGTATTCATTGGACAAATATATTATACTAGAAATGACATGTGATTACATTTTAACGCAATTTGGGTGCATAGATCCTGAGAAATCAGTACCCAGAACAACCACCTCTGGCCGTAATAACGGCCTTGATACGCCTGGGCTTTGAGTCAAACAGAGCTTGGATGGCGTGTGCAGGTACAGCTGCTCATGCAGATTCAACACGATACCACAGTTCATCTAGAATAGTGACTGGCGTATTGGGACGAGCCAGTTACTCGGCCACCATTGACCAGACGTTTTCAATTGGTGAGAGATCTGGAGAATGTGCTGGTCAGGGCAGCGGTCGAACATTTTCTGTATCCAGAAAGGCCCGTACAGGACCTGCAACATGCGGTCGTGCATTATCCTGCTGAAATGTAGGGTTTCGCAGGGATCGAATGAAGGGTAGAGCCACGGGTCGTAACACATTTGAAATGTAACGTCCATTGTTCAAAGTGCTGTCAATGCGAACTAGAAGTGACCGAGACATGTAACCAATGGCACCCCATACCATCACGCCGGGTGATACTCCAGTATGGCGATGACGAATACACGCTTCCAATGTGCGTTTACCGCGATGTCACCAAACACGGATGCGACCATCATGATGCTGTAAACAGAGCCTGCATTCAACCGAAAATAATGACGTTTTGCCAGTCGTGCACCCAGGTTCCTCGTTGAGTACACCATCAAAGGCGCTCCTGTCTGTGATGCAGCTACTAGAGTAACCGCAGCCGTGGTCTCCGAGCTGATAGTCCATGCTGCTGCAAACGTCGTCGAACTGTTCATGCAGATGGTTGTTGTTTTGAAAACGTCCACATGTGTTAACTCAGGGATCCAGACGTGGCTGCACGATCCGTTACAGCCATGAGGATAAGTGCCTGTCATCTCGACTGCTAGTGATACGAGGCCGTTGGGATCCACCGCGGCGTTCCGTATTACCGTCCTGAACCCACCGATTCCATATGCCGCTAACAGTCATTGGATCTCGACCACCGCGAGCAGCAATGTCGCAATACGATAAACCGCAATCGCTATAGGCTGCAATACGACCTGTATCAAAGTCGGAAACGTGATGGTACGCATTTCTCCTCCTTACACGAGGCATCACAACAACGTTTCACCAGGCAACGCCGGTCAACTCCTGCTTGTGTATGAGAAATCAGTTGGAAACTTTCCTCATGTCAGCACGTTGTAGGTGTCGCCACTGGCGCCAGCCTTGTGTGTATGCTCTGAAAAGCTAATCATTTACATATCACAGCATCTTCTTCCTGTCGGTTAAATTTCACGTCTCTAGCACGTCATCTTCGTGGTGTAGCAATTTTAATGGCCAGTAGTGTAGGAACAAAGCGTAAGAGCAACTACATCACAGACAAGAAGTAGGTAGGTCAATGCATTGAGGATGTGCAACTAGAGTACGAGTACCCAGTCTCAGAAGGTAAATTGGTGTCATGCACCCTCGTCAGACCACCACTTACTATCCAAGCAGGTTTTTAGGCATTACAGTGCAGAAGTGAGTTTTTGGATGGTTCTTTTTCTTCGTGTAAATTGATATATGTGCAGTGTTGGAATAATTTATCCATCAAGTTCTGCATACTATAGTTTTTATTCTAATTACTTTCAGAATGCTATACCATATTAATTTATGAAACAGGAGAAAGTCATCCAGAGATGTGGTGCAGTAATACGACGTTACAGGAAAATAGTGAAAGAGAGAAGTAATATGGTGGGAGCATGAGTAGAGGTATGTAAAATTTTATTAGCGGGGGATTTGTGAAAACTGCATTGTGATCCAAGTGATGAATCATGAAATACTCTAATTTTAATTGAGCTTAATAAACCGAATTCATGAGAGCCGGTGGCGGCCATGGACAGCCTCTGTTGCAAAGAAAAGCGCAAATGACCACAAAAAACTAGTCACCCTGACGGGAAATGGGGCTACAGCTACTGGAAGGTCGAGGGATGGCGCCAGGACAATAAAAATATTGCCTAGTTTTCAAGGATGGAAACTCCTGTATTACAGCCTCATGAATGGTTCCAAGGCAATGCGGAAGAGGAAAGTAATAGATGCATATCCGAAGGAACACTGTATCTTTCTTCTTTTACAATACATGCACAGCAGTTTCATATTTGTCCACCGATGCCAGGCAGTGACTTGGAATTAAAATGTCTCTCGTTTACAGGAATTACATAATGTGTTTGAGAGTACAGGTTGTGACGCAGAGACGGCGATAAATGGAAGTTTATGCCTGTCCATGGGTCATACAGGGAGAGCCAAAACGTTAAAGACGACTACTCGCGTAAAGTAGGCATTCCGGGTTCGAGTTGCGGTCAGCAGCAATTTTCATTTGTTTCTTTGAGTTATACAGTTGATGATTGTTCATATCCACTGATGTGAATACTTCAAAACGGACATAGTCGCCAAAATAGCTGTTGCTTCGGACGTGCATGCATTTCTGAAGGGGCACTGCGTCGGTCGTCTTAACGCCACAGGCACCTGCAACATCGTAAAAGTTTTTGTGAGCTACAGCATGACAAGTGTCTTAGGCAAGACAGAATGTACTGGGTGCCATGGATCTGAGCTCACCGTATGAGTGGTAATAGAGAGCACTGACCCATTTTGGCATTGTTGGGTATTTGAGTGGGAAGGGAAGACTCAAGTTCGTGTGGGAGTTCTCCCCAGCTGAGGCATACTCTACGACGTTATTCTTGGGCTAGATTTCCTAGTTTAACTTCACGCTGAAGTCGATTTATAATAGCTCCTTGTGGAGCTTAATGGGACATCGTTCTGTCTAATATTTGTTCCTGAAAGAACCAAAGTGTCACAAGGAACACCCGGGACACGGCGTATGCCAGTTAAACTCCATACACAGTGCACAGTCTCTTAGACTTGATTAGCGGGTTGCAATACCGAAAGATACAGAAAGGCAACTGTGAATGAGTGTAGGAGCGTATTTGCTCATTAATACTTGGTGTGTAGTAGAAGCCCATGACAGAGAACAATGATCTGGATCAGGCACAATGCTTCATATGACGTAGTTTATAGTTTACGCAGTAAATTGACGGGAGCCGGGTAGTGTCCATCAGTGTAGACAATTTTGGTTTGGGAGGGGTGAGACTATTATAAAGTTCACTGATAGCTAAGTAGCTATCAGTGAACTTTATAATAGTCTCACCCCTCCCAAACCAAAATTGTCTACACTGATGGACACTAAGTAGCTATCAGTGAACTTTATAATAGTCTCACCCCTCCCAAACCAAAATTGTCTACACTGACGGACACTACCCGGCTCCCGCTAAAGGCAGATGAATTTAATAGCAGTTTTTGTTTAGATTGCACGAAACTGGGAGAGACTGACGATTTTACTGCCCTGGTCATTTTCCAGTGCTTGTTAGATGGAGCGCTACAGTGCCTTTAACTGAAACAATGTGTGCTATACCTAGAAGATATCTATGTTTCCTCCAAGAACGTCTAGGAGCACGTGGTATGTATGAGAGATCTTTGATCGATTATAGGCAGCATTACTTACCCTTAGCTTAGAAAAGTGCCACTTTACATTATAGAAGGTCTACAATTTCGACGACGTTGTCGGCTAAAATAGTGTCAAAACCAGTACACTACTGGTATTAGGCATAGAGGATCTATCAACATCTGGCACAGTAAAAGAATTAGTCATATCTTGAGATCACCAATTTTTACAGAAGTACATTCAAAAATTAGCACTGGTAACGAGACACCTTACATAGGTATTAAAGAAGAGAATAAAGTTTCAGTGGAATCACGACTGCGAAACAGCATTCGAGTGAATGAAGGAATTATTGAGTACCAGACCCCTCATTGCTTTTCCTGAAAATCGAACATAGTTTACGTCGTTGAGAGACTCAACAGCCGTCCTCCAGGTTTTGTTTTAAGTCGGGAAATAGGTGACAAAGAACACCCAATAGCTTACGCTTCTAGACAGCACAGTAAGGTGGAGACCTATTCAGATACTGAAAAAGAAATGCTAGTTCTGATATTTAGTATAACCTCTTCCGTTGTTATATGTGTGTGAGTGACTTTTGAAGGTCATAAGAGATTACATAACATTAAAACGCCTTCTGTAACTAAAAGATCCAACCAGTCATTCGAGCCACTGGTCTCTAAGGCTAAGCTAATTTGATTTTGAGGTGCTACATCATCCAGGAAAATCTCGCTGTTACGAGACAGACTGAGTCGCAAAGTAAGTGTGGAAGAATGACACAGAGCTCAGGCCCTGAATGAGTTTGTCAGCAGTTTACAGGGGAAGCACAATTCATCTCTGGTCAAGAAGTGCTGTTAAAGCAAACACAATATGGCACAGCATGGTTGGGCCTGCAGATTGGGATACGATGAACTGATGCAGGCTTGCAATTCCATCTTGCAAAAGGATGTATTTTAGAAGAGTCACGGATCTACATATTGTGAAAAACTATTGGTTTCAAAAGATTCAACAAGATGTCGAGTGTTACATAGATAACGGCACTCCTAGTACTCAAAGAGTCTAGATGAGTTATCAGCTAATCTTCTTACATAGATTACCTGAGGCACAACGGTGCCTATGTGACAGTTTGTAGAGGGGCTCTAGAGCTGGAAAGGCAAATGATGATTTGTAAGTAGCCATAAAAAAAGTTCCGATTTTGACCCTGTTAAAAGTCTGCTTTATACTGACTTCTAAATCTTGAAAGAAAAACAACTGACTACACTATATTTTTTCCTCTTGCTGAGAGCTATGGAAGGTAGGGGTCTCTTGCCTTGCGGATATGGATGCTCTTGCTGAGGCACACGGACCATTCCAAATGACTGGAATGGACATCCTCATTCCGTTTGCAAAAACACCAACAAGAAATCGATATGCATTAAATATAATTCATCATATCTCACATTTATTGGCCATGTTTATCACACCAAATCAACATGTCTAAACGGTGGCAGAGACTATGGTTAAGGAGTGGTTATTGAAATTCAGAACACCAGAAGCTATTACAAGTGACCAAGGCACTAACTTTCTGAGTTATTGGAGCAATTATTCCAGTTATTATGCATAAAGAAGTAACAAACTAGTGCACTACATCTACAGCTTAACGGTAGAACTGAAAGGGTTCATAGAATGTTAGGGGAAATGATAAGTTATTGCGTAAATAGTACCCGAAATGACTGGTACACCCCACTCCAGCATTTCACAAAGGTATAAAACTTTAAAATTCGCGAAAATCGAGATTAGCCCCCTGTTAGGTTCTTTTTGGCCGAAAAATCCCTCCCATTTAGAATTATGCCTATCTGCCCCCGAGGAGATAAAGCCTTCACTCAAAATTTTCCTGAAACGTTACAAAGTATCTGAAATAAGGTTGAAAGGATGAATACAAACGCTGTATAACGGAAGGAAGGCACCCACAACACAGAAGCTAAATTCCTTAGATACCACGTCGAGCAGTGAGTAATGTTTCCTAACCATGACATGTCCAAAGAAGAAACTGGGAGTTCATTTAGCGTTCGCAGCTACCTTACCAAGTGGTCAAGATGACGTCTCCAGTTAACGCCGAACTGCAACTCTCGACAAAAAGCACCAATGTGCGTTTAAGAAGAACTCCTTCAGTGTGTGCAGCTTATGAGAAGAAAACACTCGACCAATCTTCCTGTTGCATACATTCCAAAATATAAGGAGCAGCCTTGTCTTTCGAAATGTCCAACCATATCGCTATCATTGCCACACATACACTAACATCGTAGTCCCTTGAAGATTTATTTACCGCTTGCACACTGAAAAACTGCTAGTCAGTGAGTTTCTTCTGGTCTATGGAATCATACATTATCTACAAGAATTTTCCTCTGGAGTTCACCTAGTTACCTGTCACCTCGCAAAACTTCGGCAATTGGACTGCTTAATCGACCTCTAATTGATAAATAACTTGGAACATGAGAATCTGCAACTCGCTGACGTTTTTGCAATCTAACAGTTTTTTATTTTATTTTATTTAAATGTCAAGTTCCGTAGGACCAAACTGAGGAGCAAATCGCCAAGGTCATGGAACGTGTCAGTACATGAACTTACAACATAAAAAGTAATAACAGATAAAAATAAATGTTCATCAACCTGAAAGAAAATCAGTCCATAAGTTTAAGCAAACGCTATCAGCAATACAATGAGAATCATCTTAATTTTTCAAGGAACTCCTCGACAGAATAGAAGGAGTGACCCATGAGGAAACTCTTCAGTTTTGATTTGAAAGCGCGTGGATTACTGCTAAGATTTTTGAATTCGAGTGGCAGCTTATTGAAAATGGATGCAGCAGTATACTGCACACCTTTTTGCACAAGAGTTAAGGAAGTCCGATCCAAATGGAGGTTTGATTTCTGCCGAGTATTAACCGAGTGAAAGCTGCTTATTCTTGGAAATAAACTAATGTTGGTAACAAGAAACGACAATAAGGAATATACATATTGAGAGGCCAATGTCAAAATACCCAGACTCGTGGAAAGAGGTCGACAAGAGGTTCGTGAACTCACACCACTTATTGCCCGAACCGCCCGTTTCTGAGCCAAAAATATTCTTCTAGAATGGGAAGCGTTACCCCAAAACATAATATCATATGACATTAGTGAGTGAAAATAAGTGAAAAATTTCGGTTGCGCGTTTAGTTTCAGTTCCAAATGTGCTTCATAGTTCTTAGCGCAACCAAGGCCCGATGCAAAAATGTCTGCAAATTCTGCACATAGACGAGAAACACTGTCTGAAGGCACAGTCTGCGTCACCGAGAGGACCTGATTGACTATAAACAAGTTATACAACTGAAATAAATCTAAACCAAACAAGTTCATAGCAGAAGAAGAACGAAGAACGTAAAATGACACAAGTTTTGTTTGTCCCTTGTATGTTGCAAGAAGGCTGCACTGTCCTAACACAGGGATATCCTGACCGGAATAGCTAGTTAACTTAAGATTTGCGGCACGCAACGGAGGTGTGCCCAGTTGAATGTCCAAATCTACAAAAAGTTTATTGTCCTGCTGACGACAAGAGCGACTGTCTCGTGCAACGTGAACAGACACTGGTACAGAAGCACTTGCGACTTGACGCGATTTCCGGCGATGTCGACGCACACTATGTGTGGGACGAACACAGTCACTGTTAGAGAGAGTGGCACTGGGCAGAGTGGAATTAACTAATGAATGTCCATGGGCGAAGGTTCAAGAGCCTGAGTATTCTTGGTTCGATTCCGGCGCGAAGCAAAGGGCCTGGAATGGTTGTGAGTGTCTGTTCTGAGCTTTTTCTGGCAAACACTCTGAACAAGTCCTTTTTTATTACAGAAAAAGCAAATAGCTTGGCGTGACGGGCAATTGTCACGGGAATGTCTAGTTGCACACCGCGGACATGATTTTAGCACTGCATTTGCTAGCTTGCGCGGCACACGTAGCGGAGAGCTTGGCGGCAGCTGCGCGGACGGGCGCGAGGGCTGTTTACTGTTGCGTGCAGCTCGCCCGGCGGGCCGGTTAATGTGACACACAGCTGGCGAAGTTTCAAATGATTCCTGAGCAAAGTCAAGTGTGTCTTGCCTATCCAATATGTCCATCACTTGTTGAAGGGAGGGATTGACTAGTTTCAAAATCTGTTCCCTTATACGAACGTCAGAAACGTTCTGTGCAATTGCATCACGTACCATAGTATCTGAATAAGGAAGTCCACATTCACACTCAAAAGTACAATCCCTAGTAAGGCCTTCCAAAGTTGCAACCCACTCCCGATTAGTTTGACCGGCCATACGTTTTGTACAAAAGGAAGTATACCTTTTTGCAACTACATTGACCGATTCTTTGCATCTAATGCAGACAAAATTTCGTCGTAGGACAGAGTTGCTACGTTGCGTCGGAGAAACAATTTCACTATCACACGGTAGGTCTGGATGCCTACACACGAAAGCCAAGTCACTATGCGAGGATGCCGAAAAGCACGCGTTAAGCTCACGCAGACTGGCGTGAGGTCTGGAACAGTTAAATGAATTTAGAGTAGCAAATAAAGTACGTAGTTGATGTAATACTTAACTTTAATCTCAATATAAACTGGTAATGGCGCCTTGCTACGTCGTAGCAAATGACGTAGCTGAAGGCTATGCTAACTATCGTCTCGGCAAATGAGAGAGTATTTGTCAGTGAACCTTTCCTAGCAAAGTCGGCTGTACAATTGGGGCGAGTGCTAGGACGTCTCTCTAGACCTGCCGTGTGGCGGCGCTCGGTCTGCAATCACTGACAGTGGCGACACGCGGGTCCGACATATACTAACGGACCGCGGCCGATTTAAAGGCTACCACCTAGGAAGTGTGGTGTCTGGCGGTGACACCACAATAAGCAAAGTAGACTAATTTACGTGTCGAAATATCACTCACTTTCGATACCGTTCGAATAGTGAAAATGGCAGTATTAAGTCTTTCAACAAGATCCTGAACGTGGGCTTTCCACGACAGCTTACTATCTATCTGAACACCTAGGAATTTGAACTGTTCAGTTTCACTAATCATATGCCCGTTTGTTGAATTGTGTGTTAGGAACTGTAAAAACTGTGTCTTACTGTGATTTAACGTTAGTCTATTTTCTACAAGCCATGAACTGAGGTCATGTACTGCTCTACTTGAAACCGAGTCAATGTTGCACACAACATCCTTTACTACCAAGCTAGTCTCATCAGCAGACAGAAATATTTGAGAGTTACCCATAATACTAGAGGGCATATCATTTATACAGATAAGGAACAGGAGCGCCCCCAACACTGATCCCTGGGGCACCCCCCACTTGACAGTACCCCACTCAGATCCCACATCACAGCCGTTATCAACATTGTGAATAATGACCTTTTGCTGCCTGTTGCTAAAGTAAGAGGTGAACCAATTCTGAGCTACTCCCCTTATTCCATAATGGTCCAACTTCTGGAGCAATATTGTGTGATCAACACAGTCAAATGCCTTTGTTAAATCAAAAAATACCCCAAGCGTTCGAAACTTTTTGTTTAGCCCATCCAGTACCTCACAGAGAAAAGAGAATATAGTATTTTCAGTTGTCAAACGACTTCTAAAGCCCATCTGTACATTTGATAGCAAATCGTGTGATATAAAATGATCAATTAACCTTACATACACAGCCTTTTCGATAACTTTTGCAAACACTGATGGCATAGAAATAGGTCTAAAATTATCTACATTATCCCTTTGTCCCTTTTTATAAAGCGGCTTTACTACTGAGTACTTTAATCGCTCAGGAAACTGACCATTCCTAAAGGAAAAATTACAAATATGGCTAAATACAGGGCTAACATGTGCAGCACAGTACTTTAATATTCTACTAGACACTCCATCATAACCATGAGAGTCCTTAGTCTCCAGTGATTTGATTATTGTCTCAATCTCCCTCTTGTCTGTATCACAGAGGAGTATTTCAGACGTCAATCTCGGAAAGACATCTGCTAAGAAATTTATATGATTTCCTGTAGATACTAAATTTTTATTTAATTCACCAGCAATGCTCAGAAAACCGTTATTAAATACTGTACATATATCTGATTTATCAGTAACAGAAATATTATAACTGCAAACTGACTTTATAACGTCAACCTTGTGCTGCTGACCAGACACTTCCTTCACAACTGACCATATGGCTTTAATTTTATCCTGTGTATTAGCTATTCTATTTGCATACCACATACCTTTTGCCTTGCTAATAACATTTTTAAGCACCTTACAATACTGTTTGTAATGGGCTACTGTAGCTTGACTGTGACTTCTTCTAACATCTTGATATAATTCCCTCTTTGTTCTACGTGACATCCTTACCCCATTATTCAGCCACCCAGGCTGTCCATTACTGCTAGTACCCCCGTTTAGAATGTTCTAATGGAAAGCAACTCTCAAAGAGCATGAGAAATGTGTTATGAAAAGCATTGTATTTATCATCTATATTATCAGCACTATAAACATCTTGCCACTCTTGTTTCTTGACAAATTTTGAAAAATTCTCAATTCCTGTTGGATTAACTTTCCTACGTAGTTTGTAATTAAATACGACATTGGTTAGAGTACAAAAACCTTTTAGTGTTAAAATTTGTCCATCATGGACTGAAATGCCATTCACCCTTTTACTAACAGAATACCCATCTAGTAATGAAGAATGAATAAAAATATTGTCTATGACTGTGCTACTGTTCCTCTGCACCCTAGTTGGAAAAAACACAGTTTGCATCAGATCATATGAATTTAGGAGATCTACCAACATCCTTTTTCTTGCACAATCATGTACAAAATTAATATTGAAGTCACCACATAGAACTACTTTCTGGTACTTCCTGCAAAGTGAATCAAGAACCCTCTCTAGCTTAAGCAAAAATGCTCTGAAGTCGGAGTTAGGGGACCTATAAACAACAGCAATTAGAAGTTTAGTTTCGCTAAATTCAACTAATGCTGCACAACTTTCAAATATCAGTTCAGTGCAGTGTCGTGATACGTCTATGGTCTCAAATGAAATACTGTTTTTTACGTACAGAGCCACTCCCCCACCCCACAAGGAACTCCTTGAGAAACAGCCAGCTAATCTGTAGCCTGGTAAAGGAAGCCTCTGAATTATCAAATTATTTAAGTGGTGCTCAGATATACCAATAATTTCAGAGTTAGCATCTATTAGCAGTTCACTAACTTTATCTCTAATATCTCTTATATTTTGATGAAATATGCTAATTCCTTCTTTACTTGGAAACATTACATCCTCTGGAGGTGAGCCCTTAGTTAGAGGCACTTCCTTTAAGCAGGTATACCTATCAGCTGACTTCAGTCTAAGAAAGGTGCAGCTCTAACACCAACTACTATAGGAATTTTTCCATGAGTGATACCACTGCCACCGCCACCACCCACTACACTGTCACCTATAAGCTTAGCCAGCCTCCCCTTCCCATACCTATTGAGGTGCAGGCCATGCCTAGTGAAACCCCATCTATTGATAGACCCAACTGGCACCACTGAGATGTGATCCATGCCCTCCGCCATCAGTGCCCCCCCCCCCCCCCCCCCAGCCCCACATTAACGCGCCTAACAGCCGCATTAATGCGAGGCCGATCATGACGCTGAAACAGTTGCACGAAATGCACATTAGTACCACCAGTTTGAGTAGCTATCTTAACCAAGTCACCACTGACATCATATTCCCCGTCCCTATCGAGACTGTTCCCTGCTCCACCCACTATCACTACCTGATCCTCTTTCGTAAAATTCTTACATAACTCCCCTGAGCCAACTCTGCACTAGGCTTCACAATGCTGGTGACCTGCTATTCACTCCCCAACACTTCCTGCAACTGCTGGCCCACACCTCTACCGTGGGAACTACCTAGCAGCAGAACCTTCTTTCTGCTAGACTTTGCAACTAACCTAGGCCTCCTAATTGCTGAGGACTGCTGCAAGTTACCTACATATACGGCTACACGAGGCTCCTCTCCACTCAACTCTGACAGTTGGTCGTATCTATTGCATGTATGCAAAGTAAAACTGTCTGAGTACCTCCTCTTCCTAGCTACCTTCTTGCCAACTGCCAGTTCCCATTCCCCACCACCCTTCACCCTCCTCAACCTATCTAGTTCCTCTTTTGCGCATTGTAACTGCACCTGAAGGGCACAGATCTTAATCTCCTGCTCCTCTATTAACTTGTTTCTACTGCAGATGCTACATTCCCAGGAGGGGATCTCCCTAAAATGACCACTGGCTTCCCCACTGCATTCCCCCCAATGAAAATACTTTGAACAAATACCACACCGTAATCCACTACTCACAAACCTACGACAGAGCCCACACTTTTCACTCTTGGAAAATTTTCAGTTACTGAAAAAAAACTACAGCAATTCCAAAATCTGGTTAATATTTTTAATACATAACGTCTGAATGTTCTGAATAAAAGCAATCAGTTGATTGGGTAGTTTACTAAATTATTTCCACATAGCTGTGTTCTTATTCAGCCCTCAATTGTATTTAAATTATGTTAATTACTAATTGCTTCGCCCTCCATTTGTCAGTCGAGAAACTTAATTCGTTGTTGCAATGACAGAACTTCCTCTAGCAATGCCTGAACGTTCGACAAAAACTTGGGATCCACATTCGCCTTACACACATCTCAGACGACACGATCTATGAGTGCCTGTAAATGAGAAATTTATGCGTGAGATAGAATGGCGCCAATTAACAGCATAACATTTTCCTGCACAATAGAAAACAACGTCCTGCAAGAATACCAGACGGTAATTTCTTCCCCGACTGCTTCCATCGACATTTATACCAGACGTCTTCATGCTACCTGCAACCTTGGTAACCTAAGTATACTTGATTGTTAAATTAAACACTCTTAAGGTAATTACTGAGTAATTTAAATTCATCAACAAGTCCATCAGGTACTTTAAACATAACAAATACTTTCCCAGGAAAATATTTCTGTGCCTCAGCGTTCAGTCAATTCTAAGATAAAAACTATCAGAATTACAGCAAGAAATAAGAGCTTTGCAACAATTGCTCGAAATTAACGTGCTCGTAACATAGCGTACAACATCTCGGATTTATTTTATGAGCATAACATTGAATCATAGGAGCAACGTACATGGCATAATTAACTACTAAAGAATCGTCCATAAAATACCTGAAAATGGCCTAAGGCCGGAACTGTACAGTCTTACATGAAATAAAGAGGATGGCATCTGAAGGCACTACGAAATCTTTCAAAAAATTCATTGCAGCTGGAGACCCTGTCGCATTGAAAATTATAGAATCATTTAACTGTGTCAGTCTACTGCACTATCATACTGGTATTTTGCTATAAACGGCGTCCTTTTAAAACTGCCTGAGTTGGCGTTCGCATAAAGGCTTTTCACAAAAGGGGTCATATAATAGCAACTGAAGCCATAAAGTCTGAAAATGAATCCGTGATCCTAATTTGGAACTTTATTTTATAGGTCCGTCGATCACACAAATTTTTACACTTCGCTGTTACTGGTTTCGGCTACTGCCATCCTCAGATCTGTTACAAACAAAAACAGGATATAACCAACTAAGTTCAATTTGCTGACGCTAAATCAATAAAAGGCCTGGTGATACATAAGAAAGATAAAGTGTTTACATGATTAACAGCCATATATACCAGCCATATATATCATTAAATATTGTGATGTAGTATCAACGTCAAACTAAACATGAAGGTATATAGTAAGTGCTGGTGATCAGAATGCGTCTGGTGTTTATACAGTTGCGGTATTGACTACAGTGCCCTCTGCAGGTTCAGTTTTTTGTATAAATACCAGACGCATTCTGATAATCACCAGCACTTACCATGTACAGTCGTGGACAAAACGAGCGAGACCCCTCGCCTTTTCGTTATGCTGATCCGCACAGCTTTAAAGTCTGCTACACAGCATAACAGACAAGGCGACGAAGTGCTACCAACATATTATGCAAGTTCGCTCAGCTGATGTGCTGAGAAACTCGCGCTTCGAAGACGCCACAGCATCGTCTGCCGCCACTTCGTGGGAAACGAAATACCTCAAGTATAAGCCAATGCATTGTATTCGCATATCTGCGACTATGACATGGATCTAAAGTGTGGTTATGGATAGTACGTATGCTCAGATTGCGAATCTAACATCATGAATAAAGACAAGGGGAAATGAATTAGGCGTCCTTCCTCTTCCGTTACGTCAAATTTATTTTAGTTATTCTTTCTTAAATGAACTTCGCAGAAAATCATTCACCAGAAGTGAATAACTTTTTAGCAACAACAGGTGATATTAACAGCTTGCCGGAGCTCAAAGGCGTCACATCGAGGACCGCGCGGCTCCTTGCGCCGTCAGTTCGAATCCTTCCACGGGCATGGATGTGTGTTAGGTTAGGTAGGTTTAAATAGTTCTAGATCTAGGGGACTGATGACCTGAGCAGTTTGGTGGCATAGTTCTTAGAGCCATTTTTTGACCTTTCGCGTAAGTTTTCTTTACATAGACGGCCGTATCTTTAGATTGCGTTGACATAGGTCACTTTTTTACACCACCTAGGGACCGTATACCGCAGGAAATGCGATATATTTCAGCTTATGATGTCCACCCGCACTCGAGGTAAACGGGTTTTAAGGGTTGGGTAGACAGATACACGGTCAAGAAAGTGAGACTAGTAGGGTTCCATTTTTACCGATTTACGTGACGAAATCCTAACAACGAAAATAGCTACCACAATTACTGAAGATGAGGGCGGCATAATAATTTCTCCTAATCTTTATTCGAAATGTTCCAGTTGCAGCCGATACATCAGCATATTAATCGTAGCTACACTTCCGATCAGATCACGGTTACAGGAGTGCAAATAAAATCCATTTGCCTATACACGTGGTAATTCAGGTCCCACTATTATTGCTACCGCGTTTTAGATGTGCGAGCATTCCCATTGCTAGCTACCATAAGGAACACTTCGGTTAATGAACGTTTGCTGTCTGTGCCACGTCTAATGGAGATTTCGAAACATTGTAGAATACGTTTGGCAGCTACGTCGCCGTTTATTTCCTGGGATGGTGCAGAATTATCCTACTAAATTTACTCGCTAATAACAGTTTTTTTTATTTCGATAAACATCCCGAATGATTTTCACATAAGCGGTGAGACAAAGGTAGACAATTCATGTTTTTGAGTCCAGGAAGCTCTATGCAACAGAAACTGCAGATCATTTTGCCATTTTCATTGCAAAATTGCCGGCTTATTCATGTCTGGGGTAATAATACATCTACATCTACATCTACATCTACATCTACGTCCATACTCCGCAAGCCACCTGGCGGTGTGTGGCGGAGGGTACCTTCAGTACCTCTATCGGTTCTCCCTTCTATTCCAGTCTCGTATTGTTCGTGGAAAGAAGGACTGTCGGTATGCCTCTGTGTGGGCTCTAATCTCTCTGGTTTTATCCTCAGTTACGACTGACTTAGCCGCTCGAGCGCGCCTATATATTTTTACTTGTCTCTGTTGCTGGAAAATCAAACTTGCGCAACTTCCGGCAGTGTTATTCTTATGGAGATTAGAGCGCTGATAAGGAAGTTGACTTAAAAATCAAGTGAAAATCAAACGCCATTCTGCAGCAACAAGGGACCTAGATTTACTAGGACCTTGTTGCAGAATAATCATTTTTAGGATTCTAGGGTGAAATTATATGCTCAGAGGCCTGTTTGCCTGGGTTGTCTGCTAGCGTAGTGAAAGGTGTTTACTACTGCAAGGGCGGTCGAGTTTGTTTTCGGTTCTAATCTCGATGGAGGCAGATAGACTATCAGTAAAAGAATTTTATGAAAGTCCCGCGCCCCCAATACGTTTTATTATCATATTTGTTACTGCCTACTTTTTCCGTTTCTGTCAATAATTGAATTGACTGAAGTGTGGCACCGAATGATTTTTAACTGAATTTCGTTATGAATCTTCACGAATTGCTGGTATACACGGCTGTTAATCGTGTAAACACTTTTTATCTTTCTTACGTAGCACCAGGCCTTTCATAGATTTAGCGTCAGCAACCCGAGTTTAGTTGGTTGCACCCTGTTTTTGTTCGTAACAGATCTGAAACCGGTAATAGTGAAGTATAAAAATTTGTGAACTGATTATTCATAATTTATTCACGCAATTAAGAGATGGAAAAGATGTAAGTCTAGTTCCTTATCTTAAATAATTACTTACTTTTTATGGTGTTTGTACATGTTGAAACATTGTTGTTTTTCTGTATCAGTGCTTTGAAACATAATTCTATTATATTATACGAGTGCAAAAATTTATAGAATATCTTGCTGGAATCGATTTTGAATGTGAAAACCAATCTTCTGTAGTAAGGTTCTTGGGGTGAGGCCTTGGCATTCATCACTTACTGCCTAAAGATTTCGTTATAAAGCAGCCATTGTAATTTAACTTGTGTCGGTATAAGTCTGTTGGAGTTAAGTTGTTCTTTGAGTCAATTACATGAGTTTGTTATTCCTAAATTATTTTAAATCATTATTTATTTTTTAACAATAAATTTTCACGTGTTAATGGTCATTAGTGACTCTGAACTGTGTTAATGTTGAACGTGATTATTGGGACATTCGAAGTTTGAAGTTCAGAGCTATTTAGTTAAATCCTCAGTGCCCATTCTAGGAAACACTTGGTTCAAAAATGGCTCAAATGTCTCTGAGCACTATGGGACTTAACATCTGTGGTCATCAGTCCCCTAGAACTTAGAACTACTTAAACCTAACTAACCTAAGGACATCACACACATCCATGCCCGAGGCAGGATTCGAACCTGCGACCGTAGCAGTCGCGCGGTTCCGGACTGAGCGCCTAGAACAGCTAGACCACCGCAGCCGGCGAAACACTTGGTATTTCACTTATTTTTTGTGGTGCTTTTAACAGCCTTTTGATGTGATATTATTTAACTTAATTTTTAGTGCCATTAAATTACTTTGCTTATCTTTCACTTAATTTGGGTGAGGTTTTTCGTTAAAGCTTTGTGCTACTACATAACTGTATTATTAGTGTTTGAATTAAATATTAAAGCTGTTAACCTACCAGCATGCGCCCTTTGTAAACTCTTCTGTTATGCAATTTATGTGTCATTTTTCTGATGCGTCTGGCCTCACTCTTTTACCACACAAGAATCATCTCCTATACCGTTCCATTAGTGACTTTTTGCGCGATTATTCGCCAAGTGGGCAGTTGCACATGCTGGTAACAAACGACGGGGCGGTTTATCTATTGGTTTGCTTGTATTACAAAGTAAATGACCATGGGAACAGGAAGTATTCTGCGGTACGTCTTAAGGATTTGTAACTAACTGGAGCAAGACAGTGTCAATCAGTTATGTCAGTGATTGTGGGCAGAATTAAGTCGTTAGGTGAACACTACCGTGGAGACAGATGGGTGGGACGTACCGCTTGCCTGGGCGTTACTTCTTGATGCGTAAGGGAATGCGTCTGTGTACGTTGGTGCCTTTCTATCCCACAAACAGAACTTTCACTTACAAGCACTCATAAATCACATTGCTGATATGGTCTGTGGTCTGCGTCTGGCTAACGTGGATTCCCAGTTTTTACCAGACATTCAGGCATTGCAAGAGGATTTTTGTAATTGCAGCAGTGAATTTCGTTTCTTAATTGGCAGGTAGACAGTGAAGCAATTAACACTGGTTGTAAGCACAATTTAAATATAATCGAGGACTGAGTAAGAATATAATCATGTGGAATGAATTTAGTAAACTATGGAAACCACTGACGGTGATTATTCAGAACGTTCAGAGGTTATCCACTGAAAATGCTAAACACATTTTTGGAAACACTGTGGTTGGCTGTTAGATTGCAGAGACAGACCAATGTATTCGAAAGTCCACATGGCATTGTGTTCTAAGCTATTTATCCATTAGCAGTCGACAAATTACATGATCTAGATGCCGAAGTTCTGCAGAGCGGCTACTTACTAGGTGATCTCCAGAGGAAAGGTCTTTTAGGAAATTTGCGGTGCAGTAAATGAAAGGAACTCATTGATCAGCATTTTTTCAGAACGCTAGCAGTGAATGAAGCTTTAGGGGATTATATTGAGAGTGTAGGCATAGCAATGATGGCGCTTAGCTTAGATGTTTCCAAACATGATGCAGTGCTTAATAGTTTGGAAAGATTACCTCCAGTCGATAGTTCAAGGGTTTTATTTACTAATAAGCTGCACAAATGTGCTGATGCAGACAAAATGACTGTAGGCGTTGAGAATAACCGACTCAACGATGAGAAGTGATAAAAGGCTAGACATAGCGGCTGTTGCCGCTGGCGCGAGAGAAACACTTAGCTTGGCTCGGCGTGCAGGTTTTTGCTATGTCGAGGTTGGTCATTTTGTTAAAGACTGAAAGGAACCACGGGATCGGCGCCCGAGAAGTTGACGCTACAAAGACGTGGAAATGTGCATTAGCCACATTCAGCCACTGAACGGCTTTCGAAATGTATACGCCATAGATAAAATGCGTCTCCACTTTGAGCCGTCATGTGTTCGGAATACATCGGTTTGTGCTTTGCTTGGTTGTGATGGTAATGCTCCTTTATCTTCGGCTCCTGGTGGTATTATAGGTATGGCCGGATAGGAAATTTTGCTAGTTTTTGGGCCGCTCGCGGGAACTGCCATTATCTGTCAGGTAATCCTTTAAATGTTGTAGGGCAGGTGCGTTTTAAAATAAGCACTGGTGACTTCATGTGACTTTAAAGTTTATCGTCGCCAAAAGGCTTAGTACTAAGGTATTGTTGGACTGTGACTATTTGGTGTCCTATTCACTGTGTGTGGTATTATGCGGAAAAGGTTTTTCTCCAAGTTATAAATTGAAAAGAAGACAGATGAGTTTGTTCGTGTATTTAGTATTTGGGGAGGTGACACTAAATTTAACGTAGCTCACTTGGCCAAAAAGGAAACCATGCAGTTATCACAGTTCCTAGATGATGTTCCTAACGTTTTAACGGACAGATTAAGTGTTGCCAACAAGATTTACTATCAGATTCTGGTCCGGCACATTCCGTACCAGCTTTCACGGGAGTTACGTAATATCATAAATCAGCTGTTAGATGATGACATTATTAGACATTATGTTTCACCTCACACCGCTTCTATCTTTTTGGTGCCAAAGCCAGATAATGCAGGGTATCAGCCCGTCGTCGATTACTATGAATTAAATCAGAAGGTGCTGTTGGATTCTGCTCCACTTCCTGACCTAAGTAATTGCTACATGTAGTTTGCAGGGGTACGATTCTTTTTACAATTGTTGATCTTAACTAAGCCTTTTATCATAGACACTTCACCTAAGATTCCAAATCTTTAACAACATTCAGCTCAGATCACCATCTTTTGAGCTCATCACAGTTCGTTTTGGTCTCTCTATAGGGATGACAATTTTCTCTCGCCTGTTTTCTGTGTTGAGGGGCCTGACGTTTAAGAGCATCTACAATTTCTTAGATGACGTATCATTTATAATTCAACTTTTTCTTATCCTTTAGAGCATCTTAGACAAGTGTTGACGCGTCTAATAGAGGCGTCGTACTTGAGTATTAAGTCATCAAACGTGAATTTGGCCCATAGTGAAATCCCTCTTTCGGGGCGTATAGAGTCAGATATGAGAGTTAGCATAAATTAGCACCATACCCAAGCTATTTACAAGTTCCCGTCACCCAGGAAGAAGAAAGGCATTGCTAGATTCATAGGCATGGTGAATTTTTTCAGAAAATGTATCCCCTATTTTGTACAGCTTGCTGCTACATTCAGTCAGCTGCGCCACAAAAACCAGAAATTTCAGGCAACGTTTGAAGCCCTTAATCATGCACAGAGCTGTTCTCCAATGCTGGGTATTCCAGATTTTAATTCACCGTTTGTTGTGCAGACAGACGTGTCCAACAATGGCGTTGCTGCCGTTTTGTCACGAGAACGTGATAGAGAGTGGAGGCTTTTGGCTTATACTTGAAGAGCTTTGTCCGGGGCTGGAATAAGCATAAGCTGTTTACGATCTTGAAGCTTTGACTGTATTTTCCACCCTAGAAAAGTTTAAGTTTTACCTGGAGAGTAGTAACAGATAACTAAATGCTGATGTGGGCCACCGCAAGGCCTCAAAAGACCAGAAGAATTGCGCAGTGGGGGTGGGGGTTGCGAACACCAGCCTTCCAGCTTCAAGTAGTACGTATCAGGGGGACACAAAACGAAGTCACAAGAGCGTTGCGTTCAGTCGCATGTTTCATGAGAACGTCCTGGAATCGACAACGAAGCAGAGGCACCGGATTTTGCTGTAAATGCAGCAGTTCCCTGTGGGACTCCTCCACAATTTCCTGACTTTAAGAAGAGACAACAGCAAAGAGTGAGTTAGGCGAAATTCGGTGAAAGCTGGAGATGGGATACTTGAGGGACGACTCTCAGAAAAAGGGGTGCTGTTACCATACATGCTACTATAGGAAACTCAAGATACGTCTGCCTGAAAGTATAATCCCCCTTATTTTTAGCTATATTCATCGTTTGTTATGAGCAGGGCTATGGCTATGTATAAAACCACGAGGAAAATTAAAGAACATTTCACTTGGAAAAGCATTAAGAGTAGTACGCTAATGTCCAGAATGCAAGACCGCTAAACCCAACACTAACACTAGAAGTGGATTCTGCGGTCCACTAGATAATATCAGCCTATGGATATGCTGTTTATTGATTGATTGGAGGCCCTCCAGTGAACCAAAAAAGGTAATATTTGAGTGGTTTAGTGATTGGTGCCTTGTCTTGTAAAGACGCTGCAATGTTATACACTCTAAGACAAAAAGACGCACCGTAAAAGAATGATCCGAAAGGATCGAAAATCGGTAGATGTGAAGTACATGCACGGACAAGGAAATGATAACAATTTCAAAAAATTCAAGAGAAAGAGCATCACAAATTGAGCAAGTCAGTCAGAGATAAGTTGGTCGACATCTACGTCCTTTACAAGCAGTTATGCAGCTTGGCACTGATTTATGAAGTTGTTGGATGTCCTTCTAAGATATATAGTGCCAAACTCTGTCCAACGGGTGCATTATATCGTCCTCATCCTGAGGTAGTTGGAGGGCCCTACCCATAATGTACCGAACGTTCTCAATTGGGGAGTGATCCAGTGACCGTAATGGCCAAAAAAGGCTATGGAAAGCACGAAGACAAGCAGTAGAAACTCTCGCCATGCCTGGGAGGGCATTATCTTGCTGAAATGTAAGCCCAGATGCCTTGCAACGAGGGGCAACAAAACTGGGTGCAGAATGTCCTAAACGTTCCGCTTGTTGTAGGATGCCGCAGATGGCAAACAAAGGGTTTCTGCTGCGGAAAGAAACGACAATCCAGACCATCACTCTTGGATGTCGGGCTGTATGGTGGGTGGCAGTCAGGCTGATATCCTGCCACTGTCTGGGGTCTTCTCCAGGCACGTCTTCGGCTTTGAATCTCATTGGAGTAGAACTGTCTTCAGTGATGAATCCCGCTTTGAAATGAGTCCCCATGACCACCAGACCTGTCTGGAGATACCACGGACATTGGTGAGATATCAATCTCAATGCCCGCATCTCGTGGTCGTGCGGTAGCGTTCTCGCTTCCCACGCCCGGGTTCCCGGCGGAGTCAGGGATTTTCTCTGCCTCGTGATGGCTGGGTGTTGTGTGCTGTCCTTAGGTTAGTTAGGTTTAAGTAGTTCTAAGTTCTAGGGGACTGATGACCTTAGATGTTAAGTCCCATAGTGCTCAGAGCCAACCATTTTCAATCTCAATGTCACCCACCACACGGCTGCACATCCAGAAGTTATGGTTTAAGTGCCACTTCTTTCTACAGCAGGACCCCATGGTTTTCATCTGCGGCACCCTTACAGTACAGGTATGTCGACTATATTCTACGCCGCATTTTGTTGCCCTTCATGACGAGCCATCTTGGGCTTGCATTTAAGCAAGATAATGCCCATCTGCACATGGTGAGAGCTTCTACTGCTTGTCTTAGTGCAAGCCAAGCCCTGCCTTGACCAGCAATGTCGCCTGATCTCGCCCTGCCTGAGAACGTTTGGCGCATTATGGGCAGGTACCTTCAACTAGCTAGCGATTTTGACGATCTAAAATGCGAATGGGACAGAATTTGACACAATACACGTCAGGAGGCCATCCAACAACTATGTCAATAGTTGCCAAGCGGAATAACTAATTGCAAAAGGACGAGAAGCGGACCAACGTGTTACTGACTTGTTCAGTTTCTGAATCTATTTCTCTCGAATATGTCATCCAGTTTTTCTAAAACTGTAATCATTTATCTGTATATGGACATCACAAGAGCCACATAAACGACATCTGTCAAATTGTGTTCACATTCTCTGTCGATTCGCCAAAGAGTAATTTGTGTTCGTTGAATTATCTGTTACTGGAACTTATTGACCGTGAGGATATCAGAGCTAAATGAAAGGTGGCAAAAAACAGCAGAGACCCATAGGTACAATCGTGGGAGATGTGCAGTTTCAGTGATGGTGGGAGAAACTGCCTATGTGAAGAATATCTGGGGGCACAGTAGAGAGCCACAAAGAATCATAGGCAAAATGTTGCCCCTGTCTCTCAGGTCACGTAAGGTCATTGAGAATTTGTTCAATGTCAGCTTCTTTCTCCATGACTTTAAAAAACTATAGCTCATTTGAATCAGCTGAAATAGTGCCAAAGCTGAAGCTTTTACATAATGAGTTAGAGAAACAATGGTACCCACAAGAGTTCCTAGTTTATGAGAGGGGGGCAAGACTGATACATTGGTGGCGGCATATTCTGGATAACCCAGTGCTGCTACATTGTGTTCTTTGGTGTGGTGTGAAGCATGGCGCTTCTGATAGGGCTGTCTTGAGACAACACACTAGTGCCAAGCTTAAGTCTGGGGCTTTACGTGTAAGGGCAACAGGTTTTCCTCTTTAGAGGTGGCTAAGTGAATGGTAACCACAGGCAAAGTTGTCGTTTCCTTTGTGGCATCTCCATAGCTGATACGAAACATTAAACATAGTGAAACAAGGTTATTTTTCCATAAAGGCGCTACTGGAAGCCTGACTGGCTGTTACTATCATCACACAGCGACCGATGATGCACTCCTGACTGCTGTATTAGATAACAACTTAGTTGTACGAAAAATGACTGAAATTAGCAAACCTAGTGAGTGTTTCAGTGCTCATCAGCGCGGGTAACTTTATTTCTTCCAAGGAGTGTCAGTGCTGATCTTTGTGTGCTTTTTGTGATTTAATTGTTTTAAATTGCTGCACCACCCAAGCGGTATTTTCTCATAAACGACATAAATGACGATCTGGTTACTAATGAATGAAACTAGCCTTCGGCCACTTTTTTTATTTTTATTTTACTCGTTTCAGTTTCCACTCCTAGGAGAGGAGCGGGCTGTTCGAGTTCTGGCACTTTAAATGGGAGCTCTTTCCCGGCATAAGGATGCAGAAGAAAATGGAAATCACTGCATTAAAAACACACAACGTGTATGCACAAGGCATAAGGCCTGTTATTGAAACCCCTAAAAAGTGTAGTATCGAACACTGATACCACATATTTCTGGTTAAGTCAGACGCAACAGAATGTCAGACGCAAATACTGTCGCCATACCTGTATTTTCAGGTGGTGGGTCTGCACTGAGATTGCTTCGTGTTTTCTTTATGAACGTGAAAAACCGAAGGCAATGGCGAAGTTGGAATTACAGTATAGTCGAGCGCTTGTCACTGGCGAGGTTGGAATTAAGGGACAGTCGAATAATAGTCACTGGGACGGCCTATGACATAACGGGTACGATGTTTCGTTTCCTGGCTACTTTGTCTCTGTTGAGGACAATAAAACTAACAAAACCGTCGTTATATTGGCCAGAAAAGACGCTAGACGTGTCACCAGTCCACAAACAGGTCTGTTTGAACGACACCATGAAACCATACTTCTTTTATCCATTACATGTGCTTCTATCTCCATAAAAGGAATGGATTACAGAGGGAAATATGTCCTAGAATTTGCTGCTTTACAGCGCTAAGCAACGACACAACGTTATGACTTCAGGTATTTCGGTTTCTAGTACTGTACGAGGATCTGATTGTACTTTGTGTAATCTACTTCTATGTTAAGCAAAAACCCGTTCACACTCATCAACTGTCAGTGCTTCAAACACCAAAGGAATAGACAAACGTTAGTAAGTTAGAATTAGTAATAATTAGACAGGTAAGTAATTGGTTAACGAAAGGAAGTGTAAAGTAAACGAAAAGTTGAACAAGATTATTATTATGTTTGCTGTAGAGTTTTCAAGACGGGAGAATTTGAGTCTACTAGTTTAGTGCTGATTCGTTGAAAATATGTTCTTATAGGAAAGTGATGCAGTACAGTGAACTGAAGCTATAAAATGATGTTTCACTGTAGGAATACAGCCAATGAATATTTACATTTAATCTGAACTACTATAAGACAGAAACTAAGGGCTGACATGTAAATGTATGTCGAGATCTTTCAGATGTAGCATAAGCAAAAGTCCTGTGCTGGCTATCTAAAGGACAGAGGCGACCGATGTCCCAAAATGTTGTCTTTGCTGTGTCTGGAGGAAAACTGCAATACCTTGGCCACTGCAAGAAGCCAAAGAAGCAGGTCAAGGCAGACGGCTGCGTCTGCTGGTACAGCGAGTACTGGTTCCGAGGCTGTAAGGCTGTTACCTTGCGCTCTCACCTCCCAATTATCAGATGATTTTAATGGATAAGAAATCTTGAGATCTACTGGTCAGGGCAGCAAATGAACACTCTCTTTATCTGGATAGGTCAGAATAGTATGGGCAACACTTGGTTTTTCGTTATCTGTTTGAAAGAAGATAGGACTAAGTTACCGTCCCTGTGACGGACGGTTTAAAATTACTGTCTATGCGGACAAGAGTTATCAGGTTGTGTATCCAATGGCCCTCCCCACCATGAAGACAAGTGTGGGTCCAATATGGTCTTAACCAATGCTGTCTGGCCACTGTCGTTCTTCTCAAAGCTGCAACAAACAGATATGTCAATCATGATTCTGTACAATGTCCCCAGTGCTGTTATTGGCGGAGCCTACACATTTACAGACACGTGAAGAGAAGCTCGTACAAGAAACGACCACCGAGTTGATGGTCTATTACGATTCGGACATCATCAAGCTGTCCATGTGGATTCGTACATGTCTTGCTGCTAAGAAGTGCATTGCCTCAGTCAAGGTTACATGAATTCACTGTACTAACCTGCATGGGTGTGTGAACAACGTTTGTATCATCACGGGCACGGATCCTGTGGAGTCGTGGAGACTCCTTATGGTATTAACTATGGTTCTCCTGAATCTAACTCATGTCTGGGAAAGAAATTATCATTGCACAGATCTTTGGTAATACACGTTACTGATTCAGTCTTCTTGCAAACACCCCCTTAACGTGTTAAGAAATGCAAATGCAACTTAATAATACGTACATTTTTTTGGAGATAGCTTTAGGAAGAAATAGCTATTAATTATGTAAGCAATTATGACCCTACACAAAAGAATCCGGATAAGTATGAGCAGGACTCAGGCAACGAGGGTTCCGCGCGAACATATTTATGTATGTAGCTCATCCCGGGAATCGAGAATATTAACGATTTTTGTCTGTTATCGATACTTATGTAGACTACCCATACAAGATATACATCTACCAGTTCCTAAGCTTAAGGAGTCTTAACAGAGGGACAGACGGATACTCAGATAACAAATATCAAGAAAATATTTTCTTTCACATGACACGATTACAAATTAACAATTTTCGGTTGTTTTCCTTTATTTTTACTGTGAAACCTTCCATCTTACCAAATATCATGACTCTAGGCCAACGGGAAGTACACTGTACGTTTTGGTGAGTGACTTTGGGAGTATCAAAATAAGTAATGTAAATGGCGGTATGTTTTGACTGCACTGATTTACTAGGTTAAATTTCTTTTTGCACCCCAAAATGGCAATGGACCTTATGACGTAACATAAATATGAACTTGATACGTCACCCGTTTGAGGGAAAAGGGGGTCTTAACAGAAGGACAGCAGACAGTATGATAACAAAGGACAAAAAAACTATATTTTTTTGTCTGATATAAATACAAATTAACGATTTTCGTGTTTTTTTCATTATTTATACTGGGAAATCTTGTTTCTTGCCAAATTTTTTGATTCTAGGTCAACGAAGAGTACCGCACAGATTTCGATGAGTGAGTTTGTGAGCTTCATAGTAACTGACATAAATAACTGCGTGTTTTTGTTGCATAGCTTAGAAGCTTACATTTATTACACTGCCAAGGCATTATAGACATTAGTGAGCGACATAAATTTCAACTTAGTAAGTCTACTATTCCTGAGAAAAAGTGGTCTTAAAAATCGACGGAAAGGCAGAGAGTCGGATATGAAACGACAGTTTTTTTTCGTGTGTTATAATTTATATTGGGGCTAAGAAATGAAAGAGGAAGTCGCCTGGTAGAATTTTGCACAGAGCACAACTTAATCGTAGCTAACACTTGGTTCAAGAATCATAAAAGAAGGTTGTATACATGGAAGAAGCCTGGAGATATTAGAAGGTTTCAGATAGATTATATAATGGTAAGACAGAGATTTAGGAACCAGGTTTTAAATTGTAAGACTTTTTAGGGACAGATGTGGACTCCGACCACAATCTATTGGTTATGAACTGTAGATTAAAACTGAAGAAACTGCAAAAAGGTGGGAATTTAAGGAGATGGGACCTGGATAAACTGAAAGAACCAGAGGTTGTACAGAGTTTCAGGGAGAGCATAAGGGAACAATTGACAGGAATGGGGGAAAGGAATACGGTAGAAGAAGAATGGGTAGCTTTTAGAGATGAAGTAGTGAAGGCAGCAGAGGATCTAGTAGGTAAAAAGACGAGGGCTAGTAGAAATCCTTGGGTAACAGAAGAAATATTGAATTTAATTGATGAAAGGATAAAATATAAAAATGCAGTAAATGAAGCAGGCAAAAAGGATTACAAACGTCTCAGAAATGAGATCGACAGGAAGTGCAAAATAGCTAAGCAGCGATGGCTAGAGGACAAATGTAAGGATGTAGAGGCTTATCTCACGAGGGGTAAGATAGATACTGCCTACAGGAAAATTAAAGAGACCTTTGGAGAGAAGAGAACCACTTGTATGAATATCAAGAGCTCAGATGGAAACCCAGTTCTAAGCAAAGAAGGGAAAGCAGAAAGGTGGAAGGAGTATATAGAGGGTCTATACAAGGGCAATGTACTTGAGGACAATATTATGGAAATGGAAGAGGATGTAGATGAAGATGAAATGGGAGATACGATACTGCGTGAAGAATTTGACAGAGCACTGAAAGACTTGAGACGAAACAAGGCCCCAGAAGTAGACAACATTCCATTAGAACTACTGACGGCCTTGGGAGAGCCAGTCCTGACAAAATTCTACGATCTGGTGAGCAAGATGTATGAGACAGGCGAAATACCCTCAGACTTCAAGAAGAATATAATAATTCCAATCCCAAAGAAAGCAGGTGCTGACAGATGTGAAAATTACCGAACAGTCAGTTTAATAAGTCACGGATGCAAAATACTAAAGCGAATTCTTTACAGACGAATGGAAAAACTGGTAGAAGCCGATCTCGGCGAAGATCAGTTTGGATTCGGTAGAAATATTGGAACACGTGGGGCAATACCGACCCTACGACTTATCTTAGAAGCTAGATTAAGGAAAGGCAAACCTACGTTTCTATAATTTGCAGACTTAGAGAAAACTTTTGACAATATTGACTGGAATACGCTCTTTCAAATTCTGAAGGTGGCAGGGGTAAAATACAGGGAGCGAAAGGCTATTTACAATTCGTACAGAAACCAAATGGCAGTTATAAGAGTCGAGGGGCATGAAAGGGAAGCAGTGGTTGAGAAGGGAGTGAGACAGGGTTGTAGCCCATCCCCGATGTTATTCAATCTGTATATTGAGCAAGCAGTGCAGGAAACAAAAGAAAAATTCGGAGTAGGTATTAAAATCCATGGAGAAGAAATAAAAACTTTGAGGTTCGCCGATGACATTGTAATTCTGTCAGAGACAGCAACGGACTTGGAAGAGCAGTTGAACGGAATGGACAGTGTCATGAAAGGAGGGTAGAAGATGAATACTAATAAAAGCAAAACGAGGATAATGGAATGTAGTCGAATTAAGTCGGGTGATGCTGAGGGAATTAGATTAGGAAATGAGACACTTAAAGTAGTAAAGGAGTTTTGCTATTTCGGGAGCAAAATAACTGATGATGGTCGAAGTAGAGAGGATATAAAATGTAGACTGGCAATGGCAAGGAAAGCGTTTCTGAAGAAGAGAAATTTGTTAACATCGGGTATAGATTTAAGTGTCAGGAAGTCGTTTCTGAAAGTATTTGTATGGAGCGTAGCTATGTATGCAAGTGAAACATGGACGATAACTAGTGTCGATAAGAACAGAATAGAAGCTTTCGAAATGTGGTGCTACAGAAGAATGCTGAAGATTATATGGGCAAATCATATAACTAATGAGGAGGTATTGAATAGGATTGGGGAGAAGAGAAGTTTGTGGCACAACTTGACTAGAAGAAGGGATCGGTTGGTAGGACATGTTCTGAGGCATCAAGGGATCACCAATTTAGTATTGGAGGGGAGCGTGGAGGGTAAAAACCGTAGAGGGAGACCAAGAGATGAATACACTAAACAGATTCTGAAGGATGTAGGTTGCAGTAGATACTGGGAGATTAAGAAGCTCGCACAGGATAGAGTAGCATGGAGAGCTGTATCAAACCAGTCTCAGGACTGAAGACCACAACAACAACATATTTACAAATTAACTATTGTCTACTTTTTGCCTTTAGTTGTATTGTGAAACCTTGTTTCTTGCCAAATTTCATGATTCTAGATCAACGGGAAGTGCCCTGTAGGTTTTGATGAGTTAGTTTGCGAGTACAAAATATTTGACGTGAATGGCCGTATCTTTAGATTGCGTGACTCAGAAGCTTACATTCACTAAACCGCCAAGGGACTACAGACATTAGAGTGCGACATGAATTTCAGCTTCATACGTCTACCTGCTGTTGGGAAAAAGTGTTGTCAGCAATCCGACAGACAGACAGACGGACAACAACTGGTTGAGGCACGGAACCCTGAAAATGACCTTCAGTGTCACAACTTATGGTTGAGATGACTTAAAAAAGGTGATAAGCTATTGTCTGATATAAATGTTTGACCGTCTGCTTAGTGCAATAAAATTTCGAATAGGTGGAAAATTTTCCCATTCGAGAGGAGTGAGGTTCATGATTTAATTTTTTCTGATTTACGTGTTCCGTGATTTCACTAAAACGATTAAGATGAATGCTACGATGGTTTCTTTAAAGAGGACGTGGGCTATTTTTATATCTATCATTACTTAATCAGAGCACGTGCATCTCTAAAGACCTCACTACCTATACGTGTTCCTAATCTACCTTGCTTGTCTCTCTCCTTTAGAGTACATCTACTGGAGACTCTGAATTCAGAGTACCCCAGCTACTCCAACAGCAATTTCGAATGTTCCCATATTCGTTTTGTGAAAACTGAGATGATGAAACTGATAGGTCTAATTATGAAAGTCTCCTGATAAGCGATACTTATCTAACAAATGCGCAGACAGTGTTTTTGGAGACTTTTGAGACATTATAAGCGACTCTCGACTGAGTGTACCCTACCTACTCCAGGTGCAATTTCGACTGTTCCCACATTCATTCTGTGAAAACTGAGATGATGAAACTGATGGGTCTTATTATGAGAGTCTCCTGATAAGCGATATTTATGTAACAAGTGCGCAGACCGTTAGTGTTTTTGGAGAGTTCTTAAGACATGATAAGCGACGCTGATATAAAGACGATTCGTGGCACAGATTGTGCAGAAGCCGCCAGTCGAAGAGATGCTGAAGCCAGCAGTGTTATTGTTGCTCGTGGTGGCCGCTGCCTGCAGCGCTGCGCCCCCAGCGAGGGCTCGCAGGTTCAGGACTCCCCACCAGGGCCGCATCGTGGGCGGCGGCCCGGTGGACATCTCGCAGTTCCCGTGGCAGATCTCGCTGGAGTACAGGAACGAGCATTACTGTGGCGGCTCCATAATCAGCTCCGAGTGGGTGCTGACTGCGGCACACTGTGGCGACCATAATGCGCAGTATTACGTACTGAGGGCGGGCACTTCCTTACGTGAGTCGGGAGGCACCGTTTACGACGTCACTACTGTGATCGTACACGACAGATTCAGTTGGTCAACAGGAGATTACGATATCGGAGTGCTAGCCATCGACGGATCCTTCACGTTTGGTGACAATGTTCAGGTAAAATTCACCCACGTGGAACACTTACCTATTTAAAATAGATATGAAGCTAACATTCTGCACCTTACTAGAACTATTAATGTAGTTTCAACAGTGTTACGTTTACAGTGTTAATTTATTTGATAAAGCTGATCTTTTCTTTTTTTGCCATTCTGATCAACAATCTGACAAACTTCTTTTCTTCTGCACTTCTACACTCTGCTCAAAAAAAAAAAAAAGAAAAAAAGAAAAAAAAAATGGTTCAGATGGCTCCGAGCACTGTGGGACTTAACATCTGAGGTCATCAGTCCCCTAGAACTTGGAACTACTTTAGCCTAACTAACCTAAGGACATCACACACATCCATGCCCGAGGCAGGATTCGAAACTGCGACCGTAGCAGTCGCGTGGTTCCAGACTGAAACGCCTAGAACCGCTCGGCCACTCCGGCAGGCCTACACTCTGCACCCACACTTCTGTGCAACCAATGTCTCTTCGATCCAGAGACATCAGTCATGTAACTAGCAAAATACAGAACCTCTTTCTCTTACTCTTACAAAAATTTGCCCTTGCGAAAGTGTCCCACTAATAATACATCGGAGGTGAAAGACTTTTTAGTGCCGTTACCATATTTTTCATGCATCCTCCTCCACCCCTGCCCCCTCACACACACTTACTATTAACCTAGCCGAGGTGGGGTGGTTTGAGTGTGACAACTATATTCTGTAGATAACCGTAATGTAGCTGCAACCGCAACAGGTCATATCTGTGGACATGTCAGGCAAGCAAATGGTTCTTAAAAAGGAGCAACAGCGTTTTTAATCGCAGCAGAAAAATATTTTCTACGACTGATCTGGCCTTGTACCATTGGCTGACATGACCTAGCTATACTGGTTTTGAAAACGGCTGGAAGGAAGTGAAAACTACAGCCATTATTTCTCTTTACTGTGTGCCTGGTTCATTATAGCACCGTCTAGGATAAAATATTCCCCCATTCGGATTTCCGATTGGAAGCTATTCAGGAGGATGTTCTCATCAGAACAGAAAAAATTGGCTCCCTTCAGGGCAGTGTGTGGAGTGAGGTCCTTTCATCGGGTAAGTAGGTTACAGTGTAAATAAAAATGAATAGGCTGAAGTTAGATAAAGTGTGAGTAGTGAACAGCAGTACCACAATAACAGAACTTCTGTTCAGGTTACTTCAGGATTATCACCATAAAATCAAAATGAGAAATGCAGGAACTGGTCTACCGTGGAAACAAATAAGAAGATAATAATGTGGATAAGCTACTATGAACTGCATAGTGAATACATTTTTGTAGCCAACATAGACACGAAGCGAACACCCATACGACAGTAGTAAGCATTCATAAGCCTACTAGATCTGCAGATGGCTGACAAATCGAATGAACATATAATGATGTTACCAGGGTTGGAAGCTCCTCATGATGCTTTTTTTCGTGTTTAAAAATAAAATTTCTGATTTTAAACTCCATCTTTTGTGAAACAATATATTTTTTTATATTCATCCAAACATTGCTAGACAGGTATGTGTCGTCTGCTGTCAGGTGACATGAAAGTGTCGATATACATTTGGATGAATAGAAAAAAGAAATATATTGTGTTTTGCAGTAGGCAGAATTAAGAAAATAAAGAAAATTATTCAGACTGTTAAGAGAGATGAAATTTTAACTGTGATGGGATACTGGTCTTACACATTAGGAAAAAGAAGAGAAGCAAAAATAGCAGAAGAATATGACTTTACGGAAAGGAACGATGGAAAATCACCTGGTGGAATTTAGCGCCGAGAAAAATTTAATCATTGCTCATACAAGGATTAAAAATCACGAAAGAAGGTGACTATACAAGGAAGACACCTGCAGTCATCGGGAAGTTTCATATACATTACATATTGTGACAGCAAGATTTAGAAACCAGATTTTAAATTTCAAAACTTCTCCAGGACGGAAGTGCACTCTGATCGTAATTTTCTAGTTGTAAAGTGAATAAATTGCAAAAAGCTTGTAACTTAAGGAGAAGGAACCCAGATAAATTAAAGAAAAAGTTCTTGCAAAGTTATAAACGGAGTGTAACGCAGCAATTGACAGAAGCAGGGGAAAGAAAATAAATGGAAGACGAATGGCTACCTTTGAAAGTTGAGATAAGGTATCGATGGAGCAAATACGCAAAATGTCAAGAACTACTAGTAATCGCTGGTTAGTATAGGAGGTATTCAGTTTAATTAAAGGAATGAGAAAATGTAAAATTTGAACTAGGCAATGCAGGAATGGTTAGATGATAAATGGAAGCTGCAGAAGCATGTATAACCATGAGAAAAATGTGAAACCTCTAGAGAAACTTAAAATATTCACAATAAGAAATAAAAGCACTTCTATGAATATGACGAGCTCAGATGAGAACAAATTAGTAAGCATAGAAAGTAAGGTTGGAAGGTGGAATGTATAGAAGGAAAATGAACTTGAAGATAATATTATAGGTAGGAAAGACGAAGTAAATGAAAACGAAATATCATACTCTTAGAAGAATTTGACTCAACAATGTATAACCTAAGTCTCCAAATGTCGCCTGCTACACACTTGCAGAGTGACGAGTTACGTTAATATCATCTTGGAACTCTTCCATTTGGTCCGTGTTTGCGTAGAGAAACAGTAATATCAGAAATTGAGTCCGCCTTGATGCAAAACACCTTGTTATTCGTTTATTTTTTTATTATCCGAAACTAATTTCGGTGACAAATATCACCAACATCAGTGGTTTTTTTTAATCTAAAACATGCAGAAAATGGTATAGTTGTACAAACACAGTAAAACATTATTACATTTTTACAAATCGTCTTTTGAAATATAGTTTTTTATTGATACTTTCATACTACCTTATTTATTGTATGTTACAGCATGTTTTAAACAATTATTGGCGCCGTTTGTGACATATTTTCTGTGTTCTGTTGCCGTCTTTTTACTTAGCGAACATTATGTCATCTGCAACCATGTGAGCGGCTGTTAATAAGCAAATAATAAAAGGTGAACTTTGTATGGCATCAGTGTATACTTGGGGTTGTGGTAGTGTTGTGGAAACCAGTTATTTTGGTTTGTATTGAGCTGTTGCCTAGCTATTCGTGTACTCACGTTCGTTGGATGGAATGTGGCTGCTCTTTACATAGCAAAACAAAACTTTTGCACTTTGTTTCTGATCCAGAATATTACGCCATCTTGCTGTTCGCGTGCGTCGGGAGAGGCGTATCGCATGTGGCGAGAAAGGCTATGAAAATCTGTAGCGCGAATTACGAAGACTTCTGTTTATTATTTATGTCTCTATGTGTGATGGGGAAGTGGTTCTTTTGCGTGTGTGTGCTTTCTGTTCTGTGTCCTTGGTCAGTTCTCTCAGAGCGGTAAAGAGTGTGTTGTTGCAGAGTGTTATGTTTTCATTTATTACATTTTTCCCTTCGACTACAGCCTTTTGTATGTAGTAATTTTCTTCTATTGTTGGTTGTCGGTATAGACTGTTGCTGTTTCTCAGAATGCGTAGATCGTTTTCGATATTGGTGGGGTTATGGTTTTTGTTCATTAGATGTTCTGTAAAAGTTGAATGTGTGCTGTCACTTCTTAGAGCTCTCATGTGCTCTGTGTACCTCGGTCGGAAATTTAAGCTTGTTTGTCCTACGTAGTGGGCCTGACAAGAGTTGTAAGTGAGTTGATATATTCTAGCATTGCTGAATTTGTCTGAGGTTTTTTTGATTGGTCTTAGTCTTTTCTGAACTGTATTGTTTGTTCTGAATGTTATTGGGATCCCTTGCTTTTTTAAGATGTTTCCTATTCTATGTGATATTTTGTTATTGTATGTTAGTGTGTATCATCTCTCTCTTTTTTCTGAAGTGGTGTGGTCTGCTGCGTTGTCTGTGTTTGCTGCATGTTTCCGTTTTACCTTGTTGTTGAGTTTGTTTATGATGTCTGTTTTGTAGTCGTTTTCAACAGCAATTTGTTTGATTATGTTTAGTTCCTGTGTGTAGTTTTCTGGTTTAAAAGGTTTTCTGTTTATCCTGTGGAGCATGTGTGTGAAACTGGCATATTTATGCACTGATGGGTGGTTGGATGAGCTGTGGATAACAGTGCTTGTGGATGTGGGTTTTCTGTAGATGAAGAATTCATGTTGGTGGTTGTTTCTTGTGATTGTAAGATCCAAGAAATTTAGTTTATTGTTGTTTTCTATGTCCATTGTGAAGTGGATTTGTGGGTGTACTGTGTTGATGTTATTGTGGAGTTCTTCTATCCTGCTATGTGTTTCATCTACAAGACAGATTATGTCATCCACATACCATCCAACGAACGTTGCGGCGGCGCGGTTCCTTCCGTCCATTTACTACGAACCTGCACCTACCTGTGAACACTGTCTCAGCATATCATCGGGAGGGAAGCCGAGCGAAACCTACTGTACTTCAACATGAACCAGGCTGCAATTAAAGTCACTAATCTAGATTTCGGGAGAAAGTTTTCACACGAAATGAAAGGTTGGGAATTTTGTCCTTAATTAACATATTCTGAAACTTAGGTGAACAATTATCATTGCCAAGCCCGTGCTAGTCTTAACACAGTCACTCACAATCCTTTTCACCCACGTTAGCAAGTGTATGGTGTTGCATTTCCCGAAAACGAAATAGCTACAAATACACGGATGGTTTTTGATTGAGAATGGTCGACAAGTATTAAGTCTGTCGGTACCTAATGCAGTCACAGTTTTTAGCCACCGACCTGCTCAATACGCCACGCGGAATTTATCTTTTCTCGTCACAAAATTCACTTAAAAATTCCGAAATTTCTACACACCCATTGGAATAATTATGCCGTCACTTTACAACACTTTTGATGTATTAAACACTGCTAGATCCGGCAACTTATCCTTTCCATCGTAACTACTACTACACACGTCCGAACTGTTTCATGGCTAGGCTCCGACTCCTCTCTAGAATACTCTAAGTCTTCTCTAACAGCAGAGAAAGGCGCACGAAGAATATTGCTTTACCATTGGTCAGTTTACTCAACAACCAATAGCAAAACAACATTCTCCCGCGTCAGTCCGCGCTTTCCACCAATAACCAATCGCAAAATATTAAACCTAACGACTGCACTTTTTACCGACGTAATTATCTAATATGCTGAAGTTTTGTTTATGCATAAAGTTATTTACAATTGTTATTTATACCTGAATTAACTTTGCCTTTACCATAAACGTACTTTACAAATCTATTCTACAAAAATCCGCTTTGTCCACATCATATTAACCTTAAACCACACTCACGAATCATTCGTACTGCTAAAACACATCTATAACATTTTAAATACACAAAAATACATAATAACACTTTATGAAAATACTAGAACAGCTTATGAAAAACATTCTATTACTTTAGTGCACTCTAGTGGGCACAATCGAAACTAAATCACAGTCCCCTATCGAATACTGTCCTCTATCGGCTGATACATATACTACGTGCTTGTCCAGTCTCGCGTCACCATCTGTCACTATCCACCTCTGAGACACATCTCTCAATTAACCGCCTCGGTACACGGCGCTACGCCTCAACGTGAGTACACGAATAGCTAGGCAACAGCTCAGTACACACCGAAATAACTAGTTTCCACAACACTCCCACAACCTCAAGTATATACTGCTGACACACGAAGTTCACCTTTTAGTATTTGTTTACTAATAGCAGTTCACATGGTTGCAGATGACATGATGTTCGCTAAGTAAAAAGACGGCAACAGAAAAAAAGGGCACAGAAAATATGTCACAAACAGTGCCAATAATTGCTTAAAACATGCTGTAACATACAATAAATAAGGTAGTATGAAAGTATCAATAAAAAACTATATTTCAAAAGACGATTTGTAAAAATGTAATAATGTTTTACTGTGTATGTACAACCATACCATTTTCTGCATGTTTTAGATTTAAAAAAAAAAACCACTGACGATGGTGATATTTGTCGCCGAAACTAGTTTGGGACAATAATGAAATAAACGAATAACAAGGTGTTTTGTATCAAGGCGGACTCAATTTCTGATATTACTGTGGCGAGTTACGTATTTAGCTCTTGCAAACTACGTATATAGCTTTTTCTGTGTTTTGTTAGCAGCATATATTTCTTAAATTCTGTGCGTCTTTTTTTTCTGCTTAAGATGTGCACCCTTTCTTATTTGTAACTCTAAAGTGTAGAGTGAGGCAGTCTGTAGCACAATTGTCATTTCCTCTGAACAGTCAGCTACACAGTTCATAAAGGCGTCAACCTCCATTCGTGACACGTCAGAAAGCTAGCAACTTGCATATCCAGGTTTCTGTGTGTGATTTTATAGTTTACTTCTTCAGTTAGTCTTGCTAAGATGAATAGGAAGTGTGGACGCTGTGTGCGGACGCAGGAGGAGCTGGTCGCAGTTATTGAACATTTACATCTACATGACCACTCGGCAATTCACATTTAAGTGCTTGGCACCACAATCATACTATCTCTCTACCATTCCACGCCCGAACAGCGCGCGGGAAAAACGAACACCTAAACCTTTCTGTTCGAGCTCTGATTTCTCTTATTTTATTTTGATGATCATTCCTACCTATGTAGGTTGGGCTCAACAAAATATTTTCGCATTCGGAAGAGAAAGTTGGTGACTGAAATTTCATAAATATATCTCGCCGCGACGAAAAATGTCTTTGCTTTAATGACTTCCATCCCAATTCGCGTATCATATCTGCCACACTCTCTCCCCTATTACGTGATAATACAAAACGAGCTGCCCTTTTTTGCACCCTTTCGATGTCCTCCGTCAATCCCACCTGGTAAGGATCCCACACCGCGCAGCAATATTCTAACAGAGGGCGAATGAGTGTAGTGTAAGCTGTCTCTTTAGTGGACTTGTTGCATCTTCTAAGTGTCCTGCCAATGAAACGCAACCTTTGGCTCACCTTCCCCACAATATTATCCAGTTGGTCTTTCCAACTGAAGTTGTTCGTAATTTTAACACCCAGGTACTAAGTTGAATTGACAGCCTTGAGAATTGTACTATTTATCGAGTAATCGAATTCCAACGGATTTCCTTTGGAACTCATGTGGATCACCTCACACTTTTCGTTATTTAGCGTCAACTGCCACCTGCCACACCATACAGCAATCTTTTCTAAATCGCTTTTCAACTGATACTGGTCTTCGGATGACCTTACTAGACGGTAAATTACAGCATCATCTGCGAAGAACCTAAGAGAACTGCTCAGATTGCCACTCAGGTTACTTATGTAGATCAGGTACAGCTGAGGTCCCAGGACGCTTCCCTGGGGAACACTTAATATTACTTCAGTTTTACTCGATGATTTGACGTCTATTACTACGAATTGCGACCTTCCTGACAGGAAATCACGAATCCAGTCGCACAACTGAGACGATACCCCATAGGCCCGCAGCTTGATTAGAAGTCGCTTGTGAGGAAGCTTTCCGGAAAGCTTTCCGGAAATCTAGAAATACGGAATCAACTTGAGATCCCCTGTCGATAGCGGCCATTACTTCGTGCGAATAAAGAGCTAGCTGCGTTGCACAAGAACGATGTTTTCTGAAACCATGCTGATTACGTGTCAATAGATCGTTCCCTTCGAGGTGATTCATAATGTTTGAATACAGTATATGCTCCAAAACCCTACTGCAAACCGACGTCAATGATATAGGTCTGTAGTTCGATGGATTACTCCTACTACCCTTCTTAAACACTGGTGCGACCTGCGCAATTTTCCAATCTGTAGGTACAAATATATCGGTGAGCGAGCGGTTGTATATGATTGCTAAGTAGGGAGCTATTGTATCAGCGTAATCTGAAAGGAACCTAATCGGTATACAATCTGGACCTGAAGACTTGCCCGTATCAAGCGATTTGAGTTGCTTCGCAACCCCTAAGGTATCTACTTCTAAGAAACACATGCTGTAAGCGCCTTTGGCTATGGTCAGCCGTCTTCAGGCTGCTGCCTACGGGCACGGATACTCCTCGGGGAATAGTAGTGGCTGAGAATCTGGCGCGTCGCATGGTGTATCTCAGGTATTGATTGTTTCGTCCATGGGCACTGCTGCCGAGACATCTCGCAGTGTGCACAACACGATGGATCTGCCCCACAGCAGGGTGAGTGCGAGGTGGTAGGGCATTCACGTCACTTGAGGCAGAGGGCCAGTGTGAAGACTGGCCGTGTGCCCCCGCCTTTTCATCTGTAAGTGAACAGTTGGGCTTTCCTTCAGTACGCCCCAAGCAGGCACAGGGGGACAGGGTTTTGCTACTTACTGGGAGCTGCAACTTCAGGAGCGTTATGGAGCCCCTTAGGGAAATAACATTCAGAGCCAGAAAAGAAACTAATGTGCTCTTGGTATGTCTACCGGGGACTCATACAAGACGTGAAGGAGGCATGCGGCTATCGAGCATGGAGTATACAGTCGTCTGTAAATTGTGGCTTACGTCGGCAGCAACTATGCGAGTCGCTTGGGTTCTGAGGCTATCCTCAGTTTATACAGGAAGCTGGCTGGAGTTGTGAAGGCTACTGGCGACCTGTGTAGGGTGCAAGCAGAGATCTCAACTTGCAGTATAGTTCTCAGAGTGGATAGGGGTCCTTTGGTCTGGAGCTGAGTGCAAGGATATCAGGAAAGGCTTCTACGGTTCTGTGATAGTTTGGCTGCAGATTTCTGGACGTGCTTTATCACGTGGGAAATGTTGGATTTCCCTTGATAGCTCAGGAGTGCATTACGCAACAGAAGCAGCTACCTGGCGTGCAGAGTACATGTGGAGTGCACACAAGGGTTCCTTATGCTGGACGGTAGTTTGAGGTACTCTGATAAACACTATCCGTACGATAAGCAGAAGCCGAAATCCAACCGTATTCAAAGTAGAAACACTTACACCGTCATAATTTTATTAGTAAATTGTCGAAGTATTCGTAACGAAATTCCTGAATTTATTGCTCACCAGAAAATTACTAATATTCAGATTGTTCTTGTGACCAAGAGCTGGCTGAAACCTGAAGTAGAAAGCTGTGAGACATTTAGCTAGTTATGGAATGTGAATCAAGAGGACAGATTAGATGCCATAGGAGCGATAGAGACTGACTCGTAATGGAAACGTCGTCGGTCCTGTGTTCGAACCCCACCATTGCTTAAACTTTGAGTAAAAATCGTCGGCAATGGCGGCCGAAAACTTCCAGGACAAGAAGTCACCCTCATTCTCCCAACGGCCGTGTTATAGAGGACGAATGAGTGGACAGACGTTCAGGTCACTCTCTCGTCCTTGGGACTGGTAACTGCCCCTAAAAGGTGGAATTATGTGCAATGATCAACGGCAACAGGATGCAGAACGCAATGGAAACCACAGCATTAAAGACAGATAACGTGTATCCATGGGACATGTGACCCACAACTGAAAAAGAATCATGATGACCTCTCCATTGGAAAATGATTCCGAAGTAGTCTCCCATTCGAATCTCTGAGAGGGGACTGCCAAGTTGGAGGTGCCCGTGACAAAAAGATGGAATAACCGAAGAAATGATAACGTTCTATGAGTAAGGACTTGGTACATCAGAAGTTTGAATGTAGTAGGGGAAATAAGAAAATCCGAAATGGAAAATGATAAGGCATATTCTGTGTGAAAGAAGTGAAATGGAAAGAAGACACGGATTTATGGATAGGCGAGTATAGGATAATGCAATTGGCAGCAGAAAATGGAATAAACGGAGTACGATTCGTTATAAATAGGAAGGTAGGGCAGACAGAGAGTTACTGTGCACAGTTTATTGACGAGGCTGTGAGCCAACACTGGCAACAATAGGGTGTCATACATGCCGACGTCGCAAACAGAGGACAAAGGGACAGAGAACGATATGAGAACATTGAACTGGTAATTCAGTAGGTAACTGAGATGAAAATGTATTGGTCATGAGGGATTGGAATGAGGTTATGGGGGAAGGAGTAGGACAAACGGTTACTGGAGAATACGGGCTTGGTAATAGGAACGAGAGACGAGTAAGCCTAAGTGAGTTTTGCAATAAATATCAGTTATCAATAGCGAATACTCTGTTCAAGAATCACAAGAGAAGGAGGTACACGTGGGAAAGGCCGGGAGATACAGGAAGATTCCATTTGACGACGCGGGGTAAGGCAGAGATTCCGACTGGAGGAGAAATAGACTCAGATTACGATTTAGTCATAGTAAAGAGCAGGCAGTAGGTTAAGAGACTACTCAGGAAGAATAAATTCGCAAAGAAATTGGTTACTGGAGTGCATGAAGAGATACGCTTCAATTTGTCTGAGGTTATAGATAACTACGATACTGGCAGTTCAGTTGAAAAGATAAACATCACTATAAAGGAGAATCACAGACGCTGGAGAGAAAACAGTAGGTACAACGAAGCAAACTGTGAGTAAACCATGGGTAACGGAAAAAAATCTATAATTTATTGACAAAAGAAGGAACGAGAAAAATGTTCAGGGAAATTCAGGAGTACAGAAATAGAGTCACTTAAGACGAAATAAATAGGAAGTGTAGGGAAGCTGAGGCGAAATGGCTATATGAGAAACATGAAGAAATAAAAAAAGAGATGACTTTGGAAGCACTGACTCAGCTTATAGAAAAGTGAAATCAAAAGCAAAGTTGTAACTGTTGTGGATTGGCAAGACAGCCAACCCACTATGAGAGGAAGCCGAAAGGCACGCGTTTTAGCTCACGCAGGCTGGCGTGAGGTCTGGAACAGGTCAAGGAAATTATACTAGCAAAAATAGTACGTAGCTGCTGGAATACTTAACTTTAATCCCTAATTGGTGAACATCGCTCTTGACGGTACATGTTTTACAGCATCAATAGTAACTGGTAATGGCGCCTTGCTAGGTCGTAGCAAATGACGTAGCTGAAGGCTATGCTAACTATCGTCTCGGCAAATGAGAGCGTATTTTGTCAGTGAACCATCGCTAGCAAAGTCGGCTGTACAACTGGGGCGAGTGCTAGGAAGTCTCTCTAGACCTGCCGTGTGGCGGCGCTCGCTCTGCAATCACTGATAGTGTCGACACGCGGGTTCGACGTATACTAACGGACCGCGGCCGATTTAAAGGCTACCACCTAGCAAGTGTGGTGTCTGGCGGTGACACCACAGTAACATTAAGAGTGTAAAGGGAATTCCATTGTTAAATGCACCAAAGGGAGGGGCTAGGTGGAAAGAGTACACTGAGGGCCTTGTGAATGGGAAGGACTGACATGATGACGTGATAGAAGTCAAACACCGTTTAATAAAACTACACCATTGTTCACGCTTTTCAGCTTCCTTCTACTAATTGGTTTTCATCCTCTGACAATACACATCCTAAATGACCACTTTTGGTATTTTTTAATTGTTTGCTTTTTGCTTAACGATGCATCAGACTGATTCTAATTTTCACAACCCCCCAAATCAACTCTGTTCAAATAAACTCTTCTCTTCCTTGTTTCATAGATATTTCTCGGTCCGTATTAAGTCCTGGCTCTAAGTCCCGTCAATACCGGACTAAACTTTCCGAAATTATCGAGCTCTGCTTCACTGCCACTTTCATAGAGCAACATAGCTGATCACATACGCTTGTTTTAATGAAGTCGCCGTCTGCTTTAACAAAATCTTGTAGGTGTTGTTAATGTCACTAACAAGGCCACAACATTTCATTAAATACATATTAGATATTTTTGCATCATGCCTTACACGAATACAAAGAAGACATAGAATAACGTTTCTGCAGTTTGTTACCGGAATTGTGTCACTATAGAAAACATTCCAAAACGTAAAATGTGGAAATAAGAGAATAAGATGCATATGCAAGCAACAACTTAATTCAAGATAACTGTAAATTTAAAAATCCTTCCTTATATTCTCATGAAAACATCACAACCTGCAGTACATTTTCCACGACGTATATAATTGAAAAATGCACTTATAATTATAATCATACTGACATTACCCGTAATATACCAGTAATATGGGTTGTATACGTGTTCATAAAAGGTTTGGTCCTTAAACGTGGTCTCTGTGTCAATGTAACATTTTTGGATGTTGTTCACTAAGGTACAGTAGCACATGTCACTTGAGTAACACAGTTGTTTGCACGATAGAATTAAGTGTCCCTGGCACACCTTGACGGTAATAAAATTTATCAGGCATGGTCACTAGAACCTCTAGCTAGACTTGATGCACTATGAATAAAATGCATACATTAAAAGTGCACCTATGTCCTTAATGTTACTGTGTTACTAGCCTTTTACCTAGAGCTTTGCCCACATATGGAGGTATGAAACATATATTGCTCACATTCCATCTCTTCTTCCTCTCTCTCTCATCCAATCTCCTTCTTCCTCCATCATTCTGTTCACCTTCTCCTCCCCCTTATCTCTTTCCATCTCCTCTTCCCACTCTGTGTATCACCTCCTTAACTCTCTCTGTTCATCACCTACTCCCCTCTAACTCCATCCATCTTTGCCCCCTTCTCTGTGTCCATCTCCTCCTCTCCCTATGTCTGACCGTCTCCTCTTCCATACGCTGCCATCTACTCTTTCTCCTCGTCTCACTGTCTATATCCTCCTCCCACTCTTTTTTTCATATTCTCCTCCACCACTCTCTGTTCATCTCCTCTCCCCTTTCCTTAGCACCCGCCCTATACCTGTCTCCATCTTCCATCTGCCTCATGGTATCTCCTGCTCTTCTCCCCTCTGTCTGTCCCTACCTTCCCCTTTCTCCCTGTCCATCTCCTCCTCCCCCTCTCTCATACATCTCCTCTTCCCCCTTTTCCTGAACATCCCATCCTCCTCCTTACTCTCCCCAGCTGCTAATTCCCCCTTTTTGTTCATGCATCTCCTCCTCTAACTGTCCCTCTTCACCTCATCCTTTCACCTCTGTCTGTCCATCACCTCAACCATAATCACTCTGTGTCTTCATCTCCCTCTCCTGCCTCTCTGACCATTTCTTCCTTCCCATTTCCCAGACTATCTCATCCTCCTCCTCTCACTATGCGTGTCTCCTCTTCCCTGCTCAGGTAATCCCATCTGTATGTCTATCCCCACTAATGTACAGTAATACTAACTGCACAACTTGTAGTGAAGGGAAGCCTAGTGCCAGGACTAGGAGGTCCTTACCTCCACAATTCTGATTTGCAGACAACAAATAGTATCTGCATCAAATTTGGTTGAAGCCGATCCATGGTGTAGGAGATGCTTAACATACTTACAAACACAAAGACATGCATCCACTTTAATCCTTATATATGAAATGGGATGTATGTTTGTGTATGATGCATATGTCCAGTATCTTCTCCTGAACTAATGGATCGTTCAACCACTGAAATGTAGGTTGACTGACATGACAGGCACGTTGTGCAGGAAGTATCAGCATGTCTTGCAGAGGCTACATGTGCAGATGGGCTGCGGTGAATAGAAAGAGGGTGGGGAGATGGAGAGGGGAGGCTGAGGTGTACAGAGAAAGGGAGAAGGATGAAATGGACAGAGAGATTAGGGAGCAGGAGATGGACATATAGAGAAGAGAGCAGGAGTGTTGACAGTAACATCAGTGTATCTTGCAGGGGCTGCATGTGCAGAGAGCAAAGTTGAGGAGAGAGTTGGAGGAGGAAATGGATAATGAGAGGAGGGAGGATGAGATGAACAGGTAAATGGGGCAAGAGGTGGACAGATAGAAAGGGAAGAAGGCAGATGGAAGGGGTAGAAGGGTAATGAACAGATGATTAAAAACGAGGGGTAAGAGGAGATGGACAGAAAAAGGGGAGGAATAACACAACGTAAATATAACCATAATACATAGCTGATAAATAATTACAAACATTTAGTTCATGAGGCAACCTCGTGGTCTTAAGGTGTATGGATGTGTTGTACCAATCGGGTACACGCTGTGGCACTGGCTTATTCATACTTTTCGTTCTTCTGCTTTCTTCACCAAACAACCTTCTTCCTTTGGAAAGAGCTACTATCAATTGAGGCAGTGCTTCCTGTTCACTTTGAACATATGGAGAACCATGGTTCGAGTGGGGAGTTTTATTTTAATGTTAACTGGTGAAGCCTTTTCGACTAACTATATGGTCATTGGTACCGTGGAATGAATTTAATTATTTTCCCTCTTGGAAAGGAAGGGTTTCTGGGGAAATTCCACTTTTTATTGTGCGTGTTCTTCTGTATTCCTAGAGCCTTTGTGTCCTTTTTACACCTGGCATCATATTCCTTTTAGCCTTTTTCCAAACTTCTCTGGAATTATTTGACATATTTCAATAGGTGAGGGCATTTTTGTACCGAAAATAGTGTCGTAGGATGAAATACCCTAGTTTTCATGGATTTTTTAATTATATGCACTTATGAAATATTGTAAAATGGGGTCCTAGTTGTCATTGCTACTGTTCACCTAGTAACTTAGCATTCTGCTCAATGTCCTATGCACTATCTCTGTTCTACAGTTCGTTTGCGGGTGAAGGGCGTTATTTCGTAACTTTTTAATACCCGATTGTCGATATAGCAGATTAAACAATTCAGACATATAGTTCGTGTCTTGGTCTGATGTTATTTGTTCTTGTGTGCCGATTTTCAGTAGCCAATTGTTAATGAAAGCGTGAGCCACTGTGTCTGCTTGTTGGTTTGGAATGGCGATTATGGCCAAGTAAGGCGATAAATGATCATTTAGGGTTAGCACATATCGGATTCCTACTGGTGTTTATGCAGAAGGGCCAAGGACATCGAGACCAGTTGATTGGGAAGGTTTTTTCTCTGCCTAAGGCAGTCTTTGCCTATATTCAGTGACGACTTAGTTCAGCTCTCTGAATGCAAGCGATGGAGTTCTTTACATTGCTCTCACCATATTGTTTCCTCTGTGGCCACCAGTAATATTCCACAATGCAGTGGTCCATGACTCGTCGTCCGCTGTGCCCTACTAATATGGAATAATGGGCTTGCTTCGACACTTGATTCCATAAACCAGCTGGCTCAACTATACGGCGGCGGCACTCCGACATCATAGCTAAAATGCGTGTGTTTTGCTTATCGCTGACCATCACCTTTGGTCGCCTGAGTTTTGTCCACTCTTCTGTCCTTATTCTGAAGGATTCTATGGTGCATACTTTACATCTTAATCCGTCAGCGTTACCATGAGATTACCCTGGACGATATACGACCCTAAAATTGATTTCACTAAGCATTAAGGGCTAGCGGGTTATCCTGCTGCTAGGATCTTCAAATCCTAGAAGCCATTTTGGTGCTGCGTGATCTGTTATGACCATAAAAAACCTCCTATAGAGATAGCAAAGATAATCAAATGAAATGATCGTATGGTATTGTTGGCCGGTAGGCCCCCCCTCAAGTTCGGGCGTCAAGTGCTAGTCTTATTTCAGGCGGCCCCACATTGGGCGACTTGTGGCCGATGATGAGGATAAAATAATGATGAGAACAACACAACGCTCAGTCCCCGAGTGGAGAAAATCTCCAACCCGGCTGGGAATCGAATCTGGGCACAGTGCATGGGAGGTAAGCACGCTACCACCCAGCAACGCAGGCGGACATAGCATCGGTACTACTTGATAACAAAAAGGAGCGCCTGCATTTCCTTTTCTCTTGTTGAATAGTTTTTTTCCCCTGGTTTATTCACTTGCCTGGAAGCACAGGCTATGAGGTGTTACTTCCCATCCACCTCTTGGCTCAGGACACAGCCGAGGGCATTGGTGTTCGAATCAGAGGACAAGAAGTGTTTTTGATAGTCTAGAAAAATGAGAACAGAACTGTTGTAATGATTCTTGATAATTCAGAGTTCACTTAAGTTTTATTCCTTTTCGACAAATGTGTAAATGGTCTTGCCGTCTCTACCACTTTTGGTATGTGTTTTGTATAGAAATTCGCAATTCCAAGATACGATTGTACTTCTTTCACTGTGCTAGGCGTTCGATACCTTTTAATGCTTCCACACGCCAGGGGTCAGTATGCGCAGCGACCTGGCCAGTGATGTGGCCAAGATAAAGAACCTCCTGCACTATAAAGTGTCACTTGTTTATGCTAAGTGTCAGCTGTGCTGCACTCAACCGTTCAAATACTTCCCACAGACGCACAATGTGCTCCCAGGTGTCCTTGGAATGTACTAGTCCGTCGTCTACATACGAGGTGCGACAATAAGGAAATGAGACTGATTTTCTTTGCAAGATGTGGTAGTCCTACAAGCTTGCATAGGCACAATATCTTTGACCTTGGTCTATAAGCTGCTTCTAATGTCCAAGCAGCACATCAATGCAACTGCTCAGTCGTGAGTTGTACTGTAATAAGTTAACACGTGTTTGTGTCTCTCATCACGTAAATGGAACCGCATAATATTACGCAACGGTATGACATTTCCTTTTTGCGTTAAATTGGGTGAAAAAGCGACGACAACTTACGGTAAGCTTCAGAAGGCTTTTGGAGAGGAGATTATGTAAGAGCTCAAGTTTTTCGTTGGCATAAAATGTTTAGTGAAGGCAGAACGAATGTTGAAGATGAAGACCATAGTGGACGACCATCAACCTTAGGAACGGATGTCAACTTGGCCAGGGTGCGTGAACCCGTACGATCTGATCGAAGATTATCCGTGAAAATGATTGCAGAAGAGCTGCACGTCAATCGAGAAACGGTTCGTCTAATAATATCTGAAGATCTTGGTATGAGAAAGATTTGTGCAGAAATGGTCCCCAAAAATCACACACCTCAACAGCGAGAAACACTGTAACATGTGGCAGCCGATCTGATAGAACAAACGGAAATCAATCCAGAAGTGTTGTGCCGTGTTATCACTGGTGATGAAAGTTGGTTTTCTCAGTACGATCCAGAGACAAAACGCTAAAGTTCGCAACGGTGCTCAAAGGGATCACCCAGACCAAAAAAAGCTCGCATGTCAAAGTCAAAAGTGAAATGCATGCTTGTACGCTTCTTTGATTCCAAGGGAATTGTTCGTAAAGAGTGGGTGTCTCCTGGACAAACAGTTAACCAATATTACTACAAAGAAATTTTAGAATGACTTCGTAAAAGAGTTCTTCGTGTCCGTGTCAATATTGCTGATAATTGGATTCTACATCACGATAATGCGCCATCCCATACTGCTCTATCAGTACAGCAATTTTTAACCTCAAAACAAATTTCAGTACTACCACAGCCCCCTTATCGCTCTGTGCGACTTTTTTCTATTTCCAAGAGTCAAAACGGCGGTCAAGGGACACCATTTTCAAACAACACAAGATGTCCAAAAAGCTGTGACGAGGGTCTTGGAGGATATTACAGCATATGAGTTCCAGAAATGTTAACATCAATGGCAGAAGTACTGGAAAAAGTGTGTGCAATCAGAAGGGAACTAATTCGAAGGAGACAACACTAAACTTGACTAAAACGGTGAGCAACATTTTTATCCCATCAGTCTCATTACTTTATTGTTGCACCTAGTACACTAGGCATGGCTTTGGTTTCAGTCCTCGTAGATCTCTGTCTAATAAGAGATGGAAAGTCGATGGTGTGTTTTTCAGCCCGAAAGGCTTCCGAAGATACTGGAAGTGTCTAAATGGGACTGAAAACACCGATCCTCTAGTGCAAGTTCTCATTGGTGATAGCCCCTGCATAAATGTATGGTGATGAAGTAACGCTATTGCCAAGACTGTCTAATGTCTCCGTAACGTTAGGAGTGGTGTGCATCAGTGACTAAGAAATCTGTTATTGCAGCAGAACCTATAAGCATTTTCCTGTCTGAGGACTTCTTTGCATGATTACTACGGGGACTGACTTCCGTCTATGATTCCATCCCGAAGCTGTTAGTCTACCAACTTCTCTGGGGAGGGGGGAGGGGGGAGGGACACAATATGGTTTTTTTGTATACTGGTGATTCGTTTCCAGTGGGAATTGTACCAGAGGCGATGCTGGTAGCAGTCCAGGCTGGTTAAGCAATCCTGCATATCCTTTTTACACGTCCTCCATATCTACTCCCTCACGTACTTTAAGATACGGCACTTTTCCCCTCATTGCAAGTAAATCAACAGACTGTTCTGGCTTTTGATATTTGCATTGAAATACCTTACTAATTCATCCTCTAAAACCTCTATGTTAGCTACGGGGTTCTTTTTGACATTAACTACAATATTCTTGTAATACAGGTCAGTGCATTCATTAATTGTAATAAGAGGATGGGAACGGATACTTCTTAAGATTACAGTTTCTTTCAGGACATTCTGACCTTTCTCTGCAGTGTTTAGCACTTCTAAGTTATCAGTATCCTCGCTGATTGTCAATCAAATCGATTGTCAGTTCTGACCTGCAATTGGCCGAGCTTTGTGTTCTTTAAATCTCTTTCTTCCTTATCAAAATATCTGCTGTAACACATTCGACTTGTATCACACTTAACAGTATACCCCAGGATAGCATAACGGATCCTTTTTGAAAACTTTACTGTTCCTTGATCTACTGCTCAAAATTTTTGATATGAAAAGGCTTGAACTATGTCAGCTGACAAAAGTATCTCTCCAGTCCTCTCTAAAACGTATCAATGATACAGAATCTTACAAATATTGTGCCTTTACTTCTTCTCCACTGGGTTCATATTGATTCCCTCGCATGCTTCCCTATCCTTCGATAGTTTCTCAACTATAGACCTTACATATCAGTGATGTGTGACAATATACATGATTATACTAAAATCCCTTTCATATTCTTCTGATGTGAAGGTAGCATTATTTAACCTATTTAAGAGATACCTGAAAGCAACAGTTTTATATCTGATGTTCAGAACTAAATAAGTAGGAGACTCTGTTGTATAAATGTCGAACTGTACCTTCCGCCATTTAAAATGATCCTTAGTGTCCAAGTATGGCAAATTCGCATTGATCTGATGATGAACAGAAAAAGAAATCTTTGTATGCAATATATTAACTTTACTATATAAACTGTCACATTTTTCCTTCATAACTCCATATAGAACAAAAACATCGTCAACATAACGCTTCCAGCATACCACCTTAATTATCTCCGCCGCATACTTAAAAAAAACCATACACGAAATGTGAAATGAAAATATTCGCTAAAACTCAAGCTAGAGGGGAACCCATTATCAGACCCTGTTGCTGCCTGTAAACTTAGTCGCCAAATTTTAAATAGTAAAAACCGAGGACCAAAATTGAAATATTAATAACCTCTCTTCCTTCGTCAAATGAATTACCATTTACTCCAGATGGCGGAAAATTTAAAACATTAATAACCTTCTTTCTTTCATCCGATGACTTATCATTTACACCAGATTGTGGAACTTTAAGTGTTCCAAAACTGGTTGTGTATTCAATAAAAGGAAAACTGGTATTGTATTCAATAAAAAATTGTTGATTCAGCAACTGTTGTGCGGTTTCTTCATTTTCAAAATGGACTTATAGAGTTGTGCCTGGGAGAATCCTTTATATTAATTGCTTGTTGTGTAACGTAGTAGATTACGGAAGTGTTTTAAGAACATAGTTTGTATAAGTAAAGAGGTGACTGGTGGATTTATATGCACGATATTTCAAGTTGTATGATATACTGCTTTTACAGGATACTTAGTTTATATAGTTTAATAAAAGAAATTTTTTGGCATGTATAATAAGCTTGTCTCTGTTCTGATACTCTACACAGCAAATTTGTATGTGATATAAACAATGACACTGATCTAGTATTGAGGCTAAGAATTTTAATACATAGACGCTATGTTTGTCGGCAATTATACACACGCTGTCTGACACATAATAACGCTAATCATTGAGCCCCAGTTCATTTGCGCTTGAAAGCTAGATGACGTAGCGTTCATCGACTGGAGGCACTTGGACGTAGAGTATCCTTCCCTGATCATATTTCATAGCATGGGAAACAGAGTGTGCCACATTCTAAGTGTTTGATAATTATGTGGGATAAGTAACTGTTACTGACACTGACTTGTACAACTAATTTTCTCGCGTTTATCTTAGGCCTGTGTTAATAGACCCACTTACTTTCACAGTTTCAAATATAAATGAAGTATGTTGCAATTACAGACACAAAATTTATATCAATTTAAACTGTTAAAGTAATTATTTAACTTTTAAGTACGATTACAGTATTATGATGCTGTGTCCTTTTATTCAGACAAAATGCTATAGACTTACGGTGTAATACGTTCAGGTCTGCCACATGACAGTTCTGTCAAAGGATGTCTTTTATACGATTGGTCAGAAATGTCGAACACAACGTAAAGAAGATTTTTATAGTAAAAAATATTAACCTACTCTTCTAAAATCTGATGGCCTAATTGATTAAAAAGTTATGAAAAGTGACCTGTACTTCAAAAGATGACAAAATCGTTTTAATAAGAATACTACATCTGCCGAAAATATTTCCTTGCAATGGGGAAACTTATTTTAAGGAGAACTGTAGGAACACGAACTATATTCACCGGATTCGTTAACTTATGATTTCCATGTGTTGGCATTTCTAAGCAAACCAGCGACTAGAATATGTTCTGGTTAACCTATGTCTTCCATGTTTTGGCACTTCTAAACAACCTTGCGTCTAGAATATGTTATTGGTTTAATAAAGGTGTTTTTGCAATGTTAGGTGTGTATTAGTCAGGCCTTTGAAAATTGCGCATCCTGTTATCTCTTAGTGTATTCATAGTCGAGCACAATCTACCCGTTGAAGAAAACGCCAGAAAGCGGGCTACCCTAAAGTGGTACTACTGGCACGCTGAGAAATTTTCTCCATATGTTATTCTATAAGCAGACTTCACATTCGTTTACACCACACGGTTCTGTTTAGAAGACAATAAGTACATTTCACAAAGGAAGGACACCAGTGTGTGTTGTTGAAGGGAGCCTTTCCAATTTAGCAGCTAAAACCCAGTGGGGACTCCCTAAACATCAACATTGAAGGACCTTTAGATTTAACTTATCAGCCGTCCGCTGTGGCCAAGCGGTTCTAGGCCCTTCAGTCCGGAACCGCGCTGCCGCTACGGTCGCAGCTTCGAATCCTGCCTTGGGAATGGATGTGTGTGATGTCCTTAGGTTAGTTAGGTTTAAGTAGTTCTAAGTCTAGGGGACTGATGACCTCAGATGTTAAGTCCCATAGTGCTCAGAGCCATTTGAGCCACTCACACCATAACAGTTCTGTTGACGATTATGACCTCCTCAGGCGATCACTCTTGGGACGACGGAACCCGACGTTGGCACGTCGGTAAACATCAGCGGCTGGGGGGACCTGCAGTACGCAGGGTCGCCGCCGGTACTACTGCACGCCGTCACCACAGTGCTCATTGACAGGGCCACGTGTGACGAGACGTGGGGTGACATCACGTATAACGAGCTGTGCACCGGAGGAGAACACAAGGGCGCTTGCAACGGGGACAGCGGCGGAGCCCTGGTGGTGGGCTCCACGCAATACGGTATCTTCTCGCGAACGAGCTGCTCTCGGAGTGGAACTCCTGATGTGTACACCAGCGTTCCAGCCCTGCGATCCTGGATCACTGAAAACACCGGCATCTGAGTAACATAACTGCCTACACCCACTATATGCACTCAGGCTGCTCCTCAATACAAAGTAATGAAATTTTACAAAATACAATATTTACTGAATGATAACGTTTGCTCTGTTTAAAACGTGTTGCCCTGATAGTATGTACCAGTAGCATTTGCTAATATTAGAGTGTTATATAAAACCATTAGAAACAAGAAATATATGTACTCAAATCAGCTAATAATAATATGAAACCAGTGTAATTTTTTCCCATTAATATTGGTGTTCACCATCTATTGCTTCCACAGTTCTTCCGTAAATGATCAAAATTTTTCACAGTAACCAACTTTTACTAATCTTGTTCAGATATTTGCCTTGTCTCTGTCACTCTTGAGTATGGACACATACACACACACACACACACACACACACACACACACACACACACACACACACACACACGCACGAGAGAGAGAGAGAGAGAGAGAGAGAGAGAGAGAGAAGCACATGAAAGAAGCATCATGTGGCGACCTGTGTGTACAAATATACTGGTACAAGCTTGTGACTGACGGAAATTCATTTCCTTCATTACTTTTGAAACTTTCAGTATTCGCTAGCATCTTTAAGTCGCAATGGAGGTATTAGGACATTTTTTGGCTGTATTCTTCGCTCTTTTATATGCATGAGTAAGATAAATTGCGAGGGTAATCCCAAAAGTAAGATCTCCCATTTTTTTACAAGTACATAGATCTGTTTATTTCTACAATGGTTTACATCAGTTTACAGCTTGAACATTTAGCTATTTTTCGACATAACCACCATTTCTGTCGATGCATTTTTGTAGATGCTGTGTCAGTTTTTGTATGCCCATGTCAGAAATTTACGAACCTCTTCTTTCACCTCGTCGTCGGAGCTGAATCGGTTTCCGGCCAAATGTGCTTTTAAACTAGGGAATAGTTGAACCCAGAAATTTGTCCTGTTCGGCTGCAAGGCGGTGAAGAAATGCGCGGGAAGCATGAACTCGTTGCCCCATGTGATCCTCAGACAGCACGCGCGGCGCCCATCTTGGGCTCACCCTCCGATAGTTCAATGTTTCCGTTAAAATTCTGTGAGCGGTGCTTCGGGAAACTTCAGGAACCAACGTGCAGAGATCATCCAGGGTGATCCGCCGATCTTCACACATGCTTTGCTCAACCTTCAACACTGTCTCCTCAGAAATTGACGGTCTACCGCTACTTTGTTCGTCGTGAATTTCAGTCCCACCAGCTGCAAACTCTCTACACCACTTACGAACATTTTTGACATCCATGCACGAGTCACCATACACTTCCGTCAATTGGCGATTGATTTCAATCGGCGCAGTGCCTTTTGCGTTCAAAAACCGAATAACTGCACGCAGTTCGCACTTGGCGGTAACATCCAACAGGAGCTCCATTGTCAACGGCTGGGAAGACTGAGAGCCGCAGCGCGGCGTGCGCACGTCTACACACAGCGCGTAAAGCACTGTTCATAACAGTGTGACCAACTGCCACACAAACAGAGTTTTGCACTTATAAAAAAATAAGAGACCTTACTTTTGCGATTTCCCCCGTACTTAATGCTAAAGTTGATAGCGGTAGCGCGACTATCATTTGATTGCAATGTCATCAGACAACAGCGACAACAGCCGAGTCATTTTAACACCTATTTGGATTGCAAATCTGTTTTCAAATGAAAGCAAATGGTGAAAAGAATCAATTTCCTACCAAAAATAACAAATTTATGAACATTGAATTATTGTTTAAGTTATGAATGATGGTGCAATAAAAATTACAATATGGCGTCAATATGGCCAAATTAAACTTACATGATTACTCTCAGAGCTTTCGAATAGAATAGCTAATGTGAAGTCAACATCGCGACTTTTGAAAACGACGTGATAACAAAACTTATTGATACAATGATAACGTCGCCTCAAATTAAATGCATCTAACTATAATCACGGTAGCTGTAAGTTATGCTACATAATCGTTTTGGGTACTATATTTCCCCCAAATAGCGAGTCAGCAATTACAATGTAAATATGGCTTTCACTATTGCATTTCTTTGTTTTGTTCCCACGACTGAATGAAAATCAGAAATAATACTATTCAGTAATTGACTCATTGTTTCTTTGTATATTCCACGGTATACACCTGTTCATTTTTATTTGAGAGGCTAGTGTTCACGCTATAACAATAGTACTCAATAGAGAAATAAACTGATAACATTGTTGATTTTGGATTTTCAGTTTATTGCCACAGGTTGTATTGATTTACTCACATCACTATTCTATTATTCTTTATTATTATTATTATTATTATTATTATTATTAAACTCTATTTTGCAGTGGTGCATGGGAAACTGAGGAAGGAAAACGACAGATAGGGTCTTCAGCCCCTGATACCATTTGTTTTAACAGAACTATTCTGTTTATTGCTCAATCAGTAAATGTGAAATTATATCAAAAGCTTCTGAGTACACAAAGTATAACAGACTGATGATCCAAATATCATTAATTTTTATTGCGCACGGCTCTTCATAGAACGAGGGATTTGGAGGCTTGTCTGCTCTGTAAAAGACAGGTGGCGAGATCTGTGGCATCTCTGCGAAAGGAGCACGATGCTGGTGGACGCATAAGTACGAGTATTTTGGAACATACCATTCGTCGTTCTCTGCTGAACATGTGGCTCCACAGCAGACAACACCCCCGTGTTCACAGATTGACCCAACGACGCCGTCAAGTACGATTGCAGTGACCACGGGATCGTCGAGACTGGAGCTTGGATCAATTGAAACGTGCCCCCTCGTCAGATTAATCACGTTTTTGCTACCCCACGTCGATGGTTGCCACTGCAAACGCCGTCACCCACGTGAACGGCGATCTGGAATGTGGACACCAAGGATGCAGACTGGCGGGAGCAGTATTATGCTATAGCAGACATTCCGCAGAGCTCGCATGGGACCTATGGTAGTAATCGAAGACACACATAGCTGTGGATCACCAGCACCCCTTCATACTTGATGTCTTCCCTGTCCTCGATGTCGTCTTCAAGCAGGATAATTCTCCTTTTCGCAAAGCCAGAACCGTGCCACAGTGATTTGAGGGGCATGATCGTGTACTCAGTGTGATGTCTTGGCCGCGAAATTCACTTAATGTGCATTCGATGGAGTCCATCTGGATCGCTGTCAGGCACCATCACCAAGTACACAAATCAGCAGCCCGCTGTTTAAGGACATTACATAACTTGTGCATGGACATCTGGTGCGACACACTTCCGAAGACGTACTAACAAACTGTCGAATGTATGATACCCAGAATCGGTCACGTACTGCATCCCAAAGACGGACCGATAAGTTATTAAGCATGTTTTGACTTTATTTTATACAATGCTATCGATGTATAGTCAGAAGCAGTGCGTGTGATGACGAATGGATCAGCCAAGGGTGTGAGGTGACATCACCATAGAAATGCTCAACACAGCTCAATGGCGACTCAAGGGAACGCAGATCATCTCATTAAACATGGAACATAAATATGTTAGTATAAATAACAGGTAATCACTAAAACTATCTGGAATATAATCATTATTAGTAAATGGGAAACTGAGGTACCAATTTCACGAAATACTTGAGAAACAAACTTCATATCTAAAGCATATGAAACGGATCCAGTGGCGTAAACTTTTATTTTTATTGAAGGTCAGATGGTACGAGGTCTGTCATTTAAAACAGAACACAGTCTTTCGTGATATGACTTGCAACACATTTGCTTTTATAAATAAGCTTTCGTGGCTGTCCACAATTGCTATAGGCACCGTCTTTTAGCGACCTAATAATGGAATTTCATTTGATGGAACATATATACATACGATCCGTTGCATGCGCCACATCTCAATCCAAGACCTGTGCATCCATCTCCTTCAAGCGTAGTTTACATGGCACTTCAATATGCGTGTTCATAAATGAATCAGTTCTGCACCCACACACGGATTCCAGTTTACAGCTTACTCGTTGCAGATAGGTCTAGGTGAAAGAGATCGTAGTTTTAAACACATGTAGACCAATCTTGTTGTTTGTGGTCATCCACCCTCAGTTCACTATCATTTCGAGCTCACATCACCTTATGCATACTACATGCAAACAACCTTCCTTACACATCTGTGGTAACGCAGTACTTGTGATACGACAAAGTTTTGCTTTCCTATTGCCCCTCTGACCAAACATTTAGTGTCTCAAAGCACCATCATTACCATTCTTCTACTACGCGCATTGTGCCTAAGAGCACATACCTTAATTCATTTACGTGTTCCTCTGTTAGGAGCCGTTTATTATTACTTTCTCACACTCTTGTCCGAATGCTATATAGACGTTTTCATACATACTGTACAGACAATTTAGAGACATCACTGCCTATTCTTAATAGATTTCATCTGTCCTCGTTTTAATGAGCAGCAGAGCTAAGAGAATCAAAATCTAATAAACTCATAAAAGTAGCAGTAAACCATGATCTCAGAGAAGGATGGAATATTTAGTAAGGGGAGCCATGCTCTCCGACGCTGTTGAAAGACCACTCAGGGATAGTTCCTTATCACTAGGACCCTGAACAGTTAAACATAATTAAGATATTCATTCTGATTAGTGAAGTCTGTCAACATTCAAAGGAATTAAATCTACTTCATTATTTAAGATAGATACAGCTAAACTGCTGCTCATTACTATGCTACCATTTTTAACCACTATCATAGCATGAGAGTGTCTTATTTTAATGCAGCACATGGATTCATAACTCACTGCATGAGCATCTTTCAATGGACATTAATTTGTGTAGAAAATAAAAGAAGATACATATCTTAAAAATTCTATCTGTTAAACTAATATTTTATGTTTGGAAAATGCTCTTATATCATTCATTGATCCACAGATAAACAAAAAATCAAAGACATTTAGCAAAGAAAAGATCCATGAATTACACATCCTCATCCTACATTTGTATATCTCATATACAAAATTGGTTCTCCTTACTTGGGAGGAGGTTGTAATCAACATCCATTCACTTACACGCAGTGGAAACAAAAAATATTTCAAAAGTACTCATTACATGCACTCTAAACTGTCTGCATATTTGGCACTCCCAGTGCACTCTTAAAACACAAACTACAGGGTGATTCAAAAAGAATACCACAACTTTAGGAATTTAAAACTCTGCAACGACAAAAGGCAGAGCTAAGCACTATCTATCGGCGAATTAAGGGAGCTATAAAGTTTCATTTACTTGTACATTTGTTCGCTTGAGGCGCTGTGATTTTATCCTTGCTCAAATGGAAACAGATGAATCTCTCGTTTCAAAGATTGTGTTTAGTGATGAAGCAACTTTCCACACTAACGGGACAGTCAACCGTCACAATGTCTGTATATGGGGCACTGAGAATCCGCGGGAAACAACTCAGTATGAACGTGACTCGCCTAAGGTGAACGTTTTCTGTGCCATTTCAGCCAATAAAGTTTTTGGTCCCTTTTTCTTCGAAGGTGCTACTGTAACTGGACTACAGTATCTGGAGATGTTAGAGAATTGGCTGTTCCCTCAGCTCGAACAAGAAGCACAACAATTCATATTTCAGCAGGATGGAGCGCCACCACATTGGCACTTATCTGTCCGTAACTACCTGAACGTCAACTACCCGAGGCGATGGATCGGCCGCCAGGCAGCCCGTGACAGAGCATTTCATCACTGGCCTCCAAGAAGCCCTGATCTTACCCCCTGCGATTTTTTCTTATGGGGTTATGTTAAGGATGTGGTGTTTCGGTCACCTCTCCCAGCCACCATTGATGATTTGAAACAAGAAATAACAGCAGCTATCCAAACTGTTACGCCTGATATGCTACAGAGAGTGTGGAACGTGTAGGAGTATCGGGTTGATATTGCTCGTGTGTCTGGAGGGGGCCATATTGAACATCTCTGAACTTGTTTTTGAGTGAAAAAAAAAACCTTTTTAAATGCTCTTTGTAATGATGTATAACAGAAGGTTATATTATGTTTCTTTCATGAAATACACATTTTTAAAGTTGTGGTATTCTTTTTGAATCACCCTGTATATTTAATAAGTTGCCCAATATTTACACATATACATACCAAAAAGATTTTTCACTCATTTAATATAGAGAATATCCTAAATAAAGGTATGCACATCTTGCTGAACATATCGCTTCAGTTCTTTTCTTGCTGAACATATCGCTTCAGTTCTTTAATTTTATTATATGGAACGTTGCCCGCTGGCTTGGCTACAGCCAGAAATGGGCTACAATAAGATGACAATTACAGCTCAATAATTTATAATGACAACACACAGCCAGTCGTTTGGCCCTAGAAATGGAGTAGGAGGTACAGCAAAATGTTTTATGGGGAATGACTTCCGTGAGTATTCGTAACTGTGGATAGTGCCTGGCCTTTCTTTGAAGATCTACAGATATTGCAATAATAGGTTAACTATGTCAGCTTGCTGTTCTGCTGTGGGATATTTCGGTTCACTGATCTTGTTACTAATGTATTTCTCGGCGTAAGGGCTGTCTAAATTACTAGGATGCTGACTCCTCAAGTGTAGAATTTCACTCCTAGCCAAACTCATTTTCAGTCCTTGAAACTGTCTGCCATGGCTAATCTCAGTTTGTAACAACTCTACAGAAATACTCACGTGTAGAATTTCAGTTCTAAGCAGCTTGATTTTCAGTCCTTTGCAGTATCCCCCATAACTGATCTTGGTTCGTCACAAGTCTGTTTAGTATTAATATGTGTGGAGAGGTCGATGGTAGTGTCTCTCTCTCTCAGGACCACAAAGCCCAAGATGTAAGGTGCTGTGAGGCCTTCTATCACTACGAACATAGACTGTACGACTTCACTCCCTAGAAAGGGGGGTTTGTATTCCTTGCATTGCGCGATTTGATGCCTATGTCTCCCTGAAATCTACAGTTATGTACTGGTAATGCCGGTACTTCACCGATTTCACTAATTTTACTGAACAAGTTAGTGGAAACGACATTCACAGCAGCTCCAGTATCCATTACTGTCAAAGTTGGTATTTTGCCAGAAGTAGCATCCATAGCACAGTCTTGCGCTGTTCAGTGTATTTACTAAAATCTGAACGCAAATCGTCTTTGATATGTATCCCAACATCATACTTCAGGAGGTGCACGTAATTATCATTACCACTTCCACTGCATTCCGTGACCAACGTCTGAGGGCGAAATGTGGTTGGTTTTAGTTTTAAAGCCTTCAATGCTGTTGGCTGGCTGTCCCAATCCACCTCATCCACATTGATTGGCGGATTCTGACTAAGCCGGTTTTGACCACGTTGGCTACTCTGCAATGGATCGGGATATTTGCAGTTCATATGTGCATTCAGTGGTCAATTATTTCCGTGAACAGGATTCCATTGGTTACTGAGGTTGTTTGTTCACAGTTTACCATAGCTAGGTAAGGATTAAAACTGCAGTCTTGTCCTCCATTTTTTGGTTTTTACTTTTAACGTTGGCACCGGAATTTTCAGACGCCCTCTTGCGTTGCATTTGTAAATTATTGCTTCTGGAAGTACACAGCTAGCATGATACTCATTCATTCAGCTGTTGTTGGTACACTTGTTGCCTACCAGTGGCGACTGGTTCACCAGTCTGCCTGTTTTCTCTATTGAGTCTTTACGTAATGTCTTCACTGTTTGTCTTGCATGTGTGAATCAGTTTCTCCCTGAGTTATATAGCAAATTTTGCGTTAAGAATTGGAAGTACTTCCGCGTGTGATATGGCAACATTCCAATCCTGTGTATAATTGAAGTATTTCTCGAAGTACTTCCGTAAACTATCTTGCTGTGGATAAAAGTGTTTGAAGTTAAAAACTTCTCTCCTGAGCCTTTTCTGTACCCGTGTGGACCTAAGCTTCGAGAGAAACACTCTTTCGAACTGATAACAAGTTTGATAAATTTCAGCAATTTCTGTCGCCCGTATGGCGGCATTGCCCTAGAGAAAGCCTGTAAATAACTGTATCTTTAGCAGATTAGACCATATTCTGGATAAAGGACGGCATATAACGACAACAGGATTTATTCCTTTTTATCAGGCGAAAATATCTGAACGGTCCTATGCTTGATTAAATTCTCCTTGAGTGAGACTGGTGAAAGATCAAATGCCACCCCCCACCCACCATAATATATGATACTTTGTTGGGTGACTGATTCTTTAACCGTTTATTTGGTTGTTGTTGGGTACCAAATTGAAGTATATTCTCATGAATGTCATTTGATGCATGGAAACTGACCTGGTATCTTGAACTATGTCTTTAAATTTGGGGAATTCTTTCCTCAGATGTTTCTCTTGAATTGAGACTGCATCATATAAAGCAGCTTAATCTTTGCCTGTAGTTGATTTAATCCGACCTCATTCAGTTATTTATCAGTTCATCTGAATTGTTATGTCCGGGTAATGCTTCATCTCTAATTTGTCGTTGAACAGCTTTAAGCTCAGATCTAATTTTTTGTGTATTTGAATATCCTTTTTAGATATCCAGGTTGTCAATTCACAAAATTCCATAATGGGAGATTTCAGGACACTCTGCTTATCGCCTAGTCCTTTAGCAATAGCGTCTTGTTTACCGCTTAATTTTTTAGCAAGTTTAATGGCAATGTCTTCCTGGTTTGATGACATTTCCATCAGTTTCTTTGAAATATTACTTAAGCCATTAAAGTATGTGTGAATTGTAAGAGCCATCACTTATATTTTTCGAAATAGTTCCACTAATGGTTCCACATACCGACATTTTAGCGTCACATTTTTATCGGCAGCACTGCGTGATTCTATGCACTCGCTGGTTGTTCAATGTTTCCACTCGCCAGATCGACAAATTCGTCGTAATTGGCATGCGCGCCAACATTATCCTGTTCATCAGATTGCATATTTATTTGTTTCTTGAACTTAGTCATGCTATGGGACAATAAAGTTAACAAAAGAAAAGCTACTGCGTTCTACACACAGTAACCAATACACTAAACTCTCGTAACAAATAATGTAAAATGAAATTCTTACCTTTAACAATGAAACATTAATACCTAAAAACAATCTCGGTTTGACCGAATTAATTGAGAGAGGTAGCAGTTCAACAGAAAATCATAAACTTATTGCTGTCTGGTATTAGCAATTAAATTATTTGTTAAAATCGGACTTAATATTTCTAAAGTTACGGCCATTCAAATTAGAAAGAGGAATCATTACTCCCGATCGTCATCTCGTTTAGATGACCTGTCTGATGATGAGTAAAAAAGTTTAAAATTGACTGCCCAAGTCACATGAACAGTTTGTGTTAGTACGAAAGCTGAACAACGTTATCAGAAGGTGAACGCTGAATCTGAATACTAAAATGGTTTATGAGGGATCGATTAACACTCCACTGCAGCGTCATCAGATATATCAAAAAACGAGTCGTTACTAAAACGTCAGTGAACTACAGATCACTTTCAAATCAAAGCAGATGTTGAAAGGAAACAGTTACCACAAATAAGGAAAGCAAATTCATGAACGCTGAATTATCGTTCAAATTATGAAAGCGACACAATAAAAATTACAATATGTTGTCAACAACTGCAAATGATACATACATAATTACTCTCACAACTTTCGGTACGAGAGTACAATGTAAAGTCAGCGTTACGACTATTTAAAATGATCTGAATACAACGAGTGAGATACACTTCATGTACTAGAAAAATTAGATACGTCTCAGCACTACACCTGTGGTTGTAGGTTATGCTGCATGATCAGTTCAGATGCGATATAGTTCATTTACGTAATGAGAGTAATAACAGTGTTTTTCAAGTCTCTAACATTTTAGTGAATTTAGTTATTTATTTATTTATTCAAACATCCAGCCGGTTGCAAATAAGCTTTTGGTGCATCGTCCTAGGTTTCGAAACCTGTAAGGGTGACGTCATCGGAATGAAATTCGGAAAAACCCTATAAAATAACACAGAATCTAAACATGATAAAAAAAATTAAGCAAGATTACAATTTTCACGACGCACAAAGCTTACTTACTTAAAATTACATTCCGTGAAACCAACGGTCAGAGTTTAGAGCAGGTATGCTCAAGCCAAAAATAAAATAAAATATGAGTCTTTGCCACGCATGCTTAGGTAGGAACAACATCAGACTGATCGGCCCAGTGGACTTACATTGCTGCCACGAAAAAATACAATTTGCTCCACCCGTCGGGCGCGGATAGTGACATGTGCCCATTTGAAACATTATAACAGAAATATTTGAAAAGAAAAACTACAGTTAATTATAAAAACAAAATACAAAATAAGAGAGCTTAATGTATTTTTGAAAATACAGAATAGTTAAGCAGACGAACTATAATTAAGAGCCATCTATTAGGCTTTATAGAAATTACTATTACGTAAAGGATAGAATAATATAGAGAAATATGTACAGATAGCTGTATAATCCAAAAATATATCTAAATGAAGGTCACCACAGCGGTAGACATCTATGAGATTCGAAGAAAATGATGTTTCGCAACTAAAGGCAGGACAATATAATAAAAAATAGAGCAATCAAAATTCCGGGGAGTTTTCGTGGTAGCCATGTACTCCACTGCGCCGATCAGTCTGATGTTCCAAGGTAGGCGTACGTTCCAAAGGCTGGAATGCGTTTTATGTTTTTTTGGCTTCAGCTGCTCTAATCTTTGATCATTGCTTTCTCGCAATGTATTTTTACATAAGTAGCCTTTGTACATATTGACAATCGTCATCCTAGTTAAAGCTTTTTGTCATATTTAATTTTCTATGTAATATGTTATGGGAGTTCTCAAATTTTCGTTCTGATGAAGACACCCTTAGAAGTGCCGAAACCTAGGTCAATGTACGAAACAGTTCTTTACAATCGGTTGGCTGTGTAATTCCTATGTTTGAAAATTATAAACGGTTGCTGAGAAATAGCCACATTTAAAACTAATTTTAGTGAAGACACTAAATGTACTCTCTAATTTCTCTTTTTCGCAGTACTTGGAACATCAGTTATTAATATTTCTTTTAGCACTTCGTGTTGGATGAAGATTCCCTCTCATACCTTAAACTACAGGAAGATTATTGTACATAATTGTAGCCATCTTATTATCTCATATTACGAATCTACTAACCTAGAAATCCCCTATCCATTAAGGGACTGTTCATGTTATGTGTCTTTGCATCACACAACATGAAATAGGAAAGCTTAAATGTGACCTCTCTCCGAAGCCCACAATAACACTGTGAGTTGTCAATTAACTCGCTGCACAGCTTTGCTCAGCCAAGACTGCTAAACCACCAAGAACAGGGCAAACATCACGTTTGTGTGAATATCTGTTCGTATCACTCCTGATTATATATGTATCACACTCCTGGCCAGCCTGTTAGCTGCACCCCATGCTATCAGTACCTGATGCTCCTCCTTCAACTCTTAGTTAATGTCTCCTCCGATTGCGAAAACATTCTGTTGACACCCACCTACATAGGAAGAAATGACCATCACAATAAAATAAGAGAAATCAGGGCTCGCACAGAAAAATTTAAGTGCTCATTTACCCGCGCGCCGTTCGAGAGTGGAACAGTAGAGAGACAGCTTGAAGGTGGTTCATTGAACCCTCTGCCAGGCACGTAATTGTGAATAGCAGAGTAATCACATAGATGTTGGTGTATATCGTCCATGAACTGATGAAACCTGGAACTCTGAACCCAACTGTTGCTGTAGCTGTTGGCTTAAACCCCTCCCCTACGTAGTAGCAAGAATTTTCTTTCCTGTCTCATTTTTTGTCGAAACTAACTCAAACCTTCTTCCGAGCAGTCTGATGCAAGCTGCTTCCATATATTTCTGGATGAAGCTCATCATCTTCTACAGCTGCTAACAGACCACACATATTATTCGACTGGACATTGATCGAGTCCTGAGAATTAACCCCTCTAAGCCCATTATCTGTTTCCTATTCCCACATCCAAGTTTCTGTTTCCTCCCTTAATGGCCCTAATTTAGGTATGGTGGCTGCACATTCTGCCTGAAAGACACAAGTTCCCACCTCTTTTTGAGCCATTTTCCCGTCTCTCTGCAAAAACATGTCCTATGAAGAACATAATTACATGCTCCTTTTTGTACTCCATTGCATTCACTCATATGAAATCAGAATTATAGTCCTCAGGTAACATACCGTAACTATCTAATGTACATGATACTATAGATATTCGGAGACTCTGGCATTAAAGAAAATTCAAAATTTAAAATCAGTTAGAAGAACAGAAGCTACGCTAGTGAAATGGCCTCTCTCAAGTGTGTATCAGTTAGCAGTTGACTTTATTTTCCTTTATGGACAACTATCAGACAATGGCTCAAGAACAAATTTTGAGCCATTAAAACTTGAAAGTTCTCTTACATTCACAACTTTCGCCCTGGCTTATTTTGCTTCTTACTTATTTGTAGACACCCAGCAAAGATGTATTTTCTATCAAGCTATCTGTCTTTTATAAGAGTACCTATCTTCAACACGTTCCATGTTATAGTAGGCAGGGAGTTCTGTGTGTCCGAAAACTGTGAGCCAATGAGATATGAGCGTGGCATATGGCCGAATGGAGGACGTTGTGGTTGAATTAAACTGGCATAGCCAGTCTTGACATCGACAGAGGCATTGTACCTTGTGTCAGGCAGGTATGATAAGATGTTATATGGTTGCGTAAGGTTTGAGTACGATTGATATCAGAGTCTGTTGTTCACTCGCAAATACTGTGCGATTAATGTGTGCTTATCTTGCGGTTCGTATTACATGAGTTGACTTTCAAGGCATAAAGAAATTTAGAGTGTGCTTTACATGTTAAGATGTTACATTTGTGCTTTTGTGAAACGTATGAGTCTCTAGGCACAATACAGAATTGTGGTTCCATTAATCCATTCAAATATTAGGCCACTTAAACTAATTGCATACCCTAGATGACCATCCTCGACGACCATGGTGGAGACATTGGAAGAGGTCCCTTTCTGACAAGGTTTTAGAGAGACTTTGCAGTGTTACTCCTTTCGCCATGATGTGAGGAGCCACTGGGAATGGCATCAAGTCACGGCTGGTAGTGACTGACAGAATTCTGACAGTATAACGGTACACCACTGATACATTAGGTCCTCATGTTCTACCTCTCAAGTGACAGTTCCATGATGAAATTTTTCAGCAGAACAATGTTCGTCCATACGCGACACGTTACTCTATGAACTGTCTGCATGAATCTGAAGTACTCCCATGGCCAGCAAGATACCTAGATCTATTCATGACAGAACATAGTGGGACCACCACGTATGTCAACTCCATCCCAGAGAGAGTATTGAGCATATCAAGGACCATCTTGCCTCAGGAAAAGATGCCACAACTTTATAGCACTGTTGGCCAATGTATCTGTGTATAAATCTAGGACTGTGGAGGGGGTGAAACGTCATACTGGTAAGTGGAAATTCACTGCAAATTTTCCAAGTTCTTTATAAATGTGATTCGATATTTTAATCATTGAAATAATATCACTTATCCTCTCAATTTGCGAAATTTCGTTTCATTTCCTCCTGTTCTTCTTCATACTTCACTTTTTTTGACAGACAGACTACTTATCATACTGTACAACCTATGGTAGCGTAAATGTGTGATATGTTCAGTAAAGATGGCAGAAATCTTGCCAGTTTCATACTTAGTAAGTTGTCCACCCCAAAGAGACTGGCTAGCTAACATTTGCTATTCACCCCAGCTTTCAATGCAAAAAAAAATTTTGCTGTGATGACTCCATGCCCCACAAAACTTTCTCCCATATGCTGTATACACTTTAGTTTTCGTAATTAGACATTAGGCCTGTCGTGAGTGGCCTAAAGCTGCCTAGGAGGCAGCAAAAGGAGCGATCTGTTTATGGGATATGTGATCAGCACGTTGGCAATCCCTCGATTCGTTACTGTCACTAGACAAATACTGGTGATTCTGCTATTTCTTTATTCAAGCAGCTACTCATTTCATCTTACTAGACTGAGTGTACCCAGCTCGAGAGCTCCCCACCTCAGAAGAACCCAAGGAGGTACAAGGAAGTGAATGAACTAATGGGCAAGTTATCAGATAATAGGCATGAAGAAAGCATAGGGTAACGATGGTTGAGTAATGAGTGTCATAAACAAATTCACATTGGTGAAATAATTATTGCAAATGGACTTAATGGTGTGAATAAAAATCTCTCGGTGTACATGCCGCGTCAATTCAGGATAAAACTCCAAGCTTTCGAACGCTACCTCCATGGTCGTCATCAGGGCTAAAACTGACTGTCGTGAACTAGCGAGGCTCCCACTTTTATATGCAAAGGACGGCTTCTGATTGGCTGGAATACGTCATAGCAACAGCGATATGGCGCGTAGTGAAGTGGTGCCCTCTACTTCCATAGATCTATATACATGTATATAGCCTTATGCAATTTTTGTGTCTATTGTTCAGTATTCGCTTAGAAGTTTCTTTATAGATGGTGAATACCACGGAGGATCCTACCCATTACGATCTGTTGTACTAGGTACATTCCTATCCAGCGCTTGGTCAATTATTATCTTAAACTTGAGCCACATTCCTTCTAAATTCTCCTACCCAGCGGTAAAGTTCCTCCTTTTGATATGACACAACTGTCTATTTGCCTAGTTAACTGAACTTTGAAATCTTTCCACTTTTTTAGTTGCACATTGCATTTTGATAATCTTTGTAGCTGTAACAGCCAACTCATGCTGACTGTTACCGATTTCAATGAGTACATCTTCAAAGAGGTAAGATTTTTTTTATCTCTAATAGATTGCTATCACGAGTAGGCTTCCGAACTACCTGTTCCAGATAATTTTCATAGAAGATTTTTGTACTGCTTTATAGAATGTCTACTGACGTCCGTCACCAATAAAATCGTAATTATATCGGTAATTCATGGCAGTATGAGGTCGAATTGAGGACTGTCCTGCAGTTTTTGGCTGTTTCTAGGGGAGAGCCCTGTGGTCAAGAGAAGGATGCAGTTATTAGTTTATCTCCACTCTTGCTAAATGATCTCACAAACCGCTTCAGTTTCTACTATGTGCATCTCAGCTTCTTGTTTACTCCTATGAATACACTTCAATATTTCCCATTAACCTGTCCTTTTGACACATGCATAACCTTAAAACTCATACTACTGTCAATTTTTTTCCAGCTTCGTGTGCCAAGTATTATGTGAACATTTTAGGGTCTCTCCAACTCTGGCATTGTATTGTGAATCCTTCGGTAGCTGATCAAGAGAATTTTACTAGTCTTATACCTGGGCGACGTTTATTCTGTTCTTACGATAGCACTTTAGAATATCCTACAGCTATTGTTATCTGAATTTTACTGAGAGTTACTGAATCACCAAAAAATCCCTATGTTCCGTCCCAAGTAGCAGAATGACCCGTTTTGGGAACCCTTCAATTGGCAACCTTTGGGCGCAAGTCTAGTAAGACAAATCCTAGCGTGTCACACAACTCTCGAAGTCTGTGGTTCAAGCCTTTCACTCGATTTAGATCCAGGGAACAGTTCTCAGTTCAGGGGATAATTCTGAATATTGTGAGCTTATTGAAATTCCAGAAGGGAACTGGTTTCCTCAACCTCTGCCAGTCTCTGGAATGATCCACATATGACTTTGAAGACAAGGCATCGTTCGTTCTAACATGCACCACAATCTGCATATGGTTGCACGCTTTTACCAAAATGGTGGTCAGAACAGTCTTTCCAATATGTAGAATGAGGCCACTGACGCCTCACAACTAGGGTTGGGATAACTTTAACGAAAACACATGGAAGGTGGACCCATATATTTCGGCATTTGTTGTTTCACAGAATACCCTGTTGCTTAACAAGAATACTATGACTAAAATTTAAAAAAACGTTGTTAAAAGAATCACAATGCCAACTACCTTTAAAAAAATTGAGCAGGCTCAATTAATTAAAACAAATTTAAAAAATTGATACCACTCAGAGTAGGGTTATTTGAGGAAGAGGGCTTCTGAGCGAGCCTGATGGAGCCATTAATAAATGGGTTTGAAACTAATATGAAATTCAGCAATTCACTAGGTACGTGTTGATGTATTTTATATATATATATAAATTTTACACACAAATGTTTTTGAAAATAAAATCAAAGTTCACTACTAATTCAATACTTATAAATTTTCTATATTTCTGTCATTTAACTGACTACTGAAAAGGGCAGGAAAAAGTGCCCATGAAAATCGTACTGAATGGCGTTTTAGTTAAATCATTAGTCTCTCTCATAAAAGTAAAATAAAATAAGACACTACGATTTTAGAGGTACGTTTGTTTCCACTAAAAATATTTTGGCAGAGGATCTGTTGTATTTGCCTTGCAGGTATAAGATATATGAGAGGATTATATTCATAGTTTTTTTTAATTAACTGCGTATTTTCTCTTCGAAGACCAAGTGATGGAGCATCTTTCCGTGCTCCAAGGGGACCAGGAGTGTGAGGTGGATAGCGAAATCCATCTGTATTAAGAAGTAATGAAGGTGAAATACGACCACATGAAGACTGCAGTTCTATCTTTATTTTCCTTACCAGTATGTAAGTCGAAGCATGATTCTGTGGAGCTTCAGAAGACAAAACACTCTAAAATTTACATACTTGTAAGCATATCATGTAGTCGATAGTTGTACCTCGCATGTGGCTTTACAAAAAATGAGAAATCATTTATCGTTCCTTTCCCCAGTTCTGTCGTTTTAATCTTCTGCATCATATATCAAAACATTCACTCTACCAAACCGTGAAGAATAACCAACAGTGAAAATTATATAAGGATTCAAAAAGGAATCGATCAAATCCCAAAAAATTACAACTAATGGAAATGAACAGTTTGTTTCTAATAAAATGAGAGTATCTTCAAACAAGTTTGATTTGAGTAAGAAGCTCCGACACATTTTTCACAGTTGCATGTTAATGAAGAGGTCATCAACGCTCTGCACCTAGTTAATAAACTAAAAGATCTAAATTATCCGGCTGAGATAGGCGTCGCGCTCATGAAACACTATAACATGCTATAGAACTTAAAAAAAGAAACAGAAACTGTTTATACTTCAGGTTGTGTCAGGGTATTCCTGAAAGGTTCCAGGGAAAACCCTAAATTTTCTCGGCATTTTTGCCCTAAACGAATAGTAAACAGTAAGTTTATTGTTTGCATTTTTAAAGTTAATGCAGGAATATGGTATTAACAGTTAAGACGAAAGTAAAAAGAAAAGGTATTCCGTCAATAAGCTACTTATGAACAATAATTCTGAAGTAAAAAGTAAGTAGCATTTGATCTCATTTTACATTTTTTTAAATGGAAAGGCACCAATTCCCCCATGCCTACTAACCCAAGAGCACGCACGACTCATTTCTTTGTCCCAAACTGTTTTATATTTCGGGCAACCCCAGCTGTTGAAAGGCGCGATGTTAGGAAGAACTCCGCTTACAGCTGGCAGAATTGATGTTCCGCCAGCCACGTAGTCTCTCTTTGTCGCTCGTGCGGGCTGCTTTTTCCTTGTCCTGCACGGTGAGCTGTCCTGCTGTCACACTGGTAAGACACTGCCACCTGATTCTTTGCACATACACTCCTGGAAATGGAAAAAAGAACACATTGACACCGGTGTGTCAGACCCACCATACTTGCTCCGAACACTGCGAGAGGGCTGTACAAGCAATGATCACACGCACGGCACAGCGGACACACCAGGAACCGCGGTGTTGGCCGTCGAATGGCGCTAGCTGCGCAGCATTTGTGCACCGCCGCCGTCAGTGTCAACCAGTTTGCCGTGGCATACGGAGCTCCATCGCAGTCTTTAACACTGGTAGCAAGCCGCGACAGCGTGGACGTGAACCGTATGTGCAGTTGACGGACTTTGAGCGAGGGCGTATAGTGGGCATGCGGGAGGCCGGGTGGACGTACTGCCGAATTGCTCAACACGTGGGGCGTGAGGTCTCCACAGTACATCGATGTTGTCGCCAGTGGTCGGCGGAGGGTGCACGTGCCCGTCGACCTGGGACCGGACCGCAGCGACGCACGGATGCACGCCAAGACCGTAGGATCCTACGCAGTGCCGTAGGGGACCGCACCGCCACTTCCCAGCAAATTAGGGACACTGTTGCTCCTGGGGTATCGGCGAGGACCATTCGCAACCGTCTCCATGAAGCTGGGCTACGGTCCCGCACACCGTTAGGCCGTCTTCCGCTCACGCCCCAACATCGCGCAGCCCGCCTCCAGTGGTGTCGCGACAGGCGTGAATGGAGGGACGAATGGAGACGTGTCGTCTTCAGCGATGAGAGTCACTTCTGCCTTGGTGCCAATGATGGTCGTATGCGTGTTTGGCGCCGTGCAAGTGAGCGCCACAATCAGGACTGCATACGACCGAGGCACACAGGGCCAACACCCGGCATCATGGTGTGGGGAGCGATCTCCTACACTGGCCGTACACCACTGGTGATCGTCGAGGGGACACTGAATAGTGCACGGTACATCAAAACCGTCATCGAACCCATCGTTCTACCATTCCTAGACCGGCAAGGGAACTTGCTGTTCCAACAGGACAATGCACGTCCGCATGTATCCCGTGCCACCCAACGTGCTCTAGAAGGTGTAAGTCAACTACCCTGGCCAGCAAGATCTCCGGATCTGTCCCCCATTGAGCATGTTTGGGACTGGATGAAGCGTCGTCTCACGCGGTCTGCACGTCCAGCACGAACGCTGGTCCAACTGAGGCGCCAGGTGGAAATGGCATGGCAAGCCGTTCCACAGGACTACATCCAGCATGTCTACGATCGTCTCCATGGGAGAATAGCAGCCTACATTGCTGCGAAAGGTGGATATACACTGTACTAGTGCCGACATTGTGCATGCTCTGTTGCCTGTGTCTATGTGCCTGTGGTTCTGTCAGTGTGATCATGTGATGTATCTGACCCCAGGAATGTGTCAATAAAGTTTCCCCTTCCTGGGACAATGAATTCACGGTGTTCTTATTTCAATTTCCAGGAGTGTAGTAATTTGCATGTGCCGTGACTAATCATGTTAGCAGTTTAATTCTTTATCGCCAATCCGGCCTCTTTTTCGTAAAAAAAAAAAAAAAAAAAAAAAAAAAATTGGTCATCCGCTCACTATAAAATATTTTCTTTTTTTCTTTTTAGATGCAGGCAAATTTTAAAAAATGTGACACGTCTTCTTTACCTTACGCTCGCCATAATATGGATGAGATTCTCTGAATATTAAATTTTGACTAGGAGCAATGGGTATGTCTATGATCTTTCAACGTTGTGAGTATATTTTAGACATTATTTTGTTAATTTTAATAACCAAAAAACGTGATGACACTGTACCTCGCTTTTTATCATGTACGTACACTTGATGATGCAGATTAAAGCCACAAAACCGGTCGTCTTTTGATAAACAACAATTTTGCCAGCTGTAAGCAAAGTTGTTCCTAACACCATTTCATTTCTTTGTGCAAAGAAACGAAACTAAGGTGTACTACAAATAAAAATAAGAGACTCCCTAAGTGTCATGTGCAATGCGAAAATCGCCAAGTTTTACGTAAACCTCTTTATACTACAATTTAAAAGAATGAGTCAAAGTTATCTTCAAACTAGTCAAATAAAGAAGATGAAACTTAAAATATCTAAAAAAAGAAAGAATAATATTTGCTCCTTTGGATTCATCAAATAAAAAAAAAATAACACTTCGCCTTGTGATTAGTATTTGGATCAGAACGACGAAGAGATGAGCAGATTTCTCTTTTCGTTGCTTGAAAAATTCGTGTGTATTACGTATAACTTAATTTTATGTAAGTTATATAACCATGAAAAAGCTGGATTGGGACGAGGAACGAATGACTACACATAAAAGAACGTAGCGGAATGAACGAAACCGGCATAAGTGACTGGTGATCGACCTTTCCTTAGAAGTCGTTTCTCGATTTCCCCATTCACTTAACTGAACCGTTCCCTTGGATCCGTTCATTTGTGAACGACCCACTTGTAATGGTAACTGAGCCGTGGTGGCTTCAATCTTGGCGGCATGGCACACGGCTGGTGCCACTACCGACTAGCGTTGGTGATATCGATTGCGAGCTAAGGTCTTTGGTCGAGGCTTGTGTTGTTGGCTGGGAAAGTCATTTGGTTGGAGGGCAGGTGACTGGCAAGTTGTGGCTTTTGGGGGACTCTGGCTGCCCGATATGGCCCCGAGAAGCCGTGGATGGTAAAATCGGTTGGGCTCAAGCATCCCCTACTCGCTTAAGGATTGGCAGCGGACGTCGCGTGCAACCTGGTCGGCGAGTTCCAGGCCTACTCTACAAGCATAAATTTTACAGCACCTCGAAGACTGCCTGTACGGGTTGGAGGCAACAACACCCCAGCTGGAATCCTGAAAGTCACGGCTCCTTCACATCTGAACGGAGTTAAGTCTTGTTTTGTTATATTTTGGGTACTTGATACTGCAAGGCCATACCTGCGTTAATGTGGAATTATACCTGAAATATTAACGCGCCTATGAGTGATTGTGTTTTTATGATTATCAGTCATTGAAACTGATTGCAATTTGTTTTCCACGCCATATTCCGTGCAAGTGTACAAGTATTCTCTGTCATAAATTCAATGGACAGAATTAAATTTGTACCATAATCTGTGTTGGAGGCAAAGCACCATTTGTAGATGAGTATGCCTGTATCATTGTACCAGCAGGTGCTGATATTTCCACTTCTAAATAAGAAGAAAATTTAACGATTGTTAAGCTTGTAACTCGTGTGGGTAGTCGCGTGAGCGATTAGCTGAGATTTTCAGCATCTTAAGCATTCTCGTCTGTAGCCTTATTTGTGCAGATTACTTGTCCCTTTTGATGTGTGTTGGTAGGGTAGCTTCGGCAGCGGACGATGTGTTGCCGGCCGGCCGCGGTGATCTCGCGGTTCTAGGCGCACAGTCCGGAACCGCACGACTGTTACGGTCGTAGGTTCGAATCCTGCCTCGGGCATGGATGTGTGTGATGTCCTTAGGTTAGTTAGGTTTAAGTAGTTCTAAGTTCTAGGGGACTGATGACCACAGCTGTTAAGTCCCATAGTGCTCAGAGCCATTTCGATGTGTTGCTGTTTCCTGGACCTGGAGCAGAGAGGTGTTTACTTCTGCCGTGGCGACACTTCTCGCGTTTGGGTTGGCCACGAAACTAGTGTCTCTACCAGGCGTGTCGTGGTGGTTCAATTTAACTAAAGTTGATCGTTTGATGCATGCAACGGCTGTGTGTCGCAGGTGAATTGTAAACTAGTAGACTGCCCTATTTGGTGAATTTAATAAGCTCTTGAGGTTTAAAGCGTGTTTTGCAAGACTGGAGCTCCTTGCTATACCTGCTCTTTAATTACTCATGTAAACTTTGCACCCTTATTACTACTTCTGAGCACGTTATGTTTAATGACTTATCAATATAAATTGTTGAGCCATTCCACAGTCATTAGCTGTTGTTGTTGTGGTCTTCAGTCCTGAGACTGGTTTGATGCAGCTCTCCATGCTACTCTATCCTGTGCAAGCTTTTTCATCTCTCAGTACCTACTGCAACCTACATCCTTCTGAATCTGCTTAAGTGTATTCATCTCTTTGTCTCCCTCTACGATTTTTACCCTCCACGCTGCCCTTCAATACTAAATTGGTGATCCCTTGATGCCTCAGAACATGACCTACCAACCGATCCCTTCTTCTGGTCAAGTTGTGCCACAAACTTCTCTTCTCCCCAATCCTATTAAATACTTCCTCATTAGTTATGTGATCTACCCATCTAATCTTCAGCATTCTTCTGTAGCACCACATTTCGAAAGCTTCTATTCTCTTCTTGTCCAAACTATTTATCGTCCATGTTTCACTTCCATACATGGCTACACTCCATACGAATACTTTCAGAAATGACTGCCTGACACTTAAATCAATACTGGATGTTAACAAATTTCTCTTCTTCAGAAACGCTTTCCTTGCCATTGCCTGCCTGCATTTTATATCCCCTCTACTTCGACCATCAGTTATTTTGCTCCCCAAATCGCAAAACTCCTTTACTACTTTAAGCGCCTCATTTCCTAATCTAATTCCCTCAGCATCACCCGACTTAATTAGACTACATTCCATTATCCTTGTTTTGCTTTTGTTGATGTTCATCTTACATCCTCCTTTCAAGACACTGTCCATTCCATTCAACTGCTCTTCCAAGTCCTTTGCTGTCTCTGACAGAATTACAATGTCATCGGCGAACCTCAAAGTTTTTATTTCTTCTCCATGAATTTTAATACCTACTCCGAATTTTTCTTTTGTTTCCTTTACTGCTTGCTCAATATACAGATTGAACAACATCGGGGAGAGGCTACAACCCTGTCTTACTCCCTTCCCAACCACTGCTTCCCTTTCATGTCCCTCGACTCTTATAACTGCCATCTGGTTTCTGTACAAATTGTAAATAGCCTTTCGCTCCCTGTATTTTACCCCTGCCACCTTTAGAATTTGAAAGAGAGTATTCCAGTCAACATTGTCAAAAGCTTTCTCTAAGTCCACAAATGCTAGAAACGTAGGTTTGCGTTTCCTTAATCTTTCTTCTAAGATAAGTCGTAAGGTCAGTATTGCCTCACGTGTTCCAGTGTTTCTACGGAATCCAAACTGATCTTCCCCGAGGTTGGCTTCTACTAGTTTTTCCATTCGTCTGTAAAGAATTCGTGTTAGTATTTTGCAGCTGTGACTTATTAAGCTGATAGTTCGGTAATTTTCACATCTGTCAACACCTGCTTTCTTTGGGATTGGAATTATTATATTCTTCTTGAAGTCTGAGGGTATTTCACCTGTTTCATACATCTTGCTCACCAGATGGTAGAGTTTTGTCAGGACTGGCTCTCCCACGGCCGTCAGTAGTTCCAATGGAATATTGTCTACTCCGGGGGCCTTGTTTCGACTCAGGTCTTTCAGTGCTCTGTCAAACTCTTCACGCAGTATCATATCTCCCATTTCATCTTCATCCACATCCTCTTCCATTTCCATAATATTGTCAAGTACATCGCCCTTGTATAGACCCTCTATATACTCCTTCCACCTTTCTGCTTTCCCTTCTTTGCTTAGAACTGGGTTTCCATCTGAGCTCTTGATATTCATACAAGTCGTTCTCTTATCTCCAAAGGTCTCTTTAATTTTCCTGTAGGCGGTATCTATCTTACCCCTAGTGAGATAGGCCTCTACATCCTTACATTTGTCCTCTAGCCATCCCTGCTTAGCCATTTTGCACTTCCTGTCGATCTCATTTTTGAGACGTTTGTATTCCTTTTTTCCTGTTTCACTTACTGCAATTTTATATTTTCTCCTTTCATCAATTAAATTCAATATTTCTTCTGTTACCCAAGGATTTCTACTAGCCCTCGTCTTTTTTCCTACTTGATCCTCTGCTGCCTTCACTACTTCATCCCTCAAAGCTACCCATTCTTCTTCTACTGTATTTATTTCCCCCATTCCTGTCAATTGCTCCCTTATGCTCTCCCTGAATCTCTGTACAACCTCTGGTTCTTTTAGTTTATCCAGGTCCCATCTCCTTAAATTCCCACCTTTTTGCAGTTTCTTCAGTTTTAATCTACAGGTCATAACCAATAGATTGTGGTCAGAGTCCACATCTGCCCCTGGAAATGTCTTACAATTTAAAACCTGGTTCCTAAATCTCTGTTTTACCATTATATAATCTATCTGATACCTTTTAGTATCTCCAGGGTTCTTCCATGTATACAACCTTCTTTCATGATTCTTAAACCAAGTGTTAGTTATGATTATGTTGTGCTCTGTGCAAAATTCGACCAGGCGGCTTCCTCTTTCATTTCTGTCCCCCAATCCATATTCACCTACTATGTTTCCTTCTCTCCCTTTTCCTACACTCGAATTCCAGTCACCCATGACTATTAAATTTTCGTCTCCCTTCACGATCTGAATAATTTCTTTTATTTCATCATACATTTCTTCAATTTCTTCGTCATCTGCAGAGATAGTTGGCATATAAACTTGTACTACTGTAGTAGGCGTGGGCTTCGTATCTATCTTGGCCACAATAATGCGTTCACTATGCTGTTTGTAGTAGCTTACCCGCATTCCTATTTTCCTGTTCATTATTAAACCTACTCCTGCGTTACCCCTATTTGATTTTGTGTTTATAACCCTGTAGTCACCTGACCAAAAGTCTTGTTCCTCCTGCCACCGAAATTCACTAATTCCCACTATATCTAACTTCAACCTATCCATTTCCCTTTTTAAATTTTCTAACCTACCTGCCCGATTAAGGGATCTGACATTCCACGCTCCGATCCGTAGAACGCCAGTTTTCTTTCTCCTGATAACGACATCCTCTTGAGTAGTCCCCGCCCGGAGATCCGAATGGGGGACTATTTTACCTCCGGAATATTTTACCCAAGAGGACGCCATCATCATGTAATCATACAGTAAAGCTGCATGCCCTCGGGAAAAATTACGGCTGTAGTTTCCCCTTGCTTTCAACCGTTCGCAGTATCAGCACAGCAAGGCCGTTTTGGTTATTGTTACAAGGCCAGATCAGTCAATCATCCAGACTGTTGCCCTTGCAACTACTGAAAAGGCTGCTGCCCCTCTTCAGGAACCACACGTTTGTCTGGCCTCTCAACAGATACCCCTCCGTTGTGGTTGCACCTACGGTACGGCTATCTGTATCGCTGAGGCACGCAAGCCTCCCCACCAACGGCAAGGTCCATGGTTCATGGGGGGGAGTCATTAGCTACCTCCTCTATTTGTGAAACTTGCCTGCTTGTTCCTCGTTGGTTATGGTAGCTGACTGCTGTAGTTCTCAGCTTACCTTGAATTTTGAGAATTTTTTATTAAAGAGCATTGCCAACGTTTCTGCTCCTGTGTTCTAGTTGTGAATCACATTTAAACAGCGTGTTTCCCAACTTATCTTGTGTTTTGGGCAATTGTATTTTTTTGTTGAAGGTCATTGTCAACGTTTCTGCTAGTGGAAGTCACATTTAAATTGCATGTCCTTCCAGCTTATCTTGTATTTTAGGCAACTGTATATTTATTTAAGGGTTATTATCAATGTTTTGTTGGTATGTACAAGTTTGGAGTCACATTTAAATTCTGTACCTTCCCAATCTGATCTGTGTTTTGGGGGACTGGGTATTTTATTGCTTAAGGGATTGTTATTAAGGTTTATACATTGTTAAGCGATTTCAAATAGCCCGAGCCAGTGATGTGACTCGTGATCCTTTCTGTATTTTGGATGGGCGTTATGAACGTGTGTAACTTATAACCAAAGCTTGGAAATTATTAGTACTTTTAGTGGCTGCCATTGTAATTTATTATGATGATAAAATATGTTGTTGAACCTGCTTGCAGCCACGCCTAGTTAATGTGACTTCTTTCTTGTTTTGGGAACATGTTTCATACATGATTCCAGAAATGAACCTCGGGGATCATTTCAACTAATGGCTGATCAAAAATGGGTTATCTTTTTCGATTGTAAAGATCTTCAGAGCAACAATTTGTGCTACGTTGTCAAAGTTTTAAAAACAAGTATTGTTTCCTTTCAATTTTGAACTTGAGATGGTCTCCAGGCACACTTATGCAGTTGCCTCCGTTGCTAATAGAAATCTTATAATTTTAGTTTCTATTTCTCAGCTCCGGTGTCGGTACGGTACTTTGATGCGCAATTAATTCATACACCCTTACACTAAAATAAGAAAATTACTGATGCTGGTTTCTCAGATGAGAATTTCCTTTCAGTTATTTCATGATTATCTCCACGCAAGACACTGTACTTGCTACAGTTACGAACTTCCCTCATAAGTGAATGACGGTGGAGGTGGGTCGCGCTGTGTCGTAAATAGCTTCCGGAATCCGACAATCCGTACAGCTTACTCTGGTGTGTCTCCACTTGGCTTGCAGGCATTGTATGGTCAAGTCAGCTGACTAATGGGACGCTTTCTAAGGACGCATTCAGGTAAGGAGTTCGAAGTATACAACCTGTCTACATAAGGCAATCAGTGATTTTATTATGCAGAAGTAACAGCTGAACGTATCTAATACTTTTTTCTGGAATTTATCTAAATTTCATTTAATATGCACAATTAGATAAAAAATGAAAGGAGAAAGAGTAAAAATGAACGGTTCCCAAAAAGGATCCTCACCATTCACATGCAATGCACAACATGATCATTCCTACCCCTTGCTGTCAATTCCCCAAGGGTTCCTATTATTGGTCGTAAGGTCCACTCACCTAAGCTTAAGAGATTCCTACCATTTCGTACTTGCTTCCCCTGCCAAGAGACACATCAGTTTTCCCAGCAGCTGAATTGTTTTCTGAAAGGTCCTAATGTTGGTAAGTAAGTATGGAGTGAAGACTGAGATGCGAAGAACAGAATTTTTGTCATCTTCAAACATCGTCTACCGGGTCTACGAAAATTTACTGTTCTAACTCCAAGTATTTCTAGCTGTATGCCAAATTTAAACGAACGCAAAATCCCCAAGTTTGATGATGTTTTACAGAAGCTCGTAGTTTAGAGCGGATTTCAATGCGAGATATTTATTATAGTTTCCACAACGAAACTTTGTCTCAAAACCTGTCACAAAATCCAAAGAGATTCTGCTCCTATGTAAAGTTTGCTAGCGGTAAGACACAATCATTGCCTTCTCTGTGCGACAGCAAAGGAAATACTATCGATAATAAAGCTGCTAAAGAGGAGTTACTAAACACAGCTTTCCGAAATTCCTTCACCAAAGAAGACGAAGTAAATACTCCAGAATTCAAATCAGGAACTGCTAGCATGAGTAACTTAGAAGTAAATATCCTCAGAGTAGTGAAGAATCATTTAATAAAAGCAAGTCTTCAGGCCAAGACTGTATACCAATCAGCTTCCTTTCAGAGTATGCAGATGCAATAGCTCGTGTTATGTCATATACAGCCGCTCGCTAGACGAAAGATAGTACCCAAACAAGGGAAAGTTGCACAGATCACATCAATATTCAAGAAAGGCAGTACGAGTAATCCACTAAATTACAGGCCCATATCATTAACGTCGATATGTAGCAGGGTTTTGAAACATACATTGTGTTCGAACATCATGAATTACCTCGAAGAGAGCGGTCTTTTGACGCACAGTCAACATGTAGTTAGAAAACGTCGTTCGTGTGGAACACAACTAGCTCTTTACTCACACGAAGTGTTGAGTGTTATTGATAAGGGTTTGCAAACCGCTTCCGTATTTATAGATTTCCACAAGGCTTTTGACATTCTACTCCGCATGCAGCTTATGGAATATAGTCTGAGTTATGCGACTGGATTCATGATTTCCTGTCAGAGGGGTCACTGATTGTAGTAACTGACGGAAAGTCACCGATTAAAACACAAGCGACTTCTGGCCTTCTCCGAGCTGGTGGTGTTATAGGCCCTCTGCTGTTGCTTATCTATGTAAACGATTTAGAAGACAATCAGAGCAGCAGTCTTAGGGTGGTTGCAGGTGTTGTGGTCATTTACCGTGTAATAGTCATCAGAAGATCAAAACAAATTGCAAAACGATTTAGAAAAGATATCTGTATAATGCGAAAATTGGTAATTGACCCTAAATAATGAATAGTATGTCATCCACACGAGTGCTAAAAAGAATACATTACACTTCGGTTACACCAATCTTAACACCGTAAATTCAACTAAATGCCTAAGAATTGCAATTACGAACAAATTAAACTGGAAGGAACACATAGAAAATGTTCTGGGGAAGGCGAATCAAAGACTGCGAGTTATTGGCAGAACACTTACAAGATGCTATAGACGTACTTGAGAGACTGCCTGTACTACGCTTGTCCGTCCCGTCTTGGAGTACTGCTGCCCGGTGTGGGTTCCTTACCAAATAGTATTAACGGAGCACATCGAGGAAGTTCAAAGAAGGGCAGCACATTTTGTACTATCGAGAGATAGGGGAGAGAATGTCACGGACTTAATAAAGGATTTGGGCAGGACATCATTAAAACACAGGTGTTTCTCGTTGCCGTGGGGTCTTCTGCCGAAATTTCAGTCACAAACCTTCTCCTCCAATGCGAAAATATTTTGTTGACGCCTAACAACGTTGGGAGAAACGATCATCATAATAAGAGCTCGCACAGTAAGACATGTGTGTTCGTTTTTTCCGCGCGCTCTTCGAGAGTGGAATAATAGAGAATTATAGTTAAAGTGGTTCGATGAACCGTCTGCCAGGCACTTAAGTGTGATTTACAGAGTATCCATGTCAATGTAGATGTGGATGTACATTGTTGTTGCTAATATAGAAATGTGTAAAAAAAGGTAAAGCCATAAACTCGGGACCAAATTTGTGTTCGGTCGTATGGTAAACTGCAATTAAACAGTTCAGTAGTAAAGTCCCGTGACATTTCCAGTTTGATCTTCGCTACCAGAGCATTACGCTAAGCCCGGTCCATGGATATTGCTGCTCTTTGTTTAGACGGGAAGGTTTTGGCGTCAGCAGCCATGAGCGACAGAAGTCCTGACGTCTTGCGCATTGCTGCAAATGACAATGGAATGTATTTACAACGATATGTGGGATTGGTTTCAACAACCTATGATCCAAGAAAACATGGCAGAACGTTAAGGGAATTTCATTAAAACTTGCCGGAGAAATTATGAATATTTTGGCAGACCACTGAGACCACGTATTGTTTAGTGTACTGAACGCGACATAGACTTGCTTCCTCGCTGAATAACGTGCTTTCAACGATTGCGTAAACTGTGTGTTTAGAGTCCAGTAAGTGTAGTCTAAGGATGTGTTTTCTATAAAATGACTCCTTCTTGATTATGCTCACATATTTAATGACTTTATTTATACACTACTGGCCATTAAAATTGCTACACCAAGAAGAAATGCAAATGATAAACGGGTGTTCATTGGACAAATATATTATACTAGAACTGACATGTGATTACATTTTCACGCAATTTGGGTGCAAAGATCCTGAGAAGTCAGTACCCAGAACAACCATCTCTGGCCGTTATATCGGCCTTGATACGCCTGGGCATTGAGTTGCTTGAGAGCTTGGATGGCTTGTACAGGTACTGCTGTCAATGCAGCTTCAACACGATACCACAGTTCATCAAGAGTAGTGACTGGCGTATTGTGACGAGCCAGTTGCTCGGTCACCATTGACCAGACGTTTTCAGTTGGTGAGAGATGTGGAGAATGTGCTGGGCAGGGCAGTGGTCGAACATTTTCTGTATCCAGAAAGGCCCGTACAAGACCTACAAAATGCGGTCGTGCATTAGCCTGCTGAAATGTAGGGTTTCTCAGGGATCGAATGAAGGGTAGAGCCACGGGTCGTAACACATCTGAAATGTAACGTCCACTGTTCAAAGTGCCGTCAAGTGAACAAGAGGTGACAGAGACGTGTAACCAATGGCACACCATACCATCACGCCGGGTGTTACGCCAGTATGGCGACGACGAATACACGCTTCCAATGTGCGTTCACCGCGATGTCGCCAAACACGGATGCGACCATTGTGATGCTGTAAACAGAATCTGGATTCATCCGAAAAAAGACGTTTTGCCATTCGTGCACCCAGGTTGGTCGTCGAGTAAACCATCGCAGGCGCTCCTGTCTGTGATGCAGATTCAAGGGTAACCCCAGCCGTGGTCTCCGAACTGATAGTCCGTGCTGCTGCAACCGTCGTCGAACTGTTCGTGCAGATGGTTGTTGTCTTGCAAACGTCCCCATCTGTTGACTTAAGGATCGAGACGTGGTTGCACGATCCGTAACAGCCATGCGGATAAGATGCCCGTCATCTCGACTGCTAGTGATAGGAGGCCGTTGTGATCCAGCACGGCGTTCCGTATTACCCTCCTGAACCCACCGATTCCATATTCTGCTAACAGTCAGTGGATCTCGACCAACGCGAGCAGCAACGTCGCGATACGATAAACCGCAATCGCGATAGGCTACAACCCGACCTTTATCAAAGTCGGAAACGTGATGGTACGCATTTCTCCTCCTTACACGAGGCGTCACAACAACGTTTCACTAGGTAACGCCGGTCAACTGACGTTTGTGTATGAGAAATAGGTTGGAAACGTTCCTCATGTCAGCACGTTGTAGGTGTCACCACCGGCGCCAACCTTGTGTGAATGCTCTGAAAAGCTAATCATTTGCATATCACAGCATCTTCTTCGTGTCGGTTAAATTTCGCGTCTGTAGCACGTCATCTTCGTGGTGTAGCAATTTTAATGGCCAGTAGTGTATATGGGTGCGAAGCAAATTTCAGGTCTTTACTTTCGCATTCTTTTTTATAAATACTGCTACTGGAACAATAAGTAATGAAGACAAACATGAGAAATAAAGAAAATGTGTTAGATATATGGATGAAGTTATGCTAGAACTACGTAGGACCAAGAAAGGCGTAATAATAGTTCAAGCGCTGCAAGTAACAGGTCATTTCCGGTTAAATAGGAAGATATTGACAGTGTTTTCACAGTCATCAATTTTGAGTGCTACAAATTTTGATTTTACGTATATAAAGTAAAGTGGGGAGTGAAAATTTGTACCAAGGCCGGGAATCGAACCTAGGTCCCCTGCTTATTAGGCAGGACGCAAAGCCACCTTGGCACAGCGGTTCACACAACTGCATGGATTACCCTGGCACAGCTTACTCCTCGGTCCAAATTCTCATTGCGGTCCCAGTCTACTTTAGATACCCTCTTACACACGAACAGAAGTACCGAGGCTCTCCATGTTCTGGAATATCATCTCAACATTGGACATAAATGGGGGATCCAGCCTGAAACCCAGGTTGAGATAGTCAAGCAAAATGAGTTGACACAATTTCAGAGACTTGACTGATCTCATAGAGATACATAGACTGAAGGGTAATCCGTGCAGCAAGGTGATTTCGTGGCTAACGCACCTGCCTAATAAGCAGGAGACCTCGGTTCACACAAATTCTTAGTTGCCGCTACATTATACACACACAAAATCATATCTGTAAGAGACCACTTAAGTCTTCGAAACTACGTCATTTCATTTGCATTATTAATTAGAGAGCTAAATAAAGAGGGAATCTGAGTTCGTTGTATTTCTTAAGAACAGTAGCGACCAGAAACACGATCACTTACTTTATAGACTGTTAGACGTAATCAGTGAAGTGTTTTTATATGCTTCAGACAAATTGCAGGTTTTGTTTGAATTGTTGACAGTTTACAATGATTATTAATGCTAGGTTTTATGCATTTAGTCCGGGATGCTGTGCTTTGTTGTTTGTTAAATATAAACTGTTGCCTTATAAAATTTTATGGGTCTTGAGGCAGTAATATTATCGGTTGCAAGAGCACAAAATATAGTAATTTCTTCATCCAGTGATAATTTTTCAAACATGTGGCGTTTGTGAGCTTAATATAATAACACACAGAAGCCATATACATAGTGGATCACCTGAAACTTGCACCGGAAATATTGTGGAAATGGAAAGTTCTACTGAAGTGCGGTTTTCACGGAATGGATTGTTAGTCAGGAGCTTCTATTGTTAGCAAACTGAAAGAGCGTAATAATACTTAGAAAGTGTATTTTTTATGTAAACGTACACCTTCCTAAATATAACAGTGCTACTGACACTGACAAACTAAATGTAGGGTAAATTAGAATGTCGGTGGTGTTTGTTGCAGGATTCCAGTGCGAGTCGTTTACGAGTTATCGTAGTTTGAGACGTTACCACACCAACACTTGTACAATACCTGTGGTAGCACACACTAAAAAACAGCACAAGTGCATACACTAATGATGTGGATTCCGACCAGCAACGACACAACTGTGACAGGTTGTGTTCAAAATAACAACCGGCAGCGTCATTACACGCTTCCAGTCTGGTATGGAACGACTGCTGCACGCCTGCTGGCATTTCAGCAGAAATGGCCGAGCAGGTTGCAGGAATATGTCGTTGCACACCACCGGCTGTAATTGGTATGTCCTTGTAGACAGAGACTTTCAGCTTTCCCCACAGGAAATGTATACAGGCTTCAGATCCGAGAAATAGGCGGGCCGAGGTACAGGTCCTCTGAGTCGAATCCTACTATTTGGAAACAATTCGTGAAGACATGCTGTTGTACTTCGTGCACTATGGGATGGGCAGCCGTCGTGTTGGTACCACAAGCTCCGCCTAGTCTGCAGAGGAACGTCTTTTGGCATACACGGAACATGATCTGTTAGGAGGCTGCGATACTTATGCGCGTTCCGTGTTCCGTCGTCGAAAACGAGCCTATGAAGTGATGGTTCATTATCCGACACCACACGTTTACACTCCACTGACGCTGACGTTCGTTCTTGACAAAGCCGACGGGAGTTCCAAATAGACCAATAGTGAATGTTTCGGTGGTTTTTCTGACTTCGTCACAAAACAAAATACATGGTAGAACTAAAGTATCTTATCTAAAAGCCCATGTACAGAAGTTAACAAGATTCTCATAACCGCTTCCATGCAGCACTTGATGGAGATGTATGTGTTAGGGATGGAACTTATGTCGCTGGAGAATGCGTCGGCCACTTGCCTGACTCATGCCTTTTTCTCTTACGGCTTTGCGGGAGCCAATGTCCGGATCAACTGCAACAGCAGCGAGAACATTAATTTCCCCCTCGTCGTCATTCGTTTCCTTCAATTTGTCTAGATGCTTCATTACCATTTTCACGTAACTGGTTGAATTGCGGAGATGTTTGACGTCTGTTGAAATATCTTGCCTCATGCACCGTACAAAAACAAACTGCATTCATCCTACTCTCTCGACACACCATGAGCAAGTCGGCTTTTTCAGCATTGGCAAATCCCATCGTCCACTGACAACCTGCTACTTAGTATGTCACACACTAATTCACTGTCAAGGTGCATTGCACTCAAGGATCACATAAGCATATTGTAAGCAAACATAATAACATCGTGCCAAGCCACTACACAGGTTGAATGGCACAATCAAGTGCCGGAGTGGAAACCTTTCAAAATACGATATCTCGTAAACGGTCGCACTATAATCTTCTAACAAACACTACTGACATTCTAATTTACCTAACTTTTCTATTCATGTCAATAGGCATTGTTCCATTTAAAGAAGTGTGTTTGTACAAAGAATACAATTTTTAAGTATTATTACAGTGTGTTTATTGGCTAACATTATCAGCCTCTGTCTACCAAACCGGTCTGTGAAAACAGTACATCAATAGAAGTTTCGATTTCCGCAATATCTGTGGTACAAGTATAGATGATTCACCCTACATACAGATAAATAATTGTATATAGATGTGTCTAACGAGGATAGGACAGGTAGTCATCCGTTGCTTCTTTGAAGGAACCATCTAGGCATTTACCTGAACTGACTGAAAAAAATTAGAAGAAACCTAAAACAGTATGGCCAGACAGAGCACGAATCGCCATCCTTCCAAATCTGAGACACTCATTTACTTTATAGTAACTGTACTACACTCTGCTGTTTATGAACACTTGTAACAAGTCAGGTTCATAACATGAAGTCTTACGCAGTACATTTAGTGTCTCAGCTCTTTCCACTGCACTCACTACACTCATTTTCAGACGACTTCAGAAACAAAACTCTACTACGTATCCGTGACTTCCCTGGTGCCTGTAAAGAACAGAGTCTGCAGTCTTTCATCGTGAGTGAAAAGTTGAGTTAAGGCAGATAGTGAGATATTCGTATTACGCATTGCAGATCTTGGGCGAATGGTTTTCCTATAGAAAATCTGACGTTGTGAACATATATTTCAATGTGACATGCATGTTTTGGTTGCCACGTCTTCATTAACCCCCAGTTCTTCAAGTAATTTTTGATTGTGTAGTAAGTATCACTTGGGATGTACATTTTGTTGTATATGCACATTATGATGTATATTACTTAAATTGACGGTAGATGTGGGACTTACCGTGAAATCAGCGTCGGCGAGTCAAGATACGTGACAGACTGTGATCCGCACTCGGGATGTCTCGCTCGCTAGGCAGTTGCGTTAACCACTGCACCACCCAGGCACAGTTTTATTGTAAATGCGCGGTCTATCCCGGCGTGGTCCCCGGCTGACTATTTTTTTTTTTTTGTTTTTTTTGAGTTCACCAGACTTCTGACTGCTTTGATGCGGCCCGCCACGAACCCCTCTCCTGTGTCAACTTCTTCACTCAGAGTAGCACTTGCAACCTACGTCCTCAATTATTTGCTGGATATATTCCAATCTCTGTCTTCCTCTACAGTTTTTGCCCTCTGCAGCTCCCTCTAATACCATGGAAGTCATTCCCTCATGTATTTTCAGATGCCCCATCATCCTGTCCCTTCTCCTCCTCAGTGTTTACCACACAATCCTTTCCTCTCCGATTCTGCCCAGAACCTCCCCATTCCTTCTCTTATGTCCACCTAAGCCTGTAGCACCACACCTCAAATGCTTCATTCACTTCTGTTCCGGTTTTCCCTCAGTCCATGTTTCACTACCGTACAATACTGTGCTCCAGACGAACATCCTCATAAATTTCTTCCTCAAACTAAGGCCTACGTTTGATATTAGTAGAACAGCCAGGAATGCCTTTTTTTGCCAGTACTTGTCTGCTTTCGATGTCCTCCTTGCTCCGTCCGTCATTGGTTATTTTGCTGCCTAGGTGGAGGAATTCCTTAACTTCATCTACTTTGTGACCATCTATCCTGATGCTAATCTTCTCTCTGTTCTCATTTCTGCTACTTCTCATTGCTTTTGTCTTTCTTCGATTTACTCTTAGTCCGTATTCTGTACTCATTGGCTTGTTCATTCCATTCAGCACATCATGTAATTCTTCTTCACTCTCACTCAAGATAGCAATGTCATCAGCGAATCGTATCATTGATATCCTTACACCTTGAATTTAATTCCTTTCCTAAACCTTTCTTCTATTTCCATCATTGCTTCTTCGATGTACAGATTGAACACTAGAGAGGAAAGAATTGCCTCTCGGGTGTCTTTGCCTTTCCTACAGCCAAACTGACATCTAACACACTCTCAGCTTTCTTTTCCATTATTCTGGATATTATTCTTGTAAACATCTTGGATGTGTGAGGCGTTAAGCTGATTGTGCGGTAGTTTTCGCACTTGTCAGCTCTTGCAGCCTTCGAAATGGTGTGGATGATATTTTTCCGAAAGTCAGATGATATGTCGTGAGACTCATACATTCTACATACCAACGTGAAGAGTCGTTTCGTTCCCACCTTCCCCAATGATATTGGAAGTTCTGATGGGATGTTATCTACCCCTTCTGCCTCATTTGATCTTAAGTCTTCCAAACCTCTTTATTTCTGTAATAGGATGCCTTTGCATGAACAGTTTTGTTCTTCATACCGACTAGACTTTTGCACTCTGATGATTTTACTTGGTAAGCTGTTAAAAGTATTTACTTGTGTGAGTGGCATATCATTAACTCTAATGTCTGTTGCGATATGTTGGGGGTTGCATACAGTAATATCGGTCCTCTCTGTATTATTTTTCGTGTTGTGCGTCTCCTGTATTACCTTTTCATACTTACTAACGTTTTTCGCCGTTTTCCTCAGTAACAACTGTGTCGTCAGCAGCAAGTTTTTACTCCTATTCCACTAGTTTTCATTCATCCCATATGTTCTTTCAATACCTTTCTGAATACACAGGGTGATTCAAAAAGAATACCACAACTTTTAAAATGTGTATTTCATGAAAGAAACATAATATAACCTTCTGTTATACATCATTACAAAGAGTATTTAAAAAGGTTTTTTTCACTCAAAAACAAGTTCAGAGATGTTCAATATGGCCCACTCCAGACACACGAGCAATATCAACCCGATACTCCAACTCGTTCCACACTCTCTGTAGCATATCAGGCGTAACAGTTTGGATAGCTGCTGTTATTTCTCGTTTCAATTCATCAATGGTGGCTGGGAGAGGTGGCCGAAACACCATATCCTTAACATAACCCCAAAAGAAAAAATCGCAGGGGGTAAGATCAGGGCTTCTTGGAGGCCAGTGACGAAGTGCTCTGTCACGGGCTGCCTGACGGCCGATCCATCGCCTGGGGTAGTTGACGTTCAGGTAGTTACGGACAGATAAGTGCCAATGTGGTGGCGCTCCATCCTGCTGAAATATGAATTGTTGTGCTTCTTGTTCGAGCTGAGGGAACAGCCAATTCTCTAACATCTCCAGATACTGTAGTCCAGTTACAGTAGCACCTTCGATGAAAAAGGGACCAAAAACTTTATTGGCTGAAATGGCAAACAAATGTACAACTAAATGAAACCTTATAGCTCCCTTAATTCGCCGACAGATAGCGCTTAGCTCTGCCTTTTGTCGTTGCAGAGTTTTAAATTCCTAATGTTGTGGTATTCTTTTTGAATCACCCTGTATAGGTTGAAGAACACTGGTGAGAAGTTAAATCCCTGACGTACTCCTTTCTGAATGTACGCCTCTTGTATTTCACAATATGTGTGTTGATGCGTCCTTTTGTTTTTTTTGTTTTTGTTTTTTCCTTTAATGCTGTTCACTTGCCTCTGACGTATAAACCAATTCTAACCATTTACAGACAAAACGAATGCCGGTCCACATTATCGAAGACTTTTTCCAGGTCTATGAATGCAATAATTAATTATTTCTTTATGGCCAGCATTTTGTCTGTAGCCTGGCGTAACGTACGATAGCTTCTCTTGTGCCTCAGTTCCGATTAGATCGAAACTGATCTTCAGCTAACTTTGTTTCAGTTACTCAATTATACATTGAGGTAATAATGCCGCCGTGTGCGACAATCAGCGATCATAACGAAATTGTCAAAGCTGAATGAACGAAATGCACGTTCGTGGATGAATTCAGTAGTACGAAAAAAACGTCTAATGTGAATTGATTATTACATGAAATATAAGAAAGATCTGTGTTGCTCAATGAGCTACTGCAGAAGTACAACGTCTTTAACGTAAGAACCACTTTTTACTACCGTCCACTCGTCAGATATGGTGCTGGGTAGGGCCTGGATTTCCAATAGAAGTGTAGTGTAATTAAACGGAATCGCTATGTGCCAGCGGCCTTACGATGTTGAGGAAATGTGTGTCGAATATTAGGGGTTTTAAAATCTAAGGGAAAGGTCAAGGGCTAGTTCCATTTCCTTATTCAGCTTAGAGACCATAAATATTGTAAAGAGAACATAGGCTCCTCATGGGTATTTCTTAAATTTCATGAAGTGCGTAATAGATACATTGCAATAATGAAAGGTTAGGAAATTATTACTTTAAGTAATGATAAAGGGCCTTAGAGTCCTGTTCATGATAAAATTTACCTTCTTATCTTTGGTAGCTGCTCTCAAACAAATATACTCGTCAAAAAAAGAAAACGACCCACCTCCGAAGGAAGTATCCGAATGAGACGGACGTGGATTTAGATACTAAAAAATTATTACAACTTAATAAAAACTAGGTGGTTAACTTAAGAGTGATTGAGCAAGTCAGTAACGCGTTGGTGCACCTCTGCCCATTATGCAAGCAATTATTCGGACTGAACTGACCGACAGAGTTGCTGGATGTCCTCCGAGCTTCCTGGAGCGCCCTGTTCATAATACCGCACACTCAGTCAATTGGGGATACAACTCGCGACCTAGCTGGCAGAGGCAGGGTCTGGAAAGCACGAAAACAAGCAGTAGTATTTTTCGCCATTTGCGGACAGGCATTATCATGCTGAAATGTAGGCCTGGGATAGCTTGACATGAAGGGCAACAGAACGGGACGTAGGATATCGTTCATGTACCGCTGTGGTATGAGGTTACCGTGGATGAAAGGAAATGGCGCTACAGACCATGACTTCTGGTCATCGGCCCATATATATGGTGACGGTCAGGTTGATATCCCACCGCTGTTCTTTCTCTTGAATAAATCGTGCAGTTTTTTCTGAAATTCTACTCATTTGTTTTTCTGAACATGTACACCGTGTCTACCGATTTCCATCCCATTCGGGTATTTCCTTCGCGGAGGGTCCCATACAGGGTGTAAAAGATAAATGTTTACAATGTACCATAGTTGTGTAGGGGAGTAAAGACGAACTTTTTGATACAGGACACATGATGTCTGTCAAACGGGCGAATAAAATGAAACTGGCATACAAAGTCCACCTGACACACAGTGCTTACGAGCAGCGGGGGATTTTCAGTACCCACTTGCATTCGTCAGGCATCGGCGTAGTAGGCTACTTTGTTAACATTTTTAATTAAAAATTTCCCTCTGTGGTAATGAAAGAAAGAACAAAAAACGTTATGCAAAAACTAATTACATTTAAAATTCGATCTAAACTGAGCCCTTAAAAGCGCAGTAGAGAAGAGGGCCAGAAAAGTAAAACGATTTAATTGTTCTCTAGGGTGTTTTTGTTCCGGCGTTGCAACTACAAAAATGAGTGTTTTGTTTGGTGAAAAAACACGCAGTTTTGTAGTTGCAACGACAGAACAAAAACACCTTCAAGAATTGTAAAGCAACTACTGACAACATCGCCAAACAAATGAGGATGTAATTGTTAATTACGTGCTGTTAATATTCACCACATTTTGAGGTAAGATTTAAAGAAACGTCAATTTTATATTTTGTAAGTGCTATATCAAGGGGTTTATAATATTCAATGAATATTTTAGGCAGAAACTTCGCGTTGCGAGCTGCAGCTTAAGTAGCTTATTTAGAAACTACACTACGTTGTAAATAGTCATCATTTACGTCTTGTATACCGCATGAAACAGTACTCCACAGAGAAACTTTCAGAGCGGGTAGTATTGAAATGCCGCCACCAGGTTTTTTTTTGCGTTACTACAGAAATTAGCGGTTAGGCCACAGCAGTGAAGGCAGTCAAGGTACACTAACGTGCCGGTATGTCGACTGCAGCATCGGAGGCCTATTTGGCGAGGACTAGGCAGAATGGGCCAGGGATCGAAATATTGCAGTGGTAGCGGTAAAATGCGACTCTGGCAGGAAGAGACCAACAGTTCACACGCGCCCAGGACGCTGATCCATTGTACCGAGGCCAGCTAGAAGTAGGACGCCGCCACAGCAAATCGGACAAGTGTAAATATGAATAAACATTAATCTGAGCACAAAGAACGCCAACAGAGACGTGAGGACCACGGCCATCGACCAGACACCAAGGGACAGCACAAATTCTGGCCTGCAGCCCCGCATCACCTATTAGTGCCAAGCCCTACTCCTTGGACATGGTACTAGTCTGCCTACAACCAGACACCTGCATTGGAGGGCAGCAGCTCAAGTCGCGCAATTCAGTCGGGGAAAAACTTGTAAGATATTGTGCATTGTGCCCATGTATGTTGAGTTCTGTTGTAGACCATATTAAAGTAAATACCCAGAGATCGGTTCTTTCGAATAGAGGCGATAATCTAACGTTCCCGCTATTTTTTGGGCGCCATACAAAGAAATTAGCAGTTCACCCACAGAAATGGAAGGCAGTCAGAAGACATTTTCATGCCGGTTAGTCGGTTGCAGCATCAGCCACTGGACAGTGAAAGTCTGAGTAGGCCAAGCACCACAGTAATGCAACCCAGCCATAAAATGCCACCCAAGCCGCTGCCACACGTCCAGGGCACGGATTTGTAGCACCGAACACGGCCGTGAGCAGCGCGCGCACACTTTAATTTGAGCACAGGGATGAACAGTCTAGTCGCGCCATCAGAGACCGGATGGCTACGTCGGACGACCAGGCACCTTGAGACAGCACACAACCGCTACAAGTTCTGGCTTACACCGTCGCATTTCTTCCAATACTAAGTTCTCCTCCGTGGACGTGGTACTAGACTGCCGGCGGGCTACCACGTGACCTACATCCAGTAGATGCCAGACTCAGTTCCTGGAGGGGAGCACCTCGAGACCTGGGCGGTTCAGCCACCCATCCATCATTCGTGCCGGCCACACAGCGTCATTTTCTGGGGCGAGTTCCACGGCATCCCCTGCAAGTTTCTTGGCAGTCTTGAGAACTACTGGCTCCATATGAGGCCGTCCGTGTCACAGTAAATAGGCCACACACCAAAACGTAGGCTATTGAGGTCAGCACTGCAGGGCAATTACGCCAATGTGTGGTAACTGTTGGCTCACGGCCACCAAACATCAGCTCTGCAGGTGGCTACAGATGGGTGTTTATAACATGTTTTAACTTTTTGGTGCCGGCCGGGGTGGCCGAGCGGTTCTAGGCGCTACAGTTTGGAACCGCGAGACCGCTTCGGTCGCAGGTTCAAATCCTGCCACGGGCATGGATGTGTATGATGTCCTTAAGTTAGTTATGTTTAAGTAGTTCTAAATTGTAGGGGACTGATGACCTCAGAAGTTAAGTCCCATAGTGCTCAGAGCCATTTGAACCATTTTTTTAACTTTTTGGTGTTCCTGCTGGGCTGTCAACGGCCTGTTCCTGTGACCTCCATTCACCGCCATGATCCAACCCAGCACAATAGGGATTCTACACTACAAGAATGCTGCCTGGTAAACATGGGCTTTAAAGTGTATACCTTAAGAACTGTGACCACCTGTTCATCTTCGTTTCTGTCAAACACAAGTCATCTGAAACTTGCTGGCAAATTAAAACTGTGTGCAGGACCGAGACTCGAACTCGGGACCTTTGCCTTTCGCGAGCAAGTGGTCTACCAACTGAGCTACCCAAGAACGACTCATGCGCCGTCCTCACAGCTTTACTTCTGCCAGGTCATTGCTGCAAACGACATACTGTGTGAAAACCTAGACAGACACTATATAGGTAGCCAAAAAGGCAGCAAAGAATGAATGTTACGATTACAAATCACTTGAGCATGATTCCGTGCCGATTACTGGACTTACAGAACAACATACAATACAATATAATTCCAAGTCAATGTCTGGATCCAGGAAACAACGTTGTTGCTGCTGTCGAGAGTTGGTGTAATTATGGGTGCCGTAACGAGAAATTAACAGCTCGATCCCGCCACCATTATCAGGTATTTAATGCAAGCAGAGGCCTAATGGGGTCGTGTGACTTGTTTGCCACGACCCATCAGTTTGTGGTTGCCAGAAGTAAAGCTATGGGAGATACCACTAATATCGCGGCCACACTCTGATTCGGTCTACTGCGGTGGCGGGATGTTAAATCCTTCTTCAGTTGGTCCACAGGGGCGACAGTACAAGACCAGTAGCATGATGAGGGTGGGGGGGAGGAGGGAGTGGAAAACGACAACAAGCACCACTGCCAATGGTCCTGTAATAATTGATAACTGTTGGCGCACGTACAAAACCAGTCACTTGCTCTTTTCGTGTAGATGTCATTCCGAGTGAGGGCAGTGGTTCGGCGACATAGCAGGCATGCCATAGTCCATTACTTGTGGCAGTATTGACATGGTGGGACTATTTTGTGATCGGTTGTCATTTTCATCGCGCACCAGTGACAGAGGTGAATAGCTTCAGCCGGAAGTGTGTGGAAGTCTGGGATGTGGTGGTCCAGACCTCAGCAGGCTGGAATGCATAGTTAGCGCCATGCGAAAACTTGGGCTCTGATGAAATCGTATTAGGGGGCGAGAAATAATTTCTTTCGCAGACAGAGCAGAGTGCAGTGTCGGCCGAAGTGCTGTTGTGGGATCAGACCTTGTATGGTAGTATGTGTGTGGACGTGAAGAGTAGGTCCATAGAGTCGGGCCCAGAATATCGAAAATGGTTTGGTGACTGTGTCCTTGGCTTATCTATAGTTGTTTTGTAGGGGTGGATCTATTCGCAGGCAGGAAGAGTATCAGAGCTTCCTTGTAAGACGTCAATGTCACTATTTAGAGCTGTAGTTTTTATAATGCTTGATTGTTTCTGGATCATTATTCCTTCTAAGCTACATTTCCCTTTACTGTTTACAATATATGTTTGTCCCTTTAGTAAGCCACGGCTTTTTAAATGTTTTCTTACAATTATGTTTCACATTTTCTTAGGGGAATTGTTTTCAAATTTACTCACAAAGGTATCGTGAAACATGTTAAATTTTAAATTAGCATCAGGTTCCCTGTACACCTCATCCCAGTCTAATTACTGCAATCTTTCCCTAAAATATGTGATTGTTAAATCGTTAACTGAACGCACTATTTTGGAGAATTGTTTTGCATTACTGTATGGAGCTTTGCTAATACTGAAACTAGCTGTGCATTTTGATCAGGAAGACCATCCTTAACAGGAAAAGCTTTTATTTCATTAAATTTATCTTGGTGTACAAAAACATCGTCTATTAGTGTGCTGCTTTCCCATACTACACAAGCAGGAAAATCAATAACTGATGTCAAATTGAAAGAACCAAGTAAAACTTCAAGGTCATTCTTTCTATCACTCTTTGAGAAAATCTACATTGATATCTTCACAAGCAATAGTTTGCTTCCTTCTGTTTGATGGACAACAAAGAGTCCAAGTTTTACAGAAATAGCTGAAAATTTTCCAATGGGGATATAAACACAGCTACAGTTATAGAGGTATCATTATTTAGTCTAAGCTCACAGGCACATGTTTCTGTACGTTACTGTACACAAAATTTTTGTTTCTAAATTTTTCACACTATGATAAATTTTAATATATATACAATTCTTCCTCTCTCCATAGTAGCTGTGGTTATATGTGCTGCATTTACCTTTAACATATATATAACTATGTGTTGTTCAGATGTGCATAATGCATCTATTCCACCCTCAGTTTCTGAATCTTCTAAACAAACAAGATTTTTGTTTTTTTTCAACCCCTGATATTCTGATGCAAGGTACTAACATTATTTTCTACTGTAATTTTATGAGAATGTTGTGATATACTAACATTAGTTTTCACTGCACGTTTTTGAGAATCTTGCGTTGCTGTAACATCTCTAATATCTGTCTGTCTGAACTACGCATTAAGTTTAATTTCATTCGGTACTAAATCATCGATGCAGCTTCTCTTGTCGTTGTACCATATCGTCTCTTGAGACGAGTGAAGGAACAGCATCATGGTGGATGTATCCAAATGTGGAAACTCCAAAGGAAACGAATGTCACGAGATTAGATACGCCATCGTCGTAGAAGCCCAGTAGCTGTCGTGATGGTATGGTTTACTATCGTGTACACACCACAATCTTCTGTGTATCACATAGCTGGTACTTTGGGCAGGAGCCAGTACATTTCTTGTGTGTTAACGCCTAAGGCTGTGCCTTATCTATGAGATAGGTGTGACATTTTCTTTCAACAAGATAACGCAGGACTAAGTGTTGCCACCCTGTCTTGACATATCCCTATATGGAGAACGTTCGACTGTCGTACTGGCCTGGATGTCTTCCAGATCTCCAAAGCAGTCACTGTACTGCGATTTTTCTGGAAACCTGACTGGTTTTCATCTAAAAGGTTATTTGAAGATAAATAATTAGTAATAATGAACTGTATACTCTAAAACTTTAGATAATGCTGGTAGCATGCTATTGAGCCTGTAGTCGGGGTGTTCTTTGGCAGATCATTTTCTGGATATATTGTTTTTGCGCCCTTGCTTCCCGGTTGTATGGAAAACACTGGACGTCTGAGAATGGTTAAATAAGTTCCTTGTTGTGGTCAGTGGTGGATTGACGAGTAAATTTATCTTTTACTGTGATATCATTGAGTACTGCAGCTGTCGAACGAATTCGTGCAGTTGAGTTCCTGATCATATTAAAAGTAGAGACTGAGGAATAAATTTACTTTCGTTCTTACCAATTACTGATTGTTTAAGGGAGCAGATGGTCTGCGTTCTTGTGTGTTAGTCAAGTAAAGATTTAGGTGTTGCGATATATTGATTAGGTGTTCAATGGGAACTATACGTTCAGCTACAGATTTGGGTTTTCCAATTCTTAGAGCCAAATTTTTCCACAATACGATCAGTCTGTGGAAGACGTCAATTAATGATTGAGCATACCTGAGGTTTGCATTTGTCACAATTGACTCTGTTGCTTAGTTCCTTACAGGCGGGAGGACGACGGTTCAATCCTGCGTCCGGCCATCCTGATTTAGGTTTTCCGTGATTTCCCTAAATCGCTCCAGGCAAATAACGGGATGGTTTCTTTGAAAGGGCACGGCCGACTTCCTTCTCCGTCCTTCCCTAATCCGATGAGACCGATGACCTCGCTGTTTGGTCTCTTCCCCCCAAACAATCCAATCCAATCCTTACAGGCGAGTTGATTATCAGGTTCGCGTGTAGTTTGTATGTTTTGTGTGCTGAATGTCTGTGGGTGGTATGTGTATTAATAAGACAGTTTCTGGTAAGACGTTTATTTTCAGTGAACATGTATTCAGAAAATTTGTTCACTTTTTTTTCCGTGCCAGTTTATACGCACAACAAGTTTATTATGTCGCATTATATGTTTGGAGCTGCCATTCGTTCAGGTCTTGGACACGAATATCGACTTTGCACGACAAGAAACATGATTCATCCGAGTAAGTGACACGTTTACATTGATGCACGGTCCAGTCCCGGTGTTCTCATCTCCATGAAAATAATAATTGACGACGCATTTGACTCAAAAGGAGAAAGAGTAAGGTTCGTCTGCTGTAGAACTTCACATTCAACAATGTACACTGAACCGGATATTCCGAAACACTTGTGACTGCATCAAGATTTTATTCTGTCATCCGAACTGTCAGATAGTCGCCTGTCCCACGTTACACAAAGGGAGCATACCTCCGAGCTCTCGTTTTGTGATGAGTGTGGACATTCAGCATCATGTCACCTACTCGTGAGTTCACCGTTCCTCAACCACTTCACGAGATGGTCATGGCAGTAGCATGCAAACTGATTCACGGTTTCCGAGATAATAGTTTCCAAGCACCAAGCCGCAGTAGTCTGTCCATGGTGAAAGGCACTTTGGTCGATGTACTATGTCTATCAGTCTTCTTGCAAACACTCACCTTATTTACTACCTGATGTCTTCTGCACGGTCGTAAATGCACCATTAAGTGGACTACACTGTCAGTATACACTAACCGTATTGAGACCATGCATCCACACTTCAACAGCTGACCTACTACCCAGGGAAAAATAAACATTAATGGCTTGCTCTTACCACGTGCACTTCGAGGTACTAACCTACCTAAAAACATACTACTAATAACGTATATAATTGATTTACAAATTAAATAAATATTGATGTAATGACGTTCAATATATTATTCTCAGTCACCAAGAAATATATCTGTATTTATAGCTATACTGCATACTTCCGTCACTAAGTCTGTGTATACATCACCATGTGGCATTTAGTCTCACTTTGGGCGTTGGTCATAAATTTTGACTCATTAGTGTGTATGAAAGGACTCCATTCCAGTCCATGAGAGTAAATGTCAATAATTTATGCTAGTGTGCAAGGACTACAATCCAATGTCAGACAAGGGAGTGATGCTTTATAGGGCTGGGGTAGTTTACAGCAGCAAGAACTCAAAAATATGCTTGACTTCCAGTGCTGGAGCTGTACAGAATAAAGAGTTTGTCAAAGTGTGTAGGAGACTCATCGTGTCAGTTACACAATCAATAATTTCAAGTTTTCCTGTTGATAGCAGTTAGTGAGCTATCGCAAGGGTAAACACCGATAGGGACTTTGTATCATAAAGACAGTGATTTACAATGATAAAAAGAGATTATTCGAACTGATTTTAAACGTTGTCAACACACTTGACACTGGCCCTGTGATATTATCTCCAGATATCATTTTCAGATAACGCAGAGACACAACTTGCATCATCTTTTCAGCTACATAAACTCAAATTGCGAAGGGACAGTTGTCTCATCAATTGAGCTTTTTTTAAAAACTAATATCAGTTTGAAATTTTCACTGACCTTTATGGTTTTTTATAATGAAATACAAGCAACCTCATTGTCATGTTATTTATACTTCAGTAACTACGATAGGACTTCTGAAAGTAAGTTACACGTGCCGTCCCACGCTATCACCATTGCGTAATGAGAGTGACGGTTTGTCAGAACAGAGTACGTACTGTTGATACCCTGCAGACACTTTTCTGCAGAGATACGGACAACAGGAGCATCACAGAGTGGGAATGAACGACAAGGCAACTGTAAACGTACTAAAAAGTTGAAGTACTAGGACAGTAGGTTTCTTATGGACAAAACGTCTAAATTTCACACAGATTCATCGTGAAATTCTGGAGATATGTGTCACATCCAGCGGTAACGAAATGGTGCCAACAATGTCACAAAAACTTCACAGACGGGGCTGATGCTTATTGGGAAGGATCTACATCGATTACAGACGACAATTTCCAGGCAATCGAGGAAATGATTCGAAATACTCGCAGATTTTCTGACGATGGGGACGTTCACCCAGCGGTTGTGGAATGGCCCCGTGATCGAGGAGTGGATTTGCATCGAACGATTGGTGGAATCGAACGATTGGTAGTACAGTCAGACTATTGGTTCCAGAGACTTGGTGACTATTTTGATAAATAGTATCATGTATCAAAAATGAAAGTTACTTTGCCTCCCATAATAATCTGTAATATACTTTCAGAGGTCTCCTCATGATATATTCCCCTCGATTTCATACACAGGAATGAAAACGTATGCTCTGAACACTTAGACCGTAATAATATCTGTAAAAAATTCGGACAATTGGAGAGATTCCCAACTTACTGCTGGAGGCTGAAACCACCCACCAATGTGTTCAACCTTGAACTCGTTCTTAGACTTACATTTGAGGTATTACGAAATGTAGAGCTATAGATCTCCGTCGAGGGCTGTAGCAAGAGTCAAGAACCAGAAAAGTTAACTGTAAGTTAAATCATCAGTGGTAAGTAAGAAATTAATTTTGGGAGCGCAAAAGTTATCATTTCTTCTTAGAAAAAATTTATCCAACTCCGTATTTCGTGCGGAGAACTGTATTAAGAAATGCAGTGAATATCCAAAAAACCGTCACTTCCGTTAGAGATAGTACGTCACAACCATTTTCTAAAGCAAGAAATCGATTTGGGACTCAATAGCATGTGTTCGAGGTTCCGAAATAGTAATGTCTGGCAAGTAGCAGACATCGAAATGTTCCCCATAGGGAAATGAGCGTCTGCATAAGGTTAATTGACGGCCACTCCATTCGTCGATCTGAGCAATCATAAAAAGCTGTCATTAAAGCAGTTTACTCTCATAAAATCAAAGGAAGGTAATACGTATGCCGGAGAGCGCCCACCAAAAACTTCGAGAGTGTAAAATAGAGAAGATAAATACTTCTAGCATGTTAAGAAAAAATTGTGTAATAGTAGGTTGGTTCAAATGGCTCTGAGCACTATGGGACTTAACTTCTGCGGTCATCAGTCCCCTAGGACTTAGAACTACTTAAGCCTAACTAATCTAAGGACATCACACACATCCATACCCGAGGCAGGATCTGAACCTGCGATCGTAGCGGTCGCGCGGTTCCAGACTGAAGCGCCTAGAATCGCTCGGCTACCTCGGCTGTAATAGTAGGAAAGAAAAGTAATTTTCTATTCTAAAATGTAAAGTGGCGTGAGATGAACAAGAAAACAAACAAAAAATGAGGAGTTTTGGGACAAACAATAAAACACATTTGTACAGTGTAATACTAATTGTTTTAAACAGGTATCTGAACCATGATGCATGGTATACATTCGTATAAAGACTCGTTATAAACTTACAAGTAATACACATTAGTTTTCTTGAAGGGTAGCCTCATTAGTTACAGACTCAACTGTTCTGTTAATGAGTTCAAGTGTCTTGTTTCTTGGTTTAATCCAGGTCGAAACAATAATATGTCTTAAGTCAATCTGTCTGGTGTTTAAGAGAATATTTCAATGCATTAATGAGATTTTCGTTCGCATTACCTAATATGTTTCTTTAGAATCCCTTGTCATTATTTTTTCTTTTCTTCCCCTCTTTGTGTAGAGCATACGTATTCGTCTAACACGTTTTAATGAGGAAAGTCGTTGCTGATACACACCCAACACACGTTGTCGCACTTTTATGCCAATAAAGGATTCTAGGTCGACCGGCAACGAGTACAGTTTCCAGCACCCTGTTTCTAAAAGAAAGGATATTGCGGAGACATATCCTTTCTTTCAGGCGTGCTAGTTTTGCAAGGTTCGCAGGAGAGCTGCTGTAAAGTTTGGAAGGCAGGAGTGTCATGTCCACTATCTTGGACTCTGAATGAATCTGCCTCAGAATTAATACCCAACCACACAGCTCGGAGGTAGGTCACTCTGCTACTCCCATTTTGACAATCTCACACCCCTCTCTCTCTGTGCATCTCATCCTCCTTGTCCTCTTTTTCTTTCTTTCCAAATTTCCACCTGCGTCCTGTATCTCTCCTTTCTCACCGCACAGACCATTTACTCCTCCCTTCCTCCTCCTTCTCCTCCTCCCCCCTTCTCCTCCTCCCTTCTCCTCCTCCCTTCTCCTCCTCCCTTCTCCTCCTCCCTTCTCCTCCTCCCTTCTCCTCCTCCCTTCTCCTCCTCCCTTCTTCTCCCCTTTAAACCCTCCACCCTCACTCTCTGTCCATCTCTTCCTCCTGTCTCTCTGTCTGTAACCTCCATCTCCTGCCCATCTCCTCCTTTCTCTCCTCGTTTCTACCTGCACACCACCCCTTTCCATCCTCCACTGGCCTCCTACAGCTTCCTGTCTGCCCAACTCTCTGACCTCTCTGTCCACCCCCTCCTTCATCCTCTCTCTGTCCATCTCCTCTATTCTCTGTCTATCCATTAAATACTCTTCCTATCTGTACATATCGTTGTCCCCCTCTCCATCTGTCCATTTCCTGGTCCACTTATCTCTCTGTCTAGATTGTACTCCTGTCCCTATCAGTCCAGCTTCTACTCCCCCTATCCCTTCCATCTACTCCTCCCAGTCTCACTATCTATCACCTCCTCTCCCTTCCTTCGCTCATCCATCCCCATCCACATATAAACCGTGTAAAACACACGCCGATATTCCCTAAATAACGCACATCTTATAGTGAAAAACCTAGATGTTGGGGGGTTAGATATCACACTCAGCACCATACCTAAGAGATCTAAGTGGTTCTTACGCCTGCGGTACCTCTTCGGAGATAATAAGTAGCTGAAATCGATCCAGTGGATTAGGAGGAGGTGTGGGACACACACACACACACACACACAGGGAGAGAGAGAGAGAGAGAGAGAGAGAGAGAGAGAGAGAGAGAGTGTGCGTGTGCGTGTGTGTGTGTGTGATGATTGTATGGTCAGGTTTAGTACCTTCGCAAATGTAATATGACAGGAGGTCAAATATGACAGGAGGTCAGAGATTATGTGAACGATTTGTCAAGGAAATGAAATGAAATGATAGTACAGCATTATTGGCCACGAGGCGATGTCTGTGATATTTCGGCACCTAGTGCAATTCGTTCAATTTAACCCCACTTTACCGACCTGTGAGTCGATTGTGATGAAGAGATTATAAGTACAACAGAAAATGCAGTTCAAATCTTCAAACTGGCTGGGAATTGAATGTAGAATCTCAAGGTCTAGAGGTATCAACACTGAGCTGTGGACATTCTCCAGAAGCTACCGACGTTATCCACTAGATCAGTTATATATAGTGTTAACCCTAACGCCCCTATTTCACTCGTTTGGAGCACTCCCTAAATTATCTTTTAAATTGTCGGTTTAGTCCCATTAAGAACAACGTCTCGAGACCTATCTGTTAGGAAGTCCTTATATAAACACAAATATGGTCTTATATTCGGCAAGCACTTAGAACATCACTAAACGACAGTGCGCTGTTGCGTCGAATAGCCAGGAACTCAAGGAACACAGCATCAATCTTGTTGGCTTTGTCGACGACCCCGTGGATACAATAGATGAACAGAAGCAGCCTGCTTTTCTCAGGATTTCTGGTTATTTGCGGATAATACCCAAGAATATTCCCCAAATTTGTTTCAGAAATTTAGTCGGAGGATCGAGTAGAGCACGTAAGCACCGTTACTCCACCCATCACCCTACAAGGAAGCAAAGTGCGTGATGCTAACATACATCAACTACACTAAGAAAGTTGTGTGAGAGGAATCATCGCAAATGGCTATACACGCATTCTCAGCACTTACTGGACCTGTTCAGTTAAAGGAAAGCCCAGCGCAGGTCCAACACAGTTTGCACCTGTTAGCATTGCAGTATCGAAGAGTGAGATAAGCAGCACCTTAGGGCATACTAATTTGGCCTAGGATGCTGGTGGAAAAACATAATTATGCGCCAGCAACAGTGACTGGATACCTAGGAAACTCGATGTGTAAACTGAAGTGAACACTTAGGACTCAAGACGCGAAAATCATCTACACCAATCACAACAAGAGTAGTAGTACAACTGCAGTAGTAGAAGGAGAAGAAGAACAAGAACAACAACAAACACAGAAACAACAAGCTCAGTTCTGAGAATAGAAACCATACGAGTTACACCTGCATTTACAGCCATAATATCAACAAAAACAACTGTCGCAAGACCAGCAGGTTCGGCGATCATAAGGAGAAGAATACGGTAACTGTGTGGGGCCACTCAGTCCCATTACAGGGCTGGAAGAGAAGGCACATTGACACATCTACCCGAACCATTTCAGAACTGGGACCCTCAATAACGCAGGTAGAAATGCAAGAAGAAATGAGGCCGTAGACACGAAACTGTCACCAACCATGGAAAAACGTACTGACACCAAGATGGGAGAACAGCCAGAGTAGCCTGATTCTCCACAAAAAAATGCCTTCGCTGCCAATAAGACAGACTTCATACATGTTTGTATCTGTAAGAGACAATAGATCTGGTATTCAAGTCAGTGTTTCTCACAAATCCTTCCAGTCACGAACACGAAAGTAAACAAAGCCAAGTCAACAGAGTTCGCACTTGTCCCCCAACACCTTCGCCTCGTGACGACTGGGTGTTGTGTGATGTCCTTAGGTTAGTTAGGTTTAAGTAGTTCTCAGTTCTAGGGGACTGATGACCATAGATGTTAAGTCCCATAGTGCTCAGAGCCATTTGAATCATTTTTCCAACACCTTCAGTCGCAGCGCTTCGGCCGAGTGATATGGCAGCCTGAACTTCTGAGTTTTTAGCCGGCGAACCAGCACGTAAACTTACAGGTCCGTCCAGACTCTGGGACGTCTGTTGTTGGTTTGTGTTCATATTCTCCCTGCGTGCCACGATCAACAGTACGCCTACGCCAAGTCTTTTTACATGCTCTCAAAACAGACTCCTATTATAGATGATTAACTTGGCTGTTCTGTGCGAACAGTCTGGTAATTTATTCAGCATAACTAATGTAGGCCTATCGCTGACAGTGACCTGTTGTGTCAGCTCGGCTAAACTAGTGAAGGGCGGTTAGCACATGAGCGCTCACTGTTATTAACAGTAGAAGGCACTCTAGTGCTATGTCCTGTACATATCGCTATATTAAACATGGGTCTTGCTTTGTCAGAGAGCGTTCACTATTGTTAACTTTCCTTTTTAGTATTCCTACAGGCCGAGACGAAGGGACAGGAACTTTGGTTAATATTACTCACTCCTCCATACAATTACTTCTGTCACTTTGATGAAAAACTATTGGTTTTTATCTTGTGTTAGGACACTTAATAAATGAATTTTAACTTTTAATGATTATTTATGCCTTGTCTTCAAAGTCTAGCGTTACTGCCAAAAAATCTGTAAGGTTCTCGCATGTTTCCTGCTAGTGTAAGTAATTCACATTTACTGTATTGGGACAAAGATGTTGAGCCCACTTCATGAATAGTGAACAAGATCGTGGACTTTGCCTTTAGCTTCTTCACATTGACTTGCTGGTCAATCAGTTGTGTAGCACTGGGACAGTATGATTTGAGGCATAGTAGCGAGAAGTTGAGTATTTCAGAGGAAGAGATCTGTTATTTGTGGATCTGTTATTTGTAGGCCTGGAAGAAACAATCTGGAATGCTTTATTATGGAGATGAAAAGTCATTTATAATACTTTCTTGTTCTTTATACGGATAGAGAGGATTTTGGAGGAATTTTAAAGGTTTCTTTGTAATGATAGAATGCTGTAATTGTTAGAGTCTTCTTATGTTGTGCAATCTTTTTGATAATAGTAAGAGTTCAATTTTGAAAAACGATTTTCTTTAAAGTACAATCCACTTCCATGACGTATAGTAAAGTTTAGAACATTTTGTTGTGTGTGTGTTGCATCCTTCGCCACACAGTCACAGATTGTTTCTCAGAAGCAGAACGAAAGAAATTAGTGGTGTGTTGTCTATCTTTAGCTACTGGACCTAACTGTTGATTTGTATTTGTTTTCGAGAACGTCAGTACTCCAAACACAGAAGCAGCATGCTTAGAAAGAAGAAAGTCAGTTTAATTCGGGGCGGAGCTCACCTTGCGTTTTTGAGGAATATGTAGTTGGGATTGTCTGGTATAGTGTTAGCAAGCACTTAATTTACAGTGAACAATGTTGACAATTTCAAACAATAATTTTCCCTCGAGTGGAGCAGTAATTTATTTTTGTGGGTTATTCCAAGTCACACATTGCACTTCGTATCACGCAACATTCATAATGTACATCGGTACTGACATTTAGTCACGTAGTTTTCATTGAGCATAGCATTATTTTCCTTTGGCAGCTTATTAGATTCATTTTCTTTATTTCGAATTTTCCATTTCGTGAAGTCTAAAGTTTTAGTTCGCAACACTGTTCACATGTGCAACACAGGGCCAACAAACAATCGGTTTTGCTCAGTAATTGAATACAGTACCATAAGTAGAAAATTTTTGAAATCAATTTATTCAGTTTCCTCACATATAGACAATATTTCGTAGGAAGCTTACAGTCTATAGAAAGACAAAATACGTATTTTAATTTCGGTTTGGAAGACTTGTGAGTTAGCATTGACTACAGATTTAAAAGTGGTAGAGGTCCGTAGGTGACATTCACTGCAAAGAAGATTAAACTTGACGTCTCACTGTGGGCGACCAGTCGATACAGAGCAAAGACGAACGTGGAGTTGGGTATAGGTATTATTCATAACTTTTTTATAAATAATTCATCTGAACTGATTTAAAAACTAGATAGAAAACATAACCTACCTAGACTTGAACGCCCCCCCCCCCCCCCCCACCCTCCCCGCGCTGAATACAAGTCCAGCGTGCCAACGGTTGCACCTTCTCTACTGATATGATGGCGTAGCGTTAAGGACAAGGAGATGTAGCGAGTGTAACGTAGTTAATTATTCTAAGTGAGAAAATATAGCTTACTGACTTTAAACATTTTCTTCGAACTCATGCAGTACTGATAGCATTTTAGCAGGGCTTCTTACCTTGAAAAGTACGGCACGGTTGTCTTTGCGACACTGTAATTACAGAGAGTTTAGTATAACAGATAATGGATCGATAAACTGGCCAAGAGAGATAAATTGAGTACGACCGTTATCTACTGTAGATAAAAATTACGAGGAGACCGTCACTTACGAACGACAGTTAGAAGATAAATCAGAATTTCTTAAGATCCCACAGAAACAGTCTGGTGTCCGTTTTACGCGCCAAATTTTCAACGTCCTAAATACAAGGTGAACGAAGTGCTACTGACGATCATACTTTCAGCTGCGTAAATGAAATAACATGCAAGTGATAAACTATACACTATCTGATCAAAAGTATCTCGGCACTTATCAGTGGACTCTTTTCTGGGGTATACCTACCATCGCCTTTATAAAGACTTGAACTCTGCTGGGGACTCTTTCAATGTCATGTCTGAATGTCTGTGGAGAAATGACAGCCCATCCTTCCCCAAAAACCGAAACCAGAGAAGGTAGCGTTGTTGAATGCTGGGTCCTGGAGTGAACTCCTCCCAAAGGTCTTCTACTAAGTTCTTGTCGGGTCTCTGGATACGCTAGTCCATTTCAGGATTGTTACTGTCCACAAATAATTTCCTCACAGATGCTACTTTATGACAGGGTACATTGTCATGCTGATACAAAAAAACATTTTGTTCCTCTACTGTACACAGTGCTGTAAGAGGCGTTCATATCCTTCTGCATTTAGCGTTTTTTTCTTTTTTTTTTCCAGCACTTACGGGGGCCATAATGTAACTATAAAGAACACCTTCATATCCGGACACCACTTCCTCTGTACTTCCTCACCGTTGGCGCTGCAGACGATGCAGGTATCGTTCTCCAGGTAATCGCCAAACCCAAACCCATCCATCGGACTACTGCAGGGTACAGCGTGATTCATCACTCCCAAAAAGGCGTTTCCAATCGTCCGCTGGCCTCTTTATATCCCTTAACCGCGGCTTAGCACTGGCTACAGAAATGTGTTACTTACGACGAGTTTCTCAACTACTGTGCTGCAGCAACACTGGGCTGGTAATTAGTAAAATAATGCTAAATTAATTGCCCATTGGAATCAGTTTGTCGCTACCCAGCCAGCGGAGAATGAGTGCACAATCTTAATTCGTATAATGGTTAATCTCATTAGCCGTTCCATCATGTACTTTTGCTTTAAGTTTGCTTTCGGGCCTTATAGAAGCGTCGATACTTTATGAGGCACATTAATTTAACAGAGACAACTATTGTCAATTTTATAATCCAACATAAGTTAATAAATGTATTAATAAAATAAGAGATGTTAAATGAAAAATTCCTCAGGATAGTGGTGTCGCCTAACCACAGGATTAAAGTTCACTATCATTTTATATAAATCAGTCACGAAGTTACCTTACACGAGCTGAAATTTAAACACAGTAAAGGAATAAGATATCGATTAATTGACTCGGCAGAGCATGCAGAGATTTTGCAATCAGTAACGAATGTAAGCCAAAGGTACTGTGCAGTACACCAAATCACTCAAACTGAATTAACTTCCTCAAATTCTTTAAGTACTTGCAAGATTATATACAGTATCAAATTAACCTTGGCAGACTATCACTAACTGTTCAAAATATTACAAAGTCCCAAACTGTTACATTACCTAGGTCCTGGGTAGGTGTACATTGCAAGATATCTATGTCCCAGTCAACATTTAAACTCATGCAGCTCACAATCTGGATAAAACTTACCGCACAACATTATTCACCAAGACGAAAACTTTAAAAAGACCACGAAATATTCCGTGATCATCTACTAAAAACTTGGAGTCAAGTGAGCAACTTACAAATAGACCACCATTCCGTCGATTATATTTTTCAAACAGACATTACACTACGCTGCATTTGAAACCTTTTGGAATTATGTGTTATGACTGTAAGATGATGTTTAAGGCATTTGTCATTCTGATTTCAAATCCGGTTCTGCGTTTCCTGTATCTCGCAAGATTTTTATGCAAATCACGTTTGAAGTTTTAACTGAAATCACATTTTTTCTAATGCATAAAAAGTAAACTATTCAATATTTATCCTTCTATATAATAAGTATACATGGCATTAGAGTAGAATATGATATGTATTCACTTAACAATACTAAGAGCTATTACAAAAACACAATACACGTATGACAATTTAATTTCCCTTCGCTGATATCACAACTCGAAGTTGTTTCGGATATGAGGCGAAACTGTTCCTCATTGATTGTCTTCCTTCACCATTTCCCTCTCTCTTTAGAATAAGACGGTAGTGAGCTATTACGTTTAAAATCCAATATCACTTTTACATCACCTCGATGTACTGGTGGAGCTGTTCTTGTTCTTCACAGACAACACCAAGGTTCACAGGGATAAAATCAGTACATGAATGTAGAAAAAGAAGTTTCAGACTCGTGTTACATCCTCATTTCGTGAAACTCTGCAACTCTGTTTTAACCACGTTTTTTATAATTTGGGGGGTTATTGTTGGGCTAAAAGTTGGTCATTACTTCATTCATTAGAACAAAGCCGTTTTTTTCACTGCATTCATTGTACTTTCAGACCAGCTGTCTTTCATTAAATTTTTGTTCTGCTGCTCCACAAGGATCCCTTCTTTAAATTTCCCATAAAATGTTCCTGGAAATCTCGTTACCAAGTACGGGAAGTAGTAACCATCTTTTGGAAGTGTTTCAGTGAACTGTTTCATAAGCCCTAGCTTGATGTGAAAGCGAGCTCTGTAACTTGCTTGGTTAAACAGTTGGTTCATTTATTCATTTCTGGAACCGTAATGCAGGGTTCATCTTTCAGGCCTGTTGGATACCTTCCAATGTTGATTGGTTGTTGGCTCCACTGTCTTACTAATAAATTCTTGTTACTTCAAACCAGTTAACATGCCAACTAATTTCCACATACTTCCACATATTGTCCAACAATGTTTTCCATAGGTCAATTATTCCAATACAGCTTTAAGGATTCCATATGTCTCTTTACTGAGTACTCAACGGGCAACAGGTACACAGTCGAACAACTTTTCCTTATGTACTTGTCTCAGACTGTTTTTACGAGTCTATAAACAACCTCCTCCCACTTAGATCATAAATGACGTTAAAGAAATTTAATGAACCCTCAATATCACAACAAAGAACCATGCGGTTTTCTTTAAAAAATTGGTAATTTCTTTCTCTGTTCCTGAACCAAGGGAATGGCACTCTGGGTGCTGGGTGTTTTGCTATCAGTCCTGACCCAACTAATTTGGCAGCATGTTTTGTTAAATTCAAGTCATGTGTTAACTTATTTGCTTTGGTTTAACAAAATATTTCTGTGCAGAGTCTTCCTTCAGCTTCCAATCATGATCATTCTCATCATCATCATTATCGATTTCATTTTACGAGCTACTCTCCTGCTGCGGATCTTCAATGATTGAAGATGGCACTGAAATACGGAGAGATTCGCTATGCATAACTGATCCAAAGTGTGACGAAACGTTAAGGTATTTTGCAAGCTTTCTTACTTGTTGTATTATGATTTTCAACGATAAGCATACAAAAATAAAAACAATGTACGTGATTTTTCGGCCTCCTCTGAACTATGAGAATCGCAAAAGGCTTCGATTTCCTCTTCCCACGTTACCACAATTTCAGTCCCTCAACACATCTGCAACTCGTACGATACCCAGATTTCCTCCCAATCATCAAGTATTACATTAAAGTATGAATAGCAGACATTTTTTACGAAACTATTAATGTCCTGCCTTTGCTTAGTCACGTATCTGACACAAACGTACCAGAATAAGTTTTGTTATTCAATCACCTGCCTGAACCTATTTCTAAGAAACTGCAAAACTAAATTCCACATCGCAAATATTACAACCTACTACTATCATGTGTCAAAAGTGAACTAAAATATCCCTGCTGACAGCCAACTTGGTGTCAGAAATGTGGCCAACTACTCCATTTTACTAAACTAAAATTTCCCTTACTTGGAAAAGAATTTCTCTTTGTGAAATTCATGTTTAACTGAATGAGTCTTCTTGATCTGTGAGAGAACTGTATGTGATAGTAAGAAACTATAACATATCTGAAACTTGCGCAAAAAAGCACTTCAGGAGCAGCGAAATTTATGCAAACATCTAAAATCAATTTGCATAGTGTTACACACACGTTTAGATAATTTACCGTGTGATGTTACGTTATTACGTGCTAAATGACACATAATGAGCAAATTCTATGCAGACATGATACGTCATAACTGGATCGGCAAAACCTAGTCAACGTCATGATTTTATTCATTTTGCTGCTGCAGGACTACGTCACTCAAATAGTTAAAACACGGAGGAGACACTGAGTCTGGCCACAGTGGCCAGACACAGTGGTCATGCGTGTGAGTTTTGTGAATGTGTATATTCTACTTGAGAAGAAGCCCTTTTGGTCGAAACCTAAAATGTATAGCTGTGTTTTCGTTACGGCTGTCTGCAACTCAGTGTCTCCTCTATATGATGAGTAGCAATCTATCCTCCTCACAATATTGTTTTTGTTCCATCGTGGATTTTCAATTGTTTAAACATTAACTTACGAAAACACATTACACAAATATAAACAAATTAGGGTAACATGACAAATCATTCATGTTGATTCTGATCTGTAGTACGTATACAAAGAACTTGTTTTCACACTACAGTTTAAAAATTTCGATAAACTTTTTGTAACAATTTGTGTGCTTGATCAACAATGCCATAATTAATACAGTTTTACAGCTGGTGTGAAGACCAGTTCAGTTGTCTGTCATAAGCATGTGTAGCGTATCTGAAATATTTGTTACTGATTTTATAAACAATTTTATACAAAAATCTTAATGACTTTCTTGCTAATGACTTCCAATGTATGGTAATTATTTTAGTCAGTTCGCTTCTTTAGTGCGACTTCAATACTGTGATTAGATTTTCTGAAGCATATCTGGAAGTGGTTTCTCTGTTTTTAGTGAATATTCAAAGCTTTACTTTTAGCACAGTCAGAACCTGACAGTACGCCTTATGGTCCATACGCATGAGCGACCGCACATTAGCACACCAGACAGCGACTCCTCTTCTCATGGCTTCTGCGGTGACTTGGACCGCTGCTGAGTGCCTGCTTACCTACCTGGTCCAGCTGAGGCACACTCGGCTAATGTATCCCAATAAGTCCATAGACGCCGACGCTTGCGTCTCCACGGCCAAGGGCGCGATCCAAGCTCGGAGCGGCTCGCGGGGAGATGGTGACATGACTGATCGCCAAAATATTGTGTCCGTTGGACGCTATGAACCGACAGCACACTTTGATCAGTTTGAGATGTGTATAGGTCCTTGATGGATCTGTTATTCAGGTGCATCCGATGATTAGTCCATGTTCGAGGTCACTGACCGCTCCTGACCAATCCATTCTGTTGTTGCTGTTTTTCTACTGTCAATACAATACTCCCCACATCCTTTTATATTATGAGGTCCATCATTCGTGACACCTAGTGATCAGTTCCACATTACATGGGGATGAACGGGCACTCTCCATCAAATAGGGTACACTAGAGAACAACGGTAAACTGTTTTCTTGCTGCAGTGAGGCCGTGTTTACCTTGCAAATAGACCCTAGAAGTGTTTTTAGAGTAGCCAACAACCCTCATCATCTATCAGATTTTAATAGCTTCCTTTGCACGAACGGTATGAATTTAGATGGACACACAAATTTTAGTGTACATCCACATGACCCTGTGATTACACTTATTAGACTTGTAGATAAATGTCATTCAGAGTCATGAATACCATTACTTTGGTACAATAGGGGATGATCTAAAGCCACAGGATGATTAAAATCGATCAAACAAGAGACACACTTTATTTTCAACGCTGAGCAGTTCTGCCCATGGAGAACCTTGTTCGTTGTCCCAATCTGAATCTTGTAGATGATGTTTGCGACGTTTACAGGAAGCGCATTGCTGGCCGTAGCTCTCCACAAACTCTGACCACACCGAGGATAGGGTTACTGCAATGCTAATATTCGCTTCTTCTGGAATTCGTAGTTTTCTTTTCTACAAATTTAAGTGGTACTTACTCGGAATATTAGTTGCTATGGTTATTGGCATTGGAAATCTAGAAAATGTCCTTTAATGAGGGACAGCAATGACAATATTTATTGTGCTACGAAGTTTCCCCACTCAACACTTTTAGACCACACATATAAATTTCAAGAGGCAGTTTCCAAACGTTGTAAGCAGTGGAGAAGCTAATGGATCTCTATATTTTTTATACATGGGACCAATGCGTTCTCCTTGGTAGCAAAATTATCAATAACGTTATCTATAAATTTCTGATCACTTGTAACATGGTTTCACAAGCTGCGACATCGTCGCGAAAAAACACAGTGACGCGTATACGTAATAAATTGCTTTAATTTACGTCTATGGTCACAATCTTTTTTGTTTAACAGATTACCGGTTTCGGTCTTTAATGACCATCATCAGATCTGTTTCATAAAAACAAAGTCCAGTACATTAGGACTTTGTTTTTCTGAAACAGATCTGATGATGGTCATTAAAGACCGAAACCGGTAATCTGTTAATCAAAAAAGATTGTGACCATAGACGTAAATTAAACAACGTGTAACCTGTTTAACCAGGTTTTTTCTATGGCAATCGCGCAGAGACAACTTACTCCTATCTCTTTCACAAGAAGCTGTAGTGAGAGGGAATGTGTGAATCAATTTGATATGCTTCTGTATAAATGTGTTCAAGATCATTTCCCGTTATGAATTTAAGGTTTGCAGTTGGTAAATGTTTGCTTGTGTCAATAAAAATGTCTCCTAACACATTTTCCAATCCTTCTTTGTTGTGAGAAGGTCGTTCAGCTTAATGTTTAGAAAATCTAACTTATAATATCCGAACTTAGTATTCTTATCAAGCAAGTCTATAAAAAGAATATTCTGAAGATCTATAAAACGCAGTTCCATTTGCACGATCATTTTATCCAAGATCTCAGAAGATAGTATCTTAAGGGACTGGAAGTCACACTCAGTGACACTTATTTCACTGTCAAAATCCTATTACAGCTTTCATTCGAAGTGGTCACAGTTTTCTGATCTCATATCATTTAATAAACTGATGGCGTTCTTGATTTCAGAATTACACATACCAATATGACATGGTATTTTGTGTTCAAGAAGTGCATAAAAGTGTTAAAATTTTAATTTTTAAAATTTTGTTTTTGTGGGGGTCCTCAGATTCAATGTGTTTTGAGAATGAAAACATGATCCACATAGGCTGTGTCCTCTTTATCATCTGTGCGATCAGCCGGTTTCAAGTGTGGCACAATTTCAAGCACGTACATTAAGCTTTCAACTTCATTTTACATTGTAATATGTCGCTGGCACATATGGACAAGAATACATCTTACTTTTGTGACACGCACAAACGTAAGACATATACTTGTCCACATGTACCAGCAATGTATTACAATGTAAAACGAAGCTGGAAGATTAAAAATAGTGCTTGAAAATGACCGAAGGTTGAAACTGGCTGATCACACAGATAATAAAAGGAATACAGCCTACCTATACCACCTTTTCATGGACAGAGATGGTCAACAGATACAATTTAAAGCAGGAAAAGGAATTGCATTTTATTAGAAATGCTAAGCAAACCAGAAGCGCTTTTGAACGACTCAGCATCCTAATCTTCATCATCTGTAGTGACATTTCGTAAAAGTCTTTCAACTCATGGTATTTAAGATATATTGTATGAACAGCTCGTGAGCTGAAATTCCAGTGTGCCATACATGTCTGAGGCAATCTGAATCCTTTATTTTCTAATAGGTGTGTTCTCTTTGAGGACTTGCTAAAATGAGTGGAATGATAAAAGATTGTAAATTAAAAATCTATCTACTTTGGTACTTTTAGAACCATGTAACAGCACTATATTAAGTTCATGAGCATAGCAGTGCAAAAACATAGCGCGTGGAATTTTCGTTTGGCAAAATTTTGGCAACCTCTATGTTTAAATGCCATGACAGAGGGTCCATCATGTATTTGGATATTTGGCTCACTATTTTTTTTAGTAACTCCCCAAACATCAAGTTCATTGAGTTCGATTTCTGATAAACCCTGAACAGTTTTGTCACTAGGAACACTGTGAAAACCAATAAATCTTTCTATGGGACTATCATGTGTACAAGAGCTGAGAATAATAGTCATTTGTGACTTACAAGAAACATCCAGGGTTTCATCTGCTTGCATTTCAACAAACTCACATGACTGTAACTCTTATGTAATGCGATCTTTAATGATACAGTAACCGAATCAATGAATTCGTTTGGATTGTATTTGATGTTCTTTTGAACCCTAAGTGCTCTGCATGTGATCACGAGTAAACGTTTCCTGCCGAAATAAGAGTTACAATAATTCAAGGTAATTTATTTTGTTGTTGGAACTTTCAAAAGCTCCCTCTGAATGCAAGCTCCTGCTTTCCCGAGAAACAGACAACATCAATAAGTCTGTCGAATATGAATCTCTTTTGTTTCTCAATCGCTTCATGTTTTATAGCTAGAAGTTTTCGCTTCGTCACAAATGGTATGTTCTATTCGTTCATAGCCCAACAAACAAACACTATCTTTATTATGAAGGTGCTTTCTTGGATTATGGTGTGAGAGCTTTTCAGTCATAATTTTTGTTACATGTTCTCCGAATAAAGCTGACGTCCAGCCTGTTGCAAGCTCTGAGGCATCAAACAAAATTCATGTGTAACAAAGCAATTTATTTTTTGCAGAGAAACCCATAAACCAACTATAATTTTTATACCAAGAACATCGAAGTCTTCTGTTTTGTTTCGCTTCAGCTATTTTAATGACAACGTGTGTTGTGAATCGCTATTTCTATAAGCGCAGTTTGTTTCGTAAATCCAGCTTGAAAATGGTTTTTCATCTAAATTGGGAAGTAATGACACTCCATTCCCTCTGTACAAGCCATGATGTAATCAGATAATCAAATGCTCTTACAAGTTATACTGGTAAAACAAGTTATATTTGTGCAGGACTGAACAGGGTGTGAAATAACACACAGTTTCACAGCACTCGCCCTGCCGACTGCGCTGCCACGTGGGAACAAGAGACCGTTTCTATAAACTTCCATGGCAACAGCCTTGTTGCAGTGGATACTCTGGTTACCGTCAGATCACCGAAGTTAAAGGCTATTGGGTGTGGCCGGCTCTTGGATGGGTGACCATCCGGGCAGCTGTGCGCTGTTGCCATTTTTCGAGGTGTACTCAGCCTCGTGATGCCAATTGAGGAGCTACTCGACCGAATAGTAGCGGCTCCGGTGAAAGAAAACCGTCATAACAACTGGGAGAGCAGTGTGCTGACCACACACCCCTCCTATCTCCATACTCATCTAACGATGACACGGCGGTTGGATGGTCCTGATGGGCCACTTGTGGACTGAAGATGGAGTGCTTCTTCTAGAAGCTTCCAGTGAACAGTTCGACATAGCTTGCATAACGCATGAACACTTATCTCATGGATGGGTTGAATGAAAATTTAGTAACATACAAAACAAACTTACACTGTTTTCAGCACATTGATATTTTAACTCTTATCTTCACGTTGCTGGGTAGGTGAAATCTCAAAAGCTTCTGAAGTGCTTCGCCACTGCTTGAAAGTATTTTATAGTATGCGGGAGAAATAAAAGATAAAATTTCCTAAGGGCACTTCCTACCTTAAATTTTCAGAAATCTGCCTAGCACTTCTTGCTAGAAATTTGGAAGACTTAACTATAGTAAAGACTGGATAGTCTACTTAATGAAACTGTGCGTTAAATATGGACAAAATAAGGAAAATGCACCAAATATGGAAACGATTATCAACTAAATCGGGGAGTCCTAGGAGTGGTAGATGACCCATGCTCTCTCGTTCAAATGTTTCTACTGTAATCAAAGCAATTAACGAGTCAATTCCACAGTCAGATAAGAAGATCGTTTGAATGGATATTTCACTTGGTTCGTTTAATACTACTTGTGTTATCTCATAAATTTATTGTAATTACCTTAAGTATCTGGTCATTACAAATTAATAAGGGATTCTGTCAATCAAAAACCTCATTACAACACTTCATTCCGGTATTTTCATGAAAAATGCCAACGTTGACATACATTAATACCTAACAAGACTGTTAGCCTTTGGACACGATTCTTCAAGAGGCTGCTCAGGGGTGTAAGACAACCATATTTTATAGCTACGTCTTGTAGGCAAGTGATAAATTAAAAATAAACCATATCATTTCAAGCAATTACACAATAATAAGGTAACTTCGTTATGTATTCAGAAATTTTTCGTACATCCTCATCCAAAGTCAGCTGCTTGAAAAATAAAACCAAGTGGAAAAGAGTTTTCCTTATAAGTCTGCTTTGGGAACAGAGAATACAACATTTTGTGATATTTCTGTGCACTGTAACTGCAGTAGTACAGTCAAGATTGCCACAGAGTAACTGAACATGGAAAAGTTCTGTAACGTGCGTGAGAACCATACTACCGTGCGTATTTTAGTAGAATCTGTCTCATAGTTTACCGACTAACAAGTGAGAAGTTTCTGTATGAGCTGTAACTGATTATCGTCTGTGGACTACTTGATGGGAACTGATACGGGAAACGCAGTAAGTTAGAAAATGTAGTCATGGTCATCACATTGCCTGCTATTTAATGTACATGTGTGTATCGTCGTGTAGATCTTATACTGCGGTTTCCGTGTCCGACAAATATTTATAAAAATGAGCGACTGTTGCCGTTGGTTCGATTTTTCTGATTAACTGAAAGGATATAAGATGGTACAGCGTGTCGCTTTTTTCTTATCAGCAGATAAATGCACTCTCAACCGCTAATCTTCTGTTCCCTGGATCATGGAGACACCAGCGTTCGTGTCCAACAATATCTACTTCGATTGCCTGGGTTAATACCTTAACCTTTTAAGTGGGCGTGACGGATATATCCGTCCATGCTCTATTGCACAGTGGGTTCGACGGATATATCCGTCCACTGCGTTCTGTGGCTAGTAGCTACTGGGAATGACGAGTTATCGGCCTGCCATTGACACTGTGGTATTAGTTGAGCTTCGTCCACTAGATGGCAGCTCTTGTCACGCAACACAGCGTGTTCTAGGCTAGTTATAACATTGTCCACCCGAGCGCGCGTCGAGAAAATGCGTCCTGTGAAGCAGCCGCAAAAACGCGCCTTTGTCGTCTGTTTACCGCAGCGTTAGTGAGTGATCTTTGGCAATGACGAAAAGAAGTCGTTTATCAGATTCGGAGATTGAGAAGCTACTTTTAGAAAGTGACGATAATTTCAGACCAGTTCTGAAAGTTTTCAAGATACAGATGTTGAGGCTAGTGAAAGTGATTTCTATTCAGAAACATCTGACGACGAGACACTAATGCAGCAGATGGTACCTAGTGAATTTGTGCGTGTTAGTTCAGTTCGTATTCAATATTTGTTCAGTGGTAACAGTGGTACAGTTGTGCCTCTAAAACAAAACGATATGATGAGTTGTTTTATGTGTTTTGTGGATGATGCTTTGTGCACAATAGACTTGGCCAATGTTTCTGTGTTTCGATACAGTGTATCGATACGTGGAACCGTTTCAGTGTTCCGGAACGGCTACGGTTCACTGTTTCGAAACAGTGGTGTTTCATTCCACCCCTGTCTCGGATAACTGGACCAGATTCGGTCTCGAGCCAGACACAGAAACTGTATCATTGTTTCAAAATAAGGCTGTTTCAGTCCACCAGTGCTTGGAACGGACTAATTGTATCGAAACAGTGATGTTTCATTCCCCTCTGTGTCGGACGAGATTCGGGCTCGGCACAGGTACGGAAACACATTTAACATACCACTTCATGAAACACTTTCAAGAGTGTCAAAATCTTTTTGACAAGCAATAGCATGAAGCTTAAGATATCCGAAAATAAAGCTTCGTTTCTATCTGACTGTCATATTATGAAATGGCGTAACATCTGCTTTATAAACACTAACCAAGCAATAAAACAACGCATACTATTCACATTCAAAATAGTAAATATGTGAAAATCATTCATATTAAGAAACGTAAGTAAGCCTACAACATTTTGAATAAAAAAAGGCGTAGAGTGACAGTTATTAGACATATACACAAATTTGATGTAGGTATAATTGCAAGCAATCTGTTTGACATATCACTGATAGTGTAATGGTGAACGGGAAGGACTAGGAAGCATGGTGAATTTATAGTAACTATTCAAAACACCTTGAAGGACAAAATTTTTTTTCTGTTATATTTTGTTATTTATTCGAATTATTTGGTGTTATTTGTGAATCTATAGCCACTGTGCCTATTACCCACAATGATTCCCTTTGTGTGCATGGAAATTAGCAGGATGGGTATATTACCCATACTAACGGAATGTGGGAATCCCAGTAGCATATCCGTTGTTTCTGCAGTTTGCTCCCACCTCCAGTTCCGTTCGTGGTGGTTCTTCTGTCTTCAGCTATGGCTGTTCTCAGCCAATTGAAAAGTATGAAAGTCACACGACACGAAAGCAGCGCATTTGCTGCAGAAATACGAAACTGCCAAGACGCCTAAGTGATAATTTCATACTTTCTGCGATATGATTAGCGCTCTCGCAACTCATTTGTGTTTATGTGGACATAGTTATACAGTAGACAGTCAAGATGATAAAATGTGTAGGTTTATTAGATTACAAAACACAAACTGTTTCACTGTTTCGAAACAGCGTATCGAAACATCACATTGTACTGTTTCATTTGTTTCGAAACAGTTACGTGTTTCAGTTTGCCCATCTCTAGTGCACAATGATAGCTGAACAGACGAACTTATATGCAGAACAGTTCATAGCTTCTCATCCCAATTTAGCACCACGCTCCAGGGTTCACAGTTGGCAGAATACTAAACGCGATGAAGTAAAAACACATATTCGAATGCTTGTATTTCAAGGAATTCTTCACAAACCAGACCACAAAATGTGTTTTTCAAAGAGGGAATCAGTTGACACACTTCTCTTCAGGAAAGTGATGAGTGAAAAGCGGTTTCATCTTCTATTGAAATTCCTCCACTTTGCTGACAATACCTCATACGATCCACTAGGCACTATCAGCAGAAAACTATTCAAAATTCACCCCATTATGGAGCATCTGCGGCGTAAATTCAGATCAGTGTACATGCCAGAAAGGAACATCACCGTTGACGAATCGTTGTTGGTCTGGAAAGGACAGCTTGGATGGAAGCAGTGTATTCCATCAAAGCATAGCAGATTTGGCATCAAATTGTACGAACTCTGTGAAAGCAGTTCTGGGTATGTATAGGACTTTATTGTTTACACTGGAAAGGATACTAATTATGGTATCCACTATCCAGACGAAAAAATAACCTCTCGAATTGTTTTGGAGCTTGCACACAATCTACTCGGGAAAAGCCACTGTATTTATCTTGACAACTGGTACACCAGTACAGATTTGGTAGACAAACTAACCAGCAAAAACACCGATGTTGTCGCCACAATGCGGCAAGACAAGAAGGAGTTCCCTGACTTCGTAAAAAAGGAAAAACTGAAGAAAGTGGAGTACATAACAGGGTACAAAGGCAAGCAGATGGTAATGAAATTGAAAGACAAAAGAGACATTGTTATAGTCAGCACCTTCCTTGACGATACGTTTGTAAATGTAAACTCGAAGAAGGGAATCGTTCAAAAGCCACAAGTTGTCATTGGCTACAACAAGAATTTTGGGGGGGGGGGGGGGGGCGGGGGGCGTGGATAGGAGCGATTCTCAGTTACAAACCTACCAGATGGCCAGAAGCAGTCTGACAAAATACTATCAGAAGCTTTTCCGCCACTTGTTGAACATTGCATGCTACAATGAATACATTCTGTACAAGAAGCATGGTGGCAATTCCTGACTAGTCTTGGTGAACAGTTGACCAAACCTTCACCACATCAAGGAACATCAGTAGGACGCCCACCTCGACACCAAAAGCAACACGCCTTACGCCCAGGCATTTTCCAGACCTTCTGCCACCCACAACAAAGAAAAGACCGCCGGCCAAAGTGGCCGTGTGGTTCTAGGCGCTGCAGTCTGGAACCGCGAGACCGCTACGGTCGCAGGTTCGAATCCTGCCTTGGGCATGGATGTGTGTGATGTCCTTAGGTTTGTTAGGTTAAACTAGTTCTAAGTTCTAGGGGACTAATGACCTCAAAAGTTGAGTCCCATAGTGCTCAGAGCCATTTTGAACAAAGAAAAGACCAACAAGGAGGTGTGTGGTGTGTACGAGAAAAGGCATTCGCAAAGAAACTTCATACTGGTGCGCAGAATGCGAAGGTTCCTTGTGTGCAGCACCTTGTTTTAAAATGTTTCACACTGAAAACGATATGTAATATTGTGAAAATACAGTTTTGTTAACTTCCGCAATATGTTTTATTCTTTTCCACACAATATCAATTTAAATTCAACAATGAAAACGTGAAGGAAAACGTGAGAACAGTGCGCAGCACCACAGCGCACAGGCATGCTGGCGTATATTACCCACTGTGAAAGAGGCATGTGTGCGCAAACTACCCACTTAAGAGGTTAATTGAACGAGACAGGAAGAAAACTGCAGAACAGTAACAGTCAGTTAACTGAAAATAAATCAAACATATTGACGTTAAAAAAATGATAAATTCGAGGCAATCTTGTCACAAAGATTGGAACTTAGCCGAACCACAATTCAGGGTTATACAGTGGCCTACAGTCTTCCTGTAGGACAAGAAAAATACATGGAAAATCTTTGAGAAACGTATGAGATGTTACAGTGCTTCGTCCAGGTCCTAATGAGAGTGATAATCGAAAGGATACAGGACAGCACATCCAGAAGCTGTCACAGTGCTGTGACACTTTTTGCCTTAGTAAATCAGCATTGAACATCTGCCAAGGTTCACTGTCTTTTGACAGTGGGCAAACCGGGATGCACAAGACATACAATGATTATGTCGCTCTGTTTCCTAGATCAAAAGAGGGAAACCAGTTTGTGCCAGTGTGGGTAGACACGTGTACACATTTTCTCTGGCTACTCTGCATGAGTAACATTAACGCACGACCACAACGAAATCTGTCAAGAGTGTTTTGGGAATGGACTCTAGTGTCGGATACTGCAACTGGTTTGGCGCCAGTGTGTTTAGAAACTTCTGTGCTGAGATGGAAATGACACATATTGCTAGAACACGTTACTACAGGAATCCCTCAATTTCAGAGAGTATTTACCAAAATTTAATTACAGCACTCGTCTCTTTGCAACAATGTGCCCACACCAAGTGGAATACGTCTTTGTGGTGGTTGAACTACCGTTTTATCGCCACTGCCCACGAAGCACACAAGAATACCCCAGTCTGATGCTTCGTTTCAAACCTAATTAACACCTCTTCAACTATAATCCTTGAATGATTTACTTACCGTGAAAGTAGACTCTGTGTAAATCGGAGACATCTGGAAAAAATCATGAATGAATCACGAAAGAGCTTCTCAGTGCTACAACGTGGGAAGACGGCCCACGTCATTGAAGACAGGGGATAAAATTTTTGTTAATAATTTTGGTGCGACGAATGAAGGTCACGGACAAGATTTTGCCACTTTTCAATAGTGTGGTCAAAATCGTATGGTTCATCACTCTAGTTACATGACTGATATGCAGCACAAGGGAACAGTCTTATTGTTCCCAGACTAAGCCATGTATGAGAGAGACCATTTCCTAATGACACTAAGACGGAACCATATAATTAGTTTTGTACATTTACTTTTGCAAACATGTTCTACTATGACAGTGAATGTTTAATGGTACTGTTTTGGTAAGACCCTTAATGTGGCAGTTTGTCAGTTCTCTGTACTGTAAATCTTGTGTAAACCTTCATGTTATTAAATGGTGGTGGGAGTTTTCCAGTCTCATTCCTACACACGGTCCTCGAAAACTGAAGCGAAGAAGCCGCTCCATCGCAAGACGTCTCCCTGACAATGCAGTTTGAAAAGCTGTGTGAGCATGGTTGTGGCTGTGGCGTCGCGACTGCATGAGGCGGACTGGCAGCGAGAGCGCCACGACATGGGTGCTGGCGCAAGTCGGCGGGCGGCACCACATGGGCACCAGGGCGGCACATAGCTGTATTTAAGTTTTTGAGAGTTAGAATTTTGCTTCTTGCACCAACCACTTTTGTTCCAACTAACAAAAAAGCAGTCTGTGAAAAGTTCCATCTCAGTTCAACAAGTTCTAGGCAACTCTCAAAGGCCTCAAAGATGAAACACAGCATTAGCAAGACCTGTTTCCGTTAAAGCGCACTGTATTCGTCCTTACCTCCATGAACACGTCTTTCATGAGGGTAGTGCCTGTTACACATTCATGCAAACTCGGCAAATGTTTAAAATAATTTTTGACTCATTACTGAAAAGGTCATCCAAGGAACTCAAACAACAACATGAAGAATTTAAGAAATATTAAGTTTACTTTCTATAGCTCCCATATTTTCAGTTTGTAACTCTTATTTATTTACAATAATATTTTGTAACATTCCTTTCTCTAGAATCAAAAGATAATATGATCTAATGAACACTGAACATTACATATTCCCAAGAGAAGATTTTGCACAACAGTCTGTAAAACGAATTGTTTCTCAGTTTCGTCTTTTGTGAGAATGTTATTGTAGTCCTGAATGAGTTTCGGCATCTCTATCTGCAACATCATTTACGACAACCATCTCTTCGACCTTCTGAATTGCACATTTGTAACCTCTTCATGATGAAAATCCTTTGTGGAGAAAATCGATATTGATGGAAAACCTCCTGAAGAAGGTTTTTGTAACATATGTTACAAAAGATGAAAGTCAATATGCGTAAAAGCAGGAAGATAATTTCGGTGTATAATGTAACTTTCCACTTGGTTTCTTCCTTCTTCCTCTACATATTTCTTTAATTACAAGATAACTGTACCTATATTTGCTTTGACCTCTGTTGGAGCATTGTCATCAAACAAAGCTATAGCCACAGTTTGTGCAATTAAGTACCAAGAGTGATTGGAACATTTTTTGGATCAATATCCATATAATTTATGACTTGACTCATGAATAGGAAATTATGGTAACATAACTCAATTGCCTCTGTTGACTGAAACCAGGCTCGGACATACAGGCGTCGAAGAAAAATACATATTCTTGTTAATGAGTTCTTCTCCATATCGAATAAATGGAAATGATCTTGAGACATGTCTAACTTGAATGCATATACGCCCTTTACGATCCACCATGAATGACTTACAGTCCTTGTTATGCGAAACAATATCCCATTCTTTAAAATACCTCTGAGGAATCTCATTTCGCAGTTGTTTCTGCGAAGAAACTTGGTTACCTAGAAATTCGAGAACAAGAGAGGGTAAGTCATCAGATACTTAACTGCTACAGGTTATGTAAATGTTGTTGACTTTCGACCAAGTTACTCTATATTTCTTAAAAGTGTTCATGTCTGGACCAGAAGTAACCTCCATCAGTAAATTGAAAAGAGTCCTCAAGAGCAATTGAAAGATGTCATGATGACAAGGGAGGTACACCAAGTGATGGCTGAACGATTTCGAGTTTGTGGAGTTGCCATTTACTCATCTTGTATGGCTTGCTGTCGTATCACAGCAAAGTGCCTGATTTTTTTTTAGCTACGCCGCACATCCCTGATGTCTACTACACATGGTTTTATTAAATTCTCTGTGATAGCATGCGTTTCTCCTGCTTGTGCAGTGCAATAGCTGACCAAATACAATGCTTCTGGGGCTTTACATTCACACCTTAGATCTCAAATTTCACAGTTATTTCACAGCCTAATACTTGTCCTTTCTTACATCAAAAAGAAAAATTCTTCATTTTCATCTTTGCGATTAGGACGTATTGTATCTCAATGTCAGCACATCTTAGCCGGTATCACATAACTATTATGAAGTAGCTTCCTATGTAACATTCAGAGAGATGAGCCATTAGAATCAGCAAATCCGACATTGATACGAGACTCGTTATAACTGCTTCTGTTGTCACCTTTAGTGAATCTTCCGATATCTTACTGTTTGAAAGCATGAAAGCATTACACTTGAAGTCGTTACGTTACCTTCATGAATCTCACAGCTTAGACCAGTAATCTTTGAGGTTGTTGCCGCATCTTGCTGATGAACCCACCTTTGTACTTTTAATGCAGGATTTTGTAGGAACACATTTAAGTCAGCGTTCCATTATTTTAAAATCAACAGATTAATTGTAGACTACGACAGAATAATATTGCCACAATACACTGAATTTCACAACGGTATTCAACGACAAACACAAATCGAATATACTGCGGCCCGAAAGTGCTGCGTCGATATGCACGTTGCAGTCGCAAACTCCAGAAGGGACTGTACCCTCTGATGTGCGGCCTATGTCTATGTAGCGCTTTGTGGTGAACCAGAGCTAGCGAGGCAACAAAATCCTTTGATCGGGTTCGAGGTTGTTCGTGGATAAGAGAGACATGGAGAGAGCATAGTGAACTGTTAGCAGTATGTCTACATGACGTAGTGTGCTGGGAAAGAGATAGAGAACGAGTGAGGCGGGGTAGCGAGGGGCAGAATTTTTATAGATTTATCATGCTGCTTGTTGCCTCATTTTCAGTTCTTACGCACTGAGAGAGAAAAAAAAAACACTTATAGAAACAACGTTGATATGATATTTATAGGAGTTGTTTTTGTCAGTGTGTGACAAGACTTGATGTGCTTTATGCTTTCAGTTTGTATTGTTTCTGCAGAGCCCCGGCATAGAACTTCGGAACCCCAGCGCTTTGTGGAGCACACACTGAGTATCGCTGTTATAGAGCAGTTAGTTCCTGGTGGTTCACGGGCTGGCGCAGCGTCTTGAGCTGTGTGTGTTTTGGTGTGTGTACATACGTTCTTAGCCTGCGCAAGGTGAACTATTTATTATTGTAATACATTACCCATAATTCTTGTTACTGTGATCATATCGGCCAGTTGTGTAGTAGTGCTCAGTGAATCACAGGGTTATGTTATTGCCCAATTTGACAGAAGATGAAAGTACGTCCAGGCAAAGTAATCCCTTGGCATATTTTGGTATGTCCGATCTCGCATTGCTCTAATTACCAGTCAAGCTCATTTTGTAACGAGTGAGTTTAGAGCTTTGCATATTCTTGTTAATGTTGTAGCCCATAATGCAGGTTTTGAGTAGAAGACCTAACGCTAATTTGGGAAGATAATTGGAAACGTTAAAAGTACTGTTGTAATTCTGAACTGTAATGACATTTCTTATTCCTTGTTATATATTCTTATTACTCGTCACGGTGTTCTTTGCATAGATTGTCGGCACGATTTTTCAAAGCAAACATTTATACGTATGTTCTCACTGTAATAATAAGATTGTCTCTGATGCTCTAGCCCATGTGCAGCCAATTCGTTTTCGAATCTGGCATGTGCTTTTAAATTGTTCTCATTGCGTCGATTGCCCCAGTGTAATTTTATTAAGTTATTTATTTTTGATATAACGGTTAGAATTTTTGGGGCCTGTCGCTTGGTTTAGGATTTTAATGAGTTTAATGTTTCTTCCATTCTGTCTTGATTTAGAGGACATTAACCTACAATTGAATATTTGTTGTTTTTCAGCCATTTGATGTTCGACGCCAACTTATTGCTCTTGTAAATTTTTAAGCATTGGTTGTAATATAAATCCTCGGCTATGTTGTTAAATAAAAGTTTTAAAAACTAAGACTACTCACCGCTCAGCCTACTCCTACCACATCCTGTTACGTCAAATTAACTTTGTTTTCTTATCAGATACATAAAGTTATTGCGGCGAATGGTTTAAATTCTGCCAGCGACTCACCTTGGAAATGACGTAACATTATCAGTCGAAATATCGGTAGAAGGCTCTGCACTTGCTTTGTTTTATTCTTAGACACATAAAGTTAGTGTGTCAAGTGGTTTAAATTCAGGAAACCACTCACCTTGAGGATAAATGTAAGGTTATCAATTGAAATATCGGAAACAGATTGCGCTTGCTTTGTATTACTCTTGATTTGTTTTACTTTATCTACGACTGACATTCTTGCTGCCGACATTGTTATCTCTAACGCACGGCCATTTACTCCCCGGTATTGTGTAAGTGGTTGAAATAACGTCAAGAGACTCAGCTTCAAGACGACTGTAATATTATCGGGTGAAGTTTGGGAAGAACAAATAATTCTGTGCTGGATGCACGCCAGAAAGGTGATGGAATATTCTATCCGCTGGGAAAACTGAAAGAGACACATCGCGCACACATTAGAAGATAGTTTTACATATCCAAAGATTGAAACATGTTAAGGAATCTCAGACCGAGATTATTACATTCACCGGTTCTTTGACGGTTCTATACCTCAACTAGTGAAAACGGAACTCTTATAGAATCACTTTTTTGCCCGTCCATTTGTCTGTCTACCTGTCTGAGCCGTGGCTGGCTCGTGTTAGGCTTTGCATTAAACCTTGGTTGCTATTCTGTGATTAGTCTCCCGTGGTTATCGTGATTATGCTGTTATCCTCTCTCTCCGAGATTCGCAGCAGCAGCGTGTATCAATATTCGCATCCTTGTACTATCTTTGGCCTCGCGCTTATGGTTTCCGGCTGTGCCATGTGCGGGCAGTTGGTCGGTTGGAGCAGCGAGTAAGTCTCCGTGGCGCGTGTCTGCCGGAGCCACTGGCGGCGTCCACACGCGGTCGGAGTGTGGGGGGCTGTTCCCATTGCGACGAGGTCCGTGGCTCACCGATCCCGGACACGAAAGTTGAGTCTTTACTTAATCTACCAGCCAGCCCCAACTGTTCACACTATGTCGTTTGAATTTCGTTGTGGGCTTTGTTGGGGCATTCCCGCGAGCAACAACGTGTGTTTTCAAGTTGGCGAAATTCTAGCCCTCCTATGGAGTTTAACTTAACTTGATCATTTGTGAATTGAAATGCACAAGCGGAATCTTCTGCCTTGTGGCCGTTAACGTTCCGGGTACCTGCCCTGACCGTTGACGTAAATTCAGGCAGTGTACTTTCCTCGTCGTGTTGTGGGTGTCTAGCATGGCACGTAGTTTGACAGCTGAATGTGTACTTCGTCGTGGGCGCCGATACCTTCTGCATTGTTCCATTGAACTCCCTGTCGTGTACTGGTTGGGTGGAGCCGAAACTATCCTGACGCTTGGTCCGTTGACTGTCAGTTGGGTTGCCGTCGGATTGAGAATTGCTGGGCCGACTGCCTGTCTCACTTTAGCGAGTGTTGGTGTTTGAATTCCTGGCCAACCCTTGGAAACTTCTGAGCGCCGATTGATGTGCTGCCTTTTCTTATTTGTCCTTGTTTATTTATGGCTTCTAGCCGATTTTAAAGTTGTTTTGCCCTTAGGGCGTAAGATTGTTTGGACCTTAAGCATAATTTGGTGAAATGTTTAAGATAAGGCCTTATCCCATTAAAATTCAAATTCCTGTTTTGAGTCTTTAGTTACTGGCTTTCAGCCGATTTTAAATTAAAGTGGTTTTGCCCTTAAGGCATCAGATTGTTTAGGCCTTCAGCCTAGTTTAGAAAAATGTTTTAAAATGAGGCCTTCTGCCTTTTAAAATTCAAATTCTTGTTTTTGAGTCTTAAGTGATTGGGCTTCAGCCGGTTTTAAATGAAAGTTATTTTGCCCTTGAGGCGTGATATTGAATGGTGCATTTAGCCGGGATTTAGTTCTAAAATTAATGTTGGGCTTGCTGTGTTTTTAATTTTTTCTTTACTTTTGTAATGTTTGTCAAATGAATAAAGTAGTATGCGTGAGTGCAACTGTCAGCCACTCATTTTGGCCCCTTTCCACAAATTAAACTATCTGCACTGTTCCACGGGTATAGCAGGGGATCTCACTGTCTAACAGTTAAAATCCCTTTTCCTCAAGAATGAGTAAATGTATAAGTTGAAATTTGTCATGTATTTGGGTCTATAGTCCCTTGATGTTGAAATAAATATGAACTTCTAAGTCAATGCAGTGAAAAAACACGGCCATTTGTCTCACATAGTTTGATACTCGCAAAATCGCTCAACACCTATTGAGTACTTGCCGTTGACGTAAAATCACAAAATTTGCGAAAAACAAAGTATCGTAGTACAACTAAAACAAATCTGAAAATTACTAATTTTTAATGTCACAACGGTTTTTTTTAATAATTTGTTTTCCGACTGTCTGTCCATCTGTCACACTCATTCCTGTTAGAAGCAGTTGGACTGTGATGTTCAAACTCATGTCACATGCTAAGTTGTACGATCACTTGGCACTGTAAGAAATTTAACCTAAGTTAACATAATCGAAAATGTGTCCATTTTTGTCACGTTTTTGGCACTCGCAGACCAACTCATCAACCCATTGACCTAGAATCATGAAATTAGGCAAGAAGCAATGTTTCATAGCACAAGTATAAGAAAAATTCAGAAATTAATTCGTGATTATGTAACAAGAGAAAACTATTGTTTTAAAGTATTTGTTATCAGACTGCGAGTCTGTCAGACTGTTACATCACTTTTTCTCTGGAAGGCTTAGAGCTATCAAGTTGAAATCAGTCTCAAACTAAGTTCTATGGTCCCTTGACGGTGTACAAAATTCAAGCTTATCAGTGACTACAATCAAAAGATATGACCATTTATATCACATTTTATACTCGCAAACTGACTGATCAGAACCAAAAGTTTATTTTCCGTTGACCAGGAGTCATGATATTTGAAAAGAAGCAACATTTCACAGTACATCCAAAGGAAAAATCCGAAAATCTGTTAGTAATATTTCCGGATTTTTCTTTACCTGTACTGTGAAATCCTAAGCACTATGGGGCTTAAAATTTGAGGTCATCAGTCCCATAGACTTAGAACTACTTAAACCTAACCAACCTAAGGACATCACACACATCCATGCTCGAGGAAGGATTCGATATTGCGACCGTAGCAGCAGCGGGGTCCTGGACTGAAGCGACTAGAACTGCTCAGCCACAGCGGCCGGCTATACTTTAAAAAAACGTTTTACACTTATGGGTAGACGTATACCTTGCCTGTATCGACAAGAGGCAAAAATAGTCGACATTTTCTATTCCTAGAATGGATGAATTATCTGCGTACATAATTCAGTCTGTACAGAACTCTCGATGGTGGTCCTGCTCGCACGTATCGGGATTTTTTCTAAGATGTCGAAGCATTGACATTACACGCTTATCAGTCAACATGATTAGCCTACATGTCATTAAAAGTCCCGCTGCTAATAAGGTCACTTTTGAAGCAAGCTTGCCACTGGTGAAACAGAATTAGGTATACTTGTCGAAGTTTGGATATCGGAAGATCTGCGTGCTACTTATATTTCAAGAGAGCAGTTAATCTGCGTCCTCTTTCGTAGGAGCGGGCTGCGGGCGTCAACTGGCCAAAATAGGACTGGATCCATCAAAGTTCCACCCCATGGGAAGTTCGACGGTCTGGATACTCTGCCACAGCAATAATATCTTTTCATGTTTAATTTAAGAAATGAGAATTTGAACAACTTTAAGATGGCTGTTTTTTGGGAAGGTGATCGAATTTCGCTCCTACACCGATGCCCGCACCCTTAACAACTTTATTCGGAGGAATTGAAGAAGGTGTCAGATAAAAAACCTAATGACGCTGCTGAAGAAATAACGCATGAAACCGAACACTAACAATAGCCCTTCTGTGAAAAAGTAACATCCTCGTCGGAATGAGCAGCACTTCGTAACCTCCGTAACAATTTCCAAGCAGACAAAGGTAATGCCGCTATTTTAGTGCCGAGATACTTCTGCTTAGAAACGCTGCACGAATTATTTTAGGACACACCATATCATAATATTGACAAAGACACTACTTCCCGTGTTCAGACAAAAACTGAATCGCTTCTGAACTCCAGCTCTCTACCGAAGAAGGTTCTCTGCTCCTTCCACATTATACGGCCTTCCCAACGTCCACAAATACATTTAAAAAAACTTGTTTCAGAAGAAAATGAGTCATATACGTTTCGTGCAGATACTGCAATCGTTAACATTTAGCCCTGTACTGAGTGACGTAGATGGCGCTGACTGTTGGTTGTCTAAATAAGTAGTCTCTTTGATGATACCTTGTGTAGGTAAATGTGAACATCAATTCTGTGACTCAGCAACATTTTGTTATTAGGTTGAAACTTTGAAACTTCAGTCCTGATTTGTTTAATGTCTTATTGATTACCAAAATATCTATTTGTCACACAGATTATCATCAAATTTGAGAAAAACATTAAAATTATTTAAGCGTGCTCTAACCTCCACTTACTTTTTATTTGATACACAGTAGTTTGAACGGATAATATACCGAAGATCTGTCGAATAAAAAACTGTGCCCCATGTATGCAATAAAGCACAAACCACTTCCATCTAGTAGAAGGGTAGCAGAAATGATCCACAAAATTACTGTCCAATATCCTCAACATCTGTGTTGCAGAATCTTAGAATATAGCCTGAGATCAATGTAGTGAAGTATGGGAAGAATGATCTCCTCCATGCCAACCAGCATCGATTCCGAAACTATCGATCAAGTGAAATCCAACTAGCGCTTTTCTCAAATGACATCCTGAAAACAATGGATCAAAGCAGTCGGATACATGCAGTGATTCTCGGCTTCCGAAAGGCATTAGACTCAGTACCACATATACGCTTATTGTCATATGGAGTAAGAAACTAGATATGTGACTGCGCTGAGGACATCTTGGTGGGGAGGACACAGCATGAAATCTTGGATGTAGAGTCATCTACAGACGTACAAGTCCTCGTAGCTTCATGTCTGCCCTGCTGAAGTGTGTTAGGACCCTCACTGTTCATGCTGCACATTACTAGCCTTGCAGACTATATCAATGATTCTCTCATACTTCAGTCAGATAATGCAGTTACCTATAATGAAGTAACTACTGAAAAAAAGCTGCATAGATATTCTATCGAATAGTGCAAAGATTAGCAACTAGCTTTAAAGGTTTTGAAATGTAAAATTGTGCACTTCATAAAACGACAGGCGTAGTAGCACATGGCTACAACGCGAATGAATCACAGTTGAAATTGGCCAACTCATGCCGATACTATCTGCAGTGTCTGTGTTTTGACAGTGTACTATGGAACATCTTACTGATGTCCAGGTATGTTTTAAGAAACATACACTGCTACAATTTATAACTACATGAAATGGCAGAAATGTTCCCGTAAGTGCAAATACGTTATACCTCAGATGCACACTTTATCAGCGACAAATGAAAATTTGTCTCGGCTCAGGTCTCACTAACGATGTGTAGCTGCAGCCTAATCCTATTCGAAGCTGTATTTCTTCCATTTCATATAACTGTCGGTCGTAGCAGTGTGCTTAGTACACAAAAACACACACACTGCAGATAGTATTACATGCCTAGACACGTCGCAACAATAACAATAAAATTGCTCTCTGTGCGGGAATGAAGGCAATTGTGCAACAAGTGCAGGACGAGGCCACTCAGTAACATATGGACTTTTGGATCAGTCCTAGAGCGTACTCGGATATCCAAAGTGAGTGACGTGACCGTTCACATAAAGCGGGAAATCCGGGTCAGAAATTTTCATTTCTCGCTGCAAAATTGTGCAGCACAGGCCTAGTCGTATTCCCAACTCCGATTACATCCCTTTCATTTCATACAAATGCCTTGGAGTAACAATTTGCAGAATTATGAATTGGAACTATCACACAGTTTCACCCAAAGGTAAATCATGTGGAAGACTTCCGTTCATTGGTAAAATAAAAGTGAACTGCACTGAGACTACAAAGGAGATTACATACTAAACACTCGTGTGACCCATCCTGGAAAACTGCTAAAATGTGTGGTTCCGTACTAAACACGATTGACTATTACACGGATAAAAAGTGCAGCACGAATGGTCACAGGTTTGTTTGACCCACAGAAAAATGCCCAGAGGATGCTGAATGATCTGAGCTGATGATTGACAGTAGTATAGGGGGCGTTTTCCACATCTTTTTCACTTAAAATTTTAAACATTATGCGCAAAAGTGGTCGCCTCTTTGAACTCGCATCTTTTGGGCAAAAAGATGGCAGCCACTTTTTTACGAGGACCTCTTTGCGAAATTTCGGCGGCTTTAAGCAAGGGCGGAGCTTCAGGTCAAACTCTCAACATTTTGGACAAAAGATGGCGATCACTTTATGGCAGGCGCTTTATAGCGACTTTATAGGAAAAGTTGTCGATTCCTTGAACCTCATCTCTTTGTGCAAAAGATGGCCTGCACTTTTTGGTGACCACTTTGCTGGGGCCACTTTTTTGCGAGCACAAGTTTGAAATTTTGTAGGCCTTGACCTATAAAATTATCTATGGCAGTACTTATGTCGCCTCTATTATTTGTTCGTTCATGAACGAAGTGGTAATTATTTCTATATTGTTATCGATTATGAGCTCGTAGCAACAAGCAGAATCATCGATTTATTCTGCAATCACTGTTTCCATTTATATATAAAACAGTTTTTCTTTAATAAGTATTAATGTATTAATTATACCGTCTTTTTCCTCTAGAAGAGTACGTTAATCGTAGTTAAATTTAAACTCTTTTGCTATAAATTTATTCATCAGATTTTTCGTCGTCTTATGTCTCATAATCATGTTATTGCTTATGATAACCTTATCTTCGGAAGTCTGTATTAATTCGGCCATCGCTTTCATGTTGAGTTTTACGGGATCTTCTTAATTTAGAGTGAAGCCTTTAATTTTGGTAGTCTGTTTACCTTTATATGTTCGATAAGAATAGCTTCTTGGAACTGTAGTTATCCATTCAATGCCAAAATCGTCTTTGCCAAATTCATCTTTCCATTCGCCGAGCATGTAACCTGTTTTCACTGTGTTTGTGCCATCATCAGTGTAAACAACAGAATCTGTGTCGTAGTATACAACTTAAATTTCGTTAAATCTCTATAAATTTGTTTAAATTTGATTCAATTTGCTTAAATTTATTACCTACCTAAAGCAATAGTTTCAAGTTACCGCCACAAGAGGCTGAGATGTAGGTGGTCCGTGTTTTAATAGCTGTATTACATGCTCTCATTCAGCTCTGGACATAAATCTTTATTTAAACAATTAGAACCACTAACACCATCAAGTGTGTTAACCATCCTCTTGGAAAATGTGCACGAATTTTGCTCTAATAGTTTATTCCTACAGCTGAGGGCAGTTAGTACTGTGTTGCCTCCACAAGACCCTGCTCATTCAGTTCGAATATAATTTGTTTAAATTTTTATAAATTTATTATCTATATCATCACTTTCATGTTACCACCACAAGAGGTTGAGATAACGATATCTGTATTACAGGCACTCATTCAACTGAGAGTTATGCTTGAACATATGAATAGGAAGAGTATGGTCCTGCAAATAAATGCTTTCCACAAGAGGCAACTGCCTCCGACCGAAGAACTGACCAAGTTCGCCGCTACTAAAGCGCTTCGCGATATGCTATATATGTGTCGCGCGCGTTATGTCCATTAATAATAAGAACGACATCCGATTAGCCTACTATCAGACCCACTGACGTCTGCCGGACACAAACATCAGTTTTTCTCTAAGAACACTCAGGTCCGCCTGTGCTAGCCTTCCGCGCGGCCGAAGTCCCACATAGGGGTCTGCCACGCTTTCAACTACCCAGTTTCAACAACTTTTCAAAGTCATCCAACCACTCACTTCGACATTTCTTATATATATATATCATGGGACGTATGTCACCTAGTTTATTTATTACGCTGATACAAAACACTCACCGTGACGGTGGTCTGGAGGGGGGAAAATTGGTGTGGAAAGTGATTCAGCCTGTTCTGGGCTGCTGGGGAGAGGAAGGAGTGTACTTAATTTATTTTTGAACAATTTATAAAGCTACGGATTTCACCTAATGTTTTATTACATTGATGGAAAACACTCACCATAACATACTTGGAGTCACAATTTACAGTTTACAGACCTCGAAACTACTCCTAAGTAGTGCACTATGCTGATGTGCAGAGACGCAAACAACTCGTAAATTACGGGGTCTTGCGGTGGCTAGCACAGTGGACTTGCATTCAGGAGGCCGGCGGTTCAATCCCGCGTCCGGCCATCCTGATTTAGGTTTTCCGTGATTTCCCTAAATCGCTCCAGACAAATGCCTGGATGGTTCCTTTGAAAGGGCACAGCCCCGTCCTTCCCTAATCCGATGAGACTGATGACCTCACTGTCTAGTCTCCTACCCCAAGCAACCCAACTCCTAAATTACCGAAATTATCCAGTACACACCATGCAGACGTGCAAACTACTCGCAATCACCGAAATAATAATGAAAACACGCTCACAACGCATAAACACCCAAAAATGATTCAATACACACTCAAAGCAAGTAAAAAAACCCAACTTATCAACCCCTCGCACCCTGGTTGTACTGGATGAAAAGCCCAAGTGCACCTCCTAACACATGTAAACTCTCCAGATGTGGGAGAGGAAGGTGAGGTTAGTGTACTTTATTTATTTTTCTTGGGAAACTGACCCAAATAGCCATCATAACTACATAATTAATCACAAAGATCTGTCCTAATTACACAACTATATGCACAGTCCTGCACAAGGACGGCTTAAAATAGCAAAAACTAACTATGCCGTACAACTCCTGTTTTCCTGCTGGGAGAAAATTATACTACTCCAAACTTACGTAAATATCGATCCTAATCACAAAGATCGGTCCTAATTACACAACTATATGCATAGCACTGGACAATAACGGTTTCAGATATAAAACAGACAACTGGTGTTATCCTATTGGGGGGGGGGGGGGGGGGGAAATTACACCACTCGAAACCAGCGACAGAAGCACTCATACTCTACCCTACACTTACAAGCTAGGGGTGAAAAACGTTCAACTGACCACATGCCAGTGTTAGACAGACAGGAGTTAAAAAAGAAGTTTATTACCTGCAAGCATAGACGATCTTTCGCTGTTTGACGTCGGAGTTCACAACACACACATACTAAAAAATCCTAACTGAAGCCAATACATGCTATCACAGCTAATGGAAATACAAAAAAATTCATCATACTACTGGGGAAATTTTTGTCCTGAGTTCTCATCCATCTACAGTCACAAACTATGGAATAGAGCTACTGCGCCATCACTTTCCCGACTCTTGCAGCCCCACTCTGGCACCATGGTGATAGTTCCCAGCCGGCCGGAGTGGCCGTGCGGTTCTAGGCGCTACAGTCTGGAACCGCGTGACCGCTACAGTCGCAGGTTAGAATCCTGTCTCGGGCATGGATGTGTGTGATGTCCTTAAGTTAGTTAGGTTTAAGTAGTTCTAAGTTCTAGGGGACTGATGACCACAGCAGTTAAGTCCCATAGTGCTCAGAGCCATTTGAACCATTTTTGATAGTCACCACTGGATGCATCATGCACATTTATAGATATAACAGGACAGGCCTCCAATTCCTCTATTTATTAGACTCTGTTTCATGTCATGTAGGACGCTCCGGCAGCGATCTTGTATGGGTCTGGTCCACTCGATTTAACATCATCTAGACTCCTATAATAAAGCTAAATATTCCAGACCATAATAAATGTCGTCTTTCCATGATAAAAGACAAAGTACAGTTTTATAAGCAAAATCGGTATAGTAGGCTCAAGGCAAACCTATCGGACATCTCCTAGTACTAAGTATAGTGCATCATCAAAAACTGATTGCCTGCAATACGAATACACTAACTCAGGTCTACTGTGGGTCCTGGGAGCCTTCTGTGAGGCATACATGTACACAGACATACAGAAAACAGAACAATCTTTCTCCAAATGTGGAGGTGACTGGATACAATCGAGTACAGTGCTATACTACACCTCCTGATCCGTGCATTTGATGTAGTTGTTGGCAGCTGTACTACGTTTACAAGCAATTTTGGAACACGGAACGACAGGTTATGTCATGATCGCATAGGCAGAACTGACATTAAATCGATAGAACTGCGAAAAATGTAAAAGTATAAATTGAGCGAATATACACTAAAATGGGGGGGGGGGGGGAAATTGAGGAAGTACTTGCGTATCTTCTGGTTGGCGCAGAACAATTTGTACATGGGAGCACATATGTGAAAGCAAGATGAATCTGAGAAAACCTCGACATGGAAGCGAAGGGAACCAGGGAAGCAGTTACTTTTTTCCATCGAGGCATCATTATACTGTATGTCCATTGAGATACGAGTGATACACGTGAATTGCCTACTGTATTTGACACTTTTCAGGAAGACAGAGAACCATTGGCCTCTAAACTTACATGCATCTGCATTAAAGGATAACAGAGTGGACGGGGTGAACGATTGAGATGGAGCTGTAAGGAGGTATTATTTAAGGGTAGACTGATGATGCATTCTAGAGAGGGAGAAGTTGCTGCACGTCAATTTTTCCACTATTCTGTCAGAATGCATCAGTCGTATGACATAGCCTGCATTTTCCTCGTATACAGCCATGTATTCTGTATGTGATTTAAAGCATTGTCTACTTGCAACCGTTAACAGTAAACCTATCGGTCATCAGAGGACTTCCATCTCATGTGTGTAATCAAACGTGACACATTCCTCTAAACGAACTGTGATTTATGTGATGTACTCCATCCCCCCTATCTTGGGTGTAAAATCAAAGACTTCTGCTTAATAACTAAGTTAGTGGTAGGTATTTGTGAGCTAGTGCAATCCCTGTGTATACATTTGCCTGACAGATGTGCTGTTTACAGAGTTAGTGGCGGAATGACTTGTAATTTTCACATGTTGGACGCTGCTGCTATGTGTTTATCTGTTTCCTTGTAAGAGGTACTAGCTGTTACTAAGGATCATTTTTATAGGACTGATGCAGGTATAGTATAATTTCTGAACCATCATCGGATGTGAACAGTGGACACTATCATCTCTGGAACACTATATTGTGCTGGTATCACACAGTCAATGTTTTAAAGAAGTAGTGTTTTCATTTTACAGCTAGATAACACATATTAGCTTAAAGAAACTGGGAGGAAGGATGTATGCACTTGAAATATATTTCCAACATTGGAATATTAACAGCGCTGTATTCCATATGACTGTTAGGTCTGAAACTCAAGCGATCTAACATTATAGCCCGGTTGAAGTGCAGAACATTATAGACTTAGGAGCGCGTGTGTTTATGTTCTCTTACCAGTACCTTCCAGGTACTGATCCTAGACTCTGGAATAATACTTTAAAATTGAAAGCTTGGTTGATTTACGTAAAAATGCTTCGAACTCCATCTGTCTCGCCCTTCATCACAAATAAAAACCGCCCGTTACTTGTTCTTCTTAACCGTCTGCTATTACATCACAACACTTACTATACATCGATAAGGAGAGTTAGCCTCCTCGACATGGCCGCATCTCGAGACATCTTGTGCACTTGGATAGGCGAGGACTCAGTAAACTCCACCCATTCACGAAACATGAAATTTAGCGGTCTACTTCTGGTAGGTTGCAGATAAAATTAGGTACCAGTGCTGCAGGGCGGGTTGGTCAATGATAGTGTGAGGGGGTCTTTCAGTCTTTAATTTTACCCTAAGCCTGCAGGCATTCTCTCTGACTCCCATCAGCCCGGAGATAGAGCGTAAATTAAGCACTATGCTCGAGGTATTAGGAATGTGTAGAGCACTGTCTGATATACTTTGATGATTTATGTGCTCAAGAATTAGCAATGAATGGACGTACTGCACAGTCATCTATCCACATTCGCAACGATACTCATAAAGTGGAGAAGGGGTGGTTTAGCTATGACACTGAAATTTTGAAACATGCTGTCACATCATTGGTCTGTGTTGAAATTACTGTAAAATTGGTAAAATTGTACACACAGTCAACTGTAATGCTTATTATCTACATCTACATACATACTCCGCAATCCACCATACGGTGCGTGGCAGAGGGTACCTCGTACCACAACTAGCAACTTCTCTCCCTGTTCCACTCCCAAACAGAACGAGGAAAAAAATGACTGCCTATATGCCTCTGTACGAGCCCTAATCTCTCTTCTTGTCTTTCTGGTCTTTCCGTGAAATGTAAGTTGGCGGCAGTAAAATTGTACTGCAGTCAGCCTCAAATGCTGGTTCTCTAAATTTCCTCAGTAGCGATTCACGAAAAGAACGCCTCCTTTCCTCTAGAGACTCCCACCCGAGTTCCAGAAGCATTTTCGTAACACTCGCGTGATGATCAAACCTACCAGTAACACATCTAACAGCCCGCCTCTGAATTGCTTCTATGTCCTCCCTCAATCCGATCTGATAGGGATCCCAAACGCTCGAGTAGTACTCAAGAATACGTCGTATCAGTGTTTTATAAGCGGTCTCCTTAACAGATGAACCACATCTTCCAAAAATTTTACCAACGAACCGAAGACGACTATCCTCCTTCCCCACAACTGCCATTACATGTTTGTCCCACTTCATATCGCTCTGCAATGTGACGCCCAAATATTTAATCGACGTGACTGTGTCAGGCGCTACACTACTAATGCAGTATTCACACATTGCAGGATTCTATTTCCTATTCATATGCATTAATTTACATTTATCTATATTTAGAGTTAGCTGCCATTCTGTACACCAATCACGAATCCTGTCCAAGTCATCTTGTATCCTCCTACAGCCACTCAACGACGACACCTTCCCGTACACCACAGCATCATCAGCAAACAGCCGCACATTGCTATCCACCCTATCCAAAGGATCATTTATGTAGATAGAAAACAACAGTGGACCTACCACACTTCCCTGGGGTACTCCAGATGATATCCTTACCTCCGATGAACAATCACCATCGAGGACAACGTACTGGGTTCTATTACTTAAAAAGTCTTACAGCCACTCACTTATTTTGGAACCAATCCCATATACTCGTACCTTAGTTAGGAGTCTGCAGTGGGACACCGAGTCAAACGCTTTCCGGAAGTCAAGGAATATGGCATCCGTCTGATACCCTTCATCCATGGTTCGCAAGATATCATGTGAAAAAAAGGCGAGTTGCGTTTCGCAGATGCGATGCTTTCTAAAGCCGTGCTGATGCATGGACAACAACTTCTCTGTCTCAAGGAAATTCATTATATTCGAACTGTATGTTCGAGAATCCTGCAACAAACCGATGTTAAGGATATTGGTCTGTAATTTTGAGAATCCGTCCTCCTACCCTTCTTATATGCAGGCGTATTATTATTATTTACAGGCTTATTATTATTATTGCAGCATGGCGGCGGTGTCTTTTCCATCCCATCCGTCCTCTGGCATGTTTTTGGTTACCACATAATGATTGACTGACAACGCTTGTTTGAGTTGGACAAAGAGTTTTGTGGATAGGTGACACCTCTTGGGGGTGGCTAGCACTGAAACAGTGATAGTGTACACGACTACAATATGAGGAATCAGTCGAAATAGAACGCAGAGCCATCAGCTATTCTGTCACTGTGAGTTATGAGTTTAAATGTAGAACTCGTGAATCATTATCGGATTGTAGTTTGGAAATCGACGCCAGCGCGGAAAAACTATTCCAGTTTAATTGTGTTGTAAATTATTTTCATTTAAAATCGATTGTCTGTGATATGTTATGGTAACAGCGGATACAAAATGATTTACACCTTGCTAAATCTAGAGGTAGCCCAATTGACCTATCTTCTCACCAAAATTCAAACTTCCTGCCAGGGGTGGGGAGGGGGGGGGGCACTTTCTCACTATCTTGAATGACGTAAGTCGCGTCATCAGCTGACGTAAGTCGCATCACTGTGCGACGTCTAGTTTTCTGTGAGAGGCCGTGGATCAGAACGTGTTAATGTCAGTTTAGAGCCTGACGCAGACCTGGAACTCGTGGCAGAAAAGCAAAATGTTTTGTTGTGTACAAAGTGTGTTAGAGCAGAAAAAAAACAGTTTCAAACAACGAGACAGCGTTACAGGGTGCGTCTCTTGAGACTTACAGTATACTCCTCGGGATACGATCATGCTGCTAGTGTACAGGTGATGAAACTTTAAACTGGTATGCATAGATGATTGAAACCTCTATATTTAATAGGATCGATTCCTGCACGCATGCAGTATTTGTTTTCGATATATGAGGAAGAGGAAAGAGATGTGGTAAAAACCTTATCGAGTTCTCTATCGTATGGAGGTAGTGGAACTTTTATAGTTACTAATTTTTCTATATTGGATCGTTTAGAATGACAAAGATAGATGTGAATGGATAGGGATCTGTAGTACCTGGATGAAGTTTGGGAGTGAACGACAGTGCATTAGCAAAAAAATCCTTGTCTTATGGCAGTTTCAGTTTCCATCGAATGGTCAAAACAGTCCTCTCTCAGTAACACAGCTTAGCCAGTTTCTACATGGGTTGCAGAAGGTCGTAGATATATTTTCCCCCAACCCCTACTCAGTTATGACTTAAATTGGAATGATCACATGCATAAAGCTGGAGAAATGACAGCAGTAGCATGATGCATGGGAGCTACCTAAAATGAGGTTCGAATGTTACTATAGAAGATAGGTTCGAAAAAGGTGACTCATTTCGAGATATGAGAATGCTAGAAATATGATTCACAAAAGGCTATAATCAATACATTATTTCTCCATAGAATCTTATGCAGTTATGTGCTTGAATGGGAGGACTTAATTCCAAATCCCAGTATACTCCAGCGATCACTGTGTATATTCAGTATTACAATGGACAAAAAGCCGCCCCATCCAGAGGTAATACAGTAACTCGATTTGTAAAAGGAAGTATGAGTTTTAACATGGATACTTGCATGCGTGTGTAGAACCAAGACCGTTTGTCACGGCTGTGTTTTTTTATCATCTAGTTGTTTGTAAGATGATTAAGACTCTCCTTATAGGACACAAACTTATCAGACATGTCGACCCATGGTTGATTTTCGGTAAGTATTATTTCGTATCGCAGGCAATAAGTTATTGACTATGTATTATACTTAGTAGTAGGAGATGTATGATAGGTTCGCCTTGAGCCTGAAGGTTATAAAGTATGTGTTTGTGTTCTGATATGTGCAAAGGAAATGACTATGTCCAGTTGTAAAGAGGGTATGGATGTGACGTGCAATATTGTGATGGCGAAGGGAGGCATATGTCAAGTCATAAGAATGGTACAGATATTTGTATTTCCAGAGCAACAGCCGTATTTCCGAGGTGGAAGACACGTTTGCCGGTTCTCTAGGTATGAGAAATACGTTATTTGACTTTGTAAATTATAGAGATAGACACGAAGCCCACGCCTACTACAATAGTACAAGTTTATATGCCAACTAGCTCAGCAAATGATGAAGAAATTGATGAAATGTATAATGAGATAAAAGAAATTATTCAGGTAGTGAAGGAAGACGAAAATTCAATAGTCATGGGTGACTGGAATTCGACAGTAGGAAAAAGAAGGGAAGGAAACGCAGTAGGTGAATATGGATTGGAGCTAAGAAATGAAAGAGGAAGCCGCTTGGTACAATTTTGCACAGAGCGTAACTTAATCATAGCTAACACTTGGTTCAAGAATCATGAAAGGTTGTATACATGGAAGAACCCTGGAGATACTAGAACGTTTCAGATAGATTATATAATGGTAAGACAGAGATTTAGGAACCAGGTTTTAAATTGTAAGACATTTCCAGGGGCAGATGTCGACTCTGACCACAATCTATTGGTTGTGAACTGTAGATTAAAACTGAAGAAACTGCAAAAAGGTGGGAATTTAAGTAGATGGGACCTGGATAAACTGACTAAACCAGAGGTTGTACAGAGTTTCAGGCAGAGCATAAGGGAACAATTGACAAAAATGGGGGAAAGAAATACAGTAGAAGAAGAATGGATAGCTTTGATGGATGAAATAGTGAAGGCAGCAGAGGATCAAGTAGGTAAAAAGACGAGGGCTAGTAGAAATCCTTGGGTAACAGAAGAAATATTGAATTTAATTAATGAAAGGAGAAAATATAAAAATGCAGTAAATGAAGCAGGCAAAAAGGAATACAAACGTCTCAAAAATGAGATCGAAAGGAAGTGCAAAATGGCTAAGCAGGGATGGCTAGAGGACAAATGTAAAGATGTAGAGGCTTATCTCACTAGGGGTAAGATAGATACCGCCTACAGGAAAATTAAAGACATCTTTGGAGAAAAGAGAACCACTTGCATGAATATCAAGTGCTCAGATGGAAACTCAGTTCTAAGCAAAGAAGGGAAAGCAGAAAGGTGGAAGTATATAGAGGGTCTATACAAGGGCGATGTTCTTGAGGACAATATTATGGAAATGGAAGATGAGGTAGATGAAGATGAAATGGGAGATACGATACTGGGTGAAGAGTTTGACAGAGCACTGAAAGACCTAAGTCGAAACAAGGCCCTGGGAGTTGACAACATTCCATTAGAACTACTGACAGCCTCGGGAGAGTCAGTCCTGACAAATCTGGTGGGCAAGATGTATGAGACAGGCGAAATTCCCTCAGACTTCATGAAGAATATAGTAATTCCAATCCCAAAGAAAGCAGGTGTTGACAGATGTGAAAATTACCGAACTATCAGTTTAATAAGTCACAGCTGCAAAATAATAACCCGAATTCTTTACAGACGAATGGAAAAACTGGTAGAAGCCGACCTCGGGGAAGATCAGTTTGGATTCCGTAGAAATATTGGAACACGTGAAGCAATACTGACCCTACGACTTATCTTAGAAGAAAGATTAAGGAAAGGCAAACCTACGTTTCTGGCATTTGTAGACTTATAGAAAGTTTTTGACAATGTTAACTGGAATACTCTCTTTCAAATTCTGAAGGTGGCAGGGGTAAAATACAGGGAGCGAAAGGCTATTTACAGTCTGTACAGAAAGCAGATGACAGTTATAAGAGTCGAGGGACATGAAAGGGAAGCAGTGGTTGGGAAGGGAGTGAGACAGGGTTGTAGCCTCCCCAGATGCTATTCAATCTGTGTATTGAGCAAGCAGTAAAGGAAACAAAAGAAAAGTTCAGAGTAGGAATTAGAATCCATGGAGAAGAAATAAAAAGTTTGAGGATCGCCGATGACCTTGTAATTCTGTCAGAGACAGCAAAGGACATGGAAGGTCAGTTGAACTGAATGGACAGTTTCTTGAAAGGAGGGTATAAGATGAACATCAACAAAAGCAAAACAAGGATAATGGAATGTAGTCGAATTAAGTCGGGTGATGATGAGGGAACTAGATTAGGAAATGAGACACTTAAAGTAGTAAAGGAGTTTTGCTATTTGGGGAGCAAAATAACTGATGATGGTCGAAGTAGAGAGGATATAAAATGTAGACTGGCAATGGCAAGGAAAGCGTTTCTGAAGAAGAGAAATTTGTTAACATCGAGTATAGATTTAAGTGCCAGGAAGTCGTTTCTGAAAGTATTTGTATGGAGTGTAGCCATGTATGGAACTGAAACATGGACGATAAATAGTTTGGACAGGAAGAGAACAGAAGCTTTCGAAATGTGGTGCTACAGAATAATGCTGAAGATTTCATGGGTAGATCACATAACTAACGAGGAGATATTGAATAGAATTAGGGAGGAGTTTGTAGCACAACTTGACTAGAAGAGGGGATCGGTTGGTAGGACATGTTCTGAGGGATTAACGGGTCACCAAATTGGTACTGGAGGGCAGCGTGGAGGGTAAAAATCGTAGAGGGAGACCAAGAGATGAATACACTAAGCAGATTCAGAAGGATGTAGGCTGCAGTAGGTACTGGGAGATGAAGCTTGCACAGGATAGAGCAGCATGGAGAGCTGCATCATACCAGTCTCAGGACTGAAAACAACAACAACAACAAAAAATTATAGGGGGTGATTTGGAATCTGCTACATCATCGACATCTGTATTCGCGAGTGGAAATATGGGTTTCCACATAAATGTCTTCGCAGACGTGACGAGTGCCTTATAAAACTGGACTTTGTCTATCTTCATGGAAATAACATGTTTATTATGGCCGGGAATAATTTGCTTTATTATATGAGTCTGGCTGATGTTAAATAAATAATCGAGTGGACGAGAGCCATACAAGAGCGCTGCCAGAGCGTCCTACATAACGTGAAATAGTCTAATAAAGAGAGGCATTGGGGGCCTGTCCTTTTACATCTATAAGTGCTATCGCTGCATTTCGGTTGGAGCGTCCGACTCAGCCCGTGGGGACTTTCGCCTTGGTGCCAGAACAGTGCCACAAGAGTCGGGAGAGTGTCGGAGTAGTAGCTTCATTACACAGTTTTTGATAGTAGATGGAAGAGAATGCAGTCTTTTAGGACAAAGCTTTCCCCCAGTAGTATGATGAATTTTTTGTATTTCAATCAGCTGTGATAGCGTGTATTGGCTTCATTTGGGATGATTTTTCAGTATGGGTGTGTTGTGAACTCCGACGTCAAACAGCGAAAGATTGTCTATGCTTGCAGGCAATACACTTCTTTGTTAACTCCTGTCTAACACTGGCATGTGGTCAGTAGAACGTTTTTCACCCCTAGCTTGTACGTGTAGGGTAGAGTATGAGTGCTTCTGTCGCTGGTTTAGAGTGGTGTAATTTTTTTTTCCCCGATAGGATAACACCAGTTGTCTGTTTTGCTATCTGAAACCGTTCTTGTGCAGTTCTATGCATATAGCTGTGTAATTAGGACCGATCTTTGTGATTAGGATCGATATTTACGTAAGTTTGGAGTAGTATAATTTTCTCCCAGTAGGATAACAGGAGTTGTATGGCATAGTTAGTTTTTGCGATTTTAAGCCATCCTTGTGCAGCACTACCATATAGTTGTGTAACTAGGACCGATATTTGTGATTAATTATGTAGTTACGATGGATATTTGGGTCAGTTTCCCAAGAAAAATAAAGTACACTAACCTCACCTTCCTCTGCCACATCTGGAGAGTTTCCATGTGTCAGAGGGTGCACTTAGGCTTTTCATCCAGTAGAATCAGAGTTCGAGCGGTTGTTAAGTTGGTTTTTTTTACTTGCATTGAGTGTTCGTGTATTGAATCATTTTTGGGTGTTTAAGCGTTGTGAGCGTGTTTGCAGTATTATTTCGGTGATCTACGAGTAGTTTGCACGTATGCATGGTGTGTACTGGATTATTTTGGTAATTTAGGAGTTTGGTTGTTTGGGTAAGGTCATCAGTCTCATCGGATTAGGGAAGGACGGGGCTGTGCCCTTTCAAAGGAACCATCCAGGCATTTGTCTGGAGCGATTTAGGGAAATCACGGAAAACCTAAATCAGGATGGCCCGACGTGGGATTGAACCGCCGGCCTCCTGAATGCAAGTCCACTGTGCTAGCCACCGCAAGACCCCGTAATTTACGAGTTGTTTGCGTCTCTGCACATCAGCATAGTGCACTACTTAGGAGTAGTTTCGAGGTCTGTAAACTGTAAATTGTGACTCCAAGCATGTTAGGGTGAGTGTTTTCCATCAATGTAATAAATAAATTAGGTGAAATCCGTAGCTAAATAAATTTTTCAAAAAATAAAGTACACTCCTTCCTCTCCCCAGCAGCCCAGAACAGGCAGATTCCTTTTTCGCACCGGCAGGGTGAGTGTTTTGTATCAGCGTAATAAATAAACTAGGTGACATACGTCCCTTGATATATATGTATATATAGGAAATGTGGAAGTGAGTGGTTGGACGACTTTGAAAAGTTGTTGAAACTGGGTAGTTGAAGACGTAGCAGACCTCTTTTCTTACCTACGCAAGGCTTTGTGGCGCTTCGGCCGCGCGTAAGGCTAGCACAGGCGGACCTGAGTGTTCTTAGAGATAAACTGGTGTTTGTGCCCGGCAGACGTCAGTGGGTCTGATAGTAGGCTAGTCGGATGTCGTTATTATTAATGGACATAAAGCGCGCGACACATATATAGCATATCGCGAAGCGCTTTAGTAGCGGCGAACTTGGTCAGTTCTTCGGTCGGAGGCAGTTGCCTCTTGCGGAAAGCATTTATTTGCAGGGCCATACTCTTCCTATTCATATGTTCAAGCATTAACTCTCAGTTGAATGAGTGCCTGTAATACAGATATCGATATCTCAGCCTCTTGTGGTGGTAACATGAAAGTGATGATGTAGATAATAAATTTATACAAATTTAAGCAAATTATATTCGAATTGAATGAGCAGCCTCTAATTCATTAATCTGATCAGCTCACTTCTCATGTTGATGGTGCATGTTAATGTTTCCATATACGTCTGAGGCTGTTGTTGTTGTTGTTGTTGTTGTTGTTGTTGTTGTCTTCAGTACTGAGACTGGTTTGATGCAGCTCTCCATGCTACGCTATCCTGTGCAAACGTCATCATCTCCCAGTACCTACTGCAGCCTTCATCCTTCTGAATCTACTTAGTGTATTCATCTCTTGGTCTCCCTCTACGATTTTTACCCTCCACCTTGCCCTCCAGTACTAAATTGGTGATCCCCTGATGCCTCAGAACATGTCCTACCAAGTTTCTTCTAGTCAAGTTTTGCCACAAACTCCTCTTCTCCCCAATTCTATTCAATACCTCTTCATTAGTTATGTGATCTACCCACTTAATCTTCAGAATTCTTCTGTAGCACTACATTTCGAAAGCTTCGATTCTCTTCTTCTCTAACCTATGTATCATCCATGTTTCACTTCCATACATGGCTACGCTCCATACAAATACTTTCAGACACGACTTCCTGACACTTAAATCAATACTCGATGTTAACAAACTTCTTCCTCAGAAACGCTTTCCTTGCCATTGCTAGTCTACATGTTATATCCTCTCTACTTCGACCATCATCAGTTATTTTGCTCCCCAAATAGCAAAACTCCTTTACTACTTTAAGTGTCTCATTTCCTAATCTAATTCCCTCATCATCACCCGACTTAATTCGACTACATTCCATTATCCTCGTTTTGCTTTTGTTGATGTTCGTCTTATATCCTCATTTCAAGAAACTGTCCATTCAGTTCAACTGATCTTCCAAGTCCTTTGCTGTCTCTGACAGAATTACAAGGTCATCGGCGATCCTCAAACTTTTTATTTCGTTTCCATGGATTTCAATACCTATTCCGAACTTTTATTTTGTTTCCTTTACTGCTTGCCCAATATACAGATTGAATAGCATCGGGGAGAGGCTACAACCCTGTCTCACTCCCCTCCCAACCACTGCTTCCCTTTCATGGCCCTCGACTCTTAGAACTGCCATCTGCTTTCTGTACAGACTGTAAATAGCCTTTCGCTCCCTGTATTTTACCCCTGCCACCTTCAGAATTTGAAAGAGTATTCCAGTCAACATTGTCAAAAACTTTCTATAAGTCTACAAATGCTAGAAACGTAGGTTTGCCTTTCCTTAATCTTTCTTCTAAGATAAGTCGTAGGGTCAGTATTGCCTCATGTGTTCCAACATTTCTACGGAATCCAAACTGATCTTCCACGAGGTCGGCTGCTACTAGTGTTTCCATTCGTCTGTAAAGAATTCCCGTTAGTATTTTGCCCCTGTGACTTATTAAACTGATAGTTCGGTAATTTTCACATCTGTCGACACCTGCTTTCTTTGGGATTAGAAATATAATATTCTTCTTGAAGTCTGAGGGAATTTCGCCTGTCTCATACATCTTGCTCACCAGATGGTAGAGTTTTGTCAGTACTGGCTCTCCCAAGGCTGTCAGTAGTTCTGAGGTAGGAAGTAAGAAATGTTATCAGAGATGATTCTCCTCAGAAAACCGCATGCCGCTACACATTCCTGCTTCGAAATTTTAGCTATTATGTTTGCCACCGTTTTTATCAACAGAAGCACGTTCTTGTATTTTGACAGTCTAGTAAAGTGACAGCTACACTTAAAATGTGACTCTAATAAGTCTGACGTTTAATGTGCATGCCACGTGACTTTACTAATTGCTTCTTCTGCCATACAGTTTCACTGTTCTACCGGCTCCTCTAGCTCTAGCTTAAACATCACATCATTTTGTAGACATTCATGCTGTCATGCTGTCAGAATTTTACTTGTTCCTTATCTGCCCTTTGAGAAATTATGTGCTGTAGCCATGGATCTTTGTTCTGTCACTTCAGCATATCCACATACTGCCGGCGTAAGAATTTTTATAACTGTACAAAATGAAACTGTCTGAGAAAATGAAACTGTTGTGTAAGGTCTGGATAATATAGTACTGACGCGTTACACATTAAACATTTAATTCTTTCGAATTTTCTCGAAAGTGCTCATCCCAGTTCCACACAATGTTGTGACTCATGAGAGCTAACATCAGCGGAACACTGAGAGATTGCTTTCTAAGGATTTTGCGGTAAAGTCTGTTTAGTTCCATGAAACCAGGCACTTTTCAAGTGGAATTTGGCTCAGGCACTTCCCATGTTGCCTACGGTTTTGCCAGGTCAAGCAATATCCCGTCACGGCGAATCAAATGCCCCAAAATGTTAAGACATCTCTGTACAAGCACAGACTTCCTCAAATTTACAGTCATTCCGCTGTCAGCAAAAATCTGTAATGTACTTGCTACGGTTTCATTATGTTGCTTCCAGTTTTTGCAGCTGTTAGCATGTCGTCAGTGTAGATGATCACTTGATTTTATAGGTCGCGTGCCAGCTCTCTGACAAATGCAGCCATCGATGCACTAAGACCAAACGAGCCTCAAGTAAATTGGTACGTCCTTCCACGATGGAGAAAGGCCGTCGACAGTGAAGAGCTAGCCTCATCTGCCAGCACTCTGTCCTGGTGCCCAGACTGTTCGGTTTGCACCCTATGAAATCATGTCAACAACTCATCTATTCGTTGGGGCCAATCTCTTCCTTCTACAAGAATTTTATTTAATTTCAGTGCATACAGTGATAGCCACCGTGGTGCACCCGTCTTAGGTACAGCAACTATTGGGCTATTATAGCGGCTAACGACGGGTTCTGTTACCCATTGTAAAACATTGTCTGTTATTCTACTGTGTTGCTCTTGGCTAATGGGACCTGGTAGGGTGTGGTGTAATAGGAGCTATGTGGCTTTAGACATATTCCTTTCTCTCTCCAAGTTGAGTAGAAAAGACGTATCTATGCTGGTGCAAAAGACTTGTTATACTTCGCCGATCGTCTTATGTAATTTCGATTTTTTCGGTCACTTTAGCTTTCATGGCTTAGTTAAAGCTTATAACGTGCGACTGCGAAGGCGTCCGATAACTTGTTACTTGGTCAATAACTGCATTTTGTGCGTTCCTGCCGTAGCCAATGTGGCGCAGCGCATAAAAATAACACTTCAGGGGCGATTTCTATTGTGTACCGTCCAGCCTCGTAAGGGTACAACCACTTTGTTACATTCGGAACCCAATTTGACCGTCGCTTTAATAATTCTAATGACGCATGCTTGCTGACCATCCAGTGCCATCCTAGTAAGATTGGGACACAGAAACGAAGTATTGTAAGCATGCATTGTTCCTTGGCGAAATTGAATCGATGCTTGCGACTCGCACTTGTTTTCCTGTGGCATACAGAATCCTAACTCCTTGTAGCGATAATAGTGGAATTGGCTCTTTCTTCTGCAGTTCTTCTATGGTTCCTTCTGCAATCACTGATAATTGGCTACCTGGTTCAATATTGCAACTAATCTTCTTCGACGAATTTCTACTTCTTTTGTTCCCGGAAGTTTTCTTCTAAAAGTGCCTCTCTCACGTCGTCACCATATCGCATCAATTTCTAATGACAGGATCCTTGAGTTATCATGAGATGAGCACAGTTATTTCCACATGTGCCCAGCACTTCATTAAAACCTCCACCTGCCGAGTCGATTATACGCTCACTTACCTGACATCTTTCGGACGCTTGCCCATGACGAGTCTTTTCCATGATTTCATCTCTTTGTTCATTGGATACAGCTGTGCTCTCGCTTAGTGCGGCTGCTTTGTCTCCAGGATCCATCGCTATTCCCAGTACTTTGTTCGCAATGGCCCTGTCAGCTCTCCATTCATTCTGTTAAGTTCGCGGGATCCAGTTAACAACATCAAGTAAATCTCACTGTTCCAACGCTATCTGGGGCTAGTGATTAGCCTTTCCTTAAATTGCTGTGACATTGTGAGGATGATTAGTGTTGCCAAATCTTCAAATTGAAACGGGTCATTGAAATACCGATCCAATCCCCAGTATTTCACAAATAATTCTTCGAACTGTGGTCGACACTCCCCATGTATCACCTCGAGACATGTTCCGTTTTGTTTGAAGTCGTCCAAAGTTTTCCAAAAAATTTTCTGGTATAATTTCAGTGAATGGCACAAATCAGCCGCCTTGAGACACAGTGAGAGGTGTCTACCTGTATTCGTACGACTACGTAACTGATTTTTCTCCTTTCATTTCATTGGTTTCGCTACAATCCATCGAAGTACCTGGTGAAAGCCTCCAAGCATTTTACCTGTCGTCATACGGTGCGCGCAGGGATAAGAATCATTCCAAAGCGTCCTCATTCACGCCACTCCGTACGTCACTGATGATTTGAGTAGGCGATACTTCGCTACTGCGATTGTCACTCGCTATCCGTCCTGAGTGCTCAGATATCTTTCGAAGTTTCTCTTCTATTTCATTTATTCTCCTACTACACTGCTCTGCTCTGAGTATCACGTCAAACATAATACCTTCAAGTTTCTGAATTTTTTCAGTAGCTTATGTTGCAAACTCCTTGTAACTCATAATTAGCTACAATGAATTCCTCCCGCAACCCTTTAAAAGTCCATTCTGTATCGTCCAACTTTCAGTTAGTGATGACTTCAAACCAGTCCGTTCTTTGCACTAACTCAGTATGTAACCCAGCTTTCTCTTGTTCAACATTTCTTACGCGATCGATTACTTCAGACATCATTTGCTGGAACGCAACTGTCTGGTTTTGAAACTTACTTTCGACAGCTTGTTCCATAGCTTGTTCACTCTCCATTTCTCCCTGGTCACGTATGGCGTGTCTTTTAGCCAATTCTTCTAAGAGCATTTCGTCCCTAAGCCCTATCATTCTTACAAATTCAACTCAGACGATAGTTTTTCGCTTAAGAAGACGTTCTCCGTCTTACTACTAACATTCGCTTCTGAGTGCACACTCTTTCACAAAGAGGTGTATCCTCATGATGAGTCTCCATGGAGTGACTCTTATGGTTCTCCATTTTTTTCCAAAAGATGGAATGAATTTTAGGAATTATTCTTTTTCCTTTTATAGTGGTACGCATTCCCCTCCACCATTTTACGAACAAGATAACTCTTAAAATAAGAACCGCGCTCAAACGCTAACGTATCCTAACTTCACGCGCATCCCTTCCAAGAGCCGGCCGTGGTGGCCGAGCGGTTCTAGGCGCTTCAGTCTGGAACCGCGCGATCGCTACGGTCGCAGGTTCGAATCCTGCCTAGGGCATGGATGTGTGTGATGTCCTTAGGTTAGTTAGGTTTAAGTAGTTCTAAGTCTAGGGGACTGATGACCACAGATGTTAAGTCCCATAGTGCTCAGAGCCATTTTGAACCTTCCAAGAGACACACATATACATCAGTCTCACACCAAACACTGAAACGATTCTTATTTATAAAGATATTGATCTTAATGTGTCACTTCCTCAGTCGTAATGCCCCTTGCTGTTGCTGCAAAGCTGCCGATGTGATAACACGCATTTCGTTCAGTGTGTTCCGTGTCATATGTAACGGGCTCTTTTCGAATTAAAATCGAACATCTACCGCAGTAGTCGCCATGTATGACGAAATTATAAAGGGTTACATCCTTGCTATAGGTTAACATACGAAATACAAAAAAAATGTTGTACTTTGTTAATAACCCCAACCAGTCGTATCTATGCCCTGTAGCACATCGGTCACGCACAACACGCTGCATATAAAATGTTCAACATACCAGTAGCGATTTACGAGAACACTAAGGGCGCCACTGTGTAACAACCCGGAAATGAGTAACAGAAATCCATGTTAACTAGACTTTTTATTGCTAAAAAGATAATCCATTCACAATTGCTTTAGGGAACTGTACGCCACGCGAGATTAGCCGAGCGGTCTCAGGCGCTGCAGTCATGGACTGTGCGGCTGGTCCTGGCGGAGGTCGAGTCCTCCCTCGGGCATGGGTGTGTGTGTTTGTCCTTAGGATAATTTAGATTAAGTAGTGTGTAAGCTTAGGGACTGATGACCTTATCAGCTAAGTCCCATAAGATTTCACACACATTTGAACATTTCTTTGGAACTGCACGTAGACATTCCATTCTAATCATTCAACATGCATGGGTCAACTACTACGCAAGCCACTTAACAAAAGTAAATCACTGAATGGCTCTCAAGGATGTTAAATTCCTCCCTTTTTTAATTCATTCCGTTAAAAATTAAGTATGTTATGAATTGATGGTTGAGGGGAAGACACAACTCCAAATGCACAGAAATGTATGTGTAACATCTCACCAGTGATGCACATCACTCAAATCTGACGTCGACTTGCACATTTGCTCATCTCGAGAGCCCAGCAGCATGTGTCCTTTCAAATCTTCGTCTCCAGACAAGACTCACACATCTTGATTACGTTAGGCAATAAGGAGCTGGCACCACCCTCAACCTGATCGTAGACTTCAGTAATAATTCTACATCTACTATATGTTGAAAAAGAGTAAAAAATATCACCAATGACATGCTGGACTACAACAGTCCTCCTTCTCCTGTTTGTACAGTAACTATCTATCCTTTTTATAGTAAACACAACATTAAATTTTGTGGGAACGATTTGTTCATTTTGCTTATTTAGTTCACAATTCTCCCTATATATACACTCCTGGAAATGGATAAAAGAACACATTGACACCGGTGTGTCAGACCCACCATACTTGCTCCGGACACTGCGAGAGGGCTGTACAAGCAATGATCACACGCACGGCACAGCGGACACACCAGGAACCGCGGTGTTGGCCGTCGAATGGCGCTAGCTGCGCAGCATTTGTGCACCGCCGCCGTCAGTGTCAGCCAGTTTGCCGTGGCATACGGAGCTCCATCGCAGTCTTTAACACTGGTAGCATGCCGCGACAGCGTGGACGTGAACCGTATGTGCAGTTGACGGACTTTGAGCGAGGGCGTATAGTGGGCATGCGGGAGGCCGGGTGGACGTACCGCCGAATTGCTCAACACGTGGGGCGTGAGGTCTCCACAGTACATCGGTGTTGTCGCCAGTGGTCGGCGTATGGTGCACGTGCCCGTCGACCTGGGACCGGACCGCAGCGACGCACGGATGCACGCCAAGACCGTAGTATCCTACGCAGTGCTGTAGGGGAACGCACCGCCACTTCCCAGCAAATTAGGGACACTGTTGCTCCTGGGGTATCGGCGAGGACCATTCGCAACCGTCTCCATGAAGCTGGGCTACGGTTCCGCACACCGTTAGGCCGTCTTCCGTTCACGCCCCAACATCGTGCAGCCCGCCTCCAGTGGTGTCGCGACAGGCGTGAATGGAGGGACGAATGGAGACGTGTCGTGTTCAGCGATGAGAGTCGCTTCTGCCTTGGTGCCAATGATGGTCGTATGCGTGTTTGGCGCCGTGCAGGTGAGCGCCACAATCAGGACTGCATACGACCGAGCCACACAGGGCCAACACCCGGCATCATGGTGTGGGAAGCGATCTCCTACACTGGCCGTACACCACTGGTGATCGTCGAGGGGACACTGAATAGTGCACGGTACATCAAAACCGTCATCGAACCCATCGTTCTACCATTCCTAGACCGGCAAGGGAACTTGCTGTTCCAACAGGACAATGCACGTCCGCATTTATCCCGTGCCACCCAACGTGCTCTAGAAGGTGTAAGTCAACTACCCTGGCCAGCAAGATCTCCGGATCTCTCCCCCATTGAGCATGTTTGGGACTGGATGAAGCGTCGTCTCATGCGGTCTGCACGTCCAGCACGAACGCTGGTCCAACTGAGGCGCCAGGTGGAAATGGCATGGCAAGCCGTTCCACAGGACTACATCCAGCATCTCTACGATCGTCTCCATGGGAGAATAGCAGCCTGCATTGCTGCGAAAGGTGGATATACACTGTACTAGTGCCGACATTGTGCATGCTCAGTTGCCTGTGTCTATGTGCCTGTGGTTCTGTCAGTGTGATCATGTGATGTATCTGACCCCAGGAATGTGTCAATAAAGTTTCCCCTTCCTGGGACAATGAATTCACGGTGTTCTTATTTCAATTTCCAGGAGTGTAGATTTACATGATAACGCTGCAATTCACAATTAAGCAGAGGTTGAAAATACCGCTTCAATTATAAATTACTTTATTTTCACATGACCGGTTTCGAACTATTATAAGCCCAGTCCGAAACCAGTGATGTTAATTTTCTCGCTGTTCTCATTTCTACACTTTCTCATTACCTTCGTCTTTCTTCGATTTACTCTCAATCCGTACTGTGTACTCATTAGACTGTTCATTCCGTTCAGCAGATCATGCAAGTCTTCTTCACTTTCACTCAGGATAGCAATGTCATCAGCGAATCGTGTCATTGATATACTTCACATTGAATTTTAATTCCACTCCTGAACCTTTCTTTAATTTCCATCATTGCTTTCTCGATGTACAGATTGAACATTATTCCCTCTTGGTTCCTCTATAGGAGAAAAATACGGTTTTCTTCCAAATCTGCTTTTAATGTTCAAATCAGTGAGTGAAATGGCAGATTAACATGAAAAGATTGCTGTTAGTATTCCACGGAAATTATTTGAAGTTTTATTATCAATTCAAATGTGTGCAATAAGCACTACTGCAGTTGTACTGAGTTACTGTCTTTTCTGCATACGGAGGCGCTAATAGAAACCAATATTGAAATTTCCCAGTAACTCTGATTTTGTGCTTGACAATGCAATTTTGAAATTTTGTATTTGTCAAATTATTGGTTGTAATAATGTAACTGTTGTGTACATAGTTCGGCGTAGTCAGCGCGTACACAACTTTCCCACTAGAGCGCGCCCCGCTAAGCACAACAGCGCAGGTGCAGCGCTCGTCCGTCTCCGCACTACGAGATGGCGCTGCCTTAGAGACGAACCATATTCTCCTTCTGCCGATCTGCGTATTAATATGTCACGCAGCCAATGAGATTGTTGCTAACGTAGAACCTTTCCTCCTCGCGGATCACACTCGCGTAGTGATACCTGAACGCTCGAGGTATTATAACGAGTGTACAGACCTCCGATTAGTTAGTCTGCATCAGTCTGCATTAGTCTGTACCAGTATATAGTCAAGTTTCAGTCTGCGCCTAATAAGATCATAATATTCCTGTACATAGCCATGAAGATAAATGTATACACTTTGTCAAGTATGAGATATGTGAGAATAAGATTAACGTACCAAGACCAAAGGAACTTCAGATTGCCAATTGTAAAGAGCATCCAGATTCAAGTTAAGTAACGTTTATGATTGTTATTATTTTAATAAATGTGTGTGAAAATTAATCAAGTTCTGTTTAATGTTGGTCACTGTCAATCTGCTACTCTAAGCGTGCAAGTGGCATTTCTATCGTCTGACCTAACGGCAGAAGATAAACACGCCACGATAAGACCACGAAACTTATTGCTGACACTCGCCTACTTCGTTAGAGCGACAAGCCAAATAATCTGATGGTGTGTGTACCGAAGGTCTTACAGTATGCACACCACAGTAACCTTTTATAACACTGTTTGCATGTTACAAGATCCGCGTGATAGGCTTTGTTCGAAGACTTCAGCTGTCTTAACTGCATCACCTCTACCGCGCATTGCCATCAACAAAGTAGTTCCCACCACTACCAATGTCCCCACCCCTACCGCGCCACTACCGTAGACAAGGACCACGTTATTTTACGTGAACCCGGGAATCTCTAACCATTAGCAGCCCTTAATTGCTTAACTAAGAGATTTGATCAAGGTTGGATTATGCCTATGTGGGTGATAATTAGATAGAGTAAAGTAAAGAATTTTTTCTGCACCATTTCTGGTTCCGGACATGAATGTAATTAAACTTAATATCTCGCCCTTAGTGTACAAAAAGCTCATATTTTTGTATAAAGTACAACTTAAAAATACAGTTAGTGATAAACAGTAGGTGAACTACGCTTAAAAAGTTTATTGTTTAATTTTTTTTACCGAGCCATAAGTCTCGAGCTGGTGTGATATGGCCCGCCACGTACTCCTCGCTGGTGCCATACTCTTCACTTCAGAGTAGCACTTGCTTAGATCTATTCCACTCTGTATTTTCCTCAACAGTTTTTACCCTCTATAGCTCCCTCTAGTACCTTGGACGTTACTCAACAATGTCTTAACCAATGTCTCACCATCCTGTCCCTGTCGGTATACACACTCCTGAGACCATTGTAGTCGACATTTTAAACCGTACCTATAGGGGAGAAGTTACGCATTTATTATGTACTGTGTTACACACTCAAAGAGCAGTCTGGGCACACTGTTATAAAACAGTACATGTTTTGTCTGTTAATTTGCTTAATGTTCTGTAGTGTACAAAGGTTTTGGTGATTTCGTGATATGCTTTTTGTTCTGGAAGTTTTTCACAGAAGCGAAGGAAATTGGGGTAACTAACTCGTTGCCTGTAGCAATAAAGTGTCGCTACAAGATTCGCAGAGCCAAAGACTAGATAAACGAAAGAAAAGTCATTGATAAAATTCTCTCGTGTTATCAGCCAAGTGGAGTCTCCGCCTAAAGGTGATGAGTATTAAAGTCTCTGAAACATTGCTGCACGACAACGGTGCCATTCGACTGATATTCTAGCGACAGAGGAGTACGCTGAGAAAAATTGTGTACTCTTATAAAGAAAAGCAATTCTAGTTCTCACTTGGTTAATCTCATAGATGTTCATACCATATTAATGATCCTCATATTAATTATTAACGTGATATTCTTTGTCTTACATAAAGATATGTCGACTTTTTGAGTAGGTGACAAATAGCTTAACTGAGGTTATTCAAATTTTTATTGAGCTATGAAGAGGTCTTCTAATTTATGGCTTTGTATGTTAGCATAAGTTGATTACTTACACTATGTGACAGCGCAAAGGTCATTGACTAAATTAAGGTAATATTTTTATATCTTCATTTAGCGAATTATATTTATGATTGTTTTTTGAACATTTTTGGTGACAACTGACCTTCTTATTAAGGTACTCTTGATGTAAACATTATAATAATTGTTTGTATCCTTTAAAGTTCTTACATATGATTATGTTAGTGTATACTCTTTGTTAATCTGGTATGCTATTAGTATATCACTTCTGAAGGATTATGATGTGATTATGCCATGGAATAGCCCACTAATGGGTCATACCTGTTGTTATCATCTGGTGTGATTGAGTTTACTACGGATTCTGATTACCTTTACTAAAGAAGTTTTAGATATTGGATTTAATAGTTATTGTGTTACTAGACAGTACCTTTGTTTCCTAAAAAGATCTGTAAATTGAGTTAATACCCTTTAGCTTTGTATGTTAGCACGAATTAGATATTTGCAGTATAGTACTTACCCCATTCTGATAACTTGTTATATTTTATTGTAAAGACGTTACTCTTTAATCTTCATGACGTAAAGAATGCTGTCATCACAGAGCAATTAAGTACATACAAAAATACCTTATGTAATTTTATTTCGGGAGGCTTGCGCGCCTCAGCGATACAGATAGCCATACCGTAGGTGCAACCACAACGGAGGGGTATCTGTTGAGAGGCCAGGCAAACGTGTGGTTCCTGAAGAGGGGCAACAGCCTTTTCAGTAGTTGCAGGGGCAACAGTCTGAATGATTGGCTGGTCTGGCCTTGTAACACTAACCAAAACGGCCTTGCTGTGCTGGTACTGCGAACGGCTGAAAGCAAGGGGAAACTACGGCTGTAATTTTTCCCGAGGGCATGCAGCTTTACTGTATGGATAGTAGCATGGAGAGCTGCATCAAACCAGTCTCTGGACTAGACCACAACAACAACAATTTAATTTTAAATGTTTATTACTTTCACTTCTTAAAAACGTTTTGTTGGAATACAAATTTGTTACAATATGTATGATTAGTGTTATCTTCATCATCGGTACAAACGTAATATTTGTAGTCCTTGATCTCTGAATTGCTTACGATGAGCTTCGGCCCTTATGATGCCAGTGTATGTCCCGTATGGTTGTCTTGAGTTTGTTGTTCATCACACTTGTATCATACTTGTAGTGTTCTTAGTGAACGATATTTTTAGTTTTGACTCGTTATGACGGCTGCACATCGATTTCTCGACGTAAGAATTTCTTCTGTTGTTACGTTATAAATAATCTTGTGGCCTCGTAGGTCGTTTCCTGTCTGCATTTATAACGTTTGTTTTGTATTTGTGCAGGATCGTGAACACGGTTTATTAACGAAGCCAGTCAGAATAAAATATAAATAAAATTAGCATTTGTGTGTCATGCATTTTATAAAGTATTTACAAGCTGACAACTTCCTCCTTAATCTGACGTTCCTTCAAAAATTGTTGGTTATGTAACTGAGTTGAAGAAGTAAGAAAGTAATACATAGATTCTCAACACATGCTTCTAAATAAGTTGCAATTTCCACTAGCACAGAATGTTCATGGGGAATCATAAGATGAAAAAAAACACTATTACTAAAAATTTGAAACTAAAATATAATGATCCTTAATTTTTTATACCAGAGTTCGAGTACTCGTAAATTATTATTTTTCTTCCATTGCTTTCATTGCTTATTGCTTTTCAGTAGGAATCTGCTCACAAAAATTGAGTAAATTATCTCTAGTCTCCCACACATATTCTGGTGTGGGTATAATAAAAGTCCCTATCTGAGCAACTTGAATTTTCTTGAAAAATTTACAAGTAGCAAGTACATCGCTTAAAAAAGATACTACAAGCACCTGTCTCTGCATGTTCAAGTGCATGCCCATCGATATATTCAAGACTGAGTGGGAGTATTAGATGGTAAGTGTGTAAGTCTATGCAAGTCAAGAAAGCACATAGAGAGTTTAAAACGTAACTCGAAAAGGTGGTTCTACTTTACGACTTTCTTGGGAAGCATAATGCACTGTATAGTGGCGTGTGAGGCAGTGGGATGTGCCAGACACGGGTTTAATCTGTGGATTAGATCTTTCGTGAGGTAAATCAAAAACTTAGTGGTACTTACATAACGTTCCACAGCGACTAAACAAAATGTCACTCTGTGTATACCCTCCAGAGACAACAAACTACTGCACAAAATACATATAGTCATCCCATAAACGAGAACACAGGTCCCTCTGGAGGGTTGTTGATACTGTAGGACTGGTACCAGGAATTCGTATGAGCGAAGATAAAGTAATCCATGGCAATTAATTATTGCATATGTAGCAGTCTTTTGTACCGAATCAGCACAGGAATATGGATCAGTGTGGAGACAAGAGAGACATGACAGTATGGCAGAAAGGAGCTGTCATGTTTGGATGTACCCATGGCTACACTGGAGATTAAGTTGGAGCATCGAGGTGTACTGTCTACAGGGAATGACGTACGTTACCGCTGCAGCCAGGTAACACTGCTCATGAACAGTTATTATAGAAAGATGTGATTGGGACTGGAGTGGACGGTCATCCCTTATCAGTGTTCCAATGACAGTTTCAAATCAGTTACGAATAGCCAATGTCAATTAATGCCGATCCATTCCGACCAGTTACAGGGTGAACATTGCAAGGGAACCCTTATGAAAATCTGCATAAGAAGACAGGGACCTCACAAAGGGCCATTGCAGAAAGTGGGATGTAAAACGTCTCGTCTTCAGAGGCTCAAAAGAAACTTAAAAAATGGAGAGAGACTGACTGGAAGCGTGTATTGTGGTCTGACGGCTCACCATTTAGCCTCTTTCAAATGGTTCAAGGTATCAAATACATCGATAGCTCAATGAGGAGTCTAAACCACAGTGTATTGGGGGTGTAATTCTGTAACGTTTCTGGATGTTTATTGTACTACGGTTCATCTCTGTAGCTGAGCGGACCTCACAGATGGCCACAGTGTGAAGGACCTGGGATTGATCTTCTGTAAAGCCTAGGACTTTCTTCTGTTGGAAGGGCTGCTACAGGATGCACTCGTGCTCGTAAAGCAAACAGAGAAGCCAGCTGCATGTGAAGTAGCGGCACCACGGATTAGAAAGTCGGGGAAACGGCCTAGAGAGCGGCGTGATGAGCACATGCCCCTCTGTACTGCATTCACGCGATGCCGAATGGCAGAGGATGACAAGATAGTCTGTCGACATCCCTTGGGCCTTCTGGCCCTGGACAAGGAAATCATATCGTACTGTGACTTAGACTCACTCTTCAAGTTATCGTAATCATGGACCAGGATGTTTATTTCAATACTGTCAGTGTGGTATCGGCCCGAGATCGCGGCGCCACACCGATGTTAGCAACGCAAATCAATACCATAGACATTAGCAAGGTCTCGCTACAATCCCCAATGACAAATGGATAAGCCGAAGAAGACACACCCACTCTTAGAGATAGCAGCATCCTCATACAGAGGTCAATTAGAGCCGAGCCTGGAATCCCTCTGGCCCAGTTCGCGGCCTCAGCTAAAGTTGTGAACATAGTAGTGGAGGACTAAAGAAATATTCAAGTTTCAGATGGGATGTGTTTTTGTAGATGCTGCACAGTGTATTCAAAGAGAAGACTTCGTTAAATAGTGCATCAACTGATGCTTTAAGTCACTGACAGTTATAAATTATCAAGTACTCCTGTGGCGAGGGACTGTATCAAATTAGGTAAATCTTTTTATCATTCGTGTAATGACGTGAACTTATATTTCATCTGTAGTTCCAATGAGCCATTTCCCACAGACCTTGTTCCTTACAGAGTTATGGCCGGATGATTGCAGTTATGTCTGGTCATATCATTCGTGAAAATGTGTTGCTGTTTCTTTCAAATCTTCGTGATGATTATGCTGTGGACACCTTCGTCTTGAAAGATGACAAGTGCCGTGTTCATGTGGTTGCACGCATACTTTTCTGGTTTAACGAGTATCCAGGCACCTCACTGTACCTCACCTAGACCGTTAAATCACCCAATCTTAATCCCAAGGATCATGTGTGGGATGATTTCAACAGCGAATGAAACATCACAGTCGATACCCTCGCAATTTGGTTGCTATACACGATCTAATCGTCAGTGGACGCTTCGGCTGGATCTGATATACTTGATGAAATTCATGAACTCTCTTCTTCACCGAATTGAGATCATTATCAGGTGCAGAAGTGATTTTATACGGTACTAGGGTGTGCCTCCATTGGGTGGATAATTTTTTGTGTTGTTTGTGTATAGGTGCTATTTTATAATCAGTAGGGAAGATCCTGTGTACGTTGTTGCTCATTGTGTGTGGTAAGGGCAAAACACAAAAGTACTTTTCATTAAAAAAAACTAGAATAATTAGAGGCATTTGAATTTGTAATTTACTTTGTGTATAATTTCGTAAATAGGGTGAAAAATTGTCATTTGGTTCGAAACTTTACACTGATTACATTTTATCAATGTATGTCTAAAATTTTATTGTCAAAACAGTGTTACGCTACCTGCAATCATACGCTCTTACAGTATCTGAAATTAACAGCACTTCACGTACAGGTTTTTATGTTCTTTCTTGATTTACAATGGTGAGCAGTGGATATAGCAAACTAGACACTGGCGGTGCTGGTGATCCAGGACCGTAGGGCAGCAACGTTCGTGTAGACGTCAGGGACGTTGTTCATGGAGCAAACCGTGCGTGAGAAGATGCCGTACTGCGTGGATGCCACGGCCAGCGCACCGCCGCTGTCGCCCTGGCAAGCGCCCTTGCCATCCCCGCCCGTGCACAGCATGTTCTCCGCGATGTCGCCCCGCGTGGCACTGCACGTGGCCCTGTCCACGATCACCGTGCTCACGGCCCGCAACTGCAAGTCACTAGGCTCTGAGAAAGCTACGTCGCCCTATCCACTTATTGTGACAAGTGTGCCAACATCAGGTTCTGTCGTGCCCAGGTTGATCGTCTGTAGACAATTTCAGTGTCACTGTACATACAGCAACTAAACAGGATAAACATTAATGAATTAAGCGAACTATCACACCGTAAACAGAAAGAGTGCCAGGAGTTTGGTGATTGTCGTACGAAAATTGAGAAGTATCGCTAGAATTGCAAGAAAGTTGTGAAAGCTTACAAAACATCATCATTCCTGTCTACTGCAAGACTTGTGTTTATCAAGGACTCTTTTCAGTCGTTTTTATCGTAAAACAAAAGAAAAATCAAAGATGGGCAAAGATGGGCCATTGGGGCTAACCGACAGTCGTGTCACCCTGTCAGTGGCGTCATTTGGATGTGCTGTGGAGGAGTGCGGGGCCAGCAAGCTGCCCTTACGGCTGTTGTCGGCTTTCGAAAACTTAAACCGCTACTCCACATTTAGGATCACGACGTTGAACAGACCCTGTCCAGTGCTCCCATCAAGGGAAAATCCCTGGCAGTACCGGGAATTCAACTTGGGTCCTCTACAAGCCTGTGATCTATGCTGATCACTCAGCTGCGGAGCAGTGGGTAAAATCGTGGCCACAGGGACGTAAATGGATAACTGTAATGCCACCTAGACACATCTGATACAGATCATGTAGTACTTCTTTGAGGGCCTTCTAAATGAAAGTTTTCGGTACTGGAGAATATGATTACTGAAAATTCTGAGTATTTACCCTCTTGAATTTAAAATCTTCTGGATTATTAGGCCGCGTCATCTTTCTTCTAAAATAATCGACGTTTCCACCCCTCTGCTGGGATCTTCCTCAGGATATTTTGGTGTCCACTATTGCTAGAACACTGAGTGGAGTGTCGCGTCCACTTATAAAGGCAGAGTTTTCTGGCGTTCGTGCTGGAGAAATGATAGCACCGGTTAAAATTGATATGTCTACCATTGGTGGGCCGTAGTCATATGCTAATATTCACGCTCTGATGCAGAAGGGGCGTTGGTAACTCATCTCTTGTGGATACCATTGGCGGTCCATCGTCATTGGGCAGAAAGGTACTATTCCACACTTACGCTGGAGAAGGGTTATTGGTTGAAATGCCTGCTACCGCTATTGGTTGGTCGTCATCAGTGGCTAGATTCGAAAGGGACAGAGCAAGACAGGGGGATGTTTACACAAAATATTATTGTCCGCCGAGGTGACTTGCAGCGCGTTGTTTATGCCACTCACACATCACGGCTGCGTATTTACTTCCTTGGTGGCAGGGAGCCAAGATGCCGGAAGCCTATAGCCGTCCTCTATTGAAATTAGATGCATTCTTAGAAATTTCAACGGCTTTATAGAAGAAAGGTCCGAGAAGACGGGTTGTGGAGAGGGCCATTGAATACAGCAGACCATCTTATTTTTGTTTTATTGACTTACTGAAAGCTTTCGAAAGGGTTCAGTCAACAGATATGGTTAACGTGGTCTACAATTGGGGATTCCTTCCAAGTTAATAAAAACAATTTAATATGAACATTACAACAATTTCATCTAGGTGAAAATTCATCCAAGATGGAGTTGCTTATCAAGTAGTAGTGATAGTAGACAAGGTCACTGTTTCTACTCACCATTTTTAATATACACATGTACGAGGTGCTAAAGAATGTATTAGCTCATAGTGGTTACAGAATGGAGAACGAAGAAATAAAATTCATTTGTTCCACTGATGCAGTTCTTCTGAAAACGATGAAGCTAACCTCCAGAGACTTTAACATATGTTTATTGTTGCAACCTAAAACCAAAATACGGTGATATCCACTGAAAAAATCTATGTATAGGACCAGAACTGCATAACCAATTAGACTCGGACTGGAAGTAGATGAATAAATTACTTAATTCCTTTTAAATGCTTTTGAACTGAACTGCCCAGCAGTGAAAAAGTTGAAAGAGTCAGAGAATAAATAGCAAAGGCAAACAAAGGGCAAGGTGAATCAGTTTGGAAAAACAAACAGCGATAGAAAGGCAAAAATATACAAATCAAAGGTGAGACTTTTTACAAGATACATAACTGAAACAGCACTTGAAACATCAAAAACTAGAAGACTTTTGGAAACCACAGAAATCAACATTCTGCAAAGGATTACAGAGAAGACATTGCGTGATAGAGAGAAAAATGAAAACATTAGAAAAGAGTATAAATTGGACTCCGTTAATGAGTGGGTATATAAAGGAAAGCATGAATGGAACGAACACACAGACAAGGTGGATGAACAGAATATTATAAAAATCGTAAGAAATAAATCATCAGCCAGTATAAGAATCAATGGCAGTCCAAGGGAAAGATGGAGTGACGATCTCAAGGTGGACTGAGCCATACAGAGCGAAACAGACTTTAGCGTAGGAAGAAAGGATGAAAAAGAAACAGGAGTATTTTGCTTTAAATGAGCTGAGACGGGAAAGAGGCAATGGGAGCTTGGAACAGGTGACATTCAGTTGGCGAAAGGACAAAACCTTAGAAATCGCATTTCAGATTCCGGTTAGCAATCAGTTTGACATGTTACCTTAATTAGGCAGAGTGAGAAGAACGTGAAGTAGGAGTCATGTTCCTAGGTAGCAGTCATGGGAAGTTAACCACAGAGGTAGAAATGTTAAAAATAAAGTGTTATAGACCAGTACCATTTTCGTCTAGAGTGAACATGGAAAAAGGAGGGCCTGCAACATATGTAAAAGTTTCACACAAAGTGAGAAATACTGATACAAGCATTTTTTTGTAGATCCGAAGAGAGGAGCATGCGCTTGTGAGTTGTTATTGCAGACTGTCTTTTTTAATTGTGATAGCCCACAGATCCTCTCCAGGAAATTTACAGCTATTTATGAGAAATCTAGACGACGCATTATTAAACTAATCGCCAGACAAGCAGAAAATGTTAGTAGTTTGTGGAGTTTTCAGTGTGAATTTATTAGAAGATTCTAACAGGAAAAATTAAATGGAAACATTATTTGGCTGTTTATGACTTCAGAAAAAAATTTGCCAACTCACATCCAACAGGACACCAGGACCTTGCGTGATAACAATTTTATAAACAACACTAGGCAGAAACCATCGTCTTATTGCACTACCTGATCATAATGCACCATAGAGGACAACCATCAGTTTAATGCCTTACAGTTCTGTGGCATGTTCATAAAAAACGAAATGAGAATAGGGACAATGTTTTAAGAAGTTACTAGAGGCATACATAGAAAGAGACGCTAATCTGAAATTTGATAAATTTCATAGTATATTTATATCATTATTTGAAATTATCTATCTTCAAGATTGAATTTTCTCATTATGAGAGTATTGAAGGGCGATCTATTTTAATTATTAAAAACCATTCAAAAGCCAAGTTCGCACAAAATATCTTTTATTCCAGACAACAGGTTTCAATAGTTTTAGCTCTATCTTCAGGTCTTAAACAGTTCTTTGAGTAAAACAAGTTCATTTTACGCTTAACCTCTTTCACAAGATGTCAAGTGGATAAAACTTAGAGCGCTATAAACGTTTGCCATCGCTAAAATATTTTAAAACATACAGTATTTTATCCAAAACGGGAAGTGTTTTTAAATATTTCAGCGATGACAAACGTTTGTAATGTGCTGAGTTTTATCCACTTGACATCTTGTGCATAAGTTTTGGGGTAAAATGAACGTGTTTTACTACAAAAAAAAGCTTAAAACCTGAAGATCACAGTTAAGACTGTTGAAACCGCTTGAATGGAACAAAAAATATTTTGTGCGATCTTGGCTTTTGAATAGTTTTAAACTTTCCTAAATAGTTACACAGATAGCCTATTAAGAGAAACGTAAGCCATGGATAAATAAAGTGATAAAAATTTCTTCTAAGTGCAAGTGGCAAATTCACTTAGAGGCCAGAATAAGTCAATATGTGATTTACTAGCATTCTACGAAAAATACTGTAATATTTTAAGCTATTAAAATGTTTTGAAATATACAAGTCCTCACAGATATTAATAATTCAGAATAGGATTAAAAGTGTATGGAACATAGTGAAATGGGAGACAGGAGAACCACTCAGTTTAAAACGTACCACAGTGTTTACACTAAATGACAATTTTATGATTGGTAATTAACACATTGCAAGTATTGTTAATCATCACTTGAAAATGTAGCAACACAAACAGTATTAAATGCTTCAGTACAACAAACAATGCAACAAATTGAAACTGTTAATCGACAAAGTATAAGCAACTAGAAGTAACACCAACATCCTTCACTGAATTTAATGGAATCATTAAAATTCGAAAAAACAAAGTTATATGGTGTTGATGAAATTTCACACTTAATTGTCTTTTTATAATTGTTAGTACTGGAAACAAGCGAATCAACCACCTCATATATGTGCCACAGAGATTTCTTCCACACACAATATAATAGGCATTTGTTAAACCTCCAAAACATTTATAAGAATGTTAGCGAGAGAGAATTAAATAATTATTCTCCGATATCCTTACTGAATTCTTTTTTGAGAATATTCAAGTGCCTTTACTCAATATATCACGATTGTGATTTCAGAGGGACTTCTCAACTGACAATGATGTTTATACATTTGCTTGCTGGATATTATAGGTGTTAAATAATAAAATATTACCAGCAGGTGTTTTGTGATTTTTTCAAGATAGTTGATAGTGCAGATCACCTTAGTCTCCTAGAAAAACTTAACTTTTATAGCTCAGATGGCTTTGAAAATAATTGGTATTAATGATACTTAACAAAATGTGTTAAATTCAAATTATGTTGAACAGAGAGAAAATTTAATAAGTGCGAAGACATTGTGAAGTGTGTTCCTCAAGACTTAATTTTGGGTTCATTCCTATTCCTTACCAATATGAGGGTGACATTCCACTTAAGTCATCAAGTAGAATTGCACTTTTCGTAGTTGATACTAGTCTTATAATAAATCCCACAAGAGAAAAAGAAAAAGAGGAGATTGTTAATGATGTTTTTCAAAGTATTATTAAATGGTTCTCTAAACTGAATTTTCCATTAATTTCAAAAATACAAAGTATGTTTATTTCTGCACAACAGAGACATGTCAGCAATTGAATAGGTGACAATAATCAGGGTAGGATGTTCCAAACTTTCGGATGACAAATTTACGGAAACTTGAACTGCAAGAACATATTACTGAGCTGCTGAAACAATTGAGTTCAGCTACTTTTGTTCTTCATATAACTGCTAGTCTTGGAAACAAACTAATCATCCTCATGAAATGTTTTCCATAAACCCATTAGATAATGTATTATGAATAATTTTCAGGTACAGCTCATCTCTTCCAAAGAAAGTACTGATTGCACAAAAGGATGCAGTAAGAATAATATATGTTTACCTGCTATCACCTACGCGTCTCTTGAAGGTATTGGGAATTTCAACTGAACCATCAGAATATTCTGCCAATGAACTTCGTCATAAATGATCCATTAAAATTTAAGAAGAATAGTAGTGTCCTTACCTACAACTCTATAGGAAAAGATAATCTCTACAACCTATTACTAAAGATGACAGTAACTCAGGAAGGATATCTAGATGCAGGAATAAATATTTTTGATCATTTTCACAATACAATAATTTCTGACAGTAACAAAGCAAGTTTCAATTCTAATCTAAAATCGTAGCTCCTGGACAACTCCTCTTGTTTCAAGAAATTGTTATCTATAAAATGCTAGCATGTGAAAAAGGTTTTTAATTGTAGCTGCATGAGTCGAATTTACAGATTAAATATTAACTAATGCTAACACTAATCACACATATCCCATAAACTGACTTGTCACACATTTCGATAAACGAATCTTTCAAATTATCTATGGAAAACATACTAAGTAAATACTACTCTAGCTTACAGTACTCCACCTTTCACTGAGGGAGTCTACTTCCTTAGGCTGCTTACGCACAACAGATCGGTTACGACATTAGCTTACACATTAGCTTGTACTTCTTTGCGCTCACTGCACTAACATCCTGAACTTGCTAATATGACTATTACTACTATTACTACAATTACTGCTTGCCAGGAGTATCAAACACACCATTTGTTTACTAACATGGACAGATGCATTTTGAATGTGGTTTGGGAATTAAATAATTTGTTGTTCATATTGTCATAATGAGCCATAGAATGAGATTCTGTATCAACAAAATTTTTCTCCATGCCCACAGAGGTAGTTCTGAGAACTTTAAAGGGACGATAAGGAAAAAATATGTCTTAAAAATCTGTGCTTAGCTGGTTATCTTGTGCTGCTTGCCTCAAATATAGATGGCATTCACATATAAATGGGAGAATTTAATAGAGATGGTGTGACACTGGACCCGAAAAGAACTATTATGATCTAACTAATGTAAAGCAAATACGTCGAATTGATAATTATAATATGTTAACAGTGGAGTTATAGAACCCGTTGAGTTTTGTATGTGAGGTAGCTGGAATACAGTGGTTGATCGGACAAAAAAAAATTTTTTTTTGTCATCAGTCTACTGACGGGTTTGATGCGGCCCGCCACGAATTCCTTTCCTATGCTAACCTCTTCATCTCAGAGTAGCACTTGCAACCTACGTCCTCAATTATTTGCTTGACGTATTCCAATCTCTGTCTTCCTCTACAGTTTTTGCCCTCTACAGCTCCCTCTAGTACCATGGAAGTCATTCCCTCATGTCTTAGCAGATGTCCTATCATCCTGTCCCTTCTCCTTATCAGTGTTTTCCACATATTCCTTTCCTCTCCGATTCTGCGTAGAACCTCCTCATTCCTTACCTTATCAGTCCACCTAATTTTCAACTTTCGTCTGTAGCACCACATCTCAAATGCTTCGATTCTCTTCTGTTCCGGTTTTCCCACAGTCCATGTTTCACTACCATACAATGCTTGTCTCCAGACGTACATCCTCAGAAATTTCTTCCTCAAATTAAGGCCGGTATTTAATATTAGTAGACTTCTCTTGGCCAGAAATGCCTTTTTTGCCATAGCGAGTCTGCTTTTGATGTCCTCCTTGCTCCGTCCGTCACTGGTTATTTTACTGAATTCCTTAACTTCATTGACTTCGTGACCATCAATCCTGATGTTAAGTTTCTCGCTGTTCTCATTTCTACTACTTCCCATTACCTTCGTCTTTCTGCGATTTACCCTCAAACCATACTGTGTACTCATTAGACTGTTCATTCCGTTCAGCAGATCATTTAATTCTTCTTCACTTTCACTCAGGATAGCAACGTCATCAGCGAATCGTGTCACTGATATACTTCACATTGAATTTTAATTCCACTCCTGAACCTTCCTTTAATTTCCATCATTGCTTTCTCGATGTACACATTGAAGAGTAGGGGCGAAAGGCTACAGCCTTGTCTTACACCCTTCTTAATGCGAGCACTTCGTTCTTGATCGTCCACTCTTATTATTCCCTCTTGGTTGTTGTACATATTGTATATGTCCCGTCTCTCCCTATAGCTTACCCCTTGCACCATTTTATATTGTCGAACGCTTTTTCCAGGTCGACAAATCCTATGAAAGTGTCTTGATTTTTCTTTAGCCTTGCTTCCATTATTAGCCGTAACGTCAGAATTGCCTCTCTCGTCCCTTTACTTTTCCTAAAGCCAAACTGATCGTCACCTAGCGCATTCTCAATTTTCTTTTCCATTCTTCTGTATATTATTCTTGTAAGCAGCTTCAATGCATGAGCAGTTAAGCTGATTGTGCGTTAATTCTCGCACTTGTCAGCTCTTACCGTTTTCGGAATTGTGTGGATGATGCTTTTCCGAAAGTCAGATGGTATATCGCCAGACTCATATATTCTACAAACCAACGTGAATACTCGTTTTGTTGCCACTTCCCCCAATGATTTTAGAATTTATGATGGAATGTTATCTATCCCTTCTGCCTTATTTGACCGTAAGTCCTCCAAAGCTCTTTTAAATTCCAATACTGGATCCCCTATCTCTTCTAAATCGACTCCTGTTTCTTCTTCTATCACATCAGACAAATCTTCACCCTCATAGAGGCTTTCAATGTATTCTTTCCACCTATCTGCTCTCTCCTCTGCATTTAACAGTGGAATTCCCGTTGCACTCTTAATGTTACCACCGTTGCTTTTAATGTCACCAAAGGTTGTTTTGACTTTCCTGTATGCTGAGTCTGTCCTTCCGACAATCATATCTTTTTCGATGTCCTCACATTTTTCCTGCAGCCATTTCGTCTTAGCTTCCCTGCACTTCCTATTTATTTCATGCCTCAGCGACTTGTATTTCTGTATTCCTGATTTTCCCGGAACATATTTGTACTTCCTCCTTTCATCAATCAACTGAAGTATTTCTTCTGTTACCCATGGTTTCTTCGCAGCTACCTTCTTTGTACCTACGTTTTCCTTCCCAACTTCTGTGATGGCCCTTTTTAGAGATATTCATTCCTCCTCAACTGTACTGCCTACTGCGCTATTCCTTATTGCTGTATCTTGAACTTCAGCCTACTCTTCATCACTACTATATTGTGGTCTGAGTCTATATCTGCTCCTGGGTACGCCTTAGAATTCAGTATCTGATTTCGGAATTTCTGTCTGACCATGATGTAATCTAATTGAAATCTTCCCGTATCTCCCGGCCTTTTCCAAGTATACCTCCTCCTTTTGTGATTCTTGAACAGGGTATTCGCTATTACTAGCTGAAACTTGTTACAGAACTCAATTAGTATTTCTCCTCTTTCATTCCTTGTCCCAAGCCCATATTCTCCTGTAACCTTTTCTTCTACTCCTTCCCCTACAACTGCATTCCAGTCGCCCATGACTATTAGATTTTCGTCCCCCTTTACATACTCCATTACCCTTTCAATATCCTCATACACTTTCTCTATCTGTTCATCTTCAGCTTGCGACGTCGGCATGTATACCTGAACTATCGTTGTCGGTGTTGGTCTGCTGTCGATTCTGATTAGAACAACCCGGTCACTGAACTGTTCACAGTAACACAACCTCTGCCCTACCTTCCTATTCATAACGAATCCTACACCTGTTATACCATTTTCTGCTGCTGTTGATATTACCCGATACTCATCTGACCAGAAATCCTTGTCTTCCTTCCACTTCACTTCACTGACCCCTACTATATCAAGATTGAGCCTTTGCATTTCCCTTTTCAGATTTTCTAGTTTCCCTACCACGTTCAAACTTCTGACATTCCACGCCCCGACTCGTAGAACGTTATCCTTTCGTTGATTATTCAATCTTTTTCTCATGGTAACCTCCCCCTTGGCAGTCCCCTCCCGGAGATCCGAATGGGGGACTATTCCGGAATCTTTTGCCAATGGAGAGATCATCATGACACTTCTTCAATTACAGGCCACATGTCCTGTGGATACACGTTACGTGTCTTTAATGCAGTGGTTTCCATTGCCTTCTGCATCCTCATGTCGTTGATCATTGCTGATTCTTCCGCCTTTAGGGGCAATTTCCCACCCCTAGGACAAGAACGTGCCCTGAACCTCTATCCGCTCCTCCGCTGTCTTTGACAAGGCCGTTGGCGGAATGAGGCTGACTTCTTATGCCGGAAGTCTTCGGCCGCCAATGCTGATTATTTATCAAAATTTAGGCAGAGGTGGGGATCGTACCGGGGACCGAAGACGTTTTGATAATGAATCACAGACGCTACCCCTAGACGACGGGTACAACAAAAATAACAAAACAAAAAAGTAAACAAATGTTCTAAGAAGTTTTTACTGAACTATATTTCCGTTGTATCTGAAAATGAAGGCTTTTAGTTAGTGTGTCCATCAAGTTTTGATTAATGGGAGTGAAACATGGACTTTTATTGATGAAGCTATTCAAAAGGTATTTCTGAGGGTTAGGTTGAGTTATTTATGTCAGATACGCCTAAGAGGTAGGAAAACAAGTGGACCACAAATCAGACTGCACGAGGAAACATAATTATGATCTTAATGAAAGTAGAATGGAAGCATGTGGTACATGTAGACAGACGAACCCATGCAAGACATACCAAAGAATTACGTTGTGAGGTTCCTATAGGTAAGAAAATACCTGTAGAAGGCCTGATGCTAGGACGGTAGCTGGCATTATTGCTATACTCCACACGAGGTATCGTCTAGGAATTCTCCTGGCAGAAGGACTTGGTAGCATAAATAGGCGAAACATTTTAACTAGTGAAGGACGTATCAGATTATTTTACAAAAATTGATTAATATATTTGTGTTCAATCCAAAGACAATATCTATACAATATTAATCTTAAATTTTTGTTAAGTAATGTTCAGTGATACCTACAAAGAATAAATACCTACAAAACGCATGCTGCTAGTGAGACAGCACAAATAAGGAACCTCTATTAGAAAGATTAACAAATGATCTCGAGGAAGAAACGAAACTGGAGATGACAACATTTTACAGTAGTGTCAATTTAGTATCAAAGTGTACGCTATTAAACCAGACAGAAATTAAATGATAGTCTACACTAAAAAGAACGCGGTGTTCACGTTTCATTGAAGGCAGACTGTCACATAGCAAGTTTGCTAGTACCAAATTGGAGAGAAGGAAGTAACCTGTAATAAAACTAGGACAGAAATTTGCTATCTTGCACATATCTCAATACATTACTATGCTGTGATAATATAAACCTGCAGAAAAATAAATCAAACAAAATATGTGACAATTCACAGATCGTTATACGAAAGCAGAGGAAGATGAAATCAACATTACTTCGTTCCAAAGATACTGAAATAAAATGAAGATGTGAAAAGAAAAGAACTTTAGTATCACAAATATGGTATTCGTTGATGCAAATAAATCGTTGTTACTTTTTAGAAGCACCGAATAGTGGAGTAATCGAGACCACCATTACTTATACGTTTTCGAAAACATCTACTCACAATAACACCAACCAAATAGTTGTATACTGTGATCGGTTTTCATGGGGCAATGATGCTCTTCAGAGTTTCAGAACAGTGACATCAAGAGTATTTTGTATGTAGAAACAACATTTTAACATCAGAAGTTCAAAATTATATGATTCAGTAGGCAAAAATACGTTTTTAGAAAGATTCGGTTCTTTGTCGTCGACAGTACCTGAATATTGCTGCCGAATGAGAAAGTTCTAGAGATGCTAACGACAGCTATGTCATATTCCCCAGTAGTCCAACTGAATTCACCGTGAACCTGGATGGAAGCCAGTTGGAAGGTGGAGCCACCAGTCCCTCTTACGCTGGTACCTGCTCGTGCCGAGTAATACTCTAACTCGCCTGGTTCCTAACAGTGTGCTGCGGACAGCACCCACGTGCAACTGATGATGGAACCGCCGCAGTAGTGATAACCCGCCCACTCCAGGGAGATCTGCCAGGGGAGCTGCGAGATGTCCACCTCGTCGCCACCCACTATGCGGCCCTGGTAGACAGGCCTGAGCCAGCCAAGCCTCGTGGATGGAGCGGCGCTGCAGGCAGCGACCACCAGCCACAGCAGCAGAGCAGGCTTCATCATTTCTGTCTGGTTGGTTCTGAACTAGTTCATCGCCCCGGCTTTATGTGTATAATGCTTATCGTTTATCTGATACTTACAGTTGTATCAGAATTACTACAGCCCAATCTTGGATAAGATAAAGGGCAGAACGTGGTTCATTGCCTCAGCTTCAAGGTCTGAAAAACACTTTCTTCCGTAAAAATACTCAAAACATGCATCACATCGCCTGAGTCATACACTGAGAAAGATTCTGTAGCATCATAATAGCTTAACGTCTCGTTCGGAGTCATTGGTTTGACATGGTGAGTAATAAGCTCACAATAAAGTATCACTGAATGTAAGAAAAATCAATTGTTCTGCCAATCGCAAAAGCAAAAGAAATATTTGCATATTGAGAGCATTATTTACTGACCATTGCTACAAGTAGCTGCTTGCAAAAAAGAAGGCAGCACTTGGAAGATTCTTTTAACGAAAATATTTCAGAATCGCATGAGGATCATACTCCAGAATTACAAAAAGAAGTCTGGTCAGCTATCATTGACGCAAAATTTTTAATCAAACCTTTTCAGAAGAAAATGATTATCAACAGGAATCCAAAACTTCGGTCTCAGTTCAAATTTCACAAACCTAACCATCCGATACGACCGATTTCTAATAGTATGAATAGCGCGTACCACGATTTAGCCAGATTTCTGCATGAAGCTCTGAAAAAATCATTCTTCTTGGAGAAAATTAGTCCATCCCCAATAGTCACGCCTCAGTCCATAAAATAAAAAGGTTTAGAATGCAGTTCAGATACCAGGTTGTTTTCACTAGACATAAAAAATCTTTACACTAACATTCCCGTACAAGAAACTCATACAATTGTAGAAAAAAATTACGTCATTTCAAAAAAGAACTTCCAGATAAACAAATCACTGACTTCACGAATCTAATCACAGTCGTAGTCAAATACAACTATTTTGAATTTAGTGAACAACTGTATAAGCGCTTCGACGTCTCGCTGTGGGAAATCCTTTAGCTGATATTCTTGCTGATATTTTCATTAACTCTCTAGAAGAAAAGTTTTTCAACTGTTTCCCAGTTACAGCACTAGGCATTCTCTCCTATTTCAGATATGTTGATGATGTTTTAGTCATCTACAAAGGACGTGCTGATTGCACTGACCGTATTTTCAATCTCTTTAATGAACTTCATGAGAAAATATCCTTCACCATCGAACTCGAAAACGAGGCCTACCAATTAAACTTTCTTGACTTGACACTTATAGTAGAAGAAAATAAAATCTCTCTCAATGTTTTTCGTAAAGAAACACATACTGATCAGATTGTACCTGCGTCTTCCATGCACCCATAATCCGATAATAGCGCTTTCTTTCACTCTGCTATTCATAGAGCTATTTCCATTCCATTCTCGAACAAAAAATTCAATGAGGAAATTAATTTATCCAAACGGCTGCAATTAATAACGAATATGAACCCGCCATAGTGGATGATATACTTAAAAAAAACTGTTATTCCTTTCTTGGATTCATCGCCTACCAGGTTCAACGCCTTCTTCGTAATAAATACAACTGTAACGTTGCCTTTTCTATCAATAATAATTTTTAAAAAAGCTTTATTCATATTTTAACATCGACTTTTTCCCCTTTGGAAAACTCTGGCATCTATAAGATTTTCTGCGGAACCTGCTGTTCTTACTACATAGGAAAAACAGGACGTGTCTTTACTACCAGATACAAAGAACATCTTTTAATAAAAAATGGCAGTAGCACCCAAAATTGGACTTTTGCCGACCACCTTTTGATTACAGATCACGCGCCTAAAGCTGTTCACGATATCAACATTTTGCACACCGAGAAGAAAGGGCGTAGATTAGACGTTCTCCAAGAATTAGAAATTTTCAAACCTCTGTCTAGAAATGATAGCCTCATTCTCAATGAACAGCTGCAATTACGTAAAAAAACTTCAACGGTATAAATCCGTTACTTGATATTTGATTTCGGGTTTCCTCGTGCTGTTACCGAAATGTTTTTTCTCTCTAAGTCGAGTCATAATTTTCGTTTCGCTACATTTCATGTTATATTACTTTTCTACATGCTGTGTCATTCAGCCCTTCTTGTATTTTCTATTATTGTGTTTTCATCCTTTAAACTGTACTTTTATGCTCTGATGTAGATAAAATGTTATCTTGTCTGCAGCTGTCAAACAAAATATACCCTTTTACGTCATGTACTGAATAATGCTCATCATAATATTCGTCTGTCTTTATTTGAACGTTAAGTAGCCAAGTTTTACTTGCGGCTACTAGATGGCTCTCTTGGTGCTATGTTCACCTGCCCGCGGTTGTTAATGCGGGCGCCTCAGTCTGATGCTACCAGTAGCTCGACACATGCGAGCAGCCCGTAGTGGCTTGCTTTCCATGCACTCTACTTTAAAATTTTTGTGACTAAAGCTTTGCTTGATACTTATTTTACACGTGACATGTAAGCACACTTTCTTTTTTGTACTGTTAATCAGTTTTTAGTCTTAAAACTGTACTTCCAAGCTTTTACGTAGACAAAAAGTTAGCATGTCTGCTACCGTTAAATAAAACATTGCCTATTACTTCATGTACTAGGTAATGTTCTTCTTAACATTCATCTGTCTATATTTTAAATGTTAAGTAGCCTACTTACATTTGCGGCTACTAGATGGCACTCTTGGTGTAATGTTCACCTGCCCGCAGTTGTTAACGTGGGCGCCTCAATCTGTTGCTTCCTGTGTCTTGACATGTATGAGCAGCCAATAGTGGCTCGCCTTCCATGTATTCGTTTTTCAAAATTTTGTAGCCAAAACTTTATCGCTTGATATTTATTTTATACGTGACATGTAAGCAATGGCCGACCGGAGTGGCCAAGCGATTCTAGACGCTACAGTCTGGAACTGCGCGACCACTACGATCGCAGGTTCGAATCCTACCTCGGGCATGGATGTGTGTGATGTCCTTGGGTTAGTTAGGTTTAAGTAGTTCTGAGTTCTAGGGGACTAATGACCTCAGAAGTTAAGTCCCTTACTAATGACCTCAGCAGTTGAGTCCCATAGTGCTCAGAGCCAGAGCCATTCGTTAAGTCCCTTAGTGCTCAGAGCTATTTGCACCATTTGTAAGCAATGTTTCTTTCTTGTACTGTTAGTCAGTATTTACATTTTTATATAAAAATTTTTCCTATAATTTTGTACTTTCGTTATAGGCCAATTTGAATTTAATTTCTGATGAAGGCATTCATAGAAGTGTAGAAACCAGGTCAAAAGACTTAATTTTTGCGACCGAGGGCTGTAATTGCTTTAACTTGAAGAGAAACGTCCTTACCATATCGAGCTTCTTAATGTCAGAGCACAAGCATAAAATGGACGAGGGAAAGATGAATGTTCACTGTCTCGTCAAACACAGGGCCTTTAGAGATTGCACAGAAGTATGAAACGCGCGTCATGGAAAGAAATCAAACGTTTATGTGTCAACTGCATATATCTGCGTGAAATACTAATTGAAGGTAACTATTCCCCACTTACTGAATAAACTTTACTATCATCTGAGAAGACCTACAAGTTGCACACTTATCAGGGAAAACTTTATGACCTCCTGCTGAATATCGAGTTGGTTCACCTATGGAACGCGATGCAGCAGCGATTTGCTTGACAAGGAATCCATAAGTCCTTGGTAAGTATTCAGAGGTATTCGGCACCACATTTATACGCTCAGTACAAGGAGTAAAGGGTACAGAAATCAGTCACAATGATGTTTATTAAATCTAGATTTCGGTCACTTTGTGTCCGTCTTCAGTGCAGTACACGTAAGTTAAAATATTAAAAACACGTGTATATGCTCATAGTTCCAACTGGACCGTTCGTATCAGGGATTGAGTTCACACTCATTGTTTCCTCAAGGAATCAAACGTGGTCTAAGCACAGGTCACGTAATCCACATAAATTACAAGCTGGTAGTTTGTGGGCGCAAGAGCAGTCGGAAATGTTCCATTTGGTTAAAGTCAGGCAAATTTGGTGAGTATGACATCAGTGTGAGTTTACGTAAACCATGCTTTTAAAGCCACTGCAACACGATTCGGTCCTTGTGGAAAGGGCATTTGCCAAACTGGAAGATCTATTGCCACTGGGGTAAACATCAAGTTTCAAGGGATTTCAGTGGTCGGCAGTTATTATCACATGGTCCACAGCTGTCATGGGGTCTTGGACTACCGTCACAAGCTCCATGGAACTTCATGTGAATGTTGCTATAGCATCACACTGTTCGCACCCATAAGTTTCCGTTGTGCTGTGCACATTTTGAGCAGTTGTTCACCTGGATGCGGTTGGACACGACCATTTACTTAGTGTAACAATCAGTATGATTCATCTAACCAGGCGACAAGCTTCCACTAACCCTTGGTCCAATATAAATTATTCGTGCCAACTGCATTCATAACTGACGGCTAGCGTGCAAGCCTCGAATCCCCCCATTCTGCAGTGAGGCATGTGCGTTCAGCAACACAACGTCCCTAAACAAAATTCCATTTCTAACGGCTCAGACACAAGCGGCTGGAACCACAGCCCAGCAACTGAGACGAGTCCACAGTCTATACGCCAATATCCTGCCAGCCAGCAGCGTCAGCAGACATGGCTTCCGCATGTCGACAAGAGGAAGCCACACGGACTCCCACTGTATGACCAATCGACCTACAAGTTACGCCACGCCATGGCATCGACCTCGCTCCACAATTTTCAAGGCAGCCCTGATACGGGGGCCTTTCACTACTGTCAGTACTTAGAAACAGGATTTAAACCACCAGAACCGTCCTGTCAGCAAATCTTCACAGCTGGGTCATCCGATGTCGCACAGCCTGTGTCAGTCTTCAGCACATCCGCCCGGCTGCGGAACAACGACCACCGCCTGAGTCTGACCTGGACAAAGGGACGTCGCTTCACTCCTGCGTCGCCTCCCCGCAACCGTTTCAGCCATCCGCCAGAATCCTGTGTTAGCTCGGTCACCACCACCTTCGATGAACGTCTGCACCGACACGCCCACGCTGCCGCTCTGGGGTTCAAAGATCATCTGCTGTCGTCCACAGTCTGTCTGCTCCAGATGTGTTGAACCACGTCTGTCCATGTCCACCAACTGACTGGCTGCCCTCTTCACTCGCACCATTGCCAGTCTCCAGCAGCGCTCTCTCACTCCTACCCTAAAGACGAACCGTTGCAGTATTGGCATCAGAATATGTGCTCCAGTGAATGATCGTCCAACGGAGCCTTGAAGTGGAGGTGATGCAGCAGCAGTGGCGTTCAGCACAAATTTTGAAGTAAGAGCAAGTTTTTTTTTCTTTGCTTTTATACCTATCTCCTCCTTTTTATCCTTTTCTCTTGTGTTGTGTAGGCCTATACTACAGGTTTGTGTTTGAAGTGCTGAGAGAAATGGCTGTCCCTAAGAAAGTAACAACTCAGGAGACATGAAAGATGGGAAGGATCATCTTCAGGAGTGTCTGCAAATATCCTTGAAACTCTTACGGCTTCACTAGTAGCATCGTTTGCCCGTAAATCTGGGGAAAATGTTTTTGTATTCATAGATAATTTGCGTACATCTGCGAAAGTAGTCAACTGGAGTAGTGAACAACTGTTAAGTCTACCTCCTTTAAAATTGTAAGGGGATTCCAGGGAATACGTCATATGCAATGGAAAATTGCGAGACGCTCAGTCATTCACAGACGTCCAGGAAAGATTAGTGAATCGTTACGGAAAGAAGAATACTTCACGGCATTATAGTATTAATGATATAGCGCAAAAGCAAGGTGAGTCAAGAGAGGGTTTTACGGATCGAATCAGGTAAATCAATGTCAGTACGTATGAATTACGGAATGGCGATGGTTCCGATAAAATCATTTTACAAGGGGCAGAATAATGCACACTTGATGTTTTTTGGGAGGCCTGCCGTCCGAAATGTCACTGAAAGTACTCATAAATTTTCCGAGAACCCTGGACGAAGCAGCTGAGCTATAGCGTGGACTGAAATTCATTCTGTAACCAAACCAAGGGAGAAGCGGATAGTGTTTAATTCGGAGACTGTATGTTACATTGCTGATGCTCTGGGTCACATTCAACGTTTCTGTACAAAACCACAGTATCAGACGGGCGCTCTGTTCAGAAATGCCCACAGGCGCATAGACGTGAAATCAGCGTCAAACTCGGGCCTCTGCATTTAACGGTACTGGGAGCGGTATGAATACTATACGAAATTCCCACTATGTTGGAGTACGTGACACCCCGCCGTAACATCAATGGCAGGCTTTTGTTTACTCAACATTATAAAGGGAAGGTAGTGTAACTTGTAGTTGCATACTTCGCAGGTGCCCGTGGCAAGCCAGAGTACCCTGACTACAGTGAACTTGAGCCCGCCTCGCTTTAGGTTAAGAGGAGTGGGTGGTAAAAGTGTGAATTCTCTTATTTCTACACTGTTGAGTCTCCCTGTGGGAGAGAGAGAGACTTTCGAATACATGTGGTAGTTTTACCTTCCGTAGGCGTTAGCTACGACATCATTCTGAGCCTGGAATCCCTGAGTAAACACCACTCTAATGTCTGTCTACAGCAACTAATGGTAGAGCAGGACGGAACATTGTTTCATCTAGGTTTTACGGCTGAAAGAGCCGAACTGTTGCAAGGAACACCCGAGACGTAAGACAAAACACTTAATTTGTGTACGTCTTCTCTAAGACTGAACTCGCAGGACACTATACCGAAAGGTACAGGAAATCTCGTCTGGATGAACGTAGGATCTAATCTGCCTATTAATACCGTGTGTTTGGTGGAGCCCTTGCCGGAGGACAAGCTACTGGATAGCGCGTAATGTTTTGTACGATGTATTGTGTCGTATGTGACAAGGCTGCATTGTAGCTGAGTTGCCCCCATCAGTACAGATAATTTTGGTTCAGAGGAGGTGAGTCTTTTAATAGCAAAACGGGCAGCAAACTTCGATATTTAGAGGGTGAATTAGGAGTTCAATGCAGAATACCAGACGCAACGAGAACATGACGATTTGAGTGCAATGAGGGTAGAAGTGTCGCATCTGAAACGACGTGATAGAATAGATATGAAGAAATTATTGGGACCACTACCGTCTATAGCTCTGGTACAACATGGAATTCCCACTGCGAATGAACCGCCAATATACAAAAAATCATACCGCGTCCTCCTCTATCGGACACTGCAGTAATGGAGGAGTTCATAGACCATCCGCCCTTGGTTGGTCCCAGTACTAATTCTATCCAAGAAGTCATCGGATGGGATAAACGCTTATAGGTTCTGCTGCGATTACAGATTTCTAAATTTGCGGACAGTCACTGATGCGTACCTTATGTCTAATATCACACAGACATTTGATAATCTTCGGCGTGGTTATTTAACCATCTTAGATTTAAGCAGTGGCTATCACCAGTCAGAAGCAACACCAGAAGGTAGACCTAAGATAAGATTTTCGGTCCCGTTTGGACACTTCCAGTATCGTCGGATATCTTTTGGTCTGAAGAACACGCTGGCGACTTTCGAGCGTTTATGAGACGGAGTTCAACGACGTCCGAAACCAAAGCAATGCCTAGATTGAAAGACGGCGTAACAATACACTCCAAGAACATGCTAGGAGCAGATGATAAATCTGTGGAAAGTATTTGGATGGTTGCGTGCAGCAAGGTTGACCCTCAGCGTAGAAAAATGTCACTTTGTATTGGAGGAGGTCCGCTAATTAGGTCACGTTATTGGCTAGGACAGGGTACGTAACGACCCACGTCTTATGCATGCCATAAAAGATTTCCCAGCACCTAGCACGGTAAAAGAAGTGCCCACATATCTAGGGAACGCGAATTTCTGTAGAAATACACTACTGACCATTAAAATTGCTACACCAAGAAGAAATGCAGATGATAAACGGGTATTCATTGGACAAATATATTATACTAGAACTGACATGTGATTACATTTTCACGAAATTTGGGTGCATAGATCCTGAGAAATCAGTACCCAGAACTGCCTTGATACGCCTGGGCATTGAGTCAAACAGAGCTTGGATGGCGTGTACAGGTACAGCTGCCCATGCAGCTTCAACACGATACCACAGTTCATGAAGAGTAGTGACTGGCGTATTGTGACGAGCCAGTTGCTCGGCCACCATTGACCAGACGTTTTCAATTGGTGTGAAATTTGAAGAATGTGCTGGCCAGGGCAGCAGTCGAACATTTTCTGTATCCAGAAAGGCCCGTACAGGACCTGCAACATGCGGTCGTGCATTATCCTGCTGAAATGTAGGGTTTCGCAGGGATCGAATGAAGGGTAGAGCCACGGGCCGTAACACATCTGAAATGCAACGTCCACTGTTCAAAGTGCCGTCAATGCGAACAAGAGGTGACCGTGACGTGTAACCAATGGCACCCGATACCATCACGCCGGGTGATACGCCAGTATGGCGATGACGAATACACGCTTCCAATGTGCGTTCACCGCGATGTCGCCAAACACGGATGCGATCATCATGATGCTGTAAACAGAACCTGGATTCAACCGAAAAAATGACGTTTTGCCATTCGTGCACCCAGGTTCGTCGTTGAGTACACCATCACAGGTGCTCCTGTCTGTGATGCAGCGTCAAGGGTAACCGAGCTGATAGTCTATGTTGCTGCAAACGTCGAACTGTTCGTGCAGATGGTTGTTGTCTTGCAACCGTCCCCATCTGTTGACTAAGGGATCGAGATGTGACTGCACGATCCGTTACAGCCATGCGGATAAGATGCCTCTCATCTCGACTGCTAGTGATACGAGGCCGTTGTGATCCAGCAGGACGTTCCTTACTACCCTCCTGAACCCACCGATTCCATATTCTGCTAACAATCATTGTATCTCGACCAACGCGAGTAGCAATGTCGCGATACCATAAACCACAATCGCAATAGGTTACAATCCGACCTTTATCAAAGTCGGAAACGTGATTGTACGCATTTCTCCTCCTTACACAAGGTATCACAACAACGTTTCAGCAGGCAATGCCGGTCACCTGCTGTTTGTGTATGAGAAATCGGTTGGAAACTTTCCTCATGTCAGCATGTTGTAGGCGTCGCCACCGGCGCCAACCTTGTGTGAATGCTCTGAAAGCTAATCATTTGCATATCACAGCATCTTCTTCCTGTCGGTTAAATTTCGCGTTTGTAGCACATCTTCGTGGTGTAGCAATTTTAATGGCCAGTATTGTACATTCCAAAATGAGCAGAGATAGCAAGATCCCTTCACATTTGCTAAAAATGGTGTAGCATTTAACTGGACTCCGATTGTCAAGAAGTGTTTCAATGAAGTAATTACTGACACGAGTCCTGTTTAATTTTCTCAGACTATCAAAACCAGTTTATCTTGTCTTGTCAAACGTGCCTACAGATATGTTCTGAACCAAGAGATGGATGGGATACCCCACGGCCTATGCTTCCAGACAACTGAATAAAGGAGAAGAAAAACTATCGAACTGTATAAAAGAATATGCTGGCGCTAATTTTTGAGTCACGCATTTTCGTTGTTATCTAATACGTGAGGCCTCTTAAGTTCATAACAAATCACACAACACTAAAATGGCTTCTATGATCGAAGGATCTAAACAGTTGGCTACTCCATTGGTCCTTAAATCTTAGCGAATTCAATTTCGAGGTAGTGGATCGTCCAGGCAAGTCTCGTGGTAACGTTGACCTATTAAGCAGCAAAGTACTTTCTGTAGATTCCATCAGAATAAGTATAGACGCATGGCGCAGAGCTCAGGCCACTGACGTCGATTGGTAAGTCCGCAGCTCGTGGTCGTGCGGTAGCGTTCTCGCTTCCCGCGCTCGGGTTCCCGGGTTCGATTCCCGGCGTGGTCATGGATTTTCTCTGCCTCGTGATGACTGTGTGTTGTGTGATGTCCTTAGGTTAGTTAGGTTTAAGTAGTTCTAAGTTCTAGGGGAATGATGACCATAGATGTTAAGTCCCATAGTGCTCAGAGCCATTTGAACCATTTTTTGTTAAGGGTAAACAAAAACACGCAGTTCAGTTCTGATAATGGAATGCCTTACAAGCAAAAACAATGCGGTCGCCATATCGTTGTTCCAGCCTGGTTACAGGACGAAGTACTGAGCAATTCCAAGATATCATCTTAGCGCCCACGGCGAACGACGAGACGGGGAACACTGTAATGCGGAAGATTACATGTGGATGCAGAGGAAACAATACGTTGAGCGCTACATAAAGAACTGCATCGCTTGCACTCAAAGAGCCTAGGTTAATCGACAGCACCATTGTAAAAACTGCCTGAGGGAGAGAAACCTTTTCAAGGGATCGGTCATGACGTCCTTCACCCATTTCCACAAACATCAGCAGGAAACCGATAGGTGTTAACTATAACTGAACATTTCTCACGTTACTTAGCCATGATCGCCCTATCAATCCAACAGTCACACACAGTGGCTCAAGCTTTCTTTAACCATTGGCTATTGAAATTCGGCTCATCAGGTGTGATAACAGACCAAGGCACAAAATTTACGTCTGAATCATTTAAATAGCTTTGTCGAAGCTAGGAACTAGTGCTCTTCACCGTAGACGAATGGGAGACCAACCATGAGTAAAATTCTAAGAACTGTGCAAGTAGTAGACACAATTATTGGGACATCCATTGCACCTGTGGTCCAAGTGAGGTGTAATGTCTTTGACTGGTAATGAGAAGTCCTCGGTCCCAATTTCTAACTTCGCCATTGGTTAAATTTTGAAGAAAAATCATTAGCAATGATTAGACTTCGGGTGTAAGGAATCACCGTCCTCACGGCCGTGTCAAAGAGGGTGGAGGAGCGAACGGAAGTTCAGGACACTTTCTTGTCCTTGAGGTGGGAACCTACCTCTAGCAGCATTAGGATGGCAATGGAAACTATTGCATTGAAGACACATAACGTGTATCCACAGGACATGTGGCCTGTAATTGGAAAAGTGTCATGATGATTTCTCCATTGGCAACAGATTCCAGATTAATACCGATTCTGATTTCCAGGAGGGGACTGCCAAGGGGAGACGACCATGAGAAAATGATTGAATAAGCAAAGCAAAGCCAACGTTCTACGAGACGGAGCATAGAATGTCAGAAGTTTGAATGTGGTAGGAAAGCTAGAAAATCTGGAAAGGGAAATGCTAAGGGTCAGTCTATAAATAGGGGATGGGGGGGAGGTGTCAGTGAAGTGAAATGGAGAGAAGACAAGGGTTATTGACCAATGTGTGCAAGGTAACATCAGCAACAGCAGACAATGGTATAATGCAACTAGAATTCGTTACGAATGGGAAAGTAGGGCAGAGATGGGGTAGTTCTCACCAGAATCGACAGCAAATCAACACCGGCAACAATAGTTCAGGTACATCTGCCGACGCTGCAAGCAGAAGTTGAAGACAACAGGAAGATATATCAGGATATTGAAAGGGTAATTCAGTCCGTAAAAGGAGATAAAAATCTAATATTTATGGGAAATTGAAATGCCGGCCGGGGTGGCCGTGCGGTTCTAGGCGCTACAGTCTGGAACTGCGTGACCGCTACGGTCGCAGGTTCGAATCCTGCCTCGGGCATGGATGTGTGTGATGTCCTTAGGTTAGTTCGGTTTAAGTAGTTCTAAGATCTAGGGGACTGATGACCACAGCAGTTAAGTCCCATAGTGCTCAGAGCCATTTGAACCATTTTGAACGGAGGAACATAGATAGTCGTTTTTCCCACTCTCTTTCACTGTGGAACAGGGAAGGGAATGTTTAGAGTGGTACATGGTACCCTCCGTCAGGCACCGTACGGTGGCTTCCGGAGTATCTAGATCTAGATGTAGATGTAGATGTTGATAGGCTGAAAGAATACACTGAAAGCCTTTATGAGGGGAAAGAGGTGTTTGGTGACTTCACAAAAGATCGAAACATGAGTCAACAGAAAAGAGATTTGCGGTCCAGTATTAGAGTCGGGATTTAAAAGAACTTTGGATGGCTTAAGATCGAAAAAGGTGCACGGAACTTATAACAGTTCATGAGAATTTCTAAAACCATTTGTGGAAGTGGCAACGAAACGACTACTCGCTTTAATGTGTAGCCAGTACAAGATTGGCCATTTACCAGTAGACTTTCGAGAAAAACATCATCCACACAATTTCGAAGACAGCAACAGCTGACAAGTGTGAGAATCAACGCACAATCAGCTTAACAACACATGCATCCAAATTTGCTAACAAGACTAACATACAGAATAATGTAAACGAAAATTGAGGATGTGTTAGATGACGATTAGTTTGGATTTGGGAGAGATAAAGGCACCATACAGGCAGTTCTGACGTTGTGATCCTTAATGGGCAAAAGATTGAAGAAAAATGAAGATACGTTCTTAGGACGTCACCCTGAAAAAAGCGTTCGGCAATGTAATTTTTACAAGAAGTTCAAAATTCAGAGAAAAATAAAGAAAAGCTGTACGGGTAATACACAATATGTACAAGAAACGAACGGGAACAATAACACTGGAAGGCTAAGAACGAAGTGCTCGCATTCAAAAGGGATAAATGCAGGGATGCAGTCTTCGCCCCTGTTGTTCAATAAGTACAACGAAGAAGCAATGGCGGATTTAGAAGAGAGAATCAAGAGTGGGATCAATATTCAAATTGAGAGGATATCAATGATAAGATTCGCTGATGATATTGCTGTCCTAGGTGAAAGTGCGGAAGAATTACGGGATTTTTTTTTGATTAGAATGAACAGTCTATTGAGTACAGAATATGGATTGGCAATGAGAGTAAATCAAAGGACAGAATACGGATTGACAGTGAAAGTAAATCAAACGAAGACGGATGTTATGAGAAGTATCAAAAATAAGAACAGCGAGAAACTTAAGATCAGAATTTGGGATCACGTAGTAGAGGCAGTTAAGGAATTCTGCTAGCTAGGCAGCAAAACAACCCTTGATAGACGGAGCAAAGAGGAAAAAACTACAAACCAGCACAGGCAAAGAGAGCATTCCTGCCCAAGAAAAGTCTACTAGTATCAAACAGAGGCCTTACTTTGAGGAATAAATTTCTGAGAATATCACTTTGGACCACTAATTTTTGTGGTAGTGAATCATGGAGAGTAGGAAAACGGGAGAAGATGGAAATCTAAGGATTTGAGATGTGGTGGTGCAACTTGAAAATTATGTGCACTAACAAAATAAGAAATGAGGAAGTTCTCCGCAGAACCGACAAGGAATGGAATATATGGAAAACAGTAAATAGAAGAAGGGACAGGATGATAAGACATCTGTTAAGAGATCAGGAAATATCTTCCACGTACTAGAGGAAGCTACAGAGGGTACAAAATTTATAAGAAGACAGAGATACGAATACATCGAGCAAATAATGAGGGCGGTAGGTTGTAAGTGGTACTCTGGTAAGAAGAGACAGGTACAGAAGGGGCATTCGTAAGCGAGCCCCATAAACCAGTCAGAAGATTGATGAATGAAAAAAAAGAAAAGAAATTGCAGTATGTTGTAAATGAAGTGCGGAAATTTCGAAAATCCCCAAAAAGACATGTCTTCCGCCATATAGGGTCGTTTCTGGTCGGAAAATGCCGTCACTTTTTGATGTCAAGGAGGACGAACTATCCTCTGTTTGCAAAGTTACTGAAAGGGTGAAAGGGATATGGCGTCTGGATTACGTTACCTAAAACTCACTTTCCGAAGTGAAGAAACAAAGAAGTTAATCCCACGGTACCATGGACCCTGTCACGTAGTCGAAACGACAGTCACTGTTAATATTAAAATAAGGCTCCCGATTCGAACCAAGATTTTCTATAAGAGTAGAATTCACCTGTTTCAAGGTGAAATGGAGACTCTGCCTCAATATTGCTAGCGACTCCTTCAGAAGGAGGAAGAGAACTGCGTAAAGAAAACATGTAGACATAAAACAATGGCCGTGGACGTATATGAAATAGTTCCAGCACACCCATACATCTCAAGGCCATGAAGTGGTCTTACGAGCTTTAGGGTTGTATTTACTCATTGGTTATCGGGTATTGGGTTTACTCCACGTTGTATTATTTTTGTGAGAAAGGTCCACAGGGAACATCAGCAATACGTAATAATTTGGAGAACAATCGATAGAACTCTAGCGAGTCTCATTTAAATAATTTGTTTCAATTTATCATTAGTTGACACAAAAATTGACAAATAGGAAGTAAATTAATGGTAAGTGAGAATGATTGAGTACAAGAGGGTTACACTTTGGCACGTAACTTTAAGGGTTGAAGATAATTTATAACGAATGTGTTATCTATCAATACAGTCATTTAACATAATGAGGGATTTAAGGAAGTACTACTCTCCATCGTCGAGTCATTGCAGTGCCGAGCTGGGACAATCACTTTTTGCCCCGCAAAGCAAATACCCACCGTACCTGAGTCACGCAATTATGTGACCAAACGCCCCACGGGGAGCAGTACAAGTGAAACCAAATTTTTGCAGAAGGGAGGGTGACACTGGCTGTACTCAGTACCAACAGTGATAATAGATCATGTAAGAAAAAATCGAAACGAACGACGCCTCTGATTCATAACCATAGTGACTAGCACATCACCTGTTTGTGTAATTTTGATTATAATAAGTGTTCTGTACTTCCATCTCAAACGTAGAGTTGCCGATATCCTGCCCTTAAGCTGTGGTTCCAATACAGTCATGCCAGCACCAGTGAAACTGATTGAACCACAGTGAAAGGAAAGAAATAGTGGACAAAAGCAAACAGTGGCGCATAAATTCAGTGCCTAAGAGTTCTAGGAGTAAGGTACTGTATCTAGTGCAAAATAAAATGAAAACGAGAATACGTCGAAATGTTATTCGAGAAGCGAAGAAACACTGATAGATGTGTAAAGGTCTGTTACAGTCAGACTAACAAAATAGGAATCCGGAGGACCAAAGTTAATCTAAGGAGGGAGGAAATGAAACGGCCCAGACAATGGCGGCTGGGACTCCAGCCAGAAACCAAAACGTAGCCACAGATCGTTGGCCAGTATCCTGCCAGCTCACACACCGTCAGTAGATATGGCTTCTGCAGCCAGCACTTCGGCATGTCGCTAAAAGGGAGTCATACGGATTCCTACCTTATGACCAACTAACATACCAGTTACGCCTTGCTACGTCATTAACATCACTCCAGAGGTTTCGACACGTTTCAATACAGGAGCCATCCGAAACTGTCAGTATGCGGAAACGCGATTTAAACCAGCAGGTTCAATCCGTCAGCAAGTCGTCACGGCCCAGCCATCCAATAACACGCAGCCTGTGTCAGTCGTGGAACCTATGACACTGACTTCGCAGGGCCGTGAACCGACGACTGCTTCCTGAGTGTCCAACCTGCAAACAGGGACGTCGCCTCGCTGCCACTTAACCACCCTGCAACCGTCAGCCGCTATTCACCACTGTCCACCTTCTTCGCCCGCCCTATCGCCAACCTGCAGCAGAGAACCTCTCGCTCACTGCTACCCTACAGACGACTCGTCACAAATAGATGATGAAGATAGCAGCTTTTGAAAACTTGTCTAGTTTCGCTGTTTTCAGTATACTTGTTACATGGTACCGGGCCATAAAAGTTTATTTTTTATTAAAATCAATTATGTCATTGGATGTCCCCATATGCGGCTCATGTAGTCTCTAGAATGATTCCCCATTCATCTCTGCCCCGCTTATTTACTTCAGCTTGGCTGAAATCGACCCACCGGTATAGGAGGAACTCTTTACTCATATAATGTGAAGGACAACCAAACAATTTAAAATCAGAGATGGTAAAACAGTCTATATGAAACTGAGTGAATGTCCAAATTCGCAATAGCTGATTATTGTGTTTTCACTGTACGACGAGCAGTTTCATACCCCGGAGGTATATCTTCAAGTCATATCTGCATACAGAATGGAAATACATAAGTAAAAAAAAATAGCTCTGAGCACTATGGGACTTAACTTCTGAGGTCAGCAGTCCCCTAGAACTTAGAACTACTTAAACCTAACTAACCTAAGGACATCACACACAGCCATGCCCAAGGCAGGATTCGAACCTGCGACCGTAGTGGTCGCGCGGTTCCAGCCTGTAGCGCCTGGAACCGCTCGGCCACCCCGGCCAGCCATAAGTAAAAGCGCTAATAGTCAACATAAACTATCGAACAAAGTAGACAGTAAAACAATGTTCTCACAGAACTAATACTTCGTTTGCCCGACTTCCAAGCTGCAAGTGCGCATAAAAACATGTCACTCCTCGGAAAAATTTGATGAAACAACATATGGGCATCCGATGTGAACCATGCATGACTGTTGTCCTTCACATTATGTATAAATTTTTTTAGCTGTGGTTGTCCGACCTCTGAGGTTATTTGTATTCTTTATTCGCAGTTCCGTTCATGTACGCTCATTTACAAAATGTTCAAATGTGTGTGAAATCTTATGGGACTTAACTGCGAAGGTCATCAGTCCCTAAGCTTACACACTACTAAACCTAAATTATCCTAGGAACAAACACATACACCCATGTCCGAAGGAGAACTCGACCTCCGCCGGGACCAGCCGCACAGTCCATGACTGCAGCGCCTTAGACCGCTCGGCTAATTCTGCGTGGCGCTCATTTACATACACTTAAAATATTTCACACGTATTTGTCCACAAATTTCATCTCTATCTCTAGCGAATTTCGCTGAACTGTGTGTGACTTAATCTCTCCTGCATGTTGTTCGGCCATTGATATAATTTTGCAGGAATATTCAGTGGTACATTCGAACACTTCCTGGAAATTAATTTAATTTAATAATCAACAGCCTCAGTTGCACCGTATACCTAGAATTTACCTAGCTTTCAGTCGGGATAACCCAACCTTATTCAGAATAACAGTAACTACCGTTTGTCCATAACGGACATCGTCAAGCTAAAACTACAAATCCGTAAATTATCGTCAGACTATAAAACTTGCCTGGAACTGCCTCGGCCGCACTTCGCGACCGCGATGCGGCAGCCATGAATGCTGTACTGGAACTGACCGTAGCGTCATGAGCCCGCCTAGGCGGACACAATCTAACCCGGGACCGCGTGCGCGGGAAGCGAGAACGCTACCGCAAGACCACGATAATGTACTGCAGTGGAAAAGCGTTTGTTTTAATATTGCGTCCCCAATTCGTCCCCCTGTCCCCTCCTCCCACAAACCTCAAGGGAAAACAAGAAAAACGTCCACAACACTATCTCCCCTAATTCTTCATACTAAAAAATCTGCTGCCTTCTTTCAAAGCTTTAGATGTCCTCCATCAAACCCCTTACTTAATGGTTGGACAGTGGTCAGCAATATTTCAGAAGAGGTCGAACAACCGCAGTGCTGTCAGTCTCCTTTGTAGGCTTCTTTGGTCTCCTAACGGTTGTGTCAGTAACCCAAAATTTGTTTCACCTTCGTCACATCATGCCATGTTTCCCAGTTCCGTTATTTATATTTGTAACCTCCAGGACTTTCGTTAACTCTATAGCCCTCAAATTTGCTTTACTTATCGATTTCTCGAACCTGAACGAAACCTTCTTAGTAATCATGTGAAGAGCCTCACATATTTAATTGTTTAGGTCATCTGCCACGTTTTGCACCGTGAAGATACACTGAATCGCCAAAGAAACTGGTATACGCATGCGTATTCAAATACAGAGATATGTAAACAGGCAGAAGACAGCGCTGCGGTCGGCAACGCCTATGTAAGACAACCAGTGTCTGGCACAGTTTTTAGATCGGTTACTGCTGCTACAATGGCAGGTTACCAAGATTTCAAAGAGTTTGAACGTGGTGTTATAGTCGGCACACGAGCGATGGGACGCAGCATCTCCGAAGTAGCGATGAAGTGGGGATTGTCCTGTACGCTCATTTCACAAGTGTACTGTGAATATCAGGAATCCGATAAAACATCAAATCTCCTACATCGCTGCGGTCCGAAAAAGATCCTGCAACATCGGGACCAACGACGACTGAAAAGAATCGTTCAACGTGACAGAAGTGCAACCCTTCTGCTAATTGCTGCAGATTTCAATGCTGGGCCATCAACAAGTGTCAGCGCGCGAACATGCCTAAGGCCCACTCGCATACTCTTGATGACTGGACGACACAAAGCTTTACTTCTCGTCTGGGCCTGTCAACACTGACAAAGGACTGCGGATGACGGGAAACATGTTGCCTGGTCGGACGAGTCTCGCTCAAATTGTATCGAGGGTATACACGTGTACGGACGGGTATGGAGACAACCGCATGAATCGGTGGCCCCTGCGTGTAAGCAGGGGACTGTTCAAGCTGGTGGAGGTTCTGTAATGGTGTGGGGCGTGTGCAGTTGGAGTGATATGAGACACCTGATACGGCTAGATACGACGCTGACAGGTGACACGTATGTAAGCATCCTGTCTGATCAGCTGCATCCCTTCATGTCCATTGTGATTTCCGACGGACTTGGTCAATTCCAGCAGGACACAGCTACACGCCACACGTCCAGAATTGCTACAGAGTGGCTCCAGGAACACTCTTCTGAGCTTAAACAATTTCGCTGGCCACCAAACTCTCCAAACATGAACGTTATTGAGTATATCTGGGATGTCTTGCAACATGCATTGCAGAAAAGATCTCCAGTCCCTCATACTATTACGGATTCATGGACAGCCCTGCAGGATTCATCGTGTCAGTTCCGTTCAGGGCTACCTCAGACATTAGTCGAGCCCATGCCACGTAGTTTTGCGGCACTTCCGCGTGCTCACGATATTAAGCTGGTGTACCAATTTCTTTGGCTCTTCCGTGTATATTTTCAACATCATTTTACAGCTCCCATTGCTCTTATGAGGAGTATACTAGACAACAGCACTATCGGCCACAAATCTAAGAGAAATGTTCTGGTTGCCTGCTAAATAGCTCATACATATTAGAAATAGCAGAAGGTCTACATCACTTTACTTGTAGAGTCACGCTCATCACTTTCATTTCACGAGGTGTCGTCCTGTCAGTTACTGCGAACTGTGACCTTTCAGATAGGAAAATACGAATCCAGTCATACACCGGAGACGATATTCCATAGGAAAACAATGAGGAATTGTATCAGTAGGTTGCAGTAGTTACTTGGAGATGAAGAATCTTGCATAGGATAGAGTAGCTTGGAGAGCTGCATCAAACCACTCTGGATTGAAGATCACAACTACTACAGTACATTTATGTCCGTATAGAAAATCAATTTAAAACTGCCGCTGCAATATTTCACTAAGATGGCGGCTACAATAAGACAATCACTTATCGATTCTGCTTCATGCCCTGTTTGACTACTAACAAATAATATATATTAAAGCTTTTTGTGCCTTCACTATATGTATTAACATTTGAAAATATTTCTCAATGTTAATCGCTTATTATTCAGCATTTACCAATAAACGGCGCTGTAGATCAATAGCGCTAATGGCTGCGCTCCTTTGTAGCTGAGCAGAAAACTTTTATATAGGACGAGAATTACAATAAAATAAAAGCTGAACCAAAGTAAATTCATTTCAATCACATAGAAACTCTATTTTTCAAATATTAATTAACAACATAATACAGTTTTTTACAGACCTCTGTGCAAGACATCAATCACGTCCGATCATTATAACAGTTCGAACAAGAAGAAGGATTATTCTACAAGAATCACAGATAACAAAAGATGAGGATTTCCATTAACTTTTTCCATGAGTATTGTCTAAGACATTATTTTCACAGAAAATTAAATTATGTCACTGAAAATAATTGTTTATTGTTATTTTAGTATCGATGAAGTCTTTTTTTTAATATCACGAGAATGTTCGCTCAAATTCCACACACAATGCTGTCTTGAATATAGTTCTGCATAAAATATAGTCGTGGATATTACTCCGAACACCAAGAAGACACCAGACAATACCCTTGCACTCTTTCCCCAGAGAAATCTCACATTATTCACAAAAAGGAGTAACTTATGTAAACTCTGAACTAAATATGTGGATAATGTGCAGTATGTTCAATGACAAATATGAAAACTGTGAAGTAAAATACGATGTTTATCGTAATTATTATCAGGACAATTTTTATTATTCCTTTGGCAGACTCCAAGTGAACGTCTGTTGTAAATGTGAAGAGCTTGAACTCAATCTGAAAAGGTCACATTTAAATGAAAGAGCTAATCTTGTCGCCAGAGCGGAATTAAATGTTCAAGTTTTTGATTATATGCAAAACATTCCGCTTCCACTTATCCCGATCCAACATCCTGTCTGCGCCAGTTGCCGGTTACTGTTTCGGCAAACATGATTTGAAAACTGAACACTCCACTGTGCACTTGTACCATGAATGCGTATGAAAGAAAGGTGCAAACTAAGTAGCATCTTTCGGGTCCGATTACATAAAAAATCGATCTCAGTAAAAATGTGATTGACCTTCCTTTGGTTTCTGATGGTTGGGTCGGCCGAACAAATATTGCACCTTTATACGCATTTGTATGGGCATTGTTCAAGCGGGAATACTGAAGAGCATAATACATAAATTTCCAGAGAGAGACCACTTATTGATCCGGTATGACCGCTACTTTGGACAATATGTGAGGAAAATAAACTCATGACTGCAATTTACATCCCTTATGAATACATGGAACTGATAGCAAGCAGTAAAAGAAATGTGATAGTAAAATTAGTTGATGGAGAGGATATACTAAAGTTTACCAACTGGTGAGCAAAAATTTTAGAAAAATAGTTGTTTCGTGTGGGAGAGTGACAGAACAACACAATAAAAAAAATCTTCTTCGCTCCGAGTAGCTTCAGCGAAATACAGTACCTTGAGACGGGGGAGGAGGAGGTTGGCCTTCCGTATATCGATGGATTAGTAGGACGTGCTTTTTCATTTAAGAAAAAGACATGAGCCCATCATTTCAGGATTAATGGACAACAGTCCAACGGCCTACCCAACATACCAAGTACCTATTTCCAGAATGCAGATGGAAGAGGGGAAAAAAACTCATTGAATATGTGCCTGCTGCAAAGAGATAATTCTATGAAGAAGTGCTTTCTTGGCAGTGATAGCCTAAAATTGTAGCTAATATACAGTTAATCATAATTGCTGTTAAAATGATTGTTTGTTCTATTTGTCAGACCATCTAATGTATTATAAAGTGTTCATACAATTAAATCCTAAAAAAGCAAAAAATATGTTTGTAAATTGTTAAAACCAAATAAGTCAAAAACTTTGAAATCATTAAATATCGAAATTATACACTCTAAGTTAATTATTTCTTTCTCAATAAAAACAGAATGAAGTCACTTTCTGTTATGAAAAATACCAGTAATGTAGGAAGTATACATATGACCGTATCCAGTTTTTTTGTTTCTCCTGAAAGGTGTAAAAATATGACTTATTTGGTTTCAACAATTGAAGGTTCAATTACCATTAAGTCTGTTGATTTCGTACCGTTAATAAATACGTGTTGAGACTTGTATGTCACGAAGTCCTTCATCCAAACACAAATCCGATACGACATTTGGCAGGCTCGTAGCTTGCTGACCAAACAATACTATGAAACTATAACTAACGTCTTGGAGGTTGAGGAGCAAGACACCCATCTGGAATCTAGGTGGCTTTGTTGTCGGTGCACTGTATTTCATAGACGAACACAGCAAGCATATTTTTCATAGGATGTCTGTTTACTTTCGAGTTATATCCACAATTATCCGCACAGTTGATCCAGATATTCTGCCAGAGGATTGTGTAGAGCACCCAATGGCGCCGCTTTTCCACCCAGCATCCTGTGGCGAAGCGCAGTGCCTGATGCTAGCATACAACGACTACACGATCAAAGCTGTGAGAGAGAAATCATCGAAAACGGCTGTCACACGTGTCCTCAGCACCACTGCTCTCTCCAGTTGACGAGAAGATCATCTACACCCATGGCAAAACCCACTCAAATGTACAACAACAATGGCAACAACAACAGCGATGACAAGAACAACAGCTACCGTTACTCCGTTCTGTGATTCTCTGGTAAGGATGTTCGGGGGGAGGGGGGGGGGGGCAGTGGTACTCCCTCACACTACAGGCCTTAAGCGAACTACTTCAGATCTGGGAACCTCCGTACCGCAAGTAGAAATCCCACAAACAGTGAAACAGAGGACGTGCAGCTGTCAGCAAGCACGCAAGAAATTAATTTTGGCATCTAATTAGACGAACCGCCACACCACAGTCCAGTACATCTGCATATCCACAGAGTAAAGCCTGATTCTCCACAAAAAATGCCTTCAGTACAGCCGTACCGATTTCGTCCACGCTTTCCATATTCAGGTGTAGGGGGTGGGGCGAAGAGACTTGGAACTCAAGTTCGTGGTTAATAACTCTATGACTGACGAAAATACCTCCAGGGAACCACACGGAAGTAAGCGCCAGCGTCAACAGAGCTCGCGCTTGTATCCACCAACACCTTCACTAGCGGCTCTTCAACCATACTAGCAAGTCTTTGAACTGAGTTTCAGCCGGCGAACAAGCACAGTCCGGCCCAGACATTCCGTCGTCTGTTGTTGATTTCCACTGATTATTTCTCTGCCATCCCACAATCAACGGGATTTGTCCGTTAAGTCTACGTTGACGTGTCCTAAGAAGACTGCTACCATTCATGATAAGTTTGGCTGTGCTGTTCAAAACTTGTAGTGACCTCTTAATCATAGCTTATGTACAACTGCTGCCACGTTTTCCTCGATAATAACTGCAGGTATCATTTGTGTTTTACTTAATATTTGCGGAAAGGACGTGTTCGTGGAATTTCTTCATAAAACGTCGGGCGATACAACACTACTGATTATTTTGAATTTTTGACTGGCAGGTATCTGCAACAGCAATGTTAACTGAAGTTTGAATTCCACAAACTCTTTCAGAATTTTATCTCTCTTTGCCTGGGAACTAGCGTCCCTTTATTTCGGAAGTATTAGCCACCACTGGCGATAGATGAAAATATGAGCATCAATTTGTTCCTTGCTCTAGTACTGCAGCGGGCTAAACAAGTGAAACGGACGGTTAGCTCAAATGGTTCAAATGGCTCTGAGCACTATGCGACTTAACTTCTGAGGTCATCAGTCGCCTAGAACTTAGAACTAATTAAACCTAACTAACCTAAGGACATCACACACATCCATGCCCGAGGCAGGATTCGAACCTGCGACTGTAGCGGTCGCTCGGTTCCAGACTGTAGCGCCCAGAACCGCACGGCCACTCCGGCCGGCGGACGGTTAGCGCACAAGCGCTCATTGCTCTTGCCAGTAGAAGATAATCTAGTGTTATGTCCTGAATATGTCACTAACCGCAACGTACAATTTGTTCTGAAAGAAAGCATTCACTATTTTTAACTTTCCTCCCTTCGTATTCCCAAACAACGAGGCGAAGAGGCTGGAACTTTGGTTAATATTGTTCCCTCGTCCAATCAAATACTACTGTCTATTTGGCAAACACTACTGATTTTTCTCTTGCGGGAGGACACTAAAGAACTGAATTTCAACTAACAACAGTTATTGATGACTTTACCTTCTCTTCCGGGTATTAACTTTATCGACAAAAAATCTCCACGAAGTCGTATTAAGTACTTTCATATCGGACTGGAAGACTTGGTCAGTGTTGAGTATGAATTCAAAAGTGATGGATATCCATATGTGATAACCATAGCAAAGAAGTGTAGACTTGTCGTCGCAGCCCGCTTGGGCAATAGTTATGGAGCAAAGACGAATATGGGTACGGGTCTAGAAATTATACATGACGTTGTTTAATGAATCGTCTGGGATTCGTGTGAACTGATTTATAATATGGATGGACAATCTGTGCTACTTAGACCCGAACCCCATTCCAGTTGAACAAAAGTCCAGTGTCCCAACGGTTGTGTCTCATCTGACGAGGTGAAGGCACAGTATTCAGTACGAGGAGATGTAGTGAGTGTAATGTAACCAATTATTTAAGCGAAACACTGTACTGACGCTACAAAACGTCTTCGAACTCTGGAGCACAGGCGGCACGGCAGCTGGCCTAGTGACCGTGAAAAGTACGGCTGTCAATACGAGACTGTAATTGCTTAGAGGTTAGGACACTGGATAATGGATCGATAGATTGACGAAGAGGGAGATAATAGTACGATCATTATCTGGCATCCATAAAGAATGAATTGGCACTGGTCGCGTGTGAATGAATCGGAAAAAGTGAGCAGAAGTTCTGAGAGACTAGAGCAATGTTCTGGTGTCCGTTTCACGTGCAAAATTTTCAACGTCTTAAATACAAGAAGAATGAAGGGCTATTGCAAATATACAGTTGTCCGTTTCACACACGAAGGTTTCAATGGCCTAAATACAGGATGAATAACGGCAAGGTCGGCTATACGATAATATGCAGGGTGGGGCCTAGACCTGAGGGTATGGAGTATTTTTAAAAGGCCTAATTTGGAAGACGAATAGTAACTTATAAGTAACCATAAGGAAGTTCCAGTTCCGACTCGGTTAAAAACCTTAAAACCTTCGTAATATCGACTTTTCAATCATTTTCTTGAAAGGAAAACACCTGACCACCTGACACCACAATATTCTTTCCTTTCCCTGAGAACTGGGGAAAGGGGGGGGGGGGGGGAGAAGAAATGGATTTAGCTGGGCATCGGCGTCGTTAAATGAAGGGCTACTGCTTACCATGCACTCAGCTGCATAAATGGAGTACTATACACATGATGAGTACAGGTTTTCGCTGTTATAAGAAGCGTTAAAGAACATCGTCATTTTTTTTGTATTTCACATACAAAAACCCATTGCAATGGACAACAAAGTAATAAATGAGCAAATCAACGTAACTAACAACTCACTAATCATGTTAGCCACAAAGCAATAATAATCGGAGAAACAGTAAACAACCAGAGTAAATAACAACTTAACCTCCGACCACAGACACGGAAAAAAGTTGAAATTATTTCCACAGAGCAGGCCCCACCTTGCACTAACGTACGCAAACAGATAACAAAAAACGAATATTCAGCTACAGACACACGACACAACACAAACAAAAGGCTAAAAAACATACCGTGCCAGCTGGTAACATCCTATACAGTAAACCCACACATCCAGCGCACGGTGGTAGTGAAGTGTTCAGGGGCTGTAAAAACCAAAAACAAGGTTTCCGGTGTACGCGTGCCAATCTAATTACAGCTCCAGGACGATACATAACGAATAATATCACAAAATCGCAATTAGAACCAAAGGGTAATTTAGCTTTACAGAACTTGCACTGCAAAATGTTGTTTCTACTTAAGAATACGAAAATAAAACCAAAGTGAATATACTAACTTATCTGGAATTACTATATAAAGCAGTTACTACATACACAACAAACATTTATTACATGCTACTGAAGATACTTCATACATAAAAAAGAAGCGAAATGCTTTTCGCACAAAACAGACGGATTGTCATCCAGCTCCATAGACGAACGACGCCTCCAACAATTAATGGAGAAGTCCGGCTCAGGAAACAGAATTAGGTATACGAGAAGATGTTACAACTTCACTGCCTTTCCAGATGTTTTTCTTGTTATTTGTGTGCTTACAGAAAAGAGTCGACCAGACGACGTGGAATAAAATGCTCTGTCTTGTAAAAAGACAGCGATGAAGTAATGACAAACGACTGTCACCAGTTAGTTTGGAGGAAATATGCAGCTTCACAAATGTTTCATATTTATTCCAGTGGCAAAAAAAGTTAACGAGTTCACCTTTAATTTTTTTCTTTCATTTTTCATCCATCATCAAGAGAGCTGTTGACCCTAATCGAGTAGTAAGTCGATGGCTACAAAAACAACGAAATTTCGAAAATAAGTTCCGTTATTGGCGTACAGAATTATTTTAGAGAACTTCTTCAGTAAACACTCTCCCACAGTCCACATCCGTAACTAGAAATGTAGGGAAATTGGTTGTCTTTACAAAGAGGTGACATATATCGCAGAGTGGAAACCTAGTGTACATGAGATTCGTGGTGTGGAATTCATTTAATATGTCCTTCTAAGTGCTGAATCTCTCAAAATCGTCACGTGTCGAAAAGAAATAATATGAATTCCTTGGTAAGTTTAGGACTGCAGTTCTGTCTCAGTATAACCCTGTGCTTCCTGATGCTCCATCATATATACAACTTTTTTTTTCTTTTTTTGAGACGTCAGTCTTCTGACTGGTTTGATGCGGCCCGCCACGACTTCCTCTCCTGTGCCAACCTCTTCATCTCACAGTAGCACTTGCAACCTACGTCCTCAATTATTTTCTGGATGTATTTCAATCTCTCTCTTTCTCCACAGTTTTTGCTGTCTACAGCTCCTTCTAATGGACGTCATTACCTGGTGTCCTATCATGGTATCCCGTCTCCTTGTCAGTGTATCCACATATTCTTTCCCCCTCCTATTCTGCGCGGAACTTTCTCATTCCGTACATTATCAGTCGATCTAACTTTTAACATCCGTCTGTAGCACCACGTCTCAAATGCTTCCTATCTTTTCTGTTCTGGTTTTCCCACAGTCCATGTTTCACGGCTATACAATGCTGTACTCCAAACGTTCATTCTCAGAAATTTCTTCCTCAAATTAATACCAACGTTTTATACTAGTGGACTTCTCTTAGCTGGGAATGCACTTTGTGCCAGTGCTTGCATACTTTTGATGTCCTCCTTGCTCTGTCCGTCATTGGTTATTTTACTGCCGAGGTAGCATAATTCCTCAAATTCATTTACTTCGCGACCATCCACCCTGATGTTACGTTTCTGGCTATTCTCACTTCTGCTACTTCTCATTACTTTCGTCTTGCTTCGATTTACTCTCAATCCATATTCTGTATTTATTACACTGTTCATTGTATTCTGCACATCACGTAACTTTTCTTCACTTCCACTCAGGACAGCAATGTCATGAGCGAATCGTATCATTGCTATTCTTTCGCCTTGAATTTTAATTCCACTCGTGAAGATTTCTTTTATTTCCATCATTACTTCCTCGATATACAGATTGAACAGAAGGGGCGAAAGACTACATCCTTCTCTTACACCCTTTTAAATCCGAGCACTTCTTTCTTTGTCGTCCACTCTTATTATTCCCTCTTGGCTCTTTTCATATTTTGTATTACCCATCTCTCCCTATGCTTACGCTTATTTCTCTCAGAATTTCGAACACCTTCCACCATTTTACATTATCGGACGCTTTTTCCAGGTCCAAAAGTCCTACGAACGTGTCTTGATTTTTCATTAGTCTTGCTTCCATTACCAGCCGCAACGTCAGAACTGCTTCTCTGGTGTCTTAACCTTTCGTGAAACCAAACTGATCGTTATCTAAGACATCCACAATTTTCTTTTCCATTCTTCAGTATATTATTCTCGTAAGGAACTTGGGTGCATGAGCTGTTAAGCTGATTGTGCGATAATTCTCGCATTGTCAGCTCTTGCAGTCTTCAGAATTGTGTGGATGATATTTTTCCGAAAGTCAGATGGTATGTCGACAGACTTATACATTCTACACACAAGCGTGAATAGAGGTTTTATTTCCATTCCCCCCAATGACCTTAGAAATTCTGATGGGATGTTGTTTATCCCTTCTGCCTTATTTATTATTATGTCGTCCAAAGCTCTCTTAAATTCTAATATTGTATTTCTTATTTCCTCTAAGTCGACTCCTGCTACTTCTTCTATCACATCAGACAAATATTCCCCCACATAGAACCTTCAATGTCCTCTTTCCACGTATCCGTACACTCCTCTGCATTTAATAGTGGAGTTGCAGTTGCACTCTTAATGTTACCAACCTTGCTTTTAGTTTCACCGAAGATTGTTTTGACTTTCGTCAGTCCACCCGACTATCATTTTTTTCGATTTCTTCACATTTTGATGCAGCCATTTCGTCTTAGCTTCCCTGCACTTCCTACTTATTTCATTTCTCAGCGACTTGTATTTCTCTATTCTTGAATTTGCAGTGAACTTTTATGGACTTCCTTCTTTCATCTGTCGACTGAAGTATTTCTTTTGCTACCCATGTTTCTTCGCAGTTACGTTCTTTGTATCAATGTTTTCCGTTCCGACTTCTGTGATTACTCTTTTAGTGATGCCCATTCCTATTCAACTCTACTGTCTACTCAGCTATTGCTCATTGCTGTATCTATAGCCTTAGAGAACTTCAAGCGTAGCTCGTCATTCCTTAGCACTTCCCTGTCCCACTAGAGTAATTTAATTATCCGGCACAATAACATTCATTTCTAACGAAATTATCGGTTTCGGGCCAATGTGAGTCATCCTCAGAGCTTAAAGTACAAGCTGAAGTTCAGACTCACCACTGCGGAAATCATATTGTCTCTCTCACTTTTTCACTCACCCCCGAAAGGTGATAGCGTTGATCACTGTGCATAGTGACTGATGGAGATAGTATGGACTGCTCGTATCTCGTCATTTGTCATGGAACTTTCTAGACTATGCTCGTCTGTGAAGGTTCCGTTACCTCGCTCAAAACGTGATTTTATTCTTGCGTTAATAATCTGAGCTTGGAGTACGACATCCAATTTGAGCAACGCGTTTTGTGTTTTCCCTTCGTGGTTTTTCAACGTATTAAAACTGCTAGCAGTAGACATGTCAACGCATGGCATAGCCTAGAGATCAGTGGTAAGCCATTGCTGCAGTGAGACCTGGTTTGGTTTGAAGAGCGAATTGCTTTTTGGAGTAGCAACGCCTCTTACTGTCAATCAGATATTAACAGTTTCCTATGGATAACGCAGCGTCTGTGCGTGGAGTGGTATAACTTTACTTCGACACACAAATGTCAATGTGCCAAACATGACACCTCGATTACACAGATCAAACTTATAGCTAAAGAATCATCCGTAGAATTGACTCCATCTGAATCTGGAAGTGCTTAGCGACCATACTTACTTCAGTTGGTGAAAGAAGGTACTGTAGAACAGTCAGTCGCAAGTTGTGTTTGTTGACTTGTATAGCTACAGAGGGACTATGCCAAATAATGGCTGAAATGTTTTAACTTTATCTACTGGTATGTACCACCCACTTTATGTGAAACTTATACAATTGCACTTTGGTGTTAACATGTATGCGATTGTACTTTAATTGGCTCCTGTATTACCTCCAGTGCAGAGGACGGTCACTCAGTGACTGCAACCTAGATCTGCTACAATAAACGCAAGTTGTGACTGAGTGCTGTACCTTCTTTCACAAACTGAATCATTCATAGTCATAAAAATCCTGTTGTCGGTGCTTCAGAACTTCATTTCAGGCCTCTGGGCAACTAAACTTGACCATATTGTATTTAAAACCACCGTACAGTCAGCACGCAGAGACTGTGAGTAGCCTGTTTTTGTTTGTATGTTGGTAGCGCTATAGACTATCGCTGACAGTGCTCTGCGCCCTCGGACTAGCAGTTAACGAGCGGACGGCTTTGACGTGTGTCTTTCGTGGAGACACAGTGTTGGCAGGACATGCATAGTAAAATGAGGATGGATGTAGTTGGTAATGTTTGAGTGTTGGCATTATTGATGACTATACAGGGTGTTACAAAAAGGTATGGCCAAACTTTCGGGAAACATTCCTCACACACAATTAAAGAAAAGATGTTATGTGGACATGTGTCCGGAAACGAAATTTCCATGTTAGAGCTCATTTTAGTTTTGTCAGTATGTACTGTACTTCCTCGATTCACCGCCAGTTGACCCAATTGAAGGAAGGTAATGTTGACTTCATGCTTGTGTTGACATGCGACTCATTCCCCTACAGTACTAGCATCAAGCACATCAGTACGTAGCATCAACAGGTTAGTGTTCATCACGAACGTGGTTTTCCAGTCAGTGCAATGTTTACAAATGCGGAGTTGGCAGATGCCCATTTGATGTATGGATTAGCACGGGGCAATAGCCGTGGCGCGTTACGTTTGTATCGAGACAGATTTCCAGAACGAAGGTGTCCCGACAGGAAGAAGTTCGAAGCAATTGATCGGCGTCTTAGGGAGCACGGAACATTCCAGCCGATGACTCGCGACTGGGGAAGACCTAGAACGACGAGGACACCTGCAATGGACGAGGCAATTCTTCGTGCAGTTGACGATAACCCTAATGTCATCGTCAGAGAAGTTGCTGCTGTACAAGGTAACGTTGACCACGTCTCTGTATGGAGAGTGCTACGGGAGAACCAGTTGTTTCCGTACCATGTACAGCGTGTGCAGGCACTATCAGCAGCTGATTGGCCTCCACGGGTACACTTCTGCGAATGGTTCATCCAACAATGTGTCAATCCTCATTTCAGTGCAAACGTTCTCTTTACGGATGAGGCTTCATTCCAACGTGATCAAATTGTAAATTTTCACAATCAACATGTGTGGGCTGAAGAGAATCCGCACGCAATTGTGCAATCACGTCATCAACACAGATTTTCTGTGAACGTTTAGGCAGACATTGTTGGTGATGTCTTGATTGGGCCCCATGTTCTTCCACCTACGCTCAATGGAGCACGTTATCATGATTTCATACGGGATATTCTACGTGTGCTGCTGGAACATGTGCCTTTACAAGTTCGACACAACATGTGGTTCATGCACGATGGAGCTCCTGCACATTTCAGTCGAAGTGTTCGTACGCTTCTCAACAACAGATTCGGTGACCGATGGATTGGGAGAGGCGGACCAATTCCATGGCCTCCACGCTCTCCTGACCTCAACGCTCTTGACTTTCATTTATGGGGGCATTTGAAAGCTCTTGTCTACGCAACCCCGGTACCAAATGTAGAGACTCTTCGTGCTCATATTGTGGACGGCTGTGATACAAAACGCCATTCTCCAGGACTGCATCAGCGCATCAGGTATTCCATGCGACGGAGGGTGGATGCATGTATCCTCGTTAACGGAGGACATTTTGAACATTTCCTGTGACAAAGTGTTTGAAGTCACGCTGGTACGTTCTGTTGCAGTGTGTTTCCATTCCATGATTAATGTGATTTGAAGAGAAGTAATAAAATGAGCTCTAACATGGAAAGTAAACGTTTCCGGACACATGTCCACATAACATATTTTCTTTCTTTGTGCGTGAGGAACGTTTCCTGAAAGTTTGGCCATACCTTTTCGTAACACCCTGTATAATTTTTGAAACTGAATGTCACATGAATAAGGTGAAATCTGCTAAATATATCTTTTACTCTTCAACAAAATCTTTCTTTACCTGACCATATGCCTCCAAGTAGTTAAAGTCTATAAATGTTAGAATCTTTTTTATTTAGTTGACTGTAGTTTCTGCTTGCTGTAATTGCTGCAGTTCGTGTTATGAAGATTTTCTGTGAGGTAAGTGATTTATGAAAAGTGTGGATTATTGTTAGGATTTCTTCAAATTCAGGGCCATTCTCTTGTGTTAGTTATTTGAAGTCATTTTGTCATTGTAGAGCAGTCAGATTGCGTTGGGCTTGTATATTGTGGGTAAGAAATGAATAGGTTAAGTTTGTGTTGTCTTTGCCAGGGAAAATTCCGTAGGTCAGTGCTGAAATGATAAAAATAAGTAACGAGACAGTAGGTTCAGTTTCAGTCAGCAGTTTCACTTACACAAAGAAGTTTCAAGACCTTGGCTCTTTGCGTCTGTCTGAAACCCACATATCATGTTTGGGACGTTTACGGGAAGCGTGTTCCTGCTCGTAGTTCCACCCAAACTCTGGTTGCACTGAAAAAAACATCGCAGCGATTTTAGTGCTAACTTTCTATGGAATTCGTAGGCAGCATCAGTAACAGCAAAATACTGCTTTTATTCCTTTCATTTCTACAAGTTTAAGTGGTACATTAGTTGCTGTGGTTCCTTGCATCAACAGTGCGAAAATTGTTGTGAAATGAGCAATGGACATAATAATATTTGTTTTGTTACAAAATTTTCGCACGCAGAACACATTTAACTCGCGCACATATACTTCAAGTCGTACTTTGCAAACCCTGTAAATATTTCAGCCATTTTTTAAATTTTTGTTTTCATAGAATTTAAAAAGGCCCCATTTCGTCTTTTCTTGCGTGGGAGAAATAAAAGTAAAACTCTCAGAAGGGCATCTCGTATCAGACATGATAATTCTGCCATTAACTATAGTGTTGTTATGCCTATTCTAGGAATTTAACGTCGTGAATGGAATTGAGAGACCACAATTACCCATACTATGCTTTCAACTAGCACTCCCTTCTGGCTGATAGTGAAGATGCATTAACTGTAACAATGACTGGGCAGCCTACTTAGAAAACTCATGGGATGAATATGAACATAACTAAAACCACATAGAAGAAATGAAAATAGTTGTGTCTGGAATTTTCTCAGAATGATAGATTACCCTTTCGTTCTTTCGTTCAAAATTTTTCTACATTAATCACAGCAATTAACGAAACAAAGTCACGGGTAGGATAAGACAATCGTTTGAATGAATCTTTCACCTGATTCGTTTAAAGCTTGCGTCATCTCATAGACTTATCATAATTATCTTAATGATTTTGTTATTATATCCATCAGAAAAGTAACTTGACTCTCGTATTCACATGGAAAAATAAGATAATCTCCGACAAAAGCTGACGTAAATTAATACCCGACAGAACTGATATCGCTGGTCGTTGTGGCCGTGCGGTGCTAGGCGTTACAGTCTGGAAACGCGCGACAGCTACGGTCGCAGGTTCGAATCCTGCCTCGGGCATGGATATGTGTGATGTCCTTAGGTTAGTTAGTTTGAAGTAGTTCTAAGTTCTAGGGGACTGATGACCTCAGATGTTAAGTCCCATAGTGCTCAGAGCCATTTGAACCATTTGTTAAGTCCCATTCTTTCAGAACATGCACAGTGGCGTGAAATAAATCACATTTTATATCTGATCAGTTAAAAATAAGACTCCTCATTTCAAGAAATAACACAATAACTAGAGATCATCGTCAACCGTTGTCTTTTCCCCGAAAGATAGGATCTAAAACAAGCAATGTCAACTGTTTGGAAAAGAAGGTAAAATATAACTTTGTAAGGGATCCGTGATCCCACGAACATAGATGCTAGTATCCGACGCCCAGGTCGATAGTAGACAGGAGTCGATTGTCGAGCGCTGCAGGAGGCATTGAGACTAGTGTTGAGTGCGCAGTAGTACTAGAGAGTGTTAAGCGTGAAGTAGTGTTGGAGAGACGGGCAAGAATGGTGGTCGCGTGAGTTGTAAACGGTAAAATTCACCGGAGTATGACGAGTGAGCACGTCCCCCTGATCGTCGTGGGGTTGACCTCACTAATACCGATTCGCGAGTGATATAAAACAGAAAATGACAAGTGTCGAATTACGTGTTTCGCGTCAACCGCGTCGGCCAGCAACAACCATGGATTGCAGTGAGGATTGCTGTGAATGTTAACCATCAGCATTGCGTGTGACGAAGTACTGAAAATCAACAACCAATGAAAAGATATAACTGTGATTAGACGTGTAAGGCGAAGGTAGCAACTGCCTCAGCATTTGTGTGTTAGTATGAAATATATATCTGTTTGTACATCGCAACCTTTGTGGTCCTTAATAATAGACAAACTTCCAATCATTCCACTATTCAGTCTCAGAACAGCCGCACTCGGTTGAAATACCTCCGAAACCACAGCAGAATAACCGATAGCCTTTCATCCATTAAGTACACAGTTAATTAACTGTTTGGCGGCTTCGGTAAATTACCCAAAATCCAGTAAAGGAATTTTAAATGGGGGTGTTTCATCTTGGCTCCCATGAAAAGGACAGTTGCAATCTTCGGATCCGAACAATGGTTTATTGACCTCAATTTTTCGTTTCAGTGGAATGACATTTGCAATTATCGAACAATTTTAGTGCAAAAATAGTTCGGTATTGTCGTTACCGTGACTAAAATTACAGCATTCCAACTAGAAACATGTAATATAACATGTATGGTGAAATTAGAAATCGCGGGAAAGAAGCACATTATTTCGACAATTAAGTGCAAAAGTGATTGAGAAACAGTAAACAATTTGTTTTTTGAATTCAAGTAATAAAAGCAGTGTTAATAAACAATATACTGAAGTATTGACACGAGAACCTGCGTGAATTGCTGTAGAATTCATATTATAAGAAAAGGCGCGTTTGTGCAAAATCGCGAGTGAACCAGCCAAAATTCCGTTATGAAAGTATCAGGAACGTGTTTTCAAGTGACTTTGTATCCGAAATTGTCTTTTGAACGGTGTAAATCGCTCGATTTGAGGTGGACCCATAAACTGTTACAGCATTTGCGAGTGTTGAGTTGACTGGCGTAATTGTTGGATGAGTCACTCAGATTGTGAGCGGCTAACCAAAACATCTGAAGCAGTGAAGAAGTTCCACACGCCGCGACAGCAAGGATTTGGATAGCGGAGATATACCACACTGGCCAGTGACTACAGCGGAGCCAAGTGGTTGAAGTAGAAACCACAGTCTAACATAACAGTCGTGACACTCACTGCTGTAAAAGTTGTTGCTGTTTGACAGATGGAGCGACACTAGCGCTCAGAGCGGCAGGTAAGGTGAACGTCAGACGCGTCGTAAGCATAATGTTTGTTTGCATCCATTTCCTACGTAATTTCCGAATTATTCGAGTTAGTTTCTTGCCTCCAAGAGTTTGTGTAGTATCAGAAGGCATATATGTTTCTAAAAATGATTCTAAAATAAGCGCAAGTATGGACAAAAACCATGAATAGAGTGGCTAGCTACAACACATTCGTGAAGAAACACTTGTGATATTGGACAGAATTGCAGCTTACCACGTTGATATCAAAAGAATATAAACACAGATTCACATGTAAGAAGCACAGACATGTACCTCTACATGCAAAAGCGATGGACAGCTCGTTTATCGTTCTGTAGGCCTACTGTGTGTTGTCATTGTCACTTGTTTCCACAACCTTCATCTTTATATTGTTCTAAGTGGGACAAGCAGCTGACAAATAGTGGGAGAAATATGCTGAAAACATAATGAGCTGATTACATTACATTTCACGAAAAACCAAATATTTGAATAATTTTCAAACAATCTGTCTGTAGGCACTTCCCTTGTCCCATAATAGTTTCGCTCGAAGTCTAGCGATCTGCAGATTCTGACACTTCACACGCTTTTGTAAGACACGAACAGATGCACTTAATCTAACCACTTCATCGTCAAAGCAGGTCTTCTGTTGATGATTCTCACGAATCTGGCACTAATAAATGGAGAGTTGAACTAGCTGTTTCTGTGTCATAGGACTGTTTTACGGCTTTAGATTGACTGTCGAATCTTTGTGGCAGTTTCTTCTTCATCGTCAGTTGAGGTGGCTTATTTGGAATGTCGAACAGTGTGGATACTGCATTCCAAACGAGTTTGTTATTGTCTGCATTCATGACCTGGTTTTGTTCTTCCTATTGCTGCTGCAATTTATTGCGCTACAAACGCTCCCGATGGTAAAAACCATTGTATAAATCAAAATAAACAATCACTATTCGCTTTCACGATCGCGCGGAACTCAGTTCAACCTGCCGGCCGCTTGGAGCGCTGCTGGCGCTGAAGGCAACAAAATCGAGGTGAAGTGTCGCGACTGTTATGTTAGACTGTGGTAGAAACAACGCCTGACAGCCGCCGCTCCGGTGGAGCCAACGCCAACACGACTAGTAGCGCGACTTCAAACGTCAAAACATCGCGACTTCGACGAGCGTCGAGGGATGAGTGAAGACGATTTGCTGACGCGAGACTGATTAATATTGCGCTAACTTCAGAGTGCAGAAGAAACTTAAAATTAAATTTGTCAATTGCAGAAAATATAAAAACAATATATATATATATATATATATATATATATATTTTTAACATTTCTTTGCGAATTTGCTCTGAAGCATGGTATGCTAATATGCGCATGTTTTCATGCTGTACAGCACACAATAGTGTCTCATTTGCATTATTTATTGTAAACTACAGGTCTAAGTTGTGTGTATGTTACTTCGAGATTTTGTGTATAAATGCAGTCATTGAAGTTTGATGTGGATATCTTTCTGTAATTTATGGTGTTCAATGGAGAGCTGTCTATTTTGCCAGTCTGGGTTAACCTAATACAGTGAAGGATTATTTCTTTATTAGCTAATTAGTGAGTGTTTGGGTTACTAGGAGGTTATTTTTATTTTATTTTGTTTATTTTTTTCTTATCTGTGCATAGTGAATAGTTGAGAATGGATCCTGAATTGAAGGAGAAGGTTGTGGAGGAGGTAGTTAGGAAAATGGAGATAGGGCACGAGGACAAGGATGAGTCAGGAATCGGTAGTAGTGCAATGTCAATGGACAGCCCGTTGGGTCATTCAACCAGTTACCCTGAGACACCAGTAAAACCTATTGGAAAGAAACTGAGTCTAGAGGATGGAGAATCACAGTCAATAATATTCAAGATGTTCTAAGAAATCATCAAGCGAATTGAAAGGGGAAATAACGAAATCAAGAAAGGAAACAAAGAAAATCAAGAAAATTTAAGGAAAGGACTGCAGGAATTCCAGGAACAGATGAGAACAACCCTTCAGGAGAGAGATGACAAGATACAGGTGAAGTTAGATGAACTCCGAGAAGAGATGAACAATATGAAGGCAGAGATAATCGAAAAAGCGGAGGGGGATGTCAAGGACATCAAAACTCAATTGGAAGAGAGGATGCACAAAATTGAAACACATCAACTTCAACAAATTAGAGATGTGGTACAAATACAACAGCAGCTCCACGTTAATATTGGTAAACTGGGAAATAGGCAAGTGAAATTGGAGGAGGCTGTGGTACTTATAGTCCAAATGAGATCAAACAGCTACAGGATGGAGTCCAACAGCTAGAAACTAAAACCGAAGAGATTGATAGGAAGATAAATAGTGCCACCTTAACGGTAGGGGAGGGCAAGTTCGTTACATTAGTAAATGCTGATAATAGATATACCCTGACCAACATGGGGCAAAAATATAAACCCAAAGGGGCATTGCATCCAATGATATTTACTAAGTGGTTACGAGGTGTTTTCCCAGCACACTTACAAGATGTAGATAAAATTCAGTTTGCAATAGACAGAATGGAAGGTTAAGCTTTCACATGGGGAGTTAGGAAGAAAGAAGAAGTTACCAGCTACAGCCAATTTGAGGAAGAGTTTTTAAAGAAATATTGGTCCAAAAGTCACCAGTGTGCAACACTTGAAGATTTCCTGCATCGCAAGTCCCTTAATATTTGGAGAGGTACCTTGAGAGAATTTGCCGAGCATCTATGGGAGTTGAATGAAACATTGGAGCAGCCAGTGAATGACGACATAATGATATAAGCAATTAAAAGGAGATTAAGTCGTAGGATTCAAGAAAACGTATCTGGAAGCCTGATTAAAGATACTTTAATGGAAGTATTGGAGCAATTAGAAACTATTCGTGCACAGGAAAATGACCAAATGCATGGTCAGGATCAATGCGGAAATAATTACCGTCATAGTCAACGTAATGGCACACCGAATTACAGAAGTAGAGGTGGGGGTAATGGACATAGGAACCGCAGCAATGGTCGACAGTTTTACCACAATCATAGGAGAGATGATAATGACAGGAATTATGAGAGGGGAGAAGATATACAAAGGGATCATGAGGTACGAATTGAAGAAAGTTAGGTGTAGGGAGCCAGCAACTCTTTTGCTGGCATACCAAGTGGCGACTGGTACACTCCCAGCTGGGTGAGACTTTATTTCTCATTTCAAGTTTCACTCCTCTACCATCGTTCTCTATCTGTAGGTTAAGAAAGTTAGTGTGTAGTAGTTAGGATTGGTAGTGGTCATGCAACTAATTCAGTCAGGAACCATGTAGTAAATTTAAGTAGTTACTGTTGATGTGGAGTGTGAGGTGTCAAAGAATCAATAAGTTAAAAAATCAGTTTAGTGTGAGTACATTACAAAATTATTAGTGCCAGAAGTAATAAAATGAGAACCAGATCAGAAAGCTAATGTTTGTAAAATGTGGTGGGAAGCTAATTGGTCAAAAAAAGAATTTGTGTTGTTTCGTGAGGCATGAAAAGGTCAAACTGTTGTAAGAAAATTGAAGTAATGTATCAGCTTGTAATCAGGATGGCATATAAAGAAACAAATACATGAGGAGATAGTTGTTCGAATAAATGATATGAAATATGAGGAACAGAGAGGCCAAGGAGCCTGGAGTAGTATTTTTATGTAGTTATTGCAGCGACTATGGAGGGTTGATGTAGTTTGAAGGTGTATATTTATTTGCAGTTAAAGTTGCTGTTACATTGAGGGAGTTATGTGTAATGAAGAGTATGGAGTATGAGATGTTTTAGGTATTGAAGTATGTCATTTAGCACATGAGCAACATCTGTTTGCAAGTGATTTGTAGGTATACATGTTGATCTGGAGTATGCTGATAAAACAGAAAGGGTAAGTCATGAGTCATGAATAATTCATGTATCCAATTAGCTATCAGAGTCCATTATGGTTATACTTATGTCAAGCTTTAGAAACAGGATTCTGGCACTGTGTAATAAATAATAAATATCCGTATGGTGGATATGAATTAATGTGAATATAACAGGGAGTACTGTACCTCTCATCTAAGCTTTAGTGATAGCAACTCACATATGGCAGTAAATGAAATGATCAGTAATTTAAAATTTTCATTGGGTGACCACATTAGTTATAGTGATGCAAATAGTTATGTAAGACATATTTAGTGGTATAATGGAGCATTTAATATTATTGAATCTGTAGAGGTATGAGGGATTGTAAAATAATTGCATAAGCCAAGGTGTAAATGCTATATTTTGTTTTGATATTGAATTTCACTTGTGTTAAGGACTCAAATGAATAAGTTGTGAATGTCTTCCTTAACTTTAATGTGTGTTGACGAAGTGAGTTGTAAGTTAGAGTGATAGTAGTATGGACAGCACGAACCCCGCTGATAGGACGGCATACCAAAGGGGTAGCTGGCATTCAACTAATTTGTTTTTTGTCTTTGCTGTAGCAAGTAATAACAAATATGTAGTTAATGGCTCGTACAAATCTTTGAAAGTGAAGATTTTTGTAATTGAATGTAAGACAAAGTTTTATAAAAATATTTACCATCCAATGTTAATTAAGATAGATTGACTTTGTTGATTTTGTATTATGTTTCTGTAGGGGCAGTTTGCTACCATAGCCAATAGGGTATTATTTGTGATATTATGTAACTTTTCAGTATGTGAAGCAGAACTAATGTTCTTCATTTTCGTTTATATGCTATGTGATAATTTTTTTCTATTATTCTTTTTCGCCTGTGGCTATAAAGAAGGTTTTTAGGGTGGGGGTGTAAGGGATCCGTGATCCCACGAACATAGATGCTAGTATCCGATGCCCAGGTCGATAGTAGACAGGAGTCGATTGTCGAGCGCTGCAGGAGGCATTGAGACTAGTGTTGAGTGCGCAGTAGTACTAGAGAGTGTTAAGTGTGAAGTAGTGTTGGAGAGACGGGCAAGAATGGTGGTCGCGTGAGTTGTAAACGGTAAAATTCCCGGAGTATGACGAGTGAGCACGTCCCCCTGATCGTCGTGGGGTTGACCTCACTAATACCGATTCGCGAGTGATATAAAAGAGAAAGTGACAAGTGCCGAATTACGTGTTTCGCGTCAGCCGCGTCAGCCAGCAACAACCATGGATTGCAGTGAGGATTGTTGTGAATGTTAACCATCAGCATTGTGTGTGACGAAGTACTGAAAATCAACAACCAATGAAAAGATATAACTGTGATTAGACGTGTAAGGCGAAGGTAGCAACTGCCTCAGCATTTGTGTGTTAGTAGGAAATATATATCTGTTTGTACATTGCAACCTTTGTGGTCCTTAATAATAGACAAACTTCCAGTCATTCCACTATTCAGTCTCAGAACAGCCGCACTCGGTTGAAATACCTCCGAAACCACAGCAGAATAACCGATAGCCTTTCATCCATTAAACACACGGTCTTATATCATAATAATTAACTGTTTGGCGGCTTCAGTAAATTACCCAAAACCCAATAAGGAATTAATCGAGGGTGTTTCGACTTACATTACTACTTGTCATATAGAGACAGGTATTGTGTCCATTGTAGATGCAGAAGGAGCACAGTCCAGATAGTTACAGAGTAACTCGGCATGGAAACGTACTGTAATGTTTTCGAATACCGTGCTGCAATCAGTATGTTAGTAGAATTTGTACCACTGTGCACTGACCAACAAGTCACAGGTTTATGTACAAGCTAGAAATGACTAACGTTTATGAATTTGTTGATCAGGAGTGATACACGAAGCTCAAAAAGTTAACAGAAATGTAGTCATACATCTCATATCACCTGCTATTCAATGTATACATATGTGTAGTTATGTAGATCTTAGAGAGATGTATCTGTGTCCAACAAATATTTTTAAAAAATGAATTAAGAGAAAATTTGAAGAAAAAGAAATAAGAGATATAGCATAACAATCAGTAGATCATTTTGTCTTACTCTCTGTTACAATACTGTAAAATGGTTATAGATTCATCGTTTTCTTTTACTAAAACTGAACTAAAACAATTAGTGGTGCAAAAATGCTTCATTTTAACCAGTATGTAAGGTAGTGTCCTCTGGAGGTCGATGACTCACGTGGGACAACATCGTACAGTTTGGCACAAAGGATCCAGCATATGTTCCAGAGCATCGTTAATGGTAATTCAGAAACTTTCAAAGAAGTTTGCGTATTTAAAGTGGAGCGAGAAATTGTTAAGACTGGACCGCCACGGACTTTGTCAGAGCCCGATGCCAGAATTCTGTCGCTCACCGACATACACTGACTCAGTTTTACGACATGTCAGGCGCTACACTACCGTGACCCGAGCACTTGGCAATATCCGACGTTCGAAGGGAGGAAGAATACTGTGTGACAAGAGTCATGAGATAGCAACAAGCGCATATACAGATGGTGGTAATATGGCGCACGCAAGGTATAAAACGGCAGTGCATTGGCCGAGCCGTCGTTTGCGGTAAGGTGATTCATGCAAAAAGGTTTCCAACGTGATTATGGACGCACGATGGGAATTAACAGACTTCAAACGAGAAATTGTATAGCTACACGCATGGGAAATCCATCTCAGAAATCGTTAGTGAATTCAAAATTTCGAGATCCACAGTATCATGTGTATGCAGAGAATATCAAATTTCAGGCATTACCTATCACCACGGACAACGCAGTGACCGATCGATGGCTTTTACTTAGCTACCGAGGGCAGCGGCATTTGCTTAGAAGTGTCACTGGTAACAGACAAGCAACACTGCTTGAAGGAACCGCAGAAATTAATGTGGGACGTACGACGACGTGGTCAGACAATGTCAGCGACCACTCAGCAGCCACTGGAGTCTGTTTCGATCCTGCACAACACTACCGACAACCGCTGTGCTGAGTATTGGCGGCCTCCGCCCACACTTACGAGTGCAGGACTGCCACCACCTGATACTGCACTCCGAGACAACTGAAATGCCCCTACCTGAAATATCGCTGCGCAGCCACAGGAATGGGAAGCTCTGACACACGCCCAGCAGTTCCGGCGGAACGTTCTATGGCCCCCGCCACTGCCACCGCCGCCCATCGCAAGCCTGCCTCCTGCGTGTGCGCAGTTCCTACACCTTGTAACCAAACCCTCCGATTCCACATGTCACTGACTCATCTAAAATATTAGTAAAAGAATCGCATTAATCCAACTTCTTAATATTTTCGAAACAGGGAAAGAATTTCTTTCCTGCTACGAATCTAGCAACTAGCTATTGTAGTAGCTGTGTTTGCCTTCTATCATGTATAATACGGCAAAGAATAAGTTACTCGAAAGGACAATTGCATACAGTATAAGCCGGACAACACCGAATAGTTATTTTCCCGCCCTCGTTATCGAAGTTATGACTCGGGTTCGCAAGGAAATGCTACAGGTGCTCTGCTGCTCTCAATTCATGTAATCGATTTAGTAGTCAATATGAGCAACCATCTTAGATCCTTTACGAATGAACCTGTCTTTTGCCTTCTTCAGAAGCTTAAAATTAATTTCAAAATGACCTAGACAAAATATCTGCGTGGGGCAAAAAATAACAATTGAACCCAAACAATAAACAGTGTGACACCGGCTACATGAGTACTAAAAAATTCGGTTACTCCAGCAGTCAGATAAAATAACAAATTGTTGATTCAAAATGGTAAAACAAAGCGCATGAAGATGGGAATTTGAGTCGCTCGTACTCGGATTCTCTTGGTGATCGAAAACGTAGGGTCGAGTGTTTTTCATATCCCTTCGGCAAGGGACGATTTGTATGCCCAACAGAAAAATCGTCTTAGTGTCACTATCCTACAGTATAGTGTCAAAGTATGAGTACTACACATTGCCTCCTGCTTAGCCAAATGCAGCGAATCGGGTGGTTCTCTTTGCATTTCAGGTGTCTACGGTCGGCTAGATGGGACTTATGGATGCAGTGTAAGTTCATACGCGGTTCCGCGGGAAACACAAAAAGAAGGGTTTCTTTATTATGTTTTCGTCATCACCAGCGGACAAAAACTCATCCGAAGATTCCAAGAAGGCTACGCACCGCAAGACCCCGATCTCAAATTTGAAAATATTGTTGATATCTTTATCCAATACCAAAAAATAGAAATTCAGACTTTCCCTGTTTCTACACCTAAAACCCAGTATAAGGCGAAATATAAATAATAAACAACAAAAGAAAATTGTTCAAAGTTCAATTGTATATTCTCTAGCTCTAGAAGAGTCATCTCCTACTTTTCCAAAATCTTTATCCATTATCGAGAAATATCTCAAAATCTTTTATTTTGGATACCAAAACCCAGGCGTGGATTCCGAAATGGGTATGCACAGTAAATAGCTCTAATTTTTACAAAATATTCCTAAGATGCCGATCTCGAACGTTCCTTACAGTTTTCCATATACGCTGTTTCTTACGCACCTACATAGTTGCGTCCCACACCGCCATGTTAAACGCTACAACTCAATCCCTCTAGTGGTAGAGGGCTGTAAATATGTAGATAGGGAGAATAAAAATGGTTCAAATGGCTCTGAGCACTACGGGACTTAACTACTGTGGTCATCAGTCCCCTAAAACTTAGAACTACTTAAACCTAACTAAGCTAAGGACATCACACACATCCATACGCGGGCAGGATTCGAACCTGCGACCGTAGCGGTCGCGCGGTTCCAGACTGTAGCGCCTAGAACCGCTCGGCCACCTCGGCCGGCACGTGTTATTCCGTTAGTGTGGAACCGACGTAATATCTCTGAAATGACATTGATATATAATTTGTGTTAAATACTGGACTGAGATAGGAAGTAAATTGAAATTAGTGAACATTTGATACTGAGACTATAGAAGCAGAAGCACTTAAGGTTTCTCTTCTCTAAAATGGCAAAATAGGTACGAACTTTAACTCAATATTCGACATTATGTATTGCAAAGACATTAGCATTTCATACTTATTTTGACGACGCGCTGTTAAACAAAGGAACGTTGAGTCTCTGTACGAGTAATAAGATTAAATCTAAAAACATAATTAATAACGTCGAACTCCGCTTTAACAAACTGTATTGCGTGTCGTCATGGGACAATAACTGCTCAACCCTGGAGACTCGTGTGGAGAAATTAGAAGACAGTGGAGTCGGCACAACACGACGGGGGCAGTTATACCACCCACACTTAAAAATTTTGACTCAGTGAAAGTTCTGAGTACCGCTAATTGTCATGTATATTTAATGTTATAGTTTCTGTCAAGTAATTAATAACTTAAATAATTGCCGACTGCGACACTTACACTGAGCGCTAGACCTTCTGTTATCACTGTGGTGCTTCTGCTGTTTGAATGGTAAACAAAGGAAGACGATATCAGAAGAGATCTAAAATTAAATACAACCTGGCACAAACTTCAATCCTACTGATATAAACTCACGTCATAAAAGTAGGAATACCTTACCAATCAAATTATATTTCATTGCAGAATGGTAGGGGTGCATATTTTCTCAAAGATAACATTTTTGACTTTCTGTTTCAAGTGATTAAATTTCTTCTTCATCTGGTTACTGTCTGCAACACCTTAATAATTAGCATATACTGCTTACTTGATGGACTTTTGGGTAGTGTAGTAGTTGTACCTTTAGATAGTAGGTAAGCACTTCTTATAGGCTTCCACTCAACGGAGACAGCAGTTACGATTATCTGAAGTTGATGTGGCTGAATTTGAAGCTATACTTTGCTTTTGGAAACAAAATGTGCTGTATAAATTTCACCACAATTCGTTGGTTTCTAGAAAATATGAAGAATTTAGGAACTAAATTCCTAAGACTACGCAAAGACTTTTTTGCACATTGTAGTGGACTTTAGACAAAAAGTGTACGGGCACTATGCAGGTTCACTTACATTCGCAGCAAAAGTTCTCCAGGGTTGTCTGCCATGATGTGGGACGAGCGGTCGAGGAAAAGAAGGGTCTTAGGAAAGGCAATAAAAAAGAATGATGCAAAGTGATCGAACACATCAGGCAAAACGATAGACTCGTGGGCTTTCGTCATTGGTGGCTTCAGGCAGGAATTCCCAGCATTGCTGCCATGTACTAGAGGTGGAGAGTCGAAGAATCTTTTCTAGAACTTTTACAATGACTGTGGAATACCTGGAGACTGTTTAGTTTGTCAGATAATTCGCAAAAAACCGTCGCCTCACTAGAAAACCGAATTTATTGCGTGAATTTGAGCAGAAGAAAATAGTGAATCAGTGGAACCCTGGCATGTGTGAGAGACCTACGCTGAAGAAACGGGTCGTTAAACGTGTTTAGCATTTGTGTATGCATGTAGTGTAGAGCAATGTACGCATGGGTTTTAAATGTCTGCTGTAAACGCTGCACATCAGTTTATCGGATTTATATAGCAGTAACAAGTCAATGGGCGATCGTCGAGCTTGGGAGGGAGCTGATACGAGATAAGAGATGTGATTATAAAAGTCGCCACCGTCAGCAGGAACGGGCAGCAGCCACTCGGAGGGATGCCGAAAGCGACCGTCGCGCTGTGCCTGCTGGCGGCCTGCGCCGCCGCCGCCACCGGCGCGCCCCCCACCAGGGTCCCCGCGCCCTGGAGGTCGCATTGTGGGCGGCGCGCCGCTGGACATCTCGGCGGTCCCGTGGCAGGTCGCCCTGGAGCTCACGGATGGGCTGCTTTGCGGCGGCTCCATCATCAGCAGTACCTGAACACACTACTTTGCTCTTGACGGCTTCGACGTCAGGTTCCTCTCTGTAAGGGCTGGCACATCCACTCGAGAGAGCGGTGGCACCGTTTACGGTGTCACTGAAGCAGTCATCCACGAAAGTTTCAGCTGGGTTAATGGCGATTACGACATCGCTGTCATTGCCATCAATGGTTCGTACACCTTTGGGCCGAACATTCAGGTAAAGTCTGCAGAAGTGGTAAGCATTACACAATGAGTCAGGCAGACTGCAGATACTAGGGAGAGTCATTAAGTTTTAACAGCATCTCGAGAAAATAAAATCACATAATTCACAATGAAGTGACAAAATTCGTAGGATACCTGCTAATACCCTGTTGGATGTTCTTTTGCACGGCGTAGTGCAGCAACTCGACATGGCACAGGGTCAACAAGTCATTGGAAGTCCCCTGCAGAAGTACTTAGCCATGGTGCCTCTATAGCCATCCATAACTGAGAAAACGTTGCTGGTGCAGGATCTTGTGCACGAGCTGATCCATGGATCATGTCTTATAAATGTTATGAAGAACATTCAGAATGTTCATTTAAACCAATCGCGAACAATTGTGGCCTAGTGACATGGCGCATTGACATGCATACAAATTGTTTGGGAACATGATGTACATGAATGGCTACAAATCGTCTCCTAGTAGCCTCGTAGGAATTTCCTATCAATGATCAGTTTAGTTGGACCACAGGTCCTTGTCCACGCCATGTAAACACAGTCTGCACAGTTATGGAGCCTCCACCAGCTTGCACAGGACCTTGTTCACAACCTGGGTCCATAGTTCTGTGGGGTCTGAGCCACACTCGAACCCTATCAGCAACTCTTACCATCTGAAATCGAGACGCACCTGACGAGGCCACTGTCATCTAGTCATCTAGGGTCCAACCGATATGGTCCCAAACCCAGGAGAGGCGCTGCAGGCGATGTGATGCTGTTAGCAAAGACACTCGCGTTGGTCGTCTGCTCTCATATCTCATTGGTGCCAAATTTCACCACACTGTCTTAAACGGTATGTTCTTCCTACGTCACATATGATTTCTGCAGCTATTTCACTCACTGTTGCCTGTTTGATAGCACGCGAACGCTGCCGCTCTCAGTCGTTAAATGAAGCCCGCTGGCCGTTGCATTTTCCGTGGTGAGAGGTAATGCCTGTAATTTGGTATTAACGGTACATTCTTCACACTGTTTATCTGGGAATACTGAATTCCCTAACGGACATCCGGAATGCACTGTCTCACACGTGTAGTTCCAACTACATTTCGGCTTCCGAAGATTGTGTGCGCGATCCTACCGACATCTATACGTGCATATACCGCTATCACCGTTAGAAAGGATCATGTGCTAATTCGTTTTCGGCAGCAGTGGGAACATTGAACGCCGATGCCCACTTAAAAACCATATCTCCTCCCCGCACCCCCTCCCCCCATTTCTGAGGGAAAGGAAAAAATATTGTGAAAATATTATGGTGTCAGGTGGTCCAGTGTTTTCCTTTCAAGAAAATGATTGAAAAGACGCCATTACGAAGGTTTTTAACAGAGTCGGAACTGAAACTTTCTTATGATTACTTGTAAGTTACTATTCGTCATCCACGTATTAAAAGTACTCCATACCCTCAGGTGTAGGCCCCACCCTGCATATTATCGTATAGCCGACCTTGCCTTTATTCATCCTGTATTCAGGACGTTGAAACTTTTGTATGTGAAACGGACAACTGAGTATTTGCAATAGCCCTTCATTCGTCATCGCCATACTGGCGTATCACCCGGCTTGATGGTATGGGGTGCCATTGGTTACACGTCACGGTCACCTCTTGTTCGCATTGATGGCACTTTGAACAGTGGGCGTTGCATTTCAGATGTGTTACGACCCGTGGCTCTACCCTTCATTCGATCCCTGCGAAACTCTTCATTCCATGCGGAAACAATGAGTGTGAACTCAGTCCCTGATAGTCTAGTTGGGACTATGTGCATATACACGTGTTTTTAATAGTTTAACTTACATGTGCTGCACTGAAGATGGCCACAAAGTGACCGAAATCTAGATTGTAATAAACATCATTGTGACTGATTTCTGTACTCTTTACTCCTTGTGCTGTGCGTAGAAATGTGGTGCCGAATACCTCTAAATACTTATCAAGGACTTGTGGATTCCTTGTCAAGCAAATCGCTGCTGCATCGCGTTCCATAGGTGGACCAACTCGATATTCAGCAGGAGGTCATAAAGTTTTCCCTGATAAATGTGCAACTTGTAGGTCTTCTCAGATGATAGTAAAGTTTATTCAGTAAGTGGGAAATAGTTACCTTCAATTAGTATTTCACGCAGATATATGCAGTTGACACAGAAACGTTTGATTTCTTTCCATGACGCGCGTTCCAAACTTCTGTGCAATCTCTAAAGGCCCTGGGTTTGACGAGACAGTGAACATTCATCTTTCCCTCATCCATTTTGTGCTTGTGCTCTGACATTAAGAAGCTCGATATGGTAAGGACGTTTCTCTTCAAGTTAAAGCAATTACAGCCCTCGGTCGCAAAAATTAAGCCGTTTGGCTTGGTTTCGACACTTCTATGAATGCCTTCATCAGGAATTACATTCAAATTGGCCTATAACGAAAGAACAAAATTATAGGAAAATTTTTTATATAAAAATGTAAATACTGACTAAGATTACAAGAAAGAAACGTTGCTTACATGCCACGTTTAAAATCAATATCAAGCGATAAAGTTTTGGCTACAAAATTTACACAAAACGAATACATGGAAGGCGAGCCACTATTGGCTGCTCATACATGTCAAGACACAGGAAGCAACAGACTGAGGCGCCCACGTTAGCAACTGCGGGCAGGTGAACATTACACCAAGAGTGCCATCTAGTAGCCGCAAATATATGTAGGCTACTTAACATTTAAAATATAGACAGATGAATGTTAAGAATAACATTACCTAGCACATGAATTAATAGGCAATGTTTTATTTAACAGTAGCAGACATGCTAACTTTTTGTCTACGTAAAAGCTTAGAAGTACGGTTTTAACAGTACAAAAAAGGAAGTGCGCTTACATGTCACGTGTAAAATAAGTATCAAACAATAATGCTTTAGTCACAAAAATTTTAAAGTAGAGTGCATGGAAAGCAAGCCACTACGGGCTGCTCGCATGTGTCGAGCTACTGGTAGCATCAGACTGAGGCGCCCGCATTAACAACCGCGGGCAGGTGAACATAGCACCAAGAGAGCCATCTAGTAGCCGCAAGTAAAACTTGGCTACTTAACGTTCAAATAAAGACAGACGAATATTATGATGAACATGATGTAAAAGACAATATTTTGTTTGACAGCTGCAGACAAGATAACATTTTATCTACATCAGAGCATAAAAGTACAGTTTAAAGGATGAAAACACAATTATAGAAAATACAAAAAGGGCTGAATGACACAGCACATAAAAAAAAATAAAATAACATGAAATGCAACCAAACGAAAATTATGAGTCGATTTACATATAAAAACATTTCGGTAACTGCACGAGGAAACCGGAAATCAAATACCAAGTAACAGCTTTATACCGCTGAAGAAGTTTTTTTTACGTAATTGCAGCTGTTCATTGAGAATGAGGCTATAATTTCAAGACAGAGGTTTGAAAATTTCTAATTCTTAGAGAATGTCTAATCTACGCCCTTTCTTATCGGTGTGCAAAATGTTGATATCGCGAGCAGCTTTAGGAGAGTGATCTATAATCAAAAGGTGGTCGGCAAAAGACAAATTTTGGGTGCTACTGCCATTTTCTATTGAAAGATGTTCTTTGTGTCTGGTTGTAAAGACACGTCCTATCTTTCCTATGTAGTAAGAACAGCAGGTTCCGCAGAAAATCTTGTAGACGCCGGAGTTTTTCAAAGGGGAACTAGTCGATTTTAAATTATTAAAAAAGCTTTTTTTCAAATTATTATTGGTAGAAAAGGCAACGTTACTGCTGTATTTATTACGAATAAGGCGTTGAACCTGGTACGAGATGGATCCAAGAAAGGAATAGAAAAATACTTTTTGGGTTAGATTCAACGATATAGGTGCCGAGCGTAGTAACTCTTGTAACAGCTTTTTTTAGGGTTATCATCCACTATGGCAGGTTCATAGTCGTTATTAATTGCTATCGTTTTGAGTAAATTAATTTCTTCAATGAATTTTTCGTTCGAGAAAGGAATAGAAATAGCTCTATGAATAGCAGAGTGAAAGAAAGCGTTCTTATGAGATTGTGGGTGCATGGAACACGCAGAAACAATGTGATCAGTATATGTTTCTTTGCGAAAAACATTGAAAGAGATTTTATTTTCTTCTACTGTAAGTGTCAAGTCAAGAAAGTCTAATTGGTGGGCCTCGTTTTCGAGTTCGATGGTGAAGGATATTTTCTCGTGAAGTTCATTAAAGAGATTAAAAATACGTCAGTGCAATCAGCACGTCCTTTGTAGATGACTAAAACATCATCAACATATATGAAATAGGAGAGAATGCCTAGTGCTGTAACTGGGAAACAGTTGAAAAACTTTTCTTCTAGAGAGTTAATGAAAATATCAGCAAGAATATCACCTAAAGGATTTCCCACAGCGAGACGTCGAAGTGCTTTTACAGTTGTTCACTAAATTCAAAATAGTTGTATTTGACTACGACTGTGATTAGATTCGCGAAGTCAGTGATTTGTTCATCTGAAAGTTCTTTTTTGAAATGACGTAATTTTTTCTATTATTGGAAGCGTTTCTTGTACGGGAATGTTAGTGTAAAGATTTTTGACGTCTAGCGAAAACAACCAGGTATCTGAACTGCATTCTAAACCTTTTATTTTATGGACTGAGGCGTGACTATTGGGGATGGAATAATTTTTCTCCAAGAAGAATGATTTTTTCAGTGTTTCATGCAGACATTTGGCTAAAACGTGGTACGCGCTTTCATACTATTAGAAATCGGCCGTATCGGATGGTTAGGTTTGTGAAATTTGAACTGAGACCGAAGTTTTGGGTTCCTGTTGATAATCATTTTCTTCTGAAAAGGTCGGATTAAAAATTTTGCGTCAATGATAGCTGACCAGAATTCTTTTTGTAATTCTGGAGTATGATCCTCATGCGATTCTGAAATATTATTTTCGTTAAAAGAATCTTCCAAATGCTACCTTCCATTTTGCAAGCAGCTACTTGTAGCAATCGTCAGTAAATAATGCTCTCAATATGCAAATATTTCTTTTGCTTTTGAGATTGGCAGAACAATCGATTTTTCTTACATTCAGTGATACTTTATTGTGAGCTTATTACTCACCATGTCAAACCAATGACTCCGAAAGAGACGTTAAGCTATTATGATGCTGCAGGCTCTTTCTCACTGTATGACTGAGGCGATGTGATGCATATTTTGAGTATTTTTCCAGAAGAAAGTGTTTTTCAGACCTTGAAGCTGAGGCAATGAACCACGTTCTGCCCTTTATCTTATCCAAGATTGGGCTGTAGCAATTCTGATACTACTGTATCAGATAAACGATAAGCATTACACACATAAAGCCGGCGCGATGAGCTAGTTCAGAACCAACCAGACAGAAATGATGAAGCCTGCTCTGCTGCTGTGGCTGGTGGTCGCTGCCTGCAGCGCCGCTCCATCCACGAGGTTTGGCTGGCTTAGGCCTGCCCACCGGGGGCGCATAGTGGGTGACGACGAGGTGGACATCTCGCAGTTCCCCTGGCAGATCTCCCTGGAGTGGGCGGGTTATCACTACTGCGGCGGCTCCATCATCAGTTGCACGTGGGTGCTGTCCGCAGCACAATGTTAGGAACCAGGCGAGTTAGAGTATTACTCGGCACGAGCAGGTACCACCGTAAGAGGGACTGGTGGCTCCAACTTCCAACTGGCTTCCATCCAGGTTCACGGTGAATTCAGTTGGACTACTGGGGAATATGACATAGCTGTCGTTAGCATCTCTAGAACTTTCTCATTCGGCAGCAATATTCAGGTACTGACGATGACAAAGAACCGAATCTGTCTAAAAACGTATTTTTGCAGACTGAATCATCATATAATTTTGATCTTCTGATGTTAAAATGTTGTTTCTAAATACAAAACACTCTTGATTTCACTGTTCTGAAACTCTGAAGAGCATCATTGCCCCATGAAAACCGATCACAGTATACAATTACTTGGTTGGTGTTATTGTGACTAGACGTTTTCGAAAACATATCAGTAATGGTGGTCTCGATTACTCCACTATTCGGTGCTTCTAAAAAGTAACAACGATTTATTTACATTAACGAATACCATATTTCTGATACTAAAGCTCTTTTCTTTTCACATCTTCATTTTATTTCAGTCTCTTTAGAACGAAGTAATGTTGATTTCATCTTCCTCTGCTTTCGTATAACGATCTGTGAATTGTCACATGTTTTGTTTGATATATTTTTCTGCAGGTTTATATTATCACATCATACTAATGTATTGAGATATGTGCAAGATAGCAAATTTCTGTCCTCGTTTTATTACAGGTTATTTTCTTCTCTCCAATTTGGTACTAGCAAACTTGCTAAGTGACAGTCTGCCTTTAACACCGCGTTCTTTTTTAGTGTAGACTATCATTTAATTTCTTTCTGGTTTAATAGCGTACACTTTGTGTTGATACTAAATTGACACTACTGTTAAATGTTGTCATCTCATTTCGTTTCTTCCTCGAGGTCATTTGTTAACCTTTCTAATAAAGGTTCCTTATTTGTGCTGTCTTATTAAAGCATGCGTTTTGTTGGTATTTATTGTTTGTAGGTATCACTGAACATTACTCAACAGAAAATTAAAGATAGATATTGTATAGACATTACCTTTGAATTGAACAAAAATATATTAATCAATTTTTGAAAAATAATCTGATGACTCCTTCACTAGTTAAAATGTTTCGACTATTCATGCTAACAAGTCCTTCTGCCAGCAGAATTCCTAGACGTTGCCTTGTGTGGAGTACAGCAATAATGCCAGCTATTGTTCTAGCATCAGGCCTTCTACAGGTCTTTTCTAACCTCTAGGAATCTCGCAAAGTAATTCTTTGACATGTCTTGCATGGATTCGTCTGGCTACATGTCCCGCATGCTTCCATTTTACTTTCATTAAGATCATAATTACGTTTCCTCTTACAGTCTGATTAGTGGTCCACTTGTTTTCCTACCTCTTAGGCGTATCTGACATAAATAACTCAAGCTAACCCTCAGAAATACCTTTTGAATAGCTTCTTCAATAAAAGTCCATGTCTCACTCCCATTAATCAAAACTTGAGGGACACACTAACTAAAAGCCTTCATTTTCAGATACAACAGAAATATTGTCATTTGTTTACTTTTTTGTTTTGTTATTTTTGTTGTCCGATCAACCACTTTATTGCAGCTACCCCACGTACAAAACTCAACTCGTTCTATAACTCCACTGTTAACATATTATAATTACCAATTCGATGTATTTGCTTTACATTAGTTATAATAGTTCTTTTTGGGTCCAGTTTCACACTATCTCTATTACATTCTCCCATTTATATGTGAATTCCATCTATATTTGAAGCAAGCAGCACAAGATAACCAACTAAGCACACGTTTTTAAGACATAATATTCTTTCGTTATCATCCCTTTAAAGTTCTCAGAACTACCTCTGTGGGAATGGAGAAAAATTTTGTTGATACAGAATCTCATTCTATGGCTCATTATGACAATATGAACAAAAAATTATTTAATTCCCAAACCACATCCAAAATGCATCTGTCCATGTTAGTAAACAAATGGTGTGTTTGATACTCCTGGCAAGCAGTAATTGTAGTAATAGTAGTAATAGTCATATTAGCAAGTTCAAGATGTTAGTGCAGTGAGCGTCAAAGAAGTACAAGCTAATATGTAAGCTAATGTCGTAACTGATCTTTAGTTGTGCATAAGCAGCCTAAGGAAGTAGACTGCCTCAGTGAAAGGTGGAGTACTGCAAGCTAGAGTAGTATTTACTTAGTATGTTTTCCATAGATAATTTGAAAGATTCGTTTATCGAAATGTTGTGTGACAAGTCAGTTTAGGGGATATGTGTAAGTGATTAGCGATATCATTAGTTAAAATTTAATCTGTAAATTCGACTCTTGCAGCTATAATTAAAAACATTTTCACATGCTAGCATTTTATAAGTAACAATAATTTCTTGAAACAGGAGGAGTTGTCCAGGAGCTACAATTTTAGATTAGAATTGAAACGTGCTTTGTTACTGTCAGAAATTATGGTATTGTGAAAATGATCAAAACCATTTATTCCTGCATCTAGATATCCTTCCTGTGTTACTGTCATCTTTAGTAATAGGTTATAGAGATTATCTTTTCCTATAGAGTTGTAGGTAAGGACACTACTATTCTTCTTAAATTTTAACGGATTATTTATGACGAATTTCATTGGCAGAATATTCTGATGATGCAGTTGAAATTCCCAACACCTTCAAGAGATGCGTAGATGATAGCAGGTGAACATTATATATTATTCTTACTGCATCCTGTTGTGTAAGAGATGAGCTATACCTGAAAATTATTCATAATACATTATCTAATAGGTACATGTAAAACATTTCATGAGGATGATTAGTTTGTTTCCAAGACTAGCAATTATATGAAGAAGAAAAGTAGCTGAACTCAATTGTTTCAGCAGCTCAGTAATATGTTTCTCACAGTTCAAGTTTTCCTAAATTTGTCATCCGAAAGTTTGGAGCATTCCACCCTGATTACTGTTGCCTATTCAATTGCTGGCATGTCTCTATTTTGTATTTTTGAAATTAGTGGAAAATTCATTTTAGAGAACCATTTAATAATACTTTGAAAAACATCATTAACAATCTCCTCTTTCTTTTTCTCTTGTGGGATTTATTATAAGACTAGTATCAGCTACGAAAAGTACAATTCTGCTTGATGACTGTTAAGTGGAATGTCACCCTCATATTGGTAAGGAATAGGAATGAACCCAAAATTAATTCTTGAGGTACACCTTTCACAATGTCGTCGCACTTATTAAATTTTCTCTCTGTTCAACATAATTTGAATTTTTAACACATTTTCTAAAGTATCATTAATACCAATTATTTTCAAAGCCATCTGACCTATAAAAGTTAAGTTTTTGTAAGAGCTAACGTGATCTGCGCTATCAAACATCCTGGAAAAATCAAAAAACACCTGCTAGTAATATTTTATTATTTAACACTTATAATATCCGGCAAGTAAATGTATAAACATCGCTGTCAGTTGAGAAGTCCCTCTGGAATCTCAACCGTGATATATTGAGTAAAGGCACTTGAATATTCTCGAAAAAGAAGTCAGTAAGGATATTGGACAATAATTATTTAATTCTCTCTCGCTAACATTCTTATAAATGCTTTGGAGGTTTAACAAATGCCTATTATATTGTGTCTGGAAGAAATCTCTGTGGCAAATATATCAGGAGGTTGATTCGCTTGTTTCCAGTGCTATCAATTATAAAAAGAGAATTATGTCTGAAATTTCATCAAAACCATATAACTTGGTTTTCTCGAATTTTAATGATTCCATTAAATTCAGTGAAGGGTGTTGGTGTTACTTCTAGTTGCTTATACTTTGTCGATTAACAGTTTCAATTTGTTGCATTGTTTGTTGTACTGAAGCATTTAATACTGTTTGTGTTGCTACATTTTCAAGTGATTATTAACAATACTTGCAATGTGTTAATTACCAATCATAAAATTGTCATTTAGTGCAAACACTGTGGTCGCTTTTAAACTGAGTGGTTCTCTTGTCTCCCATTTCACTATGTTCCATACACTTTTAATCCTATTCTGAATTATTAATATCTGTGAGGACTTGTATATTTCAAAACATTTGAATAGCTTAAAATATTACAATATTTTTTGTAGAATGCTAGTAACTTACATATTGACTTATTCTGGCCTCTAAGTAAATTTGCCACTTGCACTTAGAAGAAATTTTAATCGCTTTATTTATCCATGGCTTACTTTTCTCTTAATAGGCTATCTGTGTAACTATTTAGGAAAGTTTAAAACCATTCAAAAGCCAAGTTCGCACAAAATATTTTTTATTCCATTCAAGCGGTTTCAACAGTCTTAGCGGTCATCTTCAGGTCTTAAGCTTTTTTTGTAGTAAAACACGTTCATTTTACCCCAAAATTTATGCACAAGATGTCAAGTGGATAAAACTCAGCCCATTACAAACGTTTGTCATCGCTGAAATATTTAAAAACACTTCCCCTTTTGGATAAAATATTGTATGTTATTTTAAAATATTTTAGCGATGACAAACGTTTATAACGCGCTAAGTTTTATCCACTTGACATCTTGTGAAAGAGGTTAAGCGTAAAATGAACTTGTTTTACTCAAAGAACTGTTTAAGACCTGAAGATAGAACTAAAAACTATTGAAACCTGTTGTCTTGAATAAAAGATATTTTGTGCGAACTTGGCTTTCGATTGGTTTTTAATAATTAAAGTAGCTCGCCCTTCAATACTCTCATAATGAGGAAATTCCATCTTTGGGGTTGTTGTTGTTGTGGTCTTCAGTCCTGAGACTGGTTTGATGCAGCTCTCCATGCTACTCTATCCTGTACAAGCTTCTTCGTCTCCCAGGACCTACTGCAACCTACATCCTTCTGAATCTGCTTAGCGGATTCATCTTTTGGTCTCCCTCTTCGATTTTTACCTTCCACGCTGCCCTCCAATACTAAATTGGTGATCCCTCGATGTCTCAGAACGTTTCCTACCAACTGATCCCTTCTTCTAGTCAAGCTGTGCCACAAGCTCCTCTTCTCCCCAATTCTGTTCAATACCTCCTCATTAGTTATGTGAGCTACCCATCTAATCTTCACCATTATTCTGTAGCACCACATTTCGAAAGCTTCTATTCTCTTCTTGTCTAAACTATTTATCGTCTATGTTTCACTTCCATACATGGCTACACTCCATACTTTCAGAAGCGACTTCCTGACTTTTAAATCTATACTCGATGTTAACAAATTTTTCTTCTTGAGAAACGCTTTCCTTGCCATTGCCAGTCTACATTTTATATCCTCTCTACTGCGACCATCATCAGTTATTTTGCTCCCCAAATAGCAAAACTCCTCTACTACTTTAAGTGTCTCATTTCCTAATCTAATTCCCTCAGCATCACCCGACTTAATTCGACTACATTCCATTATCCTCGTTTTGCTTTTGTTGATGTTCATCTTATACCCTCCTTTCAAGACACTGTCCATTCCGTTCAACTGCTCTTCCAAGTTCTTTGCTATCTCTGACAGAATTACAATGTCATCGGCGAACCTCAAACTTTTTATTTCTTCTCCATGGATTTTAATACCTACTCTGAACTTTTCTTTTGTTTCCTTTACTGCTTGCTCAGTTTACAGATTGAATAACATCAGGCGTAAGCTACAACCCTGTCTTACTCCCTTCCCAACCACTGCTTCCCTTTCATGTCCCTCGACTCTTATAACTGCCATCTGGTTTCTGTACAAATTGTAAATAGCCTTTCGCTCCCTGTATTTTAGCCCTGCCACCTTCAGAATTTGAAAGAGAGTATTCCAATCAACATTGTCAAAAGCTTCCTCTAAGCCTACAAATGCAAGAAACGTAGATTTGCCTTTCCTTAATATTTCTTCTAAGGGAAGTCGTAGGGTCAGTATTGCCTCACGTGTACCAACATTTCTATGGAATCCAAACTGATCTTCCCCCCGAGGTCGGCTTCTATCAGTTTTACCATTCGTCTGTAAAGAATTCGCGTTAGTATTTTGCAGCTGTGACTTATTAAACCGATAGTTCGGTAATTTTCACATCCCTCAACACCTGCTTTCTTTGGGATTGGAATTATTATATTCTTCTTGAAGTCTTGCTCACCAGATGGTAGAGTTTTGTCAGGACTGGTTCTCCCAAGGCTGTCAGTAGTTCTCATGGAATGTTGTCTACACCGGGGGCCTTGTTTCGACTCAGGTCTTTCAGTGCTCTGTCAAACTCCCCACGCAGTATCATAGCTCCCATTTCACCTTCATCTAAATCTTCTTCCATTTCCATAATATTGTTTTCAAGTACATCGTCCTCTATATACTCCTTCCGACTTTCTTCTTTGCCTCCTTTGCTTAGAATTGGGTTTCCATCAATGGTCTTGATATTCATGCAAGTGGTTCTCCTTTCTCCAAAGGTCTCTTTAATTTTCCTGTAGGCAGTATCTATCTTACCCCTAATGAGATAAGACTCTACATCCTTACATTTGTCCTCTAGCCATCCCTGCTTAGCCATTTTGCACTTCTTGTCTATCTCATTTTTGAGACGTTTGTATTCCTTTTTGCCTGTTCATTTACTGCATTTTTGTATTTCCTCCTTTCATCAATTAAATTCAATATTTCTTCTGTTACCCAAGGGTTTCTACTAGCCCTCGTCTTTTTTCCTACTTGATCCTCTGCTGCCTTCACTATTTCATTCCTCAAAGCTACCCATTCTTCTTCTACTGTATTTCTTTATCCCATTCCTGTCAATTGTTCCCTTATTCTCTCCCTGAAACCCTGTACAACCTCTGGTTTAGTCAGTTTATCCAGGTCCCATCTCCTTAAATTCCCACCTTTTTGCAGTTTCTTCTGTTTTAATCTTCTGTTCATAACCAATAGATTGCGGTCAGAGTCGACATCTGCCCCTGGAAATGTCTTACAATTTAAAACCTGGTTCCTAAATCTCTGTCTTACCATTATATAATCTATCTGATATCTTCTACTGTCTCCAGGGTTCTTCCATGTATACAACCTTTTTTCATGATTCTTGAACCAAGTGTTAGCTATGATTAAGTTATTCTCTGCGCAAAATTCTACCAAGCGGCTTCCTCTTTGATTTCTTAGCCCTAATCCATATTCACTGCTATGTTTCCTTCTCCCCCTTTTCCTACTCCCGAATTCCAGTCACCCATGACTATTAAATTTTCGTCTCCCTTCACTACCTGAATAATTTCTTTTATCTCATCATACATTTCATCAGTTTCTTCGTCATCTGCAGAGCTAGTTGGCATATAAACTTGTACTACTGTAGTAGGCGTGGGCTTCGTATCTATCTTGGCCACAATAATGCGTTCACTGTGCTGTTTATAGTAGCTTACTCGTACTCCTATTGTTTTATTCATTATTAAACCTACTCCTGCATTACCCCTATTTGATTTTGTATTTATAACCCTGTATTCACTTGACCAAAAGTCTTGTTCCTCCTGCCACCGAACTTCACTAATTCCTACTACATCCAACCTTAGCCTATCCATTTCCCTTTTTAAATTTTCTAACCTACCTGCCCGATTAAGGGATCTGACATTCCACGCTCCGATCCGTAGAACGCCAGTTTTCTTTCTCCTGATAACGACGTCCTCCTGGGTAGTCCCCGCCCGAAGATCCGAATGGGGAACTATTTTACCTCCGGAATATTTTACCCAAGAGGACGCCATCATCATTTAATCACACAGTAAAGCTGCATGCCCTCGGGAAAAATTTCGGCTGTAGTTTCCCCTTGCTTTCAGCCGTCCGCAGTACCACAACAGCAAGGCCATTTTGGTTAGTGTTACAAGGCTAGATCAGTCAATCATCCAGACTGTTGCCCCTGCAACTACTGATAAGGCTGCTGCCCCTCTTCAGGAACCACACGTTTGTCTGGCCTCTCAACAGATACCCCTCCGTTGTGATTGCACCTACGGTACGGCTATCTGTATCGTTGAGGCACGCAAGCCTCCCCACCAACGGCAAGGTCATTGGTTCATGGGGGGGGGGGGGAGGATCTTTGGGGTAGATAATTTCAAATAATGATATAAATATACTATGAAATTTATCAAATTTCAGATTAGCGTCTCTTTCTATGTATGTCTCTTGTAACTTCTTCTTAAAACATTGTCCCTATTCTCATTTGGCTTTTTATGAACATGCCACAGAACTGTAAGGCATTAAACTGTTGCTTGCCCTCTATGGTGCATTATGATCAGGTAGTGCAATAAGAAATAGGTACATGTCAATGGTTTCAACCTGAGTGTTATTTATAAAATTGTTATCACGCACGGTCCTGGTGTCTTATTGGATGTGAGTCGGGAAATTTTTTTCTGAAGTCATATCTTCTAATAAATTCACACTGAAAACTCCACAAACTACTAACAGCTTCTGCTTGTCTGGCGATTAGCTTAATAATGCGTCTAGATTTCTCATAACTAGCAGTATATTTCCTAGAGAGGATCTGTGGGCTATCAATATTAAAAAAGACGTATTTTGCAATAACAACTCACAAGCACATGCAACGGCCAGCGGCCTTCATTTAACGACTGAGAGCGGCAGCGTTCGCGTGCTAAGAAACAGGCAACAGTGTGTGAAATAGCTGCAGAAATCATGTGGGACGTAGGAAGAACATACCGTTTAAGACAGTGTGGTGAAATTTGGCACCAATGGGATATGGCAGCAGACGATTAACGCGAGAGTCTTTGCTAACAGCATGGCATCGCCTGCAGCGTCTCTGATGGGTTTGGGACCATATCGGTTGGACATCCAACAGGGTATTAGCAGGTATCCTGCGAATTTTGTCACTTCATTGTGAATTATGTGATTTTATTTTCTCGAGATGCTGTTTAAAACTTAATGACTCTCCCTAGTATCTGGAGTCCGCCTGACTCATTGTGTAATGCTTACTACTTCTGCAGACTTTACCTGAATGTTCGGCCCAAAGGTGTACGAGCCATTGATGGCAATGACAGCGATGTCGTAATCGCCATTAACCCAGCTGAAACTTTCGTGGATGACTGCTTCAGTGACACCGTAAACGGTGCCACCGCTCTCTCGAGTGGAGGTGCCAGCCCTTACAGAGAGGAACCTGACGTCGAAGCCGTCAAGAGCAAAGTAGTGTGCCGTAGTGAGCACCCAGGTACTGCTGATGATGGAGCCGCCGTAAAGCAGCCCATCCGCGAGCTCCAGGGCGACCTGCCACGGGACCGCGGAGATGTCCAGCGGCGCGCCGCCCACAATGCGGCCTCCGAGGCGCGGGAGCGGCCCTCGGACCCTGGTGGGGGGCGCGCCGGGGGCGGCGGCTGCGGCGGCGCAGGCGGCCAGCAGGCACAGCGCGACGGTCTCTTTCGGCATCCCTCCGAGTGGCTGCTGCCCGCTCCTGCTGACGGTGGCGACTTTTATAATCAATTGGCTTATCTCTTATCAACTCCCTCCCAAGCTCAACGATCGCCCATTGACCTGTTACTGCTATATAAATCCGATAAACTGAGATGCAGCCTTTACAGCAGGCATTTAAAACCCATGGGTACATTGCTCTACACTACATGCTTAGACAAATTATAAACACGTTGGCCAACCTGTTTCTTCACCGTAGGTCTCTCACACATGCCAGAGTTTCAAGTCCACTACAATGTGCAAAAAATTTTAGCTTAGTCTTAAGAATTTACTTCCTATGTTCTTCACATTTTCTAGGAACCAATGAATCGTGGTGTAAATTAATACTGCACATTTTGTTTCCAAAAGCAAAGTAAAGCTTCAAATTCAGCCACATCAACTTCAAATAATCGCAACTGCTGTCTCCGTCGAGTGGAAGCGTCTAAGAATGGCTTACCTATTGTCTAAAGGTACAACTAATACACCAACCAAAACTCTATCAAGCAAGCAGTATATGCTAATTGTTAAGGTGCTGTAGACAGTAACCAGATGAAGAAGAAATTTAATCAGTTGAACCACCAAGACAAAAATAATATTCACAATAATACTATTTTTGAGACGATATGCACCACTACCTTTCTGCACTGAAATTTAATTTGGTTGGTAAGGTATTCCTACTTTTCTGACGTGAGTTTATACCTTAGGGATTGAAGTTCGTGCCAGGTTGTATTTAATTTTAGATCTCTCTTAAACTCGACTTCCTTTGTTTATCATTCAAACAGGAGAAGCAAAACAGTGATAACAGAAGGTCTAGCGCTCAGTGTAAGTGTCGGGGTCGGCAATTATTGAAGTTGTTAATTACTTGACAGAAGGTATAACATTAAATAAACATGACAATTGACGGTACTCGGCATTTTTACTGAGTCAAAATTTTTAAGTGTGGGTAGTAGCCAAGAAATCGAACCCATTGGCTTGACTCCTCTCCAAATAAATTACAGCATTCAATGAAGTTACGCTCACCTTACATCGCTCAATTCAAGAAATAGCTTATATTTCCTATATACGAGTGTGTGCTGAAAAGTAATTTCTGCGTCTTTTTAGATGAAAACTTTTAAAATATATTAAATAAAACAAACGTTATTAACATTGTATATCTTTATTCTCCCTGTTTACATATTTCCAGCCCTCTGCCACTAGAGGGATTGAGTTGTAGCGTGTAACAGGGCGGTGTGGGACGGAACTATGTCGGTGCATTAAATGAATTTGATAAAATTTCAATAATTACTGCATATGCAGTTTAATGCAGTTTCACTGAATATGGTGAACAGCACTCCTTGCATTTCATTTGTAGAATTTAAGTAAAATTCACGTCTCTTTCTCTCCCCCACACGAGGTATCTTGCAACCATAGCAAAAGTCCAGTGTCCCAACGGTTGCGTGTCATCCGACGAGGTGAAGGCACAGTATTCAGTACGAGGAGATGTAGTGGGTGTAATGTAACCAATTATTTAAGCGAAACAATGTACTGACGCTACAAAAAGTCTTCGAACTCTTGTAGCACAGGCGACACGGCAGCTGGCCTAGTGACCGTGAAAAGTACGGCTGTCAATATGAGACTGTAATTGCGTAGAGGTTAGGACACTGGATAATGGATCGATAGATTGACGAAGAGGGAGATAAGAGTGCGATCATTATCTGGCATCCATAAACAATGAATTGGCACTGGTCTCGTATGAATGAATCATAAAAAGTGAATCAGAAGTTCCGAGAGACTAGAGCAATGCTCTGGTATCCGTTTTACATGCAAAATTTTCAGCGTCTTAAATACAAGAAGAATGAAGGGCTATTGCAAATACTCAGTTGTCCGTTTCACATACAAAAGTTTCAACGTCCTGAATACAGGATGAATAAAGGCAAGGTCGGCTATACGATAATATGCAGGGTGGGGCCTACACCTGAGGGTATGGAGTACTTTGAATACTTTGGATGACGAATAGTAACTTATAAGTAATCATAAGAAAGTTCCAGTTCCGACTCTGTTAAAAACCTTCGTAATAGCGACTTTTCAATCATTTTCTTGAAAGGAAAGCACCGGACCACTTGACACCACAATATTTTTCACAATATTTTTTCCTTCCCTGATGACTTGGGGGGGGGGGGGGGGAGGGTGGGCGGGAGGACGGATGGCTGGGCATTGGCTTCGTTGAATGAAGGGCTACTGTTTACCATGTGCTCAGCTGCAAAAATGGAGTACTATACACGTGATGAGTACAGGTTTTCGCTGTTACGAGAAGCGTTAAAAAAAACATTGTCATTTTCTTTGTATTTCACATACAAAAAGTCCTTGCAATGGGCAACAAAGTAATAAATGAACAAATCAGACTAAACAACAACTCACTAATCGTGTTAGCCACAAAGCAATAATAAACTGAGAAACGGAAAACAACCAGAGTAAATAATAACTTAACCTCCGACCACAGACACGGAAAAAATTTGACATTATTTTCACAATGCATTACCCGCCATACACAACAACGTAAGCAAACAGATAACAAAAACGAATATTCAACTACAGACATACACCACAGCACAAACAAAAGACTAGAAAAACATACAATGACTGCTAGTAACATCCTATACAGTAAAACCACACATCCAGCGCACGGTGGTAGTGAAGTGTTAAATGGCTGTAAAAACCAAAAACAAGGTACACAACAAGCATTTATTACATGCTTCTGAAGATACTTCATACATAAAAAAGATGCGAAATGCTTTTCGCACATAACAGACGGATTGTCATCCAGCTCCGTAGACGGACGACGCCTCCAATAATTAAAGGAAAATTCCGGCTCAGGAAGCAGAATTAGATACACGAGAAGATGTTATAACCTCACTACCTTTCCAAAAGTTTATCATGTTATTTGTGTACTTACAGAAAAGAGTCGACAAGACGACATGGAATAAAATGCTCAATATTGTAAAAAGACAGCGATGAAGTAATGACAAACGACTCAGTCACCAGTTAGTTTGGAGGAAATATGCAGCTTCACAAGTTTCTTATTTATTCCAGTGGCAAAAGTTAACGTTTTTGCTTTTAATTTCTTCTTTCATTTTTCATCCTACGTCAAGAGAGCAGTTGACCCTAATCGAGTAGTACGAGGGGCGGTTGAAAATTCTGTGCAAAAATAAAAACTACTTACGTTTTTGGGGTAAACCTTTTTCTATTTTTCGACATAGTCTCCTTTTAGACTCATACACTTCGTACAACGCTGTTGTAATTTCTTGATCCCTTCCGAACAATAGGAATTGTCCAAGTCTGCAAAACAGCTATTAGTTGCTGCAATCACCTCCTCGTTTGAATAAAATCTTTGTCCCGCCAGCCATTTCTTCAAATTGGGGAACAAATAGTAGTCCGAGGGAGCCACGTCTGGAGAGTAGGGGGGGATGTAAAACGAGTTGGAATCCTATTTCCATTAATTTTTGTGGGTGCTGGTGCATTGTCGTGATGGAAAAGGTCATTTTGCGGCACAACCTTTTTCCTTGCAGCTCGGCTTTCAAGAGGTCCAATAACGATGAATAATATTCACTGTAATAGTTTACCCTTTTCCAGATAGTCGATGAGGATTATCCCTTGTGAATGCCAAAAGACAGTCGCCATAACCTTCCGGCTGAAGGAATGGCCTTCGCCTATTTTGGTGCAGGTTCTGCCTTGGTAACCCATTGTTTAGATTGTTGTTTGGTCTCAGGAGTATAGTAATGTATCCATGTTTCATCCACAGTGACGAAACGACACTTAAAGCCCTACGGATTCTTCCCGAACAGCTGCAATAGACCTTGCAACACTTCACACGATTCCGTTTTTCGTCAAGCGTGAGCAATCGCGGAACCCATCTTGCGGATAGCTTTCTCATGTCCAAATGTTTATGCAAAATATTATGTACTGATGGAGATGGTATGGACCGCTTATATTTCGTCATTTGTCTTGGAACTCTATAGACTATGCTCGTCTGTGAAGGTTACGTTATCTCGCCGGAAACGTGATTTTATTCTTGCGTTATTAATCTGGGTTTGGAATATGACATCCGATTTGAGCAATGGGTTTTGTGTTTGCTCTTCGTGGTTTTGGAACGTACTAAAACTGCAAGCAGTAGACATGTCAACGCATAATGAAAATGAAATTGTCACTCTTCAGCGGAGTGTGCGCTGATATGAAACTTCCTGGCAGATTAAAACTGTGTGCCGGACCGAGACTCGAACTCGGGACCTTTGACTTTTGCGGGCATTCTGGAAACATCCCCTAGGCTTGGATATGCCGTGTCTCCGCAATATCCTTTCTTCCGGGAGTGCTACTTCTGCAAGGTATGCAGGAGAGCTGCGAAGTTGGGAAGGTAGGAGACGAGGTACTGCCGGAATTAAAGCTGTCAGGACGCGTTGTGAGTCGTGCTTGGGTAGCTCAGTTCTTAGAGCACTTGCACGCGAAAGGCAAAGGTCCCGAGTTCGAGTCTCGGTCCGCCACACAGTTTTAATCTGCCAGGAAATTTTATGTCAACGCATGACGTAGCCTAGTGATCAATGGTAAACCATTGCTGCAGTGAGACCTGGTCTGGTTTGAAGAGCGAATTTCTTTTTGGAGTAGCCAACGCCTCTTACTGTTCATCACATATTAACAATTTCCTTTGGATAACGCAGCGTCTGCGAGTGAAGTGGTATAACTTTAGTTCGATACACAAATGTCAATGTGCCAAACATGAAACTTCGATTACACAGATCAAACTTATAGCTAAAAAAATCATCCGTAGATTTGACTCCATCTGGAATCTGGAAGTGCTTAGCGACTGTACTTACTTCAGTTGGTGAAAGAAGGTACTGTACAAAATCAGTTGCAATTTGTGTTTGTTGACTTGTATAGCTACAGAGAGACTATGCTAAATAATGGCTGAAATGTTTTAACTTTATCTGCTGGTATGTACCATCCATTTTATGTGAAACTTATGCAATTGTACTTTGGTGTTAACATGTACGCGATTGTGTTTTAATTGGCTCCCGTATTATCTCCAGCACTGAAGATGGTCACTAAGTGGCTGAAACCTAAATCTGCTGCAAGAAACACAAGTTATGACTGAGTGCTGTACCTTCTTTCACAAACTGATTCATTCATAGTCGGTGCTTTAGACCATGATTTTAGGCCACTGGGCAACTAAACTTGACCAGACAATAGCCATATTGTATTTTCAACCACAGTACAGTTCAGCACGTAGAGACTGTAAGTAGCCTGTTGATACGTTTGCATGTTGGCAGCGCTACAGACTGTATCGCTGAAAGTGCTCTGCGCCCTCGGCAAGAGACTCTGTGGTTGGACGGACTAGCAGTTAGCAATTAGCAAGTGGACAGCTTGGACATGTGACCTTTGTGGAGACTCAGTGTTGGTGGAACATGCATTGTAAAATGAGGATCGACGTAGTTGGTAATGTTTGGGTAGTGGAATTATTGAGAACTATATAATTTTTGGGACTGGATGTCACATGAATAAAGTAAAATGTTCTACATATATTGTTTGCTCATCAACAAAATCTTTCTTTGGTAACCATAGGCCTCCTAGTATTTAGAGCCTATAGTAGTCAGAAACTTTTTATTTAGCTGGCTGTAGTTGCTGCTTGCTGTAGTTCGTGTTATAAAGACTTTCTGTGAGGTAAGTGACTTATGAAAAGTATGGATTATTGTTAGGATTTTTTCAAATTCAGGGCCATTCTTTTGTGTTAAGTATTTGAAGTCATGTTGTCATTGTAGAGCAGTCAGATTGTGTTGGGCTTTTATATTGTGGGTAATAAATGAATAGGTTAAGTTTGTGTTGTCTTTCATCATCATCATCGTCATCATCATCATCATTTAAAACCTACTATGCCTTTCAGCGTTCAGTCTGGAGCATAGTCCCCCTTATAAAATTCCTCCATGATCCCCTATTCAGTGCTAACATTGGTGCCTCTTTTGATGTTAAGCTTATTACTTCAAAATCATTCTTAACCGAATCCAGGTACCTTCTCCTTGGTCTACCACGACTCCTCCTACCCTCTACTGCTGAACCCATTAGTCTCTTGGGTAACCTTGCTACTCCCATGCGTGTAACATGACCCCACCATCTAAGCCTGTTCGCCCTGACTTCTACATCTATATAGTTCATTCCCAGTTTTTCTTTGATTTCCTCATTGTGGATACCCTCCTGCCATTGTTCCCATCTACCAGTACCTGCAATCATCCTAGCTACTTCCATATCCGTAACCTCAACCTTATTGATAAGGTAACCTGAATCCACCCAGCTTTCGCTCCCATACAACAACGTTGGTCGAAAGATTGAACGGTGCACAGATAACTTAGTCTTGGTACTGACTTCCTTCTTGTAGAAGAGAGTAGATCGTAGCTGAGCGCTCACTGCATTAGCTTTGCTACACCTCGCTTCCAGTTCTTTCGCTATGTTGCCATCCTGTGAGAATATGCATCCTAAGTACTTGAAACCGTCCACCTGTTCCTCCTATTTGGCACTCAATCCGTTTATATTTCTTTCCCACTGACATTACTTTCGTTTTGGAGATGCTAATCTTCATACCATAGTCCTTACATTTCTGATCTAGCTCTGAAATATTACTTTGCAAACTTTCAATCGAATCTGCCATCACAACTAAGTCATCCGTATCTGCATTTTGTGTTCACATATCTTAATCTCACCCAGACAGTCTATTGTTTTCAACATATGATCCATTAATAATACGAACAACAGTGGAGACAGGTTGCAGCCTTGTCTTACCCCTGAAACTACTCTGAACCATGAACTCAATTTACCGTCAACTCTAACTGCTGCCTGACTATCTATGTAAAGACCTTTAATTGCTTGCAAAAGTTTGCCTCCTATTCCATAATCTCGTAGGACAGACAATAACTTCATCCTAGGAACCCGGTCATATGCCTTTTCTACATCTATAAAACATAGATACATTTCCTTGTTCCACTGATAACACTTCTCGACTATTTGCCGTAAGCTAAAGATCTGATCCTGACAACCTCTAAGAGGCCTAAACCCACACTGATTTTCATCCAATTTGTCCTCAACTAATACTCGCACTTTCCTTTCAACAATACTTGAGGAGATTTTATCCACAACTCTGATTAAAGAGATACCTCTGTAGTTGTTACAATCTTTTCTGTTTCCACGTTTAAAGATTAGTGTAATTACTGCTTTCGTCCAGTCTGATGGAACCTGTCCCGACTCCCACGCCATTTCAATCATCCTGTGTACCCATTTAAGACCTGACATTTCACTGTATTTGATGAGTTCCGACTTAATTTCATCCACCCCAGCCGCTTTATTGCAGTGCAATCTATTGACCATTTTCTCCACTTCCTCAAATGGCTCTGAGCATTATGGGACTCAACATCTTAGGTCATAAGTCCCCTATTTCCATCATCGTTCCTATCCCATTGTACATAGAAATCTGAAACATTACTGATCGTATTTTCACCTACACTGAGCAACTCTTCAAAATATTCCCTCCATCTGCCCAAGGTATCAACAGGATTCACCAGCAGTTTTCCTGACCTGTCCAAAATACTTGTCATTTCCTTCTTACCTCCCTTCCGAAGACTGCTAATTACACAGAATGGTTTTCCATCAGCTTGACCCAACGTCTCCAACCTGTTTCCAAAGTCTTCCCGAGATTTCTTCTTCGATGCTGCAATTATCTGTTTGGCTTTGTTTCTTTCTTCAACATAATTCTCTGTCTACCTGAGTTCTAGTATGTAACCATTTTTGATACGCCTTCTTTCTCCTTTTACAGGCTGCCTTGACTGTGTTATTCCAACAAGCTGTTTGCTTCATCCTACCTTTACACACTACTGTTCCAAAACATTCTTTAGACACTTCTAGTACTGTGTCCCTGTACCTTGTCCATTCCTTTTCCAATGACCGTAATTGATTACATTCAACTAACTGGTACCTTTCTGAGATCACTATTATGTACTTGTGCCTGATTTCCTTATCCTGAAGTTTCTCCACTCTCATCCTCCTACATATGGACCTGACCTCCTGCACTTTCGGCCTCACATTACCAATTTCACTGCAGATTAAATAGTGATCAGTGTCATCAAAGAATCCCCTGAATACATGTGTGTGTCTCAGAGCCTTCCTGAATTCCTGATCTGTTATTATATAGTCAATGACAGATCTGGTTCCCCTGCCTTTCCAAGTATACCGGTGAATGTTCTTGCGTTTAAAAAAGGAGTTTGTGATTACTAAGCCCATACTGGCACAGAACCAAGAGTCGTTTCCCGTTCCTGTTGGCCTCCATATCCTCTCCAAATTTACCCATAACCTTTTCATACTCTTGTGTTCGATTTCCAATCCTAGCATTAAAATCACCCATGAGCAGAACACTGTCCTTGTCCTTTACTCTAACAACTACATAACTGAGTGTGTCATAAAAACTATCCCTTTTTTCTTGATCTGTCCCTTCACAATGCGAATATACTGACACAATCCTAATTTTCGTGCTAGACACTGTCAAATCTATTCACATCAGTCGTTCGTTTACATACCTTACTGCAACTACGCTGGATTCCATTTCTTACCTGATGCAAAGCCCTACACCCCATTGTGCTATTCCTGCTTTGACTCCTGACAGGTAGACCTTATATTCTCCCACTTCCTCTTCCTTCCCACCCCTTACCCAAATGTCACTAACAGCTAAAACGTCCAACCCCATCTTACTTGCAGCCTCTGCCAGCTCTACCTTCTTCCCAGAGTAGCCCCCATTGACATTAATAGCTCCCCACCTCGTTACCATTCGTTTGCTGAGTCGTGTCTTAGGAGTCCCTGGTTCGTCAATTAGAGGTGGGACTCCGTCTCCTCCAAAGGTCCGAGGTATTTTAGATTGTTGGCAGCATCGTATTTAAAGTACCAGGGAAGCAGGTTGCTAGCCTTACTTGCCCCGGGTCCCATTGATTTTAACCCCTAACGGTTGAGGGACTAACCGGTGGATTTGGTAGTCTTTCCCGTCTGAGCACAAAGGTGACCATGACTCAGAATATGTCCGAGATGCCCAGCCTTATTCCAAAGTAACTGGTATCCCGACTGTCAGGAACACTTACTTGGCCACTCATACGTTGCCCGTGGTTCTTGAACTAGGACATTACTACAGGAACCCACACCATGTTGTCTTTGCCAGGGAAAATTCCGTAGGTCACTGTTGAATGATAAAAGTAAGTAACGAGACAGTAGGTTCAGTTTCACTCAGTAGTTTCACTTACACAAAGAAGTTTCAAGACTTCGGCTCTTACGTCAGTCTGAAACCCACAGATCATGTTTGGGACGTTTACGGGAAGCGTGTTCCTGCTCATCGTTGTACCCAAACTGAGGTTGCACTGAGAAAAACGTTGAAGCGATGTTAGTACTCACTTTCTATGGAATTCGTAGGCAGCATCAGTAACAGCAGAACACTGCTTTTACTCCTCTCCATTCTACAAGTTTAAGTGGTGCATTAGTAGTTGTGATTCTTGACATTAACAGTGTGAAAAGTATTGTGAAATGAGCAACAGAAATAATAATATTTGTTTTGTTACAAAATTTTCGCACGCAGAACACATTTAACTCACGCACATAAACTTCAAGACGTGCTTTCCAAACCTTGTAAATATTTCAGCCACCTTTTTAAATTCTTATTTTCACAGAATCTTAAAAGTCCCTATTTCCTCTTGCCTTGCGTAGGAGAAATAAAAGTTAAAATATCAAAAGGGCACTTCGTATCAGACATGATAATTCTGCCGTTAAGTATAGTGTTGTTATGCTTATTTTAGTAATTTAAGATCATAAATGGAACTGAGAGACCACAATTACCCATGCTGTGGCTCTCAACTAGCGCTCCGTTCTGGCTGATAGTGGGGATTGGTTCACTGTAACAATGACTGGGCAGCCTACTTAGCAAAATCATGAGTTGAATATGAACAGAACTAAAACTACATAGAACAAATGAAAATAATACTGTCTGAAATGTTCTCAGAATGACAGATTACCCATGCCCTTTCATTCAAAATTTTTCTACAGTAATCATAGCAATTAACGAGTCAAAGTCACGGGTCAGATAAGAAGATCGTTTGAATGAATCTTTCACCTCATTCGTTCAAAGCTTGCGTCATCTCATAGAGTTTCGTAATTATCTTATTAATTTTGTCATTATATGTATCAGAAAAGTAATTTTAGCACTTGACTCTTGTATTGACCTGAAAAATAATATAATCACTGACAAATGTTGATGGTCATTAATACGCGACAGATCTGATATCCTCTGGACATGATTCTTCCAGAATATGCACAGTGGCGTAAAAGAAATCACATTTTATATGTGATCAGATAAAAATGAAACTCCTCATTTCAAGAAATAACACAATAATTAGAGATCATCGTCAACGTTTGTGACTTTTCCTTGAGAGACCAGGATCTAAAACAAGTAATGTCAACTGTTTGAAAAAGAAGATAAAGAATAACTTACATTACTACTTGGCATACAGAAACAGGTTTTACAGCATTTCTGACCGTTTTAGATGCACAAGGAGCACAGTCCAGGTAGTTACGGAGTAACTCGCCTTGGAAACGTTTTGTAATATTTTAGAATACCGTGCTGCAATCAGTATATTAGTAGAATCTGTACCACTGTACGCTGACTAATACGTCACATGTTTCTGTATGAGCTAGAAATGACTAACGTTTATGAATTTGTTGATCAGGAGTGATACACGAAGCACAATAAGTTAACGGAAATGTAGTCATAGATCTCACATCGCCTGCTCTTTAATGTACACATATGTGCAGCTATGTAGAGCTTAGACAGATGCAGCTGTGTCCAACAAAAATTTACAAAAATTAATTAAGAGATAATTTGAATAAAAAGAAATAAGATTTAACATAACAATGAGTAACTCATTTTGTCTTACTCTCTATAACAATACTGTACAGTGGTTATAGATTCATAGTTTTCTTTTACTAAAACTGAATTAAAATAATGAATGTTACTAAAAAGCTTTATTTCAAACAGTATTTAAGGTAGTGTCATCCGGAGGTCAATTAATCACGTCGGACAACAGCGTACAGTTTGTTACAAGGGATCCAGCGTATCACTAGTGGTAATGGCAAATCAGGAACTTTCAAGGCACTATGCGTATTTAAAGTGGAGCGAGAAATTGTTAAGACTGGAGCGCCACGGGCTATGTCGGAGCCTGGTGCCAGAATACTGTCTCTCACCGACATACAATGACTCAGTTTTACGACATGTCAGCCACTCCACTACCATGACCCGAGCACTGGGGCGATACCCGACGTTCTAAGGGAGGAAGAATACGGTGTGACAAAAGTCATGAGGCAGCGGCATGCGCATATACAGATGGTGGTAGTATGGCCCACGCAAGGTATAAAACGGCAGTGTATTGGCGGAGCCGTCGTTTGCTCTAAGGGGATTCAAGTCAAAAGGTTTCCAACGTGATTATGTACGCACGATGGGCTGGCTCTGAGCACTATGGGACCTAACTTCTGAGGTCATCAGTCCCCTAGAACTTAGAACTACTTAAACCTAACTAACCTAAGGACATCACACACATCCATGCCCGAGGCAGGATTTGAAAGTGCGACTGTAACGATCGCGCGGTTCCAGACTAAAGCGCCTAGAACCGCTCGGCGACCTCGACCCGCGCACCATGGGAATTAACAGACTTTAAACGAGAAATGGTAGTTAGAGCTAGACGCATGGGAAATCCATTTCGGAAATCGTTTGTGAATTCAATATTCCGAGATCCACAGTATCAAGAGTATGCCGAGAATATCAAATTTCAGGCATTACCTGTCACCACGGACAACGCAGTGGCCGACGGCTTTCACTTAGCTACCGAGAGCAGCGGCGTTTGCTTAGAAGTGTCACTGCTAACAGACAAGCAACACTGCGTGAAGGAACCGCAGAAATTAATATGGGACATACGAAGACGTGGTCAGACAATGTCAACGACAACTCAGCAGCCACTGGTCTCTGTTTCGATCGTGGTCAACACTACCGACAACCGCTGTGCTGAGTATTGGCGACCTCCGCCCACACTTACGAGTGCAGGACTGCCACCACCTGATACTGCACTCCGAGACAACTGAAATGCCCCTACCTGAAATATCGCTGCGCAGCCACAGGAATGGGAAGCTCTGACACACGCCCGGCCGTACCGGCTTAAGGTTCTATGGCCGCCGTCGCCGCTGCCAACTCCGCCGCCGCCGCCGCCACCTCTGCCCCTCGCAAGCCTGCCTCCTGCGTGTGCACAGTTCCTACACCTTGTAACCAAACCCTCCGATTCCACACGTGACTGATTCGTCTAAAATATTTAAAGTAAAAGAATCACGTTAATCGAACTTTTTAGTATTTTCGTAGCTACGAAAAACTGGACCTAAGAGTATATCACTCCTTTTTACGTTAGTGCAGCTCACGACCGGGCGATTGTCTTGTGTATCGTCACAAAAAACTTCTTTCTCGCCAACCTCTCTTTCTTCCCAGAAAACGAAACTCTGTTCTCCGCTCATCTCAGCAATGGCATTTAATCTACACTACATAACTGTTGTTACCTTGCTTGCTATAACAACATTCAGTTATTGATATGGGATGTGTATCCTAACGGAATATCATCAATTTTACGCTGCTATTTTTTACTTGGAGCTCTCTCCAAAGCACAATGAGGATAACGGGGATCGATATGCAATAATTTCAGCACACAACAAAATATATTGCAATGAATAAGCACTTCACTGCCTATTCTGTGATTTTATCCTCATAACAATGGCAGACGGATTTTAGACTGGTACGATGTCACCATAAGACAGTCTCCCTACATCTACATCTATACTCCGCAATCCACCATACGGTGCGTGGCGGAGGGTACCTCGTACCACAACTAGCAACTTCTCTCCCTGTTCCACTCCCAAACAGAACGAGGGAAAAATGGCTGCCTATATGCCTCTGTACTAGCCCTAATCTCTCTTATCTTATCTTTGTCGTCTTTCCGCGAAATGTAAGTTGGCGGCAGTAAAACTGTACTGCAGCCAGCCTCAAATGCTGGTTCTTTAAATTTCCTCAGTAGCGATTCACGAAAAGAACGCCTCCTTTCCTCTAGAGACTCCCACCCGACTTCCTGAAGCATTTCCGTAACACTCGCGTGATGATCAAACGTACCAATAACAAATCTAGGAGCCCGCCTCTGAATTGCTTCTATGTCCTCTCTCACTCCGACCTGATAGGGATTCCAAACGCTCGAGCAGTACTCAAGAATAGATCGTATTAATGTTTTATAAGCGGTCTCCTTTACAGATGAACCACATCTTCCCAAAATTCTACCAATGAACCGAAGACGACTATCCGCCTTCCCCACAACTGCCATTACATGCTTGTACCACTTCATATCGCTCTGCAATGTTACGCCCAAATATTTATTCGACGTGACTGTGTCAAGCGCTACACTACTAATGGAGTATTCAAACATTACGGGATTCTTTTTCCTATTCATCTGCATTAATTTACATTTATCTTTATTTAGAGTTAGCTGCTATTCTTTACACCAATCAGAAATCCTGTCGAAGTCATCTTGTATCCTCCTACAGTCACTCAGCGACAACACCTTCCCGTACACCACAGCATCATCAGCAAGCAGCCGCACATTTCCATCCACCCTATCCAAAAGATCATTTATGTAGATAGAAAACAACAGCGGACCTACCACACTTCCCTGGGGCACTCTAGATGATGCCCTCACCTCCAATGAACACTCACCATCGAGGACAAGAGGACAACGTACTGGGTTCAATTACTTAAAAAGTTTTCGAGCCACTCACATATTTGGGAACCAATCCCATATGCTCGTACCTTAGTTAGGAGTCTGCAGTGGGGCACCGAGTCAAACGCTTTCCGGAAGCCAAGGAATAGGGCATCCGTCTGATACCCTTCATCCATGGTTCGCAAGATATCATGTGAAAAAAGGGCGAGTTGCGTTTCGCAGATGCGATTCTTTCTAAAGCCGTGCTGATGCATGGACAGCAACTTTTCTGTCTCAAGGAAATTCATTATATTCGAACTGAGAATATGTTCGAGAATCCTGCAACAAACCGATGTCAAGTATATTGGTCTGTAATTTTGAGGATCCGTCCTTCTACCCTTCTTATATACAGGCGTCACCTGTGCTTTTTTCCAGTCGCTCGGGACTTTACGTTGGGAAAGAGAATCGCGATAAATGCAAGCTAAGTAATGAGCCAATGCAGTAGATTACTCTCTGTAAAACCGAATTGGAATCCCATCAGGACCTGGCGATTTATTTATTTTCAACCCATTCAGCTGCTTCACAACCACAGGGATGTCCATCACTGTGTCCTCCATACGGGAATCTGTACTAGACTCAAACGGCGGTATGTTTGTATGGTCCTCCTGCGTGAAAGATTTCTCAAATGCTAAATTTAAAATTTCAGCTTTCGTTTTGTTGTCTTCAGTTGCCAGGCCAGGCTGATCAGTGAGTGACTGGATGGAAGCCTTCGACCCGCTTACCGATTTTACGTAAGACCAAAATTTCCTTGGGTTTTCAGCAAGATCTTTTACTAAGGTATGACGGTGGTAGTGGTTGAATGCTTCGCCCATCGCTCTTTTTACAGCAGCACCAATCTCTACTAACTTTTGCCTGTCCTCATTCTCCCGATCTTTCTTGTATCGCGAGTGCAACTGTCTTTGCTTCCTGAGCATTCTCCGAATTGTGCTGTTAAACCACGGTGGATCTTTTCCTTCCGTAACCCACTTTTTCGGCACATACTTGTCCAATGCGTGATTTACAGTGTGTTTAAAATTTGCCCATAATTCTTCCACGTCCATCGTACCGGAAGTAAATGAAGTCGATTCATTTACTAAGTGGGATGCTAACAACTGCTTATCTGCTCTTTCTAGTAAGAATACTCTCCTAGCCTTCTTGACCGACTTTTTAACTCTCGTAACCATAGTCGTAATGACAACATCATGATCATTAATCCCTGTCTCAACACTGACACCGTCGATGAGGTCTGGTCTGTTCGTGGCTACCAGATCTAAAATATTTCCATTACGCGTTGGCTGTCGATTTAGCTGCTAAAGACAGTTTTCGAATAATGTGTTCAAAAGTAATTCACACGACGGCTTGTCTGTACTACCTGTAATGAATCCATAGACATCTCAGTCTATACTAGGTAGGTTGAAGTCGCCTCCGACTAATATAGCATGATCCGGGTACTTCTGCAATGCAGAATGTAGACTCCCTTTGAATGATTCTAGAACTGTCACAGTGGTGGCCGGTAATAACACCCAACAATTAACTTTATTTCCCCTAGCCCTGTTAAACGTGTCCAGATAACTTCACAATCACACTCTACTTTGATCTCAGTAGACACAATATTTTTGTCAACTGCAATGAAGACACCACCTCCTACGGTGTCTAATCTGTCTTTCCGATACACGTTCCAACCCTCACTAAATATATCAGAACTTCCTACCCAGGTTTCAGCCAGGTCTCAGTCTTGAGAGTAATTTGCGCGCCACACGCTTCCTGGAGAGCAGTACATTCAGGAACTTTATTCCGAACACTCAAAAAATTTACTGCTAATATCATGGCTGAAGTGTCTTTACACTGAGCGCGTCCTGATTTCCCTCCCTGCACGTCGACTGGTGAGTGTTCGTCAGGGCACATTGCACTACTGCCTAGCATAAAAAAACCCCATGTACACGCCACAAGTACTCTGCTACCCGAGTAGCCGCTTCCTTTGTGTAGTGCACCCCTGACCTATCTAGGGGCGTCCTACAATTCCCCACCCAATAGCGCAAGTCTAGAAATCTGCAGCCAAGACCGTCACAGAGTCGACGAAGCGTCTGGTTGACACCCTCTACTCTGCTCCAAACCAAAGGACCCTGATCCACTCTGGGAACGATACTGCAAATAGAGAGCTCGGCTTGCACCCCGCGTGCGAGGCCAGCGGTCTTCACCAAATCCGCCAGCCGCCTGTACGAACTGAGGATCGCCTCAGAACCCAAGCGGCAGGCATCATTGGTGCCGACGTGAGCAACTACTTGCAGACGACTGCACCTCGTACGCTCGATAGCCGCAGGCAAGGCCGCCTCCACATCTTGGATGAGGCCCCCTGGCAGACGAACCCAGTGCACGTTGGAATTCTTTCCAGCCATGTACGCTATTTCCCTAAGGGGCTCCATCACCCACCTAACGTTGGAGCTCCCAATAACCAGCAAGCCTTTGCCCCGTGTGCCTGCTCGGGCCCTGCTGAAGGAGCGGCCACCTGCCCACTGACAGGACGAACGGGCGACGCCAGCCGGCCAGCCTCCACATTGGTCCTCCGCCTCGAGCGACGTGAACGCGTTGCAGTCCGCCACTCACCCTGAGGTGAGGGCGGCCCCAGCGCGCCGGGTACACTAGAAGGTGCCACGGCGGCTGAGTCAGCGGACGCAGCAAGCGACACCTGGGGTGTCTCAAGCGACGCGTCAGACCCTCCGCCGTCGCTGCACCTCGAGGCAGCAGCCTGAAGGCGGCTGACCGTGGCCAACAGCACGCTCAGCTACTCGCGAACCGCGGCCAATACCTCCTGCGCCCGCGCACAACAAGCGCACACCCTATCCATCCTACTGCTAATATCTAACGACTCCGCGAATTTATACTCTACAGCTATCAATAAGCAATATTACTCCTCTCAAATACGAGAATACGCAAGGATTTTATGTAATTAAATATGCAAGCGCACAAACACTCGGAAAGAAATTAAGAATCAAACTACAAAACAAATATGAAAGCTAAATATGCGGCTCGCTACTGCACTGCTGTTGCACTGATACTTCACCAGCGGCTGCTCAAGGCTCACTGAAAAAGATACCAATTCTATGAAGATTTGTGGCAGCCAATTCTGAAGGAGAAGTTTACTTTTATTCTTTTGAAGGTAATTAAACTGTTACTGAGTTGAATTTACATTACTAAAATTAACTTTCGATGTTCTACTTGGAATCAGTATGGATGTCACCTGTGGTATTCTGACGAAGGCCAATGGGTAGCATTTTTAAATTTTGTAATTGCGTGTTAATGAAAATTAAATAACTGCTAATTAAATTAAAGTAATCTCAAAATATGAATCATTAACTGAATTAACAGAGCGACTGGTGAATTTGATATCCGCACAACTCAGTATAAGGCTATGTTTTCCGGCTGGATACATTTATTACATTCTTTTCCCAACTTGTGAAATTAACTGAACTACAATGTATTCATACTGTGCCTGCTTGAGACTCCATGGATATTCGGTAGAAATACCTAAAACATTGGAAGGTGGTTATCAGCATTGTACTGACTGGCAGAGGTTCATGAGCTCGTTATTCATGTAGCAGACGACAACTGCATACATTATAAGCACAAGCAGCAACAGGGAAGTAACCGATTTCGTGACTTTTAAAACTTCCTAACCAGGAGTGAATTTTATATCATCATCTGTGTTCTGTAAGAGTTTAGTTTCTTGACTTTCTGCGTGTTTATTCAATATCTAATAGCCACAGATTTCGCGGTTTCGTTAGCATCGGAAAGTAAACCGATTTTGTGACATATTACAAATTCCTAACCAGGGGCGAATTATTTAGTTTCACCTGCGTGCTTCGTTAGTTAGGTTTTTGAATCTCTACGTATTAATCTAATTTATTAGACATAGTTCCTGCGTTTTCGTCAGGGTCTACGTAGAGTTGCGCAGCACGTGCCGATAGTCCGTTTATTTTCCACGATCTTTAGTACACACAGGGACTGCCATTGTTGTGTGCGGATACGAGCTGAGTTGGTGACCCTTTGCTGTCAGCTCCAGGCTGTGATGGCCTCGGTTACACAGCTTGAGGCTGCAGTGGATGGGCACCACTGTTGTGGGCCAGCTATGGGGATCCAACGGACGTCCAGCACGGCAGAGTCCTCCATTCGTTCCTCACCGATGGCCAGCCCAGTTACTGCTCGCACTGAGGTTGACCCCCACCTGTAGTCTAGTGAGATGTCGCCCATGGGCGTAGCAGGCGGCGAAAGACTTCCCACGCGGCCGCACGTAATAACTCCCCAGTTTGTCTGAAAAACAGGTTCCAGGTGCTGTCTGTGGTTGACACTGTCGATAAGGCAGATGCTGCCGCCTGTGCTGTTACAGATGAAACCTCTCAACCTGCAAGATCCGGACAAAGTGTGGAATTATTGATAGCTGGGATCTTCAACGTTAAGTGCGTTATCGGGCCCCTTAGGGACATGGCTGCCAAGAAGGGAAAGAAAACCAACGTGCACTCTGAGTGCATACCGGATGGAGTCATTCCAGATGAACGTTGCATGGGGGCTTAATTAAAAAGAAAAGACTAATATTAATGAATAAGTGCAATAATTTTACTAGCTATGTGACTGGTTACGAAGTCTCGTAACCGGTTGGCCCTGACTATTATTAGCACGCAATCTGACTGCATAAAATAAAAGTAAAGAATGACAAGGAATTTCCATTAACACAATTGCTTAATTAAGTCCCCTGCAACTATGAAAGCTACGAAACAACAAACCACAAGTGTAACTGTTCTGTGTGTGGTAGTGTGACTCAACGTATATGTATCTGAGTCGGTTCTTTCTCAACACGACAAAATATTTTAAACACCATTTACAATGAACTAATCTAAAAACCAGAAATACTGTAATTGCACATTGAAACCAGAATTACAAGTCTAATAAATGAAGACGAGCCAGATGCTTTGTTGACTGTACCTGTGAGCAAGAGGGATTGTTATTAAAGAAAACTGTAATACCATTTTACCTCATTATATATTGACGAAAATATTCCATTACACCAGCATCATAAATCGAAAGCCCATCTCCTTTCTCAAATATATTCTGAAAATTGCCTTTTCTTCCATCTATACATTACACCAACCGAACAATACAACATTTCAGTCAACACTCAGATCGTCTACTCTGTCGCCCAACGGAACAACGACTGCCCTTGACATCCTCTGAAGTACTACTGCGCCAGTGGAGGCGGCGGAATAATAATCTTTGGCGCAATCTCTGGCGCTGTGACTCAGTGTAGCCACCTTTCAACGTGTCCTCCCGGATACCAAGATGTTCGCAGGGCGCAGCCAACTGCAGATTGTTGCTGACGTCGGTACCAATTCTGTGTGTCACTTTGGATCAGATGAAATTCTCTCTCGTTTCGAGCGGCTAACAGAAGTGATAAAGGCTGCCAGTCTTTCTTGCAAGATGAAAGCAGAGCTGACCATTTCCAACATAGTCAACATGACCGACTGCGGAACTCTGGTACAGAGTCGAGTGGAGGGTCTGAATCAGAGGCTCAGACGGTTCTGCGACCATGTAGGCTGCACATTCCTCGACTTGCGCCAAAGAATGATTAGGTTTGGGGTTCTGCTGAATAGGTCAGGTGTCCACTATACGCAGGAGGCGGCTACACGTGTAGCGGAGGCTCTGTGGCGTGAACTGGGCGATTTTTTATGTTAGAGGGTCTCGCGAAAACACATGAGTGACTTCAGTCACAAAGGGTGCAGGCCGAACACAGGAAGAACGTAGATACTGGAACCATCGGTATAACAGTTGTAAATTGTCGTAGCAATGTTGAGAAAGTACCAGAGCTCCAAGCGCTAACAGAAAGCACCGATGCTCAAATCGTTATAGGCACTGAAAGGTGGCTAAAGCCGGATATAAGCTCAGCCGAAATTTTAGCGAAGAACCTAACCGAGTTCCGAAAAGATAGGCAAAACACGGTTGGCGATGGCGTGTTTGTGGCTGTTAGAAGTAGTTTATCTTGTCGCGAAATTGAAGTAGATACTTCCTGTGAGTTAGTATGGGCAGAAGTCATTGTTGGCAACCGGAATAAAATAGTAAATGGATCGTTTTACCGACCTTCCAATTCATGTGATACAGTTACTGAAAGGTTCAAAGAAAATTGAGTTTGATGTCAAACACATACCCGACTCATACAATCATAGTTGATGGTGACTTTAATTTACCCTCGATATGTTGGCGAAACAACATGTTTAATTCCGGAGGTACGCATAAAACATCATTCGAAATTGTGCTAAACGCGTTCTGTGGAAATTACTTCGAGCAGTTAGTTCATGAGCCCACGCGAATAGTAAACGGTTGTGAAAACACACTTGACATCTTAGCAACAAATATTCCTGAGTTAATAACGAGCATCAAAACGGATACAGGGATTAGTGAAATACAGGATTGTCGCAGCGAGACTGAATATTGTAACCCCCAAATCCTCCAAAAATAAACGAAAAATATACCTATTCGAAAAAGCAGACAAAAATTCACTTGACGCCTTCCCTGGAGACAATCTCCATTCTTTCCAAATTAAGAATATAAATGTAGACCATATGTGGCTTGAATTAAGAGAAATAGTATAGCCAGCAATTGAGAGATTTATACCAAATAAATTAACAAACGGCGGAGCTGATCCTTCTTGGTACACAAAACTGGGCAGAACACTGTTGCAGAAACAACGAAACAAGCATGCCAAATTTCAACGGACGCAAAATCAACAAGATTGACGATCTTAGTCAGCAGCTCGAAATTTAGCGCGACTTCAATACGGGATGCTTATAACAGTTTCCACACCGAAACTTTCTCTCGAAACCTGGCAGAAAATCCAAAGAGATTGTGGTCGTATGTGAAGTATGTCACCGGCAAGAACCAATCAATGCCTTCTCAGCGCGATAGCAGTGCAGATACTATCGAAGACAGCGCTGCCAAAGCAGAGTTGCTAAACACAGCCTTCGAAATGCCTTCACAAAAGAAGACGAAGTAAATATTCCAGAATTCGAATCAAGAACAGCTGCCAACATGAGTAACGTAGAAGCGAACGTCCTTGGAGTAGTGAAGCAAGCTAAATCGCTTAATAAAAGCAAGTCTTCCGGTCCAGACTGTATACCAGTTAGGTTCCTTTCACAATATGTTGATGCATTAGCTCCATACTTAACAATCATATACAACCGTTCGCTCGACGAAAGATCCGTACCCAAAGACTGGGAAGTTGCTCAGGTCACACCAATATTAGAGAAACGTAGCTCGAAGGAAACAGTCTATTGACACACAGTCAACATGGGTTTAGAAAACATCGTTCTTGTGAAACACCACTAGCCCTTTGTTGGCATGAAGTGTTGAGTGCTATTGACCAGGGATTTCAGATCGGTTCCGTATTTCTGGATTTCCGGAAGACTGGATTTGTGATTTCCTGTCAGAGAGGTCACAGTTCGTAGTAATTGACGGAAAGTCATCGAGTGAAACAGAAGTGATTTCTGGCGTTCCCCAAGGTAGTGTTATAGGCCCTTTTCTGTTCCTTATCTACACTCCTGGAAATGGAAAAAAGAACACATTGACACCGGTGTGTCAGACCCACCATTCTTGCTCCGGACACTGCGAGAGGGCTGTACAAACAATGATCACACGCACGGCACAGCGGACACACCAGGAACCGCGGTGTTGGCCGTCGAATGGCGCTAGCTGCGCAGCATTTGTGCACCGCCGCAGTCAGTGTCAGCCAGTTTGCCGTGGCATACGGAGCTCCATCGCAGTCTTTAACACTGGTAGCATTCCGCGACAGCGTGGACGTGAACCGTATGTGCAGTTGACGGACTTTGAGCGAGGGCGTATAGTGGGCATGCGGGAGGCCGGGTGGACGTACCGCCGAATTGCTCAACACGTGGGGCGTGAAGTCTCCACAGTACATCGATGTTGTCGCCAGTGGTCGGCGGAAGGTGCACGTGCCCGTCGACCTGGGACCGGACCGCAGCGACGCACGGATGCACGCCAAGACCGTAGGATCCTACGCAGTGCCGTAGGGGACCGCACCGCCACTTCCCAGCAAATTAGGGACACTGTTTCTCCTGGGGTATCGGCGAGGACCATTCGCAACCGTCTCCATGAAGCTGGGCTACGGTCCCGCACACCGTTAGGCCGTCTTCCGCTCACGCCCCAACATCGTGCAGCCCGCCTCCAGTGGTGTCGCGACAGGCGTGCATGGAGGGACGAATGGAGACGTGTCGTCTTCAGCGATGAGAGTCGCTTCTGCCTTGGTGCCAATGATGGTCGTATGCGTGTTTGGCGCCGTGCAGGTGAGCGCCACAATCAGGACTGCATACGACCGAGGCACACAGGGCCAACACCCGGCATCATGGTGTGAGGAGCGATCTCCTACACTGGCCGTACACCACTGGTGATCGTCGAGGGGACACTGAATAGTGCACGGTACATCCAAACCGTCATCGAACCCATCGTTCTACCATTCCTAGACCGGCAAGGGAACTTGCTGTTCCAACAGGACAATGCACGTCCGCATGTATCCCGTGCCACCCAACGTGCTCTAGAAGGTGTAAGTCAACTACCCTGGCCAGCAAGATCTCCGGATCTGTCCCCCATTGAGCATGTTTGGGACTGGATGAAGCGTCGTCTCACGCGGTCTGCACGTCCAGCACGAACGCTGGTCCAACTGAGGTGCCAGGTGGAAATGGCATGGCAAGCCGTTCCACAGGACTACATCCAGCATCTCTACGATCGTCTCCATGGGAGAATAGCAGTCTGCATTGCTGCGAAAGGTGGATATACACTGTACTAGTGCCGACATTGTGCATGCTCTGTTGCCTGTGTCTATGTGCTTGTGGTTCTGTCAGTGTGATCATGTGATGTATCTGACCCCAGGAATGTGTCAATAAAGTTTCCCCTTCCTGGGACAATGAATTCACGGTGTTCTTATTTCAATTTCCAGGAGTGTATATAAACGATTTGGGAGACAATCTGAGCAGCTGTCTTAGGTTGTTTGCAGATACGCTGTCGTTTATCGACTAATAAGGTAATCAGAAGATCAAAACAAATTGCAAAACAATTTAGAAAAGATATATGAATAGTGAGAAAATTGACAGTTGACCCTAAATAACTAAAAATGTAAGGTCACCCACATGAGTGGTAAAAGTAATTCCTTAAACTTCAGTTATACGATAAATCAGTCAAATCTAAAGGCCGTATATTCAACTAAATACCTAGAAATTACAGGTAAGAGCGACTTAAATTGGAAGGAACACACAGAAAATGTTGATGGAAGACTAACCAAAGATTGCGTGTTATTGGCAGGACACTCACATAATGTAACAGACCTACTAAGGGAAATGACAACACTACGCCTGTCCTTCCTCTTTCAGAATACTAGTGCGCGGTGTGGGAACCTTAACAGATAGGCCTGACGGAGTACATCGAAAAAGTTCAAAGAAGGAGAGTGCATTTTGTATTATCACGAAATATGGCAGAGAGTGCCACTGAAATGATAACGGATTTGTTTTGGACATCATTAAAAGAAAGGCGTTTTTCGTTGCGATGGAATCTTCCCACGAAATTCCAGTCATCAGCTTACTCCTCTGAATGCGGAAACATTTTGTTGACGCCGATCTACATAGGAGAAACGATCACCACGATTAAATAAGGGAAATCAGAGCTCGTACGGAAAGATGTAGGTGTTCGTTCTTTCCGCGCGCAACACGAGATTAGAAAAATAGAGAATTGTGAAGGTGGTTCGATGAACCCTCTAGCAGGCATTTAAATGTGATTTGCAGAGTATTAATGTAGATTTAGATGTAGACAAGATATCTGTGTGGGGTAAAAAGTAACAATTGAACCCAAACAATAAACAGTGTGACACCATCCACATGAGTACTAAAAGATTCGGTTACTCCAGCAGTCAGATAAATTGACAAATTGTCGATGCAAGTCGGTATGCATGTGACAGCATGCTAACCATTTTGTTCCAAAACGATGCGCATAAAAAGGGGAATTTCCGGCGCTCATGCTTCGAATTCTTTTGGTGATCAAAAGGGTAGGGTCGAGTGTTCCTGATACCCCTAGGACAAGGGACCATTTGTATGCCCAACGGAAGGATCGTCTTAGCGTCACTATCCTACAGCACTGGGTTAAAGTGTGAGTATTACACATTTCTTCCCACTTAGCCAAATGGAGAGAATCGGGTGGTACTTCTTGCGTTTGATGTGGTTTTCGGTCGGCTTGATAGCACTTATGGATGCAGCGTTACTTCATACGCGGTTCCGCCGGAAACACAAAAAGAAGGGTATCTTTATTATGTTTTCGTCGTCACCAGCGGACAAAAACTCATCCGAGGATTCCAAAACGGCTATACACCGCAAGACCTCGATCTCGAATTTGAAAATATTTTTGATGTCTTTATCCGATTCCGAGAAACAGAAATTCAAACTTTCCCTATTTCTACACCTAAAATACAGTATAAGACCAAATATAAGTAATAAATATCAGCAAAAAATTGTTCAAAGTTGAACTGCCTATTCCTATAGCTCTAGAAGAGCCATCTGCCACTTTTCAAACATCTTTATCCATTATCGAGAAATGTACCAAAACCCAGCCGCGGATTCCGAAATGCTTCTGCACAGTACATAGCTGTAATTTTTACAAAATATTCCTAAGATGCCGATCTCGAACATTCCTGGAAATTTTCTTCATATACTTACCAATTTTAGAGATACGCTATTTCTCTCGCACCGACATAGTTACGTTCCACACCGCCATGTTACAAAAAAAATGGTTCAAATGGCTCTGAGCACTATGGGACTCAACTGCTGAGGTCGTTAGTCCCCTAGAACTTAGAACTAGTTAAACCTAACTAACCTAAGGACATCACAAACATCCATGCCCGAGGCAGGATTCTAACCTGCGACCGTAGCGGTCTTGCGGTTCCAGACTGCAGCGCCTTTAACCGCACGGCCACTTCGGCCGGCCCGCCATGTTAGACGCTACAACTCAATCCGTCTAGTGGCAGAGGGCTGGAAATATGTAGACAGGGAGAATAAAGATATACAATGTTAATAACGTTTGTTTTATTTATTATGTTTTAAGAGTTTTCACATAACAATTCTCAGGAATTATTTTGCAGCACGCCCTCGTATATAGGAAATAGAAACTATTTCTTGAAGTGAGCGTAACTTCATTGCATGCTGTACTCTATTTGTAATAGAAGTCAAGCCAATGGGTTCAATTTCTTGGTTACTACCCACACTTAAAAATTTTTACTCAGTGAAAGTGGCGAGTACCGTTAATTGTCATGTTTATTTAATGTTATAGCTACTGTCAAGTAATTAACAATTTAAATAATTGCCGGCCGCGGCACTTACACTGAGCGCTAGACCTTCTATTATCACGGCGGTGCTTCTGCTGTTTGAATGGTAAACAAAAGAAGACGAGTTCAAAAGAGATCCAAAATTAAATACAACCTGGCACGAACTTCAATCCCAAAGACATAAACTCACGTCATAAAAGTGGGAATACCTTGCCAATCAAATTAACTTTCATTTCAGAGAGGAAGTGGTGCATATTTTCACAAAAATATTATTATTGTGAATATTATTATTGTTTTGGTATTTCGACTGATAAAATTTCTTCTTGATCTGGTTATTGTCTACAACACCTTAATAATTAGCATAAACTGCTTGCTTGATAGACTTTTGGTTGGTGTATTAGTTGTACCTTTAGATAATAGGTAAGCCCTTCTTAGAGGCTATCACTCAGAGGAGACAGCAGTTACGATTATTTGAAGTTGATATGGCTGAATTTGAAGCCATGCTTTGCTTTTGGAAACAAAATGTGGTTTCTAGAAAATGTGAAGAACATAGGAACTAAATTCCTAAGACTACGCTAAAACGTTTTTGCATATTTTAGTGGACCTTAGACAAAAAGAGGACGGGCACTATGCAGGTCCATTTACATTGGCAGCAATGTTCTGCACGGTTATTTCCTATGACGTGGGACGAGCGGTTGAGGAAAAGAAGGGTATTAGGAAAGACAATAAAAAAAGAATGATGCAAAGTGATCGAATACATCAGGCAAAACCATCGACTCATGGGCTTTTGTCATTGGTGGCTTCAGGCAGAAATTCCCAGCAGTTCTACGGTGAACTACAGGTGGAGAGTTCATGGACCTTTTCTAGAACTTTTGCAATGACTGTGATATACCTGGAGAATGTTTAGTTTTCAGATAATTCGTAAAAAACAGTCGCCTCACTCGAAGACCGAATTTATTGCTTGAATTTGAGCAGGAGAAAATAGTGAATCAGTGAAACTCTGGCATGTGTGAGAGACCTACGCTGAAGAATCGGGTTGGCCAACGTGTTTGGCATTTGTCTATGCATGTAGTGTAGAGCAACGTACATATGGGTTTTAAGGGGAGACGGTGGCAGTCTAGCACAGATATTTTTGTAAATCTATATCTTTTCCATTTTTTGTTCAATCTCATTGAAATTTTGCACACTTATGTATAGAGATCTAATATGACCTTTTAAAAAAATTCAGAATTTTATTTACAACGTAATGCAGTGAGATAATTTTGAATTTTTTATTGCTTTATTATTTTAAGGTACACTTTTTCATAATTTCGAGGCAAAATTTGGCAAATTTATTTAATGGTAAAAGAATCTACACTATGAGGTGTAAAATTAAGTGCAGTAACTTCTTGATATATTAATGCTATTAATTTCTGTGATATTTTGAATTCGAACGTTTTTCACAAGATAACTTTTCAATATATTATCAACCACAAAACTGTGTATAATATCTCGATTAAAATTTTGTTCCACTTAAATATTGCTTCAAAGTAAAAGAATAGGTGTGCCAAATTTCATTGCAATCCTTCCAGTAATTTCTGGTATATGTGTTCCTGAATGCAGAAAACCTTCAGTTGCAGAAAAACCATTTTAAGGGTTGGATGAAATGTAAAAAAAAAAAAAAAAAAAAAAATCTGTCATACCTTAGCTAAAACTGCCCATATCCATATTCCATTACTTCCTCATCGTCCTTTCCAGCTCTTTTAGCTTCTCTGCTCCTTTGCCTTGCAATTTTTTGTATGTTCTGGACTGAATGTGTCCACCTTCGCAATTCTTTGCTTATCGATGATCTGCAGTATGTGCTCAGTGAAGACACCAGGTGTAAAGCCCAGCTTGCTGAGGATGTGAAGTCTTGCCACATTCCCATCGTCAAATACTGCTGCAGCTTCCAAAGCAGAAATCTTCACCACCAAATTGGAAACAAACACAGTCTTTGGACATCTTTTCCAAATAAGAGCATTGAAACTTTCATTTGGGTTGTGTGTTTTCCCATGCAGACATTTTTCTAGCAGTTCTGGTGAAGCCAGTGCTCTAAAAGTTGGTTTAATGGCCACTGAAACCCCATAATGAAGGTTATTTTTATGGGTATAAGCTTCCCCACTTTCCTTACTTTTCAAAAATTTGCACCATTCATTAGAACAGAGACCATGTTGAGGTGTAGTGTCTGTCGACAAGTAATGAAACCAAATGGCAATACTGCTTTCCTCATACTGCCCAAGCTTGTGTGGTTACTTCTAATTGCAGCACCATAATAGACATGTAAGCTGTCAGTTCTCTTCTTTGTTAGTCTGTTTTTACCTCCCAGTGGCTTCCCATCCTCTAGTAGCTTGGCTTTATTGTCTGCAACAAGTCTTTGGAGTCGTTCACCCATCCTCTTCTGAATATAGCCTAAGCACTCCAGTTTCTCAATATTGCAATCTTTTCCATAGGGCTTTCAACTACATTCTTGAAAGCACTAGAGTCTCCATTTCCTAAATACTGTACGTATTTTACTCCATACTTTTGCAAAGATCTATGGAAAATGAATTTCATACCTGCAGCTTCCATCTCACCATTGGAGCCTGCATAATGTCTGCTACAAACAGTTTTATGGGCTTCTTGCCATTCTGTTTCTTTACCTGCATCAATATATTTCTTGTGCAAGTAACATGCAGAACAATATTTAGACGTCATCTCTAAGTCTAATACTTTTCCAGTGTCGACACTAATGATTGTTGAAACTCCATGCAGTGAAGCATGCCCCCTCTTCATCCAGGAACTGTCACAGGAAACTGCTATATCGTTGCTATTAGTTGCTTCACAATTTTCTTGGATTGCCCCCAGGACTGCCATTTTCATGCTCTCTTCACTTACTTCTGCAACTGCATTGAGGAGAGCAGTATTCATTGCAGAAAATTTTAGGGGAGGACCAGCATGTTCATAATACCACATAAAAGGTTTGCACCATCTCTTCCAATCCCTATACATTTTAGTCCATAAGCAAATCTCATATTGGCTTCATAGATTCTATTACTGACCTATGATGTCTTGAATGGTCTGTCAGCATCACAGTTTTGACACAAAATGTGCAATGTCCAAACCAAACCTTCTCTCTTCCCATCATCAACCAAAGCCACATTTCCTCCACAAACAGAGCACTTGCAAGCTTTTCTAAGTGCTTCTACCACCATTTCCAGATCCACAGTTCTGAAACCTTTATTTCTCTCATGATTTGTTTCTTCTGACACAATCCCTGCCCCAAGTTTTATTTTAGATTCACTTGGAGACAAGCTAATGTTTGCATCTGCAGGCCTGACCCTAACCTCAATGTCAGTTTTTCGCTTTATATTGGAAATATGGGACTTACTATATTTTTAAGATACTTTACCAGGCCTAGGCATTGTAAAAAGGGATCAATAGATTCAACCTTGCACAAAGAATGGCACAATAAATCAAGCGTCACTCGAATTCCACTGAACAGCAAAAAACTTGTTTACAACACTCCACAGCCTTCTATACCACACTGATTGAACCAGCAAATGGCTCCACAGCGTTCCTTACAACACTGCTGTTATATATACAAAAAATCACAGCCTTCTAAAGCTACATTTTCTAGGTTCACAGGCCAAATTCTGCAATAAAATTTTTCCTCCATTTGGTACATTGAAAAACGGGCTTGGCCCATTACACTGCTTAGGGTTTTAATTTTTTATACCATTTGAATTTCGGATTTCAAGGAAAAAATTTGGGATAATAATCTCAATTATATTAACTATCAAATAAGCAAATAAAAATAATTTGTAAATTTTTCGTTATCTCTGCCACCGTCTCCCCTTAACTGCCTGCTGTGAACGCTCCACGTCAATTTATCGGATTTACATAGCAGTAACAGGTCAATGGGCGATCGTTGAGCTTGGGAGGGAGCTGATAAGAGATAAGCGAAGTTGTTATAAAAGTCGCCATCGCCAGCAGGAACGAGCAGCAGCCACTCGGAGACATGCCGAAAGCGACCGTCGCGCTGTGCCTGCTGGCGGCCTGCGCCGGCCGCCGCCGCCGCCGCCGCCGCCGCCCACGGCGCGCCCCCCACCAGGGCCCGAGGGCCGCCCCCGCACCCCGGAGGCCGCATTGTGGGCGGCGCGCCGCTGAACATCTCCGCGGTCCCGTGGCAGGTCGCCCTGGAGCTCACGGATGGGCTGCTTTGCGGCGGCTCCATCATCAGCAGTACCTGAACACACTACTTTGCTCTTGACGGCTTCGACGTCAGGTTCCTCTCTGTAAGGGCTGGCACCTCCACTCGAGAGAGCGGTGGCACCGTTTACGGTGTCACTGAAGCAGTCATCCACGAAAGTTTCGCTGGGTTAATGGCGATTACGACATCGCTGTCATTGCCATCAATGGCTCGTACACCTTTGGGCCGAACATTCAGGTAAAGTCTGCAGAAGTGGTAAGCATTACACAATGAGTCAGGCAGACTGCAGATACTAGGGAGAGTCATTAAGTTTTAACAGCATCTCGAGAAAATAAAATCACATAATTCACAATGAAGTGACAAAATTCGTAGGATACCTGCTAATACCCTGTTGGATGTTCTTTTGCACGGCGTAGTGCAGCAACTCGAAATGGCACGGGGTCAACAAGTCATTGGAAGTCCCCTGCAGAAGTACTTATCCATGGTGCCTCTATAGCCATCCATAACTGAGAAAACGTTGCTGGTGCAGGATCTTGTGCACGAGCTGATCCATGGATCATGTCTTATAAATGTTATGAAGAACATTCAGTATGTTCATTTAAACCAATCGCAAACAATTGTGGCCTAGTGACATGGCGCATTGACATGCATACAAATTGTTTGGGAACATGATGTACATGAATGGCTACAAATCGTCTCCTAGTAGCCTCGTAGGAATTTCCTATCAATGATCAGTGTAGTTGGACCACAGGTCCTTGTCCACTCCATGTAAACACAGTCTGCATAGTTATGGAGCCTCCACCAGCTTGCACAGGACCTTGTTCACAACCTGGGTCCATAGTTCTGTGGGGTCTGAGCCACACTCGAACCCTATCAGCAACTCTTACCATCTGAAATCGAGACGCACCTGACGAGGCCACTGTTATTAGTCGTCTATGGTCCAACCGATATGGTCCCAAACCCAGGAGAGGCGCTGCAGGCGATGTCATGCTGTTAGCAAAGACACTCGCGTTGGTCGTCTGCTCTCATATCTCATTGGTGCCAAATTTCACCACACTATCTTAAACGGTATGTTCTTCCTACGTCACATATGATTTCTGCAGCTATTTCATGCACTGTTGCCTGTTTGTTAGCACGTGAACACTGCTGTTCTCAGTCGTTAAGTGAACGTTGTCGGCCGTTGCATTTTCCTTGGTGAGAGGTAATGCCTGTAATTTGGTATTCACAGTAATTTCTCCACACTGTTTATCTGGGAATATTGAATTCAGTAACGACATGCGGATTGGATTGTCCCACGAGTGACCACATCTCGTAGTCGTGCGGTAGCGTTCTCGCTTCACACGTCCACGTTCCCGGGTTCGATTCCCGGCGTAGTCAGGGATTTTCTCTGCCTCGTGATGACTGGGTGTTGTGTGACGTCCTTAGGTTGGTTAGGTTTAAGTAGTTCTAAGTTCTAGGGGACTGATGACCATAGATGTTAAGTCCCATAGTGCTCAGAGCCACTTGAACCATTTTTGTCCCACGTGTCTAGTTTCAACTACAGTTCGGCTTCCGAAGTTTGTTAATTCCCGTCGTGCGGGACATAATCTCGTGGAAACCTTTTTACATGAATCACTAGAGTACTAATGACAACTCCGACTACACAGTGTCTTTTTATACCTTGTGTGCACTATGCTATCGCCCTCTACACGTGCACATACCGCTATCCACGTTATGGAGAATCATGTGCTAATTCGTTTTCGGCAGTAGTGGGAACGTTGAACGTAGAGGTGTAACTTATCTGGATTGGATTTTCACGCTGCAGTACTCTCATTACTGCCGAAAATCAATTACCGCATGATACTCCACTGTAACAATTTGTCGTGCCATTTTATTTTGGCTCCTCAATGGCGTCCTGTAGTCCTGTGGCAACCGTATATTTAAATGTGTGCTATGACTGAAGACATGAACCTGCTAACGAAAACAGATTAATTACGAGGGGCGTTTGAAAAGTGTGTGTAAAGGTAAAAACTACTTACGTGTTGGAGGTAAACCTTTTTTATTTTTCGACATAGTCTCCTTTTAGACTTATACACTTCGTCAACGCTATTATAATTTGTCGATCCGTTCCGAATAATAGGAATTGTCCAAGTCTGTAAAATAGCTATTACTTGTTGCAATCACCTCCTCATTTGAATAAAATCTTCGCTCCACCAGCCGTTTCTTCAAACTGGGCAACAAATAGTAGTCCAAGGGAGCCAAGTCTGGAGAATAGGGGGGACGTGAAACTAGTTGGAGTCCTGTTTCCACTAAGTTTACGACCACAATTGCTAGTGCATTTTGGTGGTGGAAAAGGACTTTTTTTGCGGTCGAATCATCTGCGTTTTTCTTGTAGCTTGGTTTTCAACGGCCCATTAACGATGAATAATATGCACCTTTAATAGTTTTACCCTTTTCCAGCTAGTCGATGAGGATTATCCTTTGTGAATCCCAAAAGACAGTCGCCATAACCATTCCGACCGAACGACTAGTCTTCCCCTTTTTTGGTGCAGAGTCTCACTTGGTAGCACATTGTTTACATTGTTGTTTGGTCTCAGGAGCATAGTAATGTGTCTATGTTTCATCCACTGTGACGAAACGACGCTTTAAGTCCTGCGGATTCTTCCTGAACAGCTGCAAACCATCCCTGCAACACTTCATACGATTCAGTTTTTGGTCAAGCGTGAGCAATCGCGGAACCCATCTTAAGGATAGCTTTCTCATGTCCAAATGTTTATGCAAAATATTATGTACTTGTTCATTCGAGATGCCCACAGCAGTAGCAATCTGATGCACCTTAACTCTTCTGTCATCCATCACCATATCATGGATTCCATCAATGATTTCTGGAGTCGGAACCTCCACAGGGTGCCCATACGGCCACTCCGAAAATTCTGAAACCACTTATAATCTGTTCTAATCGAAGGTGCAGAGTCACCGTAATATTTATCAAGCTTTTATTTGGTCTCCTGACACGTTTTGCTTTTCATAGTGTTTAACCACAACACGAAATTTTTTTTCGTCCATTTTTTGACAATCACATGACTTCCTTGATTCACACGAATACCAAACACAAAAAAATAGACCAATACGGCTGAAACTTAGTGTGAGTTCTTTCCAAAGATGCTACTAACTAAAAATGACCTCGATACGCGCCGATGATGCCATCTCTCGGACTTTGCACGGACTTTTCAAACGCCCCTCGTACGTGCCCCTAGTCCTCTCGGTGTGATAAAACTTTATGACTGTCGTATAAGTTGCTAATTATCGTTTATTTTTACTTCTAATGTAATGTTTGCTTCGACTTATCTTACAGGTCTCTTTCAGCTTCTTTGTTACTAAGATAAGACTATTAGTGGTATGTAACACAGCAGTGGCCACTGCACACTAAAGATAATGCATAGAATAGAAAATATAACATTCTCTGAAACTAGAAGATTCCACTGAGCACTCACTTAAATCAGGGTGAATCCTAAAGTATTAAAAAAGTTCAGATGTATATTTAAAGTGCAAGTCGCACAGAAATTACCCAACAGACTTCCTAAGGAGAGAATAACCAAAATCAATAGAATCGCAAATCTATATTTTGTAAACGTTTATAAACGGTTTGGCAAGCCTGAAGTCAAGTATTAAAAGCTCTTGCCATGCTCGAGCGGGCATTATCTTGGTGAAATGTAAGTCAAGGATGGCTTGCCGTGAATGGCAACAAAACGGAACGTAGAATGTTTTTCACGTACATCCGTGCTGTGGATAACAATCAAAAGGGTTGTGCTAAGATATGCAATGCTACCCCAGACCATGACTCCTGTCTGTGTAGGCATATGGAGGGAACAGTCAGGTCGTTATCCCACTGCTGACTGAAGCGTATCTGGACACATCTTCGGCCTGGAGTCTCATTGACTGGAGTTCCAGTGATCTCACTTCTAACTGTGCCCCTCTGACCAGCAAAGGTGTGTCTGGAGATGACCCAGACAGTGGTGGGGTACGAACGTGGCTGTCGCCCATGATATGGTCCAACAAATCCGAGTGACAGTCTGGGGTGCCATTTCATTTCGTAGCTTGACCTGTTTGGTTCTCATCTGTGGAACCCTTACATCACAGCGGTATGTTGACGATGTTCTACGCCCCGTTTTGTACCCCGTTTTGCATTTCTTGATGGCAATCTATTCTGGGTTACATTCAGCAAAATAATGTTCGCTCACACTTGCCTAGGGTTTTTACTGCTGGTCTTCGCATTTGCCGAACCCTACCTTGGTCAACGAGGTCGCTGCATTTCTCCCCAGTTGACATGTGGAGCATTGTGGGCAAGGTCTTCTAAGGAGCTGGAGATTTTTACGATCTTAACTCGCAGATTGGATAGAATTTGGCACTTTATAGCTCAGGAAGATATCCAACAAGTCCAGCAATCATATCCAAAGCTGAATAACAGATTACATAATAGCCTGAGGTGAACTGGCGTGTTAATGACTTGCTCAAATTGCGAACATCTTTTTCTTGAGTAACATAGGCCAACGAAAAAATTTTAAATACTTTTTTTTTTACTTTGATGGCTGATTTTTATGAGCTGAATAAAAAACAAGCCTAAGTTTCCTTCTATCACCCATAGTTTTCTGGCAATATGCTTTTTATTGTATAGTATAAAAATCCTATGCCATACAGAAACGCTTAATGAAACGCTTTGTTACAACATAAGGATGGTTTTTATTCACAGTAAACTACTTAAAACAATGATATGTGTCAATATAGGTTTCTCTTGTCAGCTAGAATTGGTTTGTATTTTCTTTCTTTTTCTTTGAAGCTTCTTGTGTAGCTTTTCCTACGATGAGACGCTTGCTGAACTTGTCAGTGAAGTGATTAACAGTAGTCCTCCATCATGCTGGTGTTCCAGAGGCATTGGTTGCGTTTTTCCATCACTTTAATGTCCTAGTGAAACGCTCTCCTTGCTCATCACTAACATCTCCCATATTGTCTGGGAAGTAATCAAGGTGACTGTTCAAAAAGTGAACTTTCAGGCTCATTAAACATCCCAAAGGTTTAAACATCTTTAATATTGTAGCTGTAATAGAAACTTATTTGGGGTCTTTTTCAATTCCTAAGAACTTTTTAACGACTTGCTTGAATTATACGCATGCTTCTTTCTCATTTGAGGTCATTGTGGATCAAAGGTAACATCAAACATCAGTTTTCTAATGTCAGGTCCGACAAAGACGCCTTCTTTTAGTTTGGCTTCTGAAAGGTGTGAAAACATTTGGCAGAGATACTTAAAACATGGAGCATCTTTAGGCAAAACCTTTACAAACTGATTTATTAGGCCTAACTTTATATACAGAGGTGGTAGAGGTATGTTTTTTTGGCTCGACAAGGTTTTTTTTCATAGAATGTTCATCTCACCAGGTTTCAAGACTCCCTCACAGATCAGTTCTTTGTGCACCAGTGTCGATCCCTAGCCCTACTGTCCCATTCACACAAGAAATTTGGAAATTTGGTAAAACCACCTTACTGACCAAGGAGCATGCATGTTAGTTTTAGATCGCCACACATCATCCAACGATGAGCAGAACAGCCTATTTTCTTTAGCACTATTTCTAGGTTTTCATAGCTTTCTTTCATATGTACAGAATGTCCCACAGGTATAAATGCATACATGTTACCATCATGTAATAAAACAGCCTTTAAACTAGTTTTGGTTGAATCAATGAACAGCCTCCAGTCTTCCTTTTTGTATTCAATACCAAACTCATTAAGCAGAGTGGGAATGTCTGAGCAGTACACTAAATCACCTTCTTGTTGAAAAAACTCTTAATCTAGAGCCAAGCAATTCAGATTCTTCTTTCTTTAAGCCCAGATCCCTAACCAAATCGTTAAGCTCGGGCTGAGTAAACAGTTTGGGCTCTAGACTTTCTGTATTACAATAGAATTCATCATCATCTGGTTCATCTAAATCACATTGTACATCAGAAAATACTTCTGTTGGAATAGAATTTAAATCATCTGGTGGTTCATGAACTGGCAAATCTACACCATGCGCTACTGGTCAGATGGCTGATGGAAGGTTTGAGTAACTTATTACCTTCTTGTTTTTCGGATTATGACCAGTAATATCAACACAGAAAAAGTAACAATCATCGGAATGATTTCTTGGCTCCCTCCATATCATAGGAACAGCAAATCTAAAGGCTTTTTTCCCCTTTTTGGACCATTTTCTCAGATCTTCAACACACACATAACATACCCTATGCAGCTCCCAAGATTTATCTTAATCGCCAAGTTTAGATGCAAAGTATGATCGATAATGCTTTTTCAAAAAACCTGTAATGTTTCTTTGGTGTTTTTTTAATCACAAATTCACCACAAATATAACAAAAATATTCAGCACATTTTTTACAACCATGATTAGACATTGTACTAAGCACATGTACAGGGAACAGGAAAGTGAGGTTAGGCTGACAGTAAACAAAACACCATCTGTTAACACAAAAATAGAACCGACCTTTACTTGGCAAAAAATGTTGTTCAGCAGTGCTACCAACGTCATCTACATTCATTACACCTCCTTTTTAAATTATTTGAACTATATAAAAGCTGTTAAATTCTTTAAAAAATCGCTTAATTTAATAAATTTAACTGTAAAATGTGAAGAAATGGTGGGTGATACATTTTTTAAGTATCATAATTGGATTTCCCACCCTAAAAAGCATAAGAATAAGGTATTTTCAGCAAAAACGTTTTTCTATCGTTGGCCTGTGTAATACATACAATATTTCTGGAATTGTAATCATATGTTTATCTGTCCATGTGCATCACACCCATTTAGTTCTATCTCATTTGAATAATTCCTTCGTGTGTCTGTTTTTTGTCTTATACTGTATTTGTAGAGAAACTTACCGTCTACTCATTCCATCAGATGAAGTATCATATATAGCTTACTACAGACTTTATCAATGTGACTGGTGAGCCAGGCTAAAAAGAGTTTTTGGAAGTCAATAATGCAAACATAGTTCACAAAAATTTTCGATATTTTAGGTAATTCAGATACTTTATCGTATTTGGCATTTATATCAGTGCTTAGTATTTAATTATTCTTGTGACATCACCAGATCACAACTTAAAACTGCATCACATGTAACTCGCCGCCGAGCAGGGGCACGGGAAGCAGATGATACTCTCGGATTTCATCGATGTATGTCATGTGCAATTGTATGAGCATGATAGGATCCCTGGAATGGCCTTGGATATAAGAAAGTGCTAATGCTGACTTCAGGAGCCTTGAAGCTGGAGTGCAGATATAAAATGACCCCGAAGGTCATTTGAAGGTTATCTCGCTTGCTCACTGAACCGCTGTTGTTTAGGATAGTTTTAAAATGTAGTAATTTAAATCAGTTCAGAGTATAACCGATTTTTATTTGCTCTAGTTATTCGACACAATGCACAAGTGGTTAAGAGAGAGTAAAGTTTTAAAAAACTATGGAGTCAGTTCCTAAAAAAGACTTTCACACTGTGGAAGACTGCATGGCAGAAGCATATCAAGTTATCACTATCGGGGCTGTTGAATAATTTGTCGTTAGAGAGACAAAATCACGAACTTCAATCAAGTTGCATGCCAGAATAAGAAAGTAACAAGCTTCTCGGAGTATGGATCATGCTATCATAGATTGTGATCTGTACATTTCTCCAAAATTAGGAAACCGTGTGCCCATGAGCACCAGACTGTGGGCGGAAAACCAATCGTGTGGTGACAATAACATGAATGGCAAGTAACCTACTTCTCCCTCTTCAATACTCTACTTTCAAACAACCAAATGTGAAGGGCATAGCTTAATGCTCTTTCGAATGTGGTGGAAGAGAATATAGCTTGCGTCATGAAAAAAACTGTGAAACACCGCAGAAAGTCCCACTCTTTGTTTAAAAAATGCTCATTAAAAAAAAAGCCGGCCGGTGTGGCCGAGCGGCTGTAGGCGCTTCAGTCTGGAACCGCACGACCGCTACGGTCGCAGGTTAGAATCCTGCCTCGGGCGTGGATGTGTGTGATGTCCTTAGGTTAATTAGGTTAAGTAGTTCTAAGTTCTAGGGGACTGATGACCTCAGATGTTAAGTCTCACAGTGCTCAGCGACATTTGAACCATTTGAATCACATTAAAAAATATGCCAAGCACACTGGTTCAATTCTATTGTATGACGAAAATTTTGAAGTAAAAGCAACAGTCTTCCTCACCGGCTGGTGGGCGATGCAGCGTCGGGGTCTTTTATGTCTGTGCAGAAAAGTAAAAAATTATATTCTCAACTATTAGGGGACAGCAGCAGCGCCAGAGCCTCTCCTGCCGTCATCCAGGTCAGGTGCCAGCTCCACGTACAAATGCATGAAGCCGATCACAGCCTGTCTTCTGTGATAACTGCGGCCATCTGTAACGACCTCGTTGTGGATGGGACGTTAAATACTAATCTCCTCCTCAATAACAGCCTGTCTCGCTGTGAAGGCTCGCCTCTCCTAATGTCAGTCACTGACAGCCTTCTGCTGACTATAGATTCTCAGACCACACCATGAGTGGGCTTTCACAGAACGTAAAACAAAATGCCTTCCGCTCAAGCCAATATGACCAGTATTTTCGATAAGATAACCACAAAATAGTAGTAGAAAATGAAGCAATACTGCCTAAGGAAATGTGACAGTAATTTAGCAACATACTTATAGTCTTACAGTTAGCATGACTGATAAGTTAAATTTTATTGAACTGACATTCTTCAGTTAATTGTATTTCTTACACATGACATTAATGAAAACTGACGTCTCTAGCTGGAATGTATAAAGATTCATCGCCAAATAAATTAGCTTTCGAAAATGTGGCTAGCAATGTAGCATGTACCATATTTTAATATCTTGTGTTATAATACTTCCCAACGAAATTTTTTGATGCACAGTGTGTTGTATCCTAATAACTGTTACTATTTCTCTTACCATCACTGCTTGCTGTCTACTTCTTCGCAGGCGATTGCTCTCGCCGATACGGACCTGGCTGCTGGCACCTTTGTGAACATCACCGGATGGGGATATACAGACATAATAGGCCCCACGTCAGAGAAGCTGCTGGCAGTCAGCACGGTCATCATCGAGCAATCCGCCTGCAACGCCACGTAGGGGCGACATCACGGACAACATGTTCTGCACGCGCTGTGAGGGCGAGGGCCCATGCACCGGAGACGGCGGTGAAGCGGTGGCGAGGGCCCATGCACCGGAGACGGCGGTGAAGCGGTGGTCAAGGACAAGGTCCAGTACGGCGTCTTCTCCCGCACCCTGTGTGCTGCTAACCAAATTTCCGAAGTCCACACCAGTGTCGCTGCTCTGCGATCCTGGATCAATGAGGCAACGGGTGTGTAGTTATTTCCGTTACTTGCACTCGAAGCAGAGGACAATGTAAAATTTGGAGAAAAAAATGTTGTTTCAGAGTTGTGTTAAAAATGAGTGTATATTGAAATTATTATTGTGAGTATATCAAAAAATCTTTTAATCACGTTTTCCATCATTACAATGGAATTTTAACTTACAAAAGTTCTTAAAATGTAAAATAAAACAAATTATTAAATGTAAAGCACAATGAAAAGTGTTTGCAGCACTTGTTTCGTTCCCTCTCAATACTATGTAAACAAACACACACACACACACACACACACACACACACACACACACACACAAAGTGAGACACAGATGGCAGAGAAAGATAAGGAGAGACTGAGACAGAGACAGGTATTCAGACACACATACAGAAAGAAATAGAGGGAGAGAGAGAGAGAGAGAAAGAGAGAGAGAGAAACAGAGGGCTCATGCTAACAAGTATCCAGTTTCCAGGTTCGAATCCTGCCTCGGGCATGGATGTGTGTGATGTCCTTAGGTTAGTTAGGTTTAAGTTGTTCTAAGTTCTAGGGGACTGATGACCACAGCAGTTGAGTCCCATAGTGCTCAGAGCCATTTGAACCATTTGAACCCACAAAAACACGATGAAAGGAATGGGGGAAGGGTATTTCTAGTAGGGTGCGGAAGATTTTTTTAATAATTTTTTATAGTTTATTTTAATTTTTATTTTCATTTTTTTCATTTTTTTATTTATATAGATATCAATGTGCGAACAGTCATAGTTAATCAAGCCTGGAAAACTAAAACAGAATGAAGACACCATCGAAGATAGTAAACATAAATAACATGAAAATAAAGCCACCACTTCGTAGTTAGGCTTCCCAGCGACTGCGCCCACTGATAAGGATTGTTCAATATATGATCGTTTGCAGTTCGTTCTGACCTCATCTACCACTGCCTGGAACATTCCAGCTACACGGCGGGCTGTGAAAGGCACTCCAGAGGTAGTTTGCGAAGCATTGTCGATATCGGGTATGTCCGGAAATAGCATGATGTCTTTCTTGCAAATAGAGCCAGAAGTAAGTTCTTGTGTCCGTCACGACAGAGGTAATGGACCGCATGTCCACGTGTCCAGGTGACAGAGTTGGTTCGAGTCGTAGGGTAAAATGTCTCATCCGGAAACAATAACTTGCGTGCAGATATATGCTCCGGCCTAACTCGCAAGAGATAAGCCAGCATCTGCCGCACAAGGTGCCAAACCGGTTCCGCCTCTCCACAGCTGAGGCGGTGCTCGTCAGAATCTACTGTATTGCAACCCACACAATTGGGAGATTCTGCCATGTGGATATTGTAGAGACGTTCTTGCGTCACCAGCTTCCCATTAACGACTACGTACCATTGGGAAACAACATCGGAATCAAGCATGGCATCGTGTACAGTCTTCCACACCAAGCGCCACCGTACTTCAGGATGTTGTAGTTCGACCACATTTTGGGGCGGCGTTGCAGCATAGGCGTCGAATTGTGGCCATTCGCGGTGTCGTAAGCGCTACACTGCAATAGCGTTGTTCTAAATAGAAACGTCCTATATAAAAGAGGGGCGCTGGAATGTCCTGTAATGGCACTGGCGCTCTTAGTGAAGCAGGTCGTAGCGCCGTCAGAAGCAGACTCGTGAGGCTCGTAGGACAACGGCGCAGCAGACATAAATGTGAGCTAACATAGAGGGCAATGGCCCCATCATGGACGTTAACTAGGCCGAGACCACCTTTTTCCTTAGGGACGGTAAGAGATACGTATCTGATCTTCAGTAACATACCAGCGGTGGCGAAGTATCCCAGCGCTGCCATAATGCTACGAGCCAAGGGTTTCGGGATGGGTAGCGTTTGGGCGCCATGCGATATGCGGGACGCAAGGTATACATTGGCATAATACGCCCGCTGTACGATGTTGAGGGATCGCAAGCGCTGATTTGCAATTCCGGCCCTAATTTGGTTAAGAAGGCGTCGATAATTGAGCGTCGCCGCGCGTCGCATGTCGTTCATGAAATCTAAGCCCAAGCAGCGTACAGTATCACTGAAGCGTAAGGGGGCAATGTGTTCCTGCGGTAGCCCAATCCCGATGCTCAAGGCGACGGACTTGTCAACGTTGATTTGGCTACCAGGAGCTGTACCGCAGGTTGCAATCCAGTCCAAAGCCGCGGCCATGTCGTCAGCTCCACGTATGACGATCATCAAATCATCCGCATATGCGGTGCAACTATAGATGGAGCCGCCGAAATGTATCCCAGTGAGCCTGTCTCGGAGACCACACAAGAAAGGTTCTAAGGCCAATGCAAATAACAAAGTTGATAATGGACATCCCTGTCGTACTGATCGGCGGATCGGCTTGGGTGCCGTCAGTCTTCCATTAACAAGAACTCGAAGTAGCACCATGTAGAAGGCGTGTCAACACTGTGATAAAGGGGTCGGGGTATTCCATGCGCCGTAGAACGGCCCTGTGGAAAGTGTGGCCCACACGGTCAAAAGCCTGGCTAAAGTCGATAGACGCCAGGGCTGCCGGCAAACGTCTCACCCGTGCAAGGGAGATGAGATCTCTGTAACGACATAACGCAGTCCTGATGTTGTTGGGTCCCCTCGAGGACGTCTGATCGCCGGACAGGACGTGCAGTAGTGTGCCGCGAATACGTTCTGATAGCAGCCTCGAAAAGATCTTGAAGTCGCTGTTCAATAACGTTAAGGGGCGATAATCGCGGACATGATTCCGTCCCTTCGACTTATGGATGGGGACAATCAGACCTTCCAAGAATGGTGCAGGCGATGTTATACCCGGGGACATCAATTCCTGGCAAATTTAAATCAAACACGGTAGCAACAGTCGTTTAAAGGCTCGATAGAACTCTAATGGTAATCCATCGATTCCTGGTGATTTATGGGGAGCACCTTTACCAATGGCGTCGAGCACTTCCTCTGCTGTCACTTCTCCCAGTAAAGTCGTGACCATGTCTGGCGGAACTGTACCGTGGACATGTGCTGAAACGGTGTCTACCGTCGCCATATCAGGGAGCACTGCTGAATAAAGTTGAGCGTAATGCCCATAGAAAGCTTCTGCTATATCTGCTTGTTCTACCACGTGTCGACCGTCGTCCGTTATCATGTCGGTTACCATTGCCCTACGGCGCCTCCTGCGTTCTAGGAGCACGTGGTGCATAGATGGCCTTTCTGATTGTATCATGTCTGGAGCACGCGACCGTATAACAGCGCCTTGTAAATGATGGCGTGCTAAGGAGATGAGCTGCGCTTTCGCGCGATTGACTATGATCTGCCGGTCAGGTGAGGGCTCCATAGCAAGACATTCCCGTAGGACGGTGTAATAAAAGTTTTCCGTGATCCTCCTCCATGCTGCTGCTTCCTGGCCGTAAGCCATGAAGGTGCGCCTAAGAGCAGGCTTCGCACATTCAATCCACCAACGAGGGTCGATCGGTAACGACCACGACGCTGTAAGGACGCTTTCCACGACTCTTCGACTGCACCTTTACATGCCGGCTCGTCCAGATGGGCGACGTTCAGTTTCCAGTGGGGCCTACTGCGCCACACATGTGCAGGTCGGAGGGCAATGGTGCAAATATAGGATGTGTGGTCGGTGAATGCAGTGGGCCAGAGCTCTGCTCCTCTCGTCGCCGTCGAAAGGGTGCTTGTGACATAAATCCTGTCTATCCGACTTGATGAATGACTTATATAATGGGTGTAACCAGGAGCTGGGCCGTGGATGTGGCGCCACGTGTCGATCAGGTGGAGATCACGCACTAGCATTTCCAATTCCACACACTGGACGTGATGTGGCTGCTGATCAGACGGAGATAATGTACAGTTAAAATCTCCTCCGATCACCATGTCGTCTATGTGACCCATAAATAGAGGCGTAATACCTTCCGAAAAAAAGCGGGCCCGATCTCTCCGTCTCCCTGATCCTGAAGGGGCAGATACATTGATGAGTCGTACACCGTTGACAGTTACTGCCATGGCTCTTGCACTTAGTAAGTACATTACGTCCGTGGCCGCCAAGCCGTCCCGTAGCAGGATAGCCACACCACAATCGGTAGAAGAGGTGTGGGAGATGTGGGCGGTATATCCGTAGAAGTCAGGGAAACTAGCGACACATACTTCCTGCAAGAGGGCCACGTCGATGTCCGCCGCATCGAGCATGCGTTGTAGCATTGTCAGTTTGTGTGGTGCCCTTATCACGTTGATATTGATTGTGGCAAGGCGAAAGGTGTGCTGCCTAGCCTCTTCTCCTAGGGTAGACGCCATGGCAATCGAAGATAACCGCAAGAGATGCCGGACCCACCGAACCCGTTACAAATTATGAGTCTTTCACGCTAGGAGTGGCATCCCCAATGCCATCCCCTCCCCTGTCACCCGTCCCCTCTCCAGGAAGTTCCTCAACATCGTCCGACCACAGTGGGTGCAACATGATGCTGTGTAGCTGTTCGGCACCTAAATCTCTCTCACGCACGTCGTCTTTGGTAGAGGTAGACGGAGCGCCATCCATCGACGCGACCTGCTGCATCTGTGGTGCAAGAAGTAACTGGGCACTCGTAGTATGGGCAAGTGAACCGTCTACACCACTTAGATCCTCAGCAGGCGCAGCATCCATGCCGTCTGACGAGATATCACCTTCTTGACCGGCCGTGTGTTGGAGGCAATCGTCAGAAGGGGCCCGCCGACGTCGCTTGCGTCGTCGAGGCGAACGTTGCTTTCGAACGTGGACATTCGTATCCGAATGTGGGAGGCAATCCAGCGTATCACCTTCCGCTAGGAAAGCCGCGGTCGGGACAATGTTCGCGTCTAGGTTCATCTCGTTCTGATTGTTATGTTGCGTCTGGATTCAGTGGGACTGTTGGTGCTGTTGTTGCTGCGGAGGAGGCGACATATGGGTTGGCATCTGGGGTCGTTCCACTTCCTCCCTTGGTCCTTCTGACGTCGATGGATGTGCCCGATCGCCCGTGTCGTCCTCAACTATGGTGCGCATCGTCGTCTGAGCGTACGTGAGGGGCAGGATTGTCGTCCCCGTCGGGGAAACGGAGTCTCCCACTCGTGTCTGCGTAATTCTACGTTTTAAGCAGCTCGATCGAACATGGCCTTCCTGCCCACATCCGAAACAAGTACGCGGTTGACCGTCGTACATTATGATTGCACGACAGCCACCGATGTTCAAATAGGACGGCATATGTTTCTTGAGCTCAAGTTTAACTTGGCGCACACCATTGTAGACCTCATACGTCGAGAAAGTTTGCCACTTTTCTGCAACGTGACTGATGACATTGCCATATGGTCGGAAGGCGTCCTTGACAACTTCCTTCTGGGACCTCGAAGGGGAGCTCAAAAACCCTTACAGTCCTTAGGCCCATGCCTGCATGATCCACCGTCACTGCACCGATATGCCCGTCAGAATGTCTGAATCTGAGTGAGTTCGAGTAGTTAGACACCACAGTGGCGCAGACCTCTGCACTGGTCATTTTAACATAAACCACGCTCGCCGTTATAGAAAAATGTATTCCGACGACAGTCGCCGGATCTAAACGTAGATCATCGCGTATGAACTGTTCTATTTCATAGGCTCGAGGACGCGCGTGACCTGGTTGGAAAGTAATTTTGATCGTATCGTGGTGCCATGTGTGTGCCACAGTCGCACTGAACTTGGAACAAATATAACTCGCGCCGCTAGAAGGTAAACACAAGCAAGCGCTCACGGTCGCGCACGGCGGGGCGCAGCGGACGTCCTCGCCCCACCGCAGCCGAAAGCAGACTGGTCGGGGCAAGTGCTCTACCAACTGAGCTACCCAAGCACGACTCACGCCCCGTCCTCACAGCTTCACTTCTGCCAGTACCTCGTCTCCTACCTTCCAAACTTTACAAAAGCTCTCCTGCGAACCTTGCAGAACTAGCACTCCAGAAAGAAAGGATATTGCGGAGACATGGCTTAGCCACAGCCTGGGGGATGTTTCCAGAATGAGATTTTCACTCTGCAGCGGAGTGTACGCTGATATGAAACTTCCTGGCAGATTAAAACTGTGTGCCGGACCGAGACTCGAACTCGGGACCTTTGCCTTTCGCGGGCAAGTGCTCTACCAGCTGAGCTACCCAAGCAAACTGTGGTGAACTGTGAGCACAAAGGCAAAATATTTACTCAATGTGTTGTAGCTTCTTACACCTGCAGAAAAACTGAGTATCGCTGCGTTGTTCTGTATGATTACTATTGTGCTGGAGCACATTGCTTCTCCCGTAGAAAGAAGAAACTAATATTGTATCATTTTAACAACGAACAGAATTTTTTCCACCTTCAAATATTTTGCTCTAACCATCTTTACATTAGACAACTGATCCTTTTCCTTCGTGGTTTTTGCATTTGGTTCAGCTCTGTATCCGATGTCCCGCTCTCTTGCACTATCGTTAAGAGTTCTTTCAACAGTACTAGCAGACATGACTCTGTCAGCCGCATGGGTTCACCCCTTTCGGCTTTTAGAAATCGTGGTTTAGAAAGGATTCTGGAAGTCAAATGAAACCAAACTGTCAAGAGGTGCTATGTTGCAATGAGACATAATTCTGATACGAAAGGTAGGGTACTTTGAGTTAAACTTGTCAACTCGGATGCCGTTCAGGAAAGAGCAAGAAAGCAGAAGAAAATGTCAAATAAAATCGCCTGTAGCCCTTGCGAGCGAATCACATGGGTATTTACGTGAAGTGCTTCAGGGAAACCGTGGAAAACCCAAAGCAATACAGGCATAGGAGATCTTCATTGCTGTCCCTTTCGAATTAAAGACTTGTGTACGTTTCCATCTGTTCCTGAAACTCTTTTGAGATTCAATGTAAAGATGAAAAGTTACAAGTCTGTAGTTTACTTTCCCATTGCGTAGCAGCAAATGTGAAACCTATCTCATCCACCTTAATTGTGATATAATGGTATGCCCCAAGGTAAACAGTTCTTAAGCGATAACATACTCCGTTCTGTTTGATTTATATTTCCCATTGTTTTTGCGTATCCTCATTCTGCAAACATAAGATAGGCAGTGATCACGTCTCGTCTTGTGGTATCTATTTTGGCTTTCCTTAAGTACTTCCGAAGACTATGTGCCCTACATAAATGAATATAGACACTAGGGGTGAATTTTAACTTGGGTATTACAAAGTTCTTATTTTCAAAAGTGTTATTCGATTTTACAAAGGTATACCTTTTACATATATGCACGTACAACTTTGAAGTACTTTTAACATTTACGTTTAAGATCAAAGTTTTCATTTACTTTTCACAAACGTCCGATACGTCATTCACGGAACACACTACAAACAGACAACGATTGTTGAACCAGTCCCATTATTTTGCAGTGGTGTCTGGTGTTGCGGCTTTCTCTGCTGGTATTATGTGGTGCGGCATCTCACCCAAAGTCACACAAAGTGAGATCAGGCGACCTCGGAGCACACTGCTCCCCACCTTCTGGCCAATCCATCGTTGAGGCCGCTCACTGTTACGAATTGTCTTTAAATGAAGCTGACAGTGCAGTAGTGTTCCGTCGTTGTAAAAATGAAGTGCTCGGCAAGTCGCCGTTATTGTGGAAGCATCCATTTTCGAGATAGCCAGTAATGATAATGCAAAAAAAGAATGGCCAATGAATCAATTGTCGGGAACAGGCGCAAAACAATCAGAGTTATTGGAGATACTCTCTCGTGCTCGTCTATTATGTGTGGCTTACGTTCTTCGTGTTCTTACTCTTTTCCACTTAAATCTAACATAGACTTGTCACTGATCATCAAACGTGAAGCTAAATTGTTATTACTTCTCCACGTCTAGAAGAAATACACAAAAATTCATACAATACGTTGTTTTTTACTTTTATATAGTTCTGAAGGGCTTGTATCCTGTATAGTTTGAAACAGAAACATCACTGTAAAATACACTATATAGACACACGACGAATGGCTAGCCCCCCAGGTGGTGGTGTGACGAGTAGACTTCTGCGAATTAGGAGCAAAACTCTACATCTCGAACGCGCACAACGCGGCGACATGTGATTTTCCTTTAAGGGGTAGAACTTTAAAAAAATCAATTTTCTTTTTATTGGCTTAAAAGACGATTTGAAATACGAGGCAAAAACTCTAATCCCTGGAGAAAAAAAAAATTGTTCTATGGATTTCCAGTCTCCCACTCTAGCGCCTTGGATGACCGGAAACGGCCTACCTGCATCATCTCGATACCCCCTGTACCGTCTGGGTATAGTTACAAGTATTTTAAAACAATACGACGTTAGCCTTGCGCCAACAAGCATCAGTCCGTACGAAAAAGACAGCTCATTGGCTTCGAATCTTGATTTTTGTTGAATGTATTGACATTTGGTAATTTATTTGTGATCTTATAAAATGGCTCTGAGCACTATGGGACTTAACGTCTGAGGTCATCAGTCCCCTAGAACTCAGAACTACTTAAACCTAACCAACCTAAAGACATCACACACATCCATGCCCGAGGCAGGATTCGAACCTGCGACCGTAGCGGTCGCGCGGTTCCAGACTGAAGCGCCTAGAACCGCTCGGCTACAACGGCCGGCTGTGATCTTATAGCATACAGTTTTGTATGAAGTGGTAAGAATGCGTTCTCAGGTAGAAAAGGTACGAAAACATCGTATCCAACTCTGCGTCGAAGAAGCAAGTCATCAAGGCGTCCAAAGAATAGATATGAGGCTCTCAGCTTGAGTTCGGAAGGAATTAGTGAATCTACCTAAGAAACTGAAAGACAATGACAAGGATTTTGATGTCAATTAGAGAATGAGCTATAGGATTATAAATTTTCTTGGCGTTGCTGTGTTATTTCTCAACACGTGAAATTCAAACGTGCAATGCAGACATCACGTTGCAAGACCGAAGTCCTCGAGCCTTAGGTTTCACGATATTATTCCTTGCCCAAACTGCCCAAAAATTGTTTTACGGAGCAGTAAGTGTATATGGAACGCATATGAAATCAACTGTGTAATAGTCCTAGCAATGTGTATGCTTGGAATAGAGCTAAACGGAATTATAAAGTTTTGTGTATTCGTGGAATTACAACGGCCGATATTTCACTCGTTGTATGATAAACTAGTGGATATGATTTGGCCCACAACGGCAACAGTACGACAGGCCGGTCCTGGGATAGCAGTTAATGGTAAGCCTTTTTTAAAAGTCGAATTTTTTTCATTTTTTTCATGTCTATAACACATTTCGAAACTTTGAAAACGTTTTTCTCGGAATAAGATTTTTCAAAACGGCGCATAGCGTAACTCCAACAATATTCAATCTTTTTATTTGAAAATTTAAGCAGAAATTTAAAATAACGTTTCAAAGTGAACCATTTAGAGGATTTTCGAATAGTTAACGTAAGCAATATTTATTAACAAATGACTATCGTTATATGTTGAAAACTGAACGACCTTACTCAAACACTCGCCAACTACACGTAAATAAATATTTCCAAAATCCCCTAAGTGTTTCACTAGCTGCACTCATGTATATTACATAGATTTTTTTTTCTTTCTTCCAGATTGAAATTGGCACTAATTATAGTGCGTGCCGCAACCCGCCTCAAATTCAGTATGCCCCGGAAGAATTGCTGCAGTGTCGTCATTGTGTAATATTTTCCGCCCAAAAATTTTTTTTAAATATATTTAAGTATATGCTCAATAACTACCCCAAATACTATTCCTTTATCACCTTTCCTTCCACCCAAAAAACATTGTCACTGGTGTTACTCTTAAATAAACAACCATTGTCTAGAAACCTGGTGCAACCAGCGAAGCTGGAGGAGGTGCAGTGCCGTATTCCGCACGGTTGCAACGCATTTGCACCTGTTGTAACAAAGAACGCAAAACGCAGTTTGTAGCTGCATTGTCGGCACCTCTACACAACGCACATAGGGTAATGAGCGATCGATCGCCAGGCTGACCTCTAGCCTTAGAAGATATAATCATGTGAAATCGAATGAGTCTTTGTGAAAGATCCACTACTTTTCAGCAGAAAATACATTTTCTGACATGGCTAGTGCTATCTGGCTGTCATTGCAGGCAACTAGACATTTTCCTCCATGGAAAGAACCGTGGTGATGACTTGGCCTGGACGAGTCAGTGATTAGGACACTGTTTTGTCACACGGAGAGGGATGGTGCTCTGGTAGGACGCTGGGCATGTATTTGGGAGGACGGGGGTTGAAATCTACATCCAGCTAACGATACTCAGGTTTTCTGTGATTGCTCTAAAGCATTTCAGGCAAATGTCGGGACGATTCGATAGATCGGGCACACCGCCTTCATTCCTCACCCTTCCCAAATACCAGCTCCTCTTCAAATGGTTCAAATGGCTCTGAGCACTATGGGACTTAACTTCTGAGGTCATCAGTCCCCTAGAACTTGGAACTACTTAAACCTAACTAACCTAAGGACATCACACACATCCATGCCCGAGGCAGGATTCGAACTTGCGACCGTAGCGGTCGCGCGGTTTCAGATTGTAGCGCCTAGAACCGCTCGGCCACTTCTGCCGGCAGCTTCTCTTCATCCGTAATGATCTCACCATCAACAGGTTATTAAATTCTAATCTTTCTCCCTTGTTTTTGCGCCTTTAATCAGCGTTCAGCGAGATTTGCAGTAACTGCTTTGTCTTAATAAGCTTCATCATTGGTATTAATTTGAAGGGAATACGATTTTCATACACGTGGTTTCATAATGTTTAGTAAGGAAATGTTAACTTCTAGAGGACTAACTTCTTGTAGAATTAAAATTAATAATTGATTCTTTCTTCGCTACTTGGAGAAACAAAGTTATAATTATAAATGCAAAGCACTCTATTTTGTATGTCCTACAGTGTTAATTTATTTTGTTAAGCGCCTATGGGATTATAAGACCACGAACAGACTTGAACTAACTTCGTCGTCAAAGATGGTACAATATTCCTCAACAATACCGAAAAAAATATTATGCATTCAAGTGTCAGAAATAAAATAACACGTAATTGTTTTATTTGTCCATAATCTCATAATGAAACGCGCACCCATCGAAGCGTAAGATAAGAAGAGAATAGATGCTACAACAAGAGTAAAAACGGCATATGCTATTTATGTAAGTGAATAAAATTTAGATACAGACATCGATATATAGAAAACTGTCAAGCGTTAAACAGCAGAAGTTTGTTGAGGGAAGAAGCTCCTTCCCCTTAACCACTCTTGTTTGTCCTGTCTCGTAATGCACACATAGTTATAAGTAACTGGCACTTCTTGTACTTCATATTGTTCTGAATAGTAACTTCGCTTATTTATCGAAAGTCTCTACAGTTAATGCAGTCACCTACACGTTCCTCCTTTTATGCTGTGTATTTTCTGTTTGAGAGACGGTTTGTCAGGAAGTATAACGTACATTGTTCGAAAGCAATCCGACCGACCGCGGATCGTGTCTTGCTGTTTAAGTATTGTTTTCCGAACAGAACCAGCATCTTTAAATACGAAGTCCGATTCGGTTTTGCTAGCACTATCTAAGGTGGAAATTAAAGTAAGATTTTTCATGACCAGGCCTAACTCACCAGTCAGTAGGCGTCAGCGATTTTATTTTTCTCGCAGGAATTCATATTAATACTCATTCGTATATTCAGGTGTTTGGATGAAAATCCAACGCGTCATGCTATCGCTTTTGTGATGCGCTCTTACGACAGCAAACCTTTAGTTCATGAACTGTATACTCAGGTGAGCCTCTCGCTCACGGTTGCGCGGCGGCGGTGGTTGCCCCCTGTCCCGAAATCGTTCCATTGACACTTTCCCGATCGGCGTTTCAATAAAACTGCTGAGCATCCCTACACGCATTCCAGTTCCCTGATTCGCGTTAGCGTTCTTCCGTACTCTCCTCACACCCGGCATAGAATCGGACTCTCCACCTTCGTCGTATTCCGAGAGCGAATAAGAATGAGGTGTTTCGATTGACGAGGGCTTACGTCGATCTGTGCAATCGAAGAGCGACTTCCGTGTGGGCAGCTCGCAGGACCGCACCCTTTAAAGAGCCTACAAGCTAATCCGGAATTCGGGGACATGGAACTCGGTGTAACTCAACAAGGAAACTAAGGATAAAGTGATGCTCCCAATGACCAAAATGCAATGGAAGTCTCCTCCTGGCACTACTGCATCGAGTTGCTCTAATGCAAGGCCTGTTATTACTGTACGCGGCCTACGCAACTCTACTAATCAGCTGCCTGCGATCTCACGATCCCGAGTCTATCTTCTCAACACTGCTATTTTTCAGGCAGTATCTCAGATATTCTAAGTCCGCAGCCTGCCGACGATAGACACAGGGGTAGAGCCAAAGACGACTGCTTGACTGTGTAGGGAAGCAGCCTACTCACGCCGTATAAAATTCAAATCAGTCTTTCCATTGTGTGCCAGCCTAGTCCGCTGTAACTAGCTCTGACGTCATAAATGTTGCGCAATACTTTAAAAATCAAGTAAATAACCTGAAACGTTTCTAGCATGTTAGGAGTAATACTAAATCAATATGTGTTGAATGTCAGTTCAATAACTTTACCCATTTTCGAAATTTGGACGTTTTTCTGTAAAAATCATTGGCGCAACAGAAAAGAGCTAGAAACTTAAAAATTTATATTTAGAGTCCTTTTTCATAAGAATTTAGTAGAAACAGTACTCTGGATCTCACAAATTAAAATTTTAGTTGAAATTCATGATTTTCGGGTTTTTGTCTTAAAAATTAAGGAAGCAAGATAGAGTAAGCAGGCGAATAAATAAGGCTAGGATGTTTAAATGTAAGTAGAAGGGAGATCCGCTATAATCATAAAGATGTGAGAAATTTCAACTGAATGACTATAAAACTATAGCGATAGCGCATCTCCAAAGGGCAAGTTCAGAGCTCGTCTACTGCGTGTAGCGTAATTAAATTAATTCTCTCGCCCAAAATATTTGACTTAGCCACGTCAGACTTTTATTATGATTATTTACCTGTGTGCTGATTGCACATTCAAATTGAGAGCTTCATCGGCCATCAGCAAAGGAAGCAATGATTTATTCAATAACTTAATGTGGTGCATTACTAGCCCAGCGGCTAGTCTGGAGAACGGGAGTGATCAGGCGTTCCCTTTTAGCCGTCCGCACCGCGGCTTTATATATAAGAACGCTGCGCGAGTGAGTAAGGCCCCAGTTCTCTCCAGACGCTGAATAGCACGCCACCTGTGCCGGGAGTCGCGTCGCGTCGGTATCATTGCTATAAACAGCCTCGGATGCCGTATTAAGTTACTCGGGATACGCGTAACCATGAAATCATTTTCGAGTGAAGAGTTAATTCTGGGATGACTTTAATGATCTATCTTCAGTTTGTGTATGTCGTATTTTCACGTGCCGTCGCGGGACAGACATTCTACCATTATTTAGCGTGGCGTTTGATGAACATTATCATCAAATTATGGCGAGCATTCACTTAAACATTTAATTTGGACAGTTATAGTAGCATCAGTGCATTAGACTCTGAACTGCTCTGGTAGTTGGATTGTGTGGATTCCTTTTTTTTTTTTTTTGAGCTGTGACTTTCAGAATATAGCGAACGTTTTTACTGGATCGTTTTTGATTATGAATCCCAGACAATCTCCTAATTCCTCAGAGCTATAAGCTGTAGCTATAAGTGTATTTCTCAGATGAAGTGGGCACTAGGAATTCTAATTACAGGCTTCGCGTTTTGCTAATCACTTTCTGGTTGCCAATATTGTAGTTAGACAGCCAGTGTTGAGAACGGCAAAAGACAGCATAAATAATAGGAACATTTATATAACAATTAATTCCACCCGCCGCCCCACATATGGTTAAACGGCAGGGAAATGCATAATTTCTACTACACAAAAAATATTATTAACAAGTCTAAATTCCACCAGCCGCCCCACAAATGGTGCATCGGCCGGGAAATGCATCTTTTCTACATTACATTCTATATTTAAATAACAACGAAAAATTGCATCCGCCGCCCCACAACTGCCTACGTCATTCTAGGGCCGGTCCCCTCTTTACAGCGTTCCTCAAGTTTCTGGAAGATTACCTCTGACGTACATAATGAGCCTGTGTGTGAACGTTACCATATTAGGTCAAATCGCGAGGCGCTTCCGCCTCAGCCACGCGCTCGGTACAGGATCCGAGTCACTCGCACACTGGCGCAATACGGCGACAGACTGAGGCTGTGTGAGCAAACGATTGCGCCAACACTTTCTCTGCCTTCCCAAGACATAACACAGCTACAACGTTAATATAATTCTGTCTTCCGCCTATAAAATCGGATTACACAACAATTGTTAGGAGGACAGAGTTAATTTGGATTATGATGCTTAGGTGTTTATTTTCGATAGTAATTGTTAGGAAACGGGCCAAGTAATGTCTAAGTGTGCTAAGACATCCATTCGTGAATCGAAAGTAGAAGCGGAAGGCACTTTAACGCTCACTCTCGTGGAGTATTAATAATAATTTATCATTTCCCAGTTCATCAGTTACACCTTTTACAACTCCTTACACGTCGCATTCTTTTGGTTCCAGCAATTTTCAGTGGAGGCCATTAGTTGCACTATTGTAGTTTGTGAAACCCCCACTCTGTTAACGAGAGATTAATTATGCTAACGTTGCGCACCTAGATCTCTGACCCAAGAAATGTACTAATTAAACTGTGTTAAAAGGGATTAACAAACATTAATTTTCGACCCACCAATTATTTAATTCCAAATTTGCACCTATTACACAAAAGGATGATTTAAATATGAAAGTAAATTCAAAGGTAAAACAAATCCCTGAATTTATTAACGGTAAATGATTTGTCTTTAAAAAGACTCAAATAATTCAGTATAAACTTACTCTTGACATGACAAACACTAATAATAAAACGAAGAAACCAGTACTGGAATGACCTGTGGTTGGCCAAGTCTAGAATAGGGGAATACGTGATGCTAAATTCAGGTTCGTAACAGGTTAAAAACTTACTGACCAAAATCCACGACTCGACAACAGTGATTGGTTATTATGCTCTGAATAGCTGTAAATTTGCAACTGTGCTTGTCCCAGTGGCAAGATGAAACAAACCGTGAAATTATGGAGCATTACTGAATTCATCGGGACTTCTACAGCCGGTGCTACTTGTAAATCTCACCATTCTTTAAGTGTGAATGTGTTGGCTGCGGAAGGTGCCAATGGTTCGCGAACGGAAGAGTGTCTGCTGACATCAAAACCCAAAGTCTCTTCCCTGGACTCAGAGCCCGAAGTATGTATCTGCACTAGATTCCGAACCCGACGAAATAGTGCAGAGAGCAGAGTGCGTCCTGCAAACGTTTTTCGCGCCTTAGTTCAGCAATTGTCAATCAAAAATGTTACCTCTAAAAGCATCTCAAAAAATTATATTGATGGAGCTGTACTACCAGCAAAGCATGGAAAGTGCGTAGACATCCAAACGAGTGTAGTGATGCCACACATTCAGAAATTTGGGTTTCAAAAACTACTTCATGATGTTTCAGCCCAGTCATTGAGGAGTGCCGAAGCTACGGAGCAGGCAGACGGTAGATTAGACAAACCATCAAAAGGTGTAAGTAGATTGTTTAGGTTTTTTATATTGGTAACGCCACGTGGCGCTCTGATGAAAATCACAGGCTGTGCTGTGTGCAGTCAGTGGTTGGTTGGCATTGTTGTAATACTCGCCATTGTAATGTTGAGCAGCTGGATGTTAACAGCGCGTAGCGTTGCGCAGTTGGAGGTGAGCCGCCAGCAGTGGTGGATGTGGGGAGAGAGATGGCGGAGTTTTGAAATTTGTAAGACTGGATGTCATGAACTGCTATATATATTATAACTATTAAGGTAAATACATTGTTTGTTCTCTATTAAAATCTTTCATTTGCTATCTATGCCCATCAGTAGTTAGTGCCTTCCGTAGTTTGAATCTTTTATTTAGCTGGCAGTAGTGGCGCTCGCTGTACTGCAGTAGTTCGAGTAACGAAGATTTTTGTGAGGTAAGTGATTTGTGAAAGGTATAGGTTAATGTTAGTCAGGGCCATTCTTTTGTAGGGATTATTGAAAGTCAGATTGCGTTGCGCTAAAAGTATTGTGTGTCACTTTAGTGAATGTTTGAATACGTTCAGTTTTGCTCAGCTGTTTGAAAAGCAAATAATGTAAGAGGTTTATCAGCACAGTAATTCAGAAATTGTTCAAAGGGGACGTTTCAAAGGCACCACTGTCTTATTCTTCTTACCTCAGTGCAGGAGTGTGGCACTGCATGGTTGGGCCAAGTGGCGACCTATTAGTGGAGATATAGCGTTACCATATCCAAGAAGGAGGACTTGGCACTTGCAGATGGCATGACAGTTAAAGCCCAAACTTGTATCGGCTGGATGCTGTAGCATCATGATGATGAAACACTTTGAACAATCTGAATTTTCCAGTCTTGTCAAATATTTTGAAGACATGTTGCACAAGAATCAATACCTGTCAATCCCATACAGCCCTTCAGAACTCGTCCGCATTTGCTTAATGAAATTGCCTGAACATTTAAGAAATATTATTTTGGCAAGACGTTGCAAAGACGACATTAAAGCTTTTCAGGGACTCTTACAAGAATTAGAAATTGACTCAGACAGTCGCGGGATGCGAAAACAGGAAAACTATCACTACAGGTCACATCCGTCACAATTCCGTGACGACAGAAACAATAACTGGACACGACAAGTCTATTCTTACAACGCAAATCGTGACCAAAACCGACACCACCCATATGACAACCACTGGCAGAGAAATAATAGTTACAGAAAAAGATCGCATTTACGTAGTAATGAATATGACAGAGATTACCATAGAAACAGACAATATGGGAACAAAAACAATTATTATCGAGGGAGACAGAATAACTTACGACACAACGGTCCACCACGCAGTTACTATTCCGGGAGAAATTCTCCACCACATGACCGACAAACAAGAAACTATGTAAACTACCGACAAAACGACAGACCTGAATTCCATCAGAACTGGCGAGCTTCAAACAGGGCAGGGCCTTCTCGTCAAGGTGAATTTGTAGAAGTTAGGTCTCCTAATCCCAATAACGACGCGTGCCAACAAAGGAACAGACAATGACTCGCACCGCAGGCAGCCGCGTGCGCCGGCTGGCTCAGAGAAAAATAACGTAGATGCTAATCTTGAGAAAAATTTTAGCATTCCTCACCGACGTATACCGCATGATAATTCCGTTCAAGTTGAACCTCTGCGTACTAGGAAGAGTAAAGGCTTACACCACATTTAACTTTGTCCTTGCCGTATAACTTTTCACTTTACATTGCTAGTATGCTTTCTCAGACTTAGAATCTGTTAACACGCAACAATGTTTGAAGTTAAATATCCAGTCAAGAACCAAGAGAACTTATTTAAACAGAAATTACAAATGCATTGTTATTGTGAACAGACGACACAGTGTTGTTGTGTGTGTACATTCTTGCTTGTTAGTTGCACGATTACGTAACGACTATAAGGCTCACATACTTAGAACATTTACCGGTACTGCTAATGAGATTTTAATGCAACATTTTGGTTTACTTGAAAATGCATTCTGGTTTTAAAGTACTTTCAGTGAGATACCAGATGACACAGTGGTTAGTTTATGTGACAGCTACACGATTTTATCACGACGCTACTAATGAGTGACAATTTGCAATGTTGCTTTTGCAGTGTTTCTGTTTTATATCTGCACAGTTTGCTGTATTATTCTGGAAAGTAAAACATGTTTTAGTAGTAACTTTTGTGGTATAGCTACAATGAGACTGCCCTTTCTGTAGCACAACAATACGTTACATTATAGTACTTTCTTCATCATGGCAATAAGCATAATAACTACGATATCTATACGCAAAGCATCTCACTTTTGTTTATGATGAGGTGAGTACATTGTCTTCAGCAGAACTTTGCTTACAGAGGACGATAACTATGACACTTCAACAGAATTATCTTACAACAAGACGCAAAATTTAGCGCTACAGGACACGCATTTGAGTGATTAATTTTGTACTTAAAACATTTATTTTTAAAGATTTTTGAATTACAATGATACAAAGGTTTTCCGTGATACATTTCATTCCATTGCTGTAATCTGTAACACCTGAGGCTATAATTACATTAATCCTCAGGGGGGTACACGCCTACTTTGCGTACCATGTGTTTGGCAAGCACAAGGAACCCTAGCTAATATGGTATTTGCTTATACAACTTTATACATCGGTACCATATTTCTCTAACACACAGATTACACAGCTATCTGATCATTTAACTGAGAGATAAACATTTTTTTTACTATATCAGTGACACATGTTTACACAATTACACAGTTAGGTAACTTCACACTTATGAAATTGTATTTTGTCTGTACTGTGTGAACTGTTCATATTTTTTTGGAACCATTGCGATACTATGAGAGCTTTGAATGATGTATTTGGTATGAGATCATGATTTTTAAAGTACGTTTGAGATAGATGACACTGTTGAAATGAGTAGAGAATTTTCTTGAAGTTTTGAAATTATTGCAGAAAGCGACGTTTTTGAGATTTGGCTGAGTTTTTATGATGTTATTATTATGATGACAATGTGTATTATGGTGTTGAGGTATGTTTATGATCAATAAGCTGATGCTATATGAGGAATTTGATTATGCTACGTATTTATTAAGATGAAATATTGAAGAAGTGTTGACGAATATGTATATGTGTAATAAGGTAAGGAATAATGAGTAGTGGTTAGGCACTCTGACTTGTGAAAAAGGATGTCGGAAACGAAGAATCGTACTTTAAGAGTTATGAAATGTGTGCAAATGCGTGAATGTATCACAATGCCGGCGAAAATTTTTTGGACACTGTTATATTCATAAGATTTTGTTTCTACACATTTGCAACGCAAATTCTCGACCCGTGAAATTTTGTATATGAGACTGCCACTGTAGTGCAAACTGGTGTTGCAAATATTTCGGTAAGGAAGTTAAGTGACCTTCACGTAATGTGTCATGGGCACGACGCATTACGTGGGCAGCTGCGTGACAGTCGCCTGGTAAAAAGCCATTAGTGTGTGCCTTTCAGAGGCACAGGTGGAGAAAAAAAAAGGGAGGCCATTATCCTCGCTATTGACATTCCTTTGTAGAAAGCATTGCAAATACGACCCGCTCAAACTTGAAAACATATGATTATACTGTGGAGCTCTTAATTTATGATATTTACTGAAATGCCTAATGAAACGATGAGAAACATTCATGGCTATTGTCTTGCTAGTTGAGAGAAATGCCATATGGCTTGCTTTATGTATTTATTAACTCATTTTGTTTAATATCTAGTTTCTAGTTGCACTTCAGTGTTGGTTAAAATAAAATTTTATAGATGTACTAATGTAAATATTTTCTGTCTACAGATCAAGTAAATGATAATTTTTTTCAAAAAAATGAGGGAGCACAAAAAGACATTTACCTTCACAGGAACTGCATTTATAATTTTCTTTTCAAGTACTTGGTAATTTATTTTGTAGAATAAGTTGTGGTGCACCACTTTAATTACATAGACATTCAGATGTGAGTATACATTTCCTTTATATGCATTGTTCTCTTTAGTGTACTATTTTTTTTGCTTGAGCGTTGTCATGTTTAGATATAAGTTATTACATTTGCTGCTGCTGTTTGCCAGGCATAGTGCTACTAAATTTCACTTTGTATTACTCTGTTAAGCTAGTTTTACTACTGATTTATTTTTCTTGTTGCTGCACATTGGCTCATATTAGTTGTAATGTTGCATTGCTTGGTAACTTAGATTTACTGTAGCTTGCTTTGCAAATTTCCATTTTTTTTGTCATTGCTGTTTGTGTTAATTGTTCTGTGCTGCTGCATTGCCTCGTCCCTTAGTTTAGCATCTGAGCTCAGTAGATTTAAGTTAGCTTAAGAGGGGGTTGACTATATAAGATAATGAGTTGCGATGAAATGCATTGAGAAGTCATACAAAAAAAGTACAGAAAGCAGGTATAGATAGGACTTTTTGGATATAATGAAGAACGAAGGGAGATCTCCGAGAAGTAAAGAAAGTTTTGTTTGCAAAATACTGCAGTAAAAGAAATCCTGTCCTTTCCATGTGTTATCCCACTATGTGTTTGTGTACTCTTGTATATTTGTGTTTTTCCTGTCTTTATGTGTTTAGCTGATGTTGTTCTGTTGTAGAATTTTTCTAATACTATGTTATTTACTTTGTAAAGATGTTTAGACACTATTTATTCTGTTTTGTTTTCATGCTCATGTGTGAAGTTGATGTTCCGAACGTTATTCTGATCTTTTATGTATTTACTTATTTCATAATTCCTGTAACACTGATGTATATGTTTATTTCTATTCTTTTGTAAAGTCTGTGTTGCTACAAATGTTATCTGTACTATTATGTTTTTAATGATGTATTTTGTACCGTTGTTATTGTATTCTTATGTTATAAAATTGTAATTGATACCAGTTCATCATATTATTAACTTGTAAGTTACATTTCACTGCACACGTTTCTGTTGGTCATAGTATATGGACAATATGTGAAAAAAAGAGGACTGTTAGTGCTCCCATGTGTGTTGATAATTCAGCAAGGGACTGGTTAATAGCATTGCTAGTTCTAAGTACAATTCCAAAAACTTTGTGTGTGCACAAGTGGTGGTTTATGGACTTGCTATATTCTCTGCAAGACTCTTCGATGGTGATTGTGCACCTGCACGGTCGCAACGGATGGCTGCTAGCTATCTCTACAAGGACTACAGTGGGTCTACACCTTTGATGACTCACCAACACCATTATTTCTACAAGGACTGCAGTGGGTCTGCACCTCTGGTGACCCACCAATACCATAATCTCTACTAGGACTACAGTGGGTCTGCTCTGTGATGACCTACCTACCAGTATTCTTCAAAACTTCGACTGACTCTGCTGTGGGTTTGCTCTGTTGTAGCCCATTACCTGTCTGCATGTCAAGAGTCAGCACTGTCTTTCCATTGGAAGGACAACACTACTTCTTCAAGATTGCATGGAAATCCACTACTTCCATATGCATTTTCTTTTACTGCTCAGACTTTGAGAAAAACACTGCAATTTTACTGTGATGAATGATCAGGACTGTCTTTATGGACTGTGAGAAAATTTTAGCTTTTGACCAACATTGTCTCGATAAGTGTGTGCATTTCATTTCTTTGTTATTGTAATTATGAAAAATTTTTTTTCAAATCTGTATTGGCCACTGCCCAAAACAACTTGTAAAATTTTTTGTGGGGAGCATGGGGGCTATGTAAGTAGGCTGTTTAGGTTTTTTATATTGGTAACGCCACGTAGCGCTCTGATGAAAATCACTGGCTATGCTGTGTGCAGACAGTGGCCGGTTGGCATTGTTGTAATACTCGCCATTGTAGTGTTGGGCAGCTGGATGTTAACAGCGAGTAGCGTTGCGCAGTTGGAGGTGAGCCACCAGCAGTGTGGATGTGGGGAGAGAGATGGCGGAGTTTTGAAATTTGTAAGACTGGATGTCATAAACTGCTATATATATTATGACTATTAAGGTAAATACATTGTTTGTTCTCTATTAAAATCTTTCATTTGCTATCTATGCCTATCAGTAGTTAGTGCCTTCCGTAGTTTGAATCTTTTATTTAGCTGGCAGTAGTGGCGCTCGCTGTACTGCAGTAGTTCGAGTAACGAAGATTTTTGTGAGGTAAGTGATTTGTGAAAGGTATAGGTTAATGTTAGTCAGGGCCATTCTTTTGTAGGGATTATTGAAAGTCAGATTGCGTTGCGCTAAAAGTATTGTGTGTCAATTTAGTGAATGTTTGAATACGTTCAGTTTTGCTCAGCTGTTTGAAAAGCAAATAATGTAAGAGGTTTATCAGCACAGTAATTCAGAAATTGTTCAAAGGGGACGTTTCAAAGGCACCACTGCCTTATTCTTCTTACCTCAGTGCAGGAGTGTGGCACTGCATGGTTGGGCCAAGTGGCGACCTATTAGTGGAGATATAGCGTTACCATATCCAAGAAGGAGGACTTGGCACTTGCAGATAGTACGACAGTTAAAGCCCAAACTTGTATCGGCTGGATGCTGTCCCATATTCGTTGGTGACCCACTTGTTGTGCTGACACGCTGTTTCAAGTTGCCTCAGGATCAACTAATCCGTGGCCTGGTGATACGGAAATTGCTTGATTCCATTACGCCTCTGCGTTGCTTTATTGGGTAGCTTGGTCTAGTTCACATCATGCACTAGAAACAGCCCCAATGCTGCTACTGGCATGTCGAATTTTTAGCGCTCGGCTGCTGTCTCCAACCGTTGTGACTGAACTGCCGGTTTCTGCGGTAGCGCACAAAATATAGTGGGCGCGCTATATTTCCTCCCCTCTGTGAAAGTCCCAGACCCCAGGTCTCTTACCCGAGACCAGTCGGCAACAGAACTCAGCGTACATGGACAGCAATGTAAAATATTTACAAGTTTTTACAAGGCAGCTTCAACCACCAACTTTAGAAGCTGTCAATTTGTTGTCTAGGTTTTCTTTTACATCTAGTAGACAACATTTCCTGATCTCGCTCTTAACAGACACACAGTTCTCATGCATTCGTTGCAACTGACAATTGCTTTTTTCACCTTATGTTTGGTCATGCCACAACGACATCTCATGTTCGTTTCTCGCTGGCCTCATGCCCCGGACGTAACAGAAATGCAAAGTGGAACTATCACGACTGCAGTGGGAATGAAGTTTCTCGCTTCGTTGGAGTACCAAGGCGGACACTCCAACGTTTCTACAGGCGATGACTTACACTATCACTGCACCCAGTAGCACTGCTTAACAATAGTTCTTGGTTATATGCTGTCGAGCAAATTCAAGTCTTAATTTCTTGTTCTTCTTTGTTTTTTTCCTGGTACCCTAGCCCCATAACCTGCAGTACTTAAATATATCGAAGAGGTCTTGGTGTGATTTCCCTCCAGAACTGATCATTAACACGTGCAGAAGCTGTCAATTTAGGATCTTTTTTGACTATTATTACCAACATGTTTCGTTCTCTTTGCATTAGCTTCAGTTGTCGACCTCTTCTTACGCTATTAATGAGAGCATTTCTGTCTCTGTAGCGCGACTTTATGGACTGCACAGTTGCCCAGCTTCTTTCAAATACATCACCTATTTCTGAAAATGATTTTCCCTTTTCATATTGATGGATAACTATGTGCCTTTCCTATATAGTTTCTTTTTTCCCTTTGCGGACCATATTGCTGTTGCACGGCGTTCACCACGTATCAGAAGCAACGTGCACGAGGTGACGCTGGCCACCGAAGGTGTTCCTCGCTGCAAACGGTTCGTTAGTCGTTTCTATGTTTACATTTCTAGTAGTGTGTGAATACTTCTTCCCTACTGTGTGAAGCCTGTCTGGTACAGAATTATTATTTACTTTTTGCAGTAGGCTAATTTAGTTAATACTTTTATGTACAGATTAGAAAGGAAATCACATACAATCAGTTTACCAAATAACATCTCTGGTTGTGATCTTTCGTATAATAAATAACGTTACTCTACATGAACAATACTTCTTTCCATGACTGTAAATTGTGAAAAGTAATGGCGCTACAACACTTTCTTGGGGAACGCCACAAGTTACTTTTACATCTGAAGATTTCTCTTCGTAGAGGATGGCGCGCTGTACTCTGTCTGCTAAGAACAGTCACACAGTTGGTAGCCAAGTGTTGTATTTTCATCTACATGTTCTGATGAGTGTACTGTTTACATCTTCTTCAAAGATGAAAAAAAATGGGTGTGAAATCTTACGGGACTTAACTGCTAAGGTCATCAGTCCCTAAGCTTACACACTACGTAACCTAAATTATCTTAAGGACAAACACACACACCAATGCCCGAGGGACCTCCGCCAGGACCAGCCGCACAGTCCATGACTGCAGCTCCCTAGACCGCTCGGCTAATCCCGCGCGGCTCTTCAAAGATAACTAAAATCTTGTTCACGTGGCTGCCCGTAAACGTTCCTGATCTGATGAGCATTCAGGCGCTCCACAGCACGTTTCCCAGTCCGTTAAATCCCGAAATGTTAACCCCAAACCTCATGTCACGGACTACTGGAACAACGAATGAAGACTAGCGATCAACATTGCCACAGTTTGACAGCTATACGGGATCTGATCCACAATGGATGACTTCAGACTGGTTTGGGGTACTTGAAGAAATTCCTAAACTCACTTCCTAGGGAACTGAGGCCATCCTCAAGCCTAGATATGATGTTAAAGGGTATTAGAATGATATCTGCAATGGGTGATTAACTTTCTGTCCCATTTGTATATAGAGGTATTTTATTATCACTAGAGAAGATACAGCGCGCGTGGTTGCTCGAGTGTGTATTTGTGCGATAAGTGGAATACATAAAAGCATATTTTTTTCGAAAGCTAGGACTATTTAGTGACATCATAATTTTTGATTTGTTTTAGGGGGGGGGGGGGGGGTAGGACGTCAAACGGGCCGACTTGGAGCAGGACAGGCATCATAGGACATTTTAATTTTCATTGTCTATACTTTTACAAATAAATTCATAAAACTTTGTCAGCATCACCAGGAAGGATTCAGGATTCACACTCATTGCAGTGGAAGTTCGAAAAGTAACAAAATACATTTTTTTTTACGTACGAAATTTCATCGTTTTTTCACTTACTAATGGCTGCATCTGTTGCTATAGGTACACTTTTCTTCATAAGTTAGAGAGATTCTTCGATGAATTTTGCACAGCATACATACCATACTCACAGGTGTATGAAACTCTAGAATTTAAACTTCATGTTTAGAAAAAACACAAATGTTATACTTAATTACCCCAATTTTTACCACAGTTTTTAATAGATTTGGAAAATTCCAGAGTTTCAGACACTTTTAAGTATGGTTTGTATTCTGTGGAAAATTCATAGAAGAGTCTCTCTTACTTATGAAGAAAAGTGTACCTATAGCAACAAATACTGCCATTAGTAAGTGAAAAAATGATGAAATTTCACATGTAAAAAATTTTATTTTGTTATGTTTTCGAACTTCCACTGCTATGAGTGTGAATTCTGAATCCTTCCTGGTCGTGCTCACAAAGTTTTATGAATTTATTTATAAAAGTACAGACAGTGGAAATTAAAATGTCCTGTGGTGCCTCTCCTGCTCCAAGTCGGCCGGTTTGACGTCCTACCCCCCTTATGCACAGATTCGTAAGTAGGATGAAAAATGGTCGTTGGGTACGGAACTTCACATTGATTACATTTTATCAATATACATCTCTCAATTTATTGTCAACAGAGCGTTAAACTCTACACATTCGTGCTTCCTTGCACCATTTGGAACAAACGTTATTTCATGTTTACGATTTTAACTAGTGTTCCTTTACACTGGCGTGCAGTGGAGGTAGCAGGCTAGACGCCTGTGTTGCTGGTAATCCAGGACCGCAGTGCAGCGACGTTGGTGTACACGTCAGGGACGCCGTTGTTGGAGCAAAACGTGCGCGAGAATACGCCGTACTGCGTGGTTCCCACGGCCAGCGCACCGCCGCTGTCGCCCTGGCACGCGCCCTTGCCGTCCCCGCCCGTGCACAGCATGTTCTCCGTGACGTCACCCCACGAGGCGCCGCACGTGGTCCTGTCTACGACCACCGTGCTGACAGCCCGCAGCTGCGTAGAACCAGGCTGTCCCAGGCCTACGCGGCCCCATCCACTAATCGTGACAGATGTGCCAACTGTAGGTTCTGTCGTGCCGAGGCTGATCGTCTGTGGACAGTTCCACCGTCATTGTAGAGACAACGTGTTGGTACATACGATAAGCACTAACAAATTACGTAGGCTACTGCGTAATAATCAGAACTAGGCATGGGCAAACCCTTTCCTTTCATGGATCAGATCTGAACTGCTCCTTCAATCTAATGGCCTAACTCGTTTTCATGAGTCATCACTCATCATTCACTCACAAAATAAATAAAAGGAAAGCACCTTTTTCCTTTAATGTAGATCACTATACCTCTATTTTTAGCTGATTTGGTACTGTTTTGAAAGAACATAGAACGAAGAGCAATAAGCTATGTTTTAAGATTGGAAAGTTCTATGTTTCGTCTGGTGTAAAAATTAAAAGTATTACAACAAAATTTTAAGCAAATTCTTAAAAATAAGACTGATTCTTGTTACGCTTTCATCCTTTTATTGTAAACAAACTGCAGTGTAAGAATTATAACATAGCTGTAATTAATCTTAAGTGTCTACAGTCATCGTTTACGATAAGTATATCTGTACCTGAGAAGGAAAAATTAATTAATGTAATGATTTTTAAATAAAATTTGGCCTACTTTACTCGAAATGACCCGATTTATTTTCTCGGTGCATATTTATCCTTCATTTTAAAATACAAGGTCACAGAACACTGACATAAATGAAATACAATATATTTTAGAGCCAATTGTTATACCATTTGGTACAGCAATTTTCTGATTTTCCTTCCGTTTAAGGGATCGCTGTTTCTAGGTAAATATCCGTCACATAAATGCCTGTTTAGCTCAACAATCGACACATATCACGGTGTGTGACTTCCTTGGAGCTGAGAACACAGTCCAAACACCTGCTCATATTTTCCGCACGAAAGCTACATTAAGTAATCTGTTTTTATCTTCAAAGAAAACAAAAGTTATTTCTTTCAGGGGCCACGAACAAATTCCCAGCAAAACAATAATATATGATCAAGAAATAGAAAGACGAAACTCATTAAAAAAAATGGATCTGAGCACTATGGGACTTAACTTCTACGGTCATCAGTCCCCTAGAACTTAGAACTACTTAAACCTAACTAACCTAAGGACATCACACACATCCATGCTCGAGGCAGGATTCGAACCTGCGATCGTAGCGGTCGCGCGGTTCCAGACTGAAGCGCCTAGTACTGTTCGGCCAGAAACTCATTCCAGGAAATACTACCTCACTCGTCATAGAAAAGGACATACAAAAATTATAATTATTTAACTAAATTAACAGAATAATCTATATAACCTTCAAAACTAAACTAAGAAAGAAAACTCTCCCTATGATCTGTGAAACGATGTCAGTACCTGTAAGAAAAGGCAGTGAGCAATGAATACAAGCACTGAAGATACGGTTCATAAAATGTGTAGCTGGGTACACACCATCTGACAGGAGCATGAAAGCTGATGTCAGAGAAGAACTGAAGTCAAAAGTTTGAATGAGCAGATTTCCTGCAAAAAGTCGTATTAATTTTTTTCTCTGGGACTAATAGTATGCATGAGGACAGCGAGACAATATACTAGTATAAAGCCTCGCAAAACGAGCACGTGCTCTAGTTTCTGTAGAGCTTTAGCCGAATTTGAGGTAGTTTCTCGACCTGACGGACCACAAGTGTCGTATATCTAATTGTTCGCCTCGGCCCCCTCTGCACCACCTGGCAAAGCGTTTTCTGCTTTAATGCAGCATTGTGAAAAATTAGTCTTCCCTTATTTTCTATTATTCTCACGGGCGAGAAAAATGGCTCTGAGCACTATGGGGCTTAACTTCTGAGGTCATCAGCCCCTAGAACTTAGAACTACTTAAACCTAACCTAAGGACATCACACACATCCATGCCTTAGGCAGGATTCGAACCTGCGACCGTAACGGTCGCGCGGTTCCAGACCGTAGCGCCTAGAAGTGCTAGGCCACCTCGGCCGGCGGGCGAGAAAAGCTGCACACATCAGCAAGACACGCAAATCCATATACGCACATGGTCTATAGCGTATTTTTCTACAGCTTACGAAAAGTTTCCTTCACAATGCGGTGTGGGACGCTTTTGCTGCAGCCTGCCGCAGAATCTTCGTCTTGCTCACTAATGTCAACAGAGAGACATTTAGGATCATAGCAGCTACTGCTCTTTCCTTTCCGAGTCACCTATAGCTCACTCCTTATAAAAAAGAAATCAGTTCAGGAGTGGATTCCCCATCTCTAATCAGAATTGGTGCCACAAGTTGCGTAACAATCATGCGAAAAATTGTTAAGTAACGGTAGCATTGCAGGAAAGATGTGTATGTTAGTAGGGGTGTCTTCATTCTTGTCAGATTCGATATATAAAATTTGTCAAGTAAACATTTCTGTCGTTACTATGTAGCGTGCTGAAAATTATGGTCGTAAAATGTAGATGGAAAGTGGGAGCGCACCTGCCAGAGACGGGATGACATCTCAGAGGCTGAAAAGTTTTGGCTTTATGAGGTCGGTTGCTGGAAACTATGAATATGAAGAATACAATAAAGTGTATCCTTCATCGAGTTTATTTTCAGTCAGCGAAGTATGAACTTCGACAAAGTTGAACAGATCTGCAAGAAAAAAGTGGCAAGCCACAGAAACAAGTCAAATGAAATCGATAGGCAGGCAGCAGAAGGCAGTGAGTTACTCTCGAGTAGCTACCAAGTAACATCAAGAAAATGTTCTCTTATTATGAATCTACTGGTACTTTCACTCTCCTGAAATCACTGCTTAGAACTGAGTTTTACATAGCCCTAATACAATCTATGTGTCAGAACCATTGCTTTACAACTGTAGTTTACATCCACCTTTAACTGAGGGACTCCACCTCCTTGGGCCACATATGTACAATTACCTGATCATGCATCACATTAGCTGATGCATTAGCTTCTGCCTCTTTGACCTTCATTGTACCAATGTCCTGTACCTACTATTGTCGTTTACCACTGATATTACTGATTTCTAGGTGCCAAGAACTCTACGTACATGTACATCTCGAAGATGCTCTGCCGGTGACATAGTCACTGCCATAATTTCACGATTTGCTGAGCTGACACACAGAGTAGCCCACTCAAAATCTTCCAATACGTTGACCTTTTCCCCTTGCACCATCCTAAGTACCTCCGTACTCTTATGGCTTGAGGCAGAAGACTCTATATCAAGAAAACTTTTCTCAGTGCCCATAGGGATAATTATCAAATCCTTAAACAGGTGAAAACGAAATAAGAATGCCTTCATTTATCATGTGAAATTGTACGGCTCACCTTTCGTGCAGATAAAATTCAACTACAAATGCAGTATATAAAATTTGTAACAAGACGTGATAACAACTCCTATAACAATTAATGTGCGGTAAATACATCGAAGTGAAAATTCTACAAAGTAGTAGTAGAGTTATACAAAGCAGTTGTTGAGTTTTGTATTCAGGGGAGCTGGAAGACAGTGACTGACTGTACAGCAAAAGTAATAAACAGAAAAGTAAAAAGATGATATAATAATAGAAGTTTTCGAAACCAAGCTTCCGTTGTGTCTATATAGGAAAGCATATAAATATTGTGTTTTTCAAGTTTTGATTAATGGGGTGAGATTTGGACTTCTAACGACGAATCTATTCAAAGGTGAGGATTTCTCGGAGACAAGTAGAGTTATTCATTGCGGATGTAGCTAAGAGACAGGAAAAAGAACAAATGGATCACTAATCAGACTGCAAGAGGAGACGTAATTATGACCACAACGAAAGTAAAATGGAAACAGGCAGTACATGTAGCTAGGTAAATGACTGGAATATGTAGAAAAGATGTTCCTTGCTGGATTCCTAGAGGTAAGAAATGACCTAGATACGATCTAGTGCTAGGAGGACGACTGGCATTGTTGTTGTACTCCAGACGAGATATTCTCTAGGAACTCGCCTGACAGAGAGAATTCATAGCACAATTACTTGGAACATTTCAGCTAACGAAAGATGTACCACACCATTTTACGTACATTCGATTAATATATTCGCGTGTAATTCAAGGGTAATAGCCGTGTTAATGTTCAGTGAGCCATGTTCACTGCTAGCTATAATCAATAAACATCTACAAGTAGCGCGAGGTAGCAGCATACTGCTAATAAGGCACAGAAGCAAGGAGGCATTATTAAAAAGATTAAAGAGCGATGTCGAGGAAAAAACGATATTGGAGATAATATTTAACAGCAGTGTCAATTCAAGGCAAAATATGTGAGCTTTGTTAGCTATTAATACCACTACAGTTTAATGAATCCCACAACAAAAAAGGAGGTGGGAGCGCTATGTCCACATTTCATTAACGACAGTTTGTCAGTAACAGTTTGTTAGTACTAAATGGGAGAGAAGGGAATAACCTACACTAAAAACTTTTGGGACTAAAATTTATTACCTTGCACATATGTTACTACAAACGTGAAGAAATTTGACATGCTAAGACTGAAAATAAATAAAACAAAACATTTGACTATTGAAAGTTCCTCATATGGAAGAAGAGTCATACACTGTCGACAATGATTTGTTCTAAAGATCCTGAAATAAAAGGCAAATGTGGAAGGTAAGGAACATTAGCATCACTAATTTGGTATCAATTTGCTTAAATAAATCATAGTTATTTTGCGAAGCACCGAATAGTGCTGTAATCAAGGCCACCATTATCGTAAAATTTTCGAAAATTATTATTCACAGCAACAGCCACTAAATACGAGTAGTTACATCATGGTGACCGGTTTCTACCGTAGTACGACGCTCTTCAGAGTTTTAGAACGATTACCTCAACAATGTTGTACATGCAGATACAAAATTTCATCATCTGATGTTCAGAACTATTTGGTGATTCTATCTATGAATAAACATTTTTCGTACGCTTCAGTATCTTTGTCGTCAGTACCTGAATATTGTTACCGAATGAGAATGATCCAGAGATGCTGAAGACAGCGATGTCGTACTCCCCTGTAACCCAGCTAAATTCACTGTGAACCACGTTGGAAGCGAGTTGGAAGGTAGAGCCACCAGTCTCTCTTACAGTGGTTCCTGCTCGTGCTAAGTAAGTGGTTAAGTCATCAATATCGAAACAGTGTGCGGCAGTCAGCACCCATGTGGCACTGATGATAGAGCCACCGCAGTAGTGATAACCCAGGCTCTCCAGGGAGATCTGCCACGGGAACTGCGAGATGTCCACGAGATCGCCTCCCACTATGCGGCCCTGGTAGGCAGGCTTCAGCCAGCGATGCCTCGTGGAGGGGGCGGCGCTGCAGGCAGCGGTCACTAGACACAGCAGTAGGGCAGTCTTCATCTCTGACTGGCTGACTCTGGACCAGCTCGTCGCGCCGCCTTTATATGTATACTGTTTATCGGTTATCTGATACAGATAATCTTAAGTTGTTGTATCGAAATTGCTACTATCCACTCTGGGATAAGATAAAAGTCAGAATTTGTATCGTTTCCTTCGACTTTAGTTTTGAAAACCACTATCATTCTGAAATTTTCTCAAAATATGCATTACATCAGCACAGTCATGTGGTGAGAAAGAGTCTGCAGCATAGTAATAGCTTAACTTTTGTTTCGGAGTCAATCGTTTGACGTAGTGAATCAAAAACGGAAACGTCACCTTGGAAAAATTTAAAAATGACAGTGCTGAGAAACCTCTTACCTTATTTGATTTTCAAACGGCTGAGCAAAACTGAACGTACTCAGACATTTCTCTCTTTACTTATTCTGATAATCACTAAACTGACACAATATTTTTAGCGCAACGCAGTCTGACTTTCAATAATCTCCACAAAAGAATGGCCCTGACTAACAATAACCTATACCTTTCATGACTCACTTACCTCAAAAAAAATCTTCGTTCATGACATCCAGTCTTACAAATTTACTGTCTCTGACGGACACACGTCCAGATCATCCGCTCTCAAAACTCTGGCATCCCTCTTCCCACATCCATCACTGCTGGCAGCTCACCTCCCACTGCCAAACGCTATGCGCTGTTCACATCTAACTGCCCAACAATACACAAGCGAATATTCCAACAATGAGTCCAACCAGCCGCAGACTGCACACAGCACAGTCAGTGATTCTCATACAGAGCGCTACGTGGCGTTACCAACATAAAAACCTAGACAGCCTACTTATAAAGCTCACAGCAAAGGATCACTAAATGTAAGAAAAAACGATTTTTTTTTCTATTTGGCAACCTAAGAAACAAAAAGATATTTACCTATCGATGGCATTCTACACTAACGATTGCTATAAATAGTTGCTTACGAAAGAGAAGATAGTCTTTGGGAGGACGTGGGCTCAAACAAAATAAGGTACGAATGCTTGTATGGGAATCAATATTTAGATATTCTATGTACAGAAGGGGTGAATGAAGGAAGAGCAACCTCACTGACAGGTCGAGGTTCTTAAAGACGGAGCTCAGGCTCGAAATAGATGAAAGGATGATTAGGGTACTCTGTCTCGTCAAACACGGTGCCTTTAGAGATTGTTCGTAAGCTTGGAATGCATATCGCGAAAAGGACATCAAATATATCTACTTTAGCTGCATAAATCTGCGAGAAACGATAATTTTATAGATCTGGTGAAAGTAACGGTGCCCCACCAGCTTAATAAAGATTATAATTATCTGATAAGATCTACAGGTAGTACACTGATGAGCGAAAGCATTATGGCCATCTGCTTAGTACCTAGTCGGTACACCTTTGGAAGGAAATACAGCAGCGATTCTACGTGACAAGGGATCGACAACTGCTTGTTATCCGGACGTATGAAACACGTAATGCCCAGGTCACGTAATTACCGTAAATTACAAGTTGGCTATTTGGAGGCGCGAAGCTGTTGCCCGGTATTGTCCCAAAGTGTGTTCTAGTGGGTTAGGATCAGGCGAATTTGGTGGACAAGACAATTTACTTTACTATCATGCCCCTCAAACTACTGTAGCACGATTCTGTCGTTATGGGTTAGGGATTTGTTCTGCTGGAAGATGCATTGTCGATGGCGTTAGATGTGAGGCACGCCATTGGTTCTCAATAATATTCAAGTGGCTCACAGCTGACACGATGTCTCTGATTACTGTCGCAGTTGCCATGGAAAGCCACGTGAATAGATCCTATAGCATCATACTGCTCCCAGTGAAAGCTCCCGCGGGACAGTGCATCTATCGAGCAGCTGTCCGCCTGTATGCTGTCAGACATGATCACTGACTTGATGTAGCAAGAAACGTGATTCATGTGACCAGGCCACACGTTTCCATTGATCCACAATCCAATTCGATTATCTCGTGCCAAATGCAGTCGTAATCGACGATTTCGTTGTGTTAAAATGAAAACTTGTGAAGTTCGCCTGTTGGAATTCCCCACATTCAATAATGTGCTCTCAACAGTGTGCTCCGATCACTTGTTCCCTCACTAGCGTTGTACTCTTTAGTTAGATCTCTCACAGATCGCGGCCTACAGTGCTTAACAGAGAGGAAATGCCTCCAACCTCCGCGTTCTGTGACTACGCTTCGAAATTCAACATCTTAGTGATGCATCTAAGTCCTTGCTTGCATCCACACACAACTGCATTACAGAAATTGTCTGCAAGTTGACCGTGCTCTGGCTCTACAGGAAACACTACCTTGGCGGACCCAGAGGGAAAGAGTATCAACCATAACAAGTTGAACTGTGTCCAATATATGCTTGTCTGTTTTGAAGTGAAACTCCAGCCAGCACGACGGAAATAGGCAGTGATAGCTTCACCGCGGAGGCTCCAGCCTCAAGATCATTGCCACAACTGGAACCACTACATTGCCTCTGCGAATCACATGCTACCTAAGCATCGAGCAGATATAAGTCCGCCAAATGTGAATTTAGGATAGCGTCTAACTTCTCTCCACCAATTCCGTCCGCTGAGCCGCTGCAGGCAATTCCAAAGCAGAGTGACCATCAGGATCTACACCTTGTGTTTCGAATAGCAGCCCAGTCTGGAGGGTACCGCTCTGCAGCCACTATGAGCAGCCAGCCATCATCCAGGAATTTTTCGTCCTCTGATTTGGGCCCCCATTGGACTCAGTTTTCCAAAACTGGTATTCACATGTGAAATTTAGACCGCCACATGTGCCTAGTAGTTATCGTCACTGTACTACCGAATGGGCCTCGACTCTTTCGAACTTCGTAGATAGGAGCCAGTACTAATCGAACGTAAGACTTACTATCCCTACCATGGATTAGGTTATCGACTCCTGTCATCTGATTCCTTCCGTGGAACTTATAACACTTCAAGCGCTTTCATAGATAGAGACCTAATAATCACTATTGTTTATCAATCATAAATATGTGGTTAATTCCAGTCGTAATGGTCTGGCTCATAAATGTACATTTTTACAGTCACCTCAGAAATCTGCCTGAAATTGTGAACCATATGCAAAGTTGCTGTAAAGTACAAACAAGCTATAAACTATACATTAATAACCAAATTGTGTTTTTCGTGGTGCAAGATTCATATTTAACTGTTTTGACCATATAGTGATAGGAACTGTCAATATAATAGCAAAGCTGTAAAAGACATGCTCAACTGCGAATTACTAGGAAAAATTATTTTAAATTTTTAAGGTAAACTTTACAAGGCTGTTATGTACATCTACGGTTTACCTTACCAAGAGGAGGAGGAAGACTGATAAAAAGTATTTTTAATGCTTGTCTCCGTAGTCATACTGAAGGACTCTAATTTTGACTCAATGAGTCTCTTCAAGGTGGAACGTTTTATCTTAACTCCGTTCAGTGACATACCACAAAGAGACAATTTTGCACAAGAGGGTCTTGGTGGAACTAGATGTGGAACATTTTGTTATTTTGAATCGAATGTGTAACAGTTTCTCATGATTTTGAATAGAGAAGACGAGAATTATTTTAGATTAGCTCAGTACCTGGCATTGCCCAGGTACGTATTTATTCCAGTCTTCTAGCAGCCCTTCTCTATCTGTTACTCTTCCTCTTTCTGTCCACCCATTCCTTCCTTTCTCTAACTCCTACTTCCCATGTTTCTTCCCCCTGTCACTCGCTATCTTGTCCTCCGACCTAGCTCCTTCTCCCTGTCTCTTCGTCCTTCTCCTCCTCCCCACTCTTTATGTCAATTTCTTCTTCCTCTTTTGGGGTCCCCCTACTCCTACAATCAGGCAGAGATCTTTTATACTCCAGAAGTTGACAAGAGGAGAATTAAGAAGGTAAGCAAACATAACTGCCGCCAGAACTCCTCTAGAGGCCTCATGCTGCGCGGAATTAAAGGCGAAATTGATCTACAGTAGTGAAATAACCAATTTGGTCTGAATCTTGGCATGGTAAATGATCAAGGCGGCCTTCGAATTCCTATTAACTCTTTCTGAAAAGGAAGGCCGAGAATAATACGGGGTGATAGTAATTTGTTTGATGGCATTATTGAAACAAAAACGTTTGAATTCGCCGGAAAGAAAATCTGGGACATTATCACTAAGAAGGGCCTTAGGAGGTCCCAACTAAGATCCCTTTATAACAACAGAAATTTTATATCCGCTCTTGACAGCCATATGTATGAATGAAAAAGTACCGAATGATTGGAACAGAGGCAATGTCAATCCCAAGCGAAATCCTCTCGTGAATAATCCTAAATAGGACAAACGCATATGTAGACAAGAAAATAAGAAGAGAACGAGCAGAGTTCAGGGAAGTTCACTCTTACACTGACCAGATAAACACCATGAGAATAATAGCTGAACATTCATATGAATACCAGTCGCCGCTTTACATGCTGTTTGTAGACTTTGAAAAGGCCTTCGACAGTTTAATTAGAACAAAAATATGGAGTTCACTGCAAACTTTTGGATTCTCAAGAAAATAACTGCTCTTTTCAAGTGCATGTGTGAAAACAACAAGTGTCAGATTCAACATCAAGGTCTGCTTTCAGATCCAGTATCAGTGAAAAGAGGAGTTAAGCACAGCTAAATGCTCTCACTGAAACTATTTAAAGTGGCACTGGATCCTGTAATGACGCAAGCAATGGATAAAGTGATGGGAATAAAATGGAGCAATGGAACGCATCTAGAAGACCTAGATTTTGCATATGACCTTTGCCTTCTGTCCCACTGTCTCAATGACATAAAAACGAAACTACAAGACCTGAAATCTGCGGTGAAGAAAGCAGGTTTGAAAATTAATGCCCAAAAAACAAAACACGTGAGGGCAAATGATGACAACATCGCAGGGCTTAAGCTCGGGAGCCAGGTAATCGAAAGGGTGGATAAGTTTAGCTAGCTTGGAAGCTTGATTATACCATAAGGTGGTGCAACAGAGGACATTAACAGCCGCATCAACAAAGCCCCTCCGCTTTATCTGAAGATTGGAGGAAATAACATTGAGGACCAAATTGCTGTTATTTGAAAATCTGTGCTTCTACATGGATGTGAAAGATGGAAAGTGACAAAGTAGATAATCCATAAGCTGCAGACATTCAACAACAGATGTCTCAGGTACATTCTGGGGGTATTGTGGCCAAATATCATCTATAACGAAACACTCTGGGGAACAACCAGCCAGAAGCCAACTGAGCTGCAAATAAGAAGCAGGAAGTGTAGATGGCTAGGACATATACTTAGGAGACCAAATGAACGTACTGCGGAGGAAGCATGGACGACGGAGACGAGGCAGGCAAAAAGTGACGTGGAGACGATCAGTAGAAGCAGGAGGTCAACGTCAAGGAATAAGATGGGAAGAAATTACAATACTAGCAGAACATAGAGCAAGTTGGTGATCCTTTGTTGCAGCTCTGTGCTCCACATAAGGAGCTAAAGGAATTTATAACAATAAACGTGGCATATAGTAAGATATGTTGTAACTTCTCTTCTGGGAAGTAACCAAACAAACTGGGTAAAACCATGGACTACAACCAATACATAACGATTCCCCCCCCCCCCCCCCCTTAGTGCGAGGAAGGCAGCCCACATAATCAGCCGGCCGTAGTAGCCGAGCGGTTCTAGGCGCTTCAGTCTGGAACCGCGCGACCGCTACGGTCGCAGGTTCGAATCCTGCCTCGGGCATGGATGTGTGTGATGTCCTTAGGTTAGTTAGGTTTAAGTAGTTCTAAGTTCTAGGGGACTGATGACCTCAGCAGTTAAGTCCCGTAGTGCTCAGAGCCATTTGAACCAACCACATAATCGATCAATAATTTATCCGTGAGAACTTGCTCCCTTTCAGACTGTAAACGCCCCTTACGTGAGTTGGTGCTCATCTTACAACATTCGCACTCACCTACTAAACATAGAATATCCTTGTATGATGAAGGAACACCTTAGCCAGATTCTAATGATGGGCCAATTGTCCACCCAACAAGGAATTATGAAAATAAAAAGCTGACGGCACAAGCTCGATAGATGAATAAATTTTAGGTTCAGCGAATCTGCGAACTTCATGACACAATATCCCCTTTCTAAATAAATAACTGGGAACCAATCGTGAACCAATAAAAACTTTCTAATAGGTCTTAAATACGGATCGCGATCTTGTTTAAGCCTGAGGTCGGTAAAGAGCTAAGGTATCACAGTTAAGACACTATAAACAACAGAACCGCCCAATAAACAATAGCCCTCCAGTTCCTGAGTCTCTTCATCAAACATGAGAGTAAGTCATCAGCAACTTCGTTGTCGGCGCCTGTAATATGACCAACTGTGAAACGGAAGTCAGATATATGGACAGGCCATCTTGGAATCCTACCGGTTTTCCTAGACGTGCCGATACCCAAGGCTTGGCTGTCGGTCTCTTGATCAAATTTTCTGTGCTCGAGATAAAATTTAATTTTGTCAAGAGCAAATAAGAAGCAAGTAAGACAGTCATCGCCTCACATTCGTTATGTGAGTATTTAAGCTCAGGACCTCTAACCTTCTGGAGGCAAAACCTTCCCGTAAAAGAACGGTGGCAGCTCTGACATTGGAAGCATCAGTCTGAACTATGAATCTCTTCCCGAAATCTGGAATGGCCAACACTGAAGTGCTAGTGAAAGCAGTCTTGAAATCTTCAAAAGAGATTGCTGACTCTCTCCCCAAACAAAATTTTCTCATTTTTTTACGAAGATTGTTAAGCGGGGCAGCAAGATGGTTCTATAAAGTTTGGATGGTAGGAGACGAGGTACTGGCAGAAGTAATGTTGTGAGAACGGGACGTGAGTCGTGCTTGGGTAGCTCAGATGGTAGAGCAATTGCCCGCGAAAGGCAAAGGTCCCGAGTTCGAGTCTCGGTCCGGCACATAGTTTTAATATGCCAGGAAGTTTCATATCAGCGCACACTCCGATGCAGATTGAAAATATCGTTAAAGATCAACAAAATCAGCAACAAACTTCGAAAATTAATGGGCCATACCGATGAAGCTGGCCACCCCTTTCTTATTATTGGGTGAAGGGAACTTTCTTAAGTGGGAAGTAAGCTCTTGATCAATCCTCATACCGTCCCTGGGAATCAGGTGACCTAAAAAGGAATCTGCTGCCTAGTGGGCGTAACTTTAGTTGGTTTAATCGTTTATCCTGCAAAACGGAGCCTCATCAATACCTACTCAAGATCAGAAAGGTGTTCACGGAAGCCGGCCGCCGTGGCCGAACGGTTCTAGGCGCTACAGTCTGGAACCGTGCGACCGCTGCGGTCACAGGTTCGAATCCTGCCTCGGGCATAGATGTTTGTGATGTCCTTAGGTTAGTTAGGTCTAAGTAGTTCTAAGTTCTAGGGGACTGATGACCACAGCAGTTAAGTCCCATAGTACTCAGAGCCATTTGAACCATTTTGTTCACGGAAGGAGCGATTATAAACAACAACATCATCAAGGTAATTACACACACAAGCAAACTTAAGATTCCCTAAAACGTGAACTAACAGTCGTGGAAGCACAGCAGCCCCGGTAGTCAGTCTAAATGGTACCTCATTAAATTTATACAGGTTCCAATTCATACAAAATGCGGCAACCTGTTTGGATTCCTCACTAAGGGGTATCTGATAGCAGGCTTAATTTAAATCAGGTACCGAAGAAAATAAGCATCCACAGGCCAAGTAAAGCAGTTATGGAGATCAGACAAGGGTTCTACAATCAACAACGCGCCTCTATTCCTCTGAGTGTAGCGGTCTGGCGGCACTGGCTGCCAAAGATCATCATAAAGGTTGGAGCTGAAGTCTGATTTCTGATCGAGAGTTCATTAAAAGCAAACACATTGCATGTGTTGAATACCTGACTGATTTTTGATTAGATCATCTCTGAATCTTCCAAGAGTCATCAGATTTAACATTACCTACAAAACACTATTCACCTTATTCTAGCTGGTTGCCCAATAACTTGAGTCCTATCATCCTCTACAGAAAAAAAGTCGCTACACTCTCTCTCTTTCTCTTTCTTCGATCGATGTTCTGCATCATCACCGTGCAGTGTGTCTTTCTAGCTTGTAATTTATTTAGGAGAGCCTTGCTGGTGGGTCTTACAATGCATAAACTTCTGTTTTTTGGAGAGTCGTTCAGCAGTGTCTCATGTTTTCAAAGGTCCAGGACTGCAGGTCACTGTCTGTCTTCGAGATGGCTATCTCTGGCTTTCACAAGTACAATGGCACCTTTTGCTGAAAAGGACGATCCTCCTGAATCTATTTCCAGGTCGTAAATGTTTTTACCAGGAGTTCGCTCCACGGGGAACGCTAACTCTGTTTCTACTCAAAGCCCGACATCCAGCAGCTGTGCTTCAAGGCAATAGTCAAAGTCCGGTGATACTTTGACCATCGGCCCACTTCCTGTGGCCGTCCAAATACTTCTGCTGAGGGGCTGCTGACTTCGCCGCTTCTTATGATCCGAGTACCTTTTCACAGTTCGGTTGCTTTTAACGTTTTCACACTTCTGCAGGACATGCAAAATACTAATTAAGAGAAAAAGAATATTAAGACCACATTAGTTATTTACTGACAATCACTAGTGCTGCTGTTAATCATATTCTGCAGTGTCAAGTAAATATTCCAATCAAATAGGATACCCCTTCGAAATCTGCGTAAGCTATGAGACTGTGTCTGGAACAGAAGTCCTTAGAATTCCTTTTTTTTAAAATAAAAATTGATATCAATCGTTCCATTACATATATTTCACCACATAAATTACTATGAAGGCCATAATGAAAGAATAATTAATAAATTCATAATCCTTTGACACCCTCTGTGAGAATCTAAGGATTCCTATGTCACTGACGGTTATTAATGTTTCATTAATAATGTTTATCATTTAAAATAAACTACAAAAATGTTTTAAATCTCTGATGGGATACTTTACATAGATCTTTGCATTATTTTAGTTACATGTAATGTTGGCCAAATTCATTAGGAATATTTGTCAAGCTGGGCTGCTGTCATTCCTCTGTAGGGTGGAAAATTTGGGCCTGGGAGACTTGTCTCGTCCCAGTTCAGGCCACTTCATACGAATATCTGTGAGAGCAGGTGGAAGAGGGGCTCCATTTCTAAGAGAGTGCAGACATTGGGATTACTGTCCACCAAGAGTAACGTGAGGATCCTTGACCTGCTGTCAGCTAACTCGGATTGTGGCAGCGAATAGACGGAGAAAAACGCAACAGAACACTTCGGCATTTACTACTGCAAGTAATAACACATAATTAGTATAAATTAAGAAAACTATTTCATGAGAAGGTGCAGACGTCACTTCCCACAAAATAAATTTCTGTAAGCGTAGGAACAGAGTAAATTATTTACATAAGCCTGAATACAGTAGTGTTACGATGACAGTATTGACCAAAAGTCAGGATACCGTCCCAGAAGGGTAAGCAGGGCTTGGGGTGTGAGAGACCGGTTCCTCAGCGGTCGCAGAAAGAAAAATGAAGCCAACATAATACTTCGTCATTTAAGATTTTTAGTTAAGCTGGTTAATTAGCATAAAAGGTAATGCAACAAGTGAAGAACGGGTTTATTGATCGCAAAGAACGCATGATGCGTTTCAGAATTATTTTCATCTTCAGAAACCGTACTGTGTCATGCCACTTTGATCTACGTAGAGTGGTGTGACGTGACGTGACTCTAATCTGTACACTGACAATAATCCTGCCTTTAAGACTGGACACAATGTCCCAGTACTAATATAAATCGTTAACTTTTAGTCCGAGATTTTTAATCGTCTGACTGTAACATGAACTGTGCACAAAGTACGCATCCGATTAAAACATAAGTACACAGGTTACATGCCCCTACTACATTGTACACGCTGTGTCAATACTACAATCGTCAGAAGTGTTGCAATGCGTTAAAGTGGTGAAGGTTCGACACACTTTAGTATCGGTACTTATCGTTATAGCAATTAGAATCTGATTAAATCTTGTGCACACTGCAAGTTATCTCAAACATAAATATACTCGTTCAATGAGCCGTAGTGTGCGTTGCTACTGACAACAAGAGTTCAACAACTCTCAGTAAAATTTCACGCGTTATAACGCGTAGCTTGCGCCGACAACGGATTTATTATTAATTCTTTAAATTATTGAGACCTGTTAATGATAGCAAACAACTTTGTAACGCGAAATAACTACAGCTATCGCTGACTGTTTAAGCTAACGATCGGTATATTTTACTACGAGAAAATCTTTCACTTACTACTATAAAACCAAGTCACCTAGAAACGCGTAATAAATATTTACCGTGTCCAACGTCTCGCTTAATTAAGGTAAATTTCAATTTCGTACACCCTTGTTCAGTTAAATTTAATAAACCGTATGTTATTACGATAATTCTGAAAGTAGCAACGAAAGATATAATTTCATTACAAACCAACAATATAGCGATACCCATCTCTGCGATACTATTAACTCCCTTGCATTGCGTAAACGTTGTTTCTTATTGTCCCTTTTACTTAGTTATTTCTCTTTAAATCCTTGAAATAATCGCTAAGTCAATACGGAAGTTCATACCTTGGCCTTTTCTTAAATGAAATCTAATTAAATCTTTTTTTCTCTAATTACTAATTTTAAATTTTAATAAAATGTCAGTAAGACATTGATTCTTTGACCTGGACTAATTGACTTTTACTACTTTCTATCGGTGTGCCTCTTTATTATTTACGCCACTTGCGTATGTTTCAGTGAGGATTCAATCATTTCCACTGTAAAATTAGGCTCCGAATCCAAAATTAAGTTTGATTTTTCTTTATTAGAATCAAATTTCTATCTCACATACAACTTTCATGTGAACGATTGGCATTGAAAAAAATCTAGGCCCCTCACAAATCGGGATAGGACAGACAAACCAAAAGCACAAATAAAAATTATCTGTGTCACTACCACTTTTGTACTAACTTTAATACAGCAGAGAAGACTCATCCACTTCAGGTATTGGGAAGGGGGGTTCCCTCTAACAGTCCCTAACAATAAATTTGCCACTCGTCACTCTACCAAACAATGCAACTGAATATCGTCGGGTAATATTAATTGGTTCGGTAGGGTACAAAGTCTGTCTTCAAAGATTAAGGTCACAAAATTTACCGGCAAGAGTAATTGCGCCCCGTTTCACTTAAGTCGATTAGATTCTGATTCCTATCTTTATAAAACAACAATTGAGACTTAAACTAAATGGTACGCAAAATAACAATTATTACGCTACTAACCCTGTCGTGCGTACTCCAACATAATCCGCTCAACACTCAGCTACCTTAGAGTGGGCGTCCAGAACACACAAATACATCAACCGCTCAAGTACCACAGAGCGTGTGTGAATACAACATCCACCAACTTTTTAAACCCCAACGACTTCTACAGTCTTGTGCACATCAGAAATACCACGAATGGCACTCCAAGTCCAATCCAGTCCAAACATCAACTTGTCAAAATACGGAACACAGTTTCACCGTAATTAGAGCGTACTTTTACAACAGCACACTAGCCCCGTTACTTCCCACGCAACGTGATCGCCAGTAAACTTAATCCCGCTATTGCAGCATCAATTAACTAATCCGTCCACATATACGATCGTAGCAAAAGTCTCTCCAGCGCTACGAACCAAAATAAACTCAAATCAGTTACTTTAACGTGTCCCATTTTCTCTCGCTGAGCAATATAAATCGAATCAGATGCACGTCAGACAACTCGGCCACACTAAGTTCCGATATACAGCACCCACCAAATACTATCTCAATAATTCAATAAAACTTCTTGACGATATTCTCACAAAATTCATTAGTGACCATCTGACCTGTACCCGCGATCTGTTGTCTTTCCCGGTGACTGTTAAACACAATAATTAATTAGAGCTTGGACCTACCAGCTCTAGAGTAGGCTTCCATAGCAATTCTCTGATCGAAACTGGACTACTAAATCCCAAAAATCATAGCGGAACCAATTTAGACAGTCACATTTCCATTGCTTTTAAGAATTACATGTAAGTTCTTCTGCGGCCTTCATCTCGTTGAATAGCAGCCAGCTCGATGTGATGATATCTCTGGGTCGGACAGCTGATGTCTGCTGCTGCCGGCGCGGCTGCTGCCGCCGGGAGCAAACTTTTTGGCGTAACTTGCTCCTTCAGTCAAGCGTGTTTGTACAACAGTTGCACACGTAGAGACTTTAGTTACGGAACATATATACATTTATAGTCATTCATCACGTATTTAATACTTACCAACCGCTAGGTTAATATGTTGAAGCGAATCAAATTCCGTGACGGCACCCAAAAACTTTTGTCTCTTCACAAAATCCAAGTGTAAAGGTGGCACAAGGACAAGAGCGTTACCAGTTGTGTATGTAACATGAAATGACAGACTACCACACACAAGTGGTAACGCTCTTGTCCTTGGGCCACCTTTGCACTTGGGTTTCTGAAGATCGAAACAATTCCGAAACTAGTCACGCGAACTCTGTGATCAATAAAGACACTCTTCACCAGCTGTATCACTCTGTATGCGCCCTATTATTCAGCATGAACGCATACAGTCGACGCAGGTGGTGTCTTCATGTTGTGCATTCGCACTCGGAGACAGTGCCTGTCTCAGCATTACACAAGGCGGCATGTCGGCAGCGTACGGACTCTGGTAGACTGAGCTGCAGTGTCCGCGACCTCATGTCATGTGGCGCGTCAGGCGTGCTGCTGATGGGGCGCATGAGGCTGGACGCCAACAGCAAGGCGCGCCCCGGCACAGGCTGCGAACCCAGACCTCCCTGGAGACGCCCAGCAGCCGGTTGATGACAGCCTGGAACAGACCCCAGTGGAGGGCGCCCACTAAGAAAACATTCTATGGCAGGATTCTTGAAGACGTTCTCTCACTATCTTCATAAGCTGCAACATTGTGAATAAAACAATGACCCGTATATGCAATAAGTTTCCTTTACTTTACGTCTATGGTCACAAACCTTTTGTTAACAGATTACCGGTTTCGGTCTATGATGACCATCATCAGATCTGCAGCAAAAAATGGGAAAAAACATAAATACACTCGCAGATTGTCTACAGCTTAAAAACAATACATACACCATAATGAAAAGTACTACTGACAATATATGCATGAGTGCGTTTTAAGTATGAAGAGGCATACCTGTTTCATAAAAACAAAATCCAAATGTACTGCAGCCATAGTGGCATCGTCAAATGTTAAATGCAGAATCAGCACAAGTATCGTCAAATATATATAAATAACATCATATGCACGAGTCATGTTGTCAGCAGCACTACTGTTCAAAACAAGCTGCCGTACAGTAGCCACAAGATGTTTGTGTTATAAGTTCACCAGATGTCGCTAATTTCGGCATACACTACTTCTCAATAATTAATTGAACAGTGAAAATAAAGGGGGATACAATAGTTGAGGTCTATAATGAGCTTATAACGTATAAAAGGCATTACAGTAATAAAAAGCAATAAAAGAACACGACAAAAGTAAGATTGCAAGACAAAAGTAAGGCCTTTCCGGCCTGCCCCACTCTAATTAACAACCTCCTTACTTGCCACCAGCCACTGTGCCAGAGAACCTCCGGCGCTTCCCAACCCGATGTCATGTCATTGCCCCTTGATGGGACTATCGATATGTGCTGACATGACACACTAATCATGCAAAAGCACTGGATATATAACGTCATTGGGCGAAAACCCTTATGTTTGTTGTGCAGAAGCACGTGGGATAAAAGATAGTTGTGTGGAAGCGCTGGTGAGGGAAAAGCCGTAAAGTAGAAATATCTCTGGAGTGAGCATTGCGTCCTGCGCATGTTGTCAACATTAAACTGGAATTGTCACGTGATCTACGGACGACGTCGATGTTTAACGCCAATTAGCGTCCGCCATCAGATGACGTCACGTCTCGTCACATAACAACAAAATATTCTGCAATACCTTTCGAATGGAGGCATTCGCACAGGTCGTCAACGGAACGTCACGTCATTTCACGGCACGTCAAGGTTTCTCGGGAAGAAAATTTTGACGGTACCAGTCTGTTAACATCTTAAGTTAACCTATTTTCGCCGCGCCCATTCTCCTTATAATAGTGGATTTTGTACTGTTGTATCTTCATAATCTTTATCTTATAATAGCGCTTTGTTTTAGTGACAAATTGGAGATGTTCCCTGACGACTGGGATATTTTCCCACTTTCTTACACAACCGAGGTCGCATATCTGAAGGCGAAAAGTTATTTAGGTTTTACGATAACACAACTGCGCTGACTCCCACAATGTATATGTATAAGAACATAAGTAGCGAAGCAAATTCCACCATATGACATTTTAAGCAAAAAAGTCAGCTTTAATGAGGAGTAATATACCGTTGTTTATGACGTTATTAATTACGTAAGAAAAAACAAAATGGATAAGTTTAACAGGCTTCATTAATTCGTTTGAAGCTTTCTTTGATGTCTATGAACGTACATATTTTCCATAGCAAATAACTGTCGATGTTTTGAAACGTTGTCTCACTTCTCAGTAATTTATCAAACATAATTGATCAAGAACATATGTTATAAAGTTTGCTTCGGCCATTGACAAATTTTGTCGTTGTTAGCTCCTCAGTTCTGATACTATACTCTAACATTTTATGCATATTATGGATGGTGACTCGAAACCCCAATTTCACCGCTCAGTGTTGTGTTAAGCGACTTGACGAGATGTGACATGAAAGACATTGTAAATACATGCTGACGTGAAGCTTCTGTGACGTCATGCTCGTTCATTTTGTTCTTCAAAGCTAAGAGCCCAATTTATTTCAAATATCAGACGTAAACTGCTATGGCGCCTGCAAAACGTCTATACTAAATCCACAGCACTTACGAAGGGAATCTGACTTTACTAGCGATATGACAACATTCAAAATTTATAGGACAAATATCGAACAAATCTACGGCGTCCCGAGATCACATGACCATTGTGGCAACGTATGTTGACAGCACTAAATCAATTCTGCGCTTCTGAATGCTCACTCCAGAGATATTTCTACTCTATGGGCAAAGCATATGGAAACGCAGTGGGAAGCGAGAGGGGAGGGAGGGGAGGGAGAGGAATCCGTCATGTGAAAGCACTGGGAATAGAATGTTGTTTAAAAGCACTGGAGATTAAATAAGATACTCATTGCATGAATGACGCATGGAAAGGGAAATTAGAAGACCTGTGTAATGGTGATGCAACAAAAGGACCAAAATGTGCGTTTGTGGAGCACAGAGAAGCAGGGTCAGGTGCGAGAGCGGAGACGCAGTGGCTGATGCGTTCTGGGAACAGGAACAGGAAGAACCATACAGTAGATCTGAAGTACACGAAGACGTCCAGAGGAGGAAAAGCGACAGAGTACGCTGGTGACGGTAGAACTGAACAGAGCGGCGAGGACGATGGTGGGAACTGTACAGTGTCATGACGACACTGGTCACAGCATACAGTGTCGTGCCAGAAGCAGGAAGAAGCGCCGACGATGTCGAGAAGGGTTGGCCCTCGATGTCCTTCGAGGGCAGCGGCTGGGTTGCTCCGAAACCATGAAAATGCTGTCTCCAGCTTCAGGTTCTGTGTCTAGGACCAGAAACCACAGGGAAATCAAAAGGAAAGTAGCCTGGTATTTTAATCCGACGGTGAGGGGATACTCGCCAGCAGTTTCTTAAGGAAGCTTTGCTTCTGCTAGTGGTAACACAAAAAGGAGAAGATAAAAGGTTGATCTTCTGCACCAAACATACTGGGGCAGGCACAATATGCACATTCTCAAGCGAAGTAGTCCAAATAGATCTGGCATAAGAACTGAAGACTAGTATCCGACAAACAGACTGAAGGTCACACAATCAAGAAGAGGTACAGAAGAAAACGTGCGCATGAAGCGCGTGAAAAGTGAAATTCGACAAATACCACGTCGTCAACAGCTATAGGACAAGGAGCAGAAAGATGGCATAGGAGTCACAACATTAGGAAACGAAAATAAATGCAAAACCACTGGTTACCTGCGATGGAAGCGCCTGTGTCAGCACTGATTTGGAAAAACAACAAACATGTCGTCACCAGTTAAACTATCCGCTGCAGGCGCTGAAAAAGTAAAGGCCCAGATATTTAATGAACACCAACCTTATCTGAATTAAGGGTACACATCCTCCTTCTCGGAAATAAGTCTTAAAACAGTCATGACCAAATAAAATCTTCTGGTTTGAAAAAAAACAATACTTCAGGCGGAAAGCTTTATGAAGAAAACAAGAATTCTGAATTTAAATTAAGCGTAAGTATAGACCGCAGTGCCAGGATACTGCCGGTCATTCTTTCTGTACCATGAAAAGAATACGTTGGACCACAGAACTCCGCTGGCGCTTCGGTCCTCATCAGGTGGCCTGTTCTTCAGACGTTTCAAATTCCCAAGACGTGGATTAAGAACTCCATTTATAGCACTATATTTTTTCTTGTTTTGGTCTACTTATTTTAAAAGATCTCCATAGAACGATTTACTTTCCTCCCTCCTTCCTCCCTCAGGAGCATATAACCTAGTATAATCATATAGCCTTTTAATGGCACTTCATTTTATCTCCGTCCTCCCGGAGCCGTCATTCACTGGCTCCCCGACAGGCAGGACGAATTTAACTTGCAGTTTTCACAGATGATCACTGGCTCAGAGAATTTGCATGAGGGATGAGGCTTAAGGATATCACGCGTGGATTTTCGAGCACAACAGTTCCATCGGCCGTTAGATCTGTTCGTGCCGAGAACGACTTCTCATTCCATTGGGTAGCGGCAATCACATTGCTGCATCGACCGAGTCCTCCTACGACCTTCAGTAGCTTTGCACTTCCCTGTTTATCCATGCTTTGTGGACCTGGACGCTTGCAGTTTTGAGCTCATCATTTCCTTGTATGCAAAGCCTGCTACTGGAAAATTCTACTGTCAATATTGTCGCGCACTGATATACAGGGTGTTTCAAAAATGACCGGTATATTTGAAACGGCAATAAAAACTAAACGAGCAGCGATAGAAATACACCGTTTGTTGCAATATGCTTGGGACAACAGTACATTTTCAGGCAGACAAACTTTCGAAATTACAGTAGTTACAATTTTCAACAACAGATGGCGCTGCGGTCTGGGATACTCTATAGTACGATATTTTCCACATATCCACCATGCGTAGCAATAATATGGCGTAGTCTCTGAATGAAATTACCCGAAACCTTTGACAACGTGTCTGGCGGAATGGCTTCACATGCAGATGAGATGTACTGCTTCAGCTGTTCAATTGTTTCTGGATTCTGGCGGTACACCTGGTCTTTCAAGTGTCCCCACAGAAAGAAGTCACAGGGGTTCATGTCTGGCGAATAGGGAGGCCAATCCACGCCGCCTCCTGTATGTTTCGGATAGCCCAAAGCAATCACACGATCATCGAAATATTCATTCAGGAAATTAAAATCGTCGGCCGTGCGATGTGGCCGGGCACCATCTTGCATAAACCACGAGGTGTTCGCAGTGTCGTCTAAGGCAGTTTGTACCGCCACAAATTCACGAAGAATGTCCAGATAGCGTGATGCAGTAATCGTATCGGATCTGAAAAATGGGCCAATGATTCCTTTGGAAGAAATGGCGGCCCAGACCAGTACTTTTTGAGGATGCAGGGACGATGGGACTGCAACATGGGTCTTTTCGGTTCCCCATATGCACCAGTTCTGTTTATTAACGAAGCCGTCCAGGTAAAAATAAGCTTCGTCAGTAAACCAAATGCTGCCCACATGCATATCGCCGTCATCAATCCTGTGCACTATATCGTTAGCGAATGTCTCTCGTGCAGCAATGGTAGCGGCGCTGAGGGGTTGCCGCGTTTGAATTTTGTATGGTGTAAACTCTGGCGCATGAGACGATACGTGGACGTTGGCGTCATTTGGACAGCAGCTGCAGCACGGCGAACGGAAACCCGAGGCCGCTGTTGGATCACCTGCTGCACTAGCTGCACGTTGCCCTCTGTGGTTGCCGTACGTGGTCGCCCTACCTTTCCAGCACGTTCATCCATCACGTTCCCAGTCCGTTGAAATTTTTCAAACAGATCCTTTATTGTATCGCTTTTCGGTCCTTTGGTTACATTAAACCTCCGTTGAAAACTTCGTCTTGGAGGTTGAAAACTTCGTCTTGTTGCAACAACACTGTGTTCTAGGCGGTGGAATTCCAACACCAGAAAAATCCTCTGTTCTAAGGAATAAACCATGTTGTCTACAGCACACTTGCACGTTGTGAACAGCACACGCTTACAGCAGAAAGACGACGTACAGAATGGCGCACCCACAGACTGCGCGTTGTCTTCTATATCTTTCACATCACTTGCAGCGCCATCTGTTGTTGAAAATTGTAACTACTGTAATTTCGAAAGTTTGTCCGCCTGAAAATGTACTGTTGTCCCAAGCATATTGCAACAAACGGTGCATTTCTATCGCTGCTCGTTTAGTTTTTATTGCCGTTTCAAATATACCGGTCATTTTTGAAACACCCTGTGTGTACCGCTTTTGTTTGTGTCTTATAAATCACTCGAACAATTTAATTTATTGCGATTAATCTGGGGCGCAATCTTGTCGTATCTTTGCATTTGTTTCATTTATGGAAATTTTGGGTATAAATTAGTGACTGTTCCTGCATTGGCAGTAAAGCGTACCACGGTTACCGTCACTTGACCGTTACTTGCTGTGGTTTACCAAGGCCATAAACCTTGCAGCACTTTCAAATGCAGTGGTTTAAGAGTGAAACTGGACTTTCGCCTGATGTTGATGGCAGTTACTGTTTGACCTTTAGTGTTTTATGAAGTTCTTTACCCAGTTTTATTAACTTGGCCGTGTGGCATAATTCCTCTTCATTGAGATTTTTTCGTGGCTTCTAAGATTTGTATTCTTACCTTTTAATTACACGGAAGCACCAAGAAACTGGTATAGGCATGCGTATTCAAGTTCAGAGATATGCAAACTAATAGAATACGGCGCTGTGGTCGACAACGCCTATATAAGACAACAAGTGTCTGGAGCAGTTGTTAGATCGGTTGCTGCTGCTACAATGGCAGGTTATCAAGATTTATGTGAGTTTGAACGTGGCGTTATAGTCATGGCACGAACGATAGGACACAGAACCTCCGAAGTAGCAATGAAGTGGAGAATTTCCTATAAAACCATTTCACGAGTGTACCGTGACTGTCAGGAAACCGGTAAAACATCAAATCTCCGGCACCACTGCAGCCGGACAAAATCCTGCAAGAAAGGGACGAAAGATGACTGAAGAGAATCGTCTAACGTGACAGGACAAAATCCTGCAAGAAAGGGACGAACGGTGACTGAAGAGAATCGTCTAATGTGACAGAAGTGCAACCCTTCATCAGATTGCTGCAGATATCAATGCTGGGCCATCAAGAAGTGTCAGCTTGCGAATCATTCAAGGAAACATCATCGATATGGACATTCGGAGCCTAAGGCCCACTCGTCTAACCTTGATGACTGCACGACACAAAGCTTAACGTCTCGCCTGGGCCTGTCAACACCGACATCGGACTGTTGAGGACTGGAAACATGTTGCCTTGTCCGACGAGTCTCGTTTCAAATTGTGTCGAGCAGATGGACGTGTACGGGTATGGAGACAACCTCATGAATCCATGGACACTGCATGTCAGCAGGGGACTGTCTAAGTTGGTGGAGGCTCTATAATTATGTATGGCGTGTGCAGTTAGAATGATATGGGACCCACATATAGTCTAGATACGACTCTGACAGGTGACACGTACTTAAGCATCCTGTCTGATCATCTGCATCCATTCATATCCATTGTGCATTCCGACGGACTTGGGAAATTACAGCTGGACAATACGACACCCGAGACGTCCATAGTTGCAACAGAGTGGCTCCAGGAATACTCTTCTGAGTTTAAACACTTTCGCTGACCACCAAACACCCCAGACATAAACATTATTGAGCTTATATGGGATGCCTTGCAACATGCTGTTCAGAAGAGATCTCCACCCCCTCGTACTCTTACGGATTAATGGACAGCTCTGTAGGATTCATGGTGTCAGTTTCCTCCAGCACTACTGCAGACATTAGTCGAGTCCATGCCACATCTTGTTGCGGCACTTCTGCGTGCTTGCGGGACCCCTACACGATATTAGACAAGTGTGCCAGTTTTTGTGGTTCTTCAGTGTATATTAAGGAGAATTCCCTTACTAATATGTGTTTGAAACTAGGTTATAGATGGTTGTCAAGCCTGAGGATTGATTCAAGGAATCCAGTTACAATGATTTATTCTTTCTGTCTGTTTTATTCAAGCAGGCACCAGGCGGTGCAGTTTTCGCGTAATGTTTACCTAAATTTTTTGGGAGACGTTAATTACTATATTTTTTATACTCCCTTACCAGTGATTTAAGATCTGATCCCTTTAGGGAGATTTTTTACTAATATTTGCTACATTATTTTATGATGGAATTTTTTGGCTTATAGCCATGATCTCTTAAGAAGGTGCCGATTTTTGTTCTCGTAATTAGAGTTTCTGTAGCCTATATCTCACCTTTGCGGTGATTGTTAGCAGCGCTTCTTAGCCTTTTGAAGCGCGAGCCCGTCATTTCAGCGGCTCCCAATTGCGAGAGCCTGTTACTGTTGTGCCCCTGCACGTGCATTCCAGACGTGTTTGAGGCGTGTCCGTTATTGCTATAGTGGAACTGTTCACCTTGGCGGCTTGCGTTCCGTAAGTTAACTTCCGATTTTCCCTTTTTAAGGCGCTGATGTACTTGCTTCAACTCCTAAATATTCTGGCTAGCGACGTTGTAATTAAATTTTGAGGCAGTTCGCTTTCCTCTTCAAATATTTATGTACACACTTGGTGTGCTGAGGAAAATTTGAATGTAATTTCCGTTCTGACTGACATCTTTTTACGTTTCTATTTTTAATTATAACTCGCTACTCTTTGCTTGAGCTTAATTTGTCAGTGTATACCTTCTATGAATGTAAGAAAATTTGCCAGATCTGCCATGCTTCGGTGTTTGTTCTAAATTGGAAATGAGGTCCCATGCTTCTTGACAGAGCGTAGGGGGACGATGCGGGAGACCCGCACCGCCGTACTAGGCAAGGTCCTAATGGAGTTGGTTTGCGTTGCCTTCCTCCGACTGTAATGGGGATGAATGATGATGATGAAGACGACACAACAACACCCAGTCATTTCGGGGCAGGTGAAAATCCATGACCCCCCCGGGAATTTTACCCGGCATCCCGTGCTCGGAAAGCGAGAAACTACTGCGAGGCTATGACCGGCGGGCGTATTCTGAATTACCAGTTTTTAACTGAATAACTGTGATTGTTTAAGAAGACTTTGCAAGAATTATCCTTTACATACTTATTGTTTAAGAGAGGTGTTACTACGATTTATTTTTTATTTGTTGCTGACATTGATTCCCTGGGGTAGCAAGAATTGAAAGTTTAGTCATGTCAGTCTATGGTTAAAATTTAAAAAGGTTTATTTTCATTTAAGAACCTCTTATGTTCAGAGGTATTAGGTGATTGTTGTTTTCATTTTGTGCTATCATGTGCAACGTATGAGCTACCTGTTTCCTGGCGAAGTTTTCTCCTTTAGCTGAAGATTTAGACTTTTGGTACAATACGCCACAATTCTGTAAAATATCCGATTAGGTACAATATTAAAATCTTTAAAATCTCAATTCTTGTAGTACATTAAATTATTCCAGAAAACACAGGCATGCTCTGACATCTCCACTGTGGCCTCCTCATAAACAAATACGAACAATTTTTTGTCACACAGTGTACTGCCTAAGACATTGATCAGACATTCAATAGCATTCAATTTACTTATCTCAATTGGAGCAGTTATTCATCGCTAACAAAGACAACACAAGCTAACATTTGCATGGAAATCTCAAAATGAACTGGTATTAATACCGTGTGGCAGTAATATAAATTTGTTATTTTTATTGAGTCTCACAGGAAGCGAATGCTGAAATTCCCGTTGGTTTCTATACCAAATTTATGGCTGAATTAGCCCATCTGTTAACCACAATCTACCGTAGATCCCTCGAAAAAAAGCCATGCGTAGCAATTCCAAGAAAGTGCAGATGACACTCGTCTACACGAATGGTAGCAGAAGAGATCCACAAGACTACCGTCCAATATACTTGACATCAATTCATTGTACTCATAAAATCTTAGAATATTTTCTCAGCTCAAACGTTATCATGTACCTGGAACAAACAAGTCAGAGTGAATTTCGAAAACGTCGATCATGCGAAATGCAACTAGCATTTTCCTCAGATATCCTAGAAACCACACATCAAGGCGCTCAGGTAGATGCAGTATTTCTTGGTTTCCGAAAATCGTTTCCCCGAATAGTATAACTGTGCTCATTACCAGGAGTATGACTACGTGTTATCAGGAGTGGATTGAGGATTTCTTAGTACGGAGGAATCAGATTGTTTTCTTCGAGGGAGAGTCATCCACAGTTGAGAAATACACTCATGAAGATTCATGAACCATCTCTAAATGATGAATCTGATACTTTCGAATCATACCTTGGGTAGGCCTGGCATGGTTGTTTGACTTGGAGCTCTCTGGCACACTGTGAGTGCGTACTGTTGGTGGCCGGTGAGTAGATGAGGAGACGTCGCTCAAGCGCGGAAGCAAGAGCTTGGGAAGTACAGAGGGACGAGTCTGCTAGCAGCGAGCAAAACATGCAGGTGACCAAGACAGCTGAGGGAGTTGATTTTGGAAGGCGGCACGTTTTCCTGTCTCTGAGTGGCTACGTCGTGGGTAGCCACATGTTAAGTCTTCTCTTCTCTTGGACCCTCTCCATTGCTGTTGTGGAACACTCAGTGTGGTGGAGTTGGGTCTCACTAATTATTGCCATTGTAAAATATTTTTGGTCTTTGTGTTTTACAGGTTTTTGATGCCAAACTATCATTTTATTCGTGCCTGTAAACTATTTTGTGAATAGCGACGTCTGATCCAATTACTGGTCACTCATTAGATAGATTTGAGACTAAATCGTGTACTTAATACTTGGACCTGAAAACAAATTTTTCTGTTAAGTTGATGGTTCGGTCAATGGCGCATTAAATATTTATTTAGGGTTACCCGATCAGATCTTTTACAGGCGCCTTTTCCATATTTTCGACAGCTGACGCATATCTACATCTACATCTACGTCTACATATATATTCCGCTAGTCACCAAGCGTTGTGGGGCGGAGGGTACAATTCGCGCCAAAGTCATATTTCCAGCCCTCTGTGCCACTCGCTGATCGCGCGAGGTAAAAACGACTGTCTGAACGCCTCAGTACGAGCTCTAATTTCCCTCATCTTTGAATGGTGATCATTGCGAGATTTGAAAGTTGGTGGTAATAATATATGCTCTACGTCCTCGGTGAAGATTGGATTTCGGAATTTAGTGAGCAGCTCCTTCCGTTTAGCGCGCCGTCTATCTGCAAGTGTGTCCCACTTCAGACTTTCTATGAGATTTGTAACGCTCTCGCGATGGTTAAATGTACCAGTCACGAATCTTGCTTCCCTTCTTTGGACCTTCTCAATCTCTTGAATCAGACCCAATTGGTAAGGGTCCCATACAGACGAACAATACTCTAAGACTGGGAACTAACGAATTGTAAGCTAAGAACTAACATATTGTTAACTATTTCCTTTGTTTAAGGACTGCATCGCTTCAGGATTCTATCAATAAACCACAATCTAGAGTTCGCCTTACCCTTTACTTGTGTAATCTGATCATTCTATTTGAGATCATTTTACACTCAGATACTTGACGGATGTTACCCATTCGAAAGACTGGGCATTTATTTTGTACTCGTACATTAATGGGGATTTTAACCTTGTTATACGCAATAGGTTACACTTAGTAATATTGAGAGATAACTGCATGTCATTACACCACGCATTTATTTTCTGCAAATCCTCATTGATTTGTTCACAAGATTCGTGTGATACTACGTTCCTGTAGAATACAGCATCATCGGCAAACAGTCTAATGCCGCTGTCAATACCATCAACCAGATCGTTTATGTAAATCGTAAAAAGCAGCGGTCCTATTACGCTGCCCTGGGGCACTCCTGAAGTTACGCTTTTTTCTGTTGAAGTCACCCCGTTCAGGACGACATACTGCTCCCTGTCTGTTCGAAAGCTTTCTATCCAACCGCATATGTCATAGGATAGACCGTAAGCGCCCACTTTTTGGAGCAAGCGACAGTGCGGAACTGAGTCGAACGTCTTCCGAAAGTCGAGAAATATGGCATCAAGCTGGGAGCCGGTATCTAGAGCCTGTTGTATATCGTGCACAAAGAGAGCCGGCTGTGTCTCGCATGACCGCTGTTTCCTAAAACCGTGCTGGTTTCTGCAGATGAGCTTCTCAGAGTCTAGAAAGGTCACTATGACTGAACACAAAATATGTTCCATGATTCTACAACAAATCGATGCCAGTGAAATTGGCTAGTAATTATGTGCATCCGATTTTCTGCCCTTTTTATAGATTGCTATTGCCTAGGCCTTCTTCAAGTCCCGTGGAACTTTCCGCTGTTCCAATGATCTCTGATAGATGATGGATAAGAATGGTGCTAGATTTGTAGCATAGTCAACAGTCGACAGTCTGAAAATAATTTACATTTGCTTAAATGAATAATAGAAAGCATGCAGTCTACAAGCATCTGCTTATGTAAGCTGTTTGTGTTAAACGAGGTTGTGAACCTTTGATTAAGAGTGGAGTCACTTGCTTACATAGCCTACCACTCCCGGATCCCCGCATTCCTTATTGTTTTAGAATCTGTGAATGTACTGTAACCCCTAAATATGACGGTGGGTAATGGGAGAGCCGCTCTTCTCGTCTGTCAGAATTGCATTCGGTTCTCCCACCTGGGCGTCGTGGGTTAGGTGAGTTTGCGGAGACTACAGAAGTTCGTCGATGGTGAAGGCGGCTGCAGCAAGACAGGCGGCGTTCACGAAAACTCTGCATTGTTCCTATCTAGAGCAGATAGATGGCTCTCCCCCCCCCCCCCCCCCCCTCCACTCTTCTTTTCTGGCAATAACCAAGAAACTGTAGTAAAGAGACACCTGAACATCTGTTGTTAACTTATATGTGTGAACGCTGCAAGCCAAAGTAGATTATCGAAAGAATCTTCCGCATCAATTATAACTCCAATTCGGTAGTGACAGGGTCAGTCCCATGTAACGTAAAGAGTCTTGTGAAACGCACTTTCAATTCGCTTGTTCCTACGAATGGCGAACTGACTTCGCCTGTGCACCTCGCTGCGTCCTCCATCACAAAGAACTTGGTGAATATCGGGTTTCTAACTGACAGATGTGCATTGTATTATATTTGGTTGTTGTAAAGATCAGGAGCCTGTCTTGTTTGTAAGAGCTGCATCCAAAGTCGAGAACTCTAAACTATATTTAGAGAGGAGTTATTAGCAAGAAATAACGTTAAGTTCATAAAAAAACATCAGATGTAGCGCCTACATAGCAAACGCTGCAGATAAGATCGATAAAACTGATTTTTATGAAAGATATATATGGACAACAGTATTTCAAAATGATAGACTTTATTCTGAATGATAAGATGATGAGATTTGTGACCTATGATAGCGGTCGCAGAATCAAATAAAAGTGGTCATTAATGCGGTTCTCGAAGTTTTGTACTTGATTATATGGTTAAACTTGTCTCCCTTCAAGTGATAACTGCGTATATCGTCTCCACACCATTACCGTTATTAATGTGATAAATATCTGGTAATTCCCCTCCAAGATTGCCATTATCTTTTCTCCGGTGCACGACCTATGTCTGGACTACAGTTTCAGAGTATTTACATTGCATTAGCAAGTAGATCGACTCCTACATAAAAAGATTGCTTATTACCGGTTTAACACAAATTGCAGTCTAATGTGCAAAGAAGGAAGGGGTGAGTCCTCAGTTAAAAATTTTCTTTATTGTTCCTCTCGTTATTTCTGACTCTGTGAAACAAACCCAACTATCGAATTTAAAGTTTCACACCACCTACTCATACTGGGTACAGGAGAAACAGAGGAAAAACATTTATTCTATGTCCGTGAGTAATCACCGAGAATACGTTACATATAACTGAAGAAATGCTATCCACTCACTGAGATGCAGAAAGCTTTAGATAATGTAAACTGGCTGGTAATCTTTTATGCCCTCAAAATTGAAGGAAGCTACAGATACTGAAGACTAATGCCCCAGTTATACAGAACAATGTACTTAATATAAAAATGAAAGTTCGAAGATAAGAAAAGTAGTAGAGCAAGAATGAGAAATAGCTACAAAGAGCAAGTAATTAAAACAATTCCGATACAGCAACACTAACGGAATAAAACTAAATGGAGAACTGCACACTTTAATAAGAGTGACAGGTTACATTACCCCAATAGCACAGGCTGAAGATACAGATAACTCACTCAAGCAATTGATTAAATTACTTTCAGACACACTTAAGATAAAAATGTAAATGAGTCCAAAATTAAATTTACGAGTTGCTCTAAAGATTGACTTGAAAATGTCACTGTAGGAGATATTACACTCACTAAGGTAAAGGAATTTAGATCCGTGGTCAACATTATCTCCGCGGGTGGAAGATGTAAGAAACTGATAGTTCCAACAACTGCTAACGCGAAAAGGTTTTTAACAAACCGGCAGCCCCTTTAACAAACGAAATAAAGGTCTATAGAAGAAATACTTTATCTGTATCTTCGTGTGGAGTGTAACAAGCTACTGCTCAGAGAAAATAGTAAGTATGAAACTCTTTAAATTGTAGTGTAGGCATGACGCTATAAATAATATAGACCGACAGGCTGACAAATAAGGATGTATTACAAAGAATTAAAAAATAAAGCAGCTCTGTGAAAAGAGTAAAGAAAAGAAAATGTATCTTCATTGTTCTTTGTGTTCACAGCTACTGGTGAGCCAACATTGTTGAGGACGAAGTTCAGGAAAGACAGCAAGAGACAGTTTACGAGACAACTCATGACAGCAGGTCGGGTTACCATATCACCACATCAAGAAGACAGTAATGCAGAGGAAGCACCTCAGATGACATAATGCTACTCACCAAACTTAGGACTGAGAAGAAGAAGATTAAGGAAAGGAAGAAGAACAGGAAGAAGAAGATCTCCTTCTTCGTTAAATATTTGAGCTGAACGAAAACAAGACTTAAGAAATTAGGCAATGGATTTTGGCCCGAATCTCCATCCGCAGGCGAAGAGTGAGATATGGACAGACGGAGTATCAAACTATCCAGCGTAAGGTCTAGTTTTGCAAAAAATGTTTAACGGCTTGAAAATAATCAGAGTTATAAAGAAAAATTTAATTAGTAGTTTGAGGCAAAATTTTTACGAATTGTCACGGCCCCATAAAGACTGGGAAGTAGACAAAGGTGGCACCAAATAGATCAGCGTGAGGTCTAGTTGTGCAAAGGAAACATTCAGTTGAAATTGACCAGCCTGACGTCTAGTTGCGTAATGGAAAGATTCAGTTGCTTGAAAGTAACCAGTGTAATTAATATACTTCATTTTTTATTTGATCACACAATAGATTTTTGACCAAATTTTCATAGTCAAATGAAAGATGAGGAATGAAAAAATGAGGTCACAAATTGACCAACGTCTGGTCTACGCTTGTAAAAAAATTATCGTTTAAAGTAATGACTTTAACCATTCATTTCGCAATGTTGCTCTCAAGCAACATCAAAAGTGCACAATGTTTCCTGCTACATATTTCAAGTTTCCTCCTTGGATGGGCAACGGTGCTTGCAAGCAACTTTTAAGCCATCATATACAGTGACTTCTGTTGTGTCTGATGAAAATTTTCTAAGCAGTGTGCGTCTTTAGAAGTCGTCGTGTAAGATTACGTGATCGTTGATCGTAATTCGATTTTATGATGGCACTGCTGTTCTTGAGCAACTAGAACTACTTACAAGAGGGAAGAGGAAGTCTTGATTGTGAGTTATGATGGATATGTGTTAGAAAATTCTTACCTGGGACACTGCAAATGGACTGATCTTTCCTGGGACGAGGAAGCGTGCCTTTGACTAATGGATAGTCAAGCCTTCTAGAAGGGGAAGAAAATAGCAGCTCCTGTGCCAGTGAATGACGTACGATATGACAGTTTTGGTCACTGGCCGGAGTATGAGACAAAAGTGAAGATGTAGGCTTTGGCTCTCAGGGGATTTCGAATGAAGAACGTGGAAAATATGGAATTATTCTGTACTTTGTGCCGAAAGGGAATTGTTTTAGGATATTTAACAAGAAACCATTTTTTCAGCCACAGGAACAACATTGTGGTATTTGTATGGTAACAACGAAGTGCCTTTAGTGGGCAATGACACTTCTAGGCAACATATTATATTTTGAAAAACTGCTTGAAAAGTCGTTCACTTGGCAATATACATCTAATTTGAGTAACTTAACATTGTTTCTTCACTACATGTCTGTGTGTGTCAAATAAAGGGTTAACTGAGAAAAACTTAAATTGTGATTTGAGGGAAAACGGAAATATTTGTAGAACAGCTGGTGTTTCCTATGAAATGAAATGTCGTGTATCTAGGGCTTCCGGTCGGATAGACTGGTCGTCTGGTGCAAGTCTTTTTTACTGAACGCTACTTCGGCGATTTGCATATCGTTGAGGCTGGCATGATGATGAAGATAGCACAACATCCAGTCCCCAAGCGGAGAAAATCTCTGACCAAGCAGAGCATTGAACACAGTCCTCTCGCATGGTATTCTCCCAAACTGACCACTCAGTTATGTGGATGGACGCTATAACCTTTGTAAATGAAGTATTAACAAATACAAAATAAAAAAAATTGAAGAAGCGTTCAAATGTTTTATGAAATGATTTGTCTGAAAGTAATAAATAAAGTTTATTATAGCGACACATTTGAACCGCCTTTGAATGATGCTCGAAATCATGTACATTTAAAGAGGCTCTGATTGAGAATATGAAGCTCAGTGTTTAGCTAAAAATCTTAGAATTGTAAAGAGCACTAGAGGATATTAATTTTGTTTGGCGGAATTTCATTCGGTGGTCTCAGCTGCTGTACATGATTTCGAGCACCATTCAAAGGTGTGTCAAGTGTTTCTCTAATCCATTACAGTTCTTGCTTTTAGACACATTATTTGATAAAACATTTGATGCTCTTTTTTTCAAATTGTTGATGATGTTTTATCTTAAGTACTTTGTTTTTCATTTCGTTATCAATTGTTTACGACTTATCTTAGAAGATAGGTTTAAAAAAGTCAAATTTAGGTTTACACAATTTGTAGATTTCACGATGATTCTTGAGAATGTTGACTGGACTACACTCTTCGATATTATGAATATATCAGGAATAACATAAAGGGACCGGAAGGCTATCTATATCTTGTAGAAAAATCAGACTGCATCTATAAAAGTCTAAAAACGTGAAAGATATCAAATGGTAGAGAACCAGCTGAGAGAGAGTAACAGCCTGTCCCTGATGTTCAATCTGTACATGTGAAGTAAAACAAGGAGAATTTGGAAAGGGGACCATAGTTGAGGGTGAACAAATAAAAATTTTTAATTTTGCATATTGGATCGTAACTGTGTCACAAATGGCAAAGGGTTTGAAAGAGCAGTTGAGTGGCACTGATAATGTCTTGAAAATAAGCTAAAAGATCAACATCAACAAAAGCAAAACAAGAGTAGTGGAATGTGATCGATTTAAATCAAATGATGCTGAGGGAATTACACAGAGTAGCAAATGAGATACTAAAAGTAGTAGATGACTACTATTTAGCCAACAAAGTATCTCATGACAGATGAAGTGGAGAGGATATAAGAAAAAAGCAAGTTTCTGGAAAAAGAAATTTTTTAACATTGAAGATAAGTTTAAATGTTATGAAGCTTTTCTGAAAGTATTTGTCAAGAATGTAGGCTTGTAAGGAAGTGAACAGAAACGATAAGGAGTTCAGACAAGAAGAGAATAGAAAATTTTGAAACATGGTACTGCACCAACAATACTGAATATTAGATGGGTAGATCGAACAACTAATGAGGTGCTACCGGATCTAAAGTGGGATAAAAGAAATTTATGGCACAACTTCTCTAAAGAAGGTATTAGCGGATAACATACATCCTGCAGCATCAAGGAGTAGTCAGCTTGGTGATGGGGGTAAAAGGGGGCTAAGAGATGTAGAAGGAGACCAAAGTTCGAAACAATAATCTAGTTCAGATGGGGAAAAAAAACGAAATGTATGCATAACATTTTTGGACTGGAGATCCCTTGTAGGATTTTCGGTCAGCTGCTGAAAGTCTTTTTAGAAGACCCATTTTGGTGACTTGTGCGTCGCTGAGGATGAAATAAGGAAGACAACACAAACACATGCCCGACCGTAGAAAATTCAGACCTAGCCTGGATTCGAACCCGAGGGCGCGTGATAGAGAGCCGGCAATGCTCACTGCAGTACCAGTAGCTGCCGACGTAGTATTCCGATTGAAACAGTATACACTAGCCTTGAGACCAGTCTTCGGACTGAAATGTAACAACAACACCGACATGAGCTGTTACCTGCGCTGTCGATTCTCACTGTGGTCCTTCCCGAGAACTGCTTCTGTACTCCATTTCGGATATTAATTTGCTTTCATGAGCTAGATTTTTAGAAGCCAAGAATCAAACCGTTATCGGAAAAGCGCGGGGTACCATTAAATATAACCTGATGAGAACTGTTTGAGATTTCTCAGCTGCAGCAGGTGCAGCACAGCGATTATTTCTGTATTATCGGCAGGCTGAGATGTGAGTGGAACAGTATTAGATACTTCTTCTGATTTCACATAGCCACACGCGTGTTAAAAGTGTAGTGAAATTTCCACGATCTGGCCGAAAACGGGCCAACCGAACCCGACCACCCGCCATGTCACCCTGTGCCAACGGCGTCGTAGGACGTGGTAAGGAGGGGTATATAGTCAGCACACCGTTCTCCGGGTTGTTGTCGGATTTCTTGACCTTAGATGAGTAGTTCTGGCTTGCCCCACCACTGCCATATTCGGATTAGATGCGTTAGTGAGACAGCTATATTTCGAAGCCTACGCACGCGGGGAACTTAGAAAGACGTGTCTGCAACACAGCGCAACTACTTTTAAGAGGCATATTTTTCTAAACATACTTTATAAACAGGATTTTATTTTAGGTGTTTATTTTTAACTTTTCATGTAGTTTCGAAAGCAAGAAAATGTTCAAATGTGTGTGAAATCTTATGGTACTTAACTGCTAAGGTCATCAGTCCCTACGTTTACACACTACTTAACCTAAATTATCCTAAGGACAAACACACACACCCATGCCCGAGGGAGAACTCGAACCGCCGCCGGGATCAGCCGCACAGTCCATGACTGCAGCGCCTTAGACCACTCGGCTAATCCAGCGCGGCAGTGTCGAAAGCAGTAACTTTTATTACTTCACTAAAGAAGAACAATAGATAGTGCTAATACGATGAGCAGAACTACAAAGAAATTTAGATGCAGGCAATCAGTGTTAAGTTTTGATTTTTATACATTTTTACGCATTTCGATTTTAGAATATCTGCACCTCTGGTTCGTAATACAGACAAGCACATGGAGTCATGCAGATTAAAATCTGTAAACTCAGACGTTGGTGGGAGTTTTTGAACTTCACAACGGAAGAAAACACACTCACACACTTGTTTTGTGCCACATACGGAAATAGCTTTAGCGGATTGTCTGCACAGTCAAAGATACACTCCTGGAAATGGAAAAAAGAACACATTGACACCGGTGTGTCAGACCCACCATACTTGCTCCGGACACTGCGAGAGGGCTGTACAAACAATGATCACACGCACGGCACAGCGGACACACCAGGAACCGCGGTGTTGGCCGTCGAATGGCGCTAGCTGCGCAGCATTTGAGCACCGCCGCCATCAGTGTTAGCCAGTTTGCCGTGGCATACGGAGCTCCATCGCAGTCTTTAACACTGGTAGCATGCCGCGACAGCGTGGACGTGAACCGTATGTGCAGTTGACGGACTTTGAGCGAGGGCGTATAGTGGGCATGCGGGAGGCCGGGTGGACGTACCGCCGAATTGCTCAACACGTGGGGCGTGAGGTCTCCACAGTACATCGATGTTGTCGCCAGTGGTCGGCGGAAGGTGCACGTGCCCGTCGACCTGGGACCGGACCGCAGCGACGCACGGATGCACGCCAAGACCGTAGGATCCTACGCAGTGCCGTAGGGGACCGCACCGCCACTTCCCAGCAAATTAGGGACACTGTTGCTCCTGGGGTATCGGCGAGGACCATTCGCAACCGTCTCCATGAAGCTGGGCTACGGTCCCGCACACCGTTAGGCCGTCTTCCGCTCACGCCCCAACATCGTGCAGCCCGCCTCCAGTGGTGTCGCGACAGGCGTGAATGGAGGGACGAATGGAGACGTGTCGTCTTCAGCGATGAGCGTCGCTTCTGCCTTGGTGCCAATGATGGTCGTATGCGTGTTTGGCGCCGTGCAGGTGAGCGCCACAATCAGGACTGCATACGACCGAGGCACACAGGGCCAACACCCGGCATCATGGTGTGGGGAGCGATCTCCTACACTGGCCGTACACCACTGGTGATCGTCGAGGGGACACTGAATAGTGCACGGTACATCCAAACCGTCATCGAACCCATCGTTCTACCATTCCTAGACCGGCAAGGGAACTTGCTGTTCCAACAGGACAACGCACGTCCGCATGTATCCCGTGCCACCCAACGTGCTCTAGAAGGTGTAAGTCAACTACCCTGGCCAGCAAGATCTCCGGATCTGTCCCCCATTGAGCATGTTTGGGACTGGATGAAGCGTCGTCTCACGCGGTCTGCACGTCCAGCACGAACGCTGGTCCAACTGAGGCGCCAGGTGGAAATGGCATGGCAAGCCGTTCCACAGGACTACATCCAGCATCTCTACGATCGTCTCCATGGGAGAATAGCAGCCTGCATTGCTGCGAAAGGTGGATATACACTGTACTAGTGCCGACATTGTGCATGCTCTGTTGCCTGTGTCTATGTGCCTGTGGTTCTGTCAGTGTGATCATGTGATGTATCTGACCCCAGGAATGTGTCAATAAAGTTTCCCCTTCCTGAGACAATGAATTCACGGTGTTCTTATTTCAATTTCCAGGAGTGTATTTCTCTTGCGGTAACAGTCTATAAAAGTCTTGTAATTCCCTCTATTGGATAAACAGGTCGTTGAGCAGGGTACATCTATCATCTCAAGTTAGAAGTAAAGAGATACTCTGTCAGCCACAAGCAAGAACTGTATAACAAGTAACTGGAAATCCGTATTCACCCGAGTAATCTCTCGGAATCTCTTTGAGAACTCACGATGCACTAAGCGTTCCTGGCGCAGGGAAACAACTGTAAGGGTTAGAACAAATAGGTCATCAGGTCCGGATGGAATCCCAATTCGGTTCTACAAAGAGTATTAGTTGAAAAAAGTCTTGGTTGCAATTTTAGTTTTTTTATTTATCAACTACGCATTTCACCTTATTTAGGTATCTTCAGGCTGATCTTAATTTGGTGTGTCTTAGGACGATCCGTAGACAGTGTAGCTAAAGGGCATCGTCGAGTACATCAGGCCAACATCGCCTTCGTTAACCTCAGTAAATACTTTCTAGATGGACGTGAGTGACTCCAAGACCTGCGTAACGCGTACGCGTTCTCAGGAGCAAATAATAGAATAAGATGGGGCTGAAGTAGTTAGCATAATGCACCACAGAGTCGTGTGGTAGTACTACATAGAAAGTACCACATTTAGAAAGTACCACATTAATTTTCGCGCTTATTGCTGGTATTAAACAGAATTCCTTTATAACACTTCCAGTGCATCATCCAACACATTGTCTTATCTCCGCAGGACAATCTCTGCACTACTTTACCAAACTGTCATTTTGTTGTTCTCTTCATAAATTTTTATTTAACTACCTTAAGGACAGATGTAGGACAAAATGCATTCTCGTACTTAAAAATATATATCCCTAAAATTATTACAGCTAAAATATTATACCTTGAGGTTATTATGCACAACGCAGTGCCTGATAATCTGTGGGATTTTTGTTACAGAATGTGCGTCAATATACATTTTATAAGTATTTTAATTTTTAATTATCATTGTTTCTATAAGTACCTTTCCTCGTAAACTAATCAAGCAATAAAACTGGAATTTCACAGTTTACATGTGCACAAGAGGCTAATAAATTTTGTGGAACGGATTTTTGTTTGCCCTAGTTACTTTGAAATTAATTTTTCAGTTTTGTGTTATCTGGGACTGCTCTATTTTTCGCAAATTTTATGAGGAGAACTTTCCTCAGAGAAAAGATAACGGAAAAATGCTGTACAGTAATTATTCAGTATGTAAGTCTTAAGAACTGTGCCAAATTTCAGACTGTTAGCTCTTGTTGTGCCTGATAAAAGATACATTATAGCTAAAAAAAAAAGGCAATTTATGGCAGTTCGCATTTAAAATTCTTATTTCAATTTTTGACAATCTTGCTATACCTCTGGTGATTAATGCTGTCCATATCCATAATCCTTATTCTCATCCTTGTCCTCCTGGAGTAATCTCTTTCCCTGTCTCCTTTGCCTATCCAAATTTTGCATTTTTTTCTTCTGTTGGCTGAACGTTGTCCAGTCACACTTCACCGATGCTTCGGAGTACCTTCAGTACGAATGCATCTGAATGGAAGCCTAGTCTCTGTAGGCACTTAATCCTTAAGCGAATTACATACTGTCTAACGGATTGGTGGAGACCTGGGCATCGATATCTTCATCTGATACTGTCTAAAGTTTTCACATAAGCCAGGTGACCAGAAGTTACTGCCATCGTACAATCTAAGGTCCTTTGGCCCACAATTACCACATGCATATGAAACATTAATCATAAAGCCAAGTATTTCTAAGTCAGTTAACCTAAATAAACTGGAAAACTCGTCTTTGGCACTGTTAACAGCATCATCAATTCCTTCACTCATTTTCTTCTCCGATGAACTCAGTGACTTCGTCGAAAATTGTTCTTCACATTTAGGAGTAGCAGGTGTAACGCTGTTATCTAAATTTCCTGTACCTTTAACACATAAGTTTGGCATTTCCTAACTTTTTTGAATGTGTGTCCACTGTTACGACCCATTTCGAGGAAAACGGTTTGATATATGCAGCACTAAAAACTGAAATAAGTTTGTACCAGGTACTATTAAAAAAACCTACATTGTAAACAAAGGACCAGGCAAAGATAATCTTTTTCACAGCCTTCTAGACTCATCTGCAGTTCATTTCGATTTTGTAAACGAAAAATTAAAGTACAAAATATTTCGAGCGTAGAAGAGGTGTGGATCACAGCATAGAAAGAGGTGTGTGGCAGGCACAGACACCGAAAAAACTTTTTTAAAACTTATTTCCAGCCAGAATTAGCTTATGAAACTTTGCTATGTTATTCTTAAAGAATCAATCTAATAAATCATGCAATACAAAAAATTTGATTTTTTTCGCAATTTTGCACTACATCTCCCTTTAACTCTCTCCCGTACTTTAATAACTGAACTCTGAACATCATGAATTTCTCATCGATTTCTATAAAGTTCAAATGTCCTTCAGTTCCTACAGGTAAGTGTGACAAAGCATTGGGTACCTTCATACAATGAAGGCTCTCACGACCGGGTGTTTCAGCTCCCGAGAATTCTTCTGTGTTGTATGGCTGTAGTCCATGGAACTCTTCTATCCCTGACGTTTCGTCCAAAGCTACGTTGGACATCTTCGGAGGTGCTCCTGTTTGTGCCGAGTCTTGCCGACTCCAGCTAAACTTTTTTTCTCTGTTGCAGAATAATTCTTCTCACACACATTCAACATTCTACTAGAGAAAGTCAGAATCATAAGTTGTTGAACCCCATCCATTTCCTGCTCATGTAACACTTGACAGTCAATTCCATATCTGAAGCATCAACAGTCCACACAAAACCCTTTACTCAGATCTGGGTATCCCAGAATTTGTGCCTCACATAACTGGTTTTCTATAGCTTTCCACTCAGTTCGACATTGCTTAATCCATAACCACTGTACATTTAGTTTCAACAGTGCATTAAGGTTGATAAAATTCACAATATGACTTGAAACATAACGACGATGGTATCCTACCATGCTGATGAAAGATTTGAGTTGTTTCTTATTTCTATGTGCTGGACATTCACATACAGCTTTTTATTTCTTTGGGTCAGACCTAATGCTCTTAAGACTTACTAAATGAGCTAAGAACTTAATGTCACTACATCCAAAATGCGCCTTAGAAAATTTAACCACTGTACCGTTCTGTGCCAATCTTTGCAGTATCTCTTCGATCAACTTCATGTGCTCTACCAACGTTTTCTAAAACATTCATACGTCATCTACATACACAAACACTCTGCCTAAGAGGTCATCTCCAAATGCTATATCACACGCTGTTGTGAGCTCAGCCACAGATGCATTCAAACTAAAAGGTTACACCTGAAAATGGTAAGATCTCCTGTTAAACAAAAGTGCCATTTATTTTCTTGAGACTTGTCAAAATCGCGTGGTCAAATCAAGTGAACTCTGATACCTTGCAGTGTTAGAGGGATTTCCTCTATTGGAATAGATAAGTTTCGCTCAATTTCAAAAATCCTAATTACAGTTCGAACAGCCAGGACAAGCCTAAGATCACCACTGGGCTTATTGACTACTACAACTGGTTTAAAAAGGTCTATCAGTCATATCCCAACTTACCATTCTATTCATTTTGAATGCTGAGAGGAATGGGGTTGGGAAAAAGAGTGGTATATGTTCTTTTATTTTTAACTTACACTTGTACCCCTGATTGCACCAGGTTCGTCACTAAAAGCTACTGTTTCTCACAAGTACTGTCCCAAGTTGTTCTTCTTCCTTTTCGTTTAACCCACTCGATTCTAAACACTTTTCTTTCATCATATTCTTCCAATCAGTATTTACCATACTAAAAGCTTCTTCCTCCATTACCTCGATTCCTTTATCCAATTGGATATTCTAGCTCTTAAAATTCTCTTATGGTCATTTAGTCGAACTACTCTTATTCAACGTAATCCACAACTGTCGGCTATGATCACTTATTCTCATTCTTGCATTTGGCAAATGCAACAGTACCTCATGAGTCACTAACAAATCCATACCTAGCAACACGTACGTTAATATCTGATACTACCAACGTAGGTTGTTGTAAAGTAGTTCCAGAAACCGTGAACGTTAGTAAGGCTTTGCCTTCGACCTTCTTTCCCTTATTCCCTGTTGATCCCACTACCAGTACCTTACTTACTGGAATAGTAGGGCACTTCCACTGACGCTTGCATCTCGCCAAAATTTCTTTCGACGATAGGCTATTTTGACTACCAATATCCAGCAAAAATTCAAAAATCCTGTTCGTCTACAGCTCCTCTTTCTATAAGGGTGGACACACTACACACTGTGTCTTCCTTATTACCAAAAGTTCGTCACTAACAGCTTATTCACTTCTATACCTTAAGAAAGCATTTTTATACTCAAAGACATTATTATTCGAACAACTAGCATAGAAATAGGTTGAGTCTTCTGGTTCAGGCTTTTTCCACTACTACCAAGTTGTACCAAATTAATTACCCTAGTTACCTTTACTAGCATTTATCAGCTCATTATTGTTACGATCGGGTGGAACCGTACTATTTCTGTTCGGTTCGTTCCAATCCCACTTATTTCTTATATCTTTGTTTCTATGCTCTGTATCATAAATACTTTTGTCGTAATTTCAGTTACCATTACCGTTATTTCTACTATTATCTCGGAAGCTATTCTTATACTTATCCTGCCCGTTCTGGTTTCCTCTTACATCTACCCTGCTAGCCACTCTGATATCGCTTTTTGCTCTGGACTCGGGCAAATAGCCTAATTGGTCCAAAAAAAATACTCCCACAATGGTTGAACTTGTGTCTATCTTTCACCTATTAACAGCTCTCTCACCTTATCTGGTAATCTCAAAACAAGTATTTCAATCAAATGTAATTCATTAAAAGGTTAATCGAAATATAGTTGTTTGTCTAACTGATGTTCTTCAAAATTACGGTATCCTTCCCAGCTATTATTATAACACTGTGGTCCAAACAATTCCAGTCCCAATTTCCGCCGAGCATTATCAAATCAGTACTTAGCTCTGAATGCGCTCGAAAAATCTTCTATAGTACTGAAATGATCTAGAATCAGCATCGCCCACTGCAAGTTATCCTCCTCTAAACGACTCGCTTTTCCTATCCCCAGAGTGAGATAACGCTCCTGGAATGACTTTGAAAATGTTACAGTGTGCACTGAACCTCTCAGTTTAAGTTTTGGAAAATGACTATTGCCATTTTAATACCCAACTTTATTCTTCCACAAGATCACTTGTACTAGCACCTGATCCATATGTCTGTACATAAAATCACGTGGGTTCAATGGTTCGGGAACTGTACCGCTTTCTGCACTGCTACCACGTGAACGGTTAGCGCCATAGCTACATGGAGTTCAGTTTACATTCATTTGTTGACTACAGACCGAATCACACGTAGATCGACTTATCCTTTCGATGAGAATAATATCATACACAGGTGCAGAGGTCGACTTTAACTTGCCTACAACCCACCTCTGAGTGTTACTATCTTGTAGTCTACAGACCCCCTTAAATCAACATGATCCTTGCTAAATGTTAGTGAAAGTTATAATGTTCAAATCAAGTTACTGAAGGCCACAACAAGTAATACTAATTCTGTGACCTTTTCTTGGACGCTCCTGCAGTTTACTAGTATCATATTAACCATTTCTATATACGATCTGCGAGGACGAGCCTGCTCTGAGAAAACTGTTGCTGCTTTTTGCAGGCAGTCTTCTGTGAACCCAAGGGGAGGGGGGGGGGGGGGGGAGGCGTTTCTAATCTAAAAAATCCTCATGTGCTATGTGCACGTCACACGTACTCCGCTACTGTAGTAACTACTTCCTGCGTATAGCACACGCCTGACCTGTTAAGGGATACCCTAAAACATTCTACCCGATATCGGAGATCGAGCAGTTTGCATCCGATCCCGTCCCAAAGTCATCTCAGCACTGGTTTACTCTTCGGCTGCAAACCTGAGGTTCATTATCGACACTGAGTACGATACTACAAATAATCAGTCAGTCAAGCCTAGCCTTGTGAGCAGTGTTAGCTGCCTTCACCAAATCAACCATCAGCCGAAAGGAACCGAGGATGGCCTCAGAACCCAGGCGGCAGGCATCATTAGTGCCAACGTGTGCCACTATTCGCAACCAGTTGCGCGCAGTGAGCTCGACAGCGGCCGGCAGAGGCTCCACGTCGTGGACGAGACCCCCGCCCCCAATAAGCAAACCGAGTACAATGGCATTCTTTCCCGTCCTGCATGCTATTTCTGTGTGGGGCTCCACTACCCGCCCAACGTTGGAGCTCCCAATGACTAGCATATCCGCTCTCTGTATTCGACCCGATAGTATCAACAGCAGCAGAAAATGGTATAACAGGGACATAATTCATTATGAATAGGAAAGTATGGCAGAGAGGGAGCTATTGTGAGTAGATAAGAAATAGGTTTGCTCTTATCAGATTCGACAGCAAACCAGGGCAGGCAGCGATAGTTCAGAGATAAATGCCAACGTCGCAAGCACAAGATGAAGAGATAGAGAATGTATACGAAGACAGTGAAAGAGTAATTCAGTATGTGGAAGTAGACGAAAATCGAATAAACATGAGCGATCGGTTGTAGGGGAAGGAATAGAAGAAAGGGTTTGGCAGTAGAAATGAGAGAGGAAAATACTAAATGTCCTGCGAAGAACTTCAGCTGGTATTAGCGATTACTGTGTTCGAGGATCACATGAGTATAAGACCAGGAGACACGGGAAGAATCCACCTGAATTATGTTATGGTCAGACAGAAATTCCAAAATCGGACATAGAATTGTAAGATGTATCCAGGTGCTGATCCAGATCCAGATCCAGATCACAGTTCAGTAATGATGAAGAGCAGACTGAAGTCCAACAGAAACGTCCAAAAGAATCAGTGTGGAAGAAAACGCAATGAGATTCGCTTCAAGGTTGCTTAGAATGTGGACACTGCAATGAGGGATACCAGAGTTCAGTTGAAAAATGGTTCCAAATGGTCTGAGCACTATGGGACTTAACATCTGAGGTCATTAGTCCCCTAGAACTTAGAACCACTTAAACCTAACTAACCTAAGGACATCACACACATCCATGCCCGAGGCAGAATTCGAACCTGCGACCGTAACGGTCGCGCGGTTCCAGGCTGAATCGCCTAGAACCGCTCGGCCACTCCGGCCGGCAGTTCAGTTGAAGAGGAGAAGACATGTGTAAAGCACAGATGTTGGACAGAAATATATAGGGACAAGGGAGGTAGCAGTGAAGAAACCTAGAGTATCAGAAAAACTAGTTCAATCGATCGATGAAAGAATGAATAAGGAAATGTTCAGGAAAAGACAGGAACACAGCAATTTAAGTCCATCAGAAATAAAATAATTCGGAAATATAGGGCATCCATGGCTAAGTGGCTTTAGGAAAGAACCGAAGAAATCGAAAAAGAAACGATCGTCGTGAGAACTGACTCAGGATGTAAAAAAGTCAAAGTAAGGAAGACAACATTTAAACTGCAGTGGGATTTCACTTTGTACGCAGAGTAGAGAGTGGATTGGTGGAAAAAATACACTGAAGACCTCATTTAAGGACTTGACTGATGACATGTAGGAGAAGACATTAGAGTCAGAACGGAAGACATAGGGTATCCTGTATTAGAATTTAAGAGAGCTCTGGGGTCTTAAGATAAAATATATCGGAAGGAATACATAACAAATCATCGAAATTTCTAGAATCGCTTGGGGAATTGGTAACCAAATAATTACTCAAGTTGGTGTGTAGAATCCATGAGACTAGCGACATGCCATCAGATTTCCAGAAAAGCATCACTCAGACAGACCCGAAGATAGCAGGACAAATAAGTTCGATAATTATGTCACGATCAACTTAACAGTTCATGCAGCCAGGCTACTTACAAGAATGATATACAGAAGAATGCAAAAGAAAAGTGAGGACCTGTTAAATGGCGTTCAGTTTGGCTTTAGTAAAGATAAAGGCACCAGAGAGGCAGTTCTGACGTTGCTCTTGATAATGGAAGCTGGACTGAAGGCAAATGAAGATACACTCATAGCGTGGACTTAGAAAAAGCGTTCGACAAAGTAAATAGGTGCAAGGTGATCTAAATTATGGGACAAATAGCCGACAGCTACAGGAAAGACCAGTAATGTACAATATGTACAAGAACCAAGAGGAAACAAAGAGACGGGAAGAAGAACGAAGTGATCGCATAAAAAGAGTTAACAGAGGGATGCAGTCTTTCGCCCCAACTACGCTATCTATACATCGAAGAAGCAATGACGTAAATAAAAGTAAGGTTCACGACTGTGATTAAAATTCAGGGTGAAAGTATATCAATGATATGGCCAGAATGAACTTGGTCTGAGGAGACGTGGTGTGTACAAGATCTCTTGTCAATGTGGGGCGGCATATATAGGCCAAACATGTCGCACAGTACAAGAGCGCCGCGATGAACATCAGCGTCATACCCACCTACGCCAACAGGAAAAGTTGGCAATTGCAGAATACTGTCTGAATATAGGACATCGCATGATTCGTGAAAAGACGGAAGTTTTATCCTACGCATCATCTTTCTGAGACTGCGTCATTAATGAAACAATATATATCGGTACAGCTGATAATCTCATCAACAGAGATGCAGGATTTCAACTGAGCACAGCCTGCGTTGGCTGCTATTAAATTACGACGAGAAAATCAAGGTTTTTTTTGATAACAGACCCGTCTTAACATTGGTCTAGTATGTTTTTTTTTAGTGAGTGAATTCTGGCCTCACTGTTAGTAAACATAGAGAACAACGCACTCCCAGGAGGGTCGCTCTGCGATTTTCGGCAGAGGGCGTTTGAGTATAGTGCCATCTATCTGCAAATCATTACGCACACGTGATTTCCGCGCCTGCGCATATTTCGGGAGCGTGTTCTATATACAGGGGCGTCCACGTGCGGATACCGTGGCCACAACCCCTACTCAATGACCTGAACGAACACCTTCCCCTCAGCATCTTCTTTCCCTCCGTCTCCGTCACCTGTGCCAACATCTCTACCCGTCCTGCAGCTCCTCTCCCCTCTACGTGATTGCCGCCAACCTCAGCATCCACAGCCATGACGTGCCACTCTTCGGTGGTGGCATCAGTTCCTTTCCACATTCCACAGTGACCTTGTTCCTCTCCCACAGCACACCCGTCCTGAAAGTAGCTCCACCCCGGATGTCATCCTCGCTTTCCCCACCCTCCTTGGTCGCATCACCGCAGACGTCCTGGATCCCGTTGGTAATGACCACCTCCCCTCCTTCTCATCATCTCTTCCACCCATGGCCACCCTACTGACCCCCACCCCGCTGCCCTTCAGGAGTCCGTCCACGACTACCGCCGCGCCAACTGGGATGCCTACCGGGAATCCATTGCCTCACAGGTCGACAGCCACCACTTTACCTCTCACCATCCCCTGCTGACGTCACCCACGCCTCTCCGTTCCTCCAGAAGACCATCACTGACGCTGCGGAGGTCCACGTTGCTACCAAATTCATCCACCCTCACTGCCTTGTACCGATATGCGGTACAAAATATTAAATCGTGTGACGACTAGTCGGACACAAAACGAAGTAAAATGAAAATTGTAAAACTTTAAATTATTGAAAACATCGCGTGCTGACTCTGAAAATGCGCGTGTAATTAACTTTCAGAACGGTAACTTCCTTCTGGTGAAACGAAATAATAACGAAGCAAAAGACTCTATTAGATAACTGTATAGAATCTATGTAAGTGTTCTTTTACTCTGAGGTGCAAAAAAAAAAAAAAAACGAAGAAGAAAAAACATCATTGATACATACACTCTCTGTTCTAGCCTTGAAGAAAACGCACGCTACGGCGGTCGTTTCGCATTGTAAGTTGTGAATTTTAAAGAATGTCTTATAACGTATGCTAAGTGTGCATTTTTCTTTCATGTGTATAGTGACCTTCATGCACAAGTAAAAATAACGTTTATTTTTCAAGGTTTTCAGTACGCTGGATAAACAACGAGAACGGCCGAACAATTGACCATTCTAGCGTAGGAAAAATTTCATTATAATTTCATTGCGTTCCGTCATCAACGTATGGTTTAAGAGACTCTCAACATAATTAGTAAAGAAAAAGACGTGCATAAATTAATTTATTTCACATTAAAGTAAAAACTATAAACTCTCATTTCAGTACACACATTGGCCGCTTCTAGGCAAAACAAAGATTATTTCGTTTAAAAATGAAATACTTTTTTAATTCAAAAGTCTCTTTTAATTAACTTCGATACGGTAAACATACCGTGCAGCAATATCTTAATCTGATAACGCGAAATACGTCTGCGTTTCCTGTCTCTTTGAACGCTTGACGTAGACATCATTGATGCAACAGGTTCTAAAAGCGCCTTACGCAATCTTACATTAACAGGGCTGTGAGTCGCGTGCTGTTAAATAATCAGAGCTCCGAAAATTATTTTACGAAAGTATAGCTTCCGGTCCCCCATATTACCATCATTCTTTCTTGTGTCCGCTCCGCCACATAAGTGCTCTATTCGCGCTCTTGCCGGGCGTAAATATCAATAAAGTTAGGCGTTAAGATTTTCTTACACTCTTTTCGTCACATTCGTTGAGGGCACCGTAAGAATACTTGAGACGGTGTCCGGACCTGGGCGGCAGAGGGCAGCGATACAAATGGCGCCCAACTTGTTGGGCCTGAACTAAACATATATTGCTGTTCGCTATCCAGCTTACAGGTCAGAAATATTGCTGTAGCGAGTGCAACATTTACGGAAAAATTAATAATACCAGATTATGTTTATGTATGTGTAATAACAATTTACAACAGTTTGTAATTCTGTAAATGTTCTGTTCCATGTACTTATAACAACTACAATCCATTACTGAGTACGGAAAATAAATAACCCGAGCTGCTGGACTGGGATAGACTGCAGATGCCATAACATTATTGTCCAAAATAGGCTTCGCAACCTTGATGTGGGGCAACGAGTAACAGAGGTTGCTTATCGACGTAAGTATGCGATTGCATGAGCTCCTAAGTTCAGTATTAGAATCACTAGGCAACTAGGGGCCATGCAGAGTGCTTACTGATTAAATGAAGGGTGATATTCAGTACTTTGATTAGTGCAACCGGCTACATAAGTTTGAAAAAGGTTTTTGATTACAGTGCTCAAGTTCAGATGCAGCCACATTCTTTCAGTTGACATAGATATTTTGTGTAATAAGCTACACAATCAACTGTGTGGCTCCAGATCATTTACAAGTTCCACTCAAGAGTAATTTTAATTTTTCTTGCCAAGGTGCTAAAACTGAGTTTTTCGGTGTGAGTTGGTTAAGATGTAGTGTGTTATTCTGTGTACAGTGAATTTGTTTGTGTTGGACTAAGTGGTGTATTTTTGTATTTTTCGTGCCTTTTTGGGGGAGGGGGGGAGCGGGGGTAACAGTGTTAATACAAGTATGGTTGGGACCTGCAAAGACAGAAAACTAGGCATGGGTGACACAACAGAGATCGATGACGGATCTGTTTCAGCAATCTACAATTTGGAAACAGAACAGAGCAATGTAGAGGAAATATTGCCTGCTGCTAGCGGTCAACAGCTGGAACAGCAGATAGACGTCAGCTCAGCTGACGACTCAAAGAAAACAACGTCAGGTGTAGACACGGCTAATGTGCTACCACAGCCAGCACCGGCGAATCATTTTCTAGCCGTGTTGCTGGCAAATCTCGAGTTGAGAGAACGGGAAAGAGAGAAACGCGAAAAGAAGTAGAGCGTGCGGAAAATGAAAAATCGCTAATTAATCAAGTTAAAACTATAGTAACCGCTGATCGCTTAGAAAGAGAGGAATGAGAAAAAGCAGGACGCTTGGGGAGGGAGGAAAGAGAAAAAGTAGAACGCTTGGAAAGAGAAAGGAAAGAAGTGGAACGTGATAAACGTTCAGTCGGTCAGCTGAGCCAGATTTCAGGTGAACGAGATAAATTCATTGTCTCACATCTTAAGGGAGAAGTAAATGGTTTGCGGGAACAAGTTTCCGGATTGGTAATACAAAGCAAAGATATTCGAACGAAAGTCCAGAAACTTGACGACAAGGTAACCGAATTCGACAGAGCGCAACAAACACTGGAGGGGCAGATGAAATCGCTAGTTAAAAATCTAGATCAAATAGTTGACAGCGTACAAACAAAAATAGAGCAAGAAGTAACGAATGCGTTGCATAAATTAAGTATAGGTGACGAGTGAGACAGCTAGGACTGGAACACGCACTTAAACCCTGAACCAAGTGAGATGCAGCATCGCACTTCCGCTTTAGAAAGCGAAAGTAGTCGTAGAGAACATGATAGCCCACCACACATTAGATATTTATCAAGAGTGTTAGAAATGGCTTACCTCTTTCGTTCAACGAGAAACAGAAAATACAATTTGTGGTTTCTTTTACAAACGGAGATGCAGCTCTCTGGGCAATGGAGGCTGCAGAGAATTTTCAGGTGCACACAGACTTTGAGATCATGTTCTTAACTCGCTCTGGGTGTCATGTGTACAAGAACGACTCAGAAATCAGGTCTATAACCCCGAGCCTTTCAATCCCCAGCAAGGCAATCTTCGAAAATACTTCGAAAGATATTTAAACAAAACACAATACTGGGATGAACCCATGCTTCCGATAGATGTATTGCGTATATTAAAGGGCAGGTTATCAAATTCAATCAGGGAAAAGCTTGTTCATGTACCCGATGCGGACATCGAACAATTTATGGCTAACATAGATGAATTGGATCTAATACAAGAAGGTGCCAGGCAAATCGAATTTGGCAATGGTGGGCCAGGATTGCACAGTAGCAACAATAAGCAAAGAAATCCGAATGGAAACAGTCCCAGGAGAGGTGGACAGAATAGAGAAAGTGACTACCACGCCGACCACAGTAGCAACAAACAAAATAGTCCCAGTGTTTCGGCCGGTTACCAATGCAGTGGAAGTAGTAACCGTTCTCCGAATAAAAACGGAAACGGAGATTTTAATAGCAAACGAAGGAACGAAGGAAATTTTAACACTTCCTTTGCTAACAAAAATATGCGAACTACAAATGAGCAGTGACACAAATCTGACCCTGCAAATTAGCAGGCACAGCACGCTTCCACCGGCCTCAACGTGGCAGTGAATAACATAAATGTTACACCAACGCCGCCGCCACCTACGCAGCAGCATCGGACACCTCAACCGCAATTTGTGCCACAATAGCAACAACAGCAACAAAATGAAACAGCGCGCATTATGGAAGTGGTTGAAGAGCCGCAACCCGGATGTTCGGGAGCGGTAAACTCCAACCGACCTATGTAGGCCTCCCACATGGGGTCGGTATGGCACAGGGCGAAGGTAGGCAAAGCGTGCAAGCATTCATGTTGAGATATAATGAAGGTGAAAAACTCAAGGAGGAATTAATTGCTGAACCGCGACAGACGTAGCAACAAATGTTTGAGTTAGTACAAACTTCTTTTAAGGCTCAGATAAACAGAATACCCGTAACTGTCATTATTGATACAGGAGCAAGTGCTTCAGTTATGGATCATTAACTTTTTAAATGCGTAGACCAGGTTAAGCGACTACCAATTTTACCAGTGCAAAACTGTAAGATTGTGGAGGCCATACGTGGCCGGGTGCAGATCATTAAAAATTAGGTACAGGCCGTCCTAGACATAGAGGAAGAAGCGATGAAATGCTCATTCTTGGTCGTTAGGAACTTAGCAGCATCTTGTATCCTGGGTTTGGATACAGGAGCGGAAAGATAGACCTCTCTCGTGCTACATGCACATTGAAAAACGACAATAAGGTTATCGAATTGGTATTGATAAAGATTGCTGCCACATATAATAATTAATGTCAGCAGGTTCAGGGCTCCCTCTCCCTTCCCCTTCCCTTCCTCTGCGCGGTTTTCCTCCCCCCTACATCCCCCCTCTTTCCCACTACCCCCTCTGTGTCTCTGTGCTCCTTCCTGCTTTGCCTTCCCTCTTCATCTCCCACCCTGCCTGTCTCCTGCCTCTTGGTGTGCCCCCTGCCCCCTTTTTTTTCTTCCTTCCACCCCGTCCAGCCTCCTCCCACTATAGCTTCCTTCCCCCCTCTCTGGCTTCCCATCCCTCGGCAGGTCCCTACCAGTGGTTTTTATTCTTCATGTGTGCTCTTTCGTTTCCAGTGGGTTTTTTAAGTGTCTCTCACTCTGTGTGGTTTTGTACTGTGGCCGACTTTAAAACTTGTGTATGTGACTCCAGTGTATTTTAAGTGCCCCACAAATCGCCAACTGTTTTATTTTACCTTTATGTCGACTTTTTAACTGTCCCCAAGGAAAGTCCCTGTGTTAGTATATATTTTAACTGCCATCATCACAATTTACTGTGTTTTTATATCCCCTTTTTCCGCCCTTTTTATGTATGATTTCCTTTGCTGAAGAGCAGCAGACTATGACTATGCTGCTGCCAGCCTTCCCCTGTCCACATGTGGCAGGGGCGCGAAATTATAACAAAGGAAAGAAAGAAGGCTCAGACCATGTCAGTCAGGTTGGAGCCCTGACAGTGCTGGCTTACGAGTACATGCGCATCATGCATTGTGGTCACGAGTGCTGCTCAGCATTGTTTAGTAGTAGTGTCTCAGTCAATGTGGATTTGTCGGCCGCCTTCTAGGGCACTGCTGTTTCTTCATATGCGTCTCTTTGTATCGGGCCTTTATAGGCCACAGGCGTTAGTATATTTTGTCTGCCAGAGCCCTGGCTATGTCAGTCAGCCCAAGGCAAAGCATGAATAGGGCAGTTGACAGGAGTCTGTAGCTAGGCGACTCCTCCGCCCCACCCTTTGCGCGACAATGTGACACTGCTCGATGGCCATCCTGGCAAGCTGCTGTAGGTGCCGATACTGACACCACCCAATGAGCTAAGGACCGAGCACATCATGCCTCCAGCCACAAGTCATCGGTAACCACTGATACTGATTCATGTGAATCCTGTCCACAGCCATGTAAGAGATCGATCTTCCTCTTCATCATGCTATGACTCCCTTGGCCACCTGGTGATAGACCTCTCACCCAGTGACAGTCAAGCCATGATACAATCGACCACCACGTGATGCCTTGTCATATGCTGTTTTGTTTACACCATCCCGTCAGCCAAAGGGGCCTTCTGGAGACTCCAATTCTGTCGCCCCCCCCCCCTCCCCACCAATGGTCAAAAATCTGAATGGTCTTCCTCTCGCGCCCATCGCAGCAGCTGTGATTCAGATTCAGATGCCTCCACATGGACCAGGACGTGGCTCTGCCCCCCTGACCCTTCTTAGAATTCACCTCCACCACCACCACCAAAGAAGGAGAAGATCCCTCCTACCATGGTTTACAATCCCACAAACAACATTAAACTGGACACTGAACTGCAACGCCATACGATTATTTCCAAGTCCCCAATTTCTTATGTCGAGTACTATGGACTAAATGGACAAAAATCATCAAAGACCTTCCCTGTGAAGTTGCACACAGATGTCAGGGATGAATTATGCTGTCTCAAGTTTCTGGACCCTTTGGTCCATCAATACAACAAGGGGACCCTGAGAGCGAGTTAATCTCTATGCCCACCCATATTGTCTCCCTTATTAGGTTAGGTGAGAGGACGTCAAACACATTAACCAAATCAGGTATTTCCTGTGCACCAAGGTGCATACTGAGTCATATGAGGGCAACAACGGCCCCTCCATTTGCCATAGGCGTCAACATTTGAAACACACTGGCAATTGAATGTGTTAGAGGGCTGCAAACTCCCCGCCTCAGAAAAGCCCACATGCGCCTGCTGTTTGGGCACCACTCACGACCCCCACTATCTGGATTTCTGGAAGGGTTGCACTATATACCAGAAGGCTATGAAGTCTTCTTGCCCTCCAAGAAGGGAACCAAGGACGAATCGGCCACCCCTGCCATTGCAGGACAGCACCCATTTCCCTGTCTTAAGGGGTAAACCCGACGACCATCAAAGCACTCATGCTCAAGCACCTGTCGCAACTGTGACACAGGACCCCCCTTTTGGCTCCATCCCCTACGACCATGTTCACTGCTGCAGCTCAGCTCAGTCTACTCCTGCTCATCCCTCTTCTGTGACAAATACCAACACCCACCAAACAGAAAGACTGTCTGGAGCCTCCTCACGCCCACCTGTTGAAGTGCCTTAGCCCTCCATTGTGTCACCTTCTCCACCAGTTGCCACAGCCACCCCTGTACACTACAGGGTCAAACAGTGGTGGAAACAGATGCTTCTTTCTGGTATGGCATGAGAGAGATCCTCCAGGTCATCTCTCTGTTCATATAGCCCCAAATCAGGGCTGTCATTCGGTTGGAGGACAGGATTCACAAAAGTCATCATCCTTGTTGTGAGGCTCAACCAGATTTTGTATAATAGCGAATCACCCACCACACAACCATCAGCCCGATCAGGATCTAGTTGTTTGTATTATTAATGCTAATGGCCTTAAACGTATGAAGGCTGAACTGAACACCTTCCTCTATGACCACCATGTGAACATTTTACTTCTCTCAGAAAACCACATGAAACCTGAAGACGATTTTCGTCTCCATAACATTGTTTGTTATCGGACTGACTGACTCCATCGCCGAGGTATGGACACGACAGTGTTCCTACATAAGACTCTTGCCTATAATCACGAGGCTCTCCAACCACTAGACCTCCGTGTGTTGGCGTCATTTTACAAACTCACTGTTGGGGCACATCTCAATGCCAAGCAACTGCCTTGGCATTCGCACTTTGTTGATCCTAAGGGCAGACTCCTCCATGAAATGGAAGCTCTAGCATTCTCGGTCTTTGGTCCCCATATACCCATTCGTTCTGACTGCCAGCCAGACATTCTGGATGTGGCCATTTTCAAGATTGCAGTACAGTTTTCGTTGGAAGCACTCCACAAACTGACCTCTGGCCATTTCCCTGTGCTCCTGCATCTTACCAATGTCACTCTGTCTTTAGAAGCCCATTCTGCATTGACCATCATAGATTGGGACAAATTTTCTGGGATCCTCAACAGCACCACTAGCCAAACTTCGACATGACAATGCCTGCGAGCCTGGTTACGGCTGCTGATTCCCTAACAACAAAAATCCAGAAGGCAGTGAAGGCCTCTACTGAAAAAGGGCTTTAACCCCACTGACGTGCCTCCCCTCTTTCACAAACTGAAAATCCAGAAGAACCAATACCGCAGGCAGTGGAAGCAGTTTTGAGACTCTTGGGATAAGCATCACATGAGACGCTCCAGCGTGAATTCTGCCACCACCTCGCCGATTGGAAAACAGAACAATGGGAGGACAAGGTGTCTGCCTTTCTCCTCCAACATAAATCAGAACAGGCTGTTGTCTGAGGGCTACAGCACTCTTCAGTGAAGACTAATCACCCCATCTGCAGAATGGATGGCTTAACTTATGATGCTGTCTGTGTGGTTGAAACTCTGGCCAATGCATTTGAGGCTCAGAACCAATTGCTCGTGCAGGACCTTATGCCCGATGAACTCCAAGATTAACATTATATTCTGGCAGCCATTACTGCTTTCAGTGAAAGGCCACCTCTTTCTGTCCCTTGCCTTATATCACCAGTGGAAGTCCAGCAGATCCTCCAGCGGAAGCGTAGGCAGTTGCCTCCAGGTCTGGATGGCATCTTAAACGAACACTTCTCATGCAAGCCACTGGTCTTATTTAGCAGCATCCTAAACTGCTGTCTCACAACCAGCCTTCCCCCTTCCCCCCCCCCCCCACACACACACACACACCACACACACACACACACAGTGGAAGCAGGCCAAACCAATTTCCATCCCCAAGTCCTTGAAGGACCCTAGAGTCTTTACTAACAATAGGCCCATTAGCCTTCTTGATACCATGCCAAAGGTCCTAGAATCTCTGATCCTCCACCACACTTCCTAGCCTCTGGCGGCGGCTGGAACGATCTGTCTGGAACAGTTCGGATTTTCTTCCCATCCTTAGGATGATGGAACATGTCAGCAAGGGCTTTAACTCCACCATGTTAACATCAGCGGTTTTCCTGCACCTGCAAAACTCGTATGACAAGATTTGGCAGGACGATCTTGTGTTCAAAATGGTGACACAGGCGACCAACCCAGACATTTATATCAAGATTGTTGATAATTCCCTCCGTGATAGAGCTTACTTGATTACTCAGCAAGGCAAACGCTCGAACTTACGTCACATGTCGATGGGTACCCCTCAAGGCTCTGTGTTGTCTCCCATCCCCTTTAACATTTATGTTAATGATATGCCAGTCATCCCACATTGCCACCTGGGGCAATACGTCGACGATACAGCGCTCCATACGACCGGCCGCAATATGGACCACCTCACTGCTCGTCTCCAGAGGCAGGTGGATGTGACAGTCACCTGATGTCCTTCAAACAAGACTGCCCTCAGTGTCACCAAAACTATGGCAGTCTACTTCACCAAACTGCGCCCTATCCTCCGCCACAACATCACTATTGCAGGCGTTTGGGTCCCATGGTCCCCCAATACCAAATGTCTAGGTGTCCAGATGGATAAAAAGAACTGCTCTTCCATTGACATGCAGAATATATCACCCAAGAAGGACATAAGCTAATAAAAGCGTTGTACCCAACGTTCAACAGCAGTGAACTGAACCTAGAAAGCTCCAATTGTATCAGATGGTTGTCCACCCTTTCTCCACACTAGCATCGCCACCCTGTTCCTCTCACCATCCTTGAAGAATCAGATTCAGACCATGGCCAACGATAGCCCTGTTACGACCATTAATAAAGTCTCAGTCTTGATACGACCACTCGATATGTGTTGACCATCATAGGACCACCAATATGTAGTTTATTACCTATTGCTTGCTGCCTTGAACTTGCGGCATTGGAGGGTGGTATGCGATTTCAAGCGCAAATGGTTCAAATGGCTCTGAGCACTATGGGACTTAACATCTGAAGTCGTCAGTCCCCTAGAACTTAGAACTACTTAAACCTAAATAACCTACGGACATCACACACATCCATACCCGAGGCAGGATTCGAACCTGCGACCGTAGCAGTCGCGTGGTTCCGGACTGAAGCGCCTTGAACCGCTCGGCCAAAGAGGCCGGCGGATTTCAAGTCCCACCGCCACACCTTCAACGTGCACTCCAATGATGTCACTGGAATGACATGACTGTAGTATAGAACAATTTTACCCATACAGTAAGACCGAGATCCTGCAGTGGTGCTGTATCTCAAACTAAATAAAAAGAAAAAAAAAAAAACTCAGATAGCAGACATTTCTCGTGATCGTATCTCTATTCATCGTTGCTCTGGTCGCTGATAGTTGCTATGTGTTGGTTTTGCTCTCTGGTTTTGATATAACGCCTTGTGGTTTGTGTTGTCAGTCGTCTCTGTTCTGTGTCTGCATTGTACCGCCGACGGCCCGTGCACCACGGACGCGGTCGACTCCTGTTACTAGACTCATCATCGTCAGTTGCGTGTTCATCGAGATACATCTGAAGTCTTAAAATATTTTCGTACAGCTTATATTAAAATAAGAATAGAGAGAGACAGGATGTGTGGTATGTTGATTTTATGTAAAGCATTTGCTGCAGGTACCTAGGTGACTTAAAAGAGAGGGATATTGAGACTAAATGGTTCAAATGGCTCTGAGCACTATGGGACTTAACTTCTGAGGTCATCAGTCCCCTAGAACTTAGAACTACTTAAACCTAACTAACCTAAGAACATCACACACATCCATGCCCGAGGCAGGATTCGAAACTGCGACCGTAGCGGTCGCGCGGTTCCAGACTGTAGCGCCTAGAACCGCTCGGCCACCCCGGCCGGCTTACTATGTCTCATGTCTCATGAACAATGTGAATTCATTGCAATCCATTCTCATGTCCAGTCTGGTAATATGATTTGAGAAAGTGAAATACTGAAGTGGAAATATCGAGAATGAAAACAGGTGTATCAAGAATGGAACTAGGACTGCCTAGAGCGTCACATTCAACAGCCACCTAGACATTGACCAAGTCCGTAGATTTTATGCCTTTTTTTGGGGTTCTACACCTTAATGGATAAAAACACAACCCTTATATACTGAAGCGCCAAAGAAACTGGTATAGACTTGCGTATTCAAATTCAGGCAAAATACAGTGCTGCGATCGGTAACGCTTATATAAGACAACAAGTTTCTGGCGCAGTTCTTACTGCTGCTACAATGGCGGGTTATGAAGATTTAAGTGAGTTTGCACACGGTTTACAGTCGGCGCACGAGCGACGCCACACAGTATCTCCGAGGTACCGACGAAGTAGTGATTTTCCCATACGACCAATTCACGAGTGTACCGTGAATATCAGGAATCGGGTAAAACATCAAATTTCCCGACATCGCTGCGGCCGTGAAAAGATCCTGTGGGAACGCGACCAACGACGACTGAAAAGAATCATTTAACGTGACAGAAGTGCAATCTTTCCCCAATTTGCTGCAGATTTCAATGCTAGGTCATCAACACGTGTCAGCGTGCGAACCACTCAACGAAACGTCATCGACATGGGCTTTCGGAGACGAAGGCCCGCTCTTGTACCCTTGATAAGTGCACGACACAGAGCTCTACGCCTCGCCTGGGCCCGTCAACACCGACATTGGACTGTTGATGATTGGAAATATGTCGCCGGGTCGGATGAGTCTCGTTTCAAATTATATCGAGCGGATGGACATGTAGGGGAAAAAGAGACAATCTCATGAAGCTATGAACCCTGCATGTCAGCAGGGGTCTAGTCAAGCTGGCGGAGATTCTGTAATAGTATGGGGCGCGTGCAGTTGGATTGATATCAGACTCCCGATACGTCTAGGTACGACTCTGACAGGTGGCACGTACGTAAGCATCCTGTCTGATCAGCTGCATCCATTCATGTCCACTGTGCATTCCGATGGACTTGGACAATTACATCAGGACAATGGGACGTCTAGAATTGCTAGGGAGTGGCTCCAAGAACACTCTTCTGAGTTTCAACACTTCCGCCGGCCACAAACTCCCCAGACATGAACATTATTGAACATATCTGGGATACCTTGCAACTTGCTATTCAGAAGAGATCTCCACCCTCTCGTACTCTTACGGATTTATGGATAGCACTGAAAGATTCATGGTGTCGTTTCCTTCCAGCACTACGTCAGACATTAATTGAGTCCATGCCACCTCGTGTTGCGGCATTTCTGCGTGCTCGCGGTGGCCCTACACGATTTAGGCACGTGTACCAGTTTCTTCTTATCTTTAGTGCAGAGTCACTGTATTTTCAATTGCCTGTCTGTCTGACTGTTAAAAATCTTTTTTCTCAGGAAGAGTAGGTTGAAACTGATGCCACTTACTAAGGTCTACGGTCTTTTGGCGTGTAAAAATTGAAGCTTCTAAGTCAGTGCAGTCAAAAGACAGGACCATTTATGTCACATATTTTGACATCCAGAAATTCACTTATTAAAACTTGTAGGTTACTTCACTTTCATCTAGGATCACGAAATCCGGCAAGAAGCGAAATTCCACAGGACAAGTTACGGAAAAATCCGAAAAACGTTAATTTGTAATTGTATCACACAAAAAATATAAAATATTTCTTTTGTCACTCGTAATGCGACCTCAAATTTAAAATTAGAACATTCTCGAAAGCCTAGAAATTCCTGGAACCGGTATCTTTCCAGTATCAATGTCGACAACAGGCAAAAATCGTCGACATTCCCGGTTCCTCGGTATGAATGAACAGTCTATCTACACAATTAAGTTTGTACGAAACCCTCAGAGCGCGAGTGCTATTCGCATCTGGCCATTTTCTACGCTGCACGTCCGGATGTTATTCAGTTCCTGTTCAAACTTCATCAACCTTTCCTCCAATCCTAAGGTCATACAGTTTATTGTCCTTAAACAAAAATTAGTAGTAGCAGTTGGTTTTTTTAAGCTTCGTAATATTGACTGTTTTAGCAAAATATACTGCAGAGAGCTGAGAGCACGGAAGAATCTCACTATGTCTTCTGAATATCTGGTCAAAACTTAGTGCATAATTTGTGTGCTACTTGAAAATAAATGCAGTGCTTATGACAGTCAGTGCATGTTATTGCGAGTTATCCAGATGTCCGATAATCGGGACGACTTACGGTCCCACTTAGACCGGACAAACGAGGCCCCACTGTGCAGTTACAATCGTAATCGAGTGTGCGAGAGAATGAACTCGGGATCTGAGCTTGACTTCGACGACTAACAGCAAGTGTAGCCTCAGGCGACGAGGCTGCAATCTGAGACAGTCACAACAGCAGCGGACGGCCTACATTGCTAGGCGAACGCCAGGCCGCAAACGGCGAGGGCGGTCCGTCTGGGCCGTCTGTACAGCATGAAACATTAAGTGAAACGTAATAAAGTAACCAACACCTTAGGAGGGTCAGAGGACCTAGTGCCCAATAACCTTCTTATGTGGAAATATAGAGAAAATTATCCCTTCTCCCTTTAGACCTAGGAATTCCAGTCACGAGGTTATTATACTTCTATGGAACCACAAACACACACACACACACACAATGAGCAGTCTGTGCCAGATTAAGCTTGTTCAGACGCGTTCTCCACCGCTGTAGCAGATTAAAAGCAGCGCTGAGACATTACCGTCTACTTGCTAATAATAAAAAATATCCGTAAACGATTGTGATCCAGACCGACCAACGTCTCAGTACATTCCAGCAGACTTAAAGTCAATCTCATCTCTTCTTTGGTGATACAAAAGACGTAATGAAGAGGCCTGCTAGAAACTCTGACAAAATTTTTTGGAGCAAAACACACACACACACACACACACACACACACGAGCAGGCGCGCGCCCTGCGTTACACTCCATGATGCGTCGTCTCACATCTACACCAATGTTAAAACAAAACTTCCAAACGTAACTATACACAGGTAAATTTATTTTATCTCGCAGTGGCTATACCCCGAAGGAAAGAAACAATTATGCACTAGCTTTATGCCTACTGTGCAACAACAATTAAAATTAAAAGCAACGGCTGCACTATCCCTTATACAGGAAATTCGCCCAGAAAATTAGCTTAAACTCTCAAATCTTGCATACTTTATAACTTCATTTTATGTGAGAGGCAGCACATCTCATACTTCCTCAATAGCAATGATAAAACAGATTTACTATGTAACAGAGTGTTTAAAAAATCATTTACGTCGACTGTAACAAATTGTAAGTTGACACAGAAGTACTGCAAATACCCAACAAATGGAAAAATTTAGCCTACTGGAAACATCTGAGGAAAATAAGCACTTATCGCGCCCATCAGGTTGTGAATGTTTAACTATAGCTGAGCACATCCCCACTCCTAAGCTTCACATCATCCTGTCAAGCAGCCACACGCTCTCCGAACTCAATTCCAGTTATCACATTCATATGCAGAGTATTGTACCGCAATAGAATTGTTATATATCTCACTTTATTTTCCTGCGTTATATTCATAATTTATTATTCTTTATTTGCATTATGCTACCTATATTGTATATTGTAATTTAATAGTGTAAATTAACATGCTTGGTGCATAGGATGAGGGACGAGTTTTCGATATTACATTTCTCATGAGTCTGTTAAGAGTACCTTTCTCTCCAATTTTTTGTTTTGTACGTACTAGTGCCTCTTGTGCACGCTACGCGTTTATTGGCCATGGTCCAGTAAATCCAAAACAAGTTAGAAATAAAGAAATATTAGTAGAACAAAACACCTTTTTTTTCTTTTTCATCCAGACAGTATAGTTACAAGAATGGCATCCACAGACGAATCCCACATTTCTGAGAAATTTCAGTTATCCATGATTCGAAGACCCCGTTAAACAGTAGATCTCCCTATAAATGGCTGAGTAAATTTGGTTCACAGGCTGCAAAAACAAAAAGAAATGTTGTCGCCAATGGGACAATTCCCAGTGATGCACTACAGTGTTCAAATCAATCTTTGGACTGTGGACAGGTTTACTGATTTCAGTTACAATGTCAAGTAGACTTTTGCACATGACGATATACAATGTCCAAGATTACCTGCCTAATCTCTAATATGAGATCTGTGTGCTGCCATAGGTCACTCATAAGCCCATAGTTACACTATGATTTCCCTATCTGCTCATAATGTGTATCAACGTAGTTAACGCTATTCCCTAGCCAAAAGACAGACTGGTTAACAGAAATTTCGTGAAAAACTTATTAATAAATTTATTACCGTTTCTAGAAGTTTTTCTCCGCCGTTGATGACTGTACTCGAAATGACTATAACGTACATTCGCTCAATGAGATGTTTTTTCTGAGTCATCAGTCATCTGACTGGTTTCACGCGGCCCGCCACGACTTCCCATCCCGTGCCAATCTCTTCATCTCAGAGTAGCACATGCAACCTCTGTCCTCAATTAATTATTTGCTGGATGTATTCCAGTCACTGTTTCCCTCTACAGTTTTCACCCTCTGCATCTCCCTCTAATACTATGGAAGTTATTCCGTGATGTCTTTACAGATTCCTACCATCCCGTTCCTTCTTCTTGTCAGTGCTTTCCATACATTCATTTCCTCACCGATTCTCTGGAGAACCTCACCGAACCCCATTTACTTTTCAATGTTATTCAGTAGTAGCACATCTCAGATGCATCGATTTTATTCTTCTACGGTTTTCCCACAGTCCATGTTTCACTACCATACAATGCTATGTTCCAAACGTACATTCTCAGAAATTTATTCTTGAAATTAAGGCCTTTGTTTAATACTAGTAGACTTCTCTGGCCACAAATGCCGTTTTTGCCAATGCTGCTTTGCTTTTGGTGCAGAACTGCTTAACTTCATCTACTTCTTGATCACCAATTCTAATATTAATTTTCTCGCTTTTCTCATTTCTGCTACTTCTCATTACTTTCGACTTTCTTCGATTTACTCTCAATCCATATTCTGTACTCATTAGATTGTTCATTCCACTCAGCAGATCCTGTAATTCTTCTTCGCTTCCATCGAGAATAGCAGTAACATCAGCGAATTTTACCATTGATATCCTTTCACCTCAAGTAATAATTCCACTTTTGACCTTCCTTTATTTCCGTCATTCCTTCTTTGATGAGTACAATCAACATTAGGAGCGGAAGAATACATCCCTGTCAGATACCTTTTTAATCCGAGCACTTCGCTCTTCGTCTTCTAGTTCTATTGTTCCCTCTAGGATTTTGTGTAAATTGTAAAATAGCCCTATTTTTTTCATAATTTCGAATATCTTGAGCCATTTTACATTGTCGGACGCTTTTTTCACTTCGACAGATACTTTGAACGAGTCTTGATTTTTCTTTAGACTCGGTTCCATTACCAACTGCAACGTCATAATTGCCTTTCTGGTGTCTGCACCTTTCCTGAAACTCAACCGATCGTCATCTAACACATCCTCAATTTCCTTTACCATTCTCCTGTATATTACTATTGTCAACGACTTGGATGCATGAACTGTTAAACTGTTATGCGATAATCCTCGCACGCGTCAGCTCTTGCAATCTTTGTGCGCACGATGTTTTTCCAAAAGTCAAATGGTATGTCGCCAAATTCATTCATTCAACACACCAACGTGAACAATGGTTTTGTTGCCACTAACCCTAACGATTTTAGAAATTCTGATGGAATATTATCTACCCCTTCTGCTTCATTCGATCTGAAGTCTTCCAAAACTCTTTCAAATTCTGAATCTAATACTCGATCCCCTTTCTCATCTACGTTGATTCCTGTTTATCTCTCTCTCTGTCACGTCATCAAACAAGCCTTTCCCTTCACAGCGGCCTGTAATACAGTCTTTCGACCTACCCGCTATCTTTTCTGCATTTAATAGAGTAATTCCAGTTGCATTCTTACCCTTACCCTTAACTTCACCGAAGGTGGTTTTGAATTTTCTTCCAACAGTCATTTCTTTTTTGTTTTCTTCACATTATTAATGGAAACATATCGCCTTAGCTTCCCTGCACTTCCTGTTTGTTTGATTCCTAAGTGACTTGTATATCTGTGTTCATGTATTTCCCTGAACGTTTATATACTTCCTTCTTTCATCGATTAATGAAATATTTTTTCTGTTACCCAAGGTTTCTTCGCAAATACCTTCTTTGTACCAATGTTTTTCTTTTCAGCTCCTGTGATTGCCCTTTTTAAAGTTTTCCATACTTCCTCAACTGAACTTCCTAGTGAGCGATTCCTTATCGCAGCATCTATAGCCATATAAAATTTGAAGTGTATTTCCTCATTCCTTAGTAGTTCCGTATCCCAATTCTTTGCGCACTGTTTCTTCCTGACTACTCTCTTCAACTTCAACCTACTCTTCATCACTATTAAATTGTGAGCTGAGTCCGTATCTGCTTCTCCGTATGGCTTACAATCCTGTATTTGATTTCGGAATCTCTGCCTGACCATGACGTAATCTAACTGAATTCTTCCCGTACCTCCCGGCCTTATCCAAGTATACCTCCGTCTGTTGTGATTCTTGAACAGAGTATTCGCTATTACTGGCTAAAATTTATTGCAGAACTCAGTCTTTCTCGTCTCTTTTTCCTACGACCAAGTCATTCTTTCTTCTACTCCTTCCCATACAACCGCATTCCGGTCCCGCATGACAATTAGATTTTCATCTCCTTTTACGTTCTGAATCTCCCTTTCAATAACCTCATATACATTCTCTATCTCTTCATCCTCGGCTTGTGACGACGGCATGTGTATCTGAACTATCGTTGTCGGTGTTGGTTTGCTGTCGATTCTGATGAGGATAACCCTTTCACTGAACCCTTCACAGTAACTCATTCTCTGCCCTACTTTCCTATTCATAACCAATCCCACTGCCGCTAACCATTTTCTACTGGTGTTGTACGAGTATTACCCTACGCTTATCTGACCATGAATCCTTATCTTCTTTCCATTTCACTTCACTGACCCCCACTATATCTAGATTGAACCTAAGCATTTCCCTCTGTATTGTAGTTATCAGATTTTCTAGCTTCTCTATCACGTTCAAACTTCTGACATTCTACGAGTCTTTCGTTGGTTATTTAATAGTTTTCTCATGGTCACCTCCCTACGACAATCCCCTCCAGAGATCCGAGTGGGAGACCAGTCTGACCGCGGCCGGCTCATGATACGGCAGGCGACTGCTGTTAGCATAATGTGGGACATGCGAGTGTACTGCGCCCGTTTGGAACAGCCTTTATAAGTGACAATGCCTTTTGGTCTCAGTTATTTATTTATTGTAAAATACTGTAACAAAGCTTTGCCTCTGAGCTATGTTCTTATGCACGGAGTTTGATCGTAATTCTGACTTTTTTTCTGTTTTGGATTTTCTGCTACTCTGAGCCTGTCCACGGTCCTCCTCTTCCAAGCTCCTGCACACACCACATCTGGCAAAGACCACATTCGCAGACGACCATCCTACCACTTTTGGCCTCCATACGGCCCACCTGCTTCATGCTCCTTTGCCCACGATATTCAGCCACGACCTTTATGGCCTATTTCAGTTTCTTTTCGTTGTGTCTCTCCGCAATACTAGAGCGATACGAGAGTTAGCTGAAAACATCAAGGAACGTATGCGCACTTGCAGTTGCAACACTCAATAATAATCTGACGGTCATTCAGAAACTACTGAGTGCTGTAGACGAGAAGATGACTATCACAAGGGTGTTACGGATACTGGCAGACAGTATCGACAGCACAAGACTTCGTATTGCAGGATGCAAGAGGCCGTATATCATTCAGTTAAGTACGACGTAGACGCCGCCTCGATAATTTTCGGAAGGATTACAAAAAACACGGAGAGATTTGCCAGCAGACCTTCAGGATATAGTGTAGATGACTCAGCAGATTTTAGCACTAATTTATATCACAGGCTTCTTCGGGGTTACAAACGGATAAGGCAAGATCAATCGTATGGTTCCGATTTCCGGTAATGAATCGAAACGCACGTTATCAATGCTACATAATTCACCCGTATCTTATGAAATGGGAAACCGTGAATAAATGAGTGAAGCTGTGGAGAACGAGGCGATGTGCGCTCTGTCATGACAACAAAGGATCTTCAGGAATGTGAAACAGGGGGTGCTGTCATTTGTCCAACTAGGATGGTACGAAAGGATACACGTACATGCGAGGTACAACTGTTCAGAGGTGAACATGACGCTACAAAGTGTCACAGAGAATTGTTGAAATGTGAATCACACTTTCAAAAAATAGAAAACCAGTGGATTTGTTCCTTCTATTTTACAGAAACTGTAATAATCAACTGTTACTTAGATGGGAAACCTAGGGGTAAACAAAGGACGGAACTGCAGAACAGTGGCATCTGGATTAATGGCACTACTAGTGATACAGCAGGTCGTAGCCGTCATTTAACTGCAACCATTAACTGTACGATCATGATTATGTTGTCAACACTGATGTTACACTGGCCACATGAGCCTTTGACTGTCCTATCCACCCAGAATCTTACCTCTCTCAATGACGTCTTGAATCCAGAACTCCAACACTCGAACAATAAGCTAATCACACTGGAAGAACGGGTGTGTTACTGCGGAACAGATGATCACAGATATTCAAAATTTTCGATAACAACGTCGTCGGAATGGTATTACTATTAATGCGTCAACCACATCTTGTATTATGTACCTGCGCTTGAGGCGCAAATCTGACAGTCCTTCAGACGTACCATTACATCAAATCCCCCTGGTTAGTTAGTTAGTCAGTTAGATAGTTAGTTACGTGTTCCATTGATCAATAGCACGGAAACGCCGTCCCCGATGTGGAACGTGTCAAATGCACAAGAAATGCGCACAGGAAACAAGCTTTTTTTCTTTTTTCTTTTTTTTTTCTTTTTATTATAGTGTTATACCTACATATTTCTATTATTTATCCCATTCCCTTAAATGGCACAAAATGCATATATCATATCTCCAGAGTTATTTACTCATATTCAAGAATTCATCTATGGTATAGAAGGAGTTGTCAAGGAGGTATGATTTCAATTTGTTTTTGAAACTGTTACTGCTGTCTGTCAGACATTTTATTTCATCTGGTAATTTATCAAAAAGTTTTATAGCAGCATATTTTACCCCTTTATGTGCCAAAGATAGGTTAAGTAATGGATAGTGTAGGTCCTTCCTTTTTCTGGTATCGCAATCATGAATGTCGCTGTTGATTTTAAACTGGTCCATGTTGTTGAGAAAAATTTCATTACTGAGTAAATGTACTATGAAGCAGTTGTAAGAATTCCTAACCTTTTAAACAGCTGCCTACAAAATGTGCGACTATGAACCCGAGCGGTTCTAGGCGCTACAGTCTGGAACCGAGCGACCGCTACGGTCGCATGTTCGAATCCTGCGTAGGGCATGGTTTTGTATGGTGTCTTTAGGTTAGTTAGGTTTATGTAGTTCTAAGTTCTAGGGGACTGATGACCTCAGAAGTTAAGTCCCATAGTGCTGAGAGCCATTTGAACCATTTGACTATGAACCCCACACATTATTCTAACTACGTTCTTTTGAGCAGTGAATACCTTTTGCCTAAGTGTTGAGGTGCCCCAAAATATCATTCTGTATGACATCAGAGAGTGGAAGTATGCGAAGTATGTTAGCTTACTAATTTTTCTACATCCTCAAAATTGGCAGTTATTCTGATTGCAAAAGTTGCTGATCCGAGTCGCTTTAGGAGATCCAAAATATGAATTTTCCAGTTAAGATTCTCATCTAGACGTACAACCAAAAACTTAGTATGCTCTACCCTGGCTACTGACTTCTTTTGATGTGTTATGTTTATTTGCAGCAGAAAATTGGATGTACTGTTTTTTTTTTTTATTTCAAAGTACAGAGCAAGCCCATTCGCCGAAAACCAATTAATAACTTTTCCAAAGACTTTGTTTGTATCCTTTTCTATCAGACTTTCTTTTACTGGATTAATAATTATGCTTGTATCATCAGCAAACAGTGTCAGTTCAGCATCTTGTTTCACATAAGAAGGGAGGTCATTCACATATGTCAAGAACAGGAGGGGACTCATGATTGTACCTTGTGGAACACCTAATGTAGTTTCACCCCAGTTAGATGAAGTGGCAAACTCCTTTGAATCACTTGAAGCATATAAAGAGACTTTTTGCTTCCTGTTCTGTACATATGACTTAAACCACTCATATGCTGTTCCATTTATACCATAGAATTGTAATTTCTCTAACATAATGTCATGGTTCACACAATCAAATGCTTTGGATAAATCACAGAATATTCCTACTGGTGACATTTTACTATTTAAAGACTCTATTATGTGGACAGTGGAATTGTATATTGCTGTCTCAGTGGAACAGCATTTCTGAAATCTGAACTATGATTTACTAAGTATCCCATTACTGTTGAGATGGCTAACCACTCTTGAGTACATTACTTTCTCAAAGATTTTTGGAAATGCTGTAAGCAAGGATATTGCCGGTAATTATTGACATCTGCGGTTTTCCCCATCTTGTAGAGAGGCCTGACAATGGGATCTTTTAACCTGTCTGGAAAAATACCCTGAGTCAGTGATGCATTACATATGTGACTCAAAACATCAGCTGTAATTGCTCCACATTGTTTTAATAACTTGTTAGAGATGTAATCTATTCCAACAGAACATTTATTTTTCAAAGATTTAATAAACAAGAGTTTGTTAGATGAAACTTAATTTGACTAAAGTTTTCAAAACTGACTCTTCCACGTACTGCCTGGCTTTTTCTTTTGAACTATTCTCACCAATGACTTCACGCCGTACGTAAACTATTACCGTAATACATGTTATCAGATTATAGTAATTAGAGATTAAACTTGATTTTAAGGAACGGAGTGGTATGAGCAATAAACCCACTGAGCTGTTACACAGTAATTGCCGTATCTTGACCGAGCGAGGTGGCGCAATGGCTGGCACACTGGACTCGAACTCGGGAGGACAACGGCTCGAACCCGCAGCCGGCCATCCAGACATAGGCTTTCCGTGATTTCCATAAATCACTCCAGGCAAATGCCGGCATGGTTCTTCTGAAAGTGCACAGCCGACTTCCTTTCCCATCCTTGACACAATTCGAGCATGTGCTCCATCTCTAATGATCTTGATGTCGACGGGACGTTAAACCCAACCTTCTGTTCTTCCTTCCTGCTGCGGCTAAACGTTGTGTAAATATAGCACATGTATATGAACTTGTTCTAGGGTGCCAAAAACAAAAAATTCGCAGCGAATTACTTGAAGAAGTGAGGACTGTTACACAGCTATCTTGTTTTCCGGTGAACCAACCTATTTTTGAAGCTATTGGTTCACACGGACTGATGTTAAATGCAGAGGCAGAGAAAACTGTACGTCCTTGGGACACTACGGTGCAGACAGGACCGCTGACACCTCTGTTTATACGAGAGCAAATGGCCGCCTAAACTGCTCTGATGACCTGATTCTGGCTTTAAATACCCCTGTTTCGGACAGCTTACTCTCAGTGTGCCCGTTCATTCCGTCTGCATCATAGATCTCGACGAAATGATGGTTTCGCTAGTTCGCTGATGGCGAATCGTGATGTGGTTCTTGCCGCCATGACGTCATTCCTGATAGGTTTAACCGTGATTGATAGACAGGGACTTCTCTGATGAAGGGCCTTCCCGACTGACTGGTATCCGCCATTTTCTGTTTGCTGGGTGGGGGGCCTGAGTGCCGCCTCCCAGGCTGCCGTGTACCGTTTCTCAGGCTGTATGCTGTGTGCGCTGAGGAAGCTCCGGGCTTCCACCTTCGCGGCAACCGCGATCCAGAAGATGTGGTCTAAGCGCGTATCCGTCCTCGATCGCGGTGAGGCCTCCTAGTTCACCGAGACGCGTCCGCGGGCCGCGCTACACGGTGACCCGCTGCTGCCCCCGCGCTGTTTCTCTGTAAGGCAGGGTGCCTGACCTGCCGCGCACTATACAAGCCGCCTGGGTGCTGTGTTCAGCGTTTCTCGCCGACGCCAGTCTGAGTGTTTCGGCCTGTTTCCTGAGCACCGGGACAGAAAATATTCATTGTATCAAACGAGTAAAATGTTATTTCAGGAACAGCTGTTTCCCTGGCACCTTCGGGAGTGAAACTGAAGTGCTCACTAGCCGCCGGAAATCAGTCTCCGACACATTGCAACGTCACCGTCTCACCTGTCCCACCTAGAGACCCATTGACTTCCTGACCCGTGGGGTGGCCGTCACAATATTACAAAAAATAAAATACATAAAATTTCAACACTCCTGTACGCTGGCCAACAATAGTCAGCCGTTAGTGACAAAACCCCATATACCGGAAAAATTCCAGACAATCAAAAATAAATTAACTTCTCACAACTTCAGACATGAATTTTATAATATCAACAGCATATTATTATTTTATTCAGTAGTAGAGACAAAACTGAACGTTTGGTACAGTGTTTTATATCATATGCAGGCAGTTAGTTACATTGGTCAGTCAGACAGAGATGTGGCAGTTAGACCCTGTGAACTTGGGAGAAGCTGGAGATTAAGGAAGCAACATTCAACCTTTGGTCATCTTTTAACAGAAAACCATTCGTATGATGTAGAATAGTTTTACATACTTTTAAGAAAAACAGGACGACGACCCTGTTAGACATACTGGAAATCAAGAAACACAGAACACAGAGTGCCAGCTTAGTATTAAATGATCAGACTAAGTGTCCTTTCTTCTCTTTATTACATTATTTTTCCATCATCAGTACTAGATTCAATTGTAAATTTCTCATATTTCTCAACAGTTTTTAAACGTACATCTACATAAAAACTTTGTTCCCTCCACCCTTTTTTATGGTTCAGTCGGTAAAAACGGAACCCTTACACGATCACTTTATTGTCTGTCTGTCTGTCTGTCTGCCAGGCTGCTAAACCTCGTTTGCTGAGAAACGGTTTGCATCTCAAGCTGAAATTTATGTCACATTTCGGTCCCTTGGTGGTGCAAAACATTTAAGCTTGTAACTCAGTCTAATCAAAACAAATTGCCGACGTAAAGACCCCTTCTTCTCAGGAATGGGCAGAGGTAGAAAGTTGAAATTTATGTCAAATGCAAAGTCTTCAGTCGACTGGCATTGCAATGATGCAAGTTTCTAAGTCAAAGCAATCAAAAATAATGTCTGGAAACACAGAGGACGCGGGATCGAATCTCAGTTGGATTACTGATTTTTTCTGTCTTCATTTTAACTTGGCCTTCACCTGTCAACGACGTGAAAATTTCGCCAGAAATAGCATGTGGTTCGGATTTCACGATAAACTGTAGGTCCTCTACCCATGGTCAGATAAGTGGGGTAGATTAGAGACATGCTAGTCGCTGAAGTGGCATCCAATAGAAAGAAAGTCTTGCACCACACCACTGAGCAACATGATATTAGTATTATCCATATACATAATTAAGTTTGTATGCAACCCTCAGAGTGAGAATCGTACTCACACTTGCCCAGCTTTTTTAGTTAATGTTAGTAGTAGAGCAAGGGCGGCAGTCTCCCACACTTCAGGTTGCCTACTTCAGGGGAAACATACATTAAGGGCCAAACTTATCCTTCTCCTGTGATTGACAGGTCCTTAATGTATTGTTCTGCTAAGAGGATTAAGACCCCCTGGGGATGATCCGTCCTTTTTTATGACAGTTTATAGCACCCTGGGGATTGTCCTTCAATTTGATTGACACGTTCTAAACCTATTGTTCCCCCACCCCTTCCTCTTCTCCCCCTCCACCCTCCACACCTCCTCCTCACTCAGGGAACTCCTCCCACTGACACAAGCACACTTTTTATATAAATTTGATTGACTGCTTAATTAAATTGATCAATTAATTGAATCCACCCTCTGATAAGCCATGCAGCCCTCCCCCATCCGGAAATTGGTGGGAAAAAGATTCAGCTGATAGGCCATTTGGTATTCAAGGCAGTGTATGGAATACAGTTTATTGATTTAGTCAAAGAATTTGTCAAGAAATCCATTTCAGTGTATGGAATGTTGTTTGAACAATTTAGATAATGTCTGGAATATTGTTTACTTAAACACTTTACACAATACAAGGCGGTGTCTGGAATATAGTTTTTATATTTAGTTAAAGAATTTTCAGGAAATTGGCTGCAGTGTATGGAATACTGTTTATTTAATCGTAGCGCTAAATATATCCGAGGTCTTGTACGCACCAACCTTTGAGGGCACAAACACCCTTCTCGACAACAACGTGCCACTAAAGATATCTGGCGAAAAAAAAAAATCCTACCGATTTAAAACTAGCGGTCTACATCATAGTCGCCGTTCCCACTGGCTGGGAGAGAGAGAGCCACATCCGGACGCAAGCGTGGGTGCAATACAAATTTCGGAAAAGCGATTAGGTCTTGAAAAGTACTATAGGATTCCTAAATTAGATCAGGCTGGTAGGAGCATACTTTGTACACATCAAAGGCTGAGCTAATCCGTTACTTCCGGTTGCAGCTCCGGGTGATCGCCCTTGCAGGCAGCTGCGCTGCACTGTGAAACAAGCAGCTGCAGCTAGGACGTGTACAGTAGTTCTAAGCAATTCCGCCCCGACATAGACCCACCAGTTTAAAAAATCTACTTTACCAAAACCGAAGCAACGGTGCTCTTGACCATACACCTTGAATTTCTCACTCGAAATGTAAATTCCTCTTGTTCATACGAGTTATTTTCGAAGATAGAAGAAATAGGACAATACACGCGTTTTCACGTCACTAAAGTATCGTCACTTGTGAAAATCCTGTATAGGACTATGGCATAGGCTACATTCCTTCTAGGCATTCTTTCATCATGTAGAAAAATATCTTTCTCATCTGTCACGTCATGAATCATAGGACTAGAATATTAAACTAATTTTGGGATCATGATGGAATGCTAAGATCTACCACTGTCACGAGACGCCTCCTTATTTTCGAACTCTCTCTTAAGGTAACCAAATGTCTCGTCACATACGAAGTCTCTTAAGGTAACAGCACAGAGAAGTTGTAAATATTTGTTTTATACTGCGTATCACTTTTTACATTCGGTAACACATCTTATTTTACAATAATGGTTGTCTCTCCCTGTATAGATGGTCCATTGATATATCGTTAAAAGATATCGCTGCAACGAAAAAAGTGCCACGTGACTGTCATATCTTTGGCGCCCTAGCCATCGCCTACACCCGCCAGGGTCACTTTGCATGGCGAGTAATTTTTCTTTGTCAGTAGTCGGATTATACTCACCACATATTTCAAATGGAAATCCCTGGAGGGAAGGCCATGTTCTTTTCGAGGAACATAATTGCGAGCCAACATTTGAAGGTGACCGAAACAACAATGTTAAAGTCAAACTTCCTGGCAGATTCAAACTGTGTGCCCGACCGAGACTCGAACTCGGGACCTTTGCCTTTCGCGGGCAAGTGCTCTACCATCTGAGCTACCGAAGCACGACTCACGGCCGGTACTCACAGCTTTACATCTGCCAGTAGATGTAAAGCAGTGATTACCGGCCGTGAGTCGTGCTTCGGTAGCTCAGATGGTAGAGCACTTGCCCGCGAAAGGCAAAGGTCCCGAGTTCGAGTCTCGCTCGGGCACAAAGTTTTAATCTACCAGGAAGTTTCATATCAGCGCACACTCCGCTGCAGAGTGAAAATCTCATTCTGGAAATGTTAAAGTCACCCTGCATAAAAAGCGGTCTTGGTTCTACAGGCACACATAAGAGTCGCCGATAGTGTAGCACTTTCTGGTAGACACGCTGCCTGCGATTTGGAATCAAGTCTCTCCATTCAACCACAACTTGCATTGGATCCTATGGAGACAGGAAGTGAGCCGGCCGGATTGCGGGTCTAGGCGCTACAGTCTGGAGCCGTGAGACCACTACGGTCGCAGGTTCGAATCCTGCCTCGGGCATGGATGTGTGTGATGTCCTTAGGTTAGTTAGGTTTAAGTAGTTCGAAGTTCTAGGGGACTGATGATCTCAGCAGCTGAGTCCCATAGTGCTCAGAGCCATTTGAACCTTTTTTTTTTTTTTTTGAGACCGGAAGTGAGTCTAGAATTTCCCGATCAGCAGAATGCCACCACTTGGTGCTTTGATTGGGGGTCGCGAGATCAAAGGAGCCCGATATGTGGTCCGTGGTCGGTGGCATTTGCTAACGAGATCTGCAATTAGGACATTGGGCGATTTTGACTTTCGTTGCGCGCCCCTGACGATAGAGACACACACGGTGGGCCCCAAATGGCGGCTGCTATACCGCACTCCATTCCATACACAATCTGTAGACCACTTTTGCAGGGTTAAATCTTAGTGCAAATAGATCTGTACAAAATAGTTTGCCGCTGAGGTTCTAGTAATTTGCCCATCTGCAGAAAGTGATCGTGGGTTTTGAAATATGTCATGAACTTTTAGATGTAATTGTTTTGATTTTCTCTTCTGTGCTTAGACACCAGTGTGCTTTGAAAAGTGAGGAAAATAAATAATAAGAGTATTAACATCCCTGACTCTGGCAACACATATAAACAACGCCTACTCGGCGTTTCCAAGCGCGATCAGAAGGAAAAAGCACCGCAATCGTTTAAATATTCCATACTGCGATCAATTTCCTTACAAATTCTTTAAATAAACTACATTCTGTACACCATGTTTGTGTTTGATACTCAAACGTTGAAAATATTTTTTATTATAAAGAAGTATCATCGTAAGGTGCAGGTGAGTGTTTTAAGCGATCTATTTGATTGCTGCAAATTGCTAAACAATTAATATGAAAGGGTAGTACAAATGGCTTATTTCGCTCTGTTTAGTCAATAGGAACACTGTCTTCTAGAAGAGATACAAACTTCCATCTGCATGTTTCGGGACAATGGTTCACACAGACAATCCGGGAGTGAACTCTTGAGAGAGACAGAGATAGGAAGCGAGTCTGGAATTTCCCAATCAACAGAATGCCTCCACTTGATGCTCTGTTTGGGGGCCCCGAGATCAAATGTGGCCAGTACGATGTTCGTGGTCGATGGCATTTGGTAACATGATCCTTAATTAGTACTTTGGGCGGTTTGGACTTTCGTTGCACTGCGCTGATGATACAGCATGGGAGCCCCCAAACGTCGGCTACTATTCCGCGGTTCATTCTGTTCACGATCTGTAGACCACTTTTGCAGGGTTTAACTGTCAGAGCAATATGACTGCTGTATGTGTCTCGATCTGCACAAAATAGTTTGCCTCTGAGATTCTAGTGATTTGTCCATCTGCAAAAAGTGACGGTGGGTTTCAAAATATGTCCTGATCTTTTAGATATGTAATTGGTCTGATTTTCTCTTCTGTGCTTAGACACAAGTGTGCTTTGAAAAGTGAGGAAAATAAATAATAAGAGGATTAACATCGCTGACTCTGGAAACAGATATAAACTAAACCTACTCAGTGTTTCCAAGCGCGATCAGAATAAAAGAGCGCCGCAATCGTTTAAATATTCCATACTGCGATCGATTTCCTGACAAATTCTTCAAGTAAACTATATTCCATACACCATCTTGTATCCTGTAAATTGTTTAAATAAACAGTATTTCATACACTGCAGCCAATTTCCTGACAAATTCTTTAACTACATAAATAATCTATATTCCAATGACCGGCTTGTATCGCGTAAATTGTTTAACTAACCAATATTCCACATATTGTCTAAATTGTTTACACAATATTTCATGCACTGTAATAGATTTCCTAACAAATTCTGTAACTAAATAAAGAAACTGCATTCCATATACCGTTTGAATCTTAAAAATTATTTAAATAAACGATATTCCACACATTGTCTGAATTGTTTAAACAATATTCCATACAACGTAATCGATTTCCTGGCAAATTCTGTAACGAAATAAAGAAACTGTATTCCATAAGCCGCCTTGAAGCTTAAAAATTATTTAAATAAACGATATTCCACACATTGTCTAAATCGTTTAAACAATATTCCATACACTACAATCGATTTCGCTTCAAATGGCCGATCAACTGAATCTCTACCCAACCAATTGCTGGGAACAGATGGGGAGGGCTGAACGGCTTCCCAGAGGGTGGATTTGATGAATTGATCGATTTAATTAATTACTCAGACAAATGTGTATCAAAAGTGTCCTTGTGTCCTCGAGAGGAGTTCCCTGAGAGGGGGGGGGGGGAGGGGGGATGGAGGAGGAAGAGAGGGAAACGGGTGGAGGGGAGGGGACAATATGTTAAGGACATGATAATCAATGGAGAAAAATAGATTTGCCCCTGTTTGTGCACTTGTCCTTGATGCATGAAACTAGCAAAGTGGTTTCTGCCGCCCTTGCCCTGCTACTTATGTTATTATTTCTGTTCTCAGAAACATGTTAGTCTTGTCCACTGTGTTTATTAATCTTTTACTGCCTTACGTGTTTTGGACTTGCGGCATTCTCAAAGGCTCTACAAGAGAAATACATGAAAGTGTATCAGTGAAAATACATTGGTACAGTTACATAAAATGTACTTCGCGCAACTGGAAGAAACTACAATCATGAATACAGTGGTCAAGACTAATATCAGTTCTTGAGCACATTAGAAAAATTACGCAAGACGTCGCAAAGCTTTGACGGATTTTTTTGTTGAAATTATTTCTGTGTGATAAAATTTGAAATATTTTTCTATGTAAAGGGTCTACGTCATTTTTGTAATTTTTGACAAATAATATCATGCTTATTTATGTTTGCGACATTCATTTGTCACCTGAGATAGCCTAATAAGCTGAAAGGTGGTTCGTGACCAAATTAATATAATTCTCCAGAACGTTAGGAATGTTTTCCTATTTAACATTATGAACATGTTCTGCCAAGCACTGACGAAAAATCTAATTAATGAGCACCAAAAACGTTCGGTAAGAGCTCTTGTTTATTTTATTACGATGGTCATTTCTCCCTTTACAGCTGCTAAACAACAAAGTATTTTTGCATTCGGGGCAGACAGTTGGTGTTTATGAAAAGACATCAACGCAACGAAAAACGCCTATGTTTTAATGAGTGCCACAGCTCGCGTGATTCTCTCTACTCTATTTCGTAATAGCACAGAACAAGCAGCTTTCCTTTGAACTTTTTGGATGCCCTTCGTCAAACCCATGCCACGCAGCAATACTCTAGCAAGGGACACACAACCGTAGTTAGGCACTCGCTGTGGTAGATGTATTGATCTTCTAAGTGTTCTGTCATTAAAACCGAACACCCACCACCATGGGACTACGATAGTTCCATACAAAAGTAATCACCATACGCATTAAGACATTTATCCTGCTGGGGAATGAGACGATCAGGCCATGTTTCGTGGCACGTGGTCGGTCGCTCACGGATGAGCAACCGCACTTAGTCCTGCACTCCCTCGTCCGACTGAAACTGACGTCCACGCATGTCTTTCTTCATGTCGTCAAAGATACGAAAATCTCACGATGAAAGATTCGGACTGTACGGAGGATGTTGCAGTGTTTGCTAACCAAACTGCTGAAGCGTAGCCTCCGTCCGATCAGCAGTGTGGGGGCGGGCGTTATCGTGCAACAGGGTGATTCCGCCGGACAGCATTCCACAGCCCAAGAGCAAACGGCAAAGCCAACAGTCGAAACATTCCCACATTTCCCCATCAAAGAAATCGAGTGCTGTTCACATAAGTTCATGTTAATCTTGTGCTTCGACTGCAGGTGTCATCCACTCGTCGAGTTCCTCGATTGTGGATATTCAGCTCTGTGAAGACACTTTGCTGACACTGCAAATCACCATAAGTCAAAGCGCCCAGGTATGCTGTCGGACGAAATTATCCTGTAGCCCTTGCCCTTCCCCTCCCTCCCCCCCCCCCCCCCAATCCCGATAACACCTGCCCCTACGTTGCCAATCGGACGAAGGCTACGATTAAGCGATTTGATTGGAAAACATTGCAACATCCTCCGTACAGTCCAGACCTTTCACCATGAGATTTTCGCATCTTTGACGACCTGAAGAAATTCACGCGTGGACGTCGGTTACAGTTGGCCGAAGGAATGCAAGAGTGGGTGTATTTGTGGATCATGAACGGTCGACCGCTTGCTACGAAACATGACTTGATCGTCTCATTTCCCAGCTGGATAAGTGTCTTAATGCATACCATGATTAGCTTTGGTTCAAAGCATTCCGTCGTCCAACTGTGGCCGGTGGCCGGTTTTCATTTGACTACCCGTATAACACTTCTGTGGATATCGCCAGATCTGTTTCACCTGATGACTTGCTGTCATTTACTATGTACTATGTCCTTTCAGACAGGAACTCCAGTAACACAACACGCCTAGACCTGTACCTACAGCATCTTCCAGAAGGCTCCCTATAACAACTTCATATACATCTGTTATGTTTACACAAAGTTCAGATATAGCAGGAAGGAAGGAACATTGGGTTTTACGTCTCGAGCTCATTGGAGACGGAGCACATGCACGAATTATGTCGTGGATGGGGAAGGAAATCGGCCGTGCCCTTTCAGAGTAACTATGACGGTATTTGTCTGGAGTGGTTTGTGGACATCACGGAAAACCTAAGTCTGGATGACCGGCTGCGTGTCTGAACCGTAGTCCTTCCGAATCCGAGTCCAGTGTGCCAACCACTGGGCCACCTCGCTCAGTCAAGATAGGGCAATTATTGTGTAACAATTCCTTAAAATCTAGTTTGGTCTCTAGTTACCATAATCTCGTAACATGAATTATGACATTAGTTCTTATTGTCTACTTGTGGTGACAAGACATTCCAGGAGGATTTTATCTGATGGTAGGTCTGAAGGACTGGCAGCTTTACGCCTGAAGTGTAGGTAGATTATACAAGATGCTACAATAAAAACGGCTATGCTTATAATTGAAACAGTAACAGTAATAACATTCCTACGATACTGCTCTCGAAAATTTGTAATATCTCTGAATAACTGTTCCGCCGGAATATCTACTTTTTCTTGTGTGCTTAGCTTATCGATCGAGTGTAGGAGTGATGGATTCAAGATGTCGTTAAGAGAGGTAAGATTCTGGGTAGTAGAACACTTGATGTTAAACGACAGTTACCTCTGGTACAACACAAGTCGCGCCATTTAATCAAGTTGCCACTGTTCTGCATCTCCGTCCTTTCCATAACCCTAGGTTTTCCATCTTCTTAACAATTTATTATTACAGTTTCTGTAGAACAAACTGAGTAAATCCAGTGGTTTCAACACTTCCCTGTTACACTGTCAAGTTCACCTCTGAACTGTTGTACCTCGAATGAACGTGTATACGTTCGAACCATCCTAGTGGGACAAATAATATCATTACAGTTTTACTTTCTTGCAGACCCTTTACTGTCATTTCAGTATGCACGTCGCCTCTTTCCGTAATTATTAAGACTTTCTCGGTCCACAACTGACCCATCTATTCATGGTTTCCCACGTCATCGGATGAGGATGAATTGTGTGGCGCTGATAACGTTCATTTCAAATTTATTGCCGTTTCATACGTTTATCCTTATCTTCCACAAAACTACTGTATCACTGAGAGATACCACGCAGTTCTTAGGTTTCAGGGCACGAAAAACTCCAGCCAACAATCTTTGAAATGTTCCTAGTGTCTTTTTATGCCTGAATGACATCCGGTGATACTGAAAGCTGCTTTAGGTATGTCTTCGAGCACTATCTCCATCTGTGGTACTGGCTGTGGAGAAGTACTTCATTTGCTTATATAGTCAAGTGTCTCTGCAATATTCGGTATTAGTTAGGTGTCACAGTTAGAGCGAGCATTTAAGTATTTGTATAGGGTTGGTTGTTTTTTATTTTTATTTTTTTTACTAGGTCCATGGTTGCCCCCAATGCGCTATCGCTGGTTTCTTTAATCCATTACCATCTGCCACGATCTGGCTTCTTACGCTGAAGTAACAGAAGTCATGAGTGTCAGACCTACTTTGGTTGGCCTGGCGTATTGCAACGACTCGACGTGACATGTATAGCATCGCATATTGAAAAAAGTAATGTACATTATTTTATCGAGGTATGACTACAATGGAGCCTCTATACGTGCTCAAAGAATTGTAACTAATATTATCTCTGTATCGTGGTATATAAGAAAAGATTTCATTGTCTTCTCTTGTCTTCTTCTTCTTCTTCTTCTTCTTCTTCTTCTTCTGTGCCTGGTTGGTTCTGATGTTGCATTTCGATTACGGTCTGTAAAGAATTATTTCTACTATACGTAGTGTATTTAGAATTTCTGCTAAATATATATGTCAGTATTTAATGCAGCGTGTGTTTTTGTTAGTAGCAAGAAAGTACTTTCCCTGTCCCATTTATTTAATTAATTACGTAACAATTAAATGTTGCCCTGGCCATTTGTAATTGCATTGTTGAAGCAACGCCATTGCTCTTAAATTTGATAAAAACTGTTTCATAGCTATCTAATTCTAAAAGTACTGAAAGTATTTGGTCTCAGTAAAAGTAAAACGGCGTCTCATAATAATTTCCATTTCATTTTAGGCCAGAGGTACAGTTTTATTGAAACAAAGTATTCTAATTGTGTATGCTACCATTGCACGTCGGCAGCTATATTGGAGCATCAAGCCTCACATAGAAAAACAATTATTTAAATTATATTTAATTTGCTTATCAGGGCCCAGGAAATGACCTGGGGGGAGTCTCTGCAGACATCATGAGACTCTGGCATAAAATGGGGGTGATACGCGATTACAAGAACTCAGCAGGAGAGTTCTCACAGCCTCTGTCTCCTCAATTCTCCAACTTCCTACCTACACGTGGTGCCCCTGTTAAGCCGAGCAGCTCAGCGGAAGGTTGGGTAACCAACGCCAGCGGGAAACTGAGTCGGTGAGCAGATAGGAGTTGGAGGACAGTGGAAGGCAACAGGAAACCACCACTGAACTATCCCAAGAAAACCCCATGGCTTCGCTCAGCTCAAAATGTTCCGGAGTTTCAAGTTCCCCGATCGGATCTCCGGGGGGAACCAGGTTGAGAGGAGCTTCGCGAAGAGTAAGATGGTGCAAAGAGAAGCACTGCATAGGAACATGGAACGTAAGATCCATGTATCAAGGAAAACTAGACATAGTGAAAAGAGAAATGTAGAAAATTAACATCGACATATTGGGAATAAGTGAAATGAGGTGGACTGGCATGGGAGAATTTGCTTCGGATGGCCATATGGTGTATTATTCTGGGTACGATAACAACAGAAGTAATGGAGTAGCCTTCATAGTTAGTGATAAAGTGAGAAAAGCTGTGATGGGATGCAAATATAAAAATGATAGAATGATGTCCATCAGACTTCAAGGCCAGCCCCTCAACATCACAGTAATTCAAGTTTATGCACCAACAACCGATGCTGAAAAGGAAATTATTGACCAGTTCTATGGAGATTTACAAGAATTACTACTGTCAACACCAAAAAAGGATATCGTCTTCATAGTTGGAGATTGGAATGCAAAAGTGGGAAATGAAGCTGTAGAAGGTATAACAGGGAAACATGGTCTTGGTACAACAAATGAAGCTGGACAGAGACTCCTAAAATTCTGCCAAGAAAATTCATTGATAATTACTAATACACTATTTCAACTACCAAAACGACGCCTATATACCTGGACTTCGCCAGATGGCCAACACCGGAACCAAATTGATTACATACTTTGTAATCAGAGGTGGAAGAGCGTTGTTCAGTCAGCTACAACAAGACCTGGGGCTGACTGCGGATCAGATCATGAGCTCCTGATTGCAAAATTTCTGCTGAAACTTCATAATGTAGCAAAAAGTATCCCAACTTGCAGATACGACCTTAACTCTATACCCTCCGACTATGCTGTAGAGATACAAAACAGATTTAATGTATAACAGCTGGAGGACAAAAGCTCGCAAGAGATGTGGACAGAAGTAGCTAATACTGTCAAGGCGGCCGCAGAGAAACACATTCCCAAGAAAAGGAACAGTAAGAAGGCTAGATGGCTATCAGCTGAGGCACTGCAAGTTGCAGAAGAACGAAGGAAAGCAAAAATCAAGGGAGATAGACCAGCTATGTTTGAATTAAATAAAGATTTTCAGAAATTAGCTAGAAGAGATAAAAATATATTCTTCAATGAACAGTGCAAGGAAGTTGAAGATAGTAACGTAATGGGGAAGACAAGAAATCTTTATAAGAAAATTAGAGAAATTAAAGGAAAATTCCAGGCAAAAATTGGAATGATAAAAGATAAAAACGGGAAAGATCTGAGTGAAGCAGAGGATGTTAAGGAAAGATGGGCAGAATATGTAGAAGACCTATACAAGAAAGAACTGCATCATGACATGGCTCCTACTGCTGATGTTAATGTTAATTTAGAACTAGAGCCAGATATTTTGGAGAGCGAAATCCAGTGGGCCCTTGAAAATATGGCTGATAACAAAACTAGTGGACATGATGAAATACCAGCAGAATTGTTTAAAGTCACTGGAAAGGATGCAGTGAAAGTGCTGCACTCAATATGTCAAAAAATATGGATCACGCAGCAGTGGCCAGAAGAATGGAAAAGATCAGTATTCATCCCCATTCCAAAGAAGAAAAGTTCTAAAGAATGCTCAGATTACCGAACAATCGCACCTATTTCACATGCTAGCAAAGTTATGTTGAAAATCTTACAAAATAGACTTCGCCAATATCTAGATCGAGAGCTACCAGAAGAACAAGCTGGATTTAGGAAAGGAAGAGGAACTAGAGATCAAATTGCTAACATTCGGTGGATTATGGAAAAAGCGAGAGAATTCCAGAAAGATGTGTACCTCTGCTTTATTGACTACGCCAAAGCCTGGAACCCACCACATGAGTAAATAGAATAAAGACGACAATAAAAACGAAGGTAAGGGCTTCTGAAAATATCTCTTGCTTTAGAGTGTCGTGTTGTGTACCAGTATTCATGGTTCGTACCGAGCGGTAGTGTTTGGCAAACAGTGATTCCAGTAGGTAAGGAAATTTATATTTGTTATAGATTTTGCATAGGATTAGAAACTGTAGATTATATTATTATTTTTGTGGTTATTACCGTGTGAAGATAGTTGTGCTAAAATAATATCTCGTTCAGAATCTATGAGATTACGTAGCAAGACTGGGAGAGAGGTCAATGTAGAAACAGATTCACGAGAGCATAGTGATAATGAATTAGAGGAAATCCCCAAGGTATCTACCTCGCATAGAAATATGCCAGACAATATTACTAATCATGAAACAGAAACTGCACACAGAGATAGAGCGTAGCGCTGATGGCAGTGTGTTACCAACTGTTGCGGGTGAAATTGCCGCGCCCGCAACTAGGCCAACAGTTACATGCGCCACTCAGGGTTACGATGCCGCAACTGCTATTTTGATGAAACTAGATCAGTTCCAAAAGCAACAGGAGGAGAGGGATAAAGAGAGGGAAAGAATACAGTTAGAAATGTGGAGACAGCTTGAGGACAGAGAAAAAGAGAGGGAAAACAGAATATGCGAACAACTGAAAAGTCTCGAAGTCATGAAGGCACATATCGCTAGCTTAAAAGAAGCACACTAAGAATTACCTAATTTGGTAGCCAGTCTAACGACAGATGTACAAAGTCTGCAGATAGACGAAAATAGTATGAAGGAAGATATCCAAAACATAACAGAAAGAGTAGAAACATAGAAATAGAGATTGAAGAAAAAATACAGAATTCCTTAGCGAAACACACTAAAAAGGCCGTAGAAAAAGTAGAAAAATGAATAGATGTCGAAGAGAAACAAATAGATGAGAAGGTACAGACAAAAGTGACAAGCGCTACTCGCGCAGTTCACTCACCGGGTCCGATTAATCAGACACAACAGCTAGGGTAAGCAGCAAGAGAATGTTTCACATGATAATCCGCCGTTCGGTCCACCTATAACACACATTGTGGGGTACCGGCAGGAACGTGTAGCCCCAGCAGAGAATTATTGAATGATGCGGGGGCTGTGCCTACTGTGTCCTCAATAATGATGGAGGAGAGTTTAATAAAACATCACCAGTTTCAAACCTTCTGCACCGATAATAAAAACATTCACGCTGTAGTATTCATAAAAAGTTTTCGAAATATACTGCCCAGAGCATGGACCGAGAAACAAAAGATATAGTTTATAGATCCGCACATAATAGGAGATGCTACTTTATGGGCAACAGATGCTGCCGAAACTAGCTACACCTGTGAACAGTTTGAGAAAGCATTTCTAAATAAATACTGGTCATCCTGTATTCAAGAAAGACTTAGAAAGGAAGTATACAGTCCAGAGGCATATAGTCCCAAACAAGGAAACTTAAGGAAGTATTTTGAAAAATATATTAACAAAACGCGATATTGGGACGAACTGATCTCAAATCGTGATGCGATTAGATTATTAAAATCCAGACTTCCACCCAATATTAGAGAAAACTAACCCATGTACCAGACAATGATTGGGATAATTTTATGTCTATCTTGCTTTCGATAGACCTAATCTAGGAAGACTTAAAGTTGCAAAATAGCATTGTAAATGGTTACGAGTATAAGGAGAATAATAATAATAATAGGCAAAATAATTGGAATAATTTTGATAATGCTCTAACCGGCGAAACTACAATGGTAAACCTATGAATGGAAATCAGTCATTTAACAGTCATCCGAAAGATGACAAAGCTAATAACAATAGACAGGTTTGGGGAAACAGTTCACCTCAATATAGACGAAAACGAAGATATGAGGAAAGGTTTGGCCCAGGAGGTGGCAATCAACAGCCAGTGCGAGATGTAGAGACACAGGGAAAGAATAGGTTTGCAATGCCGTGGTATCCAAGATAGGATAATCCGAATAACCCCGAAACATACTCAAACAATAACAATAATAGAAACGAACCACGGTCAAGCAGGAACTTCAAACAACCCGGCTTGGCAGAATGAGACTGAAAGTGTGAGAATCGTTGATGTGACGAATGACAATCGTCCTGCATCAACTGATTCTGCTAACTAAAGACGGCCGCAATTAGCTCTCCGTTGTTGGACGTAGGGCAGGGGGCGAGCTCACAACAGAGTAAGGAGAAACAGGATGTAGTCAATATGTTAAGATATAACGATGGTGCTGGAATGAAGGAGGAACTTTTATCTAAGAATAAGAGATGCAACCAGGTAGATAGTGAGTTGATACAGGCTGTGGTGCTAGCTTAAATTATTATTATACCTGTTAATATAATAATTGATACAGGAGCCACTGTAAATGTTGTAAGTTATGACTTACATAGGAAATTGTGCCAATTGCATAAAGTGCCAGTGTTGCCAGTTCAGAATTGCAAAGTGTCGGCTGTTATTGGTGCCCAAGCACAGGTAGTTAAGAGCCAGGTAAAAGTGGACGTATTTATTTGAAATGGAGCATTTAATTGCACGTTCCTAGTTGTAAAGGCATTGAGAGTCGCCTGTATTCTGGGTTGTGAGTTCTTGAAAGAAAGAAACGCCCATGTGGACCTCTCTCAAGGGATCTGCAGTTTAGAGAATGGAAAGTAAGAGTGGAACTGGAATTGCTGCGCACTAAATCTATACATGGCAAATATTGTAACAATGTTAAAGTAAAGTGTAACCTGCCAAAGATACTGCTCATGCAACGGTGTTTTGGGGGGCGAGATTATAATCATCACAGTGGAAAGAATCTGGGTACCACAGAGCTTTGCCAAGCAGTAAACGGTAAAGTAGAGGAATCCACATATCTGACACCAGAGCAACAGTTGCAATTATTTAAGCTATTGATCGCCGGCCGCTGGTGGCCGAGCGGTTCTGGCGCTACAGTCTGGAACCGCACGACCGCTACGGTCGCAGGTTCGAATCCTGCCTCGGGCATGGATGTGTGTGATGTCCTTAGGTTAGTTAGGTTTAAGTAGTTCTAAGTTCTAGGGGACTAATGACCTCAGCAGTTGAGTCCCATAGTGCTCAGAGCCATTTGAACCATTTAAGCTACCGGTATTGATCGAAGACATAGAAGCATTCTCTGAGAGACCAGGGGTCATCAGAGGTTATATGTCCAACAATGATGTTATACCACACAAAACATTTTGCAATGCTATTTACTCCGTTCCATGGTCAAAAAAAAGACAGTAAAATTAGAAATACGTAAGATGCTAGAATGGGGAATAACTGAGCCGTCAATGTCATCTTACAGCAGCCCGTTACTAGTAGTTATAAAATATATTGAAAATTTTTATGAATAATGTGTATGTTTGTAATAGATACAAGTTTAGATTTAAGAACGTTTCATTTCAGTAATGAATTTTCACTTTATTTGTAGTCAGAATGAAAGTTTTTTCCTAGTATGTAGTCAATTACTCAATGTTTTATACACTTAATGTCATAATAGACTTTCTTAAAAATATGTAATGACAAATGCAAGGGCATATCTAGAATTTTTTAAGGAAAACAATCATTAATCAGTAATGAGCGCAGTATACCTAACGGTACAAACCATGAATCAGTCAAAAAAACATCAATAGGTAGAACCTAGATAGTTTTACCTACCTAATGTATAAAGATACGATGTCACTAAGATCCGCTCACGTTATCAGTGAACCGAACTGTCTAGCACAGTGATTTTAAACAATAACGCGGAAGCAAGGATATATTCAGAAGTCCTGTATTCAGTTAAGATGTCTATTTATTGTTATATATCCTAAGATGTGACAAACTGAGCTATTGTAGAAACCAGACCAGTGTCGGAAAGTCCAAAAAAATTGGTCTGATTGATCCAGCACATGTAACAGGGAGGTACTTCCGCTACCACTACCCAGTGTACTTTGTAATAAGTTATAATGTGCATCTGCAAACACTGTGTGTATTTCGTAATGTAAATCAAATGTTAAAGTTTTCGTGAACGGTTTAATGTGTCACAAAATACTGTAAAGAACAGTGACTGTGTGTGCATAAACCTGAATGAACGTTGCGTTAATAAACTGTCTTCAGTGTGACAAAAAATAACGTCATTCATGTGAAATAGAGTGATGAACAGTGTTCATGAAACAATACGAACGGTACGACGCCAATGACGTTGGTTTCATTATAGTGTTGATTTTGTTGTGGTCTTCAGTCTAGAGACTGGTTTGATGCAGCTCTCCATGCTACTCTATCTTGTGCAAGCTTCTTCATTTCTCAGTATCTACTGCAACCTACATCCTTCTAAATTTGCTTAGTGTATTCATATATTGGTCTCCCTCTATGACTTTTACCCTCCACGCTGCCCTCCAATACTAAACTGGTGATCCCTTGATGCCTCAGAACATGTCCTACCAACCGATCCCTTCTAGTAGTTAAGTTCTGCCACAAATTTCTCTTCTTCCCAATTCTATTAAATACCTCCTCATTAGTCACGTGATCTACCCATCTAATCTTCAGCATTCTTCAGCAGCACCACATTTCGAAAGCTTCTCTTCTCTTCTATCGCGTAACAGTAAAGAAAGATAATTTTTTTAGCCATCGTGAGTAAGACGGATGTCTTCACGTTGTAATACACATAATATTTTTGGCCATAGCGCCCTGAGAAAATTAAGCTGTGGGTTTTAATGAACGTAAAAGAGATTTTCTTTAATCAAACATTTTCATTCCAAATTAACGGAACATTTTTTCTCTCTTTTCACAAAATAGTTAAGTTACGCGATACATGGACTCAACAAGTCGTTGGAAGTCACCTACAGTAGTTCTGAGCCATGCTGCCTCATTACGAAAGTGTTGACGATCAGAATTTTGTGCATGAAACGACCTCTCCACTATGTCCCACAAATTTTCGATAGGATTCACGTTGGGCGATATAGGTGGCCAAATCGTTCGTTCGAATTATCCAGAACGTGAATGACATGGCGCATTGAGGAGGGATGCGAATTTTTTATGTTGGTAGAAGGTGTGGGTGTGGTCGAGTAAGCGAAATTTGAAAGGCTAGATGGAGTGCATGGCATCCGAGTATCTGTAGAGTGTTATAAAAGGAAAGAGGAGCAGAAGCCAATGCCACATCCGATCACATTGTTGACCGCTGGCAAAGGAGATCACTGTTATTCTGCCAACAACCTTGTCAAAGAGGGCTGAGGAGCAAAGAAGAGGTTCAGGGCACTCTCTTGCCTTTGGAGTTGGAGAGGTAGAAGAATCATAATGTTCAACGACATGAGGATGCAGAAGGCAGTGGAAACAACTGCATTAAAGCCGCATAACGAGTATCCACAGGACATGTGGCCTGTAAGTGAAAAAGTGTCGTGATTATCTCCTGTTATCAAAAGAGTGAGTTACTGTGAACAGTTCAGTGATAGTGTTGTTCTCATCAGAATCGACAGTGAACCAACACCGACAACAACAGTCCAGGTCGCAAGCAGAAGATGAAGAGACAGAGAGAGTGCACTAAGATCGTGAATGGGAAATATAGTACTTAAAAAGAGATGAAAATCTAATAGTCATGAGGAACTTGAATGCGGTTGTAGGGGAAGGAGTGGATGAAAGTATTGCGGGAGAATATGGACTTGGTAGTAGGAATGAGAAAGACTAACTGATCTCTGCAATAAATTCAGCTAGTAATAGCGAATATTGCCTTGAAGAAACAGAAGAGGAGGAGGTTCTCTTGGAAAAGGTCGAGAGACTAGTCAGGAAGAATCAATGCGAGAATAAGTGAGCTACAGAAATACTAAGGAATGAAGAGAAACACTTGAAGTTCTCTGGGGCTACAGCCACTGCGATAATGAATAGCTCAGTAGGCAGTACAGTTGAAGAGGAATGGATGTCTCCAAAGAGGACAGTCACAGAAGTTGTAAAGAGAACCGTAGGAGAAAAGAAGCAAACTTCAAAGAAATCATGGATAACAGATAAAATACTTCAACTGATCGATGAAAGGAGGAAATACAAAAATGTCCAGGGATATCCAGAAATGCAGAAATACAAATCAGTTGGGAAACAAATAAATAGGAAGTCCAGGGAAGCTAAGACAAAATGGTTCCATGAAAAATATTAGGAAATCGAAAAACAATTGTTTGTCGAAAAGACGGATTCGTCACATAGAAAAGTAATAACAACCTTCGGTGAAACTATAAACAAGGATGATAATATCAAGAGTTCAATGGGAATTACACTGTTAAATGCAGAAGAGAGAGCAGATAGATGAAAAGAGTACGTCAAAGGCCTTTACAAAGGGTAAGGCTTGTTTGATAACGTGATAACAGAAAAAACAAGAATCGGTTGGGAAGGGATAGGGGATCGAGTATTAGAATTAGAATTTAAAAGTTCTGTGAAAGACTTAATTAAATAAGACAGAAGAGATAGATAACATACCATTGGGATTTCTAAAATCATTGGGGGAAGTGGCAACAAAGTGATTATTCAATTTGGTTTGCAGAACGTATTCTATATTAATTCTATATCGTAACTTTGAAGCACTACCGCCCACCTTGCAAGTCTAGCATATAATAATTTACAGGACAATAGAAAGCTTATCATTGGTAGTCGATATATACTTTAATGTTTACCATAAATGAAATAATTGAACTTTTCCAATGACCATTTTACAGCCAGCACTTCCAGTTCTGTTACAGTACAACTGTGTTCGCTGGAGGATAAAACTCGACCCGCAAATCCAATTACTCTCACTTTCTTTTCATCCCCTATTATCTGGAATAAACATGCATCTAACCCAGTTACAGATGCGTTAGTGGATAAACAAAAGTCTTCATTCATATTAGGGTGGTACAAAATACAAGGGTTAGCCAAAACGTTTTTGATCTGTTCATATAATTCTGCAGAATTAGTTGACCAATACCAAGAAGTATTTTACCGTAACGAGTTTAATAAATTATCGTTATTCAGTTGATGGTTGGGTACGAATTTTCTTAAAAATGAGGTCAATCCTAGAAATGATTTTAATTGCCATTCTTTTGTTGGACGTGGCATATTTCTTAATGTGTCCAGTTTATTCAGATCTGGTTTGATACCCATAGGTGATATGTGACCTAAATATTTAATATGATTCTTACCAAACTCCGACTTTTTTAAATTTTCTGTTACACCATAATTATTGAATTTCTTAAATACATTTTCTAAGACTTCGATATGTTCTTCCCAAGTTTCTGTAGCGACTAGAATATTGTCTACATATGGTATAACTGTATCTAGTAATTCAGGTCCTAGCACTGTATTCAAGGCTGCTATGAACACTTCACCATTTATGTTTAACCCAAAAAGTGTTACTTGAAACTGGTAGCTTATTCCAGAAAATATAGAAGCTGTATATTTTCTGGATTCTTCGTCAACCTTTATCTGCCAGAACGATGATGTTGAGTCTATGGATGTTAAATATTTTAAACCATAAAATTTTTGTAGCAATTCTTCTACGTTCTCTGGTCACGTTCTAACAGACACAATTATTTTATTTATATCTCGAGCATTGAACACGAGTGTAATGCTACCATCTGGTTTGCTAACAACTGACAAAGGACTGCTATAGGAGGAATCTGGAGGTTCTATAATATTCTATTTCAACATCTTACTTCTTTCTTCTTTTTTAGACCAAGGTATTGAATATGATGACCTACAAGAAGTTTAAGAGGAATATTTCTATATGACAAACATAGCCTTTTATTACAGCTGGTTTACTATCAAAAAAACTGATAAATGTTTAATAAATCACTTAACTCGATCTGTTGGCTTTCCACAAAATGACAGCTACTTTTTCGTTAATAAGATCACTGAGCTCTAAGTCCATTGTATTTATGTATTGAGTATGCATTTCATCGTACCAGTCTACAGTTTTAGGTAGGATATTTCTTATATTTATACCATTGCCATACTTAAAAAGCTGATCCTCATTGCTCACCAGATTTAATGTAATCACATTACCACAGTTATTTAATGTAATAGTACCTACATCAACGTCTATCACCGCTTTCATTTTACATGAAAATCCCCATCCCCAGATACATGGTACTGATAACTTATTCACGACTAAGAAGTTGCACTATATTTCATTCTTCCGCACTTTAACATCGACCATGATCTGGAACTTAATTAATTGAATCTGCCCCTCAAATGCATTGGTAACATTACATTTCTGAACAGGCAATTCGAATCTTTCTTAGCATATTCAATTGCTTGTGTAGCTTGTAATCTATCATGGATGTAGTGACACCATTAACAACAGTAATGTCAACAGGTATATCATATACATAAGCTTTAACTACAGCTTGGATTATTTCATTATTAGATTTATCCTCAGCATACCCTGTACCTAATTCATCTCCAATCTTCTCGCCATGATTATATTGGAGCATTAGCAACATGTTTTGTGAATTGCCTCCCTCCTTCAGTGTGAGCAATCTGGAAGGCTAAGATTGGTCATTATAAGTTTTCTGACTTGTTTGTCCCATTATGTGGTTCATCAGTACTGTCTGTTATCCTAATACAATGATTTTGTCCCGATCACGCCTTTGATGTGCTAGGTTGGTCATATCTGGCTGACTCACCCTGATTATTAATGGGATTGGACATCTGCAGATGACGTTCACTATTAATAACTGTTGCAGAAGGCTGCCAAGCACCCTGGCTATTATTCTGCTAATTATTTGCGTTATTCTTTGGTTAATTTGGAATTGTCAATTACCTTGAGAATTATTGTCGGATCCCTATTGGTTATTATTATATTTTCTTTTACGCCTGCTATTATCGTTATGTGGCATATAATTAGGTTGATGTTGATCATTATCATTGTTCATGCTGTCAACAAAGTTTTCAGGATTAGTTGGCTTCTTGGAATAACTATTACTCATATTCCCATTACCATGATCGTTCCCATTTCTAATTCTTTTTGCTTTCTTGCCGTTAAATCCGTGATAGGCATTCCCATTAGTATGATTCCCAATTCTATACTGATTCCCTTTTGAGCCATTACCATTCTCATTTTGGCTAAACTGTTTTATATCTAATAAATGAAAAGCACCAGTTTGCATTTCTTCTACAATATTACTTCTATTGTTAACCGGTTTTCTGCTTACAAGGCCATCTTCAGATGCTTGAAGATGGCCTTGTAAGCCGAAAACCGGTTAGCAGCAATATTGTAGAACAAATGCAAACTGGTGATTTTTATTTATTATAATGTTGTTCTACCAAGAATCGACGGAAGATTCTGTTAATATGTTTTATATCTTCCTGTATAGCATCCATAGTATTCCAAATAAGTATCTCGTATATACATTAACTTATCTCTAACATCTATGGGTAATTTTGCTTTTAAAATATGAATGACCTCTCTAGGTGCTATGGGTTCATCCCAATATATAGTTTTATTAACATATTTCTCAAAGTATGTTCTTGAAGTAGTCTTTTTAGGATCATAGTATTCTTGATTATAAACTTCTTTCTGCAATTTCTCTCGTCTGCTAAACGACCAAAATTTATTAATGAATTTACACTCAAACTCCTCATAAGAACTACAGAAATCAACAGTGTAATTTGACCACAAAGCTGCCTCTCCTACAATGTGAGAAATCACAAATTTAATTTTGTGCCTTTCGTTCTACACTCCTGGAAATTGAAATAAGAACACCGTGAATTCATTGTCCCAGAAAGGGGAAACTTTATTGACACATTCCTGGGGTCAGATACATCACATGATCACACTGACAGAACCACAGGCACATAGACACAGGCAACAGAGCATGCACGATGTCGGCACTAGTACAGTGTATATCCACCTTTCGCAGCAATGCAGGCTGCTATTCTCCCATGGAGACGATCGTAGAGATGCTGGATGTAGTCCTGTGGAACGGCTTGCCATGCCATTTCCACCTGGCGCCTCAGTTGGACCAGCGTTCGTGCTGGACGTGCAGACCGCGTGAGACGACGCTTCATCCAGTCCCAAACATGCTCAATGGGGGACAGATCCGGAGATCTTGCTGGCCAGAGTAGTTGACTTACACCTTCTAGAGCACGTTGGGTGGCACGGGATACATGCGGACGTGCATTGTCCTGTTGGATCAGCAAGTTCCCTTGCCGGTCTAGGAATGGTAGAACGATGGGTTCGATGACGGTTTGGATGTACAGTGCACTATTCAGTGTCCCCTCGACGATCACCAGTGGTGTACGGCCAGTGTAGGAGATCGCTCCCCACACCATGATGCCGGGTGTTGGGCCTGTGTGCCTCGGTCGTATGCAGTCCTGATTGTGGCGCTCACATGCACGGCACCAAACACGCATACGACCATCATTGGCACCAAGGCAGAAGCGACTCTCATCGATAAGACGACACGTCTCCATTCGTCCCTCCATTCACGCCTGTCGCGACACCACTGGAGGCGGGCTGCACGATGTTGGGGTGTGAGCGGAAGACGGCCTAACGGTGTGCGGGACCGTAGCCCAGCTTCATGGAGACGGTTGCGAATGGTCCTCGCCGATACCCCAGGAGCAACAGTGTCCCCAATTTGCTGGGAAGTGGCGGTGCGGTCCCCTACGGCACTGCGTAGGATCCTACGGTCTTGGCATGCATCCGTGCGTCGCTGCGGTCCGGTCCCAGGTCGACGGGCACGTGCACCTTCCGCCGACCACTGGCGACAACATCGATGTACTGTGGAGACCTCACGCCCCACGTGTTGAGCAATTCGGCGGTACGTCCACCCGGCCTCCCGCATGCCCACTATACGCCCTCGCTCAAAGTCCGTCAACTGCACATACGGTTCACGTCCACGCTGTCGCGGCATGCTACCAGTGTTAAAGACTGCGATGGAGCTCCGTATGCCACGGCAAACTGGCTGACACTGACGGCGGCGGTGCACAAATGCTGCGCAGCTAGCGCCATTCGACGGCCAACACCGCGGTTCCTGGTGTGTCCGCTGTGCCGTGCGTGTGATCATTGCTTGTACAGCCCTCTCGCAGTGTCCGGAGCAAGTATGGTGGGTCTGACACACCGGTGTCAATGTGTTCTTTTTTCCATTTCCAGGAGTGTATGTTCTTGGAAATATAGTCCTAAAGCTTTTAATAAAGACTACTTGGTGGGAAAAATCTTTTTGCGAAGAGTACGTTTGAAACTGTCGGTTCTTAATAATTCTTTGTTCTATTTTTAGAAGAGATAATGCTGGACAACTATGTCTTGAATCATTTTCTACTTAAGGTCTATTACTTTTCCCTTGAACTGATTCACGAGACTCCACTGAATCATTAATATTGTTCTTTCCATTTCTAAAACGAACACTTCTTTCACTTTTAATAGAAGCTTCGTTTACCAACGAGTCTAATTTTTGATTAATTTCCTTCTGCCACTTAAGTAGTTCTGAAATTTCTTTGTCTTTAACCATATAAAATTCCTCTTTAAATTCATTGACATTGTCTGAGGGTTTAGTACTGGACACTTTATTTACTGATTCTGAAACTATAGACTCTACTTTTTCCCTCGAACGAATGAGAAACCTCTTCTTCCCATTTCGTCAGTCATCTTTTTTGTTCTGAAAGGCCAGTGTCGGTTGATCACAGCCAGTGAGCTTCCTGCCGCCGTTGGATAAGCAGCAGCCAGCAGCAAGTCGCACTCTTAGCTCAGTTATTTGTTTTATAGCTTAATCATTAATTTCTTTGCGTGTTTTTGGGTACTTGCATAGTTTAATTCACGAATTTCGGGCGTATTTTGTATTTGAGAGTTGTAGCATCGCGTTTTAGTACCCGTATAGTGTAAATTCGCGTAATCGTCAGTCATCTGTTTGTTTTGAACGGCTTGTAAGATAAGAGAGAGGAAAAAAAATTGTTAGGGCTGTATAGGGACTGAGACTGTTGTGTACGAATTCAGGGGGAATTGGCCACCGTCCGTAAACAGCTGGAAGCTGTGTTGGGCGTTGTTGACAGGCTCCAGGCTGTTGCCCTGGGCCAGGGTGACATTGGGACTCCTGAGGCGAGCGCTTTGGCGCCTCTGCAACCTGTAGCATCGCCTGGGATCTCTGATGCCACTTCGCCCTCGGATTCTGACGTATCTGCCGATCGACACTTGCCTGATAGTGATTGGCAAACCGTAGCGGCATCGCCAATCCCTGGGCGGAAGGCGAAAGTTGGTGCTGGCCGCAAGGCTGTACCGTTACACCTCCGTAACAGGTTTGAGGTACTACCCACTGCTAAAAGTACTTCTGCGTCAGCAAGGGCGGCCTCGCCTATTGCGGCTGTGGCCGGTCTTCCTGAGAGGTCCGGACAAGCGCAGTGGGTGGGATTGCTTGTCATTGGGAGCTCCAATGTTAGGCGCGTGATGGAGCCCCTTAGGGATATGGTAGCTAAGGACGGGAAGGAAGCCAATGTGCACTCCGTGTGCATACCGGGGTGAGTCATCCAAGATGTGGAAAGGGTCCTTCCGGATGGCATGAAGGGTACAGGGTGCAGCCAACTCCAGGTGGTGGCTCATGTCGGCACTAATGACATGTGTCGCTAAGGATCGGAAGAGATTCTCTCTGGTTTCCGGCGGCTATCTGAGTTGGTGAAGTCTGCCAGTCTTGCTAGTGAGATGAAGGCAGAGCTCACCATCTGCAGCATCGTCGACAGGACCGATTACGGACCTTTGGTACAGAGCCGAGTGGAGGGTCTGAATCGGAGGCTCAGACGGTTCTGTGACTGTGTAGGCTGCAGATTCCTCGACTTGCGCCGTAGGGTGGTGTTGTTTCGGGTTCCGCTAAATAGATCAGGTGTCTACTACACACAGGAGGCGCCACACGGGTAGCAGGGGCTGTGTGGCGTGGACTGGGCGGTTTTTTTAGGTTAGACAGTATCGGGAAAGATCAAAAAGGTCCAGACTCAAAGGTTACAAGGCAAAGAAACGACGAGAATCGACCAAGCAACAGTCGGTATTCTAGTTGTAAATCGTCGTATCTGTGTTGGAAAAGTACCAGAGCCTCAAGCGCTGATAGAAAGCTCTGAAGCTGAAATCGTTATAGGAACAGAAAGCTGGCTAAAGCCGGAGATAAATTCTGCCGAAATTTTTACAGAGGCGCAAACCGTGTTCAGAAAGGATAGGTTAAATAAAGTAGGTGGTAGTGTGTTTGTGTCTGTTGGTAGTAGTTTATCTTGTAGTGAAGTTGAAATAGATAGTTCCTGCGACTTACTATGGGTAGATGTTATACTCAACAGCAGTACCAAAATAATAATTGCCTCCTTCTACCGACCCCCCGCCACAGACGATATAATAGCTGAACGGTTCAAAGAAAACTTGAATCTTATTACAAAAAAATGGCTCCGAGCACTATGCAACTTAACTTCAGGCGCATAGAACTTAGAACTAATTAAACCTAACTAACCTAAGGACATCACACACATCCATGCCCGAGACAGGATTCGAAGCTGCAACCGTAGCGGTCGCTCGGTTCCAGACTGTAGCGCCTAGAACCGCACAGCCACTCCGGCCGGCTCTTATTACAAATAAGTACCCCACTCACACAGTCATAATTGGTGGAGAATTCAATATACCCTCGATTTGTTGGCGAAAATACATGTTCAAAGCCGGTGGTAGACAGAAAACATCTTCCGAAATTGTACTAAATGCCTTCTCTGGGTATTACTTTGAACAATTAGTTCATGAGCCAACACGAATTGTAAGTGGTTGGGAAAACACACTTGACCTCTTAACAACAAATAATCCTGATCTAATAGAGGGCGTCATGACGGACACAGGTATTAGTGAACACAAGGTCATTGTAGCGAGACTCAAAATCATATCAACCAAAACCACTAAAAATAAACGCCAAATATATCTATTTAAAACAACAGATAAAAATTCGCTTAGTGCCTTCCTAAGAGAGAGTCTCCATTCCTTCCAAGCTAATTATGTAAGTGTAGACCAGATATCGCTCAAATTCAAAGATACAGTATCGACAGCAATAGATAGATTCATACCGCATAAGTTAATAAGAGACGGGACTGATCCACCATGGTACACAAAACACGTCAGAACACTGTTGCAGAAGCAACGAAAAAAGCATGCCAAATTCAGAAGAACGCAAAATCCCAAGACTGACTAAGTTTCACAGAAGCTCGAAATTTAGTGCGGACGTCAATGCGAGATGCTTTTAATAGTTTCCACAATGAAACATTGTCTCAAAATATGGTAGAAAACCCAAAGAGATTCTGGTCGTATGTAAAGTACACCAGTGGGAAAAAAAACAATCAATATCGTCAGTGCGTGATAGCGATGGAAGTGTTACCGATGATGGTACCACTAAAGCGGAGTTACTGAATACAGTTTTCCGTAATTCCTTCACGAAAGAAGACGAAGTAAATATTCCAGAATTCGAAACCAGAACAGCTGTTAGCATGAGTGACAGAAAAGTAGATATCTTAAGTGTTGCGAAACAACTCAAATCACTTAGGAAAAGCAAGTCTTCCGGTCCCAGATGGTATACCAGTCAGGTTCCTTTCAGAGTGTGCAGACACAATAGCGCCTTTCTTAGCAATCATATATAACCGCTAACTTGACGAAAGGTATGTTTCTAAAGACTGGAAAGTAGCACAGGTCACACGAATATTCAAGACAAGAAATAGGAGTAACCCACTGAATTATAGACCCATATCACCGACCTCTATTTGCAGTAGGATTTTGGAGTATACACTCCTGGAAATGGAAAAAAGAACACATTGACACCGGTGTGTCAGACCCACCATACTTGCTACGGACACTGCGAGAGGGCTGTACAAGCAATCATCACACGCACGGCACAGCGGACACACCAGGAACCGCGATGTTGGCCGTCTAATGGCGCTAGCTGCGCAGCATTTGTGCACCGCCGCCGTCAGTGTCAGCCAGTTTGCCGTGGCATACGGAGCTCCATCGCAGTCTTTAACACTGGTAGCATGCCGCGACAGCGTGGACGTGAACCGTATGTGCAGTTGACGGACTTTGAGCGAGGGCGTATAGTGGGCATGCGGGAGGCCGGGTGGACGTACCGCCGAATTGCTCAACACGTGGGGCGTGAGGTCTCCACAGTACATCGATGTTGTCGCCAGTGGTCGGCGGAAGGTGCACGTGCCCGTCGACCTGGGACCGGACCACAGCGACGCACGGATGCACGCCAAGACCGTAGGATCCTACGCAGTGCCGTAGGGGACCGCACCGCCACTTCCCAGCAAATTAGGGACACTGTTGCTCCTGGGGTATCGGCGAGGACCATTCGCAACCGTCTCCATGAAGCTGGGCTACGGTCCCGCACACCGTTAGGCCGTCTTCCGCTCACACCCCAACATCGTGCAGCCCGCCTCCAGTGGTGTCGCGACAGGCGTGAATGGAGGGACGAATGGAGACGTGTCGTCTTCAGCGACGAGAGTCGCTTCTGCCTTGGTGCCAATGATGGTCGTATGCGTGTTTGGCGCCGTGCAGGTGAGCGCCACAATCAGGACTGCATACGACCGAGGCACACAGGCCCAACACCCGGCATCATGGTGTGGGGAGCGATCTCCTACACTGGCCGTACACCACTGGTGATCGTCGAGGGGACACTGAATAGTGCACGCTACATCCAAACCGTCATCGAACCCATCGTTCTACCATTCCTAGACCGGCAAGGGAACTTGCTGTTCCAACAGGACAATGCACGTCCGCATGTATCACGTGCCATCCAACGTGCTCTAGAAGGTGTAAGTCAACTACCCTGGCCAGCAAGATCTCCGGATCTGTCCCCCATTGAGCATGTTTGGGACTGGATGAAGCGTCGTCTCACGCGGTCTGCACGTCCAGCACGAACGCTGGTCCAACTGAGGCGCCAGGTGGAAATGGCATGGCAAGCCGTTCCACAGGACTACATCCAGCATCTCTACGATCGTATCCATGGGAGAATAGCAGCCTGCATTGCTGCGAAAGGTGGATATACACTGTACTAGTGCCGACATTGTACATGCTCTGTTGCCTGTGTCTATGTGCTTGTGGTTCTGTCAGTGTGATCATGTGATGTATCTGACCCCAGGAATGTGTCAATAAAGTTTCCCCTTCCTGGGAAAATGAATTCACGGTGTTCTTATTTCAATTTCCAGGAGTGTATATTGTACTCGAACATTAAGAATCACCTTGAGGAAAATGAGTTATTGATACATAACCACACGGATTCAGAAGATATCGTTCTTGTGCAACGCAGCTAGCTTTTTATTGCCATGAAGTAATGAGTGCTGTCGACAAGGGATCTCAGATCGATTCCATATTCCTAGATTTCCAGAAGGCTTTTGATACTGTTTCTTACAAGCGACTATTAATCAAATTGTGAGCGTATGGAGTATCGTCTCAGTTGTGTGACTGGATTCGTGATTTCCTCTCAGAGAGGTCACAGTTCGTATTGGTGGACGGTAAATCATCGAGTAGAACAGAAGTGATATCTGGCGTTCCGCAAGGAAGTGTCATAGGCACTCTGCTGTTCCTGATTTACATTAATGATCGAGGTGATAATCTGAGCAGCCCCCTTAGATTGTTTGCAGTTGACGCTGTAATTTACCGTCTAGTAAAATCATCAGACGATCAATTCCAATTACAAAATGATCTAGAGACAATTTCTGTATGGTGCGAATAGTGGCAATTGGCACTTGACAAAGAAAAGTGCAAGGTCATCCACATGGGTACTAAAAGAAATCCGATAAATTTTGGGTATACGATAAATCGCACAAATCTAAGGGCTGTAAATTCGACTAAATACCTAGGAATTACAATTACGAGCAACTTAAATTGGAAAGACCACATAGATAATATTGTGGGGAAGGTGAAGCAAATACTGCGCTTTATTGGCAGAACACTTAGAAGATGCGACAAACCCACAAAAGAGACAGCCTACATTACACTTGTCCGTCCTCTGCTGGAATATGGCTGCGCGGCGTGGGATCCTTACCAGGTAGGATTTACGGAGGACATCGAAAAAGTGGAAAGAAGGGCAGCTCGTTTCGTGTTATGGCGCAATAGGGGTGAGAGTGTCACTGATGTGATACGCGAGTTGTGGTGGCAGTCACTGAAACACCCACCTACGTAGGGAGAAATGATCATCATAATAAAATAAGAGAAATCGGAGCTCGAACGGAAAGATTTAGGTGTTCCTTTTCCCCACGCTCCATTCGAGAGTGGTATTGAAATGATTCGATGAACCCTCTGCCAGGAACTTAAGTGTGAACTGCAGAGTAACCATGTACATGTAGATGTAGATGTTTGAGCTTGCTTAGTTAAGCACTGAACAGTCTGGCTCTGACTAGTTAACGCTGTATTGTCGATTCTTTCAGTCAATGGCACTACAGTTTTACTTAGACTAGATTGTTTCATTGTTACCTCGTCTACTGATATAGTTGTCTGAATTGCTAGATTAGGCAAGTTTTCATATTTTTTATTGACAGCATTTAACTTTTGGTTCACATGTGCGAGATAGTCAAAGATTTTCTTACCGCTCTCTTCCCTTTCCTTATCTTTCTGTTTTCTTCATTCTTCCTTCCTTTGTCCTTCTGTTTTCTCCATTATCCCTTTTCTCATTCTTTCTGTCTTTCCCATTCTTTCCTTTCCTTATCTTTCTGTTTTTCCTGTTTTCCATTCCCTGCTAACTTCATTAAACTTAATGTTAATGTATTAAGTTTAGTTTGATGATTACTGATTACCCCTGAATTATTTGCATTATCAGTTCATTTAGGAAACATATCATCACCTACACGATCTGTAAGTAGGCTGTTTAGGTTTTTTTTATTGGTAACGCCACATAGCGCTCTGTATGAAAATCACTGGCTGTGCTGTGTGCAGTCTGTGGCTGGTTTGCATTGTTGTTGGCTATTGTAGCGTTGGGCTGTTGGCTGTTAACAGCGTGTAGCGTTGAGCAGTTGGAGGTGAGCCGCCAGCAGTGGTGGATGTGGGGAGAGAGATGGCGGAGTTTTGAAATTTGTAAGACTGGATGTCATGAACTGCTATATACATTATGACTTTCGAACACTATTAAGGTAAATACATTGTTTGTTCTCTATCAAAATCTTTCATTTGCTAACTATGTCTATCAGTAGTTAGTGCCTTCAGTAGTTTGAATCTTTTATTTAGCTGGCAGTAGTGGCGTTCGCTGTATTGCAGTAGCTTGAGTAACGAAGATCTTTGTGAGGTAAGTGATTTGTGAAAGGTATAGGTTAATGTTAGTCAGGGCCATTCTTTTGTAGGGATTATTGAAAGTCAGATTGCGTTGCGCTAAAAATATTGTGTGTCAGTTTAAGCACAGTCTTGTATAAATTGTTCTAAGGGGATGTTTCATATGGCGACCCTGCCAGGAAACCTCACTCAAATCTTCTGATTTTTTCTTGTACTTTGAGTAATTGCTAGTGTGTAATTATAGAGAGAATTTCCTTTGTAGTTGTAGTTTTTCATTGTTGTACAGTAAAACAGTTGTGGCATGCATGTAGATTTGCAGCAAGTATTTCGCAGCTGCGCTTGCGATTAACAAGATATTATTTTCAGTGCTACGTTAATGTGTTCTCTTATTTTTGCTCTTCAAATTGTGCTTTTCTGTGTTATCGTGTGAAATATTGTGACAATAATGGCGTGTGAAAAATGTAATACTAGGCTCCAAAGTAAACTGAGAAATGACAGTGAAGACGAAAGCAGTGTGTTAGAGCCACCGAGTAATGAATTAACTAATGTTCAAAGTAGTAATTTGGTAATTGTGCATAGGGAAATGGAGTGGGCTGCAAACAATGGTGTAGACAGTGAAACAATTAGTGAACGGGGAAGCATTATCGATCGATCGGTCGGCAACAGCTTGCCTCAGGAATCCGAAATGACAGGACACAATCTTGCAAATACTGTAGATTCAGGTTTTGCGTCCTCACCATTTTCTCAAACAAGTCAAGACACATTTTCTGCTTTTCAAACTGCGAATATTGCTGGTTCAAATGCATTGCCGAATAGCACTGAGGAACATGTTTCAGACACCAGTGCATTGTTATTACAATTAATGCAACAAATGGGACAAAAGCTTCAAAAGTTAGACATAATGGTACAAAATCTGCAAAAGTTAGACACAATGGAACAAAATCTTCAAAAGTTAGACACAATGGAACAAAATCAGAGACAAACACAGCAAAAGCTTCAAAAGTTAGACACAATGGAACAAAATTAGAGACAAACACAGCAACAGTTAGACACAATGGAACAAAATCAGAGACAAACACAGCAAAAGCTTCAAAAGTTAGACAACACACTTGAACAAACACGTGAAGATTTAACTACTGAGTTACATAACATTGAATCGAAATGTCAAAAAGTCTGTAATGACGTAAAAACACAGATTTGTGAGCATTTTCAACCTATTTTTTCGCCTCATGAAAATGCATTACAGAATCACGAAGCAGCCATAAAAGAACTGCAAACTATTGTTCATGAAAATCATGAGACCTTGCAAGCTAAAATTGACTCAGTTGCATCTACCGATTCGGTTACGCAACTTGCAAAAACTCAAGAAAACTTAAAGGACACAGTAGACATTCTGAAAATTGGTTCAGAAAGAAACATGGAGGAAATTAGTTCATTGTCAGAGAAAGTAGTTGAACTTTCGGATCAGCTAAATAATTTATGTACAAAGGTAGATGATAATCTGAATGACACAAAACCGGTAGTCTTAAATGACAGAGAGGAGTGCGAACAAATTAGGAAATTCAAACGAAATCAGAATCAAATTAATGCGCAACACCAAAGAGAAATCCGACAAGTACAAGATCAGCTGACACAGGTAATACAAGAATTACGTATTTCAGAGGACACTCGCACTCCAATACGGGAAGAGGGACATAGAAATACGCAATAGCCACAAAATAATAACTCAGGGCACTTCGGAAATTATGAAAGAAATTGGCAAGGTACACCGAATTTTGAGATGGAACCGCCGAAACGACGTAACAATGACCGACATGCGACTCCCCGACATGATGATTTTGACTATAAGCTGTTCATTACTACACGTAAATTCAAAACATTTAAGAATTCTGGCAACTACATTCATCCACAAGCGTGGCTTCATCAATTCTCTCATTGTTTTCCTCCCAACTGGTCATTAGAACACATATTAGAATTTATGTGTGGCTACATAGAGAACAAACCAGCTGTAAGAATGCGATCGGTCATTCATGATTGCCACAGTGAAGGAGAGTTTTACCATGCCTTCCTCTCAGTATATTGGTCTCAAGCCACACAAGACCGAGTAAAACATGGCATCATAATGATGAAACATTTCGAACAATCTGAATTTTCCAGTCTTGTGAAATATTTTGAAGACATGTTGCACAAGAATCAGTACCTGTCAAACCCATACAGCCCCTCAGAACTCATCCGCATTTGCTTAATCAAATTACCTGAGCATTTACGGCATATTATTTTGGCAGGACGTTGCAAAGACGACATTGAAGCTTTTCAGGGACTCTTACAAGAATTAGAAATTGACACTGACAATCGCAGAACGCGAAAACAGGAACACAACAATTACAGGTCACATCCGTCACAATTCCGCGATGAAAGAAATAATAACTGGACACGACAAGGCTATTCTTACAACGCAAATCGTGAACAAAACAGACACCACCCGTATGACAACCACTGGCAGAGTAATAGTTACAGAAAAAGATCGCATTTCCGTAGTAATGAATATGACAGAGACAATCATAGAAACAGACAATATGGCAACCAGAACTATTATTATCACGGGAGACAGAATAACTTCAGACACAACGGACCACCGTGCAGTGATAATTCTGGAAGAAATTCTGCACCACTTAACCGTCAAGAAAGAAACTACAGGAACTACCGACATGACGACAGACGATATAATCATAACGACAGACCTGAATTTCATCAGAACTGGCGAGCTTCAAACAGGGCAGGGCCTTCTCGTCAAGGTGAATTTGTAGAAGTTAGGTCTCCTAATCCCAATAACGACGCACGCCAACAAAGAGATAGCAGACAATGACTCGCACTGCAGGCAGCCACGTTCGCCGGCTGCCTCAGAGAAAAAAAACATAGACACTAACATTGAGAAAAATTCCAGTATTCTTTACCGACGTATACCGTATGATAACTGCGTTCAAGTTGAAACTCTGTGTACTAGGAAGAGTAAAGGTTTACACCACATTTCACATATAAAACCGTTTATTGAAAGATAATCTGCGTTTTAACTTTGTCTTTGCCATATAACTTTTCACTTTACATTACTAGTATGCTTTGTCAGACTTAGAATCTGTTAACATGCAACAATGTTTGATGTTAAATATCCAGTCAAAAACCAAGAGAACTTATTTAAAAAGAAATTACGAATGCATTGTTATTGTGAACAGACGACACAGTGTTATTGTGTGTGTACATTCTTGCTTGTTAGTTGCACGATTACGTAACGTCTATAAGGCTCACATACTTAGAACATTTACCAGTACTGCTAACGAGATTTTAATGCAACATTTTGGTTTACTTGAAAATACATTCTGGATTTAAAGTACTTTCTGTGAGATACTAGATGACACAGTGGTTAGTTTATGTGACAGCTACACGATTATATCACGACGTTACTAATGAGTGACAATTTACAATATTGCTTTTGCGGTGTATCTGTTTTATATCTGCACAGTTTTTCTGAATTATTCTGGAAAGTAAAACATGTTTTAGTAGTAACTTTTGTGGTGTAGCTACAAGGAGACAGCCTTTTCCGTAGCACAACAATACGTTACAGCACAGTACTTTCTTCATCACAACAATAAGCGTAATAACTAAGATATCTATACGCAAAGCATTTCACTTTTGTTTATCATGAAGTAAGTACATTGACTTCTGCAGAACTTAGCTTTCGGAGGACGATAACTACGAGACTTCCACAGAGATTATCTTACAACATGACGCACAGTTTAGCGCTACAGTACACGTATTTGAGTGATTAATTTTGTACTTAAAACATTTATTTTTAAAGTTATTTGAAGTACAATGATACAAAGGTTTTCCGTGATACATTTCATTAGATTGCTGTAATCTGTAACACCTGAGGGTATAATTACATTAATCCTCAGGGGGGTACATGCTTACTTTGTGCACCATGTGTGTGGCAAGCACAAGGAGCCCTAGCTAATATGGTATTTGCTTATACAACTTTTCACATCAGTACCATATTCCTCTAACACACAAATTACACAGCTATCTGATCATTTAACTGAGAGATAAACTTTTTTTTACTGCATTAGTGACACATGTTTACACAATTACGCAGTTATAACTTCACACTTATGAAACTGTATTTTGTCTGTACTGTGTGAACTGTTCATATTTTTTCGGAACCATTGTGATACTATGAGAGATTTGAATGATGTATTTGGTATGAGATCGTGATTTTTAAAGTACGTTTGAGGTAGATGACACTATTGAAATGAGCAGAGAATTTTCTTTAGGTTTTGAAATTATTGCAGAAAGCTACGACGTTTTTGAGATTTGACTGAGGTGTTATGATGTTATTATTACGATGACGATGTGTATTATGCTGCTGAGGTATGTTTATGATTAATAAGCTGATGCTATATGAGTTATTTGATTATGCTACGTATTTATTATGATGAAATATTGAAGAAGTGTGTACGAATATGTATATGTGTAATAAGATAAGGAATAATGAGTAGTGGCTAGGAACTCTGATTTGTGAAAAAAGGATGTTGGAAACGAATAATCGTACTTTAAGAGTTATGAAATGTATGTAAATGCGTGAATGTATTACAATGCCGACGAAAATTTTTTGGATTCTGTTATATCAATAGGATTTTGTTTCTACACATTTGTAACGTAAATTCTCAACCTGTGGAAATTTTTTTTTATGAGACTGCCACTGTAGCAGAAACTGCTGTCATAAATATTTCAGTAAGAAAGGTAAGTGACCTTGACATAATGCGTTTTGGGCGCCCAGCTGAGAGGTAGTCGTCTGACAAAAGAAAGCCATTAGGTGGAGAAAAAAAGAGGCCATTATCCTCGCCATTGACATTCCTTTAGAGAGAGCATCGGAAATACGACACCTTCATTACTTTGAAAGATACTTACATCTGCACACCTGATTATGACAAGCGTCTTTCTACGAGAGTTGAGAGAATTTCTACTAACTTATGAAATGTCACATGACTATTGAATGATATTTTATTCTTTGCTTTTCATAATTGCTTATTTCATTTGATATCTGTTTTCCAGCTGTGTTGCAGCATTGGTTTTATAAAATAAACTTAAATGGATCTGCTAATGTGAACACTTTCTGTCAACAGATCTATTAAATAATTATTTTCTGATCCACATTCTTCGAAAAAGGAGCTCTTGGAATGGAAAGAACAATAAGAAGGGACTAATAACAGTCACTGCATATATAATTTTCTTTTCAAGTACTTGGTAATTTTTTGTAGAATTAGTTTTTGTGGTGCACCACTTTAATTACACAGACATTAAGATGTGAATATACATTTCCCTTGTCTGCATTGTTGTCTTTAGTGTAATATTTTTTTCTGCTTGAGCTATGTCATGTTTAGATATAAGTTATTGCATTTGCTGCTGCTGTTTGCCAGGCATAGTGCTACTAAATTTCACTTTACATTACTCTGTTAAGCCAGTTTTACTACTGATTTATTTTTCTTGATGCTGCACATTGGCTCATATTAGTTGTAATTTTGCATTTTATCTGTTAATTTAGATTTACTGCTGCTTGCTTTGCAAATTGGCATTTTTTGTCATTGCTGTTTGCGTTAATTGTTTTGTGCTGCTGCATTGCCTCGTCCCTTGGTATATATATCTGAGCTCAGTAGATTTAAGTTAGCTTAAGAGGGGGTAGACTATATAAGAAACTAACTATGATGAATTGGAAGAAATGCATTGAGAAGTTTTACGAAAAAAGTACAGAAATCAGGTACAGATAGGGCTTTTTGGAAATAGTGAAGAACGAAGGGAGATCTCCGAGAAGTAAAGAAAGTTTTGTTTGCGAAATACTGCAGTAAAACAAACCCTGTCCTTTCCTTGTGCTATCCCACTATGTTTTTGTGTACCCTAGTGTATTTGTGTTTTTCCTGTCTTTATGTGTTTAGCTGATGAGAGTTATGTTGTAGAATTTTTCTGATAATATGTTATTTTCTTTGTAAAGATGTTTAGACATTATTTATTCTGTTCTGTTTTAATGCTCATGTATGAAGTTGATGTTTCGAAAGTTATTCTGATCTTTTATGTATGTACTCATTATTTTATATATTTACTTATGTCATAATTTTTGTAACACTGATCTGCATGTTTATTTCTATTCTTTTGTAAAGTCTGTGTTATTACTAATGTTATCTGTACTGTTATGTTCTTTAATGATGTATTTTGTACCTTTGTTATTGTAGTCTTATGTATAAAATTGGAATTGACACCAGTTCATCAAATTAAGTATCATTTCACTGCACACGTTTCCGTTGGTCATAGTATATGGACAATATGTGAGAAGTAGGGACTGATAGTGTTTGCACGTGTGTTAATAATTCAGCAAGGGACTGGATAACAGCATTGCTGGTTCTAAGGACAATTAAAAAAAAAACTTTGTGAGTGCACAAGTGGTGGTTATGGACTTGCTATATTTCCGCAACACTCTTCAACGGTGATTGTGCACCTGCACAGTCACAACAGATGGCTGCTGGCCATCTCTACAAGGACTACAGTGGGTCTGCATCTTTGATGACCCACCAATACCAGTATTTCTGCAAGGATTACAGTGGGTCTACACCTTTGCTGACTCACCGGTACCATTATTTCTACAAGGACTGCAGTGGGTCTGCACCTCTGGTGGCCCACCAATACCACAATCTCTACCTGGACTACGGTGGGTCTGCACCTCTGATGACCCACCAATACTGTAATCTCTACCAGGACTACAGTGGGTCTGCTCTGTGATGACCTACCTACCAATATTCTTCAAAACGTCGAATGACTTTGCTGTGGGTTTGCTCTGTTGTGGCCCATTACCTGTCAGCATGTCAAGAGTCAGCACTGTCTTTCCGTTGGAAGGACAACACTACTTCTTCAAGACTGCATGGAAATCCACTACTTCCATGTGCGTTGTCTTTTAGTGCTCAGACTTTGAGAAAAGAAACGGCAGTTTTACTGTGAAGAATGATCAGGACTGTCCTTACGGACTGAGAAAATTTTAGCTTTTGACCAACATTGTATTAATAAGTGTGTGCATTTGATATCTTTCTTACTGTAATTATGAAAAAGTTTTTCAAATCTGTATTGGCCAGTGCCCAAAACAATTTGTAAAATTTTTTGTGGGGAGCATGGGGGCTATGTAAGTAGGCTGTTTAGGTTTTTTTATTGGTAACGCCACATAGCGCTCTGTATGAAAATCACTGGCTGTGCTGTGTGCAGTCTGTGGCTGGTTTGCATTGTTGTTGGCTATTGTAGCGTTGGGCTGTTGGCTGTTAACAGCGTGTAGCGTTGAACAGTTGGAGATGAGCCGCCAGCAGTGGTGGATGTGGGGAGAGACATGTGGGAGTTTTGAAATTTGTAAGACTGGATGTCATGAACTACTATATACATTATGACTTTTGAACACTATTGAAGTAAATACATTGTTTGTTCTCTATCAAAATCTTTCATTTGCTAACTATGCCTATCAGTAGTTAGTGCCTTCAGTAGTTTGAATCTTTTATTTAGCTGGCAGTAGTGGCGCTCGCTGTATTGCAATAGCTTGAGTAACGAAGATCTTTGTGAGGTAAGTGATTTGTGAAAGGTATAGGTTAATGTTAGTCAGGGCCATTCTTTTGTAGGGATTATTGAAAGTCAGATTGCGTTGCGCTAAAAATATTGTGTGTCAGTTTAAGCACAGTCTTGTATAGATTGTTCTAAGGGGATGTTTCAGATCTAACTGGTAATCAGCTACATATTGGATTGTTCTAAACCCATTTGAGCATTAGTTAAATTATGCAGCTCAATATTATCTACACGCATTGTTAAAGATGTCTGAATTTGTTTCCATTTCTGCCTCATTATTGTCAGGAATACTCCTAACCCAATCCATTTCAGCTGTCTTATCATCTATCACACTCTTACGTGTCTTAACCATGTCCTAAATAATCTCGCTATTCACAGTTAGCGGGTAAAATCAATCGCCATACGTTATAGGTACACATACATATACTATTATGAGTTGGCAAATTACTGTCAATCTACAAAAAACCCTTGCCTTTTTTACACCAACTATGCTACAGATATGCTGATCCAATAAACATGAAGAGGGAAAAACAGTTAAGACGGTGGCACATTTATCAGTAATTATCTTTTTGTTGATAGATCATTTGTCATACGTCAACCATCAGCACGTGACGTGTATGGATATTCTTCTCACAGGCTTATTTACGTCACAAATTTTTATCAGCAAACATAGTAGGATCATACATTATAACAGAACATAATATCAGTTATAGGTCACAGAATAGTCACACACATTGAAATATTTCACAGTTAATAGTAAGTCTAACAACTGATAATTACCATTTCTATTGTCTTCATTACGTAAAATCTCGTTTTGAAATTTGACTAATAGTTGATTTCTTAATAATTACTTAATCTTGATATTTCTCTCGTCCTTTTAATCGTTATGTCTTAATTATCTTCGTGCCCCACGTTGGTCGCCAATTCTGCCTCCTCCGCCTTTTTGTAGTCTTTCGTGGCTACTAAACTGTAGTTTATTATGTTGGCGGTTGGTGATGTCTTCGATCCCAGGGTCGTGTTCAGCTTAGTTTCACTGAAAGTTGAGAGGAAGAGTCACAAAATTCATTAAAATCTCACGAAACAGTAATAGCGGACGTAACGTAGCTTGACATCGTCGCAAATGTTTTATTCACAAGCCCTATTACTAAGAAAGCTCAGTCTAATTCGGTCAACAGCAACTATTTGTTTGCAATTAGAATTAATTTCAAGCTCTCAGAATTGAAAATAAATATTTTGACACCTTATACTCGTTGAAATGAAGTATTCGCGTCAGATTACACACTGAAAGTCAGAGAGGCTGCTGGATTATAGTCTGTGAAATTCTTCAAATAAATGACAGCAGATCGCTTTGTGCTCCGATCGGAAGTTAACTTTTTCATGAAAATTGTTCAACTGCTGTTGAACTGAGACTAACTTCAGAATTACACTCCTGGAAATGGAAAAAAGAACACATTGACACCGGTGTGTCAGACCCACCATACTTGCTCCGGACACTGCGAGAGGGCTGTACAAGCAATGATCACACGCACGGCACAGCGGACACGCCAGGAACCGCGGTGTTGGCCGTCGAATGACGCTAGCTGCGCAGCATTTGTGCACCGCCGCCGTCAGTGTCAGCCAGTTTGCCGTGGCATACGGAGCTCCATCGCAGTCTTTAACACTGGTAGCATGCCGCGACAGCGTGGACGTGAACCGTATGTGCAGTTAACGGACTTTGAGCGAGGGCGTATAGTGGGCATGCGGGAGGCCGGGTGGACGTACCGCCGAATTGCTCAACACGTGGGGCGTGAGGTCTCCACAGTACATCGATGTTGTCGCCAGTGGTCGGCGGAAGGTGCACGTGCCCGTGGACCTGGGACCGGACCGCAGCGACGCACGGATGCACGCCAAGACCGTAGGATCCTACGCAGTGCCGTAGGGGACCGCACCGCCACTTCCCAGCAAATTAGGGACACTGTTGCTCCTGGGGTATCGGCGAGGTCCATTCGCAACCGTCTCCATGAAGCTGGGCTACGGTCCCGCACACCGTTATGCCGTCTTCCGCTCACGCCCCAACATCGTGCAGCCCGCCTCCAGTGGTGTCGCGACAGGCGTGAATGGAGGGACGAATGGAGACGTGTCGTCTACAGCGATGAGAGTCGCTTCTGCCTTGGTGCCAATTATGGTCGTATGCGTGTTTGGCGCCGTGCAGGTGAGCGCCACAATCAGGACTGCATACGACCGAGGCACACAGGGCCAACACCCGGCATCATGGTGTGGGGAGCGATCTCCTACACTGGCCGTACACCACTGGTGATCGTCGAGGGGACACTGAATAGTGCACGGTACATCCAAACCGTCATCGAACCCATCATTCTACCATTCCTAGACCGGCAAGGGAACTTGCTGTCCCAACAGGACAATGCACATCCGCATGCATCCCGTGCCACCCAACGTGCTCTAGAAGGTGTAAGTCAACTACCCTGGCCAGCAAGATCTCCGGATCTGTCCCCCATTGAGCATGTTTGGGACTGGATGAAGCGTCGTCTCACGCGGTCTGCACGTCCAGCACGAACGCTGGTCCAACTGAGGCGCCAGGTGGAAATGGCATGGCAAGCCGTTCCACAGGACTACATCCAGCATCTCTACGATCGTCACCATGGGAGAATAGCAGCCTGCATTGCTGCGAAAGGTGGATATACACTGTACTAGTGCCGACATTGTGCATGCTCTGTTGCCTGTATCTATGTGCCTGTGGTTCTGTCAGTGTGATCATGTGATGTATCTGACCCCAGGAATGTGTCAATAAAGTTTCCCCTTCCTGGGACAATGAATTCACGGTGTTCTTATTTCAATTTCCAGGAGTGTATAATAAATGCGGTGTAGTATTATTAAAGCAGCCTCCGAACTTAACTCGTAACATTTCAATAACTGCAAATATTAAAATCCATAAATAACGAAGCTGAACTAGAGAATACTTTTGATTCTGGTTTATTTGTAACTTGTACGAAACGGAACTTTTACAAATAACACTTTTCAGTAACAAACGTAAATGTAACGGAGATTCAAACTGTGAGAGAGCTAACAGAACAGAAGATATCGCTACAGTCTGAAACATTTACTACTAAAAACAAAACGTTGGACAATGTAACATCTACTTGATATTCTGAAACCTTTAGCTTCCTCAAAAACCTAAATTATTTTGTTTTATTAATAAACTTATCAATTTCAAACAAAAATTGACATAATAACTCATCAAAATAACTGAAATTAAATAAAAATAAATATTTCCATTGCTATACTTCTAAAGAGTGGCTTCACGGGGTAATATTAAAGAACTGAAGAAAGAAATGAAGCAAATAAACGCCATGTACTGAAAAGCAAGAATAAAAGATGAGTAAGATGGATAAGGCCATGGTTTTTGTTCAGCAAAAGTACTAGTACTCCAAACTGAGGTTACAGAAATAAACAAAAGGTTTCATACTGAGAAACAGAAAATAGAAGATTATATTGAACATGTGACTGAACCGAAAATTCAGTGCAGGTGGGACTATGTGAGGTCATAAGGGAGGTATAGATTTGACATGGAAAATTGCGATATCAATTAATAGATAGCCATAATGGATAAGTAAGATTTTGCGTGGAATCTTACGTCCAGTCGTAAAAAGGATATAGATTTACGAGGGAAATTTGTATTTCCAGAGCATAGGTCGTCAGGAGAAGGTAATTCCGATGCTTTGCTCATTCCGAAATATCTCCAGATTGGCGCTTTGCTAGTAATTGTTAATTGTAATTACACTGATAAATATGTGGTCGGATTGCTACAACTCTGCCTGGCATCTGGGTGCTTGGGTTAGATTGCCGGTGATTGGAATGAAGGGACACTTCTGACTAACAGAGCGAGTCGTCTCTGAGCCTCCCAAACTGGACAGGTGGGGTAGGAGTCTGTAGTTGACCTAACCACACCGCCCTCTAGGAGCGTGAATAATGAACTAATAGAATGTGTTGGGCAGAGTACACTGTTGCATGTGACCAGAGTATTCTCTGAATTTATGTGCAAATTTGAGAAGCAGTTGTAACAGTGTCTCCGGCCTCTCAGCATCTGGTATGGCTGGAGCACTGAAGTGCCAGCAGGGCTGATGCAGTGCTGGTCTATCTCGACTGGTGCACGAACGAAGACTCAACGTCCTGGGCGATATGGCTGTGGCTCTCTGGCACTCAGCAGATTGTACGTGATTCACAATTGTGAGTGTGTGTGATAGGAGAGTTTTTTTCCGCCAGATATGTCTAGTGCAAACGTATTGGTTAAGTAGGGTGCACGTGTTCTCAAACGTCGTTGAGTACAAGACATTGGATATATGTAGCGTTACGGTCTACTTGTGGCGGAAATTTAATTACTTGATTTGAATAATGTTTGTGTACGATTCTCACATTTAAAATGTGTTTTATTATGGAGAAGGAACGTTGTAAGGTGAAGTGAGTGTTTTAAAGGATCTATTTGACTTCTGTAAATTATTAAACAATTAATTATATAATTCAAATCTATTATTTCCCCCCATTTTTATATCACAATTGCGCGAGCTCTGCCTTTGTTCCCTGCATCAGCCAATAGGGATACAGTAAGCTGAGGAGGGATGAAAACCTCCGTCTGCGTGTTTGGAGACGTTGGTTCCCACACAAACAGGAAGTAGCCACATGAGAGGCAGCGGAAGTGGTTTCACAGCTATCAGACATCAAAGGACGCCGACTTCTGCTCTGCGGTAGCTGGACTGTCCAGATGGTGACGTTTTAGGCGTCCTCGGCGTGGGTGAATAATGACCTACTGCTCAGCATGCGTTTGGCAGTGTTCATGATCACATGGGTTATGGGCAATACATGTAGGTGTTCTCAAATACTCCTGCATAGAAGACCCGCGATATATGGCGAGCCTTTTTCCTGCAAGAATGTTTTTGGTATGTTGTAAGAGATGTGGAAAATCTTAACATGTAGCGGTTAGTGTTACAACATGTGCATGGAAAATGAGGTTGGTTGGGGGGGGGGGGGGGGTGGGGAGGTGTGATCAACCTATGTCTGCTCGTAAAATTGGTATAGATTCTCCGATTTTACATCGAGAAAAAAATGTTGCGTCAAAGCCTCAATCTGAATGTCCAGTTGTCAGGGTACAAAAGATTTTACGTGGAAAAATATGTCCAGTCATAGGGTTGCTGTAAATACTGATATTTCAATGTGAGATTCGTTCCATTATCACAGATCTCATGAGGAGGAAATATTTCCAGTACTTTGATCTTTGTCAAATGTTAGCTGTTGGCGCTGCAATTGTAATATCCTGAGAGAGCTTGGTCTGCTGATTTGAGATGGAAGTGCTGCTAACAGAAGTAGCCACTTGACGTAGGAATTCCAAAGAAAAAAACGCAATCGCGAAGAAAGAGGATCTTGACTGTCAAACAGTCACAAAAAATGAAGCTTGCGTCCACTGCCACAGGAAGAGGACCTCTCTGTGCTCTCAGTATGCATCGTGTAATTTGAGTGTTGATCGACAGTCTCTGTACAACCAATGTGCTAAAACCAGGAGTTGTGCATTTACTTTTAGACTGCTAGCAGTCCCTCATTGGGTGGTGTCGTGAGCCTGGGTGCACCATAGATTACGGTGGATGGTGTGTGGACGCCTCCTGGCTGCCTTGGAGCACTGCAGTGGACACCAGCATAAGGGCAGCCCAGCAGAGAGCGTGTGCGTATGTGTGAAGATGCGATCAAATTGTTTAAATATGCATTCAGAAGGGTGTGGGTAGTGACTGGAAAAACTGTCTGAATTTCGACATCGCAACTTATACATTGAAGAGATTATTACGAAAGACTTAGATGGAAAAAGAGGGGTGTCTATTGGTGGAAACCGAATAGAATGTATATGATTTGTTAATGACACGACGCAGAAAGTAAACGAACTGCAAATAAAATGACACTTGTGTGTAATGTGGCATGAGAATTAATACAGTAAAAACAAACATTATTGTGATCAAAAACGAAGGAGATTGGCATATATTAAGATAGCGAAAGTTGTTTTAAGCCAAGTAAGAGAGTTTATTAAGTTCTTGGAAGTATGATTACTGAATGCTTGAGATGCCATTATGGATTGGAACTCGCATTACTATAGCGGAAGAGGCATTCTGTAGAAAAAGGAGATTATTATGTGGCCAACTAGATAAAGGTCTGAGGAAAAGGCTTGGCAAGTGTTTCGCCAGAAACGTGGCGCTCTAGGGAGCAGAAACATGGAAACTGAGACGAAATGATGAGAAAGAGGCTAGAAGAATCTGAGATGTGTATGCGGAGGAGAGTGGGGAGGATAAGCTAGGTGGAAAGAGCAAGTAACGAAAGAATGTTGGAATGGGTTGGTGGCAGAAGAAGACTGCTGCAGGTTATAGTAGAAAGCAAGAAGAGCTGGATGGGACATTCGACGAGACGGGAGTGCCTGCAAACAGACGCTTTGGCAGGTTCAGTTCGTGACAGGAGACTGAGAGCAAGGAGGGGATGCAAGATGTTAGACGTCATAAAGGGATATGGAAATTATGTGAACCAGAAGAGGATAGCAGAAGACAGGAGGGCACGGAGAATTGCTATGGGAAAAACTGCTTTTAGGTAGAACACTGGTCATGATGATTTAAGAACACGCTTATATCCATAATTCTTTATTGAAATTCGATGTTTTTGGGTACCCAAAATGACTCTGGACGAGGTGCACTTGACTATACACCCGTTTGATCCTGAATCCAGGAACGCAGAGCAGCGACGCTGGAGTAGACGCCAGGGTACCCCAGCAGACCACATCCCGCGCCCCAAGAGACGATGCCATACTGGGTGGATCCCGCCCCCAGCGGCCCGCCGCTGTCTCCTTGGCACGAGTCCTTGCCGCCTTCCTCTACACCCGCGCAGATCATGCGCTCCGTGACTGTGCCGCCGTAGGTTTTGTTGCACGACGAGCGCTCCTGGATCTCGACGGTGACGTATTGAAGTGTGCTGGAGATTGACCCTGTGTCTGTAGTGCCCCAACCGGTGACATTCATGGAGGTGCCAGCTGCTGGTTCAGATGTTCCCAGATTGACCGTCTGCAAATTATAAGAATACCAATTTGAAACACCTTTGTTGGGAGAGAACATCATCGCTGGCAGAAAATAACGTTATTAAGTTATGGACGTTGATTTCGTTGTTGGAATTTATGTGATTTGGTAATGAAGAGTTCCTGGTATAATGCAGGCTCTAGCTTCAGGCAATCTCGCTAAATGGTTGATTTGGTCGTAATGCAAGACACAGATCTTCTTGTAGTTAACAAATCTTTTCACTTGAAGTTGTCTTAGACCATTATGTCTGCGGAATATATGCCATTCACCTTCATTTCTTCCGGAGAAAGAAAGACAAGTGCAGAAAAGAGTAGTGACAAGACATCAGATCAATTCTTTGATGCAAGCTATGAAATTCGGTAGTTGTTAGCTCCAAAGTCAGTTAACTTTCTTGTATATTTAGTGCACGTTTCCTAAACTTACACAGAAATAGAGACCTTCACATTCTCGAGGGCTGTTGGTTCTAACACTGTAATACATTTCTGTACACGAAAATTGTGTGTGTGTGTGTGTGTGTGTGTGTGTGTGTGTGTGTGTGTGTGAACTACGAGGAGTCATTACAACCAAGTTTAGGAAACGTATGATTTGTTAGCGGGAGACTACGTTTGGGCTGACACACCTGTGACTTCATAGTTGTAGGGATCCGTTCAGAAAAAATCTCTGGAACTTCTGGTGCAGTTTCAGCCAAACTTGGTACAAACACTGGTGAGCCAAAGCACTAAGACCGCTATCTACCACCAGACTGAGAGCTTTCTTCGTTATTAGAACGCGACGCGTTTTGGAAAGTACACGGTTCAGTCACATTAATGTGACCACCACCTAAGTTCGACGTCAATCTGCAATAACGACTCACAGACAGCATGTGGCCACACTACCAGTGGAGGGCACGTACGCTGAGGTGAGTAAAGTTATGGGGCGCCCCGTAACACTGTGACCGACCTACTTTGGCCCAGTGTAGCGCAGCTACCTCCATGTAGCATGGACTAAACAAGTCGTTGGAAGTCACTGTAGAAATACTGTGCCATGTTGCCTCTATAGCCGTCCATGATTGCTTAAGTGTTGCTGGTGCAGGACAGATATATCCCATAAGAGTTCAATAGGCTTCACGTCGGGCCATATCGTTGCCCATATCATTTTCTCGAACTGTCCAGAATGTTCTTCAAACCAATTGGTAACAATTGTGGCCTAGTGACATTGCGCAGCGTCAGCCATAAAAATTCCATCATTGTTTCGAATGTGAAGTCTATGAATGGCTGCAAAAGGTCTACAAGTAGCCAAACACAATCATTTTATGTCATTGATTGGTTCAGTTAAACCGAACGATCCAGTCCATTCGACAAAAACCCAGTACACATCATTAAGGAGCCACCACCAAAATGGTTCAAATGGCTCTAAGCACTATGGGACTTAACATCTCAGGTCATCAGTCCCCTAGACTTAGGACTACTTAAACCTAACTAACCTATGGACATCACACACATCCATGCCCGAGGCAGGATTCGAACCTGCGACCGGGAGCCACCACCAACTTACAGAGTACCTTGTTGAAAGCTTCAGTCCTTGGCTTGGGGGCGTGTGCCACACTCGAACGATACCATTAGCTCTTACCAACTCAAATTTCCACTCATCGGACCAAGCCACGGTTTTCCAGTCATCTACGGTTTTGCCACGGATTTTTGCGATTCCCTGACAGACGTTCGAGTCTTCCTTCGGGCATCGGTCTGTGTGTTGCCCTTAGCGTAAGTTAGTTTAAGTTAGATTAAGTAGTTTGTAGTCTTAGGGACCAATGACCTCAGCAGTTTGGTCCCTTAAGACTGTACCACAAATTTCCAAATTTCCAATGGTGCTACATAAAACTGGTGTCGAGGCAACTACCGTGCACCATGGGCCATAAATGACAGGGATGAACGACTACTATGGTGATGTGTATGGATGAATAAACGCGCAACTGCTGAGGGCATTATGGAGAGAAACGTCAGAAAGAAAACACCCTGCAACAATCATCAGAGTGTTGTGTTCTGCAGAGTGTTTCGTGACATTCCCTGGATGGTCTCGTTATTCCGAAAGACACAATAGATCAACAGAAGTATGCATCTATCCCTGTTGACCATGCCCCCCCCCCCCCCCCTATCTTCTAGTTATTTTTCCTTGGTACAATGGCACCTTGCAACAGGGCAATGCAATGTATCACATTAGATGGCTAAAAGTGATTGCTCCTGGTTCAAGGAGCACCAGGATGGGTTTATCGTACTTCTCTATCCATAGAAATCCCCAGTTGTAAACCCAATTGGGAATCTGTGCTGCCACCTCTGTCGGTCTTTTCACCCCACAGATCCTCAACCGAGAACCGGCACTGGAATCGGCACATCTCCACATCCCTGTCGGTACTGTCCACAATCTCACTGACTTTCTTCCTGCACGTCTCACTGTGACACAGACTGCAAAAGACGTTTATTTAGGCTTTTGACTGATAGTCGCATTTATGTGACTGGGCAGTGTATTTTAACTAACAGAGATGTATGCGGAATTAATTGAGTGACGATACTGTTTGCAAAAGGGAAAATCTACTGATGTCAGCGACCTTCACACACAGTACAATGTTGCGGCCCCGAACTTGAGAGGGATCATATCGCATGCTCTGAGCACATGCAGAGAGTGGTTAAACAAAGGTGAAAGCACGGGAAGCGACAAGGTTCGGGATGTCCATGCCTCTTTAAAGAACGTGAAGGACAGAGGTTTTTCCGCTCTATAAAACAGGAAAGGCGGCGATCTGTGACAGATATGACAACAGACTACAATGCTTGTGCACCAGCAATCGTTTCGCTGCATACTGTTCACCACATATTGTTGAACATGGGGCACCACACCAGGTGACCTTCAGTATCCACGAATTGACCCATCAATACAATCAATTACAACTGCAGTGCACATGAGTCCATAGAGATTGGAATCAAATTAAACGAGTACTCTGATTGACATTCATGTCCACACTCCATCGTCCAGGAGAACAGTTCGAAATATGTACCATGCCAGTATTGGAACAACATTTGTTCTACCTCAAAGTACTGTCATCGAATATGGCGGCGATGACATCATCCAAGATGGCGGCAGTGACGTCATACAAGATGGAGGCTTTTGGCGGGAAACTGCCACGCACCCCTCCCCTCCACTCACACAGAACAATGGCGGTAAGTTCAAATTCCAACAGGATAATGCATCACACCTAAGAAAATGGCGGGAAAGAAAGGTCACTTGGGCTACCTCCACTAACCTGTCACCCGACCGCCACCTCATCCTATGAACTGGCACCAAGTTTGAATTTTGACTGTAAATAATGGTCAATTCGCATATCTCTACTAAGCTAAGAAAATGGGGCAAAAGAAAGGACACTTGGACTAACCTAAGTCACCTGACCCCCACCTCCTCCTAAGGATTCGTGGGAAAAGGACGCAACCAATGCTGGACATAAGTCTTTATTTTGCATGCACCAGTCTTTATTTAAACAATTTCATGCAGCACAGCCATCCAGTGTGTTCACCATGATGTCCAGACTCCAACTGACCTAGTACACAGTACCACCACCAAAGGGCACTCTCATCTGTGACGTAATCCAAGATGGTGGTGGGAAATGGCTGGAAACAGTGATTTCATGACGAGGTCTGGAGCCAAACTGACCTAGTTTACAGTGCCACCACCAGAGGGCGCTGTAGTCCAAGATGGTGGCCATGATGTCAGGTGATGATGCAAGTACCGTTACCCAAGATGGCGGCAAACAGTGTGTTCACCATGAGGCCTAGTACATATTGTCACCACCAGAGAGCGCTGCTGTGACGTCAGCTGATGATGCGAGTACCATTACACAAGATGGCGGCAAACAGGAACGCAGTCATCATTCATTCATGACGTAGCTCCTATTGGCTACTGCATCAGTGACGTGATTCGACGTCATAAAAGTTATATAAGCCAAAGCACAACCAAACTCGCCCTCAGTCTGTTTCTGTAGTTCTACGAGTTTGTCACAGGTAAATCATTGTAATTTCACCATCATCAAGAAGTGTACCAGCAGCACCAGCAGCGACAGCAGCTGCAGCTGCTGCAAAAGCCGTCGAGGAGATTAAGATCAATTACCTCGTAAGTACTTTTTCAGTGTTCAAATATCCGTTTGAGTCACAGTCCACTGACTACTTCGCCCTTTAACAGATTCTGTGTTATGTGTTTTCTGTGTTTATCAAATATCTGTTTTGGGCGCAGTACATAGACTGATACACCCTTTAACGGATTGTGTATTATATCTGTTTTGGACCACAGTCTACACAGACGGCAGCGTCCTTTAATGGATTGTGTGTGTTATATCTGTTTTGTACCACAGTCTACCCAGACTGCTGCGCCCTTTAATGGACTGTGTGTTTTATATCTTTTTCGACCACAGTCCACAGACTGCTGCGCCCTTTAACAGATTCTATCTCTGTGTTATGTGTTATATCTGTTTGGGCCACAGTCCACAGACTGCTGCGCCCTTTAAGATTGTGTGTGTGTGTGTGTGTGTGTGTGTGTGTGTGTGTGTGTGTGTGTGCATGCTGCAGAGATTTTTTTTCCATACTGGATATTATACTCAGTCTTTTCCGTCTTTCTAGAATTCATGCCTCGCATTTTAGCTGAGCTAGCCCATCAGCTAGAGGTCGAGAGGGCTGGAGCACAGCGTGAATGTAAGTTCATTTGTAAAACGTAGTTCTTAGATGAAATAATTTTGTGTAATATGTATTGGTTTTCCAAGTGCTTAGATTGAGCTGTCTGAGACATACTCTTTTCATTTCTTTCTAGATGATTCAATGCATAGGGAGGGAGCCACTGAGAGTGTCATGCAAGCAGAGCAAGGCGGGGGTGAAATCCCTGATCGGGTTCATTAGATGGCGACCGCTGTGGATGAAGAAGAAGAGCTCATGGCCCTTAAAGATGAGGTAGCAGATATACCTGAGTGGGTGGGAGACCTCACTGAATGTGCTGATGAGTTGCTCAAGTCATGAAGCCAGAGTGGACAAGGTGAATATTTTTTGAACCTCATCATTACAGCAAATAATTACTCTTATTTAGTCTTCTTATTTATTGTTTCAAATCTAGATAATTAAACTTAATTTTTTCTTATTTATGTTACAGGCACATCACATGAACAAATGATAATTAATTGAAACCCTCAGCTGCCGACAGGTGTTGTAGATATACCTTGATAGGGACAGCTGAAAATGTGTGCCCCGACTGCGACGCGAACCCAGGATCTCCTGCTTACATGGCAGACGCTCTATCCATCTGAGCCACTGAGTACACAGATGAATAACGCGACTGCAGGGACTTATACTTTGCACGCTTCCCATGAGACACATTTCCAACTGTTCACAATCTACATATGTAATGTTCCTAATAGATATTTGCTCATCCACTTATTACTCGCGCACACCATGGTGACGTTTCCCGTAAGAGTTCGGGCAACCTGTGCGCATTCACACAGACAAAGGTCAATGGCTGGGTAGCCTTTTAACTATATATGAAGACAGTAACTGTTCTCAAAAGAACAGATATCATTGATGACCATGCAGCTTCTCTAGAGTAAATGATAATTAATTGAAAACCTCAGCTGCCGATAGGTGTTGTTGATACACCTTGATGGGGACATCTCAAATGTGAGATCTCGAGTCCTAGTTGGGTCACACATTTTCAACTGTCCCCATCAAGGTATATCAACAACACCTGTCGACAGCTGAGGGTTTCAATTAATTATCATTTACTCTAGAGAAGCTGCATGGTCATCAATGGTATATGTTCTTTCGAAAACAGTTACTATCTTCATATATCACACGAAGTACATCGTGTATCTAGAGCAGTACTTGCAGGGGCGGGAATTTTCCGACACAGAGACATGCTGCACTGTATATAGCGCCAATCACAGCTGCGCGAGAGGTGGCAGCAGCACCTGCCCTGTAGCCCCACAAGCCCTCTGGCACGTATGGGCAACTCAGCTGGCACAAGAAGACGAACAAGGGCATATGTCTCCCACCTCACCAGTCGGTAATGGAGACATCAGACCCTGCAGGCCATCGCCGCAGCCCGGTTGTTCCCACCGAGCAACACTGCCTCCACTTCCTCAGACAATTCGCCCCTACCGTCAATGAAAGGTGTGTGTAGCAAGACGCATACCCCTCCCAATAGCTGATGCACCCTCACCAGCATCATCATCGATGGGCTGAACTCCTAGTTGCAGTAGTAGTAGTACTAGTGATATTGATTAACATATGGCTACCCTCGGGCATGGGTGTGTGTGTTTGCCCTTAGTATAATTTAGGTTAAGTAGTGTGTAAGGTTAGGGACTGATGACCTTAGCAGTTAAGTCCCATAAGATTTCACACACATTTGAACTTATGGCTAGCGGTAGTGCTCTCCCCCATCCTATTAATAGTGAAGGACATCATAATAACCGTATAATGATCCCTCTAGAATACTCAGCTGTTGCTAGGGCTTTTGAGGGGTGCATCTCATTCACAAGGATTGAGGATCCAGGAGGGTACCACAGTCCTGTTGGATTTTAGAAGTGTGCCTCTCTGTCTTGGAGACTGAACTCCTCAAAGTCCTAGAGTATCCGAGATTTAAAGCCATTAAATGCATTGCAGTACTATGCTGTGAGTTGAATCACCCATGTAAACATCCAGGTGATGCAGAGACTACAACTCTGCACTATATATAGGGCATTAATGGCGTTCTTTCTTTTACCACATCTATTGCTGAGTGGTATCATGAATCCACCTTGAGCGCTATTATGGCACGATTTTCCAAGATGTAATTATGCGGGTCAGCTAAAGCGCTTAGCCATAAACCACACCTTGACATCCATATACGTGTCTATGATCTGGTAAATGGAGAGTCCAGTTATATTAAGCTCCCTAAAGATACAGCTACCAAGAATGCATACATTAATGCCGAAAATCCATATGATAATGCTTGTTTTTCATGGTCAATCCTGGTTAGAGAGAGAAAGCACAATTAGAGAGGTCATCCTGAGTGACCGAACAGTTATGAAGTCCATGATATTAAGACATCTTTTAACTTTGATGGTATAGAGTTCCCCATAAAGATCTAGGACATACCTAAATTTGAGGCGCAGAATACCGGCATATCGGTTCACATTTATGGTCTGGAGAAGAATAACGACAATCAGATGAGCAAGACAAGCACACCATCGTCGGCCCCCTCCATTCCTCAAAATTTGCAGGTGAGCGAGAGCTGCATGTAAACATGCTGCTCTTCTCTGAAGGTGATAATTATCACTATGTTTGGATCAAAGATATGTCCCGACTCCTTTCCTCCCAACTATCAAAAAATCACTATAAAAAGCATATTTGTTTAAGTTGTCTGAATTATATTTCATCAGAAGAGTTTTTAGCTAGGTACATCTATTAGATTGTGCTTCCATGGACCCGGTACGTGTTATTATGCCCACAGAGGAAAATAACTTCATTAAATTTCAAAATGCTCACCACCAGCAGCGATGTCCTTTTGTAGTGTACACCAACTTTGAATGCGTGCTGGCTCCTATTACTCATTGTGAAGGGAACCCCTTAGCCTCACATACAACCTTCACACAAAAACACGTACCTTATGCAGCAGCGTTCCAAGTTGCAGGCGGACATGATCCTAAAATTAACCGCTACCAGTCTTATGTCGGGGACGATCCTACAGTTTGGCTTCTCACTGAGCTTGAAAATCTTCCATGGGAAGTTGATAAGCTCTACAGCACAAACATTTACATGGCCAAATGAAAGGAAGATGATGAAGTGTATGAGAAGGCGGTTAATTGTCACATTTGTGGGTTACCATTATATAGAAAAGCGGAAACTCCCCGTAGAGAGCATTGCCATCTTATAGGACAGTTCTGTGGTGCAGCTCATAATGCCTGAAATTTGAAGTTTAAGTTACGACGGCACATACCTGTCTTTTTTTTATAATTTGAGTGGGTATGACGCTAATTTTCAAGTTGAGCACTTCGTTAATTTCGGTATGAAGAATGATCAGGTCAGTGTCCTCCGTGAAAGTGTTGAGAAGTGCATTTATTTCTCAAAACGAATGATGCGAAAAATTACACTCCGCATCCTTGCCTCTTTATGCTTTATGCAGACTTCACTCTAGAAACTCGTTGAAACTTTACCTCGGAATGATAAGCATATCACTCGATGTGCATTTCCTGATGAGGAAAAGTTCCAGCTTGCGACTAGGAAAGGAGTTCTCCCATACGAGTACGTAGATAGCATGGCAAAACTCAATGAAAGCAGCCTTCCCGCCATATCTGCATTTACCAGTACTCTCACAGGCGATGCCGTAACTGCAGCAGATTGTGAGCATGCAGTGAATGTCTGGCGGGAATTCAACATCCCCAGTTTGGTAGAATACACAAGACTACACACGGACACAAATGTGCGTTTGCTTGCAGATGTTTTCAAAAAGTTCCAGAGTGTATGTATGGCCACGTACTCTCTGGACCCCACCTTTTATTACATGGCACCTGGGTTGTTCTGGGACGCTATGCTTAAAAAAAGGGGTGGAGCATCGAACATTTGACTGATGCTGCAATGCTTCTATTTTTTGAGCGTCGTATCCATGGGGGACTTTGTCAATGCGTTCACAGGCATGCGAAGGCAAATAACCCGCAGATGGGTGTCAGCTTTGATGCATCCCTTGATTCGAGTTACATTATGTTCTTAGATGTGAACAACTTTTACGGGTACGCCATGATGCAGCCACTGCCGGTTGGTGGGTTTCGATGGGTGCCCGAAAACTAATTGAAGGGATTAGGTGGAAAAATAATGGGTCTTGCAGCCGATTCTTTTGTGGGGTATGTGCTTGAGGCAGACATCACATATCCTAATAATTTGAATGGAGAGACAAGTGACTTGCCGTTATGTCCAGAGCAACAAATTCCGTGAGGGAGCACCATACCTAAACTGTTGGCTACTGTTGGAGATAAGCAGAGGTATTTTATCCATTATCATAACCTCCAGCAGTGCCTCAGCTTAGGAACGAAACACCCGGGCTATCTCCTTCAAGCAATCCTCCTGGTTGAGGGAGTGTATTGAACTAAATACCGAAAAGAGGGTGGTCGCGAGTAGTGATTTTGAAAAACAATTCCATTTTCGGGAAAACTATGCAGAATGTAAGAAATTAAGGAGATATTTTGATTAGAACTGCATGGTAAGGGCGTTATGGCGTAAGAAAGTGTATCGTCAGGCCAAATTTTAAGTGTGCCACCATCTTCAATGAAAACTTTGTTGCTGTGGAGATGTCGAAGACTGCAGTAGAATTTATGAAGCCTATTTATCTGAGGATGTACGAACTGGATATCTCCATATTCTACATGTACCGCTTCCACTACGAGTTTGCGACGAAATCTCATTTCATGGAACCAAAGTTGCTTTATATGGATACAGACAGCTTTATCTACTGGATCAAGAACCGTGATCCATATGAAGTAATTAGGTGCCACAGTAAGGAATTTGACATGTCTTGCTATGAGGTCGATAATCCTTATGGTGTTGTTCCAAGAACAAGAAGCTTATCGGCCTCATGAAAGACGAGGCGCATGGTTTACTGATTGTAGAGTTTGTGGGACTGAGGTCCAAAATGTTTGCATATCGTACAATAGAGGGGGGCACCCAGAGGTGGGCAAAGGGTGTTAGACATGTGGCACCTTGAGCTCTAAGAGTTGAAGACTATATGCAGTGCCTGTATGGTCACAGCGCTGAAGACACTCCTCCACACATAGTTCAGCAGATTAGTATTTGATTATTAGGTCACAAAGTGTACACTTTACTGCAATCTAAAGTTGGATTGTCTCCTCAAGACGATAAAAGTCATTTGTGAAGATGGGGTGGAAATTCTCCCATACTCACACTATTTACTTGAAGTGAAAGTAGGGGTGAGGGACTCTGATTGAGAGATAGAGAGAGAATGGCTGTGTGAATGGGGTGAGGGGGTTTATGCATCAAATAATATGGCTCTTTTATCATAGTGTAATTATTGGTTGTGTGTGTGATGTGTGGTGTGAGTGTGTGTGCATATGTGGGGGTGTAAAAATATGTATGAAAGTGTATGTGTATGTGTAAAATATGTATGAATGTGTAAATACACACACATACACACACACACACACACATATATATATATATATATATATATATATATATATATATATATATATAAGCAACATGTGCTGAAAGAATAAATAAACAAATACAAAAATTAAGTCTTTATATATATATATATATATATATATATATATATATACCATGTGCTGGAAAATAAAAAAAATTATTGCAACTTTATTTACATATAACCACAATGTGCTGAAAAAAAATTATAAATTTATCATTGAAATATTGAAATACTTTAATAACATATATATATATATATATATATATATATATATATATATATATGTGTGTGTGTGTGTGTGTATGTGTGTGTGTGTGTGTGTGTGTGTGTATATATATATATTGTCTCAATAAGTTGGAGCCAATCAATTAATTAATTATTTCATGCAAAATGTCTACTTCAAAACAAAACAAAATTTATAGCCATCTAGTTAAGTAGGAGAACGTTAATTCACATAGCAGCTCTGTTCAATATAGTCTGTTGGGATTGAATTTCTTTAGTAATAGTATTTAGCATGTAAGTAAGTTAGTCAATACCTCTGCTTTAGTTTTTTTATTTTTATTTTATTTATTTATTTTTCAGTGGGACCACATTAAGGAGAAGTCTCCATGGTCATGGAATGAGCCAATACATGATATTATAACACGATTGTAGAAACAGATAAAATGAAATATAAGAAACATATTCAGGCAACACATCGTTAGTTTAAATAAAGAAAATCAAGAATGTAACACTGGAATTTGCTTAATTTTTTAGCTCTTCCAGGAGCTCCTCGACAGAATAGGAGTGAGCCATGAGTAAACTCTTCAGTTTAGACTAAAAAGCGTTTGGGCTACCGCTAAGATTTTTGAGTTCTTGTGGTAGCTTATTGAAAATGGATGCAGCAGAATACTGCACTCCTTTCTGCACAAGAGTCAAGAAAGTGCATTCCACATGCAGATTTGATTTCTGCCTAGTATTAACTGAGTGAAAGCTGCTAACTCTTGGGAATAAGCTAATATTGCTAACAACAAACGACATTAAAGAAAACATATACTGTGAGGGCAATGTCAAAATTCCCAGACTATTGAATAGGGGTCGACAAGAGGTTTTCGAACTTACACCACACATAGCTCGAACAGCCAGTTTTTTAGCCGAAAATACCCTTTGTGAATCAGAAGAATTACCCCAAAAAATTATACCATATGACATAAGCGTATGAAAATATGCGAAGTAGACTACTTTTCGTGTTGAAATGTCACTTATTTCAGATACTGTTCAAATGGTAAAGAAAGTGGCATTTAGTTTCTGAACAAGATCCTGAACATGGGCTTTCCACAACAGCTTACTATCTATCTGTACGCCTAGGAACTTGAATTGTTCCGTCTCGCTTATAACATGCCCATTCTGTCTGATTAAAATATAAGTTCCTGTTGAATTGTGAGTTAGAAACTGTAAAAACTGAGTCTTACTGTGATTTAGCATCAAATTATTTTCCACAAGCCACGAACTTATTTCATGAACTACATTATTTGATAATGTTTCAATATTACACACAAGATCCTTCACTACCAAGCTGGTGTCATCAGCAAACAGAAATATTTTTGAATCACCTGTAATACTGGAAGGCATATCATTTATATAAATGAGAAACAGCAGCGGCCACAGCACTGATCCTTGGGGAATGCCCCATTTAACAGTGCCCCATTGGGACTGAACATCATTACCTTGATCCTTGGGGAACGCCCCATTTAACAGTGCCCCATTGGGACTGAACATCATTACCACTCTCAATATTGCGGAGAATTACCTTCTGCTTTCTGTTCTTAAAGTAAGAGGCAAACCAATTGTAAGCTACTCCCCTTACTCCATAATGTTCCAACTTCTGCAGTAATATTTTGTGGTCAACACAGTCAAAAGCCTTCGTTAAATCAAAGAAAATACCTAACGTTCGCAACCTTTTATTTAATCCGTCCAAAACCTCACAGAGAAAAGAGACTATAGCATTTTCAGTTGTTAAGCCATTTCTAAAACCAAACTGTACATTTGACAGCAAATTATGTGAATTTAAATCCTGCAGTAACCTTGTATATACAACCCTCTCGATAACTTTAGCAAACACCGATGGCATAGAAATAGGTCTATAATTATCAACATTATCCCTGTCTCCCTTTTTATAAAGTGGCTTCACTACCGAGTACTTTAATCGGTCAGGAAACCGACCACTCCTAAAGGAAAAGTTACAGATATGGCTAAGTACTGGGCTAACATACATGGAACAATACTTCAGTATTCTGCTAGATACCCCGTCATATCCATGAGAGTTCTTGGTCTTTAGTGATTTTAAGTGTGGCTCTATAACTGACATTCCCTTCAATGAATATCCAACATGTGTTGGATTCTAGCAATAATAATAAGTTAAGAGTATCTCTGCATTGAACTGAAATGTATCTCGAGAACTATATATATATATATATATTGCACATCAGAAACTAAATTGTAAACTCAAGGAGTGAACTGAGATGAATAAAGGGAAAAACATTCGTTACCCTACGTCGCTGTTCTTATTTAAAAAAAACTAATCATTATGTTTTTGTCAAAATATACATGTTTGAACACTCTGCAGTTACATCTGCATTGCACCACGCAGCTACATGACGTACCGCCTTGAATACACAAATTTTCAGAGACTTCCCTGCAGGCGAGGGGCGAGGAATGTGAAAGCGAACGTATTAATAGCACAGGTCTGCAGTCGTTGGTCTCACCTTCATCTATGTCATGTCCGCCCTCGGTACTTGAATGGTCAGCTTGACGGATTGTCAATCCTCTGGACCCGGGTTCGGTTCCCGGCTGGGTCGGGGAATTTTCTCTGTTCTCATCATCATCCTATCATCCTCATCGACTCCATGTCGCCGAAGTGACGTCATATTGAAAGACCGGCACCCGGCGAACGGTCTGCCCGACGGGGGGCTCTAGCCATACGATTAAATAAATAAATCTGCGTCCTGTGGCGCACTCCCTACTCCCTTGGTGACAGCGCACAAATGTTGTGGTAAGTGAGTCAGACAGTTCCAGTGGAATGTATGCATAGATGGAGGCAGGTACAGTATCACCAATAAACTTACTTGCTAGGGACGTAGGTGTCAAAACAATAAAATGATGAGTCTAGGTGTCTCTAGACGGCTGGAGGTTTTAATAGCTCATGTTTGTCTTTTCGCTGTCGGTAACACTGGGTACTCGAAAATCTGCCACGAACAAAATGTCAGTGACAGAAATGCCCCTGAATTCATGACTTTTAAGAGCTTCAAACGCTCCTCGTCTGATACACTGATGTGAGACATTTTACATATTATCTTGCTGATCATGAGCATATTCTCCTCTTGAGCTCCTTGAATGTATGACTTATTGTCCGTCGCACTCCGTACCTGAATGAGTTCCTGTTTAGTGTTCGTAATATTCTGTCTCATGTCCTCAAAGTCCCCATAAGCATTTTAAGAGGTATGCAGGCCATAAATCTCTTGTACTCTGCAACAGTTCTATTCTCTGCATCGTCTATGAACCATCCCGCATTTTCTAACCTGGGAAATCCGCTGGTGATGCCGAGATGTATGTTTTAAGGGTTGATGTTATGCTGATATTGCGTGTATGGTCGATCTCAGAACCGTTGCGTTCATAGCATATCTCTTGGAACAGGAATGCTAAAGCGTTACGTGTCAGCTTGGCTCCAACTGTATCGCTGCCGTCAGTTTTCTCCCATGACCCCTCCAGATATATGAAACTCTTGCATGAAAGCGTGAGTGCGTCTTGGTGCTGGATGACAATCCTGATTTCATCGTTCCTTTTAAACGTGGTTGAAGTGTAGGGTTTATGAGAGAAGTATTCCTGACGTAATTCTCTCATCATACTCTACTGGACTGGTTATATTGAGTGAAGACGTCATCACACAGCTTCAGGCCAACTGATTTAAGAAACTCGTAGTTCGCACGTGTTATCACATTGCTGTTCGGTAGAGAATTGTGATGCTGTGGATTGCGTGCACTTGTTTTATACCGTACACCTATCCTGCCTTAGATGTAATCGTACAATGATTTCCTCGCCACGAAAGCCGACAAGTTGATTATTCTGGTCCACAATACGCAGTTCCAAATAGTCCAATCTCTGAGCTGTCACAGAAAGGTATATTGCATTGGCAGGGGTCTCGACAATCTTATACACCATTGCAACTGAGGGGAAGAATTCGCAAATAGTATGAATCAGACTATCGTTGAGATAGGAGTTCGTTGCAATGTTACACTCGAAATGGATTGTGCTGACTGGAAGTATGTCCACTGTCTAATCTGACTTGTAAAATTTACTTGGATTCTTCTTCAAAATCTGTCCTTTTGTGAAACCCAGCAGGCGCCCTATTGAACCTTTCTCGTTAAAGATAATCGTTGCATTTACAGTCCTTATTTCAGATTTAAGTATATTAAAGTTTGCACGTAGTTCAATACCTTTTACAGACTTTCAAGACTTCGTTTACATCGTCGATATCGTATGCACCCAGTTCTATTTCCACAATATGTTTTTCACCATTAATATCAAAAAAAGGTTCAAATTGCTCTGAGCACTATGGGACTTAACATCTGAGGTCATCAGTCCCCTAGAACTTCGAACTACTTAAACCTAATTAACCTAAGGACATCACACACATCCATGCCCGAGGCTGGATTCGAACCTGCGACCATAGCGGTCGCGCGATTCCACATGAAGCACCTAGAACCGCTCGGCAGCTGCGGCCGGCATTAATATCCAGATGCAGTTTATTGTTAGCCTCAGTGATATTTGGGATGCTGTTGTACATCTCCAGTCCAATCAATGCAATACTCCATTCACACACATCCATGCCCGAGGCTGGATTCGAACCTGCGACCATAGCGGTCGCGCAATTCCAGATGAAGCACCTAGAACCGCTCGGCAACTGCGGCCGGCATTAATATCCAGATGCAGTTTATTGTTAGCCTCAGTGATATTTGGGATGCTGTTGTACATCTCCAGTCCAATCAATGCAATACTCCATTCACACACATCCATGCCCGAAGCTGGATTCGAACCTGCGACCATAGCGGTCGCGCGTGCTTTAACAGATCCTCTTCTTCTTCTTCTTCTTCTTCTTCTTCTTCTTCTCACATCGTTCTGCTTCAGTGCGTTTTTAGCTGCATACATCGTTGTCAGGATACAGTTCTTCAAACAGCCCTTCTTAAAATTCTTCTTGTTTAGTGCAAAACGTGCAGCATTCATAACTCGCTTGAATTTCGTCACTCCTAAACCCAACTTAATTTCTCCACGCATGGTTTTATTAACTGCAAATGCTGCCATGTGTTGACGTACACCAACATCCTTTCTTCTTCGCATAGTTTTAGCCTTATCCGCTAAAACCCTACCTGCAATCCGACGACTTGATAGATCTTTATTTGCAGCGTATGTGATGTCGTGTTCCATACACGCTTTGTCGAGCATATTAACTCCCTCATCACCTCGCGCCAAGCGTTTCTGAAGCTTTGTCCCAGGTCCACAGTAGTTATACCCAGGGACGTGTAATTCCACTGGCAATTTGTCTAGAATACCACCACCTCCGCTTATGCGTCTCCTAGCACGCATGTTACACTACTGTGATAGTTGTGGACTATGCACACTCATTATATAGCAAATCGCCGGCATCAAATGGTTTAAATGACTCTGAGCGCTATGTGACTTAACTTCTGAGGTCATCAATCGCCTAGAACTTAGAACTAATTAAACCTAACTAACCTAAGGACATCACACACATCCATTCCCGAGGCAGGATTCGAACCTGCGACCGTAGCGGTCGCTCGGCTCCAGACTGTAGCTCCTAGAACAGCACGGCCACTCCGGCCGGCCGCCGGCATCTGTCCAGCTGTTTTGTGTAGCAGGAAAACCAAGCCATTTGACTAGTACTTTATATCCCCGACGTCTTATGACTCTCTCCACGAGAAAAATATCCGGTTCTGAGCTTTTCTGCAACTCCTCGGTGCAGAAGCAGCCTGCAATTTCTTCACCTTTACTAGCCTTCAATATATAAGTTCTAGGATTCGTTCGTTGCACCTTTGAAACTGTAAATATCTCAGTTGACCGGTTCAATAAGCAGGATTTCTCAAATGCCGTCTTGTGTTTTGAGATACGCAAAAAATCACCTACATTATATTTCGGTTTGCATGGATCCAGCATTTTAATGCGATAGTACACCGTATGCATGAGTCCATTATCACGAACTTCGATTGGTCTCATTTTTATTGTGATACGTTTGGTTCGGTTATACTGAGCTGTTATTTCTGGGAGGACATCTGTCAATTTGTATGAGCCACGAAAGTTAAAATGCATCCACAATCGATCTTTCATTGCTCTGTTCAAACGTTCGACGATACTTGCCTTCAGGTGAGTGAACGTTGAGTAGTGATGTAATCCATACCACTGCACCACGGACTTGAAATACCTATTGTAGAACTCCCCACCGTGATCGGTTTGGAGGTTCCCTCAGCATCGATTCGTTCCTGTCTGTAGCAAACGCTCAAAAACATCCGCGACGTTTCTATCCGTTTTTGTTTTGACAGGTAATGCCCAGGCAGATTTGGAGTATGTATCAATAACCATTAAAATATATTTGAATCCATTATTCTCATGTGAATATTCCCTCATATCTACAAGATCAGCTTGCCATAAGTCATCCAACCGTTTAATAATAACATGCGTGCGAGGGTATGTTTTGCGTGCTGGTTTAAGTAGTTCTCGAACTACTGTCTCCATACTTATTGGATGATACCTCTCTCTCTAAGCTTTGAGATTATTGAAACAACCTCATTCCAATGAGCTGTATTACCTGCAGCCGCTGATGCCATGAGCAGCTGCAGTCGATCTATTAGTTCGTTGGGGTCGTCATTTGATTGATCACTGCTTTATGCTCAATGTCAATAACATCACCACTGCTGCTGTTGTTTTCAGCTTCAAGTATTGGTTTTATAATGGTTTTATATTTCTTGTTGCTTAGGCTGTTCGTGAACTTTTGTAAACCAGTAATGTGCGGTATTTCATGGTATGTTTCCCTGTCATTAAGTGAATAATTTATAGGTTTTTGGCAGGTCTTAGGAAAATAAGATTTATTAAGCCGGGTTGTCTCTCAAACCATCTATCACCAATCTGTATTGTGTCATCAGTTACAGTTATAGGATGCGTACGGTCTTCCCCTGCTAACGCCGAATGTTCTATCTATCTGAGTGGGGGGTGGGGGGTGACAAATAATGAATTCATCAATGGCAACACCCTCGTTATCGTGTGTTTTTGTTTTTACTGAGAGCTGTTGGAGAGATTTAGTAACCGGCTTAAAGGTCTCTTTTAGTGTTTGCTGTCGATCCATATGCCCTCACATCAGCAGACGTCATTTCTCACGAACTTCTTTAAGCGCCTGAATCACTTTCTGCTTCATCGACATCTCGGTGTATACTAATCAGACATCTCCGCAGCATGAGGCTTTATATATCTGGTCATTTTCTTCCTCCTCTTACTATGATCCTGATCGCCCTTCTCAACAACAAGTAAGTTAACATCTATTTTCCTTTGAATAGCATCGACATTTTCAGTTAAGTCGGTTACTTCCTTACTGACTTGATTAACTAGCTCATTTAACGCATTCACCATGCTCACAAGAGTCCGGTAAGACGTCTCTAGCTCATACGCATACCTACAACTTAATGCGCAATAGCCTTAATTTTCGCATCCATGTACAGGCGAATGTTCTGTCTGTCGACACCCATCCTCTCAGGTTGAGAAGTAGACATACGCGCGAATTTGTCCATGCTGTAGCGAAAACTGATGTACTGACCTCTCTTACCGTGCTATACAGGGTGTTACAAAAAGGTACGGCCAAACTTTCAGGAAACATTCCTCACACACAAAGAAAGAAAATATGTTATGTGGACATGTGTCCGGAAACGCTTACTTTCCATGTTAGAGCTCATTTTATTACTTCTCTTCAAATCACATTAATCATGGAATGGAAACACACAGCAACAGAACGTACCAGCGCGACTTCAAACACTTTGTTACAGGAAACGTACAAAATGTCCTCCGTTAGCGAGGATACATGCATCCACCCTCCGTCGCATGGAAAAATGGTTCAAATGGCTCTGAGCACTATGGGACTTAACATCTGTGGTCATCAGTCCCCTAGAACTTAGAACTACTTAAACCTAACTAACCTAAGGACATCACACACATCCATGCCCGAGGCAGGATTCGAACCTGCGACCGTAGCGGTCACGCAGTTCCAGACTGAAGCGCCTAGAACCGCACGGCCACACCGCGTCGCATGGAATCCCTGATGCGCTGGAGAATGGCGTATTGTATCACAGCCGTCCACAATACGAGCACGAAGAGTCGCTACATTTGGTACCGGTGTTGCGTAGACAAGAGCTTTCAAATGCCCCCATAAATGAAAGTCAAGAGGGCTGAGGTCAGGAGAGCGTGGAGGCCATGGAATTGGTCCGCCTCTACCAATTCATCGGTCACCGAATCTGTTGTTGAGAAGCGTACGAACACTTCGACTGAAATTTGCAGGAGCTCCATTGTGCATGAACCACATGTTGTGTCGTACTTGTAAAGGCACATGTTCTAGCAGCACACGTAGAGTATCCCGTATGAAATCATGATAACGTGCTCCATTGAGCGTAGGTAGAAGAACATGGGGCCCAATCAAGACATCACCAACAATGCCTGCCCAAACGTTCACAGAAAATCGGTGCTGATGACGTCATTGCACAATTGCGTGCGGATTCTCGTCAGCCCACACATGTTGATTGTGAAAATTTACAATTTGATCACGTTGGAATGAAGCCTCATCCGTAAAGAGAACATTTGCACTGAAATGAGGATTGACACATTGTTGAATGAACCATTCGCAGAAGTGTCCCCTTGAGGCCAATCAGCTGCTGATAGTGCCTGCACACGCTGTACATGGTACGGAAACAACTGGTTCTCCCGTAGCACTCTCCATACAGTGACGTGGTCAACGTTACCTTGTACAGCAGCAACTTCTCTGACGCTGACATTAGGGTTATCGTCAACTGCATGAAGAATTGCCTCTTCCATTGCAGGTGTCCTCGTCGTTCTAGGTCTTCCCCAGTCACGAGTTATAGGCTGGAATGTTCCGTGCTCCCTAAGACGCTGATCAATTGCTTCGAACGTCTTCCTGTCGGGACACCTTCGTTCTGGAAATCTGTCTCGATACAAACATACTACGCCACGGCTATTGCCCCGTGCTAATCCATACATCAAATGGGCATCTGCCAACTCCGCGTTTGTAAATATTGCACTGACTGCAAAACCACGTTCGTGTTGAACACTAACCTGTTGATGCTACGTACTGATGTGCTTGATGCTAGTACTGTAGAGCAATGAGTCGCTTGTCAACACAAGCGCCGAAGTCAACATTACCTTCCTTCAATTCAGCCAACTGGCGGTGAATGGAGGAAGTACAGTACATACTGACGAAACTAAAATGAGCTCTAACATGGAAATTAAGCGTTTCCGGACACATGTCCACATAACATCTTTTCTTTATTTGTGTGTGAGGAATGTTTCCTGAAAGTTTAGCCGTACCTTATGTAACACCCTGTATATGTAAAAACTATTGAAAGTTTCGCCGGTACCTACCTTTACTCAGTTTTCTTGTTTTATCAATAACGAGAAACTCATACTGTGAATGATTCCAGCAATCTGCACATATCTTTACAAAATCATTGAACGACATGTCCGTTCCGACATGTGCCTGGTAAATGTGTTTTAAATTCAGGTTGCCTTGTTGGAAGGCTATAATGAGGTTTGCGTTATTCCTAACCAACTGTTTGGGAATTCTGGAATATGTCTGACTTAGATAAATACATCAGCACCCATATGACGGCCGAAACAGAAGTATTTTCGAATTTGGTCTTGGTTTTCAATAACTCGTCTAGCATTGAAAAAAATTAATAATTGTAATACTGACTATAATGAGATATGTATGAAATAAAACGCAAACACGTTTTGACATATATATATATATATATATATATATATATATAAATTATTTATTTAAATATCGTACATATGGTGTAGTATTTCAGGAATATCATTACAATCTGTATGTATCTTCTTCTTCGCACCTGTACAGTATTTCCCAAACAAAGCTTTTTAAGATGCAATAAATTCAGCAAGAATCTCTCTCAAGCCAACAGGTGCCTCACAGAACTCAGGTTTTTCACACATATTTAATTTGTTTCTCTTTAGGTATAGCGTTCATGCGCAAACAGAGTTGCTGCTTAAGATCGTCAACACGTACACTATGCACTCGTAGGGAGTTTACAACATCATGGTATTCAGAGTCTATGCTAGGCAACCAATGGTTCAGTCTGTCCAGTGTAAGACGTATGGCAGTGTCCAGATCGTATAACTTCATATCTGAAGCATGTCTTAGATAAACGCAGTTGTCATCCGATTTCACACATAATGCACAGTCATCATACCCTGTTGTAATAGAAAGTGTCACTCCAGTAAGGCGAATGTGTGGGGGAGAATGAGTTGGATAATACTCTGCAGTCATCTGCTGATTTATGTAGCGCTCTGTATGACATATTTCATTCCAGTCTAACTCGTATATTGGCACTTTAGCACACCTGGCTACATTTTCAGTCTCCATTCTCGCATGCAACCCCTAGACAAGATGCGCTTCTATAGCGATGTTCACACGTTTCGATCCACTGGGAGTTAAATTGTATATGGAGGTGAAACGCGAAGGTGTACTCGAAGCCTTCTTATCTGCAGTATCTGCATTCTGTGGTTGCACTATCACAGGGGTGTTCTGCTGGGATGGGTCATATGTTGGTGACCAGTACTGACCTCCATCTTGTTGTTTAACACCACCAATGACATCATTCGATGTGTCGGGGGCGGATCGCGTGTCCTCATCACGCAAATCGATGAGTGGGACGGACAACAGATGCTCATTTGCCTGCTCCATCAAATGGGCTACGTGCGCTACTGGATCCCACGTGGCCGCTACTCATTCTGACGCACTGGAGGCTCTTGCTGCAGGTCTCAACAAGTTCAGAGCTGAGATTGATACTGGTCCAGATGTGTCAGCAGAGCTTGGCATGTTGGTGCTCGAGCCTGTTGAACAAAGATGAGGAAGCATCAGATATAGACCAAGATGTGAAAAGTTTGAATAATAATAGTAATAAGGCTAGCCAGAGAGAGAGATGTAATATGGGATGCTTACTTTTCCGTTTAATTCTGTTGTGCATGACTGTGCTGGAGTGCAACTGCTGTTGATGCTTCATTGTTCTTATTCTTCTGCTGCTGCTTTTGCTGCATGACTGGACAAGACTGAGGCCCCAGAGCTGCTGAGCCTCGCCTATATCTCCTACAGTGATGTCACCAGATACTACCACTCTATTGGCTGAAGTCGAGCACGTGACTGGATTAAGGGGTCCTTTTGGTTCCCGCCATATCCCTCACCCCAGAACGTCATCTTGGATTACGTCACGTGGCAATATGTACTAGGCCTCATGGTGAACACACTGTTTGCCGCCACCTTGGATAATGGTACTTGCGTCATCACCTGAAGTAATGGCCGCCATCTTGGACGACAGCACCCTCTGGTGGTGGCACTGTGTACTAGGTTAGTTTGAGTCTGGACCTCATGGCGAACATGCTGTTTCCAGGCATTTACCCCCACCATCTTGGATTACGTCACATATGTGAGCGCCCTCTGGTGGTGATACAGTGTACTAGGTTAGTTGGAGTCTGGACCTAGTTGTCAACTCACTGGATGGCTGTGCTGCATGAAATTGTTTAAATAAAGACTGGTGCAGGCAAAATAAAGACTTATGTCCAGCACTAGACGAGTCCTTTTCCCACGAGTCCTTAGGAGCAGGCGGTGATCAGGCGACTTACATTAGTACAAGTGTCATTTCTTTTGCGCCATTTTCTTAGCTTAGCAGAGATAGCGAATTGACCTTTATTTACAGTCAAAATTCAAACTTGGCGCCAGTTCATAGGAAGAGGTGGCAGTCGGGTGACTTAGATTAGTGGAGGTATCCCAAGTGACCCTCCTTTCCCACCATTTTCTTAGGTGCGACGCATTATCCTTTTGGAACTTGAGCTTCCTGCCATATTTCGGGGGGAAGGGGGCGTAGCACTTTCCCGCCAAAATCCGCTGTATTGGATGACGTCATCGACGCCATCTTTGATAATGGTACTTTGGGGTAGAAGGAACATTGACCAAATACTCATGCCATCTACGAAGGCCAGTGGAGGCAGAATTGTGCTATGATAAACATTCACCAGGGATTCCATGAGAGCTGTTCCAGTAATCGAAGGAGCCATGACTGCTGTGAATTACGTGAACACTGCTATGGACCATATAAATCTCTTAATGCTTCCTTGGCGTCAGTGGCATCTTCCATCAGCATAACTAACCATATCACAAAGTCAGTATCGTGCTACAGTTATTTGAGGAGCATGATAGTGAATTCACATGGAGTTAATGCTTTAAGGAACAGCATGTCCTTTCCAGAATAATTTACTTGAGCGACGAGCGAGATACACATACTTCTGAAGAATGTTGCGTGAGAGTCACTCTTGAAACACGTTTGAACCAGCAGTCCAAACAAATGAAGGCAAGAGTGACACATGTACTGACCTTGACAGAACTGGGTAAGTTGTATAAAAATATAAGAAACGTCCGTGTAACATTGGACTGCATGAGTATATAGAAAGAGATCCTGACTCACATACAAAGAAGTATTTATTTAGTAACGTGTAAGAGATTCTCTGATATCTGAAACATGCACATACTACATTTCTCGTCGACTGTATGGAGAACTTCCCCATTTAGTGTCTTTTTAGACTACTTAGCAGCGCGGGATCAGCCGAGCGGTCTGGGGCGCTGCAGTCATGGACTGTGCAGCTGGTCCGGTGGAGGTTCGAGTCCTCCCTCGGGCATGGGTGTGTGTGTTTGTCCTTAGGATAATTTAGGTTAAGTAGTGTGTAAGCTTAGGGACTGATGACCTTAGCAGTTAATTCCCATAAGATCTCACACACATTTGAACATTTTTTTTTAGACTACTTAATTTTTAAAATCTTTATGTAACAGGAAACGTCAAACATCGACACATCCCTCACTTACGTGACACTGCAGGGAGGTTTGGAATTTAATCCGGAATATGGGAGCAAATTCTGGTAATTACAAATTCTACGGCACCCCTAGTGATGTTTCATCTAGTGGGCTCATAATCGGATGGTATGCTTCAATTTGGCACGTATCGTTCTTTGGTTAAAGGCTCCTGGGGAAACCTACAATGCTCGGTTTCCGCTCCTAGGCCGCAGGGAGAATAACATCTCCCTGGTGAAACAAAGTGACATGAGTGAATTTTTACCGACATGGTGATGCCATAAGGTAGACTTATGTTCTGGTACTGTTACAAGAGCCGCAGGGACGACGAATAAGCGAAGTTAACCCCTCTATGGTAAAGTTTGCTGCGATGTGCGGTACCGGGAGTACTTATAGAATCTTTGTGACTCCGGGAACTTCTAGACTATTAAAAAATACCTGATTTGGTAAGTTAGTTGCAAAGTACTGATGTCTTTCTGTGAAGGAATATTTGAGGTTTCCGGGTGACAAATATATCGAGAAATTCACCTGTCAGGAATTAGTACTACAGTGGTGTTGAACGGAGCCTAATCATCAGAGAGAACTCGCTTTATGGTTCTTCAGGAGGCAGCCAATCAAGAGAGTAAGAAGCATAAAGGGTGTAGGGACATAGGAGTATATGAGGAGCGCTGGCATACGCGTTAGGACGGTGTGCCGGCCCTAGTGTAGACGGAGAGTGCGCAATGCGTACACAGACTGTAGACGCAGTGCGTAAGCGGCAGGAACGAAATAGGTGGCAGTAGCACCTAGGGCGGCGTAATAGTCTTCGCAGCATAAGGTAAAGTGGCGAAGGGAGTTCACTGTAGTTAGTTTACCGTTTGGAGGAAGGAATTCTGTTTGGTAGAAGACTGCAGGACCAGTGACTAGCAGTGTGGAAGGTACACTCCTCCATGTACCGTGTGTCGACTTGCGGAATACGAAATACTGATTTTCTATGAGTCAGTAAGACGAGGGGTTCGAATTTTAAGGATGTTTCTGAAATGAACGTAAACAAAAGACGTCTGGTAGAGAGAGTCATAACAAGCAACTCTCACATAGCAACACATGTCCGCGTCCCTCAGAGATCGGCGCTAGGAATAATTTGACAACATCGCGCGCCTCTGGGGAGGTAGGGATACAACCCCCCCCCTCCCCCGGGCGGGACAATACCAAGGAGATCTTCCGGTATTTACTCGGAAGGGAACACGTTGCTTTTGGAAGTGCAGATGCCTGTTTATACGATGCTGTACAAAGGGCACAAATTTGACAACGTCGTGCGCCACTGAGGAGGTAGGGAGGTAGGGATACAACCCCCCCTCAGGGTGGGCCAACACCAAGGACATCTTCCGGTATTTACTCGGAAGCGAACACGTTACTTTTGGAAGTGCAGATGCCTGTTTATACGATGCTGTACAAAGGGTACAAATTTGACAACGTCGCGCGCCACTGAGGAGGTAGGGAGGTAGGGATACAACCCCCCCTCAGGGCGGGCCAACACCAAGGAGATCTTCCGGTATTTACTCGGAAGCAAACACGTTGCTTTTGGAAGTGCAGATGCCTGTTTATACGATGCTGTACAAAGGGCACAAATTTGACAACGTCGCGCGCCACTGAGGAGGTAGGGAGGTAGGGATACAACCCCCCCTCAGGGCGGGCCAACACCAAGGAGATCTTCCGGTATTTACTCGGAAGCGAACACGTTGCTTTTGGAAGTGCAGATGCCTGTTTATACGATGCTGCACAAAGGGCGGCACCTGTACACATTGTAGAGTCTGCTTCACCCTGTTGTGTGTCAATATAAAGGAGACTCTTCTTTTTACAAAAGACCAATCACCAAACAGCCATATGATTCCAGAAGTTGCTATTTTATTTACACGACAAGTTTACGCATCGAAAGTAACTATTTTGACATAACAGAGTTATAACAGAACATGCAAAACATTACAAAAAAAATAAAAAATCATACGATAGGCCTTTAGAAAATCGAACGCACACTAAATCAAACCCTTCTAAAAATGAGAAAAACCAAGTGAATAAAACAACCAGTGTAGTAACTTGAGACTACATATGACAGTAATCTTGAGCCACATAGTAAAACTTGTGAACCACAGCAGTATCACTTGACATATTCAAACCGCACAGCTGTCATCAGGTGGACGTCGAAAAATTCGTGTATATGGTAAGAGCTCCATTATAAAATTAACCATACAGTGTATGGCAAACTAAAGATCACAGAGCCACAGCTATATTAAACAAACCGAAACGCCACTGATGAGATGTAGTCAAGAAAACACGAATAGCCCACGTATGTCTGTTTGGGACCAAAAATGCACCAGGCTAAAAAAGGTATACAAATACATTAATTATAAGAAATCAGACCATAGGATAACAACAACCACCTCAGCATTATGAATCTCAAAGAGACATCAATATCATAAGTAAAGTCCCATCTTGGATGAGTATAAGTTTACAAATGACCAGAAAATGGTCAATATTAAAAACATGCAACGTACCGAGAGTATGGAGCGTTGTAAGCTTGTATTCATCTAATGTGGGTTTTTCCTTATAATAACGATGTCTCTTTGAGATTTAGAACGATGAGGTGGTTTTAATTACGCTATGATCCGATCTGTTGTATTAGTTTGTTGGTGTGCCTTTCTTAGCCTGGTGTACCGTCACAAAGCGACCCATCAAAGTTGTGTGTCTCCACTTTCTTAATTTCTTGATCTCTTGGGCAGAATTCCATGCTTTCCAGGATAATAAATCACAACATACCAAGACTTTACAGATTGGTTTGTTTTATATTCTTAACTGTGGAAGAATAAAATAAATCAACAGTTCCTAATCCAAATATACTTCTGCAATGGTTCTTTCACATCTCTCGCTGTACAGTCACCATTACATTATCATTTGTATATCATGTCAGATATCGAGAACGCACTATGTGAATGTAACAGTAACGCTGTTCCATTACTGGTGATAGAATCACTTCAAACATCTGTGATACTGACGAGAGTAAAATCAATAGATTTTTCACGGACTTCACAAAACTGCATGCATGTTAAAAGGATCTTTGCATTATAAACAGAATAAAAAGACACTGCAATATCGTCTTTATCTGCTGATACCGGGCAAGTGACTTTCAAGTACAGCGACCGACCTGTACGGGAATATACATAATGGATGTACGAGTACAGATCGTAAACGCCTGGCTGACACATGTGAAAGTTTGCACGGATAGCCAAATGGTAAGGCGACCACTCGCGATAAGCAGGAAATCCGGGTTCGAGTCCCAGTCCGGCACAAAGTTTCGTTGTCGACATGCATGCATGTCCAAAGGAACTTTCCATCGCAATCAGAATTAACAGGCACTGCAATATCGTCTTTACGAAACGTTGTCTCGCTCACAAGCTTTACGTCAAATATTTAACACATATACTGATTTATAAAATATTTAGCGGACTCAAGAGTTCTTAACATGAGGGTCCGATTCCTTAAAGAATCGGGATTTTACTAATCAGTCCTTGAGTAATTTGGAACAGAATGTAGCCTCATGACGCTTACATACGACGCATCTGGTCCAACTGGCCACGTTCTGCTCTCCACAAAGGGCGCACTTTAGCCTGGGGACAAACAGCTGCGTTATTCACGAGCACATCTCATCCTCCGTTAGGGTATGGAGCAGTGCTTGGCAACATTTTCGTATTTTGGAGACAGAAACACTTTGTCACACTGCGTTTGGCACTCAGTTGCTCGGTGGTTCCTCCTCGCGTCGCTGTTAGATGCAGGGGAGTCTCGTGTCACGTCTATGGCGACCTCAGCCACATGACAGAGCACATATCGAAGACCATCGCCTTCACTTCATTCATTAGTTTCGACTTGCAAAAGTTGTCATTCTGTGTTTTTCTTATTCTCCATTCTACACTTTCTGGGACGTTGAACACTAATTCCGTTAGTACCACGGTTATTTCCCGTACGAAAAGTTACTAATAGCTCTTCCTTTGTTAACTCTAACTTTAACTGATGGATTAAATTACAGAAGTAGCATCGCCTTTCAATAACGGTGTGGACCATAGGTCTCGAATATACTGGTTTGATACATTTTTGTGTCAATAACTGCGGAAGCTGAGATAGGACTTCAGTTGTTTCGTGTTCCATGTGGGGAAAATTTCACTATGTCCAGATCACTTCTAATTCCACCTAATGATGTTACACGGCCCTATATCGTTGTTTCCTTACAAAGAAAAGAAGAGGGAAAGAGTGTGACATAACACCTCTTTATTTAACAGCCCAAATGAAGACGTTCACGTTTACCTGCCTCCAAAATCACTCCACAATTCTGGTGATTGAAATTACTTAGGTTGCTAGCCTCACAACAAAAAGTTTATTCCGTGAGATAATAGTAATTTCCAAAATGCGAATCATCAGGTGCACCAACTACTCGTTCCTCTAAGACGCAGCATACATTCAAAGGAATGGCGCAGTGCATGGACATAAATGTTGGAAGCCTAACAACGAAAAATGTAATTAAATGAACACTTTTAATAACCAATAGAGAATGTTAAGTCTGACATCTTCCGTTCTCTTGTATCTACCACAGGAATAAAGATTATGGTGCAGACTGGAACACAAGGACAACATACAGAAATGTAAAAGACTAACTATTAAGAAGGAGATTCCAACAGAAATTAAGAGTGAAGGACTTTCATTAATAAATATTACGTCCTGACTTATAAGTGCACTAGCATTAACACGTGTTTCTAAAATGGATGATACAAACGAGAGGGCTGGTAAAGCGGGTCATAGCAAACATTTAAACTTAGTAAACATTGTCCACATCCCTTACCGTCGCGCGCCGCCGGGAAGGTAGTCATACAACGTGCCACCCGAGTCGACGTGGTAGCAGGTCTGCAGGGCAACGTTTTTCATTTTCTTCATAACGTCAAAGTAATAGAGAGGAGGGATTGTTTCACGATCATTATTTCAAAGCAGTTACAGAAACGGCTTAAAATTACGCACTCCTGCTTGAATGCACGCCGTGGAGCAACACCTATGTGGCGTCCTTTCAAGCAACCCTGGGAAAGTGGGGATTGCATCAGAGGCTACCATAACTCGCACTATTAGCTTTTCATCTCATTCGATAGTTATTTCGTAGACAACATATTTCAGGTGCCCCCGGACGAAAAAATCAAGAAGTGTCAAGAGCAGGCCATGCCACCGGTCCACTGCCCCTTATTTAGTCCTCAGCAAAGATCTCATCCAAATCATTTCCTACCACTTGAGCAAAGTGCGCAGATGTACCATCATGTTGGTACGGCATTAAAGTAGTGATGAACAAGCTGTAGGCAGGGAGGCCGGAAGACTACGCATTGGGGTGGGGGCGGCACGGCGAAAGTTTGGACAGATGTAATGTATGACTCCTTGGTGAAGCCAACCAACACTGAGAAATTCGTTCCACAAGTTGCGAAAGGAGAAGACAGAGTCGAAAGTAGACCTAAAATACATGTGATCGGCGTTGGCAAGGTCCAGCAAGCAAACCATTCTTTCTCCTCAACCGCCGGGAGCGGACGGAACACAGAACGTCACGCGCTTAACAGTCTGGCCACCCCTACCAAGTGGCTCTCCAAGCCCAGGTATTGCCGCAGCCCATCGATGCAGCTGCAGAGTCATAGTAGAGCTCTTACAGTGAGAGCAGTTCACCCTCTGATGACCATGTGTCTCGTAATGTTCGCCAGATGCGTCTTCTTCCCGCCGAAATTCCCCGCCTCCTCGAGAAACTCGACGTGCATCTCGTATCTACAACTGTGCTCAAAGCGAACATGTAACAGCTGATTCCCGCTGCAGTCACTTCAGCCTTGTTGTCGCCAGCAGATAAACAACAGAAGATAACTATGGCTGCACATTCGTTGGGAAGACAGCAGGTGTCTGGATTGCTAATGGCACTCTTATCCGCTAGAATTTTGGCAGTTCCTTCGTAAGGATGTTATGAACATGGGCTTAGTTGTTGATCTGTTTTCTCAAGCCGAGTTTTAATGCGGTTTTTGGTTGGCACATGTGGGGCCAGCCCGAAGCAGGGCGGCGGTCTTCTCCACACTTCTCTGAATCAACAGAGGTCATATGTACTAGCTCTGTCGGTGGCAGAACACACAGCAGTGGTGATTAGCTTATCTCGTAGAGAGATTACCTTGGTTGCGGTCACAGACTCGACAGTTGATTGTTGGATACGGTAGATTTTGAGCTGATTCTGTTGATGGAATGATAGCTCTTTGTCGCAAGTGACTTAAATACGATGCAAGCTGCCTGGAATTCGTATGTCATCTATACCTCTGGTAGGCAGCTGGATTGTACCAAAGAACGGCATGATGGTGTTGTCATGGGACAGTTTGATCCCACACCCGACCCAATGAGTGGGGGAGCGCAGATGTCCTGGTCATATCGATCATCGAAAGCATAACACGTCGTGTGGCTGCCAGTTCATAAATGCGCCGTCACTGAATCACATTGCATTACCTTTGATTCGGTCGCCAAGAGTTTGCCACCAGCTTGCTTGTAATCGGCACGAAGGCGTCAACTGAGATGCATTCTGAGACTAGTTGTGGAAACAGACCGGACTCAAAGACAATTAGTGCGGAGGAATCTGTGCAATGCCACCAGCTGCGCTTTTGGCAGCAGTCGAAGCAATAGTGCTGCGACAGGTACAGGTCCCCGATCTCTCTTCGCAGCCCTCGGCCAACATTACCCCAATACCATTCTACACTATTGGCAATTAAAATTTCTACACCAAGAAGAAATGCAGATGATAAACGGATATTCATTGGACAAATATATTATACAAGGACTGACATGTCATTACATTTTCACGCAATTTGGGTGCATAGATCCTGAGAAATCAGTACCCAGAACAACCACCTCTAGCCATAATAACGGCCTTGATACGCCTGGGCATTGAGCCAAACAGAGCTTGGATGGCGTGTAGAATGACAGCTGCCCATGCAGCTTCAACACGATACCACAGTTCATCAAGAGTAGTGACTGGTGTATTTTGACGAGCCAGTTGCTCGGCCACCATTGACCAGACGTTTTCAGTTGATGAGAGATCTGGAGAATGTGCTGGCCAGGGCAGCAGTCGAACATTTCCTGTATCTAGAAAGGCCCGTACAGGACCTGCAACATGAGGTCGTGCATTATCCTGCTGAAATGTAGGGTTTCGCAGGGATCGAATGAAGAGTGGAGCCACGGGTCGTGACACATCTTAAATGTAACGTACGCTGTTCAAAGTGCCGTCAATGCGAACAAGAGGTGACCGAGACGTGTAACCAATGGCACCCCATACCATCACGCCGGGTGATGACGAATACGCGCTTCCAATGTGCGTTCACCGCGATGTCGCCAAACACAGATGCGACCATCATGATGCTATAAACAGAACCTGGATTCATCCGAAAAAATGACGTTTTGCTATTCGTGCACCCAGGTTCGTCGTTGAGTACACCATCGCAGGCGCTCCCGTCTGTGATGCAGCGTCAAGGGGAACCGCAGCCATGGTCTCCAAGCTGATAGTCCATGCTGCTGCAAACGTAGTCGAAGTGTTCGTGCAGATGATTGTTGTCTTGCAAACGTCCCCATCTGACTCAGGGATCGAGACGTGGCTGCACGATCCGTTACAGCCATGTCATCTCGATTGCTAGTGATAACGAGGCCGTTGGGATCCAGCACGGCGTTCCGTATTACCCTCCTGAACATACCGATTCCATATTCTGTTAACAGTCATTGGATCTCGACTAACGCCAGCAGCAGCGTCGCGATACGATAAACCGCCATCGCGATAGGCTACAATCCGACCTTTATCAAAGTCGGAAACGTGATGATACGAATTTCTCCTCCTTACACGAGGCATCACAACAATGTATCTCCAGGCAACGCCGGTCAACTGCTGTTTGTGTATGAAAAATCGGTTGGAAACTTTCCTCATGTCAGCACGTTGTAGGTGCTAATCAAAAATCAAATGGCTCTGAGCACTATGGGACTCAACTGCTGAGGTCATTAGTCCCCTAGAACTTAGAACTAGTTAAACCTAACTAACCTAAGGACATCACAAACATCCAAGGTGCTAATCATTTGCATATATCAGCATCTTCTTCCTGTCGGTTAAATTTCGCGTCTGTAGCACGTCATCTCCGTGGTGTAGCAATTTTAATGGCCAGTAATGTAGTATCTCGAATGTAGTGATAACCTAGTGTGAAGCCAGTATTGGGTTGTCATTAATAACGCATTGCCTGCATGAGTTTGGAACAGCTGCGAGTTGGGCCTTGTGGGTTGGCAGTAAAGTGCATTTCTGGAAATCAAGAGGTCGTGGTATCGAATCGCAGTAGTACACGGATTTCCCAGTCTGCGTTTTAATCTAGCATTCACCTCTCAACGAAGTGAGGAGCCGCCAGAAACGACACGGGGTTCAGGTTCCACGTTAAACTTTTAGGTCCTCTTTCCCTAGTTGGATAACGGGAGTAGGTCAGGAACACACAAGTCTTCGAAGCGACGTCCAGTTGATAGTCTTGCAACAGGCCATTGAGCTACAAAAACCTATTATCATGGACCAGCTGCATGCTTTTGGTTGCTGCTTGAAAAAGAAAACCCGCCGCTGAGTCACTTCCTCCGTCGGTAGGTTCGACCAGGACCGGCAGGCCCACCAGAAAGGCGTGCTCCGAATAGTCCACAACTTAAGTGTAGCACAAATACGAGATTTTTGAGGATAGCAAACTTCATTGTTTGCAACTGCGTTCCCCTGAGACTGGAAGTTGACGCTAGATATTTCTGCGTGGAAGGGAAACAGCATAAAATTAACAGGACCGCTGAATTGCAACTTAGACAGAGAAAGGTAATCACTGATAATGCCACAGAGAAGGGGCTACACCTGGGCGTATAAAACGCCGTCTTCGTCAATCGGAGGAGGAAACCCGGCCGGCCGGGGTGGCCGAAGGTTCCAGGCACTACAGTCTGGAACCGCGCGACCGCTACGGTCGCAGGTTCGAATCCTGCCTCGGGCATGGATGTGTGTGATGTCCTTAGGTTTGTTAGGTTTAAGTAGTTCTAAGTTCTAGGGGACTGATGACCTCAGCAGTTAAGTCCCATAGTGCTCAGAGCCATTTGAATCATTTGAGGAAACCGTAAGTTTTCCTTATTTAGAAGTCAAATTTGGGGAGAGGGGGACGAGACGACCCTGTGCTCTAATGATACAAGATGTCTTCATTGTGTTGTTTAACGCGCAAATAAAAGGTTGATGGTCTATTCTATAAACATGTGTGTCGATGCATCAGAGTCTATGAGCGGCGGGCAGTGCCAAAGATGGCATGTTATGAATCTGAGACTGTGAGAGGGTTACCAAAAGTCGGTTGGCGCGCAATATGTACTACGCACGCACAATGGCAATGAAGCGTCCGTTCTCTCCCCTCTACCTCAGAAATTGGATCTCAATCAGGTCACCTGCAAATCACCTTAGTGTAAAATCCATGTCGGGCATTCAACCACACATGTAGTTAACTTCATGAGATATTGTAATTTCAATTTATATGATATTTATAATGTGTCATCTGTATGAGAAAATGCTTCAACCAGTTAGATAAAACCGTGAAAACCAACCCAGCATTGTTTATTTCCATTGAGAAAACACATGTCGCCACCATTACCACAATGTACCTTTGATTATTGTTTGAATGCAAGTATAGTCTTTTCAAGGAAGGATCAACATATTGATGCCTTAACTTAATCAGCACGCACTTGGCAACTGATTGGATGTACATGCACGCTTAATAACCCATTACTGGTACGAAAACTTCAGTTCGAATGCGAAGGGAAATCGCGTCCGTCGGCTGACGAGGAGTGCTGACACTAGCCGTCTGCTTAACCAGCTGTTTAGCGACATTAAGTCTACAATCGAGGGGCATAAATACTGGCAGGGGGCAGACACGATAGTAACTCTCCGTTTGGACAATGACTCAGCATGAAAATCTCAAAGGACATTCCGTGTCGCCCACAGGAGACAGTGACGTACCTGAGCCGGCAGCCAAGCCAAACACCCTTAACTGACTTGTCTGCAATGACCTTCGCCCATATAGGCACCCCGGTGCTTCATAGATATGACCTAGCAGTTTCTAATATTCCTATCGGTACACGGTGAAGGAGGGGAGACCCTAGATCCAAGTTCAGCAGACGAAGTACAGGTGCAACTTCAGACGTTGAATACCAGAAAACCAGGTGACACTGGCCCGCTGGAAACCTGATAGTGTGGGAAATGCCAACTCCTCTCACTTAGCGTCTATTTGATGCTATGAGTACCATGATAAGTACTTTACGCTCCCATTCCATGTAGAAGTACTTTAAGGAATTGGCCATACCCAAGGCTAGTAAAGATCCTTATTCGTCGAAGAGTTACCAGCTTATCAGCCTGGTACCTGCAATGTCGAAAAATTTTATAGAGGTAGTCCCGAAAAGGGAAAAATCTAGTAATGTCAGCAACTTAGACGCAAGGTACATTGCTATGGCATTTCGCTTGGGAAGTATCATGTCGGAAACAGCTAAGTTGGTCAGTTGTTAGCGTTCTACTGCCGTGAGAGTCTACAGAATGTGCTTGAAGGAAGTTGCAACCATGAGTAGCGACGAGGTGTTGGACGTCCACGTCTCACTACAGTCCGTGAAGGCAAGAGGATTTCCCGGTCTGTAAAGCAGGACGGGCGCAGGTGTTCCGGAGCACACCGTCCAGCGCACATTGCTGAATACGTGGCACCTCAACAAGGGTATTCAAGGGGTCTTCAAGTTCGAGCATCTAGAACCTTCCACAAACCTTGGTCGGAATTTTTAAAAGTTATTTCTGACCAAAATTCCCATAAATGGGCCATGATGTTCCGTCCGTATGAAGTGTCGTCCGGACTGAATGAAATGCCTAATATGTATAATATTATTGTGCCTATATCCTTGACTACATAGATTATAATTTTCATACCCAAGACCGTCCGTCATTCTCCGGTTAATGACCTCTTCAGAAGTATTACATCTATGTCACGACTCTCAAGTATTTTCGAAAGCTGGAATGCTTAACTTCGGATATTACTGATAGGCTCTGCTATTTCTAATTTTAATTGGAGAAGAAGTTCGTAAATGTGTACCTCCGCGGCAGATCATTGTATGCAAGCGTAAACAAAACAAAAAACGGAATATTCGAAATGTTGTCCTATCGCAGCATGTTCGAAACTTCGTTATCAGGTAAAGTACGGAAAAAAGTGTTACAAGAACTGAAAAGGAAAGGTGAGGAGTAAAGTTTATATGTAATTTGAGATACTTTCTACTGCCGTATAATTGAGGCAGCCATACTTATTACAAAATACCAGCCTTTCGGCTAACCTAGGTGACCACTATTTGAGTCTAAGGATATATATACGTAATGCAAGTAATAACGTGTATTAAAATCATGCAGAGAAGCATTAATGGAAACAAAATTCACTGAAAATTGAAAACTGTGTGAGCACCTGAATTCGGATCCGGAGACTTGATCCGAGGACATCCCTTATCGTTCTTTTCAGCAGGGAGTAGTTGAAAGGTATCCAACAGAACATCTGTGGAGATTTTAAAGCAGCGTAGGCATACTGGTTACATGCTTTGATCCGTCTACTACATTCATATCAGCTTAGACTCCGCTGCGGAATGGAAGATTTATTGTAAACGTATTGCTGGTGCTTACTTGTTAAGTAGAAATTACTGTACATAGTAGCCGCCACTCGATACTAACTCGCACTAACTGGCCAGAAGTATCCAGACACCGACTACTGTCAAGACATCAATCATATACTTTTTGCCTTCAAGATATACTTCGATCATAGGAAAAGCTTTTCAGCACCTTAAGATACACTGCTGACAGAATTAATTTCAACGGTTTTCGTTGAATTTAGCAGCAACTGACTTTCTTCAAACGACTATACAAAGTTGTTTTGCTGATGTTCAGCGTTATTACCTATCTGACACAGATTTGTGGAAAACAATGTACAACAGTCTTTAAGAAAGCTTTAACCTTAGTGTTCACTAAACAAAATAACATACTTTTCTCTGATTTCTTTGCTGGTCAAATCTGAGACTCAAAAGCTTTCATTAACTACCCCAGGAAAAAAATTGAAATTATACTCCGCCTGACAAAAAAAGTGAAACACCCAGAAGAATAGGAGGAAACGAAATGAAACTTCACGCTTTGCGGCGGTACGTAATGCTGTTTGAGTAATTACATGGTTGAGCCAAATTTACGTAGAACTTGGCAGTACGGCGTTCACCCACCACCTCTCGCCCGGATGAGATAACGTCATAGCTGGTGAGAAGTAAAACGTGACGACGCAGAATGTCCGTGACATACAGTTCGGCCGTCAGTGTTCCCTCATCGACTAAAAACTGCTCTAACCTTGGTCATTAGAGCTATGTAGTGGATGGTCTATCACACAGGGGGTATAGGCCAAGTTCATTTGCTGTACTTATTTCACTGGGATCAATTCCAGTGTCATGCGCCGTGTTAGTCTCCATATCACTGTCGTCGTCATGTGCTACATATCCATCTCCACTCTCCAGCCCAACATTGATTATTATGTTCCCTATTGCTTCTTCCACTAACTCATCTCTAAGCCAATATTCATTTTCTATTCCTTTTACATGTTCGAAAGCTTTTAACCAACCAGGTTGTTGTACACAGTTTAATTAATGGAAGAAACATTTTTTCTGCAATTTTTTGTTTCACTGTATTCCAGATTAGCTCTACAGGTTGAAATCACAGTGGCATCGTAGGAGCGTCAGAGCAGTGTATTTCTTATGATTTAAAACTGCTTCCGCTTCAAAAACAGGCTTTGACATACTACAATGCACAATTTTTAACAGCACATTTCTTGTTAAGTTCGGTGCAAAACTAATTATGTTATGAATGAGGCATTTAGTAATGTGGTTTTCTTGTGATTTACGGGAATCGAAGCTTTAATTATCTAAACAGTATGATGCAGTGCGTTATCAGGAACAACAACATATCACCTGGTATGTTAGGAATCAGTTCCTCTTACATTTGTGATAATTATCCCCATTCGCATCATGATAATTATCTTGGGATGTAGATTTAGAATCACAAATTAACTTTGCTACATCTATGAAACCCATTGTGACCGCATCGTGGAAAACAATAGGTCTTTCGTCCGCACTGCTGTTAGTCATTACACCCTGAACTTTTCCATGTTTCTAGCGCTTTTTCATGGTAAAATGCGTATGCTCCCACGAACTGTCCATGAATATCATTGCTTTGTTTGGGCCCTTTTCATTATTTTAGGTTACTCTCAAGTACTCCCCATACTTTTTAATAATGTCGGAATATATTGTTAGAATACTTCTTTTATTTTTACATTTTTCAACGAAATCTCATCTCTCCAAATTTTCCGAAATGTTTCTTTACCTCCTCAAAATTTATCTCAGTTTTTGAAAATATAAGCTGTTTCCTCAACGTTGGAAGTTCCTTCTTGTGCTGAAACTACCCCATTTTTTTCGAATAAGCTTGTTATCCAGTCATCCAGAGAAACTATCTTTCTAGACGGCTTTGTCTTACAGGAGTTTTAGCTTCTCACGAGGTTTCTTCCGCTTTCTTTACGCGTTCAGAATGTATTTTGCTGTTCTTTCTTACTTCTTTCCCACTTTTCTGCATACAACAGTGCATTCTGTAGATGTATCATTGCCTCGTGCTGTTTCCTTTATTTCTGAAAAATTTTACCCCTTTGACTGTAAGCTATTTTTCACCCGAATGTGTCCGTTTCTAGGAAGTCATCCTTTGTTTGCCACTCTCATAGGCACTCATCATTACGGATAACACCCTACTGGACTACTGACGATATTTTACGAGGACACGCTGATCTGCTGGACAGTATATGCACAAATGACCTGAAAGCAGAGACAGTGTGATTCGTTTTCCCTAGTCACATTTATTCCTTTTTGCTGTAACATCAATGTGTGTTCCCGATAAGGACCACGTGAGGCCAAGTCCAAAAATAACGTGGTTGTGTAGTAACCCAGTTGTGCTTCTCCAAAACATTGGGAGAATGGCAGCTCTCCCTAGGTTGCTGCCATACTCACAAAGTTGGTCATCCAGGGTTGTACAGAATCTCGATTAAACGCTGAAGTCAATGCGCCTCCATTTATAAACAGTCCATGTTTCCCAGTCGCGGTACCACTCCAAACGCACTATTTGAGTTAACAACAGCCTTGCAGGGGAATGCAATTCTCTAGTTTGGCCGTTGCTAGTCTTCAACCGAAGGCGCAGGGAGTCCATTGCTGCCGCGCGGGATTAGCCGAGCGGTCTCAGGCGCTGCAGTCATGGACTGTGTGGCTGGTCCCGGCGGAGGTTCGAGTCCTCCCTCGGGCATGGGTGTGTGCGTTTGTCCTTAGGATAATTTAGGTTAAAGTAGTGTGTAAGCTTAGGGATTGATGACCTTAGCAGTTAAGTCCCATAAGATTTCACACACATTTATTTGAAGTCCATTACTCGTTCTCGGATGGTAGGAACAGATATGAAATGTTTATGTTACGCTCTGTGCACAATAGGAAGACCATCCCTTCTTGTGGTGAGACATGGCCGATTGGAATCTTCACGACGAGTAACCGTCACCTTCCCATGCAGTCCAACAGCAGGACACTACCACTTCAAAAAGTCCAATAAATCTGAATAATGCACCATAAGACCAATCGTCCAAATGGAGGCCCACATGATGTCCCTTTCAAAGTCGCAGATGTCTTACAAGAGTAAGTGGCATCTCCGTGTCCTTCATAGTAATCATCAGTATCTGTCGCTGTTCTCGCACCTTATGCATGGTGTTACAAAGTCATATCGACAAACTTCGCGGCGTTGCAGAGGGTGTCGCGAGTAACAAATTCAAGAAAGGGACTCGTGTCCGGAAATGTCATCCAACGACTATACAGAGCGGCGAAGTACAGGCCATTTCACCCCTTTGGCAGTAAACATGATTTTGTTCGCTGACGGACAACTGGCGAAACGTCTCCCAGTGTTGTTTGTTATTCAGTAATTGTTACTGATTGCTACGACCGGCAGTGGAGAAGAGGGAGCTAGTTGCTGCATAAAGAGGCCTTGTTTCGTGTGAATGCGGTGTTCTGTTGCCTTTTGGATGATGGTTTCGTGCACAGGTTTCCACTTTTCAGATGATTTTTCTCCTGGAACCCTCTAAAATCTCCTGTGTTTTTCAGTATAAAAGAGAAAAATAAACTGTAGATGGAAGCCCATATCGGAAACCGTAATCTACTGAAGCAAAAGAGCAATGCATTTATAGGAGACAATGATCGTCTACACAGCAGGTAGCTCCATCTTCTCCACTGGCGGTCTTGGCCATCAGTCGCTATTACTGAACAACAAACAATATTGCGAGAAGTTCCGTCTACAGTCCATCAGTCTACAGAATCACGACTGCTGCCAGAGGGGTGGCCTAGCGTCAGGCGCTGGCTCCTATAACTTCGACGCTTTGTAGCGTCGTAAGATGACGCTTCCGTACACAGATCCCGATCCTCAATGTATTCCTCGCGACACCCTCTACAACTCCTCGAAGTTTGTTGGTATTGTTTTGTAACGCCCTGTATATTGTCCCAGGCTGGTTAAACCAAACACGGAAATCACAAACGTACTTAATTGGTTGTTCCGTCTGTCACTCACACTTGCCAGTCCAAACTGTATACGCGCCTAAGGAAAGTAGCACCTCTGCATCCACTGAAAGGTCTCAGCAAAAAAGAGTAGAATGGAACCTATCAGATGTTTCAGGGCAGCGTCTAAGACATTTTGCTTAGTTTGTGAAAATCTCTAGTGTTTTTGAGTATATAGGAAAAAAAAATAAACTGCAGATTGAAAGCGCTACCCGAAACCGTCACCCACAGATGGAGAGCCAGGTTTTACTTGGGCCCTGTTCTCATACAAGAAGCTTGGAGAGGATAAACATACGACAGCGAAAATAATACATCGATAGCTTACCAACACATAGCCCTCACAAACTGCAGCCTCTTGATTCTTAATTTTGTTGGGTAAGTGAATTTAGGAACAGATTGGTTGAATTAAATACATCTTTCTAGCCATTTTTTAACCATGACTGAATGATTGTATCAGAGTAACAAAAGCAAACCACTGACATATAAAATCAGCTTTTAGCTTAAATTGTAGTCACTTGAGCGACAAATCCAAAACATTGTAGAGTTCGCCATATTTGAGTAGATAACTCAATCGTTCACAAAGCATCAATAAGGTTCATACATACTAATCTGATTAACAGCTACATTTTTACATTTTTTTACATCTTTCTATCGTTGTTGATGCTACAACAACTAAGTAATTAATAGGATTGGTACTTTTGTAATTACTTCTGAAACAAATTGTAGAAAATGAAAAAAAACATAATTATTAGTTCCCCTTTTCTTAGAGTACCTGGGTGAAGAAAGTGACGGGATACTTCCTAATATCGTGTCGGATTTGCTTTTGCCCAGCGTAGTGTAGCAACTGGACGCGGCATGGACTCACCAAACCGCTGGAAGTTCCCTGCCGAAGTATTGAGCCATGCTGCCTCTACAGCCATCTATAATTGCGAAAGTGTTGCCAGTGCAGGATTTTGTACATTAACTGACCTCTCGATTATGTCCCATAAATGTCCGATGAGATTCATCTCTGGCGATCTGCGTGGCCAAACCATTCGCTCGAAATGTCCAGAATGTTTTTCAAATCAATTGCAAACAACTGTGACCTGGTCATTGGGAACTTGAAATGCATGAATGGCTGCAAATAGTCGCCAACTTGCCCAACATAAACTTTTCCAGTCAATGAATGATTTAGTTGGACCGGAGAACCCAGTCCATAACATGTAAACACAGCCCACACAGTTATGCAGCCACCACCATCTTGCACAGTGCCATGGTGGCAACCTGGCATCATGACCTCGTGTGGTCTGCGCCACACACGGACCTTATCATCAGCTCTTATCAGCTGAAATCGGTCACAGTTTTCCAGTAGTCTATGGTCCAACCGATCTGATCACGAGCCCAAGACAGGCGCTGAAGCCTATGTCGTGTTGTTAGCAAAGGCACTCAAGTCGATTGTCTGCTGCCATAGATTATTAAAGTCAGGTTCCGCTGGACTCTCCCAACAGATACTTTCGTCGTACGTCCTATACTGATTTCTGCAGCTATTTCACGTAGTGTTTCTTGTCTGTTAGCACCGACAACTGTACGCAAACGCCCTTGCTGTCGGTCGTTCAGTGAAGGCCATCGGCCACTCTATTGTCCGTGGTGAGAGGCTATATATGAAACTTTGTCATTCAGCTTGCGCTTGACACTGTTGTTCTCGGAATACTGAATTCAATAATGATACCTGCCGGCAGACAACCATTCCGCCACTGTACTTTCCTCTGGGACTGTTTCTTCTATTAGCTGCTACTGATTTATATCTTTAAACTAATATTTTTAATAATCTACGATTTTTCTATCCCCTACAACGCGGAAACTATTAGTAAAAATTGTTCAAATGGCTCTGAGCACTATGGGACTTAAGTTCTGAGGTCATCAGTCCCATAGAACTTAGAACTACTTAAACCTAACGAACCTAAGGACATGACACACATCCACACCCGAGGCAGGATTCTAACCTGCGACTGTAGCAGTCACGCGGTTCCAGACAGTAGCCCTTAGAACCGCTCGGCTACCCCGGCCGGCTAACTATTAGTCCTAGAGGAAAAATGAATAGAATATTTTTGTGGGATATCGGACACCGTTTAATTTTGGACTAGCAAACATTTTCGCTAGAGGCGCGGTTTTCGAGTTATTTAAGAACTGAGTACGGAATACGGGTCGAGAGTAAACCAAAGAAATACGGAAGTATTAAGAAACAACAGGAATAAGATTAGTGACACACAGTGCATTAAAATTGGATACTACATAAAATTCTAACAAGGAGACCATTCATCAGGTGACTTCTTCTAATTTTTTCTGTTTGTAGTACATGAAGTTCAGAACTCAAATATTAATATCGCAAGCAGTTTGATACAAATCGACTTTAAAAGTTTTCCATGGACCTTTAAAGTACTCCGTATTCAGGCCACGAGTGACCTACAGGGACCATCCGACCGCCGTGAATGCAGTGAAGGATGCGGATAGGAGGGGTGTGGGGTCAGCACACTACTCTCCTGGTCGTTACGATGGTATTCTTGACCATAGCCGCTCCTATTCGGTCGAGTAGCTCCTCAATTGGCATCACGACTCTGAGTGCAGCCCGAAAAATGGCAACAGCGTATGGCAGCCTGGATGGACACCCATCCTGCCGACCACGCCTGACAGTGCTTAACCCTTTCGTGGTTGATGGGTCATATATGTCCCACTAACTTTGAGCGCCAGTTCGAATGTCGGGATATATGTTACCCAGCTCTGCATGGTGCTGCTATCTAGGGACGACTGTACTGAACCTAAGAAAAAAATCGGGACTGCACTGCAAAGGCAATAGAGAAGCGGTGACTACTTTTGTTGACTGGCGTGTATCTATGGGCGCTGCAACGCCACTTATTTGTGTCATTCTTCAGTTTCCATCTTTTCTCACTTTCCAGCGATGTCTGAAGTAAGTAATTCATCTTATTATTAACTTAATAATCATTTTTTAGTACAAATACAGTGTGGAATGTACTTCTCAGCGACTGTATTATCTTATAATCGAAATAAAATTAGTGGGGCACATGTGTCCCAGCAGACATTATTTGTAAAGATTACCAAGACAATTGATTAATGGGTATTCATCGAGGAAAAAGAGGGGATCAATGCCCACTTTCTTCCCAGCAAAGTGCTCTAGTGTGCCAGATGACGTCCGGCTCGTGAACGTAGGCAAACATGTACCGAAAGACAGTGGCACTAGGAAGCGATGCAGATTCTGCAGCACAAACTCTACAGAGAAGAGAACAAAAGTTGCTTGCACTGCTTGTGGTGTACCACTCTGTGCCACACCATGTTTTTCCAAGTTTCGTGGCATGTAAAGTTTTGTAAGTATTCATCATGTATCATGAAAACTGAAATGTAATGAATATTTTTTACACTGGCTCTACAAAAATAAAAAGATTATATGTATGTATAATTTGCAGTTATTTTATTCTCTGCAAAATCCTGTTTATGGCTAAAAAAAAAAATTACAAAATCAGTCAGTCAGCAGAAAAAGTATCTTGTGTTGGTTCATGGGACATGGGTGTCCCACTTCCTGTTGTGAAAAATTGGAGAACTTAAAAAATATTTTGTTGGTGAAAACATAATAATGGGACTGAAAAACTGTTATCACCTTAATATTTTAAAAATCTGTAAAAAATGAATTTTATCCATGAAAGGATTAACTTCGGTGATCTCACGGGAACCGGTGTATCCACTGCGGCAAGGCCGTTGCCATGGACCTTTAGCTTCTAAAATTAAGACGACAAAAAAATGGTTCATATGGCACTGAGCACTTTGGGACTTAACATCTATGGTCATCAGTCCCATAGAACTTAGAACTACTTAAACCTAACTAACCTAAGGACATCACACAACACCCAGTCATCACGAGGCAGAGAAAATCCCTGACCCTGCCGGGAATCGAACCCGGGAACCCGGGCGTGGGAAGCGAGAACGCTACCGCACGACAGACGACAAAAAGATGGTTAGCAAAGTTTATTAAAATTAAAAAGACATTACAAATCTCTAAACAATATTTTAAAAGTTATTGATAATTAAGAATTTATACATGCAATGAGAGTTGGCCTTTTTCTTGCAAAATGTAACGTGCAGGAATGGCAACCCATTGCTCGTCAGGAGCCTTAACCAGAAATGTAGTGATTTCGTACCCGGGTGTCTGAAGCGTAGTCGATGTTCTAACTCATCACAAAAGCTTCCCATTGGTTTCACATCGGACTCTGGGCACGTGAGTCCATTTTATGATGTTATCCACAAACTATGGATTCGCAGATGCTGCCTTATCACAGGGTGAATTGTATTGATATAAATTATCATCTCTGAACTGATCCTCTACTGTTCACAACATGCATGACTGTAAGATCATATCCTTCCGCATTCAGCATCTATACGGCATGATAGTAATGAATAAAATTTTCACTCTGCAGCGGAGTGTGCGCTGATATGAAACTTCCTGGCAGATTAAAACTGTGTGCCCGTCCGAGACTAGAACTCGGGACCTTTGCTTTCGCGGGCTACCGAAGCACGACTCACACCCAGTCCTCACAGCTTTACTTCTGGCAGTATCTCGTCTCCTACCTTCCAAACTTTACAGAAGCTCTCCTGCAAACCTTGCAGAACTAGCACTCCTGGAAGAAAGGTCCCGAGTTCGAGTCTCGGTCCGGCACGCAGTTTTAATCTGCCAGGAAGTTTCGTGATAATAATGTCTTGTCATTATTCTGAGATCAATATCTCAGTTGTAATGAAGGAATGCTGAATCAGTTTTTCGAGCGTATTGAGGAAAAAACACGAAGATGTTTGTGTGACATAGCTGCGAGTTTATTGTAGAGCTAGTTTTCCGAATAGAGTTACTGCAATGCGCATAACAGCTTGTCCGAGGTCGAAGGGTCACCGGCGCATGTTCTTAGTTTGTGCAACGATGAAGTGTAAAACAGTGTTTCATTTCATGGGTTATCCGGAGCAAATTCTGTGTAAATTAAAGGACATTGTACAGTACCGAATGAAACGGCGCAGTTATTAATACACTGACTTCATATTCAGGAGGATGAAGTTTGTTCTTTCCGGATGTCCTTATTTCGGTTTTCAATGGATTTCCTAATTAATTTCAGGCACATCCAGGGATATCTGCTTCATCAAGGCCACGACTGACCATTTATCCTATCCTCATAAAAACATATTTATATATTCTTTGCGTAAGTATATTTTGCACTACACTATTGGCCATTAAAATTGCTACACCACGAAGATGACGTACTACAGACGCGAAATTTAACCCACAGGAAGAAGATACTGTGATATGCAAATGATTAGCTTTTCAGAGCATTCACACAAGGTTGCCGCTGGTGGCGACACCTACAACGTGCTGACATGAGGAAAGTTTCCAACCGATTTCTCATACACAAACAGCAGTTGATCGGCGTTGCCTGGTGAAACGTTGTTGTGATGCCTCGTGTAAGAAGGATAAATGCGCACCATCACGTTTCCCACTTTGATAAAGGTCGGATTGTAGCCTATCGCGATTACGATTTTTCGTATCGCGACATTGCTGCTCGCGTTGGTCGAGATCCAATGACTGTTAGCAGAATATGGAATCGGTATGTTCAGGAGGGTAATACGGAACGCCGTGCTGGATCCCAACGGCCTCGTTATCACAAGCAGTCGAGATGACAGGCATCTTATCCGCATGGCTGTAACGGATCGTGCAGCCACGTCTCGATCCCTGAGTCAGATGGTGACGTTTGCAAGACAACAATCAACTGCACGAACAGTTCGACGACGTTTGCAGAAGCATGGACTATCAGCTCGGAGACCATGGCTGCGGTTACCCTTGACGCTGCATCACAGACAGGAGCGCCTGCGATGGTGTATTCAACGACGAGCCTAGCTGCACGAATAGCAAAACGTCATTTTTTCGGATGAATCCATGTTCTGTTTACAGCATCAGGATGGTCGCATCCGTGTTTAGCGACGTCGCGGTGAAAGCACATTGGAAGCGTGTATTCGTCATCGCCATACTGGCGTATCACCGGGCGTGATGGTTTGGGGTGCCATTGGTTACACGTCTCGGTCACCTCTTGTTCGCATTGACGGCACTTTGAACAGTGGACGTTACATTTCAGATGTATTACGACCCGTGGCTCTACCCTTCATTCGATCCCTGCGAAACCCTACATTTCAGAAGGATAATGCATGACCGCATGTTGCAGGTCCTGTGCGGGCCTTTCTGGATACAGAAAATGTTAGACTGCTGCCCTGGCCAGCACATTCTCCACATCTGTCACCAATTGAAAACGTCTGATCAATGGTGGCGGAGCAACTGCCTCGTCACAATATGCTCGTCACTATTCTTGATGAACTGTGGTATCGTGTTGAAGCTGCATGGGCAGCTGTACCTGTACACGCCATCCAAGTTGTGTTTGACTCAATGCCAAGGCGTATCAAGGCCGTTATTACGCCCAGAGGTGTTGTTCTGGGTACTGATTTCTCAGGGTCTATGCACCCAAATTGCGTGCAAATGTAGTCACATGTCAGTTCTAGTATAATATATTTGTCCAATGAATACCCGTTTATCATTTGCATTTCTTCTTGGTGTAGCAATTTTAATGGCCAATATTTACTTTCGTTGGATTAAGATGACAAACCCCTTATCACTGTATGATGATCCCAAATTGAGTAAATAAATAATCAAATTTTGAACTCTTTCTGAAATCTATTGCTCAGTGTGATGGTCTTGTTTGGTTTCATGACAGAATGTGTAACGCACACACATCACCACATCTTACCTTTTCTCCGACGCTCCATGGAGCCCAATTCATGAAATTCTCGTCGTGAGTTGATTCTTGAAAATATTATAAGTTTAGCGGATTATTCGTCATGCTAAATGGTTCAAAAGGCTCTGAGCACTATGGGACTTAACATCTGAGGTCATCAGTCCCATAGAACTTAGAACTACTTAAACCTAACTAACCTAAGGACATCACTCACACATCCATGCCCGAGACAGGATTCGAACCTGCGACCGTAGCGGTCGCGCTGTTCCAGACTGAAGTACCTAGAACCGCTCGGCCACTCCGGCCGGCCTCTTCATGCTAGCCGTTCCACGCATGCATTCCGTGGATCTGCCATATTCTGATTACTAATAGGGTAAATAATTAATTACGATATCGAAACACAATCTGAAGAAGCTTTAACAACAACGTCCTCCAAATTCGATACTCCGCAAAACCCAGTCAAGCAATTTCGAACTGGCGTTACCAACGTAGGTAGTTCATCGTACCACACAACATGAAACTGTTCCTTTTTTTTTTAATGCCGTAGAAAATAGAGAGTGAATGAATTTCAATTTTCTGATCTCTACATTTTACTTAAGTGGTTCTGTGATAATTCTGCACGTCTTACCTTAACGTGGTCACCCATCGAAATGGTGCCCCTTATTTTGATGAGGGCGATGTCGTAATCCGTCGTCATTCTACTATAAAGGTTGTGAAGAATTAACTGAGAGGCCCTGTAGACAGTGCCACCTTGGTAGTATATGGAGCTACCGGCTCGGACTGTATATTGTCGCGCGCTACCGTAGTCGACGCAGTGCGCTGCTGTCAGCACCCATCTGCTGCTGATGATGGAGCCGCCGCAGACGAGCTGGGCGTACCACAGCACCGAGACCTGCCACGGGAACTGCGAGATGTCCGCCGGTTCGCCGCCCACGATGCGCCCACCGCGCAGCTGCCACGCTCTGCGAGGGCCCGAGGAGGGCAGAGCGCCGGCCCACGCGGCCAGCAGGCACACAAAGACCACCGCCGGCGTCCACATCTCACTCACAACCCGTGTTCCCTGCTGCTCGCAACTTTTATTACTACTCGTCTAGGCACTTATCTGCAGTCACTTTTACGGAAGGGATGTAAATCACTCTCCGCTCTGAAAGACGTCGGTATCGTTTCTGAAGGTATGGCCGATAACCCAGACGTTAACGCCTAACACGTCAGCAGTGACGTGACATTGATAGCTGCTTTTGAAAATTGATTTTCTAGTGAGTGTCTGCTACGTCGGTGGAAAAAATGTTGACAGATCTTCGCGAGACGCGTGGATCGTGTATTTTTGAAACATTTCTTTAAGCATGCAATTTTCTTCTCATGGTTAAACAAAATTTTCTTCCTTGAATACCGTACTTGAACTGCGTTCCATGACCAACATTACGCAAGGATCTCAAGTACAAGAAGTTCGAACACACACTCCGTTCATACAATCAAAAATGATAAGTACCTGACCCAAAAATTTAAGTAAACTTTTGCTACTTTAGAGTCCCCCCGTGAAAAACGAGTGACTGTAGATCAATGAAACTCAGTGGAAACTTTGGAAGGACATACCGAAGAGAAGTAACGAATAAACCATTGAAAGAAACCCGTTTTAACTTCCACACCAGAGGGTAACGTTTGTTAGCATCATGTTCAGGAGCGTTGCTACCATTAGGTAACACTAGGTTGCCGCCTAGAGCGACAAAATTTTAGGGGCAGAAAAGGTCAGAAAAAATTAATTTCAACTCAGGTAGAGAAAAAAATTGAGCAAATGACGAGAAAAAATTGAAACATGTAATTATTTTTCAAAATCATATTGAACATTTACTTAATAATTATTTACTTACTTTGACGTAAGTGTATGCCGTAAAAGATGAGATTTATTCTTTATTCTAAAATATTTCAATTGAAACAAAAACGGAATAACATCACAATTATCCAGGTGACCTAGTCTGATGTTTCGGCATGTCTCCCATCAGTATATCGTAATTTATAAATTCAAGAAAAAATTCATTGGCACCAGAAAATAGTTCCCCACCTTTATTAGTCCATTTTCTTGTAGTTAAATAAAATAAGTTAGTGATGCGAGATTTGATTGTGCTGGTATACTAAGTTGAGTTCTAGTTTAAAATGATCAAAACATCCAGAATGAGATTTTCACTCTGCAGCGGAGTGTGCGCTGATACGAAACTTCCTGGCAGATTAAAACTGTGTGCCCGACCGAGACTCGAACTCGGGACCTTTGCCTTTCGTGGGCAAGTGCCCGCAAAAGGCAAACGTCCCGAGTTCGAGTCTCGGTCGGGCACACAGTTTTAATCTGCCAGGAAGTTTCCGATCAAAACATTCTTCGTATTCCAACTAATTTGGAAAATTTCAAAAATAAAGGACAAAAAATAAGAAATTGGGACTTTTTTGGCTCCAATCAGTTTTAAAGAAAAGCGTGAATATGTGAGGACTGTTCCCAGAAAATGTGGGCAACTGATATCCTGGGATTAAAAGTAAAGTAAATTCAAAATATTTCGTGGAGGAGTAATTTTGTGGGGAATGTAAGTTTATTTGTGCAGTTTCATTGTGTGTTGTGTTCAACCACACAGCACATGGCTGGCATCTCTTGGATTATATAGTGTCTATTGCGATCTCATTTTGATGTGAAGGACCCTGCAAACTTAATAATGAGAATAAGAGCTAAGTCAGAGAGATTTCTGTGACAATTTTAAGTGTTCTTGTAGTGGTTTCGTGCCTGCCGTATGACCACATGTAGTATTACTTACGTTACACAAAAGTTGAAGTCCCCTCTGTAATCCTATGAAAAGAATTGTAGTGTCGATCCATATTATTTGAGATACAATTATTTTAGCCAGAAAGCTACGTAGTTTTAGAAATTGGCTAGAAATTAACCGAGTGTGTACAAGCATTCCACCCACCTCATATCTTTCCTTAATTTTGTACTGATTTAATAATTTTCTGCATTAAAGTAATTTTTTATATCAGATCTTGCCCCGATTTTCGTCGTGAAGCCAGCAGTAATACTTGTTGCATGGCCTAGATTTAGCTAGGTACTCAAATGTTGCACCGAAGTTAATAAATAAGTATTGTATTTTTCTCTTTATAAACTCCGTATGAGTTGCTTAATTAAAAGTTTCACTCTACTGCTAATGAACCAGACAATTAATTAATATGTGTACGCTCGATAGCGTTGCAGAAATTTGCTCACGATTTTCACGTAGATCTCGGTCGACGCCCTATGTTGATCTAACTGCAAGTGCATGTAGTTGAATTGCTGTGTACTGGGTACTTGAGTAAATCCTTCCTTTTCCTTCCAATTATTTCCCAAAAGAAGGAATGTATGAGCATAACCATGTATTTAGTGAGATTATTGATGGTAATTCTCCATTTGTATCGTCCAGGTAATTCAAAATGTACAGAATATATCGCATAGAAAGCACTATAAATTCTGCAGCTACTGTTTTGCCAGTTTTAGGATAAATAAATGCAAACTCTCAGAAAACTAAATTCCCTCAACTGCTCAGGCGTCCCCCCCCCCCTTGCTTAATCTTAATGAATCTAATTCACCCCAGAATTTAAACGATTGGCACAATTATTGAATTAATAGTTGCAATAGAGTTCAACGAATAACTTAATGAATGAACCTGTGCCAATCTCATAATATTACAAACTCCTGTTACATTTGTGATTCGTGTTACTTCATGTTAACTCGCCTCGTTAATGTTATCTGTTGCACATGTAATTCATTTGTTTACCAAATTTGGTAAAAGGTCGATGTTGACATGTGTTTATAATTGTTTCTTGGTTGAGGTAAAATGTCTAGCGAGATTATGAGCGATCCTACAAATAAAATATCATTGAGTCATTTACATAGAAGAACCAGGAGGTAATCTTACAAATCGCAACTCTTCCAGGATCATTTTAGATCACAGGTTCTTATAAGAAACAGTTATCCTAGGATATACTAATCCACTGTCTTATAGAAATATTTCTATTTTTGTACAACTCAATTTGTCTTGATTCTTTTGGAATTTTCGTTGTTATATGCTTTGTGCTTGTGTGTACATTAGTGCAAACAACATCTCAATTAGTAATTGTGATATTTGTGTCCATGATGGCAACTCTTTAGTTAGTGTTTAGTGTCTCTATTGTAGAGCGCAGGGTGTAGGAAAGCTACGAGCACTAGCCTTACCAGTTCGCATGCAAAGAGTTTTGTTAAAATGGAGAATTCAGGAGACACGGAAGCTAATGGTGGCGAGAGTGGTCAGGCATCGTCAGCTGTGGGCGGCTAGATGTCAGCGTGGGGCAGAGTCAAGGGCGCGAGGCTACGGCCAGCCCAGAGCAGGTTGCGAACAAAAGCAGGATAACGGGAGACCGCTCCGGAATGTCGGAAGTGGGTGCAGGCTGTGCAAACAGCCAGAATGCGAGCGTAGAATGTGCACTGGAAGAACCTTAGGTTCAAGCAGCAGCAGAACAATCAGATGGAGTAACCCGTCCAAGATAAGACATTATTATGACATTCGTACGTAAAGTATCAAAAATGTTAGATAGGAAGGCTGAAGAGCAGGATAATAATTTTTATGAAGAGCAAAATAAGAATAAAAAGCTACTGGAGGAACAAATTAGTGCAATCAGTCAAAGATTTGATTAACAAAACGCTAAATTTGAGCAGAAAAATGAAAGAATAGGTGAATTTGGAAGTCGAATTGAGACAGACGCAAATGGGGATCAGTCGATTGCTAAATCAATTCAGAATCAAGTAGAAGTTTGCGTCAAGAGGAACGTGATGTTAGTGAGCGTTTTGAGAACAGAATGGTAGGTAGCTCTCGAACATGATCTGTCTGGGCAGAATATCGCTACACCTGATGAAGCACATATCAAGGCAGCAAAACGATGTTTGTGCAGCTTAAAGCAAAATTGTTGATCACGTCTGTGAGCAGGTAGTAGAACAAGAAAATAAAATCGATGCACTGGCAGCTGCTGTAGAGCTGCTTCTGATAGAACGCAATCAGTGTGATGAGGTACGCTCGCTACCCAGACTTAAAGAAATTTGTGGTGTCACCGCCAGACACCACACTTTCTAGGTGGTAGCCTTTAAATCGGCCGGGGTCCGTTAGTATACGTCGGACCCGCGTGTCGCCACTATCAGTGATTGCAGACCGAGCGCCGCCACACTGCAGGTCTAGAGAGACTTCCTAGCACTCGCCCCAGTTGTACAACCGACTTTGATAGCGATGGTTCACTGACAAAATACTCTCTCATTTGCCGAGACGATAGTTAGCATAGCCTTCAGCTACGTCATTTGCTACGACCTAGCAAGGCGCCATTACCAGTTACTATTGATACTGAATAACGTACCGTCAAGAGCGACGTTCACCATTAGTGGATTAAAGTTAAGTATTCCACCAGCTACGTCCGTTTTTTTTCTAAATTCTACTTTCCTTGTCCTGTTCCAGCCCTCACGCCAGCCTGCGTGAGCTAAAACGCGTGCCTTTCGGCTTCCTCTCATACCGGTGTTGGCTCTCCTGCCTACCCACAACAAAATTCATACAGATCAACAAGAGAGTTAGAGAGATACTCACGCAGTTGTTTAATAAAGAGGTAGATCATGAGGGCGAGAAATCTGGAACTACTAGCAACGCAAGGGATATAGATCCCGCAGCAGTAAACATAGGCGTTGTGAAGTAGATGGCTATAGAGATTTACAAGAAAGATTATGTACTCTACGGAGACTGGTCGACACAGCTAATTCAAGCTGTAAAAGTATCTCTAATGACTTTGATGAGGAATAGTGCAGAAGACACTTCGTATCTGTACGGTCTTACTCTTTGTTCGCGTGTGCACCCATGTAAGTGGGTTTCGCAATTTGATTTGTCATTACCCACTTCTTGGGGACATGTTCTGTGTCTGAAATTTGAATGTTGTCGTTTACACTGCAAAGCAGCAGCGAAAATGCAGATCGCAATGACAGACTGCACAACGTACGAAGAGTTCCGGTTGGCATTTCTAAATGAGTATTCGTCAAAGAGCGTTCAGAACAGAGTTAAATTAAATGTTTTAATGAAAGAAAATTACAATTTCCTAGGCTTCCGTGGGCAGAGTTAGCTGACATAAAAGTTTTCTGGATATTGTATAAAACTACTGCTGGAGGAAACCCAACGTTTCGGCCACGGTTGCAACGGCCTTCTTATGGGTCAAATGGTGCGTTCTAGCTACGCAATGCCCCTTATATTTTGTTATTACTGTTCACTGCGCATGCCACTGCGTCATGATTTTAAAAAGATAGTTCGTTTCATTGGTCACTTGAGACCATGAAGAACTCGACGCACTTTATAGAATGCCTAAAGGGACAAACAATTTTACCTATGGACATCATGTAAAGTCACTATTTACGGACATGCCAGTGGATTAAACTATCCGGATCCTTCAGGAGCATGTCCCGTCAGACATATGCGACCCGGTTGAGTTGTGCCTGACTTCAGTGTACTTCAAATGGCAAGGAAAATACTACGGGCAGACAAACGGCGAAGGAAATTACGTTGTAATTTTAAAAAAATATTTCGTTTCATTGGTCACTTAAGACCATGAAGGTAGTTCGTTTCATTCGTCACTTACGGTAGAAGGAGACGGAACTTTATTTTAATAGGTTATTGCGGTGGAGGGAGAGCGTAACCTCTGTTGTCTCTTGGCTTTTGTGTTGTGTACCATGACTGGTGGTCACCGGCAAACGAGAAGTTGGCTTCTGTTGACCAACTGCTGGACGTCGGCCGCGAGGCGGCAGTTACTCTCCGATAGTGCTCGTGCCTCGTGTTGACAGTGCGGTCTGTTGGGTTCTGATTGCTGGCAGCCAAGATGGGGCAAGCCTGAGTCCATCCTCTCTGTTCATGTTCTTAGAGTGTTTAAGTATTTCGATGGCCTCTCCGATTTTGCGTTTCGTCGTAACCGGCTGCTTGACCAATTTGCTGAATTTCATTTCTTTTCCGCAATCTTGTTGATGTTCTGCCGCTGCAGATCTGTTGTGCTGCCCTAGACGAATGCAGCGCCCGTGTTCCAGAATACGCGTTGCTATTGGCTTACCAGTCCCGCCGATGTGTGCCTCTCCACATTCGCATTCCACCTTGTACACGCCTGCAGTGTGTAATGCATCCACCTTGTCCTTAGTTGCGCCTAGCACGTCCTGGATCCTGCGACCACTATAGAAGACAGACTGCAACCCACCCCGTCGATGGTGTTTGCCTATTCGGTCAGTAACATTTTTCACATAAAGTAAGCTCACTGTTGGCTGCAATTTGTCTATTTCTTGCTACGGTCGCAGGTTCGAATCCTGCATCGGGCATGGATGTGTGATGTCCTTAGGTTAGTTACGTTTAAGTAGTTCTAAGTTTAGGGGACTGATGACCTCAGATGTTAAGTCCCATAGTGCTTAGAACCATTTGAACCATTTGTCTATTTCTTACTTATCTTGCTTACTTGTATTTGTCGACAAGGCTGTGTGGATCGACTTAGGGCTGTAGCCATTTGCTAGAAACGTTGCGCATAGCCTTTTCAGCTCAGGTGTTATGTTTTGAGTATCACTCAGGCGCTACGCACGGATTGCCAAACAACGCATGACCGAGTTCTTCTGCGCTGGGTGGTGGTAGGATTGGGCCTGCAGATACCTGTCTGTATGTGTAGGCTTGCGATGTACTCTGTGCCCCAGCGTGCCCTCCGTTGTCCTGTACACTTCGACTCTAGAAATGGAATTGCACCATTCTTCTCTACTTCGAGAGTGAACTGCACCTTCCCGTGCATGTTGTTCAAATATTCGTGAAACTTGTATAACTCCGTTTCAGCATGAGGCCATATAGCGAACGTGTCGCCCACGTATCTGAACCGGCAACGTGGGCGTAAAGGAGCTGAACCAAGGGCCGCTGCTTTAAAGGCTTCCATGAATATCTCAGCTGCCCCGGAGATAGGGGTGACCCCATTCCTTCGCCGTTTGTCTGCCCGTAGTATTTTCCTTGCCATTTGAAGTACACTGAAGTCAGGCACAACTCAACCGGGTCGCATATGTCTGACGGGACATGCTCCTGAAGGATCCGGATAGTTTAATCCACTGGCATGTCCGTAAATAGTGACTTTACATGATGTCCATAGGTAAAATTGTTTGTCCCTTTAGGCATTCTATAAAGTGCGTCGAGTTCTTCATGGTCTCAAGTGACCAATGAAACGAACTATCTTTTTAAAATCATGACGCAGTGGCATGCGCGGTGAACAGTAATAACAAAATATAAGGGGCACTGCATAGCTAGAACGCACCAGTAGATCCAGAAGAAGGCCGCTGCAACTGTGGCCGAAACGTTGTTTTTTCTCCAGCAGTAGTTTTATACAGTATGACGCGGTACCATACCCAAAAAACTTTTATGTTGAAAGAAAATAATATTGATAGTACTCAGCGTCATCCTGTTGAAAATTTCAAGGAAATGATGGAGGCTAATCAATATTCAGACGAGGGTCAGTTTATTAGAATCTTCCTGGCCAAACTGCCGAATAAGCTACGCAGACCCGTCACAATTGCAGAACACAAATTATATATACACTCCTGGAAATTGAAATAAGAACACCGTGAATTCATTGTCCCAGGAAGGGGAAACTTTACTGACACATTCCTGGGGTCAGATACATCACATGATCACACTGACAGAACCACAGGCACATAGACACAGGCAACAGAGCATGCACAATGTCGGCACTAGTACAGTGTATATCCACCTTTCGCAGCAATGCAGGCTGCTATTCTCCCATGGAGACGATCGTAGAGATGCTGGATGTAGTCCTGTGGAACGGCTTGCCATACCATTTCCACCTGGCGCCTCAGTTGGACCAGCGTTCGTGCTGGACGTGCAGACCGCGTGAGACGACGCTTCATCCAGTCCCAAACATGCTCAATGGGGGACAGATCCGGAGATCTTGCTGGCCAGGGTAGTTGACTTACACCTTCTAGAGCACGTTGGGTGGCACGGGATACATGCGGACGTGCATTGTCCTGTTGGAACAGCAAGTTCCCTTGCCGGTCTAGGAATGGTAGAACGATGGGTTCGATGACGGTTTGGATGTACCGTGCACTATACAGTGTCCCCTCGACGATCACCAGTGGTGTACGGCCAGTGTAGGAGATCGCTCCCCACACCATGATGCCGGGTGTTGGCTCTGTGTGCCTCGGTCGTATGCAGTCCTGATTGTGGCGCTCACCTGCACGGCGCCAAACACGCATACGACCATCATTGGCACCAAGGCAGAAGCGACTCTCATCGCTGAAGACGACACGTCTCCATTCGTCCCTCCATTCACGCCTGTCGCGACACCACTGGAGGCGGGCTGCACGATGTTGGGGCGTGAGCGGAAGACGGCCTAACGGTGTGCGGGACCGTAGCCCAGCTTCATGGAGACGGTTGCGAATGGTCCTCGCCGATACCTCAGGAGCAACAGTGTCCCTAATTTGCTGGGAAGTGGCGGTGGGGTCCCCTACGGCACTGCGTAGGATCCTACGGTCTTGGCGTGCATCCGTGCGTCGCTGCGGTCCGGTCCCAGGTCGACGGGCACGTGCACCTTCCGCCGACCACTGGCGACAACATCGATGTACTGTGGAGACCTCACGCCCCACGTGTTGAGCAATTCGGCGGTACGTCCACCCGGCCTCCCGCATGCCCACTATACGCCCTCGCTCAAAGTCCGTCAACTGCACATACGGTTCACGTCCACGCTGTCGCGGCATGCTACCAGTGTTAAAGACTGCGATGGAACTCCGTATGCCACGGCAAACTGGCTGACACTGACGGTGGCGGTGCACAAATGCTGCGCAGCCTGCGCCATTCGACGGCCAACACCGCGGTTGCTGGTGTGTCCGCTGTGCCGTGCGTGTGATCATTGCTTGTACAGCCCTCTCGCAGTGTCCGGAGCAAGTATGGTTGGTCTGACACACCGGTGTCAATGTGTTCTTTTTTCCAGTGTGTGTGTGTGATGTGTGATGTGTGTGTGTGTGTGTGTGTGTGTATGCGTGTGTTATGTGTGCTCGGCTAATCCTGCGCGACTTTGAACTGTCACAGATGTCAAAAAACAATAGGCAACATGGTAACAAAACCATGATATTAGCATGTTGTTCATATGTGCATTCAGTCTCTGCTTACAATGCTCTGAGAAAATGTGATTTTATGTTTGTTTCACACCCTTTACCTTACAGAAGCTCATTTGTAATTACCAGCTAGTCAGTTCTTCACTTGAAAGGAGCGAGTACTTGAAAAATAGGATTCAGTGTTGTAACAACATGCTGTGACTCCTCTGTTCGGTCGATGGGACTGGGAAGTGCTGTACCATCCACAATACTCCCCGGACTTAAGTCCGTGTGACTTTGATTTGATTCCGAAGATGAAGTAACCATTTCGTGGCATTCGCTTCAGAACTGTTCCAGAGATTCGACAGGCAGTAGACCGCTCCAATCGCAACATCAACAGAACAGGCTCTGCTAAAGTATACTACGCCTTCCACATCGCCGGCAACAGGTTCTACACAACGCTGGTGACTACTTTCAAGGACGGTAAAAGGTGCAAACATGTAACTCTTTTGTATCGGTTTTGAATAAATAGTTGCCACTATTTAAGATCCAGCCCTCGAATTTGCACCATTCCCTACCAGAAGATGTGCAAAAGACACTCTCCCGATAGAAGAGCTTGCCGCCAAAAGTTACTGACGCCAGCAGTTCATTTCGGGCGTCGCCAATTGATCTGCAATCATAGCACTTATTTTTTTGCACATGTGGGAAATCTCTTGGCATGGAAACCCAATTTTCCAAAAAATACACTGTCTGCATCGGAGACAGATTGCCGGACGTCCAGGAACATGGGAATATCTCTGATTCATAGAAGAACGTTTCATTATTTCAGTGGATACACTTCTCTAAGAAAAGGGTTGCTGCCCATCTGGCCGTCACGTACCTGGAGGTTCCGAAAAAAATTACTCCTTCGACCGGGAGAATTTCGAGGGCGCCTGCCCGTCGCCCCAGACGGGTCGAAGGTCGTAACAGCACTCAGGCTACCATCGGGAACAATACGCCAAGCTGTGTTAGCAGCAGGCCTCTGCTAGTTCCTTGGCGACTCCCCGTGGTGTCTCCCCCAAACTCCGAAAACGCGAGAGCAGCCATTATCCCCCGTGTAATCTTTGTCATTCTCCCTAAAGCTAGCCTCTCCACCTTCCGTTAATTCGACTCATTAATGCGGCCTTCTGATAGAACTCCAAACATCTTTTCTCTCCACGTAACGGCACGGCAGGACAGACAGACCACAAAATCTTAGTCAACAGAAGACAAGACCTGTCACCTCTTATTGCCCACTCCAACTAGATGCCAAGGCACACAGTACGCAGTCACTGTCATCCCATCTCACTAAACATCGTAACAATAGTAAAAATTAAAGGAAGGCAACTCGACAGGACTTGCCATCTTTCACAGTGAGCAAGCCATAGAGGAGGTGTAGAGGCATAGAGGAGGAGTTCAGATGGGAAGAAAAGTTGTTGGTAACCAATGTACATTTTCGAAGTAAAATAAACTTGGCTATAACAAGCAGGCGTCATTCTTGACAACGCTCTAATGAACCACATGAAGCAGTGCTTCCCATGAGTGCCTGGGTCCCACCTTGTGGTGGAAAGATTCAAATATTGGGTAGTGTGGTCTGCGTATTCCTTGTACAATCAACATCTGTTGCTATTGTGTTAGAGAAAAGCGAAGCACTATCACAATATGTAGCATATAAAAAAATCGATAATTTCCGAGAACTAGGGTTTGGTGATACAGTGGCGCTGGCTGTAAAAGTCTACCCTTGTTTGTTAAGCTGATTAATTTTCATGTAAGAAGTATCGCCCTTTAATATAAGTGGACGCAGTGCTCCATGGTTCCCATTTTTACTGCTATGTATCTAATTCTTTCAATTAGGCCCGATAAATTGAGATATGGGTAATCAAACCCGCTAGAAAAGATAGTATTCTAATTTAAAAATGAAGCAACGGATAACGCAACATCGGTGAATGGCCATGGAACAATACGTGCACATTAGGGACGGTAAAACTTTGCTTTTCTGATACTATGAATTTAGTTAGTCGCATGAAGTGCATAATGCATTCAATGGATATGCCTGGATTGAAAATTCATAGAATATAGTCATTATCTCAGTGGTATGGATGAAGGACACTAAATAACGCTAAGAGATAATTTCAATTATCATTCTGATTTATTTCGATAATATTTAAGAAAACTATTACTCTCTGTGACAAAACATTTAAGGAAACTATTACTCCTTGTGACAAAACGTACATGAAATCTATTATATTTAAGAAAACTACCACTCTCAGTGACAAAACCTACATGAAGCACTCACTATCTCTTGCATCTCGTCATGCCGGAAACATAGACAACGCTCCGTCGCCAGTTCCATCTACTAATGATTAAAATGGGTAAAAATGAATGTTACTGAATGGTGGCCTCTTAACACCATTTAGTTATTGTCACAACTATTTAACGCGCGGAGTAGGGAAGGATATTACCTTTCATTCTCTCAACCATTACTTGTGTTACTACACATGCAGTACCATGCGGATACGTTCATGTTGAAACCGCGTATTATGCAACCGCAATGCAACGTGAGCAAACCAGCCCAGGCTTCATGACTCCACATTATGCATACTATGATTATCGAATGGCAAATCCAGTGACTACCGTTGTGAATGCTGGCAACACGTGGCCCAGTCCGACAACAAAGAAACTAGTAAAATAAACCGTTGAATCATGAAAAATTTATAGTGCTTATATCCAGAACGAGACTATGCAACAAGTGAAACATTAATGAACCTATCCGCTATTGACCTAAGAACAAGAACCGTTGGTTCATGCTCTCAATCACCTCGCGCCTAAGTCCGCTAGTTGAAACACATTAATCTGAAAAATTTCTACAAATAAAATATCGCTGAACGTTTCCTGGTATTGAGTCACACCAAAACATGCTTCATAATCAATGTTGCCCCAAAAAACCTACATTATGAGTAACTTTTCTCACCATCAATGACGAGCGCCGCACCCCTGCGTCTGTCTCGTTCAATCGGCGGCCCCAGACTGTCCTAACACGGAGCGTTCCAGGACCAACCGCCAACCGTTCAAAAAAAACTGGTGGTGGGGGTAGGACCTCAGTGAGAGCCAACCTCACAAACTCTGCCCTGCTCATCCCCACTATCTTTGGAATCACGAACTCTCTGCCGAATCTGCTCACGTTGTTATGTTGGTGCTAAACTACCCTACCGCTACCATCTTTGACTAACCCAGATTATTAAATATTCCATACATAATTACGTTTATCCATCCACATACATCATGGGATCAAAGGATGAGAGGGGAGGTGCGACACCAACAGAAGAAAAAATATACACGGAAGCATTCTTGAATCCAGAGGCTAATTAGCTAGACGAAACATTGAAAGGACGCTCTCGGCGTAAAATGAATTATTAAACATGTAGAAATTAATCAGTCAGTTAAATGAAGCGTAAACCTGTGACATTCCAGCTGGATGATGTGAAGTGTTAATAGTGACGGTAAATCTACACAAATGAAACACAGAAGCGAATAACAGATCGACAGATGGCCTGCAGTGCAAGGGAGATATTGTCTCGAGCATTCACATGAGGGATTATTTATTGGTGGCACTATCTTGGCGATAGCAGCGCTTCATGGTTACTGCCACCGCCTAATGGCCTCTGAGTCCACTTCTTCCGACAGGCATTCAAATTTGCAGTCTGAAAATCAGAGTGACCTTCGTGGTATGCGCTGAAACGACCTGCAAGGTAAAGAGTCTGACAAAAGTCAGTAGTGAATGAACGGATCATATTTATCTGACTGGTATGCGTTACGCAAGTGATGCTACGACAAATTTAAATTTCTTACCGTAACTTTTTCGAACACAGAAATCATGCAAAAACTTCAAGGAGGCCGTTGCCGTAATCAACCAAATCCCAATCACAATTACTTTGACGGATCAAATCAGAGGCTATAAATACAGTGTTCCTGTGACATGTGTGAAGGTACGAGCTCGAGCCAAAAATGTTTCACGGTGCCGTTTACGACGCAGTATGCTGCTTTTGGCACCGATTTGGCTACGATACCCACATGTCTCGTTATGCATATCCCTTCCCATTCGCGACTTTTACAACCAGTTGTGTCGTCACTTATCTGCAGAAGCTTTTACGCAGGAGATGTAAATCATTGTTCGCTTTGAAATGTGTTACAGTATTTTCTAAAGCCATGTAAGATAACCTGAACATTGTTGCCTATCACTTCAGCAGGTCCTTGACAGCAGCACCGGCTTTCGCAAATGTGTGCTGGATGGGGGACAAAAACGATGGAAGACGCTCACGACCCAAGTACGAGTAGAAGGACACCATCGTACGTACGGTTCCACGGGTTCCTGAGGAAGTGAAAGGAAGTTTGGTCTTCCCGTCGCTACTCGGGACGAAACAAGTACTTTGTTGCCTAAAGTGTGAAACTAAACTGCATTCCATTAAACGATATCAAGCAAATTCCTCAAAGTTAAAGCAAACATAGTCTACATGTGCTATGATTCCAGATGAATTATGAGGCCAAGTTGAACACACGGTGTATTTCAGGGTATCATAGTACCAGAGGTTCCAGTATTATTCACACACTTTGCTATATTCAAGGAGTAGCGACAACCGAATTTGGAGATGACATGTATCATTAAAAGTGAGGATGTGGAAATCCGTGATTTGGAATTGATTCGATTTACGAAAATGTACATCCACACGTTGCTGCCAGCATTTCCCAGACAATTTGGGATTTTCAGATGATATCTTATCGAACACTCTAACCATAGAGCCCAAATACCAAGTCCAAACACTGTGACCTTATCACCTTTCGCCATACAATTGGAAATAATTTGTTTCGTAGCATCTTGAAGCTCACGAACTGCTGAAAGCTTCAGATGTTGCCTGTCTCTTAACGCAGTTGATGACGTGACATCGGGAAAGGAAAATCGGTGAGAAGCTGCCTGCATTGCATTCATCTATAGTCTGATCTGTGCAGCAAGGGCTAACCAGGGGGCGAGAACTGCGGATAACAAAGCTTCGGTATGACCACTGTTCCTTCGACAACTAGCAGTTTAGAGGTAGAAATGGTACGGGTCCGAAATTCCTTCTACTTAATACAAAAGGTAAACTGAAGTGTGCTACACGACTAGCTTTCGGAACGAAGAAAATGAGAGCCTGACCTCCCGCTTCTGAACTCCACTTTGTACAGGACGCAGGGTAGATTATGGTCAGAAAGAAGTAGGTGGTCTTAGAAGGGTGAGTGCGACACCACCATACTACAAATAAAAGAACTAGCACTCCTGAAAGAAAGGATATTGCGGAGACATGGCTGCAAGGTTCGCAGGAGAGCTTCTGTAAAGTTTGGAAGGTAGGAGACGAGGTACTGCCAGAAGTAAAGCTGTGAGGACGGGGCGTGAGTCGTGCTTGGGTAGCTCAGTTGGTAGAGCACTTGCCCGCGAAAGGCAAAAGTCCCGTGTTCGAGTCTCGGCCCGGCACACAGTTTTAATCTGCCAGGAAGTTTCATATCAGCGCACACTCCGCTGCAGAGTGAAACTCTCATTCTGGAAAAGTCTGAGTTTATTACAGAAAGCAGTTTATACTGAGACCCTCCGGTAAACACGGAGTTGTGCTGAGTATCAAGCGTGGGCATCAGATGTGGGTGTCAAACGTTAAAGTAACACAGTGTTATTACAGGGCTAATGTGGGATAACAAAAACAAAGTGCATGACCCAAGGATGTATGCCTTCCAGCTGAAATGAAACACAAGCTACAATGCCAGAAGAATGCCTAAGCCATCTTCCCTGCGGTATATTAAAGTAAGAAAAAGCGAGATTCACGAGGGTGTCGGCGCAGACAAATGAAGGAAGCAGTCACATGAGTCTGTAAAGCCCTTGCTAATTGGTTCTTGAGAGGATACTGGACTACGCTGCATCGTTGTTCGAGACTCTGTGGTTTCCTTGGACTTTGGTCCATTCAATCAGTAATACATGCGTGGCTACAATGAAACACAGAATTTGGTACTGTACAGAACGTAAAATTAAACTAGAAGAGTAAAAATTATAAACACTATTAAATTTTAGAGGTCGATTTTGTCATTGACATCTGGGGTTACAAATTCCGCACTGCAGGTCTCTGTACGGCAACTACACTTATTGTAAATGCCATATCATTTAGCGAATAAAACTAAAAAGACAGAAAACAGTTAAGAAATTTTGAATTGATCCTCGATCCAATTCATTTCATTCGCTGATGCCAGTTACTGAAAACCAGTAGGTTGCTGACCAGGGTACCTTCAGAAACATTCACGTGTATTTTAATCATATATGTTAGTCTCTTCTAGTACTTAGCAAATATCCACAATTTGTTATCCCTGGAATTATCCATTTCATTTTACCAAGGTTCTTAAGCTCACCAGACCAAAAATTAATCACCCCTGGGCGCAGTTACAGATTAATCGATAAGCCTTTATAAGTGGCACAGCTACTGAGTCACGTGCTCAGCTGAAAGTGCACTGCCACTACTTGAGCGCGAGGGAGTGGCGATTAGTGAGATATTTATGTTTCTTGCGAACATTGTACGTAAACGTGGGTAAATTTAAAGACGTTACGGGGTAGCTAAGAGGGGCAAACGTGTTTGGAACACGAAGTCAGAATTGTCGTCGCGAAAATGATCCTGACTGGGAGGGAATGTAGTCGCGTTCCACGGTTTGTGAACCAAAATCGCTTCCAAACCCGACAGGGATTTCTACAGGCAGTGAAGGAACATTGCGAAGGGAACTGCATGCAGTGAACATTTGAATCGGTCACCTCGCAAGATTGCACAGGCAGCAAAGTTCATCGGGCTGGAAGAATAATGTGATCGAGTGGCCAAACAGATACTATTCAAAAGTTATCAATGACATTGGCCGCATTTGGGCATCGAAATAAGTCGATGGCAACAGGTCAAAGTTTGTGCCTGATCAGTTCTCCAAACCGAATTTTCAACTTTATGCGAGCGGTTGTCTTAACCGACTCAGCCACCAAACCATACTTCCCAGCAGACCGAAATTCACAGTCTGTTACACACAGCTAACCATGAACCCGTCACTTACCGTTTCGGATTACCAGTAGAGATCCGGCTTGGCGTGCGTCCGCAGTGCAGGAATAGATATTTGGTCTTGAAACCTTACCGTCGATGAAAATATTTGTGGTGTTTGTCCTTTCGGCAATGTCCGAAAGGACACCAGTTATAATTTGTAAGGCATCATTACTATTATCAGTATTTTGTATGACTGTAATACTGATTGCATAAGTTACAAATGTTCAAACATTTCCTTTAAAGTACTACAATTAGCTTGTGACATAAGGAGGAAATTACAGCTTGTTAAAAAGAATGAATAAACAACATCTTTCTCATACTGTCCACCCAGTACAGAAATACTAAGCACTTCGTGCTGTAGCGTTTTGAGTATGTGGGCAAGTGATTCGTACACCAACGGCTGTAGCTGAGGAGAGCTGGCTTTTGCTCGCTTGGGTGGGCGCGAATGGGCAGGTCAAGGACGTCACGCAGCCATCCCTGGCGAGCTCAGATGCAGAGACAAGGAGTGCGTCGCCGTAAATGTGTTAATCCTGAAGCTGGGTATCTGAATGGCTGTTGCCCGCAGGGCCTTTGTACAGGACAGACAATGCTCCAAGAAATGGCGGAGCCTCAGACAGGCTAAAGATGGCATCTTACAGCTCTACATGAATCTATAATAATTCACTGTCAAGCATTGAAGCAAATCTGAATACATCGGCGATTTTAGAAAAATGAGGTGCATACAATGACAAAACAATATTTCAATATCTCTTAGACTACAGAAATTAATATTTTACGCGACTAAATATTTTCACGAAGAACCTCTGAATTAACAACCTTTAAACGCTTCATGTGGTTTCAACAAACGATATCTCAGCCGATAGCATTGCTTGATGGTTATCATCCCTTTGAGCTACTCATCTGTATATTGACTTACGACTTCCTTTATAACTTTTTTACTACGCAAATGTTTGTCAGAACAGCGTATCCTCAACAGTTAAACAGCAAACGAACGTGGCAGGAATACCTCATATTTTGTTATGCTTGTGTATTTATTTAATGAACGGTTTACTATTTTGTCAGTAACATTACTCAAATGTTGATTGTAAGTGCTATTAAAAAAGTGTGTTACTTAAGAAATGGTCAATCGCATGGGTTAGCGGACACCACAATTGAAAAGAAAACCAAAAGACGCTCTGTCAAGCAGGCACAAATAGTTGTTTAAGCAAAATTCGGGAGGAAACCAGCGTCCGGCCATCCTGATTGAGGTTTTCCATGATTTACCTAAATGGCTTCAGGTAAGTACCGGGATGGAACCTTTGAAAGGCCGCGGCCGACTTCCTCCCCCACCCTTCCTTAATCCGATGGGACTGATGACCTCGCTGTCTGCTCCTCTCCTCCCCAAACCAACCAACCAACCAACCAACGACAGTTATGCTGTCATTTACTATGGGAACACGTGAGCAATAATGCTGGCTTATTTATTTGTGAACCAACTATTACTTATATTTAATGTAAATGATCTTAGTGTAACAAAAAGCTTATGACATTTTATTTAAATATTGTTGCGACATGTTAGTTAAGCCCAGTAAGTCGCCATGTTGATTCAAATCATGTCTGTTGAGCTTAATAACGATGTACTTTTAGTGGGAATGGTCTTCAGCCAATGTAAAACCATACAGTAGCGGAACACTCTGGGAGTGAAGTGGAGACTGGGATTTAACGAGTGGTGAAGAGCTCAGGGGAAAGATTCTACACACTTGGATGTTTATTCTGGAAGAGGCAGACCTGCCGGTTGTAATTTTTCCTCTCCTATCTACGTAATTCTGTAGCTCTCAATTCGTTCGAGCAATCAATCATTCATGATATGAAACACAGTCATAGCTCAGTCACTCAAAATGACTCTGAAATCAGGCGATGATTCTTCTTCTCTGCAGGCTCGTGCTTTGCGGCAGTCTGCTAATCTGTACAAATAAAATGCCTCGTAATTTTGGGAGCGTTGTATAATCAGTCGGGAAACCTCATATCAAGCGGATATTTGGCTTTGATGAAGTTTAACCTTCCGAAGAAGTAATGGAGCTCTTGGATTATTAAATGTAGGTTCGTATCCAGTCTCTCGGAAGTTCCCTTCTGATTAACAACTACGCAATATATCGATAAATATCATTAATTCTCAAATTTCCAATACACACCTTTTATTTGAAGGAGCAATCTATATATATTTCCTTTTTAATCGTACAGTTTCGTCTCAGTTATCTTCTGTCACAAATCTCAATAATCAGATTACATTTCTTCCAAACCAAGCTCAGGCTAATCGGCACGAAGACAATCTCGGAAACTCCCAGAGAGAGTACTACATAGAATACTTATGCGCTCATGGCATAGCTATTGTATGAACTACTTTTCGCATGGATTCTGCGAGTATGGAGATAGAAAATTAGTAAACGTCATTCAAGGGTAGAATTGTATCTGAATAATTCATCGAATATATAGAGATATTACAATTGCCCCTCGCAGCGAGCAAAGTTAATGATAATACACTTTGCGAGCTAACAGAAAAAAATTGTTGGGTTGTTTATTCAAAAGAGGAATATTTTGAATTAGTAGAATTTTATTATAGAGAATATGGGTAACATGTTAAGACAATAAGTTACGAGAATACCTGAGCTGTAGCTTTTACATGTACCGGGGTATACCCGCATCCCGAGTACATAACCAGGGAAGATGTAGATTGGTGTAATTACGAAAAAGGTCTACCCATTTGGGAACTGGCCTTCACAGGGAAACCCTGGAAAACCCGGAAGAATAGACCCCAGCTCAGGTATTAAACAAGATAGGAAAGCCTAAATCCAGTAATTTTGAAATATATAGAAGCTCTATAGATTAGATCGAAGGAAAAGTGCCTCATAGCCAAAAAAAATTTTACAATATTGCTCAAAAAAATTTTTCAAAATTCTTCTTTCGACGATGTAGCCGGCGATCTCGTTGTGAAGTCGATAGAACAGGAACACTGGATACGGACGCCGGGTAGGCGACGTACAGCGTTTGGTGGAGGCGGCACGGAGGACAGGCGATGGCTTATGGTACAGGATAGAAGCTGTTAACGTGCCGTAGAAACAGGAAGATCATCTCAGGAACAGATGGTCAGGGACGTGAACATGAAACAGGTTTAAAGTGGAATAAGAAAAGGTTCTGACTGCATAAATCCCTGGAAGAGAGTGGATTAAGGCAATGAAGTCCATATTTCATCGTTGAACTCAAAATCGGAGTGGATTCTTATATTCTTCCATCTGTACTAGACTGGAACATCCATCAGTCCTGACAATCGCGAATTTTTTTTTTCTTTTTTTTTTTTTTTTTTTTTTTTTTTTTTTTGTAGTCCTCAATACCAAAGTTGTTTTGCCTTACAACTGCTGATTGTCCAAAACATTGCCAAATAGACTGTGGGCATTTAAATTTTGTTGTAGCTCATATCGAATGTATTCCTCTCAAAAAAAAATTTTAATCTAATCTTCGTTTTGTTATAGTGCAGGTGGAAGTAGAGCATTGAATCTGTCCGAGGTTTGCTTTCAATTGCGAAATTAAGGATAAAATTTAAGTTTACACCTGATGAAAAATTTGAAACATAGGCATATGACACTGACTCCACAAAAGGAATAATTTGAAAAATTTTCATTATTCTTATAATTAATTGATTTATAGATCCACTTGCAAATAAATATCATTAATGATGACGTATGTTCATTTAACAAATCATCCAATCGCAGAATCTTCTTCATCCTCTTATGAACATTTATGGAAACATATTTCAACAATTATGTCCATAATATGAAACACACAAACTGCTATTCTTAAAATGTTAGTTAAAATTCTTAAATTAATTCTCCTGGTAAAGAAGGCATAATGAAAAATCTAAAAATTATAATAATTTTCTCTCGCGCAACCAGAGAGTTTCTTCAATTGTTTGCAACAGTGACATTATCGACTGTTGCTTCATTTCACAGTTCATTTGTTTTCTTGCGCGAACAGCGCACATCATACACACAGCGTATTTACCTACATATCCCACACTGTTCAAGTTTCACACGCAATTCTCACATAAGTGCCGTGTCTTGAGGAAATGTAGATGCACTTTCATTGTATATCACTGTGGCTTCTGCTCATAGTCCACACTTACAAACACTAGTAATTAACAAATTCTTCTACCTATCTTAAAATTTTTGTGCTAAACTATCACAGGAGTAATCTCACTGTCTCTTAACCTATCACAGGAGTAATCTCACTGTCTCTTAACCTATCACAGGAGTAATCTCACTGTCTCTTAACCTATCACAGGAGCAATCTCACTGTCTCTTAACCTCTCACAGGAGTAATCTCACTGTCTCTTAACGTATCACAGGAGCAATCTCACTGTCTCTTAACCTCTAGACAACATAAACTTCTTGATATTTATATACACATTCGACTCATAGTCAAATTCCACTCTAAATTCTTCTCCATATTTGGTATCACAGATATACGATCCTTCAAAAAATTTCTTAATATCATTATGCGGGAATAATCCCTTTATTCTTTTCGATTCGGGATATGCCAACAAGTATGATCCAGGATTTGGTATATTTACAATAACATATGGTCCGGTATAAATAAGATTCCATTTCTTTATGTTCTTCATCAGTTTCGAGGAATGGATGTGTCGCCTCAATAAAACCTTTTCTCCAAGATGAAACGTCTGAATCCGGTGAATCCGTTTATCATATGTCAATTTCCGTTGTATTGCCTTTTTAGTTAAATTGACAAGTGCGAGTCGAATCTTTTCCTCCCATTTTAAATTCTGGTCTTCATACTTTTCTTACGTTGCCTCCAGGTTTTGGAACGACTTAGAGCGGAGAACAATATGGACTAGTTGATGGCTCAATCAAGTTCCATTCTAACATTCTATTTATCTCCCTTTGAACGGATTGTTTTAAACGCCAGGGGATCGGATAGTGCGTGTAACAGTAAGTCTGATGTGGCTTCAATTGTAGGTGACAAATATACCCTTTAATAATTCCTGATTTCTCATCAAAAATCTCTTCATATGCCTCTAACAAATAATGAAGCTGCTGCCTTTGTTCTCCGGTAAGCTGATTTGATTCACTAGCTTTTATCATTGTTGTTTGGTTAAAGTCTTCCTGTTGTATCAAATCCTTTGAAAGCTCCTTCCAACGGCCGTTTGTAGTGACAATTAATTGAATTATGGCATCGCGACAATATATCTCATGCACAGTTTCCTTTCTATTTAAATCCAGTGCTATCTCTTCTCCATTTAATCTAAATTTAATTATTCCTTCCAAGAAATCAATCTGACAATCGTACTCCTGCATACTCCCAATACCAAGAATACAGTCCACTAATAACTTCTCCACTACAAGGAACGTGCATTTTATTGCTACATTTCCCATTTTCATCTCTAATTGTGTTTGTATTTTGACATTGGGAGAGCGTGCTCTAACAGCTCCGATGGTTTTGCAGTTCTGTACTTGCAAAATTGGTACCTTCTTCTTCCTAATAATTCTCCGAAAAAGAGCGCCTGAGATGACATTGGCGGAAGCGGCGGTGTCTAATACCACATTCGTTGGAACTTCCTCTATTTCAACAAATACTTCCGATACCGGAACACTCGATCTGTCATTATGACACGTTATTAAATCCTTTGTTAACTCTTCAGTCAACAGCTCACCATCATTATATCTTAACAATTGTAATTTTACTGTTTCGCCCCCAACAGATCCCCTGACCGCTCCTCCTGGGCACGATGCGGTCATGTTTAGTTTGACTGATTATTTGTCCGACTGGTATTTGTCTCTTCAGCTACTTCAGTGATTATCGGTTGTTGTGGTGAATTCTGTCTATGTTGTCTTGCTTGATTCGTGTAATTATTGTTGTTGTTCTGCTGGTGTTGGTAGAACTGTCCTGTGTTGCCATACATTGGATTATATCGATTAAAATTCCTACTGTTCCTAAAATAGCCCCTCGCTGCACCATTACTAAAGTTTCCATTATGGTAATAATTATTGTTTGCTTTTTGTCCATTGCTAAGTCTCCTCGGTGAGTGTAGTTGGTTATGATTATTGTTACTGCTACCATTACTGCCATTCCCACTCGAGTTGCAGCTCGGATTCGCTTCTATTGCTCTTCTTTGATATGAAATTTCTCTTGCTCTTTTATTGTCCTCCTCAATTATATCAATACGATCAAGCGTAGTCATAAATCAGTCTATATCCTTATCATTTACATATAACAGCTGATTCCTTATACTGGTGGGTAGTCTGGACTTGAGTATTCTAAGTATATCCGACAAAGGAATCGGTACATCCCAATACAAAGATTTATTAATGTATTTCTCAAAATATCTCTTTAGAGATCCTCTAGAAAATGAGAAAGGCTCAGGATATAATACTTCCTGCCTAAGTCTTTCTTGTATTCCAGCAGACCAATATTTTGCTAGAAAAGTCTGCTCAAATTCTTCGTAACATTTACAAGAAGATGTTTGTTCGGATGCCCACAATGCTCCTGTTCCTTGTATATATCCAGATACAAAACTAATCTTTTGCCATTCTGTCCAAGATCGTGGAAATAGACCTCTGAAACTTCGAATAAAGACTACAGGATGAACATTTTTTTTTGTCAGGGTTAAAGATTTGAAATTGTCTCTGTTTAATCATCTTTTCCTCAACGGTACTACGATTCCAAAAATCATCCTGTTCGTACTCTTCCCTGTGGCTATCCGTTATATCGAATCTAACTTGTGACGTACCAGTTCTGTCTACATCGGATCTTGACGTGGACGGAATTTCACGCGCAGATTGAGAATGTTGTTTCCTACTTCTCGCTGTTTCTAAATCCTCCTGCGAGAGATTTAGTGATCTTTCGATATTTTCTTTCCAACGCGAGAAATCTTCGCCAAGTTGTTCTCGAACTTCCTTTAACCCTTTGTTAAAAAAATTATCCTCGGAACTCTCTGAAATTGACTGTAAAGCTACTTTCACAGTTTCTTCTATCGTTTCCGAAGGAGAATTTTGCCGCTCTAATGTCATTTCTGAAAACTTTCCCGCAAGTACATTCATTCTATGTTCCACTGTCTCCTGTTTTTCCTTCACTTCGTCAAATTGCTTCTTTAGATTATCTTGGGATTCTGTTATTTCTGGTATCATAGCTACGGAACACTGTATGTCCTTTTGAGCTTGTATTACTTGAGGAACCAGTTCTACTTGTTTTTGTATCGTGTCAATTTTGACGGATACATATTCGGTTAGTTCCGCTTTTAATTTACTATTGTTTTCTTGGCATTGTTGGCGGACCTGCTCAATTCGAGCAATAAGATTCTGTTCGGTCCTTTCTGCCTGTTCCTTTATTTCCTGTGTCTGAGTATTTAATCTCTGATCTAATTCGGTAAAGGTTGCTCTTAACTGATTTTGTAATTCTGTTTGATTTTCGGCTAATTGATTTTGGAGTTCATTTTGTATAACGGATAAGTCTCGTTTTACCTCCGCTTGGCCTTCGGCTAATAGAGACAACTGTTGCATAATAACAACTAATGTGTCAACAACAGTCTGATCAGCTGTTGTATGAATGTTTTCTGAACCAGCGGGATTATTTATATTGCTACCGCTAGCCACAACAGTCTCAGAATTGCTATCCGTGGCCTCTGCTTCCGTGCAAACAGCTGAAGGCTGTTGCACGTCTCGTTGCTGATTCAATGAAATTTTAAATGCCGCTCTGGTCAATACCATTAAATAACTGTCAATATCAGGTTCTAGTCACTTTTTACAGTTTCAAATTTACTGTCGTAGACCCACTTAACTTTAAAATTACTTCACAGATGGTATAAAGTTCAATGTCCAGATACGAAAATCACACAATATACAGTTCTACAATCTAACTACTATCTGGAAAAAAGTTCTTTCTAAATTGATTTCAAACTATTTTAACTACAGGATAAAAAAATTAGATTTCTCTGGCCTTGTTCTGTAGTCTCGGTGTTCTCCAATAGTTGAAATCGTTTCTTGGTATCAGCAATCTTTTACTATGGGCACTGAATCTCTCTTCAGATTAGTCACCTCTCGTTCTCGTTGGTTTTCATGAAACAATAAATACATATATTATATAACAATCCAAGAGAGTCCTGTCACACTGGCGCCACTGTAATTTTTCCTCTCCTATCTACGTAATTCTGTAGCTCTCAATTCGTTCGAGCAATCAATCATTCATGATAGGAAACACAGTCATAGCTCAGTCACTCAAAATGACTCTGAAATCAGGCGATGATTCTTCTTTTCTGCAGGCTCGTGCTTTGCGGCAGTCTGCTAATCTGTACAAATAAAATGCCTCGTAATTTTGGGAGCGTTGTATAATCAGTCGAGAAACCTCATATCAAGCGGATATTTGGCTTTGATGAAGTTTAACCTTCCGAAGAAGTTCAAAAATGGTTCAAATGGCTCTGAGCACTATGGGACTTAACTACTGTGGTCATCAGTCCCCCAGAACTTAGAACTACTTAAACCTAACTAACCTAAGGACATCACACACATCCATGCCCGAGGCAGGATTCGAACCTGCGACCGTAGCAGTCGCGCGGTTCCGGACTGCGCGCCTAGAACCCTTCCGAAGAAGTAATGGAGCTCTTGGATTATTAAATGCAGGTTCGTATCCAGTCTTTCGGAAGTTCCCTTCTGATTAACAACTACGCAATATATCGATAAATATCATTAATTCTCAAATTTCCAATACACACCTTTTATTTGAAGGAGCAATCTATATATATTTCCTTTTTAATCGTACAGTTTCGTCTCAGTTATCTTCTGTCATAAATCTCAATAATCAGATTACAGTTCTTCCAAACCAAGCTCAGGCTAATCGGCACGAAGACAATCTCGGAAACTCCCTTTCTTTTTTTTCTAACAACCACCAGAGAAAGTACTACATAGATTACTTATGCGCTCATGGCATAGCTATTGTATGAACTACTTTTCGCATGGATTCTGCGAGTATGAAGATAGAAAATTAGTAAACGTCATTCAAGGGTAGAATTGTATCTGAATAATTCATCGAATATATAGAGATATTACACCGTGGTATCGTGTGGTTTTTGATGGAGTGGATGATAGATCCTGGGCGGTGAACGGCCGCTACCATAGTTTAACTTCTGAAGGGGCTATGTTTCGAGAGGTCTGCATGTGCTCCAGAGTAAGAATTTTTTCCGCTTGTTTCATGGAACTGAGGATAAACAGAGTATGAGTTACTATTTTTTGTATCACGTGTGATAATTTTTAAATCACTATGCCGAACTCTGAACTGTTTTTTGCTGGTGAATTTTTCGTGTGCTTTGATTACGAAATGGACTTAGTTTTCGCGTATCTTCGATCACAGTTTAGTTTGGGGATTTTGCTACAATTCTCGTAACGCTCTCAACGTAACTTCACTGCATTTGATAAGGTTATTTTCTGTCTGTATTTTAGCTGAATATCATAGGAGCGCTCCCCGTTTATTTGAGACGTTCTTTCTTCAACAAGCACTATTCAATATAATTCTCTGTTGCCTACATCAACTACAAACGTTAGAATAAAACACTTGTTATCAAATTATTCATTTAACTTTTATTCTGTACTGATTTGTATTTTATGAACTTGCGATTCGTGCCACTGCGTAGACTATTTGACTGTAGAATCACAGCTACAGATTATTATTTGCAGCGAATTAGGTTGTGGGGCATAAAAGCAGACGTGTGCGGCTCGACCATATGTCTACATCGAACTAATCATATTAAACAGAGCCGTAAAAAGCTCAGGTACCTAAAGTACGAATAATCTCAGGTAAAGATGCAAGTAGTTTCCTCGTACGGTATGCTGTTTGGAAGAAAAGCTACACTAGCAGTAACCGTTAGGTACTGTCGCAATACCATGCATCCATGACGGCAAAATGAGACAAATACATCAAATATGCTTAAATACGTTACGAAAATGCCTCCTCGGAGTTATAGGCTGTCCCCAAATAGAATAGAAATTGCCTCTTCGTTTACTACAAAACAAGAACGAACTATCTGACGAAACTACAGCAACTATGAATTGGGAACAATGACTTATTTATAGTGTGCCATTACATAGGTAGGGTAATATTGTACTATCATAGAGTCCGTTCTTGTTGCGAAGTGAGTAATGAACCAATTCTTAACATTTTTGGAACAGTGATTAATTTTTTTAAAATTTTTTGTTTTTAAACTCCCCTCTTAATCACACCACGTATGTTACAAGAACATAGGTGACCGGTTTCGGTCATATCACATGACCATCATCAGACCTTTAATTTAATTTAGAAAGTAATAGAAACCTTACTAGATTTACAATAGAGGGGACACTGACTATACATCGTCTGTACAATTATTTTAAAGTTTTAATTGATATTTTATACAACATTTAAGTAATTCCATGGTTGTAAAGAGATATTATACGTAACTATTTTTATGTTATTATTGTACTTCGTTTTTTTACGTTTTGACGATTATATGAACCCATTTTTATACTGATTGGTCGATGTGAGGTGGAGGGGGAAGAGGTAGTCGGAGCATCTTCGTACCTAAGCGTATGCTCGTCACTTGCTGGCACCAGTTGACATCACAGCAGCTGAGAAGAGTGCTCCTCCTGCCATCTTCGAAGGATGCCATGGGTATAACACGTCTTATTGTATTTTATCCTTACAAGCATTTTGTCTTATTTTATTGTAAATCTAGTAAGGTTTCTATTACTTTCTAAATTAAATTACAGGTCTGATGATGGACATGTGATATGACCGAAACCGGTCACCTATGTTTTTGTAACATAGGTGGTGTGATTAAGACTGAATTTTAAAAACAAAAAAATTTAACCAATTCTTAGTCTATTTCGGGAGCAGTCTACAACGCAGAGGAGGCATTTTCGCGATATATTTAAGCTTATGTGATGTGTTTGTGGAAGATTTTAGTAGTACATTAATTTATTGACGTGTTACATTATTATCAGCCATGATACACAATACTTCCTGTTCTGTACACAGGGTTTAGCATCCCTCCATATTTACCTCTTTACACTGATTAGCCAAAAAATTCTGACCACTTACTTAAAACCGTGTTGATCCACTTCCGGAATACAATTCAGCAGTTATTCTGCGTGCCATGGATTCTACAAGTACTTGTTAGTTTTCCACACGTTTGTGGCAACAGATGCCTGCGCACAGGTCACACGCTTCACGTAATTTACGAGCTGCTGGTTCGTGGGCGCGGAGCTGGCGCCCAATAGCGTCCCAGTTGGGTTTCAACAAATTCAGATAAGCCGAATCTGATGGTCAAAACGCCAATGTGAGTTCACTATCATTCTACTAAAACCATCGCAGCACCATTCTGGCCTTGTAACACCGACAGTTATCCCGCTGGAAGATGCCATCGTTGTTGAGCAAGACATCAAGCATAATGGGTTACAGTACACGTAGTCACAGTTCGATTACTACCGCATGTCCCATAGAAGCCATGTGACTGTACCCCATAACATAAAATTGCTCCCGCCAGCCTGCGTCCGTGGCAGGCCGCATGTTTCGAGCAGCCGTTTGCCTGGATGAATGTGACAATCAAGCTGGCTTAACAATAAACGGGATTGATCCGACCAGGCAACACGATTCCATTGATCAGTTGTCCAACCACTATAATCCCGTGCCCAGTGTAATCATAATTGACGATTTTGTTGTCAGCATGGGAACGCGTAGATGTCCTCTGCTGCGGAACACCACGGTCAACACCGTGCGCTGAAGGGTGTGCTCCAAAACACTTGTGCTTGCGTCAGCACTGTGCTCTGTCGTCAGATCTGCCACAGACCGTCGCCTATCCTGCTTTAGAGAGCGGGCAAGCCTCCGATTACTATCTTCTGTGATGAGGTATGGACATCCAACTTCTTGTCGCCTACTCGTGGTTGTAGAGTTCAATCATTTTCCATAGGTGCTCACGGCAGTAGCAAGCGAACAGCCGACCAGCTCCGCCGTTTCCGTGGTGCTCTCTCCCAGGCACTGGACCACAACAATCTGGCTTTTATCAAAGTCACTTAAGTCGGAGGATTTTTGTATTGTGCCACTTATTGCCGCTAGAATGATTCCCATTCGTCTCCGCTCCTCTCATATCTTTCCTTACCGCGTCTTGTGCCCTCAGCGCCACCAGGAAAAGAATTGGGAATTTGTGGTAATGTGTTACGGGACCAAACTGCTGATGTCATCGGTCTCTAAGCTTACGCACTACTTAATCTAACTTAAACTAACTAATCAGAAGGACAACACACACGCCCATGCCGGAGGGAGGACTCGAACCTCCGACGGGAGTAGCCGCGTGGACCGTGACAAGGCGCCTTTGACCACGCGGCTACCCCGGTCGGCGCCACCAGGAAGCACACAACCTCGCGGTGGGCAGCGGTCGTAATGTTTTGCCTCGTAAGTGTAACATAGCTTGTTCGTAAGTTTTTAAAAAGTTAACTTCCACTTTTATTGCCTGTCATTTTTCGTTTTAACTGATGAAACATTACCTGCTTTTATGATGTATAATATACACTATGTGATCAAAAGTATCCGGACACCTGGCTGAAAATGATTTACACGTTCGTGACGTCCTCCATCGGTAATGATAGAATTCAGCATGGTGTTGGCACACCCTTAGCCTTAATGAGAGCTTCTACTCTCGCAGGCATACGTTGTCAGGTGCTGGAAGGTTTCTTGGGGAATGGAAGCCCAATGCTGCACTGAGGAGAGGTATCGATGTCGGTCGGTGAGGCCTGGCATGAAGTCGGGGTTTCAAAACATCCCAAATGTGTTCTATAGGATTTAAGTCAGGACTCTGTGCAGGGCAGTCCATTACAGGGATGTAATTGTCGTGTAACCACAGATCGTGCATTACGAACAACTGCTCGATCGTGTTGAAAGATGCAATCGCCTTCCCCGAATTGCTCTCCAGCAATCGGAAGTAAGAAGGTGCTTAAAATATCAATGTAAGCATGTGCTGTGATAGTGCCACGCAAAACAACAAGGGGTGCAAGCTCCTTCTATGAAAAACATGACCACACCATAACACCACCGCCTCAGAATAGTGCTGTTGGCACTACACACGCTGGCAGATGACGATCACGGGGCATTCACCACACCCTACACCCTGCCATCGCGTCACCACGATGTGTACCGTGACTGGTTGCTCCACACAACGTTTTTCCACTGTTCAATCGTCCAGTGTTTACGCTCCTTACACCATGCGCTGCGTCGTTTGGCATTTACTGGCGTAATGTGTGCCTTATGAGCAGCGGCTCGACCATGAAATCCATGCTTTCTCACACCCCTCCTAATTGTCATAGTACTTGCAGTGGATCGTGATGCAGTTCGGAATTCCCGTGTGATGGTCTTGATAGACGTCTGCCTATTACTCATTACGACCCTCTTCAACAGTCTTCGGTCTGTGTCAGTAAACAGACGAGGTAGGCCTGTACGCTTTTGTGCTGTACATGTCCCTTCATGTTTCCACTTCACTGTCACATCGGAAACAGTGGACCTAGGGATGTTTTGGAGTGTGGAAATCTCGCTTACAGACGGATGACACAAGTGACACCCAATCACCTGACCACGTTCGAAGTCCGTGAGTTCCGCGGAGCGCCCCATTCTGCTCTCTCACAATGTTACTGAGGTCGCTGATATGGAGTAGCTGGAAGCAGGTGGCAGCACAGTGCACCTAATATGAATAACTTATGTTTTTGTCGGTGTCCGGATACTTTTGATCACATAGTGTATATTGCTATCATTTCTGCAGTTACAACCTGCACTTCGTTTTAATTTAAGTTTTATTTAATAATTCCTCTTTGCTTCATACTTTTTACAGTTAACATCCTGCTCGAAGTCCGATTATATTGTTAGTGCGCCGTCGTAAGACGTCACGCAGCCTCAGCTGTTTCATATCCGCGCCACTGGCACGGCAGTGATGACGGAGCAGCTCGGCGCCGCGATATAAGCGCCACTGCGAGGACGGCTGGAGAGAAGAAGAAGGGAGCGAGGAGTCTGGTGGTGGAATGAGAGCGGACAACAAGTAGACAGCCGTTGGATTTGACTCCACGCCGTTGCTGCCAAGGTAGGACAGCGGCAACATGGAAGAACGAGTTGGGCGAATACTGACTCTACGGCGGGACTGGGTGCAGTTTGCTTCAGGGCTAGATGGCCGGTCTTTCCAGCAAGCAGAACCTGGAGACAGCGAATTTTCCTCTTTGAGTGTGATGTAAGATAGGCCTGTTCTCCAATGGTTAGGTGTCTAATGATGTTATAATCAGTTGTCGGCTGCTGTATGTACTGAGCGTAACTCAGCCTGGTCATCACGTATTACCAGCATTCGCTGATCGATGTGTGTCTGCGTCTTAACTGTCATGATGCATTATCCAAGTCTGTTAGTTGCCAGTTCGTTTGATCCCCTTTAGTCTGCTGTTATTTGAGATTTCACTCATTTTTTCTGTAACCAACCAGCTCTTTAACTGCCAGGCTTCATCTGAATTTTTTTGGAAGGTTCTCTAGCGCAGAGGATGTATTATGGTCACCGCTTGCGCATTTCTCCCGTGGTTCCATTTAACGAGTTCCTATCTGTGCAGTTGTTGTTTACCTAGATTATTGTGAACTTCCTTTTAAGATTATTGTGTATTTCATTTTAGAATTCTAAGCAGAATTTGTTGCTTCTACAGTTGTTTTCATGTCTGCTGAAAATTACTGACACATTTGTGAGCAAGTTGTTTCAGACTATTTAAACGTTCAGCTGTTTGTTAAGCTTGTGCTGTTGTATTGCTATGCTTTTGTAAATTCTTTGGGCAGAGAGATTCAATTTAGGCTCTTTTATCGTCTTTCGGAAATTATTTTGTCGAGCTCGAAATAAATTACTGGGTAATTGTTTACTGTGAAATTAATATTAATTGATGTTAATGGCAAAATACCATTGGTACTACATGAATCACCTGTTGCAAAGGTTTCGAACTATTTCTCTGGTATTTGGTGGTTTTGCTAGATTGTTGTATTGATCTGCTACGGAACTGACTTGTAATTTAATGGTGAAACAATTCTCTTTCTGGAAAGTGTAACTCCCTTAAAATTTACTTAAATTTACTGTATGTGTGGCAAGCAAATGTTTAAAGCTTGTTTAAATGAAATAAAATCTATTTGGCTAGGGGCAAAGACTTCTCACAGCCCAACTCTGTCCTACCATTCCCTCTAACGGCATCGTTACGTTTATTTATTTCCACTTGTGAAGTGGTATGCCTGCATCGTCCCTCCACAGTTTCCAATTTTATATAGTATGTAATCGATATATTCATTGTACGCTTTCCTACTGGTTACGATCTTTGTTAGCCAGTACTGTTTGTACGGTTTATGACACCATCTGCTGGCAAAAAATTCTTTTCTTTATCACTACGTTTCTAGTTGGATGGCCAGTTTGGCACCTGGGTCCACATATATGAGAGCTTTATTTTCAGTATTTCACTGTATGTGCCCACCCGTGTAGTTTGTTGTTGCTTTTCAGGGCGACTATTGATGAAACTTACGTCCACATGGATACGCTTTTTCCTGAGGCATCTTTTTGTATTACTGTGTTCTCCACAGCTATGTTTGATGATGATATATCGAAACGTCTCAATAAATTGATCTGCGGCCAACTCTGAATGGTCGCCTACCTCACAGATGGAAGCATTTCTCTGTTGTGGCTATACTCCTGTAGTCGAAGAAAAACTACTGCTTGTTTTGTAAGTATGTCTGGTTTCATTCTTTTAATGTGTCCATAGAATCTTAAACTGCGTTTTCTAATGTCTCTCTATATATTTGTGTATTGCTTGCTTTCCTGATTGCTTCTGTGTCAGTATTATTAGGTTAAAAGTCTCATAGGACCTTTTCGTTATTGTTTTCAGTGTCTGTTCAGAATTGCTGTTTCTGGTTAAAAGAGAAATTCTGGTTTCAATATTATTTCACAATTTATTAGTTCTGTGTGCCTGGAAGTAAATTTATCGTTACAGATATTTTGAGTAATTCGGTATATAGTTTCCATCTTTTGACATCCAAATTCTTTTTTTCGATTAGCTTTTCCTGAATGATTTCACCAAGATGTTTAAATTGTGGAATTGCTTTAATTTTGCTGTATTTCGTCTACATGAATTTTGGTTCTTGTTTGTTGCAGGTCATGTGCTCTGTCTTACCAAAATCGATCGACTTTTTCTGCAATTTCTTTCAAGAGGTCAGTCTGATTTTTGACTGATGAAATGTCGGGAGTTAACATTGCTAAACTGTCTGAAAATACTATGCAAGCTATAGATAACTTCCCTCTGCCTAAAGTGATTGGTTGGACAGTTTTGAGTGCCGATTTTTATTTGCGCCATCCTTGTATCACTTTTTCAACAATTTTTTTTTGTCGTCAGTCTACTGACTGGTTTGATGCGGCCCGCCACGGATTCCTTTCCTGTGCTAACCTCTTCATCTCAGAGTAGCACTTGCAACCTACGTCCTCTGTTATTTGCTTGACGTATTCCAATCTCTGTCTTCCTCTACAGTTTTTGCCCTCTACAGCTCCCTCTAGTACCATGGAAGTCATTCCCTCATGTCTTAGCAGATGTCCTATCATCCTGTCCCTTCTCCTTATCAGTGTTTTCCACATATTCCTTTCCTCTGCGATTCTGCGTAGAACCTCCTCATTCCTTACCTTATCAGTCCACCTAATTTTCAACATTCGTCTATAGCACCAAATCTCAAATGCTTCGATTCTCTTCTGTTCCGGTTTTCCCACAGTCCATGTTTCACTAGCATACAATGCTGTACTCCAGACGCACATCCTCAAAAATTTCTTCCTCAAATTAAGGCCGGTATTTGATATTAGTAGACTTCCCTTGGCCAGAAATGCCTTTTTTGCCATAGCGAGTCTGCTTTTGATGTCCTCCTTGCTCCGTCCGTCATTGGTTATTTTACTGCCTAGGTAGCAGAATTCCTTAACTTCATTGACTTCGTGACCATCAATCCTGATGTTAAGTTTCTCGCTGTTCTTATTTCTACTACTTCTCATTACCGTCGTCTTTCTCCGATTTACTCTCAAACCATACTGTGTACTCATTAGACTGTTCATTCCGTTCAGCAGATCATTTAATTCTTCTTCACTTTCACTCAGGATAGCAATGTCATCAGCGAATCGTATCATTGATATCCTTTGACCTTGTATTTTAATTCCACTCCTGAAACTTTCTTTTATTTCCATCATTGCTTCCTCGATGTACAGATTGAAGAGTAGGGGCGAAAGACTACAGCCTTGTCGTACACCCTTCTTAATACGAGCACTTCGTTCTTGATCGTCCACTCTTATTATTCCCTCTTGGTTGTTGTACATATTGTATATGACCCGTTTCTCCCTATAGCTTACCCCTACTTTTTTCAGAATCTCGAACAGCTTGCACCATTTTATATTGTCGAACGCTTTTTCCAGGTCGACAAATCCTATGAAAGTGTCTTAATTTTTCTTTAGCCTTGCTTCCATTATTAGCCGTAACGTCAGAATTGCCTCTCTCGTCCCTTTACTTTTCCTAAAGCCAAACTGATCGTCACCTAGCGCATTCTCAATTTTCTTTTCCATTCTTCTGTATATTATTCTTGTAAGCAGCTTCGATGCATGATCTGTTAAGCTGATTGTGCGATAATTCTTGCACTTGTCAGCTCATGCCGTATTCGGAATTGTGTGGGTGATGCTGTTCCGAAAGTCAGATGGTATATCGCCAGAATCATATATTCCACACACCAACGTGAATAGTCGTTTTGTTGCCACTTCCCCCAATGATTTTAGAAATTCTGATGGAATGTTATCTATTCCTTCTGCCTTATTTGACCGTAAGTCCTCCAAAGCTCTTTTAAATTCCGATTCTAATACTGGATCCCCTATCTCTTCTAAATCGACTCCTGTTTCTTCTTCTATCACATCAGACAAATCTTCACCCTCATAGAGGCTTTCAATGTATTCTTTCCACCTATCTGCTCTCTCCTCTGCATTTAACAGTGGAATTCCCGTTGCACTCTTAATGTTACCACCGTTGCTTTTAATGTCACCAAAGGTTGTTTTGACTTTCCTGTATGCTGAGTCTGTCCTTCCGACAATCATATCTTTTTCCATGTCTTCACATTTTTCCTGCAGCCATTTCGTCTTAGCTTCCCTGCACTTCCTATTTAGTTCATTCCTCAGCGACTTGTATTTCTGTATTCTGGAACGTGTTTGTACTTCCTCCTTCTGTTACCCATGGTTTCTTCGCAGCTACCTTCTTTGTACCTATGTTTTCCTTCCCAACTTCTGTGATGGCCCTTTTTAGAGTTGTCCATTCCTCTTCAACTGTACTGCCTACTGCGCTATTCCTTATTGCTGTATCTATAGCGTTAGAGAACTTCAAACGTATCTCGTCATTCCTTAGTACTTCTGTATCCCACTTCTTTGCGTATTGACTCTTCCTGACTAATGTCTTGAACTTCAGCCTACTCTTCATCACTACTATATTGTGATCTGAGTCTATATCTGCTCCTGGGTACGCCTTACAATCCAGTATCTGATTTCGGAATCTCTGTCTGCCCATGATGTAATTAATTGAAATATTCCCGTATCTCCCGGCCTTTTCCAAGTATACCCCCTTCTCTTGTGATTCTTGAACAGGGTATTCGCTATTACTAGCTGAAACTTGTTACAGAACTCATTAGTCTTTCTCCTCTTTCATTCCTTGTCCCAAGCCCATATTCTCCTGTAACCTTTTCTTCTACTCCTTCCCCTACAACTGCATTCCAGTCGCCCATGACTATTAGATTTTCGTCCCCCTTTACATACTGCATTACCCTTTCAATATCCTCATACACTTTCTCTATATGTTCATCTTCAGCTTGCGACGTCGGCATATATACCTGAACTATCGTTGTCGGTGTTGGTCTGCTGTCGATTCTGATTAGAACAACCCGGTCACTGAACTGTTCACAGTAACACACCCTCTGCCCTACCTTCCTATTCATAACGAATCCTACACCTGTTATACCATTTTCTGCTGCTGTTGATATTACCCGATACTCATCTGACCAGAAATCCTTTTCTTCCTTCCACTTCCACTTCACTGACCCCTACTATATCTAGATTGAGCCTTTGCATTTCCCTTTTCAGATTTTCTAGTTTCCCTACCACGTTCAAGCTTCTGACATTCCACGCCCCGACTCGTAGAACTTTATCCTTTCGTTGATTATTCAATCTTTTTCTCATGGTAACCTCCCCCTTGGCAGTCCCCTCCCGGAGATCCGAATGGGGGACTATTCCGGAATATTTTGCCAATGGAGAGATCATCATGACACTTCTTCAATTACAGGCCACATGTCCTGTGGATACACGTTACGTGTCTTTAATGCAGTGGTTTCCATTGCCTTCTGCATCCTCATGTCGTTGATCATTGCTGATTCTTCCGCCTTTAGGGGCAATTTCCCACCCCTAGGACAAGAGAGTGCCCTGAACCTCTATCCGCTCCTCCGCCCTCTTTGACAAGGCCATTGGCAGAATGAGGCTGACTTCTTGTGGCGGAAGTCTTCGGCCGCCAACGATACAAGTGGAAAATAATAGAGACAGCCGATCTGCTTGTTCTCCCATTTTCATTTCCAAAGAATCTGTCATTTCCCCACAAATTTAACCTTGGACTTTGCATCTGTCAGCGTCTGTTTTATGATTCCATTCTCACCCAACCTTGTTCTTTTAAAATTTGGAAGAGTGACTCTCAATTAACTAAGCCATAGGCTTCTTTGAAATCAACAAACGTATACACGAAATTTTTGCTACAAATTCTCTGATATCTTATTAGGATTAGGTTTAGCTTCAAACTTTTCTCTGGACTCGAACGGCCGGGTCGGAATTTTGCATGATAATTTCCAATTTCTGGTTGAAGTTATTTTGTTGTTATTGTTAATATTACTAGTAGAAATGGTAAGACAGAAAGCACTGACAGCCTGAAGTCTTCAAATTAGTGGCAGTTCAGATGTATGGGGTCCAGCAATCAATTCTTACGAACAGTTAGCCTAAGTATATTGCACAGATTTTAACGTAGTTGATATTAAATGGGATGCAGGGTGTGGCTGGAGCGAGTGTGGCTAGGGAGTAAATTTTGTAACAAGTTTTTATCCTCAATGTAGGTCATTGCTTTATCTTCTCAGATGTAGTTTTAGCTAGTGCTCATGGTGCACAGAAAATTATGTCAGTATTCTATAGAAAATGATTTCTAGAAATAAGCAGTATCAATTGTCCAGCTGACTCATTAGTTTGTGATCTAATAAAACAACAAGAAAAACTAAATAATTAATCTTTCGTTGTTTTAAAGATGTTAGTTTTCAAAAAAAATCTTTTTAATCCTAAAGTTTACTTCCGTGCTAATGTTTATTATGGTGGGGAAGGGAAACGGTTTCAGAAAGGTGGGCACCGCTGCTCTGCGCGGTCTAAATCTTCGGTACGGTGTCTCCAGAAACAGCTCAGCAACCTTGATAATGGACGCAGCCACGATACGAGCACCAGCAATCGTCTCACTTTTGGATTCTCTTAGCTCCGACATAACGCACTCACAGCTACACAGTTCTCACTACGAGTGACGCTTGCGACGTATTTTGCAGAGGTTCCGTTCGTAGTCAAATACAACAGCGCAATTTGCAGGCTTCGCTCACATGTGCATTACGTTCAGCCATAATTTAAAACTAAAAGAATGGTGGCGAAGAGAAAAGAAAGACGAATACTATCTTTATTGTGAAACATATATATGTCCTTAGGGCAGAACACTAGATGCGATGAAAGTAATTTAACGGGCTTATTCATGCATACAACATTTTTATTGACTGCAGTTAAGATACATTCACGATCACTCTGGAATATCACACCACTGTGACTTGACTAGACGCCAGATGCGGCTCTAATCCACGACCGCAGGGAGGCGACGCTGGAGTAGACGCCCGGGTAGGTGGCGTTGGCACAGCCGAAGCCCCAGGAGACGATGCCGTGCTGCGTGTTGCCGGCCACCAGGGGCCCTCCGCTGTCCCCCTGGCAGGCGTCCTTGCCGCCCTCCGGCTCACCGGCGCAGACCATGCGCTCCGTGATGAGTCCGCCGTAGCTGGCGTTGCAGGCAGACCGCGCGATGATGGACGTCGTGACCGCCTGCAGCTGCTCTGAATATTCCCCTTCAGGCTGTAGGCTGCCCCAGCCTGTGACGGTCACCACGGCGCCGGCTTCGGGTTCGGTGCTACTGAGGTCTACCACCTGTAGAGTAAGCCGGCATTTACCGACAACAACCAACGACCTGTGTACGTGTTCCACCATATCCCAAATTTGAAAACACACTACATCTTCATCTACATTTATACTCCGCAAGCCACCCAACAGTGTGTGGCGGAGGGCACTTTACGTGCCACTGTCATTACCTCCCTTTTCTGTTCCAGTCGGGTATGTTTCACGGGAAGAACGACTGCCGGAAAGACTCCGTGCGCGCTCGAATCTCTCTAATTTTACATTCGTGATCTCCTCGGGAAGTATAAGTAGGGGGAAGCAATATATTCGATACCTCATCCAGAAACGCACCCTCTTGAAAACTGGACAGCAAGCTACACCGCGATGCAGAGCGCCTATCTTTCAGAGTCTGCCACTTGAGTTTGCTAAACATCTCCGTAACGCTATCACGCTTACCAAATAACCCTGTGACGAAACGCGCCGCTCTTCTTTGGACCTTCTCTGTCTCCTCTGTCAAACCGATCTGGTACGAATCCCACACTGATGAGAAATACTGAACTATAGGTCGAAGGAGCGTTTTGTAAGCCACCTCCTTTGTTGATGGACTGCATTTTCTAAGGACTCTCCCAATGAATCTCAACCTGGCACCCGCCTTACCAACAATTAATTTTATACGATTATTCCACTTCAAATCGTTCCGCACGCACACAGAAGTAACTGCTACCAGTGTTTGTTCCACCATCATATAATCATACAATAGAGGATACTTCTTTCTATATATTCGTAATACATTACATTTGTCTATGTTAAGGGTCAGTTGCCACTCCCTGCACCAAGTGCCTATCCGCTGCAGATCTTCCTGGATTTCACTGCAACCCTTCTTGAAAACTGGGTCTGCCTGTGCTCTTTTCCAATCATTTGGAACCTTCCGTTCCTCTAGTGACTTGCGGTACACGGCTGTTAGAAAGGGGGCAAGTTCTTTCGCGTACTCTGTAGAATCGAATTGGTATCCCGTCAGGTCCAGTGGACTTTCCTCTGTTGAGTGATTTCAGTTGCTTTTCTATTCCTTGGATACTTACTTCGACGTCAGCCATTTTTTCTTTCGTGCGGTGATTTAGAGAAGGAACTGCAGTGCGGTCTTCCTCTGTGAAACAGCTTTGCAAAAAGGTATTTAGTATTTCAGCTTTACGCGTGTCATCCTCTGTTTCAATGCCATCATCATCCTCCAGTGTCTGGATATGCTGTTTCGATCCTCTTACTGATTTAACGTAAGACCAGAACTTCCTAGGATTTTCTGTCAAGCCGGTACATAGAATTTTACTTTCGAATTCGCTGAACGCTTCACGCATAGCCCTCCTTACGTTAACTTTGAAGTCTGTAGCTTATGTTTGTCTGAGAGGTTTTGGCTGCGTTTAAACTTGGAGTGAAGCTCTCTTTGCTTTCGCAGTAGTTTCCTAACTTTGTTGCTGAACCGCGGTGGGTTTTTCCCGTCCCTCACAGTTTTACTCGGCACGTACCTGTCTAAAACGCATTTTACGATTGCCTTCAACTTTTTCCATAAACACTCAACATTGTCTGTGTCGGAACAGAAATTTTCGTTTTGATCTGTTAGGTATTCTGAAATCTGCCTCCTGTTACTCTTGCTAAACAGATAAACCTTCCTCCCTTTTTTTTATAATCCTATTTACTTCCATATTCAGGGATGCTGCAACGGCCTTATGATCACTGATTCCCTGTTCTGCGCTTACAGAGTCGAATAGTTCGGGTCTGTTTGTTATCAGTGGGTCCAAGATGTTATCTCCACGAGTTGGTTATGCAGTACCGGGTAATTTCTTAGCACTATTTAGGTATCTCAAGACTTGCTTGTATAGCGTAAGGCACAGCGCACTAGATTGTGAGACATAGAGGTGAGCCAAACTCAGATCGAATCCGGATTAAAGACGGTGGCCTGGCCATCATGAGTGTGGTTTTCAGACGATTTCCCGCGCTCGTTTGGGTAAGTTATGTTATATTACGTGATTTGGGTGGGTACCAAATCATTGTTAGTAAATTGTTTATTTCATTTACGTGTGTATGAAATTGCACTGCAATATCAAATAAGTCGACAGCGTGTATTGCACGTAGCTGGTAACACTGTCATTACGCGCTTACGTTGAGTATGAAACGATGTTCCGTTGAGAAAAATATTTATTTTGCGGTGTACAGGTGGTCACTAACTTATTTTTAATAAATTGTTTAGTTCAGCGAATGTATTTCATATGACATAATTTAGGACAGGGTAGGTGGAGGCACTTGTCCGACAGGATGCATTTTACCTCTAAGAAGCACACAGCCACGTACAGGAAAAGAGAGGTCACATCTTCCTTCTAACATTTACATATTTAACACAGTAGTTGTTTTTTGCAGCTTGTAAGACCTCTTTATTTTTGTAGAATAAACTACTGATTTCTCTGTTCCAGTTAGTGTAAATACGGGAGGATATACAAACATGAAATACTTTTTCTAAGCCCTTTTTGATACGCTAGATTCTAGCTTATATCGTATTTCCATATAAAACATTCGTAGGTGAGCCTGCATGAAAGTCGTAAGTTAGTTCAAGGGAAAATAAAGCTTTATTCCCGTAGCGAGGCTTACCTTACGGTATACAACTACGCAGCCTGGTCCGAGACACCTGCTTCGCAATGTTACACTTCAGATGCCGTTTCCGGCCATCGTGCTCCCATGTTCTAGTATATTTTGTCGAATTTTTTTACGTCAAGCTTTAATGTCAACATTAACAAACGCTATATCACTGTAGTTGTCTTCTCACGAGCTACCGAATACAATTATAAAAAGTATACGGTTCCCTTTTTTAAAAAAAGTACTTGCTTTAATGTCTCCGTTGGTACCACCACTAAGCACAGTACTCAAACGAGAAATAAAAATAAAAAATATTCCCTTCGACACTCTAACTTTAGCCGAAAACCGCTCATCGATAACTGTAACCGTTCACGTAATAAAACGAGAGTTACGTCTTACGTGACTCGCCCGATGTATATTTGTGTGTGTGTGTGTGTGTGTGTGTGTGTGTGTGTGTGTGTGTGTGTGTGTCTGTTGTTCCTACTGATGTATTTCAGTGCCCAGTAGCAGTTAATGCTCTTATTTCTTTGATCAATGTTCATATATTGCTGCGGGATCAAAAATTGTCTGTTCTTACACACATATCCGAAAAAGTAGATACCACATATCGCTAACTAGGACGAGACAGCCCAACGATCCCTTCAGTGCAGATGCCCAAACACACTCGAAGTGTTAAGAGAATCAGCCAAATCCTGCGGTTAATGAGGTTAATGGGCAAGGGCATTACGTCAGTAACATAAGGATAAGTGGGAAATTTGAGTCGGTCAGGGATCGTGTCCGTATGGCCGAGATGGTCAAGGCGACTGTTCGCGAGAAACGGAAAAATCCGGGTTTGAGTCCCTGTCTGGTACAGATTCTCAACTTTGCCCGTTGATGTATTTCAGTGACCAAAAACAGCTAATGCCTTTATTGCTCTGATTAAAAAGCGTAGTGTTTTTTGAATAGACCTCTCAAAACTCAAAATTTTTAGTATGAGATGTTTTTTTGTATTTTACGCCGAATAGATTATAACCGCACTTACTTTCAGGTTTTTGCATGTTAAACAATGCTTTAGGGAAGAAATAAAATGTTTCAATAGAATGGGCTTGCTTAAAAATTGCTTTTTATGTCGTGTTCCAAAAAAAAAAAATTACAAATTCCAGTATTTAAAAAGTCCTGATTCTTAATTGGGAATTTTTGACAAAGATAAAACATTTTTCTACATTACTTATTTGTACACTTATTCGCCTGTAGATATGCTTCTTTTCTCTGGTCGATGGATCATAAGAGGGATTTCGTTATTTGTTGTGGAGAGTAACCAACCGTGTGCTATAAAGAGAGATGAACTGAAAGACCAAATTCTAAGACTATACTGGTCGCTGACAGCTGTGGCAATGCTTTTGGGTACGTAAAACACAGGAAAAGGTGCAAAAATGTTCACATAACTATGCAGGATGGATTAATCTTACAGTGAACTTATATATTAAAATACGCAAAAGGGCAACTAATAGTAGGTATATACCAGAAAGAAGGCGAAGAAATCAACTAGACAATATCGTGGTTCCACAAAATTTCAGCCAACAGCTACTGGGAAATTATTAATACTCAGTTAAAGATGCATACTTCGATTATAACCTTGTAACGACGAACAACTGGGTGATATGCAAGAGAACATATATCAAGAACGAATATACAAAACAGCAGAGCAGAGACAAATTAAGAACAAGCGAGATGAATTGGAAATTTTCTAGGCAGAACCAGCAGACTAAACAAAGTATGTAAGTAGTTTAATAGCAAAGAAATTTACTATAAAAATATATTACGAAAAAGGAAGGATTAAAGCTCGAATGTATGAAGAAGCTATGTATACCACAAAATATTGCAGCCGTTCGATTAATCCACTTAGTACCATAAAAATTAAGTAAAGATTATATATATAAAAGAATAAAACATAGTAATCAGTAACTGGCGATGCATAGAAGAAAAACTTATATCCGAGTAAGTGAAAATTCAAGATATTACCAAATTTTTTGCAATTTAGTTTAAAAAGAATAGGAAGTTACTGTGGAAGACACTGGTGGAGAGAGTATTTTTTTTAAAAAAGGTCAATAGAGAACAGGAAGTTTCAGGAAGAACTTATTGACTTTGAGGGTGTACAGAAGCTTTTATCAGTGATAGAAACCATCCTGGATGAAGAACGCAGTGAACAATACAGAAAGCTGATGATCCGTCAATGGAATCCATATAAAATAGAAATCGTTCTTAAAAACATACAAACCGGTGAAACGTTATATCTTTGACTCTGATGCCATGCTGAAGTTAGTAAAAATAAACGGAAACCGAAAAAAGAAATATCTGGGTTTCAAATATCTTCGTTGAAATTTAGAGTATCGTAAAATTCCACAGATGTAGGAAGTGTGAAACACAAGCAACGTTCTCAAGAAAGCATAGTAAGCTATTTGCAGCAATTACATGAGAACCATATCTTTCAATTCTGTCATTAAAATTTATACATCATACTGCAACTTAAAAGTAAATATACTTCTAGATCTCCATTATGAAATTGGAGAACGTCAAATAAGAGATGGGCGATCGTTACACTGCAGTTTTCACAGTTAAGCAGATATTAGAAAAGCACAGAGAAAATAGCTTGCCTGAGCAAATGTTACATTTTGATTACCAGAAACCATATGACTTAGTCAGAGAATCAAAATTCCAGAGCTTATTAGAGAAATATAATTACCAAATAATTTCATCATTTATTTCAAATCCCAGTACCCACAAAAGAATTAGTGTTCACAGTCAGTATCAATCTCCTGCAGTAAATCAGGGTCACACGATACCATCTTCACATCTGACTTATACGTAGTAGAATTCTACAGGAATGAAAACACAGGAATTATACTTACTACGTTCATCTTTTTCGCAGACTATCATGTGCTAATAAAGAATGTAGAAGACAATCTGCAAAGGAATAATCAATAGCTGGGTATTTTTCTAGGCGTTATAAAATGAAAATATTCACCAACAAATCAGAAACACTGCTTCCTCGAGAAAAAATATTCAAAAAAGCTTAAAACATTCAGAAGGTAATAGCGACAAATAGAGCTAACTTGGTGGGTGCGTCAACAAACACTTTGGGAAACGTACAAAAACTGCCTTCGAGTTAGAAAACGTAAGACAATCTTACGCTGTTTTGTTGTGGCGAAGCCTAGACATTAACGCAGCGGAGAAGAATAGAAGCACTGGAGATGAGTTTTTTATGGTACATTATCTAGATTAAAAATAACACCAGCGGTATTCCATCGGAACTGTAAACTACATGTTGTAGAAAACATAGAGATTTACCATCTGATCAACTACATTTGCGTCGCTGGATTTGCATGAGACTGGACATGCATACTCTCCAACATCGTAACACTATGCTAGGGGCGCCGTTTTCAGGCTTTGTGGTCAAGAGCCCCACATGCTACCGAAGATCTTCCCTTTCTGAGTTCCATCTTCACTTTCGTATTCTCACAATGCAGCTTGTACGTCATAAAGCGATGCAGAGTGACTCCCAGATATTTTGGATGGTGCTTATTTACTAACTGTAAGAAAATTAATGTTCAAGTGTGTGTGAATTCCTAAGGGAGCAAACTGCTGAGGTCATCGGTCTCTAGACTTACACACTACTTAAACTAACTTAAACTATCGTATGCTAAGAATAACAAACGCACCCATGCCCGAGAGAGGACTCAAACCTCCCGCGGGAGGGGCCGCGCAATCCGTGACATGGCGCCTGAAAGCGCGCGGCCACTCCACGCGGTTACTAATTGTATCCTTCGCTATGTGGTAAGCACACGATCCGCTTGAGTGTGCTTAAGATGAAACGCACACAAAACAGAAAAGAGGTGGAGCTACGATGTGCAAGAGACGAGAGGTGAAAGACAAAATGGCTCTGAGCACTATGCGACTTAACTTCTGAGGTCATCAGTCGTCTAGAACCTAACTAACTTAAGGACATCACACACATCCATGCCCGAGGCAGGATTCGAACCTGCGACCGTAGCTGTCGCTCGGTTCCAGACTGTAGCGCCTAGAACCGCACGGCCACTCCGGCCGGCGCTGAAAGACAAATACAGTGCAGCAACAGGTGGATGACAACCATGGCACGAGCAAGAACAGTAGAGATTGTGGTGTTCGGTGAGGTTCTTACTGATCAGAATATATTGCATAGTTTCGAGTTAAATTGTCTCAAAATACACTCCTGGAAATGGAAAAAAGAACACCGGTGTGTCAGACCCACCATACTTGCTCCGGACACTGCGAGAGGGCTGTACAAGCAATGATCACACGCACGGCACAGCGGACACACCAGGAACCGCGGTGTTGGCCGTCGAATGGCGCTAGCTGCACAGCATTTGTGCACCGCCGCCGTCAGTGTCAGCCAGTTTGCTGTGGCATACGGAGCTCCATCGCAGTCTTTTAACACTGGTAGCATGCCGCGACAGCGTGGACGTGAACCGTATGTGCAGTTGACGGACTTTGAGCGAGGGCGTATAGTGGGCATGCGGGAGGCCCGGTGGACGTACCGCCGAATTGCTCAACACGTGGGGCGTGAGGTCTCCACAGCACATCGATGTTGTCGCCAGTGGTCGGCGGAAGGTGCACGTGCCCGTCGACCTGGGACCGGACCGCAGCGACGCACGGATGCACGCCAAGACCGTAGGATCCTACGCAGTGCCGTAGGGGACCGCACCGCCACTTCCCAGCAAATTAGGGACACTGTTGCTCCTGGGGTATCGGCGAGGACCATTCGCAACCGTCTCCATGAAGCTGGGCTACGGTCCCGCACACCGTTAGGCCGTCTTCCGCTCACGCCCCAACATCGTGCAGCCCGCCTCCAGTGGTGTCGCGACAGGCCTGAATGGAGGGACGAATGGAGACGTGTCGTCTTCAGCGATGAGAGTCGCTTCTGCCTTGGTGCCAATGATGGTCGTATGCGTGTTTGGCGCCGTGCAGGTGAGCGCCACAATCAGGACTGCATACGACCGAGGCACACAGGGCCAACACCCGGCATCATGGTGTGGGGAGCGATGTCCTACACTGGCCGTACACCACTGGTGATCGTCGAGGGGACACTGAATAGTGCACGGTACATCCAAACCGTCATCGAACCCATCGTTCTACCATTCCTAGACCGGCAAGGGATCTTGCTGTTCCAACAGGACAATGCACGTCCGCATGTATCCCGTGCCACCCAACGTGCTCTAGAAGGTGTAAGTCAACTACCCTGGCCAGCAAGATCTCCGGATCTGTCCCCCATTGAGCATGTTTGGGACTGGATGAAGCGTCGTCTCACGCGGTCTGCACGTCCAGCACGACCGCTGGTCCAACTGAGGCGCCAGGTGGAAATGGTATGGCAAGCCGTTCCACAGGACTACATCCAGCATCTCTACGATCGTCTCCATGGGAGAATAGCAGCCTGCATTGCTACGAAAGGTGGATATACACTGTACTAGTGCCGACATTGTGCATGCTCTGTTGCCTGTGTCTATGTGCCTGTGGTTCTGTCAGTGTGATCATGTGATGTATCTGACCCCAGGAATGTGTCAATAAAGTTTCCCCTTCCTGGGACAATGAATTCACGGTGTTCTTATTTCAATTTCCAGGAGTGTATTAGAGTTACGGAACTATTTTCTGTCAGAGACACAATCACTGTAGCTTACTCTCAATAACACGCCCATACGAAAAATAGTTACACAAATCAAATACACAAACTTTAATTTTTGTCTGAGACAACGAGTGACATCGTTCCAGAAATAAAATTGTTCCAATCCCCCAGTTACTAGCAAAGTTTTGTGAAGGTTTCCCTTGATTATAATGTTAATGCTGTAATTGTAAATCCGCACCCAAATATTCCCAACCATGGCTGCCTCTGTCCCACTACCACCTCGCCAGACGTTTGGCTGAAAAGGCCTCAGAAAGACTGACAACTCGAGCAGCCCACTGTACCTACATGGACCGAGAATGTAAAATATAAAAGTAATTCAAATGTGTGTGAATTCCTAACGGAGCAAAATGCTGAGGTCATCGGTAACTAGACTTACACGCTACTTAAACTAACTTATACTAAGAACAAAACACACACACACACACCCATGCCCGAGGGAGGACTCGAACCTCCGGCAGGAGTGGCCGCACGATCAGTGACATGACGCCTCTAACCGCGCGGACACTCTGCGCGGCATAAAAATAATTACTCAAAGAAAGTTAACTGAACGTGGTTCTGCAAAATGTGTCGCAAAAAATAGTGTCCAAAAGGGTGAGTCAACGGATTTTAACTAACCAGACCCTCTTGTCTTTATCCTACAACTGCAGTCAGTTTTAAATACTTTTTTAAGTTATTATGACTGGAAACTATGATACTAAAAGGCAAAAACTGTGTCACTGATTGCAAAGCTACACTTTTAATATAATTAAACAGTTCAAGCACAGCCGGCCGATGTGGCCAAGCGGTTCTAGGCGCTTCAGTCTGGAACCGCGCGACCGCTACGGTCGCAGGTTCGAATGCTGCCTCGGGCATGGATGTGTGTGATGTCCTTAGCTTAGTTAGGTTTAAGTAGTTCTAAGTCTAGGGGACCGATGACCTCAGATGTTAAGTCCCATAGTGCATGGAGCCATTTGAACCATTTTGAGTTCAAACAGAGCTGTAAGAAAATTTAAAAATTAAGTGTCTTCTGGAGTGTGGTTCTTTTACGTGCACAGTCTGAACATTACCTGAACGTCCGCACCTACGGTGAAGGATCCTACAATCAAGAGGACACCCACGTCGTAGTCCATTGTAGTAAAGGTGAACACGTCGTGGTAACTTGCATTAGCGACGCTGTAAACAACGCCGCCGCTCTCGCGTGTTGACGTACCAGCTCGCACCGACAGGTAACTTTCAGCAACGCCGATGAGGCAGTGCGCCGCAGTCAGCACCCACGAAGGACTGATGACGGAGCCGCCGCAGTAGTGGAGGCCGCCGTTCTGTACTGAGACCTGCCACGGGCACTGCGAGATGTCCACCGGCTCACCACCCACTATGCGACCGTCGAGGCGGCGCATCAGCGGCTGAGAGGCCGTGTATGGTGCGGCGCTGCAGGCTGCGACCAATAGGAACAGCACTGGGGCTGGCTTCATCCTTCCGTCTCTAGCGCTCGACTACGGAGTCTCCGCCTCAGCGGCCTATCTTATCGTTTCCTCTCTACTGAATAATGAATGACCTTGACTCAGTCAGATAAATGGAGCTGCTCGGTTATCTCTGCTGATCTAACCATTTTTAGATGTCTATGAAACGTCGTGATTCTACGAGAAGCTATTTACATGAGTTTACCGTGCTGCCCTTTATCTTTATCGAAGACAACGAAGATGACGTTGTCTTGTGATTTGTGGGATAAATGGAAAATGAGCTTGCTTTCATTTGTTGGAACCATATAATTTCTTGAATATCGAGAGTTTATTGACAATCTTGTACTCCAGAGTTTGTCTATCTTATGACTGTGTGGTGTTTTCATTAAATTTTCACTTTTTTTCCTAGATATAGCTTTGCAAAATCGAGTCAGAATGTAAATCCTTTGCAGTAATGTATCGTTGCTGAGTTTCTGATGAAAGGCCGTCATCAAATAATTGGACATTGTCTCTCAAACTCCTGATTGTTCTTGAAGGAAAACAACTTTTCAGTCAACATCGCATTTGTGAAATCTGTATTTACGATGACTGATTTAGGCGAATTTAGCATAATCTGATCTGTGAATAGCGTACGCAAGTGTAAAATTATTAATCATGAAAAATAACGTACAGTGTTCCAAACATAACACATGCACCTATAGTATTAGAACCACACACTTACTCCATACCTTTTTAGTTGTATAGTTGCTGCAAGATTGCCGGCCGCTGTGGCCGAGTGGTTCTAGGCACTTCAGTTCGGAACCGCGCTGCTCAAAAATGGTTCAAATGGCTCTGAGCACTATGGGACTTAATATCTGCGGTCATCAGTCCCCTAGAACTTAGAACTACTTAAACCTAACTAACCTAAGGACGTCACACACATCCATGCCCGAGGCAGGATTCGAACCTGCGACCGGAGCGGTCACGCGGTTCCAGACTGAAGCGCCTAGACCGCACGGCCACACCGGCCGGCACCGCGCTGTTGCTACGGTCGTAGGTTCGAATCCTGCCTCGGGCATGGCTGTGTGTGATGCCCTTAGGTTAGTTAGGTTTAAATAGTTCTAAGTTCTAGGGGACTGATGACCTCAGAAGTTAAGTCCCATAGTGTTCAGAGCCATTTGAACCATAACTATGATTTCTGAAACCGGTCTTCGTATATAAAGGTTTTACATATGCGATCTTGGCTGCGAAGTTGTCTTATTCTAGCTGAATAATCACATATCGTCCCTTTCTACTCATTTTGAGAGGCATCTCTAATTTTGTATTTATTGTCTTATAGTGGATACCTGTATTCGCTGTGATCACGTATCAGTCGCGCATTTTACGTTGCATTCGGCCTCAATGTTAATAACGCTGGTAATTGTTGATTTTAGTGAGTTGTTTGTTCTCGCGGGATTTCCCAAGGAAGGCGAACAGTCCTCAAGTGGTCAGTGTGTCATATAAGAAAAAGTACTATCCTCTTCCAATACAATAACGTTCTAGGTCAGTACACTTTCTCCTTTCATCTAATGAGATTAGATTAGATTAGATTATTTTTTCGTTCCATAGATCCGTGCTGAGGAGATCCTCGTGGATGTGGAACATGTCATTTTTTTAAAAGCTGAAATAACAATATTAGTAGTATGAATATATAAATACATCATTTGTTTCTATTAAAAAATTCGTCAATGTAGTAGAAGGAGTTGGCCACTAGTAAGTCTTTCAGGCTCCTTTTAAACTGACCTTTATTTGTAACTAAATTTTTTTATGTTTGCTGGCAAATTATTGAAGATGAGTGTTCCTGAGTAGTGGACCCCTTTTTGAACTAAAGTAAGTGCTTTTAAGTCTTTGTGCAGATCGTTTTTGTTCCTGGTATTGTATGTATGAACTGAGCTGTTTGTTGTAAAAAGAGATATATTATTTAGGACAAATTTCATTAAGGAGTAAATATACTGAGAGGCAGTAGTTAGTATACCCAGTTCTTTGAAGAGGTTTCTACAGGACGTCCGTGAATTTACTCCACAAATAATACGTATTACACGCTTTTGGACTCTGAAAACTTTTGTTTGACTTGAAGAGTTACTCCAAAATATTATATCATATGACATTATGGAAAGAAAGTTGGCAAACTATGCAAGATTTTTCATTTTTATGTCGCCTATGTCTGCTAACACTCAGTGGGGAAGCAGCGTACTCACGCCTTATAAAATTCTCATCAGTCTTTCCATTGTGTGCCAGCCTAGTCCGCTGTAACTAGCTCTGACGTCATAAATGTTGCGCAATACTTTAAAAATCAAGTAAATAACCTGAAACGTTTCTAGCATGTCAGGAGTAGTACTAAATCAATATGTGTTGAATATCAGTTCAATAACTCTAACCATTTTCGAAATTTTGATGTTTTTCTGTAAAAATCATTGGCGCAACAGAAAAGAGCTAGAAACTTAAAAATTTATATTTAGATTCCTTTTGCATAATAATTGAGTAGAAACAGTATTCTGGATCTCAAAAATTAAAATTTTAGTTGAAATTCATGATTTTCTGGTTTTTGTCTTAAAAAGCAAAGGAAGCAATGATTTATTCGATAACTCAAAGTGGTGCATTACTAGCCCAGCGGCTAGTCGGGAGAGCCGATTTGATCAGGCGTTCCCTTAGCTGTCCGCACCGCGGCTTTATATATAAGAACGCTGCACGGGAGAGAAAGGCCCCAGTTCTCTCCAGACGCTGATTAGCGCACCATCTGTGCCGGGAGTCGCGTTGCGTCGGATGCCGTAATAAGTTACTCTGGATACGCGTAACCATGAAATCGTTTTCGAGTGAAGTGTTAATTCTGGGATGACTTTAATGATCTATCTTCAGTTTGCGTATGTCGTATTTTCACGTGCCGCCGTGGGACAGACATTTTACCATTATTTAGCGTGGCGTTTGATGAACATTATCATAAAATTATGGCGAGCATTCACTTAAATATTTAATTTGAACAGTTATAGTTGCATCAGTGCATTAGACTCTGAACTGCTCTGGTAGTTGGATTGTGTGGATTCTTTTTTGGTCTGTGACTTTCAGAATATAGTGAACATTTTAGACAGAATCGTTTTTTATTATGATTCCCAGACAATCTCCTAATTCCTCAGAGCTATAAGCTGTAGCTATAAGTGTATTTCTCAGATGAAGTGGGCACTAGGAATTCTAATTACAGGCTTCACGTTTTGCTAATCACTTTCTGGTTGCCAATATTGTAGTTGGAGAGCCCGTGTTGAGAACGGCAAACAACAGCATTAAATAAATAAACAACTAACAAAATAATTCCACCAGCCACCCCACATATGTTGCTAATTGGCCGGGAAACACAAAACATTTTATATAACAATAATTCCACCCACATATGGTGCATCAGCAGGGAAATGCATCTTTTCTACATTACATTCTACATTTTAAACAATTAACAAAATAATTCCACCAGCCGCCCCACATATGTTCCTAATCAGCCGGGAAACACAATACATTTTACATAACAATTAACTCCACCTGCCGCCCCACAACTCGAATTGCAAATACAGATTTGTTAAGGCGTTTCTGCAGTTCTGTGGTGTGCTCCTCCCAGCTGAATTTAGTATCGAGTTGTAATCCCAGGAATTTAAGACTGTCAACCTCTTCTATCTGCTCTTCTTCATACTTTATGCATATGCTGGGTGGAAACCTCTTACAGGTTCCGAATTGCATATAGTGAGTCTTTTCGAAGTTTAATGTCAGTGAGTTGGCTTTAAACCATTTATTAATATCCATGAAAATGTCATTAGCAACTCTTTCTAAAACTACACTTGACATGCTATTTATTGCAATACTTGTGTCATCTGCAAACAAAACGAACTCAGCTTCTGGCAGTGTAACTGATGAGAGATCATTACTGTACACAAGAAAAAGCAATGGCCCTAAGATGGATCCTTGTGGGACACCACATGTAATTTCTTCCCATTCTGATGATGACTGATGACTTAATTGACTAGTCCCTTACACTGACACCCTTTGTTTCCTGTTAGTGAGGTATGACTTGAAACATTTTGCAGCACTGCCTGTCACACCATAGGATTCTAACTTATTTAAAAGGATGTTATGGTTCACACAATCGAATGCCTTTGACAAGTCACAGAAAATACCTGCTGCATGTAACTTGTTATTTAATGAATTAAGTACATTTTCACTGTAGGTATAAATAGCCTTCTCGATATCAGAACCCTTCAGAAATCTAAACTGTGTTCTTGATAATATGTTATACGTGGTCAGATGGTTGAGAAACTGCCTGTACATTACTTTTTCTAAAATTTTTGAGAATGCTGGCAAAAGTGAAATCGGTCTGTAGTTTGATGGTATCTCTTTATCCCCTTTCTTGAATAGAGGCTTAACATCTGCATATTTTAGCCAGTCAGGAAATGTCCCAGTTATAATTGACTGATTACACAAGTAACTTAGAATTGTACTAAACTCACAAGAACATGCCTTAATTAACTTTGTTGATATTTCATCATAACCACTAGCATTCTTTGTTTTTAAAGATTTTGTTATGGAAGTTATTTCTTTTGGTGAAGTGAGTGACATATTCATATACCTGAAGCTATTTGTAAAGGTTAGTTTCAGATATTCAAGGGCATTATTTACTGATCCTGACAATCCCATTCTATCAGAAATGGATATAAAGTACTTGTTAAATAGATTTGCCACACTATGCCCATCGGTTACTAATGTGTAATCTACCCTTAGTGCTATTTGCTCCTGCTCCTTTCTGCTTCTACCTGTCTCCTCTTTCATTATATCCCATATTGTCTTTATTTTGTTCCCTGACATTGCTATCTTCTTCTCATAGTGCATTTGCTTAGATGTCTGAATTACTTTTTATAATATTTTACGGTATTCCTAGTATTTAGCTAAATCATCAGCATTGGAGCTATTCTTGGTCGACAGATACATTTTCCTTTTTGTCTTACAGGAAATCTTTATTCCTTGTGTAATCCATGGTTTTATTATGGACTTCTGTTTAATTTGAGTAACTTTTAGAGGAAAACAGTTTTCAAACATGGTACTGACATTGTTCATGAATGTGTTATATTTTTCATTCATGTCGTGAGCCCTATAAACATCTTTCCAGTTCATATCTTTGAGCAGTTTTCTAAAACACTCAATTTTTGGTTGATTGACTATTCTCCAGTACTCAGATTTAGCAGTCTTGATAATCTGCTTAGAATTTACACCTAAAACAAGGAGCTGCATGTCATGATCTGATAGTCCATTTATAACAGGTTTTATGATATGATTTTGTTCCTTTGATTTGTCTATAAAAATGTTATTAATGGCTGTCCTTGAGGATTTAGTGATCCTAGTTGGAAAGTTTACAGTGTGAGTTGGATTGAAAGACAACATTACTAACTGCAGTAAATGTTTACTGGAAGATTGCATTAGAAAATCAGTATTAAACTCACCAGAACTCAAAATTTCTTTGTTTCTTCCCGTTAAATAACACAAAAGAGCTTCTAGATGATTTATGTATAGATTATAATTTCCAGCAGGTGCTCAGTAAATAGTTACTATTATATAGGATCTGTTATGGAACTCTACTTCTGTTGCACATGCTTCTAGATGCTGCTCTAAACAGAATTTATTAATGTCAATGTTCTTGAATTTATGGCAGTTTTCAATAAATTTACAGGTTCCAATGCTGAAACGCTCTTCTTCAATTTTCTTGTCTCGTGGGCACTTAATGTGGGTGGATGAATTCCCTTGATGAATAACTTTTTTACACTTTTCGTGTTCATGGTTTTAGTTAATCAGCGCCACATGACTTGTATTCATTGTTATTTTCCTACTTTTTTAAAAATAATAAATTAGACGAAACCATTTTTCATATCAGGAAACTCCAGCAAATGAAAACCACTTCACTTTATTTGATGTAGAATCACCGTCTTCCACTCACTGATTTCTAACGTGTATTGGACGACCCATACTTCATCCAGAGAAACAAATCAGCGCAAAAAGTCATCTGGATTCTTTTTAAAGCCGTGGAAACAACTGTGAGACTTTCATTTTTTCTTTTGCTTTTTGTCAGTATTGAACAAAAGCGGTATCAATGCTACACAAAGCTTTCTGACAGCTAAATCGCGCAATAACGTCTCCTTGTTTTCAGCTGTTTGCATAGTTTTAGGGCGTCTGTTACGTAGAGCATCTACAAAAGAAGTAAGACATATTTTCATGTACCCATCCGTCTGTTAAGACTTGAAACGTAGGAGCAAAATCCTTATAGCATTTCATCATCACCACATGATTCTGTTGATAAAAAGTCCAGTAAAATAAAAAAAAACTGATGGAATAGTAGATCAGTTTTTCCATTTGGATTAACTGTGCACAGCTACTGTTAAAATACAGGTAAAGGAAACCCGTCCACACATCAGGATGACTCTTTATTGTAGAACATGTACTAGTATGAGAAAAATAAATGTCACTGACATTAGTGTCTCCTTTGTGACCGACCGAAAAATTATCGCCCTGCCCTCGAATATTGCTCCTTACAGCTGCCGAATGCTTTTCCTGCTTCAATATATCACCTCAATTTCATAGAGTTTTCATTTGTGCATTCCAACTATAACCGAAGGTTTTTGTTGTTTTCTTCTTTCGGCGATCGATTGCCAGTTAAAACACTTATGTTACTGAGTTCTGCATCCTCACGATCAAAACCACGTCCTGTAACGCGTAACCACGTGATACACAAGCTTCCCGTGGATTGGAAGTCAAACTTGTTTCATGAAACGGAAGATCTATTACAAGTTAGCAGTGACAAAATAAAATACGGTCACCATGATATCTGCTCTTCAAATTGGTATTCAAAATGAAGAAATGAAAAAAGATGCAAAATTATATGTGCACTACGAAACCTTAACCTCCCCGCGGAGTAAAATACAAAACGTTAATTTGTTTAAGTGAACTTCCAAAAACACACTCAGGCTGTACATAAATTCCTGTTTGATCAATTCAGTAATCTCAGCAATCTCAGCTTTACTCTTCCTTTCCGGCAGTCTTGGTGAACAGACAAAGGAGACAACAACCCAAATCTTAGTGATAGTAGTGTGGCTAGCAGGAACATATTAGACCTACACAGAAGAAAATTAAAGGAAGAATGGCAGCCTTTGACGTGACTTATATATGTGACATATGAATAAAATCAACAAGTAACTGCAAGAGAGAGCTGCAGTTCTTTTGCCTTTTATTATGCCTTTCTTTCCAGAATAAATCAAAGTAGGATTTATCCTTTTACAAGTCCAACTCTACATGCAGAACTTCAAATTCCAGAACAACACTCGCCTAATGAGAAAACCTGGCACAAAAGGCTAGCATTTCGACACAGACTGAGACTAATAACGAAAAACAGAAACAGCGTACTGCAAATCACTTTCAGAATTACAATAACAACAAATTGGTTAGCTTTTCCAAACAGCCAATAAACGCTACACTTACAAATAGGACACAGTAAACTGTATCCACATCTAAAACAGAGACAAATCTACTGTCGGGTGTATAATACTCCTTCTTCATCATCAGAATATAAGCGGGAAACAAAAAGCAGAAAACATGAAAGACTTAGTCCAAAGCCATCTGACCGCTCAAGACTAGTTTCATTCCACGGGTCTAATGAAATTTCTACAGACGCCACGGACAATTAAGTCTGCTGTATGGGAGCACTGTCCACCCATGAGCTTTAGGTGAACAGATAAGGGAAGGCACAAAGGCAAACTATAACTCTAAGATGGCTTCCATACTGGACCATTATCAGGACGCATATGGAGAAACTGAAACTCCTAGCAAAGAGAAGGCGCATTTGCTTTCGTTCGCGGGATACACACGCCTCCGTACCCATAGTAGTAGTGATGCTCGATTAGGAGATATCTGGCGGAAGATAGCTTCAAAAATGGTTCAAATGGCTCTAAGCACTATGGGACTTAACATCTGAGGTCATCAGTCCCCTACACTTAGAACTACCTAAACCTAACTAACGTAAGGACATCACACACATCCATGCCCGAGGAAGGATTCGAACCTGCGACCGTATCAGAAGCTCGGTTCCGGACTGAGCCACCTAGAACCGCTCGGCCACAGCGGCCGGCAGATATTTTCACCGCCAGTATTCGGTTGGCAAGAGAAGGAGATGTGGCGGCGTAAAGCTCATGATACCAGACTTTGTAGTGATGCCTTGCATCAGATTCCACACCTCTCCACAGTGTCTCGTGGAAGGAGGGAATGTGACACAACTGATTGAGATAATTCTGTTCGTCGGATGGGGTCGTTAACCCTGGTGGGTCTCTTGGTGCTACCCGAGAGGAGTAGGCTATATGCTGAGACCGAGCTTCACCCTCCTCCTTTACAGATCATTACGCAGCACAAACAGGACACCACACCATACCCACTCCCATTACAGTCATTTACACTCAGCAGGTACGTTTAAGGCTTGACTCTCTCAAATCGTGAAGGAAAAGGGCCATTATGCATGGAGAAAAAAAGCCTATTCCGACTAGCCAGCTGAACGTACTGTCTGAGGTTTCTCAGCCAAAGTCCTTAAGTCATCTTAGGAAGCATTACGCTGGTCTTAAGTGGAACTCTCTGCTTGAAATTCCCTGCAAGCAGTCCAATCCTGTGCTCCTTATTTGTAGACTTTTCAATTTTTTGGTTCCTCCCATAACTCTGCAACAGTAGCTCAATCAGTTTCAGCTCACAGTTATAACGTTGGAGCACTGAGCTTCAGAGATAGTTTTATTTCCTGTATTAAGTATGCGTCTGTGGATTTTAGCCATTTGCAATATATTTTTGATTTATGTGAGTTGCAGATGAGGAACACCACTTTAAGTTATATTGTTTCTCGGCCTCTCATAATATTCGATAAGGGGACCAGTTTCCTGGAAGCACTGAACGTCTTAAAGTGCCACTGCCATAGAACTTGTGGCGTAGACAAGGCACACACGCAGCAGTTTCATAAACTTTTCGTGAGTTCCAGGTAGATTACAGGTGCATAATGTATGAATCAGTAAGACCTCTTTACCTCAAAATCATTGACACTATCGGTCATGAAGATTTTAAGATGTCTACATATTCTTACAGGACCACCATACCCTGCGTCTGTGCTGAGGCTGGAAAGGTGCCACAATCATCTGGTGGCAGCTCCTTATGGTGGGTCTAGCACAGAGATTCCTCTCTATTATAGAATCACTGTCAGTCGCTCTTATATGATCTGAAAGGTTCGCAGGAGAGCTTCTGTGCAGTTTGGAAGGTTCGAGACGAGGTATGGGCGGAGGTAAAGCTGTGAGGACGGGTCATGAGTCGTGCTTGGGTAGCTCAGATGGTAGAGCACTTGCCCGTGAAAGGCAAAGGTCCCGTGTTCGAGTCTCGGTCCGGCACACAGTTTTAATCTGCCAGGAAGTTTCATATCAGCGCACACTCAGCTGCAGAGAGACAATCTCATTCTAGAAACATCCCCCAGGCTGTGGCTAGGCCATGTTTCCGCAATATCCTTTCTTTAAGAAGTGCTAGTTCTGCAATTTTCGCAAGAGAGCTTCTGTGAACTTTGGAAGGTAGGAGACAAGGTACTGGCGGAAGTAAATGTGTGAGAACTGGTCGTGAGTCGTGCGTGGGTAGCCGGCCGGAGTGGCCGAGTGGTTCTACGCGCTAAAGTCTGGAACCGCGCGACCGCTACAGACGCAGGTTCGAATCCTGCCTCGGGCATGGATGTGTGTGATGTCCTTAGGTTAGTTAGGTTTAAGTAGTTCTAAGTTCTAGGGGACTGATGACCACAGCAGTTAAGTTCCATAGTGCTCAGAGCCATTTGAACCATTTTCTCGTGCGTGGGTAGCTCAGATGGTGCGCAGTCTGCGTGCAGCGGTCGTGGCGAGCTGTTGTCTGTGCTTCGCGCTATGGCTGGCTTGTTTACTTCTGCGGGGTAAGTCATTCGCTTGCTTGTGCGGAATGATTTCGAGAATTTAGTGATGACGCAAACTATGAGAAAAGATACCTTGATGTTAACTTTCGATAATACATTTGCTCGAACGACCTCTTTCGAAATCGAAGATTTCCTCGAAGAAGTGATGAAAATTGGACTCGATGACATTATTGGGATTCTGTCCAGCGTCGTTTATGTCAAGAAGATATATGAGTTGGGTTGGGTTGTTTGGGGGAAGAGACCAAATAGCCAGGTATAGGTCTCATCGGATTACGGAAGGACGTGGAAGAAAGTCAGCTGTGCCCTTTCAAAAGAACCATCATGGCATTCGCCAGGAGCGATTTAGGGAAATCACGGAAAACCTAAGATTGAACTTCGTCCTCCCGAAAGCGAGTCCCGTGTGCTAACCACTGCGCTACCTCGCTCGGTAGTACTGAGAGGTGCCGAGTTTTGTGACAAAGTAGTTGAATATTTTAGTGGGTGTTTGAAGTTTAAGCTTAGCGATGGAAATGTGGGTGTAGTCACTGTTTCCCACGCTGGACTTGGAATTACAACGATTCGGATTTTCGAACTAGCTTTTGAGGTTCCAGCTGAACAGATAAATGTTGCTATATCGCCATATGACAAAGTTTTGAGTAACTTTGCAGAACCTTGGTCTCCGGCTCATAAGTATCCCGTATTGAAAGGCGTTAGGCAATTATTCCGTCATATATCAGTGTTTGTGGACACCGGGCTATCGTAATGTATGATGGCCAACCTAGGATCTGTGCTAGATGTAACTCAACGGGCCATGTCCGTGCGGAATGTCTACAGCGGCGTGTAGTTCAACTGCTCAATAATTGAGACAGAGCAGTCGTAATAAGATAAAAGGTAACTTTCTTGAATACTGTAACACTAAAATGACGCTGAACACGACATTACATAGATGTCGCAGCACACTAACTTTTACCTCAAAACTTTTACCTCAACAAATTTATTTTTACATGAATTGAAAATACCACAAAAATAGAACTGTCAGACATCTGAGATGGCAGTTGTTGAAACATCGCTGAAATACGGCACACCAAGCGATCTACACACAATAACGTAGAAGCTTTGTCAAATTTCTTTCAGTGTTTAACTTCCTTAGTGCCAGCATTCAAACGAAGTAAAGTAATTCTTATAAATAAAAAAATACTAGACTGAAGTCCTGTTACGACGAAAATTGGCTTTTAGTGACCTTAGAGTTGCTTATGAATTTTTCAAAGGAAACAAATTGTTATATAAATCTATTAACATCTGTTACATATCTGTGACAATGAATTATGCTACTAAGAATCTTGGAATGAAGAACCTATCACAGGAAATAAGGACACAGGTCTATAATCTAGTCTACATCACACAATCTGCACTGATAGAGAAGAGTACGTTAGAGGAAAACTTTTGTTTACAAAAGTCACTAGAATTTACAGCTTAAATTACCAATCACTGTAAGCACCATTGTCACAGATAGTGATGCTGACGTTGATCGTCGTAATCCTGTAGAGAGATTGGTCGCCGGCACGGTAATTCACCGCGTAATAAAAAAAAACTGAGTGGAGGGATCAACCACGAACTTTGAAGGATTGTCATGGGACGTCCGCTACGATCAAATACAGCGAAAAAAAAAAACCCGGGTTCGAATCCTGGCGGTGGTACAAAGTTTTTTCACCGTTTAAGTTTGCATATGTAAGCATAAATATATTTTGAGAAATGCATAACGCAGTGCTGTTTGTATTTCTTATTTAAAACAACCAGGCGCGGTTAGAGGCGCCATGTCACGGATTGCGCGGCTCCTCCCGCCGGAGGTTCGAGTCCTCCCTCGGGCATGGGTGTGTGTTGTTCTAACATAAGTTAGTTCAAGTAGTGTGTAAGTCTAGGGACCGATGACCTCAGCAGTTTGGTCCCTTAGGTATTCACACACTTTTTTTTTTCTAACAACCAGTTTTGGTCCTCATCTATCATCCAGGTAATCATATCAACGTAAAGCAAAGGAAAGACCATGTAGAAACAACAAATATTAAGACTACATGTAACTACCTAATCATTTTATGTTATTCAGGAAACAAGGCAATAAAGACTTCATATGTCATATGTAGTTTCACATAAGAGGAACTTTCTTGAGTACAGTCAGACTTACAGTGTATGAGTGCAGTCAGACGTACAGTGTTTGAGTAAAAACAACGAAATTTTCTAAAGCGAAATACTGTGGTCCATCCAATAGCAGAGAAGTAACCCGATGCTAAGACTTCAATCGCGACAACAACAGGAGTAAGAGGTGCAGCACCAAAGAAATTTTGTACCAAAGTTACAAACATACCAGTTTACTCATCTAGATAAATAGTGTCATATTACAGAGCCATTATAACAGATTACACTAAAGATGAACGTAATGTGACGACAATCGCGATAAGAATGGTAAAGGAACATTAAAGTCATAGAACTTTTTTTCTTTTTTCTTTTCCCAGGAGCACTGACTAGTGTCAGAAACATTGGCAATATAACAACACACGAAGTGCAGTATACTGCTCCATGCATAACAGTGTCGGTACACACAGTGATACCGTATTAAATACATGACATGAACTGAAGTAATCGCAAGGATACAAAAAATATGATGGAATACTGTAACATGATACGACATAAACAGATGCCGGCCGGTGTGGCCGTGCGGTTCTAGGCGCTTCAGTCCGGAACCGCATGACCGCTACGGTCGCAGTTTCGAATCCAGCCTCGGGCATGGATGTGTGTCATGTCCTTAGGTTAGTTAGGTTTAAGTAGTTCTAAGTTCTAGGGGACTGATGACCACAGATGTTAAGTCCCATAGTGCTCAGAGCCATTTGAACCATGTTTTTAACATAAACAGATAAAAATATATTACAGTTCAAACTAGGAAAGGAAATATACATAACCCTAATGTACTAATGTGACAAGTATAAAATTAGAAATTTAATCCACATTCTTGCAATCTACAAGTGAAGGAAAGTATACGGTAAATAATAAAAAGAATATTACAAAACTGATTAGTGACTAACATATACACGACTTGGACAGTTTGCATGAAAGTGACAAGAACAACTTATATTACAGGAATCACAAAAATGTGTGCACTTATTACCTTTTCTAAGTAAATAATGCAGCAACAAGAAGAAAAAAACAGTGCAAGATCCATGCGTACTTCTAAATGTAATAGTACAAAACTTCCCATTGCTTTAAATGATTTATAAACTTTAATCGGCAAAAACCTACCACTCCAATATGTTGAAGTGCTGAACAATACCTAATATTAAAACGCTATTAAAAAACAAAAACATTAAAGTAAAAATTTACATATGAATACGTGTTGTAGACCACATAATCCTCACTAGGGCATGAGAAAGATATACCCAGAAAAGAACTGAGTGCTACAAGGCAAGAATTAATAATACATAAATAACTTTATCTGTCTTCATAAGGAACAGGTTTTTGAGTTCTAGGGACAGAATACTAGTAAATTTCAACAATCAACGACAGGGTGCAAGAGTAGTTACTAAAACTAGCCCATAATTAAAACTGAGATCACCGAAGAATATATAGAGTGATAAATGGGTACAAAAACTTAAACCAAAAGAGATAGAAATTTATGGAAGTAAATTCCAAGTGAAAGGGTGACAGACATGCACGAGGCTTGTAGCAACAGACATGTGAGAACTTGCACTAATTAAGACAAATAATGTAACAAACGAAACCGAAACTCCAACTTGGGAGCTATTCCTTTCACTGGCAAGTGCTCCACTGGACCGGCAAACAGTTTTAATCTGCCAGAAGGTTTCATACCAGCGCACTCTCCGCTGCAGAGTAACAATTTCATTCTTGAAGCATCCCCCAAGCCATGTAACCGCAATATCTTTCCTTCCAGGAGACCTGCTCATGCAACTTTTGTCGGTGAGGTTTCTGTGAATTTTGAAATTTGGAAGATGAGCGATTGGTGGAAGTAAAGGTGTAAGGATGGAACATGAGTCATGCTTGGGTGTCTGAGTCGGTAAAGCACTGTAACGTGAAAGGCAATGGTCACGATTTGGAGTCTCCTTCTGACCAACAGTTTGAATCCTCGAGGAAGTTTTATATCAGCGCACACTCCGCTACATAGTGAAAAATTCATTCTGGGAATATACACAGCCGGCAAAAAATTAGTACACTTGGAAAGATTACATGGATTTTGATCCGATGACCTGGAGGATAGTCGATGTACTGATAATGGTTTCAACGTCGTATAGTGTCATAAATATAAGAGTTCCATTTGTGTGTACCTTTTACGCAAAATGCTCACTGCCAGAAGGTTCAGTGTGGTGCAGACGTGTGATGCAAGCAGGAAACCATACCACGGAGACGCACTTGTGTTTCCTACAGCCAACTGAGCGAGTTTGAAAGAGGCCTTATTGTGGCCTTCCAAGTGGAGCGATGGCCCTTTCTGAGTATTGCTATACAAGTTCGACGTGCTGCGTCAGCTGAGCAGCGATGCGGGTATCAGTGGCCACGTGAGCATTATCACACACGTAGATGAGATTCTGGATGTCCACGCAGCACAGACGGCCGCCAGGACTGTCATATTGAAGGGGCAGCAGTGGCAGATCGCACAGCTGCCACAGCACAGATAAGAGGATTTGCGAGCCAAGAAGTGCCAACACGGACTTTCGCGAACGGGTTATTAGCAGTGGTACAACAGGAACGCACAACTCGGGCCAGTATTCCACTAATGCCATAGTATCGACGCGCACTGCTGAACTGGTGCCATCACAGGGTCACTCGGAAGGCGGAATGGCGCGCAGCAATCTCCAGCGATGAAAGTGGGTTCTGCCTGCACGCAAGTGCTGGTACGACATAGACTTGGTGAGCGTAGTCTCGTAGAATACATTAGTCCAAAATACGCTAGTCCCACTCCTGGCCTTATGGTCTGGGGTACCACAAGCGTTTCAGATTTTTACTTCAAGTGGCAAATGTGAACACAATGAGCTTTAATTGACGATCGACACTAGTATTACGCAAAAAGGGGGTGTGACAGATGAGACTTCTGCAGTTCTGAGTGAAGCTTTATGCGTTGTTATGCGGCATCGCGTGCGTTCATTACCTTGTCGGTGTTCGTCAGGGGGCAGCGGGCAGCACAGCTCCGCTCACCTCGCCGTCTCGGAAGCAACTCTCTCCTAACTTCTCCTTACTACAATTTACCGAAGTTGGTTTAAAAAAACTATCTGGCTGTGTTTTCATCTGACCAATCAGGGTCTCAATGTTAACCTTAAGCTCCGCCTACAAAAATCTGTCTATCCAATGAGAAACGTTATACTTTTCGTGGTGGGGCAATGTTTTTAAAGCCTGCAGCGTAACAGAGACGCGAGAAAGTCTCACGCTAAAACTTGCAGCTGGTGTGGTCCTTTTAGTGCTATCGTAAGATCTATACTGTTCTTCTGGAGGGCTCTATCTTTTAACATGGGCTAGGGGGTGGTCCTGACGTAACAGAGAAGCGAAAAAGTCTCACGCTAAAACTTGCGGCTGGGGTGTGGTCCTAGCGGTTAGCTGGCGACGTGGGTGTCCGTCCCTTATTGTAGGGCCTTCCAGCTTAACACGGTTCTGCTCTCAGCTTCTGTTCTCGTTTCCCCCCTCGGAACTGCGTCTGTCTCACGGTGGGAAGGTATGACATGCATTTAGGCATTCTTGTTTTAGTCTGTGGTATTCCATTTGCTCACTCGTTACTCGTATTACTTTGGTTAATTTAATGTCACGATTTATTCGGAGCTATGTGACATACTACTGGATTTGCTCATCGTGTCAGGTTTTCATGGAAGGTGTTGAATTTGCCTGACACCTTACATATCACCACCCTTCGAATTTAATTTTTGTACTGAAGTTAGGCAATGACTGAATTGCTGTCCAAGCCAGTCAAAAATTATTCCATTATCTAAATTTTGTTGCCTACTGTTCAACCGCATTGTTCTGTTCTATGCTAGTTTGTATTACTAATTTATATTTTTATATTCTTCCACATTATTATCAAAAATGTGTTTATATTGACAAGGGAAGAATATTTTTATTTTATTATAATTATTATTTTTTAATTATTTTCTTTCTTTATTTAATTGTGAACTTTGTTTTTTTAAGAAGTTTGTTATCGAATGTGAGGAGTCTTTCACATCGATTTTCTTAGAAATATTGTTTTTATAAATGTAGTAATTAAGTAAAATCTATACCTAACACATTTTCTAAATATCATGTACAAGTAAAATGTTTTTGTTTCTAGACACTCACTTCAACATTGTTACACTAACAAATAAGAATTATTTTCAAGAATTGCTTTGACAAAGAAATATATATACACAAGTATTGAGATATTATCCTAACAAATGGTACAAATGTTAAAAAAAAAGGGAAAACATCCAACAAGATAATTTTTTATGCTTTGTTTTTGTAAGGAGAAAATAAGTAAAATATAGTTATTCTTTTATTTTTATGAGGCGAAAATAAGTGGTATATAGTTGTAGTGTATATTATGCCTTACTTTTGTTCTTTATATACTGTCCATTTCAGAACTAATAAGTTATTTTTATCGATAGTCTATTTTTTTACTTAAGTCCATAGTCAATAACTGTTATTTTGTAGTTTCTTAGCTGTCTGGTGTGCTTAACTTATTTAGTTTTTCACATGTTTCTTTTGCACAATTCCTACATCATATAATTTGATTTCACACATTCACACAATCCTATGAATGTTTAAGCATGAGGTTGGCGAATGTTTTTTGCACGAAGGTGATGGACTTGAGCGAGATGGATGTGGGCAAGTATTTGATGTACAACTTCGTTTGTTGTTCCTTGTTGGCTTTGCAAGTGTGTGTTGCTGTTGTGGATGTCCCATTATGGAATGGAGCTGTGAGTGCAGAGTCTCATGGTTTACTGGCTTTGTATGCGTGAAAGTCATCATTATGTGTCGCTGAAAGCGGTCGTTTTTCGTTGTAATACTTCGTGGACGACTAGTTTACAATATGATAGGGATTTGGGAAGGTATTTCGTCTATTCTTCACCCATCTTCTTTCTTGGTCTCAATCTTGCGAATCTTCAACTTCTGTTCTTCCTGCTTTTTCTCTGCTTCTTACTTGCTTCTTGGTTCTTCTCTGGGCAGGATATGGAAATATTTATTGATAACTAGTTGCTTTGAAGTTCTCCCCTTAGTAACAGTTTGATAAATGGTTTGGGCATGTCATTTCTACTTTGTGGATGTTTTCTTCAGTTTCGTGCATCAGAGTGCTGTTTAATAGCGGTAATGTGACTTTTACACATATTTTTGCCAGTGGTGGCTTGCCCAAGCCATCTTCTCGTCGGGCCGTTTTTTGCTCGCTCCGCTGAGTCGGGGGCATCCCAGAGTTTACGAGCAGTGAAAGTCCGGTGTTTGTTTGTCAGTCCCTGCACCAGTCCCTTCTGGCATTCGGTGTCCTGTCATGTCTCTGCAGAGTTCCGTGTTTTGTCCCAGCAGGGTTCCGCCTAGCGGGCAGATTTATTGCCCACTTTCGATAGAAGGGCCCTCGTCGGGCCGTTTTTTGCTCGCTCCGCTGAGTCGGGGGCATCCCGGAGTTTACGAGCGGTGAAAGTCCAGTGTTTGCTTGTCAGTCCCTGCACCGGTCCCTTCTGGCATTCGGTGTCCTGTCATGTCTCTGCAGAGTTCCGTGTTTTGTCCCAGCAGGGTTCCGCCTAGCGGGCAGATTTATTGCCCACTTTCGATAGGAGGGCCCTCTGTTGGTCTCACTGGCCTTTCCTTTCTCTCGACGCTTCTGCCTTGTAGGAATCGTGTCTTGCTAATTACATCCTTTTCTTTGTTGATACTTCTCTCGTTGCAACTTGTGGGTCGTTGCATCTGGTATTTGTTGGAGTTTTTACAATAGTTCTTACAAAAAGTTTTACTTATAATCATCTAACATATGTCTAGTACCTACATTGTTTTACGCCTTCTTAAAAAGCTTTACAAATTTCGACACCCTTTCCATGTTACAATTCTAAGATATTTTGAATCTCAACTTCTACAAACATCCTCAAATTAGGTTTTTGGGTAGTGTCATGGTGTATAGCATTTTAGTATTCATGCTGTTAGACTATCTACACTTTATCCCTTCACCTTAATCTATGGCACTATTGGTGTTATTTTTATTTTTGTTTTTATTGAAACTACATTATTTTTCCCACCTTCCTCTCTCTTCATTCTTCTTTCTCCTGACGATCGTATCTGCAACATAATCTTGAAATATTGTGCTGCTTATTTACCAGTAATAAAATTAATCTTCAAACTTCTACTGAAAGTGTTTAATACTGCCAGTCTTAGGTGAAAATACCTCTGCTTTATCCCGTAAAATACCCTCTAAATCTCTTTTACTGTGTTCCGAAATACTTTGAACTTCTTGCAATTTTTCGTCGATTTCTTTATGGACTTCTAACATGAGTTGAGGCGATTCCCTTTTTTGTGCATACCATTCTAATGCTTCATCCTCTTTATCTCGCATCATTCTTAATCATTTGTTTATAACTGGTATTTCTTCTAATTTTAGCTTTTGCTTAAAGAGAAGTGTGACATTCTCGAATGTTATGCTACCTTTCCCCATATCTATTATTGCTCGTCTCTCATTTAAAAAATCTGCACCTATAATCAAATCTACAGTTAGTTTAGGTATAATCACGAAGTTGGCTTCGATCTTTTGACCTTGACACGAAAGAGTTAAGCTTGTTTGTCTAGTAACTTCCGCAGCATTGTTTCTAATAGGACCTCTTACTTTAATCTCACGTGTTTTCAGAACTGGTAATTCCTCATTGGCATTACACTGCATGAATAAATTTTCTGAGATCGCAGTCAGTTCACTTCCGCTATCAATTACAATATTGACTGGGATATGCTTTACCATGGCCTTCACAATTGGTTGAATTTGAAAGGGTTGGTTCTGTTCTTCTTTTTCTTGCATCAACGAATCCTCCACTGAATCATACTTGAGTCTTTTTAGGAATTTCCCTTGTGAATTCGAACTTTCTGTAGGATAAGCTTCGACTGCTACTTCTCTCTCATTTCCTCTTCTCTATTTTTTCCTTCATTTATGCTTTCTTCAACATCGTCTACTTTTTCCTCATCCTCGTCTATCTTCTCGTTCTTCGTCGCTACTTCCACATAATCGCATCTAAATGCTCTAGTTATCGCTTCATAACTTCCTTCATTATATACGTTGGGTTGTGTGCCCACTAGTAACTTATTTTCAACTTCTGTCAACTGCGCATTATCCTCATTGAATTCACTTTCCCTCGTTTCCATCTCAAATAGCTCTGCAATACTCATTATTTCGTCCTTTCCTCCTACATTCGTTGTGCATGCCTCTGGTAATTCATCTTCCTCGTCAGTATTCTCCCAATTAATTTCGTCCCAACAAGATATTGTTATTTTCATGTCTTCGTTTTCATCTGGTCCTTGTGGATTTGTTTCTCCCTTCTTCTCTTCTCGTGATAAGATTTTTACTTCTCTGTTCAAGGTGCTGCAATTGTCCTGGGTCGGTGCGTCATTCTCTTTGGCATGGGCGCTTAGCTGTCAATTCGAACGTTTATCGGGGTTTGGCGGTCTTACCTCCATCTCTTCTATCTGTATTCTCTTTTCATGTTCTGCTTGTTGATAGTGGTTTCTTTGCTAATTTGTCGGTCTATTGGTTCTCCAGTGCCCGTTTCGGTTGTCGTTATTCCCTCTGTAATAGTTGTTGCCGTTCCTGGGTGAATTATAGTTATTTCCCTATTCTCTTCTAAATCCTAACCGGTTCTTTGTTGAAATCTATTGTCGTTTCTTGGTGCGAAGTTATCACATGGTTCGTAATTATTGTTTCTTCATGCTGTGTCTTGTGGATTCCACTGCTTTTTGCTTTCGTTTTCACGTGCGCCTCGTCTTTTTCTTGCGTCATTTTCCAAAAATGTGAACTCTAGTTCCCTTAGAATACCTTTAAATGCTTCGACGTCATTGCGTCCGCGACCTACTAATGATTGCTGGTATTTCAATGGTAGCTTCATCGAGCGTAATTTAATCAACTATCCGTTACTGTATGGTACATCTAAGCATTGATTTTTCTTTATCATTACTTCGAAAAATTTCACGGGACTCTTCTCTCCTGAATTTTCAGAATATGGGTTCTGTAATAATTCGTACTTCACTCTGTTCTGTGCTTCGCTGGACCAATATGGTGAGAGAAACTTCTCTCTGAAATCTTCGTACGATCGGCATGTCGCCGCAACATTCTGCGTGGTTTCTGCGACTGTTCCTGACATGTGTGCACATATAAAGTCTAATTTGTGTGCTAGAGTCCAGTGTTCTGGTAATCCTACTCGGAATTGATCAATAAAAGTTCGTGGATGTAATGAGTTTCCTTCTCGAAAGTGTTGAAATTTCCCGACTGTGAGGAAATGATCGTTGTCGTACTTCGTCATAGTTCCATATGAAATTCGCGATTCTTCGCCACTTTTGTTTCTGATCATTTCTCCCGTCGTTCTTTCCGGTTGTGGTAGATCCGTTGGATATTGTCCACTGTAACTTTCGCCTACCCTTGCTTAGTATCGTAGGAGTGGTACGTAATAATTTTCTTCCATCGGTTGTGAACGTGTAGCTGAATGCATTGCACTGTACTCCTCGCGACCTGGCTTTCCATTGTCACGTATTGTTTCGGAATCTTGTCTGGCTAAACTTGCCGCTTCATTGCACGATACAGACTGTCTTGAAACATACATTTGTGGTTCTGCATGTGTTTGTGGTGCCGTTTGTTCATCAAAAATTTCGAAACGTGTTTGTTGCTGTGCAGGCTGTCTGATTTCACGTATGTTACTTTCTGCCTGTGATTGGAATCGCAAATGCGTAATATCTTCTTTAATTGCTTGTTTTTCCGGTGCTGTTACAGATACGGATGTGGTTGGAGACTCAGTGCTTGTTCGATCCTGTTCAATACGCTCTTCAATGGTTTGCAACAACCCTGTTCGCAATTTCTGAAATTGTCGCTTCGTTTGCGCTTCTATTTTGACTATGCGGTTATCATATCTTTTCAGCGCTGCTTTTGTGATACGTTTGTGTAACACACTGTTTTCAACAACTTCACGCGCTGTACCTGCTGCTTGTCTAGTAATTTCGTTTATCTGTTTTTCTAGTTTCTTGGTTTCTCCCTGGGTGTTGTTACGCAATGTTTTGATCTCGTCCTGAGTATCATTACGCAATGTTTGTACGTCCGCTTGATCCTTGTCAATGTCTGTTCTCAATTGATTGTGACCTGTTATTAAGCTTCCTATCACTTCTCGAGATTCTTTTGCCTCGTCTTCAATAAGACTTAAGTGTAACTGAATTTTTTTGTTTTATTCTTTAATCTCACGCATTTGTCTCGTGATTTCTGCGATTTGGTTCGTCGTTTCTGCATTCTGAATTTTAATTTGGTTCGCAATTTCTTTATTTTGCCTTGTCATGGTTTCCGTCATTAATTGTAATAACTCTGCCAGATTGGTGGCCCTACTTCGAGTCAACATGCGCTCATACGATCTCACGCGTTTCATAAACTTTTTGCACACACGACTTGACAATCAATTCACTTACTTGTTGGGTCAGAACCAACTTGACAACGATGTATCCGCCACCTGTGCACTTGCATTGTAGAGAAAACTTAATTCTAACAATATTAAAATTCATAACTTATTTATGCTATTGTCTCTGCCAGAATGTCTCACTTTTATTGAATACTTTCTTACTATCTATCGCTGCAGCTACTGTTTTCGACTATTTATAACGTTCAAAAAAAGTTTTTTTTTTTACGAAAATTTTTCAACAGGATATTTTTTTGACCTAGTTAGGCATGTGGTCGACCTTCAATCATGGTATTTTACCATCCTGGCAGGGTCGCCATTTTCTAACATTCTGCATGGTGTCTGTTTGTTCTATATCGTGTCTCCCTACCACTTTCGCGCTACGACGCTCTGAGCGTGTTTTTTGGGGAATTGACTAGTTTGAATCTGGGACCTGTTGCTGGTAAGGAGACGAAAGACCACACATGACATGTAGAATTCAGAAGAGTTCAGTGAGACTAGCGATGATATAACCAAATACTTAATGATTTCAGCGTCAGCTCCACTGTACTCACTGTAAAAGAATCTTAATACTAATTAAATTTAGTGGAATGGGTTCAAGGCTTTCCTATTTTTAGTTAGCTGGTAAAATAACGTCGAAAAAGCAGTTAAGTTTACCATTGGAAATTTTATTCTACTCACAAAACATTGTTTATAAATTGCAATATTGATAAAAGGAAATGTTTTAATACAGGATGTTAAAAACCAACTGCGTTCAACAAAAATGTGAACGAAAATTCCCTGAATGGGTTTCCAAGTTCTACAATGGATCGAAGGATGACCTATGCCATATCACATCTATAATCTAGGTTTAAATTAAGTTTCACAAAAGACAAAACTATCAAAATGGTCTACAGTGACCCTCAATTATCTTTAATTACTTATCTAACTTGTCGTAAATTACAGTGGCTGATGTGGCTTCTCAATAACTATATAACAGAAAAATCATCGCGTTTCAGATTTTTACTTCTCGTGGCAAATGTGAACACCATGAGCTTTAATTGACGATCGACACTAATATTACGCAAAAAGGGGGTGTGACAGATGAGACTTCTGCAGTTCTGAGTGAAGCTTTATTCGCTGTTATGCGGCATCGCATGCGTTCATTACCTTGTCGGTGTTCGTCAGGTGGCAGCGGGCAGCACTGCTCCGCTTACCTCGCCGTCTCGGAAGCAACTCTCTCCTAACTTCTCCTTACTACAATTTACCGAAGTTGGTTTAAAAAACTATTTGGCTGTGTTTTCATCTGACCAATCAGGGTCTCAATGTTAACCTTAAGCTCCGCCTACAAAAATTCTGTCTATCCAATGAGAAACGTTATACTTTTCGTGGTGGGGGCAATGTTTTTAAAGTTTGCAGCGTAACAGAGTCGCGAAAAAGTCTCACGCTAAAACTTGCAGCTGGTGTGGTCCTTTTAGTGCTATCGTAAGATCTATACTGTTCTTCTGGAGGGCTCTATCTTTTAACATGGGCTAGGGGGTGGTCCTGACGTAACAGAGACGCGAAAAAGTCTCACGCTAAAACTTGCGGCTGGGGTGTGGTCCTAGCGGTTAGCTGGCGACGTGGGTGTCCGTCCCCTATCGTAGGGCCTTCCAGCTTAACACGGTTCTGCTCTCGGCTTCTGTTCTCGTTTCTCCCCTCGGAACTGCGTCTGTCTCACGGTGGGAAGGTATGACATGCATTTAGGCATTCTTGTGTTAGTCTGTGGTATTCTATTTGCTCACTCGTTACTCGTATTACTTTGGTTAATTTAATGTCACGATTTATTCGGAGCTATGTGACATACTACCGGATTTGCTTATCATTTTCATGAAAGGTGTTGGATTTGCCTGACATCTTACACTGTTCATAGGTTTCCGCCCTCTGTTGGAGGCCAGACCGTATCGTTTCGTTGGCATGGTTGCGGGTGTTTCTCTTTTTCCCGTGTTGACTGGCGCCACTCGGTTTCGCAAGTGTTGCATGTCCGCTAGTGACAGCAGCGGCGGTGATCAATACGTAGTAACTGTTGCCCTATCTTTGGGGCGATGTCGTCGTTTTTCCGGCTCGTTTGAGTGGGCCAGTTCGGTCGGGGACTGAGGAGCCAGGTCCGAGCAGTGGGAGAACACGCCGGGACTGCTGGCGGCACGCATGGACTGCCGGATGGAAGGGCTGTGGTCACGAGAGAGCACGACCTCGTCGTAAACCGGATCCAGCAAGCATTAAGATGAGTGCATTTCAATCCAAGTAAAGAAACCTCCACCATTGTGATATCTCGCGATACTCCAGTGATTTTGGTTCGTGTTGCTGCTCGTAGTGTCGCCGAGGCGAAGAGCAGCGAGTGGAGAGCTTGGGGAAGGCGGATCTGAATAGCTTTCCTCGACTTCTTATTACTATTTACTGCGTTCAACTTGTTAAGTTCAACCAGCGGTAATTTTACTTGCCTGGTGGACGCTAACGCCCCAGTTACCTTCCCTTGGGGTTAGTGTATGTATCGGCAGTGAATGTTTCTTCGCATTGCCGCTGCTGTCCGGTAAGGCGTGTACTTTTGACAGCTTTCTTGATTGTAGGGCGGTTGGTGATTCTTCTACTCTGGTGGTGGTGATTCCTTTCTCGTTCCGGGCACTCTAAAACACAGTATTCTGGGGACGTAGTTCAGACCGCCGGTTCCGGCTTTGGCGTATTGTTCCATCGTTGCATGTGGTGTATCGAACGTCAGGTAGCTTCAGCAAGATTATCGTTAGTCATTCGCTAGACTGACCCTATTCTGAGTTACTGTCTTGTGAATTGAATGCAACTTTTGGCTGCCTACCTCATCACTCGTGAAAGTGTTTGTTGCCAGACCTTCTCAGAGGTCGATTCCTGGAGCACTGTCTGTGGCCCCTTGGTTCTTGTAAGACATTTGTGTTCTAAAAGGAGGTCCGATGGCCAGTAGTTCAGTGTAACGCTCCTTCAGTCCACGCCTTCTGCGGTTATAATCTGCCTCAGTACCCTTTAAGGGACTTATGTACTGGTCCTTGTGTTTTATTGTTGTATTATTTATTACAGTACCTTGTAATGCCTAGATTAAAGTTTATATACGTCTAGTTAATAGTTCTGGTCGCGTTCTGGAATAAACCTAGCACTGTAGTGTTCAGTGGCTGTTAAATGTTGTGTTACAAAGCTTGCCATCATCTTATTTCACCTGTTTGGTGATCAGTTGCTTATTTTTTTAATTAACCTTTGCTATTGTATTTGCTGTTTTACAGCAGGTTTCCAATTTTTTTATATTATTGCCGTTCCTGGCGTGTAAGGCCTTTAGCTGTGATTGTGGTCATTTGCCTTAAAATTGTAATTTGGTACTTATATCTTAGCAGTAAGCCTTAAAACCTTATTTACTGCCATTCCTGGCGTCTGATGCCTTCTGCTGTGTTTGTGACGACTTACCGTTAGTATTTCAGTAACTATAAGTTGTAAATTGCACCAAGTTCTTAAACAATTCTTAATTTATTGCCATTCTGGGCGTTTAAGGCCTTCAGCCGCGATTGTGGCCACTTGCCTTAAAATTCTTGGTATGTGTATTTGTATTGGTATTTGTATTTGTATTTGTATTTACGCAGTAAGCCTTTACAACCTTATTTACTGCCATTCCTGGGGTCTAAAGCCTTCTGCTCTGTTTGTGGTGACTTGCCTTTAATATTTCAATACCTCTAATTTGTAAGCTGCAGCGAGTTTTAAACAATTCTTAATTTATTGCCATTCCTGGCTCGTAAGGCCTTCTGCCCAGATCACAGTGGGTTACTTTTAAAACATTATCTGCTGTATCTGTACTTAATGGTGATTTGATAAATTTTAACTCACTGAAAACGCTATTATTTACACAGTTGTTTGTTCCTTCATTAATAACGTGTGGTATCTTATTTCTTGTTCAGTCTGGAATTACTGGTTTATAATAAATTGTGTGTAACTGTAAAGGGCAACCAATAGTAACTGATTGTGGCCCCGTCCACAATCGTAACCGAATCCTGCTTTCTCTTGACTAACAAGATCCAAAGACAGTTGTTTTTCTCGAGTGCTGGCCAGTTAGATCTGTTTTAATAAGGCAGCAGTTTCCCTTCCATACTCTTTTTTTTATATAATTAGCCTATAATGGGTGTTCCGAGTGCTGAAGCTCAGAAACAGACATCTTCTGGCTCCCACTACCTGCCCTATTTCCCATATCACCCAATAATGTTTCCCTGACATACGTACAATTACGTTCTGTTCTGTAAAAGAATTTATTCATATTGTAATTTATTCATATTATCCCAGTCGGAATTAATTTATAAACACATAAAAAATTTTAGCGTTACCTCGGTTCCGAGAGTTCCTGTACAGAAAATTGGAATAGATATCAACATAAACATAATTTCTGTCCTTTTTATTGCTCATGAAAACCACACATTGCATTTTGTTCCACCACACAGCGAGACCTTTAGAAATAGGGTTCATGTCTGGAGAACATCCTGCCACTCTAGTCGAATGAAGGAAGTCATTCACAAGATGTGCATGATGGGGGTGCGAACTGTCCTCTATGAAGACGAATGCTTCGCGAATACGCTGCCGATAAGGTTGCACTATCGGTCGGAAGATGGCATTCACGTATCGTACAGCCATTACGGTGCGTTCCATGACCACCAGCGGCTACGTCGGCCTCACATAATGCCACCCCAAAACAGCAGAGAACCTCCACTTTGCTGCACTCGCTGGACAGTGTGTCTAAGGCGTTCAGCCTGACCAGGTTGCCTCCAAACACGACTCCGACGATTGCCTGGTTGAAGGCATATCCGACACTCATCGGTGAAGAGAAAGTGATGCCAATCCTGAGCGGTCCATTCGGCATGTTGTTGAGCCCATGTGTATCGCACTGCATGTTGTCGTTGTTCCAGAGGTGGACCTCGCCATGGACGTCGGGAGTGAAGTTGCGCATCATGCAGCCTATTGCACACAGTTTGAGTCGTAACACAACGTCCTGTGGCTGCACGAAAATCATTATTCGACATGGTGGCGTTGCTATCAGGGTTCCTCCGAGCCAAAATCTGTAGGTAGCGGTCATACACTGTAATAGTAGCTCTTGGGTGGCCTGAGCGAAGCATGTCATCGACAATTCCTGCCTCTGTGTATCTCCTCCACGTCAGAACAACGTCACTTTGGTTCACTCCGAGACGCCTGGACATTTCCGTTGTTGAAGGCCCTTCCTGGCACAAAGTAACAATGTGGATGCGATCGAACAGCGGTATCGACCTTCTAGTCATCGTTGACCTACAGACAACACGAGCCGTGTACATTCTTCCTGGTGGAATGACTGGAACTGATCTGCTGTCGGATCCCCTCCGTCTAATAGGCGCTACTCATGCATGGTTGTTTACATCTTTGGGCGGGTTTAGTGACATCTCTGAACAGTCAAAGGGACTATGTCAGTGATACAGTATCCTCAGTCAACGTCTGTCATCAGGAGTTCTGGGAACCGGGGTGATGCATACCTTTTTTTGATGTGTGTATTACGCAAAGTTAGCTGCTCTTGCTGTTTCTTAGCACAGTCAACAACAGATCAGTCAGCTTGCCATCAGCCTGATTGGCGTGGGTGCCATACTCTCAAGCACAAAAGACACAAATTGTATCGTTTCACTCCATCTTACAGATCTTATCTTTGAACTACCTGTGCCCCACGGTTCCCAGAGTACAGGCTCCCTGCAGACCTCAGTGCATTACGAGACAGCATTCTCTGGTGGTGTTAGCTCACAACGTGCCTCCCAGGTGCTGATGTACACCCTATGTTATAGCTGCCTTTCCTTACATAATACACTCCTGGAAATTGAAATAAGAACACCGTGAATTCATTGTCCCAGGAAGGGGAAACTTTATTGACACATTCCTGGGGTCAGATACGTCACATGATCACACTGACAGAACCACAGGCACATAGACACAGGCAACAGAGCATGCACAACGTCGGCACTAGTACAGTGTATATCCACCTTTCGCAGCAATGCAGGCTGCTATTCTCCCATGGAGACGATCGTAGAGATGCTGGATGTAGTCCTGTGGAACAGCTTGCCATGCCATTTCCACCTGGCGCCTCAGTTGGACCAGCGTTCGTGCTGGACGTGCAGACCGCGTGAGACGACGCTTCATCCAGTCCCAAACATGCTCAATGGGGGACAGATCTGGAGATCATGCTGGCCAGGGTAGTTGACTTACACCTTCTAGAGCACGTTGGGTGGCACGGGATACATGCGGACGTGCATTGTCCTGTTGGAACAGCAAGTTCCCTTGCCGGTCTAGGAATGGTAGAACAATGGGTTCGATGACGGTTTGGATGTACCGTGCACTATTCAGTGTCCCCTCGACGATCACCAGTGGTGTACGGCCAGTGTAGGAGATCGCTCCCCACACCATGATGCCGGGTGTTGGCCCTGTGTGCCTCGGTCGTATGCAGTCCTGATTGTGGCGCTCACCTGCACGGCGCCAAACACGCATACGACCATCATTGGCACCAAGGCAGAAGCGACTCTCATCGCTGAAGACGACACGTCTCCATTCGTCCCTCCATTCACGCCTGTCGCGACACCACTGGAGGCGGGCTGCACGATGTTGGGGCGTGAGCGGAAGACGGCCTAACGGTGTGCGGGACCGTAGCCCAGCTTCATGGAGACGGTTGCGAATGGTCCTCGCCGATACCCCAGGAGTAACAGTGTCCCTAATTTGCTGGGAAGTGGCGGTGCGGTCCCCTACGGCACTGCGTAGGATCCTACGGTCTTGGCGTGCATCCGTGCGTCGCTGCGGTCCGGTCCCAGGTCGACGGGCACGTGCACCTTCCGCCGACCACTGGCGACAACATCGATGTACTGTGGAGACCTCAAGCCCCACGTGTTGAGCAATTCGGCGGTACGTCCACCCGGCCTCCCGCATGCCCACTATACGCCCTCGCTCAAAGTCCGTCAACTGCACATACGGTTCATGTCCACGCTGTCGCGGCATGCTACCAGTGTTAAAGACTGCGATGGAGCTGCGTATGCCACGGCAAACTGGCAGACACTGACGGCGGCGGTGCACAAATGCTGCGCAGCTAGCGCCATTCGACGGCCAACACCGCGGTTCCTGGTGTGTCCGCTGTGCCGTGTGTGTGATCATTGCTTGTACAGCCCTCTCGCAGTGTCCGGAGCAAGTATGGTGGGTCTGACACACCGGTGTCAATGTGTTCTTTTTTCCATTTCCGGGAGTGTATAAATGCAAATGCTGATTGAATTAATGATATTATATACCCATAAGTACATTAGTATAGTAAATAACACTGACTATTTGAAGCTAAACGATTGCACAGAAGTGTAAACCAAATCGATCAAGTCACGATTTACGTTAGGCTAGCTCAAAAGCTGTATGATCACCGACAGCAAATTGCTCACTTCAAATTTAGAAATATCAGTTACGCGTAAATTTGTAACTCGGCGATTTTGTAATGTGAGCTGAATTTTAGTGGATTTTTGTACTATTATAAAACCTACCAACAAAAGTGTATTCAAATGGTTCAAATGGCTCTGAGCACTATGGAACTTAACATCTGAGGTCATCAGAAGTACTTAAACCTAACTAACCTAAAGATATCACACACATCCATGCCCGAGGCAGGATTCGAACCTGCGACCGTAGCAGTCGCGCCGTTCCAGACTGAAGCGCCTAGAACCGCTCGACTACCGCGGCCGGCACCTAAATGTAACACAATAAACAATATTACCGATAGTAAACAACATTAAGTTCGTGGTAGCTTTTCTGATAAAGTTTGTAGTACTACTGACGTTAATGAGAATTACCGCGGTATATCAAGATCACATTGTGATCCATGTGCAAAAAAAAACTTTTTTGAACAATGCTCTGCAAGAGTCTTACGTTACTTACAATATTGTAGTAAAATGAGTTGCCATTGCCATTCTCGGCAGTAAATTGTATGTTTTTCTCCCCTTCGACTCGACAGTGTTCGGGACAATGTTTAGTTTCACGACTCGTAAGCATTACTCTAGATCTCCTGATACATATATAGTGGTCTAACAATCACACTGATCTTCTGCCAATGGTATCACGTGGCTGTGGTATGGCACAGTAAGTGGTCAGCAAAGATGTCGACGATTTCTTCTAACTACGAATCCGCTATTCCTCCTCTCTAGCTGCTCCTCAGTTGGCCACACGAATTCTGAGTGCCAACTAGTCCAGTCCATCCTCTAGCGAACAGTACCCGGCAGTACTGGGAATCGAAACTGGGGCTGCACTTGGAATTCAGGCGTGCTAATCACTCATTCACGGAGGAATACTGAAGTCGTTTGAGACTAAAGTGATCATGAATGAACTACAGTGCTCTCAGAGAAAAGGGCGAAGCGTAAGGTTTCACCTAAGGACTCTGAAATATAGTCATTTAGCCAAGACCAACTAGGGATCTATCCTTATCGATGACAGTATTGAAAGTGATGTGGTGGGAACTGCGCCACTATCAGCATGGCTGTGATGTTTTCTGGGCTACTCCACGCCAGAAGCCTAGTTACTCAAAATAAGGCCTTATGATTCCCTGCTCGCGGTAGTGTGTCGGAAAATTTCAGGATTTTATTGCTGTCAAACAATATTGGTTAATCCACTTCGTACAATGGTCATCGAACTGCCCTACTGTTATACACCTGGAGCGTTCATTGCTTATTATCTAGAATATTTTGACCTACGTAACTTGAATGATATTCATAGAGGCTGTTTGAAAAATAGATCATTACACAACTTTAAATAAAGTAAGTTAAATAGTTGACTCGCAAGCACTGGAAATGGAAATGGTCGTATGACGTTAGTGGATGGGAGTTCCCAGGCGGGAAGTTCGGCTGCCAAGTGCAAGTCTTATTGAGTGCGACTCCATATTGGGCGACTTCCGCGTCGACAGTGGGGATGAAATGATGATGACAGCACAACTCTCAGTCCCTGAGGGGAGAAAATCTCCCACCCCAGCCGGGAATCTAACCCGGGCCCCCGTGCGTCGTTTTCCAACTCGCTGACCGTTCAGCTATTGGGGTGAACTCAGAAGCACTGCCTCAGTGTAACAACTAAAATTTTGTGCATTTATGAATACGCTGAAAAGAGCAAAATGTACAAAATAAAACCCTTTTTTTAATCAGTTTGTGGCAAATGCTGTTTTCAGATTAATTATTGACGTCCACGGGTTGTTTAGAGAATTAGAAAACTAGTAATTGATCACTTTCAGATTTTATTGAAATACACAGTTGAAACATCGTCACAACAGCATTCTTACTTCCGCTTTACATAAAACCTTTATCACGGCTCTTCCAAAGCTTTCCAGTAACAAAACAACTGCATAACAAAGAGCGTATAACAACAACACAATACACCATACACTGTCGCTCTGATAAATCTGGAGCACAACTGAAATTAAAACAGAGACTCCGAATATCACTGCTTACCGACAGAAAATAGCTAACTGCAACCTAATCGCTATCGCACGAGTGTTTGTACATAAAACAAGGATCGAAATGTAAAAAGTCGCAATAATTTGAAGTGTCAATGTAGTTAGCGGAAATTTTGAATGCCGGAATATGTTTTAAATGAATTTAGATTTCAGAACAATTTGGTTGCCAATTCCAAAATAGCAAATATTTAAATTTGATAAGTGATTGTAATGACTTTAAAATCACGCAAATATCGTGTGAGAAAGACAAAATAGCAAAACACACACGACCTACACGTGTGACGTAAACACAAAAGACGTTAATTTGGAATGTAATGATGTTCGCTACCTTAACGATTGCCAATAATAAGCACTGACTAGCAGCACTTTATGGAAACTGTACTGTGTTGTGTAACTCACGATAATGCTATCTCTTGAAAAAAATGCCTAAACTTGTCACAAACTGATTCTCATTTTTTATTTATTACCTTGTAAATAACTGTGTCTCAGATTAATGCAAAAATAACTTGCATTCACGGCAACAACTGTTTTCAGTACAAACGTTAAGCAGACGTATGCACAAAATATCATTTACAAAGTACAACATAAATTTCTAAGATTATTTTTGCTATAAGGAAGCCTGCATGCTTTTTTCATATAATGAATCTTTTTTTAAATCACTTTTAGTTTAAATTAATTGTCTGCCGTAGTAGTGCAATACTATCTGAACCACTACAGTTACAGCTGCTTTTGAACACAACAGTCACTCGATTGAAAATGAACTGCAAATTTAATTAGATTTGTCTTGTTTTGACTAATTCTTTCTCTTGTGGTTTTCTCTAAATTTGTGGTTAGAGGATAGGACACTGCTGATAGTTAACAACCCGACTCAATGAAGATACTCCCGACAAGTTTGTTCTTAAATTAAACACACTATATGCTCCAAAAAGTTGCTAAGACGCTGATTTGTCTATTATACAGCTACAAAACACTGGCTATATCTTACTTTGCGATGGGTTGCTTGTGGTGCGAAGTAGTGCTTATTATAAGGTCCACCATTAGCATAGGCTCTCCTTGAATACTGATTGGCTTGAATAAATTTGGGCCACACAGCGTTCTTTATTGCTTCCAAAATATTCTTGCGACCACATACTTGCTCGCCCAACTATAGTTAATTTGCCTGGCCATATATTACAATACTTTCGATGCAAACAGTATGTGATTTGAGCCCAAACACATACGTCTGTACCACATCACAGATGCTTCGCAACTCTTTCTCTGGCTTCACCTCAATGATTGCGCACACTCAAGCAAATATGTTATTGTTACACATTATTCTCTGTGCTTTGTCCAGTAAAAACTTCCCTGACAATGATTTGACATAAATAGTTCTTACTTATCCTCTCAACAAATATTTTCTTGAATGCTAGTTATTGACAAAGTTCATTAGTATATGGTGTTGTTTCTGTGGTCTTCAGTCCAAAAACTGGTTTCTTGCAACTCTCCCTGCTACTATCCTGTGCAAGTCTCTTCATCTCAGAGTAACTACTGGAAATTATATCCTTCTGAATCTGCTTACTGTATTCATCTCTCGGTCTCCCTTTACAATTTTGACCCTCCACGCTTACCTCCAGTGCTAAATTGATGATCTCATGATGCCTCAGACTGTCATACCAACCGATCCCTTCTTCTGGTCAAGCTGTGCCACAAATTCCTCCTCTGATCCATTCTTTCAGTACCTCCTCATTACATGATCTACCCGTCTGATCTTCAGTATTACATTACATTAATACATATATTTTCAAGAAGTAGTTATTAGATCGAGAAAGAGCTGAAAAATACGTGAGGTTGTAATGTTACAATTAGTCTCCAATCAGTGATCTTGGCAATCCTCAGTACCACTCAGATACAGACTCCTCTGTACTATTTTAATAGATGGTGGTAGAAAAAAGGAATAAAATACTTATTCAGCACTCTGTATGAAAATACCTATCTTCTTTCTGAAACATGAACCCCATGCAATAACAGAATCGCTTAGCACCATCAAATGAAATGTTGTTCTCATGTGGCGATAGTTGTCTAGATAACCTGTATACATGGCATTTAATTTAATTAATTTAAGAAAGAGGTAGGAGGAAACAGGTCATTTTGGCATTCAGCATGGGGGGGGGGGGGAGACAAAGTGCTTGTTCTCGAATTATCAACATGAAACAGAAAGAAGATCATTTATACTATATGTAAAAAACACTTTGTCTGAGAGTAATTACATTTAAAGCAACACTGGAAATAAGAAAAGGATTGTTTCCTATTACAGTGTAACACAACACACTGTTAAAAAGTAAGGGATACCTACCATAATTCTTAGCCTGCTCTACATATTAGAGAACTTTTCAAACACTTAAAGAATGACTCATACTCAATTTGAATTTTAATGGTGTTTTTTAATAGTGCAATAATTCTGTACATCATTGATTGAAGCTTTCATGCAGGGCCACTTTCAAGGTACAGACCTACAAGACGGGATAACATCACATTCATATGGTTTGTTACAAAGCACACATCTTCTCTCTCCGCCTTGTTAAATAACTGCCGTGACTAATTATAGAAAGTATTTGTGTCTGACTCTGTAAATAGCTTTCTTTGACTATGACAATATTTTTGTGCACCAAGTGTGGGGCGTCCCCATTCGTTTAAGTTTTATCTTAATCAGGCATGTTAATTGCTCTAATGACCTTGTTTGGCAGTCGGACTTAAGACAAATGGGAAATGATAGCGTGCAGTAACTGTTCAGCAGTGAGACTACATATCGCTCTCTACATTAGACAGCACTTGCAAACTACCACACAATAAATAATGCGTAAATAAATATTTATTGCAAATTGAAAGTAGAGGAAACCTGATTAACTTTATATAAACTACCTTTGAGGTAACGATGACAGAAAATGGTTAACCAACATGAACACTTTACATGTATCAATGCCTAACATGCACTTACACCCAAATAACTACTTTAAATGCAAGGCCCTTTTAGATACCAATCATTGAAATACTATATTAACTAGCCAGCAAAGAGTAGAAGATGCTTAGCATACTGTGGTGGCAGATTTTGTAACTGTGCAGGGTGCTTCCTGCCGCCGTTGGATGAGCAGCTGCCAGCAACAAGTCGTGTACTCTTAGCTCAGTTACTTGTTACATATTTTAATTCTTAATTTCTTTGCGTGTTTTTGGGTACTTGCATTGTTTAATTCATAAATTTCGGGCGTATTATAGTATTTGAGAGTGTAACATCGCGTTTTAGCACCCAAATAGTGTAAAATCGCGTAGTTTCCTTCCATCGCCGAGCAGTGTGTCAGCAGTGTGCAAGTAGCAGCATTACTGCATTTACTAGGTAATCTTGTATTTTAATAACGGTTTTAATTTTGTGTCGATTTGTTTGTGGTCTTTGTAGATTTGTTCAGACATTCTTTGCACAATAGTTTTTAGCATGGATAGAGACTGCAACTGCTGTGTTCGGATGCAGGCTGAGTTGGCATCCCTTCGCTCCCAGCTTCAGGCAGTGTTGGCTTCGGTCACACAGCTTGAGGCTGTTGCCAATGGGCATCACTGTGGGGGTCCGGATGGGGGTTTGTCGGGGACGGCCAGCTCGTCCCAAGCATCCCTCGATCGGACTACGACCGTGGCTGCCCAGGATACTGCCCACATTGAGGCTGATCCCTCACCTGTGGTAGAGTGGGAGGTCGTCTCGAGGTGTGGCAGGGGGCGAAAGACATTCTGGAGAGCTGAACGGAAGGCCTCTCCAGTTTGTCTGACGAACCAGTTGAAAGGTGGCTACACTGAGCCACTGCGCCAGAGATTGCGCCAAAGAGTATTATTAAGCCGCCTCCACAGTGCCTGTTAAGAGCTCGTAGTAGTCAGTGCTTGGAGAGAGCTCGTAGTAGTCAGTGCCTGTTAAGAACTCGTAGTAGTCAGTGCCTGCTGAGATGTTGTAACAGAGAGTGTTTGTTGAAATGTGCTATTAGGCAGTGCTTGCTGAGATGTGATATTGGAGAGTTCTGGTTGAGATGTGATAGTAGAGAGTCAGTGTGAGATATAATGTAAGGATTAGAGTGATTTTCATCAATATAAATGAGGTAATAAACTCCGTTTCTTTTTTTTCATGATTTCAGTATCCTAAATATTGCGTCATTACAGGTTCAGTCAACAAAGCATCTGGCGTGTGTTCTTGTATTAGAGTGTAATTCTAATTTCCTTGAGCAATTATAGTATTTCTAATTTTCTTTTATCACATCAGTATAATTGGTATTTAAAAATTCTTGTCTTGTTGGAGAAGAACCGTGCCAGATGTGTACGTTGAGTCACACTCCCACATACAGAACAGTTATACTTGTGCTTTGGTTTAGTAGGTTTTATAGTTGCTGGGGACTTAATTAATTAACTGTGTTTACGAAAATTTTCTTTCATTGTTTGTTGCAGTCAGATTGCGTAATAATACTAGTCAGGGCCAACCGATTACGAGACACAGCGTAATCGGACATACAGCAACTAAAAACAAAAAAAATATTTTCAATCATAATTAATTAAGCCCCCATGCACGTGGCGACCGCTGCTTCGGATCGTCCCTTGAAATTCTTCTGATTGTAGAAATAGTAGACAGTAGTATTGTTGTAGTAATTTGAGTTTAGTAATTGTAGTCTGTATTGCATGTGTAGATTTGGTAATTGGCATTCTTCTAATGGTATTTTTCAAAATTTAATTTCTATTGCCTTGTATACGCGTTTGACAATTTAGTGCAATTATTTCAATTGTTCGATTGATCGTGTTTGAGGGAGACATTGCATGTAAATGGTATTGTTGGAGATAAGGAGGCATTGTGTGTAATTTTCGAACAGTGACGAATTTTTTATGTTTTGTAAATGATTACGCGGTCAGTGAAAAAGGCGAAAATGATGAATAGTGAGAATGACGAAATTATTGACATGGCGAACTCGCCAACACAGGACAACAGTATGATGAATAATGGAGTTAAAAACAATTTAATAAGTCGGGAAAATAGTCCGGAAACAGTTCAAAATTTTTCACAATCGAAAAATTCTCAGATTGCGTGGTTAACGACAGAAGAAATGGAGCAGTTGATGAGTGCTATATTAAATTTGGGGTCACAAATAGGAACAATGGAAACACGGATGGGAACAGTGGAAACTCGGTTAGGATCTGAATTAAAAGCAATGGGATCACAGTTACGATCTGAATTAAAAACAGAGTTGGAAGCAATGGCAACACGGTTAAATTCACGAATAGGGACATGTTTCAAAAATACGAATGATGAATCAAAGAAAGAAATTAGAGAAGAAGTGCAACCGATTTTGAATTCTCACAATAATAGTTTAATTTCATCAGAAATTAAACAAGAGGAACAGGACAGAGAACAGGAAGAAAAAGATCGCGTGATAGTACAAAAATTTTCAGAATTAAATTTACAACGTGCACACGATAAGGAAGAAATAATTGAAAGAATCGAGGAATCCGTACCAAATGACAGAATAAATAACTTAACGCAACAGTGTGAACAGTTAACTACTAAATGTGACAACATCGAAACCCGAGTCGCGACATTTACAGAAGACGTAAATAAACAGAAAGAACAATTAAGTGACTCATTGGAAAGAGTTGAGGAGATCTCAGATAAATTGACAAGTGTTAGTTTAGCAGAAGGGTGTGAAGAAAATAATTTGTTTCATTTACTGGAGGCAACAAGAGAGCGCCAGGCGCGCGAACTTGACAATAATCGTCATTGGGACTGGGACAGACGCGGTAGGTCTTTGTCGCCACGAGGCGAAAACTTTGACTATAAACACTTTTTGACTGTTCGGAAATTTAAGATCTTTCGCAATTCTAAGAATGACATACATCCATGTGCATGGTTAGATCAATTTACGTACGCACTTCCGCCAGATGTGCCACAAAGTCACAAACTAGAAATTATGTGCGGCTATTAAAGTCCTCAGGGGATTCACTACTCTAAGTGAATATGTGCCGTAGCGAGCATAGGGCCCCGAGCTGTAGTGGTGCTGTTTCTCTTTTAGTTTTCTGTACCGCTGCCTACTCTTTTACTATTCTTTGCATCTGTCAAACCAACTCTTCGACTATAAATCTATCTAGAGAGTAAGTAGACAATAACCGGATATGACTAATTGTACCTAAAAGTGATTTCGTAAATTACCATTTGGACTTATTGTACCTTCAGCAGCATTCTTTCGTAGCTTAAATGAAATTTTACCTGTTTATCTTCGTGACAATATTACTTCTTATGTTGACGATATTTTTATTGCGAAACGTTCTTGGAGTGAGCACAACAAAATTTTGGATTCATTGTTACGTATCTTTGCCAGAGTTGGCGTTACAGTGAACTTAGAAAAATCTGAATTTGGTCGTTCACAGATGAAATTTCTCGGTCACATTATTTCTGCAGAAGGTATTCTTCCTGATCCAGAAAAATTAGACGCTATTCGTAATTATGTTGTTCCTACCACAAAACGTGATGTTCGTAGTTTCCTTGGTGTCTGTAATTTTCTTAGATGCTTTGTTAGATTGGACAATTTGGTAACACCTTGTTTTTGCGATCTATCTGGAAAGTTCTTTATAAACGAAAATCGGTCGACAACTCCGTTTGGTTAGTTTGTATTCCTGATGAGTGGGTCAATAAATTGATTTGGTATACGCATTTCAGTTATGCACACTTTGGTCCCAGAAAATGCTTTCATAAATTACGGGAAAATTGCTACTTCAGTAATATGGAAAAACGTATTCGATCTGTTCTGGCCAAATGCAAATTATGTCAAAAGGCTAAGCCGCCAACAGTTTCTCACAGAGCACCGTTGTTTCCTATCATTCCAGCGAAATTAAAGGAGATGGCTGCAGTCGATTTGTTCGGTCCAGTGGTTCGTTCTACTAATGGTTTTGCGTACATTTTCGTAGCAGTGGAGTTGACGTCTAAATATGTGTGTCTTACACCTTTACGCAAAGCAACAGCTCGTTCAGTATCTAATGCTTTCATCAAACATTTTCTTAAAGAAGTTGGTCATGTTGATAAGGTTATATCAGATAATGGATCACAGTTTCGTTCTAAAATTTGGCTTCGTACTCTACAGCGTCGTAAAATTAAACCAATTTTCATTTCACTTTTTCACCCTCAATCTAACGCTTCAGAGAGATGGATGAAGGAAATCAATAAATTGTGTCGACTTTATTGTCATCAGAATCACAGAACGTGGGATCAGTATCTTCATATTTTTCAAAACATTCTGAATGAACTCTCTAATGATTCAACTTCTTTACCGCCTATACTGGTATTAAAAAATAAAGCACCGACAAATCGCATATCTGAAATCGTTCCTTTTCCGCCTTCACGGAAACTGCGGCATTCTGAAGTTGTCAACCTGGCTCTGCAAAATATTGCATCTGCGGCTGCTAGAAGAGAGAAATCAGCTAAGCGTCCTGGTCGTTCAAAAATCTTGTCAGTTGGTCAGAAGGTGTTAATTAAGTCTCATCGTTTATCTCACAAAGGAAAAGGTTTGTGTCGCAAATTTTTTCTGCTTTATAACGGTCCATATAGAATTCGTAAAATTATTCATGATAACACTGTCGAAGTAGAAACTCTTAAATCTCGACGCTCTAAAGGAATACATCATATATCTAACGTAAAAATTTTTGTGGAATGACATACTTTTGAGAAACCAACAGCTAAATGTAAACATGCGGAGAGTACAAGGATACCGCGCTGTGTTTTGGCGGCGGCATGTACTCAAAGCAACAGTCAAGTCTGCGCGCCGCACAAGGCAGTCGTTGACCGCGAACAATTGCTTCCTACGTCACGCGCCTACAGCTGATCGAGCGCTCAGTGCGAATGCACTGACAGCCGTAAACAAATACACAGTTTAATTTCTCCGACTAAATTCAGTATAAAGCTATAATGACTTGATGAATTATGTTATTAACATTCAGTATTTTTCAGGATACGGTTCTATAAAATATTTAAGAACTTCAGGTAAATTCTGTGTGTCTCCTACGTTAAGAGGGCTTGCTATCGAGAAATTTTCAGAAATAATGTAATTTCCAAGAAGAAACTAATAAACTAAAAAGGTAACTATTAACTGAGTTCATTTTTCAGGTAACATATTTCCACTTAGGTACGTACTTTAGCGTAGTTTGCTGCTCGCGATTACGTGATTCATACTTTGTGCTAAATTTCATGTTCTATGAAATTACTTGTGAAGCGACGTGCTTGCGTACGTTAACTGATTTTGACAATGATTATTAATGAACTGGGTTGTAACTTGTGTATATTATCCATCGCTTGGCTGCACTGCTTTTTCACTGATGTCGTATTTTTTTTTTAATTATGTGCCTGCTGTGCTTATTTATTTAAATTATAATTGTCACCTGATTTATTGTGTTGATGTGGTTAGGTATGTAAGTTATACTTTGTGGTTTATCTGCTTGCGCCTTCATGTTTTCTTATTAAGATGACATATGAACATTTATTTGCTTATGCTGATATGATGCTAATAACATGTTTACTGCTTTGCGTATGGATTGCATATTTATACATATCTGTTGTTGTCATAACTACTCTTTAATTTGGTGTATAGAAATGTTGATATAAGGTGTACAAACAGAAAGTTTAGGTCACACTATTGGATTAATTATAAATTGTTCGCTTGGCAGAGCCTCGTTGTAAGAATTGTGCTGCATACACTTGTTGAAATTCTGTTCTCTACTGGTATATTTACTCGCTATTGCTTGTTTTGCTTACGCTCAGTGCCTTATATTTTTAAGATAAGAAAATGAACTGCTATAATTCGACGAACGACATTAGTACAAGAAACTTCATAGAAGTCACATGAGCTGAGGTTTTATGGAAGCTGTATAAATTTATGCTAATAGGAAGGAAGCTAACGACATGACATACCAAAACTAGGTTTAGACCATTGACAGTTATTACACTGCATTTTTCGCGAGCAATTGAAATAGGAAGTGACACTTGACACAAGAAATACTCCACATGTTTGCTTCTGCCATAATTCTTGAAGTGGTGTACACACTGTGAAATATTATGATCATTTACATTCCGTAATCGTACTTAATTACTGAGAGTTATTCGAACTAAATCTGTTAGAGGTCATGTATGCATTTCTTTTGTTTATAATTCATAATGAGTAGAAGATTTGGCTCAGATGGATTACACAGAGGTTGTGTGTTGACAATGTGTCTTCGGATTGTATGGGATGATGAGGTTTGCATTAGGATTTTATCTGTACTTGTTCGAGGAGACTGACTAGAGGAAAGAGTTGTTATGGAAGTGAAATGATATTGGTAATAAGGTTTATATGTATCGACGCATTGAAGAGGTATTATTGAGGTATTATTGAGATTGTATGAAATTGATGATTATTGGAGTTTTGGTAGATAAGAGGTAAAGTAAGTGAGGAGCATATATTGGCAATAAGGTTTATATGTATCGACGTATTGAAGAGGTATTATTGAGGTATTATTGAGATTGTGTGAAGTTGATGATTATTGGAGTTTTGGTGGATAAGAGGTAAAGTAAGTGAGGAGCATATATTGGCAATAATGTTTATATGTATTGACGTATTGAAGAGGTATTATTGATGATTATTGGAGTTTTGGTGGATAAGAGGTAAAGTAAGTGAGATGCATATTTTTTTTTGTTGGTCTTATGGAACAAGGAGGATGAAGATAGCAGACTAGAACACTAAAGTAGAAGGAAAATAGTCTATACACACACTTTGTTAAATCACTAAGCAGTATATACTTTTTTTTTTGAAGAGAGGAAGTATTTGCATATCCTGGCTCACTGACAGTTGTTCAACAACAGTACATTTGATCTGGCTTGGCAAACATTGGTCTTGACATGATGACTATGATGTTGACCTAACTATTATTGACTGTTATACATTGCTGCCACTACTACTTGATACACATGATGAACATCAGATTTTGACAGAATTACATTTACACAGTTAACACTATTCAATTACACAGTAGTACTTAATGTGGACGAAAGATGAATGAGTGTGTTTTGTGTGTTTTCCTTTCCTAATCCTACCCACCTATCTCGTAAATATTATTTTATTTGTTTGTAGTGGCTTGCACTGTCACCCATAAATATTATAGGTTTACTGATATTTGAGTATCTGTAATAGTTAATATAAAAATTATCTGACATCATTTGTGTGTTTGTTATGATTTGTATGTTTAGTGTAAAAGCATTTGTATGTGCATTCAAACTATTGTTCATGCCTGAACTGTCTGATTAGTGAAGGTACATATTGTGAACTGTTACCTGCACTTTTTCAACATAATGTGTGACACTTAAGAATGATTAATTTCTGCTGATGAACTGTGTGATCAGTGATAGTGAATATTATGGACTGTTACTTGTACTTTTTCTACATGATTGGTTCCACTAGGACATGTTTAATTTGTGCTTATATACTCTGATGAACAGTGTGATCGGTGATAGTGAATATCATGGACTGCTCTCTGGACCTGCTCATCATTGCTAGGTGCAACTGATGGACTACTTGTATGGAAATGAAGTCACTTGTTGGTGTCTGCACCTGCTCAACATTGCAGGGTGCAACTGATGGACTGCTTCTACTGAAATGATGTCACTTGTTGGTGTCTGCACCTGCTCAACATTGCTGGGTGCAACTGATGGACTGCTTCTACTGAAATGATGTCACTTGTTGGTGTCTGCACCTGCTCAACATTGCTGGGTGCAACTGATGGACTGCTTCTACTGAAATGATGTCACTTGTTGGTGTCTGCACCTGCTCAACATTGCTGGGTGCAACTGATGGACTGCTTCTACTGAAATGATGTCACTTGTTGGTGTCTGCACCTGCTCAACATTTCTGGGTGCAACTGATGGACTGCTTCTACTGAAATGATGTCACTTGTTGGTGTCTGCACCTGCTCAACATTTCTGGGTGCAACTGATGGACTGCTTCTACTGAAATGATGTCACTTGTCGGTGTCTGCACCTGCTCAACATTGCTGGGTGCAACTGATGGACTGCTTCTACTGAAATGATGTCACTTGTTGGTGTCTGCACCTGCTCAACATTGCTGGGAGCAACTGATGGACTGCTTCTGCTGAAATGATGTCACTTGTTGGTGTTTGCACCTGTTGACCATTGCTGGGCTGGAATTATCAACTTTTTTTTTAATAATTAAAAGTATTTTATGTGAACATTTGTATAAACTGATTTTTTGTGTATTGTGCAAACTATTATGTAAAGCCACATGTATGAAAAGAATTTGTATTGCCTACTGTATTTTATATATTAGGTTATTGAAAGGTCAGTGCAAAGCCAAAATTTTAACTAATTATGTGATATTTAGGTATTAATATTATCTTTTATTTTTGTCTGTATTTATCTGGACGAGTTTGGTGGTATTTTCACCACTAATGCTGGCAAAAATACCATCAAATTCTGGCCTGTGGAGGAGGGGCATATGAAAGGTGGCTACACTGAGCCACTGCGCCAGAGATTGCGCCAAAGAGTATTATTAAGCCGCCTCCACAGTGCCTGTTAAGAGCTCGTAGTAGTCAGTGCTTGGAGAGAGCTCGTAGTAGTCAGTGCCTGTTAAGAACTCGTAGTAGTCAGTGCCTGCTGAGATGTTGTAGCAGAGAGTGTTTGTTGAGATGTGCTATTAGGCAGTGCTTGCTGAGATGTGATATTGGAGAGTTCTGGTTGAGATGTGATAGTAGAGAGTCAGTGTGAGATATAATGTAAGGATTAGAGTGATTTTCATCAATATAAATGAGGTAATAAACTCCGTTTCTTTTTTTTCATGATTTCAGTATCCTAAATATTGCGTCATTACAGGTTCAGTCAACAAAGCATCTGGCGTGTGTTCTTGTATTAGAGTGTAATTCTACTTTCCTTGAGCAATTATAGTATTTCTAATTTTCTTTTATCACGTCAGTATAATTGGTATTTAAAAATTCTTGTCTTGTTGGAGAAGAACCGTGCCAGATGTGTACGTTGAGTCACACTCCCACATACAGAACAGTTATACTTGTGCTTTGGTTTAGTAGGTTTTATAGTTGCTGGGGACTTAATTAATTAACTGTGTTTACGAAAATTTTCTTTCATTGTTTGTTGCAGTCAGATTACGTAATAATACTAGTCAGGGCCAACCGATTACGAGACACAGCGTAATCGGACATACAGCAACTAAAAACAAAAAAAATATTTTCAATCATAATTAATTAAGCCCCCATGCACAGTTTCAGGCTCTGTCTCAGGCTGATACTGATCTTCAGCCGGACACGGCTGCTTGTTCTGTTCCAGAGGTTGCCCCTCAGTCTGCAAGATCCGGGCGGTCAGAGAGAGTGGGCTTACTGGTAGTTGGGAGCTCCAACGTCAGGCGCGTAATAGGGCCCCTTAGGGATATGGCAGCAAGAGAGGGGAAGAAAACCAGTGTGCACTCCATGTGCATACCGGGTGGAGTCATTCCAGATGTGGAAAGGGTCCTTCTGGATGCCATGAAGGGTACAGGGTGCACCCATCTGCAGGTGGTCGGTCATGTCGGCACCAATGATGTGTGTCGCTATGGATCGGAGGAAATCCTCTCTGGCTTCCGGCGGCTATCTGATTTGGTGAAGACTGCCAGTCTCGCTAGCGGGATGAAAGCAGAGCTCACCATCTGCAGCATCGTCGACAGGACTGACTGCGGACCTTTGGTACTGAGACGAGTGGAGGGTCTGAATCAGAGGCTGAGACGGTTCTGCGACCGTGTGGGCTGCACATTCCTCGACTTGTGCCATAGGGAATTGGGGTTTCGTGTTCCGCTGGATAGGTCAGGAGTCCACTACACGCAGCAAGCGGCTACACGTATAGCAGGGGTTGTGTGGCGTGGACTGGGCGGTTTTTAGGTTAGATGGCCTCAGGCAAGTACAGAAAGGGAAACAACCTCAAAGGGTGCGGGGCAAAGTCAGGACATGCGGGGACCAAGCAGCAATCGGTATTGTAATTGTAAACTGTCAAAGCTGCATTGGTAAAGTACCAGAACTTCAAGCGCTGATAGAAAGCACCGAAGCCGAAATCGTTATAGGTACAGAAAGTTGGCTGAAGCCAGAGGTAAATTCTGCCGAAATTTGTACAAAGGCACAGACGGTGTTTACAAAGGATAGGTTGCATGCAACCGGTGGTGGCGTGTTTGTTGCTGTTAGTAGTAGTTTATCCTGTAGTGAAGTAGAAGTGGATAGTTCCTGTGAATTATTATGGGTGGAGTTTACACTCAACAACCGAGCTAGGTTAATAATTGGCTCCTTTTACCGACCTCCCGACTCAGCAGCATTAGTGGCAGAACAACTGAGAGAAAATTTGGAATACATTTCACATAAATTTTCTCAGCATGTTATAGTCTTAGGTGGGGATTTCAATTTACCATATATGGACTGGGACACTCAGATGTTTATGACGGGTGGTAGGGACAGAGCATCGAGTGACATTATACTGAGTGCACTATCCGAAAATTACCTCGAGCAATTAAACAGAGAACCGACTCGTGGAGATAACATCTTGGACCTGCTGATAACAAACAGATCCGAACTTTTCGACTCTGTAAGTGCAGAACAGGGAATCAGTGATCATAATAAGGCCGTTGCAGCATCCCTGAATATGGAAGTTAATAGGAATATAAAAAAGGGAGGAAGGTTTATCTGTTTGTAAGAGGTCAGAGCAGATGTAATTTCGATGTATTGCTCATGCGCTGCCTGCGATATGCAAGGTCTCTGACCAGAGAGCAGTGTTGACTGCAGTAGGAACTGTGTAGCTGTAGCAGTAAGTTGTTGCTAGTCTGGAGTCTGCTCTGGTCTGGTATGGTGTATCGTGTTGGCTGGCCGGTCGCGGTGCAGCGATGCTGGAGCCTGAGTATTATTGTACAAGGTAAAAAGCAGCCTCGCGCGTATGTAGTAATGTTATCTCAAGTCGCATGTAAATGTTTTAAAACTCTTGTAATAATAATTTTCCTTATAAAAAGTAACTTTTAACGACCATTCATTTCAATTTAAAGGATTTACTAATTTCTCCCATCCATGATCATCCCGATTATTGCAATAGAAAACAGCACAGAGAATAGAGTAGGTAATATTGGCTGGGATCAAGTTATGGCAGTATTGCTACAAATTAATGAATCGTGCAAACAACTCAATGAAAAGTATGACAGGTCGATCAAACAGTTTAATGAAATTTTCAAATAGATGAATAAAAGACACGACAACCTTAATGAACAGAACAAACAACTTAGTCAACATATTACAGCCATTATCGTGCAACGCCATGATACTAAAGAACAATTATGTGAGGAAATTAAGGCTTGTGCTAGGAATAGTAGCGAAGAGTTACGTAATACCCATCAGCCACAACAGAATCACTTAGAGATGAAAGTAGTGCAGTCGGTAAACAATGTTCTGAAAACGTAATACAGTTACGCGACGGGTTTAAATTAATGTCAGCAGAAGTTTCACACACTCTGGATACGGAAGTCGATAAGAAATTTGAACAACAGAACAGCCAAATTGACGAACGTTTTAAAGTGACAGAAATTAAAAATGTTTCAGCCTCTAACACAGCACAGCATATGCCACATTCCGAACATTTGTCACACTGACACAGCCAGTGTAACTTAGGTAATCTACAGAGAGTACGTGACTTGGATTCCGGGCAGACACAGACAAACGGATTATCATACAATCCTGAACCAGTTCACACATTCAGAGACGATAACGTTGATTATAAGCAATTTTTATCCGTGAAAAAATCTAAGCCATTTAAAAATGACAGAACAAAGATTCACCCTTTGGACTGGATACAACAATTTGCTTTCGAATTTCCGCCAGCATTGCCTGTAATGCAGAAATTAAAATTAATTTGCAGCGCGTAAACGACCTCAGGGGATTCATTACACTTCGATGAATATGTGCCGTAGCGTGCACAGGGCCCCGAGCCGTAGTAGTGCTATTTCCTCTTTAGTTTTCTGCACTGCTGCCTTCTCTTCTACTATCCTTTATATCTATCAAAACAGCTCTTCAACTATCGATCTATCTAGAATTAAGAATGAGTAAAGAAAACCTGATATGACAAGTTTTACCGAAAGTGACAGTTTCATTAGACACTCCGGAAATGACAAGAACTATCAGCGTAATTTTAATATCAGACAAAATTTTAATCATTAGTATTGTCATAATTATCAGCAATAGCAAACGCATTTTGGTAACAATAGAGGTTTTTCCCAACAACAGCAATAAAACCAACCGGTTAGCATACCTAACCAACAATGCAGTCTGCAAGGTCAACCAAGCTTTAATGTTTCGCCGCCTACACGTATAGCGTCGGCCACACCAAATAGTAACGCACAGCAACAAGGAAATCAGTACGTACAGAAAACACACAATTGCAACTCATATCGCAATGCACCGTATAGAAATGACTATCATGACAGACGTAAAAGTAATGAGCACAATTTTCAGCGTACGTTTAATAACAGTCGGTCTTACCAGCAGCAAAATCATCCGCAAGAACAGATTATCATGAATGAACCAGACAGTCGATATCACCCTGAACCTAATTCGTCAGGACGAAGTAACAGAACAGTACAAATAGTTGAAATGCCACAGCATCCTCCCGCGAATAACAGCACGTCAGAAAGAATTTGACTAGATACAGTACAGACTGAATCTTTCAGCGACGTAAGTAATACTTTCGACACAGAGAATCTTGTTCACGAAAATGTTATTACTTTTGACGACATCCGAGACACATTTTTGCATGAAAAACCAGTTATTGAAAAAACCATTTCACACCCTGTCATTGAAGTAAAGATTGCATCATCCAAATTTTCAGCAGTAATCGATTCTGGATCACCTATGTCAGTTATAAATGGGGAAACTTTCAACGAATGTAACAAAAAGAATACCTATCCTACGTTACCATTAGGCAAAACTAAATTAAAAGGAGCAGTATCTGGTAATGGAATAGATGTAAAGTTACAGGCACACTTATCGTTTTGTATTGCAGGTCATGCGTTTCACTTAAATTTTTGGATTGTTCCCTTATTGACAACAGACGTTATTTTAGGTAAGAATTTTCTGGTACAACATGACGCAATTATTGACTTTCAAAATTCGTATTTAATGTTAAAGGATGAAAATGTACAACTGGCATTAGAATTTCAGCACTCTTTATCTGCGGGAGAAGAAACAATTAATCGGACAGAGGTCATTTCTGCATCACGTAACATAGACTGTCATTCCACATTGTTCACAGATACGTACGTACACAACTATTATACTCCAGACGAAGCCGACTTTGACGTTATACAGATGATTTCTGATAAAGTTAAACAGAGCAATGCAAATACAGACGACGAACTTACTCGACTACACAAAATTCTTTTACAGCAAGCTCCAGTTTTTGACAACGTCCCTGGTACTATATCCGGTTTTATGTATGAATTTCAAGTTAAACAGCACGACACATTTAAAGCCAAACATTATCCCATTCCTTATATTCACACAGAACAAGGTAAGAAAGAATTGCAAGCTATGCTTGACCGAGGAATTATTGAACCGGCAGTTAGTCCGTACATAAACCCGCTCCATATTGTTAAGAAAAGGGATGGTTCACTTCGCCTCGTACTTGATTCGCGTCACATCAATGACATTACTATTAATGAAACAGATCGCCCTCAACCACTCGAAGAACTTCTACAGAAATTTCATGGTACTGCTATTTATTTCACATTAGATTTGAAATCGGGATTTTGGCAAATTCAGCTCCATCCGGACTGAAGAAAGTACACAGCTTTTCTCTGTTTTGGTGACAGTTACCAATTTTGTAAATTACCGTTCGGTTTAACTACACTCCTGGAAATGGAAAAAAGAACACATTGACACCGGTGTGTCAGACCCACCATACTTGCTCCGGACACTGCGAGAGGGCTGTACAAGCAATGATCACACGCACGGCACAGCGGACACACCAGGAACCGCGGTGTTGGCCGTCGAATGGCGCTAGCTGCGCAGCATTTGTGCACCGCCGCCGTCAGTGTCAGCCAGTTTGCCGTGGCATACGGAGCTCCATCGCAGTCTTTAACACTGGTAGCATGCCGCGACAGCGTGGACGTGAACCGTATGTGCAGTTGACGGACTTTGAGCGAGGGCGTATAGTGGGCATGCGGGAGGCCGGGTGGACGTACCGCCGAATTGCTCAACACGTGGAGCGTGAGGTCTCCACAGTACATCGATGTTGTCGCCAGTGGTCGGCGGAAGGTGCACGTGCCCGTCGACCTGGGACCGGACCGCAGCGACGCACGGATGCACGCCAAGACCGTAGGATCCTACGCAGTGCCGTAGGGGACCGCACCGCCACTTCCCAGCAAATTAGGGACACTGTTGCTCCTGGGGTATCGGCGAGGACCATTCGCAACCGTCTCCATGAAGCTGGGCTACGGTCCCGCACACCGTTAGGCCGTCTTCCGCTCACGCCCCAACATCGTGCAACCCGCCTCCAGTGGTGTCGCGACAGGCGTGAATGGAGGGACGAATGGAGACGTGTCGTCTTCAGCGATGAGAGTCGCTTCTGCCTTGGTGCCAATGATGGTCGTATGCGTGTTTGGCGCCGTGCAGGTGAGCGCCACAATCAGGACTGCATACGACCGAGGCACACAGCGCCAACACCCGGCATCATGGTGTGGGGAGCGATCTCCTACACTGGCCGTACACCACTGGTGATCGTCGAGGGGACACTGAATAGTGCACGGTACATCCAAACCGTCATCGAACCCATCGTTCTACCATTCCTAGACCGGCAAGGGCCAACAGGACAATGCACGTCCGCATGTATCCCGTGCCACCCAACGTGCTCTAGAAGGTGTAAGTCAACTACCCTGGCCAGCAAGATCTCCGGATCTGTCCCCCATTGAGCATGTTTGGGACTGGATGAAGCGTCGTCTCACGCGGTCTGCACGTCCAGCACGAACGCTGGTCCAACTGAGGCGCCAGGTGGAAATGGCATGGCAAGCCGTTCCACAGGACTACATCCAGCATCTCTACGATCGTCTCCATGGGAGAATAGCAGCCTGCATTGCTGCGAAAGGTGGATATACACTGTACTAGTGCCGACATTGTGCATGCTCTGTTGCCTGTGTCTATGTGCCTGTGGTTCTGTCAGTGTGATCATGTGATGTATCTGACCCCAGGAATGTGTCAATAAAGTTTCCCCTTCCTGGGACAATGAATTCACGGTGTTCTTATTTCAATTTCCAGGAGTGTATTTCTTAAGCAGCATTTATTCGCGGTTTGAATACTATATTTCCTACAGAATTAAAAGACAGAATCACAACGTATGTAGACGACATTCTTATTGCAGAAGTTAACTGGTCTGAACACAATTTGATTCTTGAACGACTGTTACAAACTTTTCGTGCACAAAGACTAACAGTTAATCTTAGCAAATCGCACTTTGGCAAAACTTCTAGAAAAACTTCAAGCTATACGTGACATTAAGGTTCCAACGACGAAGAAACAACTACGCAGCTTTCTGGATTTAATTAACTTTTTCCGTAAATTTATTCATTACTCTGCTTTAGACACTCCTAGATTATGTCAATTGACGGGTGAAAATGCTATTTGGTCCTGGGATAGCTAAGCGCAGTCTGAGTTTGTTAATTTGAAACATGCCTTGTTGAATCCACCACTTTTATCACGTCCACATCTTACTAGAAATATTTCCATTGCCAGCGACAGTTCTAACACCGCTTTAGGCGTACAGATTTTTCAGGAAATTGAAAAAGACGGTACTACAGTAATTAAAAACATCGCCTTTGCGAGTCGCATTCTGTCACCTGCTGAACGCAATTATTCTGTTACAGAACTTCAAACATTATGTGTTGTATGGGCATTTACGAGATTTAGATATTTTCTTTATGGAAGACATACGACCGTTTACACAGATCATAGAGCTATACAGTTATTACTTTCAGCAAAATTTACACATGACAGATTAAGCAGATGGAAACTTTATTTACAGGAATTTAATTTTACAATCGTTCACATTCCTGGTACACAAAATGTTGTAGCAGACGCAGTATCCCGTTCTCTCAACAACAATCAGCAAGATATCGGAACCAACTTCTGCCAAGCAAATTTTAGCGTCATGTATATTCAACAAGTTGCATTTGAAAATTTCATCCCGTCGTCATTACGAGACACAGCGCAAGAGCAGAGTAAAGACAACGTATGGAAAGAAATTAAACACCTTTGGCAAGATAGGAATAATGTTACCATTAGAAACCATTACACTGTACGCAATAATATTCTGTTTCGCCGCTCTCACCCTGACAGCAACAATTGGTTATTACGTATTCCTGACGAGCTTGTTAACAAATTAATTTGGTATACTCATTTAAGTTACGCACATTACGGAACTAGAAAATGTTTTCTTATACTGAGACAGAACTGTTATTTTGCCAACATGCAGAAGCGTATTCGACGAGTTTTAGTGTCACGTAAAATCTGCCAGAAAGCTAAGTCAGACACGACCTCACATATTCCTCCGTTACATCCCATTAAATTGAGACACATGGCCGCTGTAGACATTTTTGATCCGATTCCCAGATCTAATAGAGGTTTTTGTTACATCTTTGTCGCTGTTGAACTCACTTCGAAATTTGTTACCTTCACTCCGTTACGCAAAGCTACTGCTAAATCTGTTTCGAAAGCATTTATAAAACATTTTCTATTTCATGTAGGGCATGTATTGAAAGTAATTTCCGACAATGGACCACAGTTTCGATCTGGTATATGAACACGTATGTTATGAGCAAGAAACATTTCTCCGATCTATATATCCAGGTACCTCGCTTCTTCGAACCCTTGTGAATGACTAATGAAAGAAATTGGTAAACTATGTAGAATATACTGCCATAAAAACATATTGATTGGGATACACACTGTCATTCCAGGATGTAATTAACTCCATACCAAATGAATCTACTATGTTATCTCTGACTGTTATATTGAAAAACGTTGAACCACCTAACAAAATTAAAGAATTAGTATCCTTTCCCACATCTCGTCGACTACGCCACCATGAAATAATTTACATTGCACTCAACAACATCAAATGTGCCGCAGAGCGCCGGAGAAGACAGCAAAAACAGGTTTGTACACGCCATGACTTTCACGTTGGACAGAAGATATTACTACGCACACATTATTTATTCAACAGAGGAAAGAGTAGATGCAGTAAATTTGAGCTTCTATATGCAGGTCCATACAGAATTCGCAGCATTCCTCACCCCAATGTAGTACACGTCGAAACTCTGAGAACCAGAAAAAGTAAAGGCAATCACCATGTCTCCAATATTAAACCCTTTATTGAATGAACATACTTTATGATTTATCACACTGTAATGCCATTTTCTGGTTTTTATATGACCAATGGTGCAATTATATTTATGTGACTACTTACTGATGATTATCATATTTTTTTCTTGGCAAGTGCCCGGCAAGGTAAGGTTAACAGGTCGCTGTTGTTGTCGTTACACATCAGACCATGCACATTTTTCCAGATAAACTTACTTATTTTATGACCAATTATGCAATTCAATCTAGTGACATATTAATTTTATCAAATTCTTTCTCCATTAAAGTCTTCAACTCTCGCCTCTATCAACTACACAACATACAAGCTGAACACAAAGAAAGTCATTTCTTGTCATTATATATCAGACCGTACACATTTTTCGTGTATGTATGATTGTTTTCCTGTTTTGTTTGTATGCACTACGAAATCTTTAAGATATAACAAACACCAGTTGACTTTAACATTTTTCCTTATGATATCTCAATATCTTGACTATTCTACACTCTTGGCTACTGCATTATGAGACTGTGTACATTTTTGCACCTGAACACTCTCTATGTTTCTGACAATACGTTTTCTGTCATGCTATGCTGTCTGCTTAATTATATCACTAGAAACCAGTTTTTATTTAATGGGCATATGATTTAAGTGCAAGATATTAATCCTTATTCATCATTTTCAGAAAGCAATAACGTGTAAAAGAAATAAATTAAACAAACCACAGTGGATTACTATGAAGTGGAAATTTCACCTTCGGAATGAACGAAATAAAATGCAATACCTCGCCATGAAGAGTATACGGATCAGAATTAACAAGCATTAACAAGAATATACTATACACATAGTATGATAGCAGTCTTAACTAATTTTTTCTTTCAGAATACGAGGCGATCGATGCAGGCTATCAGACAGAACTACACATCTTAGTTTTAGTGATGAAATATGCTAGAAATAAGAAACTCTATACTATGAACAATTGTATGAAGTAAATGGTAATATGAATAATGAATAATGAAGTGTCTTTTTGCAGATGATAATGAACGACGATGAATAGTTATATGAAGAATATGCTAATATGAATAATGAGGTTTTTCTTTGCAGCTGATGATAGTGATGAAGTTATGGTAATATGAATAATGAAGTTTCTCTTTGCAGATGAGAATAATGATTAAGAGTTTATCTATTTACTGTTAGTTAAGAAATGCTATGTAGTTATTTAAGTATTTGTTGCAGTTCGTTTTCACAGTATGTCTTATATCGCATGGTATAATGACTGAATGTTTTGGAAAGGACAGCTAGAGTACATACATATTGAGTACACGTTTCATTAGCTGTTAATTCAAAGTTCACTACTTTTCAGCATAATATACGTTTCTTCTTTCAGCTTCATAACCCATTTTGTATTTTTTCCAGGAGAAGCTATTCCTGAAAGTAATGTGCAATAAGCAGTTAGTTATTAAACCTGTTCTAGTACTTGCATTTTTACTACCCATTTGTGTGTGTCATTCATGAATGTGATCACATATACCCTACTTGTTCATAACCTTGCTACAGCTGACTCATGACGAATGATGTTACTAATCCTTATTTGCAGCAATAAGTCAAAAGCAAATATTTTCATACCCCAGCAATTAATTATCGATCCCAACGCAATGCATTGGTAGCACACAAAAAAATGTATTACCAGTCCCAAATAATGCTACTAGTTTAAGAGATATTTGTAGTACTAAATATAATGCAGATTTGTCAGATGTGTTGAATCCATTATATCTATGTATTATTGAACCACAGACCTTGAGTAATAGTTACAGTGTGCTACATTTTAAATATATCCTATGTCACTTGAAGAATGAGTTCTGAGTAATACTGAATGATGTTTTCTAGCCACAGACCTTGAGTAATAGTTATAGTGTGTTACATTTTAAATATGTCCTATGTCACTTGAATGATGAGTTCTGAGTAATACTGAATGATGTTTTGTAATAATGCATAAATACTATGCCAATAATTTCTGTAAATAATATTTTTGTTATACTCTATAAATGCTATGCCAATAATTAACTCTCATTTTTAATGATGACTTCTGAATAATACTGAATAATGTTTTATAAAACTATATGAATACTTTATAACTGACCAATGAATGCCACTGTTTCTTATATTTTAAATTTGTCTTATGTCACTTACATGCTATTGTATATGAATCCCAGTAGCTTGATGCTACACTCATTAACTCCTGTATTGAATGATGACTTCTGAACAATGCATAAAAATGTTTAGTAACTGGCCAATGAGTGTCAATGATTGCTATAACTAGATGAATTATATTAATGCTATGCCATTAATTAACTCTTGTTTTGAATTATCACTTCTGAATAATGCATAAAAATGGTTTGTAACTGGCCAATGAGTGCCAATATTTAGTGTAATCAGATGACTTATGAATAATGTTCTGTAATACTCCATACATAGTACAGAAATGTTTAGTAACTAGGCAATGAGTGCCAACAATTACTCAAATCGGTTGATAGACTAGTGTAATTCTCTATGATGACTAGCATAAGACTTAATGTCCTTCACCTTCTGACCTAATTACCACAAATTACTGCAATATCCGTTTGTCCTGTCCATCCTCATGATCATGGAGCACTATATTTGGATTTTGCACTAATTCTACGTTGGTGAAAACGTATCAGTTCTACAAGAGTGTGGTGTTGACACATCATGCTGTCCACCACCTTGAACGTTGGAGATCTTATTATGGTCCCACTGTTTGGTGTACCTAATGTACTACCAAAATGATAACATTGAATATTAATACGACATTTCAGTGTCTTGGCTACACTGAATAATACTTCAGGGAAGAGAACTTCAGATTGTCTCACTTGGTGTTGTGCTTCTGTAGAAAGATACGGACTTTCAGTGCAGCTATGTGCAACCTACTGTGCTACAACCTTGATGCAATCCTTACCTTTCCTTTCCTAGTTCTTGTAAAATAGTAAAAAATATATACAGTGTGTGTGCACTTTATGTCATTTATTAATATGTTTTGTACTCATTGCGTATCCTAATTCTTATAAAATGGTAGAGATATATACAGTGCGTGTGCACTTTATGTCACTTGTTAATACGTTTTGTACTCATTGCGTGTACATTTTGTCATTTCTTGATATGTTTTGTACTCAGTGCATGTGCACTCTATTTCATTTCATGTTCTACACTTATATGTATATATATGTATATACTCTGTGACTGGAAACTTAATTAATTAGATTTTAGAAAAATTTGTTGCTCATGGCAAGTGCAATTGACTCACCATCGCTGCCAAATTTTTGCCATCCCCCAGTGGAGGGTTATGGTAAGAGGTCCAAGCAAATGTAATTTTGATGTATTGCTCATGTGCTGCCTGCGATATGCAAGGTCTCTGACCAGAGAGCAGTGTTGACTGCAGTAGGAACTGTGTAGCTGTAGCAGTAAGTTGTTGCTAGTCTGGAGTCTGCTCTGGTCTGGTATAGTGTATCGTGTTGGCTGGCCGGTCGCGGTGCAGCGATGCTGGAGCCTGAGTATTATTGTACAAGGTAAAAAGCAGCCTCGCACATATGTAGTAATGTTATCTCAAGTCGCATGTAAATGTTTTCAAACTCTTGTAATAATAATTTTCCTTATAAAAAGTAACTTTTAACGACCATTCATTTCAATTTAAAGGATTTACTAATTTCTCCCATCCATGATCATCCCGATTATTGCAATAGAAAAATCAGTTGCTTTCTTTCATAAATGACAGATAGGACGGCCAGCATTGCACAGAGCTGTGCCGGAAAAATTTATTGTAAGAGCAGATATATCCAGCGACTTTATTGAGGTAAGAATTTTTCCTTTTTTTATTCAGAATGATCTTTCAGGGCCATGACGCAGCACTGCTGTCGTCCAAAATTTACCAGGTTAAATTCACAGTGAATTACTGAAAAGTTATAAGTGAGCGACAATTTAATTGAGAGATTAGTTACTTTGTTTTATTACTAGGTTACTGAATTTATTTTTTATTGGGACGTTACACTGAATGTGAACGACATAATTATAATTTTTACTGTTGAGAGGTTTAGGAATTTTTCTGTTCTGAGGTTACGCTAAATGTGAATGAATTTTGAGCTTGGATTAAATCAGAAAGAATTTTGTGTGGAGGTTAAATGTAAATGAATTTCTGTAGGGAGGTTGTAAATGGGAACGAATTTTGTGGGTAGGTTACACTGTGAAAGAATTTTGTTTTGAGGTTACACTAAATTAAAATCTTATTCATATTGTTTATTTTTTTTTATTTTTTTGGGGAGGTTACAGGTTTAGCAAGAGTAATAGAAGGCAGATTTCAGACTACCTAACAGATCAAAACGAAAATTTCTGTTCCGACACTGACAATGTTGAGTGTTTATGGAAAAAGTTTAAGGCAATCGTAAAATGCGTTTTAGACAGGTACGTGCCGAGTAAAACTGTGAGGGATGGGAAAAACCCACCGTTGCTCAACAACAAAGTTAGGAAACTACTGCGAAAGCAAAGAGAGCTTCACTCCAAGTTTAAACGCAGCCAAAACCCCTCAGACGAACAGAAGCTAAACAATGTCAAAGTCTCTAGAGGAACGGAAGGTTCCAAATGATTGGAAAAGAGCACAGGTAGTCCCAGTCTTCAAGAAGGGTCGTCGAGCAGATGTGCAAAACTATAGACCTATATCTCTGACGTCGATCTGTTGTAGAATTTTAGAACATGTTTTTTGCTCGCTTATCATGTCGTTTTTGGAAACGCAGAATCTACTCTGTAGGAATCAACATGGATTCCGGAAACAGCGATCGTGTGAGACCCAACTCGCTTTATTTGTTCATGAGACCCAGAAAATATTAGATACAGGCTCCCAGGTAGATGCCACTTTCCTTGACTTCCAGAAGGCGTTCGATACAGTTCCGCACTGTCGCCTGATAAACAAAGTAAGAGCCTACAGAATGTCAGACCAGCTGTGTGGCTGGATTGAAGAGTTTTTAGCAAACAGAACACAACATGTTGTTATCAATGGAGAGACGTCTACAGACGTTAAAGTAACCTCTGTCGTGTCACAGGGGAGTATTATGGGACCATTGCTTTTCACAATATATATAAATGACCTAGTAGATAATGTCGGAAGTTCCATGCGGCTTTTCGCGGATGATGCTGTAGTATACAGAGAAGTTGCAATATTAGAAAACTGTAGCGAAATGCAGGAAGATCTGCAGCGGGTAGGCACTTGGTGCAGGGAGTGGCAACTGACCCTTAACACAGACAAATATAATGTATTGTGAATACATAGAAAGAAGGATCCTTTATTGTATGATTATATGATAGCGGAACAAACACTGGCAGCAGTTACTTCTGTAAAATATCTGGGAGTATGCGTGCAGAACGATTTGAAGTGGAATGATCATATACAATTAATTGTTGGTAAGGCAGGTGCCAGGTTGAGATTCATTGGGAGAGTCCTTAGAAAATGTAGTCCATCAACAAAGGAGGTGGCTTACAAAACACTCGTTCGACCTATACTTGAGTATTGCTCGTCAGTGTGGGATCCGTACCAGATCGGGTTGACGGAGGAGATAGAGAAGATCCAAAGAAGAGCGGCGCGTTTCGTCACAGGGTTATTTGGTAACTGTGATAGCGTTATGGAGATGTTTAGCACACTCAAGTGGCAGACGTTGCAAGAGAGGCGCTCTGCATTGCGGTGTAGCTTGCTATCCAGGTTTCGAGAGGGTGCGTTTCTGGATGAGGTATCGAATATATTGCTTCCCCCTACTTATACCTCCCGAGGAGATCACGAATGTAAAATTAGAGAGATTCGAGCGCGCACGGAGGCTTTCAGACAGTCGTTCTTCCCGCGAAAAATTAGCGACTAGAACAGAAAAGGGAGGTAATGACAGTCGCACGTAAAGTGCCCTCCGCCACACGGCGTTGGGTGGCTTGCGGAGTATAAATGTAGATGTAGATATGAACATTTGTTTCACACCAAGCTGAAATTACTTAGATTGCTTCTCAACATCTGACAAGAAATTACACTTCCTATCTGAACTACCCCTTGAGCCTAATTTTGAATAAGCAGAGTATTACATCGTCACACGTACACTAATTGAAAATTTGTATAATGTACAATCCACCACAGTGCTTTTAACAGGAACAGCAAAAATTTTATATTACCGTGCAGTGCAGTCTTTTAGGATCAGAATCAGTAACACATAACATTTGTAAGAGGATATAGCTTTTTCATAATTTATGCATTAGCTTCATTTAAGTAACTGACAAATATTTATATTACTGTTTATATCACATTTTATCATTGTAAAACGTAATCAACCTAACACACACTCTCAAAGACAAAAAAGGATCATTTCCTACCTACACAAACAACATGGTACAAGTGTTTGCTTTAAGAATATTATGAAATCACTTGAAAAATAGAATAGCGTATGACTGCCATAATTCAAGCATGACTTACTGTATGAAGTTCAAATTTCACAAAAGCACACACAAAAATAAATTTGTGTGGTGAGCTATGTTCAAGCCTCTACCAAAAATGCTACTACATCTGTACTTCGCAATGTACACTTTTGCTACTCTGAATAATACTGCTTCCTCCTTTGTACTAATAGCCACCACAATGTATCTGGAAGTTTTGCAGAGCTGATGACTCTATATATATCTGGCATTTATTTTGTAATAGATCAGAATTTCATGTATTGGTTTAGCTGCACTTCTTGTATAAATGTAGCTGTGGTGGATATCATCGGTGAAGTGTGTTCTCTCTCTGGCTTTCCAAGAACTTTGGATCAGCCAGTGTGTTAATTCGCTGTGAACTCATGTTGGTTGTGTGTTTTACAGATTTGTGTATATTGTCTCGCATTAATAATGAGTCAGATACAATTGCAATGCATGTAATTGGTGTTTATCGATCGTACATACATAACGAACCAGAGTTCACAATAAAGACTGGCGATTTATCTTTGTGTGTTGTTGTGTTCTACAACAACATTGATCGCCTTATAACGAAACTTCCATCGAACACTGTTTTCCTACGTCCACTCTGGTGTATGAATGAAAAGCACCTGCCGCATCTGCAACGAGAGACAATGTGAAGCATGAACAATTTCATTATTCTTCGATCAGCTGAAATACGACCGGTATAACCTTATCCGATTAAACATGGCCAACACATCGCCCTAAACCACAACATGGACAGTTAGTGCAATACACCGACTTCGTGCCTGTTAACGATAGTGCAGTTCCCCAACCTCTACCTAAGTTTATGAACATCTATAGCATAATTAGCTGCAACTTCATCCAAGAGGTGGCAGCGTATTACCATCACTTCACAACGTTAGTTCCTGTTAAGCCTGCTACATGGCATACACATATAGTTAGGTGTACTCCATAATGTGTTTCTTCACTCAGGAGAGAAGACAAATGCTTTTGTGTTGCCAATTATTATAATGCAGCGTTATTAAAGAAAAATTTATATGGATGAAAGTTTACTGTTTCTGGTCGTAATGATACTTGTACGCGTGTTTTTATTTACATATTTTTAAATCCATGTAATACACTTGTTATATAAATTTAGTAGGAGAGAAACTTCGCTACAGAAAATCTCTAAAGGTTCCATACACGTACATTGCATATTACACACTGAAGCCTTAAGGAAACTGGTATAGGCATACGTATTCAAATACAGAGATACGTAAACAGGCAGAAGACGGCACTGCGGTCAGCAACGCCCATATAAGACGACAAGTGTCTGGCGCAGTTATTAGATCGGTTACTGCTGCTACAATTGCAGTTTATCAAGATTTAAGTGAGTCTGAACGTGGTGTTATAGTCGGCGCATGAGCGCTGGGACACAGCATCTCGGAGGTAACGATGAAGTGGGGATTTTCCTGTGCGACCATTTCACGAGTGTACCGCGAATATGAGAAATACAGTAGGGGGCGTCGCTTGAAATTTTCTCACGGGGCGGCGAAATACCTGGAGACGCAGCATGTGTTACCGTGTCCTGTGCAGAATTACCTAGGGTGTGCTCGCGCAGCAAAAACACACTCTCGAATAGCTTTTCACAACGTTTCGTCTTTACAGCCTTCCACAGACTCGGCAGGAGATGTCGGTAAATATTCTCCCGCGACGTTTTTCCCCTTACGAGCATAAACGTTTAGCACCAGACAATGCCACACCCAAAAAGCACTCTCCGACACCCTCCCCGAGGATGATTTCCACTGCTTACATTGCTCCTTTCTTTCGGTGGCATTGTGGTACACGAAGCGCTCGTCCATGTCATCAAGCGGCTGAAGATAGGTTGCTCCAACACACTGCAAGAATTCCTCTGTGCCTTGGTTCGTCGTGTTTTTTTTATTTTTTACTTTTTTATTGGATCCAAGCAGTAGCGGAACCCAGCGGTTGGCGACATATATCATGTTCAAAATGTCTGTAATTTATAGGTACGTGCATGACTGATAACCTAGTCTTCGAACACCCTACTACTCTTCACAGAGCGATGGTCTGCCACTTCAGACTTGTTCGTCTACACTGGATGCGTTCGCGTCACCTAAGCAATGTGTCATATGATAGTCCACTGCTGCTGCACACTTCCATCACCTCAACATGGTGTGCTACAGCGCGGTTACTCTCCAAATGTAGAAATACTCCATTTTATCAATGGACTGTACTATTTTGCTTTGGCTCCTCTTCTGGTGCCCTCCACTACTGTGGCCCTGAGATTTCAGAGTGTACCAGGACTCCAGACATGTACCTTCGAACCAACAAAACAGTAAGTACGCAGCTTTATTTTTTCTAGGTGGTAATTAAAACGCATGACTACCGCTTGTACATCTGCGCGGATACTCAGCTAACGCCACAATGATCTCATCGAGGTTTGTAACTGTTCCCGTGGTGAATGCTTTAGGCAGGACGCGGCATAATTTCAAATAGCGTGTGAAGATAAAACTCAACATCACAGTCGGAGGTCGCTGAACAGAATAAACAACAAGTGTGCTAGGTGTTCATGCTGACTACACGTACCGGAAAAGTGGACGACAAGCAAACATCACAAAGAGTGAGAAACAAAGACGATGCACTAACGTACTGACGGCAAATACATAGAAAAGAAGCCCGAATACCAGACGGACGTGCCGCGACAGTACGGCCGTATTTATTTTGGCTGCAGCAACAAGTGTTGTCAATAGCATTCACGTGAGGAATTTTTGGTGGCGCTATCTTGGCAGCTGCAACACTCCACATGTACTGCCATCGCCTATTGGACTCTTAAGTCCTTTTCTTCCAGAGGGCATTCAGATTCGTCTGGCCTGTTATCAGAGTGAACCTCGTGGCATGCACTGTTGCTTTAAACTGTCTTCCCCCTAACGATATCACAGAAGGCCATGGTGAATCGATTCAGCCATCTGTTTTATAATAACAGTGATGTTGCATAAATCTATATTTATTTCTATACATCCACAGTAGCAAAAACATGTTTCTATTACAGTTCATTAACACGGACGGCAGTTTACAAGCTAATATTATCCAATTCCACACTTGCTTTACATGGTGGACTGGAACGGAAAAGTGAAAATAAATAATAGTCAATAATATTTATTAAAGAGCTACAAAACTTTATGCTTAACTTTTGGTAACAGTACGATGCATGCCATTTCATGTCCTAAACAGAATACAATGAAATCTAAATAAATTGTTTTTTAGAAATGCATGATATTGTCACTGTGACTGAAAGCAATTACGCAAACACTCGTTTGGGTAGCCTAGACCTTCTTAAATAGCTACTACTAAGTCGGAATGTAGTCTTCTGAACATAACTCAGGAAACTGCCGTAACTGCAGGAACTGTACTCAGCTGGCTACAGTCACTGAAATGACAACAGTGTCCGCTGCTCGTGTCGCTTTTTGTGCCTATTGCTGGAACAATCCCCACCATAGCTACGCAGCACTCTCTTTGGCGGCTGACGATACTATTGGCTGACGAATACGACGCGCTGATGGATGTCGCGTGGAAGCTGAACGTGGACCGGCCACTGTGATCGTGCGGTTCTAGGCGCTTCAGTCCGGAACCGCGCTGCTGCAGGTTCGAATCATGCCTCGGGCACGGACTGTATGATGTCCTTAGGTTAGTTAGGTTTGTGTAGTTCTAAGTCTAGGGAACTGATGACCTCAGATGTTAAGTCCCATAGTGCCCAGAGCCATTGGAACCATTTGAGCAGAACGTGGTCTGGAATAGCGAGTGCCATGTACAGGTCAGTGTTTGTGCCTGTGTAGCGGCAGCTTCTTGTGTTTTGTTTATTAGCTCTTCATCCTGGTACACAACAGTTTCAGTGAGCCCAATGACACATTCATCCATTATTATTGCAGAATGCAGATGTAGGTATGCTACGAGTCGGTTTCAAGAAACGGCGAGAAGCCGTAAGGAACGAGTGGTCAGTGGAGAAACAACCAAGTGTAATCCAAAACGGTAAATCAAAGAATGATCAGCACCGTGCAAACAAAGGCGTAGTAGCAAACGCAGAGAAAAACGAAGGACAAGTGAGTAACTGTATGAAAAAAAAACAATGTTAGTGATGAGAAAACTTCGGAAACATCAATTCAACTAGACGAGAAAAGTGTGCACACTTCCTAGATCACGCCTCAGAGGGTTGAGCCGTGGCGCGGCAGTTCAGCTTACCTTTGCACGAATATCCATTTTCCCTCATATACCGATAGTAGTCGCCTCTTTGGTTGCGACCAGAGGGTATGACGGAAGGGAGCGGATTCTCAGTAGTGTTCGCTTGGTGAGCGACCAGCAGAGAAAAATAATAGTGGATGACGTTCGATGAGACGGCGTGAGAAGTAGAGCACTCCTACTGGTAGTTACGCACTTGATACGGCCTTTAGTGGCGAAGGGATGGAGAACGCCTGTATTGCCCTGGTGTTTTTAAGCGCGTCGTGGAGAGAAGGTTCGTTGTCCTGGGAGATAGCGGACTGAAACTTCAACCGCATGCCTAGAGAGGAGTCATGGGTGTTGTTATACGGCAGTGCAATGGTGAACTCTCGCCTGGATCATGAACATCCTGTGTATCTGGATTTTTTTGTCCGCTTGTTGCGGTGACTTCCTCTTTCAACGTGAGCTCTGACAATTTTCCTAGCGAAAATGTTATTCCTCTGGGCGAACCTACCAGCCTTATCGCACTCTTCTTGTCTGCCAACACGAGGGTTTTTTTTTTTTTTTTTTTTTTTACAAAAAGGAGGAAACGAGTCCGGGATTATTTTGAGTGTAGTTATTCGGTCTGTGATAAAATTTGGCCTGATTCTTGTGAGCGTGGCCAAGTTTGGTGACTCTGATAGTCACAGTGGTTAAATAATTACCCGATTGTGTAAGACACTGATTGGAGCCGTTGCTAAATTCAAATGGAAGTTTTGAGGCGATTCCTTCGTCACACGATAGTTGCTAAAGTCAAAGTAGTTAAATTTTGTTCATTTGTGAAACTCTGAACAGGTTCATGTTAAACTGTATTCGTTCATCTGTCCTGAGCCTGTGCTTATATTTCTTTCATGTATTCCATGCAGTTTAATAACTACGCATGTAAATCCTAGAGCTTGTATGATGGCTGACAAGCGTTATGTATGTCACTGCTTAGTGGTCCGTTGTAACAGCTACGTGGAATTATTCCGTCACCTGATGCCAGTAGCTGTGCCCGCCGGTTCTGGACGTGACGCCTGAGTCTGTTATTACTGTAATTCTAGAGGCGAGACGCATCCTTATTGGTGCGTGAAACGTAATTCTTTAAGTTGCTCAGAAAGTAGTTCATTTAATAGATTGCTGTGTTTAGAATGGACGGTAGTCAGTCACATTTTAGAAGGAATCTGCCCAGAAGATACTTTTGTATTGTGTTTTTCAGAAAACTTGAAAGATTCAGATAACATGGGGTCAAATATTGAAACCGTTAGATTCAGTGACGAGAAATGTATCGATAGGCTGGATACGTGCGGGGCACTGAAGGCGTTCAAGTTCCACAACCGCGGAAGACAAGGATGGCAGGCATTGAGCAAAGACTCTGTAGGTGTAACAGATCTGTAAGTGGTAAAACGTTGCCCGCAGGTGGTATACTGAGAATTAGGCTTGGCACCTAGGGTTTTATTTGGCCTATGAAATCTATTGCCGTGAAAGAGTTGTCCATATCCGGCTTGTTAGGGTGTGATTTTTTGCAGAAGATAAGGTGCATCCTTAAAACAGGGAGAAGAGATTTTCATTTAGATTTCAGCATAGAAAATATTTAGGTTATGTAAGCGTCGGTCAACTAGGCGAATAAATAGTGTGAAGGGAGAAGAGTCATTATTCAAGATTAGGCACCTGGAGAAAGCGGAGGCGCTGTCGAAGGTGTTGGGGCAATTTCCAGGAGGTTCTAACGGACAGTTTTGGAATAACAAAATAAATTAAAATATAAAATCCAGCTGATTGATGAGGTTCCAGTACGGCACCCGCTGTGCAGGTTATCGTCGCCCAATTAAGAAAAATAATCGATCAGCAATTGACCGAAGGAGTCATTAGGCCGTCTCTTTCGCCATAAGTGTTCTCCATCTTCTTGGTTAAGATGTAAGGGTTATCGACCTGCTCTAGATTATACTAAAGGGTCGTCATGGAATCTTCTTTACATTCGCCAGGTCGAAATATTATACCATCCGGGGCCTAAATAGGGCATATCACCACCCGCTTTCGGCAGAAGAATCGAAGGCGGCAACAGTCTTCAGTACGGATTGGAATCTGTTCGAGTACAATCGGGTTCTTATCAGGTTAGCACCGGGTGCTGCAGTGCTGTCTAAATTGTTGGATTCTGTCCTGAGTGATCTGAAATTTAATCGTGTTTATGATCATTTGGACAACATTGTTATTTATAGTCATTCCTTTGACGAATATCTCGATCATATTCAATAAGTCTTGAGGCGCTTTCGTGACGCAGGCTCAAGTGTGAAACCTGCGAAAGCGGATTTGGCTCGTAGGGAGATATCCTTCCTGGGGCACATTCTTCCAGCTGAAGGTATCAAGGTAGCTGCTGAGCGTACCTGGGCAACCCCTATCTTATCGTCCCTGAGGACAAAGAGGCAATAGCAAGGCTCATCGGTATGATAAATTTCTTTAGAAAAGTCACACCTGATTTCGCCCGGATAGCTGAACCGTTGAGTTAATTAAGACGAAATGGAGTGTTATTTAAATGCACAGAGAGTCAAGAGCTGGCGTTTGAAGCGCTGAAAATCTCCCTAGCCAGTGCGTCAGTTTTGGCGGTCCCCGACTTTGAAAGGGGATTTGTTTTTGCCGACCGACGCCTCGAATTTAGGGTAGCAGTCGTATTGTTGCAGGAAAAGGAGGGCAAAAGACGATTTGTAGCTTACTCCTCGAGATCGTTGTCAGTAGCCGAGAGGAAATTATACTCTGTATATGAGCTCGGGGACGGCTTGCCTTTCTGTTTGCTCTGGGAAAGTTTAGGGTCTACTTGGAACATAAGGAGTTTAAATTAAAAATGGATAATCATGCGCTTATCTGGGTGTTTGCGCGTCCTATAAAAACAAGGAGAATCATACGATGATTGGTGAGAATTTCAAAGTTTAAATTTCAGGTAGAACATTTAAAGGCGTAGAAAATACAGTCATTGACACGCGTAGTCGCATGTTCGAAGGAGAAGAGGTATACTAAGACCCCAAGATGTTGAGTATAATAAACGTGCTAGAAGACAAACGAGTGTCTCGACGATTTTGAGAGAAATTCTGGAGCTTTTCGGGAATTTGCAAGAAAATCAGGAAAATGATTGGGGGTTGATTCAAACTAAGTGACTTATGAACTGGATATCAAATACACCAAGATAACGAGGATATGTTAGCGAGCGGAGCTCTTGCTGCCGGCGTCCCAGAATTTTCGTAGTTCCAATGTGGAGGACATTTTGGAGCACATAAGACCTTAAGCAAAATAAAGGGACGTCTGACTTGGCCCAGCTCGTATAGTAATGTCAGAAAGTTGGTCAATAGGTGTCTAGGGTGGAAGGTTGCGTAGGCAAATCAATATTTTCGCACCGAAGAAGACATCTCAAATAGTGTCGAACATCTGCTAAATAAAATTTTCATTGACTATGCCTCTGCCTCGTTCCAGATAAGGAAATGGATATGTGTTGGTTATTGTTGATGCCTTCACCAGGTTTGCTTAGCTGGTAGAGACGAGGTGTTCTACGGCTGCTGCAACCATAGAACATCTAAGTGACATATTTGCTACCTTTGGGGCTCCTAAAACTCTAGTAAGTGACAATGTGCCAGCATTTCTGTCTAGGGAGTTCAATTTTTTTTCTGTAGGGCAATCTCACATAATATCACCATACCATATACCCACCGCCGTCCTTTGCACAAAGAGTGAATCGGCTCATGCAGCCAGTCTCGATTATAGGAAACTCGCAAACGAGACGGGGTGAGACTCTTAACTGAGGCAACTATGCGTTCAGCACTGTAGTACAAGGGAGTCATGGCACAAAGCCTGCTAAATTGATGTTCATCTTTCCTGTCAGTTCACCACTATCCAATTTGTGGTCAATAAATGATCTGTCACCGGAGGATAATAAAACCGATATCATCCGAAGCAACTGGGAAAATGCGAGGAAAGACATTCGTGTGGCGCACCGTAGGGAGATAGGCCAGTACAATAAGGGCAGGCATCCGGTTACCGTGAAGATGGGCGAGGAGGTGTATATAAAAAGTTTTGACCCCAGAGTAAAGGGCAACAAAAAATAACTCTCAAAAAGTTACCCCGTTCTTGGGTACCTATGACGCGATTAAACAGTTATCCTCAGTGATCTATCTGATCCAAGACCGCACTTCCAGTAAGAAAATATGAGCTCTCTTGAGCCAGCTCAAGGTGTCACAGAATCTGGGTGATGGAAAGCTGTTGGTTGAACAGTCCCTTCGTTTTTAATCACTTTGGTTTACTTTAAGGGGAGGAGGATTGAACCGTGGTGTGGCAGTTCAATTTACCTTTGAGCAAATGTCCTCTTTGCCTCATATATCGATAGTAGTCAACTCTTTGGTTGCGAGCAGAGAGTATGATGGAGGGGAGCAGACGCTCAGTAGTGCTCGCTTGGTGAGCGACCAGCAGAGAAAAACAAGGCTAGATGACGTCCGTTGAGACGGCGTGAGCAATGGTGCACGTCTAGTGGTAGTTGTGCACTTGATACGGCCATTAGTGGCGAAGGGATGGAGAACGCCTGTTTTGCCGTGGTGTTTTTAAGCGCGTCACGTAGAAAAGTTTCGTTGGCCTGGAGGATAGCGGACTGAAACTTCTACCGCACGCCTTGGTAGGAGCCATGGCTGTTGAGATACGGCACTGCAATGGTGAATTCTCCCCTTGATCATAAACATCCTGTGTACCTGGGCTGATTTGTCGGCTTGTTGCGAAGAGTTCCTCGTTTAACGGTGAGAAACTGCTGTTCCTCTGGGAGAAACCAGCCAGCCTCATCGCACTATTCTTGTCGGTCACAGTGAGGTTTCGTTTTTCCAGAAAAGAACGTTGAGTGTAGTTATCCGGCCTGCGATAAAATTTGCCCTGGTTCTTGTGAAGTAATTAAAGAGCACTGAGCACGGCCAAGTTTGGTGATTCTGTTTGTCTCAGTGGTTAAATAATCATCTAATTGTTTAAGACACTGGTTGTGGAACTCTGAACATGTTCCTTTTAAACTGTTTCTATTCATTTGTCCTGAACCTGTGCTTCTATTTCTTTCATATGTTGCAGGTAGCTTAATGATTGTGCATGTAGATCCTAGAGCTTGGGCCGGCCGGTGTGGCCGTGCGGTTCTAGGCGCTTCAGTCTGGAACCGCGTGACCGCTATGGTCGCAGGTTCGAATCCTGCCTCGGGCATGGATGTGTGTGATGTCCTTAGGTTAGTTAGGTTTAAGTGGTACTAAGTTCTAGGGGACTGATGATCTCAGAAGTGAAGTCCCATAGTGCTCAGAGCCATTTGAACCATTTTGAACCTAGAGCTTGGGCTGATGGCTGACAAGCAATATATATGTCATTGCTTAGTGGTCCATTGTATTCGCTACGTGTAATTATACCGTTACCTGATGCCAGTAGCTATGCCCGCCGGTTCAAGGCGTGATGCCTGAGTCTTAAGCTGTATAAGCTTTTAACTAGTTTTTAACTTCGTTAGTTTCTTGCAGTTTTACTGCGGTTACTAGTAAATTTTGTCACCGTAACTACTTTATGGCTTGCAGCCGCAGTAATTTTCTACAGTTTGGAGTTAACTGATCGCTTCAAGGCTTACATGAAAAGTTGCGAGTGAGTGTTCTGTAATGTTTGTTAAAGTCCACCGTGGACATGATCAATGAAAGATGTATTTGAGGTCCTGCTTATCCTCTGGGAAATTCAATCTGTAATAAATGTGTTTCAAGGTATTATGTGTTTCTTAGCTAAGCCAGCACCTCGCCACTTCAACATTTAGCACCTGGCTACCGCCCCCTTTTTAAGGTTTTGTCAACTGACGCGAAGTCCACGTCACCTGCATTGCAGTTGTCAAACCAAAGCAGTCTGGATTGTTGAGGCTGGTGATTCCATCTCGATTTCCATGCCTGACTCCGGTGAGGTTACTAAACACCCGCTTCCTAATAGTAACAGCTCTGAAGGATCAAATTAGCGCCCTTGTATATAGTGCTTCTTCCTGTCACATGTGTTGAGGTATCATGCCAAATAGAAAAATGTTTCACAGCGCCTTTTCCAATGCATTGTGCTGCTGTTGGCACTCATTTGGTGCTGTTGACGTTGTCACCGTAGATTTTTCAGCTGCTCTTCAGCACTGGGATCTGCCAAGGAATATGTGAAATGCCCGCCAGCTTGCCGACTAGCAAGTGTCCTTCAGTCTCTGTGGGGTGCAAAGTTGTCCTCTGCTGTCAGCAGATATAGAGCGGTAGCTACCAGTGTTCAAACCTCTCCGTCTCTGTATGCATGTCCCGCACTTCTCGCGACATATTCATCCATTTGCGGAGTCATTTATCTGCAGGATGTGTTGTCTTCACAGTGTTACTCGGGACGAAACATGTATTATGTTGCCTAATACGTGAACCTAAACTGCATTCCTTTTAATGATACCATATAAATACCTCGAATGCGACCAATTTAAAACAAATATAACATACTGGCTGTTTATAAGTCACTTATACAAAATTAACCTTTAACTGTGATATGGCACTGAATGCAGAATATTTTCAAGTTTTATTTACAAATGTTCAATGTGGCTTTCCTTTCCTAACGCAACAAATGTCCCATCTGTAATCAATTTCCCCAAATCCTATAAAGCAAGTCTTGATGTACGGTAGCAAATGTTTGAGTTTTCTGCCGTCGGAGCTCGTCCACGTTTCCCAGATGCGGAGCAACAAACACTCTGTCTTTAATGTAATCCCAAACGCAGGTGTCGATTGGGGTCAAATCAGGTGATCGTGGTGTCCACGATATTGTTCCACCACGTCCAATCCAAGTCGGCACATTCCTACGGAGATACGTGACAACTTCGCGATGATAATTTGGTGGCACGTCATCTTGCTGCAAAATAAATTCTGTGCCCATATCCTGTTATAATTGAGACATTGGATAATGTTCAATATGTCCAGATACAACATTCCAGTTGCAGTGTACCCGAAAGAAAAGAAAGGACCGCAAATCTCGTTACAGCTTACAGTGCAAAAAACATTTACCTTAGGTGAGTCCTGTACACGTTCATTTATATGAGGGGTGGCTTGTGATATTCAATCCTGAATTGTCTCTGAACTGTAGTAGCAGATTTGGATTCATGAGATCATAAACAACACCGTGCACACTGCACCTTTATACAACTCCATGATGACTGTTGGAATAAGTCGTTAGCACATGCCACCTAGCGGCAACGTCGGGAATTAACAGCTCTACTCGGGAGTAAAATTTAAAGATATACTGCATTCAGTGCCGTATCAAACATTTCTGTAAGTTATCCACATTTTTCACAATTAAAAGTTACTTTTGTACAACTAATTTATAACTATCATGTGTATCAACAGGAGTGACAGTTAAATTTTGGTGTCAGTTTGAACGTGTAGTGTATTCCATGATATGCTTACTAGTCAGTATGTTGAGAATGCAAAGAAACCGAATCTGCAACTGAGATGCACCATTCAGAAGTGAAGATATGAAAAACTGTGATCTGTAATTGATTCTTTTCACAACATATACACCCACCCATCACTGCCAGCATTGCCCATATGGTTGTGATCTTCAAATGGCACCTCATCAAACACTATGACCTTAGAGTCTTTACCTCGCCTCCGAACTGTGTCCTTTACCAGCTGCTCGTGGTCTAGTGGTTATCGTTGCAGCTCTTGGTCCTGGGCCTCGAGTTCGATATCCGGCTGAGTTGGATATTTTCTCTGTTGTTATCGTCATTTCATCTCATCATCAACGACGCACAAGTCGACAAAATGGCGTTTAATAGAAAGACTTACACCAGCTGCCAAAATGCGATATGATCATTTCACTTTTACCACCTGTTTCTACACAATTGTAAGTCATTTATATGGCAGTATTTTGAAGTTCACAAACTTTTGAAAACTTCAGAGGTTGTCTGTTTCATATCACAGTTGGTGACGTTATAACACTACGGGGAATTCAACGTGAAGCTGACTATAGTGTTCCAAAACCTTCTTTTCAGACGATCCTGTAGGATGCGTTATGGCACTGAATGACATTAAATGTTTAGTTCCTTATTTACATACGATGAGTCTCGTTTGACAGTTCGCCTTTTGAAGTATACCGGCAATAAATTTTATACACTTTTTTGTATAAAATTATGAGGTATAACTTAGATGATTTACATCTATTTTCGTAGATCTTTACTTTATGTGTCCCAATACAATTTTTTGGAGTGTCTGTAGCTACATACAAATATCATATTAGTCTATGCTTCTATACACTGTGCAAATATATAATTTGTGTTGAGAATTCTTCTGTTTTTTTATTTATTACCTGGCATTGTGAGGTGCAGAAAATTATCCTTTCTCTCTTAGGAAGTCAATAGAATTTTCTAAATGTTGCTTGTGTTTGAGTTCTATTTGTTCGTTAAGAATATTATCTGGAAATATGTCTGTGTGGATATAAATTTCGAGTTCCATCAAAATATTCATTACGGTTCCTTTAGGTATGCGATGTAGAATTTTCATTGCATTTTCTATTTGTTCTGTTTTGTGTTTACAGTCGTGTAAATGTACATAAATGTGGTCTGATTAGAGTAAGGTGGGGTAAGTGCACTTTCCAAGCTAGTGCACAGTTGGTTAATAACTTCCATGAAATATTTCGTCCACAGCTGCCACCACGTTATCGTATAGTGAACTGTATACATTCCATTCTGCCTTAACTAGAGTGTGCTAGTGTCATGCCTAGCATTTCCCGAAGCATTCCTACGTATGCATTCCATTACAGTTAAGATTGCTGAGCTCAAGTGTATTTATCTAATCTGTCATCATCACGGGATTGTTTACAGTTTTTCAGTTTGAGAGGGTAACTAAACAGTCTTGATATGTAGTTTTCTTTGTGCTAAAGAGTGAGACCTTGCTGTGCACTTCTCCCATAAAACTGAGTAGTGGAGTAAGTCTACTTGCCCAATTACTGGATTTTCATGGGGAAAGTGCACAGCAGGACCGAAACGTCGAACAACAAAATGAAGAGTAGCTAATGAATATAGTTCTCAAGTAAATGAATACTGTCCTTTTAACTACTTTAAACGTTTTCAGTTAAAGATACTCATTTGATTTTGGAAGACATGTTCGATCCTGAAGCTCTTCAACGTTGGATAGCAGAACACAAAAAGACCATTTCACAAGTCACGCAACATACCATGGGGAGACCTTAGCATCAGCTCAAGGCATAAAATCATTTCAGGACTTACTTTTAGTAGCCAAAGGGTCAAAAGTAATAACTTCAGATCAAACGCATAAGAGGCTTATAGTCTGACAAAACGAAAAAGAAGCAACTGAAAAATTGTAACAAGTTCGAAAAGCTTAGACAGTGATAAGAAATGAGACTAATAAGACGACCAGTAAGAAGCCTGCTGGTTCTCAGAAAAGAAAATTTAAAAAGATACAAATATGGAAAGTTCGTAGGAATCAGACGATGATGCGTACTGTATCAGAGATTCCTATAAGGGCTGCTTCAAAGACCTTTTGGAGGAGGCACAAGAGGAGGAAGAGGAAGCTGTAACATTGGAAGCTGTGGAGAAAGAAGTAGAACAAGGAAATGACTCTGCTTTAAAGCTCTACAGGACTTAGCTACAGCTGACCGTGCAGTAGTGAAGTATGCTGACAAAACCTAGATAAGATACGTGTGGGGAAGGTGCTCTAGTTTAATGTAGGTGAACCCATTTACAAGTTTTGGAAAGAAACTTCAGTGATCAATGGCCAAACCATATTCCAGACCTCTCCTAGAGATGACATCTGCTCAGTAGAAAAAAGTGATCTTGTAAATGTTCTTCCACCTCACAGCATAAGAAGAACAGGGGTCGTGACCTTTAACAGCGAATTCTTTAATTATTATTTGTAGTAATGTGTGTTTCAGTACATTTTGTTGTCATTTCTAGTTTTTTCATGATTGTAGTGCTTACAGTGAGGAGATACGCTACCACTTATGATTTTCCCCTCTATTGTAAGCTGTATCATGTGTAAATATGTACGTTTTCACCCTTTATTTTTTCTTTATCCTCATGAAAAAAGACTGATTTTCTATGATATATCATATTTGTTTCGTATTTCCATGAGATCCACAAGCATCGTGACACATCAGGGCGTAAAAGTTGATAACAAAAAATTTTAACCGAGCAGTGGAGCTTCAGCCATAAAAATAAATGTCAGAATATGTACTATTGGGCGCTTCCCGCAGTATTACTCCCAACTAAAAAAAAGAACTTTCACTAGATATTTTTGAAAAAGTTTTATATTATCAAGAGTAAATTCATAGCAAAACTATCCATTGAATATATATCTTAAGAAAGGACAGACTCATTACCACAATTCAGGAAAATAAATTGGTATAACTCTATTAATAAAAGTTGTACACTCATTTGGAGTAGATCTTTATGAATTTATCTGTGCACTTACCCCACTTTACCTTGCTTTCACAATTTCACATGTGTTCTTTATATCCAATTGAGAAGTTACTACCTATTTATTCAGTGTAAAATTGGTTACAAAAATCGCTCAAGACTTCATAAATTTCATTATTCGAAAAATTTGAGATTTTTGTTAAGTGACAGTATTCTCGTTTGTAAAGTGTTACTAGTGATTGTTGGTGCAGAGCGCCATTTTCACCTTCGTGTTTCTAAAGATTTTATCGAGTTTTTCCGAATTTTGGTGAATGCATGTTGTTGTTACATGTTTTTTGTAACTATTTCTTTCCTTAACAGCGTTGTTTTTGTATTGATGTTTTGTGCTTTTGGTTGTACACATTGAATGTATTATCTTAATACTATTGCTGGGTTAAAAGCATTCTGCTGTGCTATATATAATTATGTTTCTATATTTTCTTTCTGTGTTGTGTCAGTGGCAAATGGGAAGTTGGCGATTTGGTTGGTCATTGATTAAAAGAATGCAAGTTAATGTGATTTTAGGTGACAGGAGTGACTATTATTAATAATAATTTCTGTCATGGTAGGTTTTCTAGCCATCTCAAATCTCAGGTGGTTGTTATTATTGCTTATTGTTAGCTCCAAAAAGTTTATTAACTTGTTCTGTTCTACTTCTATTGTTAATTTTATTTTTGGATGTAAGCTGTATAATTTTGGGAGGGATCATGTCCATGTCATTTTCTTTACCAATTACAAGGAACAAAGTGTCATCAACGTGTCTGTGGTTGTATATAATTTTATCTAAAGTGGGCTATTTTGAACTGGAAAATCCTTCTTCTAGTGTATTAATACATTTATCAGCAATTGCACTTGCTAAGCAATTGCCCATTGCTACTCTGTGCAACTTTTGGTAAATTTTGTGTTAAAATTGGAAATAGTTTTGTGGTAGAGTGAGTTCCAGTAACTCAATCATTTCATACACTCCAATTGTAGATACGTTCCCTTGGCTTGTAACGCTTTTGTTTAATATCTCATCTGTTTCTGTGACTGGTATATCTCTGTAGAAGTTGGTTATATTGAACGATATAAATTTTCCTCCTTTATGAAACTGTGTTTTTTATATTGTGAGCTAATATGCTAGAATTTTTATTGTTTATTTCTGTTGAAGGAATTTAACTTGATTATTAATGTACTAAAAGTTTTACTTAAGGTGGGCTATCAATGAATTTCAATATAAATCGTACTGTGATCAATTTGATATGTATTTTGGGTTTTGCTCTTGAGAATTTGGTTCAGGGGTTCATAACAATTCTTGATTTCTTATTTTGATATGAGAAGGTTACTTTACAATTTTGCAACCTTTGTTTGTCCTTTGCTTTGCTCCTGTTAGCTGGTTTTGGTGTATAGTTTTGATATTGTTATTTTTGAAGAAGTCTAGCACCTTTTCCACATAACTGTTGAATTTCAGAACAACCACAGTATTAAGCTCATTTGAATTCACTGTTACTGCAATATGCGTCCTCAACTTACTGTTCCTATTTTCAAGAGTACACGCAATGGATACAATGTAACTGGATGAGGGTATATGGTGTGATTTGTCGTAAACATTATAAGATGACAACAACTGACAACTAAACTGGCGTAGAAATGCATGGCAGGAAGTTTTCTAATGTAGCGACAACAATATATCCGCGTTGGTTACTGTAGATTCATATGAGAATAGACAGTGCCCAAAACTACTTGTCAAAATAAAATATTCATAAAAAGCCTGGATGAATAATGGCTGTCTTTAGATTTAAAGAGGCTGTGGGTCCCACCCAGAAGAAAACTTAAAAAAAAGTATCTTGTCTTGTGAGTCCCAGCGAGGTTTCTGGCGTTACCTTTTGGATTCCTGGCGCCACTAGCTCGATCTGTCGTGTGATGTCCCTCTGGTCTGAGGCTACTAAGATCTTTGCTCGAGATTGTTGATGTGGTTGCGGTGGTGGTAACGGAGCGAGGAGGACGGTGTGAGTGTTTCGCCCGGCGAGTCAGACGAGCTCTTGCGCAAGCGTCTTCGGCATGGAGTCCAGCGAGTGGTTGCTGGGCATATTTGTGGGCCGATTTGAATCAGTGGCTGATTCCGATTGCCATTTTTATGCGTAGCCTGCCCAGCCAGCTCTGGAACGTGGCACACCGATGGAAACGTTGAAGTCAGTTTCGCTGTGCTGAATACTGGGCCTGCTTTGTAACCGGCAAGTTTCAGCTTCGATTCGTGAATTTCACTTAAGTGTTGGATTTTGAGGCCTTAACTGTTATTTTCTTATTGATATCTATAGGTCTACTGCGATCACTGCGATTTCTTAGCTGATCTGTTTCACTACCAGCCAGGCCCTTAAATTTTGGCTGTTGTTTGGTTATCTTGAGTCGATATTGGCCTTGGTTGTTTGTTAACAGGATATCTTAAACTGTGTAAGCCCATTGTGTTCCCTGAGCGAGAGCAATAATGTGTTTCTCCTATGCTGTGGCAGAACTCCCTCCCCCAGTCGTCAAGCAGTACCTAGATTTCTGGATTTTAGCCGACCTTCTACTTAACTGAAGCTGTTACTATTGAAATCCTGCCTGTTGGTATTTTGTATTTTTACTTAACTGAAGCTGTTATCATTGTAGGTCTACCTGTTTTCTGTTTTTCAATTCTACTTAACTGAAGCTTTTATCATTGAAGGTCTGCCTGTTTTCTATTTGCCGATTTTACTTAACTGAAGCTGAGATTATTGAAGGCCTGCCTGTTCCCTTTTAATTAAGAGCCATTTCACAATTTGAGTTTTCTGAAACACTTATTAATCAAAGCCTATCTGGTTTTATTGCCTATTAGTGAGGTCAGATATCTTACTCTATTTGTCTTGCAATCAACTGAAATTGTGACTGTCAAAGACCTACCTGTTTCAGAGGTATTTATGTCAATAAGGTAGTAACAGGAAATGACACATGATGCTACATGGGCCCTAACCTTTTGCCTTACATCCCTTTATCCATAATTGTACGTTCCCTATTGTTCCTCTCTTAAATTTTAAACACATTTTCGACAAAGTATCCTCTCAGGATCATTGATAAAACATCATTATTTGACCCAACGTAAACAAATCACTGAACTCTTTTACTTTTCTGCATTATTCACTCTGACCTAATTTATAGTATACATGCACATTAATTGATGCATGTCTCATGTCTGCACGAACTGTGAGTTGTGATTCGTAAATTATGACATTATTTGTGTGCATATGTGCTGCAAGTAACCATCACATTTCGTTTCCTTTTAATGTTTATTAACTATTTCACCCTATGCAATTCAGAGTTACTGACAGCTTCGAAATCTTCCTATTTTTTTCTGATGATGCTTTAGAAATTACAAACATGTTACTATTTACTTTAAAGCTATTAATATACATGTGACTTTAAAATTTTTCATAGAGAAAAAAGGTTTATATTTTTTCATAATATTGGATGATAAAGCTGTATGACACAGATATAAATTATATTGATTGGCGACTCCATGTTGTCTTGTGCACTACGACCAGATAACAGGTACACTTGAAAAAAGAGACAGCATTGGTCGTATATTTTTTACTATTGCAAAATCGATTTTCTGTCACTGAGTGACCATCACTATGTGATTGCCGTAAGTTTAGTGACAACAGTGCATCCCAATCACTGAAGATGGTCACTCAGTGACAGAAAATCGATTTTGCAATAGTAAAAAATATACGACCAATGCTGTCTCTTTTTTCAAGTATACAGATATAAATGTAAAGTCCATCTAGAGGACACTTGTTGAAATACAGAAGCTGCACTGGGGAGAAATTGTTTTGGAGGAGAAAGGTTCAATGAATTGTTACATGACTCTATAGACAACATGCACACAATAGAGCAAGGGGACTGAAATTTGTTGATAAGTGTTAAATGGGGGAAGGGTGGGCTTATCATTGCAAATCAAAGTAAATGAAGTATTACAACAGAAAATGGGCTACATTCAGAGAATGGAAAGAAAATTAGGAGGTGGTTGGGAACCTCTGAAGGAAAAAACGGAGAAGGGGTGGAGTATATTAGATAAGAAACTGACCTGGTAGTGGGAGATAGTTAAAAATTACATTGGAAAACTCTTTCAGATGTCGAGGGAAGTAAAGACAGAGATGTGGGCTAAGTAGGATAACAGAAAACCCCACAGGACGTGTTGAGACCGTCGAGAATTAAGTGGTCCTGTTGGAGCTATTATATTGCTTTTACACTGAAATGGAAGACGAAACAAGAATTAGGAGTGATCTGTTGTGGGGAATGTTGCCTAATCAAGAAATGAACATATGACGGTTGTTATAAAACCTATGATGTGTTCGGCTGTTCAATATGAACTGTGTGACTTACTTGGACAGTTGAAATACTAATAGACTGCAATTGGAACATTCTTTCAGATTTAGTGGGAGACTTTTAGCTTTGCATCTAGAGAAATGTATGGGATAAATTTCATTTGTTGTAATTTTGAATAGATCTGAGGTTGGAACACTGCAAAAAATTGGATGTTTCAATTATTATCACAATGAGCATTACAAACTATTACAAAAATAGATTTCCGTGTATTGGAAGGAAAAGTAAATATGTGTTCTCAATGCAGTTAAGTAATGTGTTCTGGGTTTCCAATCCTGAATCGTACAACGCCTTTGTACATATAATTCAATCTGACAGTATATAAGGAACGTATATTCTCGCTATACAGCTAGGAAGTTACTAGCTGAATTGGCGTACATCACAGTGACGGGAATCGAACTTTCAATCGCTAACGTGAAACACAAGACACTGAATATCTGCATCACAATTGTCACTCGCACTCAACACCGCCATTTAAAGACCGCTGCCTACAAACTGTGGCTTGAAGAATGCAGAATTTGGCTGACGGTTGATGATCGTCGTAGAAAATTATGGAAGCGAACGTGTGCCACTCTATGGCTCGGGAATGCAATCCCGTGGGTTCAACAGGAAGATGTGTCTGTCGTGTTATGAGCCGCTACAGTGTACTAGCGTAGGAGGCCTCTCTGCTTCGTCTAGGATAATTCGAGGGTTGTGCAGCATTGGGATAGGAACTTTCAACACACTGTACAGGTTTACAGTCAACTGTTCAATTACGGGTTTGGTTTTCAAAGCGATATTTCACAAAAACCCCGTACTCACCTTGTGGTCACCATTCTCTAGGAGGCGGGAGTCGAATGAAGGGACGGGTTCGGCCTTCAAGGATATGTATTTCACAAAAACCCCATACTCACCTTGTGGACACTATTTTCCAGGAGGTGGGAGTTTAATGAATAGAATGGCCCGCACTATCTGCCAACAAGAACCTGACTGAGCGGCTGAAACTTCGAGTATGTCGTCGTGAAGCAATGGGTATAACTCAAGAGGGTGACCGTCGAAGAGTGGGACAGATCTGGGCATTAAAGTAGGTCTTGATCACCTTGTGTACAGTGTAGATCCAACCATGTTTCAACGGACGGTACTGAGCAACACTGAACTGAATATCTTACCAGAAATCAGATTCTGAAGATCTGGGCATTAAAGTAGGTCTTGATCACCTTGTGTACAGTGTAGATCCAACCATGTTTCAACGGACGGTACTGAGCAACACTGAACTGAATATCTTACCAGAAATCAGATTCTGAAGTCACAAATTGCCTCCTCTTTTTTTTGTATTTCGCAGTGAAGCTACTACTTTAGTTTCGTAAGATTTACTCTTTCATTCCTTACGCCACCTGCATCTAATCTCAGACAAGTTAACGTTGTGCTTGAAAGGTGCTCTGCTGAGGTGCTGTTTACATTTTATACATTTCCATTTTTCCCACATTCGTGCATAAAATGGAGACAATCCTGTAGAACACCCAAACCACACGATTAATCACTCACGCCGAGGAAAGCCGAAAGGTTCCAGGTACCTTTGGAGTTACGCAGATGAAATGAAATGTCTTTTGAGCAGTTTGTGTAATACATTTTGGAACGACAGAACTCTAAATGTTGTTTTATGGATTAGATTTGTAAGACGAAAGAATTGTTTTGTATGAAATATGAAATGTATAGACTAGCAAGTCCACAAATGTCAATAAGTACTTTCTGTGATAATAAAGGAAGGCGCAACCATCACATTTTTCTACGCCCAGTAAGGAGATGCCTCACTGTTTCGTATCGTCTCTTACTCTTTAGCTTTCGCTATGTAAGCATCTATATAGATTGCTCTTACGAACCACAAATGTGCTTACGTTTATATAGAGTAACACCTTCCACATTTATTTCTTCAACAACCTGAGCGTATCACTATATATTCTCTTGTAATTAAGCAGCTTTGTTTGCAGCTATTTGTGAAAGAAATGCAAAACTACTGAATTTCACAATTATATAAATGAACTAGTAGATAGGGTCGGAAGTTCCATTCGGCTTTTCGCGGATGATGCTGTAGTATAAAGAGAACTGGCAGCATTAGAAAACTGCAGCGAAATGCAGATAGATCTGCAACGGATAGGCACCTGGTGCAGGGATTGGCAACTGACCCTTAACATAGACAAATGTAATGTATTGCGAATATATAGAAAGAAGGATCCTTTATTGTATGATTATACGGTAGCGGAACAAACACTGGTAGCAGTTACTTCTGTAAAATATCTGGGAGTATGCGTACAGAACGATTTGAAGTGGAATGATCATACACAATTAATTGTTGGTAAGGCGGGTGCCAGGTTGACATTCATTGGGAGAGTCCTTAGAAAATGTAGTCCATCAACAAAGGAGGCGGCTTACAAAACACTCGTTCGACCTATACTTGAGTATTGCTCATCGGTGTGGGATCCGTACCAGGTCGGGTTGACAGAGGAGATAGAGAAGATCCAAAGAAGAGCGGCGCGTTTCATCACAGGGTTATTTGGTAAGGGTTATAGCGTTACGGAGATATTTAGCAAACTCAAGTGGCAGACTCTTCAAGAGAGGCGCTCTGCATCTCGGTGTAGCTTGCTGTCCAGGTTTCGAGAGTGTACGTTTCTGGATGAGGTATCGAATATATTGCTTCCCCCTACTTATACCTCCCGAAGAGATCACGAATGTAAAATTAGAGAGATTCGAGCGCGCACGGAGGCTTTCGGGCAGTCGTTCTTCCCGCGACTGGAACAGGAAAGTGACGTAATGACAGTGGCACGTGAAGCACCCTCCGCCACACACCGTTAGGTTGCTTGCGGAGTAGAAATGTAGATGTAGACATGGAGCCCGTCCGCCTCTGACATGATCGAAATACTGATTAGCAAATTATCAGATCTTTTTTTGTGCATCAATTAATCTGCAGTCTATCAGAATCGAAGTCCGACCTTCAATTAACCTTGCAACATAACGCAACTGACCGATCGCATTGTGCACTCGCCTTTTCAGAATGACGTTGGGTCACGTCTGTAACCTTGCGTTTCTTTCCAACACCAGTCTGGAGTAATAGAAAGTCACAACAGGAACTAACAAGTACTACTCGGCTAATTTCAATTAACATTACTGAGTTGATGTTCTGCTGGGAAGTGGTGGGTGATTACAACTATATTCTTTACATTCTCTACCTTCCTTCCACATTCGGAAGCAGGCAAGGTAGGGGTTACAACTCAAAACCTAATAGCGACATTGATATGTAGGTGTGATGTGGAGACAGGTTTTACTAACAGTTTTATTTATTTCTTTATGCCAGAAAATTAATCCCTGGGGCATCCACAATAATGCATTTCCCAGAGAAGTTTCACAAGCCTTCATTGCTATCTCATACCCTGAAAACTTCAGGTGCCCTAGCGGCAGGGTCGAGTGTAACTCACTACACGCCTGTTGTTTCGCTGATCCAGGAGCGCAGAGCAGCGACGTTGGCGTAGACGCCCGGGTAATCGGCCAGAGCGCATTCGTGGCCCCAGGAAACGACGCCGTACTGCGTGGACCCCTCCACCAGGGGTCCGCCGCTGTCCCCAGAGCACGCGTCCCTGCCGCCCTCTGGATCGCCGGCGCAGATCATGCGCTCCGTGATGTCGAGACCGAGGTTTGCGTAACTGGCGGCGCACGAGGCTCTGTCCACGATGGAAGTTGTGACGGCCTGCAGGTGTTCGGCGGCCGGCCCGTCGTACCAGAGCGCGCCCCAGCCTGTGGCGGTCACCAGCGTGCCGGCTGCCGGCTCCGAGGTCGCTAGGCTCACAGGCTGCCAACATACAGGAAGTAAACATTCTGACTCAGATATCTGTGTTTAAGACCGATTACCTTCGTGTTTCCAGTGGATTTCATCTGAACGATCGGAATATACATAAACGAGGGGGAATCAAATGAAGAAACTTAAAAACATGATAAACAGAACGAATTTTCACTCCGGAGCGGATTGCGCGATGATTTGAAACCTACTTGCAGATTAAAACTATGTGGCGGACGGAGACTCGAACCTTGGACCTTCGCCTTTTTTTACCAGGCCGGCTCCTGTCCCAGTTGTTCATGCACAAAAAATATCTTCGATCTGAAAATAATTCTAAACTACAAAGTTATTAGGAATACTCCGATCATTTGCACTTTCATAGATTTCAAGAAGCCGTACGGTTCTGTTGACCGATAACGCTTGTTCAACATTTTAGAAGAACGAAGACTCGACCACGCAACACTACGACTAATCAAACAGACATTGGCTGGCACAGTATCGAAAATTAAATTCATGGGTGACATCTCTGATCCCTTCGTGATCAAAATTGTAGTACGCCAAGGTGTACTGTTGTTCAACCTATTGCTGGACAAAGTAATGACGTAATGGGAAAAAGAACTGAAAATCCAAGGACACTGGAAACCAACACGACTAGGAAAATCCCAGGACAAAGAAATTTCAAACATAACTTTCACAGAAGAACCTGGCCATATTCTCGGATAACGAAGATACAGCAACTAAACAAACAGAAATATTAAAGAATTTGCAGAAGTAGTTGGTCTGCAAATCTCCTTCCGGAAGTCTGAATTCTATGCTCAAAATTAAACATACAAAAATTAGGCACAAAATACGACAAGATAAACAGAGTTACACATTTCAAATATTTAGGTCAACTTCTCGAACCAACAGGAGGAAAAAAGGCCTCACGGAAGACTCGACTGCAAAAAATGAAGAGAGCTTACAGCAGAACACTACACATATAACGAGGATGTCATGTCCATACAAACAAAGGTCAGATACTACAACACAGTAAACAAACCTGAAATACTGCATGCAAGCTGGACTCTAACACTCCATACGAAAAGTCACATGGGTAGGCTAATGAAGGAAGAACGCAGAATCATGAGAAAAATTCTCGACCCAAAGCTGACAGAAAAGGCATACAGATTACACTTTGGGGAAAACACAGAGAAGATGTCAAACCAAGTAGCAGATATCAGAAATAGAAGGTTAAAGTTCAACAGGCACATCAGAAGCCTACCTCCAACAAGACTCACCAAGAGAATTCTGACATACGTGCGAGTGGTCTAGTCAACAGTGCCTTGGATCACACAAGTCAAACTTGACCGATAAAGAGCACAAGTCGATCCAACAGAAACTGAAGACAGAAATATTTACAAGAAAAGATGTACAAGTGGAAGGTTAAATCAGAGAATGAAGTCCCAAAGAAACCAGGGACAAAGTGGACTGAAGATAGAAAAAGAAAAAAAATGGCTCTGAGTAGTATGGGACTTAACTTCTGAGGTCATCAGTCCCCTAGAACTTAGAACTATTTAAACATATCTAACCTAAGGACAGCACACACATCCATGCCCGAGGCAGGAGTCGAACCTGTGACGGTAGCGGTCACGCAGCTCCAGACTGTAGCGCCTAGAACCGCTCGGCCACACCGGACGGCATAGAAAGACTCCACAGAGAAAAACTGAGAAAATCGTGAAAGATCAGAAAGAATTCTCAAATGAGGCAGAATATTATACGTGATCGTAAAGTGTCTTGACACATATAATAATAATAATAATAATATACACGTGTATATATTTGTAGATGATGTATTTATTATTTTTGCAGAACATTTTATTCTCTTCACTCAGAACTGTTTCCTTAAATTGCTAACCGCGATGACGACAGCGCATCGTTCTGGGACGCATCGTGTTCATAGAAGCTCCAGTATGCCATAAAATTAGCCGAAAACTTCAGTAGGTGAAGAATCCGAGGAATGAAGTCCACGCAAGTGTGGAAAGCGGAATCACAAACTACATTCTTTATCGTCCAAGCACGATTTACGACCCGCTGTCATAGCTTTACTTCTGCCAGTAGCTCATCTCCGACCACGCAAACTTCCCAGAAGTTCTTCCGCATAGCTTGCAGGACTAGCGCTCCTCGAAGAAAGGATATGGAACAACATGACTTAATAACAGCCTGAGGGATTGTTTCCAGAATAAATTTTCACTCTGTAGTGGAGTGTATCTGATTTGAAACTTCCTGGCAGATAAAAACTTTGTGCCGTAACTATACTCGAACCTGAGACCTTTGCCTTTCGTGGGCACGTGCTCTACCTATGGAACCATCCAAGCTGCCAATTTTCCTCAGAGCCTTACTTCCAACAGTGCATCATCTCCTACCTTTCAAACTTCATGGAAGTTCAAAATGGTTCAAATGGCTCTGAGCACTATGGGACTTAACATCTATGGTCATCAGTCCCCTAGAACTTAGAACTACTTAAACCTAACTAACCTAAGGACATCACACAACACCCAGCCATCACGAGGCAGAGAAAATTCCTGACCCCGCTGGGAATCGAACCCGGGAACCCGGGCGTGGGAAGCGAGAACGCTACCTTACGACCACGAGATGCAGGCATGGAAGTTCACCTTCATTCCTTGCAGGCCTACAGTTTATGTCCTCTTTCCCAGGAGTACGAGTCCCGCAAGGTATTCAGCAGAATATCTGTGAAGTTCGGTAGGTATGAGATGAGATACTGGCGGCTCTAAAGCTGTGAGGATGGGTCGGGAGTCGCCCTCGGGTACCTCAGTCGGTAGAGCACTTGTCTGCAACAGGCAAAGGTTCAAGTCATGGTCCAGCAAACGTAATAAACATTTGATTTCCCGCCATATCTTTCAATTAACTGCCGTACAGTTACCAGTGCTTTATTGAACGCCAAACGCGTGATAGCATACCACGGAGAAGTGAAATTCTGTCATAATGCCAGTTTACAATTGCTGCACTGCTTGCGACTTGTTCCAGTAAGAACAGGCTTTCTCCATTTTTTGAGCAGTGAGGTACGAATCCATCGGCGAATGATAGTTCAATATGGTGAGGCATGTTTTTCACTGCAGCGAGCCTAATCGTGGAGTATGAAGGTCAGAAACTGTATGACGGGTGGCAGACGGTCCCCGCCCACGTCAGACACACTGTGCTGAGACACAACAATTTGCTAGAGCATCTGAAACCACTGTGATGGAAATGCCCTTAAACATGGCTGACGTCACATTTTCATGAACTGCTTACTTTTTCAAAATGTCTGCAAGAGTCGTGTTGCGACATATCAATCCACAACTGGAAGTGCGATGCCTTGATGTCCACAAAGAACTTCTGCGGTGCTTAGAAGGGGAAGGTGATGTTGACAGTCATTACAGGGATGAAAGATGAGTGCACTACCACCGACCCTAAACCGAGAGAGCTAGCAAGTAATAGCCCCACTCTTCATCTCCAAAACCCAAAAAATTCTGGATGCAACAATTTGCTAACTCTCTTTAGGAATGAACGAGCCATTACTTTTGAATGTCACACGCCTAGGAGAATCATCATCACCACTGTATCATAATGCGATTTGCTGAAGAATCATGTTCGACATGCAATCAGATCGAATTGTTGTGGATGTCTGACTTTAGATGTCATTTTGCAGCGTGACAATACTCGACCTCATACTGCCCGTGCAACAGTTGCAATCATTACAGATCTTCACTTTGATATTCTTCCTCATCCACCATACTCGCCAGACCATGTCCTAAATGATTGCCACGTGTTTGGACCTCTCAAACAGGCTTATGGGAGGAAAGAAATTTCGCCCGATGAAGAGCGCAACAGGCAGTCCACGAGTGGTTGCGCACACCGCTACAGGAATTTCTTTCCTGAGGAATCCGTGTATTTCCTGTGCACTGGAGGAAGTGTGTTGAACATCAGGAAAAGACCGGGTCGAGAAATACTACCACTGGGTTCCATTTTCGTTCATTAAATCACATGTGAAAGTATTTTAAGATTTTTCTTTATCTCAACGTCGAACTGTAGAAGAAACGTCACATGGAGGCCCTCAATATTTCACAAATACACAAAATTATCGAAATCAGGATATGCATGGCCAATAGAATTCATAGTGCGAGCTCTGAGCTCACAAATGTACCTATACAAAACAAGTATTCGCATCCGTAATTCCTACAGACTTGTATAACAGCGACTGCCTGTCGGGAGACAGGTCTAGGTCTGTGTGTGCCGCTAGGTAGATCTTTATCTTAATTCCTTGAAATCGCGATAAGAATATGTGTTTTGATTCGGTGCAAACTAACAAAATTAGAAGACCGAAATGCCTATTGGAAATTTAATTGGCTTAGCCATCGTGCTAAACTCAACGATTTTTAACACTTTCACTTAAAATATACTGTCCGCAATTTGAGCTGTTATACACTTTATCAATGAAACAGTAAAAAAAAAAAACGGTAGAATGAAGAAACGAACCGAACCCGTTTTGAGCGTCGACTTAACTGAAATTACACTTTGCCTCCCTGCAGCAGGACAAATGCGTCTCCATACTGTTTTGGAAGTCTTTGCCAGATTCCAATTAAATATTTGATTGTCAGTTATTTCACATATTTTCTTATTTTTTTGGCTTTGTCGTAGGAACTCAAACAGCCATCAACTTACGTATTCTTGAACCAATATTCATAAGGTAATCTAAATGCACAGATTTATAGCTACCACACGCCACGTGTAATCTCTTTCCTATAAACACACGCACACTAAGGCCCATATATAACACATATGTACACATTTTATACCATGATTATCATCGTCAACTTAAAAAGTAAACTACACTTCTATCACATCAACCAGCGTTCAACACGTAGGTTGATGCGCAGTAGCCTTTTTCCAAAGCGTTCAGTCATCTCTTTGTCGTTTCTGCAACCCTTTTCTTCTCTTTCCCGGTCGATGTATTCTAGCCTGGCTCAGCATACGATATTTTTCTGACTGATGTCCCTTATAAAATTGTCTTTAACTGTCTTCATGCCCTAGTACTGTATATAGTCAATCAATACATCCTTCCCCCAAGTTAATACCTTCTTTATGTCAGTCTTCACTCTCAACCACGCCAAGACTTTTTCTTTCGTTATCAGTCTACCCCCGATACTTTCATTGTTCTCCTATTGCACCCTACTTCTAACGCAGCAATTACTTCCTTTTCTGCTATTATTATTATTCGCATCTCAGTTTTCTATAGCACTACACTCCACATAAAAGTCTTACTTCAGTTCTAATATTTTATGAAGCAAACAACTTTCTTTTCTTGTTGAATGATAATTTTGAGTGTTGTTTTTTACTAATAACAAAATGTTATCTTGCAAGTGTTTTTGTTTGTACATATTAAATGACGCTGGCCTGCTTTTCTTGTTGTCCACATCTCAAAAGCCTAAACAAGCCCCAAATAAATCTATACATACAGGTTGAGTCTTTCACAGAAAACACGTTAACGATACTTTTAAGAATATTGACAGTTGCTTCCATTTCCGCAGGTATGTGTGAATTGATTACAATGATAGTGTCATCTGCAAAAGTAACTAATTTTGCTTGTTGTTTATTAAACTGAAACTCATTTACATATATGAGGAACAACAGTGGACTTAAGATTGAGCCTTGGGAAACCCCAAATGTGATTTCTCCCCCATCGGAATTATGTACCAAGAGTACATTTAGTGAATTATTAAACACAGCTTTTTGCATTCTTTTGGTTAGGTATGAGATTATCCATTGGTTGCCAATATCCTCAGTCCCATGAAACATCCATTTATCTAGGAGAATACCATCACTCACACATCAAATGCTTCAGGTAAGTAGTAGAAAATACCAGGCACCACTGTTTTATTCTTTAATGCCTGCAAAATTCGGTGAGTAACATGAAATTTTACCATCATTAAATAATAATACAGCACCAGTTGATATTTTCTGCAATGGATCTAAGGCATTGACTGCATGAATCTCAGTATTCCCCTAGACAAATTGAATTTTTTTGGGACTGATGGTACAGCCAGCCAATGGATAATGTCGTATCTAACCAAAACAATGCAGAAAGTCGTACTTAGTAATTCAACCAATGTAGTCTGGGGGCATAATTCTGTTTAGGACCACATAGGGTAGCCATGCAGTCTGAGGTGCATTGTCACAGTTTGTGCAGCTCCCCCAGTTTGAGGTTTGAGATCTCCCTTGGGCGTGGGTGTGTGTGTTGTCTTTATTGTAAGTTTAAGTTTGATTAAGTAGTGTGTAAGCTTAGGGACCGATGACCTGGCAGCTTGGTCCCATAGGATCTTACCACAAATTTCCAATTTTCTGTCTAGGAAGAAATCACATATAGGGTCCCCCAAGGCTCAATCTTAGGTCCACTATTGCTCCTCATATATGTAAACGATCTTCAGTTTAATAGACAACAAGCAGAATTAGTTCTTTTTGCGGATGACACTAGCATTGTAATCAATCCAAGCATGCATAGAGAAACTGAAGAAATTGTGAACAATGTTCTTAAAAGTATCATTCACTGGTTTTCTGTGAATGGTCTCACCCTCAGTTTTAAAAAGAGAGGGCATATTCATTCTACATGTCTAGGGGTACTACATCAATGATATGGTGAGAAAATAATAATTACAGGGAAAACTTCAAAATTCTTTGGTGTCTATACTGATGAGAATTTAAACTGGAAAAAGCACATTTTGTAACTGTTAAAACATTTTAGTTCAGCCACTTTTGTACTTAGAGTCATTACAAACCTGGGAGAGAGACAAGTCAGTAAGTTTATATATTTTGCACATTTCAAGTTAAGAATTTCATATGGAATAATGTTCTGGGGAAACTCATCTTTAAGAAAGGAAGTCTTCATTGCTGAAAAACGTGATATAAGAATAATATAGGGTGCTCACTCACAATCATCTTGTAGACATCTGTTTAACGAGTGGGGCATTCTGACTGCTGATACTGTCATGACGTTAGTTGTAAATAATCCACTGCAGTATAAAAGGAACACTGATGTCTATACTTGCAATACCAGAAGGAAAAATGACATAGCCCTGAGCAGGCATACAGACACTGTACATTTATGCTTGCAAGAGTGGCACTATTGCTGGTGACTGTCTTTCTCTACAAGGACCACAGCGCAATACTGTGCTGAGCTGCAAACCACACATACCCTATCACATATTCTGCATGTCAGCATTCCTGAAAACTGGTGCCATCACAGTAGGCAATGCGCCACCTGGTGCAACCGCGCCTACCACCTCACTGCCTCTATAAAACGTCCAGGAGGGTGTTGCCACCACTCAGTGTCACAATGAGTGTTGCAGTTTGCTCTTCAGTAAAATGTTTGATGATGTTCTTTTGAACAGCCATCAGCCATCATCCTGACAACCACTCACCATTTCATTGCAACCCTGCCAATGTAGAGGCCATCCACCCCAGGCCTCTGTACCAGTAGTGGAGTAGGCAGGTTCTGGGACACTTTTTATATCAAATTTATATGTTAATTAATTGAACTGGTCAATTAAACCACCATTCTCGCTCCTCATCTCCTCTCCTTAACCTTTTGCTCTGCTAAGTGGTTCTTCACTCATCCTCATCCCATTGGTCCCTTATCCTATTGTTCTGCCAAGTTCCCTCTTCCCTCTCAGCCTTAACCTATTATTATGCTAATTGATTTATGACACCTTTGAGTTGACTTGTGATCCCCTGGGAATAATCCATCCTTCTGAGGAAACCCCTCATCACTCAACTTCCCCTTTCTCCTCCTCAACCCCTCTGGGAAAAAGGACACTTTTGTTGTCAGCCACTCCCCAGTTCAGTTCCGAGTCCCTTCTCCTCATCCAAGGGAATTCCCCAAAGCTCCCCTCCCCAACGCCAGTTACTCCCTCCCTTGTCAATCTGGAAATTGGCAGGTAAAAGACTCAGTCTGCACTGAACTGCTGGAAAGGAAGGATCTCACAAAACTAAATTCAAAAAATAAAAAATAATACTATATTGTTAAACTCAGTCTGTGTGTTCTTTATTTAATCAGTTAGCAGAAGGCAGGGCTCCCCCCCCCCCCCCCACTCTCCTCTCCCACTTGGGTACATCTGCAGCTACATCTACACCAATACTCCACAATCCACCTTAAGGCGCATGGCGGAGGGTACGCTGTACCACTGCCAGTCATTTCCTTTCTAGTTCAACTCGCAAACAGACTGAAGGAAAAACGTCTACCTATACACCTCTGTTTGCGCCATAATTTCTCGTATCTTATCTTCATGATCGTTACGCGAAATGTATGTTGGCGGTGGTAGAATCCATCTGTACTCAGTTTCAAATGTCGATTCTCTAAATTTTCTCCATAGTGTTCCTCGAAAAGAACGTCACCTCCTCTTAAAGGATTCCAATATGAGTTCCTGAGGAATCTCCGTAACACTTGTATGTTGTTCAGATTTACCAGTTACAAATCTAGCTGTGTGCCTGTGAATTGCTTCGGTGTCTCTCTTTAATCCGACCTGGTATGGATCTCAAACACTTGGGTAGTTTTCAATAATAGGTAGCACTAGTGTCCTATTTGCGGCCTCCTTTACAGATGATCCACAAGTGTCTAGAATTTTCCTAATAAACTTAAGGCAAACATTCGCCTTTCCTATCACAATCCTTCCAAGCTCGTTCTATTCAGTATCGCTTTGGAATGTTACATCCAGATATTTAAATGACAGGACTGTGTCTAGCAGGATACTACTAATACTGTATCCGAAAATTACAAGTTCGTTTTTCCTACTCATACGAATTAACTTACATTTTTCTCCATTTAGAGCTAGCTGTCATTCATCACACCAACTAGACATTTTGTCTAAGGGATCTTATCCTCCTACAGTCACTCAACATACACACCTTATATATATCACAGCATCATCAGCAAACAAAAACAGATTGCTGCAAACCCTGCATGTCAAATCGTTTATGTATATAGAGAATCACAGCCATCCTATTACACTTCCTTAGGGCGCTCCTGATGATACTCTTGTCCCTGATGAATATTCGCCAGCGAGGAAAACATACTGACTTCTGTAACTAAAGAAGTCTTCGAACCACTCAGATATCTATGAACCTATTCCACTTACTCGTACCTTCTGTAACAGTTTACAATGCGGCACCATGTGAAATGCTTTTCGGAAACTATAAATATGGCATCTGCATATTGCCATAATTCTCAGTATATCATTTGAGAAAAGGGCGAGCTGAGTTTTGTATGAGAGATGCTTTCTAAACAATGCTGATTCGTGGATAAAAGCTTCTCAGTCTCAAGAAAATTTATTATATGCGAACTGAGAATATGTTGAAGAATTCTGAAGCAAACCAATATTAGGAAGATTGGTCTGTAAATTTGCGGGTCCATTCTTTTACCCTTCTTATACACAGGAGTCTATGACGTTCTTTTCCAGTCGCCTGGGACACTGTGGTGAGTGAGGGATTCACGATAAATGCAAGCAAGTAAGGGGCCAATGCCACCGAGTACTCTTTGAGAAACTGAATTGGGATTCCATGCGGACCTGGTCACTTGTTTGTTTTTAATTCCTTTGGTTGTTTCTCTATGCCAGGGAAGCTTATTACCATGTCGTCCATATGGGACTCTGTTTGATAGTCAAACGACAGTATGATGGCACGGTTCTACCATGTGAACAATTTCTTGAATGTGAAATTTGCTGTCTTCAACTACCACTCCAGATTGTTCAACAAGTGACTGGACGAAGGTCTTAGAACCAACTCAGCGATTTTAAATTTGACCAGAATTTTTTGGGCTCTCTGCTAGCTCTTTTCACGATGTATGGCGTTAGCAGAACTTGTATGCTTAATACATTGATATTTTCAGAGATGCACGAATCTCTACTAGCCCTGTCAGACGTATTGCGTGCACATTGGCTTTCTTTCCAGCTCTGAACTCTGTCTGCCTAATGGGCTCCATAATACACCTATACACTGAAGCTCCCAGTAACTAGTAAACCTCTCCTCCCACGTGGTGGTTGGACCCTGCTGAAAGAGCAGACACCTGTCCACCCACAGGGTGAATGGGTGAGGCCAGACAACCAGTCTCCACAATGCCCCTCCACCTCGAGTGACACAAACGTCTTACTACCCATCGTTAACGCTGCTATGAGGACAGATGCACTGTGTCAGGTGTACTAGGAGAAGCCTCAGTAGCAGAGCCCAAAGAAGAAAGAAGCGACACTTGAGGTGTTCCATGCAACACACCAAATACTCCACCACCGCGAAACCCCAAAGCAGTGGCCTGAAGGTGACTGCCCATAGCCAAACGTGCATTCAGCTCTTCACATTTGCACCCCCACCACCCACTTTCTATGATGTAACAACTGTAAGCTCCAAGGAATGGAATGAAGTGTGTTACATTAGCCGCTGTTTTGAGTTTCCCACATATATGTCTGCCAGGTGGGCACTGGGTGCACTATCATCAATATCTGCAGGCTAGGCACTGGTGGCGTGAGGTCGAGCACTGAGTGCCAGCAGCTCTGTTCACTGCAGACGACTAATGGCTAATGACGCACTCCGAGACTCTTAAGTCCCAGCACACACCACTAACATCGCTATGCGTTGGCATGCGTGTAGTGCCCATCCTCCATACTGACTGTAAGATGGCAGAGAAACTGCTGTTAGGGGCTACATAGCCCGCTAACGCTGGGAGTCACACACACTGATACAGGTCCAATTTTTTGCATGCCAAGCCACCCAAGGGTCACCCAACTGTTCTCGTGGCCTCCAAATAAAGCATCAGGTCACAGAAACCCTTTGACTATGAAATTTCAGTCTTGATTCCAGTCTGTCTGTCTGTCTGTCTTTCTCTCACTCTCTCAAGTGTGAACACCTGCATGAATCAACATGCCCAACCACACTGAGTGAGGTTTCCATCCCTCATCAGAATATTGTATTCCTAGTGGTTAATGCTGGAGACAAAGGAGGAGCTGGCAGAATTGCGATATTAAAACAGGTGGGAAATAGTCCATATGCCCTACCCTATCAAATCAATTTTTGACTATTTACCGGGTACAAGGAAGGGAAAAAAGCTCTTGAAGCTGTAAGTCACATAGGATGCTTAAACTCTCCACCACATTACGATACTTCTTCTTTGTAATAACACATATTTTTCAGACATATACATATTGCAAATCAGTTAATCAAATTTCTGCCACATGTAGATCGTAGAGCCAAATATATCTGATGCCTTGTATGCACCGAGTTTGAGAACGCAAGCACCCTCCTCAATGCGCTGTAAAACCCAACTCCACCACAACTGTTCCACCTTACGTTAAACATACCTGGTGAAAACAACTTTCCAATCGGACACAACCTCCCGACTGCAGGAGTGCCCGGCGCGGTCTAGAGACCCGCAAGTACATCAGCCATGCTGGCAGTTGGGCGCCCATTTCCTGGTATCCACACCCCAGTTGTACCAGATGCTTAGAAGCTGGAGAGACTGTCACCATGACCACAGTCAACCGATCAATTTTCGTGGGGGAAATAATAATCGAGCGCAAACACCTTCAATATTGAATCTTCACACACATACGTTTCTGTTGCCACTTAGCATAATGGTTAGTTCGCTATTCGGCCACCCAGGAGATGCCACAAGCGCCGCCACCAATTTTGTTCCCACGGTTGAGGACGAGAGCTAACAGTTTGGAGTATTCCATGTATCTGTTGGTTGAACAAGATTAAACCACGACTTCCAGTCGACTAAAGCCTCGTGGCCACTTCTACAGCTGGCTGTGGCGCACTGCGAGACAAGCAGGTGCGACTTGGACATACAGCTGTAACTGCAACTGCACCCCTAACATAGAGGCCCCAGTTTAAAAATCCACTTTACCCAATCCAAAATGGGTATGTTTTTGTCCATACATCTTGAATTTCTCACGTAAAATGTAGATTCACCCTTTTTATACGAGTTATTTTCGAAGTCGGAAGAAATCAGAGCATACCCATGTTATCACATTGCTAAAGTATCGTTACTTTTTGTGAAAATTTTGTACAACAGTATGTCATATGCTACATTTCCTCTAAATATCCTCTCATCAGGTAAAAAAATCTGTTCTTATCAACTTAATAACTGTTACGTCCTGCACCACAGGACCTGTTATTTACTCATGACGGAGTGCTAATAGCACAGGAAGTCTCCTCACTTTCGAACTCTCCTAACGTTGACAAATGCCTCATCACCAATGAAACATCTTAAAGTAGCAGCATAGAGGAGTTGGAAATATCAGGTTAATGTTGTGTATCACTTTATAAATTCGGTAATACTGCTGATTTCATTATGATCGGCACCTCTTCCTATGTAGGTGGGAGACTGATATTTCATTAAAAGGTTTCGCTGCAACTCAAAAACGCGTGATTACCATTCCACGTCGCGAATCATATCCATGGTACTCTCGCACTCCCTTCTAGCCGCCCAGCAGCGCGTCATTGACATCAAATTGACTGACAATTTAATTGATCATGACAGCCTCTTTGCATAGTGGGTAACATTTTTCATGTAGTTTGATTACGCTCCAGACACTTCCGTGGTGTCTCCGAGGGCTTCCCAACAGGGTAGGTAGTCGTTTCCTCCGATACTAAAATGGGTGGCAATCGTCGTCAAATAGCTAAAGATATCTAATGCTAATTATGTTCTGTGTGTTGGTTGCTTTGTCATGCTGATGGAAGTACACTGAAGAGCCAGAATACATCGTCACCTGTTCATATCATGTTTGCTCATCCTTGGATCGAAATACATCACTGATTCGGCATATCAGGTATCCGACAGTTTGTTGGTAGGTTTGTGGAGGAATGTGGTATTAGATGTCTAAACAAAGATCATGTAATTCGTTTAAATAATGGGCTGCTGATTTGTGAATGCAGTGGTGGCGCCGGATAGCGACCCAGATGGATTCCATAGGATTTACTTCAGGTGAATTAAGTCGCTGAGGCATCAGCGTGAGTTCATTACAGTGCCCTCAGACCACTATAGCATGGTTCTGGCTCCGAGAAACGGACAATTATACTGCCAGGGATAACATCGCCATCGGGGAAAACATCAAGCTTTAAGGGATACAGGTGGTTCGCAGCTGTCAGTTGTCTTTGATTACCACCACAGGTCACATCCACGTGCAGGAGAATGTCTCCCATAACATAATACTGCTGTCAGCGGCCTGTGTCCATGGCGCACTGCACTTTTCTCATCTCGATGACGGCGTTTGTGGAGATGACCATCTACCTAGCGTAGCAAAATTGTGTTGAAGAGCCAACACATTTCAATTGAGTGACGGTCGAATCCCGATTATCCTGAGCCCACTGCAACCGTAACTGACGATGTCGCTGGGTCAACATGTGAACACGTAGGGGCAGTCTGCTGCAGGGCTCCAAGTTTAACAACGTAACTTGAACGGCGTGCTTTGAAACACTTGTGCTTGCACCAGCATTGTGCTCTTTCGGCAGAGGTGCCACAGATCACCAACCATCCTGCATTCTGAGCAGTCAATCCTCTGAACCTCGTATTCTGTGAAGAGTCGTGGACGTCCAACCATTTAGCGCCTAGTGGCTGTTTCACTGTCCTTCTTCCTCTTTCCACAGATACTCACGACAGCAGAATGCGAACATTCCACCAGCTTCGCCATTTACAGGATACTCGTTCACATGCTCTGCGTGCTAGTAATCTACCCTTTATCAAAGAAGCTTATCTCAATGAATTTCCCCATTTGCATTGCATATCTTTGCTTGGGTGATTACCTGTCTGTGTCTGCTCCACTTGTATATGTCTGTTAAAAATTCACGTGCTGGCAACGCCACCAGGCCACATCCAACATCGCGGTGGACAGTGGTCATAATGCTTTGGCTTATAACGAATCCTGCTGCACCCTGATGGTCAATGGAGCAGCAGCATGTTTCACTCTCTTCTCCACCCCCGCTACACCTCCGCCGCCGTCTCCACCACCGCAGCCAGGTAGCATGCGAACAGCTGCCACCACTGCCACTAGATCGCGAACCTCCGCCTGCACATTGGGGCTGTACTACTCTCAGACGACAAGCCACCACTCACCATGCCCGACAGATGTTAATGACTCCAGAGTCGCAAAAGTTGTCCTATATTTTTCAGAAGGACTGGATACTTAAATGGCACTGGGGTAAATATCAAGATTTTGAACAATACGCTTCCCCTCCTCCCACATGCAAACCGGAACTTTCTGAGACGTGTTTCCGAAACATGCCAGAAAGGCTGACCCAGATAACAATAGCAAAATAACTGTCTGCTGACCACCCCATCCCAAACGCGTATGAGACTAACGACCTGGGTTTTCCTCAGAATAAGCCCTGTAGAACAGTTCCTACTGGCTCCTGCAAAATTAGTGGGCGGATACTTCGAGAACTCAAATGGGAACACCCAGAGGGAAGGCGATGTTCTTTACAAGGAACACTACTGAGAAAATTTAGAGAACCGACATTTGAAACTGAGTGCAGGAGTCTACTGCCGCCACATTTCACATAAGGACCACTAACATAAGATACGAGAAATTAACATTCATACAGAGGCATAGAGATAGACTTTTTTCCCTCGCTCTGTTTGTAAGTGGAACAGGAAAGGAAAAGTCTTGTAATGGTACCAAAAAACACTTCGCCACAAATCGTGCAATGGCTTGCGAAGTATGCATGTAAAGATACTGGTTACACATGCCTAATATCATGTACGGCCCCCGTGAGCACACAGAAGTGCAGCAACAGGACGTAGCGTAGACTCCGATTAATGTCTGAAGTAGTGCTGGAGGGAAATGACACCATGAATCCTGCAGGGTTGTCATAAACCCATAAGCGTATGAGGGGATGGAGATGTCTTCCGAACAGCACGTTGCAAGGCCTCACAGATTTGCTCAATAATGTTGACATCTGGGGTGTTTAGTGCCCTTCGGAAGTGTTTAAACTCAGAAGGGTGTTACTGGAGATACTCTGTAGCAATTCTGGACGTGTGGGATATCGGACTGTCCTGTTGGAATTTCCCAAATCCGTCGGAATGCACAATGGACATGAATGGATTCAGTTCATCAACAGGATGCTTACATATGTGTCACCTATCAGAGTCGTATCTAGACGTACCAGGGGTCCCATATCACTCCAACTGCACACACCCCACACCATTACCGAGCCTCCACCAGCTTGAACAATCCCCTGCTGACATGCAGGGTCCATGAATCCATGAGGTTGTCTCGATACCCGTGCACGTCCATCCGTTCGATATGATTTAAAACGAGACTCGAGGGACCAGACGATATGTTTCCAGTCATCAACAGTCCAATGTCGGTACTGACGGGCCCAGGCTAGGCGTGAAGCTTTTTGTGGTGCAGTCGTCATGGTACACGATAGGGCATTTAGCTCCAAAGCCTATATCGATTATGTTTCGTTGAATGGTTCGCACGCTCACACTTTTTGATGCCCAGCATTGAAATCTGCAGCAATTTGCGGAAGGGTTGCACTTCGGACACGTTGAAAGATTCCCTTGAGTCATCGTTGGTCCCGTTCTTGCAGAATCTTTTTCCAGCCGAAGCGACGTCTGAGATCTGATATTCACGGCACACTCGTGATATGGTCGTACGGGAAAATCCTCACTTCATCGCTATCTCGGAGATGCTTTGTCCCATCGCTCAGACGCCGACTATAACACCACGTTCAAACTCACTTAAATCTTGATTACCTGTCATTGTAGCAGCAGTAACCGATCTAACAATTGTGCTAGACACTTGTTGTCTTATATAGGCGTTGCCGACCGCAACACCGTATTCTGCCTTTTTACCTATCTCTGTATTTGAATACGTATCCCTATACCAGTTGCTTTGGCGCTTCAGTGTAGATGTAGATGTAAATTTAATCTACCCATTGAGACGTCAGTCCATCGATTTATAGACACAAAAACTCATAGAAGAATGTTGTCTCTTATTTATCTAGAAAACAAAAGACATAACCTCAGTTACTGACTGTTTCTCGGTAAAAATCTTCGTATTAGCCCCCATTTTTCTCATTGCAGTCAGTTCGGAAGACGTATGTGAGAGGTCGTAATGTGTTTTCCCATAAAACTTAGAAGAAGCGATGTAGAGCTCACCTCTCGACTGCCCTTTCGTCACAGTATCTATTACATGCCATATTATCAAACCAAATGTCTCTGAGCACTATGGGACTTAACTGCTGTGGTCATCAGTCCCCTAGAACTTAGAACTACTTAAACCTAACTAACCTAAGGACATCACACACATCCATGCCCGAGGCAGGATTCGAACCTGCGACCGTAGTGGTCGCGCGGTTACAGACTGTAGCGCCTAGAACCGCTCGGCCACAACGGCCGGCGCCATATTATCACGAATCTCGAAATCCCTTTACATTCCGACAGCAGTTAGAGGGCTGTCTAGCCCTCCACCCGTCACTGAATTGGTATAGACCTATCACAACGAGAAATGTAGCACACTAACGTATAGTTGACGTTAAAAATTGCTGTTCTGACGAGGCAGATTTCTGGAACATCGCAGTAGCTGCCAGTTCTTACAGTTCTTTTTCCTATAGCTTATATTTGTTTTCTTAACATTTCGAACATCTATTCACCACCTCATCGGAAATCCACCTTCCTCGCAGCGATTGTGTAACAGACTTTCCCCACTTCTGTTAGAATGTGATAAGGAGATCCTTGATAATGCTCGTATGTTGGAAAAAACTATAAGAAGCAGTATCAGAAAATATAACTCTTAGATCTTTCAGTGTAGCAGTACAGGGGTCGATGTAGGCCAGAAATAGCATCCTTCGTCAAGTAGTTGGAATGTAGAATGTAGAAAAAGTGATAACTCTATATGTCATTGTAGCAGCTGAACTTTTAAACTCCACCTCATTTAAAATGTGGTAGCAGGAAAGCATCTAAAGCCCTGTGATCAAAACATAAAGGCTGGAAATGGCTGACGTTAAAAATTATTATTCTGATGAAGCAGCTGTTTAGAATACCGCAGGAGCTTCCAGTTCTTGCAGTTCTTTTTCTATAGCTTCTGATTATTTGCTCCGAATTTCAAACATGTAGTCACCATCTCATCGGTAATCTGCCTTCTTGATAGTGTCACTACCGCAGGCTCTTCCCCCTTCTGTAGGAATTTGACAGGAAGGTCCCTCCGCTAAAAAAGGACTAGGTTTCAGAGCTGTGGTTTATAACTGTGGAAATGGACTGTTCAAGTTTGATCCTGTCTGAATGTTAGCGACATGGAAGTACATTTCAAAAATCAGTATGGGATGTATACGAGGCAAGACTATAGTTTTATTGAACAATTTGTTAATTAGGGAAGTAAGTACCCTACACAGCATTATTGTACTTAAATACCTTGACAGTCGTTTGGGACCTATGTAACATGCATCTAATTCCAATGCAGCGTAGTATTGTAACACGGAAAATGCAGATTAAGATACCTTCTGCACCATCCAAAATGTTTGCCGTTTAATAACCGTTGACAACGTGCTCTCTTGCGCTGTACTTTTGATTCTGAAGCTGTAATATAGGAACTATATTTAAAACGAAACCGTTGTACTAGTGTATTTATTTTTGACTGTATATAATTAATCGTAATTATAATGAAAATTTTGTAAATTTCTGGGTAAAAGCCAAGAGAATTTTAGTGAAACGTATCGATAGCAACGAGGAAATGGTACTAGCTGTGCCGTTGTTTATCTCTGTCACGTTGCGAGCAGAGAGGAAGCAAAGCAGTTGCGCGCTCCCGCCGCCATGGAGTGTAGCCATGCTCGCGCCAATGTAGACGCGCCTCATTTGTTAACCCGCGAATATTGAGAGCACGGTAGGAGTGGACAGGCGGAGGAAGCTACTGTTGCCTGTCCCATAACTATCCGTAGCTCTGCGGACTACTCGGGGTTCTCATCGAACAGCAGCAGCAACAACGGCACCTCAGCATTGTCGTCGGCTACATTCATCCTGGTCCGCACAGCTACAACAACGTAAGTCTGTTAAGTACAAAATCATAAACTCACGTTGGCGGTGCCCAGCAACATTTCTTTCACAAAGTATGAATAACTTGCAATAGTTAGAACTTGTAGGGCACCTGTGTTGTCATTGTCCTCAGACATTATTTTTCTTTCCTTTCCATACAATCACCGAGTGTCGTAAGAATATCAAAAATAACTATTTACGCCGGCCGGGGTGGCCGAGCGGTTCTAGGCGCTACAGTCTGGAACCGCGCGACTGCTACGGTCGCAGGTTCGAATCCTGCCTCGGGCATGGATGTGTGTGATGTCCTTAGGTTAGTTAGGTTTAAGTAGCTCTAAGTTCTAGGGGACTGATGACCTTAGAAGTTAAGTCCCATAGTGCTCAGAGCCATTTGAACCATTTTTAGTAACTACTTACTGCCAGTTAGAGTGTTTATTAGAGACCAGTTTCTGCCTGGATTTTCTTCCACATCAACTGTTCATTCTTGTATTGCATAGCAAAGGCTACTTGAAGTAACGTATAATTTCACTGGCAAAACTAATTACTAGGGATACATCACAAATTAAGAGTGCGCAGTTTCATTTCTTCTGTATTTAGCTTAGCGAGTGACTTCTGCTGGCTTCGTATGTATTTTATTGTTGTGATTTTAAAAGTGAAACCAACTGCTCATTTGCGTAAAGTAAATTCAGTTCAATCTTTCAATAATCAAAAGTAAATTGCTTGCCTTTTTCTAAATTTTTCGTCGCGTTACTCTGAGGTTACTGAAAGTTATTTGTTTACATAACGAAGTTTAAGTTAAGCCAGTCATTTATTTAACCAGTAATTTCATTTAACGTTACTTTCAAAATTTTGTACTTCAGAGGAAGCAATTGCAAACTCAGTGCTTTCCGATTCATTTATTTTCTCGTGAACTGTTGTGCTGCGCAGTAGTGTGACGACCTTCTGTTGCCACGCCAGTGATTAATTGCTGAAATATCTTTGCCATTACCTTCCTCAAGATTCTGGAGATTCTTTGCCCTAGCGGGCTGGCGACCGTTTATTATCCCTTTTTAGCTAATCAGTGTTTTCCTTGTGTTATCAGTGATTTTTGTAGTATGAAAAGGAAATGAGCGTACGGCATTGTGGGCCGGGAGTCCCCCATTCGGGGAAGTTCGGCCGCCGAGGGCAAGTACTTATTGCATTCGACGCCACATTGGGCGACTTGCGCGTCAGAGATGAGGATGAAATGATGATGAGGACAACACAACACCCAGTCCCTGATTGGAGAAAATCTCCTGCCCCAGCCGGAAATCGAACCCGGGCCCCTTGGCGATTTTTGTAGTAAATAATACGTGAGTGAGCTGAAGTAGAATGTAAATGTCTGGTTTGGATTCGTTTGGTGGAATCTTAAGGGAAGCAATCAAACACTAAGAACTGACAAGTTGGTGAGCTAAAGCAGAAGAATTTGTCAGGCTCAGATTCATCTGCATGGATTTTTAAGGGGGAGAAGATACACCCACTTAGATGTGACGCTGTAGGAGACGAGTGGCCCCAAATCCCTTGCGTATGTCTCCTAGAGACTGTTGCACTACAATTCGGTTCGAGATAAGAGGTACTAAGGTGACTGGTGTTGCCGGAGGAGACATTGAGATTGATTTGGTCTCGCTTGTACTTGGTGAACTGGATAGTTGGCTAAGCGTATAAGTACTGGGTTCGCTTCTAAATAAGTAACTAGCACTACGCATATGTGTGTTACCCATGTGGATTTACTCTGCTCTAGATGGAATAGTGTCATTGTCGGTTCACTATAAAACAGAAAAGGAGGGTAAAAATATGAGCAAAGCTGTGATTAAGTCCTGAATCTCCCCTACTTTTGCAGTAGCTCTGACTTATGCATAGAGGTGAGGCTGTTGCACCGTTGTATGTAAACGATTCAATGGATAGAGTATCGGAAGCTCTGTGATACTATTAGTTTTGTGTTACGGAGGTGTGCTCCGTTTGAAAAAGTGATGTATTCCTCATGAAACTCTATAGTATCAACGAAGGCTCTGACAACATAACACTGCTGTATGTCTAGCTCAGTAATCACAGGAAAACGAGAAACGGGATTAGGACACGTACAGTGGGATAATTATCCACAATCATTTGATATAGATGCATTCTAGGTCTTATGCTTCTGAATTTCTTTGTGTAGTTCACGTATACTCCACATGGTTGGGACTTTCCTCCTGGACGTTAGCGTGTTATTTTTCTCGTGTGATAGTTCCATACCTAAACAGTGACACGTGGAGGACTAGACAGGCTTCTTACTAATGGAAATTTGCTGTCAGAACGTGATGAGATTTACAGAAAAAAAATAGTAGATATCTGTGACTTGATGGGAGAGATCCCTTACTTGTCGAAATCAGGTAGATTCAACTGCTATATATCGAAGACTGGAAGATTCGTGACCATATGGCAACTAAGAGATACTGTGATGAAAGGGCAGTTGAGAGCTGAGCTCTATGCCGCTCCTTGTAAGTGTTATGGCTAAACATTTTACAACCTCTCACATACATCTTGCGAACTGACTGCAATGAGAAAATTAGGGGCTAATACGATGATATATTATTGAGAGACAATCAGTAGCAGGGATTCCGTCTTTTGATTTCTCGATAAATAAGAGACAACATTCTTCTGTGAGTTTTGTGTGCCTATAAATTGATGGACTGATAGCTTAATAGGTAGACTAAATTTACATCTACATCTACACAGATGAGCCAAAACATTATGACCGCCTGTTAATAGCTTGTTTGTCCATCCTTGGAACAAAATACATCACTGATTCTACGTATCAGGGAGCCGACAGTTTGTTGGTAGTTTGTGGAGGTATGTGGTATTAGATGTTTACGCATAGGTCATGGAATTCGCATAATAACGAGCCGCTGATTTGCGTGTGCGATGATGGCGCCCGTTAGCGACACAAATGGGTTCCATGGGATTTACATCAGGCGAATTTGCAGCCCAGACATCAACGTAAATTCTCAATAAAACTCCTAAAATCACTGCAGCACGGTTGTGGCTTCGAGACACGGACAGTTATACTGTTGAAAGATAACATCAGCCATAGGGGAAGACACCAAGCATGAAGAGATGCAGGTGGTTCGCAGCTGTCAGAGTTTCTTCGATTACTAACGCAGTTCCATGTATGTGCATGAGAATATCTCCCACAGCTTAATAGTGCTCCCACTAGCCTGCGTCCCTGGGCGCTGCACATTTCGAGCCGCCGTTTAGCTCGACGGCGGCGTTTGTGGAGATGTGATTCACCAGAAGGGCCGACACTTTTCCATTGATCGACGACCGAATGCCGATAGTCCTGTGCCCACTGCAGTCGTAATTGTCGATGTCGTTGGTCAACATGTGAACACATAGGAGTGGTCTGCTGCGGAGCTCCAAGTTCAATAATGTACGATGTGCCCCGAAACACTTGTGCGTGCACCAGCATTGTGGTTCAAATGGCTCTGAGCACTATGGGACTCAACTTCTAAGGTCATTAGTCCCCTAGAACTTAGAACTAATTGAACCTAACTAACCTAAGGACATCACACACATCGATGCCCGAGGCAGGATTCGAACCTGCGACCGTAGCGGTCTCGCGGTTCCAGACTGCAGCGCCTAGAACCGCACGCCCAGCATTGTGCTCTTTTGGCATGGATACCATAGATCACCATCTATCCTACGTTACAGACCAGACAAGCCTTCAAACCCCATGTTTGTGAAGAGTCGCTGAATATTGTCATCAAGAAAGCTGCAAAAATCTAGGAAATATTCCTTTCTGACTGAAGCTATTGATTCCAAAACAATATTTTGAGACACGTGACATGATTAAACATATTTTCTTAAAGTGTTAAAAAGACGAGTGAATGGAATACTGATAGCGGAAATCAGTTCCACTTTGCGCTTAACATGAAGACCAATGTGTGAAGAGATATGATAACGTGTGTGGTCATGTTACCGATGGCAATGCAGATAATAGATTAAGTGATCTGATATCAAGATAGATTGCAAAAGCACGGTTCTGACAAACAAAATATTTAAACCCAGAACGAATTTTCAGTCTGCAGCGTAGTTTATGCTGATTTGAAACATCCTAACATATTAACACTAATCAAAATATCCACGGGTGTACTGCCGGTCTACAGTGTCCAACGGGCACAATCTTTCGGCGATCATACATGTCGTCATCATCAGGTGAACTGACGGACTGAGTTCCTGTGAACGTGCCGGTACGGAGATCCGTACGCTATGGCTGCTCAGGGGGAACTGGGTTCGGTCGCGGCGGCGGCCGGTTTAAATACCCTCCGCCCGCGGCGCACTCCCTCCGCCGTCCGCGCCCCACGGCATGGTCGCGCGGTGGAACAGATTGCGACGGCGTCTGAGATGACGTCGGTGTGATGTCTCTGTCCGCCGTGGTCGTCACAACTATACGTTTCCTCGATTTACTCTTGATTAACCCAGTCGCTGGTTCCCAAGCCTTGCTAAGATTATAGCCACAGTCACGGTTTATGAAGTCGTCATTGGTGCGAATTTCGACGGCCTCTCTAACAACGCTGTCCCAGTATCTCGACGTCTGTACCAGAATCCTCGTGCGTTCACACTCCATAGCGTGATTTTCCGACAATCTGTTCCACCGCGTGACCGTGGCGCGGGGCACGGACGGCGGAGGGAGTGCGCCGCGGGCGGAGGGTATTTAAATCTGCCGCCGCCGCGACCGAACCCAGTCCCCCCTGAGAAGCCATAGCGTACGGATCTCCGTACCGGCACGTTCACAGGAGCTCAGTCCGTCAGTTCACCCGATGATGGCGACATGTATGGTCGCCGAAATATTGTGCCCGTTGGACACTGCAGACCGGCAGTACACCCGTGGATATTTTGATTATCAAATACACCGGAAAAAACTCAAGAATCATATTAAAATTGTTTGCCAGATGTGGACTCAAACCTGGGACCTTTGATGTCCCTGGGCAGTGCTGTGTATTTAAAGCAGGAATGCAGCTGAGCGCTGACGAAGAACTGCATTTTACGTTTATTATCTCTTACTGCACACGAGTGAAACATGTTACCTGGATTCTGTCGTTAAACGGAATTTCGGCCAAGATGTCGACAACACCGATGTCGTAGTCCGCCGTGTCTTCGCTGTAGCTGGAGTGGTAGATCACTGTGTAGGCGTCAAACACGCTGCCGCCGGTGCCGCGCGTCGAGCTGCCGACCCGGGCTCCGTACGAGGTGCTGCTGCCGGTGAGGCAGTGCGCCGCCGTCAGCACCCATCTGACGCTGAGGATGGAGCCGCCGCAGGCGTCCGAGCCGCCGTACACCACAGCGACCGTCCACGGGTACTGGGTGATGTCCACCGCCTCGCCGCCCACTATACGGCCGGCGGGGTCGGCTCTCACTCTTCGCGACTTCCAGAAAGGCGCAGCGCTGCAGACGGCAGCCAGCAGGCACAGGGCGAGTGTCGACTTGATCATCTCTCGTTCCAGCTCTGCTCACCTCCGGTTGTCAGTCGTTTTTTTATACCCACCTGTTTAATCAGTTATCGAGATCAGTACAGTGGCACCGCAAACAAAATACTTCAGATTACCAGTATACAGCTTTGGCCTTTAAAATTCACTGCGTCATCACAAATTGCTAATTGCTGCACGGATAAAAACACTTGTTTCTCCTTTTACTTCAGTTTTCCTGTATTTTTGATATTGCAGTTAGTCTAATATTTTTAGAAAACTGAATAAACTTGTGAGAAAAAGAATTATATGTACCAGTTTTGCATTGCTGCAAAGAGCGCTCCTGTTGCCTCAGTGAAGGGAAAACTTCATCATACGGGGCCAAGTACTAAACTTCATTTGAAAAGGCCGTCTTCATCACATAAATTGCACATTTCGCGATTACCAGCCTCAGACATTGTCATCTTCAGATCTGTTACAACTAAGTTCAGTTAGCTGAAGTAAAATCTGCAACAAGCCTATTGATACATAAGAAAAAATACGTGACTAGCAGTCGTGCATACCAGACATACAGACTACAAATATTCTGATGTAGCTATCAACGCAAAATCAATACGTCTACATGCATATAAAATGCTAGCGATGGCATGAATACGTCCAGTTATTTGCGTAAATACTGGACATATACTCTAATTCTCAGGTACATGTGTGATCTCCATCCGAACAGTCCTCGGAAGGCCCAACAGTACTGACTGACCACGGTGTCGTCCCTAGCCCATAGAAATCACTAGTTGTGGATGTGGAGCACACCTCTCCCCTGCCCATTGTCAGCTTCGGTCGCTGCAGCCTGTACTTCCTAATCAGGTAGCTCCTCAATTTGCCTCACAAGGCCTGAGTGCACTTCGCTTGCCAACAGCGCTCGGCAAACCTGGATGGTCACCCATCCAAGTCTTACCCAAGCCACACAGCACTCAATTTCGGTAATCTGACGGGAACCGGTGTTACCACTGCGGCAAAGCCATTGGATGTACGTACGTAAACAGTGTCGTAATTTCACTAGTTAAAATATAGTATATGTAGTCATCATTTAAAATTGACCAGTTACCCGTGCACCCAAGCATTAGTGCCATCTATTAGCCTCATGTACTTCCATGAATACTGACGTATCCAGGCCATCACCAACATTTACTATATACCTAGATATATAGATTTGACGTAGACACCTAAATCAGAATATGTGTGCTGTGTATGGCTGGTATGCATGGTATTATTTTCCTTACGTATCACTACGTCTGTTGTAGATTTTGCTTCAGCTAATCGAATTCAGTTGGTTAGACCACTGTTTTATATTTGTAACGGATCTGAAGATGGTAATGGCCGAAACTGGTTCAAAAATGGTTCAAATGGCTCTGAGCACGATGGGAGGTCAACAGTCCCCCAGAACTTAGAACTACTTAAACCTGACTAACCTAAGGACATCAGACACATCCATGCCCGAGGCAGGATTCGAACTTGCGACCGTAGCGGTCGCGCGGTTTCTGACAGTAGCGCCTAGAACCGCTCGGCCACTACGGCCGGCCCCCGAAAACTGGTACTTGTGAATATAGATTTAATGTAATGAAGATGGATCTCTAGAAAAAAAAATGCCGTTACTTAATCACGGACTAATTTACAGACTTAATGTCTTCATTTGACAAGTATTAGCCATCCACGTGACAGACGAGCACATAACGGCGGAGGCATACGATATCAGCGTATTTCATTGGCGCCAGAGTGTGAATACCCGACACATGCTATCTCATCCCAGACATTATATCGATTTCTGGAAAACTGTCGCATCCACTTGACTGCTGACATGGATCACTGTCAAATGGCTCTGAGCACTATGGGACTTAACAGCTGTGGTCGTAAGTCCCCTAGAACTTAGAACTACTTAAACCTAACTAACCTAAGGACATCACACACTTCCATGCCCGAAGCAGGATTCGAACCTGCGACCGTAGCGGTCGTGCGGTTCCAGACTGTAGCGCCTTTAACCGCTCGGCCACTCCGGCCGGCTGGATCACTGTCAACTATCGTGTTTTGCAATAGCGGGTGGGTGGACCAGAATGAAAAAAACTCACTTGCCAATTCAGAGTTGGATAACAACAATCTTTGATCACTCATGGTACTGAGAACCATCTTCTCGCTATAGCTTACCGAAGCCACCGTCCCACACGGGTAATTCTCTTCACAGTACATCTGAGATTAGGATGGGTGCAGGAGCACCAAAACTGGACGCTGCAATTATGGAAAAATGCGTGCATGACGGTACACGTTTTTACACACTGATGGTGGGAAATGCTAGCGCCGAAAACTGGATGAGACGATTCATTGCACTTACCAGAAGGGCACTGTACGGGTAAGTGGTAAATATATCAGGAATATCGGTACTTTGTGAAAATAATATCGAAATTCGGGAGTCAAATAGAGCAGTGATACGTAAAATATGACTCTAAGCAAGTGGATGTCACTTAGCCTCTCCTGCTCAGTCCCGTCTCTGACCTCCAAGTTGGTGAGCCCAGCGAACCTGAGCAACTGTGCGGAGGATTGGGCACCCTGCCTCAGTGGAAAACAGTCTGGGCAAACGAGAGCAGGAGCACTGAACAACTACTGATGGGATTTAAGGCAATAAGTCCACGGATATGTTATACATGAGTAGAGGGAAAATAATTTAACTACAGTCTCCTAAATGCGCATGCACCTGCTGAGGAGAAGATAGCAGAACAGAAGCAGATGTCGTATGAAGAACGGGCTGCTAAGGTAGTGCAGGAGTGGGTCTTCTCTCCTAACATTGATAAATACAGCCTTCATAATAGTAACTGTGGATTTCGCCTGATAAATTTTTGCAGCAGCACTCAACACGACAGTTTCTAGCATGTGGTTCCAGCATAAGAATATACATAAAATGATTGGGTATCACCAGACGACGGTACTAGGAACCAAACCGACAGTATATTAAAAGATACCAGGTATGGCTCTGATGCACTAGACTGCCGTAGTGCCAGAGGTACTACTATGGACTCCGATCATTACCTCCTCACAGCAAAAAGAGATGTACCGTGGCAGCTTTTTGCTAGTTGTCAACCTGCGTTGAAAGCGTGGCTTGCCGTGGGTGGAGCTGAGAGGGGAGCAGATTTGGTTCTCACACTGGCACAACTGACGCTGGCTACTGGGCCAAGTGACCTTCGTACTTGCTTAACGTAGTGTGCAGTACGTTACACACACCCTGTATGAATCTGGAGAAGTACTAGTAAATAGCAATTGATATTTTTCATACTTAATATACCAGATTCTATGGATAATATGACCATACCGTTAAAATTTCAAATCAATAACAATACTTTCGGACATATGGATTTTTACCTAAAACACATAGTACCCGTGCTGGCATTGTGAAACCGAGTTAGAGACCGTAATGTATTCGTCTATAGTATCTATTGAAACTGCAACAAGAGGATAGGTTCATATAATCCAATTTTCTGGAACTTTCATTAGTTTCATTACCACAAATTCCTGACGTATTTAAAAGTGCTTTGCAAAATTATTATTTCATTGTATTTTGGCTGCGTGTTTTGGAGAGACTGAGAGAGTGAATGGTGGACATACGTACAGTGAAAATATGATATTTTATCAAAACTATGTAAATCTATGCGTGTGAAAGTTGTTGTGCAGTAGGAAAATTTGTGTGTCCTAGTGAGTTATAATTCGTAAAATGTAGCCAGAAGGGTCGCTGAGTATTAAATTTATTAGTAATTTATACTACGAAAAGGAATTATACTTTTTTTCATTAGATTATATTTAACTTCGGAACTACGAGATTTCTAGTCTAAATTATAGGTGGCAATCTGATTGCCTGACGTTAGAAATACCTCGAGTACAGAAGTGCTCGAGATGATCTGATAGGCTGTCTAAAATATTAGCTAATAGGAATTCAGCATTTCCCGCGCATTTGAATGGGGCTTTGTGCCTCAGCTCTACCAGTCGAGAGAATCGCTTGGAAGCCACCTTCTGTTAAACACCTACCAACTTTGTACCAAAATCGGGAAATTCGCGTGACTCATCGGTTCCCGTGTCGTTGACGAAAAACGACTATAACATTGAGTATTTTTTGAAAGTTTGAGCTTTGTGAGTGAATAGTTTAGGAGAGATTCGCGTGTGAACATTTCATGTCGTCCATAAACTACTCGTGGCGTATTTCGTGCAGTTTGTGACATTATGGCTAGCACTACTTTACAGGAAGCCTACTGAACGACTGAATGTGTTAATTCGCAAGTAGTCGTGGGTCAGTGACAGTTTACGGCGTTCAAAATATCGAGTCGGACTAAATATCTTCCGGCTGCTTTCAGGTGTGAACTTGTAACAGAGATAGTCAGTAACATTCCATAACTGATGTTGGGATATTAAATGCGGACTTGATAGCCATTTTCCATGTTTTAAAGACAATAAACGAATTAAAACGAAATTTTAGATATTTTTTCAGATTAGTCATGCAAGAATCGCGAACGTTAGATAGTTTAACTTTCAGCTACTGCCCATGGACTGGAGTTCTGTGGTGTTTGCGTGGTAGGTATTTAGTCGAATTTTCGTCAGCGCTGCTTTTCAGAATGAGATTTTCACTCTGCAGCGGAGTGTGCGCTGATATGAAACTTCCTGGCAGATTAAAACTGTGTGCCCGACCGAGACTCGAACTCGTGACCTTTGCCTTTCGCGGGCAAGTGCTCTACCATCTGAGCTACCGAAGCACGACTCACGCACGGTACTCACAGCTTTACTTCTGCCAGTACCTCGTCTCCTACCTTCCAAACTTTACAGAAGCTCTCCTGCGAACCTTGCAGAACTAGCATTCCTGAAAGAAAGGATATTGCGGAGACATGGCTTAGCCACAGCCTGGGGGAGGTTTCCAGAATGAGATTTTCATATCAGCGCACACTCCGCACTCCGCTGTCGGAACGTCGATACTGTCAATGACGTCCTGAATGGTTGTTGTTTATTTTGCCCAAAACTATTAAAAGATCCACCATTATTTCTCCCACAATTCTTTTCCCATCTCATGGTCCTATTTCCTGCATGGTTTATTGTCCCAAATTGGACCCTGTGTGGAACAAATCTCAGCTTAAAGAATTTTGTCCCTGTGGTCCCCTTGCATTAATTTCTCCTCTCCGATCTCTGTGTTCCTCCATTGGCCTTTGATCACTCCTGTTCCCATTTCCCATGCACCTCTCTTGTACCTGACATCACCACTAAATCTTTTTCTGTTATCCCTCCAAGTTTCATTTTGAATTCTATCTTTGTTTTCTCTCCAGTTACCATTCTGATTTCCTTCTCTGCTTGAATTATGATGGTTATTACCCCAACTCACATTATTTCTTCTCTCTCCATAATTCCTCTGATTATTCCCTGAATTATTACCCACTGAGTTTGACTTATGGCACATTGCTGGGTCCATCCTCTCAATAAATTCCAAGAAATTTTCTGTAGATCTGTTGGACAATGTATCAGTTCCCACTGTACATTTTCGAGTAATCTTCTCCTTAGAGTAAACACCTCAGTCAAAATTCCCAAAGACCTATCCAAATGTACCATTTTTCTTAATTCCTCCTGACAAAATTCTCTCATAGCTTGCCTACCTCCTCTGTAAACTGACCCATCCAAAAACTCATTCTGTAATCTGCATTGTTTTGCTGGGCTCCAATACCTATTTAGAAACATCTGTTCAAATATACTATATGATTTAAATTGTTCACTACATTGATTTGCCCATGTCTGAGCAGAACCCTCAAACAATCTTTTTACCAGTTTAATTTTGCTGTTGTCACTCATACCATCACTAAATCAATCCTTGCATACTGCCAGAAAATCTAGAGCACAGTACTTGCTTTCCCCTGAAAAATTCTTACCACTGGGTACTTGTACCACAGGCCACCCCATACTTCCATTAGCCCTACATAATTCTATATTACTTAATCTACTGTTAACTTTGTCAATTTCTACATTACTCTTCATAGTAACAGCAGCCACATTTTCAGTTTCCTTCCTTAGTTCGCTAGCTGCCCCTGCCAGTTGACCTAATAATAAATTTCTCATTTTATCACAACTAGCAACAATTTTCTGACCAACATCAATCAGAGCTTGCCTTGTCACATCATTCCTTGTCTCACACAACTGCCTGCCTGAATCAATTCAACCCCTTAATTCAACAGGAAATGCATCAATCTTAGCATTCAAATTTCCTTCTACCTCTTCAAATTTTTCTGACAAATCCTCCAATCGATCATTTAATTCTCTGATTTTTGCCCCTAGAGAATTTTTCCATATCCTTGATACCAGTTTTTAATTCAGTCTTTAAATCTCCCATATCAGTTTTTAATTCAGTTCTATATTCCCCCATTTTGCTCATTAATGATCTAAACATAGCCACTAAATTAGCTTCTTCTTCTTCTTCTCGCTGTCCATGTCAGCTCTGAGGCTCACTCCCACACACTGTAGACTCAGCATCACCAGCTGACTTCATCACCATATCATTAAATTTGGACTCCATAGCTAAACTAGCTGTGAGACAGAGAACTGAGAAATTACTGCACCTGCTACCAACACTTAGCTTTGTTGAGACTGCTGCTGCTTGACAGCTGCTGCCTGATGCTGTAGGCTGCTGTGTGGTGAGGTGCGGTATGGCCTGGAATGATTTGCAAGTTGGTGGCAGAAGCACGCCCAGCTCCGGAGTGCGGCGGAGAAGTGGGATCGTCGATGTTTGGCGGCCAGCACCGCTTCAACTCTCACTTTGGTGGTCGTCAGACTCAGACTACTGCTCAGTGATCGTCAATGCATTTCTCCCAATCTTCTTCGCTCTTAAACGCAATCCTGCACTGCCTACTGATCCTGTTAAGACAATCCAAGTTCAGAAACCCCATATTATGACTGTACTGGGCACTATAAATTACAGTTTGAATAGTTTGGCTTGAACCACCACATGCTATATATATATATATATATATATATATATATATATATATATATATATATATATATATATATATATACACTCAGCTTAATTGAGCAGCCCAGAGAGGTGGCTGGTCTCAATGTTTGGCTACATTTTTTCGTCACAGCGTGACAGCTCACACCTGTCGTAAACTCAGTTTTTAAGCAAAAATAAAAATATTAAAAACACAGAGCAGGCAGGAATTGTCGTGAAATTTAAAAATATTGAGTCACTGAACAAGTAGTTTATTTTGCTTCAATATATTCATTAAACCCTTAGAATGCAATCTGATGGGCTCTTACATAAGGGTGGCCACTAATAACTGATACTACAACACTTCACTATAAAATTCATATGTTACCATCATGACACATGACACTTTGTTCACAGTTCACAGAATACACTCTTGTCTGCTGTCCTAAGTCACTATATTGTGCTCCACTTGATCACTTCCGAATGTCGCTACATACATACTTGTCTCCAGACGTGGCTACCAACCCACTACTACTTCCAGATACATGGCACATCTGGCTCTTAGCGTCACTCAGAACCAACTCTTTGTCACCAAAATGGTCATCCTATCCACCCTCGAAACGACTGTCTAACTCAAAACATTTTTTGACAAAAATTACAATTCTAAAACTAAACACAAAAACATATATGATATATTGAAATATATGGAAATTTTCTGGGTAATAACAATATAAAGTCCAATTTTTTGTATCTGCCTCCGTTTGTTCACAAATAATGTTCCTGTGGCGTGATTTTGCTTTTCCCGAATTTTTTTATACTAAACATAAATAAACAAATAAAAATACATACTTAAGTACTTGTCTACCTCTTTAAACTTTAGAATGCTGCTGCTAGTTTCGTCTCTTTAAATTTATTTATTACCAAAAACACAGTTTCTCTCAGTCAAATCCCATATTCCAACCTCTCATTCAAAATTGGTACACATTTTGCTAAATCGGCTATGATTGCTCGATACAGCTCTACTAGCCGCATCCGTAGACACTTTGTTTATATTAATCAGCCAAAGTATTGCCGAAATATTTGCTTTTGAACTTTCATAAATTTACAATTTTTGAGAGAACAATAGTCTTTATACTATTATATATTTTTGTGGCGCGTCTAGCTAATTTAGCTTTACATATTTTTCTGAACATGAGTGCTAACTCGCATCTCTGCGTCATTCTGTTACCTTTTTATCAATTTTTTCTGGAATATAAATTCCTGCAAGCACACAAACAACCATACGTGCCCCTGCCAAGTGCTTGGCTTTTTCCAAGGCTGTGTAAACACTAGCCACTCAACGAGGCCCCGTAGCAACCGCCAGCAATGTGCTCCGCGGCAGGAAACTGCCGCTCTAATCTCCCGCCACAGCTTGTATGCTCACAGAGGCATGGTGCTCATTCTGCATGATGTCAGAATCATTAATATCTATGAGCCCTCCAGGTCAGGACGATGCCGTGAACAGTCAACTTTCATAGCAAATGGAGTCACACCCCTCTTTATAGGACACCAGGATGACCTAATCTTTGGTGAGGATTTTAACTCCACTCAGGTGCAGAAGGACCAATTGCCACACTACGTTCCATGTCTGGCACTCTCCACCATCATAACCAACCTTCAACTCATGCACACATTGAAATATGTACATGGTGATATCGCAAGTTTCACACACTATACCAGCTACTCCTCCACCCATATAGACCATGTCTATCTCTTGCACACAATTGTCAGGACAAATGGGCTGCTGAAATATGGCCTGTTGCTTTTTCAGATCATGTGGTCTATATATGCACAGTCATCTTGTCCACCAGATGGTATGGCATGGGTGTGGCCCCTGGAAATTTAATGTATCACACCTACATCCACCTGAATGCTGACACCTCACCTGTAGGTGAGGGGCTTACTTGGCTGCACTGTCATGGTGGCCGCTATGCTCCAAGCTGGCTCTTAGGAAGTCACTGATTTGTCATGGCAGGGAGATTGCCACCTGGAGGCAGCACTTACTAGATATTTACTACTGCATTTTGCATGATTGTTCAACAATGCCGCTCTCACTTGCCCATCAACAAGCAATGAACTGCACAAACGCACAGATCTCAGCACTTACAAGGCAGCACCTTAAAGGGACAATTGTTTGTACATGCATCACAAATAGAATGGACCACAAAGAGCCATTGATGCATCACACCATCACAGAATGCAGCTGACAGTAACGGACGCTGATTCAAACTGTAAATATAGCCGGTGGTCACTGTGTTGCAACACAACGTGTGATTGGAAATGCTCTGCACACTCACTGTTGTCAACTGTTCACAGACCACCATCATCCCCAGTTGCAACTGAGTAAATCTCTTTCCTTACATTTGGCACACTTTGAGGATCGCGCAGATGGCATTAATTAAGGATGTGGCTGAGGACTACGTCACTGCAATTGTACTGGCTGGTGCACCTCACAAGTGACCAGGACCTGACAGCTTCCTGTTAGAGTTTTACAGGACCTACCATCAATTACTGATGACTAGGTGCCCAGACGTATGCTGCAATTTGATGTCCCCTGAAGCACAGCTTACTGGTGTCTTCCTTGAAGGATGGTGGAATCTCTGTCAGTGACTATTAGATTAGATTAGATTAGATTAGATTAGATTAATACTTGTTCCACAGATCATGAATACGACACTTTGTAATGATGTGGAACATATCAGGTTAATAAAAGATGTCTGTACAAGATATTACATTACACAAAATATTTCATGACGCTAATGTTTAAGTTGTTGTTTTTTCCCCTTAATTTATATCTAAAAATTCAGCCAATGAGTAGAAGGAGTTGTCATCTAGAAATTCTTTTAATTTATTTTTAAATGTTAGTTGGCTATCTGTCAGGCTTTTGATGCTGCTTGGTAGGTGACCAAAGACTTTTGTGGCAGCATAGTTTATCCCTTTCTGTGCCAGTCAGATTTAACCCTGCATAGTGAAGGTCATCGTTTCTCCTGGTGTTATAGCTATGCACACCGCTATTACTTTTCAACTGGGTTGGATTATTAACAACAAATTTCATAAGTGAATATATATACTGTGAGGTTACTGTGAGGATCCCTAGATCCTTAAATAGATGTCTGCAGGATGACTGTGGGTGGGCTCCAGCAATTATTCTGATTACACGTTTTTGAGCAATGAATACTTTTCTACTCAGCGATGAATTACCCGAGAATATGATGCCATACGAAAGCAGTGAATGAAAGTAGGCATAGTAAGCTAATTTACTGAGATTTTCAATAACCCTAATAGCATATGTAGCTGAACTCAGACATTTCAGCAGACCATCAATGTGTTGCTTCCAGTTTAACCTCTCATCAATGGACACACCTAAAAATTTTGAAAATTCTACCTTAGCTACAGACTTCTGTTCAAAGTCTATATTTATTACTGGAGTTGTGCCATTTACTGTACGGAACTGTATATACTGTGTTTTATCCAAATTTAAAGAGAGTCCATTTGCTGAGAACCACTTAATAATCTTGTGAAAAACATCATTTACAATTACATCACTTAGTTCTTGGTTTTTGAATGTTATTACTATACTTGTATCATCAGCAAAAAGAACTAACTTTGGATCTTCATCAATGTGGAATGGTAAGCCATTAATGTATATCAAGAACAGTAAAGGACCTAAGACCAAACCCTGTGGGACCCCGTACTTGATAGCCCCCAGTTTGAGGAATCAGCTGTTGTTTTAACATTACATGAACCACTTATTTCAACTTTCTGCATTCTTCCAGTGAAGTATGAATTAAACCATTTGTGTACTGCCCCCCTCAAACCATAATGATTTAGCTTATCTAAAAGAATTCCATGATTTACACAATCGAAGGCCTTTGAGAGATCACAAAAAACACCAATGGGCGATGTCCGGTTATTCAGAGCATTTATTTGATCAGTGAAAGCGTATATAGCATTTTCTGTTGAAAAACCTTTCTGAAAACCAAACTGATATTTTGTTAGTACTTTATTTTTACAAATATGGGAGGCTACTCTTGAATACATTACTTTCTCAAAAATTTTTGATAGAGCTGTCAGCAGAGAGATTGGGCAGTAGTTGTTGACATCCGACTTATCCCCCTTTTTATGCAATGGTTTTACAATGGCATAACTGTGATATAAAGATCTTTACCCAGCTTTCTACAGCGCATTTCAGGAGGGGTCACCCAGTACATGGGATTCTTTAGGACTACATTATGTCAGTACCACGACATGATCATGTTTGTGTGGATGTGGCATATCACAGGGATCCTGGCCTCCCTTCATTTCAGTCAGGCCTTCAATAGAGTTGATCACTCCTATCTGATAGCGGTGATGCAGAATATGGGATTCCCAGATAGCTTTGTAGAGTTTGTATTATGTCCAGGGTGCAAAATCTAGGATCCTGTACAATGGTCATCTTACATTGCCCATCCTGGTACAATGATCGGTGCAGTAAGGATCTCCTCTTTCTGTGATCCTATACATTCTCACCATGGAACCTTTACTTTGCAGCTTCACTGGGATGCCTCTTGGTGGATACATTTTTTGTTGCACAGCCTCCGCAGACGACCTGGTCCTCCTGTGCAATGGCAGTGATGTCCAGGCAGCACTGGAGTGGATGGAGTCCTATGGCACTGCTTTGGGCAGCATCCTTAATGTTCACAAATCTCGCACATTGCTTATGGGTCATGGACTGCCGAGTGAATGCTTTGCTCCCCTGTCGATCTGTGACATGATACAATGTGTGGCTACTAATTTTACAACCGACTTGTGCTAGTCAGTGGCTCTTAACAGCAGTCACTTATTACACTGGATCTGAGCAGAGATCTGTGACGATCGACTCCAAACCCTGGACATGCTGCAACAGACTCACCCATTTTGCTACTGTTTATCTCATGTCACGAATCACTCACATTGCCCAGACATTGCCCATCCTGCCATCAATGACCAGATGCATGTTAGCTGAATTGGGTTCCTTTGCGAGCCAAGGCCTGTTATTTAAAGTCAGCTATGAGACCCTCACCCTATCAAAGGACAAAGGAGGCCTCAATCTCTGTCACGTCCACTATCGAGCAACAGCACTGTTTGTAAGCAAGCATGTCATGATGTGGCAACAGACTCTGACAAGTCTCACTTGAATATTGGTGAGGTCCCTTAAGCCAAGCTCACTTATTGCCCCAGTACCACTCAAAGACATCCCAGGCCCATTTTTCTACTTGAGATATTTCTTTCAGGACTGTGCTTCTCCTTCCATGTCTACCAACAGCCAACATAGTGTGTGCCTCGATGCAATTGCAGTTTCTGTTAAATGTGATTGAAGAAAAACACCCCCTCGTCTGGTGGAATGCCATGTGGCAGCCAGTGCATGCCCCTACTCTTGCGTTAGGCATCCAATCCACTTGGTATGTTGCAGTTAATGGGAAGCATGTCAGTCATGTCTCCACCAGATCAACCTGGCACCATCAACATTATATGCTATGTACGGCGTGTAAGACGATGGTCATTGACTTGAGTGCGGTGTGTTGAGCAATGTTTGGCTTTTGGTCCACCAGATGCTGGAATTCATTACACACACAACTCCTGACAGCATCACCCCACCAATGATTTCTTCCTGGACGTGGTTTATTTTTCATGTGAAAAGACCTACTCAGTGATCTAGATTAGTGGGCATGTAGTCCACTACCTGTCAGGTAGTGGTGACAAATCAGCTCTCAGTTTCTGGCTATACCTGAACAACTGACATGCTGGAGTAGTCAAGAATCAAAAGTACTACCAATATTTCTCAAACTTTCTCTGGACTGCTTCCCACAATCCCTCTCGCAGGTGGATCATCCACGGAAAGAGCAGCTGACATATGACCATTCTTCCATTCTACAGATACAATACCCTCAATGGTTATTCATACACACTTATGAGAAGACATGCGTGTGTTGCCACCACACGGGATTTTCTGTCCCACTAATGTTGAAGGCAATCGCCAGTCTTTGTGAGGATGTGCTGGTGTGACAGATATGGATTCAATCCTGATAAAGAAGACAGTAAATAAAATAAGAAAATCAAAAGTAAATAATAAAAAGCACCTTTCTTCTATCCTCCTTTCCTTGTTTTTTTTGGGGAGTCTTCTTGATAGGGGTCAATGCCTGAAGTAGTGGAGGTTTTCTTTTGGAATCCTACATACATTTATTTTTTAATCCGTATTTTTTCATCACTGGTCTCATTATTTTATTTATCTGATATTTGAGAGGTAATATAATGAGAAAAACGTGTATTTGCATGAAGTTTCAGTTTGTTTTCCATGTCTGTACGACAAATACCATCCTGCAACACAGTGGCAGCTCGTGAGTATACATTCTGGGTGTTCACACAGGTTAAGATTCAAATAAATTTGAGAGTGTGAAATTAATAGCCTCTTCTATACAACAGATATGCTTATCAAAATGTTTATACAACTACAGCCATTGCCAGTAATAATAACATGAAGAAAAAGGAGATGCATAACTTATCTGACAAAAGAAAGAATCGTTTTTATGTAGTTTTGTTGTTTTGTGCATAATTAACTACAGTTTAGGGGGCTAACGAAATAATGTGTAACCTTCCACAACTCTGTTTCACATTTTTGTCTAAGTGGGAGTTTTCATGCTTTTCCATTTTTTGGGACAAATGTACAAGATCCCTAACAGATGTATTAGTTCAGGAATTTACCTCCAGGCTGAAAATCAGATATTCTTACACTGAATCCACATGACAACTTGTGCTAACTGTGTACTTCCTTGTTAAATGTTCACTTGTAGTCACGCTTATTCAATTTTGCCCCTTAATCAAACAAGCTGTTCTCGGAGGTCATAGTTCCTTTATGGCTAACTTTTCCTGGTAATTTGCTTTTCTTTTCCCAGAATGAGATTTTCACTCTGCAGTGGAATGTGTGCTGACATGAAGCTTCCTGGCAGATTAAAGCTGTGTGCCAGACCGAGACTTGGAACTCGAGACCTTTGCCTTTCACAGGTAAGTGCTCTACCGACTGATCTACCCAAGCATGACTTACGATCCCAGCTCATAGCTTTACTTCTGTCAGCATTTAAAATTGATTCAACATAGTTCTTGTTTACACTGCACCAAATGCCAATTCCTGCACAGTAAACTACCAACTCCAAACACAAAGTGTCATTTGTGGAAATGAGTAGAATCAAGTATTAATGTCTACCAACAAGGTCACTTAACTAGAATACAAATGAGGCACTGAGATCCATAAGGACCTAAAGCACACTGCCATCGATCACACAATTAATTGATTATTAGAGAAACCAGTGATACAGCTTTTTGTGAATTTTCATATATACAATGTGGGCCTACCGCACAGATGAAGCTTACTCACCATAAGAACAACATATTTCAGAAGCATAAATAAATGCTACAATCTCACAATCAATAGTATTGTATCTTATTGTATTGTATTTATTGGTCCAATAAATCTTACAGGTACAGTACAGCACATCAGATATTGGACAGGTCAAAGTATATCTTACAATTAAAACACTTTAGAAACTAGAAAATTATGTTCACAAAATTTTACAGCACTTCATATACTGGGCAAGTCAATGTGTAAGTTATAATTAAACCACAGTAGAAACTTGAAGTTTACAACTGAATACATGTATAAGCCAATATTAACGATTAAAGTATTTGCATGATCCTCACTTAAGCTCTAAGGATTTTTGAGGAACTCTTCTACACTATGAACTGACATGTACACTAGAGAATTACATTCACAGAATTTTACTTCATATACTGGGCAAGTCGGTGTACAACTTATACTTGAACCCCATTAGAAACTTGAGAATTACATCTGAATGTATTTATAGGCCAATATTAATGGTTACAGTATTTGCATTATCATCACTTAGACTCTCGAGGAACTCTTCCACACTATAAAAGCAATGTGTCAACAGATATTCTTTTAATGCTGCTTTAAAATTTTTTACATCAGTCTTTACTTTAATTTCTCTTGGCAATTTATTGTAGATAATTTTTCCATGGTGTAATGTTCCTTTTTGGCACAAACTGGTTTTTGTATGGAGTACATGAAAGTCAGTTTTCTGTCTTGTATTATGATGATGAACATTTTCATTTTTGGGGAGGATACTAGGATTTGTTATTGTATATTTCTTTATAAACATTGCACTTTCAAATAGGAAAATACATGGAAGGGGAAGAATTCCCATCCTTTTAAATAATGGTCTACATGGTTTATTCCTTTTTATTCCAGCCATGATTCTCACTATTCTTTTTTGCATCCTGAAGAGTTTTAGGCAGGATGGCGAGTTATCCCAAAAAGTGATCCCATATTTTAGGACAGAATGTATATTAGAATAGTAAACTGTCATTAGACAGTCCTTATGACAGCAGTTTTCTAGCACTCTCATTAAATAACACATGGTACTTAGCTTCTTTAATATGTTGTCAATGTGAGTTTCCCATCTAAGATTATCCTGTAGCCAGACCCCCACAAATTTTGTATTAGGCACACTTGCAATATCCATGTCTGACATCAGAATTCTTATATCCTCTTCAATGTTTCTCTTGACATTATGAAAATTTAATGCTACTGTTTTGCTTTTATTTATTATTAGTTTGTTTTGGTTGAACCAGTTTACAACATTTGTTAATGCCTCACACAGTCTTGTCTGTAATATCTCTGCAGTCTTCCCACTGACTAATATGCTTGTGTCATCTGCAAACTGGATAGTGCTATGGTACTGGTTGGTTGATGTTAGGTCATTTATATATATCAAAAATAGGATGGGGCCCAGTACCAAGCCCTGCGGTACTCCATATTTTACTGCTTTATAATCAGAATAGTGTCTTGTTGATTTATTTTCTTTGTGAAAATGTATTTCTACTACTTGCTTCCGGTCAGTAAGATATGATCTAAGCCAGCTGTTAAGCATACCTCTGATACCAATTCTTTCAAGCTTCTGCAGCAATAGAGTGTGGTCTATGATGTCAAAAGCCTTAGACAGATCGAGGCATATGCCAGTTACTTTTTGTCCACTATCAATTTTTTCGAGTACTTCACCCAGAAATTCATATATTGCTGTTTCTGTTGATCAGCCTTTCCGGAAGCCATGTTGGGTTGTGGATAATATTTTGCACTTTTCTAGAAAATCTGGCAACCTCTTATGAAAAATTTTTTCTAGTATTTTCGAAAATGTAGATAGCAAGGCAATAGGTCTATAATTGGCTATGTCTTCTTTCTTACCCTTTTTGAACAGTGGTTTTAAGTTTCACTGTCTTTAAGCAGGAAGGAAAGACTCCATTTGTTAATGAACCGTTGAAAATGTGGGCTAATGGTGTTGCAATGAGGTCCCCCACATTTTTAATGACATAATCTGGAATCTCATCCACACCTATTGAAAATTTTGTTTTTAACTCTCTAATTGATAGTATAATTTCCTTAGGGTTGGTTGGAGTAAGAAATAGGGAGTTGCAGTTTCTATTTTGATTGGATGGTGTTGTAGCAGGATTTTTATTTAAAGATTTTATGTCAGATAGTAATTTTTCACTAATATTTGCAAAGTATGTATTAAAAGCATTGGCTAATTCTTCTGGATTTGTAATTTTTTTGCCATCTTGGATTACCTGGAGATTTACATTTTGGGAGGTCTTGTTTCCTACTTGTTCTCTGACTATCTTCCACATGGCTTTCATTTTGTTCCTGGCCATTTTTATATGGTGATCATTTGTTGTTTTTTTAGATTCTTTTATGACTTTGTGAAGCACTCTCTTATAATTCTTGAAATGCACCAGAAATTCTTCTGTAACATTTTGTGTTTTTGAGATTTCATAAAGTCTCCTCTTTTCAGCACATGATATTTTAATGCCTTTCGTCAGCCATGTAACATTTCTTTTTTTAGTTTTTAATGTTTGGTTTTTAACTGGAAAAGAAATATTGAAATAATGGGAGAATATTTCCATGAACATGTCAAACTTTTTACATGTGTCCTCGTAGTTGTCTATATCATTCCATGTTTCTTTTTTCAGTAAGTGCCTGAAGTGTTCTAGGTTGTGCTAGCTAAAATTTCTACCTTTTCTTGTCATTTGTTGTTCAGTATTTCCTGCAGTGTCTACTGGGAATTCAATAAACTGTGCATAATGATCACTGAAACCTGTATTCATATTTCCAGATTTGTATAAATATTTATCTGTATTTATTAGTACCTGATCTATAGCGCTGCTTGACGATTTGGTGACTCTGGTGGGGGATTTGATAGTTATATGTATGTTGTAGGTTTTTAATAAGGCCTCAAGGTTTAATCTGTCTTTTGAGTTCTTGTTGAAATCTATATTAAAGTCACCACATATGATGGTTGTTTTACTAACTATTTTTATACTGTTAAGTGCCTTCTCAAGATTTTCAATGAAAGTAGTTACGTTTCCATCTGGGCTTCTATATATGCAAATAACAATTATATTTAAATTTGTCAGTTCTTAGCAGAAATTTCGAAGTTTTGCTCTTCCCCTAACTGGTTAATGAACTTTAAATTTTCGTGTTTGACGTCCTCTCTAACATATATGCATGTTCCTCCATGCATGGAGGTTTTCCTACAAAAAAAAGATGAAAGCGTAAAGCCCTCTATCCTTGTGTGATGTAACATATTTTCGGATAACCAGTGCTCACTAACACATATAACAGACACTTCTTTTAGTTCATCTGAAAACAATATTTCTAGCTCACTAACTTTATTTGATAAGGATTGTACATTTTGGTGCAGGAGCGTAAATTTCGACGATGACTTATTTACTAGGTTGTTTTGGCCTACCTTATATTCGACAGCTGCACATGACATATCATTTTTAACACTTTTACAATTGAAGTTTTCTTTCCAGAGCGATGTTTTAGAAGATGAAATCAACATTTCTCTGGAATCACTTGCCATAAAAAACGTTGTGGTTCTTTCCTGTTTCGTGTTGGGCGAGTTGACTTGTAGTGTGATGGCGTTTCTGCTGTAATTTTTGGAGTTGTAATTTGAGGAACCGCAACCAGGCTAGATGGGGATCCTCTTCTTGCCACTTCAACACTTCATGAAGTCATTGGAGTAATATGCTCTTCATTTGAAATTGGTGATTCCATTGCTGCTGCAATTGGAGGCTGCACTAAGCCTGGCTGATTTCGGTTTAATTGTTCCATAATTGCATCGCACAGTGCTACTTTCCCTTTCATGTTTCTGTGCAATCCGTGGGTAGTGAAATCTTCTCTTTTTTGACTGTCTGCATTAATACATGTCACATTGCTGAAGAGCTTACATATTTTCTCGAACTTTCGGTTAGTTGCTTCGATTTCTGCGTTCACACACGATGTTTTGATGAGATCATGTCTCATAGGGATGCTTATTACGAAAACTTTCTTGTTCATAACTTTTGCCAATGTTTCCCTTAAAGATAGCAAAGCGAATTTTGCCTCGTTCTTGTAGACATCGTTTGCGCCAGCTAAAATAATGCAAGAGTTACAACTTCCATGGTTACTTTGTGTGTCAATATGCTGAGTAACTTGTCGCAGTAGAGCACCTGGCTTCACAAATCCAATAACACTTTCATTTATTAGTTTGTCGTTCATGATCTTTGCCAGTCCTTTTCCATGACTATCAGAAAATAAATAAGTAATGCCAGCATCTTGTTTTTTACGTTGACTGTTTTCGTTTGTTGTTTTCGGTTCCGAAACTTTCGTTTGTATATTTGCTTCACTTTGTCTGTTCGTTTTTCCTGATAGCGCACTGAATCTGTTTTTGCACACGATATTAGAATCAGTCAATGACTTTCTTTGAGAATTTGACAGTTTACTTTTCACTACCGATATGTTTGGAAGTTCGCGATTTCGAGGAAAGTTTGATCTGTTTTCATGCTTTTCCGCTACCATGCTAGAGTTGTTAGTTTGCACACGTTTTTGTTTACTTTCAGTTCCTTGCAACAGTTTCTCTTCAGATGGCTGTATTCCATGATTTACTACACTCGATTTTTGCACACTGTTTTTTTGTATTAAAGTTACACTGCTTCTTTGAGTTTTATCTTCCTGGATAGAGTTTTCTTCGGTCACTAATTCCCATTTTCCTGAGGCCGTGTCTTCTTGCTTCCCGTATTTTCCCGATTGAAGTTCTATTATATTCTGCTTTAGAGTACCGATTATGAATTGTAGACTTTTTATACGTTCATTTAGCTTTGATATCTCGTCCTTACAACTCATACACGATTTCTTTTTTCCATCGAATTTTACTTTTTTTTGCGGAGATACACGATTTACTTTAACACTAGCCGCCATCTTTCTGAAGTGCTTTAGGCCCTCATACTTCTCAGCACTTCAAGTGGATTACTGTATGACAAAATTAATAACTTAATATACCACAACTCAGTCAGAAATCCACAAAATAGATTTACTGTCAGCACAACTTTAACATATACTGATGTCCAATCCAGTTTTACTATACAGTAAGTGAATTAGCATATCTGAGGACTGTGCCATCATCTAGCAGGATTTATGCTGAGCGAATAGGGATAAAAGTCTGTCACACTGTCCTACCACACGGTTAAGGGCAAGGGCTAGTTGTACACATCATGAATCATACTTATTTTTTATCAAATACATATTTATTTGGCCTATACGGCAATTATGTCATGCAAGCTGCAAGTGTGCAAAAGCTCCTTAAAACATGCACAACTAAAGATGTGCTCGCGATATTGATGCCAAGTTCATGGAGTCTAGAGGAGCAGTAGCATGGTAGATTTAAGTGCTTTGTCTTACAGATTGGCAGCATTTATGTTACTTTTAACAAACATTCAAAGAAAAATAACCAATAAATCAGCAACGTGTCGAAAGTTAAGTTGTTCATGAGCTCTTGTGCTCTTACACAGCACATGCCACTGCTGCAACATATGATGTTGAGAACACGTCTGACAAGTGATTACATTACTCTTGTGGTCTGACACGTCGTGACTTACTATATTACTGATTGTGAATAATGTTATTTGCATCAATATTTATCAGCATTTGACTTGGGCTTTCCAAGCCTGTCCGTTGCCTTTGAAATTTTTATTACAAATAGTAAGTAGTCAAATAACATATGAAATTCACAACTACTTCATGAAAATGCATGTGGGTTTTTTTCATTACATTGTCTCTCAAAGGTAAATAAATAAAGTAAAGAGACCAGTGATGAAAAAATATAGATGAGAAATAAGTTGCTGGCCGGTGTGGCTGAGCGGTTCTAGGCACTTCAGTCTGGAACCGCGCAACCGCTTCAGTCACAGGTTCGAATCCAGCCTCGAGCATGGATGTGTGTGATGTCCTTAGGTTAGTTAGGTTTAAGTAGTTCTAAGTTCTAGGGGACTGATGACCTCAGATGTTGAGCCCCAAAGTGCTCAGAGCCATTTGAAGAAATAAGTTGTAGCATGATTTAAACCAGCACCTTGTCCACAACCATCTAGCCACATGTGAGCACTAACCACATGACCACAATGAGTTCTTGCAGGTGGTCTCTTCACACAGATACCTAAATAACAGGCGTGTAAAACTTCTCTTGTGATTTTCTTGGAATTGCCAGAGTAGTACTTTTACATTGTGTTGTTTTAATGGCCTCCTAAAGGTGTACAAAGTTTGAAATAAATCCATGATCCCAATGTTGTGGCCTTTTCTTGTAAGGTGTAATTGTCTAAAACCAGATAATTCTGTCAGATTGTTAACTTTTATTTAGTACCAATCAATTTACATTATTAGAATTCCAAACTTAGAATCTCAGTTGGGTTTTCCCATGTTAACTGTGAAGATATTTTAACATGAATCATAACAACTCATGCTCAAAAAGGACTATGAACAATCTATTTAATTATACCTTCATTTTTCAGGTACATTAATATTAACCTATATTATTAACTAAACAAAGCTGCAGCTGTTATTGTTTAACAATGAATTATTTGAGGAGATGCTGTGGTGATCCACTTAAAATCTTATTAGAATCAAAAATTATATGCTGCACATTTCTTTTTAATGATGTAGGGTAGTTCTCCCAGGCAATAATGGCATAACCGATGTAGAAACACATTCTCTTCCAATATAATTTGACACTTTCTCCAGATCTTCTTCTGAGAGCCTATATGATCTTTCAGTGGTAGTTAAGGGATTTAATTTACAAAGTAAGAAAGTTTTTTTTTAGTGCACTCAATTTATCTGGCCTTATAGATTACAAAAAAGAAAGAGCTGGTCCACAATGATGTGTAAATAAAAAGTTTACTTCTCTTTCTTCATCTCTGGATAGCAAAGAGGCCATCTACCTTTCGTTGTCACTGGCACCAGCTACAAGTCCTACATTTTGTTCATACGCATTCGGCACGTGGACAGACTTGAATTTTATGAACATCAAAATACCTAAAATCAGAAACAATTTATGCTTTAATATATAATATATTCTTTGCTATTTTGTTGTCATCGAATGAATGTCACATTAAAATCTAACATTTCATCCCCATCTGCCGAGGACATATTCAAGGGGGATCGTAGCTTCCTTGACTGATTCACATCCTGGCTTGCTACTCACTGCAGAAAAAGTCCACTTCTGTGCAGTGGCGTGATGTCACATTTTGAATGCCTGAGCACAACTGGCCTTTGTCGACTGCCATCATCCGCTGTTAGTATCACCACATGATAGAAGACTAGGTACACATCTTCTTCAGCACCCAAATCCAAACGTCATTTAATTTCAACTCCTCCTCCTTCCTACTGAAATTCCAGGGGTGTTTTACAATCTCTATGGCCTCTCTGCATAGCTTTTCATGGTATCTGCTTGTGGCTGTCAGTACTTGAGTCCTATCAAAATTAATGTGGTGACCTCCTGGCTGCAAAGTATGTTCTGCAACAGCTGATCTGTCAGTCTCCCCTCTTCTGCAATTTCTCTTGTACTGTTTTAGTCAATTTTTCATCATTCTTTTTGTAGTAGTCATGCACAACTCCGCACAGGTAAGGGGAATCCTATGAATTCCTGCTTTTTCCAGCAGTTGGTGAGCATCATTGGCTGATGTTACAAGATCTTGTATCTTCCAGATGGTTTTGAAGATTACTGCAATGTTCCACTTTTTCAGTAATTTTCCTATGCAGTCAGTAGCACCCTTAATAAAAAGCAGGAAAGCTTTCAATCTCACCAGCACTTGAGCATTTTTTTGATTCCTAGGAGGTGATCTTAATGTTCTTCTTACATCAGCAAATGAATAACCATTCTTGAGCAATGTACTGGTGAAATGTTTTAATCCTACGTCAAGCAGCTCTGTTTCGCAGATGTTCCTTGCCCTATACCCAAACATTCTTATAATGCCTTGCTTTTACTGTGGATGGTGGTTCAAATCCTGGTGTATGTAATGGACTTTGTGCATTTTTTTTAACCATGAAAACTAGCACACCAAGAAAGTTAAATCTTCCACCTACCTTATCCTCCATGGTAAATTGAATCTTCAAGTTGATCCCGTTGAGATATTTGTGAAAACGACCTGGTTCCTCTCTGCCATGCTGCCACAAAACAAATGTATCAGCCACATATCAGAACCAAATATTTGGTTACTTTCAGTTTCCAATGCCTGCTCTTTGAATTTTTTCATAAAGAAATTTGCTATAACTGGGCGTAAGGGCATCTGATAGCAATGCCGTTCATACAGCTCATCATTCCATTTGAAATACATGAGTCCGATTCAGCTGTTGCATCACTTCATTGACAGAAACCCTAGTGAATGCCAATACCATATCAAAACTAATATGTCCTCTGGTTGGACCACTTTGCCTTCATTTACTGATAAAATGTGCCGAATTCTTGATACATGAATCTGACTGGCCCACATATGGTCATAATAATGTTTTCAAGAACTTGAAAATTGAATGGGTGGGTGAACCAGTACCACTCACAATAGGCCTGACAAGAACACATTCTTCATGCAACTTCTGCACTCCATAAAGTCTTAGTGGTAGTGCAACTGAATTGAGGAGACTTTCATGAACACTCTGTACGACAGAGGACTACTTTACCAAATGTGTAAAAGTTCTAAGAACTTTCAGTGGGGACCTCACTCAATTTCCAATATGTTTGCAGATCTAACAAGTCATTATTCTTACTATGACAGTCAGTCACGTTCAAAATAACCAGGGCATTACCATTGTCAGTGGGGAGAATTATAACACTATTGTCCTCATTCAGGCATTTTATGGCAATCCTCTCACTCACAATTAAATTCCTTTTTGGAAACTTTGCACAGGAAAATGCTATTACAGCTTATACATGAATTTCTTCAGCTGTAACCATATTCACACTATGAATGCCTGCTTCTAAATGGTCTATTACTTCTTCATGCATTTTGACAGGACTCCAGTACTGACAGCCATAACTGAATACCATGAAAGGCTGTATAGAGAGGCCATAGAAATTGTAGAACCCACCAGGCATTTCAGTAGGAAGGAGGAGTGCATCAAAGTGAATGGCCTCTGGATTGCAGTGCTGAAGATGATGTGTACCAGTCTTCCACCAAGGTGCCATAGCAACAGCAGATGTCAGCAGTCAACAAAGGCCAATTGCACCCAGGCATTCAAAACATGTGATGTCATGCTACTGCTAGGAAGCAGAATTTTGCTGCAGTCAGTAGTGAGCCATGGTGTGAATCAGACATTCAAAGAAGCTACGGTCCCCGTTGAAATGACCTCTGCAGATGGGGACAAAACGTTGGTTTTTAATGTGAAATCCATTCAACCACAGCATAAAATCCCAAAACATTTTATTAATTGTGACATTTTTGGTTGTGAAGGTTTACATTTTATAATTTTTGCTTTGCCTTTGACTTCCTGATAACTATATATGCATGATATTTCTGTGTCCCTGTGATCGTTGTGGCTTTTTAAAAACTTTTTGCAAGCTCCTTTTTTATGCTGCAAGCTCATCATTTGTCATAAAGAAATGACTGACAGCATATATGCTTTACCTCATTCAGACAATGGGAATGAAGTTAATATTTGATCATGTTGTGCTTCCACAACTGATTAATACCATTGTTAAGAAAACCACTTCAACTATTATTTTATGTGCATTAGTTATTAAGCCACTGGTTTCTTTCTAAATGAACATCTTTGGATGGCAAGGTGGCAAAAATGTGACTCTCATGATTTAACATGCTTAATTTCCCAATAAAACATTGACCTGTTCATGTTGAAAAACAACTGCAATATTCCACTTCATGGGCTGTGCTTGGTACTTCTCTTCTTCCAGCATGTGCTTTTCAACATTTTATTAGGTTATTAAGCATTTTAAGTAATGGCACAGGCCGTTTACTGCCACTTTATCCCCTGAGTACATGTACTTAGAGTTATACTGCACAGAGTAAACTGCTCCTCTTCACCTCACCAGTACTTTGCTAATTTTCTGTCTTATTTGTACTGAAGTGAATTACTGTGTGGCACTGATGAAATCGACACCAACATCGATATGCATTCATCTTTCGACTCTAAGCATTATCTTTGGCTGTTCCACCATGTTCAGTTCAGTTGTGTGTGATCCTTGGATGTGTTCAGATTAATAAATGAACTATTGCTAAATGGGTGTGATTATTGGTGCAACCAACCCAGTAATCCTCCTCACTTGTGACCCCGAAGTTGTAATGTCTTCCATTTTTACCGTTTTACTGTGTCCGTGACCTCCGCGTCAATTATTTTTGCATGTACTACATCGACACAGCATTCGAACAATGACTTCAGCCCAGTGCCTACCGCCGGATTTTGTATTCAACATGCATTGTGTTGTGGGCGATGTACACCTACCAGGACTGCAACACGATGCCTCTCTCTCGATGATTCTGCCTATTTCGCCAGACGTTTTTGAGCCTGCAACAATGAGGTTAGGAATGCACATGACTCCGGCTATCAAACGCCTTTGTTCTCGCCACATGTGCCCTCCCTCATCGACTGTGCAGTTACCTCTTACAGATCTCCATGCAGTGTGGGACCAATGCCGATTTCTGCAAATGCTTCATCGGACAACCTGCTACCGCCAGGACAACGATTTGCCATGCCACAATCCGTGCAGTACTACGCAGATACCTGCCGCATGGTCGGAACTGCTTCTTTCACAGGTCTACCTCCTCAGCATCCGACCACGCCCGCGCCTGCCTCGGTTCAGCATCAGCACATACCTTCCTATTTTGATACCTTGGCCTGCAACAGGACAACCTACTACCACCAGGACAACGATTTGCCACACTGCAATCCATGCAGTACCACGTGGATACCTGCCACATGGCCGGAACTGCTTCTTTCACAGGTCTACCTCCTCATCATCTGACCACGCCCACGCCTGCCTCAGTTCAGCGTCAGCACACGCCCTCCTACTTCAATACTTCGGCCTGCAACAGGAACAATAACTTGTTATCTGTGCCTGACCTCCACCTCTGTCCCACTGCTATGCCTCAGTGTTTTGTGCCATGACATTCACCTTATCCACACACCGTTTTGAGTAGAGTGACTATGAACAGTGAACATTCACACATTCCATCCCACATTAGACATCATTTCGCACAGTGTGCTTCTGGACAGCCCGCACCTCCGCAGCCTCCCAGCAACACAGGTGGCCCCGGCTCTGAACATACGTTGAGCTTTCCGTGGACTAACACGCGTTCTCAAACTTTGAACTTTTTCTCACCTGTCGCCCCCACGCCGGCTCTAGTCAAGCTTCCATTACCATTCTCGGCACATCTCAGTGCCTCATCTGCATCTGTCTTCCACGATGTGTCAATCCAAACACACCTGCAATGTGTTGAGCTTCCGCAACCGCAGTCAACACATTACAGTGGCCTTCCGTGTTGTGATGGATCGCGCTCAGCCACAACGTGTCACCTTCACACTGCCACCTGAACAGTCGTCGTTGCCACATCCCCTGGAGGCACACTCTCCTGGAATACTACAGCAACAGCAGCTCAATTTAGGCAGTGCCCCAACGAACTCAACTCAACCTGTTCTTCTGAACATTCTACAACGCTTACCGATGCTGCCACCGTTTAATCCCAACAGAGCAACAACCTGGTTCAAAATTGTGGATGAAGTGTTTGACCATTACAAACTCGACGAGTCAACCAAGTTTCTGTGCCTCATCACCCACCTGCACAGCAAGTAGGACTTGAATGCTGACCTGGTCGACGCCCCGGACTCATCTACCCGGTACACTCTAGCCAAAAAGACAGTTCTACATCAGCTTGCACTCTCAACTGAGGCAGCAATATAGCAAGTGCTCCATGTCGAGCAACTAGGCAACAACAAACCTTCCCAGCTTTGGTGATGGCTACGTGCCCTGGTCAGCACCGATCTAGTCTCTGATACAGCTCTCCTCGCCATCTGGTCAGATAAACTATCTCCTCACATCCGCTTTGCTCTGGCTCAAAGATCTCCTGAACCTGTCGAGCAAAGAATGACAATTGCTAACAAGCTACACGATGCGTCACTGCTCTATTTCACCAGCCATTGCCTACCTGACAAGTCTCAGGTCCAGGCTCATCACCCTGCATCCAGACACGGCCGGGGCTGTACTGTGCCGACTGTTCTGCTCGCTCCGGGAAGCAGTAAACAAGCAACTGGGACATCACCGGCTCCGCCCACAATCATGCCCCCTCCTGCAACTGAAACTGCTGCAGCCACCAAACTTCTGCCACCGCCACTGGCAATGAACCTTCCACAGGAAAGGCAACCACACTACCCGTACTGTTACTTCCACACACGGTTTGGTGAGGCAGCACGGAACTGCAGACCACCCTGCTACTTCCCAAATGCCAATCGCAGGTATGTCCGGGTGTCACCTCCTGTACACAACATGACAGGCACCCCCCAGTGCTTCATTCTGTCCGGGAACGACTGGATAATTACGGACATCTTTACGTTAAAGACATTTCGTCGGGATACCTTTCCCTAGTGAACACAGGCGCCGATGTTTCGCTGCTGCCTATGTCCTTAGCATCGTCGAACATCCGCCCTCATCATACTTCACTGCAAGCTGTGAATTCAACTAAACTATAATGCTTGGGTTCAACTGCCCACATCGTCTCACTCTCCACAAACTGCAAACTCGAGTGGACTTTTTTAGTGTACGAAATTGACGAACCTATACTAGGTATTGACTTCTTGTGACACCACAAACTTTCACCGGACCTAGTGCAAAACACCGTGTTTCATCATCCGTCCAAGACTCACTTCCCCTGTGCTCCATCGAGCAAACCCCCCTGTGACACATTGGTCCAGGCTCATCTCATCCATACATGCATGTCTCTGTCGACGACTTTACAAGAAGCCAAGCACAAGTGCCTTGTTGAGCTTGAACACATTGCTCGCCAATGCAAGGAAAACTTCAAGTTCTCCCTCTGGCTCCACGAAAAACAACACCAGCTCTCCAATGCTGCAAAGGAATTACAGACACTACAGCAAGGACAAAGCAAGGTCACTAAGTGCGCCGAATCTGCTTGCAATCCCAGCAATTGAGCCTTCGTGTGTTCACTTCCCGCTACCCCTCACAACTGTGTTATCAAAACTGCCATAACGTGCACTGACAGTTCCGCAGGGCCACACACTCCTAACACGGAAGCGTTTGACACTCAGCCAGACATAAGTGCGCATGCATGACGAGCGTCACGTGTTCCCTAACTGACGGCTCCTACCCTGCCCCTCGCGGACAGCACCACAAACTATGCCGCCGTGTGACCGCCACTGACAACACAAACAGTGCACTCATGCCAAGCATTTCGCCTGCGACCGTGCTGCCACAGGCCACGCCCTCAGACAATGGACTCACTAACGGTTCACGAGCTCTACCAAGCTCACCTGACCACGATGCCACTGCTTTGGGCCGGCGGCCATCTTGTCGCGTTGACTCCTGGTAAACTTCCCCACCTCGTCTCCTGTCGGATCCACCGAAAGGCTCCGAACACCACGACCACGCCTCGCCTGCCCTGCCCGCCACACATTGTAAACAAACCACCTCCAGGGCCATCAACAACACTACCGTCGTCACCAATGGCATGGTTCACAAGCTTCGCCTCACGCCAGGTTCGCCGATCTCCAGTAAACCACGTCGACTTTGTCCCGAGCACCTCTTCGACCTTAAAAATCAGATTTCTGAACTACTAAGATCCGGCGTCATTGAACCCTCTGCCAGTAGCTGGTCTATGCCCATACATATGACACCCAAGAAAGTCGGGTCCTGGCGCATGTGCGGAGGCTACCATCGACTAATCGCACAAACTATTATGGACACCTACCCCATACCCAACATTGCCGACTCAACCAGTTCCCTTGCAGGTGCAACCACGTTCTCTATCATTGATTGTAAACAGGCCTACCACCAGATCCCCATGGTAGCTGAGGACATCGAGAAGACAGCAATCACCACCCCAATCGGGTTATTTCAATTTCAATTCATGTCCTTCGGTCTGAAAAACGCAACCCAGACCTGGCAACGCTTCAGCAATGAAGTGCTATTCGACCTAAAATTATGCTTTGCATATCTTGATGACATTCTTGTGTTCAGCTCCTCCGTCAAGGACAACATTTGACATGTGCAAACTGTTATGAACACTCTTGTGGCAGCAGGCATCGAGACCAACCAGGACAAATTGCAGCTACATCAGCCCGCTGCCACCTTTCTTGGTTTTTGGGTCTCTGCCAACGGCATTTCACCACCCCCTGAGAAAGTACAAACAATACTAAACCTACCCAGACCTTCATCATTCAAAGAGCTCCAGTGCTTTCTGGGGATGGTTAATTATTATCATCAACATCTACCTCGGACTGCGGAGATTCAGGCTCCAATGATGGACGCCTTGGCAGGCACCAACACTTCTGGATCTCGGCCTGTTCCATGGACCCCTGCTATGACCGACTCTTTCACTGCCCTCAAAAAGCTTCTTGCCAAGGCCTGCACCATCACGCATCCTCATCCTAATGCACAGCTTTTCATCACCACAGACGTGAGCGATACTGCCATTGGCGCTGTCCTCAGCCAGACAATCGACGGCCAAACTTTGCCTCTGCAGTTCTTCTCGTGCAAGCTCACCAATGCATAACGGAAATACGAGTATTCCGCGTTTGACAGGGAGTTGCTCACGGTCTATGAAGCGATTAGGAAATTTTAAGACTGACGTTGAAGGATGCCCTTTCTATGTTTTAATGGACCACAAACCCCTGGCTGCGTCCATTAAAAACCCGCCAGCTGACCTGTCTCCTCATCACTTCAGATACATGGACTTCATATCTCAGTTCACCACTGATGTCAGACACATAAAGGGTGTTGACAATATAGTTGCTGATTTCCTTTCATGAGTCGACACTGTCCATTTGCCGTTACACCTGTCTGAACTGTTTAACCTCCAACCAGCTGATGAGGAAACACAAAACCTGATTTCAGACTCTACTTCTTCACTACACTGCATCTGCACCACTTTCCCTGGCATTTCTGGTGAGATCTGGTTGCTCGAGCTTTTGTCGAGTCATGGGTATTACGTTTCGGATGTCCAGCTATCATCACAACTGACCAGGGCAGACAATTTGAGTCAGCTCTGTTCAACGGGATTTGTAACATTTGCTGCATCCAGCACATCCATACCACAGCATATCACCCGCAAAGTAATGGGCTAGTCAAGCGCTGGCACCGCACTTTCAAGGTGGCTCTTTGATGCCACGACTCTCTATGGACAGATGCCCTTCCCCTTGTGCTACTAGGCATTCGTGCAATCTATAAGGAAGACCTCAAAGGCACAATAGCCGAGTTCGTATATGGCCAGAACATTGTTCTTCCTGGCAAACTTGTGAGCCCTTCTGCTTCTCTCCCTCAGTCTGACTTACCTTCCTTCATGGACCACGTCAGACACCACTTCATCAACCTCCATATCCCTCCACCCGCCAGCCATTCCCACCATAAGGTTCACCTCTGGACAGTTGCAAGTGTGTTATGCTCTGAGATGACACTGTCTGTGCTCCCCTCCAACCTCCATATGCCAGCCCGTTCCGAGTTCTCCAGCACTCAGCCAACACCTATGACATCCAGATGAAAGATTCAGCTGGTACAGTCTATCTCAACAGACTTAAGCCTGCTCATGTCGAGCCTTCTTCTACCCCCCTTCAGGCCACGACCATGCCACTCACTGTCGTGGCTCATGACACTCCAACCACTCCCTCCACGTCGAACTTACACACTCGATCGAGTGACTTCTAGCTCAATTCGTTGAGATCTCCTCGAACCTCGCCCTCTACTCCAGTCTCACGTACTCCTTTGAGTGACCACATGCTCCCCACATCGAGCTTACCTACGATCATGCCCTCGCCGCTGGGCCCTTCGTCGGTCCTTTCGACCTCTCCACTGTCATCTGCCTCACCCTGTCGAGGTTTCTCATGTTCCCCCATCTTGAACGTGCCCTCACTTGAGGTGTTTGTGCCTGTCCCCCCAGACATAATCCCTGACATCTCAATAATACTGCGCAATTATACACTGTTGGCCGTGTGTTTCTCTTCATCCAGTGCTCATGACACAACCTCCGCCATTCCCTGCCACCTGGTGAAATGTGTTCCCCTCCCACCCGACATCACCCTGGACATGTTTCGTGTGTTCGCCACACCCACCGGAGACATCTTCATCGGCGCTCTGTTCCACCCACAAACCACTGGCCTACCTGTCGCCGCACAACCAGCACGCCCAGTGTGACGCCTGGCTCACTTCAACGACTTCCAGGTTCGGTGGCCGAACCTTCCTCCCACACAGCTCCCCAACGACGCTGTCGAGCTGACTGTGGTCTGACTCCTGCAGACCACCCCTGCTGACACCATAGTCACCCCCCCCCCCCGGGTCACTCAAGAGTACTCCGTACTGCAGGGGAGGGGGGGGGGGGGGGGGCGGCTATGTGGTGCCAATGAAATCAACACCAACATCGATATGCATTTATCTTTGGCTGTTCCGCCATGTTCAGTTCAGTTCTGTGTGATCCTTGTATGTGTTAAGGTTAATAAATGAACTATTGCTAAATGGGTGTCATTATTGCTGCAACCAACCCAGTAATCCTCCTCAGCTGTCAATAGAAGTGAATGTACACACAGTCAGTCAGACAGATAGACACACAGACACACACACACACACACACACACACACACACACACCACACACACACAAAACTATTGTTCTATAAATGAGCTGTAACTACTGTGAATTAAAAATTACATAAAATGGAAAATGCTTACCATTCCTTACATTATTTATGTTGATTATCATATGAGATAGTTTAATACAATTTTTAAATGAAACACTGAAGTGTGGTTAATTAGAACTCAACAGTCATTTTAACAGTAGTTTAATTTAACAGCTTACAAATCAGGTGCTGAGAAGCTGTTGCCAATACAAATTGCGGAAAAATAAAATTTATTTCCGTATGCCGTATGTTCCCTTTGGAATATCATCATGAAATTTGGCACACACTTTAACAAATAGTGCATGATTAACGCATGGCTTTTTTTCTCTTTTTTTATCAAAAAATCTGATTTTGAAACTTTCAAAATTTAAAAACCTTTTGGTTAGGGAAAATTTAGCATTTCATGTAATTTTGTCAAAAAGCAGATAGTTTTAAAGCCTATAATAACCTGAATAAAATGATATAAATTTTAGGTATGTGTGTCACACACTTCTTGAGATGTGGTCATTTTAAGGTTTCAAAATGTGGCAAAAATCTCACTTTTTGAGAACTGTAAAAATTAAAAACTCAAAAATAAAGTGTCTAAAAAACTTTGTAACTTTGGATTTTGTGTTATTTTGATAAGTGCAATAAAATAAGAAAAAATTCTAAATCATCAAGGTACAAATTTATTTTTATCTTGGTTGATTTCATATGGAACGACCCATTACTCACCTTTATGAGAGCACAACTTGTGTGTCACACTTGGTATAGGGATGCCAACATAAAATACCTTTGACACTCTACTTGCGGCCAAAGGATAGAACAAAGGCAGGAAATTTACCACAAAGAAACATTCAGTTCTATTGGATGTTTTGATGGTATTTGAACCATGTTGGAAGTACCTGCTGCACAGAAAATGAACCTTGACCAGTTTTTCAGCAAAGCAACTTTTCTAAATAGTGTACTCCAAGATGATGTACACATGGAACAAACTGAAGATTTTGAAGGTGATACTGGTGTGACTGTTATCAAAGAAGAACCTGTATATGTTTGGAACATATGTTTCCTAGAATTTAGACAAAAGCCACATTTGAAAACAACAATGCTGATCAATTTGTCTTCTACTTTGAGAGAAATAAGAATTGTTTATATGTCACAATCCATGTCGAGGATAATCCTGTGATCTAAGGTAGCATCTTTGATTAGTAATCAAAATGTCCTCGGTCCCAGTTTGAAAACCCACCACTGCTTACATTTTGATTAATAATCAGCTTGTCAGCTGAAGACTTCCGTCATAAGAAGTCACCCTCATTCTGCAAATGGCCTTGTCAAAGAGGGCAAAGGAGCAGACAGACGCTCAAGGCATTCTCTTTCCCTTGGGATGGGAAACTGCCCCTAAAGGCAGAAGAATCAGCAATGATCAAAGGCATTAGGATGAAGAAGGCAATGGAAACAGCTGCATTAAAGACACAAAACATGTATCCATAGGGAATGTGGCCTGTAATTGAAAAAGTGTCATGATCTTTCCATTGGCAAAAGATTCCAGAGTAGTCCCCCATTTGGATCTCCAGGAGAGGAATGCCGAAGGGAAGGAGACCATGAGTAAAAAACTGACGAAAGGATAACAATCTCTGAGTTGAGGTATGGAATTTCAGAAACTTGAATGTGGTAGGAAAGCTAGAAAATCTGAAAAGGGAAATGCAAAGGTTCAATCTAGATACACTAGAGGACAATGAAGTGAAATGGAAAGAAGATGAGGGTTTCTGTTCAGATAAGTATAGAGTAATATCAACAGCAGCAGAAAATGTTGTAACAGCAGTATGATTCATTATGAATAGGAAGATAGGGCAGTGAGTGCGTTACTCTGAACAATTCAGTGATAGGGTTGCTCTATCAGGATCAACAGCATATCAACACCAACAACAATAGCTCAGGTATATATGCTGAAGTCTCAAGATGGAGACGAAGAGGTAGAGTGAGTATATGAGGAAATTGAAAGTTTATGAACCATGGACCTTGCCGTTGGTGGGGAGGCTTGCGTGCCTTAATGACACAGATAGCCGTACCGCAGGTGCAACCACAACGGAGGGGTATCTGTTGAGAGGCCAGACAAACATACGGTTCCTGAAGATGGGCAGCAGCCTCTTCAGTAGTTGCAGGGGCAACAGTCTGGATGATTGACTGATCTGGCCTTGTAACACTAATCAAAATGGCCTTGCTGCGCTGGTACTGCGAATGGCTCAAAGCAAGGGAAAACTACAGCCATAATTTTTCCCGAGGGCATGTAGCTTTACTGTATGATTAAATGATGATGGCGTCCTCTTGGGTAAAATATTCCGGAGGTAAAATAGTCCCCCATTTGGGCGGGGACTACTCAGGAGGATGCCGTAATCAGGAGAAAGAAAATTGGCGTTCTACGGATCGGAGCATGGAATGTCAGATCCCTTAATCGGGCAGGTAGGTTAGAAAATTTAAAAAGGGAAATGGTTAGGTTAAAGTTAGATATAGTGGGAATTAGTGAAGTTCGGTGGCAGGAGGAATAAGACTTTTGGTCAGGTGAATACAGGGTTATAAATACAAAATCAAATAGGGGTAATGCAGGAGTAGGTTTAATAATGAATAAAAAAATAGGAGTGTGGGTAAGCTACTGCAAACAACATAGTGAACGCATTATTGTGGCCAAGATAGACATGAAGCACATGCCTACTACAGTAGTACAAATTTATATGCCAACTAGCTCTGCAGATGATGAATAAATTGATGAAATGTATGATGAGATAAAATAAATTATTCAGGTAGTGAAGGGAGACAAAAATTTAATAGTCATGGTTGACTGGAATTCAAGAGTAGGAAAAGGAAGAGAAGGAAACATAGTGGGTGAATATGGATTGGGGGATGGAAATGAAAGAGGAAGCCGTCTGGTAGAATTTTGCACAGAGCATAATTTAATCATAGCTAACACTTAGTTCAAGAATCATAAAAGAAGGTTGTATACATGGAAGAATCCTGGAGATACTAGAAGATTATATAATGGTAAGACAGAGATTTAGGAACCAGGTTTTAAATTGTAAGATATTTCCAGGGGCAGATGTGGACTCTGACCACAATCTATTGGTTATGAACTGTAGATTAAAACTAAAGAAACTGCAAAAAGGTGGGAATTTAAGGAGATGGGGCCTGGATAAACTGAAAGAACCAGAGGTTGTACAGAGTTTCAGGGAGAGCATAAGGGAACAATTGACAGTAATGGGGAAAAGAAATACAGTAGAAGAAGAATGGGTGGCTTGGAGAAATGAAATAGTGAAGGCAGCAGATGATCAAGTAGGTAAAAAGACGAGGGCTAGTAGAAATCCTTGGGTAACAGAAGAGATACTGACTTTAATTGATGAAAGGAGAAGATATAAAAATGCAGTAATTGAGGCAGGCAAAAAGGAATACAAACGTCTCAAAAATGAGATCGACAGGAAGTGCAAAATGGCTAAGCAGGGATGGCTAGAGGACAAATGTAAAGGATGTAGCGGCTTATCTCATGAGGGGTAAGATAGATACTGCCTACAGGAAAATTAAAGAGACCTTTGGAGAAAATAGAACCACTTGCATGAATACCAAGAGCTCAGATGGAAACCCAGTTCTAAGCAAAGAAGGGAAGGCAGAAAGGTGGAAGGCGTTTATAGAGGGTCTATACAGGGGCGATGTTCTTGAGGAAAATATCATGGAAATGGAAGAGGATGTAGATGAATATGAAATGGGAGATATGATTCTGTGTGAAGAGTTTGACAGAGCACTGAAAGACCTAAGTTGAAAGAAGGCCCCGGGAGCGGACAACAAATGGTTTAAATGGCTCTGAGCACTATGGGACTTAACATCTATGGTCATCAGTCCCCTCGAACTTAGAACTACTTAAACCTAACTAACCTAAGGACAGCACACAACACCCAGTCATCACGAGGCGGGAATCGAACCCGGCAACCCGGATGTGGGAAGCAAGAACGCTACCGCACGACCACGAGCTGCGGACGAGTAGACAACATTCCATTAGAACTACTGACAGCCTTGGGAGAGCCAGTCCTGACAAAACTCTACCATCTGGTGAGCAAGATGTATGAGACAGGCGAAATTCGCTCAGACTTCAAGAAGAATATAATAATTCCAAACCCAAAGAAAGCAGGTGTTGACAGATGTGAAAATTACCGAACTATCAGTTTAATAAGTCACAGCTGCAAAATACTAACACGAATTCTTTACAGATGAATGAAAAAACTAGTAGAAGCGGACCTTGGGGAAGATCAGTTTGGATTCCATAGAAATGTTTGAACATATGAGGCAATACTGACCCTACAACTTATCTTAGAAGAAAGATTAAGGAAAGGCAAACCTACGTTTCTGGCATTTGTAGACTTAGAGAAAGCTTTTCACAATGTTGACTAGAATACTCTCTTTCAAATTCTGAAGGTGGCAGGGGTAAAATACAGGGAACGAAAGGCTATTTACAATTTGTACAGAAGCCAGATGGCAGTTATAAGAGTCGACGGACATGAAAGGGAAGCAGTGGTTGGGAAGGGAGTGAGACAGGGTTGTAGCCTCTCCCCAATGCTATTCAATCTGTATATTGAGCAAGCAGTAAAGGAAACAAAAGAAAAGTTTGGAGTAGGTATTAAAATCCATGGAGAAGAAATAAAAACTTTGAGGTTCACCAATGACATTGTAATTCTGTCAGAAACAGCAAAGGACTTGGAAGAGCAGTTGAACGGAATGGACAGTGTCTTGCAAGGAGGGTATAAGATGAACATCAATAAAAGCAAAATGAGGATAATGGAATGTAGTCAAATTAAGTTGGGTGAGGTTGAGGGAATTAGATTCGGAAATGAGACACTTAAAGTAGTAAAGGAGTTTTGCTATTTGGGGAGCAAAATAACTGATGATGGTCGAAGTAGAGAGGATATAAAATGTAGACTGGCAATGGCACGGAAAGCTTTTCTGAAGAAGAGAAATTTGTTAACATCGAGTATAGATTTAAGTGTCAGGAAGTCATTTCTGAAAGTATTTGTATGGAATGTAGCCATGTATGGAAGTGAAACATGGACGATAAATAGTTTAGACAAGAAGAGAATAGAAGCTTTCGGAATGTGGTGCTAGAGAAGAACGCTGAAGATTAGATGGGTAGATCACATACCTGATGAGGAAGTATTGAATAGAATTGGGGAGAAGAGGAGTTTGTGGCACAATTTGACTAGAAGAAGGGATTGGTTGGTAGGACATGTTCTGAGGCATCAAGGGCAGCGTGGAGGGTAAAAATCATAGAGGGAGACCAAGAGATGAGTACACTAAGCAGATGTAGGCTGCAGTAGGTACGGGGAGATGAAGAGGTTGGGTTGGGGTTGGGTTGTTTGGGGGAAGAGACCAGGTAGCAAGGTCATTGGTCTCATCGGATTGGGGAAGGACAAGGAAGGAAGTCTGCCATGCCCTTTCAAAGGAACCATCCTGGCATTTGCCTGGAGCGATTTAGGGAAATCACAGAAAACCTAAATCAGGATGGCCGGATGCGGGATTGAACCGTCGTCCTCCCGAATGCGAGTCCAGTGTGCTAGCCACTGCACCACCTCGCTCAGTGGAGATAAAGAAGCTTGCACAGGATAGAGTAGCATGGAGAGCTGCATCAAACCAGTCTCAGGACTGAAGACCATAACAACAACAACAGTGTGTAAAGGGAGATGTAAATCTGGAATGCAGTTGTAGGGAAAGGATTAGAGGAAAAGTGAACACTCTCTTCAAGAATCACAGGAGGAGGAATACTTGGACAAGACCAGGTGATATGGGAAGATTTCTCTCTCTCTCTCTCTCTCTCTCTCTCTCTCTCTCTCTCTCTCTCTCTCTCTCTCTCTCTCTCCCCCCCCCCCCCCCCCCCTGCACCCCTCAATGATCACAGGCCCTGTAGACTGTAGACCACACGCTGCATCAACGATCTGCTTCCATCACCTTCTATCTCTCGCAGCCTCTCTCCAAGCTGTGGAAATTCCTAATACCGCAATACCCTTCTCTATGTCATCTTTCCACCTTGTACGAGGTCAGCCCAATGGTCTTGTTGCCTGGAGAGTTCCTTCAAATGCTTTCTTGGTGATTCTGTTGTTTTCAATTCTAGCCACATGTCCAGCCCATTGCAGTCTCCTACTTTTTAATTTCTGGATGATAGTGGATTGCTTCATTAACTGATAAATTTCGTTGTTCTTTCGAATTCTCCATACACCATTCTCCAACACAGGTCCCCAGATTTTTCTAATTATTTCTTTTCGAAAACATTCAGTTTTTCTCTTTCATTCTTTGTAAGCATCCAGCTTTCTGAACCATACAGTACTATGGGGCAGATGATAGTGTTGTATATCTTCATCTTTGTGGTGATTGACAAAGCTTTACTTTTGAGTGGGTTGCTTAGTGAGTACAGACATCTTTACCCTTAGGCTATTCTTTCATTTATATCCATTGTTATATTTTCACTGTTGAAATGTGATCCAAGATATTTAAACTGGAGAGCTTTTCTGAATTTAGAATGCTGATCAATTTAAAAGTAAGGATTTGGGTTTATGACTCGACCTATTTCCATATATTCAGTTTTCTCTTGGTTAATCTAAAGCCCCATTTTGCTGGCACTCCCGAGATATGTACATGTCTTTCAGTTCTTCTTCAGTTTCACTCAGCAACACTGTATCATCTGCATAAGCCAGGAGTTTTACTTCACTGTGTTTGAATCAAAGACCATAGTATAGATGTAAATTACTCTCCCAAACCACTTTCTCTAATGCAAGGTTGAAGAGGACACGTGAAAGAGTGTCTCCCTGTTGTAAGCCTGTTTTAATTGGAAAGGTGGGGGATATGGACCTCTGAAATTCACCGCTGCCTGGGAGCCATCCAGGCACAGTTGTATCATCCTAATGATTTTACTGGGTATACTAAATTCTCATAACGTGTTGTAGAGGCTACTTTTGTGGATACTGTTGCAGGCTCGCTAGAAGTCAATGAAGAGACAGTGGATGTTTTTGTTAAATTACCAGTATTTTCAAATATCTGTTGTATAGTAAACAAATTATCAGTTGTGGAATGGTCTGTTCGAAATCCAGTCTGGTGTTTTCTGCGTAAGGTTTAAGTTTTCACAGAATAATCATTGAGAGGATTTTGTACATTATATTCAGCAAACTGAGTCCTCTGTAATTTCCACATTCCATTCTGTTTCTTTTCTTGTGTATTATGCAGTTTTCCAATCTTCCGGCAGTGTTTCAGTTTTCCAGATCATTGTGATAAGGTTATAAATTTCTTTATGTAGTTCGCTTCTGCCCTCTTTTAACGTCTCTGCTGATATCTGGTCCTCACCTGCTGCCTCATTGTTTTTGAGCTTTTGAATGGTGTGGATCACTTCCTGTTCTGTGATTCTACATTCGTCATTATTAATGCTGTCACTCTCAGACCTTGATTAACTGAAGGTTATGTGCAGATCAATGCAATTTAACATTTCTGAGAAATACTCTTTCCATCTTTCTAGAATATCTTCCAGCTGCGTTAGCAGATTTCAGTTAGATTAAATCATGGTCAGATAGGGATTCCAAAATCAGATACTGAATTGTAAGGCATTCCCAGGAGCAGATATCGACTCCGATCACAAAATAGTTATGATGAAGAATAGTCTGAAGTTTAAGAGATTAGTAAGGAGGAATCAGTATGCAAAGAAGTTGAATATAGAAGTACTAAGGAATGATGAGATACACTTGAAGTTTTCTAAGGCAATAGATACAGCAATAACAAATAGCTCAGGAGGCAGTACAGTTGAAGAGGAACGGATACCTCTAAAAAGGGCAATCACAGAGTTCCAACCTCTGTGATTGCCCTTTTTAGAGGTACAAAGAAGGTAACTGATAAGAAACCATGGGTAACAGAAGAAACAGTGCAGTTGATCAATGAAAGAAGGAAGTACAAAAATGTTCAGGGAAATTCAGGAATACAGAAATAAAAGTCACTGAGGAATGAAATAAATAGTAAGTGCAGGGAAGTTAAGATGAAATGGCTGTATGAAAAATGTGAAGAAATTGAAAAAGAAATGATTGTTGGAAGGACTGACTCAGCACGCAGGAAAGTCAAAATAACCTTCATTGAAATTAAAAGCAATGGTGGTAAAATTAAGAGTGCAGTGGGAATTCCACTGTTAAATGCAGAGGAGAGAGCTGATAGGTGGAAAGAGTACATTGAAGGCCTATATGAGGGGGAACATTTGAGGTGATAGAAGAATAAACTAGGGTTGATATAGAAGCGATAAGGGATCCACTATTAGAATCAGATTTAAGAGAGCTTTGGAAGACTTAAGAGCAAATAAGGTAGAAGGGATCGATAACATTCCATTGGAATTTCTAAAACCATTGGAGAAAGTGGAAACAAAATGACTATTCATGTTGCTGTGTAGAATGTATGAGTCTGGTGACATACCATCTGACTTGTGCAATCTGAGAAGTGTGAGACTTATCGCACAATCAGCTTAACAGCTGATGCATCCAAGCTGCTGACAAGAATAATATATAGAAGAATGGAAAAGAAAATTGAGTAAATGTTAGATAATGATCAGCTTGGCTTTAGGAAATGTAACAGCACCAGAGAGGCAATTCTGACATTGCAGTTCATAATGGAAGCAAGACTAAAGAAAAATCAAGACACATTCATATGATTTGTCAACCTGGAAAAAGTGTTCAACAATGTAAAATTGTGCAAGATGTTCAAAATTTTGAGAAAAATAGGGGAGAGCTATAGGGAGAGTGGATGACCAAGAATGAAGTGCTCAGATTAAAAAGGGTGTAAGACATGGATGCAGTCTTTCACCCACACTGTTCAATCTGTACAACAAAGAAGCAATGATGGAAATATAAGACAGATTCAGCAGTAGAATTAAAATTCAAGGTGAAAGGATATCAATATGACTCACTGATGACTTTGCTATCCTGAGTGAAAGTGAAAAAGAGTTACATGATCTGCTGAATGGAATGAACAGTTAATGAGCGTAGTATATGGATTGAGGGTAAATTGAAGAAAGACAAAAGTAATGATAAGTAGCAGAAATGAATGCGAGAAACTTAACATGGGGATTGATAGTCACAAAGTAGATGAAGTTAAGGAATTCTACTACTCAGGCAGCAAAATAACCACTAATGGATGGAGCCAGCAGGACATTAAAAGCACACTAACACTGGTAAAAAGGGCATTGCTGGCCAAGAGAAGTCTTCTGGTATCAAACATAGGCCTTAATTCGAGGAACAAATTTCAGAGAATGTACTTTTGGAGTACCACATTGAATGGTAGAGAAACATGGACTGTGGGGACAACCAGAACAGAAGAGAATCAAAGCATTTGAGATGTGCCACCACAGATGAATGTTGAAAATTGAATGGACTGATAAGATAAGGAATGAGGTGATTCTGAGCAGAATCAGAGAGGAAAGGAAAATGGTGAAGCTGGAGTTTCATACAACTAGGGGGCCTCTCAACAATTTTTTGGGTAAGAAGGTACAGCAAAATGGAGATGAAACTGACTGGTTAGCTGATCTACTAACCAGGATATTAGAAAGAATCTGACTCCAGATGCTGTGTGAAAGAATAGAAGCACAGAAGATGAAATCCATGTGAAATTCAGTACTCACTTCTTATTATTCTTTGAATTGAATGTAAACATTAAAGTTAAAAATATGAAACGTATTGCATTTGAGTAATGTGTGTTTTCATATCTTTATTATGCAAATGCAATGGAATCCTTATACTGGTATAATGTGTTTTGGTGTTATATTATACTCTGTGTGTGTGTGTGTGTGTGTGTGTGTGTGTGTGTGTGTGTGTGTGTGTGCGTGTATGAGTCTAAGAAACCTAGCTTTGTAAATTTTTTGTAGTCTATTTTACTGGTGAGATTCTAACCTAGTTGTAAAAAAACACAGGGGGCTACAAATATGTTTTGTAGCATATCTTGGCATGCTGAATTCAGTGGGTGTTGTGTACATAGTTCCGTGTAGTCAGCGCGTACACAACTTTCCCACTAGAGCACGCCCCGCTAAGCACAACAGCGCAGGCGCAGTGCTCGTCCCTCTCTGCACTACGAGATGGCACTGTCTTAGAGATGGACCAAATTCTGCTTCCGCCGATCCATGTATTAATATGTAACACAGCCAATGAGATTGCTCCTAACGTAGAACCTTTTCTCCTTGCGGATCACACTCGCACAGTGATACCTGAACGCGCGAGATATTATGACGAGTGTACAGACCTCCAATTAGTCAGTCTGCATATGTCTGCACCAGTCTGTACCAGTCTGCATTAGTCTGTACCAGTATATAGTCAAGTTTCAGTCCGCACCTAATAAGATTATCATATTCCTGTGCATAGCCATGAAGAGAAATGTATAGACACTTTGTCAAGTATCAGAGATATATAAGAATAAGATTCACGTACCAAGACCAAAGGAACTTCAGATTGTCCATTGTAAACAGCACCCAGAATCAAGTTAAGTAATTGTATGCTTGCTATTATTTTAATAAATGTGTGTGAAAATTAATCAAGTTCTGTTTAAAGTTGGTCACCGTCAATCTGCTACTCTAAGCGTGCAAGTGGCATTTATATCGTCTGACCTAACGGCAGAAGATAAACACACCACAATAAGACCATGAGACCTATTGCTGACACTTGCCTGCTTCATTAGAGCGACAAGTCAAATAATCTGATGGTGTGTGTACCGAAGGTCTTACAGTACGCACACCACATTGGCGATGAGGTACTAAGGAAACAGATGATTTCAGCACAATTACAGATGACCACATGTGAGCCTGAAATAAAATAGATTACGGTGGACTTCTGGAAGATACATCCTTGACTGTTAACCCGCTCTCTTGCAGCTAAAATATCGTTATTTCAGTAATCTAGTTGCACTTGGAATTTTCAGATAACCATGGACATCACAGCGCAGATCGTAAATCTCATGGCACATATACAACAGACGCAACAGACGTTGCTTACAAGAGTGGAACGTTTGGAGCTGCAGCCTGTCGTAGTGTCTCCGCTACAAATTAAACTTCCACCACCACCTTTTGCAGTTTACAACAGCAAGGAAGAAGCATGGCTGGACTATGCAGCACGCCTGGAACAGCATTTCCTCACCCACCAGATATCAGGTGACGTAGAAAAAAGATCTTATTTTTTGGCACATTGTGGCGCAGCTATCTACAACCTTCTCTTAAAACTGAGTCTGACTTGTGAACCGACAAATTTGTCATTCCCAGCTATTAAAGACTTGCTCGAAAAATATTTCGACAAGCAAACGCATGTTGCTGCTGCAAGGCATAAATTTTACTTATGCAAGAAAAAGGCACAGCAGACATACACAGAATAGATTACACAGTTGCGAGGATTAACTAGGAACTGCAAATTTATTTGTGAAAACGAAAAGTGTAAAAAGTCCTATGCAGATTCTTTAATATGTGATGTGCTCATAATGCATTCACCAGATGAGAAATTAAGGAAACAGCTCCTTAGTTTAATCAATGCGTCCTTGCAAGATTGTTTACTACTCATTCGAGCACATGACCAAGGCCAAGCTTCTGTGAGTGTGGTACCAGACGACGGCTGTGGCGTGTTCGCGACACAGGCATGCGACACGGGGCAACGCGGCCCGCATACCCAAGGCCATAAACAGGACAGCAAGGCTAGGCTCACGCGATCTAAGAACAGATCACACACCCAAACTAAAAGACTAAAGTTGAAATTATGTCTTAAATGTGAAATCAATCATCACAGAGACAATTGTTACTATCGTAATGCACATTGTGACTTTTGCAAACGAAAAGGGCACAAATCAGAAGTGTGTAATAAAAAAAGTGTACAGTCTAGAAATAAGTTTAGCAATAAGAAAGTGCTTAATTTTAAGAAGTATACCTCCAATGCATGTGACAATATGAATAGGTAAGACTATATTCAGGTTTCAAAAGTTAAACATGAAGTTAATGCTATTGTACAAAACAGGAACAAGTTTTTGTATGTCACATTACTGCTGAACAAAATACCTATCAAATTCCAGATTGACACAGGATCGTCGATCTCTATCATAAATCTGCACTCGCATAAATGACTAGGTTCTCCTAAATTGCAGCATTTTGAAAGCTCACTGTACACCTACAGTAATGAACACATTCCAGTCAAAGGTGCACTGATGACGGAAGTAACTTACAAACAGTTTACCAAGACAGCTACTTTAGCAGTAGTTAACACCCATAAGGCATCAAACTTGCTGGGTCTGGATCTCTTTAACAAATTAGGCTTCACAATCCATGAAGCGAAACAGGTCACACATAAAGTTCCGAAAGGAAAATTACAAACAGTGTTGCAGAAGTACGAAGATATTTTTTCCTCCGCGACAGGCATTGTAACTAATTACCAGGCACACGTTACGCTGACACCGAATGCAGTGCCGAAGTTTTGCAAAGCTGGAACTGTCCCTCACGCAATGAAAGAATGCGTAAAACAAGAACTTGACCATTTAGAAGGCAATGGTATTATCGAACCAGTCACATGTAGCGCCTGGGCAACACCAATCATGGTCATAGAAAAGCCAAATGGATCATTATGTATCTGTGGAGATTTCAAGAATACTGTCAATTCACAGTGCATATATACATACCTGATTCCAAAACTGGAAGAACTGATGTATAAATTAGCAGGGGGTGTGTATTTCGCCAAACTGGATTTAACGGAAGCATATCTGCAGATCCCTTTAGACAAAGATACACAAAAGTTTATGGTCATAAATACTCCATTTGGATTGTACAGATACAAGCACTTACCATTTGGTATCACTAGCGCACCAAGCATCTTTCAACGTTACTTGGAACAATTAATTAGAAACTGTCCTAATGCAGTTAACTATCTCGATGACATAATCGTCTCGGGAAAATCTCCACAAGATTTACTAGATAACCTGGAAGAACTGTTCAAGGTTCTTAGAAAGGCCAATCTCAGGTGCAACAAGGACAAATGTATATTTTTTGTCAAGAAAATTCAGTATTTAGGACATATATTGTCAAATAACGGAATCAGTCCGACACCACAGCATATAGAAGCAATACAGAAATTACCAGCTCCGAAAGACTTAAAGCAACTATGAGCTTTATTAGGCCAAATTAATTATTACCGGAAATTCATACCAAAAGCAGCTGAAATTTCCGAACCGTTGCACAGATTGCTTCACAAAGGAGTCGGGTGGAATTGGTCCAAAGAATGCCAGCGCGCATTCGACAAACTGAAACAAAGTTTAGTAGACGCAAAATGTCTTAAGACTTATGACCCGCAAAAGTTGATCACTATTGCGGCGGACTCGTCAGATTACAGGATCGGTGCAGTGTTGTCCCATAAACATCAAGGAATTGAATGACCGATTGCATAAGCGTTGAAAACATTAAACTAAAGTCAATGAAACTATAGCCAAGTAGAAAAAGAGGCACTAGCAATTATCTTTGCCATGAAGAAGTTTCATGACTACATATACAGACGAAAATTTATTCTGGTCACAGACCATAAGCCATTGGCGACAATATTCGGACCACATAATAGTGTATCCACTAAGACAGCACAGCGTTTATGACATTGGGCATTGCTACTGTCTAATTACAACTACGAGATCTTATATAGATCAACGGCAAAACATGCCAACGGCAATGTACTTTCACGTCTACCAGCAGGTCAAGATGAACGTTTTGACAACTCAGAGGATGTATGTTTTCAGATAGACGTAATTAATGAGAACGTCATGGGAAATTTCCCCGTCAATGCCACCTTAAATAGCTAAGTTAGTGCCCAAAGATCCAGTGTTATCAAAGATAAAGCAGTATATTCTTACAGAATGGCCAACCGATGAGAAGATGTTAGCTCAGCCAGAATGAGATCTTATTGGAAGATGAGACATGCTCTCACAGTGCACAAAGGCGTCATATTAGTTCACAGTGAAACGGGAAGAACAAGAGTAGTTATACCCAAAGCTCTCAGGAATAAAGTGCTAAAAATGTTACACCAATGTCATTGGGGCATAGTACGCACAAAACGCATGGGCAGAGAACATTGCTACTGGAAGAACATTGTTAAAGATATTGAAACAATGCCTTCTAACTGTAAATTATGTCAGACACATCAATCAGCTCTGCCAAGACAATATTTTCCGTGGCCACAGGCAACAGAAGCTTGGTCAAGATTGCATATTGACTATGCAGGTACTTTTCTTGGAACTTCTTGGTTAATTGTCATTGATGCATTTTCAAAATTCCCTTTTGTACTACAAATGCGTACAACTTCTTCAGTGACAACAATTCAAGCGTTGTCAAAGATCTTTTCCATTGAAGGATTGCCTCAAACCATAGTGACCGATAATGGCACACAATTTACGTCGGAAGAATTCCAGTCATTCTGTCAGATGAACGGAATTGCCCATTACAGGACGGCACCATTTCACCCTGAGGCTAATGGACTTGCCGAACAATTCGTACAAACGTTCAAGGCACACATGACAAAGTTGGTGCAACAGTATAACAAAAAGACTTCCTTATTAATTTTTCTGACACAATACAGAGCTACTCCGCATGAGGCACAGTCACCAGCAGAAAAACTGCATGGGCGACAACACAGGACTTTGATGCCTATCCTAAAACCCACAATGCATCCAGAAAATGATCAACAAACGTCGAAATGATGCCGATTCTATGTAAACGACAAAGTCTTCGTAACTGTCTACACTCGAGGAAAGTGTACTTGGACACAAGGCATCATTGTAGAATGCATTGGAAATGTCATGTATAGAATAAGAATGCAAAGCAGCATAGTTATCCGCTATACTAATCAATTACGGCAGCAAAGACAGCAGACACATATAGCCAGAACTCCTAGGCTGTTTCATTTTGCAGACTCAAAAGCAGGTGTCAACCCCGAGCAGCTCACAGGATTTCAGAGGTCGTCACCAGCAGCAGACACTGCCGCCGCCGCCGCCGCCGCCACCGTCGCAGCCAACGCAGCCACCACCGCCGACACTGACGCAGCACCTTCAGGAGCAGCCAACTACACCAGCCGTCCACAGCCGACACCCCCAGAGAAGATGGACATCGAAGAAGAATTACATTTAAACTATGACCAATGTACCGATGTTGAAATGCAATTATGTAATAAAATTTTTGCTTCTCCAGTTCCCTGTTCCATAGGTTTTGAGTAGGTTTTCCTAGCGGACCGCAGGCGAAGCCACGGGGAGCAACATGTGTGCACCCACAGACATACGCACACCGGAAAGTAAGGAAGCAGAAAATAAAGGCTTTTCAAGCAAACTTCAAAAGCTTTTTTTCTTCCCCCAGAAGGGAGGGATGTTGCGTACGTAGTTCCGCATAGTCAGCACATACACAACTTTCCCACTAGAGCGCGCCCCGCTAAGCACAACAGCACAGGCGCAGTGCTCGTCCGTCTCCGCACTACGAGATGGTGCTGACTTAGAGACGGACCAAATTCTGCTTCCACCGATTCGCGTATTAATATGTAACACAGCCAATGAGATTGCTGCTAATGTAGAACCTTTTCTCCTCGTGGATCACACTCGGGCAGTGATACCTGAACACGCGAGATATTATAACGAGTGTACAGACCTCTGATTAGTCAGTCTGCATTTGTCTGCACCAGTCTGTATCAGTCTGCATTAGTCTGTACCAATATATTGTCAAGTTTCAGTCTGCGCCTAATAAGATTATCATATTCCTGTACATAGCCATGAAGAGAAATGTATAGACACTTTGTCAAGTATCAGAGATATGTGAGAATAAGATTAACGTACCAGGACCAAAGGAACTTCAGATTGTCCATTGTAAACAGCATCCAGAATCAAGTTAAGTAATTGTATGCTTGCTATTATTTTAATAAATGTGTGTGAAAATTAATCAAGTTCTGTTTAAAGTTGGTCACCGTCAATCTGCTACTCTAAGCGTGCAAGTGGCATTTATATTGTCTGACCTAACGGCAGAAGATAAACACGCCAAAATAAGACCATGAGACATATTGCTGACACTCGCCTACTTCGTTAGAGCGACAAGTCAAATAATCTGATGGTGTGTGTACCAAAGGTCTTACAGTACGCACACCACAGTGGGTAAATCCAATATGCTAAAAAACTTCTTTTCATCACTTTTGAATTCTCGAGTTTTGAAAAAAACCCGTGTTTTTTCAAACCAGTAATTGAAGTTGTTGGCTATCACAGAATGTATTCAAAAACTGAGTTTGAGCAAAAAATGTTTCAAATTGTGGAGGAGTGGCATTTTTTAATTGTGGCCATTATGAACTTTTTTCAGTCAAGTTGAAGTAGTTTTTTGTCATTAGATAAATATGTACACCGCAGAAATTTAATTGAAACATTAAATTTATATGAATATGTTGTATATATGCATAAACTGTACATACATCCATAATTGTGTTTGTATATGTATATGTGCCTAATTGATGTATACATCCAAAATTATTGTAAAGAAATAAGTGTAACTACAATTTATACATTTTTTGCAATTTTTGGACATAATGATTTATGTTTGCAGTGGAATGAGTTGTGAAATGGAAAGCAAATATTTATAAAAGTTTCTAATCCAGAATGCGTGATGGTTTGGTGTAAGGTTCTTAGGGTAAGCAGGTGATCAACCTTCAAACAACATTTTAGTTACTTTACCCAATTTCATTCATACCATCACACATATATATACACTGTAGTAGTAACACACCTGCAGTCTACCAACTCTAATGTGATGTGAAAGCCTGCAATCGATGACAGCATGATGCCCGGTGTCCAGAAAAGGCTCACTTTTATTCCACTTGGTCAGCTGTACCCACAGCCAACAACCTGCTCGTGTAGACGCAGCAGAGATGGGAATGTGTGATGTAATATGCACTCTGAAAATAAAGAATACCATTTCCAAACACATCAAGTCATCTTTTATTTATTTTTCTGTCATACTGGGCCATACATTGTGTAGTGTCATAGTAACTATGTTTTACGCTAAATTCTTGTCATGTATTATAAGTACAGGATTTTTGTAATTGATTTACACTTTTTGTATGTAATGTTAAAAAGGTCACTATACTTTAATTTTTTTGAAAAAATCAAAATGGCCAAGATGAAAAAATGATGCTCCTCTCTCGATTTTAAAAATTTTTGGCCCAAACTTTTTTGTGAATATGTTCCTTGATAACCAACAATTCCATATATGGGTTTGAAAAAATAATGATTTTCTCAGAACTCGAAAATTCAAGTGACGAAAAGAATTTTTTAGCAGATTGTATTGACCCACTGAATTCAGCACTAAGATATGTTATGAAACAAATTTTCAGCCCCCTGCATTTTTTTTTTTTTTTTTTTTTTTGTGACTGGGTTGAAATTTCACCAGTACCTCTGCTTAAATAAATAAAAAGCTTAACACTCCAGCCACCTTTATTTAACTCTACATGGTTTCCTTGAATCACTTCAGGCCAATGGAAGGATTTTTTTTAGCTTATTCATTTTAAAAAGTGTTCAAACACTGACAAGTTGTTAAATCTAAGACTTCAATCGTTTTTTCTTTACTTAACACTTCTCACTTGATTCTCTGTTCTGAGATAAGATACTTAGTCCAAATTTTTGGCTTAAGTTTTTTTTTTCTTTCTTAAGCTGATTTTAGAAAAAAAATTAGATTTAGCTCTAAAACATCACAGTCTTAATTCTAATAGAATTTTTACCTAATATTACATAATGGCCTTCTGTTTCAGACCACAAAATGTGAAAGTTTAAAACCATAGTTAAATCTTCTTTTTGTATTTTTATATCTTTTTATTTCTTTTATGCATCAGTGACATTTATGAGATACACAACAGTCAGGACAGTGAAGTCATTGCAAAAAATAAATGTACCTAACAAATATTACAATTTATCCATTCTTATACTTGAGCTCTTATCTTTTAATGCACCACAAACGTCTTTGCTATCAATATTAACAATCTAAAGTGCAGAGAAATACTCTATTAAGACAACTCTTAATCCTGTGCTTCAGATGCAGTGAAGGACACATTATGTGGGACAGGACCTGTGGATGCTGGTAACTCAATTTCTGGAAATAAATAAAACTGTATGTTTTTAATACTCATAAGAGATATAAAAGAGGTATTTAATATTTTTAAGTACAAAAGTTAATACTATTGTACACACATAATGTGAAGCAGTCATGTCAATTATGAAGAAAAATTCATTATATATATTATTTGCTATTGACAGGACAAGTAATGATAGAATATTTTTAAGAAAATAGTACAATAATAAATGATATAAATAAAAACAAAATTCAGTGTAGTAGCATACAACATAATTGAGAACCAGTTCACACAAATACTACATTTACCAATGAACAGAAAACACTAATTTTTTTGTTAACAGTTAAAACATATCTTCTTGCTGTTGCTACATTACTACTTGTATTTTGCCAATTTTTTCATCTACAGATATGATGGGGTAAACCATGGCTTCACTCTCTGATGGTTCTTCTGAGAAATAAGCCTAAACTTGCTTCTTATAGTTAAATTCATCATCTCCACTACTATCTGAATATCTATCTTCTCTAGTCATTGCTTTGAATAGTCATAGTCTCTTTCCCAATGACAGCTTGGAACAGTGATTAACAAAATCTCAACCCACTAATTCCTTTATACTGCTTCGACCTCACATTTCACTCCAGCCTTTAACATATCTACATCTACATCCATAATCTGAAAACCACTGTGAAGTGCAGGGCATGCGGTGCAGTCCATTCATTCATGGATTCTGGGGAGACTGACTGTTTAAATATCTCTGTAAAAAATCTACTCACCAAGCGACAGCAGAACATACACATAAAAGACTGTTGTGACTGGCAAGCTATAGGAGCCAGTGGCTCCTTCTTCAGGCAGAAGGGGAAGGAAGAAGGATGAAGGAAAAAGACTGGAGAGATCTTGGAAAAGGGGTAGATTTTGGAAATCTGACCCAGAACTGCGGGTCAGAAAAGCCTTACAGTATGGGATGAGAAGGAAAGACATCCCATACAGGTAACCTGCCTGTTTGTGTGACCTGAGTTTCTGATTCTATATATGTGGCTGCAATAGCTTCTACAAGTTTTTACAGTGTGTCATTACATGTGTTACATTGCTCTTTCCCTTCATACTTCTTTCATGGCTCTAGACCTCATCCTCTTCACATGAATATTTACAATTTTCCTGCACTGACTGAATTTGAGTTTCCATTTCAGCCACATTATATGCATATTGCTCTTGCAGTTTCTTTGCCCTCCCTTGAATATCCTTAGTAGGTACCTCTGTTTATCCAAACAAAGCAGTTTCTAGTTGGTTAACTATCTGTTCGCATTCATTCTTAATCAGGCGCGGCTCGTGGTTTCTATACTGGGGAAGGCTGCGGTATTTACCGATCGGAGCCAACATAAACGTCGGGTTACGCTACAGATTAGTCTGACATAAACAACTAAGGATTCAGGGGGAGGGGGTGGGCATATCACTTTCTACCTATAATTTTACGTACTGTATCTTCTATAATCAGGTATTAAATATCATTAGAAGCTAACCTCGAGTTAAAATCTTTGGTTAGTGTTTTTATACGTCATCATTACATTATCTGACACTTTGCAGCAAATCATATGAAAAGACGCGTTTCGGAGAGATCTTTAATGCGACGAATCTTAACTTCGCGGCTGCTTAATATTTTAATATTTTAGGTGTTTTCAGTTCTAAACTTAAGGCGTTTATTGTGCTTTACCTCCAAAGCTCAAAGTTTACGAGTTCGCATGACGATACTGTGATGTTCTGGTGACGTCACAGGTCTTGTGCAAGTAAAACTCACTAAAATCTTGCAAAATACACTCCGAAAAAGAAACTTGCTAATATCACACGATATCAACAAAAGCAGTCAGCATCAGCAAGCAAGGAAAGTAAAATAATGGGACAAATTTCGCGCGCTTTGTCCTCTAATCACTTATGAAACTCTCGCTAGAAGGCAGTACTGTTATGTTTCTGTAGTCTAGTGCACTCTGGCGGGATATTTGCAAACTTATTCTAAACGTGGATAAAATAGCCAATGGCAGAAACAAAACAACTATGTAAAACATTATCAAAACAATAATACTAAACGTCGATTAATGGCACATCGAAGCGTAGTAGAGATGTGCAGAGACAGAGATTGATAGCGAAGTTTCGGCCACTCTACATTCCTTTATTACATAGATAGTGGAACGTGAAAAACGTGTGGTGGTTGGTATGACACCCTTAGGCTGCAAGCTCTGAGCCTTCGGGTCGCCCGTAAAGAGCAATACTATGTAGAAGCCACGCCCCCAAACCGCTACTACATGCAGCTTACGGACGTTCCAAGGCGCAGCCTAAACATTACTAACCATTCGGAAAACATCTATCAATACAAGCAGTTCCAAAAACGTTGACCGCCGTTATTTTAATTGGAATGGGCAATATGCGAAATTCGTCCTGATAATTTAAATTATGTAATACGTTCTTGCGAAATTTACTTTAACATATGTTTTGGGGCGGCTCCGCCTCAGAGCCTTTAATTACGAGCCGCGCCTGTTCTTAATTGTTCTAAACTCATCTACTTTCTCTGATCTTAATGTCCCAAACTCCACTCTTACATCAGTGTTACTTAAATCATTGTGACTTATAGCTCATGACTTACATCTTCTTGACTTACATCATTGTGATTTATATTTTAAAGACTTACATCTTTGAGACTGGTATTTTCAAGACACAAGTCTTTGAGACTTAGTCATACACTATCACTATTTTATTGCATAACATTTTTATACAGTTGAAGCCAATGATTATTGTCTTTAAAATAAATATGGAAGTAACTCCATCACAAATACCTTTTTATATAGTTGAATATAATAGGGAAACATTCCACACGGGAAAAATATATTTAAAAACAAAGATGATGTGACTTACCATACGAAAGCGCTGGCAGGTCGATAGAAACACAAACAGACACATACATACACACAAAATTCTAGCTTTCGCAACCAGTGGTTGCTTTGTCAGGAAAGATGGAAGGAGAGGGAAAGACGAAAGGATGTGGGTTTTACGGGAGAGGGTAAGGAGTCATTCCAATCCCGGGAGCGGAAAGACTAACCTTAGGGGGAAAAAAGGACAGGTATACACTCGCACACACACACATATCCATAGGTGTATGTGCGGATGGATATGTGTGTGTGTGTGCGAGTGTATACCTGTCCTTTTTTCCCCCTAAGGTAAGTCTTTCTGCTCCCGGGATTTGAATGACTCCTTACCCTCTCCCTTAAAACCCACATCCTTTCTTCTTTCCCTCTCCTTCCCTCTTTCCTGACGAAGCAACCATTGGTTGCGAAAGCTAGAATTTTGTGTGTATGTATGTGTCTGTTTGTGTTTCTATCGACCTGCCAGCACTTTCGTATGGTAAGTCACATCATCTTTGTTTTTAAATATATTTTTATATAGTTGGTATTTCAAATTTTTAAACTTTTATCATATACAAGTCATTGAAGCAAATAAATGGAACATTAGGCCTACACACAGTGTTGAAGTGTTATCCTTTGAGGTCAGTGTTACTAATTGTAGTTACCATTTTTTATATTTCAAAGAGAAATATTCTCGTAATTATAGATGTTTTGTCCATTCTTATTCTCCAGCTCTTACCTTTTAGTGCACCAAAAATGTCTTTGTCATCATTATCTACAACTTAAAGCTCAGTGAAATGTTCTCCCACAATTCCTCTTAATCTTGCGGTTCAGGTAGAGTAAAGAACACATTATATGGAACAAAATCTGTGGATGCTGGTAACTCAAGCTCTGGAAAAAAATAAAAGTTTGTGTTATCAATTATTATTATTATACAACATATTTAATATTTTCAAAACCTCAATATATCAAACCTTGATGTACCAATCATCTGTCTACATTGAATTTTTTGTTTATTCCCTGCCCCTGAAAGCCCAAAACCTTGATATTTCAAAGAAAACTCGTCAGTGTATTGAAGTTTTTGGAAATCTCGAGAAGGGTAGATTTTACCACTATATATCAAAGTTCAGTGTCTTTATATTGAAGTCACTTCTATACATACCTCTGTATGCTGAAGTGTGCATAAGTAGGGGAATCCCTGCATCAATGTGTCAGTGAGATCTGCGTCGCATTGCAGTTGCCCCACCCTCCAGGCAGGTGTGATTTGTGGTTGTGTTTGTTTTGATTGAGTATGAGCTGTGTGTGTCAGTGAGGGGCTCTAAGCAGAAACATCTGGCAATTGTTGAAAATCAAAAGTTCATTGATGAAGAGAAAGTAGGACTGAAGAAAAAGAAAGACATAGCTGCAGAGTTTAGGATTCTGGCAAGCACAGTGTCAGTAATAATAAAGAATGAAGACCGTGTGATTACCACAGATTAAGAGACAGATTGACAACAACAAAGAAGTGCTGAGTTTTCAGATTTAGAAGAGTTTCGTGCAGTGGTTCTGACGACAAAGTAACAATAATGTGAACATTGGTGGACTTATTTTGAAAGAAAAGGCAGATTATTTTGCAGCAGCACTGGGATATGATATGATTCATACAAGTAATGATTGGTTAGAAAATTTTAGGAAGAGACACGGTATTGCCTTCTGAAATTGGAGTGGGGAAAGTGCCAATTTAGATAACAAATTCTAATTCTGTGATGAGCAGAAGTTAGAATGGCAGGGGATCTTTCAAGATTACAAACCAGATGATGTTTTTAATGCAGACAAACTTGGACTTCTTTAAAAATGTCTTCCACACAACACTTTCACTTTCTGAGGAGCAAAATGTCACAGGGGCAAGCAACTTCAATTGGAAAGACCACACAGACAATATTGTGGGGAAGGCATAACAAAGACTGCCCTTTGTTGGCAGAACACTTAGAAGATGTGACAAACCCACTAAAGAGACAGCCTACATTACAGTTGTCCATCCTCTGCTGGAATATTGCTGCGTGTTGTGGGATCCTTACCAGGTACGATTGATGGAGAACATCGAAAAAGTGTTATCGCGCAATAGGGGTGAGAGTGTTACTGATATGATACGCGAGTTGGGGTGGCAGTCACTGAAACAAAGGCGGTTTTCCTTGCAGTGAGATCTATTTATGAAATTTCAATCACCAACTTTCTCTTCCAAATGTGAAAATATTTTGTTGACACCCACCTATGTAGGGAAAAATGATCATCATAATGAAATAAGAGCTTGAACGGAAAGATTTAGATGTTCCTTTTTCCCACGCGCAATTCGAGAGTGGAGTGGTAGAGACGCAGTATGAAAATGGTGCGATGAACCAGTACACTGTAGTATGAAAATGGTGCAGTGAACGAGTACACTGTGAACAAGAAAGCATAGATGGCTTCATAAGTGTTTTCTAACTAGTAAAACGATTTTGATAGGAAAATTACTTGTGAAAATCGAAAAGTTGTTTTGTTTTTGGACAATTGCAGTGTGCACAATGCTATCCCTCCATTAAAATCCAACACAGTAAAATTTCTAGCACCTAACACTACATCAGAATTGCAGCCCTTAGATCAAAGAATAATCAAGGATGCCAAAAAACTACAGATACGAAATGGTTTGAATGGCAGTCCACAGTATTGATGATGACAACCCTACAACTATCAACATTTTAGATGTTATGAGAATGTTGAATAAAATGTGGAGAAACATGAATGAGCAAATGATAATCAGTTATTTCTGATCATTTGGATTTTTGGTGACAGATGAAAATGAGCCGTTGGTGAGTTTAAAACTTTAGCATGTAAGATCTTAGTTTCGTTCCAACATTGGTTTGTGGGAATTTTGATTTAAGTTTTCATTTTATACAGCACTTACAAGCCCCCATCAGTATCCTTGAGTCTGAATGGATGAAAGTGATGACTCACTTTAACAGTGCTCATGTTCATTTTCAAGATTTTGTGTATATGGACAAGGATGTCACAGTAGCAGAATCACTACCATAAGCTGAGATTGTTGACTCCATGAAGACAGCAAATAAAAAAGAGATCAAAAGGAATGGGAAGAGGAAGAGGGGAAGGTCAAAGAAGCATCAGCAGTGATGGCCAGGCAGGCTGAAGTGTCTCTCAACACAGAGAATACGTGGAGAGTTTGAGGAAGTAGAGGATTATGTGTTCTCAGCCATCATAATCCCAGACAATGAAATTGACTCACAGGTGATCAAAAGTTTAAAGCAAGCTAAAGTTATGGATTACTTTTAATGCCAATGATTTCTGGAAATTTTTATGTATGCACTGCATATTCTTTTACTGGATTGAATTTCTTATGATGAAAATATTTTACTTTAACTCATAAATTGACATCTGTTTCAGAAAAAATAAAACAATGTGCATAACAACCTATTTTGATTTTCTTTTTATATTATCAAAACCCAACAGAGGTCTATATCACATACAAATGCGAAAAAAAAACATAGACTGTAAACTACTTTTTTTATATATATATATATAAACCTTGTTATATCAAACCCATGATTTCACCTTCTCTAGAACTTCTATTTGTTGCTGTTTGACTGCACTGATAATGCATGTGAAGCAGCCCATTCAATTTCAGAGAAAAATTTATTAGGTTATAATATTCATCACCAATAACAAATAATAATGGAATTATGTACTAGAAACTTCTTAAAATTGCAAATGATGTAAACAAAAAAATTCATTCTCCTTATTTCAGACAAATTGGAAATTAATTCATAAAAAGAACCACAATTGCAAAACAGGAGAGAATTTCTATTTATTAACGTTGCTAATGAATTTCAAACATTAGTTAAAGAAATGAAACAAACCAAAAAGAATTATTAATTATGCTGGTTGTTCCTAATAAATACACGATGTAATGTGGAGCTGTAAACTGTTGTCTTTTTTTGAGCCATATCTGAACATTAGAAAATTCCAGTCCAAACAATTTTTTCGTAGTAGTTAAAAATTTCCACAAATAAAGGGTTATTCAAAATGGTTTAAAAAATGTTTGTATTGAGTTATGTATGAATACAGCAACTCAATATGATTTTTTTCCAGCAATGTGGCTGCCACACCAATGGAGACAGTATTTTACATGATGGAGTTCTCTAAGAGCAAGTCCATAACTGCCACATATAAGAAATTCAAGTCTACATTTAACAATGTTCCACCTATGAGGCGATACACTTACAAGTGGGTACAGAAGTTTAAGGAGAGAGAGAATGCCTTTGTAACTGCAGGCATATCAGGGCAGCTGTGACTGATATCGCTGCAGCAATTTGGGGTGAATATGGGCCCAATGGACTATAGACTAAATTTGCATCATGTGATTACTGGTTCACATGCTGAACATTTGTGAACACGACACAAGTAAGTTCTAGATTTGCTGTTTCTTTACATATATTCATATACCACATTACAAGCATTTTTATAATCACTTAAAAGTGTTATGACCATTCTGAATGACCCTGTATAGCTTCTGTCCACAATTCAGCATGGATTTAAAAAGCATGACTAGTGAAAAACTCAGCTAGCCATTTTATTGTATGATATACTGCAAATCATACATGAAGGGCAACATGTGGATTCCATCCTCCTAGATTTCTGGTAAGTTCTAGACACAGTGCCCCTCCACAGACTGTTAACAAAGCTGAGCACATTGATTATTTTCCCAGATATGTGAATGGCTCAAAGATTTCTTAATAGAAACCAGTACATAGACCTCAACAGCAAGTGTTCATCAGAAACAAGGGTATCATCAAGAGTGCCCCAGGGGCATGTAATGAGTTTTGGAGAAATCTCTCAGTAGGAAGGTTTTTTACACTGCTGTATGGGCATGACCACAATCGTCTGTTCTGGCAATCTGCATTGTATATTTTTATTGGTGAGTGGTTGTCGCTGGATGTTTCTCAGCTAAGTTTATACTCACCTTCTTGCCTTATGACTGTTGCTGCTGTTTCTACTTTCTACAGCTGGTGAGGAATAATTTAACTGAATTTCTTCAACAGTTCTGTATCTATTATTATACTTTCCATTTACATATTTCATAGCAGTGTGTTTCCATTACAGCGGAGTCTGAACTATACTTTACTCTTGTGTTCATACTGTTGGGTAAGATTTTTCATTTGTAAATAGTCAGCCGTAGAATTATATGGTTTGAAATTCATTTGTATTGGCAATTGCAATCCACCAGCTTTCTATGTCTTATGATAACTGAATACTACAACCATTATTGTGAGAATCAATACTGAGGTTAATGTACCTCTTTAGAATTTACAATCTCAAATTTCCAGTTTATAATGTTAACAGAATCTTCTGTCGGTTCTTGGTAGAACAACATTATAATAAATGAGAAGCACCAGTTTGCTTTTGTTCTACAATATTACTTTTATTCTGTCAACCAGTTTTCAGCTTACAAGGCCATCTTCAGACATTTACTGAGTATTGCAGCCAAAGAAGTTACAACGTTTGCAAACAACACTGGAAGAGAAGTAACATGTCTAGACTGAAGCAGAAACATGCAGTAAATAACATCTTAGACAGTGTGGTGGTAATGCAATGAAAAAGTAAAAAATTGAACAGTAAATAAATAACAATGGAGTAGACAGGTAAAACTTTAACACAAAATAGGAACAGCATGCCTACATAACAGTTTCTATTAATAAACAAAACTAATAAAATAAAATAAAATTAGTACTTGACAAGGTAACATCAGGAAGTATAAAACATGGAGCGTGATACACAAACCAATTAAAAGCAGAAACAATTATCAATGTAACTATAGAATACATAAGGAACTTCAGCAATATCAATAAGATAAACAGAAATAAATAAATGCAGGAAAATGGAGGCGTTTGGAGAAACATACAGTAAATGCAATCTTTGAGAGTGTGGTGGTACTGCATTTTAACGTTATATGAAATGCATAGACAACTACAATAAAACAAAAGAACTTAATGAATACAGGAAAATGGGAATATGTAGGAACAGACAATGTGGGAAGTAAAAAACAACAGAGACGATTACATAAAGTTTAGCAGAGGGGAAGTGTTGCGCTGTGTCTGGTCATTTAGGGTTAGATCTGTTGTTTCTTCTTTTAATTGGTTTGTGTATCACTCTCCATGTTTTATACTTTGTGATGTAGCCTTGTCAAGTACTAATTTTATTTTATTTTATTAGTTTTGTTTATCAATTGAAACTGTTATGTAGGCATGCTGTTCCTATTTTGTGTTAAAGTTTTACCTGTCTACTCCATTGTTATTTATTTACTGTTCAATTTTTTACTTTTTCATCACATTACCACCACACTGTCTAAGCTGTTACTTACTGTATGTTTCTGCTTCAGCCTAGCCGTGTTACTTCTCTTCCAGTGTTGTTTGCAAACATTGTAACTTCTTTGGTGACAACACTGAGTATATGTCTTATGATGCCCTTGTAAGCTGAAAACCAGTTAACACAATAAAAGTAATATTGTAGAACAAAAGCAAACTTGTGCTTTTCATTTATTATTCCAGTTTGTAATTTGTATCTGATGACAAGTTGCAAATAATTACAGTTTTAAACTTCCATAAAGTGTCTTTGTGTATGTAGTTAATAACACATTTCTTACATTGTTCACTCACATGCTGTTCTTTTAAAGATTTTGTATGAATGCTTATATTAGTTGTTGTTCTGTCTTCAGCCTCTTCTGTCTTGAAAAATTTCACTCAGATTTATGTAAAGTTTCTATTTCTTCCCAATGATAAGTCAATCTCAGATACATTAACCTGTTTCCTTCCTACATAAGTGAGACTATTTTTTGTAGCTGATGTTCAACTGATGTGTAAGATGTACCAAGAAAAATGTGAAAAATGTAAACCTACTGTGAGAAATGTGAAAAAACATAAATTCTCCTATGAGAAGTGTAATAACTGACCATGTGAAACGGTGAAAGAAGACACTGAAACCACAAAAAAGAGCATAAGTGAGAATACTATTAGATGAGGGAGCAGAAAATTGGTTAAGGAGGCACTAGTAATTGAAAAGTTAATCAACTTTTTATTTGAAAGGTAGCAATGACCACTGAAGCACTGAATGCCTTATGTTAGTACACTTCTGGTCATTGGTTTTGTCAAAGGCAGTAAGTAGAAAGAGATACTTTAACCTGATGTATTTATACCAGGTGGTAATAATTAAAATTTCCCTAGTTAACATGTTTTAACACAGAAACTAATTACTATATGAGTACTGAACTTGGTAGCATTAATGTCCAGAGGATGGGGCAGTGCCACCAACCAGTTACAACTATGGCCAGCGGGTGCCATGATCAGTCATCATGATTCATAGTCTCACATGTCTGACCAATCACAGTGCACTTGTTGACATGTCAGTATGAGCTTGGACAAAAGGAGCAGGGCATTATTGGTGAAGCTTTATTATAAAAACACTTTGAGGATATAGCTGGCTGAATGGAAAATGGAAGGGTCCTCTTTCTCCACCTGTGTGGAGCATGATGAAGAAGATCAAATCAACAGGAGAACTGGCTGTCACTCTGGGAAGTGGCCAATGACCGGTTGCAACACAGGTGGTTGATGAAATTGCTGTTGCTATGGCAGACAACACTGCACACAATTCCCAATCATCAAGCAGTGCACTTGCTGTGTCATGACTGTTGAACATTCCATGGTCCACTACACTGAAGGTGCTCCAAACCAATTCTCAAATACTATCCATACAAGATCCGTATCGTACAGCAGCTTGCACCACAGGACACGACATGTTGACATTGGTCTCATCTTTCTTGCAAGGACTGAAGTTGATGAGGGCTCACCCTTGACCATCCTACGGACAGAAAAAGGTCATTTTTCTCTGATATGTGAGGTTGCATAGTGTGGGGATCTTCACCTCCCCTCACTGTGCATGATGATCATCTGTATGGTAAACATGTCAATCTGTCTATCCCTACATTGTTAAATTACAGAAAATTATTTCACTGATGCATGAATATACAAAAGAAACTTTTGAAATGAATCATTTTTTAATTATTACTATTTAAATAAATATTAGATCATAATTTGAAGAACCTCAGCAATGTAAATATCATGCAACATTACTGACTTATAAACTGTATCTGAGTTGAATTTTGGTACAGATATAGTAGTTCATGCTGGATAATGTAATTGTGAAGAGTTTTGTTTAAACACTTTCTAGTTCAACCATATTATCCTCCAGCATGTAGGAATTTCGTATCACTACAGATTGAGCGATAACAAAGACAATGAATGTCAAGAAATCTGGACAATAAGATAATTAATGAAAATTACCAAATTCTTATCATTCACAGACATTATCACACAAATAAAGCAACCTCCCCTCACATTTGCTCCAAATAGTAGAAAAACTTCATGCGCATAGACACAGAGTAGCATTTTCGCTAGTTTTGCAACAAAATTAATCTGAAATATGAACAGCAAGGTTAGGGGCAAGATCTGCCCCATATATCCACTCCTATTGTCACTGGCATCTTCTACACCATTAAAGGCAAGGCCACCTGTGGAAGCAGCCATGTGATCTACGAACTTAGTTGCTAGCAACCACTGTGACATATTCTACATGCCCATGAGCACTAACAAGCTGTCCGTCCACATGACTTGTCACTAACAAACTGTGGCTAAGAAACAGCTGGACCATCCCCCCCCCCCCCTCTCACCCCCACCCCCTTTTCAGTTGCCAAAGACGCCATCCAGCATGTCAGGCTTAACTTTAATGACTGCTTCACAGTCTGTGCCATCTGGAATCTTCCCACCAACAGCTTTTCTGAACTGCACAGATGGAAACTTGCCCACAACATGTCCTTCATTCCCATAACCCCTCTTGCCACTATCCTGGTCTCAGCATTTGCTAGTCCCTGTCCTTCACCTCCCTATCCCTTCCATGCTCTTATTCCAGCACACATATGCCCTCTATGCTACCACTTCACCTACAAATCCTTTCATCTTGTCTACTTCTCTCCTCTCATTTTCCTCCTCATCTTCCCCACCCTCATCCCCAGCACTCCAATCCTGCCCCCACTATGCCCCAGCATGCTTCCAGAAACAGCATTGGCATCTTCTCTCACATTACCATGTTATCCCCCCCCCCTCCTCCTTCAAACCTCCATCTTACCTGCATTACCCACCCCTGCTAGATGTTTTGCCACATCAGATGCAGTCACAATCAGACTTTAGTGCCCAGAGACAATCCTGAACTTTCTATTGTTTATTTCATTAAATAATGATTTGCTGTATTATATTTATCCTTAAGACTGCCCAAGGGATTGTATCAGAGAATATGCATGAAAGGTGTTAACATTGAAGTGAATACACTGGTAACTGTAACACAATGAATTAACTTCTTTTTTCCTTACTTTTTTTGTAATGTTAGATGTTTACATTATGTAATAGCGGAACTTGCCTGTATCAATATCAGTTTGCGGTAAGGATGCAAAATGAGAAACAAGATATTGAGGATCATGAAGCCATGAAACAGAGAGTAGAAATTCCATAAGTTCTGTTTCTGGTAGTAGTTGCGGAACACGTTCAGACAAATGATCTAGGATGAGTTGTAGTCCACTCTGCAAAATAGAAAGAAAGGTATCAACAAAAAAATACCCCACTTTTCATAAGTGTCATGGCTAAATTTAGTAGAGACTAGTGGCACACATTTATAGACTCAGATTGCCGTTTTATAGTACCATTAATCTTATAGCTGTCACATTCCTCAAATCTGGCAATACCACTGACATCAAATGTTTCTTATTGTACTGCTTCACTGACTGCACAATATGTTTATTAAAAGAACTAGGCCTACACTTTGGAGTAGTTAGTTGTTGAAAACTTATTAGTTTACAGGCAACTAGCCAAGTTACTAGATCACAACAGGGGTTTCATGGACTGTAACAGTACATTAATATGTAGGTTTTAGCAGAAAGTCAGGACATATGTAGATACTGTAGTGCTTTGAGAATTTCTGTGTAAATTCTAGAACCACTCAGTCCTCTACCATCTTGAACACATGATATTCTGAATATGAGAGTGGGATGGTAGAATCCTACCTACTGCATGTCACACGTTTGTGTGTGCAGGTTTAAAATCAATCGCGGGAAGAAAGCAGACGTGGTGGTCGGACGGCACTGACAAGTACCTGTTGGGCAATCCATCGATGTTTTAGTGAGTGTGTAAGGAAGAACCATGGAGTTTATATGCAGCTCTGTGCTTATTGTGTCACTGACTATTGTTATTAAAACAAGAACAGTTGAAAAAGTGCTCTTGTAGGCTCTTGATGTAACCTTGTTAGAGGCAAGACTCACTTTATGATTCATGTTACAAAAGGTCATGGTACCCAAGACAACTTTCTTTTAACTGTAATTCAATTTGTTTCTAACGTCTGGCTTTATGAGAGACTTGAGGAAGTTACATATTCATGTGGAAAGTGAAATTTTTATTGTGTATGGAGATCAAATTCATCATTAGCTGACGAAAAAAAGTTTGAATGTCCACTTATTAAGTAGGAGGAGTCTAAAAATTCCTGTACCTAGCGTTATTCGACGGAGAAGAAGTCTGGAGGATTTCCAGCAGCCGGCTATTCGGTAAAGAAGAGTGGCCGCAAATTCCAAGTAAGTCACCTTGTAAAGTAGTGGAAGGTGGTTTGGGGGAATAAGCTGATATAACCCAGATCTACACTCACACTTTAAGTCGACAGAACATTAGAATGTGGCAACCTGCGTGAAAGGACCAAGAAAACAGGAATTTTCAGTCAAAAATGAGGAAGAAGCTGTTATGTGTTGCCATAGCAACCAAACATATTAAGACAAGGAAATTACTCCGAGACATTGGAATATGTTCAAGTATCCAATGGAGGGAAATTTAAATGGAAAACCATTGAAGTAATGAAAAATTCACAATGATAAAAATAGTAAAGAAGATTTCGGGATATTTGTCTAAGTAGTAGTACGCATAAAGCACTTCAGCTAAGAAGATCCAGTGCGGGGAGTATACAGCTCCCATATACATTGTGGGGACACAGACACGGAAACCAACATACAGCCGATGCCACTGGCACCAGCTGCTGTTCTTTGGTGCTGACCTGCCTCCACATCTGCTCACCTACACAATGAGAATTCTATGCCGGGTGAACATGAAAAAAACTTGATTACTTTAGTACAAAGTGGTACAAGATACTGTTGAGTGAACTGTTATTGTGTAAGTATCATATTTAATGTTAGTTTAAAATGCTTACAAGAGCTAAGGCATATAAAAGTATGGGAAATATACAACAGGTTGGGGAAACTCAAGAGCCAGCTATGGCCATGTAGATTAGCAAAAAAGTGCCTGACTGAGCTGAGTTGATAGATTTAGCCAAAGCTCAGAGTCTTAAGTTAAACTCATTAAATTCTCAATTAAATGGTCAGAGTGCGACTCTAGGTAAAAAACTAGACTTGGTAAATTCTCAATTAAATACTCAAACAACCAATTTAGGTTTGTTAAACGCCAGAGTCAACTCTCAAAGCAATGAATTTAGTAATCTATGCAAAGGCATGGGTGCTTTGAAGACTGAATTTGATGCCATGAATAATAAAGAAGAGAATTTAAAAGTAGATTTAAAGAACAAGACAAATTCTTTGACCACTCATATAAATCATATGTTTACTAAGCTTAGTCAGAAACAGAATGACACTTTTCAGAATTTATCAAAAATGTTAGAACTTGACACTGAGAACAAATGTAATAATGTAGAATCGGAACTTATTGAAAAGTTAGGATCTTTTGAAAACGTGTAGAATATTAAATATAATGATGTAATACAGGGAATGAATACTTTGAAAGAGAGTTTAGATAAGCATAATGAATTAATGTCAATTATTCAATCACAAATTACAGGTGTCACTACATGGGTAGACAATGTAGAAACGAATTTCAAAGAGAAAATAGCTAACTCAGATATTAAAAATGTAATTAGTTTGGAGGAACAATTTGGAGAAATTATAGATTGAAAGGTTACCAAGAGAATAACATCTGGAAATGTATTGCCTATTCCTTCTTCTGAACTTAATGATACCAGGAAGGGTATAGTTGACCTGTGGAGAGAGATTAAGTTTATCCAAGACAAAGCAGAAAAAAGGGTAACTTCACGTAAGGTTGTGTTAAATAGTGAAGTGGTGACTGATTTGCAATGGGGAGCTAATTCAGGGTTATCTAGACAATTCCCTAAATTTAAGCCAGAAGGAGATGTACATTTGACCCATTTCTTAAAAAGATTTAACCAAGCTTTGCCAAAAAATTGGGAAGATTCCAAGAAGATAACATTTGCTGTGGGGTACCTTCCAGAGGAAGACCCAGAATGGGGAACAGTAAATATAGAGAATTTTTCCTCTTGGGAAGACTTTCAAAAGAAATTTAAAGAGAAGAACTGGACTGCCAGTGCTCAAGAAAAGTTAATATCAGATCTATGGGACCCAAAATATTATAATAATACTTGGGGTATTATAAGGAAATATTTCAATTGGCATTTAACACGAGCAAAAAACAAAGTGGGGCATGGGGGGGGTGGGGGCAAATACAATTTAAAGGATGTAAAATTATATATTCCCCAGGGACATTAACATTATAAGTTGACAGACAGATTAACGACTGTCGGATCCTGAGTTGTTTTTTGGTGTTTTTTTCAAGTAGTTTCCTGCACCGAATTTCTTTAAAATCTAGAACTATTCTGTAATCTTATTGCTTAGAAAACTGGATATGACTATGAAATAGAGAACAACCTCCAGCATCTCACTTAAGTACCTGAGGGGTAGGGATTCGAGGGAAGGGGGGTGGGAAGGGTTTTCTGTCTTTGGAGCTATCTTATTTCTCTTCTTCAATCCCAGATGAAATAAACTAAATAGAGTATTATATCTGTGGAAAATATAATAAGATGTGACTAGCTGAACAACTGTTATACCATAGTGTATAGATTTTTTTTTATTTTTTATAGAGTATTTTATACCTTTTATGAGATGTGATATAGCTGGGAAGGTTTGTATTAATTTTGAAAGGGCTATTATAGCTAAAAGCATGATTCAAAAGAGCAGACAAATCATGACTAACACAAAACACACATCACACCTTTCAAACAACCCTCACAAACAAGTGTGCCTGATTTTTCATCATTTGCCATTTTCATAGGGTTGCTAGGATTTTCTTCAGGGACCTCAAAGGGTCAAAGGGTGAAAGGTGGGACAAGTCGGTTCTGTAGGAGACGATTTAACACCAAACCTCCTCCGGTGCCCCACTCAAGTACCTGAGGGGTAGGGATCCTAGGGAGGTGGGAAGGGTTTCCTGTCTTTGGGGCTATCTTCTTTCTCTTCTTTGACCCTAGCATCCACATCTATTTTTTCCTTACTTACTTCTCATTTGAGGACCTGTCTATTTTTTCCCTCTTTCCATATTCACAAACTTCTATCACTGAAGACCTTCCTTATTTCCATGGTTACTAAAAACCTAATCTTATCTTTAGAAAAGAAGGGCAAAGAATCAGACTACACGAACACACATCCACATGTACACAAATGTACACTTCTACACAAACATTAAACCACATAAGAAGAAGCCTGTCACGATGCAAGAACTGCCAGGTGTTGTAGGGAAAATGTGTCTACATACACAAATATGCGCACACAAGTAGGACGCTATGATGGTTCTACATTGAATATACATAAGAAGAGGTGCACATACATGATGAACAACTATAAAGTAGTAATGAGTAATGGATAAATAAGAGAGAGGCATGAGCAAGGGAAGAAAAGGAAAGTAGGAGTAGAATTAGTCATGTTGATCGTTAAGAAATGTCAGTGTAATAAGTACTCTGATGAACTGGAGGATAGTGGGATGTAAATAGTATATGTAGACATAGTATCTATTGAAAATATAGAAGTTGATAAGTAGATGAGGACTCTAGGGAGTAAATGATGTATTAAAGAATGAATGCGAAGTTTAAAATAGATTTATATCCTTACCAGAAGATACTTAATTATGGTATACACAGAAATATATACTGGGGTAATGAACCATGAGGCCTACTCAAAAAGGATAAGGGGAGTGTACCCGGCATTCACTAAGTATAAAGGGCAGACGTATCTACGTGGAAATAGGATGATCTGTGGCCTAAAAAATAGGGATGTTTTGCAAGGGGCTTACCTACCAGAATGGAAAGAGGGAGTGGTCTCATAAAGTCAACCCACAAGCAAGGAATAGGTGCTGATCCTAGGAGAAGGGAACAGTATTGTAACAAAAGTCACAAATTTTATGGGGATTATTCTGGGAAGTGTGAATTCTATAAATGACTAGCATTATTAGGTTTTGTGGAAACAAAATTAGTGTCAAAAGAACGCTTTCATTTTGTCCAGAGTTCCTCCAAGCTACAAATATTGAAAATAATACATACTAGGAAAAAGGTAGTACAAAAGATAAGAATAGAAAATAGATTACCCATGTGTCAAACACTTGAAGTTTATGATTGAAAAACAGAAAAAAGGAAATAAAGAAAAGAAAAGAGTCCTCACAATTCCTAAACATCAGTAAAGCTGACTAAAACCACAAGTAAATGAGCATGTCTTAATAACAAAGTAAAATAAGAAAAGAGTAGAGAAACAGTAAGTGAAAGATTGCTCAAGAGAGGACAGAGAATTGTTATGGGAAGGAAAGATATGTATATAAACATATGTAAGAAATGTATACCATTAAGTTATTATGAGTGATATTATTTGCATAGTGATTATAAAAAATCATGTGTTCAATCTGAGGGAGGGGGGGAAGGGAGATATGTTGGGATTCGAGAATTTCTGTGTAAATTCTAGAACCACTAGGCCTTCTACCGTCTTGAAAACACGATATTCTGGATATGAGTGTGGGATGGTAGAATCCTATCTACTGTGTATCACATGTTTGTGTGTGCTGTGCAGGTTTCAAATCAGTCATGGGAAGAAAGTAGACACAGCGGTTGAACGGCACCGACAAGTACCTGTTGGGCAATCCATAGATGTTTTAGCGAGTGTGTAAAGAAGAACCATGGGGTTTATATGCAGCTCTGTTCTTATTGTGTCATCAACTACTGATATTTAAACAAAAACAGTTGAAAAAGTACTCTTGTAGATTCTTGACGTAACGTTGTTAGAGGCAAGACTCATTTTATGATTCCTGTTAAGAAAGGTCATGGTATCCAAGTCAACTTTCTTTTAACTGTAATTCAATTTGTTTATAATGTCTGACTGTTACAGGAAGTTGCAGGAAGTTACATATTCACGTGAAAAGTGAATTTTTTATTGTGTATGGAGGTCAAATACATTGTTTGTTATTGAAAAGTAAAGATCGTATGTCTACTTATTTCAAAGTAGAAAGAGTCTAAAAATTTCTGTACCTAACATTATTCAGCAGAGAAGAAGTCAAGAAGGTGTCCAGCAGCCAGCTGTTTAGTAAAGAAGAGTGGCTGCAAATTCCAAGTAAGTCACCTTGTAAAGAAGTGGAAGGTGGTTTGGGGGGAATAACCCGATATAACCCAGATCCACACTCACACTTTAAGTTGATGGAAAATTTGAATACATATGTTCATATGTTTTATAGCCATATGTGCATTGAATAACACTGAAGAAATATATATATATATTTTCATGTGACCTCAAATGTGCTGCAGGGACCATTCTATTTCATATCTTGAACAAAAGAAGCATAATCAAGTAACAATACTTCTGACATCAGTGTGACACTTTCTTCACTCATTAGATAACAGGTAATATTGCAATTTTATGAATTTAGAACAATTTTAAAATTACTATGATCGCAATTTAACACTGGGAAGGAAACTCCAGCAACTGGCACAAAAGCTAAGGATAGTATAAATCATGAGGAAAACCATGGTATGACTATCTAGATAATTTTATGCAGCAATGAATAATTATAAAAATATAAAATGTGTCAGGCTGGATTGATACTGATAAGAAATAATACATTAAGCACAGATATATTTGGTTTTGCCATCCAGAAGCACAATAACACCTGTTCTATATCCTTAAAAATTAATTCAGGGTTATATCTGACATGTTTTAATATGTTACATGACAGGCTGTTTTGATGCTACTTTATAGTTAGAACTTCCTGGAAGATTAAGCCTTTATTCTGGTCCCAGAACATCGCTAATCTAAAGTAGTGCTTTCTTTTCCATCAGTTTTCTGCCTGATCTGACCTGGCCTGCCATGATTTCCTATTATATGCCACCCTCTTCATTTCAGAGCAGCACTGACACCCAACATCTTCAACTACTAAACTAAACTAAACTAAACTCCTCCCAATCAGGCCATGAAGGCCCAATGGTGACCGGCCATCATCTCATCCACAGCCCATAGGCGTCACTGGGTGCGGATATGGAGAGTCATGCGATCAGCACACCACTCTCCCAGCAGTATGTCAATTTCTGAGACCAGAGCCACTACTTCTCAATCAAGTAGCTCCACAGTTTTCCTCACAAGGGCTGGGTGCACCCCACTTGCCAACAGCGCTTGGCACACTTGACGGTCACCCATCCAAGTGATCTTCAACTACCTGTTGATGAAAATAATCAATTGTTAAAAATATAAGGTAATTGGATAGATAAAAATCTACTCACTGAGTGGCACCTGGAGAACTCACAAATAAATGTACTGCAATTTGCAAGCTTTTGGAGCCAGTGCCTCCTCCTTACGGCAGAAGGCTTTGGGGTGAAGTAAAACAACTGGCAAGGTTTAGGAAATGAAGAAAGTTTGGAAAAGACACTCAGAACCCTGGGTCCTGAGAGACTTACTGGGCAGAAAAAGAAGGAAAGACTGATTGCTGGGGACTGAACTGCACAGGATGAGATTTGAAAATCTGGGAGCTTAAAGGTGGAAGTTGGAGCAATATACAAGACAGAGATCACTGACAAAACAGGACTTTCAGTTGGAATTATGAAATGCTCTAACTCTCTGTCAAGTTGGAGTTTTAAACAAATTACTTGATTAGCTGAACAAGCACTGACCAGACATTACTCCTATTCAAAAGGTAAGCTGGTTAGATGGAGTGACAGAAAAGAAAGATCACAAGATTCTTCATAGTGTCAAAAGAAATATCACATGTTTGGAACAGATTTTATGGTAAATAAGAGAAATAATCTTATTATGAACTTCCAGGCAAAATTACACAGACTGCGTGGACTCAAAATCAGTGAGAAATTCTTAAACTATAATCTCATATGTCCTCATGCCCCAACTAAAGAGAAGAAGAATATTATGCATTTTATGATGAGCTGGATAAATTATGCAATGAATGTTCAACGGGAGAGAGTAAGATAATTTTTGGAGATATTCTTCCTAAAATAGGAAAAGAAAATGAAAATGAGTCTTGCACAGGAAAAAAATAGCTTACATGATAAATGATTATAAGATCAGATTTGCACACTTTGCTTATTCGACAAATACGGTAGTAGATAGTACAACTTTATGTACATAAAATGACATGGAAATCTCTAGGTAATACTTTTAACTAAATCAACCAACTTCTAAGAGATACAAGACATCTGACCAATCTAATGCATATTAGAAGCTATAAAGATGGTAATAATGACTCTGCTACCATTAGAAGCTAATAGTCAATGTTCAGAGACCAAAATTGGATTTGGCTTGATATTATAATTTAAGAACAACAAAAACAAAATAATTCATGTGTGCAGGCATTTACATACTTTAGGGACTAGTTTGACAAGGATAGGACAAATAGTTGATTGTTGCCACACAGCAGGAACCATCCAGGCACATGCCTGTAGTAATTAAGGGAACACATGAAAAACCTAAATCAGGATGGCTAGGTGAAGACTGGAGCCTCCATCCTCCAAAATATGAGGTCAGTCTGTTTGAAACAGTGCTACCTCATTCAGTATATGCATAGTGTAAAATACTGTTTTACAAAGAGTTTTTGTATGTCCATCCTTGTGACTGGAGGTCTGGGGGACTTCAGCCATTCACTTTATGTAACGAAATGAAACGCCTACAGCTGTCCTTATGATGCCATTAATTGTATGACTACCAATTTCAGTGTTTCAATACACCTTCTTCAGGGCTTAGCTGATTCCAAGAGGATCAACATCACCTGTATACACAATTTATCAGTAGCCAACATCTATAACTGTTTTAAGCAGATTACTTGTGACTGCAATGTTGTCTCTCTATCCATCAACTATCAACTCCAGAGAGGTTCTTTAATACTGCCAAAGGCTAGTGCTACACTGTTCATTCATTTTTCAGTCTGAGTCACTGCACTCACTACACACTCTGTTTCATAACACAACTGTAAACATACTTTCAACTGATGTCAGTACCATAGCAATGATGCCTGGCTTCCACATTGTGTACTACAACTTCCCATTTGCTTGCACAAATGACTGAATCAGCACCCATCTGGTTGGTGCATAAGTTCAAAGTATTTTTTTGTAAGTTCCATAAACACAACAGATACACCTAACAGAGACTTTAGTGATCAATAATATATTCTCCTTACCATTTACAATAGTCTGCCAACATAGGGGTAACTTTTCAATTTTATGACTGTAGAAATCACATGGTTTTGAGGTGAAGAACACATTGAGCCATGTTTGGAGTGCATTTTCATCCAGGAAGGAAGTTACTTGAACATTGTTTGACAGAGAGTGGAAAATGTAAAAATCCGAGGGCACAAGATCAGGTGAATAAAGTGGGTGTGGAATGACTTCCCAACCCAACTCCTGTACAGTGTTTTTTGTCAATCAAGCAGAATGCAGGCAGTCATTATTATGGAGTAGCATCCTTCACACAGTCTTCCTGGTCAAGGTTCTTGGAATGTGATGCAAGATTCCTTAGTTGTTGACTATAAATGTCAGTAGTGATAGTTACTCCTTGGAGGCTTGAAATTCATGGTATATCACACTGTCACTGTTCCACCAGATGCATAACGTTATCTTTTTTCTCACCAGTAATAATGTAGGATAGAAGCGGTCAGTGTTGCTCACAAGCCAATTAATGACAAGTAAGCAGAGATGCATATTTGATGACCTGATTGATTTTTGTGATTTTCACTTTGAGCATTCAGTATCATACAACTCGATTTTTGAACCATTCCCAATGCATGCAAATGTTACACAATGATGGATCACAGTACATCACATTTGCCAGCTTTGGAGACCACTTACATGGACCATTGTGGATTAATGTGTTTAAATGTTCTTCATCAAATCCAGAAGGTCTTCCTGGATATGGAGAAACACTAATGTCAAAATGATCCTCCTCAAGACATAAAACCATTTTATTGCCATCCTCTGTGCAATATCATTATCCCCCTTGCATAGCGCAAATGTTTCTGGCTGCCTCCACTACTATCACCCCTCTGTTGAACTCAAATAGAAGAATATATAAGAAATGTTCCGATTTCTTCACTTGGCACTCCATTTTCTAGCATCCACAGCTCCACTCACTATCTCCAGATCACAAAATGACAATATGGAACTCAAATAGCAACATTTAATCACAAATAAACACTGACTGTACATAAATAAACACTTAGCAACTGGAATACCAACACCATAAAACAAAAACACTACAGACTTATGCACAATCCTAATGTACATTGCATTTCTTTGAGAGTAAGTTTTCCCAGAGAAGAAAAAAAAAGAGGAAAAATCATTCTGTGAAAGTATTAAGCGAAATAATATATCTTTTATTTTCATTATTATTACTGTTTGAAAGTATTATGTCTTTTATCAAACCCTTGCTCTGTATTATCAAGTAGTCTTTCAATGCATAGAATGTATCACTTAACAAGTATTTTAACTGCTTTCTTAAATACGTTTTAGTAATCTCTTTCATCACCTTGGGTAATTTATTGTAAGGTTTTACTCATTGGCAGAAAATGCTGTTTTGAGTTTTATGTTCATTCTTTCAGTGTGGCTCTCATTCCATGGTCATGGACAGAGCTGTTTATGTAATAATCATCAAACTTATTTTTGATGTGCTCAGTTGACTGGAAAATGTACACACGTGGTGTTGTTAAATACCCTGTTTTGAACAGATCTTTACAATGAGCTTGACTACTACTTTTGGTACTATTATTAAAGAGTTTTCCTATAGATTGAAAAATGTGTTAATATTTTGTGCATTTGCTTCCCAGAAAAGAATTTTATAGCTAAGAAATGAGTGTACATATGTCTGGGTATTCACACACTACACCCAGTCGACAGTAGAATGCATCCACCCTTATGAATGAAGTACACTTTTATTACATGTAACTCAGAACAGAATAACAGGGAGCACATACAAGCAAACAATGAGGCCACCAACTAAGATAGAGCCAGTGATAATATTTTGAAGATGGTCACCTATTGACCTATTGACTGTGTGGCTGCCACAGAGGCCCCCCCCCCCTGCCACAGAGGCCCCCCCCCCCCCCCCCAGGCAGTGCAGAACACAGCGGAGAACAAGAACAAGATGCAAAGACACATCGCTGTTATGGTAGGAGATAGCAATCAGTCAGAAGTCAGAGCAACGACATGACCAGTTATGCCGCAACTTGCCCTGATGGGAGACAAGGTTGGACCTTTCTCATGGAGAGTGATGGCTCGGTGGTGATGGAGGAGATGATATAGTCTTGTAGCCAGCATGGGGGTGTAAGGTGGGTGACCCACATGGGACAAGGGAATCAGCTGAAGCTGAGCTGGAGAGGGTTGCTCGTTGAGAGGAACAGAGGCAGGAAGGCAGCTATTAGTGTTTACGGATACAGAGATGTCACCATCAGCACCAGTGGGAAGCTGGTAGAGGAGGAGTAGGGTGCCATGGAAAATGGTTGGGTCATCAAGGGAGTGCAAGGGTGCATAAATCACAGAGTGTATGGCATCAAGCAGCTGGAGGGAGGGATCCTCAACACAATACAGTGAAATATCGGCACTGAATGTGACATCATTGGAAGGAGTGGGGGGCAGCAATACAATAGAAGGCCCAGAGGAGGAGGCACTTTCCTTGCACCGCACAGGGTGCACATAGAGGATGGAGTTGTAGAAATCTTGACACTTGGAGGTGTTGGAGGTGAGGGTAACAGAGCACTTGGAGGAAACACATCACTTGCAGCACTCGACTCTGAAGAAGCATTAGGGTAGTTGCTAGTGGAAGGCTGCAGACCTGGGCACTCAGAGGAGGAGTCAGCAGTGGTGGGAAGCTCATCTAGGGCAGAGGCTGAGAGAGGCTCCTTGTCAAGTGTTCATGCCAGTTTAACCCTGTTGAGTGAAAGAGTTTGGCATTTGCTGTGCAGGTAAATGTCCATAGTATTGTCAGTCTAGCCAAGTACTCAGTGTGGTACTGAGTATCGGGGTCTGCAAGGACTTGCAAATGGAGTTGTCATGGAGCATAACAAACTCACATTGGCTGAGGTCTTTATGTAAGAATATGATAGATGTGAAGGGGGTGGGGGGGGGGGTTAGAAGGGGGGGGGGGCAGAATGCAAAGCCCAAGTGATATCAGAGCAGATGTGCTTGATGAGAGTAGGGAGCTCGGATGGAGCAAGAGGAGCAGAGTTCTCCCTCTAATCAGATGTGATGGAGGAGGGACAGCCAAATATGGAGAGCCAGGTAAGGAACAGCTTCCATCTGCTGGCATGATTAATCATGGAGATAATGTACTTAAATCCATCAGAGGGGGACAGAGGAATGAAAAGGTCAAGACAGATGTCATAAAACCTGCCTTATTGTATTTCTAAATGCCCTTGAGAAGGCCTTGAGAAGGCTGACTTTACTGCACTGGCAGGGTAAACATGCATTAGCCCAAGTGCAACAGTCACTTTGAATTCCAGGCTAGACAAAATGCTCAGTTACTAGGTGAATGGTAGCCATGATACTGAGATGCATCAGATCATGTAAGGCTGGGAAAAAAACCTTAAGTTTAAGAGATGCAGGAACAGCAGAAGAGGTGTGTCCGTAGATGTGTCACACAAAACCGGTAAAGTAGAAACAGGGAGATGAAGTCGTTCAACAATCAAAGAGGAAGAGGTATCATGTAATAGCTCTTCAACGTCAAGGTCGAGCACTTGCAAGTGAGCAAGTTCATTTAAGTCAAGTGATGAGGAAATACAGTGCACACACAACAGATAGTCAGCCACAATGTTGTCTTTGCCACTAATTTAGGGGATGCTGACTGTGTAATGCCAGATAAGGCCCTTGTGCCTGATATGGCAGAGGAGGAGGTCAGTCACAGGGTTATGGTAGCATCTCGAGTGGCTGGTGGTTGGTAAAAACTGTGACACCTCGCTCTTTATGTCCTCACAGAACTAATGGACACCCTCGTAGATCACTAACAGTTCTCTATCAACAGCTGACCATATGCACTGTGAGGAAGAAAGTTTTTTGGAAAAGAAACAGAGCAGCTATGAGGTGTCACCAACAATATGTTGCAAAACAGTGCTAATCGAAGGTTCACTCAGGTCCGTAATGATGGATGTGAGAGTACCCGTGATTAGTTTGCAAGAGTGATGGCATTAGTAAGAGCTGTCTTGAGATCACTGGATGCATGTGTCTTGCTCTTGGACCACCCGCCATAGCATATGTCAGGGGAGCCTGAAGAGAGGCAGTGTGAGGGATATGAAGCCAGGGAAAGTTCACCATGCTAAGAAATTGTCTAAGATAACAATAAGTTTTGAGTAGAGGCAGTTCATTAATGAAAGCCATGTGGTCTGACATCAGATGGACTTCATTGGGGGTAATGGTATACCCAAGGAAGGTAAAGCTATGGCATTGAAGCTGTGACTTGAAGTGGTTGATCTCTAAATCGTTTTCCAACAGAAATTTGAACACCTTCAATAAGTGTTATGCATGCTCCTCAGCAAAGGTAGAGTAGATCAGGACATCATCTAAGTAAGCATAGCAAAATGATAAGTAACATCTGACATTAATGGGTCTTCTACTAGGAAGAGATAGCTCTGGATATTTCACAGGACAAGCTGAGCAAATAGTTGAAACTTTATTATCACCATGTTCTAAAACCTCCACAATCTGTTAGCAATAAGTGAGGCAAACTTTAAAAAAAATCAGGTAAATGGAACTGTGTTCTCAACCAGTCATTGATAACCAGAAATGATTGCAGACTGATATAACTGATCACCACATTCAATGATTACTTCTGAATAGTTGCAACAAATCTTTTTATATGCTAACAGAGGCATTACATTTACTCTGACAGACATGGTTTAGGCCCCAGAAGACATTAGGCTTTTCTTTCAAATTACTATTATTATTATTATTATTACTATTATTATTACACTTAAGTTAAAAAAAAAAGAAAACCTTGAATGACTGTTGAAAGGACGTTCATATTCACAGGACATGTACTTTAATATGTGCTGCAGAAATGATTAGTATTTCAATCACCTTGGTTCACAACATGTCCTGGTGCCTAGTAGCCACAGGGTTCTCCATAGGTCCTGATAACTTGTTCCATGCATGATGGCATCAGTGCATATAAGGCACAAATGGCATCCTGTGGTGTAGCCAACCATGATGCATTCGCCTGGTTCTGAAGTTCATCTGCGGTGTTCGGCATTGGGTCACAGCTCTGCACCCATTGTTTCACCATATTCCACACATTTTTGATTGGTGACAGGTCTGGTGATCTTGTGGGCCAGGGCAATAGGCTGACATCCTGTGACACCAAGAAGGCACAAGTTCATGCAGCAACATATGCTTGCGCATTCGCTTGCTGAAAAATGGTGTCTGGAGTGTTGTGGAGAAAGGGTATGGCTATGGGTCACAGCATATCATTCAAATAGGTCACACTAGTCATAGTGTCCTGAACATGCACCAACTCTGATTTGTGGTTGCACCCAGCAGCACTCCACACTGTAAGGCCTTAAGTTGGCACTGTATGTCTTGTGCAAATGCAGTCGCTGTGATACTACTCTCCCTGTCTGTGGCGAACCAAAATGTGGCCATCATTTATAAACAAACAGAACCTAGACTCATCTGAAAACACTACCTGGTGCTATTCCTGTCCCCAGTGATATCATTCCACACACCACTGCCTTCTAGAATGTTTCTGCACATTCATCAAAGGTAGGCAGAGAAATAGACGACACACACATAACCCTTGCCATAATAAATGGTGACTAACTGTCACTCTTGACAGTGTACAATGTGTTCCACTGTTCCACTGTTGCACCAGAGCTGAGGAGGATGCATGTCTGTCTTACAATGCCATTCGGAGGAGGTGCTGAATTTCTAAGGGGGTAGTCTGGGTGGTGTGAACTGACCCAGCTCATTGTGTTCTACTGCCTTCCATGAACCATTCTTCACACACCCACTGCATTGCCAAAACACTTCATCACATTCTCTCATGCCAATAATGCACCCTCTTTCAGACTCACTGTTTTGACAGTACAATTCACATATATGTCTGCGAGATAAGGATACCTCACAAACATATACGTGAAGTCACACTGATCTATTATCCTCATTTTATAATGGCAACAATAGCTGCAGGCACATTTTACCAGCAGGCAGTGCTGCGCCACTGTATCAATGATGACCTTGAACCCATGGGCTGACATGGTTCAAATGCTAATCATTCCCTTTGAACATGAGCGCCCTATCACTACTTGTTCAAGGTGTTCTGTTTTTTCTATGAGTGTATTATCATTACTGCATACATTAGTACATTAAGCCTGCAGTACAACTTACCGCTGTCTGCTTTTGGAGTAATTCAGCAAGCTGATACAGTTTCCCAATACATGTTTGTAGCAGTTGTGCAGTTTTGTCCATATCACTATCTGGTGAGATACGCTCTGGTAAAGTATGAGCATGTACTGGTCTTGAAATCCATTGTTGAAAGAATCTCTGTAATTCATGGGAAACAACTGCAATTTTTATTTTTTAAAACAAAAATAGATTCCTTTAAAAAACCACAAGTGAAGCAGCAACTTATTTCCTTTAAAAGGTGATAAGTGGTATGAAAAACATTAACTGTGTAAATGTTAAAATATTATTACCTAAATAATGGAATATTTATTTTATAGGTACTACTCATGCATTAATAATATTTTACATAACTAACAGAAAACAGTTTGATGAATATGAATATGAAAACAATAGTATAATATAGCATGGTACATTTTTCCATGCCATCCTTGTGTCTTAAATAAGTTAATTACTAGCTGAAAAATGCTACATTCAAGCACAAAAAAGGTGAATATGCTCTTAAAGAGACTCTGACAGGGAAGTGGGGAACCAGCTGTGTCAAATCCACATTCTGCCTTCCACACCAAAATTTTGCCATTGAAACATATTCACACTCTTTTAACACAGAACATTCTAACTCCTTTTACCCAATCACTCTTTGTTGTGGAACATTCATATTCAGCATTTCCCTCTCACTGCCATGTCTATATATGTCCGTCTCCCATTGTCCGCTTTTTCTACCACTGGCACTTTCTTTTGTCTGTCTCTCCCACTGTCACTGTCTTCATCCCTTTTTCTCAATCTTCCTTACCACTGCCTCCTGATCTGCTACTTTCACTGCCTCTCAGACCCACTGTCATTGTCTTTGTCTCAATCTTTTTCTCTCCCACTGCCAATGTATCTTTCTTTATTGCTTACAATCTGGTGTCTTTTTCTTTAACCACCATTATCTCTTCTCCAAACACGTCCTTGGGGAGGATTTCCTCAGTGTTTTGACCCTTACACTAAGAAAATTTAACACCTGGGTATAGGGTGGTGGGGGGAAAATTGACAATCAATATCTCCTCTCTCTTTAGCTCCCACTGCTATTGTCTTCATCCATCTCACTTTCTCTTTCATTGCCACTTTCTCTATCCCGACATCACTGTCTCCTCTCACTTTCCCTCCTAGTGACACTGTCTCCTCTCTCTTCCATCATCACTGCCTCTTTGCTGCTCTCTTTCAGTACAAAAAAGTGAAAATATGTTCGCATGCCAAAATTTTCAATGAGGAAAGTGGAATAAGAATTGAGAAACACCTGTTTCCATAATTTTCTGTCACAGTCTCTTAAATGTCAGTCTTTTTTGTCTCCAACAGGAGCATTTTTCAGCTGATTTCCTTCTTTTCTCCATTGCAGTAGGGTGGGTTATTTTTGTTTTAAAAGTTTACTTACATCCTTTGACACATTTACATACTTTGAGACATACAAACAAATACATACATGTAATATAAGGTTGATGTAAAATCGTCTCCCATCCAAATCAAGTTCACTTTACGTGAAATGCACAAAATTTTTAGGCTACACCTACAGCATGGCAAAAAATACAGTGTTTAATTTGCACATACAAAGAATTTAATATGACAAAATAATTATTTGTAAGGTACTTATATTGCCAGGTGGCATCATCAATTAATTTCCATCTCAAGAGAACCTGCATAGGTGTGACGTGCCGTTATACAGAGAAAGTGTGTCATAAATATTTATTGGTGAAAAGAAGATGACTAAAACATAGTTTGGTCACCTAAGAACCCTTGTGATGATTTCAGATTCCTTGTAACACGTTCACTACATCAGTCAAAACTACATTTACATCTCAGATATTATGTTCATAAGTATGGTAATTCTGAACCTCCGAATCTCAATAACAGATAGTGATATTGATAAAAGTTTCATTTCAAGGTTCCCTGAGAACATTATCTTAAAATGATATGGTAAAAATTTCAATGATTTGTCATAAACAGAAATTATAAAAGTAACCATCCCCGCAACTGGTACCCAAAAATCATGGTTTTTTGGGTGTATCTTGGTAATGGATACAGATTTTTAAAAGTAGGAAAATGGAATTTCTATATAAATTAAGTGTGTTTGGCTAAAATTTGAGTCATTTTCTATGGTTAGTTATTTATTTCTGCCCATAGTGCAGAAATGGCTGAAAACCAATTTTTTCTGTTTTTCTACATAAATATAGTAATTTTGTTCCTTCGGATCTTGGTAATGGATGAAGATACCAAAAGAAATTGAAATTACCTGACAATATCATCTTAAAAACGTCTCATAAAGATTCTAATGATTGTCCATGAGTGGAAATTATAGAAGTGGCAATCCCCACAATTGTTACTTTTTGTACCTAAAAACCTTGGTTGATCAGGATTTTCCCACAAACCACGTATGAACAAATGGTGCTTTTATAAGCTGCCTAAGGCCAACCTGTACCACACTAGTGTACTGCTCAATTAGGCTGGACTGGAGGATGTGTGCAATGTCAGATTTTGTCCCTGTGTAGTAGGATAGCTACAGTATGTATGTCTTTCTGATAGATGTACAAATGATCATTATGCTAAGGGCTATCCAAAACACTTGACCCATTATCTTGTGACCAATAGACCCTGAGATATGCCAACAACCTGAAAAACTGAATTTTCGCATGTGGATTTTTGGAACATATTCATACTGTGCATTTTTGTGCATGGACTGATATAAAAGACTGTCCTATTAGTTCTAAGATAATTTAGCATGCAAATGATATACCTACTGATTCAAATTGTAAAGCCAATGATGCAATAGAGATCAACAATTAGTCTTGCAAACAAAATAAGGCAGTCTTTCAATTAACCCATTCTTAGTGGTTTTTGTTGTGGTCTTCAGTTAAGAGACTGGATTGCTGCAGCTCTCCATGCTACCCTATTCTGTGCAAGCTTCATCTCGAAGTACCTACTGCAACCAACATCCTTCTGAATCTGCTTAGTGTATTCATCTCTTGTTCTCCCTCTATGATTTTTACCCTCCATGCTGCCCTCCAATACTAAACTGGTAATCCCTTGATACCTCAGAACGTGTCCTACCAACCGATCCCTTCTTCTAGTCAAGTTGTGCCACAAATTCCTCTTCACTCCAATTCTATTCAGTACCTCCTCATTAGTTACGTGATCTATCCATCTAACCTTCAGCATTCTTCTGTAGCAACACATTTTGAAAGCCTCTACTCTTCATGTCTAAACTATTTATTGTCAATGTTTCACTTCCATACATGGCTACACTCCACACAGATTCTTTCAAAAAAGACTTCCTGACACTTAGATCTATACTCAATGTTAACAAACTTCTCTTCTTCAGAAATGCTTTGAGTGTCTCATTTCCTAATCTAATTCCATCAGTATCACCTCATTTACATTCCACTATCCTCATTTTGCTTTTGTTGATGTTCATCTTACATCCTCCTTTCAAGACAATGTCAATTCCATTCATCTGCTCTACCAGGTCCTTTGCTGTCTCTGACAGAATTACAAAATCATTGGCAAAACCTCGAAGTTTTAATTTCTTCTCTGTGAATTTTAATTCCTACTCCAAATTTTTCTTTTGTTTACTGCTTGCTTAACCCTTTGCACTCTGTAAGGCAGGCACAGGGTGGCTCCACGTGTTCTTATTTAAATCACCGCCGCCTGGGCGGCAGTGCACCACAGAGATTTGCACGGATCTCTCTGTGGAAACAAAATGTATGCTTTCATTCATATATTTACATAAGCTTTTATAGTACAAAACTTTCCATTCTGTGGTATTTTTTAAAACACTCTTCAGCGTGGAGAGCTGGGTTTCATGAGCATGTTTCACAGTAATACACAGTTTCACGCCTGCCACCTTTCTTTTTTCTGTCTGAGCACACTGCACAATCCTTATGCTTGTTCCCAAGAAGCTTGTTGATAATGTGCAACTTTCCATTCAAGCATTCCTCATCATCAGAAGTTGAACGACGTCCTCATTTCTGTCCTTGAGTTCTTTCTTTGTCAACTAATCCTCTTATAACACTTTAACAGAATGCTTTGTGAGACGGTATTGTCAAGTCGTTTTTCTCACAGTGGTACTTGTATAGTAAATAGCTGTTTACAAGTCCTACCTCCAACAGCCAGAAGTATAGTTTTCACCACCACTTGAGACTTTTCATTAGAAAACTGCAACTGGAAATAAAATGGTCAGATCAATCAACTCCACCCATCTTTGAAGTATAATCAATAATCACATTTGGTTTCTTTATTTCTTCCCTTTCCTTTCTGTTTCTCCTTTCTATAAGTGACACTGAGTTATTGGCTTTTGTAGAAAGCATGAGAACTGTTCGTTTATCTTGCCATGCCAGAACAATCATTTTGTTGTTGCAGAGGCATTTTATTTTGTGCTTCCTTAGACGCAGAGCTCCTTTCTTGATTGCAGCTGGAAGGTTTTTGCGACTGGCCTGAATCGTTCCTGTGAGATGTATGTTCTGCTTCAACAGCTCATCAGCTAATGCAACACTTGTATAAAAACGGTCAGTTTACAAATGATACCCTGACTACCCTGTAGCATTTCTGATATTAGCTAGCAGCTGAAGAACTATTCTCTCAGAAAAATTCAAGTGTGGACAAATTAATGACTCAGTTGTTACAACGCCAAAATAGGGCATCAAACTGCAGATATAACCATTTGATGAATCCGAAATTACATAAACTGTGAGTCCCCATTTTTTTGGTTTTTGAGGATTGTACATTTTGAATAATACATGACCCTTGAACGATACTGTAGATTTATCAGCAGCTAAATACTGATATGGTCAATAAATTTCGAGAAACGTGCCAGACAAGTAATTCAGTATATTTGTCACTTTACTCAGACGTGATTGAACCTGCCTGTTGACATGTGTAACACTTGTCGGATTAGAAACATGAAGTGCCCAGAAAATTTGCATAAATTGTCGGTGGCTAAAACAGTCTGGAAAGAAGTTGGATGATTGTAACCATTCCCTTGAAAAAAAGTCCTGCAGGTTCTTACACTTTTGTAATGACATATTCAGTAACTCACCATGGAAGCATTTCATTTCTTCCATGGTAACATTTCTCCAGTCCCACCATGCAGAATGTTGTGGAAGTGGTGTCACTTTACATATTTTCGATGTAGCATACCTATTCATTTCATCTGCTATTTGTTGAAATAGGTTATCTGTAAAAATTAATTGAAAGAATCCGACAGGCGATGATGGAACAGAACTACTTTCTGTTATAAAACCACACTTTCATTCATCAAAAGGAAAATCTGTGAAGTCAGTGTCAGTGTCGCTTCACATTCGCCATGAATCCTCTGCTGAATCACTAAAAACATGCACATTGCCACTGTTTTCTTCGCCATTGTCACTTGAATTGTTTTGAAATGAATCACTATCATAATCAAAATCATTTTCACTCTCATTTTCACTTAGAGATTGCTCTAAAAGATCTAAAATCTCTTCCTCAGAAAGGACTGTACGTGAAGAACTAGCCATTTCGAGCACATGGACTTGAATGGAATAATTGCAATCTTTGACTTAACACAGCTGCTACTGTTCGACACTGAGTTAACACTAGTTCTCCTAGATGGCAGCACACTGCAGCAATAATGCCTAGTAGACTCAAAATACATCTGAGAGCTTTGAAAAGTCGTGTCGAATGAGGCTCGACATCGGAGCGGAAAACAAATTTCGCGATGTCGAGTGGTACTCGACATTGGAGTGGAAAGGGTTAATATATAGACTGAACAACATTGGGGATATGCTAAAACCCTGTCTCACTCCCTTCCCAACCACTGCTTCCCTTTCATGCCCCTTGACTCCTATAATTGCCACCTGGTTTATGTACAAACTGTAAATAGCCTTTTGTTCCCTGTATTTTACCCATGCCACCTTCAGAATTTTAAAGAGAATATTCCAGTCAACAACATCAAAAACTTTCTCTACAAACGCTAAAAACATAAGTTTGCCTTTCCTTAATCTATCTTCTAAGATATGTCATAGGGTCAGTATTGCCTCACATGTTCCAACATTTCTACAGAATCCAAACTGATCCTCCCCAAGATCGGCTTCTACCAGTTTTTCCATTCATCTGCAAAGAATTTGTGTTAGTATTCTGCAGCCATGACTTATTAAATTGATAGTTTGATAATGTTCACACCTGTCAACACCTGCTTTCTTTGGGACTGTAATTATTATATTCTTCTTGAAGTCTGAGGGTAATTCACCGTCTCATACATCTTACTCACCAGATGGAAGAGTTTTGTCAGGGCTAGCTCTCCCAAGGCTACATATCAGTAGTTTTAATGGAATGTTGTCTACTCCTGGGGCCTTGTTTGGACTCAGGTCTTTCAGTGCTTTGTCAAACTCATCACGAGATATCATATCTCCCAATTGATCTTCATCTATGTCCTCTTCCATTTCCATAGTATCACCCTCCAGTATGTCACCCTTGTATAGACTCTCAATATACTCCTTCCACCTTTCTGTTTTCTCTTCTTTGCTTCGAACTGGGTTTCCATCTGAGCTCTTGATATTCATACAAGTGGTACTCTTTTCTTCAAATGTCTCTTTAACTTTCCTGTAGGCAGTATCTATCTTAACCCTAGGATATACACCTCTACATTCTTACATTTGCCCTCTAGCCATCTCTGCTTAGCCATTTTGAACTTCTTGTCGATCTCATTTTTGAGATGTTTGTATTCCTTTTTGCCTGCTTTATTTACTGCATTTTTATATTTTCTGTTTTCATCAATGAAATTCAATATCTCTTCTGTTACCTAAGGATTTCTACTAGCCCTTGTCTTTTTACCTGCTTGATCTTCTGCTCCCTCCACTATTTCATCTCTCAAAGCTATCCATTTTTCTTCTACTGTATTTCTTTCCCCCATTCTTGTCACTCATTTACTACTGCTCTCCCTGAAACTCACTACAAGCTCTGATTCTTTCAGATTATCCAGGACCCATCTCCTTAAATTCCTGCATTTTTGCAGTTTCTTCAGTTTTAATCTACAGTTCATAACCAATAGATTGTAATCAGAGTCCACATCTGCCCCTGGAAATGTCTTACAATTTAAAACCTGGTTCCTAAATCTCTGTCTTATCATTATATAAACTACATGAAACTTTCCAGTGTCTCCAGGCCTCTTCTACATATACAACCTTCTTTTATGATTCTTAAACCGAGTGTTACCTATGATTAAGTTATGCTCTGAGCAAAATACTACCATGTGGCTTCCTCTTTCATTCCTTACCCCCATTCCATATTCGCCTACTACTTTCCCGTCTCTTCCTTTTCCTACTATTGAATTCCAATCCCCCATGACTATTAAATTTGTTTCCTCTATCTGAATGATTTCTTTTATCTCATCATACATTTCTTCAATCTCTTCATCATCTGTGGAGCTAGTTGGCATATAAACATGTACTACTGTAGTAGGTGTCGGCTTCATGTCTATCTTGGCTACAATAATGCTTTCACTATGGTGTTCATACTAATTTACCATGCTCATATTTTTTATTCATTATTAACCCTACTACTGCAATACCCCTATTTGATTTTGTATTTATAACCCTGTACTCACCTGACCAAAAGTCTTCTTCCTCCTGCCTCTGAACTTCACTAATTCCCACTATACGTAACTAACCTATCCATTTCCCTTTTTAAATTTTCTAAGCTACCTGCCCAATTAATGGATCTGACATTCCACGCTCTGATCCACAGAACATCAGTTTTGTTTCCCCTGATAACGATATCCTCCTGAGTAGTCCCCATCTGGAAATCCAAATGGTGGACTATTTTATCTCTGGAATATTTTCCCAAGAAGACGCCATCATCATTTAACTACACAGTAAAGCTGCATGCCCTCAGGAAAAATTATGGCTGTAGTTTCCTCTTGCTTTCAGTACCAGCACAGCAATGCTGATTTCGCTAATGTTACAAGGTCGGATCAGTCATTCATCCAGACTGTTGCCCCTGCAACTACTGAACAGGCTGCTGCATCTCTTCAGGAACTACGTGTTTGTCTGGCCTCTCAACAGATACCCCTCTGTTGTGATTGCACCTACGGTATGGCTATCTGTATCACTGAGGAGCGCAAGCCTCCCCACCAATGGCAAGGTCCACGGTTCATGGGGGATAACATCATCAAAATATCAATAACAGAATTTAATATGTAAATGATAAAATGTGGCTGACATAGAAGTTTTAACTCAATTGTAAAACTATTTTCAACTAAAAAACTGCTTTGAACCCCAGAGTTCCTTACTGGTAGAGGAATTGAGTATATAATTTCTGGGGCTAACAATCCAAGACAGATTTAATTAGAAGCTTTATGTAGATCTTGTTAAGAAAACCATCTAACAGAATAAATGCAATAGTTGTAAGAGCAAACAGTTTGGGAACACTGTTCATACTGGTCTCAAGTGTCCAGATAAATGTAGTAATTTATGAAACATGGTATTTTGGCAATGTGCCTTGCTATCATCTTCAGGTGATACTTGCAGAATGATTATTTGTGCTAAGACATGCCTCTTTTATACTCCATCACTGCCCAACCACATGCTGCATTGCATGTAGTGTTTGGGGTACACAATCACTAAATGCTGGGCACAAACTCTAGTACTTCAGTGCTTCTGCTGCTCATGGTGTGCACAGAAGTCACTCTTGATTGATGTTATGAGTTTTTCTGGATGAGCACAAGGTCCCACACCATGCTGAGAGTGAATCCATTGTCTCCTTGATCAGGCAGTCAAACACATGTATTCAAAAACTTCAGAAAACAGTTCCAAAGCAAGCTGTTAAAATATGAGTTGCTGACAGCCTGATAAACAGAGACAGTGGTTTCACTCTCAGCAAATTGGGGGACCTACCACTCAGCCAAACTGAAGTCACTGCATCAACCGATACCAACTTCCATGTCTTACAAGGGTGGCAGAAGCACTCAGGAACCAGAGTTTTTGCCTGGTATTCAGTGATCATGTCACCTGACAGCTCCACCTGACAAGGTGTGTGGCCAGACAGTGTGAGAAGGGGGAAACAGCAATAAGAGTATAATGCAGGCACAAAGTATCAGAGATGTTCGTTCTACAGTTATCATACAAATATGATGACCAGGAACACTGTCAAAATATCATGTTCTGTAAAATGACTGCACCTGGTTGAATGCCCGAAAACAACACAGACAGGTGTTTTGGCAGGAATGCTTAAAGTCACACATTTTAGAAACAGTTACAAAGAAGATTATGAATAAGGCTTCACTTTTTCTTAAACATAAACATGTATTAAGGAACTAAAATATGAGGTATGATAAACCAGATTGGATGAAAGAGTTGTGCATGTATCTGCAGATATAACGCTAAGGACCCTTTCCAACTTTTGGTCTCAAAACATTGCGGCGAAATGTAAACTCTAATCTTTATCAACACAATACAGGAACCAAAGATAAATATCATATTAACTGTCATAGGATAGCAGGGGAAGAGTCTACTGCATTCAGGCATTAGAGCAGAAATTTCAATAATCATTGGTGTTAATTATAATCTTCTCAGTTAAAAGCAAAGCTATATCTGTAGCAACAGCTCATTAATAACTCTTAATGATTATTATGGTTACATGCACAAACAACTGTAATGGTGTGACTCTTCAAGCTTTCCCAGCAGATATGTTATAAATAGTCCTCCAGCAGCAAACCCATGAAGACTATTTACAACTGTAATGGTCAGTCAAATAACCATGGTAATGGATATTAAGTAAAATACTTATTAATACACCTTAATATGAGAATAATAGAAACTGAATAGGCATAGAATAAACAAAGAATTTATTATGTAAACTGGTAAACAGGTTAATGTGTTTTCAGAAACTGACTTTATAATTAGGCTCAAAGGTGTCTCATTTTCTGCCAATGCGTGTATATAAAAGCATTTGATGTAGAATATATCATAACTAATTACTCCTATTATTATTTCATTCAAATAATCTATAGAATAATTGTGTTTCTTCTTTCATTCAGTTTAATATTTTCTTTTTCTGAGTGAGCTACCTTTTTTTTCCCTATGACCAGATACTTACCCCATCCTCTTTGAGCACACTATTCGTTACTATTTCCATTTATGCCCTTCTGTCAGCCAGTCAATTTGGATCTTCCTGCTTTCCATGTATTTCAGGATTTTCTTAGATTTTCTATTTAATGTAGTTTTCTTGACATACCCCTGGATGCTCAGCCATCCCTTCTTAAAGGATTCTGTGAGCTATCTTGTGATCTCAAACAGTTTCTTATCTGGTCATAATTTATATTCTTGTCCATTATTTTTAGGTCCTACAATGTGTCTCAGAATTTTTCCTTCCTTTATTTGCAAAAGCAGACATTTTCTGTGTAATAATATTGTGGTGGCACAACTGATCAAATTTTAAAAACAATCACTGAAGAACTGAAGTGTGGACTATCTTTGCTTTTCTTGTTTTCCTCTCTCTGTCTTCCCATTTTCTAATGTCTGGTATCCAATTCATCTTTATTTTGTCTCATGTTTCATGTATCAACCAGTGACTTGTAATAAAGTGTGTCATCTCAATATTAACAAATACTTATAACACATATTGTGGATCAATGTGTGTCACCTCTGGTGTGAAGTGCTTTGTCTTTGGACCCAATGATCTTTGACTTTACTTTTGTCCTTGTCTCTCTGTGTGCTATGTTCGTACAGCCATATTGAATTCGCCTTGTTCAGTATTTAAATAAATGTTCATTCGACTACAAAAGTGTGTTATTACCGATCTATGACTCGTAATATCCAAAAATGATTTCCACAAGTGGTGAGCCTGTAAAAAGCCATGGATCATGAGAAGCATGTTAAGTGTGAAGGAAGCTACAATGTTGTAATCAGAACAATTATTGTGCAATTCTGAGGAGGTGACTACTACCCCTGTTTCCCAAGTGTTTCCAGTTGATGGTCATGTGCCAAAAAATTCATGTAATATGCAGCCTGCAGATAATTTATCATAATGCTGCCTTGCATCTTTTGTACCATGAAGCACAACAGTTGTTCCACTATATATGACACAGAGCCAGAACCGTAGTTTAAATTCTGACACTTTCATTTGCTGCCTAAGGTGTGCAGGCATACACACTTCAAAGACCATGTGCTTTGCCATGTTTGAAAATCAAGAGAGCTCCACATTCAACAATTGTTAAGTCAGGTTATTGGTGACAGATAACCAGTACAGTTTCGGCATCAATTGTGAAAGTTCTTTGCAGAAACTAACACTTTGGATGCAACAGCATAATGCATGTGGTTTAATCATTTACCATTAACAGTTCAGAGTGCTATGTGTTCCATTAACTGTGATGATTTGGCTTCACAACTAAAAGCTATAGACAATGTTTACAATATTTTAGAAAATGGCAATTTGGGTGTAGCTTCTGTAACCTGTAATGGGTTGCTATGTCAGTTCCACCACCACCAGACACTATTAGGGACCTCCAGCATCCAGTAACAGACCAGATTTGAAGGCTGCAGCAAGAGATGTGCACTTTCCAGTGGCAGCTCAATGAGACAATAACCAAAACACTGACTCACACCTGCTCAGAAGACAAGAGCTGCCACAGTACATGCCATAGTGGTTACAATCAATCTCCATGATTGTGTCAGTGCCACATGCATTTCCACTCTCAGGCAAGGACGTAATTTTCTTCTTGCATTTACGTAAGACAGCAGTGACTGTATTTAAGCCGCTGCACCAAGAAGAAGCACCTACTCATCAACAACTTCAAAACTGGTGGTTCTTCGCAAATTTCCAATGCTTTCACCAACAAACATGACCATCAAACGGCCACCACCAAATCTGCCACTGCATTCCACTTCTTCACCCAGCACCGGCAATGTAAACTTTCCTGAAACTGTGTGGTGACATAACACTCCAAGAAATTTTGGTAAAACACTTCACTTGTCTGTTCAGGACATACGTGTTTTGTGAACAAAGCTAATTGATTCTGGATCAGGCGTCACTGTACCGCCAGGAAAACAAGACACTTAGTCTTCAGCTAACTCTTGACTTCAAGCCGTGACTAACCTCACAATCTCTACACTTGGTAAAAGCACAATAATGGTGAATATAGGTTTCAAGAAACCATTACAGTGCATGTTTCTAGTAGCTGATTTCACTGAACTCATTGTTGATGCAGATTTCTGGCACCATTTTATCACTGACATTTCTTTACACTGTGCGCATTCCTCCTTGGATTGTGAGATAGCACAGGTCTGTGACATAAAAATTGTTTCAAATTTATTAAGGGACTTTTATAGTGTTTTCAACGCTGATTTTAGGAAAAATAGTGAAAAAATTCCATCACATACAGTTATATCGCAAACTGCATGTCTAGTTTTGGCTTTTTTCAATATTTCAGCACTCTAGTAAGTTTGAATTTTGTTTTTAGGATCTCCATAAACTGTTGTTTAACTGCTTTTATACTAGATATACGTAAAATAAAGAGTAACTAGGAGAAACCAGTGGTATTTTCATGTCAGCACCTGTCTGTCGCACTGCCCCTTCCCCCGCCGTCACCAAGCAGTGAGCTTCTGCTATTGTCCTTCAGTTCACAGTACTCTGTGCTTCACATCTTGTTGTTACTAGCGCTTTAAAGTAGTGACTGTTTTCTTGTGTTGTGAAGTTGTTTCATGGACAATGGCTACCACAGCATTTATAAACTCACCAGATTGCTTCTGCTGCATTTGTGGTAACTATACCGTTAAAAAGCAACAAAGAAACATTTCCAATTTTGTTGAAAAAGTATATTTTGCCTATTTTGGTACAAAGTTAGGCAATCAAGATAAGCCTTGGGCCCCACACAAAGTTTGTTCAGTGTGTGTTGAAGAACTGAGGCAATGGTTTCAATCTAAAAAACAGTCCTTACGTTGGAGGGAGTCCAAAAATCATAGTGATGACTGCTATTTTTGTTCTTGCAATGTACGAGGTTTCAATTTGAAAAACAAAATGGATATTTCTTACCTTAATATTCAATCAGCTATTCGCCCTGTTCCTCATGGACCTGAAGTACCATTACTCTCTCCTCCAGATTCTTTGGATGATATAGATGATCACGACCCACTGGCTCAGCAAAGTGATAGTGAAGAAGACAGAGATTGCTACAACCCTGACACAACCGATCCCATTCCATTATCACAATCTGAACTGAACAATTTAGTTAGAGACCTAGGCCTTTCTGAAGAATCAACAGAGGTTTTAGGATCTAGATTGAAAGTTAAACAAATGTTGATTCCGGGTACATCCTTTTCTTGATATCGATCATGGGGAAAAGGAGTTCGTATCTTTCTTCTCTCAAGAAGGTGACCTGCTGTTTGGCAGTGATGTTCCTGAACTTATGGCACATTTCAAAATAGAATATGCTCTTGATGAGTGGACACTTTTTATTGATTCTTCAAAAAGACACCTTAAAGTAGTACTTCTACACAGTGGCAATAAGTATGCTTCTATACCAGTTGGACACTCGGTTCGCTTAAAAGAATATTAAAAAAACCTTGAACTGATCTTAAGCAAACTCTGCTATTCAGACCATAAATGGACACTATGTGATGATTTAAAAGTGATTTCAACGCTGCTTGGTCAACAAAGTGGCTACACAAAGTTCCCTTGTTTTATCTTTGAATGGGACAGTAGAGACAGAAAGCAACACTACATGAAAAAAGCTTGGCCCTTGAAAAAAAACTTACTGGCAGGGGTTAAAAATGTTGAGAGGAAAAGCCTTGTGGATGCCAAAAAGATTTTACTTCCACCACTTCACATTAAGTTGGGGCTGATGAAACAATTTTTTAAGGCATTGTCAAAGGAAGGGGAGTGTTTCAGATATCTTTGTGGACAGTTTCCTGGCTTACCAAGGCAAAGCTAAAGGAATGAATCTTTGTCAGATCAGACACTAGAAAACTAATGACATGTCCCAACTTTGTTGACAAAATGGAAACAAAAGAAAAGGCAGCATGAACATCTTTTAAATTAGTTGTTACCAGTTTCCTAGGAAACAAGAGAGATCCAAACTACAAGACAATCGTCACAGACAAGCTAGACAACTTTAAGAAGCAGGGCTACAACATGATGATTAAAGTTCATTTTCTCCACTCACATCTTGACTACTTTCCTGTAAACCTTGGTGATGTAAGTGAAGCGCAGGGCAAAAGATTTCACCAAGACATCAAAGAAATGGAAAGAAGATATCAAGGAAGATGGAACATCAACACGATAGCAGAGTACTGCTGGATGATAAAAAGAGATCATCCTCAACGAGTCCATAGCTGGAAAAGCAATAAAAGAAGCTTCGACAGAAAGTGAAAGCATTATTATAAGGACTTAGGAGCTTAAAGAGAAATGGAAGTGTACTGAAAATGTAGTTTAGAACATGATTTATAAATAAAATAAAATTTTATAACGTTGGAAAAAATGTGATAAATTGCTTAAATTTTGTCATTATACCCAAAAAATACTCCCTTTTTGTGAGTAAACTTGACATGACAGAAAAAAATGGATTGCATTTTTGAAATCAGCACTGAAAAGTACATAAAAGCCAGTTACAAAATTTCAAACAACTTTCAAAAAATATTTTTTTGCAGACCTGTGTAGTTAACAAGTGTCTGGGTAAAGCAAACAGCTGTGACACCCCACAGTACACCTCACCTCATGACATGCCACAAGACAGTGAGGTCCACACATGACACATTAAAATGCAGTATGTCTTCTCTACAGAAAGGAAAAACCAAACATTTCTACTAAAAATAGGAAGTTATGTTCCAAGCACAGTGCTTATTATAAAGAATAGGAAACCATCCAAGGTAAACTCCAAAGACAATGTAAGCATTGCCATCCACCACAACTTGCTTCTACACGAGTATGTCAGTCCACAACTGCTTATGAACATTATGGGACTATTTTGGTGGTTGCAGACAAGTCGATGTGTCATGTTAAGACTGCTTCAACACCTCATGTGACTCATCACACTCACAAACGAGCACCATCACAAACTCCATCCTCAGCCAATTCTGGTTTCTTGAACAAGGCCTACATCAAACAACACCAGTACTTCTATACCAATATCATAAAAGCACAGCTTAAATCGTCTTCATCACCAGAGCAGTCACTGCACTGTACTGGGGCCAATTCATCTACACACCCTGAGCTGTGCACACTTACAACAGTGTCCTTAGACTGTATCATATCTGACTGTTTCGAGAGGACAGTGTTTTGGACCAGGTCTCCAACAGTTGTTCAATGCCTATGCCTCATGATGTGATGAAGGCAAAGACTGTGTCAGCACTGTCAGTTGATCAGTATCCATTGCAACCTGACATTCAACTGGCACCTCCTGTGGAGGCTACAATGTGTACTAGCAGTGGCAGATTTGTAAGCCACAAGCTGTTGTTTTGGCAATCCCACTAATAGAATGTAAAACACAACCACTGTAGAACCAAAGTTAGAATATGTACATTTTTACTCTCTCTGTCTTCCTGCTGTAGAGTCTTCATCTTTATTGTGTCTCATGTTTCATGTATCAGCCAGCGCAATAGAGTGTGTGATCTCAGTATTAACTAGTACTTAGTATATTTATTGTCGATCGATGTTTCCCATAGAATTTATCCAGGTGCGTACATACTTTCTCATTTTATTAATACTGATTAAGAATTCTTATGACCCAAGCAAATATCTAGAAAAAGAACTGATTTGTTCCAAGAACACAGGGAAAACTGTAATGTTTTCCTCCTGCTTTTTTCAAGGTTTCAGTGAGCCTACCACAGGCATTTCTGTGCATTTATCTTTTCAACATGGTCTGAAGTTTATAACCTATTCTTGAAGACAAATATATAACATAAGTCACAATGAACCTTAAAGATTGGTTACAGACATTATTATAAAGAGAATTCTCTAGAATATTTCTTGAAAAATGTTTTATTACATTCCCAAATACAATTCTGCACAATATTTTGAAGCAAGTTATCCAACTAGGACAATTTGTCAGTTCTTTTGATCCTACATTGTTAGCAATATCTAAAGCCCAGTTATATACATTGGTGTCACAGATATTAAATGATGACTGTCTGGCTTCAGAAAAAAAGTAAGTCAAACTGTTATTGCAAGAACAAATACCAAGTGAGGTGCCACAGTGGCTAGCACACTGGACTCACATTCATGAGGACGACGGTTCAATCCTGCATCCTGCCATCCTGATTTAGGTTTTTCGTGATTTCCCTAAATTGCTCCAGGCAAATGCCAGGATGGTTCCTTCTATAGGGCACAGCTGACTTCCTTCCCTGTCCTTTCCTAATCCAATGAGACTGATGACCTCACTGTCTGGTCTCCTGCCCCCAAAAAACCCAACCCATCCCAAGAACAAACATGATATATAAAACATAATACTTTACAGAGTAACACATAAGATACTTGTTGTGTGTAGCACTGGATGCACTGACTGGACAACAGTAACACAGTGTAAAGTGTAGGTGAGCACTCATTTACGATTGCTTACATAATGCTGTTTCTTCGGCAGCTCACCAGAGCGCACCAAGGGGCTGACGCAGGTGCCTCTATTAGTGGGCCTATGAACTGTATGGCCACACACTCTCTGAGATTGTGCATGTCATGAGTGAAGGTATATCACTCCTTCCTTCTAGGTGGTGGGAAAACCACGTACATACATACACAAAAAAAACAATGGCACAGAAAAACACATGGTAAAGAAAAAATAGCTCTGGTACCATGGGAAAAGACACTGATCCCACAAGGGACTGAGATTATGAGTTATGCAAAACACCAAATAAGTTGCTGACATCCATTTTATCTCATGACAATGGCAGTTGGGGTGGAAGTGATGAGAGGGTGGGTTGACATGCTGTCACCCTTAATTGTGAGAGGCCACAGGGGAAGACCAGGGATGTCATTTTTGTAGCGATGTCCTCCTCAAGGGCAGAAGTCAGCACCAGGGGCATCAGCAGGGGCATCAGAAGCGACAGATTCACTAGATCCAACAATGGAGGTGGAGGTGATGGCAATGGCGGCAGTGGTGTCAGGAGTGGGGGCACAGGCAGGAACCCCAGACACCAATCTGCCAGGCAGCAACCCCCTCTGCAGCATGAAAAGGGCTGCCTGTTAATGAACACAGCAATTGCAAGCAGTGGTCAGCCACAAAATGTCCCCACCTATGCCCAGCCAATACACATGCCAGTGGGCCAAAACTTTGGTGAGAGAGGTCCCCCAAGATAAGTGCTCCATAGCTAACAAAAGAACCCCACCAAACAACAGAAGGGCAGTGCTGGATGGAGAAGTAGATATGCAAGGGATCTGAGGCACAGCACGAGAAGTTTTCTGGTTAACTGTATTGCACGAAAGAGAGGACCTCACTCAGTACAGGAACTGCAGTCACAGATCATGCTTTCATGGTACTAGTGATGGGAAAACCGTCAACTGATTTTTGGTTCTCAATGCCTTAATAGAAACAGAGCATCCTGTCCTGATCAAATACCAGGTATAGACTGATTGTAAGGCAACATAAGGCATCACAGCATTGGTGTGTTGCTTCGTGAGCCGGTTATGGATCTGACAATGATAATGGGAGTGGAAGAGAGACCACCACTGCAAATGAGGTGCTACCTTGTCCAGCACAGAAGACAAAGGATTAAAAAGAGCAATCAACAGTTTGTGATCAATGATCAAATGTTGCTTAGATTCATACAATGGAAAATCATGGATCGAACGTAACAATATTATGAAAAGGAAAGTTGCCACTCACCATATAATGGAGAATCTGAGTCACAGATAGGCACAACAAAAAGACTGTCACAAATAAGCTTTTGACCAGTAAGGCTGTTGTCAAAACTAGTCAGCACACACACAACCTCACTCACACACAGACACACACACACACACGACTGCAGTCTCTGGCAACTGAAGTCACACTGCGAACAGCAGCACCAGCGCATGGTGGCATGATGGGAGTGGCAACTGTGTGGGGGAGTAAGGAGGTGGCTGGGGTGGCGAGGGGGAGGGGTAGGGGGTAGTAATAGGGGACAGTGAAATGCTGCTGGGGAACTCACAAGGATGAGGTGGAGAGAGGGTAGGGTAGCTATGTGCAATCTGGAGGTTAGACAGATGGCACGAGAGGGGTAGTGGAAAAGGAGAGAAGTAAAAAAAAACGACTGGGTGCAATGGTAGAATGAGGGCTGTGTAGTCCTGAGATGGGAACAGGGAAGGGGCTGAATGGGTGAGGACAATGACTAATGAATGTTGAGGCCAGGAGAGTTATGGGAATATAGGATATATTGCAGAAAAAGTTCTCACCTGCAAAACTCAGATATGCTTATGCTGGTGCGGAGGGACCATATGGCACAGGCTGTGATGCAGTCATTGAAATGAAGGATGTCGTGTTGCACAGTGTACTCAGCAACAGAGTGGTCCACTGGCTTCTAGGCCACAGTTTTTGGTGGCCATTTATGCGGACAGACAGCTTGTTGGTTGTCATGCTCACATAGAATGCAGCACAGTGGTTGCAGCTCAGCTTGTAGATCACATGACTGGTTTCACAGGTAGCACTGCCTTTGATGAGATAGGTGATGTTTGTGACCAGACTGGAGTAGGTGGTGGTGGGAGGATGTATGGGACAGATCTTGCATCTAGGTCTATTACAAGGATATGAGCTATGGGTTAAGGGTTTGTGTAGGGATGGATGAGTATATTGTGTAGGTTTGGTGGACAGTGGAATACCACATGGGAGGGTTGGGAAGGATATGGGCAGGACATTTCTTATTTCAGCACAAAACAAGAGGTAGCTGAAAAACCTGGCGGAGAATGTAATTCAGTTGCACCCATTCTCGGTGGTACAGAGTTATGAGGGAATGCTCCTTTGTGGCCAGATGGTGAGACTTTGGGAGGTGGTGGAAGACTGGAAAGATAAGACACAGGAGATTTGTTTTTGTATAAGGTTGGGAGGATAATTACGGTTTTTGAAGGCTCTCCACCCCTCCCACTGTGGTATTCCGCCATCCACCGAACCTACACAATATATTCATCCATCCCTACACAACCCCTGCTCCCAACACCTTACCTCATGGCTCCTATTCCTGTAATAAACCTAGATGCAAGACCTGTCCCACACATCCTCCCACCACCACCTACTCCAGTCAAGTCACAAACATCACCTATCTCATCAAAGGCAGCGCTATCTGTGAAACCAGTCATGTGATCTACAAGCTGAGCTGCAACCATTGTGTTGTATTCTATGTGAGCATGACAACCAACAAGCTGTCTGTCTGCATAAAGCTTATTTGTGACAGTCTTTTTGTTGTGCCTATCTGCGACTCAGAGTCTCCGCTATATGGTGAGTGGCTACTTTCCTTTTCATAATATTGTTAGAGCCATACAAGAAGAGGTGAAATTTTTTGAAGGAAAACACAATCACTAAAGGCTCCATTTCAATCTGAGAATACCACTGCTGAGTGGAAGTTAAAGTCTTAGAAGCATAAGTAGTGGGTTATTCAGACACATCCATGTATCTGTGTGCCAAAATCACACCTATACTGAGCTGCGAGGCATCTGTAGCCAACACAAGGTGCTGATCTGGCTGAAAAGTGGCCAGGCACAGGGCAGATTGAAGCTTAGATTTAGGCAAAGAGACATTCGGTCACAAGCTGGAGACCATAAAATAGGCATATTTTTACATAAAAGCATGTGCAGTGGCTGAACAGCAGTGGGTGCATCTGAGAAAAAGTTATGGTAATACACAACTTTACCTAGGAATGCCTGCAGTTCCTTAACGGAGTCAGCCATGGGAAAGCTGAAATTTGCATCAACACAGTGATGCAACTCCCCTATGTGAGAAACCTCAAAACCTAGGTACTCAATCAATGGCTAAAATAACTGAGATTGTACTTGAGACCCGCAGAACTGCAAAACAGGAAATGATGATTGGAGATTGCTAAGGTGGTCCTCTTGTGGAAGAAACCAAAACAACAATATCATTGAGCTAATTGATGCAGCCAGGTACAGAGGCTGTTAGCTGTTCTAAAAGTGCTGAAAAATTGTGGGCACACTAGTGATGCCAAAAGGCAAGTGTTGATATTGGTACAGGCAGAAAGGTGCATTGACAATGAGAAGGCACATAGTGGTTTCATCGAGGGAGCTGGAGGTACACTTCCAACAAATCAGTCTTGGAAAAGTAGTGACCACCTGCAATTTTGTGAGCTGTTTGTCAGGCGGGGCAGAGGGTACATATTATAATGAATCCTTCTCCTCTAACATTTTCTTTTTTTTATATAGAGATAACTGATACCATGTATACTATCGATTCTTGCAAAGGTTAAAATTATCTCAGCTGTTTCACTAAAAGAATTCATATGATTTTGTATGCAATGTATTATATTTCAGGCTGAAATGTATAAAAAAGAAATTAATGTGGTACAATTGATATGTACTAACAGTTAAAATTACACCTCTTTTAAGAATAATTGAAATTACAAATTTCTGGCATACTTAAAACTCATATTATTAATTGCACAATCAAACACTAATTATTAAATTTGTTTATAAAATAATGATGTAACCTGCTAAAGATTCTTCTCCTGTCGAGAAAGTTTGTCAACTCTTTGGCTTTGTAAACTCTTTAGAAATTGTGAGTAGCGCAGAATGTAAGTAGTAGTGTGCAGACCTCAGACAGAAGTAGATGTTTTTATAAGTGTGTCACCAACAATGTAATTATTGGTTTTTTGAATGTGGAAATAACAAAGTCAGTGTGATTTAGAAGAATGGGATATAAATAAAAAGATATTCATAGCAACAAGAAACTCTTCATCAGTTATTTTGTCTTCAAGAACTCGCAACATTAAATCAAAATTTTTCAGCAGCAAGAATGTACTCCTAGACGCAACAAGATTTTGAGCCAGAAACAACAACAACAAGATAAGTAAAAAAGTTCTTTTTTGTAATCTTACTCCTCTAGAAGTTTTCAAAATTGTGCAAAGGAATGAGAACTTTAATAGTGATGTGTGGGAGGGTAAGATTACAGTATCTATCATGGACTGTATATTAATCATGACACTGAAGCTGCCACAGAGACAAAGATCCCTTGGCTTCTTAACGATGACGAGTGGTAGACCGTTCACTGAAAGAAATAGGCCAAATGAAATTGAGCAATGTCAAACAGTCCTAATTTGGCCTTGACAGAATCGTGCTATGTGACAGGCACCTGTCATGCCCCCCCCCCCCCCCCCCCCCCAAAAAAAAAAAACGAGGGCAGACATACTCTTTCTTGGTAATGTGGGCCTGAAAACTGGTAGCTCAACCTAGCCCAGGGGAAAACAGAGACAAAAACTCAGAGCAGACAGACTCTAGTTGCTCATATGGAACTGATTCTGACACTAAAGTAACTAATTGGCAATGGAGAACTGAAAGTGTTAAATGCATCTAGCCTGAACAAGTCTGCAGTATGGGAATGATCCACAACGAGGAAGGTGATAGGGTGAGCAACAGATTTGTAACATACAGGAGCAGGGAACAGACCTAGGATCAGAATTCTGCTGTTTATTGTAGCTAACCAACTTCTATGAAACCTGTGTGAGGGGAGGAGAGCCCAAGTCGATGTAAATTTGTGCTTTTAGTAAAGTCATTGCAGCTCCTGTGCCCACTTGCATCTTAGCAGTTTATTAAACACACACAAGTCAATAAATAATTTGTTCTGGGAAACAGTCATTGTAGAGATACAATTTATGTCCATTAGTACTGCTGTGTCCTCCACATTTGAAGAGGTGTTACACATCGATGCAATGTGGCCTTTCTTTCAACACTCACTGCAAACTGCTCATTGCTTAGGGCACACAGCACACTTGTGTTGGACAAAGCAGTACAAACAAAATAAATGGGGACACGCGGCGCTGCTGTGACACCTCCTGTTGCCACTGTAGCCATAACCAACACTTCCCCACACAATGCTGAGTTGAAGGTTGTACTGCTGCAATGGCTTCTCCATCATCCTGAAAACTTGCAGCATGCCTAACAGGGGCTGACAACAACTTCTGACACCTCATCCCATGCAGCAATCTGATCGCCTGTGGCCAATGATGATCCAAAGGACTGTGCTATTTTGGGCACATCTGTAAGCGTCAGATTCCATATTGTGCTTTTTCATGGACTTCCCTATACAGGACCAAGATGAACAATAACATCACCCACATGTGATCAGTGTAGGATTCATGATGGGTGCTAGTGACAATTTACAATGACAGATCAACTGTGTAATACTGCAGCCCAGCCTTTATATTATCGGTTTGGGCATTTCTGACAATGGTTAAATTCTATGTGGATCACAATGACATAAGTTCTGTCACAACAATAGACTGAGAGAAGCTTGTACATTTCACCAAATGATAAGCTGGCCAGTTCTTGCAAAGATGCAATTTGTCACAACAGTTGATATATGTCGGTGAAGCCAGGAAAGAAAGAAAGCCTTACACAGGTTTGCGTCGCCCACATGAAAAACCTGGAAATTTTGGCATGCTCATGTCTTGTACAAGTCCTAATCATCAGCCAATTCATCATATAATGGAAAGGGTGACAGTCGCACTGATTGGAGAGCAACCTGTCGTGAACTATTCATCAGCCAATTCATCATATAATGGAAAGGGTGACAGTTGCACTGATTGGAGAGCAACCTGTCATGAACATGCAGATGCCACTTGATTGACAGCAGTGGCGAGAACCTGTTGTTCTTCTGTGAAAGCTTGCTGCTGGCAATGATATGTTGGAGTATTTCTTCCATCGAGATGTTTGCTGAGTGACTTAGCACTGACACTAACATGCAGAGAAAACATAACCATCACTCGTCACCAAGTTTGTTATAGCAAGAACTAACATGATGTATGGAACCTAGTACTTCATACAGCACTACATAAGATACAGGTTGTGCGCAGCACAGAACAACGTTGAACTGGACAACAGTAATATAGTGTAAAGAACAGGAATGTCGTGAGTGAAGGTACAGTACAAACTTATAATGTCACTATTAGTTGCTATTGACTTTTAAGTTTCTCTGTAACCATGTTTTTCAACCTAGATATTTCACTTTAGAACAAACAAACAAAGAAAAAATTCTTTTCAAAAGAACTGATATGTAGGCATTTCTTACCACCTTCACTCATCAAATACATCAACCCATTACCTTTGTGTGACAAGGAAACTTCAGTTTCCAACTATTCTTTCAGTGACAGTTTTTAGTCAAATGTGGCTTTATCATTCATAGATTCTTTACCGGAACAACTGTCTTCAATTGTTTTTGCATTGGTGGATTTGTGTCTGTAATAGCAAATGTTCAGTTATTACTAACCATATTTCTGCCCTATTTAAAACTTTAACTAAAAGTTTAACCATCTTTTCACCATCAAATGCCAAGTAGCAAAATATTCACAATGTTCCTCATGACCTGTGTGCAGAGCCGTACTGAGGTGATTCTGTGTCCTTGGCAGTAATGCAAAATCTGTGACCCCCCCCCCCCCCCCCGAAAAAAAACTACGTTTCTGCATTTTTTTCCAGACAGGTTTAGCTACTTTTATAACTGAAAAATATCAAATAATTGAACTGTATTTATATAAATTACTGCACACAACAAATGAAATGTAACATTGTAGTAGGTGATTTACAAGTAATGTAAAATTTCTGAAAAATTAAAGTAAAATTGCATTATATTGTTTGTGAAGCTACTGTACATTGATTTTATTATGATGTGTACTCAAGACTCAATAAAAGAGTCCTACTAGACATTGTCATGGCAGAACATTGTGGAGATAAAAATATACGAAAAAACTGTCAGCAATTTCACAGTAAATACATTTGTCAACAAAAATGGGCCAAATTCATTTCATACTGTCAACAAAAGAATTTGAAAATCATGTTGAACTTCCTGAATAAATTATTTTTGAAACTGAAAGACCAGGAGATAACCAATACAATTGCTTGATGAGCATGAAATCCATCATTTTGCATTCGCATACCATTCTCAGAAAGAAGTTAACCACGTACAAAACTGCATAGATGCAGAGATCGATTTGGATCCCTGTCTTGTCTGCATCAAAGTTAAATTTACCCAAAAAGAGCACACAGAAATAGTACACAACTTCAAAAAATTGAAACAAAAAGGATCCAAAAGAGCTAATATAAAAGAGGAATCAGAGGTAGAAAAAACAGTCACACAAGAAAAGTTCCAAACCAAGATTATACAGAAAGGCAAAAAAAAGCTATCCCACAGATGAAGAAAACGAAACAAAATTGGTGGGACTAAGCAAGTGAAGCCACTTTGGATGAACAAAAAAAAACCACCCTGAAATACAATAGTAAAAACTCAACCAAGAACGAGCAACACTTTTTCAGAACAAAGAAAAGGAAGCAACATTCACAGCAGGCAAAGAGGAGCCACATGAGAGAACAATATTAACCTTCCGTTGGGCGCGGCTGTTCAAATTGATACACCTCGAAGTTTACTGTAAATTATTTGTCAACGAGTGGCAGCATCAACGCCTACTTGCTAGTAGCTAGCCTTTTCCGAATGCTTGTCATTGTTGTGCGCTTCAGTGTCGATACGACTGCTCTGTTGTCGATATATGTGCTGATTGATCAGTTTGATACACTGCGCCCATTCATGTTGCATTTCAACAATTCATTTCTTTGGTTATCAACATAACTTAGTAAGTAGTACAATGTTAATATACAATGTGTAATGCACTTATTTTCTTTTTGGACCGTTTGATCGTCAGTTAAGAATGTTTGAGTATTAGGTATCAAATTGCTACACTGTGCCTGACTGCATTATTTTATAGGAATTTTATCATTTTAGGTGTGAGACACTTGACCATGGCAGGCTACAGTAAGATGTACAACCTCCCTGACCCAAATCATGTTGCAGAAATACAATAAATTTTGTTTGAAGACGATAATGATGAAGTTCAAGAGGATTTTGTAGATGAAATAGAGACAGATTGCGATGGTGCAGTTGAAGTTCGGCAGGAAGATTCAGAAACAGAGGAAAACGACAGTGAAAACGATGAGGAAGTACTTGAAGAAAGCCAGCATTATTATACTGGAAGGGACAAAGAGACAAAATGGAATAAAGTTCCACCATCGCAGAGAGTACATTTCAGGACCCACAATATTATTCGAAAGTTTTCCTATAGGTGCGGTGAAAGCATTGAGAACGCCTTTGGAATATTGGAATTGTCTCATAGATGACGACATTTTGTCGATTATAGTTCTGTATACCAATCAGTATACTGAGAGCATCAAAGCTTCTTTTCAGTTCACTTTTTGGCTTCAAGACAGGCTGTACTCTAGTTTCCTACATTCCTAAAAAGGGGAAGTGTGTTATCTTGGCATCAAGTTTGCATGAAGATAATTCAGTAGATGCTGATACTGGAGATAAACAGAAGCCATCCATTGTAACAATACCACCAAAAGTGGAGTCGACACTACAGATAAGTTGACCACTTCATAAAATGTAACAAGAAATTTGTGCCGTTGGCCCATGGTCATATTTTTTGCAATGATCAATATGAGTGGAATCAATTCACAAGTAAGTTACTATGGCATCAACAAGAATTTTATCCAAAGAAAAGGATTCCTGAAGCAACTCACATGCGTTAGTTCTACCTCACTTGGTTCGTAGATGCTTGGATACCTCAGGAATTCACAGAGATCTTCAACTGCGGCTACAACAATATAGGCCACCAACGTGTGAAGAAGAAGCAAAATACACAAGTCGAAACGAAGAACAAGGGACTGGGATCAAGAGGAAAAGGTGTAATACCTGGACAGAAAAAAAAAGACTGACAAAATATTGTTGCAAAATATGTCAGAAGCCTATCTGTTTGATACACATTGAACCTTTTTGCTCTGAATGCGGAAAAATTCTGCATTTATTGCCACAGTCAAAAAGTGACGATGAAACAAATGAATGAGTTGTAATATCATTGTTGTTCTGCTCCAGTGTCATAATAGCCCTTCTGTAAAGATAATTGTCATTTGTAATGTGTTTTACTAGTGAAATATAATAAAGAAGCAAATGAAAAAGCGACATTTTTATCATTTGTCACTAAAGCCCAACATTGACGATAAGAAACCTGAATAATGAATATTTCTACTGCAGTTGTGCTCGTATGTCATCTTTGTCTTTCTGTAAATATATTTGGCACTTATAATATGTTTTGTGAACAAAATTTAATAAATGATCATATGAATAAATGGTGTGATCAATTTGATACACTGCGCCCGATCTTGCTGCGACAAACACCGCACCCGACAGAAGGTTAAATTACTGAAAATAACTTTTGGGAACAGAATATACATGATTTTTACAGGATTTTCTGTGGGAGGATCCATGGATACACGCTAGCAGTAATTTATCATAGATCGCTTGAGCAATGGAAGATAACTAAGTACTGGAAAAAAGTGCAGGTCATTCCCATTTTTAAGAAAGGCTGTAAGATAGGTCCACACAATTCTAGACCTATATCATTGACACTAAAGTTTTATGCTCAAGAATTATGGCATTATTGGAAAATGAACAGCTTCTCTATAAAAATCAACACGGATTCCGCAAACAGAGATCCTGCAAAACTCAACTTGCTCTGTTCCTCCATGAGATCCACAGCACAGTGGACAATAGCGCTCAGGTTGATGCCAAGTTCCTTGATTTCAGTAAGGCATTTGACACAGTCCTACGTTGCCATTTAATGAAAAAAAAAATGAGCTTATGGAGTATTGGAGCAGACCTGGAATTGGATTCAAGACTTTCTTGCAGATAGAACTCAACACATTGCTATTGACAGAACTAAATCAACAGATGTAAAGATAACATCTGGAGTACCACAGGGAAGTATGATAGGACCAGTGCTGTTCACAATAAATATAAATGATCTAATAGAAAGCGTCGGATGCTCTTTAAGCCTATTCGCAGATGATGCAGTTGTTATTCAAAAGTAGCAATGCCAGAAGATAGAAAGAATTTGCAGAACAACCTGCAGAGAACTGATGAATGGTGCAGACTCTGGCAGTTGACCCTGAACATAAATAAATGTAACATATTACACATACATGTTGTTGTTGTGGTCTTCAGTCCTGCAACTGGTTTGATGCAGCTCTCCATGCTACTCTATCCTGTGCAAGCTTTTTCATCTCCCAGTTCCTACTGCAACCTACATCCTTCTGAATCTGCTTAGTGTATTCATCTCTTGGTCTCCCTCTACGATTTTTACCCTCCACGCTGCCCTCAAATACTAAATTGGTGATCCCTTGATGCCTCAGAACATGTCTTACCAACCTATCCCTTCTTCTGGTCAAGTTGTGCCACAAACTTCTCTTCTCCCCAATCCTATTCAATACTTCCTCATTAGTTATGTGATCTACCCATCTAATCTTCAGCATTCTCCTGTAGCACCACATTTCGAAAGCTTCTATTCTCTTCTTGTCCAAACTATTTATCGTCCATGTTTCACTTCCATACATGGCTACACTCCATACAAATACTTTCAGAAACGACTTCCTGACACTTAAATCTATACTCGATGTTAACAAATTTCTCCTCTTCAGAAACGCTTTCCTTGCCATTGCCAGTCTACATTTTATGTCCTCTCTACTTCGATCATCATCAGTTATTTTGCTCCCTAAATAGCAAAACTCCTTTACTACTTTAAGTGCCTCATTTCCTAATCTAATTCCCTCAGCATCACCCGACTTAATTAGACTACATTCCATTATCCTTGTTTTGCTTTTGTTGATGTTCATCTTATATCCTCCTTTCAAGACACTGTCCATTCCATTCAACTGCTCTTCCAAGTCCTTTGCTGTCTCTGACAGAATTACAATGTCATCGGCGAACCTCAAAGTTTTTATTTCTTCTCCATGAATTTTAATACCTACTCCGAATTTTTCTTTTGTTTCCTTTACTGCTTGCTCAATATACAGATTGAACAACATCGGGGAGAGGCTACAACCCTGTCTTACTCCCTTCCCAACCACTGCTTCCCTGTGTAGGAAAAGAAATCCACTACTGTACAGCTACACTATTGATGACAAACAGCTGGAGACAGCATCTGTCATAAAATATCTATGTGTAACTATCCAGAGTGACCTTAACTGGAATGATCATATAAAACAGATAGTGGGAAAAGCAGACCCAAGACTCAGATTCATCAGAAGAATCTTAAGGAAATGTAACTCACCCATGAAGGAAGTGGCTTATAAGGTTCTTCCTTGCCGGATTCTTGAGTATTGTTCATTTAGATGGGATCACTATCAGGTAGGACTGATAGAGGAGATACAGAAGATCCAATGAATAGCAGCGTGTTTCAAGATGGGATCATTTAGCTGGTGAGAGAGTGTAACAGAGATGCTAAACAAACTCCACTGGCAGATGTTACAAGAGAGATGTTGTGCATCATGGGGAGATTTACTACTGAAATTTTGGGACAGCAATTTTCAGGAGTCAGACAACATATTACTTCCCCCTACATACATCTCACGTACTGACCACGAGGAGAAAATTTGGGAAATTAGAGCCAGTACAGAGGCTTACCGACAATCATTCTTCTCACGCACTATTCGTGAGTGGAACAGTGTGGCTTGCAGAGCATGATGTAGATGTAGATATTGAAGAAAGAAGGATGGTAAACACCCTCTGACAAATCACGACATTTGTGGGGAGCAATTTTGATACTTGCATGAGCTATGCAACTGTCCAGAACCACATTTAATATTTCCAAGGAGACTCCTGTTCACACACACATACACAGGATCTCTACCTCCCACCGAGCGAGGTGGCGCAGTGGTTAGCACACTGGACTCGCATTCGGGAGGACGATGGTTCAATCCCGTCTCCGGCCATCCTGATTTAGGTTTTCCGTGATTTCCCTAAATTGCTTCAGGCAAATGCCGGGATGGTTCCTTTGAAAGGGCACGGCCGATTTCCTTCCACATCCTTCCCTCACCCGAGCTTGCGCTCTGTCTCTAATGACCTCATTGTCGGCGGGACGTTAAACACTAATCTCCTCCTCCTCTACCTCCCACTTAAGATAAAATCTACAAACATGTCCTATGGCTCAATAACAACAGGACATCAGGACAAGATGGCACCACTGGAGAGTTATTGAAGTACACAGAAGCAAACATACATGAGGAACTTACACAAATCATCATGGATATTTAGCACATAGAAAAACTGCAAGAAGACTGGAAGTACATGCTCAGCCACCCATTCCATGAAAAATGCTAAGGTACGGACATAAATAACTACAGAAGGATCCTTCTCCTTCAATTCACATTCAAGATATTCTCAGCATGTTTACTTCAAAGAACACAATCACATCATGAACATAGATCAGCAAATACTGAGTGAGTTTTCTACTAAGGCGCTCAGGCAGAGAGCTGATCTTCAGTGTAAAAACAATACTGAAATAATAAGACAACACAAAACAGTTCAACCATTCATCAGTTTCAAGAAGATGTGGTTTGACTGACAGATAGTCTCTGATATTCTAGAAGGGCAGGATCTAGACAAAAGCCAGTAAGCCTTATCAGTCAAACACTGATGGGCACAACGTCCAGAGTAAAATTTACTTGAGAAATATCCGAACTCTTTGAAATTAAATTAGGTGTTCACCAAGGAGATGGACTGTCACCACACACTTCAGTCTCATCTTAGATGAACTCTTTACAGAATGGGAAAAAGAGTGTCAGTATGTGCAGTTCAGAAAAGCTGGTGGTGTAGGGGAGGATCCAGATGGCCTGGGTTGTGAAGCAGCTATTGAAATCTAGCACGCAATTTTCAGCTGTATATTGTGCCACAGGGTGGTCAACCATGCTCTTTACCACAGTTTGGCAGTGGCCATTCATCCCGGTGGACAGCTGGTTCATAGTCATACCAATAGAAAGCTGTGCAGTGATTGCATCAGAGGTGACATACGACATGGCTGCTTTCACATGTGGCTCGCCATGTAATGAGGTAGGATAAGCCTGTGACAGGACTAGAATAGGAAGTGCTAGGTGGGTGAATTGGGCAGGTCTTGCTCCCAGGTCTTCCACGGGGATGTGATCTTTGTGGCAAGGGAATGGGATTGGCAGTAGTATAGTTATGCACTAGGATGTTGTGGAAGTTGGGTGGGTGACAGAATAAAACTTTTGGAGGGGTGGGAAGGATCTTCAGTAGGCTGTCTCTTATTTCAGTGCATGATGATAGGTAACAAAAGCCATGAAAAAGGATGTGGTTCAGTTGTACCAGTCTGGGGCAGAACTGGGTCGTGAAAGGTGCACTCCTTTGTAGATAGTTTTCGGGGATGGTGGGAGTATTGGGGGGGGGGGGGGGGGGTGCAGAAATGGCATGGGAGATCTAATTGTGAAGCAGGTCTAGGGGTAATGACTGTCTGTGAAGGCCTTGGTGAGACCTTCAGCATAGTGGGCAAGGGAATTCTTGTTACTGCAGATACATTATCCCTGAGTTGCCAGGGAAGTTATGGCAGCTATCAACATACAGGCACAGTTGGTGGTTGGTGGGTTCATTGTAGATAGACATGTCAATGGGGCCATCAGTGAGGAGAAGGTCAAAGTCCAGGAAGGTGCATGCTTGGTTGAGGAGGATCAGGTGTATTGGGTAGAAGAGAAGATGTTGAAGTTGTAAAGGAATGAAGAGAGGGTATCTTGACCCTGAGACCACATCATGAAGATATCATCAATGAACCTGAACCAGACCAGTGGTCTGGGGATTTTGGGAACTAGGGAGGTTTCCTCCAGATGGCCCATAAACAGGTTAGCAGGGAAGTTTGCTATGTGGGTGCCTATTGCTGTGCTGCATATTTGATTTTTATACCTTCAATTCAAAGGAGAAGTAGTGTGTGTTACAATGAAGTTACTAAGGTGTACGAGGAATGGAATACTGGGTTTGGAGTCTGGAGGACCTTGGGAAAGGTGGTATTCAATAGTGGCAACACCATGGGCCTGTGGAATGTTGGTATATAGGGAAGTGACATCAACAGTGACATGTAAGGATTCAGGAAGCAAAGGGTGGAGATGATGAAGAGTAAGCAAAGGAAGAGGTTGGTATCTTTGACATAGTAGGCTAGCTTTTTGCCAATTGGTTGGAGGTGTTGGCTAATGGGGGCTGAAATTATTTCACTGGGACCACAATAAGCAGCTATAATGGGGCGTCCAGGATTGTTGGGTTTGTGGATTTTGGAGGGCATGTACAAGGTGGAGTTGTTTGGGGTGTCGTAGAAGTGAGGAGGGAATGGATTTAGGGAAGAGTTTCTGAGAAGGGCCTAAGGCTTGAAGCAGAGATTGGAGGTTACGTTGGACTTCTAGGATGGATCACTCTGGCAGAGTTTCTTGGTGGAGAAGTAAGTTAACTGGATAAGGCCTTCCACCAAGTAGTCACTCTGATTCATAATGACAGTGGTGGAATCTTTGTCTGCAGGTAAGTCGATTAGGTCTGGATTTGTTTTGAGGTTGTGTATGGCTGTCCTTTCTTCTGCTGTAAGGTTGATGTTCTTAGTAAGGGACCTGGGGAAGGATAGTGAGGTCAAGGTGAAGTAAAGGAATCCCTGGAAGGACTAAAAGCTGAGCCATTATCTACAAGAACAAGAATTTCAAGATGAGTACAATGTGGTAACTTCTGTATACAAGCTGTATTCCCAAACTAAATTACATAAATTTCTACATGATGATACTTCAGATAGAAAAGTCATAAAAACTAAATTTGAGTTCAGTTCATTATCCCAGCATTTTATGGCCTGTGAGACCTGGGTTGTTTACATCATGAGCAAAATTGCTAACATTGTGGATGATAAACGTACTCAGGATAACACACTATGGACTTGTGTTCCCACAGCTGCCCTACACAATTCATATATGGGGAAGTTAACCACTTAAAAATAATATAATCAGAATATTATAGCAGTGAGAGCAAGTGATAGCTGGCCAGTGTGGCCGAGCGGTTCTAGGCACTTCAGTATGGAACCGTGCAACCGCTAAGGTCGCAGATTCAAATCCTGTCTCAGGAATGGATGTGTGTGATGTCCTTAGGTTAGTTAGGTTTAAGTAGTTCTAAGTTCTAGGGGACTGATGACCTCAGATGTTAAGTCCCATAGTGCTCAGAGCCATTTTTTTGAAGCAAGTGATAAACTTGTGCTAAATAAAAAAATACATGACCACACAATAAGAGGAAAGGAAAATCATTACACAAAACAGGAAATCTCAAATTGAAAATGAGTGCACCAAATGAAGGAGGCAAAAGGCTTTTAACAAGCAGCTAAATCAATTAAGGAAGAAAAGAGGTTAATTTTTCTTAAATCATTTAAAACGTAGAAAGGAGGGGGTAGAGGGAAAGAGGCGTGCCTTTGGCCAGATGGCTTTGTGGCTGCACAACAAGACAAAAAAGTACAGAGCATACAACAAAACCAGATTCAGGAAGGGGAAGAAGGGGGTAACTGAGGGTGAAAAAGGGAGGGGGAAAGGGAGGAAGAGTTGAGATGAAGAGAGAGAAAGGGAGGGGAGAGAGAGGGGAAAGAGACTGAAAAGGAGGGAGAGGAGAGGAAGAGAGAGAAAGAGAGAGAGGGAAGGAGATGGAGAGGGAGTGGGAGAGCGAGGGGTGGAGGGGGAGGGGGAGGGGGAGGGAGAGTGAGAGTGAGAGTGAGAGGGAGAATGCCCACATGGTGGGAGGGGGGGGGGGGGGAGGAAGAGTGGCTGGAGAAGGCAATGTGTGATCTAGGCGGAAAAGGAATTGCATGGACATAGGAGAGAAGGGAAAAAGCAAACTGTAGCAAACTGCCAACTTGACCATACCATTGTTGAACGTGCTGCAAACCACAACATGAATGACTTCAACAGCTGCTGAGTGGTCCATTTGGATACTCCCTTCTAGTGCAAGTTTCTCTGAACTAAGCAAATGGGAGTTCTCTCTTCAACACATCCTGCTCTCTTGCAGTCTTTTTTCTACTACGCCCTCCTTGCAACATTCCCTATGTCCTCCTCACTGCCATCAGCTCAGGTCACTAATTTCAAAAACTGAGCATCAGCAATTAGTTTTGCATGGTAACAGGAGTGTGTGTTTAAGTGTCTGCGTGAATGCGTGTAATTGAATGTGTGTAATACTGCTAGCAAAAGAGCTAGTGCTTGGAAGGTAGTGTGTATGCTGTCTTCTGTTATATGTCACTGTGCTCTGCACATTGATCTGCTATTAAGTGAGTGAGTGCCTTTCCCTTATTTAGATGTTATGTTACAGCAGAAAATATGTAATTATCTCACTTTTGCCTCTAAAGCTTAATCCTGCTTTCTTTGTTGTACATTTGATGTGTACACATTGTATTTACAAATTGATGTAATATAGTATGGTAAATGCAGCCAAAACACTGATGTTCACCTGTCTTTGTCTGCCTATAAAATTGTATCATCAGCCCTATACACTCAGCTTAAAATTATCAGCCAGAAACCATGGGTAAAGAATAAATTAACAGAGCATTTGAAAGGATGTAAATATGATACAGTATTCTGAAACCACAGCCTCAAAGAATAGCAGTAAAACTTTTGAACCAATTAAACTAAACAAAATGAAGCACCTCTTGCTAAGAATTAATTCAGAAATGTCAGTAATTACAGAATAGGAAATTTTGTATAGTAATTTTATGTGGAAAGCTGAGAAAGGATAAACAGATAGTGATGATGCATAAGAGTAGGGCTGTTTTTCCCTGATTTTAGTGAGTCGGTATGTAGTTGTTTCAAAATGTTACCGGTTACCACTAAGATTACAGTTCTAATTAAAAAAAAGTCTTCTTAGGAATCTGAACATTTTCTTCTGCAAGGTGAAGTTGGCTGTTAGCAAAGATGTCAAGCCTGGCAACATAACATTCCACACATGTCTTTCCTGGATCTGGTGAAAAACATAGTTATCTTGGCCACAAAAAGTGATGCCTCTTTGGTCTGTTGACTGTTTTACTTGGAAGACAAGGTTTTAAATAGTACACGAACTGGGCAAGGATCCTACTAGCTCACACTGAAGATCTCCATGAAGGAATCAACTCGTGTTTCCATGTTTCTGAAGTAGTACGTGGACCAACCATTTAGATGCCATCTTTAGCAGTATAGGTAACCTGAGTGAAAAATTTCTTACCTGTTTAATGTGGTAAGACGTGAGAATAACCTTCATAGCACTGATTCCAATTACACCAGTCTCTATTTGTTCCAGTAACAGCTGCAGGTGTCTGTTCAGTGTTTCTTCTGATCCCTGTAACATCTTTTGTAATGGAACACGAACTAAAATGTTTCAATTCAAGTAATATTAAATGGTACTCCTTAAGTGTGAACATGGATAGAGTAAGTGCAGATGATTGTACATATGAAATAAACATTTTTTACATATTCTTGATAGACTTGTTTATACTGCAGCAAATTCATGAAATTACGTGCTTCAAAAGGACATTATAGATACATTTAGGTTCAAGCAAGTACAATAACCTTAAAATTCAAAAATTCCTCTTATGAATAAGTGCTTATTTTCTTTGGTGAAAATATAGGTTACACAATGTTGTTAAATTTTAAAGACAGCCACTTCCATTCCATTATGAAAGGGATGGAGTTTGACTCACTGTAAAGAATGACACAGGTGTTAGATTTATATGTTTTCCAGTTTTACTTTCTTGTTCAGTGCGATGTACTATGAGATTAGCCAGAAATGTACCAAGACTACAGAGACCTATAATTCTGAAAATATTTCCTTTAAGATAATGTGTACAGCGATGGAACAGGCTGTAAGCATTTAACCCCCTGTTCCTGATGTGAATTTTACTGTTTTCTTCCAGTCTGGCTAAATTTTTGTAATATTTGTGGTATTTATTGTAGATATAGTCGTGCTAGACATAGTACAGGGAATGCACAAAATAATGTGAACATCTTGGTTCTCAGTCTGGAAGAGATGTCTGATTTCAAATTTATTTGGGATTTGCAATACACACAACTCTGTTATTATTCATAAACACCGATAATCTGAAGCAATGTTTTATTTATTTATTTATTTGTTGCAGTTGGCCTGTGTCTTTGATGCAAAATTGTGGAACATGTCATTTCTTACCCAGAAATGTTCTAAGAAAATTCATAAATATTAAAATGTTATCATCATCATCATCTTAACAATAATCAAACAATGGAAATCTAGGATTAAATGTAACAGTATTATGAAAAGTAAAGTTTCCACTCACCATATAGCAGAGATGCTGAGTCACAGACAGGCACAACAAAAGTTTGCCACAGATAAAGCTTTCAGCTGCGCCAAAAGCTTTATCTGTGACAGTCTTTTTGTTGTGCCTATTTGCAACTCAGCACTTCCACTATATGGTGAGTGGCAACTTTCTTTTTCATGTCACCAATACATGTTTTCCATGCACCTTTCATTAGATCATCATTTCAAACTTTTGTTACCTCTCGAAATTCAGAGAAGAACTTAGCTGATTCCAGCTGTTTCTATTCAGTACAAGAATTCCTGGAAATGAAAAATTATAAAGTTCCTTTGTAAAATACTGTGATTAGAGTAAAACATTCTGTAGGCAAAATAATAACCTAATTTCTACTATACACAACTATGTTTCAGTTTCACTTCCCAAAATTTTTCAACTTGCTTTTGAATGTACAAGTACACATTCTATTAGTATTAAAACTTAATTGCCTGTGAAATCTCAATGTTAATTTCATGTTTAATGTAGTTTTTAAATGACATTGTCCTTCTGTTGTGTTTCCAGTTGACATTTTCACTATTCTGTAATCTCAGTGATTATTTGTGTAAATTTAAAGTAGCACTACATTGCCTACATGTTTCTTAGTTCCCCAATGTAAATTGTTTGTATTCTCTGTATGTGAAGTTACTATATTCATCAATGAACAATTTTGTGTACATTTTTTAAATGGCAGTCCATTGCCTATTTTTTTTCTCCAAACTACATATTTGTTAAGAAAAATGACTTGTCCTATATCATGTGTCCTTTGTACAATATGTGATCCACAGGATAAATAAATAAATACAAATACAAATACCACCCATTTGCCAGGCTAAATAACCTGGTCTCATAACCGGAAATGCTCTAATGTCTTTATTTCTTTAGTTTTAAAGAAAAAGGTGGAAATCCATTTACAATGAGTCACCTAGTTGCAAGGCAAAAGTTGACATCACTATTCTATCTGCTCCAGCTTATGATGTAGTCACAAATAAGAGATAACCACATATTGGATATGCCTGATTAACAGACACGTGCTTGAGCTTCCAAATTGAGTAATCCTTTCCCCAGGACTATTCAAGATTGCTTGGTTTGCAAATATGAAGTGAGTGATATAAAACACATCATGACAGGATGCAATGTTAACCACACCATATGTCAGATGATACAAGTCACATGCATTGCTATTTTACTATTCACCCATTCACACATTTTGTTCGAGAAATTTCATCACAAGGAGAGCCTGAATGGAGGTGGATTCAGTCAATTTATACATTAAGTAGCAGAATCAGTCATTGTAAGCTACTTCTGTAGAGTAGCTATACTGCAGACAATGTTCACATACTGCAATGGCCCACTGAGAGAATTTAGAAGTATAACAAAGACCTTCATGTGCTCTTCATATATTTTAAGAAGTTACTCAGCTGAGTTAGGTGGGAGAGCTTAATGAATGGCTTAATCAACTTTGGATTACCTGAGAAACTTTTTAACCTACTTAGAATTCATCACACTGATTCAAAAGCTGTGAGACAGAAAGGTCCGTATAACAGTTGAACATGAGAAAATCGCATATCTATCATTTGCCTGCAGTGTGGCTCTATTATCCTAGCTGAAGGGAAAACTGATGCAGATGAATGACAGTGTGAAGGTATCAGTGAGGAATACTGGCCTCATGAATGACAGTGTGAAGGTATCAGTGAGGAATACTGGCCTCATGAATAATCAAAAACTGAATATCAGGTGATGAGCAGGACTCACCCTTATTCCAGACACCTGTTTGAGCCTCTTGTAGTCACAACCAAATTCTGCAAAGTATTTCATGATTTTAAATATCTACTGGTGATCTACACAGAGGACATACTGTGTGAGGTAAAGATCAGAACAAGGATCCAAGCTGCAAGGTGAGCATTCATCAGTCTCTCTCAGCTTCTCAAATCTCACAGCTTGTCAAGCAATTCCAATTTCTAGCTGTATGAAAGACTGATTCTTGGAGTGTTCTGAAGTAATCTTCTCATTTTAGAGTATGAAATCTCTTCAGCACAGTTGTGAACTGAATGAGCTCTACAACAGCCCATAAACTGTAGGGCTAATGAGAACCAATTGGTTTGTATGGGCAGGTCATGTTGCTCATGCGGTCAAACATTGATGGCCTTTGAAATCCACTGCTTTTACTCCCCGGAGAAGATGATCACTGGATACACCTAAGAAAAGGTGGAGAGATGGAAACCATGAGGAATGGCTGTAGATCATCACAGAATGTGAAAGGTGGCAGAAAGTGAGAAGCAGAATACAGTGAAAGAGGAGCCTTGTAACTGCACATGGTTCTCTGGGCCTCACATAAAGTAAGGAAGGTGTACTAGCAACAAATTATGAATAATTCATAATTCTAATTTACTCACATTAACAATTATGTGTTTGTGTGTGTGTGTGTGTGTGTGTGTGTGTGTGTGTGTGTGTGAGAGAGAGAGAGAGAGAGAGAGAGAGAGAGAGAGAGAGAGAGAGAGAGAGAGAGAGAGAGGGAGGGAGGGGGGGAGGGGTGAGAGGAAGAGGAAGAGGAGAAGAAGCTCCTTTGAAAAAACTGACTATTGCTCTTCCTCTCATACTTCTCAGCTGCTACTTTTGGCTACCACTTCATACTAAGCTTGTATGTAATCTTACAGAGAACAACTGTAACTTTACAAAGAACATAAGCAATACAGAAGAAAGAGGAGAGTGCCTATACCAACATGCATCTTGCATTTGTTTTGGTGTAGCAATGACATAATATCAATCAATTTCACTCACAGTGGGCATTCTACACAGCTGTTGCTGATGCAGGTGCATGTGATATACCGGGTTCACCCAGCCAGTGGAAATACAACATGTAGTTGGTTCCAATATTCGGCAACAGATGAATGACAATGATATGGGGGCATAATTTTGTGGATCACTTCTACTACCCTGCTTGTAGACATGTGGAACTTGTGCTCTCTTCCAAATATTGGGCATAGATTCTTGTTCAAGAGGTCTATACTATATTATGGTTGATAAGTGTTAACACAGTCTCAAACTTGGTATTGAATTTGCTAAGGATTCCATAAGGTCCTAAGGGTTTGTAAAGTTTTGTCAGTTTCAGCTGTTCCTCAATGCCACTGACACTTATATCTATAGGCCTATAAACTATCTTTGTGTGGTTCAAGAATTAAACTGTGGTACTACACATAGATTTTCCTTTGTAAAGGAAAATTTGAAAACAATCATTAAGCATTTCTGTTTTTTCTTTGCACCCTTACTTGCAGTTCCATCCATGACTATCTGAATACTTACTTTGGTGCCACTAACAAGCTTTATATATGACCAGAATTTCTTTGAGTTTTTTGAGAGGTCATCCAGTAAAATTATGATAGAGTAGTTATTACAATCTTCATGCAATGCTCTTTTGATAGTCAGATTTGTTTCACTTAGAATCTCTCTATATATGCTACTCCCACATTTTGTACTTACTGTGCCATAGTTGCTGTTGCTTACAAGTTTCTTTGTGAAGAGTGCAAACTGTGGATGGGCCTTTCTGTTACAAATTGCTCTACTAGATACATATCTATCCAGAGTTTGGTTAATGGTTTTTCTATGTATCAGTAACTGTTTTTCTCCACACTTCTGTGTGGAAATAAATGTTTCCAGTTTCTCATTGTTATATAACACCATTGACTCTGCGTCTTCCACAAGATGGCATCAAGTGCAGATGCAAGTAATATTGATGTGACGAGAGTTTATTGTTACATTGTAAAAAAAAAAAAGGCCTTTGCAATGAGTTTAAAGTTGTAATCAAAAAGTTAAATCAATATTTAAAAAACTTTCAGTGAGTTGTTGATATTCTGAGGTGAAAAAAGTTTGAGGAACAAACATCAGCTTCAAGCAGTATCCAAAGCATTTTACCAGGTAAAATGTGATACAGAAAACTACAAATGCTCTGAAATTCATGTGCACAAGTGCTTCCTAGTGCAATAGTGGAGGGAAAATGGCCATAAGTGCATAAACTATTCAATCACACTTGCCAGTGGAAAAAATAGCCAAAGTTGCATAAATAATTCAAAACACTTCACAGATAAAACAATGGCCAAAGGTGGATAAACAATTCCATCATGCTTCCTATTTCTCTAGAAATATCTAACAAATTGATTCAAGAAGTACCACAGTCTCAATGAAATCCATTTGCACAAACAGGTTCAGTATGTTTTCAGAAAACAGCAACAACTTGATAAACACTGAAAATGAGCATTCCATGTACTGTAATGTCGAAAAAAATTTGTAATGTCATAAAAATGAAGTCAGTGGGAAAGGAAATGCAATGTCCTATTTCTAGCAGCTAACCATGGAAAAAAGCAATTTACAGGATGTGAATATCGATTTTCATGTAACTGGCATCATGAAATGGTGCACATGGGTGAAAAATATGATTGAAGACGTCTTGTAACATAAGAATATACTGAAAGACAGTGACATTGTTGTTTATGTGAATGGTGAAAATGAAATAGCACATAATGAAGCCAAAAACAGGTTTGCGGAATTTATTAAATGTAAATAAGATGAAAATCACTGTTGTGTGGATACCTCATAGACAAGAGCTGATCACTAATTTATGGGTTAAAAAAGAAATACATAAAACCAGTTCTCAGAGTAAATAACTATGCTCCACTTAAACAAAATGCTAATCAATGGAATTAGTAGCTTAGTGAAAAACAAGCACACTGAACTTGATGAGCATCTAAATTACCATGGTAAGAAAGTTCTGTGCTAAGAGATAAACAAAATTAAATTAAATGTGTGAATGTAATAGTCTCGTTTTCAGAAGAAAGTCTTTTTCTGGAGGCTCATACACCTACCTTTTAGAGAAAATGACATAACAGGGCAAGGAAGGGTAGAAACCACTTTAAGAGGAAACTGCAGTAGTAGCATTCATTCATATGAATGTATTGCTTTAGAGCTTCCATTGAAATAAATGAACATGTAAGACCCAGTGAAAACTGTACCAATAAATGGCAATAGTGGCTTGAAAAAATCAACTGCTGTTTTTTCTGTATCAACAAACACCGGTGAATGGCTCTGAAATAGGATTACATGTTCCTCTTGGATACTTGGTACTTACTACCTATAGAAAAAAAAAGAAAAAAAAAAGAAAACATTTCATGTGCCCGAGGTTCAATCTGCATTAACAGCAACCTTTATTTACATTATTCAGTCATAGGACTTAGTAGGATATGCCTGGAAGGTGTGTTTAAGTAGCTGGTATGGTAAGGTCTTTCTGAAAGTACTTATATGGAGTGTAACCATGTATGGAAGCAAAACATGGACGATAAATAGTTTAGACAAGAAGAGAATAGAAGCTTTCAAAATGTGTTGCTACAGAAGAATGCTGAAGATTAAATGGGTAGATCACATAACTAATGAGGAGGTACTGAACAGAATTGTTTAGAAGAGGAATTTGTGGCACAACCTGACTAAAAGAAGGGATTGGTAGGTAGGACAGATTCTGAAGCACCAAGGGATCAACAATTTAATATTGGTGGGAAGTGTGGAAGGTAAAAATTGTAGACGGAGACCAAGAGATGAATACACTATGCAGATTCAGAAGGATGTAGGTTGCAGTAGTTACTCGGGAATGAAGAAGCTTGCTCAAGATTGAGTAGAACGGAGAGCTGCATCAAACGAGTCTCTGGACTGAGGACAACAACAACAACAATAACAACATCATGGTAAATCACACAAAAACAGTTGTAATTGTCTCAGTTTATCAAACTCCAGACTCTGATGGGATGGTTTTTATAGTAAAGTTAATACTTTAATATTGCCGTTGTCCAAGTTTTAATTGCATAAAATTATAACAGTATGTGATGTTAATATAGATATAAAGAAAAGAGGAAAAATGTGATTCATCTGGTTAATTCTCTTAAGTCATTGATCCAAAATTGTCTCGCCAGAAAGCTCAATTGACTGAATGCAAGTCTTGATAACATAATTAGTAATGTACACAGAGACACTCTTGAATATGATGTTGTAGAATTGGGACTGTCAGCTCACACAAGACAGTGGCTTCAAATGAAAAATTCAGCTCTCAATATCAATGAAGGCAAGTGACATAAAGAATTCTAGAAGACACTAATGTAAACAACATGATATACCAGTTAACAGAATGGATTGGGCTCAAAAATTGATAGTAATAAAACTATTAGTAAATATTTTTCTATTTTCCTGACAGAGATTAAGTACATAGCAGAAAAGATGTGCCCCATGGTGACTAAATGATACTGTATATCCATTTCATAATATTGTTACAGTCCATCCTGGATTTTCCATTGTTTGATTAAATGATATTGTATTAATATTACACATAAGTTGCACCATACCAACAAGTGGTACATTTCACAACTTAACAAACTCAATATACAACAACTGATTATGAAAGTTGAGTCTCATGAAAGTGATTGGAAGAAAGAAAATCACACAAATACGAGAAAACTCTACAGCTCCAAAATACAAAATTCTAATTGTAGTGCAATCGAAGAGTATATTTTAAATTCCAAAAATAAATGTAAAAGAGCGTTGAATGTCATTAAAAGGGAAATATCAACAAAGAAAACAGTACCTATCCCTACTGCCTGTGAGATACCAATGAATATTTAAATGATGCTAGCACCATGATACCACTCAATAATGCTGCTATAGATGCAGAAGTCCTGCTCACTCGGTCAAAACAAACAAGTGAGAAATTTACTTAGACCTTAATCATTTTACATAATACTCACAAATCAATATGCAAAGAAAGCAATTCCTAAACAAAAGACTAATTTGGAATCAGTAATTTCATAAAAAGTATATAGCAAAGGAAATTAAAATGCCGTTCTCTCATAGTCAAACACAGTACTCGATGAAAGAATTTTCCCAGATGTCTTAAACTCATAGTTACATTACCTATGCACAAAAAAGTGATGAAACCTCCCAAATAACTACTTGCCAATTTCAGCAGTATCAATCCTATCCAGGATAACAGAAAACTGCATTCATAAAAAGATATATAACTATTTTGAAAACATGAGTGCCAGTACTAGAAATAATAGAGCATATGCAAATTATTCCAACTTGTAATCTGGATTTTGTGAAGCAAATTTAATCAAATTATTGACATTTAAAACTAAAGACACTGTACTAACTCAGCAGCTCCATGACTTTGGGAAGACAGCTTCAAAATATTTAGTAGGAATGGTATTGAAAATCTATTCTTTGTTGGCAAATAAATATGTCACTCTCAAATGGAAATGTTCAATTTTACAGTTGAATGACTTTTCACAGGATAGCATCCCTAAGGCACTCAGTTGTTGTTCTTTCATGGTGTGTCGCAGGAATGTTTTAAGTCTCTTGAGCATCAAAAGGCTTCGCTCAGCTTCTAATGTCAAGATAGGTGTCGTTATTAGAAATTTCAAAACTTTTAACAGTCTCATCAGATGTGTCACGAAGTTCATCCTCTAGAATCAGGGAAAGAAATGGAACTGTGCCAGAAACTGCTCTCAACTCAAGCTAACGTAGACGAATTGAACCTCACCCATCTAATTTCTTTTTTGCAGAAATGTATATGTCTGTAATTTCAAGGTATTTGTGTGGAAAATATGTGATGTGTTTGTCAAACTGATTTACATCAAATAAATTGGCTGCAATGAGGTGTCCAGTGAACTGAAAATGTAATTTTGTTTCAGAAAGGATAGCAACGCATACTTTCAAAGCATCTCTTTTTTTTGTGCCCATCAAAAACCTGTGGCTTCATGACAGGCATAATTTCATCATATTTGAAACTAATGTCATTAAGGATTGAGTCAATGTCATCTCTGATGTTTTGCATTGCCTCTTCTAAGTTCTGGATGTCTTGTTTTGCCTTGGTTGAAGCTGATTAAAAAGTATGTCTGCATGAGGAAATATCTTACAGAAAAATGATAGAAAATGAATTCATTATCTTGCAGTTTTTGTTTGTATGAACCAGCTTTTTCAACAGTAAAAGATAGTTTTATGCTTTCACTTGTTTCAGTTACTTCCATAACAGCAATAGGATCTTCCCTGTTTTCAAAAACATCTTTTACCACTCCAGAATGGTAATTCCATCTCATGACACACACATGAGGCAAGCTTTTTAGAATAATACCATGCAACACTTTTGATCTTATTGGTGAATAAAGAAAGAATGAAGAAATACCAGAAAGATGTGCAAAAAAATGCGGGCTTTGTGATTAACAGAGGCTGCCGTAGATATAATAAGGTTGAACTGATGTGTATAACAGTGGATGCAGTTTTCATTTGGGTTTTTGTCTTTAATTAAATTAATTTCTTAACCCCATTTGACTTGCCACTCATAACATTTGCACCATTGTAACTCTGAGCTGTTAGTTTTGCTCAGTCATCACCAATTAATGGTTCAATTTCTTTCAGAATAGGCCTACTCTCAGCTATGGTATGAACATTCTGACTGCCTAGATTAACAAAGTTTTTTCATCATGGTACACATTCAGTACAGTAGTTCATTCTGAACAGTCTTAGAAATGCCTTTGAACACTGATGCTTGACTAAAATGAACATTAAGATCTTTATCCTGTTCCACACTGAAGTATATTAGCTCGCGGAAAACCCTCTATTTTTGAGAGGCATCAGATTCATTGTGGCCCCTGAGAGCCATTTCCAAAGCTCCAAAGAATTGAATACAGTTTACAATTAAATTTAATATATATCTATTCTTTTCTACATGTTTGTTGTGGCTGTCAGTGGTTTGTCTATATTGCAAATCTAATTTCTGCTGACTGTTGGTTTTGGCTAGAAATGAAAGACTAAGCACATTATTCACATGTCACTTTGATGTTTCATGTACTTTTATTTTAGACCATACATGCCCAATATCGGTTATTTCAGTCTTATCCCAAATAACACACAAGGAAAACAAAAAACAGCATTGCTTTCTTCACAGCCACAAATCCATTTGATCTTTGGTAAATTTCTGGATTAAACTTAGGGCATTGATTTTTTGTTTGCTGCTGCAGATTCAGATTCAGGAGTGGCCTACCTAGTATTTTTATCTGAATTTTTTCACTGAGAGTCCTGCCACTAAATGGCATTTTTAATAACTCATTTATTTTGTTCACGTTTGCTATTTCCACAGTCAGCTGAATTTTCCCTTACAGATAACACTGTGTACACAGCTATATACTGTCAGTTACCTGACCTCACAATACTGTTATACTGTTGTTTGAAAAATGGATGCTCAACAGGTGGGAATATATTAGTTTTTTGTTGTGTTCCTACTGCTCTGCTGTTGTGAAATATACCAATGTTGAAATAATGCATCTTAGTTTCAAAATCTAAGGGCATAATAATATTCAAATTGTATGATACTACATATAATGGTAATTAAGTTTATTATTGCTGTATTTGATTTAAATAAGCATTAATTTGAGTGTAGGAATGCTTTAGCATCAACTTGCAGAAAAATAATAGGACTGGGTTACAAGAAGTTTGCACCCTGATGTATTCTAACATGACTGTTAGATGACAGATCGCATGTTTCTATAGTTCTGCACTGTACTGCTCTCTGGTGGAAGGAACATGAAGCTCCAAAGCCAGACCAGCTATGGCTCCATTCGCGACCATAAGAAGCGTGTAGAAACCGACGGCCGAGCATCTTCGGTGGAACTCGAAAGAGTTGCGCCCTTCAAGAATTGTTGTGTACAATTGTTAAAGAGTTAGGAATTACACCAGATGCATCAGCAGTCACAACCAGCGTCCCAGCAGCAATGCCAGTGCCAGTTCCAGTTCGAGTTCCAGCAGCGCCAGCAGGTTCCAGCAGCCCAGCAGCTTCCAGCAGCCCAGCCACTTCCAGCAGCCCAGCCAGTTCCAGCAGCCCAGCCGGTTCCACAGGCCAGCCAGTTACAGCAGCCCAGCAGGTTCCAGCAGCCTAGCAGCCCAGTGTCCCAGCAGCAGAGCAGCCCGGCGGCGGCACCAGCGACAACAGCTGCCACAACAGCTGACGCGTTCCGGCCCATCACCGCCCCCCCGGTGGTGGATGTTCCCCCTGCCGCCACTCTCCCATCAGCAGCAGCGCAGTGGGGCTTCGGCCCCGGCCAGCATCGTCATCTTCATTTTCATCTTCTCCATCGTGTGTGATTCATCGTTTTCCTCATCCTCCTTCTGCCCCTGTTTTCTGTTTCCTCTGTTCCGTTTCCCTTCTTCCCCTTCACCATAACTACCCCCACCACCACCGCAACCACCATAGCCATCATCTATACCTCCCCCTCTGCCGCCGCCACCATGATTACGTGCTGCGCCCCCCCCCCCCCCCCCCCCCCCAGCCAGCCCCCTGCTTCTCACCCTTCCCACTCCTGTGCCCTTCGTAGCCCCATCTCCTGCTCCTTCTCCACACACACCCTTATCCACTCTCGATCCCTTCCCTCCACTCCCCCATGCTGTTCTGTCCACTACTACAGCCCCCACCATGGTGGTCACCTGAAGAGCCATGGCACATGCCACCATCACCCCGACGCTGCCACCTGCCACCTGCCGCCATGTCCCGGTCACACCTGCCCCCCAAGCCTCCTTACACCCTTCTGCTGCGTTAAATGCCCCAGTGGCACCCACACCTCTTCAACTACTGAGAAATCCCAGCCTCTCTCTCCTCCGCCCCTCCGAAATGCCATGGACATCTCCCCGCCTGCCTCTTCTGCCCCCCCCCTCTCCAGTGCCCCCTCCTCTCCCTCCCCTTCCCAACTCCTGTGCAATCTGGACTCATCCCTCCTGGAGGCCTGAAACCTCACCCTGCTCTTACTCAAACACTTCCCGGGAGCCCCTATATCTCTCCTCACCCCCCGTGCAGACTCTGTCCTCATCGTCTTCACTAGCCCCACCCTCCATACTAACATCCTCTCCCAAATGCCTATTGCCCACTTTGGCCCCAATGCCTCCTTCATCCCAGCTCCTCCACCTTCCTCTTCCCATCAACCCCAACCCCTGCATCGCCCACTGACCCTCACCACAGTGATCACTCGGCTTAGTCCGATGATCACGGATGAGGAGGTTTTGGCAGAGCTCCAGCCACATCCTTATCTGCAAATGATTGATGTCCACTAAATCTACAATCCTACTGGCCCCACCCGCCTCATACAGGTCTTCTCTGAGCACACCCCCTCCATCGACCTTCTCCTAATAGAGGGTGCCCTCCTGTTCCACCACCGGTATAAGGTTGACCCTTCCCATTCCCCTCCCCAATCCGTCTGCTGCCAGAGGTGCTTGTGTTATGATGTGACTTCCTTTCCCACATCGACCGTACCTTCTCTTCCTACATGACTGCCGCTGACATCAACTTCCATAGTCATTCCGCCACCCAGCTACGGCAGTGGCATCGGTTCCTCACCACCTTCCAAGGTGACCTCCTTCCCCTTCCCCAACACACCCACCCTGAATCCAATACCACTCCCAACATCGTCCTGGTCTCCCCCAACCTCCTTGGCCGCCATCACAGTGGACGTCCTCGACCCTATTGGCAGTGACCATCTCCCTGTCATCCTCACCATATCAGATGGTTGTCGCCCCCACCCAGACCCTCACATCAACCCCTCCCCCGAAATATGTCCATGACCATTCCCACACCAACTGGAATGCCTACCAGGATACCCTCACTACCCGGATTGATAGCCAACCTCTTTCCTACCACCACCCCGATGACATTACCCATGCCACCTCCTTTCTCCACCAGACCATGTCTGTGTCGTGGAGGCACACATCCCTACTGTCGCCATCCACCCGCACCACCCCACCTCATCCCCAAAGGCCATCCTCCTCTTTCGTGAATCCCATGATCTATACAGTGAGTTCCTTCACACACAGGACCAGGACACACTACAACACCACTGGCAACTCCAACGACATGTCCGAAACTTGCTCGTGGCCAAGAAACACCAGGACTGGTGACAGACATACACCCCCCTTAACGCTACCCTGCATATTAACTCGTCTACTAACTACTGGTCAGCCTTCTGCCACCTTACTGGGTCTAAACCTCCCCCCCTCCACTACCCTCTCCTTCACGACGACCACCCCTTTCCTGATAACCTTAGTAGCCCCAACCATTTTGCTTCCTACCTATCCAATATCTTTACCATCCCTGATGATCCACAGTTTGATTACACCCTTTTCCCTGATGTACGTGATTGAACTGACACCTCTGCCCCTCCACTTGCTCCTGGCTTCCAGTACTTTGACAACTTTCCACACACTGAACTCAACACCCCAATCACAACTCAGGATATCATAGCTACACTACGCAAGAAACGCAACACCACTCCCAGTCACAACCGTGTTAACTACCATCACCTCCGTGACGGTCCCGCCTCCTTCCTCTCCACCCTGGCCAGACTATATAATGTGGTCTTGTCCACTGGCTTCTAGCCTGACCTGTGGAAAACCTCCTGGATCCTGATGTTCCTCAAACCAGACAAACTGCCTTCCGCTGTCTCATCCTACCAGCCCATCAGCCTCACCTCAGTCTTCAGTAAGGTCCTGGAATCCATCCTCACCCAATGCATCCACTGGCACTGCCTCCTGCCCTCTACCCAATATGACTTTCGACCATCCCTCTCTGCCGATGACCTTCTCCTTCACCTCACTCACCTCCTCTCCAAACAACTAAATTCCTGTCATACCACCATCTTCCTCTCTCTCAACCTTGAGTGTGCCTACGACCGTGTATGGCATTCTGGTCTCCACTTCAAGCTCCTAACCTTCACCCTTCCTCTTAATTACATCTGTCTGATTGCTTCCTTCCTTTCTCACTGTCCTTCCTATGTCACCACCCATAACAAGGATTCCTACACTTTCCACCCCTCCCCCGCTGTGCCCCAAGGTTTCGTCCTCTCCCCTCTTCTCTACCTTCTACATATGGTGGACATGCTGCTGCCTTCACCCCCCATCTACCTTCTCCAACACACCGATGACTCTGCCTTCCTTGTCCTCGCCCCCACCCTGCAACACTCCCAGCACCTTCTCCAATCCCATCTTGACCAGTTCACCACTTGGTGTAACTAGTGGCTGCTCAAGGTCAATCCTTCCAAAACCCAGGCAGTCATTGTAGGCAAAACCACCCCTTCCTTCCACCTCCTTGATTTTTATCTCACCATCTATGACCGTCCTATTAACCTCACCCCCACCCTCAAGTACCTTGGTGTCACCCTTGACCGTCGCCTTTCCTGGACCCCCCATCTCCGGACAAACCAAGCCAAGGCATGCCCGACTCCACCTTCTCAAACTCCTCTCTGGCCGCCCATGGGGTCTGGACCCTTCCACCATTCTCCACACTTATAAATCCCTCATCCGCCCCATCCTCTGTTATGCCCATCCTGCCTGGATCTCCACCCCTCCTACCTTCTACAAGCCCCTTCATATCCTGGAACGCCATGCGCTCTCCCTTGCCTATCGCATCTGCATCCCATCCCCCAGGAGGATCCTCTACAATTTAATTCCTTTCCCCCACCTCCTCCTCTTCCTTGAATGGATACGGATCCTTTACACCTCCTGTAAAATTGATCCCCTCACCCGCTTGTCTCTCCCAACCTTTCGCACCTCTGTCCACTGCCCCGCCTGTACTACTGCATCACACCCGCTCTCCATCTTACCACACTCCATACCCTTGCCCAAGGTGGCTTCTGCCAACTCGACCTCCCTGATGATGCCCTCATCACCTCCACCTACCTACCCTTCCTACCAGTTTTGATCCTCCCCTTCCTACTGCTGTGTTTTTTCCCCCAGGGCTCCCTCTTTTCCCCTCTCTTCTCCTCACTTCCTCCTCTCTCCTCTCTCCCTCTCCTCCCCCCATTCCCAGGCTTCCACACCCTCCCATACCCTCTCCCCTCCCCCTCCCTTCTTCTCTCCCACTGGCATCCTCCCCCCCTCCCTCCTACCATCCCCTCTTCCCTATGGCTGGCCTCCGACTTTTTCACGAGAACAGTATGTTTTATTTCGTCACCACTGTGCTAGTTTTTCTCTTCCCAAATGTATGTCTTCCCGTTTAATGTATGTTTTCCTATGGTCGAAGAGTGGCGTAGATAGTCCACTGCCAGCCTACATTTATGTAAAGGTTTGAAAATAACAATAAAGGAAACGAAAAAGAAAAGATGGCCAAGCCTTTCACACAGTGATTATGAGAGCAGATGGTGCCAATCTGCAGTTGGCTCCGAGCTTCAGAAAACCACCACGAGAGAGCGTGCAGCAAAACGTGCCTTTTCAAATCAGAAAATACATACACCGAAACATGTTCTTTGTGCAGTTCATATAGATTTCTCTTTCTTTTTCATACAAGTGGTGCCATGGCACAGTGGCACTACCTCAGAAGCCATCCCTGCTATTGACTATAAAATTTTGATACCTGTCTCATCACTTATCAATCTATTATTGACAATAATGAAGAAAGTACTGATTCACCTATTTCCTACTTTCCAAAGTTAAAATAACACTTGAAAACCCTGAAGCCAAATTGGTTTCTACTCCCAGTGAATTGCTTTCTGCTGAATTAACAAATTTCAATTCTCCTTCAAACTTAACTACGTCCAACTACACCACATGTACATTTAAAGTTCACTCTCTATAAAAATGTACTCATTGTTGGCCATACATGTATTGCTGTGCATGCGTGGCAACACTTATCCCATATTTGATGTTTGTTGCATTCATCATCTCCAAAGATTGACCTGAAAGTTTTTCTCTCCATACTTACTAGCATGTTGACATTTAATAGCATGGGTTTCCTTGAGGATGTGGATAATGATGGTACAGTCATCTGAAGATCAATTATTTAATCAACAAGTTTCTTGTATTTGTTTCGTGACAAAATATAAATAACACACTTTTGTTTCAATGTTGTGTGACATTAAAAACAACTTGATTCTAACTACACTCATCATAACAGTGGAGCACAAGATAATTCTAATCTCAGCACAAAATCAATGTGAATTCCATGAATGGCAGCAAATGCACATTTCAGAGCACACCAAATCACAAGCTAGTCTCTTGAGAGAAAATTCTGAAGAAAGTCATCAATAAAGAGTGCCACAGGTGTCACCAAAGGCAACCTTTAACTTATTTTACCGGTTTATGAATGTTCTTTTACAGCTCACAGGCATGTCAAAATCCAACAGGCTATGTACACTCAAAATATTAGTAATACTAAGAACTATACCACTGCCCATTAAAATTGCAGCACCAGGAAAGGTAACAAATAACAAAATTTTACTTATTGTCTGCAGCAGAGTAGGAAGAATATACAGTCCTGCCACCTCTGACAGCAACAATACGCCTAACCTGGCTTGGATGCTAGACACATATGGCATTCAGTGCTGCTTCATCATTGTACGTCAAGAGTTCAACGTAGTGGCTGGCAAGTGGTGGCATGTCAGTCTCTCAGCACGAGATGACCAGATGTCATTAGAGGAGAGGGAATTTGAGAACATGCTAACCACGATAGTGTCCTCTATATCAAGTTGAGTCAGGCCAGCACTGGCAGAATGTAGTCTTGCATAATCTTCTTGAAAGATAATGTTACAGAGGTCTCAAAAATGGGGTACAATAAGGTGAGTATATGACATGCTGCTGGTGTCAGGAAGGGGATCAAATAATGAACAAGTTTTATTATCGACATTATGCTTTTAGTAGCTGTTGGTGAGCATGTTGGAATTCTCAGATGGAATCACAAAGGTAAGGTATGTAAGTGATAGTGTTAGAAAATTAGTAAACATTCACTCCTCATGCTATACATCTTCTCACCTTCCAGTTTTCACATCTATTTCTCCTTCTCTACCACTTTCAGCCTGGACAACTATCCATAAACAGTCAATATTAGCATATGTATTGTGTAATGCAACTGCATATCTGTGTGATGGCGTACCAGAGAATGTGTTTCACAAAGTCTGGAGTATTGTTTATTATCATGTGTGTCTATGCACCATACATCAGTCAGCTACATGCAAATAAAGTTAACAATTGTGTTGGAAAATGTATGCCATGAATGATCGAAGATTCAAACCTTAGGCAGATCTGAGGGTTTTTTTTTTTTTTTTTTTTTCCTTGGTATCTTATAATTTCTTACATAAGTCTTCTATAAAGTAATGTGATAGAAGTGTATGTATCTAGCACCCTTTTGTCAATAGGGCCTAATCTACAAACAACAAACAGTACAAATCAATGAGCTATAAGATAAATTAGTTGTAAAGCATAGATCATTTCCTTGTGATGGTGATCTTACAGGTTTCATAACTCAACATTACCATTTAATATAATACACTTCTCAACTCATAGATCCCTTCACTAGCACACTGAACAAAACATTAGTCATGCCCTGCACAAATCTTGCAAAAACCCTGCATTGCCACTTCCAATCTGGCTAATGGCATCAATTTTGTGAGATAGAGAGCCCACAAGTTTCAACATGTTTGCCATTCCCAGCTGAAGGCACTTATTAATAATTAGGTATGGTAGAAGCACCAGAGTGCAGGGACTGCTATGTTTCAGCTACTGTTCCAAATGTTCTATGGTGTCTGATGATTTAGTCAATCATTCAAGCTGCAATATAGGACTTCAATGTTTCTTAAATCAGGAACATGTATGTTTGGCCCTGTGAAAAATGCTGTAGTCATCTCGGAAAACTGAAGTCAACAGAATGTTCATCACAAAGATGTAGAAGAAAAGGCAACACATGATCACCAGTATTATTGGTATAAGTGTCCTAGTTGATGTTCATGATAACTTAAATTAATAGGCCTATTTCATGGTACGAAAAACACCCCAAAAGTATCATGGAACTACACCCACTGCAGGTTAAATTTCTCATTTGGTATCAGTGCACTTGACACCCTAAGTTATTTGAAAATAGAACAAATAAAGACTCATCAGCCCATACTACACACCTCCAGTCAGAAACTGTCAGATACTGTGTAGTTTTGGCCATTGAAGAAGTGAAGCTCTATGCACTACTGTGAACAATGGCCTTTATGAGGCACTTCACACTGAATGTGCACTGTGTGCAGTTCTTTGCAATGTTCACTCACCAACGGTTGAGAAGGCCTGCATTCAATGACCACAGCAATTTATGAAGGGTTTTAAAACAATTATCATTGAGAACATGTGACACTAGTCACTAGTCCCTCTCAAAATCCTTTTATGACACTGTTCCTACACTTTGGTTCATGGATGTGAGTGCTACATCTTTCCTTGTAGATGTGGTCAACAGTCCAGATTAATGCAACTACAAACTGGACTACTTAATTCATGTACAGTCTTATGAATGTCCAAACATAATAGCTCATTTTCTGCCTTTGTATCACATCTCCACATCGACCTACCTTACTCCATGATTCTAAATAACCAGCTGGCACATGCAAACCACTTCACTGCTGTGACTTGCATCAGTCACATGACATGACCAGTGTGCACATTTAAAGGGTGACTAATATTTTGTCTAGTGACATTACTTTCAGTATTTTGGGCTCACCTCAAGAGAATGGACGAAGTATTCATTGTACCACAGGAACAATCCAGTAAGTGGCTCATCACAGTAGCCATCATTAATTACTTTTATTGTTGTCTCATTGAATTGTGTAACAGCTTGCTGCTCTTCAAAGGTATGGCGTCCAATATAAATCAAACGATGTAGAAAGGTCCTCTGCAATTATTTAAATTACTTTTCAATGAAGTTTTTCTAAAAGAAATGGTTAATTTTGAATTACACAAGCAATACTATATTATCCTTCATTTTAGCTGTAAATGATTTTCCTTTATTTTTATATTTACTAGATTTTCATTTATTAGCTATATTTTTATATTCCACACATACTTATAATAACTGATATGAAATTTTATAAAATTAAGTGAAAGTATTCTATAACTATAGAGTTCATGGAAAATGAAAAACTAAAGAAAAAATTAAACAATAATTTAACAGTATCATGGATGTCCATTACTTGTGTTGGACAATACACTACAAGAGGTATCTCACTCACCACATATTTCTAGCATTTAACTGTAGTGACTTTGATAACAATGTTTTATACTACTGAGTATTAAGATTAATTTGTGCAGTTGTTTGCTTTAATGTGCTATGATAAAAACATAATGTATCAGTTAGACTTCTGACATCTTGACAAACAACACAATGTAGAGAAGGCAAGGAATGTACTGTAAATTTGAAGGATCATAGTTTGGTAACAAGTTATGTGGATAATTAAAACTTATCACAAATTTCTGGAACTATATTTTCATTCTTCAGACAAGTGTAACTGTTAGCTAATTTCTATTCTAAACAAGAAAATTGGCAGCATTGATCATAAGAGGTTTGAAATCAATTATTACAGCAAATTGATTTCATTCACTGTGTGATTATCTACAGTGCAAATATTAAATTCTCAATGACTAATGCAATAAAAGCACATATTACAACTTCGTATGGTGTCAATACAGAAAAACCATAGCAGTTAACAAACAAAATTTAGAGTAATAAATGATTTCAAACCCATTACAACTAATGCTGCCAATTTTCTTGTTTAAAATACTGATATTTTGGTCACTGAGTACATGATTTCCAGTGGAATCCAACCTCTAATTTCTATTTGTATTCATCACAGATGTTCATACTTACAATTGGTCAACCTATTAGGAGGCTTCACTTACATAAGAAAACTGCAAATAATACAATAATTTACTCACTTTTTTAAACATATGACATACAGACATGACAGAACTGCAAAATGAGCAAAAGATCAGGGTTTAATATCTTGTCAGTGACAAAGTCATTGACAGATGGTTAACAAGATAGAAATAAACAATAAGTGGGAGCTAAAATGCCACAAATTTTTTTGAAGACAACTGCTAATGTCCACCTTAAGTACTTAATAAAATCACATAAAACATAAATTGGAATGCAGATCGACTCTCTTAAACACTGAGCTACCTCGCTTGGGGACAAAACTATTGACAAAATGTAAAATCTCAGCATGAAAAATGGTTTAAACTCCACAGCATCATTTTAGGTACAGCCAGTCAGAGGCTGCAGGATTTTCCTGACTTCCAACAAAAAACACATTGTGAACATGTTTCTGAGATCCACTATTTAATATGGGAGTACACTGAATTCATCTCACTGAAAATTGCAAAACCATAAACCAGAAATGGAAAATCAACAAGCAGCTATACAAGCTTACCAAATAATCAATGTTTCCTAAGATTGGCTCTCATTATAACATCAACTAAAACTGAGGGAATTTCCAGCCAAAAGAAGATTTTACTAAGTGCCTCCACAGAAGGTCTAGACTTGACATTTAATGAGCTGGGGAGATCAACTGTGTACTACGTAGTCAGCATAAGAAAGTAGGGGATATAAAATTAACATTAGAATAACAATGTGACTGCTGTTACAATACAATCTTTGTCAGACTTAATGCGTGTATCTTCTCCTGCATTTATAGACAAAAACTTCAGCAACTTACCAACAATAGGATTGTTCAATGTGGCCATCAGTTTGTTATGCAAGCCATCAGCATCTGTATCTGCCTAGTGTTAGACAGTCAGTTCTTGGCTGTCACCTGTGACTGAGCAGCAGAGCATAAAGTTACATATTAACCTTTTCCTGTGCAGTTTCTTATTTTAATACTTAAATTCTGTGCATTTTTTTTTCACATTTAAGATGTAATCTCTCACATTTCAGTAACTGTAAAATGTAGATCTGCCCATTCTGTAAAGCAACTGTCATTTGTTTGTTTTGAAGGGCCAGTAACAGCTTAATTTTGGCTGCCACCTGCGATGCACCAGTAGAGTAATAAGTTACTCATTTAGCTTTTTCTATGTTTTTTTTAGCTTAATTCTTAAATTCTGTGTGTACTTTTATATTTAAGAGGTGTAATCTCACATTTTAGTAATGTTAACTATAGTTTCATGTATTCTGTAGAGGAGTTGTTTGCTTGTTTCAAAGGGCCAGCAACAGTTCATTTCAGCCTAGTGAGCCAGTCAGTTTCTGGCTGCTGCCTTTGGTGTTCCAACTGAGCAGCTAGTTAGATATTTAGCATTTGCTGACTTTTCATTATTTAATTCTTAAAATCCCTGTGCATCTTTGTATTTAAAAGGTGCACTCTTACGTTTTAGTAACTGTAAAGTGTAGATTCACACAGTCTGTAAAGCAGTTATTATTTCTTTTGAACAGCCAGCTATGTAGTTTATCAAGGCCCACGATTTCTACATATATGTGATGTGGTGTGTTGCATTGGAAAAGATGCCAACAGGTGCACGAGTGTGCCTTCCAACTTTGGTGTGCTGGCAGGCACTGGTGGTCATCTTTCCATAGCCCTGGCCAGACAAAAAGCATGGCCACAATTGACACAGAGATATTGATGCTGGGGTGTGACAGACTATGGTTGGTTGGTTTGGGGAAGGAGACCAGACAGCATGGTCATCGGTCTCATCGGATTAGAGAAGGATGGGGAAGGAAGTCGGCCGTGCCCTTTCAGAGGAACTATCCCGGCATTTGCCTGGAGTGATTTAGGGAAATCACGGAAAACCTAAATCAGGATGGCCGGACGCGGGATTGAACCATCGTCCTTCCGAATGCGAGTCCAGTGTCTAACCACTGCGCCACCTCGCTCGGTGTGACAGACTATGGATTCGGTTGAAAGCACTGCACGAGAATCCCTCTAGAAGAAACGGGTGTTACAAATCTATTGAAACATCATGCCAAAGCTTGTGGGCACAGCTTGTAATGGCCACTAGGTCAACCCAAAAGCCACTGGAGGTGTCCTGACAGAAATTGTCCAGTTACTCATCACTCTCCTGTCTTTGGGTCACGTTCTCAAGGTCCACAGGAGGAGAGATAATGGCACAAGAGTGGAACAAGCAGTTAGCAACAATACTGTCTATTCCTGAAATATCGTGGATGCCCATGGAGAACTGTTGACACTCCAACTGCCAGAACTGACACAGAGAACACTTATTACATTTGTTCTAAAATGCATGAGTTATCAGCTTGTGGTTGGTTAAAATCATGAAGAGACAGGTTTCCACAGATGGGCAGAAGTGTTCCACCACTTCATACACCACAAGCAACTCAAAGGTGTAAGCACTCCAACTACATTGCACTCCGATAGGTTACGGGAGAAAAAACCAAGTAACTACCAACATATTGTTGAAGCACTGCATCTATGGCAGTGTGGCTGGTGTCTACAACCATAGCCAATTAAGAATTACACATGGGTGATCAATCAGTGTCACTTCTGCAAGGCTCTGTTTGGACTCAGTAATGCTTTTCTCCAGCACATCAGTCCTTATCTCAGAAGTCCTTCCTTTGGGGGTGGGTCCATGTACAGCTGCTATCGAGGGTTATAGAGTAGCAGTGTCAACAAAAGTTTGCCATGCCGAGGTAGTGCTACAATTCTTTGTACATCTGTGAACATGGAATGCTCACTGTCATCTGCAACTTCTTTGTCAGTGGTGTGGATCCGCTTTGGGTGGTTAAATGCCTGAGAAATTCTACCCCTTATGCCCTGAATATGCACTTCATGGGATTAATGATAATCCCCCTTCAGTGAGGCGCTGGAAGATGGTCATTAGGTGTCAGTTACGGAGTCCAGGCAACTCTGAAAATACAACCCTCACAAGATGCCATCCAGGAAACGCTGCCAGGTCTGGGCAGCATTCTGAAGGCTGACCAGCACGTACATACTCTCAAGAAGTGCAAAGGGCATGATGATGGCTGTTTTAAGTATGTCATCATGCTCCCTGAGGCTAAAATATTGCAAATCCATTACTGGATATCGGTCTAGCACCATTTGTGCATTTAGGCATGAGAGTCCCACATGGCATCCATGAACTGTCCTGTTTTGGGCCTAAGTGCAAGGCAGAGGAAATTTTCTACTTGATGTTTGAACAACACCCTGTTGCAATAGGACATCAAACTCAACCTTTACTACTGTGAGTCGCTTGGGCACAAACTGATGTGGACAGCATGAGGTGTGGGCTGGGCATAGTCACAGTGTGGTGGACTGTCGAACATTTGACTTTCCTCAGTGCACCAGGTGGGCGAGTGAGCTTCAGAATGGTCCAAAGCACTTCACAGGTTTTACACTGAAGAAAGCAGCCTGCTGTCACTGTCCTGCTATCTTCAAACTTGCTGTCGAATCAGTCAGCTGGGTGTTTGTAATATTGGCTAGTAACTTGATGGGGCTGAGAAAATCCGCAGCCAGAGTTGGCTCAGCCACAATGGAAGGTCCACACAAATATGCAGTGTTGTCCAAGGTCCAAATTTCAGTGATGTGTGACGTACATTTTTTTGGATTAATTATTTGCAGCAGTAACAAGACAGTTGTCGGTAGTCCTGCAGTCACTCAGCAGGGCTTGCAGGAATAACGACAGGTATGCATCCATGTTGACAAGATATTCGACACTGCCAGTCTATTCCGCAACAAAGAGAAGCTTAGAAATAACACTGCAGCTTGAGGCACTTAGACCTGGATGCAGCTGGCATTTGGGTGCATGCAGGGTGGCTGACACTTTGCTACACCGGTGCTGAAGTGAGCCTGGTACCATCAAGAGCTGCTCGATAGCTGCTCTGATGTCAATGGAGTGCCGCTGGTGCTGCATTGCTGGTTGCACGAGCCAGGTCACTGGTAGCTGGATCGGCTGCTCAAATGGTTCAAATGGCTCTGAGCACTATGCGACTTAACATCTGAGGTCGTCAGCCCCCTAGAACTTAGAACTACTTAAACCTAATTAACCTAAGGACATCACACACATCCATGCTCAAGGCAGGATTCGAACCTGCGACCGTAGCAGTCGCGTGGTTCCAGACTGAAGCAGATCGGCTGCTGCAATGGCACCTGCTGCCTTCTGTCTGTGCCTGAGCGAAGTGGTCGACCTGCATACTGAGTGTTGCCTTCTGGCCGAACAGATTTTGGATTAGGTTTGTGATCGAAGCAAAAACACAGAAAAAAACTGTTCATACAAAAAACTCGATGGTTTGTCTACTCATGGTTCTATGTCACACACATCAACGAAAAGTTCGTCATCAAGTGTTATGCACAGATCACGTCTGGATCACCAGTGAAGACGGAACATGCTAATATTGCTGCTCACATGTCAGTTGCGCAGTGAACTGGCTTTATTGCTGTACACTTGCACTGTGTTGAGGGACAAGGATAAAGTGATGGTATGGCGACGGAACTTGATTAAGTTTGTTTGCCATAAATACATTTACTCTGCACAAAAGAGTAAACAGGTAACCGGTAAATGAAATCTATTTATAATGTCTACTAGCTGGCGAATGCGGTAAATGATGTTCGCAAAGGAGTGCTCCTTGAGGGTATACAGGCCTCAGTGATATGAGCATGTCGTCCAATCACGTGACCACGGAATAACAATGGACTAAGTCTGGAATGAAGCAAACTTTCTTTATGAACCACTAGGCACAATGTACTTTGTGCATGTGGTGGAACGAAAGCGAAACAAGTAGACAGCCCTAAATAAACCAAAACACATCAGTAGCTCACGTTAAGCTCAACCCATGTAGTCCATGGCTTGTGCACCAGACCCGGACTATGCGTCTACACGGCACTATAGACCATTTCAAACTGGTTTGTTTTTTACTCCTGTGTGCACCATACCATTGCCATAATTTGGCCTAACAGAATATCTGCTTGTCAGTGGATACCACGTGCCACACGCTTTGTGCTGATTGCCGTTCACATATTTCTGCAGCACAGCTGTCGTAATAGTACTGTCTGAAACTCGAGCAGTATTTCTCAGCATATAACGTATCAGGTGAATCACGATGCTCTTCCCTTTTTTTTGTGGGTAGGATTGTATTTTTAGGTTGTGTAGAAAGCTCAGTTAGCCCAAATCCTACCCTATCAAGACATTGTTCGAAATCTGGATGGCTTCTTCAAAGTTCAGAATCATGTAGCTGCTGTTTGTTTCAAACTTGTTCGTATACTTCACCATAATAATCGATCTTACAAGCAATGGATCTCTGAACCAAAGTTCTTGACTAAGAAGTAAATTTAACTGCACTTGTAGATCCTCATTTCAAGATAAAATGCTTCATGATGCCGTCATTCAAAACCTTGCTGATAACAGAATACGAACTAACAAGGGAACCTCCCCATCGCACCCCCCTCAGATTTAGTTATAAGTTGGCACAGCGGATAGGCCTTGAAAAACTGAACACAAATCAATCGAGAAAACAGGAAGAAGTTGAGTCGAACTATGAAAAAATAAGCAAAATATACAAACTGAGTAGTCCATGTGGAAGAAAGGCAACATCAAGGATAGTGTGAGCTCAGGAGCGCCTTGGTCACGTGGTTAGCGTGAGCAGCTGCCGAACGAGAGGTTCTTGGTTCAAGTCTTTCCGCAAGTGAAAAGTTAAATTTTTTATTTTCAGACAATTATTATCTGACAAACTCTTACGTTTTCATCACTTTTTTGGGAGTGATTATCACATCCACAAGAAAACCTAAATCAGGCAAGGTAGAAGAATCGTTTTACCCATTCGCCAAGTGTACAAGTTAGGTGGGTCAACAACATATTCCTGTCATGTGACGCACATGCCGTCACCAGTGTCGTATAGAATGTATCAGACGTGTTTACCTGTGGAGGAATCGGTTGACCTATGACCTTGCGATCAAATGTTTTCGGTTCCCATTGGAGAAGCACGTTCTTTCGTCTACTAATCGCACGGTTTTGCGGTGCGGTCGCAAAACACAGACACTAAACTTATTACAGTGAACAGAGAGTTTAATGAACGAACGGACAGATCATAATTTTGCGAAAATAAAAAAGTAAACTTTTCACTCGAGGGAAGAGTTGAACTAGGGACCTCTCGTTTTGCAGCTGCTCACGCTAACCACGGGGCCAAGGCGCTCCTGAGCTCATTCTGTCCTTGATATTGCCCATCTTGTACATGAACTACTCAGTTTGTATATTTTGCTTATCTTTTTCATAGTTCCACACAACTTCTTCCTGTTTTCTCAATTGATCTGTGTTCAGTTTTTCAAGGCCTAGCCACTGTGCCAACTTGTAACTAAATCTGAGGGGGGTGCGATGGGGAGGTTCCCTTGTAAGATTCTAAAGCATTGGAATCCTGGTTTCAGTTACGAGTTTAAAGCAATCGGAGCTCTGGAAGTTCAAGCCTTCAGTGAGCTTCACTTTAATGTGCTTTTTGTTGCAACACTGACAGCAATAGCTCGCAGTAGCCCTACTTGTGCATAATGCGCAACAACCGGCGTTGACAGGCAACACCCCAAATACGGTGTGAGATGCATATCTGCGACTTCGGGTAGTCAAACCTTCCCAAGTCTTGTGTGAAAGGTTGTGTGGCACATGACCTTAAAAACTATTTCCTCCAACCAGCAGAATATCAACTCTACCATAAATCAGAGCACACACAACAGATGTGCTTGCAAAATGAATGAAAATTAAATTCTATTTCACACAAATCACAAATATTGAGTCGTGAAAATGGAAATAAACATGATCTCTCATTCTGAATCCGTATCCACTCCTCCCGGCAATTTACACAGCAACTGTGGATGGAAGCAATGGAACCGCATAGTTAAACACACGGTGCAAAACTTGTCTCGTTCTGATCACATCTTCTCTACTAGATATACAACTAAACGCTTCGTCAGTCACAATTCAAAGAAAGACAGTCTTCCAAAAGTTAGATCAGATAATCAAATTCAGAGGACAAACCACGAACTGTTCATCTCTCTGCAGATTTGCTTTCAATATGTACCTTTTCAGTTAGATACTGGTACTTCAGTCACACTGATTACTTCTGAGCTGTTGGGATATCCTCAACTAGAAAAAGCACACTTGAACCTTAGGCCTACAATGGCGAAAGTACCTCTGTTCTTTGAAAATAAAATATAGATACTGTAAACGACTATATCAGTGATTTTCACAGTAGTTCAGTCTCGTTCTAGTTCCAATATTTTTGAAGTGGATACTTTTGATTTCTTTGGTTTAGATAGTCAGAACAACGTGCATGCTACGAGGGTAAGTCAATTATTATCCGCAATTTAGTTATATTTTTGTTTATTTTCGTAGTACTGTCGTTTTACGTTGATGACGCATGCTTTGTTTATTTGTTGTTATATCTTTGCAATTTTCAGGCTGCTAGGTTAGTTTTGTTATAGCTGCGATGCTGTTAATCATGGCTGCTCCGCTGTCTATTTGCACCGCAGAAGTGCAACGTTAAGTGATCCGTTTTTTGTGGTCGGAAGGCGTATTCAGGGGCCGAAGTTCGTCGAAGACGTCCGGTTCAGTACGGTAACATTGTTTTGCCAGAACGGAGTGTCTTCAAATGGATTGAAAAATTCCGAAATGGTCGCACAAGTGTTACGCACGACGAAGGAATCGGACGACCGTTTACCGCCACAAATGAAGAAACCATTGAGCGTTCGCATGAAATGATTCTCTTAGACAGACGATTAACTATTGATGCAGTGGCACATCGTCTGTAAATTAGTCACGGTTCTGCCTACGAAATCATCCACAACAGACTTGCTTTCATACAGTTTGTGCAAGATGGGTCCCCAAACAACTCACACAGTTGCATAAACAAACGTGCTTGGGCATCTGCAAAAACACATTTGGATCGCTATGGTAACGAAAGGGACAACTTCTTAGACAGGATCATTACTGGTGACGAAACATGGATCCATCATTACGAGCTGGAGAGTAAACGGAATAGTATGGAATTGAAACATTCAAATTCGCCGTGCAAGAAAAAATTCAAGACCCAACGGTCTGCAAGAAAACTGATGCTTACGGTTTTTTGGGACGCACAAGGTCCAGTACTGGAACATTATGGGGAAAGGAGCACAAAAATGAACAGTGTACGTTACAGTGAGATGCTTACTGCCAGCCTAAAGCCTGTAATTCGAAGCAAACGCCAAGGATTGCTGTCAAAAGGTGTTGTGTTGTTGCACGACAATGCCCATCCGCATACTGCTGCCCACACTGCTGAAAAGCTCCAGAAACTCAAATTTGAAGTACTGGATCATCCTCCATATAGTCCTGATCTTGCCCCTTCTGACTATCACTTGTTTGGTCCACTCAAACAGGCATTAAGGGGCTGTCGATTTGCCTCGGATGAAGCAGTGAAAGAAGCTGTGCATTCCTGGCTCGCAGCTCAACCGAGAGCCCTCTTTCATGAGGGCATCAGGAAGCTTGTACAATGATCGCCCAAGTGCGTTGAAATGCAAGGAAACTATGTCGATAAATGATGTTCTTGTAAGTTTCCTATTTGATTACAATAAAATTTTATAACTACTTTGCGGATAATAATTGACTTACCTTCGTATTTTTTATATTTGTTTTGTTTTGTTGTGGTTTTAGGGTACAAAACTGGTACGGTCATTAGCGCCCGTTCTGTGGCTTAGGGAAGGGTAAAAAATACCAAACTGGAAATCAGCAGCAATTGGAGCGAAACTCAAAAAGTGGAGAAACTAAAAAACAGAAGGAAAGCTTAGAAAACCACCATAGAAGGAGGGGGGGGGGGGCGGTTGTTTTCCCCAAAAAGAGCTTCAAATGACCGACGTCATCTCACTGACACTTATTTGTTTATTTATTTGCAACAAGTTCCATTACAATAATTGTAATACCATGCTGCCTGTATGTATTGTGTGTGTGTGTGTGTGTGTGTGTTTATGTTTATGGAGTGTAATGTAATGTTTGCGTTGTGTGATAACAATGGTGGTGATGAGAGAAGGAAGAAGATGACCCGGTACCGGCCCCATAGCGTGCATGTACAGGCGCTCAATGCCAGGGTTATCAGCGCAACGCTTACTTCTCGTCCCCTGGGGGACCGTCAAGCATGACGTTCTCATCCGACGGACGGATCACCGTCAATAGTGTCACATGCCTCGTTCCATGAGACACTGCGGAGAGCTTTATTATTTAAACCAGGACATTGGCACAAAGTATGGTGATGAAGAATTTTAGGTCACCACCTCTCCGCCCCTTTCTGGCCAAACACTGGCAGTGTGCATGCTACTGATATACAACTTTACTATGCCAGTATTCATCAGTTACGTGAAAAAATAAGGACATTCGTTCAACTGCGACATCTGAAGGATTTTCATGCGCACGTTACACTTAAGGACAACGTAAAACCGAAGTTTTATCGTGCTCTTCTGGTACCCCACGCCATTCACGATTAAGTTGGTTCTGCAGTCAACAGATTAGAACAAACAGGACATCTGAAAACCGTTTCTACAAGTCAGTGGGTACCTCCCCTTGTGTTCAGAAGAAAACCGAGCGGGAAGATCAGACTTTGTGTCGAGTTTAAAGCGGCAGTTAATACTCAAATAGTAATTAAGTAGTGCAGGAGTCTTCCGATGACTCTGCCGTGCAGATCGACCCCAGCTGCCTACGCAGCCACTGCCATCTCCACTGCAGCTTCCCCATCCGCTGCCCCGTCGGAGGTTCGAGTGCTCCCTAAGGCATGTGTGTGTGTGTTGTCCTTAGCGTACGTTAGTTTAAGTTAGATTAAGTAGTGTGTAAGCCTAGGGACCGACGACCTCGTCAATTTTGTCCCACAGGAACTTATCACAAATTTCCAATTCCCACACGCTGCAGCCGCCCACTATACAATGTGACGGCAGTCACGGACATCAAGCCTGCATCAGCTTCAGCTGCACAATTGCTGCACCCACCTTTGCCATTGGACAGACACCACACCTCCAGTTTTTTTGGCAGATGTTCCCAGTGGCTCGTCTTTGGGCCACAGCCAACCCCATCTGTGACGGTACAGACCTCGCCCTTATCGTTGTTGGCACCCAAACTATGCGTCGACGGCGCGCAAGTTTTTTTTTTTTTTTTGTGGGGTGGAGGGAGGACTGCGATATCGGTGGTACCTTTGTCGACGGCATTAGGTATGCTACGCGGGAGATGGCACATTTAAAACTCCATCCAATGCACTGCTGGATAATCTGACTCTTCCTTCGCTCGCTCTCTCTAACGGGCGTGAGAGGGGGGGGGGGGGGGAGGGGGGAGAGGGAGGAATTCGTTACGATGCGTACATGTCACCAGAGGACTCTGACTGGCTAGGCGCCTTTTTAAGCAGCCGCACTCAGAGCTTTGTCCGAGACTCTGTGAATATACAGACTCATGTCAATCTTCGTATGGAAGACTGCAGTGAGGTAACTTACATCGATGCAGTACGATGCTACTAAGCATTAATACTTACCAGTGACGTATCCAGAACTTTTTGTCTACAAAATATTTCTACACTTACCTTTTACATACTGTGCATGGTCTCCTTCGAAATATTCTCCTCTACAATTGATACACCACCCCCAACATCGTTTCCACTTCCGGAAGCAGTCTTGACACGCTCCTGTTGGATCGCCGTCTGCGAATTTTCTTTTATCTCGTCTACCGTCGCAAATCTTCGTCCTTTCAACAGGGTTTCAAATTTTGGAAATAAAAAAAATCCTCAGAGACCAGGTCTGGAGACTACGGGGAATGAGGCAGCACACTGATTTCGTTTTTTGTGCAACAGTCGCGCACTAACAGGTGCGGGTGCGTTATCGTGATGCAAGAATCCTGATTCCTCTCGTAACGTTTCAGACCCTTTTCTTCTCACATTTACTCACAGGCGTCGCAAAGCGTCCCGATAATACCATTGATTAGCACTTTGCCCTTTGGCACGAATTCATGATGAACTAATCCTTCTCGTGATGACTGGGTGTTGTGTGATGTCCTTAGGTTAGTTAGGTTTAAGTAGTTCTAAGTTCTAGGGGACTGATGACCATAGATGTTAAGTCCCATAGTGCTCAGAGCCATTTGAACCATTTTTTGAAATAATCCTTCAAAATCAAAGGAAACTTTTAGCATGACTTTGACATTTGACCTGACCTTACGAGATTTTTGGTCTTGGAGAGCCTTTCCTGATCCACTATGAAGATTGAATTTTGGTCTCAGTATCATAACCCTAGACTCACGTCTCATCACCAATTATGATCCTCTTAAGGAACATCTCATTCTCATTTGCGCGGTCCAAAAGCTCTTCACAAATTGCGAAGCGAAGGTCTTTCTGACCTTTACACATGAGCTGTGGGACGAACTTGGCGGCAAAACGATGCATTCCAAGATGTATCAGGATTTCATGACATGATCCAACTGAAATGTTACATTCTTTAGCAATCTCTCGAACAGTCAGTCTTTGATGGGTAGGCACAATTTCGTTGACGTTCCTGACACGAGCGTCGGCGGTAGACGTCGAACGGCGTCCTGAACAAGGGTCATCGTTAACTTCGGTCCTGCCATTTTCAAACAATGTGGAGCACTCGTAACACCGAGTACAGTTTAAGCACTCATCACCGTAGGCTTCCTCCATCATTTGGTGTGTCTGTAAAGGTTTTCTTGAATTTCACGCAAATGCAGACGCCTTGCTCCACTGACTGCCATCTCGGATTTCGCGAACTGTGCGACACAACGTTCTACTCAGTACGACGCTGAACAATGACTAACTTCCGGCAGTTACATATTAAACAGCTATGTGCAGGGATGCCAACCACATTGCGCTCCAACACACCACCGGCGCGAAACCACGAATGTGCCGGAATTTTTTGAACATATCTCGTACATATTGACCTGCTTCAGGCATGGATGTAGCCAATGGGGGGAAGGGGTGCGAGGTCAGCCCCCCTCCCCACCCTTATCACCTAAATGAAATTACACACGATGAATTTGCCAAGTAGTGACATTGAAAGATGCTTTGGTTTTATCTTGTGTATTAATAAACTGCTTCAGCTGTATTTAGTCCTTTATTTTTAGATCACTACCGGTTTCATGGCACTAAAACCCACATCGTCGGGTGAACGTGTAACTGAAACAATAGAGTTAAAAAGCTCGTAACTTAGTACCCTGCATTTGTTGTCCGCCAGAATAAAACATTGCTAAAAGTCGATATGACATTGGATAAAACAGCCGGATGCATGGATTCCAGTCCAATATGTTGGATGAGTCGGTTCTCCGGTCTATACGCAATCGTGAACAAAGGACGCGCCCGCGTTGTTGTTCTGTTAATCAGTCCATTACTTACTTGCAGCTGAATTTAATGTAAGGACTGGCCTTTGTTTTTTGCAGTGTGCTGTTGTGGTAGTTTCTAATTATGGATAAGTTTGTAACAAGAAAGAACAGTAATACCGATTTTTATTCGACCATTAGCATTATAGTAAGTTAGAAATAAGCAGCGTGATTACCTATCTATTGTAGTTTAATACTAGCACTGTAGTTGTTATTTGGAGATTAGTAGAACTCTGTGGTGGCAACATTTTAGTATTTCAAAGGGATCGGAACTGTAAACAACATTACAAATAATGTTAGGTTAAAATCTGTGCATAAAAATACGCTAGGATTTGCCTGAGTCGCCCTACCGAGCGAGGTGGCGCAGTGGTTAGCACACTGGACTCGCATTCGGGAGGACGACGGTTCAATCCCGTCTCCGGCCATCCTGATTTAGGTTTTCCGTGATTTCCCTAAATCGTTTCAGGCAAATGCCGAGATGGTTTCTTTGAAAGGACACGGCCGATTTCCTTCCACATACTGCCGTAACCCGAGCTTGCGCTCCGTCTCTAATGACCTCGTTGTCGACGGGACGTTAAACACTAATCACCACCACCACCACCACCACCACTGAGTCGCCCAAAAATAGCTCTGAACAGCAAAAATATTGCCCAAACGGCGATGGTTGCATTTATTTAAAAGTATTGCTCGAAGTTCTATCATTACTAGCCAAAATGGCAAAATATCGCCCAATCTGGTTACGTGGGTGGTAGTCAGTTACGAAATCCAGTTGCGATATGGAATGATGGGGAAAGGTATGTGGGGAACGGATGATAGCACATTGCATAGTTCGTTTCTAAAAGATTTTTTCAGCACGCAGGTTGAATTCGTCCGAGCCGACTGCGCCCTACACCCCCCCCCCCCCTTTTCTCCTTTCGCAAAATCTGTTTACGCTCTTGCAGTACCATAATAACTGACCAGTTAAGGAAACTGAAAGATACTTAAATAAATTTTTTTTAATTGAGAAATTGGGATGCTTTGAGGTGCTGCGCCCTACACCCCCCCCCCCCCCCCTTTTCTCCTTTCGCAAAATCTGTTTACGCTCTTGCAGTACCATAATAACTGACCAGTTAAGGAAACTGAAAGATACTTAAATAAATTTTTTTTAATTGAGAAATTGGGATGCTTTGACGTGCTGAACGACTTGGTTTCAGATAAGCCGGAAAAAAAAAATTGTTCAAATGGCTCTGAGCACTATGGAACTCAACTGCTGAGGTCATCAGTCCCCTAGAACTTAGAACTACTTAAACCTAACTAACCTAAGGACATCATACACATCCATTCCCGAGGCGGGATTCGAACCTGCGACCGTAGCGGTCGCGCGGTTCCAGACTGTAGCGCCTAGAACCGCTCGGCCACTTGGGCCGGCGATAAGCCGAAAATTTAAATATAAGATTGTAGTAGGAGGAGATACTTATTGCCAAAGAGATTTGAACCCACTTAACTTAATAAGTAATTCAACGCAAAGTTAAAATTTTTCCACTCTGCGACAGTGACCTTATATTAGAAGACAACTGTTTCTTGTAAGCAAAGACGCAACGCATAATGTTAGAATTTTAATTCGTTTGGCAACCTCCCCCCCCCCCCCCCCGTGACAAAATCCTGGCTACGTCCTTGCTTCAGTTCTAGGCTACAGCGCTGCGTCACTCCCCTCTCAACGTTTCCTTACCTTTCATATCCTTCGACTCTTATAATTGCATCCTGATTTCTGTACAAGTTGTTAATAACCTTTTGCTTCCTGTGTTTTATTTCCCTTCCCTTCAGAATTTCCTGGGTTGCAATAAACATTGTCACAAGGTTTCCCAACATTCCAAAAAGGCTATAAACGTAGGTTTGCCTTTCTGCGTGCTATAGTCTAAGTCGTGGTGTCAGTATATCTTCATCTGTTCCCAAAGTTCTCCTGAACCCAAGATGATTTTCCTTCCCCTGCCTCATATATCTTGTACATCAGGTGGAATAGGTCTTCATGCCTGACTCTCCCAAGGATGTCAGTCTTCGATTGGCATTGAAGTGAAGTCGTATACTCCAGAGGCTTTGTTTTGACTCAGGCTTGTCAGTGGTCTGTCACAATATATCCTACCAACTCATGTTTATCTGCATCCTGTTCCCTTTCTAAAACACTATCTTCAAGTTGATTTCTCTTGTTTCGTATTCTTAACAACCACAAATCATGCAGTTCTTTATTGCACTTATGTCTGTTTATATTTAACCTTTTAATGCGTAGTTTTTTTGTATTAATGACTTTTTGTATATGAGCTTACGAGTTATAGATGTCAGAGAAATGAAGTGAATGAACAACAGTTATTGTTTGCGCTATATTTTTTATTGGCAACCTAAAATTGGTACTTTTGATGAACAGAAAAGTACTTTTGAATGCAGTTGTACCAGTGTACCAACTTTGCTTATAAGCAAATGTTATCCAGTTATTGAAAATTTGGGTTTTTCTATATACTTTTATGTCGCTAATTTTGTGTCCTTATGCCGCCTTTTTTTTAAAAACATCCGACACTATAGCCCTATTTTCTCCAAACTGGAGGGGACTGATGACCATAGATGTTAAGTCCCATAGTACTCAGAGCCATTTGAACCATTTCTCCAAACTGGATCTGGTAGCACAAGATCCCCACCCCTATCTTTAACACATTCGTTATAGCCCTTATACTTAAAACAAACTGACTGTGCATCATAAAAATATTTCTCACATACAATAGCACATATAAATTACCATTATAGTTTCCAGAATTATATATACCAATTTCATGTGAAAAACTTGACTGCGATGCGAAGTTAGTTGACAGTAAATAGTTTATGCTTTGATCGGTCGGTGATCGGCCATCTGACAGAAACAGTGCACCAATGTTTTCCAGCGAGTTGTCTAGCTCAGCGATTTACAGTCACATAGGCTTGCACAACTGTTCTACGCCATGCAGCGGGTACAGATAATATTCAAGAAGGAAGTCAGCGAAAAACTACTTAAACCTTTCTTCGGTGTTGAGCAACACAATATATAAACTGCACTGAGAGATAACATCCACATTAAACGAAACTATAAGTTCAGATTAATCTCCCAGAAAAAATTTGCTGGCACCATATTCTTAGGCTGTTCACTGTACGGTGCTGTGGCGACTAGATTCTCGCTTGACAGCGCAACACGGCACCATATTTGTCGGTTTCCTGTTTGGAATGCCGCCATTGTCACTGACTGTCTTTCGATGTCGGTCATTTCTCAGGAGAGGGGAAATGTCATCAACGTGCATTGACGACGAAAGAAATGGACTAACCACGTAAGTATTAGCAAGAACTAAAAGCGAAAATGGAAGGCCGTTATGATTGAATATAAAATTACATCCGTCTTGTTTTTGGGCATCTTTTCGTTTTCATAACATAAAGTCTCCTGTACGTTGTACATCGGTCCATGAACTAATTTTGTAGAGAATTTTATGGCGCACTGAGGTCCGTAGACACATGCGCTTATCAGACAAACGAAAACTCCTCCTATGAAAGAGGTAATGAGCTTCTGCAAGTTAACACTGATGTTGCTGTCATTCCGCGTTATAAATGGGAACTCTTTCTCGGTTCCTCTGTCTCAGTGGAAATGCGTAACGATTCACCGCTCACCATTATTTCTCCGAGTACGAACCCTACATTCACTCAAGTCCTCTCGAGAACTAACAGAGTGGCCTGAAACATGTTCTCTGTAAACCTACAATGATTGCTCTTTGTCAAGATCACTGTTTTCTGTTCCGGGGTTTGACAAACAACAAGTGACTTTACGATCTGAGCTTGTCAATCTCGTCTTCATTAAGCTCTCTTCATGCTGTGCCACTGCTTCACACTATTTACAAATGACTCTAACATGTGTATTAGGAATAATAAGAATGCGTGGGTGTATCCTCAAGGAATAGTTAACATTAACACCTGTGAAAATGTGATGAAGGAAACATTGTGTACAGAACCTAATCGACACCGGTATATTAACATTATGTGAACGGACAAACAAAATTTTGCTGTCTTGTTGGAAATATTTCAACCTCAGCTTGAGTAAAAGCACATAGTTATTTGAAAATCTGTTGCTATTCCGTGACAATGTGCCGTAGCGTAGAATCGAAAAATCTTAACTTCTTGATTTTCTCGAGAGATAAAAAAGTTTTAACTTCTTGGTTTTCTCGCTCTCACTCTTCCAAGTTTTCAAACCAGAAAAATATGTCCGGATTTCTAGTCCAATAGAAAAAATCCTCAAATCATATAAATATATAGTAATTAGGACTATAATTATATTTGTGTCCAAGCAGAGTGCTTGATGAAGAAAATCAGAGAGTTATTCAGGCTGGGACTGCATATTGCTAAAGACTACTTTGTGCTACACAGTTCCTGGGGACATCGAGGTTGGTGTTTCATCTACATCTACATAAATAATTCGCAAGTCACCATGGGTGCATGGTAGAGGATACCTTGCACCTTCCCTTACACTCTCGCAAACGGAGAAGTCAGTCGCATATGCCAGTTCGCTAAATCTTCTCAACAGTGCTTTGCTAAAAAAACATTCTGCTTTCAAGGGATTCCCATTTTTCACGAAGCACTTCAGAATATTCGAGTGTTGATCGAAACGACCAGTAATAAATCTTGCATTCTGCTTCAGAATGCTTCGATGTCTTCATTCCGACCTCGTGGGGAGCCCAATCACTCGAGCAGTACTCAAGAACGGGTCGCACTATTGTTCTAAAGGCGGTCTCTTGTGAGATGAGTTACACTTTCCTAGAAGCCTCACAATAAACCGAAGTCGACCATTCTCATCGTCTACTACCGACTTTAAATACTCGTTCCATTTCGTATCGCTCTGCAACGTTACATTCAGATCCGTAATTCCCAAATTTTCGACTCCAATCTGCCGGGGTCAGCGAAAAATGTGGATCTGCGAGAGTGTATCCGATTAAGGCAGATTGAAACAAAGTTTAAGTAATTACGTTATGAAAACATCCACGCTGAGAAGGTTTCACCTTGATAGAACCAGTAAAGATTTGAAATACTTTGAGAAATAAAAAGGACTTCAAGAGAGACCCACAGTGGACATTATATTCACTTAGACGTCACAAAGAGATGATGATAGCTTGAGGGCGTTTCACAGTATCTAGCTACTTACAATCAAATCTGGAACTGGGGACACTTAATTTTGACAGCCACCGAACGGATTTTAAAAACTGCTCTACACAAACCCGCTTATGACATACTCAAAAGAACTCTTTGAACAGCAACACAGTTCAAAGACGTACTGATGAAATGAGTTACGATATTGAAAGCATCTTGTATAATTATCTGCAAACGACAATTTCTCCATACAAATGGCCGAGTCATCTTTACCTGGCAATGAAGGTTATTGACAAAAATGTTCCTCTGTAATCGACCAAGAAATCCATGAAGAACTGCTCTTCTTGAAAACTTTGACAACAGGCTAAAAAAGGTGAATCAGTATTTAAAGTTCTGAAAGATTATTTCATGAAAAAAGTGACCCCTTCATGAAATACAATATTAGCTGCAGTTTATGGAGCACCTGCCATGTTTGGGCGCTATCGTGGAATTATTGGTCATTTAAGACAAAACGTGCCCGCGGTGTTTGCAATACACTGCATCATCCGTCGATAATATTCAGTTGTTCAGTGGCAGGTTGCATTGATCTCTCATACTTGTGATTAATGCAGTAAACAAAATCCGAACCAACACGTCGAATTCTCGATTATTTATGCAGTTATGCGAAGAAAATGACGAGAGGTTCGATCGGTTACCCCTTCACACTGATGTAATACTGGCTGTCAAAAGACTTATGTTTGACAAGATTTTTCTCTCTTGTTGAGACTGTTTCAGAGTTTCTGGATGTTGAAGATCCAATGTCAAAAGATAATTTAATCAAGTGGAAAACTATACAGTCTATTTAACTGATTTGTTTACTAAGTTTAATGAGGTTAGCTTGCAGCTGCAATGTGACAGCCTAAATCTGAGAAAAATAAAATCTTTCATTTTCACTTTTCGTGCCAGAATTAAATCAGTGAAGGCGAACACTGGTTGTCGCGGATATTCCCAGATTTTCACAGATAGACTGCCAGAATGATGACATTTCAGCCTATGTTCGACTATTAATTGTCCTTTAAACAGACTTTGAAACTAGGTGTGCGAATGTTTTAATTATGAAAATACCTAACTAAATCAGTCCATACAGTAATAGTTGAGGAAACGGATGTGATATTACAAGAAGAACTAATAGGAATAAGCGCTAACGAAGAATTTAAGGTACTGTTTAGAAAAGAGTAACAATTCTGGCATCAGAGAGATATACCTGTTACGTATCGTGAGTTATGGACTATCGGGAGAAAGTTTTTGATAGCTTTTCCATCTTAAAATCTTATGGAAAGGGATTACAGCATGGTTGCCAATCTACTTGCAAATAAAAAAAAACAGATTGGTAATCAATGATTTTAATTTTGTATGGAGCCATAGTCATATATAGTAGGTAATAAAGTGTCTGGCTCATTCCTCCCATTAAAAGCATCAATTTTAGTAGCTTTGCGTTTTGCGTTGTTAAAATTAATAAATGTACGAGTATAAAACATGTTTTTAAAGCTTTTCAATTTTACAGTTAAACCTATCAAAGTGAGTAGCGGTGTTATCAGCTGTCAAAAACATATTTGAAGATGATGAGTTTGTAAAAATTCTATGTGTGAAAGGCAGGCGGTCTACTTAAGAAGTCTTCAAGCCACTCCGCATGCTCGGGACTTTGTTAACAGTCTGCAGTCGGACATTGTGTCAAACTCTATCTGTAATCTAGGAGTATAGAATCTGCATGTTGCCCCTTACCCGTGGTGGGCAGGATACAAAGCGAGAGAAGGGCAAGCTTATTTTCGCACGAGCGATGCTTTCTAAATTGATATTGAATCCTGATCAGAAGCTTTTCTGTCTCAAGGAGGAACAGACATTCTCTTTAAACAAAATAACTGGAATTTCTTCAAACTAACAAAACACATCGCCACAATAGCTAACGCTCAGGAAGACATTTGTGAAGTGTAAGGTCTCTTAAAACCAATGTTCACTATCTCAGTAAAGAATGGAAAATAGATTCATCACTCTTTTATCAAACAGATATTCCGAATCACATTTTGAATAAACTTAAAAGACAGCAAACATACCCCTAGCGTGAATCACACAAATGTCACTGGTCGTTCGGTGTATTCACACCGAACCTAGTGAAAAAATAGTTACCAAAGAGCATTTCCTTTGCTTTATTCCACTTAGAGACACTACTGGTGAATGTCTGCCTGATGTTATTTTGAACTAATCTGGAGGACAGTATATTCCTTTCAAAAGCACATGTGGCTAAGGATCTGATAACATTTGGACAGGGAAAAATATAAGACTTTAACTCTCTAGCACGTGTTATCTCATGTGTGCTCACTCGTTGGACCTTGTTGTGAAAGATGCAACATTGCCATGTCCTATTTCTGTCAACCTGTCAATAAAAAAAATGGCTCTGAGCACTATGGGACTTAACTTCTGAGGTCATCAGTCCCCTAGAACTTAGAACTAGTTAAACTTAACTAACGTAAGGACATCACACACATCCATGCCCGAGGCAGGATTCGAACCTGCGACCGTAGCGGTCTCGCGGTTCCAGACTGTAGCACCTAGAACTGCTCGGCCACTCAAGCCGGCAACCTGTCAATACAGTTCAAGAAATTTTCAAGTTCTGTACTGCATCTACGTATCCATTTGGAACACCTAATAGGTACCTTGCAGCGGCCTAGATTCTACAGTGAACAAGTGCATGTTGCTGTTTATGAAGGTGGCGAAGATTCTAAAGGCAATGCATTTGCAAGAAACGTCCACTAGTATTACAAGAAAGATAACAAGAATACAGATTTCTTTGTTGTACGGTGATATGGTATGAAATTTACTTTAGCATGAATTAGGTGAGAAAAGTTCTCCAAGAAGTTCCTGTAAGCCTACAGAATGCTGTGGATCTAGTTGAAAGGGTAGGCAGCTTTCCGAAGATAAGATCAGACTAGGACTTTAATAGTGTGGTAACACATGCAAAAGAGTTTAAAATTCGTCCCAGGTGAGTGAAGAAGAAATTTACCAGCGAGTCTAACAGGCACCCATCGATGAAGGCGAAATAGAAAGCACGTTTAAGGTAATTATTTTTGATGCAGCTAACTGCTCACCAAAAGACAGGTTTGAGCTTATGGACAGTCACAGTAAACACTTCGGCTTTCTTTACGACAGTCATGATCTGTAGTTGTGGGATACCCCTGTGGAAAACTAAACACCGCAAGCATTGCTTTTGAGACTGTGTTGTGATGAATGTAACCAGCTGGAACGAACTAAACAGTAAAGTTTTGATCTTAAGGCCCATTCTTCCAGCTGGAAGTTCTCCACAAGGCTCTTTATCTTACATCATAAAAAACTACTTTACTACATCATACCCATTGCCCCTATAAGTTTACGGATACTCCTGACTTTGTCTAGATCTGTAGCTAGTAGTGAAAGACTTGTTTTTTTTTTTTTCAAAATTAAAGTTGATAAAAGACATACATTGGATCAGTGATACACAGAGCGAGCCCGCTGGTCGTGTATTTCCTTTTCCATATACAACAGGAGGCAGCTGTGCCTTGACACACGCTCGGGTTCCTAACTTTTCCCTTTCTAACCTCGTGTTTGGTTCAAGGCGCGCGTCCTGGAATCGTGCACGGGTTTATAATTGGTGTGCCCACTGATTGAGGGCTACAAACCAGTGTTTGTTTGGAGTATGTTTTGTATGTGATGACTGGGCAATAGAAAGCAAAATCTGTATGTATTTTTTATTAATAGGATAGAAATAAAACTATATTCAAAGACGTATACAATATGTAAGGCAACAACATAGCTAGCTAGATACATAAAAAATAATTCATTTCTATAAAATCAGTTTTTTTAGCAGGAGGTTCGTTATCATCGATATTTGATGGAATTTTGTGAACACGTTTTCTTTTCTTCAGTTCAGACTTGGCTGGTCGTTCTGACTGAATTCTTCCGTTGCCGCCTGGAGGACCCAATTTCTTGCAGCGTGCGATCGTTGTAGTTTGTACACTAATTTTTTGAGATCTTCGCCGATGTTTTCCAGCAATAAATGATACAATACTTGATGGAGTCTTTGTCTTCGACAAATCAAGATTTAGTTTGGTGAGAATTTTTGTATGTTCAGCATCTGAATTCCTTTCCAAGGTATTAGTATTCCGAACATCATTGTTAAAAGTTTTCATTACTGATAGTTGTGCTGCTTTCTTACAATTTATTCGAAGTGTAAATGTTTCTGGTACTTCATCTGGTGTAATAGAGTCAGTTTTCTGTTTTCTTTATTTGTACTTGATTCACAAGTAATATTTTCGAAGAACGACGCTGAAAGTTGGTCAGCCAGAGCGTAATTTGTAAACGGTTGACGATTTTGAGTCTTTTAAATATAGTCACGTGGTAAGTACGGACCCATGCTTTTTCTCCCTGCAACAGAAAGATGTTTACAGAATCGGCCCCCAGCTGCATTTGGACAATCACACGTTGCAATTTTGCAATCAACAGTGTACAGATTAGTCCTCTCTTTGGCGAAGTAAGTATTGTCATCCACGTGTGTAATATCTTCAATATTGCCACTTGCTTGGCAAAATTTTTCATACGCTAACGCAAGATTCTCGCCCTCCTACCGGCAAACTGAAACAACCTTTTCTTGTGGTTTGATTCAAAGGTCTTCGCGGTAAAGTCCACTAACGCGCACGTATTAAATAATTTACAGCGCTGCAATACTACGTCTTTAAACATTCGTACGGAGGATTCACAATAATTCTCTGTTATTCCCCCGGGTGGTATGCTAAACACCACTCCTCACACCGTTCCCACAAACGTGTTGGTGCTTTTCCAGCTTTTTATTTTTCTTCATTTGCTCCTATTTAATAAATCAGACACAGTGACTTCGGCTTTTTGCATTGTACTTGCGAACATTACAGTTCGGTATTTCCTTAAAGCTGGTTGTCGATCGTCCTTATTAACAACATTACCACTTTCCCACAAGCAACGCCAAAGAGCTTGATTGACATGAAATATGCAGAGAAGTAATGTGCTATTTGGAAGTACACCTTATAGGGCATTCCTTTCTATACTGTTGTCATCTGTCGTAATTATTTTTGCGTGAAAAACTTTCTGGGAAGTCTCTAAATAAGCTTTTGCAGATTGAAAGGCATTTATGTAATTGTCTGGAGACTGACTTGTGTACAATATTGCAACAACAGGCATAGCACCAATTTTCATTTCAGAAAATGTAAATGTTATACTGGCATTTGTTTGCTGACAGGATAGACTCGTATCAAAAAACACCGTTTCATCAGCCAAACCGACCATAAACATTCTTTGCATAGTAGATGTTATTGTAATGCACACCTATGTTCTTTGACAAAAATACATACGTTTATGTTATATAACTCAATCTCCTTTTGCTTTAAAACGTCGATAACATTACTGAAGTCTCGCGTCCCGTGGTTCATTGAAACCTCTGCCAGGCACTTTATTGTGAATAGTAGAGTAATCGTGTGTAGATGTAGGTTCGATGACGCCATTGTTAATATAGATACATGGCTTGACGGCCAAGTGAATTTTTTGTGCGTTGCACAACTTAATGTAAACGTCTTTCTCATATTCCTCAGTGAGGCTCTGAGCGCTATGGGACTCAAAATCTGAGGTTATCGGTCCCCTAGAACTTAGAACTACTTAAACCTAACTAACCTAAGGACATCACACACATCCATGCCCGAGGCAGGATTCGAACCTGCGACCGTAGCGGTCGCGCGGTTCCAGACTGGAGCGCCTAGAACCGCTCGGCCACCGCGGCCGGCTCCTCAGTGAGAACCATTTCATGATAAGACGTGGCTGCAGCAGTTGTCATGCCCTCTTCAAAATACGGTTCAAATTACTTTTTAATGTCTTTAGAACAACGCAGCACCCTCAATACTTGGGCGACATTAACTCGATGAGAACGATTATAGTTAAACTCTGTTAGGACAATGATTATAATTAATCTCTGTTAAGACAATGATTATAATTAATCCGTATTAGGGCAGTCAATCCCCGTCTCAATGGTGAATTTTTAGGGTACTCTTAGTTACTTTTAAAAACATGATTCCTATATTTGCTTTAAAATAAAAGTTCCTATTTTCGCCTTTCTTTTTGTCTGTTTTTGTTTCGTTCCGGAAGATGACAATTACATACTTCTCTAAAATCATATCGCACCTGCTACGAATAACGTCCCATCATAATCCAAGTGGTTTGAAATGACTCCGAAAATGTTTCAAAGAAATAACCATACTTTGCCTCGTATTCACCTTCATATTATAAAGAACATCGAATTTTACATTGGTAATTATCATTCTCTCCATCAAATTTACAATTTCAAAACTGTCCGCCATACCACGAAGAAAGACCTTCAAAAGTTCCGTATTAACCGACAGTACACGCTGGAAATGTAACGTCAAGCACTGCACAGTGAAAATCAAACGTGACTGACGGATGAAACACGAGCGACCTGAAGTAAACGCGCGAACTTCATGACCATGTTCCATGCATCGCCTTAATTATGTGTTTGTAAGAACATTACAAACCTGTGCACGATTGGAGAACGCGGGCCTAGAAATGAACATGAATTTAGAGAGGGAATTTAACGTAACAAACCCGTGCGTGTTTCAAGACAGTATTGCCTCCTACCGAACACGGAGAAGGAATAACGCCAGCCGGTCGCATGCGGTCTGCCATTGATCTGGTAGCGGCCCGCCCCTAAACGTTCGTTCTCGTATTTTGTTTTCTTACTCCTACGCTGAAACAACTTCCTATCTTTGAACTTGCGCGCTAGCGCAATGATACAGTTGCGGAAATACGAGTTGTATATGACAGTGGAGTGAACGACGTGCTTCTGTAAAAATATATTATTGTTACATTTGTTAAACAAAATGAATATCTGGGAAACAAATTAGTGAACTAGTATTTATTACTTTTTCCGGCGCTTTCGCTGTCTCAGAGAGAGGCGTTCGGCCCAATGTACTACCAAGTCTGTACTCCACTGCCTTAGATCAACACTTGCGTAGCAACAATTGTGTGAACTGTCAGTCTAGCCACTGAAAGCGGTACCTTTAAATTAAAAGACTCTGATTCTATTTTTCTAAGTTAAAGGCGAGGGAACAGGCCTGTTGAATGTTATGCTTTCATCTGAGAGAGAAATTGCCTGCACATACACTGAAACGCTGAGTTTTCTTCTCGTGTGATATACACTGCCGACACAAATTAAGTTGCCACTCGGAATGTTGCCTGATGGGAGCGACGGCAAATGAGAAAAACCGTTATGGTTGCTCCCTTCAGCCACAGCGCCGAATGTCAACTTAGTTTGCGTGGGCAGTAACTTGTGCAGTTAAACAATGACTTATGTTTTTAACATGTCAATGCAAAATACTATGATTTTCTTTATTTATTACTTTTCCAGATGAAAAGTGACATAATTTGTAAATTATAGAATTAAAAAGTTTCGTTATGAAACTAAAAAATTAACATACAGTAGGCCTATAGTAGATTTTTACTGAAGCTAGAACAGTAGGTCTTGTTGCTTCTGCCTTCGCTAAAAGCTAATGATCACAGGAATTATCTTAAATGAAAATGAATTGTTTCTTTTTTTAATATTTAGCACTGGAATAAGATTAAGAAATTTATTTCTGTTTCAGAGAAATCTCTTTGTAGTACTTATTTCAAAAGGATAAACAATCCATTTCCACGATCAATATATTTGGATTTTTTTAAAGGTCTTAAGAAGAGCCCAAGAAAACGGAACCAATGTGTAGAAAATGATCTAGACTGGCCCTGCTTATGAAATATAGATTTTTAACGGTGTTTTCTCCACAAACGTCTAAAACATTAAAATGTCATGTAAGACTAAGGACAAAAAATCCCTTGCTGCCACTCGCATTTTGCCATGGGGGATCTACGTTGATAATACATTCATGTTTCGAGTACACGTAAGTTCTGATAAACCACTTTCGAGGTGATGTTAGTAATTTGTAGGTCTACTCATTTTCTAGCTGCAGTCAGAAACTTTATACTTGTCAGAATTTAACAGAGTTAAAAAGAAGTATGTTCATTTTTGAGGTTCGCAGTCGTTGGCGTAAGTGAGCGGGGTAAATACACTTAGCTCACAAGTGCCGTCATCTTTTATTTAAAAAAAAAAACAAAGGGTGTTGATTTAGACTTATTAACTATAGACAAAGTTTTGATACGAATAGCTCCTGTAAGTTTTAATTTACGATTATTTGGGAAAAAAATTAAAAATATGGGTTTGAAACGATGCTTTATATGTCTTCGTCATGTGGGCCTTCCCTGACAAATAAAGATTAATCATATAGATACTTTCGAATGTTGTGGTGTTTATAACAGATTCTCCATTACTGACACCGGAAAACACTAGTTAATTCGACTCTTATGAAAGTAACTGGCAGTTTAACCGATGTATTCCGCTACTTGACTGGCAAATTGTAACTGTCTCTGTAATGTTTGTTCTTAGAAGGTCTCAGTTTATACATACTCCTCGGGTATTAGCGATATAGTCCTACACACATTTTTTTATCAACTCTAAAAGTATTCTACCTGAGTACTTACTCTTCCAGCTGCCGCTAAATTCCCTTTGAGCACATCATAGAGGGATCTCCTTTCCTCCATATTGCCGACGAGATTGAAGGTTGTTTATTCGTGCGGAGGCGTTGTTATAGTTACGAGCAGAATATACGTATCGGTTCTAAAAAATGATCGATAAGGCCTCTGATGATTACTGAGTTACTCACAGAAGATTTTTGACAGTGTAATGGAACTGTCTGTGTCTGACGTTCAGTTACCTCTCGGAGCTGGTATGAAGTAAGCTGAGCTTTGGCGGGACGTATGAATGTAGTGATTTTTAGACAGCGCGCCACGTTATAGTGAGAGGTCGGATTTACTATCTAGGGAACATGTAAATAGCTAACTAACGAAATAAGTACGTAAACGCATTTACTTCAAACACACCTTCAAAAGCATATTTAGTGCATTACATATTCGTTCTCGACTGGTGAAAGCAGCAAATAGTGCTACACAAAATCACGTCTGCTTTCTAATCCAGTAGAGATAGCATTTTAGATTGCAAAAGGTGGAATAATTTTGATTTTCAGGTATGTTGTATGTATTTTCCCTCTCGTGAAAAAGCCAAGTTTTAGGCCTTCTCCCCCTTGTGCGTTATCCACCATCTTAAAAAAACCATGGAGTATGGTTTGGTTCAATTTGTAGCTACACCCACGTAATCACTTTATTTATGCTACCCAATATTTCACGTGAACTGGAGATCGTCTATACTTTCTTGTTCAGCTTTGTCGTTCTCATCCTCGACGGCATCACTACCCTCTATTGGAACAGCATCAATAATGTCCTTGTCATTTAAGATCTCGAAATCGGTTCTTCGTCGTCGTCGACAAACCAGCGGTTCAAATCTTCGAGATCAGTACCTCGCTATAGAACATCACATGCAGACTGTTGACTGCTGTTGAAACCTATGTCAGTGCAGCGTTCGCAGTTGCATTTTCTTCAATGGAACACTTCTTCCAGCAATTTCTAATAGTGGTCGGGCCGATACTTTGCCACGCCATATCTCCTGAATACGCAACACTTTTAAGATTTACACATTTCAAGAACATTTCCATTTCCTCACCTGAATTTGCTCGTATGAATAATGCCGTCATGTTTTTTTTCGCAAAAAAGTTTTTTATTTTTCCATCTTCTGACTACAACACATCAGCAGGTGGATGTGCTGGACAGTGATTAGGGATTATTAAAGCCTATTCTCTCAAGAGACCGTAGATGCTTTCTCACTGACAGAACAAACTCTTCCTGAAACCAATTGCAGAAAATGTCATATGACATCAAAGCATTCTTTGAATGCGTGGTAAGTGAATCATAATGATGACATGTTTACATGATTGGAACATCTAGGGCTTTTACTTTGACCTATTCAAAGGGGTTTCAGTTAAGGCTGCCCGATTTATTTGTGGCAAAGAGGTGAGTTATTCTATCTTTATTCATTTTCAAACCCATCTTATTCCGTGATTTCTATTATCGAGTATTCTGGCGGGAAGCTGTTGATAATAAAGCGACGTTCAATCACAATTATTCACTTTTTTAATAATTTAAATTTTCATCTACCATTACTTTGTACAGAATTTCGGGAAACTGTGAAGCAGAGTCACTATCGCAAGACCTTGCTTATCCTTCATCGTTTGGCGAATTCTGAGGCGACGTTTACATCTTGAAAACCACCCATCGGAAACTATAAAATTCTTCTTGCCATATATATAAAAGTGAAATTTTTCGGCTTGGGCTTTTATAATTGGTCCGGAAAGTAGTACACCTCCATGTCTCTTTATTAAAAACCACTTATAAAGGCATTCGTCAAGTTCACTGTCTTTTCCCAGCATAGAGCTTTTTCTGTCCATTCCAGCATCACTTTCAACTGTGTTTACAAAACTGCTTAGTTTATTTTCTTATTTCACCTGTCCCCTGATTGCTCCTCCAGCTACACCACACGCGCGTGATAAAATTGCTGTAATGACGCCATTCTTCATACGATCAATAATTTTTAGTTTATCACTCGCAGAATACGCTTTCCGTTCCTGAGACTTCGTAACAAGCACAAATAAATCTGGACAATCAAAGAATAATTTACGATCCACATGATGGTTGCTATCATTTCGGCTGTTGCCAAGCACTGTATGCATAGTGATTTTGTTGACTACGTCACAGTGTTATGCGTGAGATTTGTATTCAAAGCTTGTGTCCAGCAACAATCCCATAGGTTGATAAGACAAACAGAGACTGGGTTTAATTACGTCCATCTATATTGGTTATTGTTTAGAGAGCTTGGAGGCTCCAGCAGTAAATTATACTGCAGAAAGACTACATGCAGACTGTAATGAGATTTTTTTCAAGCTTATAAAGTATACTAAGAATTCAAAAATCTTTCGTAAATCATATTTTATTTTGGGGAACATATTCCATACTACGTTATACCCGAATCCACTGTATATTGGACCTTGGTACATTAGGCTTCTACTGTAACTGGGTTTCCACCTTCTTAAGGTCATTCATTACCATAGGCGTCACCAGTGGGGTGGAGAACAAAAGGGGGCAGTTGCTCCGTCCTGGAGCTTGGGCACAGTATTTTTATTTATTACAGGATTATCTCAGATGTCTAGTAGTCATTGTCTCCGACTACAGAACACTGCATATTTAACACCGACGACCGCGACGGGAAATACTGCAATATATCCTACTTGTTATTTTTGTTTTTTAAGGATAATTATGACGATTCAATTGGCGTGGCTGCAGTTTCGGTGCCACTCTGCAATCAAGATGGGTGCGAACCTTCACAGAACAGTACCGAAGTAACATCTTCTATCTTTTCTGTCGTTTCCTCGTTCAGCCATTACCGTGCTACGGGAAAGAGTCCGTTCAACGCTCTTGAGCGCCGATTCCTTCGCCACTTCCCAACACATCAAAAACATGGCAGCTGCATACGTGCTAGTCACCCATCATCGATTTTCACACCCTTGCTGCACAATAGAATCACGACAGTAGTTTACCATTTGTCTGTCCCAGATTTTCACACCCTTGCTGCACAATAGAATCACGACAGTAGTTTACCATTTGTCTGTCGGCAGGCTTGCTTGATGATACAGTATACAGTTTCACATGACGCAAATGCGTATTGTAGTACAATCGGAAGAACACAGCCATGCTATGCTGTAAGTTCGTACAGCTATGCCGTAATCTATGCAACCGAACACAGCACTCAAAAGAACTATTACCGTTTTACGTTGCAGAAGAGAAGGAAAAAAGCGTAAAATTCCGGGCCGAAAAATGTGGCCTCCAAGGTGGGACCTTCTCGAAGTCAGTCAGTGCAACACAGCGCCTCATGCAGTCACAGAGTACGATATCTGCATTCTAGCAGGCAAGCTGCAGAATAATGTAAGGACAGGGGTTGCCTTGCTGCAGTCCTACGCTGCTAAAAGTTGATTCTACAGACCAGTTTGATAGTGGTTCTGAGAGGTTCCCCACATGCATTTAGTCGTATAATGGCCCCGGGGCTACACTTTAACTAACCAACACAAAAAAATGTAGCCTTCAACACACATATTGTTCAACTTTAGTTATGTCAGTCGACACTAAAAAACTGTAAACATTGACATGCGAAGTGTTATAAGCAAACAAAGTTTTCCAAATGGCATCAAAGTTGAATAAACCTTTTTTTAAAGTTTATTTCCTGTTTCTTTGCTTTGAGGTGTATTAATGTGGCATTTTTGTTGATATTCAGTAGGATTATCTCAATAATTCCTTCTTTTTTTTTTTTTTTTTGGCTGATGAATGGGATACAACTCGTCGGCTTTGACCAATGATAATTTGTTTATTTCTGAACCATAGATAATAAATCGCTTACCTTGGGATACGAAGCGTCAAATTGTATATTTAAATAAACGAATGTAGCATTAAAACAAAGAAACTGTGTATTCGTTAGTAGTAGGGAGAAGGAGGCAAGAGCGCAATTTTGATATCAAATTGATATGCAAAGTAATTAAAGTGACCAATTAATTACCCCCCTAACCACGTCCACCAGCCCACCCCCAGACGAAGTCATGTGTTTTTCTCAGCCTGCAGGTGGGTCCCTGCACCCTCCCCACCCCTCCCCCTCCATCTCCCCCTACTATAATGGTGGTAATTTCGAATTTTGACGGAAATTTCACATTTTAGCGGGGATTTCGAATTTTTGCTGTACAATTCAATTGTCAATCACAGGACTTAATATTAACGGAAATTGTCGATGGAAATTGTTTATAAAACGGAAATAGGTGGTAGAAATGGAAAAAAAATCAATGGACGGGAAATCGGTGAATGATGCTCTGAGAAGGACATAATTTGCATTTCGTAGGACAGGGACACTTTTGTTTAACTTCCGATCGCTCTATCGCTTTGTATACTGCCATCGCAAAGTCATTAAGACGCTCTGCGGAGCGCTGCCCCTGACGCGAGTGCAATAGTCATGTGCCGGGGTTCATCCCTTACCCACCTTCTGCACCACGCCGCCTTGCATGTTCTTGGGGAGGGGGGGGGGGCTCGATCTGCATTCATGACGGCTGCTGGAGCTGCCTCGCCTCCAGACACGCCTACCCCCACCTCCTGCCCTGCTCGGTTGCTCGAGATTAAAGGGCGCCGCGCCAAGTGCGTTCATTGCTCTCCGCAGCAGATCTTAGATGACACAATCCGCCACGTTCACCGCTTGGCTTGGTGTCCGGCGATCTGCACGATGGTCACCCACACTTGCGGCCTCCTCGGCTACCACATCACAGGTGGGCAGCAGCCAGCAGTTGGAAATCGGTAGATGATTGTAATGTACAATGCCATTCTCAGGCCTCGCTTTGTTGGGCATCTACCATGAAGAATAGATTTGTTTTCGAAGGTTAGTGTCTTTCCCCACAGCTCTGTCCTAACGAAAACAACAACATATAGTTCTAGGGATGCAGCTGGCATTGGCTGTACCAGAGTCTCAGAATGAACAAGGGGAGTTTTTCTAAAGATAGCAGGTGCGTCCACTTTTCCAGCCACTTGCCGGCAAACAAAGGATGTTTCCAGAAGGGGGCTCTATCTGTTTCACAGAACTGTTTTGTCCCCACAGCTGCCAGCCGCACTAAGCCTACTTGAAGAAAAAAAACAAATGTTAGGTTAGCATCCTCACCCCACAGCTTTATCCTAACAACAATACGTATTTCGATGGATGCAGCTGGCGCCAGAAGTATCAAGCTATCTGTTTGCCTCAGAATGAACAAAGAGTATTTTTCTAAAGCTAGCGGCTGCGTCTAATTTTGCAACCACTTGCCAGCAAACCAAGATGTTTGTCTCAGAATATTTTGCCTCCCCCACAGACGTGATCTCTTCCTCAAACACCTGCACTAAGCTTGCATAAAAAAAAGGGCAAGATGTAACTTGCTGGTATGGTATTCTGAATTTTTATTGGTAATCTGCAAAACAAAAGGCGGAGTCTGAAGGTATACAGGGTGCAGCGAAATTCACGCACTCGGCACTTGGGCGTCGCAGCGCGACTCCTCGCGCGCCAATGATAAAAAAATGTCTGTCACAAAATTTCGTCCGGTGAGTACATCCGCAGAAAAAGGACGTTAAAGAGTGGCAATCTGGCAACACTGTAACTACACTCCTGGAAATTGAAATAAGAACACCGTGAATTCATTGTCCCAGGAAGGGGAAACTTTATTGACACATTCCTGGGGTCAGATACATCACATGATCACACTGACAGAACCAGAGGCACATAGACACAGGCAACAGAGCATGCACAATGTCGGCACTAGTACAGTGTATATCCACCTTTCGCAGCAATGCAGGCTGCTATTCTCCCATGGAGACGATCGTAGAGATGCTGGATGTAGTCCTGTGGAACGGCTTGCCATGCCATTTCCACCTGGCGTCTCAGTTGGACCAGCGTTCGTGCTGGACGTGCAGACCGCGTGAGACGACGCTTCATCCAGTCCCAAACATGCTCAATGGGGGACAGATCCGGAGATCTTGCTGGCCAGGGTAGTTGACTTACACCTTCTAGAGCACGTTGGGTGGCACGGGATACATGCGGACGTGCATTGTCCTGTTGGAACAGCAAGTTCCCTTGCCGGTCTAGGAATGGTAGAACGATGGGTTCGATGACGGTTTGGATGTACCGTGCACTATTCAGTGTCCCCTCGACGATCACCAGTGGTGTACGGCCAGTGTAGGAGATCGCTCCCCACACCATGATGCCGGGTGTTGGCCCTGTGTGCCTCGGTCGTATGCAGTCCTGATTGTGGCGCTCACCTGCACGGCGCCAAACACGCATACGACCATCATTGGCACCAAGGCAGAAGCGACTCTCATCGCTGAAGACGACACGTCTTCATTCGTCCCTCCATTCACGCCTGTCGCGACACCACTGGAGGCGGGCTGCACGATGTTGGGGCGTGAGCGGAAGACGGCCTAACGGTGTGCGGGACCGTAGCCCAGCTTCATGGAGACGGTTGCGAATGGTCCTCGCCGATACCCCAGGAGCAACAGTGTCCCTAATTTGCTGGGAAGTGGCGGTGCGGTCCCCTACGGCACTGCGTAGGATCCTACGGTCTTGGCGTGCATCCGTGCGTCGCTGCGGTCCGGTCCCAGGTCGACGGGCACGTGCACCTTCCGCCGACCACTGGCGACAACATCGATGTACTGTGGAGACCTCACGCCCCACGTGTTGAGCAATTCGGTGGTACGTCCACCCGGCCTCCCGCATGCCCACGCTCAAAGTGCGTCAACTGCACATACGGTTCACGTCCACGCTGTCGCGGCATGCTACCAGTGTTAAAGACTGCGATGGAGCTCCGTATGCCACGGCAAACTGGCTGACACTGACGGCGGCGGTGCACAAATGCTGCGCAGCTAGCGCCATTCGACGGCCAACACCGCGGTTCCTGGTGTGTCCGCTGTGCCGTGCGTGTGATCATTGCTTGTACAGCCCTCTCGCAGTGTCCGGAGCAAGTATGGTGGGTCTGACACACCGGTGTCAATGTGCTCTTTTTTCCATTTCCAGGAGTGTAGATGTACTAAGTATCTCTGTAGGAGGTATCGTTTGTGCTGTACAGCTGGTGCAATGGACGAAGTTTTGGGTTAACATGTAGGAGATCGAGGGTTCGATCCTTGGTTACGGCGTATTTCTTTACTTGCTAATTTCATTCTGTATCCTAAATTTACGACATTTTGCAAAACGCTGAACATAACAAATACGTGGTTAGACAAATAAGAAATAGGCAGTTGAAACAAATGACCTGTCATAGGACAGAATAACTACAAAAACAATATCAATTTCGAGATGATAAAGATGATAGCACAGTACAATAACACAACATATTCTTGTCATTTATACTACATGTAATATGAGCACTCAGATGTCGGACACTAGTAACCAGTGACAATAATAATGTCCATATTAATGACCGCATGACCTTCACAACAGAATACGTTGTCCTCAGAACAACAGGTGCTCAAAGCGACCTCCCTGCACGTCCAAACATTGTGCAGCCCGCCGGATCATACAGCTCTGGACCCTTTGCAGCAAATCTGCGTCCACAGTACCAAGAGCAGCATGAACTTGCGTCGGCGGAGTAGAGGACACGTGCTCCTGCAAGTGTCCCCACAGTAATAAATCCAAGGGATTTAGGTCAGGTGAACGTGGTGGCCATAAAACTGGACCTCCATGTCCGAGCCATTTTCCTGGATATTTTCTGTGCAAATACTGCTGCACACTAATTCCAGGGTGTGGAGGTGCACCATCATGTTGGCCGGCCGGAGTGGCCGTGCGGTTCTAGGCGCTACAGTCTGGAGCCCAGCGACCGCTAGGTCGCAGGTACGAATCCTGCCTCGGGCATGGATGTGTGTGATGTCCTTAGGTTAGTTAGGTTCAATTAGTTCTAAGTTCTAGGAGACTGATGACCTCAGAAGTTAAGTCGCATAGTGCTCAGAGCCATTTGAACCATCATGCTGGAACCATATTCTCTGCTGAACATGTAGTAGAACGTCTTCCAGCGCGTCAGGCAGATAGTTTGATAGGAATGCATGATACCTTCGTGCAGGCAACCAGTCAGGCAACATGTAAAGGCCCAAACACCCGTCTCCCTATATTCCAGCCCAGACGTTGATGCCAAAGCGTACTTGATATCCACGATCGCGGGTGACTGATGGGTTAACCTCACACCAATGGTGGGCAATGTGCAGACTGATGACACCCTCACGAGTGAATGCTGCTTCATTCAACCATATTATGGTGTTCGCAAAGTCATCGTTGGCTTCCTGTTGTTGTTGGAACCATTCGCAGAACTGTATCCGCTGATGGCGAACTACAGGATGCAAGTGTTGCGTGAAAGCATAATGATAGGGGTGCAGGCCATGCTCATGCATCACGTTAACGAACGTGTGTTGCAAGACACGCAGCTGCCTTGCTACGCTATGTTTACTTCGCTGAGGTTCTTGGTGAATGACCTCCAGAATAGTTTCCTCGGTAGCTGGAGTACGGCGAGTCCATAGATGAGCTCTGTTATACAGTGGTGGAAGGAGAGACCTTCACTCTGGAAGGGGCAGCTCCAGACGACGGAACACATTTTTATCTGGATAGCATTTATGAGGATATCTAACAGCATATTCACGAGCAACAACACCAGCCCGGTTATCAGATACACCAAGGACCAAAAGCATATCCACATATTCATCGTTCGTTTATGCCATACATCTGCCACACTGGTTTAGAGATTTACAATGAGAAAATTCTATACGTCTACACATGTACAGTCTTAGACATAAAAACTGACCGCCGGCCGGCCGCGACAGAGACTAACAAGCAGAGGCCGCCAATTGTGAAATTCAGATTCGATTCATACTGCGCATAATAAAAGCTCATGGCCAGAGTTGTAATGTGGCAAAGCACTAAGATGCACTTCTCAGCCGTTGTCGACAAAATCGACAGTTAAAAGAAACCATTGCGGTGAAATATTCTCTACGATTAATAACTTTTCATAGCGTTGTAGCGCAGCGGTAAGCGCTTGGGTTCGTAATCCGAAGGTTGCCGGATCGAATCTCGCGCCACGCAATTTTTTTATTATTAGTTTTTTGTAATTCATATATATATATATATATATATATATATATATATATATATATATTAATGAATTGCTTATGCATGTTGGTGAAGGCAGATCGCTCTCCAATTGTACCGCCTCCATTTTTCCGTTTTTTTGACAGGATGTACCAAAGCTCTCCCGTCCGCACTGATTTTCGACGATGTTATAAGTTGCGCTAGGGACCGCATCTACCTTCTTTGGAAGTTAGCTGGCAACTTCGCTGTTATGCGGCGGCTCGTTTCGGCCCATTCAACATCTGTCCTTCAAGTGTAACGAGCGAGTAACGGGGTGTATATTTCATACCTGCCACAGCGAATTTGTGTTCGTGGGGTCTCTATTCTAATTCGAACGTTTGACTTACGCTATACGTATTCGTTTCGGAATATCGTTTCTACGTCTTCCGTTAACTATATGTGGTTAACATTATGAAGACAATTAATAACATTTGTGAAATACAACTTTGTTTGCGGAAAACATAATGATGTTCGAAGTCGCCAGTTTTTCCACGACAAACACATTCAACAACTTATTATATGCATAATTGTTGCAACTGATTGCCGGGAATTATATATACGTGTGTGTGTGTGTATGTATGTACACATTTGAATTACAAAAAACAAATAAAAAAAAGGTGCATGGCGCGAGATTCGATCCGGCGATCTTCGGATTACAAACCACAGCGCTTACCGCTGCGCCACGACGCTGTGGAAAATAATTAATCGCAGAGAGTATTTCACTGCAACAGTTTCTTTTAACTGTCGATTTTCTCGACAACGGCTGAGAAGTGCATCTTGGTGCTTTGCCACATTACACCTCTGGCCATGAGCTTTTATTATGCGCAGTATGAATCGAATCTGAATTTCACAATTGGCGGCCTCCCCTTGTAAGTCCGAGTCGTTCACTTAAGGTGGCCAGTAAAACTGGCCGCCCCTGACAACTCGTCCGGTCATCTGCACAATCTGGCAACACTGTAGGATGCGGAAGTGTTAAGAGGAAGTGTTGACTACTTCCGAGGTGTACTCCGGTTGTGTGCGCCTGTGGTCTCGTGGTAATCGTCGTGCATTCTGAATGACAGTCGCCTGTTCGCGTCCACCTGTATATTATTATTTTTTTTAACTACATTTCGGCCCTCGTCTAAAGTTATGAGTCTGATTGAACATCAAACATAATTCGCTTGACATTCTACCCACCAGCAATAACAAGTATTCCAGAAGCAATTCCGCAGGACAGTTCGTGGCTGCGTCGCGATCATAACAGCTTAACGCTCTAGCGTTTCCTCGCGCTGCAGCGACTACCGGCCACCGGCCAGACGCCACCCGCCGCCTGAAATCCGGCGCCGCCCACGTGAACGCGGCGCGACGCTGTCAGTGTATGTATTAACTGTCATTTTCGAATTTAAAGTTCTAGTTATCATTTTGCAGTTATGCAACTGTGTGTGGAGCGAGTGCTTTTGGGAAAAATACGCCAGAATAAAGATATTCTTGTTTCCACAAAGATCGTTCTGGCATGAGTGATTTTCCACATTAAGGAAGTCTCGACTACTGATATATGTGATAGATTACTATTTCACCATCATGTGACATTTTCATTCAACAGGCAAAGTTCAGAAGTCTGGAGTAGGACTCTAATTCGAAACAACAAAAATCATGGAGTGACTATTATTGAACGTCATCAGGTCGCTCATTGAGCATTCGTAGGCAGTACTGTTATTGTTGACGTGTTATGATGCCTTTATCGTTAACTTCCTCGCAAGAAATGAAAGGCTGAGCCCCACCAAAAGACGTAAACTCGATCAAAAAGTAGTGTGAACATAATATTTTACATCTGATAGCTCCAAAAGTGTGTTTTGGGCTACGAATTCTGCCCCAAGGGGTTGTGCAACACAGCTGGAATTTGTTGCCAACAACTGAGAGACCTTTCGGTCGCACTGTAAGAAAATCGAACAAGAAAACTACATCGCCTATGTTACTGCATGATAACGCACTCTGTTGACTTGAGAAACAAAACTATCCAGGAGATTGGTAGGAAAGTCGTCTCTCAGGCATTTGTATTGATAGGGAAGTGCTCTCTCAAGCACTTGTCCCTCTCGTCATATATTCGTAACACTTTACCTTTCCTGCTCTTGATCGATCAACCGTCAAGGCAATTCATTTCTAGACGAAAATACTCTTAAAACTACACTGGTTTAATGACATTGTTAGAACCAGTGGGTTTCTGCGGGCGTAGAATTTGTAAACAACATTAGCACTGTCAGACAGTTTTAGATATCGTGAACGAAAATTCTGCTCCTGATTAATTTTTCTTTGACGATTACTGATGCGTTTAGTAAACTAATGGGAAATGCAATTAAAATATTCACTGTACTAATATAAATTAAATTCAGCTTACTACAGTAACATCACGACGGCAGTCTATCTTAATAAAACATGAAGTGTCTATAAGACGATTGAGCCTATTTTAACACGAACTAGTAGGATATTACCGACATTTGACTTCGAAAAGGTCTGTATTTACTTCATTTCGTGTATCATTCGCAATTATTATGAAAATGTGTCATTTCATAGATAAAATTACGTATTCACAACAACAAAAAATATGTCGGCAGAAAACAAAAGTGGCATTATGAATTTGACAGTACCGTAAGGTTTTCGTTCTGACACTAAGGGTTTCTGAAAGTAGCAAGACGAATTTTGCTGGAGTGCTGTCTTACGATCCCCTTATTGAGTTTGTATCTGCCTGCTTGTAGCTCTGCTACAAAAGATTTAAAACTCTGACTTTCAGCGAGTCTCGAAAGGCAAACGAAAGCAGCTTGAACCTGGTAGCCAAGCTTTTTACCTGGGAACTGGTTTTTTCCTAAAGTGGGGAGACTTCCTTTTGAGGTTGAATTGTTGGCAAATGTCAGACGTGTGCCAATGGTCTAAGCGTTTCGGTGGGTTGAATTTGTACCAATGACTTTTCTAGAGGTTTTTTCTGTCCCAAATAGAGAGTTTAAGTCTCCCATTAGTATTATCACGTCATCTTGGTGAATTTTGCTCATAGTATTTTCGAGTGTGTTCCAGAATTTTTCGACATTTTCGGTGTTTTTCTTATTTTCGGTGTTGGCGGGGGCATGTGCATTGATGAGTGTATATTTTTTACCGGGGCTCTGAATGAGCATAGTCGTAAGTCGGATGTTGATGGGCCGGCCGTGGTGGCCGAGCGGTTCTAGGTGTTTCAGTCCGGAACCACGCGACTGCTACGGTCGCAGGTTCGAATCCTGCCTCGGGCATGGACGTGTGTGATGTCCTTAGGTTGGTTAGGTTTAAATAGTTCTAAGTCTAGGGGACTGATGACCTCCATTGTTAAGTTACATAGTGCTCAGAGCCGTTTGAACCACTTGATTGTTGATGGATGTGATTTCTTTGACAGAGTTGATGATAGATCTCTGTTCGAGAAATGCAATGCCTAAGATAGGTACGCCTTACGCTACCTCTTGTTGTATTTTGCTCTTGAAGATTCAATGGTTTCCGTAATGCAAGGTTTCACTGTCAGTTAGTCGTGGTTCTTGAAGAGCAAGGATTAGAATTTTTTTTGGTCGATTTCTTATGTGAGATTATTTAGTTTTCGTGTTTGGATCAATGTATCGATGTTTAGCTTTCAATTGCATGTTTTCTGCTTGTAGGCAAATTTGCCAGAGATCTTCGATATTCTCTGCCATGCTAACCTGGACTCCCCAGAATCCGAAAATCCAACTGCCGCCTGTCGACAGGCGGGTTGTGTACCACCAGGGGTAAAGTTGACTTTTCTTGCATAGCTCATGTTTGCTTGTGTCTCATTGGTTTGGCCTGGGTGATTCCAGGACCGGACAGGGCCATAGGGTGTTGAAGCCATTGCAACCAAATATTTTCAGCCGAGCTCACTGAGCTAACAGACGGTGACCAGAGTACCGGTGATTTACACTCAGACGTGTCTGGATTTTGGGTTCAACGGATTGAGTAGCCGTTCAGGATTGTGTTAGTATTTGGTTCACCCCAAGTATTGGCTCAAATGGCTCTGAGCACTATGGGACTTAACATCTGAGGTCATCAGTCCCCTAGAACTTAGAACTACTTAAACCTAACTAACCTAAGGACATCACACACATCCATGCCCGAGGCAGGATTCGAACCTGCGACCGTAGCGGTCGCGCGGGTGCAGACTGAAGCGCCTAGAACCGCTCTGCCACCAGCGGCCGGCCCCAAGTATTGATTTCCTCGGTACCCCCCCCCCCCCCCATATATGGGGGAGGGTTTCCCCTATCCGCCACACGGGACTATTATTGTCATTATGTTATTAGCAAATTCGATATGGTGTATCTTCGAACCACTGAAATAGATGTGTATTGTTTGATTCAGTATGTCCATCACATAACTATGGGCTATAATTACATTACATTGCTGCTATTGGACATATTTCTCACTTTATCTTAGACAGTTGCTACCTGTTACTCCATCATAGGAATTTATGTGCGCAGCATTGCTGCAATACAGTTGTCTAAATTATACGACTTCTGTAACTCCATTTCGATACCTGATCGTTCTAATCGGATTCAGCCAGTCAGTCTTAATGTGGATATCCGACTACGACTCTCACCATATGATAGGCTGGGTAAACCACATTCTTAACCGGACTATTGAATCTAGATCACTTATCTATGACAGGGAATGTATTCTTTAATACTGTGGAAAATAATAATCCAATGTGCTTATTACATACACGTTATTTAAATATAAATATATGAACTAACGAGATAACAGTTTATTTACAGGAGCAAAGCCCCATCCATCATAGCAGAGCAGTGCGAGATTGGTTTCAGGGCCGAGGGAGGATAAAGCTGTTGCCGTTTGTTCCACAATCAGCGAAGATCAGCCAGATAGAGAACATGTGGGCAGAAGTAACAAGGTCATTGCCATGTGGACCTACAAGTGCAAGCGAGCTTTGGACGAATATAGAAAACGTATGGTGGGAAGTAAACCATCACACTACACTGTCGACAACTTAATGAAATCAATGTCCCGCCTGCGAGAAATCTTACGTAATTATCGTTGGTGGGTTGGTTACTAAAAGTATACTCGTCCACAAAACCCATTTGGACAATTATCTGATAATCGGCCAAGCTTTGCTTTGTCGCAGCTCTTTAGCATAAAAGTCCGTTTCCTTCAGTCTCCTCCTTACAATTCTTGCAATGCAAGGTAATTGAAAAATCTCATCCACTCGACGCCAAATGAGGAATTGACTGGTGCATGTGTTGTTCAACACACAGCAGTTGTCACCCTCACGGTAATCAATGGCTGTTTGTGCGTGCGTGCGTCCATGTGTGTGTGTGTGTGTGTGTGTGTGTGTGTGTGTGTGTGTGTGTGTGTGTTGTGTGTGTGTTTTCGTGTTCACGCACAATCTGAATCAATACTGCTAACATTAGAGAGACAACCAACAATAAATATTGCATCAAATATGACAGTAAAGTATTTTAATGAGATGGCAAGCTAAAAACTGAATATTTACCCAACCCACGTCCTGCGTATTAACGTTAAGTAAGATGTATTAACTCCATAGCATCGTTAGCAGAGACAGTGCGCTCTTGTTGTCGGGGCTCACGACAAGTACAGCGATTAGCAGTGCCCAATGCCGCCGCGCTTTGTTTATGCTGGCTGAGCGTGGACACTGCAGCAGACGCTTCGCCATAGACAGAAAGAAATCACGTTGGCTCTGACTGCAGTGAGCGAATATCACTGCCTGCGTGTTCTTATAGTAACCAACGTGAGACTATACTCACAGGTGCCATGGAGCAATTGCAAAGGGTATTATGTCATTAGTCATCTGAATATTAACCAGTGATGAAATGTCCACTGTATTTGAATCCCACGAAAAATAGGAACCTTCTCACGAAGGAATGTGGGGTGGTATCAAAATTTATCAACCATATAAAAATTAACTGCAGGGCTTTCATGTATGCAGTAGTAGCACACAAGGAATAATACGTCTTGCAAGCGTATATTTCATTTCCTCTTCTCATACTAATGCCCCTGTTTTAGTATGAAGTGAGAAAATAAACACGAAGAACAAAAAGTTCCTGAGAAGCATATAAGTCATTACCTCTTCTCATATCATAACATTTGCTTTAGTATGAAGTAAAAAAGTAAATAGTTTAGGGTTCTGAAGCATAATATGACACCAGATTCTTATTGTAGGCGCTATCGGAAACGCAAAAACGGGGAGTTGTCCATTCTTTTGTCGAACAGTCTGTTCCCTTTCATGCATTACTCTGGCTAGGAGATTCTTATTTAAGGACTTGTGGGTATCAAGTTCTTCAGCAGAATAAGCCCTATGTTATTGTGCTAATTACGGTATGGAAAAAAATGCAACAAAGACGTGTTCCCCTAAAGCAGTGAGGATATTTGCACATGTCTGTATTCAGCAATGACTGCCAGCTGCCACAATACTTCACAGAATCCATGCGGCAGGCAACACAACTGTGCGTGAGCTTCAGACTTCATACAGTAAGACGTCAGGAGATAGATGGAAATGTCAAATTAACATCGCTTTCCGAGTCGTATTCAATCCAGAGAATGAGGTGTTATTAAGGTAGTTGAGCGTTCTAGCAATTACACTTTTATAGTTCCAATATGAGTATTCCAATAGCCAAAAGAACCCGATAGTGTGAAACCATCTGGAACTGCATTAATATCAAACTGCAAGAACTTGAGACAATACGTGGACTCTTCTCTTCGCTGGGTGACCTATTATTGTTATTTAGGATTCTCTCCGCCCTAGTAGTAATACAAATGGAACTTCAGAGGCGCTTTCCGCTATTCTTGACAAACATCAGCAACTTGTAATCACTGCGAGTTACAACTGCGTGATGATAATAGTTCAGGTTGTCAGTAGTTTTGGTGGTGTTATGCTGTCAAACTGCTTACAGTAACGTTAATTGTGGCGCACATAATTTAGCACTGACTACCTACTTAAGTAAAGATAGTGTTATGGCGTCGTCGCTTCTCTTTATTTGGCCTCAGTTTGAGTAATACAATTTTACGAACATAGTACACCATTCGCGAGCTGCTAATAATACAGTATGACTACAGAGGTCAACGTGCGGGTATTACATTAATTCTGCAATGAATTGCTTAACAGATATTACCCTCCGCTATGCTGCTGGAATTACTCATTGAACAGGTACTCTATGTAGCATTTGGTTAAGTGATCATTTCGGTGCAATCCTGCTTCTACTGTTCGTAAGTACTTGTATACTTCAAAAATGGTTAAAATGGCTCTGAGCACTATGGGACTTAACTTCTGAGGTCATCAGTCCGCTAGAACTTAGAACTACGTAAACCTAACTAACCTAAGGACATCAGACACATCCATGCCCGAGACAGGATTCGAACCTGCGACCGTAGCGGTCACGCGGTTCCAGACTGTAGAGCCTAGACCCGCTCGGCCACCTGGGCGGCATACTTGTATACTGACCATTCGTTATTTGACTAAATATGAACTACAATCTGATTCGCATATATATATATATATATATATATATATATATATATATATATATATATATATATATCATGAGTTAGTCCCGGCACAAAGCAATGACTAAGAGTTTGATGCTGTTGAAGTTCCGTTACATTGATGGCAAGACAAATGTTCGCAAATCTCCTCTGTTTCCTCAAAAAACAATTGCATCTTAAATATCGAATGATCGACGTCCACACTGTCACAGCGCGTTGAAATAGAGCAACGAAGGCAGATGAAAATTTGTGAAGACTGGGCTTCGAACCTCGGCCTCGTGGTTACTAGACAGACGTGCTGATCACTGCACTATTATTATTATTTTTATTTTAAGTTTGATAAGTGTTTCAGCACCAGGAAGGCGGAGGAAAAGAGGGCAGGGGTCGAAGATCCGAGGCCTCGCCACAATGCTTCCCCCATACCTGTCACTGAGCAGCTGCATTATTCCCATGTATTCCATGTTTGCACCAACATATTCCCTTAATCTGAAGTAGTAATTAAGGTAAAATAAATTATAGATGCCGCCTCCAGTGGGGTGCATTCCTTGTAGAACATAACTTACAACAGTGAAAAGGGTGACGGCAAAATACATAACAAACATGTCATTCAGAAATATAATCACAATTTAGGTTATTATGCACTGAATGCATATGAGGTCTGTAAGGAAGCCATATATTTTTCAACAAATGAAAAAACATTACGGAGCCTGAGGGGTTTTGCCAAATTAGAACATTTCTGATTTTAGAACCAACGTAAAAAAATATGCCAGGAATAAAAAAGTGAAAGAATAGTATTCTGCTTCTAATAAAGAAAACTGCCCACCTCTTTGTAGCCCACATAAAGCAATAGATAAAAAAAATTTGAAACCATTCCTTATATATGTTATTCTTCTTCAGCTTAAAATGTTCTTCTGCAATGTAAAACATGTACTCTTCTAAGTTTTGCTTGTTACGACGTAAAACACAAACGGTCCCAGAAGCCACGAATAACTGTTATTCTTTGCGGAAGGGTAACATTTCTAGTCGGGTTGTAAAGCTTCCGTTATCGGTATATGACTTTCTGCGGTTCTGTTGACAGTGCTAACTTTTTCCTGGTCCAGTTCCAAATTGTGATTCTATTTTCGCATAAGAAGATGTGCGCTACAGTTTCTACAAGCCTACAATTGTCGCAGTATGGAGATGGTCTCAATTTGATTTCCCGTAATCGTTCCGCTGTGGGTATGGTTTCGTTTACAACGTCGCACCATACGGCACTGACTCTAGTTGGGAGAATTTTATTGTTGATATTTTTCCTGACGTTCCTCCAGGTTTTTGTAGGTTAATTTACCGGAATTGGTTTGTGAAGACGATGTCTGGTAATATAATAATCATAGACGGTGCTAGTGTTGGTTTCTGCTGGTGGAAGTCTTATACAGCTCCAATCGCCATATTACTTTCGGACGTAATCTAGGCTGGCATTCTACAGTAACAGGAGCGTTCCTATCCCCAGGATCTAACGAGAGGAACAGAAGTTTCTTGATGTCTGTCTTAGTGGCATGTATTTGTTTAAAAGCACGTCTTTAATTCCAAGTCCTCCGGTTTGCCTCTGCCATGTCGCAGTGTGGAAGAATACCTTGAAGATATTTTGTTTCCACACATACCAAGAGGCTACAGCTAATATTTTATGTGCAGTGACCTGCGGTATCGGTCAGACGGCTGCGACATGATTTATTTTGCTAAGTATGTATGTATTTATAAACTGAACTTTCTGCAGCCGGTCTAACGATCGCAAGTCATGGTATTTCAACAAGGTTCCGATGACATTAAGTTTCCGCTCCCAATTGTTAGTGGCCATGCACTTGGGATTCGCCCTTAACCACAGTCCGAGTTGGAGTTTCTCTTCAGTTACATCTAACCAGACCGCACATATTGCACTATTGTAAGTACTGAGATGCAGTATTGTGGATTTACAATTTTGTAAATTATTGGTAAGAACTCATGAGAACAAGCTGCTTAGGTCATCTGTCCCTGAGCTTACACACTACTTAATCCAACTTAAACTAACTTACGCTATGGACAACACACACACACACACACACACACACACACACACACACACACACACACACACACACACGCTTCTCGTTGGACGCGAATTCCCATCTTTGCCGCATACCACATGCGCGGTACCCCCCCCCCCCCCCCGCGGCAATTACTCCACTCGCTCGCGGACACATTGTATTCCCGCGAGGGTTCGGAGGATGTCGTGTGTCTAGCACTGAAAACTTTCGATTATCCGTCGAGACTCAAATAATCATGCAGGATGTTTCAGGAGGAATACTAAATACTGCAGGAGCTGGTAGTATAAACAAATTGCAGAAAAAATGCCATATAAAATGTTTCCAATTTTCATTGCGTACATATAGCTGGGTTCAACGCATTTTCGTTTCGTATGTTGGTCCTTACGGCACCCAGTTGTCTACACGTCCTTGAAAATGAGCTTCCAGCGTTATTGGAAGAGGTTCATTTGGCTACTAGGATGCGTATGTTCCTCCAGCATGACGGGGCTCCTGCACATTCTAGCCGTCATGTGACACTGTATCCAAACCTAACATTTCCCGGAAGGTGGATCACTGGATATGTTCACTTTTCTTGGCCTTCAAGGTTCCCGGACCTTATCTCTTTGGACCCCCCATATGAACCATGGACCTTGCCGTTGGTGGGGAGGCTTGCGTGCCTCAGCGATACAGATAGCCGTACCGTAGGTGCAACCACAACGGAGGGGTATCTGTTGAGGGGCCAGACAAACGCGTGGTTCCTGAAGAGGGGCAGCAGCCTTTTCAGTAGTTGCAGGGGCAACAGTCTGGATGATTGACTGATCTGGCCTTGTAACACTAACCAAAACAGCCTTGCTGTGCTGGTACTGCGAACGGTTGAAAGCAAGGGGAAACTACAGGCGTAATTTTACCCGAGGACATGCAGCTTTACTGTATGGTCAATGATGATGGCGTCCTCTTGGGTAAAATATTCCGGAGGTAAAATAGTCCCCCATTCGGATCTCCGGGCGGGGACTACTCAAGAGGACGTCATTATCAGGAGAAAGAAAACCGGCGTTCTACGGATAGGAGCGTGGAATGTCAGATCCCTTAATCGGGTTGGTAGGTTAGAAAATTTAAAAAGGGAAATGGATAGGTTAAAGTTAGATATAGTGGGAATTAGTGAAGTTCGGTGGCAGGAGGAACAAGACTTTTGGTCAGGCGAATACAGGGTTATAAATACAAAGTCAAATGGGGGTAATGCAGGAGTAGGTTTAATAATGAATAAAAAAATAGGAATGCGTGTAAGCTACAGCAAACAGCATAGTGAACGCATTATTGTGGCCAAGATAGACACGAAGCCCACGCCTACTACAGTAGTACAAGTTTATATGCCAACTAGCTCTGCAGATGACGAAGAAATTGAAGATAGTTAAGGGAAGACGAAAATTTGGTAGTCATGAGTGACTGGAATTCGAGAGTAGGAAAAGGGAGAGAAGGAAACATAGTGGGTGAATATGGACTGGGGGAGGGAAATGAAAGAGGAAGCCACCTGGTAGAATTTTGCACAGAGCGTAATTTAATAATAGCTAACACTTGGTTCAAGAATCATAAAAGAAGGTTGTATACATGGAAGAATCCTGGAGATACTAGAAGGTATCAGATTATATAATGGTAAGACAGATTTAGGAACCAAGTTTTAAATTGTAAGACATTTCCAGGGGCAGATGTGGACTGGCCACATCTATTGGTTATGAACTGTAGATTAAAACTGAAGAAACTGCAAAAAGGTGGGAATTTAAGGAGATGGAACCTAGATAAACTGAGTAAACCAGAGTTGTACAAAACATCAGGGAGAGCATAAGGGAAAAATTGACAGGAATGGGGGAAGAAATACAGTAGAAGAAGAATGGGTAGCTCTGAGGGATGAAGTAGTGAAGGCAGCAGAGGATTAAGTAGGTATAAAGACGACGGCTAATAGAAATCCTTGGGTAACAGAAGAAATGTTGAATTTAATTGATGAAAAGAGAAAATATAAAAATGCAGTAAATGAAGCAGGCAAAATGAAATACAAACGTCTCAAAAATGAGATCGACAGGAGGTGCAAAATGGCTAAGCAGGGATGGCTACAGGACAAATGTAAGGATGTAGAGGCTTATCTCACTAGGGGTAAGATAGATACTGCCTACAGGAAAATTAAAGAGACCTTTGGAGAAAAGAGAGCCACTTGTATGAATATTAAGAGCTCAGATGGAAACTCAGTTCTAAGTAAAGAAGGGGAAAGCAGAAAGGTGGAAGGAGTGTATAGAGGGTCTATACAAGGACGATGTACTTGAGGACAATATTATGGAAATGGAAGAGGATGTAAATGAAGATGAAATGGGAGATATGATACTGCGTGAAGAGTTTGACAGAGGACTGAAAAACCTGAGTCGAAACAAGGCCTCGGGAGTAGACAACATTCCATTAGAACTAATGATGGCCTTGGGAGAGCCAGTCCTGACAAAACTCTACCATCTGATGAGCAAGATGTATGAGATAGACGAAATTCCCTCAGAGTTCAAGAAAAATATAATAATTCCAATCCCAAAGAAAGCAGGTATTGACAGATGTGAAAATTACCGAACTGTCAGTTTAATAAGTCACGGCTGCAAAATACTAACGCGAATTCTTTACAGACGAATGGAAAAACTAGTAGAAGCCGGCCTAGGGGAAGATGAGTTTGGATTCCGTAGAAATATTGGAACACGTGAGGCAATTCTGACCCTACGACTTATCTTAGAAGCTAGATTAAGGAAAGGCAAACCTACGTTTCTAGCATTTGTAAACTTAGAGAAAGCTTTTGACAATGTTGACTGGAATACTCTCTTTCAAATTCTGAAGGTGGCAGGGGTAAAATACAGGGAGCAAGAGGCTATTTACAATTTGTATAGGAACCAAATGGCAGTTATAAGAGTTGAGGGGCATGAAAGGTAATCAGTGGTTGGGAAGGGAGTGAGACAGGGTTGTAGCCTCTCCCAGATGTTATTCAATCTGTATATTGAGCAAGCAGTGAAGGAAACAAAAGAAAAATTCGGAGTAGGTATTAAAATCCATGGAGAAGAAATAAAAACTTTGAGGTTCGCCGATGACATTGTAATTCTGTCAGAGACAGCAAAGGACTTGGAAGAGCAGTTGAACGGAATTGATAGTGTCTTGAAAGGAGGATATAAGATGAACATCAACAAAAGCAAAACGAGGATAATGGAATGTATTCGAATTAAGTCGGGTGATGCTGAGGGAATTAGATTAGAAAATGAGACACTTAAAGTAGTAAAGGGGTTTTGCTATTTGGGGAGCAAAATAATTGATGATGGTCGAAGTAGAGAGGATATAAAATGTAGACTGGCAATGGCAAGGAAAGCGTTTCCGAAGAAGAAAAATTTGTTAACATCAAGTATAGATTTAAGTGTCAGGATGTCGTTTCTGAAAGTATTTGTATGGAGTGTAGCCATGTATGGAAGACGATAAATATTTTGGACAAGAAGAGAATAGAAGCTTTCGACATGTGGTGCTACAGAAGAATGCTGAAAATTAGGTGGGTAGATCACATAACTAATGAGGAGGTGTTGAATAGGATTGGGGAGAAGTTTGTGTCACAACTTGACTAGAAGAAGGGATCGGTTGGTAGGACATGTTCTGAGGCATCAAGGAATCACCAATTTAGTATTGGAGGGCAGCGTGGAGGGTAAAAATCGTAGAGGGAGACCAAGAGATGAATACACCAAGCAGATTCAGAAGGATGTAGGTTGCAGTAGGTTCTGGGAGATGAAGAAGCTTGCACAGGATAGAGTAGCAGGGAGGGCTGCATCAAACCAGTCTCAGGACTGAAGACCACAACAACAACAACAACAACAAAACATCTGTTTGGATTTTTGCCTGCGGGGATGGTTAAAGGCGAAGTCTACAAAGAAAAAATAAACCCAAGAGCCGATTTGATCGTTCGGATCATGAATAGTGCAGTCCTCATAAAAGAACGCAAAGACGACCTCACAAGAGCTACACGTGGTGTTATCAAGAGAACTCAAATATGCGTTGAATTTGGTGGGGGAATTTTTGAAAATCAACTTTGAACGTCCTCATTTGCCTTTGCTTTGAGTCTGTTAGGGTTACGTACTAACAGCTGTATCCCTGTACTCAGTAAAATGTGGACGCATTTATACGGAATTTTTTATGCAATTCGTCTTCAATCTTTAATTGCTTAACAAGGCTGTCTATTTCGATTCGTAGTGTCGGTTCTTTCTGAAATCTCCGAAAGAACACACACACACACACACACACACACACACACACATCTTTATCTTAAGTGCCATTGGGAAAATGGTTGACAAATCAGTGATAGTGCCGCACTGGAGCTGCATCAACCTACTCATTTCACTAGATATAGTTGTAATTTTCTGAACAATTCCTGTTTAGAAAGTGACTGCGACAGAGTCTCTCATCGTTTACTTTGTCGGAAACCTGCTTCTTTCTGCCGTAGCCTATACTATACCAATGAGTGATTGCTCACATTCTTGATACCTCACTGGACGTGCTACTGCAACTGTAGCCAAAGATTCAAATCCCGCTGGAAAAGTATATTTCAAGTCAGATGGTTTTGCTCCTCCCCTACTGTCATTGAAAACGATCACAACGAAATTAAATATAGGTATCCTATGAAACCCTTGAGTTCATACTGCAGTGCTGTGAAGATGAAAAAAGTGGTTCTTCACAATTATCAGATGACAGATGGAATTTGTCAGACTCCATTAATTATGATTGCATTATTAACTGTTGGTTCACAGGCGCTTTTCTGCCGCTTATTGTAACTGTTATTTGAATGTTAGAGCTGGAAGAAAAGAAACATCAAATTTTCGCCATATGGAATGTTCGAATTCACCTTAAGTCTTCATGTTTCGAGCAAAGGCAGAATATCCGTCAGGAAAGCTGACAACAATAACCCAGGCCATGCCTGTCTTCTGGGGGATATGCCAATGACAGTGATATCAATAACAATATTGTACAGCAAATATACATTGCCAACTCAACCACTGGAGAAGCGCCAAAATTGTGAAACGCGTCTGGTGAATACGCTTTCAAGGTTTCGGCACGATTAAGACAGTAAAACACAAATAATCGTCGCAGTTATTAATTTATGACATTTAGTTTGCATTCACTGCATCGATGTAGTATAAGTAATTGCACTCTAGCCCCTAAAAATAGTTACAGAAATGCGAATAAGACTCATTGACTTATAATGATGACCTTGCGGCCCTTGTCACCCGCAACTTTGAGACGAAGCTATAGTCACTTCCGAGGACACTCACAGAACACATCAGCTGGTATTCTTCCTGGCAGTATAACTGAAACTTGGCAACAGCGCAGAATATGTTTGGCAACTCTGTTACTGACGAATTACTTCCTTGATGGCACAGAACTATACTGCTAAATTAACTTGATATTGTCGTGTCATTTCAATTGAATACCGCGAGTGATTTTTTCTTGAGATGTGACATAAGATCAGTTAATGCTTTTGAGTCAACGAAAGTGGTTCCACACGGGAAATACAACTACTCTCGTCTCTTATGCCATAGCGGCTACTGAGCCAATAAGTACGTCAACTGCCCGCACATGTTCGCTAGCTCCTTATCAACACGTATATTTTATCCAAGGCCTACTACATAGCACAGGTTCTCCCCATTCCATCAATGGTGGCGAAGACGATCATGTCCACCTTAGCAAAGTTCTTGTTGAAAGGGGAATTGTTTCGAGTGCCGGTGAAGACAGCAGTTTTGGATCCAAGCAATGGAGGAATGGGTCTAACCGACATCAAGCCTAAAGCGATGGCATTGTATGTCAAACGAACATGGAGCATAATGTGTAATGATCCAGGGTGCATTACAGCAAAACTATACGATATTGTCAGGCCAGAAAGTGTAGAGCCGCCGATAAATATACAAAAAATAAGTTTTAAGCTGAAACACATTAGGGAGTATTATCTTGAACTAAGTTATCTCAGCAAAAAGATTTTAAACTCCAAAAACGTTACAGCAAAGGCGATTTTAGCTGAAAGGCGGAAACATGAAAGGAAAAATAACATAGAAACCAAATATGCTGGAATAGCATGGAATGTGGTCTGGAAAAACATCAGTAGTGATGTTCTTTCGTCTGACGTGAGAACAGCGTGGTACAAGGTAGTCAACAACATCATCAGCACTAATGAGCGTCTCTTTGCCGTCGGTTTAAGTGACACAAACCTCTGCAGCAAATGCAACCTCGTTGATAGTGTGCCTCATCGTTACACTTGTGGAGATCGGATTATCAACTGGAGGTGGACCAGGGAGAAAATTGCTCAAATAACAAGAACTTCAGCAAACAATGTACCGACTAACATTTTCTTCAGACCAGAGGAAAGTTACTACCCTCAGGCAAAAAATAACGCAGTGATTTGGTTAATGGGCAAATATACAATTTATGTTTTTAACAATATTGGGAGCGATGAACATATTGAATACAAGATGTATATGGAAAATGAATTCGAGAAAATACTCAAATGTCAGAATCACAATAAGAAATATGGTAACATGCTCCGAATTGTCTTCAACCGAATGGGTATAGGTTAGGAACTGGATTCCTAGTAGAGAGGGAATGGATTGGATCACGTTCCCGACCCTAACCTCACCTGCAAGTCACACATGAAAAATAAATCAGCAGTACAGCAGATACAAGAATATGGCGAGAAACATCTGGTGTCTGATATAAAGGAAGATCTTGAACTCCCTATAGATGCGTTTAGAAGGCTGGAACTGACAAAAATAACAAGGCAGTGAAATATTTTGCGATGTCGCTGTTCGGGACTTCTCTTCTGTCCATGTAATTTACCCTGGAAAGAACACATATCAAGGATTTACTGAATGATTAATTTGGGTCTGGGAAATGATGAGGAACCGGCTGCAGAAGAAGAAAATGTGCGTGCTGAACTGCCACCAGTTGAATGTGACAGTGAAGGTGCTAAATTGTGCTACTACTAAAGACTCATTTTTTGAATGCTGTAATTCATGACTGAAATTATCTGTCACCTTATTTATGTCATTTCATTGTAGCCATTTTTGTTACTGTTTCTAGTGAATTAAAAAAAAAAAAGGTAACGTGTTTGCTTGTCAGGTGCACGCTGCCTTTGTTCGCCTTTCGAGACTCGCTGTAAGACAGATTTTTTAAATTCTCTTGTAGCAGAACTACAAGCAGGCAGATGCAAATTCAATGAGGGAATCGTAAGACAACGCTCTAGCAAAATTCGTCTTGCTACTTTTAATAATCCTTAGTGTCAAAGCGACAACCTTACCGTACAGCCAAACTCATAATGCCACTTACGTTTTCCGACGACATATTTTTTGTTGTTGTGAATATGTAATTTTATCTATGAACTGCCACATTTTCATAATACTTGCGAAGCAAATAATGTGAACTAACACTTCACCAACTTGTTGGGAAGGTGGAAAAAACACTACCCTTTCTGGATGCTCTCTGTGTCTTCCTGGATGTCGAGGGGGTTCTAGTATTACGACCTTCGAGTAAGTGGTTAGAGATGCAGAACCTAGTGGTGAATGAACTCATAGATGAGCTGAATGCGAGAGACTACTCTTGAATAGAATAAGTAGACAATTTATTCATAGTAAGACTCAGAAAATTTGCTAGTACTGTTAAACCTATGTGCACTGAACATTGTGAAAAAGTATTTAAAGACGAGCCCCACGAAAATTGGTGTAGAATTATTTATGGGGAAGCATGTCCAGCACACATATTGAAAAATTATGTGTCTCGATGAAACTTTAGAGAGAGTTGTAGTGTATCTAGAGGTAGCCCTGGATGGAAAACTATTATGAAACCTCACATAAAGAATACGTTCCACTGTGAAAGATAATCTTATAAGCACTAGAAGCTGCTGTAGGGTAAACTGGGGTCTAAACCCAGTTCGTACTGGATATACACCTCTGCAAAAAGACCAATGATAATTCATTGGCCTATTATATGAACAAAGTCGAACAGAAGGTGGCTGCTAGGGAGTCTAACAAAGTGGAAAGACTGCCCTGCTTTCACAAACAGATGGCATTAGCAAGACATCCACTCTTGAGATGGATATTATGACAGACATGCCTCCATTACACCTGTGGCTTAAAATGGAGGGAGTGGCAGGGACATAAAGGTTAAAAATTGGAAATAACTGGATATAGTTAGAATATACGGAATCCCAAAACAGTATGGCGATGGCTGGGGAAATGCCGACTAAGTATACAATAACTTCTAGCTGTTTCAATAAATCTTGCCATGTAACAGTTGGAAGCAGGAAGCAGTGGAAGAATGAACCACTACACCCTGCAGGAGACATATTATAGTGGTTTACTGACAAGCCGAAAACAGATGAAAGTACTGGGTCTGGTGTACTGCCTAGAATGTCTTTAGGGAAGATGGCCACAGTATTACACGGTATCTTCTACCAGCATATGCACGGAGGAGAATTAGAGTAGATCCTACAAAAATCGTAGCATCTACTTTTATTCAGACAGCCAAGCAGCTCTGAAATCTCTATCAGCCCCTGCAACTAGATCGAAGGTAGTTGCAGGATGCCAGAAGCATTTTCTTTCGGACATGTCCGAAAGAACAGACATCACACATATATCCATATATACAGGGTGTATCAGGAGGAATAGTAGATATTTTAGCAGGTGCTAGTACAGACGAATTGCATAAAAAAATTCCAAATAAATGCGTCCACTTTTTATTGAGTACAGAGATACAGTTGTTAGTACGTAACCCTAACAGACTCAAAAGCAAAGGCAAATGAGGGTGTTCAAAGTTGATTTTCAAAAATTCCCACACCAACTTCAATGCATATTTGAGTTCTCTTGATAACACCACGTGTAGCTACTATTCATGATCCGAACGATCAAATCGGCTCTTGGGTTTACTTCTTCTTCGTAGACTTCACCTTTAACCATCCCCGCAGGCAAAAATCCAAAGAGATAAAGAGATAAGGTCCGGGGGCCTTGAAGGCCAGAAAATTGCCCATATCTACTGATCCATCTTCCGGGAAATGTTAGGTTTGGATACTGCGTCACCTGACGGCTAGAATGTGCAGGAGCCCCGTCATGCTGGAGGAACATACGCATCCTTGTAACCAAATGAACCTCTTCCAATAAAGCTGGAAGCTCATTTTCAAGGAAGTGTAGACAACTGGGCCCAGTAAGGACCAACATACGAAACGAAAATGCATTGAACCCAGCTATATGTACGCAATAAAAATTGGACACGTGCTATATGGCATTTTTTCTGCAATTTGTCAATACTACCATCTCCTACAAGATTTTCTATTCCTCCTGAAACATCCAGTGTAATTACTCAGGTCTCGATGGGTCATCGAATGTTTTCAGTCCTAGACGCCCGTCATCGTCCGAAACCACGAGGGAATACAGTGTGGCCGCGAGAGAGTGGAATAATGGACCGGGGGAATTCGCGTCTGACGAGGAGCATGTGTAGATAGGTGCTGCAGAGAGGTTGGCTGCTGTGTCCCGATTGTACCCACCGTCGGGGGTTCGAGTCCTCCCTCCGGCAAAGGTGTGTGTTGTCCATAGAGTAAGTCGGTTTAAGTTAGATTAAGTATTGTGTAAGCTTAGGGACAGATAACCTAAGCAGCTTGGTCTCATAAGTTCTTACCAATAATTTACAAAATTGTAAATCCAAAATACTGCATCTCGGTTCTTACAATATTGCAATAGGTGCGCACTGGCTGGATGTAACTGAAGAGAGACTCCAACTCGGATTGTTGTTAAGGGAGAATCCCAAGCGCATGGTCACGAACAATTGGGAGCGGAAACTTAATGTCATCGGAACCTTGTTGAAATACCATGACTTGCGATCGTTAGACCGGCTGCAGAAAGTTCAGTTTATAAATACATACATACTTAGCAAAATAAATCATGTCGCAGCCGTCTGACCGATACCGCAGGTCACTGCACATAAAATATTAGCTGTAGCCTCTTGGTACATGTGGAAACAAAATATCTTCAAAAGTTTCCTTCCACACGGCGACTTAGCAGAGGCAAACCGGAGGACTTGGAATTAAAGACGTGCTTTTAAACAAATACATGCCACTAAGACAGACATCACGAAACTTCTGTTCCTCTCGTTAGATCCTGGGGATAGGAACGCTCCTGTTACTGTAGAATGCCAGCCTAGATTACGTCCGAAAGCAATATGGCGATTGGAGCTGTATAAGACTTCCACCAGCACAGACCAACACTAGCACCGTCTGTGATCATTATATTACCAGACATCGTCTTCACAAACCAATTCCAGTAAATTAACCTACAAAAAACTGGAGGAACGTCAGGAAAAATATCAACAATAAAATTCTCCCAACTAGAGTCAGTGCCGTATGGTGCGATGTTGTAAACAAAACTGTACCTTCAGCGGTACGATTATGGAAAATCAGATTGAGACCATCTCCATACTGCGACAATTGTCGCCTTGTAGATACTGTAGCGCACATCTTCTTATGTGAAAATAGAATCAGAATTTGGAACTGGACTAGGAAGAAATTAGCACTGTCAACAGAACCGCAGGAAGTCATATACCGATTACTGAAGCTTTACAACCCGACTGGAAATGTTAGCCGCCCGCAAAGAAAAATAGTTATTTGTGTTTTACGTCGTAACAAGCAAAACTTAGAAGAGGACATGTTTTACATTGCAGAAGAACATTTTAAGCTGAAGAAGAAAAACAAATATAAGGAATGGTTTCAAATTTTTTTATCTATTGCTTTATGTGGGCTACAAATAGGGGGACAGTTTTTTTGATTAGAAGTAGAATACTATTCTTTCACTTTTTTTATTCCTGGAATATTGTTTTACGTTGGTTCTAAAATTAGAACTATTTTATTTGGTAAAATCCATCAGGCTCCGTAATGTTTTTTCATTTGTAGAAAAATATATGGCTTCCTTACAGACACAAGCAAACATGAACTATGCAAGAAAAGTCAACTTTACCCCTGGTGGTACACAACCCGCCTGTCGACAGGCGGCAGTTGAATTTTCGGATTCTGGGGAGTCCAGGTTAGCATGGCAGAGAATACCGAAGATCTCTGGCAAATTTCCCTACAAGCAGAAAACATGCAATTGAAAGCTAAACATCGATACATTAATCCAAACACGAAAACTAAATAATCTCACATAAGAAATCGACCGACAGCCAGAGCGAGAGCACCAGCAGCAGCGAGTACTGTTTGTATAAAGCGTTTATTTTGCATTTTGTTTACGACCTTCCACTAAAGAAGGGATTCTATTTGTGTTTATCTGCTCTGCATAGTAACTAACGGTTCTTGATAAAACTTTACGTAGTTTTCGTGTTAGATTTCTTAGTGTTTTCTTGATCGTTTAGAACAGAAAGCGCCCTAAAACCGTCTTTTGTTTGTTTCGCGGCCGTTAGCCACTAGTCACTTGAATCAGCAGTTGTCTTGTGACAGCCAGAGCGAGAGCACCAGCAGCAGCGAGTACTGTTTGTATAAAGCGTTTATTTTGCATTTTGTTTACGACCTTCCACTAAGGAAGGGATTCTATTTGTGTTTATCTGCTCTGCATAGTAACTAACAGTTCTTGATAAAACTTTACGTAGTTTTCGTGTTAGATTTCTTAGTGTTTTCTTGATCGTTTAGAACAGAAAGCGCCCTAAAACCGTCTTTTGTTTGTTTCGCGGCCGTTAGCCACTAGTCACTTGAATCAGCAGTTGTCTTGTGACAGCCAGAGCGAGAGCACCAGCAGCAGCGAGTACTGTTTGTATAAAGCGTTTTTGTACTTATTTGCTGCGCTTAGCTTTTAAATAGTTTTTCTGGGAAAACCTAGCGTAGTTTTCGCGTCTCGTATTTCAGTGAGTGTTTCTTGATTATCAGAGTAGCTCATCAGAAGATTATCTTGGGAATTTGTCACCGTATAGAGTAGGGTAAACATAGTCATGTGTAGGGACTGTGGTTGTTGTGAGCGGACGCAAGGAGAATTGGCCACTCTTCGGGGGCAGGTGGAGGCTTTGTCTGTTAGGCTCATCGAGCTCGAGGCGCAGGCGCCGGCTCGTAGTGGCGTTGGGGCAACTGTGGTGAGACCTATGCCTACTTCGGTGGCCTTGGAATCACATGGAACCCCTGATGTCGCTGCGTCTTCCGGCAGTGAGCATCTTACCGGTCAGCCATCACTCCAGGGTGAATGGCGGACAGTGGTGGGCTCGCGCGTGCCTGGCCGAAAGGCAAAGGTGGGATCTGGCCGCGTGGCAGCTGCCTTACCCCTTTCCAACAGGTACGGGGTGCTTCCTAGTGGTGATGACATCGTTTCCGAGCCACCACAGGATGCCTCGCCTGTTGGGCCAGTGGCCGATTCTCCGGCAAGGTCCCGACAGTCACAGAGGGCGGGCCTATTAGTTATAGGGAGCTCCAACGTTAGGCGGGTTATGGAGCCCCTCAGGAAAATAGCGGGTAGGTCGGGGAAGAATGCCAGTGTGCACTCGGTGTGCTTGCCGGGGGGTCTCGTCCGTAATGTGGAGGAGGCCCTTCCGGCAGCTATTGAACGCACTGGGTGTGACCGGCTGCAGATAGTAGCACATGTCGGAACGAATGACGCCTGCCGCTTGGGTTCTGAGGCCATCCTTGGTTCCTTCCGGCAGCTGGCTGATTTGGTGAAGACAACCAGCATCGCACGCGGAGTGCAAGCTGAGCTTAATATCTGCAGCATAGTGCCCAGAGTCGATCGCGGTCCTCTGGTTTGGAGCCGTGTGGAGGGTCTAAACCAGAGGCTCAGACGACTCTGCGACTATAATGGTTGCAAATTCATCGACCTCCGTTATTGGGTGGAGAACTGTAGGGCCCCCCTAGACAGGTCAGGCGTGCACTACACACCGGAAGCAGCTACTAGGGTAGCAGAGTACGTGTGGCGTGCACACGGGGGTTTTTTAGGTTAGAGGGACCCCCCCTTGGGCGAAACGATAAAATACCTGACGGCTTACCAGAGAGGACATTATCATCATTGATAAAGAACGTCCGTCCTCAGAGACCAAAAACAGGAAAAGTTAACGTAATATTGGTAAACTGCAGGAGTATCCAGGGCAAGGTTCCTGAATTAGTATCTCTTATTGAAGGAAATAGTGCGCATACAGTATTAGGAACGGAAAGTTGGTTAAAACCGGAAGTGAACAGTAACGAAATCCTAGACACAGAATGGAATATATACCGCAAGGATAGGATAAACGCCAATGGTGGAGGAGTATTTATAGCAGTAAAGAATTCAATAATATCCAGTGAAGTTATTAGCGAATGCGAATGTGAAATAATCTGGGTTAAGTTAAGTATCAAAGGTGGGTCAGATATGATAGTCGGATGCTTCTATAGACCACCTGCATCAGCAACCGTAGTAGTTGAGCGCCTCAGAGAGAACCTGCAGAACGTCGTGAAGAAGTTTCGTGATCATACTATTGTAATAGGGGGAGACTTCAATCTACCGGGTATAGAATGGGATAGTCACACAATCAGAACTGGAGCCAGGGACAGAGACTCTTGTGACATTATCCTGACTGCCTTGTCCGAGAATTACTTCGAACAGATAGTTAGAGAACCAACTCGTGAAGCTAACGTTTTAGACCTCATAGCAACAAATAGACCGGAACTTTTCGACTCCGTGAATGTAGAAGAGGGTATCAGTGATCATAAGTCAGTGGTTGCATCAATGACTACAAGTGTAATAAGAAATTCCAAGAAAGGAAGGAAAATATATTTGCTTAACAAGAGTGATAGGGCACAAATCGCAGAATATCTGAGTGACCACCATCAAACGTTCATTTCTGAGGAAGAGGATGTGGAACAAAAATGGAAAAAATTCAGAAACATCGTCCAGTACGCCTTAGATAAGTTCGTACCGACTAAGGTCCAAAGCGAGGGGAAAGATCCACCGTGGTATAACAATCATGTACGAAAGGTACTACGGAAACAAAGAAAGCTTCATCATAGGTTTAAGAGTAGTCGAATCATAGCTGATAAGGAAAAGCTGAACGAAGCGAAAAAGAGCGTAAAGAGAGCAATGAGAGAAGCATTCAACGAATTCGAACATAAAACATTGGCAAACAATCTAAACAAGAACCCTAAAAAGTTTTGGTCATATGTAAAATCGGTAAGCGGATCTAAATCCCCTATTCAGTCACTCGTTGACCACGATGGCACCGAAACAAGGACGACCGAAGAAAGGCAGAAATACTGAATTCAGTGTTCCGAAACTGTTTCACTGCGGAAAATCGTAACACGCTCCCTGACTTCAGCCGTCGCACGGACGCCAAAATGGAAAATATTGAAATAAACGATATCGGAATTGAAAAACAACTGCTATCACTTAGTAGCGGAAAAGCATCCGGACCAGACGAGATACCCTTAAGATTCTACAGTGATTATGCTAAAGAACTTGCCCCCTTTCTATCAGCAATTTATCGTAGATCGCTGGAAGAACGTAAAGTACCTAGCGACTGCAAGAAAGCGCAGGTCGTTCCCATTTTCAAGAAGGGTCATAAATCAAATGCGAATAATTATAGGCCTATTTCACTTACGTCAATCTGTTGTAGAATAATAGAACATGTTTTGTGTTCTCGTATTATGACGTTCTTAGATAATACAAATCTCCTTCATCATAACCAACATGGATTCCGCAAACAGAGATCATGTGAAACTCAGCTCGCCCTATTTGCCCAAGAAATTCACAGTGCCGTAGACACTGGCGAGCAGATTGATGCCGTATTCCTGGACTTCAGGAAGGCATTTGATACGGTTCCGCACTTACGTTTAGTGAAAAAAATACGAGCTTACGGAATATCGGACCAGGTTTGTGATTGGATTCAGGATTTCCTAGAAGAAAGAACACAACATGTCATTCTTAACGGTTCAAAATCTGCAGATGTAGAGGTAATTTCGGGAGTACCGCAAGGAAGCGTGATAGGACCTTTATTGTTTACAATGTACATAAATGACTTAGTTGACAACATCGGTAGCTCCGTGAGGCTATTTGCAGATGACACGGTTGTCTACAAGAAAGTAGCAACATCAGAAGACTCGTACATACTCCAGGAAGACCTGCAGAGGATTAATGCATGGTGCGACAGCTGGCAGCTTTCCCTAAACGTAGATAAATGTAATATAATGCGCATACATAGGGGAAGAAATCCATTCCAGTACGATTATGCCATAGGTGGTAAATCATTGGAAGCGGTAACGACCGTAAAATACTTAGGAGTTACTATACGGAGCGATCTGAAGTGGAATGATCACATAAAACAAATAGTGGGAAAAGCAGGCGCCAGGTTGAGATTCATAGGAAGAATTCTAAGAAAATGTGACTCATCGACGAAAGAAGTAGCTTACAAAACGCTTGTTCGTCCGATTCTTGAGTATTGCTCATCAGTATGGGACCCTTACCAGGTTGGATTAATAGAAGAGATAGACATGATCCAGCGAAAAGCAGCGCGATTCGTCATGGGGACATTTAGTCAGCGCGAGAGCGTTACGGAGATGCTGAACAAGCTCCAGTGGCGGACACTTCTAGAAAGGCGTTACGCAATACGGAGAGGTTTATTATCGAAATTACGAGAGAGCACATTCCGGGAAGAGATGGGCAACATATTACTACCGCCCACATATATCTCGCGTAATGATCACAACGAAAAGATCCGAGAAATTAGAGCAAATACGGAGACTTACAAGCAGTCGTTCTTCCCACGCACAATTCGTGAATGGAACAGGGAAGGGGGGATCAGATAGTGGTACAATAAGTACCCTCCGCCACACACCGTAAGGTGGCTCGCGGAGTATAGATGTAGATGTAGATGTAGATATGCATCCAGTGCATAATAATCTAAATTGTGAATATATTTCTGAATGAGACGTTTGTTATGTATTTTTCCGTCACCCTGTTCACTGGTATACGTAATGTTCTACAAGGAATGCACCCCACTGGAGGCAGCAACTGTAATTTATTTTACCTTAATTACTACATCAAATTAAAGGAATATATGGGTTCAAACATGGGAATAACGCAGCTGCTCAGCGACAGGTATGGGGGAAGCATTGTGGCGAGGCCCCGGATCTTCGACCCCTGCACTCTTTCCCTCCGCCTTCCTGGTGCTGAAAGTCTTCTCAAACTTAAAAAAATTATAGTGCAGTAATTAGCACATCTGTTTAGTAAGCAGGAGGTCCATGTTCGAAGCCCAAACGGTCACAAATTTTCCTCACCGCGCTGTGACGCTTTGATGCAGTAGAGGTGATTTGCGCACATTTGTCTTGCTATCAATGTAACGGGACTTCAACGGCATCCAACCCTTAGTTATTGCTTTGTGCCGGGGCTAACCCATGTCATATATATACGAATCAGATTGTCGTTCATATTTAGTCAAATATGGCCGAGCGGTTCTAGGCGCTACAGTCTGGAAACGAGTGACCGCTACGGTCGCAGGTTCGAATCCTGTCTCGGGCATGAATGTGTCTGATGTCCTTAGGTTAGTTAGGTTTAAGTAGTTCTATGTTCTAGCGGACTGATGATCTAAGAAATTAAGTCCCATAGTGCTCAGGGCCATTTGAACCATTTTTGAAGTATACAAGTATTTACGAACAGTAGAAGCAGGATTGTAGCGAAAAGATCACTTAACCAAATGCAACATAGAGTACCTGTGTAATGAGTAATTCTAGCTGCATAGCTGAGGGTAATATCTGTTAAGCAATTCATTGCAGAATTAATGTAATACCCGCACGTTGATCTCTGTAGTCATACTGTATCATTAGCAGCTCGCGAATGGTGTACTATGTTCGTAAAATTCTATTACTCAAGCTGAGGCCAAATAAAGAGAAGCGACGACACCACAACACTATCTTTACTTAAGTAGGTAGTCGCCGGCAGGGGTGGCCGAGCGGTTCTTGGCGCTACAGTCTGGAACCGCGCAACCGCTGCGGTCGCAGGTTCGAATTCTGCCTCGAGCACGGAGGTGTGTGATGTCCTTAGGTTAGTTAGCTTTAAGTAGTTCTAACTTCAAGGGGACTGATGACCTCAGAAGTTAAGTCCCATGGTGCTCAGAGCCATTTTAACCATTTTTAAGCAGGTAGTCAGCCCTAAATTACGTGCGCCACCATTAACGTTACTGTAAGCAGTTTGACAGCATAACACCACCAAAACTACTGACAACCTGAACTATTATCATCACGCAGTTGTAACTCGCAGTGATTACAAGTTGCTGATGTTTGTCAAGAATAGCGGAAAGCGCCTCTGAAGTTCCATTTGTATTACTACTAAGGCGGAGAGAATCCTAAATAACAATAATAGGTCACCCAGCGAAGAGAAGAGTCCACGTATTGTCTCAAGTTCTTGCAGTTTGATATTAATGCAGTTCCAGATGGTTTCACACTAACGGGTTCTTTTGGCTATTGGAATACACATATTGGAACTATAAAAGTGTAATTGCTAGAACGCTCAACTACCTTAATAACACCTCATTCCCTGGATTGAATACGACTCGGAAAGCGATGTTAATTTGACATTTCCATCTATCTCCTGACGTCTTACTGTATGAAGTCTGAAGCTCACGCACAGTTGTGTTGCCTGCCGCATGGATTCTGTGAAGTATTGTGGCAGCTGGCAGTCATTGCTGAATACAGACATGTGCAAATATCCTCACTGCTTTAGGGGAACTCGTCTTTGTTGCATTTTTTTCCATACCGTAATTAGCACAATAACATAGGGCTTATTCTGCTGAAGAACTTGATACCCACAAGTCCTTAAATAAGAATCTCCTAGCCAGAGTAATGCATGAAAGGGAACAGACTGTTCGACAAAAGAATGGACAACTCCCCGTTTTTGCGTTTCCGATAGCGCCTACAATAAGAATCTGGTGTCATATTATGCTTCAGAACCCTAAACTATTTACTTTTTTACTTCATACTAAAGCAAATGTTATGATATGAGAAGAGGTAATGACTTATATGCTTCTCAGGAACTTTTTGTTCTTCGTGTTTATTTTCTCACTTCATACTAAAACAGGGGCATTAGTATGAGAAGAGGAAATGAAATATACGCTTGCAAGACGTATTATTCCTTGTGTGCTACTACTGCATACATGAAAGCCCTGCAGTTAATTTTTATATGGTTGATAAATTTTGATACCACCCCACATTCCTTCGTGAGAAGGTTCCTATTTTCGTGGGATTCAAATAGAGTGGACATTTCATCACTGGTTAATATTCAGATGACTAATGACATAATACCCTTTGCAATTGCTCCATGGCACCTGTGAGTATAGTCTCACGTTGGTTACTATAAGAACACGCAGGCAGTGATATTCGCTCACTGCAGTCAGAGCCAACGTGATTTCTTTCTGTCTATGGCGAAGCGTCTGCTGCCGTGTCCACGCTCAGCCAACATAAACAAAGCGCAGCGGCATTGGGCACTGCTAATCGCTGTACTTGTCGTGAGCCCCGACAACAAGAGCGCACTGTCTCTGCTAACGATGCTATGGTGTTAATACATCTTACTTAACGTAATACGCAGGACGTGGGTTGGGTAAATATTCAGTTTTTAGCTTGCCATCGCATTAAAATACTTTACTGTCATATTTAATGCAATATTTATTGTTGGTTGTCTCTCTAATGTTAGCAGTATTGATTCAGATTGTGCGTGAACACGAAAACACACACACACATGTTCTCTATCTGGCTGATCTTCGCTGGTCGTGGAACAAACGGCAACAGCTTTATCCTCTCTCGGCCCTGAAACCAATCTCGCACTGCTCTGCTATGATGGATGGGGCTTTGCTCCTGTAAATAAACTGTTATCTCGTTAGTTCATATATTTATATTTAAATAACGTGTATGTAGGTCCACATGGCACACACACACACACACACACACACACACACACACACACACACACACACGGACGCACGCACGCACAAACAGCCATTGATTCCCGTGAGGGTGACAACTGCTGTGTGTTGAACAACACATGCACCAGTCAATTCCTCATTTGGCGTCGAGTGGATGAGATTTTTCAATTACCTTGCATTGCAAGAATTGTAAGGAGGAGACTGAAGGAAACGGACTTTTATGCTAAAGAGCTGCGACAAAGCAAAGCTTGGCCGATTATCAGATAATTGTCCACATGGGTTTTGTGGACGAGTATACTTTTAGTAACCAACCCACCAACGATCATTACGTAAGATTTCTCGCAGGCGGGACATTGATTTCATTAAGTTGTCGACAGTGTAGTGTGATGGTTTACTTCCCACCATACGTTTTCTATATTCGTCCAAAGCTCGCTTGCACTTGTAGGTCCACATGGCAATGACCTTGTTACTTCTGCCCACATGTTCTCTATCTGGCTGATCTTCGCTGGTCGTGGAACAAGCGGCAACAGCTTTATCCTCTCTCGGCCCTGAAACCAATCTCGCACTGCTCTGCTATGATGGATGGGGCTTTGCTCCTGTAAATAAACTGTTATCTCGTTAGTTCATATATTTATATTTAAATAACGTGTATGTAATAAGCACATTGGATTATTATTTTCCACAGTGTTTAAGAATACATTCCCTGTCATAGATAAGTGATCTAGATTCAACGGTCCGGTTAAGAATGTGGTTTACCCAGCCTATCATATGGTGAGAGTCGTAGTCGGATATCCACATTAAGACTGACTGGCTGAATCCGATTAGAACGATCAGGTATCGAAACGGAATTACAGAAGTCGTATAATTTGGACAACTGTATTGCAACAATGCTGCGCACATAAATTCCTATGATGGAGTAACAGGTAGCAACTGTCTAAGATAAAGTGAGAAATATGTCTAATAGCAGCAATGTAATGTAATTATAGCCCATAGTTATGTGATGGACATACTGAATCGAACAATACACATCTATTTCAGTGGTTCGAAGATACACCATATCGAATTTGCTAATAACATAATGACAATAATAGTCCCGTGGCCGGCCGGTGTGGTCGTGTGGTCTAGGTGCTTCAGTCTGGAACCGCGTGACTGCTACGGTCGCAGGTTCGAATCCTGCCTCGGGCATGGATGTGTGTGATGTCCTCAGGTTAGTTAGGTTTAAGTAGTTCTAAGTTCTAGGGGACCGATGATCACAGATGTTAAGTCCCATAGTGCTCAGAGCCATTTTTTAGTCCCGTGTGGCGGATAGAGGAAACCCTCCCCAATATGTTGGGGCGGGGGGGGGGGGGGTACCGAAGAAATCAAATACTTGGGGTGAACCAAATACTAACTCAATCCTGAACGGCTACTCAATCCGTTGAACCCAAAATCCAGACATGTCTGAGTGAAAATCACCGGTACTCTGGTCACCGTCTGTTAGCTCAGTGAGCTCGGCTGAAAATATTTGGTTGCAATGGCTTCAACACCCTATGGCCCTGTCCGGTCCTGGAATCATCACCCCGGCCAAACCAATGAGACACAAGCAAACATGAACTATGCAAGAAAAGTCAACTTTACCCCTGGTGGTACACAACCCGCCTGTCGACAGGCGGCAGTTGAATTTTCGGATTCTGGGGAGTCCAGGTTAGCATGGCAGAGAATACCGAAGATCTCTGGCAAATTTCCCTACAAGCAGAAAACATGCAATTGAAAGCTAAACATCGATACATTAATCCAAACACGAAAACTAAATAATCTCACATAAGAAATCGACCAAAAAAATTCTAATCCTTGCTCTTCAAGAACCACGACTAACTGACAGTGAAACCTTGCATTACGGAAACCATTGAATCTTCAAGAGCAAAATACAACAAGAGGTAGCGTAAGGCGTACCTATCTTCGGCATTGCATTTCTCGAACACAGATCTATCATCAACTCTGTCAAAGAAATCACACCCATCAACAATCAAATGGTTCAAACGGCTCTGAGCACTATGGGACTTAACAGTGGAAGTGATCAGTCCCCTAGACTCAGAATTATTTAAACCTAACTAATCCAAGGACATCACACACATCCATGCCCGAGGCAGGATTCGAACCTGCGACCGTAGCAGTCGCGCGGTTCCGGACTGAAACGCCTAGAACCGCTCGGCCACCGCGGCCGGCCCATCAACATCCGACTTACGACTATGCTCATTCAGAGCCCCGGTAAAAAATATACACTCATCAATGCACATGCCCCCACCAACACCGAAAATGTCGAAAAATTCTGGAACACACTCGAAAATACTATGAGGAAAATTCACCAAGATGACGTGAAAATACTAATGGGAGACTTAAACTCTCTATTTGGGACAGAAAAAACCTCTAGAAAAATCATTGGTACAAATTCAACACACCGAAACGCTTAGACCAATGGCACATGTATGACTGACATTTGCCAACAATTCAACCTCAAAAGGAAGTCTCCCCACTTCAGGAAAAAACCAATTCCCAGGTAACATGCTTGGCTACAAGGTGCAAGCTGCTTTCGTTCGGCTTTCGAGACTCGCTGAAAGCCAGAGCCGGCCTTAGTGACCTTGCGGTTCTAGGGGCTACAGTCAGGAACTGCGCGACCGCTACGTCGCAGTTTCGAGTCCTGCCTCGGCCATGGATGTGTGTGATGTCCTTAGGTTAGTTAGGTTTTAATCAGTGTGTTTTAAGAATATTTTCGTCTAGAAATGAATTCCCTTTACGATTGATCAATCAAGAGCGGGAAAGGTAAAATTTTATGAATATATGACGAGAAGGACAAGTGCTTGAGAGAGGACTTCCCTATCAATACAAGTGCCTGTGACACGACTTCCCTATCAATCTCCTGGATAGTTTTGTTTCTCAAATCAACAGAGCGCGTTATCATGCAGTAGTACAGGTGATGTAGTTGTGTTGCTCGATTTTCTTACAGTGCGACCGAAAGGTCTCTCAGTTGTTGGCAACAAATTCCAGCTGTGTTTCACACACCCCTTGGGACAGAATTCGTAGCCCAAAACACACTTTTGGAGCTATCAGATGTAAAATATTATGTTCACACTACTCTTTGATCGAGTTTACGTCTTTTGGTGGGGCTCAGCCTGTCATTTCTTGTGAGGAAGTTAACGATAAAGGCATCATAACACGTCACCAATAACAGTACTGCCTACGAATTCTCAATGAGCGACCTGATGGCGTTCAATAATAGTCACTCCATGATTTTTGTTGTTTCGAATTAGAGTCTTACACCAGATTTCTGAACTTTGCCTGTTGAATGAAAATGTCGCATGATGGTGAAATAGTAATCTATCACATATATCAGTAGTCGAGACTTCCTTAATGTGGAAAATCATTCATGCCAGAACGATCTTTGTTGAAACAAGAATATCTTTATTCTGGCGTATTTTTCCCAAAAGCACTCGCTCCACACACAGTTGCATAACTGCAAAATGATAACTAGAACTTTAAATTCGAAAATGACAGTTAATACATACACTGACAGCGTCGCGCCGCGTTCACGTGGGCGGCGCCGGATTTCAGGCGGCGCGTGCCGTCTGGCCGGTGGCCGGTAGCCGCTGCAGCGCGGGGAAACGCTAGAGCGTAAGCTGTTATGATCGCGACGCAGCCACGAACTGTCCTGCGGAATTGCTTCTGGAATACTTGTTATTGCTGGTGGGTAGAATGTCAAGCGAATTATGTCTGATGTTCAATCAGACTCATAACTATAGACTAGGGCCGAAATGTATTTAAAAAAAATACAGGTGGACGCGAACAGGCGACTGTAATTCAGAATGCACGACCATTACCACAAGACGACGGGCTCACTCAACCCGAGTACACCTCGGAAGTAGTCAACACTTCCTCCTAACACTTCCTCATCTTACAGTGTTGCCAGATTGTGCAGATGACCGGACGAGTTGTCAGGGGCGGCCAGTTTTACTGGCCACCTTATGTGAACGACTCGGACTTAGTCTCTGTCGCGGCCGGCCGGCGGTCAGTTTTTATGTCGAAGACTGTACACTGGAGTCTGTCACGGGCGCATTTCTCCGCTCGCAACTAGTCCCTGTCTGGTGGACAGCGCATACAGTATAAACACGCCGTCAGTCATGCGCGCTGTTCCACGTAACACGCATTACACCTTTGACAGATATTGCTTTGCATGATTCATCCTGACACCGCTAATTGTGAAATCTTTGGTTTCGAATCACACTGTTTCCCTAACGGTAACAGACGTGATGTTTCCACAATCCGCTCAATATAATAATAATAATAATACATTGAAATACATACTAAGCAGCATGCGGTTACCGGACTCAATGTTGAAAGGCATAATTAGTGGTACCATGGTGATAACACACACAAATAGTAACCAAGTTTCGACATGATTCACAAAGCACGTTCCCAGTCCTACTGGTAACGTAACGCACTAACGAAATGTAATGGATCTGAATGACGCAAGAATAATAGTTGGTACTAATCTACGGGACATTGGAGGAGGGTACAAAGAAAGCAGGTTTCGCATCTAGTATGTGAAGTGGTGCGAATAAATTAACGCCCAAGACATGGAAAGGGCTTCTTTCAAAGCTGACCAATCTTCCATTTCTACGATTGTAGTATGTAAGTGCAAATGTTTTCTAGAGGACCCGCTGCAATTGCTGTTGCAATTGCCAGTTACCTTACCACCTGGACTACATTTACCATATAAAAAACTTACACCTCAACTGTTTTCGATTATAGCTTTTTTCTATGCATTGTTAAATACACACTTGGTCTGTGATATGTATGCTCCATCACATGTGCTCACGAATGTACGAGAGATGTCTTACCATCAACGCCGGCCGAGGCGGCCCAGCGGTTCTAGGCGCTTCAGTCCAGAACCACGCGGCTGCTACGGTCGCAGGTTCGAATCCTGCCTCGGGCATGGATGTGTGTGATGTCCTTAGGTTAGTCAGGTTTAAGTAGTTCTAAGTTTAGGGGACTGATGACCTCAGCTGTTAAGTCCCATGGTGCTTAGAGCCATTTGAACCAACACCCAACACTGCATACACTTGGCTGCAGTATGGCATCCAATCTCCTACTACACATCTTAGTCTCAAGTTTCCATTTCACCTGTCAAGTCTTGATGATATTTCATTGAGTTCTACAAAGTATCTCTACTCTGTAGACTGTAGTAGTCATGCTATACTCTAAATTCCGGCCGCACAGGCCTCGGAAGACCCCACGGTACCGACCGACCGCCGTGTCGTGCTCAGCCGATAGGCGTCACTGGATGCGGATAAGAAGGGGCATGTGGTCAGCACACCGCTATCCCGGCCGTTGTCAGTTTTCGTGATTGAAGCCGCTACTTCTCAGGCAAGTAGTCGCTCAGTTGGCCCAACAAGGGCTGGATATACCCCTCTTGCCAACAGCACTCGACAGACTCAGATGGTCATCCACCCAAGTACTAACCAAGCCCAATAGAGCTTAATTTCAGTGATCTGACAGAAACCAGTGTTAACACTGTGTCAAGACCATCGGCATTCGTGCTATATTGTAATAATCGCATTCACCTATACCTCACACGTGAATCCAAGCGCAGAAGGAAGTTTCTTCAAGAAACACTAACTTCTGCCCTGTAATAGAGGAAAAATGGTGAAATATCAAGGGGAGAAGGTATTTGGACTTTCTTAAACTATAAAAGATGACATCCAGCCATAGAGTTGCGATTCTGAAGTCCATTTGCCATAGGTACACAATACTTTGCCAAACGTGGGAGACGAGGATCGTTTTGATTCAGTCCTAGGCTGTTAAGTGTTGGATCTACTGACCAATTATATGATTTTTTGTAAGTTTCCTACACTATATTAATATTAATAGGACAAACATATACGCACTTCGGATTTTCTAATGACACATACTTTCCTTAAGGTATAACAGTAATCTAATTTCATAAAAATATTGACTGAATGACTATCAAACGTTTGAGATACAGTAAACTTAGCACACATCCTATCAGTTTTATTTCTTGGAACTCAGCTAATCAGTTAAATAAAAAATGGCACTTTTGGAGTCTTTCCCCGCCCCCACACTCTTGACTAAATTTCTGCGGACATCCACAGACAGGAGCTAATGTCGCTTCACGTCTGACATTTGGCTTTTGCTGTCTTGCAGAAGACAGCCAGTCGATAACATCAGCAATTTCCCGATTCAGTCTGCACTTCTGCTGATTTAAATCTGAATATTCAGTATTTTCTCTGTTGAGTTTGCTTTTTTCTCACTACTTCCCATTCTTTGTACATAAGTAGTGTATCTGCCTGAGTCTCGACACTGCCAGCACGAAAGTTAACGTGATTCCGCGTGTTCAGTCAGTTGTTGTTTCCAACAGTGCATAAAACAGAAACAACAACTCGACTGAACGCTCAGAAACACAACACTGAACAGTCACTGCGACAGAAGCTTAGAGATCACAGGGCTGAAGTGGGTAACTGGTTTACTTTATCGAGGTAGACTGAATATGTTTACACGTGTTCCATTTGGTGCTGGATCTCGGCATGAAAATGTGTACTGATTGATGCACACTTGACAAGCAATAAAAATCGGGCTGCAGCAGCACTCATTCAAATTTTCTTGAAGAAAATAGCTAAATTCACCTAGGAAGAAGATCGTACAGCGCTAGAAGAAAAACATGCTCAAAAAAATAACTTCTCGTTCCTGCATGAAACTTCTCACTAGCTTCGCTTCAGCTAGACTTTCCTCCGATTTAGTTTTCGAACATATATTTTTTTCTTCTCTTCGCTGTCGATGCACCACGGACAACAGTTTCCTCTTTGGTTCTGACATCTGTGAAAACCAATCATTTTAAAATGATTGAATTAAACATGGCATTAATTACTGAAGGCGTCTCTTAAGTACGTCAGACTTTATTTCTTCAACAAACAATGATATCACCTCTTGATCTGACTTGATTGACATAAGGAAAATAGAAGAAAAACCTTGTCTCATGTCGTCAAAGACAAGAAGTGCAATGAATTCAAAATAACAGCTATTAATTCCGAAGAGTTCATCGAGTCAAATAAAATCACTGTCAGGGTTTTGAACAAAATCATCCTTGCTTACGAGTGGATGCATCTTTGCATCTTGTGGTTTGAAGAATGACACACAGAGGTTATCGCTAGCCTTGATCGCGATAACCCACGCTTCTGCCATCAGCTTTATCTCTCGTGACATGATAATACTCAGTTTCTATAAATATTTGAGCTGTGTCACTGCACAAGTTACGTGCTAGAGAAACCAAAATTGCAATTTAACTACAGCTACTCAAAGGAGATAGAAAGCTCGGGACCTTTGCTGATGGACAAACTTGTGGTTGGTACATAATTTTAATTTCAACTACAGAACAGATCTCATTATGACAGAATTACAGCATCAGAATAACAACATAAAAATTTAATTCGGACCTTTGTCCTCTTAAGCAAATATACAACTGACCTTAGAAAAACTATGTGATTGGATCATGAATTAATATAACAAACAGTATTTTAAAGATAAAATTAGATTTGATTGCAAAAGGACCACAGACAGTCACCACCATAAGCACCCTATTCGGTTCATTGCTTACGTAACCACAATTTACATAACTCTAATGATTCACCTTGCGTTACTTATAAAAAGATCTCTTTCGTCCCGGAGGACAGGCCGGATATTTAACTAAAGGATGGGAGCGCGGCTTATACGCGGTGGTACTCGGAACGAACGAGTAAAAAGCAACCGCCAAGCAATTTCGAAGATGATCAGGCTGCAAGCCAGGGCAGGAAACACGCCGAACGCACACACGATCTCAGCCTGTACGCCAAGGTGACAAACCCCATCTGCCTCACATACCAGAAAATTTCTGCAATAGCAAATAATTCACGCGACAGACAAATTCAAGTCGCGATTCACCTTTTTCAAGACCATGAACGGCTTACTAACTACATGACTATCTGTAACATAGCTGAAAACCAAACTGAGACATTTACCGAATAGGAGAACAATTAAAATTACACTGACTTAACAAAACTCTGTCCTTCATATTAAAAGAAAGTCTAAAACTAAAACTGGCAGAAGAGCACACTAATGAAAATACTACATCAAATTAACACTGCAAGGAACCTTTAAAAACAAGCACTAAAACTCCATGCCCTTTTGCACTTCCTGAAATACATAGACTCTGCTACGCGGAAACAACACTTGGAAGCCTTAGACTCCCCTAACTGGTCTCCGGCGGATACAACGTGACACCAGAAGTTTCACAAATCTTCACAGGTTAACAGCAGCATATGAATCATACGTAACTTAATGCTTCCAGTTACGCGATGAGAAGATGTCCAGCCTGAGATGACGAACCCGCCACCGTTTCGCACGCAAACGCGACACCGTTTCGCACGCAAACGCGCCGACTAGTCAGCACCGTACCCCCGGCGCCAAAAGGGCAAGGACGGCGAGGCCCAGGCACTGAGGATCGAGACGGGGGCCTGCCTTCGAAACATGTTGCCTCGTTGAACGCCGACCGGAGAGAGCCCTCGGCCACACGCCAAGCCGGAAAACCAAAGGCGGAACAGTCAGAGATACAAGACCAGACGAGTGTCGATATCAGCGACGCAAATGGAGCATAACTAGCGCCAGTCGCCATGGCTCAATTTTCTGTCACCAGGTGGATTCACTCTGGCTTAAAACCTGATTAAATATCTTTTATTTTGTCAACTAATATACCAAATGGAACTCTATTTGCATGTCCGTAGCTAGCATATTTCTTTCTGCTTCTGTCGAGCCTAGATGACATACCATTCTGATGATCCTCATGAGTAACCACAGGTTTGATTTTGCAGCTAGCGTCACCAACTTCGGTTACTAAAATGTTGGCAGGACAGACACCTACTATTTTGTAATTCCCTTGAGTATTCATGTGACGCAGCCCTTCATCCTTACTTAGATACGTAATGTCCTGAACGATGACGCACAGACATGATGTGTGTCTTTAAAGTATAATACGACAGATGCTTTTTTACATAAAGTGACAACGCATTTCTTTGAGCGTCCTGCTTCCAATCAATAAATTCCTGAAAAGATTAAAATTCAGTCTCTTCTGGCGAGAATGGAACTTCAGATTTCAACGCCAACTGATTAATATAGCATCTCTTAGAAACTACTGAAGGCTAGCATTATAGACATTTTATTTGCTTACTACAGCTGTTCTCCGATGCATGTGTGTTTCTCTTGATACACATGAAATAATACTTCTGGCTTAACTGTTTGCCATATAAACTACATAAATGTTTCGATATCACGTAATTTTCCTGGATTTACCTGTGTCACGTGGTTTCTCAGATCCTTGAAGTAATCGTAGCTTTTCCCACACTTTGAATATATGTACTTTTCCCTTCATTCATAATGTTTGTGATGGTACGAGTCTAGTGCGAATTAAAGAAGGAATAATTTTTCTCTCTTTAACCACACTCCAAAAATTTTATGGCACATTAATGAAAACTGCACACTCTTTACGTACAGATAGGCCAACTGGGTTAAAAGCCGTCATTAATGAAGCCATCGAACATGCGTCCTTTTCATCCGCTCTATTATATCTTGAGATATTTGTCCAGGAACCATAGTAGCACTTCTAGGGTTAGACTCAAGTTTTAGGCCTAAAGATAGTCGACTTTCAGATCCTACGTTCACATTCGCTTCAGCAAAACCGCCCCTGTAAAGTACTAAGTGTATTCAGGAACTGGACAAGAATATGGAAACACCACGAGAAAAGCATGCTTGACAAACAAATGCAGATGCTAGCCAGCCTGTTGTACACTCATGCTCATAAATTAAGGATAATGCTGATACATGGTGAAACAACGCTCTGGTGGGCGGTTTGCGAGTTTAAATCACCTCGGGATATGATCATGCGGTGCATTTGACCTGCGGTCGTCGCACAGTGGCGCTGGCCTGGCAGCAGTCCACATACGCAGAGGGGTGTTGGTGCATGTCAGAGTACGGTGCAGCGAGCAAGTGTGCAGGCATTTTCAGACGTGCTAATGGTGACTGTGTTTTGAAAATGGCTCAAAGAACACATACTGATGACGTTATGAGGGGTAGAATACTAGGGCGACTGGAGGTTGGTCAAACACAGCAGGTCGTAGCACGGGGCCCCCGTGTGCCACAAAGTGTGATCTCAAGATTATGGCAACGAATCCAGCAGACAGGAAACGTGTCCAGGCGCTACAGTACGGGACGTCCACAGTGTACAATAGCATAAGAAGACCGATATCTCACTATCAGTGCACGCAGACAGCCACGGAGTACTGCAGATAGCCTTGCTCGGGACCTCACCGCAGCCACTGGAACAGTTCTCCAGACACACAGTCTACAGACGACTGAACAGATATGGTTTATTCGCCCAGAGACCTGCAAGGTGCATTCCACTGGCCCCTGGTCACAGGAGAGCCCGTAAAGCCTGGTGTCAAGAACACTGAACATGATCATTGGAACAGCGGTCCCAGGTTATGTTCACGAATGAGTCCAGCTATAGTCTGAACAGTGATTTTCACCTGGTTTTCATCTGGAGTGAACCAGGAATCAGGTAGCAACCCCTTTATGTCCTTGAAAGGGAGCTGTATGGGGGTCGGGGTTTGATGGTGTGGGGTGGGATTATGACTGGTGCACATACACCCCTGCATCTCTTTGACAGAGAAATTGTAACAGGTCAGGTGCATCGGGACGTCTTTTTGCACCAGTATGTCCGCCTTTTCATGGGTGCAGTGGGTCCCACCTTCGTCTTTATGGATGATAACGCATGGCCCCACCGAGCTGCCATCGTGGAGGAGAACCTTGAAACAGAAGATATCAGTCGAATGGAGTGGCCTGCCTGTTCTCCATCGAGCACGTCTCGGAAGCCCTCTGTCGACGTATCGCTGCACGTTTTCAAACCACTAGGACACTTCAGGAGCTCCGACAGGCACTGATGCAAGAATGAGAGGCTATACCCCAGCAGCTGCTCGACCACCTGATCCAGAGTATGCCGACCCGTTGTGCGGTCTGTGTACGTGTGCATCGTGATCATATCCCATATTGATGTCGGGGTCGGGACGGTTTTCTCAACTTATCACCAATACTGTGGACTTACAGATCTGTGTCGTGTATGTTCCCTATGTGCCTATGCTAATATCGCCAGTTATGTGTAGTGCCACGTTGTGTGGCATCACATTCTGCAGTTATCCTTAATTTATGAGCATGAGTGTATTACACCTCGAACGGTGTCTCTGCAATGTCCTCAATACGTTCTAAGCGGCGGTTGTGGTCAGAACAGTGTTCTGTATAATTGTGAGAGCGTTATGTCGGAGCTAAGTGAATTCGAACTTGGGAAATAGTTTGTGCTCGTATGGTGGGTGATTCCGTAGCCAAAGCAGCCGAAGTGTTCGGTGTTTAAAGAGGCACCTTATCGAATATTTATATACCGCTTGTAGGGAAAGCGTTGAAACATCATGTGCTAAGTGACAACGCGGACTAAAGTGTGCACTGAGTGATCGTGACAGACGGTCATTGAAGAGTGAAATAACAGGATAGCCTCAAAAGTCACTACAGAACAGAAGGTCGCATTCGCGAATACTGTCAGCACCAAAACAACACAAAGGGAGCTCCATAAGCTGGGAATTGCAGGGCGAGCGGGAATTCCGAAGCCACGCATCGGTAAAGCAAATGTCCTTAACAGGAAAATTACGTGCCGAAGCCATAAAACCTAGGCTAAGGAGAAATGGAAGAATCTCATTTGGTCGGATGAATCTTGTTTCAAACTGTTTCCAACTCCTGACCGAGTTTAAGTCCAAAGAGTGAATCATGGCGGAGGTTCAGAGATATTGTGATAGTCCATGGGGTCTCATGGCTACTCTGCAAGGTTGTATTACTGCCAAGGATCATGTGACCACTTTGGCTGGTCAGGTCTATCCCATGGTAGAATGTTTGTCCCCCAATGGTGAAGCTGCGTTCCAAGGCGACGAGGTCCCCGTTCACAGGACTGGTTTTGTGAGCACCAGGATGAACTGTCGCGTCTCTCCTGGCCACCACAGCCATGTTTTTATACCTTTGTGGTTTACTTTGGAGAGAAGGGTCCACTATCGCTATCCATCTACATCATCTTTACCTGAACTTGCTACTATTTTGCACGAAGAATGATATAAGACTCCTCTGAAAGCCGTATTTATCCAGTCCTAGATGACTGGAAACTGTTTGAATGCCAACGGTTTCCTACACTGTGTTGCGCACGGTAACTTATTGTGTTTATCGTGTTTCCACCTTTTTGTTCACCCCTGTGTACTGGGCTTGACAATGTTCATAAATGAATTGTCTACCCTTCAATATCTGTACGCTGGAAGTTCGCTTGTCGTGAGTTCTGTTCGAATTCGTACCTTTTCTGGGTAATTTCAGAATTTTGCAATCACAGTTGAAAGCATAATTGGTGTTCTTTATGTTTCTGGGCACATCTCAACCGTAACTTTCCAGCATCATGCTGGTGGTGACCCTAATAACCATTCATTTCTTATCATTGTTCTATTTTAATTATGTAAATTCATTTTCAGATTGTTTTATAATCTCAAAGATTATGTGTCAAAAGTAATTTTTGTACACTGTTTGAATACATATTATTTTATCAGATCAAATTCTGTCATTCAGCAAGCATTAAAGTAATTTATTCCATTGAAGTGCCCAGGTTCCCCAGCCGTAAGCAACGGGCGAGGCCCCTAACGAGTTCAGGAATTTACCAATAACGTTTTCCGATGTGTGCGGCAGTTGATTTTTCAAGTAGGCTATTAACTTCATGGGGAGTAATCTATAATTTTAAATGATGCGGGGTAATAGCTGCAGCAGCAGTCTATTCAGCATACCCACGGAGTACCTGCTAAGAAAGAGGTCGTTTTCACAGCGTACTCGGCTATTGGCAAGCTCTTGAGGTCTGCACTTTACCGTCTTTGTTTATTGAACTTTTTTCTTTTTTTGGTCCATACTGCCTCCTCCAAAATATGGGAACCAGAGTCCGCAAGAACAGATGTGTTTCACAGGTCGAAGATGGAGTGCTCATAGCTCTTCAGATATGCATTTTTTTTTTTTTTTTTTTTTTGCTCCGTTCTACCACCTCTGAAAGTTACCTGCCCTACAATCATGGCAACAACAATACTAACGGTAGGCAAATGTTTGCAAATCCACATGCCACCTAGAGGCTCTAGCTGTAATCCAGTTCCATCTTTGGAAGGAAGTGTTTTGTTAGTAGAATAACGACCAATACACGTTTGCGCACTGTCCTTGTGGGAGAAGGTATAAGTTTCCTTAGACAAATCCAATATCAGTGTCATTCCCCACTCTTCAATAAGACGAGGGAGAAATAAACAATGTGCGTGTTATTGTACGCACACTACATAGTGGCAGCTCAGGCGGGGAGATTTATGAACTATAGTTGCATGAGGTACCGGTAGAAGTTGGGCCTGAACTACCACTGCCAAACACAACAAACAATTCTGGTGCAGCCACTACCAAATACTTTGTTACTCCAATTTGCCTTTTGTTGCAGACTGATTTTTTTCTTATTCTGAAATGAGTGAAGAGAGTAATCCTGGTGCATAAAGGGCTCGAATGCGACTCTCACCATAACGAAATGAATCAGCGAGCACTATGACCGTTACGTCAGTTCTACTTTCGTGGAAGCACAGAACGCGGACGTAGGATGGCAGCCCTCCGAGAGGGAGGCGGTGCTTATTTCCCCGCACCTTCCTCTCCCCTCGGGCAGTCGACTTCTCGTTTGTTTACGGTTTGCAAATCACTGCCACGACATACTGTCTGCGTAATACCACCTCGCGCTTAACCAGTCGCCGACGTTGCCTCCGCACCACGGCATCACGCTTCGAAGAACTCCATACGGTGCAAAATGGGGCCCTGAAGCTCACCATGCGCCTTCCACATCTGTGTTTTCACGTGTCGGCTACCTGAGGGCATGGGCATCAGATTCAGGCCCGTACGAAAAGGTGGGTCTATTCCACAACCGGATCGTCAGGAAACTGGACCACCAAACGCACCACAGGCCGACTACACGTTTTCCCAACATGCTGAGGGAGTAGCACTCCACACAACCACTGAGGAGGGCATAGAAAACACAACTACCTAAGGCCAATCCATACAAGAGAGGCCACAACGGTTCCACAACACTGAGGAGAAGCGAGAATAGTACGCAAGTGCTTTGCCTGCCTCCAGTAAGCCTAGAACACTTGCCATTAAACGCGACTGCGAACACCTCCTGCTGTTCCTGAACTACGTAAATGATTTAGTAAAGAATGTGACCAGCCATCTTTGATGGTTTGCAGAGGGGGCTGTCATTTACAGTCTTGTTAAGTCATCGGATGATAAAAAACAATTGCAAAATAATTTAGACGCGGTATCTGAATGGTGTGCCAACGGCCTTGCCGCAGTGGTAACACCGGTTCCCGTCAGATTACCGAAGTTAAGCGCTGTCAGGCTGGGATAGCACTTGTATGGGTGACCATCCGGTCTGCTTAGCGCTGTGTACTTAGCCCTTGTGAGGCAAACTGAGGAGCTACTTGGTTGAGAAGTAGAGGCTTCGGTCTCGGAAACTGACATACGGCCAGGAAAGCGGTGTGCTAAGCACATGCCCCTCCATATCCGGATCCAGTGACGCCTATGAGCTGAGGATGACACGGCGGCCGGTAAGTACCGTTGGGCCTGTTCGGGAGGAGTTTAGTTAGTTTAGTTTAGTTGATCTGTATGATGCGAAAACTGGCAGTTGACTCTAATAATGAATAGTGTGAAGTCATCCACATGAGTACTAAAAGGAGTCCGCTAAATTTCGATTTCACGATAAATCTAAAGCCTGTAAACTCAACTAAATAATTAGGAATTACAGTTACGAATGACTTGAATTGGATGATCATGTGGATAATGTTGTGGGGAGACCAAACCAAAGACTGCGATTTATTGGCAGAACACTCATAAAATGCGACAGGTCTACCAAAGAGACAGCTTACACTACGCTTGTCCGCCCTCTTCTGGAGTTCTGCTGTGTGGTGTGAGATGCACATCAGTTGGGACTGACCCAAGACAACAAAAAAGTTGCTGGAGTACGCAGCCGTGGTGTGCGAAACGCCACCGCCAGCCACATCGAAAAGCTCCAGACGGTGCAAAATCGGACCCTGAAGCTCACCATACGCCGTCCACAGCTGTATTTTCACGTGCCGGCTGCATGAAGACAAAGAAAGGCAGTTCGTTTTGTATTATCACGAAACAGGGGATACAGTGCCATGGATACACGGATTGGTGTGGCAATCACTAAAACAAAGGCGTTTTTCGTTGCGGCAGGACCTTTTCATGAAATTTCAGTTGCCATATTTCTTCTTTCTCCCCAAAGTGTGAAAATATTTTGTTGGCACCCATCTACATATGGATAAATTACCATCATAATAGAATAAGAGAGCTCAGAGCTCTCAAGGAAAGATTTAAAAGTTCGTTTTGTTCGCGCACTTTTCGAAAGTGGAACGAGAGAGAAGTAGCCTGAAGTTGGTTCAATGAACCCTCTGTCAAGCATTTAATTGTGAATTACAGAGTAATCATGTAGACGTATACGAAGACACACTACAAAGTAATGCCTAACTGTGAATGCTGTACTAATCAATGAATAATCAAAGGTGCAGTAGCAAAGCATGATTGATCATTGTTCTGGAGAACTAATAAACTGCCTTTCCCTATATTCTCGCCATTGAAACTATATGCCTTGAGAATGTAGTTCATCGCACCAGTTATTTAAATAACAGCACTGGGAGGACTGTCACCGTCTAATTGCGGCAGAGAGTATGTGGTAGACTGGACATTGTGCATCTTGTTATTCCATAGATCTTGAGAAAAAAGGAGCATAAACTGTTGACTGTTCCCACAAATACTGATATTCCATATGTGTTCCTGCAACAGAGGGCTGAGATTTACGCCGGCCGGGGTGGCCGAGCGGTTCTAGGCGCTACAGTCTGGTACCGCGCGACCGCTACGGTCGCAGGTTCGAATCCTGCCTCGGGCATGGATATGTGTGATGTCCTTATGTTAGTTGGGTTTAAGTAGATCTAAGTTCTAGGGAACTGATGACCTCAGAAGTTAACTCCCATAGTGCTCAGAGCCATTTGAACCATTTGATGAGATTTACGCTAACCTACCCTAAATCCGCTATCAATGTCATTCCACTTTGGAATAGCACGAGCGAAAAATCAGCAATCCTAAATCGTTACGTATCTCATTGTTAAGCACCGTAGACATGGAAATCTTAACACACTTATCGTCCCATACACAGATTGTATGATGATTAATCGTGTAAACGCATCTAGTTGAAAGTATACGACACAAGAAGCAAGAAAGTCTGAGCAAACGTAAGTCTCCAAACAAACCGTTCGCGAGATAATTGCTACTTTGTGGTTCCTAGCAACTACTGCCGTGATTCTGTGTAAGTACCACATGCTGTTCCATGGTGCTGGCTTTGCTTACATTTTAGAGCTGTGGAGCCGTAAACAGAATGGATACGACAGTACAGTACACTATAGCCACTCAGGTCAGTTACTTGCGAGCATCAATCGTGCTGTACGAGTGTTGGTGATAACACGTAACATTACTGTACCGAGGAATATGTGGATATGCAATCCATGTATGTTAGTACCCGCGGCAGTGCATGGGAGGCTGCACGCTTGTTCCAAGAAGCATACCCTGGCTGAAGGCACCCTGACAGTCGAACATTCACAAGGGTGCATCAGTACTTCCGAGAAACTGGGAGCATTGCACATGCAGCGCGAGCGATTAGTCCTGCACGAAATATGCCTCTGCTTGATGATGTGGTGCTGGAAACGGTCGAACACTCTCCAGGAATCTCGACAAGGAGACTTGCCATACAGATTTATGGAATGAGCCGCAGTAGGGTCTGGAGAATAATACATCGCTCTGCAGTGTACCCGTGTTACCTCCAACGAGTTCAGCGTCTGACTGAGGAGGACTCTGGTCTTAGACTAACGTTCTGTATCGGCTAAGTTTGACAATAACAATTTTATTTATTGATGAAGTAGGGTTCACTCGTGTTGACGTGTTTCATTACCATAATTCTCACGTTTGGAGCCATCTAGGCTCCAACTCGCATGCTGTGCGTGAGTCGCCACATCAGCGACGTTTTTGAATGTGTGGTTAGGGGTATTAGTTGATCGTCTTATTGGGTTGTACATGTTACCAAAAAAACTCAATAGATGGGATTACCTTTGGTTCCTGCAGCATCATCTTGCAGGTTTGCTTGAGGATGTACCCTTACAGCAACGTCAGAGGATGAAATACATGCATGGCGGAGCATCGGCACATTTTGCTGCAGTGGTCAGACGATATCTAACGCGCCGATACAGCCAAAAATGGATTGCGCGAGGAGGATCTTTACCGTAAACTCATCTGAAACTCATGAGTTTCTATGTTAAAGATGCAGTGCAGGCTACTCCGTTTAACACGGTTGAAGAGCCGGCCGGCGTGGCCGTGCGGTTCTAAGCGCTTCAGTTTGTAACCGCATGTCCGCTACGGTCGCAGGTTCGAATCCTGCCTCGGGTATGGATGTGTGAGATGTCCTTAGGTTAGTCAGGTTTAAGTAGTTCTACGTTCTAGGGGACTGATGACCTCAGAAGTTAAATTCCATAGTGCTCAGAGCCATTTGAACCATTTTGAAGGGTTGAAGAATTGGAGCAGAGACTTGTCAGTGCTAGTCAAGAACTTCGAAATGATCCAGGATGGTTGAAAGGATTCGAAACTCGTTGCGGTGACGGGTACAAGCCTACATCAGGGTACAAGGACGATACTCTGAACACCTCCTTTATCGTCCTAAGGCTAGGTGATAAAATAAGTAAATCCTCACCAATCCAGAAAGAAATTGCAAACAGAAAAAAATTTACTTCTTAGCGCTATCACCATACATTCCATCAAAAAATAAAAAAAAATTCTTAACAGCGAACCCTAACAGCAAAAAATCCTGGCAAAATATATCCTGGCCAAATTATCCTGGCAACAAAATATCCTGGCAGGGTCGAAATTATGAGAGGCACCCACATGCCTTGCTCATACTGCGGCATCAAGCAGTCAGGCCTGCAAGATGAGTGGTCTGCCAAGCGAGTGGATTCATTCTTAATTTATCGAGTAACATGAACTCTAGTACTCACACTTAAGTTACAAGTTATCCTCCCATATGATTAATACGCAACGGAAACACGCATCTGACTATCAGTAATTTACAGAACTCTGACTGTACACTACGCACTGGCAATACCACACTTTCTTTTTGTCTTTTATTTAACGGCTTTTGTCAACACGTGGCCACCGCACTGAATATGAATGGCGCACACATTATAAATTCGGGACATTATGACAACATACAATTCGAGGGAAAGGTACACCAATCTTTTTCTTTTCACTATCTTATTTATTCCGATAAATTCTCTAACCTAAACACACAAATTCTACAACCTAAAACAATAACACATGAGAAATTCCGCCCAGTGGGCATGGCTTTACAATGGTGAATCTCTATATTATGGTCTCGTAATTATTTTTAACGCTACAGTGCACTTTCTGGATAGGATGGTGGATCTTTTATTGTACCTCACACTTCGACTCTCACAATCATCATCACTAAACTTTCCTCCAGACCGAGCGGTACCGAAGGAACAAGCATAACCCACTAATCTTTTGAAACTACCTCGCTACTCTCCCGTGCAAACCACACATACCCAAATTACATGACATACACCACACTACAACATGAAATACTACACAGAGAATGGTCACAACATTATCACTTTCAGCTTTCCCACTTCAATTAATATTTATCCCAGTTTCACACGACACTGCCCCACTTCGTAATTCTACTTTCCTACTATGAACTCTGGAGATATTTGCACGTCTTCCTGTGCAATGCAAGCCAAGTGGCGTTGCTGGATAGACGGCCGACTCACCTTGCTTCTCTCTCAGAGTTTGAATCAAGCGTCACACGGAATTATATCACGCAAAGTAATATTAAGAACATCACACACGCGGGTCCTCAACTGATACCATGGACGAGTACTTCTCTTTATCCTTTGTCTCATACACAGATTAAACTCTCACAGTACTCACCACGTGGAAGTACTCGTCTCTAATTTCATGTCCTGCACATGCCATTTCTTAAATATTTCAACTTATGGTACACACGCTATTTCTTAAATATTTCAACTTATTGTACACACGCTAGTAATTCAGCTTAACTTAAGCACACGGAAGTATTTCAACTTATTGCTACATGTGGTTTCACTGTGACCGTTGGTCACTTCCGAAGATTACTACAATCCCTTTAATGTTACCTGCCTGACATTTAATCCTCCCCACAAAAGTTCCTGAAATAGAGAAATTATTATTTCAAACTACTCTTAAATATTCCACATGCATACCATGTCTCCACTCTTTCATCATTACGGAGCACAACTAAAACAGGTCTTAACAGCACAAGATCCAGCGGCAGAGTGCTGAAACATGGCCGTTCTCTAGGTCATCTCCCATCTCTGTCGAGGTGGGGGAAGCACCTTGCTATCGTATTGGTCAGCCACATTTCAGGCGCTCAAAGCTCTGGTAAATTTCATCTCTTTGGTCCCACCAAAGGTGGCCAAAGGATCGACTCAAAGATGATCATATATTCACATTCATTATCTATGGTTAGCAGACGACCATACATTTATTCATTTCAGAGATCTCACCAAACTGGATGTAGGGATTTACTTTGTGGGAGTGCACATGTGATCAATTAAATAAATAAACTGTCATTCTTTCCCACACTGGTATCCGGGTTCGCTGTATTAATTGAAATTGAGTTATTTTACAAAAAAAAATGTGTTGTTCTGACAAAAATAATGAAGTATGTTGTACCTATTTTCAATGTCGGGCGGTACTGTACCCTTTCACCACCGGCTACCCATGCAGAAAAAAATGGCACGGTACTATCCTTGCAATGCGAGGGTAGTTCCGAACATTTTTTTAAGAAAGCTGTATTAGAACAAAGTTAGCAAGTCATCAAAATAACCAGGCGGAGACCTTAGCCCCTGGCGACCTCAAATTGACGACCAAATGTTGTTACTTTACCAAATTATTGACACAGTTGTTGCATTATTGTACTCTCCACAATGCGGAGTAACGTACACATACAAGTTTGCAACAATCCACATGACAAATAAAACATTACATCACACAAATGAAAAATAATGTTGAGATAAAAATTTGCTTAGTTACTGGGATCTTCGTTATTTTTATGACTAATCCAAACTTCACTAATTCTATGACAAATAAAAAAAATACTAATTGTACTCATGAAATTTTAAGTAGCTCACCATCCAAACACAGAACAAGTAATCTGACATTCATAAATTGCGTTGTAATAATCTTTACACGGCAATGTCTAACTACAAAACAAAATCATCAAAAGAAAAAAATTTCGTACACTAGTTGCACGTAGAAGTCAGGCTCCATATCAATATACGCAATAAATAGTTAGCAATAAGTGCTTGAATCCACCAGTAGCTCTCGTATCTTACTCGACTGCTCATTTCTCTATTGTTACATATTTAGACGACAAGAACTTGCATTTCGACTAGCCTTCGTTACACTTTAATGTGAAATATCACCACTGTGATAATGAAAATAAGTGGCTTCAGTCAACACACCAACAAGATCATTACTGTCCACGACATCAAAATGCATCAATTATTTCCGATATTTGATGTGCAAATCAAACTCTTGTCCCCTGTGACAACCTTACTGACCAATGCAACAAGAGCCACTACGTTAGTATTACGCCACTGGCTAATAATTAAAGCATCATTGTTCCAAATATTCTAATAAACATGCTACGTGAACTTGATAACTCAGAACAAACAAAAAACAAACACTAACTATTCTAAACACAAATGTTAATGAAATACAATTACACTTGCTGTCCCTTCAGGAATGAAATGTATAAAAAAAAACATTTACACCATTACAAATACATTATTCCCTATCTTGCGAGTCACACGGAGTCATTTCATTCTGTGATTTTCTTGGGGTCAAAAAGGTTGCTGATAGTTTTCCTAGAAACATTGTCTCGGTGTCAAAGCTCTCCCATGGTTACCCGGACGAGAGTCTTTAAGTCACTCAAATCGGCATTTTGAACACGCATTGAACAGTAAACTGTATCTCACATTAAACACAAATGTCATAGTCACACTCAGCGTACCATCCACACGAATCTGGTCGTCCAGAAATGGCCCTACAACTACTATTACCCACAGTTCTGTCCTTTCAGTTCATGGTGTAAGTAAAAGTCGTAAGTTCCAACAAACAGCACTTATTCCCGCACCAATTCAAGAAATGTCTCCTACTACAGACGCAAATGTCAATGTCCCACTCTACTTTCTTGCGTTCATACAATAATTAGTCACCAAACGACAACTGTCCTCTTCAAGAATACCAAGCGTCCCACATGCAATTCACAAAGCACACTTAACAAGTCACTGCCAAAAGTTTATGGATCCCACCGTTCAGTGGTCATGACAAAACAAAACGATCGTCCTGTCTGCTAAAGACAAAATCTTTTTCACCACTCACAACGTGGAAACACCAGTCCTTCACTTTCCACCTTATGGAGACATACGAGCAGTCGTCTTGTTTCAGGGCTCCACAGTCCAGTACTAGTTAATAGTTGCTGGTAACAAATGCCCGCCGGGCTCTGCCGCGCGTCGTCCATTCTGCCGTGGCGCCGCTGCGCGCCCCATTGAGCAGAAGAAACCACCCGCTGTTGCCTCCGCGGGATACTTTCCCCAGTCGTAAGGGTGGCGGAACTTATGAATGGCCAGTGGTACATGCGTGTCGCCCCAGGCCGTTGACCTGCTGTAGCGGGCGCGTGGAGTGTATCCCGTCCGGCAGTGGAGTGGGGAGTGCCGCGGCTCTGTCGCCCGTCGCCATGGCTACGTCAGCTCGGCCCGCTAGCGGTATGGGCGTTAAGACACCCAATCAGTCAGACCCTTCAAATTTTGCTCTGAGAGACCAGCCTAACAGATTCCATTACTGGTGTTTTACTCTCTGATCAGAAGTATGGTATTTGCATTCCTACATATTAGTAGAGTTTGTCTGCTACATAGACAATTTTCAGTGCCAGCTGCATGTGTTTTAAAGCAAGATGCTAAGGGCTGATGTGTTGGATTAGTTTCTCCTATCCATCAATCTATTACGACAAGAAAGATATGCCAGGATTCCATGCTCTCCTGTCATTCTGATAGTTTCTGCCGTTCCTATCCTCAACTCTGTCTGACCTATGAGTCATGTCGCCGTTCACAATGTTGCTCTCATTACCCAGTTCCTGTAAGAAGTGCTGAAATGACGCAGAATTGTCTAAACCTCTGCCTGCTATCACTATATCTCTGCGCAAGCTTACTGGCAACTTCGTTATACAGATCCTAATGAGCTCCCAGTTTCGTATGGCACATCCAAATATCTATTTCGTCTCAGCATTTCATGATAGCACGACACTGGATCTCTTATACCACCTTCGTTACAATTTGGCATCATCAATATGCTTTGTGTACCCTGGTCCTGCTTACTTTTCGACCAGAATTCATTTAAAAACTTGTCACAAAATATCTTGTAGCTACTACAGTCTTTAATAACTTCCTGCATTTTCGCTCTAGCCTCGTCCCTCAAATGGTTACACACAAACTTCGTTTTGAGGAGCAGTCCCCACGATGAAGGTAATGAATCTTGAAATTGAAACAGCCTTGGACTATACCCAGTTGGGTCCGCCACCTGTTTTATCCGACACAACCGTTCTTCTGACTCTGTGAATTCGTCTTCCTCTTTCTGCCTATTTTCGTTTTTTGAATTTATCTCCCTCTCCCTCTGCAGTCTACCTGGTGGTGTTTCACCTTCGCTTCTGCACACTAATTGCAACTGTGCTAGTTCTTCCCTATGTTTCCCATTGGTTTCTACTTGAGCCTCTTTAAACTGTAATAGTGATTGTATCTCCTCCTGGTCGGCATAAACCTCTCGCTGCGTACTGTCAGAGCCTGGTTCGCCTCTTATACTGATCTTTTCTACATCTGCGCTAATCGTATTCTTTCTGACCACTACCTCCGCAACTTCATCCCTGTGTTTATTTAGCGCCACTTCTTGCCGGGTGATTTGAGCTTCCACGCTGTCTAATGCCCCTTGTTTATCTGCAAGTAAGTCCTCCACTACCTCTTTGATTCGCTCATCTGGCAACACGTCCCTACGTTCTGTAATATCACTCTCTATTGCAATTATTCGTACCTCCAAATTATTGGCTTTTTCTTTCATGGCGTCACATACTTGCTTCACCGCATCCAGATTCTTCTCCCCCTCATCTAACCGATTATTAACTGCGGGCAGACGCTCATCCATAACTGAGTGTACCTTCCTCATTGCCTCTTTATTTCCCTTATCCAATGCCTCCATACTTTCCTTACTATCTTTATCCATTGCTTCCCATCTATCCTTATTACCTTTATCCATGGCTTCCAATATTTCCTTAATCACCCTATCTCTCATCCTTTTATCTCTATCCATCCTCTGTAAAAACTGCAGTAGCACATTGTCATTTGCTACTTTCGACGCGCTCACCTCGTTCGCCTGAGAAACGGTAGCTTCGCTAAGGGTAGCTTCACTTTCACTGCATACCTGACTTAGTCCCGGCTCGCCCGCGTCGTCGGGAAAAGCCCGCGTTTGTGGACAAAGCCCGCCGCATAAAGGATCACCCTGCAGCGGTCCAGTGAACAATTCAACCCCTTCCGAGTGTTTGCCGTCCCCGCTCATTAACCCATGGTCAACAGCTACTTCCGGCTGCTCTGCTACGTTCACCCCAGAATCGCTATTCTCCATGGTGGCTACACTTTTCGACTGCGACCTAGTTACTACGGACATTACGCAAAAAAAATTATACCACGATCTTCCAGCCTTGGACGATATAGCAATTAATTACATAAAAAAATAAAAGATCCTCACCAATCCAGAAAGAAATTGCAAACAGAAAAAAATTTACTTCTTAGCGCTATCACCATACATTCCATCAAAAAATAAAAAAAAATTCTTAACAGCGAACCCTAACAGCAAAAAATCCTGGCAAAATATATCCTGGCCAAATTATCCTGGCAACAAAATATCCTGGCAGGGTCGAAATTATGAGAGGCACCCACATGCCTTGCTCATACTGCGGCATCAAGCAGTCAGGCCTGCAAGATGAGTGGTCTGCCAAGCGAGTGGATTCATTCTTAATTTATCGAGTAACATGAACTCTAGTACTCACACTTAAGTTACAAGTTATCCTCCCATATGATTAATACGCAACGGAAACACGCATCTGACTATCAGTAATTTACAGAACTCTGACTGTACACTACGCACTGGCAATACCACACTTTCTTTTTGTCTTTTATTTAACGGCTTTTGTCAACACGTGGCCACCGCACTGAATATGAATGGCGCACACATTATAAATTCGGGACATTATGACAACATACAATTCGAGGGAAAGGTACACCAATCTTTTTCTTTTCACTATCTTATTTATTCCGATAAATTCTCTAACCTAAACACACAAATTCTACAACCTAAAACAATAACACATGAGAAATTCCGCCCAGTGGGCATGGCTTTACAATGGTGAATCTCTATATTATGGTCTCGTAATTATTTTTAACGCTACAGTGCACTTTCTGGATAGGATGGTGGATCTTTTATTGTACCTCACACTTCGACTCTCACAATCATCATCACTAAACTTTCCTCCAGACCGAGCGGTACCGAAGGAACAAGCATAACCCACTAATCTTTTGAAACTACCTCGCTACTCTCCCGTGCAAACCACACATACCCAAATTACATGACATACACCACACTACAACATGAAATACTACACAGAGAATGGTCACAACATTATCACTTTCAGCTTTCCCACTTCAATTAATATTTATCCCAGTTTCACACGACACTGCCCCACTTCGTAATTCTACTTTCCTACTATGAACTCTGGAGATATTTGCACGTCTTCCTGTGCAATGCAAGCCAAGTGGCGTTGCTGGATAGACGGCCGACTCACCTTGCTTCTCTCTCAGAGTTTGAATCAAGCGTCACACGGAATCATATCATGCAAAGTAATATTAAGAACATCACACACGCGGGTCCTCAACTGATACCATGGACGAGTACTTCTCTTTATCCTTTGTCTCATACACAGATTGAACTCACACAGTACTCACCACGTGGAAGTACTCGTCTCTAATTTCATGTCCTGCACATGCCATTTCTTAAATATTTCAACTTATGGTACACACGCTATTTCTTAAATATTTCAACTTATTGTACACACGCTAGTAATTCAGCTTAACTTAAGCACACGGAAGTATTTCAACTTATTGCTACACGTGGTTTCATTGTGACCGTTGGTCACTTCTGAAGATTACTACAATCCCTTTAATATTACCTGCCTGACATTTAATCCTCCCCACAAAAGTTCCTGAAATAGAGAAATTATTATTTCAAACTACTCTTAAATATTCCACATGCATACCATGTCTCCACTCTTTCATCATTACGGAGCACAACTAAAACAGGTCTTAACAGCACAAGATCCAGCGGCAGAGCGCTGAAACATGGCCGTTCTCTAGGTCATCTCCCATCTCTGTCGAGGTGGGGGAAGCACCTTGCTATCGTATTGGTCAGCCACATTTCAGGCGCTCAAAGCTCTGGTAAATTTCATCTCTTTGGTCCCACCAAAGGTGGCCAAAGGATCGACTCAAAGATGATCATATATTCACATTCACTATCTGCGGTTAGGAGACGACCATACATTCATCCATTTCACAGATCTCACCAAACTGGATGTAGGGATTTACTTTGTGGGAGTGCACATGTGATCAATTAAATAAATAAATTGTCATTCTTTCCCACACTGGTATCCGGGTTCGCTGTATTAATTGAAATTGAGTTATTTTACCAAAAAAAATGTGTTGTTCTGACAAAAATAATGAAGTATGTTGTACCTATTTTCAATGTCGGGCGGTACTGTACCCTTTCAGCATAACTGTCAGAGCTCTCGGGCGTTCATCCACAGATCTGTTCACTTTATCAGCTCACTTACAAAATTCAGTCTAACGTCTACTAGGACAATCTGTTATATTTTGAAACTCCTTCCTCTGCACAAGATCTTTTGCACGTAATCCGATAGTTAACTATGGCTAATGGTTAAACGATATAATTCGCCACTTACAGGTACCATGTGGCTCTCTTTCAACACAGGACTGATATTACCCCCCCCCCCCCCCCCCGGTCACGAATTATTTCTTCGTCATTGATAACTGAAAATAAACTGATGTTATAACATCTGTTTCCTAACAGTCAGGTTACATACAGCCAAAGCATTACATAATTGTGAGGTTGTCCTGAGGCAAAGTAAAATAAGTTACTATTTACACTGTATAGGAAATACAGAAATATCTTTGAAGATGTAACCCGAAGTTCACGTATGTGTACTCCGAATTTTGGAGTCGGCTGTAGTGAAAACTCGGAATATGTACCCACGGACTGAAAAGGTTAATTATGATCACAGTTATATAATTATGATCACAGTTATATAACTGTTGTCCTGTTCATTAAAAACACCTGCACTTCTGTTGAAGTATCTCTAATAACTTTTCTTAACCTTGTGCAGTATTGTTAGCTTTTCCAACTGGGATGACGGTAACACAGAATCAAGTCAGTGGTAGCTGGCAACTACAAAGTCGCAACTATCTTGCTAACGGTTCAGTTGAGAATCTGTGCCTTCTGAGAGTTTTGTGCTTCTAGTATCGTGTACTTTCAACTATATGCGTTTACGCCTTTAATTATGATATCCACTGTATATCACATATCACTGTATCGATGGAGGGTGCTTGGTACATATTCCAGTGATTTTTCTGCCCAAAAAGCACACTGAATAGCGGATAGTCATCTCGCTTTTCTCATTCCTATGGGCTCTATGTGAGATACATTATGGCAGCTGTAGAACTGTGGCTCATTCTACCTCGAACGCGCGTTCCCAAAAATTTCCCAACAGTTTTGCGGTAATTACCTTGTCGTTCTTCCACGGAACCCGATTTATCGCGGAGATGATAAACCGGGCTGGGGATTACAATGCAAATGTCCGACAAACACAGGCTAACCTGGGAGGCAGACAAACGGACGCAACTTCTACATACATGACACAGCTCTGCCAGTCACGATTTTCTTTTTTAAATACTGTGTACTTTTCGACTAGAAGACACATACAGTATTAATGTCCACTAGTAGGTGTCTAGATGCTTCTGATCAGACAGTACATGCGTAATGTAGATCACACACCATACTATTAAGTAATTAAAGGGGAACAAGTTCACAAATGTGCAGTGTCCATGTGGGTGTGAGATATACTACATGCTAGTCGAACTCCGATATCAAAGCCAGTCCATTCTCGAACAGCATGTGAAAAAAATTAACCACACATGTATTAACCGCTTAAATCTTTGCGTACTCTTGCAGTAGCTCTGCAGCATCTTCCTCGTGAGAAAATGCTGTTGTATGAAGTAATGCTGACCTGTGGGTGTTAACACTAAGCAATGTATAATTTAAGGCGCAACAGCAAGACTTGTTTGATCATTGCTTTGAAGAACTATTAATCTGCCTTCCCCTCTACTCTCGCCATTTAAAGTATTGCCTTCAGATGTACAGCAAATTCTGTCTGTCTGACTTTTAAGTGCGTTTTGCTTTTCGTCATCGGTACTTTTCTGTAACTGTTAAATCACAATTTGGCAATAGACTACCATCCTGCCCTTCCTTGCTGCAGAGACTAGGAACCAGTAATGATTTTCTTACGCTCGGAGAAATGCATGTTACACACTGTGCTGTCTTACAATACATTTATTCGCAACCGGCTTCGATCATGGGCCATCTTGTCAGTGCTAGCACAAAAATGGATACAAAGTGAAAATTTTGAATATCAACACATATTACATTTTCTTGAGAACTATTAGTCCGAAAAATTAAGTGTGCTTACGAAAAATATATATTGCGATAACTTCACATGTCGTACATGCTGTTTAACCAGAAAAGTACACGCCACTGACTTGGAAACATGAGAAAATGATACTTAACTCCATGATACCGGTTAAGCAAGCAGAAAACAATAAAAACATGAAAATACACGCATCAAAAAAAGTTTTGCATCACCCCAGTTCCCAGAACTCTTGAAGATAGACATTGACTGTGGATATTGTATCACGGACACAGTACCTCTGACTTTTCAGTGATGTCACTAAACCCGCCCACAAATGTAATCAACCATGCATGAGCAACGCCTATTAGACGGAGGAGGTCCGACAGCCGATCAGTTCCACTCATTCCACCAGGATAGAGGTACACGGCTCGTGTTGTCAACCATACCTAGACGGTCAATGTCGCGGTTCGATAGCGTCCGCATTGTTAGTTTGTGCCAGGGAGGGCTCTCAACAAAGCAAGTGTCCAGGCGTCTCGCACTGAACCAAAACGATGTTGTCCGGCCATGGAGGAGGTACAGAGAGACATGAACTGTCGATGATATGCCTCGCTCATGCCGCCCAAGGGCCACTACTGCAGTGGATGGCTGCTACCTATGGATTATGGCTAGGAGAAACCCTGACAGCAACGCCACCATATTGAATTATGCTTTTCGTGCAGCCACAGGACGCCGTGTTACAACTCGAACTATGCGCAATAGGATGCATGATGCGCAACTTCACTCCCGACGTCCACGGCGAGGTCCATCTTTGCAAACACGACACCATGCAGCGCGGTACAGATGGGCCCAACAACATGCCGAATGGATCGCACAGGATTGATATCACGTTCTTTACCGATGAGTGTCGCATATGCCTTCAACCAGACAATCGTCGGACACGTGTTTGGAGGCAACCCAGTCAGGATAGACGCCTTAGACACACTGTCCAAAGAGTGCAGCAAGGTGGAGGTTCCCTGATGTTTTGGGGTGGCATTATGTGGGGCCGACGTACGCCGCTGGTGGTCATGGAACGCGCCGTAAACGGCTGTATCATACGTGAATGTCATCCTCCGACCGATAGTGCAACCAGATTGAAAAGGGCTGTTTATGGATGGGGGTGATCCACCAACCACTCTGAGGGATCTACGCCGAGCCGCCATTGAAAAGTGGGACAATCTGGACCAACAGTGCCTTGATGAACTTGTGGGTAGTAGGCCACGACGAATACAGGCATCCATCAATGCAAGAAGACGTGCTACTGGATATTACAGGAACCGGTGTGTACAGCAATCTGGACCACAACCTACATATACTGGAAATGGAGGAAAAAAGTCATACGATCATGTAACATCGTTGCCACGATAGATGGTCGTGCCGAATAAAAGTTCCTCTGACCACGTGCCGTGTGTTCCTCGTATGTTACATGCTGTGTTATTGACGCAGCGTACTGTAAGTAGCAGAATGATCGGGATCAGCAGTGACTGAACCACAACGTGGCGACTGCGCCATACCCTTAGGAGCAGCGCGGGACACGCCCACACCAGCAGCTTAGTAGGACAAAACAGTGGCTATGCCACAACACAGTGTTGGCACACGCCACGAAGTTGACACCAACTCCGCCACAGAAGTGTGGTACAAAGCAAAGACTTTAAAACACACTTTGGAGGAACGACAGACACCATTCCTTTTCGGACGACGTCGAGCTGGCCAGGCTGCAACTCACAGTAGCACTGTTTAATGGGTATATAACCATGATTAATTTTCTTCTGGAGAGAACCAATCTCCAGGTTACAACCGTGCAAGGCGGTCTTGAACAGCAGCTCATTATCAGCCCAATGTATACGCAGACAGCAAATCAATTTCTCTTGGGTACGTAAAGAGAATGTCTGCATATGGTTTAAACGCTGTAGGGTCTGAAGAATTTGACACACAAGCATCATATCCAGTACGAGTTTCTGGATATCGATGAAACAGAGAAATTTAAATACAAGTGATACAGACTAAACTTTCAGGAATTTGTTTTTAAAAGATTGTGTATCAATATGCAACTGTGTCAATATATCATTAGTGATCGGAAGTACAAGCTGCCCCTCGAAAGAGTCGTAAGATGCATTTCCTCAGGTGTTTCGGTATATATTTGCAAATTGGTTTTTGCAATTTCTAGCTAGAATCGACCCAAACAAATACTGCTCGTCAGGTCTTTAATGTGATGACCATTATTGACAGAAAACGTCTGTTTCAGGTACACATTTGAGACAACAGTCCCAAATTAGTCTAGTGCAAATCATTTTACTTACCACCATCGCATTATATTTATAGGATGGTCGGAAACAGTCTGAAAAGCTTGTAAGAGTACTGCAGGGTTGGTTGTGCTGAGAAATAACTTTTAAGACAAAAATTCTATATTTTGCGCCATTTCTGAGTAAATTATCATTGAAGTTAGCCAATCAGGCAACCAAAGGTGTCGCCAAATGTGTTATTCATTTTGTGGTGTCACCGCCAGACACCACACTTGCTAGGTGGTAGCTTAAATCGGCCGCGGTCCATTTAGTACATGTCGGACCCGCGTGTCGCCACTGTGTGATCGCAGACCGAGCGCCACCACAAGGCAGGTCTCGAGATACGGACTAGAACTCGCCCCAGTTGTACGGACGACATTGCTAGCGACAATACGGACGAAGCCTTCCTCTCATTTGCCGAGAGACAGTTAGAATAGCCTTCTACTAAGTCCATGACTACGACCTAGCAAGGCGCCATTAGCCTTACCTAGTTTGAGAGTTATCGTATAAATGTCTCAAGAAGAACGTTGTAAACCAACAAAGAATAAAGTTAAGTATATTCCAAAGTTACGTATTTTCTTTATAGCAGTCATAACGTATCCTGTTCCAGACTTGACGCCAGTCGGCGTGTGTGTGCGCGTGCCTTTCGGCTCCCTTCTGAGTGTGGCGTAGCTAGCTTGTTACGCCACAACACATTTGGTTTTCTAAAACTGAACAAGAGAGCTATGAAAAATGAAATGATCGTATGGCATTGTTGGGCAGGATGTCCCATGCGGCTTCATCCGCCAAACGTGTGTGTGTGTGTGTGTGTGTGTGTCTAACTGTCCACAGTTCACTACTCTCGAGGCTCATCCCAGGGATTGGGGGCCCTCCTGCAGGGCCGTCAGCTTGTCCCCAGTTCACATTAGTGCTTCCTGCACATGGCTCTCCCATTCTGCCTGCCACCCCACCGTCATCACATATTGTGCGCTGCTCATCCTTACCAGCATATCTTTTATTTATTTACACTAACATCTTTATTCCAACATTCATTATTCTAAATACGTTTCCTGGATTTTTTACATCTGTTACACTCAAATGGTGCAGTTCTATTTGCAATACGTCTCTATTAGGTTTTCATCCTTCCTCCTACACTATCCTAGCATGACCTATTCATTATTATAAAAGTTAATAATTTACGTCTTATATATCTACTTACAACTGAACATCCTTTAGCGTTGTAAGTTTAGTGGTCAGTATCGTTATAAATGGTTAGTAGAACATGCCATCATACAGCCTATCCGTTATATACATGTAGCCTCCCCTTTTTGCTTCCCATGTTAATTCCTCTATACATTCACGTTCTTGTTAATTATGATCTAATCCAAAAGAGGAGAGAATATATCATCGCCCATAACGAGTTACCTCGCATTTCCGAGCCTGGCGTTTTTTTTTTTCTACGTGCTTGTCCCCGTACTTCCACATCTCCCTTATGTATTTTCTTTCCTTTCATCATTTCGAATTCCCACACAATAAGGAGTGCCATAAGCATGACTGTCCCCTTCTCGTCATCGTTACTGTGGCACAACTGTCTCTTACCTGTGAACATGTTACAAAACAAAATAACAACATAACATTACTTTCAAATAACCTTATTATGTCTGGCCTTCATGCCATTTAAATTGGTGGGACATCATTTTTTTCACACTGTGTCAATGGGCAGTGCAGCCCCAGTTGTATTCCTTACATTCCTCCATGGTTTTACAAAGTGTGTATCTTCTTTAGTATTTATTACCTTCTTTGTCTCTCCCTGCAGTAAATGTCGCCGCTTTATACTTATACGGAAAAAATAAAGATTTCGTTTTATTTTGTAAGAATCCTTCGTTACAATCAAGTTTATCCCCTGGCCAGCTGTTCAGTCACATACTTTACTATTAGTCCACTTATTTCGCCCTTCACATCCTTCGACTAGTTTTAAGGCACAACACTTGCTCGCTGATCTACGACAAATATACAATGTCATCCACTTTCTTCCACAATATACTCGTACTAAAAAATACCGCATGTATTCTGGATGTGGGCCATCATACCCATCATATTCAGCCTCACACATTACGTCCCGACACTCGTTCATCACGGACAAATACAAAAAAATCATCTACTGTTCCCCTCACAAGTGTTGATTCTCTCTTTTGCTTATTAATTGGCAAAACAAACCCAAGCTTTCCAGAAGCCGCGTGCTTTCCTGTACATTCTAGTATTCCACTCCTTCTCATAATGCACCTTCCCTCTGCTACTGGCAAAACTTATGCACTTAACTATAGTTTCTTATTGTCGGTAATATAAATCCCTCCTTTATGATATATTCTACGCACTGTACTCCCGAGTTGGTCTCTTCTTTCCCAATGCCTACATTTACTCCAAGTAACTCATAATATAATTTGAATCACCACATATTTCGCTACCTATCACCTGATTTCCCTTAAACCTACTAGATTCTGTCATTTCTTCTTATCCCAAAGGCCTTGTTCACATTTTGAGTAACTCCCTAAAAGGTCTAACATGGCTAATACTGTGTTTTCCCCTTTATTTACCTGGCTTGAGATTCACCAACACTACGACACTGGCATAACTAATGTCCCGGATCCTCACTTGCCCATAGTACAGCAGGAAGAATTTGTGACATACACCCTTCTATCTGCTTGATAGTCTACACGTTTGTGTCAGAACCTACTGACTTCTTTCATAGCTCCTTGTTTTAGCGTTACTTCCCATTCTTTCTTTTCTCTTCGCCGCCGTTGTTCTTAATTTCTTTATTGCCGACGCTGTCACTACTTTGTGCCATGGTGTTGCCTGTTAGAGAAATCTACCATCTCTACAACCTTGTCTCATGCTGGCTTATTCAGGGTGTATACGTGGACAAGGAAAAAAAAAAAATCCCGGATTTTTCCCGGATTTTCCGGTTAAAAATACACTTTCTCCCAGATGACAGTATATTTTCTCTTATCAATCCTTTGAATGGTTATGGTTTTATACACGGGCGTACAATTTCCCGGCACTTTAGAAAACGAAACTCAGGTAAAAAGACATGTTTTGGAAATATCTTTGATGTGCAGCAACTTGTACGCTGCGTATTTTCGTATTACGAAAGCATACATTGGAATTCCACCAAACACGGCATGTTACTTTCCAAATCATTAAAATCGTGATTTCGATGCGCTTTTGTAAGCCGTTCGTAGCTCATGTCACGTGATCTCGCCAGCCGATGTCAGCGGATATTCGGAGCATAGGACACGTGATGTAGTGAGCCAACAGCAACATCACTGTTAAGTAGCACGAACTCACAAACAGGGAAAGTTAATAGTTTAATATACATAGTGTTGCTACAAGAAACGCAAAGCTTTCACATATAATATTGGTCTCAAGCTGCAAGAGAAGCTAGGCTTTCGCATATACTGTTGATCTTTTTTAAGCGTGTTACACCTTAAGATATATCACACAAATGTGCCAGTAAAATTTTTAATAATGACATAAATGTCTGATCTTCAGGGCTCGAAAGTCTTCTAAATGGCTCGTCATCAAAGAATTGATTTTTAATTGAGAGTCAAACACTCTGTGATTTAATAAATTCATGGTACATTCTTGCACATAACTCAACTTACGTAAAAGGATATTTACTTTGAAAGTAACGCTTTCAAACCACTATTTGCAATATTTTCGCGCGACCTGTTAGAAATAGGTTCGTTTCAGCAGTTGCCAGAGGGCGCAGATCACAGGCGACACCGCGCGCTTCCGCAGCTACAATGACATAAGAAGCCCGTATTTACGTACATGTAAAACACTGAAAGATCGTACATTATGTCATAAAAGAAACAAGAAATCAGAGGATGCTGCAAGAGCATCGGAATTTCGTTAACCATATTAAAATGTGCACATGTAAAGTGCATACTTAAAGGGCACATTCGTATGTCCAGATACCCAATGAAGTAGACCTCGACCTGATATTAAGCTTTTCAGTGTGGTTTTCGGGATGTAAATTTTCTTGGAGCACCAGTACTGTATTATATCATGTTTGGTTCTTTATTATAGCATAATGCCGTACGTGCTATAAAATGAAAACATGCACTTGAAATACAGCGAACAGTGGATTTCAACGTTTCGTTTCAAATACATTGACTGCCTCTGCTGAAAAGGTTAACAAAAGTCAAATTTCTTTAGCCAAACAGACAAAAATAACTTCATTGTTCCGCAAGGCGCTTAATGCTTGACTGTCAGAAGGGCTGAAATAAAATAAAATCTGAAACTAATGACATATTTCAGCCTTCCGTAAATATGTTTATGTGTTTTAATTCACTTGATAACTCGCGGCCACAGATATCCGTTTTGTTTTCATTTGACGTGAGAGCAAACGAAGGAGAAACAGTAAAATCACAAAATGTAAACACGGCTCACGTGGAGACTACCCACTATAACTCAGACTGCGCAGCGAATCAGCCCCGGATCTACGACATTTGCGAACCGGGTCAATACTAAAAAAAATCGAATTTTCAAAATATGTTTGCCTTGTAGCGCACATCTTTCTGAAAAGTCTGAAACATAAAACATATATATTCGAGGAAATGTAAGACATATTATTTGGTCTTAAGTATGCCGAAGTGCAGTGCCACTCCTCTTCCTAAAGCATTTTTCTACCCCACGTCCAAACTATATTCAGGAGAGTGGACACTGAAATGTCCTGTGGTGCCTCTCCTGCTCCCAGTCTGTCGGTTTGACAGCCTACCCCTCTTTAAAAAAAATCTCGCAATTAATAGCGGATGGGATTCAAATGGTTCAAATGGCTCTAAGCACTATGGGACTTAACATCTGAGGTCATCAGTCCCCTAGAACTTAGAACTACTTAAACCTAACTAACCTAAGGACTTCACACACATCCACGCCCGAGGCAGGATTCGAACCTGCGACCGTAGCAGTCGCGCGGTTCCGGACTGAAGCGCCTAGAACCGCTCGGTCACCACGGCCGGCGCGGATGGGATTATCGAGAGAGCAAGAACTCTTCAGAAAACCTGAACTCTTTATTGCCTATTAGTTAATAACTTGCTGTTTTGTGTGACATAAAATTAAATATAGGATATATAAAACCAATACTGACAAGAGATAAGCAAGAAATTACACATTTCTTCAAACCTTAGCTCCTAGCATTTTTTTCTCTCTAATCTTGCTACAGCTTTACATGGCGTGCTTTCCTTTCCGCGAAAGAATCTATTACATCATCAAAGTTCGTTAAACGTTTTGCTACATGAAAAATCGAAATGTCGTTATCTAATACTGAAAAATCCGTTAATACAAATAATACCCAAGACCGGTGTGGTTTCTCGAGCTGTCTACTTTGTCACTGTCTGCTAGATACAACAAAATAGGTCTTTCTAATACGGCAGCAATTTTGTAACACACCAAATAAACGAGACTGTTTTTGCACAAATGGTCATGTTCATAAAACGACAGATAATAATCCAATAATTACCAATATCAAACGCCTATTAGGCCTACTACAAGCAAAAAGCTTTATGTTAGGGAATAGTTTCACATTTCATTCATACGCACCAGGTTCTCAAGTATGAGATCGAGAAGTAGTATTACGAAATTTTTATATAAATTCTTCCATAATTTGTGTGATGTCCCAGTATCTTCTCCTTCCTCGTTCTAACAAACAATCTTGTCACTCTCTGCCACTGTCAAAATTTGTTCACCGATTAACTTCACTAACCCTGCCAGAATCACAGGTTTAGTTATCACACGATTATTCTCCAGTTAGGCGTTGTTACATGTTCGTACAACACGTTACTTCCAGAACAGAACTTAGCGACTGCTAGCTGGGGACTGTACTACTGGTCCGTACTATTATAGCGATCTGGCCAAAAACTTTCTGTCAAAATTTCATTTTCTTGGATACACTGAGAAGATAATACGTAATCTTTCTCACCTGTTATTCCTGTCAGTCGCTTATTTTCATTTTGGTAGTCTGAATCTATGGATGCTGATCTTTCGCAAACCCAATCAACCACATAATCAGACAGCGATTTGCATTCATACGTTCGGCTTTACTCCCTCAGTTCGTATTGCCTCGTCCCCTTTTTTGTCTGCGAAAAGTTTATTTCTAAATGCGACGAGGAATCTCTTGACAGAGACATCACGTACATTATGCATGCATTCAAAAGTCAACTTATGATTCTTTCATAAATCAACTTAAAATGTGTTCAAAAACCAACAGGGAAGCGTTTAAAAATCATATGAATAATCGATAGGCAAACTTGCGCTGGATGCTAGGTGCTTTGTGAAACAAGTTTTTTTCCTCAAGAATATGAATTTGACGCCCCCGTTTCCCGGTAGCATATAGCTGCTTGCTACGACTGCTTGCACAGCCGACAGCCACATTCCTATTGCCAGAAGCGAGAGAATCTACTACTCAAACGTGACTCAACTGCGCATGCGCATGATCCCGCACGTAACTGCTAAAACAAATCGAATGTAAAAAGTTGCGACTTCACGCTCAATGGAGGCAATTTGTTGTTATGAAGCACTGCATAGTACTCCTTAAGCCTTTGATACATTTTCAATTAGCAGATGCTTGCATGAGCAACGTGTGTCGTTGTTGTATATGGCGCATTTCCTTTGCAATTTAAGTTATTTTCATTTTTTTCCCTCTCGTTTGTTTTATTGTTGAAGTATTATTCTGCAGTAGCGGGATACAGTAATATCCTTTGTTAGAGTATCGGTTCTTACCAGTCAAAATTACAAAAATTTAACTAAAAACTAAAACAATGAAAATTTCCCGGAATTCTAAAAATATCCCGGGTTTTTCCCGGTTTTCTCCAGGATGAAAAAATTCCCAGGTTTTTCCCGGATCTCCCGGTTGTCCCGGGTCGTATAAACCCTGTCATTCTTCAGTACAGTTATCAGAGAGATTCCTGGTGCACTACGAGTCAAATTATTCATCACCTCCTGAAAGTCTGTGAGTGACGTGTCCCACAGTGCATAACGTTTACTGCCATAGTGTGGTGGGGTTCCAGCTTCCGCTTGAACAGTCAGGGGTTCAGTACCCAGAGGAAGCAGCTACATGGGTAGCGGGGGCTGTGGAGCGGACTGGGCGATTTTTAGGTTAGAGGTTCTCAGGAAACTACAGAAAGGGCGTCAGTGTAAAAGGGTGCAGAGCGATCACAGGAAGGGAGACTAGTAACAACTGGTATTGTAGCTGTAAACTGTCGTAACTATGTTAGAAAAGAACCAGAGCTCCAAGCGCTAATAGAAACCACTGAAGCTGAAACCGTTAGAGGTATGGAAAGCTGGCTAAAGCCGGAGGTTAGTTCAACCACAATATTTACAAAGGACATAACGGTGTTCAGAAAGGATAGATTAAATACAGTTGGCGGTGGAGTGCTTATTTTTGACAAAAGTAGTTTACATCCTTTTGTTCTTTGTGGCCCGCAGCGCAAAATATGTCTTTTAATGACATGATTATTATGAATAATAGCCAGCTACAATGCTATGTAAATTGTTTATATTTTATATCATTCACGATGAGCCCATTTTGGCAGATTGACATCGTCAGATGCTCTGTAAATACATAAATAAGCGATGGTCACAATATAATGCTCTTGTAACTATGATCTGAAAAGCTTTAATGCATCATTAGGCGTTTTTACCTCACATGTAATATCGTTGCTGTCATGTCCTGTCTTTCTTACAATTATTACTTTCTCCCAGGTGTAAACTGGAGATGTACATCGGATTCTTCTTGTTTTCCATGTACGCTACTTTTCTGACAGCGTGGATGACAGTGGGCCAGCAATATTACATGTTCACATATTTACCATTATAAATAAGTGATTGTGAAATTCAGCTATTTTTTATTATTTTAATAGGGTTGTTTCTAATTATGTTTTTGCCTAGAGTTTGTTTTCGTTTTATTTCAGATTTTTATTTTATGTTTTTAATTTTTTCGTAATGATTGTTGTTGCCTATGATTTATGTTAGTGCTATGTCTCTGTTTCATACTACTCATATTGTTATCGCTGTTACTATGGATATTGTTATTTAGCGTCTCTGATTTTATTATTTTACCAGTTTTCTTGATTTATAACGTGAATAAAGTTTCCTATAAACTTTTTGTGCTTTTGCGTTACTAGAATTCAAATAAATTTCACACATCACTTATTTATAATGGTAACTATGTAAACATGTAATATCGCTGACCCACTGTCATTCACGCTGTCAGAAAAGTAGCATACATCGAAAATAAGAAAAATCCGATATACATCTCCAGTGTACACCTGGGAGAAAGTAATGACTCTAAAAAGACAGGACATGACGGCAACGATGTTAACATGTAAGGTAAAAACACCATATGATGCATTATAGCTTTACAGATTACAGTTACAAGAGCATTGTATTAAGACTATCTCTTACTTACGTACCTCGTATTTACAGAGCACCTGACGATGTCAATTTGCCGAAATGGGCTCATTGTGAATGATATAAAATACATACAATTTACATAGCAGTGTAGCTGGCTATTATTCATAACAGTTTACCTCCTAGTGAAATTGAAGTAGATGGTTACTGTGAGTTAGTATGGATAGAGGTTATACTTGACAACTGGAATAAATTGATAATTGGTTCCTTTTACCGACCCCTTGACTCAGATGATACATTTGCTGAACAGTTCAAGTAAAAGTTGAGAGTTGTAATTGTGACATGAAGTAAAGTAGGAACAATGCGACCATACTGTAAATCAATAGGAATACTGTACAGTTACTGTACTGGTCACTAAATAACAAGCCACCAGCTGGTAAACCAAAGTCTTTATTTGACGCTTTTTGGGTAGTGTGGTGTCACCGCCAGACACCACACTTGCTAGGTGGTAGCTTTTAAATCGGCCGCGGTCCATTAGTATACGACGGACCCGCGTGTCGCCACTGTCAGTGATAGCAGACCGAGCGCCGCCACACGGCAGGTCTAGAGAGACTTACTAGCACTCGCCCCAGTTGTACAGCCGACGTTGCTATGAAAGGTTCACTGAGAATTACGCTCTCATTTGCCGAGACGATAGTTAGCATAGCCTTCAGCTAAGTCAATTGCTACGACCTAGCAAGGCGCCATTTATCCTTTGCTATGTATCTAATGAAGCATGTACAGTAACAAGACCAATGTTCACCAATTGTGGATTAAAGTTAAGTATTCCAGCAGCTACGTACTTTTCTTTATAGCATTCATTACGTATCCTGTTTCAGACCTCACGCCAGCCTGCGTGAGTTTAAGCGCGTGCCTTTCGGTTACCCGTCACTGTGGACTGGCTGTCTTGTCAGTCCACAACAGGTAGAACCTATCCTCATATTGTCATGAACATCTTGATGATTAGATGTATATAGGCAGTATGTAACAAACAAAGCTGCCACTGGTGTTGCATGTTCGGGAACTCTACCATCTCTGTAACCTTGTCTACTGCTGTCTTATTCTTTAGTGCAGTTATCGAAGCAATCCCTGTTGCACTGTACAGCAAATTTATTCATCACCTCCTGAAAGTCCATGAGGAACACATACCATGATACGTGATGTTATCTGCCATGATAGCTTTATTTGTTACGTACTGTCTTTATACATCTGATCACCAAGAAGTTCACGACAAACTGAGGGAGGTTCTACACGAAAAGCGTCAAATAAAGTTATTGGTTTATCTGCTAGTGCAGCAACTGTGCAGTACTCCTATTGAAAACATTTGTGTCATTTCAAATACACTCCTGGAAATGGAAAAAAGAACACATTGACACCGGTGTGTCAGACCCACCATACTTGCTCCGGACACTGCGAGAGGGCTGTACAAGCAATGATCACACGCACGACACAGCGGACACACCAGGAACCGCGGTGTTGGCCGTCGAATGGCGCTAGCTGCGCAGCATTTGTGCACCGCCGCCGTCAGTGTCAGCCAGTTTGCCGTGGCATACGGAGCTCCATCGCAGTCTTTAACACTGGTAGCATGCCGCGACAGCGTGGACGTGAACCGTATGTGCAGTTGACGGACTTTGAGCGAGGGCGTATAGTGGGCATGCGGGAGGCCGGGTGGACGTACCGCCGAATTGCTCAACACGTGGGGCGTGAGGTCTCCACAGTACATCGATGTTGTCGCCAGTGGTCGGCGGAAGGTGCACGTGCCCGTCGACCTGGTACCGGACCGCAGCGACGCACGGATGCACGCCAAGACCGTAGGATCCTACGCAGTGCCGTAGGGGACCGCACCGCCACTTCCCAGCAAATTAGGGACACTGTTGCTCCTGGGGTATAGGCGAGGACCATTCGCAACCGTCTCCATGAAGCTGGGCTACGGTCCCGCACACCGTTAGGCCGTCTTCCGCTCACGCCCCAACATCGTGCAGCCCGCCTCCAGTGGTGTCGCGACAGGCGTGAATGGAGGGACGAATGGAGACGTGTCGTCTTCAGTGATGAGAGTCGCTTCTGCCTTGGTGCCAATGATGGTCGTATGCGTGTTTGGCGCCGTGCAGGTGAGCGCCACAATCAGGACTGCATACGACCGAGGCACACAGGGCCAACACCCGGCATCACGGTGTGGGGAGCGATCTCCTACACTGGCCGTACACCACTGGTGATCGTCGAGGGGACATTGAATAGTACACGGTACATCCAAACCGTCATCGAACCCATCGTTCTACCATTCCTAGACCGGCAAGGGAACTTGCTGTTCCAACAGGACAATGCACGTCCGCATGTATCCCGTGCCACCCAACGTGCTCTAGAAGGTGTTAAGTCAACTACCCTGGCCAGCAAGATCTCCGGATCTGTCCCCCATTGAGCATGTTTGGGACTGGATGAAGCGTCGTCTCACGCGGTCTGCACGTCCAGCACGAACGCTGGTCCAACTGAGGCGCCAGGTGGAAATGGCATGGCAAGCCGTTCCACAGGACTACATCCAGCATCTCTACGATCGTCTCCATGGGAGAATAGCAGCCTGCATTGCTGCGAAAGGTGGATATACACTGTACTAGTGCCGACATTGTGCATGCTCTGTTGCCTGTGTCTATGTGCCTGTGGTTCTGTCAGTGTGATCATGTGATGTATCTGACCCCAGGAATGTGTCAATAAAGTTTCCCCTTCCTGGGACAATGAATTCACGGTGTTCTTATTTCAGTTTCCAGGAGTGTAGATACCCATCCCATGCAATTGTAGTTGGTGGTGACATCAACCTCTCCTCGATATGTTAGCGAAAATAAATGTTTAAAGTCGGAGGTAGGCATAAAACAACATCCGAAATCGTACTGAATGCGCTCTCACAAACCAATTTCGAACAATGAGCTCAGCAGCACATCCCAAGTATAAATGTTTGCGAAAACGCACTTGATCTCTTAGCAACAAACAATCCTGAGCAAATAAGGAGCATCATGACGGACAGAGAGATCAGTGACCAAAAGGTTAAATACCGTAACATCCAAAACATCAAAAATAAACGTAAAATACATCTATTTAAAAAAACAGATAAAAATTCACTTAACGCTTTCCTAAGTGACAGTCTTCATCCGATCTGGCTACGTAAGCGAAGACCAGATGTGGTTTGCATCAAGAGAAATAGTATTGACGGCATTTGAGAGATACTTACCAAATAAATTAATAAGAAGTGCAAGTGATCCTCCGTGGTACACGAAACAGATCAGAACACTGTTGCAGAAGCAACCAAAAAGCGTATCCAATTTAAAAGGACGCAAAAACCTCAAGATTGGCAAAGTTCTACAGAATCTCGAAGTTTAGCGGCAACTTCAGTGCCAGGTGCTTTTAGTAGTTTCCACAACGAAGGTGTGTCTCGAAATCTGGCAGGAAACCCAAAGAGATTCTGGCCATATGTAAAGTACACCAGCGGAAAGACGCAATCAGTACCTTCACTGCACGGTAACAATGGTGTTATTACTGACGACAGTGCCTCTAAAGCAGAGTTACTAAATGCAGTTTTCCGAAACGCCTTCACCAAAGAAGACGAAGTAAATATTCTAGAATTCGCATAAAGGAAAACTGTAAATATGAGAAACTTATAAGATCTGCAAACACCTCAACATCCTTAGGATTAAGGACTCAGATATCATGGTGAGCTTTGACATTGTTTCATTATTCACCAGGATGCCTCTACATGGCTCACTAAAACTCATTGGTGAAAATTTGACGAGAAGATCACCGACTTTTTTCAGGCATGTCCTAATCTCCACGTATTTTCTATTTAATGGACAATACTGTGGGCAAACGGAGGGAGTCGTCGTGGGCAGCCCATTCTCGTCAGTGGTTGCGAATTTGTATAAGGAGCACTTCGAGGAAGAGGCTCTGACGTCATCCGAATGGAATCCCACCTGCTTTTTACCTTATGTGGATGACACGTTCGTCATTTGACCCCAAGGAAGAGACAAACTTCTTGCCTTCCTTCGACACTGAACTCTACACATCCCAAAATTAAATTTGCTGTGGAGGCCGAAGAAGGAAGAAGACTACCATTCCTGGACGTCATGTTCAAGAGAAGGCACACTGACCTATATTTGCACACAGATAACTGCCACCATCTTGTGCAGAGGAATGGGATACTAAAAACATTAGTACACGGGATGCACAGAGAGTCTGCTCCAGGAACCGGAACAACTCAGAACTATGTTCCAAAAAAGCGGATACCCATAAAGGCAGATTAAGAGCGCTATTCGCCCCATCATTGCAGTATAACTTGTGGAGACGGAAGCAATCACGGAGGAAGAGGTAGCCACAGACTTTATACCGTATACCGGCGCGTTATCGGGAAAATTCGGGCGCTTACACTAAAAGCATTGCTACGTACTTTTACCTGCCCAGTAAAACATGAGCACTACTGGCGAGTGTCAGAGATGATCTTGGTCTGTGGAAGACCGGCACATATAAGATACCGTGCCAATGTCGCAAAACAGTATACTGGACAAACAGTGTCCACCACTGAGGACCGATGTCGTGAACACCAGCGGCACACTCGACTAATGTACCAATGTACCCCAACAAGTCGACGGTCGCAGAACACTGTTTGTCAGAAAATCACGCTATGAAATATGACTGTGCCAGGATTCTAGCGGAAACATCTGAACATTGGGACAGTGTTGTTAGCGAAACCATCGAAATTCATACAGGGATAATCTTATCAGTCAGAACGGCAGCTATACTCTCAGCAAGCCTTGGGAACCAGCACTGGGTCTAATTTAGAAGGTGCTCACCAAACACAACGATCTGGCCACCAGGGCAGACAGAGCAACTACATCAACGCTGTCATACGCGCCCACCCAAGTACTTCCGTGACCGCCGGACCGCCGACGCTCGCCCTTGGACGCGGACCGCGGAGGAAACGGCTTGCAGTGTGCAGTGAGAGGGGATTTAATTTGGCCGTGCGTCCGATGTTCTCGGCATTGTAATCATCAAGGGAGATGCACACTAGAGATGGGAAAAGTCGTTCCTCCTTGGGAACTAGTTCACCGGTGATCGCTCTTTTTTGGGAACCGTTCATTTTTACTCATTCACCATTCATTGTGCTTGGGCTATGGTTCTTATGAATAACTGAAAATTAGTAGCATAGGTGACAGAAGATGGAAGGCGCTAAGAGGGGGCACTTGCATCCCCCCTGGAATACAGTGTTTTTATACATAACAGAACTCTCAGACACTTGTAATTTTCGTGGTTCTACAAAACATCTCGTTTAACCAACTGTAGCGTTGTGTGGCTGATCGCAGGGAAATAATATAAGTTAGCGCACGAAAAACCGGCCCCGAGCACAGACTGCCCGCCAATTAAGCACGATTTATTGACAGCTACGAGCAGAATAGATAAACATGTAATAACAGGCAGTGAAGAAATAACAAATAAGCTAATGCAAACAACTTCGGAACAATAGATGACGACTGGTAAGCGACAATGAGCAGTCTAGTACTTGGGGCCGATTTTTCGTGGGCCACCCTGTACCACTGAAATAATCTTTACAAAATGTGACACCACACACTCGATTACGAAGCACGGGCTTCATTCGATTCTTAGTCGGTCTGCCTTCCATGACAATGAACATGCTCTTTTACCTTGAATCAAAAAAAGACGGAAAATGGCCACTCGCGTGTGCCGTGCCGACGTCCTCTGCATGTGTAATAACAAAAAATCTTGCCTTTTTACAAGTATTTCTACTGCTCTTTATCGAAATAATGTAGTAAGCTGATACGCCGTGTTGTTACCTGAAAAGATGTATATAACACATACCACGTAATTTTTATGTAATTTACATAATTATAAAATACATTTTAATTACCGGTCGTGGACGCTGAATAGAATACGAAAAGAACCAGAAGTTTAGAGTTCAAAAAAGGTTTGTAACAGATCTATAATGGGCGTGCAAAGCGAACGGAACGAATAACAACAACTCGAAACGGAACTATGAGCAGTCGGCAGTGGAATTGCGACAAGTGGCCACGCGAAGAAGGACGAGTGAGCGAAACCGAGACCGAGGCAGACGGGAACGGGACCGAGGCTGGAACGAGACCGGCCGACGTGCCGTTTCGGGAACGAGACCAACCGTTTCCCGTTCCCTGAAACTATAAGTAGAAAGCCCAGAACGAAGTGACCTATGGAAGACCGTTCCTTAGAATTAGTTCCTCGCTCGTTCCGTTCATCTTGGTGAACCGTTCCTTTGGACCCGTTAATTCGCGAACGACCCAGCTCCACTGCACACAACACAGTCGCGACCACCCACTGTGCCTTGTCATCCGATGACCCGCCAGTGATCTTCGACTTGGACACAGACGGGGTGGCACCACAAGAACATCGCAGACCTCTTCGTAACACCAACTGGGAGCACTTCCACCAACACCTAGCAGAGACAGTCGCCGCCGCTCCCGATCCGGCGGAGGAGGGTGTGTATGCAGTACTAATCGCATTCATTCACTACACACTAGCAGCGGCAGATGCAGCCTTCCGCAAACGTCGAATAAGCTGTAGAACAACTCCAACTTGTAGCTACACAATAAATAAGAGCATAAGAAAGGTTGTAGAAGTTTTCATTTTCTTACAATAGCGGGCGGGGGGAGTAGAACGTGGCAGTCACATACCTGAATACACTGCAAAAAGTGCAGAATAAAACTCTCCGACAGGCGCTGCATCTAACCCGGAACTTCAACATGAGACATTTTCACGACATCGCCGGCCTCCCGATGCTGAGGCAATGCATCCGTGAGCTCGCCACAAGATTCTGCGCGACGGCGCTAAACTCGGCGAACGCGCTGGTCGACGGACTGGGAAACCAAATACACTGGCGCCCGGCTAAAGCATGGCTGGAGTGACTCATCTGGCAGCAAGTGAAGCTCGAAAAATATAAAAAATGACAAACAAGAGGACAACACCAACACGAGAGGTCACCACTTCCGTCATGTGTTCAAATCAGGAACAGTAGGCTCTGCTTAACCTGCATCCACCGTGCATGAATGCTCACGTGCATCACATGTCTATCAGGAACGAAGTGCATCAGTGCAAGTGACGATGGCGACTTGTCTGATCGTCGAAATATTGTGCCCGTTGGACACTGTGGACAGGCAGTACACCTGTGGATTGCTCGGTCAACAAATACGCCGAGAGAAACTGATATATCCTCGGTGTAGCGAAGCAGCTTAAAACACTTAAGAAAAGGAAGGCTTTCAGTCCAGATTGCATACCAATCAGGTTCCTTTCAGAGTATGCCGATACAATAGCTCCATACTTAGTAGTAATATACAACTGCTTGCTTGTAGAACGATCCGTATCCAGAAACTGGAGAATTACACAAGACGTACGAGTGCCCAAGAAAATAAATGGGAATAATTCGGTGAATTACAGATCCATATCACAAACGGCGATCTGCAGTAGGATTTTGGAACATATACTGTGCTCGAACAGTATGAATCACATCGAAGAAAATTATTTCTTGACAAATAGCCAGCACGGATTCAGAAACTACCATTCTTGTGAAACACAACTAGCTCTTTATTCTCACGAAACAATGAGTGCCATTGAGAGGGAATGTCAAATTTATTCCATATTTTTAGATTTCCGGAAGACTTTTGACACCGTTCCTCATAAGTGACTTCGAATTAAATTCCGTTCCTATGGAGTATCGTCTCAGTTGTACGATCAGCTTTGTGATTTCCTGTCAGAATGGTCACAGTTCGTAGTAACTGAGGGAAAGTCATTGAGTAAAACAGAAGTAATATCCGGCGTTCCCATCGAAGTGTTATAGGCCCTCTGCTGTTCCTGATCTACATACGTGATTTAGGAGACAATTTGAGGAGTCCTCTCAGATTTCTGGCAGATGATACTGTCATTTCCCGTCTTGTAAAGACATCAGATGATCAAAACCAATTGCAACATAATTTAGAAAAGTGGCAGTTGAGTCTAAACAAGGAAAAACGTGAAGTAATCTACACGAGTACTAAAAGGAATCCGCTAAATTTCAGTTACACGATAAATCATACAGACTAAAGGCGGCCAGTTCAACTAAATATTTAGCGATTACAATTACGAATCACTTAAACTGGAACGATCACACAGATAATATTGTGTTGAAAGGAAACCAAATACTGTGATTTATTTTCACAACACTTAGAAAATGCAAATATGTACTAAACCGACTGTTTACCCTACGTTTGTACGCCCACTTCTGTAGTACTGCTGTGCGGTTTGGTTTGCTCATCAGTTAATGGAGGACATCGAAAAATTCAAAAGAAGGACAGCTCGTTTTGTACCACCCTGAAATAGGGGAGAGAATGCCACAGATATGATACGCGAATTGGTTTGACAATAATTAAAACAACGGCGTTTTTCGTTGCAGCAGGATCTTCTCATGAAATTTCAATCACCACTTTTTCCTCAGAATGTGGAAATATCTTGTTGGTGCTCACCTGCATATGGAGGAATGATCATAATAATAAAATAATGGAATTTACAAAGCCGTGACATAAAGTCACACAGGGGGAAAGCGACTGTGGTGAACCATATATGTATAGTCTGTAGGAAGCTGAGAAGTCTGTTCATGCTGATTAAGTTAATATCGCGTAACTATCAGGTACTGGTTACCTTCAGTGCCAGTATTATCTGATGATGACATACGCTGAAACGCGTCATTGTGATAAGGGGATACTCCGAAACGCGTCATTTTAATCAGTAAAGTCATTTTTAATTTAGTTAATGACTTGTTGCCTTCCCACCTACTCAGCTTTCTACAGACGGCATATATGACTCATCATGATTGCTTTCCTCCTGCGTGACTTTGTTACGTCGCTTTGACTTTATAGAAAACAACTTATACGTAGGTGTTTATCTGTATATCAAGATAATTTACAAGCTGTTTTGTTATTTTTCAAGCAAATGAATGTAAATGAGTGTTGAGATATGGTTGTAGATGGGATGATTTGTTTGAAAGAAAGAAGACTTTGAAGAAAGCTTGGAACAGAATACTAAAGCGGGAGCACGAAAATTGAATAACGGGTACGGATGATTCTGTTTTGGAAGATATTACTGAGCTAATGGTAAACCTAAAGATGTGCCAGGAATGTGATGTCGATGATGTGGAAAGTAGCTCACTAGTGACCGTAATGATCAAAGTTTCCAGGTCATGTAGGATCACGAAATTGCTGGAAACATATTTGCAGGCAAACGAACTGCAGGAAGAGATGAAACAAAAGAAAACATAGATGCAGTAAATGATGCAGGACCATCTCATGTGGAAGCATTTCAGGCTCTGGATACCGCTTTCAAATGGTTCAAAAAGAAACAGAGTGTGTGCCGTAAGTTTACTACAGTTAAAACGAATTCCTGACGTAGCAGTAATGAAGAGGAAAAATTGTTTATATTATACGATAGTTACGTAATAGCATTGCGGAGGCTCTTCAGCTATACTGGAATAGCACCTTAGGAATAAACGAAATGGGGGTTGTGCCTCAAACCCAGACACAGATGCTTTAACCAAAAGGAACTACATGCTTCCAGAAACCTTACCAAGTCTCAAACATCTATGATGTATATATGTAGACTGAAGTGACGAATTAAAGTTTGTACCAAGGTCGGGATTCGAACTCAAGTCTCCTGGTCAACGGGCACGTGCACTGACTACTACGCCTCCCTGGCACTGATGCTTTGCACAACTGCATGGACTATCCAGGCATGCCTTGTTCCGAAACCCAAATTCCCTTTGAAGCCTCAGCCCAATTGGTATCCACAATAAACTCGAACAGCACTGCAGGGGCTCTCCAGTTGTTCTGGAATAGTACCTCAACATCGAACGAAAGGGAGTATCCATAAACCAAGGCTGTTCGACTTTAGGGCGAATACCGAGTGGGCTGTGGTATCATCGGGAATTTGGACTGAGGAGGGAAGTGTGCTAGGGTAGTCTGTACAGTTGTGCAAAGCCACCGTGGTAGAGTGGCGTAGTGGTTGAGTGCATCTGCCAAGTGAGCAGGCAACCTGGCCTTGGTAGAAATTTTCATTCGTGGCTTCAGTCTGTGTATATATATCTCAGATGTACGATGATGATGATGATGATAATGTTTTTTTTCTTACATTATTTTTCATGACTTGTTTTTATTAAAATATAGTATGTGGTACCCTCTTTTGTCTAGGATTTTTTCTAAGTAGAAGCGAGGTCACTCGTGAATTATATATGAAATCTTACTCTTTCTCAATTCCTTTGCCTGTAAGTTACAAAAGATGAGTAATGAAGGACAGGTCGACTAACAATCAAGCTATACCTACAAATACCTCGTATTGTTATCCTTAGTGCACACCAATGACGCACCTACTACTATCATTGCTATTCATTCCACAAGTATGGTTACTTTGCAAACAGTTTCTACACTGTTGCCTTTATATTTGCTACGTCTTCAAGACTGGCTAGGAGTAGCACTCACTTTAACTTCACTCAGAACTGACTTCCCCTTCTCATCTTCACACTACAAATTCCCAAAATATTTTCTCCTTTTATCGCACTAACCTCTTCGGCCACACATTTTCCAACACGGCGTTAGTTTCATAGGCTAATAAATCGCTTCATACAATAGTCTACTCTGCTTTCTAGACTCTATCACATTCACTGCATCAGGCTCACTGGCTGACAAAGAATCCCACAAAACATCCATCATCCCGTGACGAAAAACCACCATTAAAACAACATTCTGCCTGAACGTTTGGACCTTCTTTTTCTGCACTTTATACGTATCACTACGGCCTTCCCATAAGACATTGTCTTCCTTACTCCCATGAAACTGGACCGCACACTTCCGTCACTGCTTGAAAAATGTGCAGTCGCATCAGCACTGTCTTCCTACGCGCAACTCAGGTCATCTTAGTGAACTCTCTCCATTCCTTTAATCTTTTAATTAGAACATATTTAATAATTCTTTGACGCTACATCACACTGATGCCTCCTCCATATCTTTCAGTGTTTTATGTTACTGAAGCACCAAAACGGAAGTTGGACAACATTATACTGCTGCCTCCTCCAAACTTTCATTCTATTCTTAGTAACGCTGGTATGTCTTTTACCACCTTATTTCCATGGAATCGATAAACATCTCAAACATTTCATTCGAGGATACACTTATTGACCTACTCATTATTTTGTATATCTATATGATATATCCGCGTGTACGCTTATCCTCTACCGCGTTACATGATTATTCACAACCTACTGCGTACAAATTTTCGAATGGCTATTTCGATAAATATTTACTTTGGTTTCACCTCAGGTAAGTTTCCCACAGAATCTTACTCTGGCAGATCTGTAAGGTTTTACATCTTCTACACTAATGTAAAGATATCAGGCCTCCAAGGAACCTCGAATCGAGTATACCGTGGGCAAAATAAACAGGTGGATTCTATTGTAACAGTTTCCGAACAAAAATATTGCAGACTAAATGTATTTTTACTTGTATTCGTTAGTATATAAAATTTATGATTCTTTTCTTATGTTTCTTTTCTTAAGTGCCGGCCGCGGTGGTCTAGCGGTTCTAGGCGCTCAGTCCGGAACTGCGGGACTAATACGGTCGCAGGTTCGTATCCTGCCTCGGGTATGGATGTGTGTGATGTCCTTAGGTTAGTTAGGTTTAAGTAGTTCTAAGTTCTAGGGGACTGATGACCACAGATGTTAAGTCCCATAGCGCTCAGAGCCATTTGAACCATCTTTTCTTAAGCACTGTTCAGGTCGTGGCAATCAAGCAGATTTTTTGGAGATATCGAATCAGCACATCACTCCCAACTTTCATTACGAAAAAAGTTCGGTTTCGAGAGCCCTATTCAACTTTTATAATTTTGGGCGTGGCACGCATTTAGAATTCCGTAAATGATCACTTTTTCCCACTTTTTGGCAAATTCCAAGCAATGCGGTATTTATCTTTCAGTTCATTCTTAATTGGTTGCGTGAAACACATTTACCGTGAAACTCTCGGGCATCTCATTTACGAGAGAGACGTTTAAACCCAGTTTTTTGTCACATTTTTCACTGCATCCTACACATGTTTAGCTACGTAGTACTACAGGAAACATAGTCAGTAGATATATAACTCTAGGAGAAAACTCAGCAATGATGTAGTCGAAGATCTAAAGAGAAATGTTACTGTTCACTTTTGTTATGCACTCAGAAAATGGGTATGCCGGCGAGGAGTTTGCACCAGCACAGGAAATGGTTGGTTGCGAGATCGTTAGGCTGTATCGGTAAATTGCTGATTGAGAAAAGAATGGGATCTGTGTTGCTCAATAGCTTATGTTTTTATTGCAATCGTATAATGAAATCAGATTTTATTCCCGATTAGATCTCAGTATTCCGATAATGCAGAGATTAGTAGACACATTGTAGCAGAGCCTGATATCTGGAGAGGTACGGGAGAATGAATCGATGTTGGCCTTGGTGAATCAATATTGCAGACGCTTGTATGAAGTAGACTGAGGCAATCACCGGTAGTTAGACCTGATTTGCCCACCTGGGGTGCTCCTGAGCACTGGTCTGGAGTATTACCATTCCACAGCCACACTCGATATGAGATTTGACAGTGTCATACGTAAGCTGATACCACTTTGACCTTGTTTCTTTTTGAGATAGCTCGGTAATTGGCACTGTTCTGGAGACACTCCGATTATTGATAAAGCAAGGTGGTATAAAAACCGCTAGCATCGGGAGGCGCTCGTCGAACCAGTCACAGAGATGTCGATGTCCGCCGTGATTGTGTTGCTGTTGTGTGCAGTCTGCAGCGCTGCGCCGTCCGCGAGACCTCGTGGTCTCTGGGCTCGCCTTGGCGGCCGAATTGTGGGCGGCGATCCGGTGGACATCTCGCAGTACCCGTGGCAGGTCTCGATCCAACTGATGGGCGGGCACTACTGCGGCGGCTCCATCATCAGCAGCACCTGGGTGCTGTCCGCAGCACACTGCTTCTACGGTACCCGCGCATCAGAGTTCTCCGTGAGGGCAGGTACCTCTATACGCGAGAGCGGTGGCTCCGTGTACCAGACTGCTGACATACAAATACACGAAGATTTCAGCTATTTCACTGGAGATTATGACGTCGCCGTCGTTTCTATCTCGGGCTCATTCTCTTTTGATGGCAACGTCCAGGTACGGCCTATAGTTAAGAGCCATAATTTACAGCGGGGTACATGGACGATAAATAGTTTAGACAAGAAGAGAATAGAAGCTTTAGAAATATGGTGCTACAGGCCGGGCGGAGTGGCCGAGCGGTTCTAGGCGCTTCAGTCTGGAACCGCGCGACCGCTGCGGTCGCAGGTTCGAATCCTGCCTCGGGCATGGATGTGTGTGATGTCCTTAGGTTAGTTAGTTTAAGTAGTTCTAAGTTCTAGTGGACTGATGGCTTCAGATGTTAAGTCCCATAGTGCTCAGAACCATTTGAACCATTTTTTTTTTTGTGCTGCTACAGAAGTATGCTGAAGATAGGATTGGTAGATCACATAACTAATAAGGAGGTATTGAATAGAATTGGGGAGAAGAGGAATTTGTGGCACAACTTGACTAGAAGAAGGGATCGGTTGGTACGACATGTTCTGAGGCATCAAGGATCACCAATTTAGTACTGGAGGGCAGCGTGGAGGGTAAAAATCGTAGAGGGAGACCAAGAGATGAATACACTAAACAGATTCAGAAGGATTTAGGCTGCAGTAGGTACTGGGAGATGAAGAAGCTTGCACAGGATACAGTAGCATGGAGAGCTGCATCAAACCAGTCTCAGGACTGAAGACCACAACAACAACATGTAAAGCCTCTTTTACACAATCGGCATTCTTGCTTGTCTCATTGGACCACTCGGGGTAAGTGAATGTATTTCAGCGCCCCTGGCGTTTTGTTCCTGTTCTGAGTCTCACCTGTCACAATTATTGGTTTTCGTTTACAAGTCGCAATTGACTGATTGATTTATATAGAGAAACAAACCGACAATGGTCTTTGCTCACTGTTGCCCGCACCGAAACTAAGTTTACTGTCCAGTTTCAATCCCTGTAAATCTAGTAACGCCAACTTGAAACTTTGAAGAGTTGTAGGAGGCCTTTTACTAGTTCTTTGTTAGATGCTATTTCTTCTTGAGGAATTAATGAATCGAATGTGCTGTGTTTTTTGACCTCCAACGCCGTGGTGCGACTTCATCCTCCTCACCGCATTGCCTGTGCTATGGTGTTTTTTAAAGCTTCCATGGCGAGTCATCAGTTCTACCATGAGTTCAACCTACCTCCTGTTCAAACCCAGGATTACAGAAATTCTCTTGAAACATGGCTACGGTAGCATTAGCTTACCATGTCTGTTTTTGGATCTTAGTCAAGTATTCTGCGTGCTGCAACCTAATCCATCTACTTAGTTTTGTTCGTGCCATCGGCCTAGTGATGGATCTGACAGTTTCCGGTCAAACAAATGGAGTCGTCATCCTAGACAGCCTATCAGATTCTTCATTGCTACTGTGTGACTAGTAGATCGCCCTGTTGCTTTCCCATAGCCTCACAAGGGCTTCGTGACATTCTGCAACGATCTTCGATCTCGTTTCAGGGGCTGACGGAGATTTCAGAGTTGCTTGGCTGTCTGAATAACGCGTTACCGACGACAGCTGCGAGTATAGTGAGAGCTATCTGTTGTGCAGTTTGGTACCTGTGTGCTGAAAGTGAAGTTAAGGGGTTTTGTGTGGCGACAGGAAAATAAAGGGAGAGAAATTTAAATTGCGAGTTATTCCAATAAATATTAAACCTGAAATGTTAGAATTAGAATGAGAGTTACTTGAGTGATAAGATAGATATTAATGTGCTTCACAAAGAAGTCTTTCCCCTTAACTGAGAGTGCCTGTAAATGGATCTCAGCTTTCAGGACAGTCCAGCTATACCTGTGTTTAAAAAGTTTACTTGTATGATAGGTCCGTACTGTCGCCGTAATGATCAAATGGCAGCGTTACGAAGCTGTAGCCTCCGCACTGCTGATGTTGCACGCCGCTATCCTGAAAAGCTTATTTAAACTTATTTCCCACGTTAGACATGCGTGGCCACCTACACTCGTAGGATGCGAGAATGTAGTTCTCTCCGTTTTGGGGGAGAAAGTATTAGTAAATTACAGCGCCAGTTCAAAGATGACCTATTGCGACGGGACAGGACAGCCTGTAAGCTCGAACTAACACTCAAAAACCGGCAAAGACGAAGGTCTAATCTTGCGTACATGTAAACTTGAAGCACGAATTTCCAACGTTGTTAAAATGATGAAATTACTCGCCTTTGAATATATATTTATTTATACGATAGTTCTCTTTAACTAAACAACAACTTTCGTGTTTCTATTCACAGATAAATGAACTCTAACGAATTCCGTAATGACTGCCGTGTAACAGCAAAATTAGAACCGCTCCGACAACACGTCTTTCTACTCCAGTATCTCAAGCCGTAGTAAAAAGTACTGTTAATCCAGTGTCAATGATGCTGTATCAGCAAAGAATACCACCGCATACACAGAGTTTATGTACATGGTCACTTTCTTTCGCTGCAGAAAATACGTTGTCAAGCGCACCTAGAGAAGAGTTTGTTGAGCTACAATCTGTGCCGCACAATACTGTCAAACTGATATACACAATCCATTTCAAAACTATCACATTTCTATTCTTTTAAGTCGATTTGTAGGGGGACCATCCTTTTAACGAAATTAATCGAAATGTAATATCAGACTGAAAGCACGAGGAAAGATAATACAGTTTGTTGAACAAAGCAAAATTTATGGTGGATGTTCTTGGCAAAGATCTTCTGGTAAATTCTCGACACTCATGAGAACTGAAAGAATGGGAAAGAGTTGTCCAAACGTTTCAAAACATCTATACTCACTTGCTCGAAAAAATACGCCTTCAGAAACATGTCAAACAATATCCAGAAGACAGTAAATTGCCCTTTTTTGTTTTTTCCTTTGTATCTTGTTTTGTTGCTAAGTGACATGCAACGCAGAAAATGATTTGTCCCATTAAACATATTCAACCTTTTCACTGTTTAAACAATTTCCGTTAAGAAAATTTTTATATATTTACGTTCTTATCTATGCATCGTATAGGCTTTTTTTCAGGTATTGGGAAACGCAGATACCTCATTGCTTTCAAACACTTTGTCGCTGCTGTGGGAAAACACTATATCAAAAACACCAATCCCTCGTGCAACCATTGCAGTGTGCCGAGAAAACAAGCAAACAACAAAATGCAGATTAAGAAGAAACAAAAGCACGGAATCCATTACTATAGCAGAAGTGAGCTCAGCGAGAATAGGTTATCTTCTCACGTTTACATGGGGCTCCCAAAACCGGACATCATAAACCTATTTCACAATACCTTTTCTGGTTGGTCATGTAAAACTCCAAAATCTATTCTGGAAATCCATGACTAGCTGCCGGTTTTCCACTTTCACAATCGGTTTTCGCTCCCATGTAAACGCACAATCATATTTGAAACATTCTCGGATTATCAGGTTACGTCTTGTTTTCAGAATATTCGACTAATATGGACAGGATGACTCATTGTGCAATGAAGGAGAAGCAGAATTATTAGACTGAGCATGAAACTGTCTATCTTTAATATTTAAGTGAAGAGGAATAGGCACTGTCCTGACTAAACCAGAAATTGGAACAGCTGTTTTCCAGACGCTATATTTACCTGAGTTAGCAAATCCGCTTCAGCCCTTAACTCGTAAACACGATAGCGAAAAACAGTTTTCGAAACTCGTTTTTCGTCTTTCGGGAGATGTGTCGCGCGTAAAGGTAGTGAATTGACGACGCCACAGTCTCTTCTTTCTGCACTTGAGCAGCCTGTTACCCTCTCACGTCAAAATTAAAATGTGTTTCTTTCGATGGTTTATTCGTTATTTCTCTTCCGCATGTCCTTAGAAATGTTTCCACAAGTTTCATTGTTTTTCATGGAGGCCCTCTCAAGTAGCGAAAGTTTAATTACAACTTTTTTGGAAGGAGAGCAAGAAATAGTGGCGCAATGTCATACAAGCCAGCGTTGCCAGTTACTAGGATACTCAATAAATGTAATGTGTGGTGTAAGGCAGAGAGCACACTGGCAACACTGCAAAGTGCTCTCCGACTGACTGTGCAGTACACCTCGTGCACTCGCCTTCTTGTTTACTCACCACTCTAGCCGCTGATTTTTAGTAACTCCCTAAGACTGACTTTCAGTACTTTTTTGTACGTGGAACTGTAAATCTGTGACTTCTGTATACTTCACTGATTTCCTTCCTATGCTTACTATTTGCAATATGAACAGGCGATAGGCAAAATAGTGTGAACACCCTTACTTAGTCGGGAATGGTTTATTAACAAGGGGTTGGACCTCCCCATTTGCACGTAATACAGCTGCGATTCTTCTTGGAATACTAGCATATAATGAATGTATAGTGTCCAGTGGAATGTTATGCCAGTCTTCGATCAAAACCTCTTCTAACACCTGTACTGACGAGGGAGGCGTAAATATGCTCCGGAGTCTGCCCCCCAACACCGCCCACAAGGATTCGATTTTGTTCAAATCCGGGTACTGCGCTGGCCAGGGAAGACGTTGCAGTTCGGTTGCATAGTCCTCATACCACGATTGTACTAACCTGGCCGTGTGAATGGGTGTATTAACGTCTTAAAATATGGCGTCATTGTTGGGGAACAATTGTTGGCTGTAACACGGCCTTTGAGGGTAGCGAAGGGAGCAGCAGAATACCATAATATGGCTGCCCGCACCATCACACTTCCACCTCCATGATTAATCGTTCGAATAAAGCAATCAGAATTATAGGCTTCTTTTGGCGTTCTCCAGACGTAAGCCCGGCCAGATGTTGGAAACAACGAAAACGTTAACTCGTCGGACCAAATAACGTGTTTCTACTGATCAGCCGTCCAGGATTTATGCTCCTGACACCATGCTTCACGCTACTTTGCGTTGGTTGTCGTCACTAATGGTTTCGTTATAGCAGCTCATCCATGAATATTCGCTTTATGGAGTTCTCGGCAGACAGTGTCGATAGCTACGGAGTCTCGAAGATGGCTATTTAGCTCTGCAGTTAACTGCCATAGTTCGTGTTGTTTTGACACAATTCGTGTTAGCGTACGATGATTTCTGTCATTTAGTTTTGATTTGCGTCCACAATTACGTTCACACGATGAGTCTTCCCATGTTTTTGCTCCAGCTAATCGGACCCCCACTATCTGCCCTCTTTGGGACTCTGTTAGGTCTTTCATTGCACGTCGACATCGGCGTCTGAATGCAAATAAGGAGTGTACGCTACTCATAAACATCCTGCACTGTTGCCTAGTCCGTACTGAACACGCGCAGCCCAGCGCTACACATGCCTTACCTGAGTTGTTGAGCGTCGAACACAACCATCCCATTACTAACACTGATCACATTATTTTGTCTATCCCCTTTATTATGAAACTACAACATTTCTTGCCTTGCAGCTTGAACCAAGGCTTATATGGAAAGGGTATGGATTCTTTTTTTCAAAAGGCCTTTCCTGACTCTTAACTGCACTTGTTTCTGAAAAAAATATTTATAAATTACTCGTTTGCTAAAATTTTTTACGCTCTAAAAGAATCATTTGTCCCACATGAGAGTGATAAAGCTGCACATAGCGTAGACTATTGCAGCTTTTGAATTACATAGCCACTGGGCGACAGGAGAAGGAACATTTTGTTACATTAAACAAAATAATCCATTAACAAAAATAAGACTGATATTTTGGGACATTTGTGCTCGATGAATAACAACAGGCTGACAAAACTTATCTCTAAATATCTTAGGGAAAAGAAATTAATGGAAGTTGGATCCGAGAAGTTAAAAAAGATTTAGAAATCCACAACACGCAGGTTCATGGAACGGCAGAAAGAGGTATTTTCAAAAGGAAAATTAAATTTATAAGGATTCCAAGGCAGTAACAGTGAGAGAACGGGTGTAAAGTGGCCAGAAGAAAGAAAAAAAGAGATGAAGTGAAAAAATGAGACAATATCGAAGAAAAAGAGAAGTGCGCATGAGGAGGAATTGAAATTATCCGAAATCATTACGTCGTCCTAATTGGCCAAACCATTAGGGAAAAGAATCTGAAATGGAACCCTTGCGAAAGGTCTTTTAAGAAGGAGTTATACAAATCAGGATCATTTGAAAATTATGTAACGTAAATACCACCCTCTTATGAATGTGGCGTTCATCCAGTGTTGGAACTTCCCCATTGATCTTTCCGACATACTACTACGACGACGGAAAAAAGAATCGCGACACCAAGAAGGAGTTGTGCGACATCAACGAAAGTTGGTAGCCGTGGATCTCCATCTGAAGGATGCAATGTTGAGGATGGAAATGGAAATGAGCGTTTGGCGTCATTGGCCGGGAGGCCCCTCGCGGGGCAGGTCCGGCCGCCATATCGCAGGTCTTATTACATTCGGCGCCACATTGGGCGACCTGCACGCCGGATGGGGATGAAAGGATGCCAAATCGGGTTTGCTTCAAATACACGCTGTAACAGTGTAACAGGCATGAGCGTTAGTTACGTTTGAGACTGGACACCGTGAGTTGATGTAAGTCAGGAATGCTTTTATGATGACAAAGACGTCGCTATCAACACCTCACTGAGTTTGAAACAAGGTCGTGTAATTGGCCTACGAGAAGCTGGATGTTCCTTCAGCGATGTTGCGGAAAGACTTGACAGAAATGTAGACACTGTAGATCACGAGAATGTACGGTCGCAAGAAGACCGGGCAGCCGGCCACGTGGCGCTACTCGGTGGGAAGACCACCGCGTTCGGTGTAAGTTTCTGGCGCTAGTATTGTATTTGCAGCAGCAATTTGAGGAGCGCTTAGCGCCACAGTGACATAACTAAACTGTTAGAAATTGGTTACTTCAATGACACTTCCGAGCCAGATGCCCTGCAGCGTGCATTCCGCCTACCCCTAACCGCAGCCATTTGCTACTTCAGTGATGTCAAACGAGGGCTCATTGGAGGGCGGGTTGGAGGTCTGCTTGCTTTGTGAAATCTGCTTCTGCGTCGGTGCTAGTGATGACCGTATGTTTGTTAGAAGGAGGCCATCTAAGGGCCTGCACCCACCCTATCTGCATGCTAGACACACTGAATCTAGACCTGAAGTTATGGTCTGTAGCGCGATTTCGTATGACAGCAAGGGCACTCTCGTGGGTATTCCAAACACCGTGAGTGCAAATTTGTACATCAGTTTAGAGATTCGATCCGTTCTGCTGTCACTCACGAACTGCATTCCAGGGAGGGTTTTCCAAAAGGATAACACTCTCCCACATACCGCTGCTGTAACCCTACATGCTCTACAGAACGTCGGCATGTTTCCTTGGCCTGCTCGATCACCAGATCTGTCTTCAATCGAGCACGTACGCACATCATCGGACGACAACTCCAGCATTACCCACAAGCAGCATTAACCGTCCCTCTATTGACCAACCAAAGCATCAGTCATAGAACTCTATCCTACAAAGTGACGTCTGGCACTTCCACAACGCAATGCATACACGTCTCTATGTTTACATTCAAGATTCTGGCAGTTACACTGATCTTAAATGTATCAGAATTTGACATTTACAATGGCTTTTCTCGCGCTTACAGTAACCTGTGATCTTGCAATGTTAATCACTTAAAAATGGTATCTAGACAAATGTATTGTTGAAATTTCATTGCTCGGCGTTAATTAATTTTTGGTATTGCAATTTTTTCTGTTATTGTAGCTCACCACAATTCACTTTGTGTAAAGAGCCGCGTCATGTGGAAGTAGATTATAGTGTAGTCCCAGATGTAGATAAAACTAGGGATGAAAATTTAATTCGACCTGGACAATTCAGCATGGCAAGCCACCGGCTCCATAAAATTATTAACCTCGTAATTTTATGGAGTACGTGGACGGACATCTCAGTCGTTCACTTTCTTTTTCAGTCTTCTAGGAATTCTCACAAACCTTTATATTTCATCTTCTGAGCGGATATGGCCGAGCTACAATAACTGAACAAGGAAATCCGAAGTGCCTCAGCGCAACTTCCGAATTTTCCTTGATTTAGTAATTTTATACATCGAAACCTTATTATTTGGCGTTCCTCTGCTCCAAAGACTCATTTTGAAACTTCCAATTTCTATGTCCCGTTCTACAAAAATAGTTACTTTATGATACAATGAATGCTATGATAACATCTTGTTTATGTCATAGCATTAAAGTGACATTCGCTGTGTGTCATAGGTACTGCAATCAGGCTGATTGGATTTTTTGTCCTGGTATCTTGGGAAAATTGGCGGTCAGTTTTCCAAATTACATTGTTTCTTACGTTCCTCATCAGGGAAATACTACAACACTAGGTCTGCAGGGGAAAGTGTGCAGTAACTTGTACCACCGAAGATTAGACATTTGACACAACGAGGGACGGGTCGTTGCGTTGTTCTACTACAAGCATAGGGGTGTATCTAGGGGTAGTATGTACGTGGATAACGTACAAGACTTATATGACTAAACAAGCTGTGATCTTATCCCACAAGGAATAAGGTATTAGCAATATAACTGACTTGCTGTATTCCTTGTAGCATACATTAGCCAGTGCAGAGCAGTCTGAAAACAGATCACCGAAATCAATTATTATTTTACGGCGAGTTAACCATAAATCACAGGGAGCTTACAGAACTATCTGGCCAGACTCTAGATGCTGTTCACCATCCGGCAATTATGCTGATCGCTGGAATATTTTTGTACCAATCCTATCCCTAGCCTCTCTGCTGTGGCTGAGAAGTCGCACCCTACCACCTTTTCATGTTACGACAAGCCAAGAATATTTGCCCAAGTATTTGCATACAATGCTGTTATTCGTTCACGGTGCAGCGACATTTAAAAAAGCATTTCTGAGCATTGAAGGTCTTCGATATAGGTATGTGTAAAGAATTATGATTTAGAAATGAGTGTGGCAAATATCAGTGTTTTAAGGCGAGGTTGGAGTAGATCACGTAGGATGTTTGACGACTTTTAGGAAAAAAACACACTCCACATGTGATATTTAGGTGTTTGTTTGATAACATTTCAAAAAAGTACGACTGTTTTATTATGATGTACACTAATCAGTCGAAATGGGGAGAGGTTACTGGCTATTTGGCATGCGCTGAAGACAAATTCGTGTCGTCGTTACACTGAAGATTAACCGTACAACAAAACAACAGACCTTGAAGAAAATTTTCCTTAATTGAAATATATATAATCGCCATTTCTTCGTAACTTCCTATGACTCAACTGTTTTCCTTATCTGTATTTCCATCTGAACTAAAGTCATTTTACAGCTAAATCAGTTTTACGCCATACGCTTGTAGTAATAAATGTGGTATGGAGCACACTGTTAAACGAATTCCACACACTAGCAATAGGTGTGGCGAACCGTTACTTCCAAAAACTGCGAGATCTCACAATCACTTTAAATGCGCGTGCACACACACACACACACACACACACACACACACACACACACACACACGCACACACACACACACACACACACACATACAGACATACACACGCAAACACTCATACAAACACACATCCTCATATTCCACAGAAATGGGATAAAATTATGTTTTGTCTTTATTTTATATTTAATCGATTAACAATGAGTCTTTCTGTTTCATCATTTACTGCATCACATTAATCGCTCTCTTTGTCACTGCTTTCACTTGAAAGGATTCTACTAACATTTATATTCCTTACAGACAGTCGGTCTTGGCACTGCAGACATCGAAGCTGGCACATCAGTGACCATCACCGGGTGGGGCGCCTTGGATTATACACAGACCCTACCTGAGCAGCTTCAGGCTGTCACCACGATCATCGTCGCACGTCGTGACTGCAATATCTATTACCTGGGCGGCATCACGGAGAACATGATCTGCGCCGGTGAATATGGCAGAGGTGCTTGCAACGGAGACAGCGGCGGACCGCTGGTTGTCGGGTCTACGCAGTACGGCATCGTCTCCATGGGCTACTGCGCTCAGGGAATCCCCGAGGTTTACACCAGTGTCGTTGCCGTACGATCGTGGATTAGCACAGCGACTGGCGTCTAGCAGACTGCCAAAATTATCTTTTTGACAAATTTTAGTATTAGTGTCATGGTCACCTGGCTCTCAAGTTACGGTCAAAGAACGTACTTCATGTTGTAAAGAGCGACTGTAGTGTATGGTTAAAGTTTCGTCAAATAATAAAAGGAATTAAATCAGTTATCGAGATAATCACATTCTGTGAAGCAGACACTCCTTGTCCGTGTCCAACTCAACCTTCCTGGCGCTCTCTCTCTCCACAACGCCAACCCCCTCCCCCCCCCCCCCCCACACACATTTTAATTGTAGGCATGATTATAAACTGTTAGAATATAATGGGTGAACGTTAATGAAAATGACAAACTACAGGGACGATTCCTGATTGGAAATGGAGGAAAGAGATCCTATAAACATGTTTCTGGAAATGCACCGTCGCCAGTGTAGATGCGCTGATGACCATGTGCCGTGTGTTCCTTGGTTGTTATAGGTTGTGTGATTGATGCAGTGTACTGTAATTAATAGAATAGTCCGGTATTCATGTTTGGAACAAGCCGAGATGGTGTTTGCGGTAGGGCCAAGCAGATGGAAACATTCTATAGCAGCACGGCTATTCAAAACAAATATGTTTACAGACACTGAACCACATCACACAACAATTGAAGCCCTTTTTGAGCGTTTGTGTGATCATGGGTCCTTTCAGACAGACGAACGTACAGGGATGTGGCGGACTGTCCTTACACCAGACCAGGAGGATCGAGTTCTGCCTCTCGACCGTTTCTATCTGCTTGGCAGCACACAAACAAAATCTCAGCTTGTTCCTCACATGAATACCAGACCGTTCTGCCGCTTACACTTATCGTGCACTGCGTCAATCACACAGCTGGCAACGCATGAGGAACACACGGCAGGTGGTCAGAGGAACTTTCATTCGTCGGTGCCATCTATCTTGGCAACGACGCTTTTCTGAACACATGTTCAAAGGACTTTTTCTCCTCCATTTCCAGTCAGGAATCCGCCCTGCAGTTTGTGAGTTTTATTAATTGTTCACTCTGTATATAAATACATAGGAGAACTGTTCACTGTATAGTGTAAGAGTGTATATAATAATCTGAAAAGCTCAGGTTGTGCCGTCCACTATCCCTCCTCTTCTGGTGTCTTCCAAAGGCTGCCTGCGACGAAGTATTTAATGGATAAAGATTTTTATTCCTTATGTAGTTGGTATTACGACCATGTGTCGCCACGCCGCAGGTTCAAAAATGGCTCTGAGCACTATGGGACTCAACATCTGAGGTCATCAGTCCCCTAGAACTTAGAACTACTTAAACCTAACTAACCTAAAGACATCACACACATCCATGCCAGAGGCAGGATTCGAACCTGCGACCGTATCAGTCGCGCGGTTCCAGACTGAAGCGCCTAGAACCGCTCGGCCACACCGGCCGGCCACGCTGCAGGTGCAGATCATAGTGTAACCTGGAATTAGAAGAACCCGCATCAATCATTACCCAATTAGATTTTCTCTGTTAAATTCTCTTCTTCCATAGCAGATTGTTTTCGCTAACAAGGAGACCCAGGGATAACTTTGACTTGGAAAGTCGAATTAAGACGCGTGAAACAAACGAAGAGTCAATACATTGATGTTCCAACAACACGATAATCTCTTATGTTAATGTCCTCTTTCACATACTTTTACAATGAAGGTGTTTAACGATAAGCCTCTTCTTGAGTTCGTAAGCATTTGAATAACTCACTTAAAGTGATATCATTAGGTGCATTTCGTTGACGTTCTTCACGTCAGCTACGAGTCACGAGTAAGAGATACAAGCTTACTGGTAATCCGAATACTGCGTGACAAACTATCATTCCGATATCGGTCATAAGTGTTTTGTAAGTTCTCAGTACACCGACAAAAGTCGCCATCATCCTAGGTGCCGTTAATCGTTCTATTCAGTTCACTCGCCGTACTCTCATGGACTGAATTCACAGGCGTAGTAACATAGTTCACTGATTGCCATTTAACTGTCAAATAACTATTACGCTCATTAAACGACCATTCTCAGTTCGTAAAGCTTGTTTAAAGTTCCGTATGCATTGATTACTGAAGTGCAAGATAATCAGCTAAACTTCGCAATATTAACTGTCAGAGATATTGCTATACATCAGATGCTATACAATGTGTAAGAATATTTACTGTCATTTAAACTTCAATTTAAACTTCCATTTACTTCCTCTGAGCTATAAAAATCTCCATTCAGAGTTGCTTCGCTAATCTTCCTTTAACTCAAAAGTCTCAAAATTAAAGCTTGTGAGAATCTTAGTTTATCTTCTGAGCACTTATTATTTACAATCAATTACCAGTACATACCTATCTGATATATTGCAATTTTTAATGTCCAGAGTCGGACCTCAGATACAAAAGTGCAAACAAGGCCTTTTTTTAGTAATTAAATTCAGTCTCGACAAAATTTTACACGTGGTCTGCGGCCGACTAACTGTCTGTTGCACTTCAACAGCGCCCGGTACACTCGCTCCCACGTTGTCAGAACATCACTGGAACGCCTTGCAGAAAACGATAATAGATCATGAACAAAAATAAAACAAACACTTTTATTACATCATATAAAATTTGTTATTCAAAACTATAGCACCTATTTATACTTGCCTGGTGTCGCTCAGCGGAACCTATCAGTGTTTGTGACAATCTAATGTAAACACTACGGCAGGAAGTTAAATGGGATACTTCCCAACGACCGGTGCATCTCCCCGTCATCAGAGACAAATTATGCGCCACTCCCAGCGTCTTACGTAGAATAGCATGCCACAGTGGTACACCGTTAAGGATAGATGCGGCTAGCACGGGTCGCTACACATTGTTTGTGTAACGGATAAATTGGCAGTTACTGAGCACTAGCTGAATACAGGACGCGTGTTGTACGACAGAAATGTCAAGAACTTCAATGCATATTCCTGTTTCTGGGACAGTGTTATCAGAGGAACTGTTCTCATTCGCACAATTGTTGATTAAAACTAACAGATGCACTGAATATCGTCTTAACAGTGCGTGCGGTCAGTTGCCTGCCGCCTCTTGAAACCACGTCTGCGGAAAAACACGACACAAAAAGGAGATAGGTGGTTCATAGCTCCGTGTCTTAGGATTCAGTAACGCACTTAATGGCAAGCATTCACTGCAAAACAACACGAAACTTTGTTGTTCAGCTGCCAACCAGAACACCGTTTCGTCGCGTCCTGTTTCCGGTTGGCGCCAGCACTGTTTAACCTGAGCATCGCAGCGTGTGACACCTACTCAGGAAACCTGCTGAAACTGCTAATGTATTGAGGGACACTGAGTCAGTTCCAGAAAAATCAGCTGAAAACAGCGACACATAGCAATGCATGTAACGATAATGGGGAGGAAAGAGGAAGGGGATAACGTAAGCCAATGCTCAGGTAAAGAAAGAAAACTGTTCATAAAAATCGAGGTAAGTGAAGTGCGAGACGTGTAAGGAAAGTAATGAGACTAATTTTTTTAATCTAGCAAAATCTTTATTTTTTTCAAACAGTAACATTGTTCGCTTCAAAATAGTTCCCTTCGGCAGCTATACACTGTCGGAGTCATTGTTCCCAGTCTCGCCAGCAGCGCTGAAAGGCTTGAACTGCTAGGGCCGTTAACATGTCGGTCATATTCTTTTGAATGTTCTCCAAAGTTCCAAACTGACGTCCTTTTAAGATGTTTTTTTTTCACTTTCGGGAAAAGGATAAAGTGACAGGGATGGAGATCACGTGAATAGGGAGACCGCGGATCCACAGAAATGCCTTTTGAGGTCAAAAATTCCGTGATGGAAATGTCTGTGTGACATGGGCGTTGTCAAGATGCAGCATCCACTTGTCTGCAACGTACAGTCTCACTCGATTCCCGTTTTCCTGAGCCTTTCAAGGAAATCTTTGTAAAACGGTTGACAGTTTATCCTGGAGGAAAAATTTTTTTTATGCGTGGTACCCTTGCTGTCAAAAAACCAAATCATAACTATTTTGATATTTGATTTGCTCATTTGAGCTTTTTCCGGTCGAGGGGAGTCTTCCACTTTGGCAATTTTTCTCAGGATCGTACTCAAAATTCCAGGTTTCATCACCTGCGATCACACGAATAAACCTTTTGTGGTCATTGGCAATCTGTCAAGAAGATCAATGGGCAAGTTTCCTCGATCGTAAGTTGGAGATCTACCTAAGCAAGGTTCGTCTTCAGTCTGTTCTCGGCTTTTCGAAATGTATTTTTTCAAGCGAAAAACCTGTGCTCTTGTAAAGGAATGTTTCCCATGGAACTATTTCAACTTTTCGGAGGTCGCACTCGCGGATTACCCAAGTTTAACACAAAACTTGATGGCATAACTTTGATCTAAATTCCGTTGTTCCATTTTCGTAACACACAACAAAAGCACAACTTCACTGATGGCGTTCTCAAAAATCATGTGATGACTGTACGAAGCTGAAACTAGTACTGAGCATCTGGAAGGGAGGAAAATAGCAGTCAACAGAGGCACAACAACACAGTGTTGCCAGATCGTTCACAGAGTTGCCTTTTATATGATATGCATCTGTGTTTCTAACGGAAGAGTTCACACAGACTGCAGAAGAACTAAAATAATCAGCATTCACAAAAACAAAAATCAGAAGTCAGTGATACAGAACAATATGCCCTTCCAAATCTATACTACTATATAAAGAGAGGTTGTAATTTAACATTGTTCCCAAGAACTTCGAAAGTACTCGACGGATTTACTTCAAATTTTTACACGACACTCTAATAATCGTTTGCACGGTTATGGTTTACACACTGTTAATGTATATGGTAAATAAATATGTATGTACTTTATGAAAGGGAAAATTTTTTTTAGCAAAAGGCTCCGAAAGTTATTGCCCAATTTACTTCAGATTGTTACACGATAATTTAATTAATGTTTGAATGGGCATAGACTACACTTTTTTTTAATTTACATGATATATAAGTACATATACAGTATATAAATGGGAATGGTTGTTTACAAAAATCTCGAAATGTTCTTGTAGAAATTACGTCAGACTTTTACACGATACTCTAATAAATGTTGGGACGGGCATAAACTAAACATTTTTAAATACATATGGCACATAAAAATCTACATCTACTACTGCATGAAAATAAGTCACTGTTGACTTCTGGCTCGACACCCATTCTGCTTTTTCACTAATATGACAGTATCTCTCGCCTTTCATGATATTATGCTTCGCTTGCAGACCTAGGTGCCAAGTCGTTCTCCCGTGCTGCCATAGCTTTCATGTTCGCCGCAACTGGCTCAGCATTTCCCCCTAGCTGGCAGTCTACTGGTCATTGACGCATGCGGTTTGGTTTCCGGGAGCTGCTAAGGTAAAAATTGGACGAATCTTTAGTGTCCATCAGGGATACTATCCTGGAGCGTAAACAGTACTCTCCCGTTTCTCTCTCTCTCTCTCTCTCTCTCTCTCTCTCTTTCTCTCTCAGTAATAAGTTGTCATTGTCTCACACAAATTATAAATTATAATATTATATTTTAAATATTCAAAACACATTGATCATTTGGTAAAACAAACTACCATTCAGAATTAAGAACATAGAAAAGACTGACCCAATTGCAAAAGAATTAAAAAATAAATTAGTCGCAGTCTTCTATAAAGCATAAAACATAATTTACGAGCTAGTTCTTTAGATCACTTCGTTTCAAACAAACATGTCTTCAATTGATGTACATCTTTAACCACCAATACGGCACTTTTCGTCATTTTATTACAAACAGTTTTACCAATCCGACGCGTTTCCGAGTGTTGCTCAATGTGCTGGTTTTTTGAAACAGAATTTGTTCACGGACATAAGATAAATGAGCTACTGCTTTAATTCGTCTGCTTGAAACAGACCAACTCTTGCAACTAGTTTTCAGAGTTTCTACAAATAAACTTATGTTGTTGAGACACTTTAACGAACACTGTTCAATATATATACGTTATTGGATTCAGTGCTAGCTGGCCTCAGCTTCTTGTTGCTTGTACATCGCGGTCGAAAAAGGCAAATTAGGAAAACAGTTAGTACAACTTTTTCAGTAAGTTTGGGAATTAATTTTTGCAAACACTTTAATCTCTCTCTTATGAAGTGTCTAGTCCACACAAATGCAGAACTTTATACCTCTATAAACAACGTAACTTCGAGGTTAACGTACCCTACAGTAAAGAAAAAGCAAAACCTCCAACTCTCTCCACTTGAGGTGAATGTTCTTGTTTCGAACGTCATGTTCGTCATATGTGCTGTGAACCAAATGTTCATGAAAGCCCATGGACAGCTCTTTTCGTCCTTTGACACAGCGTGTGACGTCAAACTGACGCCATGTGTGCACGAAGTCTTGCAACTGTAGATTACCATGTAGGTTACATAGGTGTTTAGTGTCCTCTCACAGGGTATGGATGCATGTGCGCTCAAAATCAGTTTTATCGATTAAACAATTTTTTGCGCAGCAGCATTGCAAGAGTCTTGGTTGAATGCTGCGTTTCGTTACTGCTAATGCGTTATTCAACAAGTAAACATATTCAGCGATGCAAATTTCGTTTAGACGGAACATTTCAGCAGTCGTAGTATGTTTGAAAGCAGGATAATGTTAGCATCTGCCACAGAGTAAACTCAGATTGTAATGTGTACTAACTGTATTGGAGATTAAGCTGGTGTACCTATATGGGTGTCTGTTTTATTTTTTTCTGTCTATTTTTCTCCATTCATTCGCCTAAGTTGTTCACGGCAAAGATTAAACGCGGTATGCCCAAAGCAATCAATGCTGTGGAGCTAGCGAGAAAAGATGTAGAACATTAATTTTCTTATGTTTGTAAGAACTTCTATCGGATGTTTCCCGTCCATGACAGAAAGAGGACGCGGATTTCTGTTTAGTTCACTAATAATATGAAATATATTAATTTATAGTACGAAGTCAACTTCACTTACTAGTTCCTTATTTCACCTGCTCTATCTGTCTGCTTTACCGGTAACTGTAACACTTCGGAGAAGCAATGGACGTCGGAACATTGTCTTCAAAGGAGAGGAAGAGATAAATAACTTCAAGGATCGAAGAACTATCGTCTAATAACCCAACATTACACGTTTCAGATTTCTCGTGTATACGAAAAATCATAAGTCTGTCTGGAGTGTGCGTCGCTGTGCTTAAATTATCTGAAACATACTCACTAATTGTTACGCCTCTTGTACGACGCCAGATTTCCATCGCAATTATTATTCTTAAAATTATTAATTAATCAGCAGAACTGGCGGCCGTTCCCTGGATGGTGCGAGATAGATTATACAGGTGAAATAATTAAATGATATAAAACACACTGTGAAACGTGTTATTGTACTAATTGTTTTTTTATTTACTTTGTTTCATGATTGGAATATTGACGAGAGAAAACCAACGTCAAATACCACATAAATTACAAACAACATTTAAGAAGATGGTCCATGAGATAGGAAAGAACTCCAACTCATCGCACTTGGTAACGCCTCGACCAAAAGTAATAGCAGTACCTTACCCTATCCAGTCATAAGACTGAGGCATTTTTTAAAGCAATAGAGGTTTGGGTTAACATTATTTTGATTTTTAGGAACGTGGATACAAAAACTGTAAACGATAACAATAAGCTGCAATTGTTGTTGTTGTGGTCTTCAGTCCTGAGACTGGTTTGATGCAGCTCTCCATGCTACTCTATCCTGTGCAAGCTTCTTCATCTCCCAGTACCTACTGCAACCTACATCCTTCTGAATCTGCTTAGTGTATTCATCTCTTGGTCTCCCTCTACGATTTTTACCCTCCACGCTGCCCTCCAATGCTAAATTTGTGATCCCTTGATGCCTCAAAACATGTCCTACCAACCGATCCCTTCTTCTAGTCAAGTTGTGCCACAAACTTCTCTTCTCCCCAATCCTATTCAATACCTCCTCATTAGTTACGTGATCTAACCACCTTATCTTCAGCATTCTTCTGTAGCACCACATTTCGAAAGCTTCTATTCTCTTCTTGTCCAAACTATTTATCGTCCATGTTTCACTTCCATACATGGCTACACTCCATACGAATACTTTCAGAAATGACTTCCTGACACTTAAATCAATACTGGATGTTAACAAATTTCTCTTCTTCAGGAACGCTTTCCTTGCCATTGCCAGCCTACATTTTATGTCCTCTCTACTTCGACCATCATCAGTTATTTTGCTCCACAAATAGCAAAACTCCTTTACTACTTTAAGTGTCTCATTTCCTAATCTAATTCCCTCAGCATCAACCGACTTAATTCGACTACATTCCACTATCTTCGTTTTGCTTTTGTTGATGCTCGTCTTATACCCTGCTTTCATGCCACTGCCCTCTCTGTTCAACTGCTCTTCCAAGTCCTTTGCTGTCTCCGACAGAATTACAATGTCATCGGCGAACCTCAAAGTTTGTATTTCTTCTCTATGGATTTTAATGACTACTCCGAATTTTTCTTTTGTTTCCTTCACTGCTTGCTCAATATACAGATTGAGTAACATCGGGGATAGGCTACAACCCTGTCTCACTCCCTTCCCAACCACTGCTTCCCTTTCGTGCCCCTCGACTCTTGTAACTGCCATCTGGTTTCTGTACAAATTGTAAATAGCCTTTCACTCCCTGTATTTTACTCCTGCCACCTTCAGAGTTTGAAAGAGAGTATTCCAGTCAACATTGTCAAAAGCTTTCTCTAAGTCTCCAACTGCTAGAAACGTAGGTTTGCCTTTCCTTAATCTTTCTTCTAAGATAAGTCGTAGGGTCAGTATTGCCTCACGTGTTCCAATATTTCTACGGAATCCAAACTGATCTTTCCCGAGGTCAGCTTCTACCAGTTTTTCCTTCGTCTGTAGAGAATACGCGTTAGTATTTTACAGCTGTGACTTATTAAACTGATAGTTCGGTAATTTTCACATCTGTCAACACCTGCTTTCTTTGGGATTGGAATTATTATATTCTTCTTGAAGTCTGAGGGTATTTCGCCTGTCTCATACATCTTGCTCATCAGATGGTAGAGTTTTGTCAGGACTGGCTCTCCCAAGGCTGTCAGTAATTCTAATGGAATGTTGTCTACTCCCGGAGTCTTGTTTCGACTCAGGTCTTTCAGTGCTCTGTCAAACTCTTCACGCAGTATCGTATCTCCCATTTCATCTTCACCTACATCCTCTTCCATTTCCATAATATTGTCCTCAAGTACATTGCCCTTGTATAGGCCCCCTATATACTCCCTCCACCTTTCTGCTTTCCCTTCTTTGCTTAGAACTGGGTTTCCATCTGAGCTCTTGATATTCATACAAGTGGTTCTCCTTTCTCCAAAGTTCTCTTTAATTTTCCTGTAGGCAGTATCTATCTTACCCCTAGTGAGATAAGCCTCTACATCCTTACATTTGTCCTCTAGCCATCCTTGTTTAGCCATTTTGCACCTCCTGTCGATCTCGTTTTTGAGACGTTCGTATTCCTTTTTGCCTGCTTCATTTACTGCATTTTTATATTTTCTCCTTTCACCATTTAAAATCAGTATTTCTTCTGTTACCCAAGGATTTCTACTAGCCCTCTTCTTTTTACCTACTATGTCCTCTGCTGCCTTCACTACTTCATCTCTCTTAAGCTACCCATTCTTCTTCTACTGTATTTCTTTCCCCCATTCCTGTCAATTGTTCCCGTATGCTCTCCCTGAAACTCTGTACAACCTCTGGTTCTTTCAGTTTATCCAGGTCCCATCTCCTTAAATTCCCACCTTTTTGCAGTTTCTTCAGTTTTAATCTACAGTTCATAACCAATAGATTGTAATCAGAGTCCACATCTGCCCCTGGAAATGTCTTACAATTTAAAACTTGGTTCCTAAATCTCTGTCTTACCATTATGTAATCTATCTGAATCCTTTCAGTATCTCCAGGCTTCTTCCATGTATACAACCTTCTTTCATGATACTTGGACCAAGTGTTAGCTATTTAAGTTGTGCTCTGTGCAAAATTCTATCAGGCGGCTTCCTCTTTCATTTCTTAGCCCCAATCCATATTCACCTATTACGTTTCCTTCTCTCCCTTTTCCTACTACCGAATTCCAGTCACCCATGACTATTAAATCTTCGTCTCCCTTCACTATCTGAATAATTTCTTTTATTTCATCATAAATTTCTTCAATTTCTTCGTCATCTGCAGAGCTAGTTGGCGTATAAACTTGTACTACTGTGGTAGGCGTGGGTTTTGTGTCTATCTTGGCCACAATAATGCGTTCACTATGCTGTTTGTAGTAGCTTACCGGCACTCCTATTTTTTTATTCATTATTAAACCGACTCCTGCATTGCCCCTATTTGATTTTGTATTTATAACCCTGTATTCACCTGACCAGAAGTCTTGTTCCTGCTGCCACCGAACTTCACTAATTCCCACTATATCTAACTTTAACCTATCCATTTCCCTTTTTAAATTAAGGGATCTGACATTCCACGCTCCGGTTCTTAGAACGCCAGTTTTCTTTCTCCTGATAACGACGTCCTCTTGAGTAGTCCCCGCCCGGAGATCCGAATGGGGGACTATTTTACCTCCGGAATATTTTACCCAAGAGGATGCCATCATCATTTAATCATACAGTAAAGCTGCATGCCCTCGGGAAAAATTACGGCCGTAGTTTCCCCTTGCTTTCAGCCGTTCGCAGTACCAGCACTGCAAGGCCGTTTTAGTTAGTGTTACAAGGCCAGATCAGTCAATCATCCAGACTGTTGCCCCTACAACTACTGAAAAGGCTGCTGCCCCTCTTCAGGAACCACACGTTTGTCTGGCCTCCGAACAGACACCCCCCCCCCCCCCGTTTTGGTTGCACCTACGGTACGGCTATCTGTATCGCTGAGGCACGCAAGCCTCCCCACCAACGGCAAGGTCCATGGTTCTTTAAGATTAAATTTCACTTTTATTTCATATTTATAACTTTAAAAAATTTACAAAATTGAACCAATTAAAAAGGTTGTGCCGACTAAGGGGAAAATAGTGTAGAGATACTAAATGTCGCCGCAGTGGGTGCGACGACAAATGATAGTGACACCGAAAATGTCACTCATATCGACGACACTCAGGAATGTTACACAAATTCAATTTATGATGCTGATAATAATTTCATGCTTTATGACGCTTCCATACTCGGTAGACGAGACTAATTCTCAAATCTCACTGAGAAGCATTTTCTCGCATGAAGTCAGTGAAAGACTTGCAAGTGCGGAATCTACAGCTACATCTACGTGATTACCCTGCTATTCACAATAAAGTGAATGGCAGAGGGTTCAATAAACCTTTTGTGGCAGTGTTCGTAGCGACAAACACTTGGCTGTAGAAATGGCTTACGAAGTCACCGCCACACTTTTAATAGCGGCCGACCGGTCCGCTGGAACAGTAAACAGAAAGATGAAACCCCAAACACTCTGATTAAATAAGTCGGTACTTATCTTTATTCATGAAGATACAGAAACACAGTAGTGAACTCGGTGTCTACAGAAATCTGTCTAGTTCGAGTCGGAGCGGCTAGGTCAGCGTCGGCTGACGACAAACAACAACTCTGCTGCGATGAACACACAACTGACTAGCAAGTACACGATTCGGTGGCGAGTATACAACTCAGCGGCGAATACAGAACTGTCCTAGCGCTCGCGACTCCAGCGCTTAAGAAGCCAGAAGCCAGCGGTGGCGCGCGCAGACTTGCGGCGATTTGCTATCTCGCTGGCGCTGCTTATGCGGACGGCGTCCGGACTTTGATGCTGCCAACCTTTTGGCAGCGGGCTCGGTTGGCATTACTGGCTAGGACATAACACTCCTCCCCCCCAAATCGCCGCACCGTCGTTGAATAATGACGTGGCGAGCGTCGACGGCAGGGGAGGGGTCTGGCCGCAGGCGTAGCAGAAGAGACCGGGGCGGAGACTGTTGTCGGTGGCAGTCCCCGGTCCGCACCCCAGCATTGGCCGCGCGGGGCCTCGGGAAACACCGACTGAAAACCGAGGTCAGGGTGCACGCCTGTGACCACGGGCGCAGCTTCTGGTACTGGACGCGACGGGGCGTCGGGACCCACGAAGAGAGGCAGCGTCTCCTGACGCTGCGTCGACGGCTGCTGAGTGGGCGCCGGACAAGGCGCTGCGGTGTCAGACTCCTTGGGGGTGCCCAAGGAAAGCGGCTGCAGGACAGGCTGCACAGCCACCGCTTGGGAAGGCGGCCCGGCTGAGGGGTCGACGTCCATCAGCTCCGAAGGCGGTGGCGACTGAAGAGGGACCACAGGCGCCGGAGCGACCACCTGGGGCGCTCCCGGATGAAGCTGCGCGGGAGGCATCAACGGGACGGGCTGTCGGCGTGGTAGCGGCGACGGCTGCTGCTGCTGCTGCTGCCCCGGGGGCGGCAGCGAAGTCGGAAGGCGCGGCTGGAACCCGCCGCGGACCAAATCTGTGGACAAAGAACGAGCGGCAGAATCCGGGCGGCCAGCGCGGCTCAACTGGTTCTGATGCCTCCTGTGCACCCCAGTAGCACCTTGAACAGTATAAAAACCTCGACCCTGGACACTTATCACGGTACCACGTTCCCAACGACGGCGACCGTGATAAACTCTGAAAAAAACGGCGTCGTTGCGCTGAAAACGCGTGCGATGCTCAGAAGCGGCGGGTCGATCCGGGGGGTGCAACAACCGTAGTAGGGTGCGATGACGACGGCCGTGGAGAAGCTCCGCAGGCGAAGGGCCGTCGCGTGGCGTGGTCCGGTACGACGACAGGAACGTGATGAGGACCTGCTGACGAGAGTGCGTAGCACGAAGGCGGTCCATATGACCCTTGAATGTGCGTACAAAACGTTCCGCTGCACCATTCGATTGAGGGTGGAACGGCGGAGTAAGAACATGGCGAATGCCATTGGCAGAACAAAAACGTTCAAATTCAGCAGAGGTAAATTGTGGACCATTGTCAGACACTAAAACTTCTGGAAGACCCTCAATACAAAAAATTGAAGTCAACGCCTGTATAGTTTGTGCAGACGTTGTAGACTGCATGGGCACAACAAACGGAAAATTACTAAATGCATCTATCACGATGAGCCAACGAGAATTCCAATATGGACCAGCGAAATCAATATGTACTCGCTGCCAGGGACCGGCAGGGCGTGCCCACTCAAAATAGCGTTGAGGCGGAGCAGCTTGGTGTTCGGCACACGTCGAACAATCTGTAGACATCTGCGTAATCTGCTTATCAATGCCGATCCATGTACAATGACGGCGGGCAAGCTGCTTGGTGCGGACCACTCCCCAATGACCTTGATGCAACAAGTCGAGGACCTTGGATTGGAGCACTTGGGGAACCACTACACGAAGCTGGTCATTCTCGGTGCGTAACAGCAAAACTCCGTGCGAAACAGACAACAGATGACGTTGCGGATAATAGCGACGAACCACAGGATCCGATATGTCCTTTGCCTTGGACGGCCAACCACGTTGAACAAAACGTAATAGTAAACTCAGATGAGGATCCGTAGCTGTCTCACGTGCCACCTGACGATAATCAATCGGAAAATCCCGGAGGGATTGATGCTCATCGGCGTCAATCTGATGGCAAGAGTCTTCAGAGGAATCGAAGACATCATCCGCAGCAATCGGCAATCTAGAAAGCGCGTCAGCGTTTGCATGCTGAGCTGTAGGGCGATACAGTATCTCATACTGGTATTGTGATAACAAAAGAGCCCAACGTTGTAGTCTTTGAGCTGTCCGCTGAGGAACTGGTTTAGACGGATGAAACAGTGACGTCAGGGGCTTGTGATCAGTTACTAAATAGAATGGTCTACCATAGAGGTAGTGATGGAATTTTGTGACACTGAACACAATAGCCAACACTTCCTTGTCCAATTGGCTATAATCACACTGAGCTTTGTTGAGCAATTTAGATGCGAACGCAATAGGACGTTCGGTGTTACCGACTCGGTGAGACAACACAGCACCGAGGCCGAAAGAAGAGGCATCACAAGCTAACACCAGAGGCTTGTTAGGGTCGTAATGGACCAGACAACGATCATTCAATAAAGCCTCTTTAAGCTGCTGAAAGGCTGATTGGCAATCAGCTGACCACACAAACGGAACATTCTTACGGCGGAGACGATGCAACGGTGCAGCAATCTGTGATGCATTAGGTATAAACCTAATATAATATGTTAATTTGCCAAGAACTGCTTGCAATTCATGCAGATTGCGAGGGGCGGGCAAATCACGAATAGCTGCTAAATGTGACTGGGAGGGATGAATGCCTTGAGCATTAATAACATGTCCCAGATACTCCAACTCCGTAAGGAAAAATGAACATTTATCGATGTTGCAACGTAGGCCTGCCTGAGACAACACTTTAAACAAACACTCCAAATTACGGAAATGTTCAGCAGGCGTCCGACCGGACACAACAATATCGTCTAAATAGTTGCAACACGATGGCACATTAGCCAGAAGTTGTGACAAAAAACGCTGAAAAACAGCTGGAGCGGACGCACAACCAAAAGGCAAACGCAGAAAACGGAACAACCCCAACGACGTGTTTATGACAAAATACTGTTGTGATTGCAAATATGCTTCACGGAGATCAATTTTGGAAAAGAAACGAGCTTCCCCTAACTTATCCATCAGCTCGTCCGGTCTAGGCAAAGGAAAAGAATCAATGACAGTCTGAGGATTAACTGTCGACTTAAAATCAGCACACAAACGTAACTTGCCAGACGGTTTCTTTATAATAACTAAGGGAGAAGCCCACTGGCTCGCTGAAACGGGTTGAATAACACCGTTGTTTTGCCAACGACGAAGTTCATCTTCTACTGGTGCCCGGAGGGCGTGAGGCACTGGACGAGCACGACAAAATCGAGGCTGAGCATTATCTTTTAACGTAATATGAGCGGCAAAGTTCGCAGCACAGCCCAGTTCGTCTTTAAATATGTCACTGTATCGTTTACACAAATCGGTTATGCTGTCTTGAGGAACAACAACAGAATTAAGTTGCAACACATTGTCTTGGATAGACAGGCCAAACAAGTCAAAACAGTCCAATCCGAAAACGTTTACACTGTCTGTAGCGCGGAGCACTGTGAATGAAACTGTTTTTGTATTGCCACGGAATGTGGCTGGCACGCTACATACACCTAACACAGGAATTTGTTCGCCACTATAAGTAGCCAAAGAATGTTTTGCCGCTGAAAGTTTAGGGCGGCCGATAGCCGCATACGTAGCACTATTTATGAGAGTCACAGACGCACCAGTGTCTAATTGAAAACTGAAGGTCTTATCCTGGATGCGTAGCTTCACAAATAGTTTATTACACTGTCTCTGGATCGGTGCAGTGGAGGCGGAAGACACCAAATCAGCGCGTTTAGCGCGTGTTCGCTGCTTACGACATCTCGTGGGTTGGGCGGGTGGAACAACAACTCCCGCTTCACTTGCAGACTGTACATTACTTTTTACAGCGTTTGAATTACGCTTGGGTCGCATAGCAGAGGGCTGGGTGGGTGGCTTATTGCGAACAAGTTTATTACCCACACGAACCGTGGAAGAGTCTTTAAACGCGACCTTCTGGGCGGGCTGGCTTTGAAGAACATGAATATCCATGGGCTGGGCAGCACTAGAATTGTTCTTGCGTTTACGCAAACAAACAGTCTGGATGTGTCCTTTCCTTTGACAAAAGTGACAAACCGCGTTTCTTAATGGGCAACGTTCACGAGGATGAGCAAGAACACACTTAGGGCAAGACTTAACTTTACCATTTTGCACACGCGGCTGACGAATGTGTTTAACATGACGCGGCCGGCTAGTGTTTACAGTCTGACTCTGCCGGTGGGGCCGCGGGCGTGACCTAACTTGCTTAGCACAGGCAATTTGAGAAATACATGGCTGATCTAACTCACACTCAGCATAGTCAAAAGTATCTTGGGCTTCAATGATGTTCATCACAGTCTCTAATGACGGGTCAGGCAACTTTAAGATAGCAGCACGAATACGAGAATCTGCAATGTTTTGCGTAATAGCGTCTCGTAACATGACATCACTGTAGGAAGCTCCACACACACAATTAAATCGGCACTGACGGGTGAGGCCCCGTAAATCTGTTAACCACTGTTTATTAGATTGATGTGGCAGTTTCTTTAATCTGAAGAACTTGAATCTGGCTGCTGCCACATGAACTCGCGACTCGAAATACTCAGCAAGCTTGTTAACAACGTCATAGTCTAAAGCTTCTGGCTGGGATTCCGGGAACAACTTACAAAGTAGTCGATAGACTTCCACGCCTGCAGTGGAAATTAAATAAAGCTGCCGCTCAGTACCTGTGATTTTGTAGACTGTCATGTGCGCCTGCAATTGCGCGAAATATTCTCGCCATTCTTCCCTGGATTCATCAAAAGCCCGGAACTGTGGTGCTGCCTGTGCTTGTTCCTTTTGTGTTGGAGGATTAGCCGCTTGTTTGGCGATTGCTTCCACCAGACTTTGTATTTGCTGACTCTGTAACAAGATCAACTGTTGTAATTCGGCAGACATAGTGAACACAAATTAAACCAGCCCCCAAAAGTTTATCGCTATAATTAGTAGAACAAGAACAAGTGGAACCAGCCCTGCACACGAGTTCGGAAGACCTCGTCGCCAGTTTTGTGGCGGTGTTCGTAGCGACAAACACTTGGCTGTAGAAATGGCTTACGAAGTCACCGCCACACTTAATAGCGGCCGACCGGTCCGCTGGAACAGTAAACAGAAAGATGAAACCCCAAACACTCTGATTAAATAAGTCGGTACTTATCTTTATTCATGAAGATACAGAAACACAGTAGTGAACTCGGTGTCTACAGAAATCTGTCTAGTTCGAGTCGGAGCGGCTAGGTCAGCGTCGGCTGACGACAAACAACAACTCTGCTGCGATGAACACACAACTGACTAGCAAGTACACGATTCGGTGGCGAGTATACAACTCAGCGGCGAATACAGAACTGTCCTAGCGCTCGCGACTCCAGCGCTTAAGAAGCCAGAAGCCAGCGGTGGCGCGCGCAGACTTGCGGCGATTTGCTGTCTCGCTGGCGCTGCTTATGCGGACGGCGTCCGGACTTTGATGCTGCCAACCTTTTGGCAGCGGGCTCGGTTGGCATTACTGGCTAGGACATAACAAAACCACCTTCAAGCGCGGGAAAAACGAGCACTTAAATTTTTCTGTGCGACCCCAGATTTCTCTTATTTTATCGTGATGATCATTTCTCCATATGCAGGTGGGTGCCAACAGGAGTTTTCGCAATCGCAGGACAAAACTGGTGATTGAATTTTCATGAGAAGATCCCGTCGCAGACGAAAAACGCCTTTGTTTTAATGTTTGCCACTCCAATTCATGTATCATATCTGTGGCACTATATCCCCTATTTCCCGGTAATACAAAACGAGCTGCCCTTCTTTGAACTTTTTCGATGTCATCAGTCGATCCCACCTGATGCGGATCCCACACCGCACAGCAAAACTCCAGAATAAGGCGGACAAGCGTGGTGTAAGAACTCTCTTTAATACACCTGTTGCACCTATTAAGTGTTCTGCCAAAGAATCGCAGTCTTTAGTTTGCTCTACCCACAAAATTATCTCTATGATCGTTCCAATTTAGGGTATTTGTAATTTCGATTCCTAAGTATTTAGTTGAATTCACAGCCTTCAGATTTGCGTGACTTCTTTAGTGCTCACGTGAATCACTTCACATTTTTTCTTTATTCAGGATGAATTGCCACTTTTCACAACATATAAATATCTTATCTAAATCATTTTGCAGTTCGTTTTCGTCATCTGATGACTTTACAAGTCGGTAAATGACAGCATCATCTGCAAACAATCTAACAAGGCTACTCTTATTGTCTCCTGTGTCAATAATATTGATCAGGAGCAGTAAATGGCCTATAATACTTCCTTGGGGAACGCCAGATATTACTTGTTTTACTCGATGACTTTCCGTCTATTACTACGAACTGTGACCTTCCTGATAGGAAATCATGAATCCAGCCACACAACTGAGGCGATATTCCATAGGCATGCAGTTTGGTTAGAAGACGCTTGTGAGGAACGGTGGCAAAGCCGTCTGGAAATCTAAAAATATGGAATCAATCTGATATCCCCTGTCGATAGCACTCGTTACTTCATGAGTATAAAGAGCTAGTTGTGCTTCAGAAGAACTATATTTTCTGAATCCGTGCTGACTATGTGTCAATAAATCGTTTTCTTCAAGGTGATTCATACTGTTCGAACACAGTATGTGTTCTAAAACCCTACTGTAAATCGACGTTAGTATATGGGCCCGTAATTCAGCGGTTTACTCCTATTTCCATTTTTGGGTTTTGGTGTGACTTGAGCAATTTTCCAATATTCAGGTACGGATCTTTCTGTGAGCGAGCGGTTGCATATAATTGCTAAATATGGAGCTATTGTATCAGCATACTCTGAATGGAACTTAATTGTTATACAATCTGAACCGGAGTCATTGCCTTTATTAAGTGATTTAAGCTGCTTTGCTACACGGAGGATATCTACTTCTATGTTTCTCACCTTGGCAGTTGTTCTTGATTGGAATTCAGGAATATTTACTTCGTCTTTTTTGGCGAAGAAGTTTAGGGAAATCGTGTTTAATAACTCTGCTTTAGTGGCACTGTCATTAGTGACTTCACCGTTGTTATCGCGCAGTGAAGGTACTGAATGCCTCTTGCCACTGGTATGCTTTATGTATGACCAGAATCTCTTTGAGTTTTCTGCCAGAGGGAAAATGACAATGTTAAAAAATGTAGATGGCTCCTCTATATACTGTGTAACAAATGCAAAATTTCTAGGAGTGAATATTGATTCTCAGTTGAAGTGGTGTGAACATACAAAGGTACTTGCAAACAAAATGTCATCAGCATGTTATGCCCTTAGAATTCTATCATCAGTGTGTAACATGCAGTGTCCTTTAGTTACATACTGTTAATATGTACACTGAATTCTTAGCTGTGGCATTCTTTTTTGGGGAACAAATGCACAAAATATGAACACAATTTTCAAACTCCAGAAAAGAACCATAAAAATCATACCCAAAAATGGTAGTCGAGCTCACTGTAAAGATCTGCTCAAAACATTGGGAATTTCAACTGCTCCGTTTCAATACATTTACCAGTCAGTTGTACACATCAAAAATAACATTGGTAGTTATTGCACAAGCAGCTCTGTCCATGACCATGGAATAAGAGGTAGACTCAAATTACATTTGCCAAGAAAAAATAAACATAAAACTCAAAACCGCATTTTCTACCAAGGAATAAAACTGTGCAACGAATTACCGAAAGAGATAAAAGAAATTGCAAAATACACTTATTTAAAAAGGCAGCTAAAAAGTACCTGTTATGCTTTAAACGGTGACGGATTACTTAGACAAAACAGAGCAGGAGTTTGGTAAAAAAAATGTGATACAAACAATTAATAATAAAGATTATAAAACATCCAACATCCCACATAACACCTTCATAGTACATATTTTTCCTTCTATTTTCCTTTTCTAGAGAAACATACCCCCAAGCTATGCTTTGCACAATACTAGCACCTCTTCCTCTTTCTGGGCTCAACATCTCACTCATTATAGAGGAATGCTTACTCAGTTCTTCAAGATAGCAAATGGGAAGTTGTGGTACAGAAAATGGCCCAGTGTGTGTGTGTGTGTGTGTGTGTGTGTGTGTGTGTGTGTGTGTGTAGTGAGTGAAGTGTTATGAAACAATGTGTGTATAGTGTGTGCAGTGACTAATAGTGAGATATAAGTTAACAGTGTGGCATTACATTAGTTAATAGCTATTTGTAAAAAGAAGTATTGTATACCAGGAGAAAATCTAAAGATTGTCTATAACAAGAAGTCTGTAAATGTATGTGTATACGAATTAGTTTATTTTAATTAGTCTAAACTTGTAAATACTTTGACATGTCCTATATCCTAGTAAAAAGGAATCAATGGATGAATAAAGATACTACTACTTCTACTATTACTACTACAGAATATACGGTGCAGTGCTTAAGGGGAGCCTCCACCCAGGAATTTAACTTTTATTCTACCTAACTGATAGCAACCAAATTTTAAAATCGTGTTTGTTATGTAAAAATATAGCAATACCCAACTTTTGAAGTCCATAAGTTCCTTGGCTTTCGAGTTTGAAATTTTTATATGGTTTTAATGATGCTCTTGAAAACCAGCTTCTGGAACTCGCGCCGCAATTGTCACATGCCAGATTTTGTAGGTGCATTCGCAAGACATAGTTCAACGGTTCTGTTCATTCATTTTATGAGAAATATAAATAATTTGCTTTCAGTGTTTATTTCAAATTTCAACCTTAAATTTTCTTTAATTATCGGTACATAAATGTGATGATAAAATAAGCAAATTACGTTTTTGATAATATTAATACTTAGACATATCCAAACACATCGAGACTACTTCCTGCAAAAATTTCATTCAGATTGGTTAATAAAGCTGGCACTAAGCTAGGAAAACAAACTTATGGTAAAATGTATTTTAGCATTTAATCAAAAAATGAATGTTATTAACAAGACATATATCCATTAAAAATCACTGGCTTCAGAACATTTTCCCATCGTCCTTATACGAGGCGTCTTCTTGTAATTTAAAGATCAGGCTAAACTTTTTCTTGAATTTTCTGAATAAAAATCTACTCACAATCTTTTTGAGGAGATGCAGTGCTAGCGATACCTGATTGTAAGCCAACATTTATTTCCTTGAGACTTGTTGAATGTACTGAATAGGACTTCAGAGAATTCCCTAAATTTACATTTACACAGTCAATAGGCAAAGTAATAGATTTCCAACAACTGACTGCCAGTTGTTTTGCTTCAGTTTTTCTGGAAATCTTAGAACTTGTTTTTCCCAATTTGAGTTTATGACAAGTTTGGAGTAAAGATGGTTCTGTTTGATGGCGACAGGAAATTATCTGTGACATCTTTCGGTGTGCCACAGTCCCTTATGCAGCTCGTATTTCAAACATTTCTTAGATGTACTTGGGTCATTCCATGTCAAGTGCCCTAAATTTAGACAAGCTCCCCACTCGACCATCTCCAATTTTGACGGAATTTTTACAGGATTTACATATAGACCTTACATGAAGCTCTGCCAAATTACAGCTTCGTAAGTAGTATGGTGGGGCCACTAGCCACCTTTTCGTAAAGGCTCGTTTTTTGACATTGCGACTGAAATGAATAAATGATCAACTTTGTTTTACCGTTATTCAGGATCTAAGAGACACGTCGTGCTGAAACTTTGTGATCCTGTTCAGCTTTTTGGGAACAATAGCTTAGTTGTAGTACAAAAGGTCAAACTATGGTAAATTCATCATAGTGTGCTATCAAAGTGGCTCATAAATCTTGTCATACCAAATTTTGGCTATACTTTATTGAATTGTATCTACTGAAAGAGTAATTTTCTGAAGCTAATACTTTAGTTATCTGCAGCGTGCCAGCGTGTCATAAAGCTCTGCAAGTGGCACTAGGATAGCTCAACTAATTGAGTTATCGAAGTTCAGAGTGTGCTAAAAAATTTAATCAGTCAATTTTGGCTTTCTTTCAAAAGGTCATATCTCAAAAGAGGTCACTCAAATTTGATTTTTCTCGGCACCATTGAAAAGAGCTCACCTTGTTTGATCAAAAAAATGTTTTTATTTTGGAGACTTAGCATTTAAGAACAAATAAACTTTTCGTTACATTACATTTCTCGACATTGTGACATAAATGAATAAATGAACAACTTTGTTTTACCATTACTCAGGATCTAAGAGACCTGTCATGCTGAAACTTTGTGATCCTGTTCAACTTTTTGAGTACAATATCTTAGCTGTAAAACAAAAGGTCAAACTATTGTAAATTCATCATAGTGTGCTATCAAAGTGGCCCATAAATCTTGTCATACCAAATAAACTTACATTTATATTACATTAAATAATATATGTACCAGTCATACTCTTTATGCTTCTCAAGCCAAATATTTCAGTCCTTATTAATTCATTTGCTGAAATTTGTTACTAATAGCAATTACAGTAGATTCTAACAACCTATAATGTCAGCCCATTCTTGTTGCTGATGGAGCTGGAATGACAGAAATAATGTGATGGTTTGGAATCCAACAAGCATTCTGCCTAGCTAGCCAATAGAATGAATGTACAGGTCCATTGGGGCGCATGAAACTGACTAAAACACCATTTTCTTCTTCTGAAACTTCAGACACATAACCAATCCGCCATTTTCCATCATATATGCAGGCAATGTATTGGCCTGGTTGTATTCTGTTATATCTCTGAATGAAACTGTTGCTTGACTTTGGTCAACATTTGCCACAAAAAATTTGTATCATTGGTTACTCTTCTAATACAAACTTGCTTTTCATTTAATGGCACAAAATGGTCATTCTCTCTTGTTCCTCATACAGTGAGCCATTTTTGAACCTTGCTTCCTACTCAGTTTTTAATGTTTCAATTTCTACTTTTGAAACAAAAATGAATTGGGTTCCTCTGATATTCTTTGTACAGTATTTAAACAAATCAGTTGGTGTCAAAATCTGGTCCTCAGTTGGTCTTTGCAGGCTTGCTCTTACTGTCAGGCACTTTACAGTTCCTCCAATTCCATCACATGGAGATTTTCCATGGCTTGTAGCAAAAAAGTTCCATTCAGCTGAGATTCCAAAGTCATTTTGATGGTGGCAGGGATTCAGAAAATTTTTGAAGTTTTTGTACTGTGCTGCTGACCAATCACTGAAGTAGTAAATGTGTGTGATTTTTCCAAGGAGACACTTTAAATCTTCTATTAATTTCACTATAAATGCATGTTTCAGGCTGTCGCTTATTATACAGTAGCTGATGCTGCTGATCTCCAAGTTATTTCTGGAGTACACAACAAATGAGTGTAAAGTTGCTTGACTGTTATTCCAGTGAAAACCTTGCACCCTGGACAATGAAGGAATAATTTTCAGCGAAATCCATTAATATGATCAGTTCATTTGGCTTACACCTTTCTTTTATGCATTTTAGGTGCTTGCTCTGGTGCTTTGCAACATAATGTTGAGTAGAAAATTTGTCAATTTTTGAAATAAGATCTTCAATAAAATTCTCGGCGGTCATCTGCTTGGTTTCTAATGTATCTCTATCAGTGTGCACCCACTGTTTGAACTCAGTGGTATCATCTGGATCACTGTCTTCAAAACTACTTTCTAAAAACTGTTCCAGTAGTTCTTTTCCTGGACAGATTCCACAGTGATCAAGCATGCAGATCGCACACTGTTTTAGCAATCAGACTCTTATAATCTTCTTTAATTAGAGTGTTTGCAAGCATCAGTTTCACATTCTGATGTAAAGTGCAAACACAGACTGACTGGATTCCTGCAGCACCCACAGTGATGCACCATTTTGGCCTCAATTCGCAAAATTTGGAAAATCCTATTTCAGGCCCATGCTGAAGTCGATATGCAGCAAACATTTCTTTCAAATGATTCAGAAGAAGGTATTTTTGCATCAAAACATTCTTTCCTTCTATTCTAACTGATGCACAGTCTTATTTACCTGAACAAATTCGGCTAAATTCTTTATTCTGGAAAAATTTTACCACTCTTTCTTTTGTGGCATCTGGAATCTTCTTGCCACACTTGTTCTTTGGCAGAGCTAATATACTATTTTCTGCCTGTAACTTCCTAGCTGCTTTTACCATCCTCTCTGAAACACCAAAGTCTTGTATTGTCTCTTTTATAGTCCAGCTTTGTGGTACTAATGTCAGTATTTGCAATTTTTTCAGGCTGCCTTGACAATTGCAACTTCTCTTTCAATTATTTCATCAGCTACTTATAATTATCACAATCAGGACATGTCTCGCTTGTACTAGGTGTTTGAATATCTTTTGGGGCGAATCCTCCAGCAGCAGCAATGTTATTCGCAACTGCCTCTTGAGCTTCGCTTATTTTTCGTTTTGTGTAACCTTTCAGATCCCTTTTTGATACTCTCTGAAATTTTAGAGGGGAGACCCCAAAAGCAGTTAGACTTGAATCGAGTGATACTTCTGGATATGCTTCATCTTCTGACTGGTTTGAAGTTGACTGTGATTTTTCTGCTTTCTTTGCTAAAAACTGTTTTCTGCAAGTTGGACAGATCTTCTGACCAGGTTTCACATTGCTCTTAGTTATAGGTTGCAATTGGTTTGCTGTTTCCACATTGACAATCCGTAAACCCTTTTTAACAGAATGGTTCTTTGCACTAAAAGGATTACAACAAGATCTCTGTAGAAAGTCATATTTGTCCACAAATATTGCTTTGTGATGAAAGCATATTTGTGCATAGTCAATAAGAAATGTCTCACTTATTTGGTTTATTAGTTCCTGTTGCTCTAACGAAAATTCTTTGATTGCAATGAAACCTTGTTGATGTGTGTGTTTTCAGATGACATGCAGAATTATCTGCAAGGCCAATGACACATGGTACTGGAACCTCATTGATATCCATAACTCTACAATTAAATTTATGCTTCAAATTGCCATTTGTTTCAATATTAGATAAAGTAGAAGTGGTGTATATTTCCAACTGAAAAATATTAAACAAGCATAGATAGCGGGAACTTCCTTGAGAATACAGCAGAAAAAAATTAAATAACCTGGTAAACATTTCTAAAGAGTCACTCTGTACCTTGAAATAATTTTTACTTACCTAAAAGAGATGTTTATCCATTAATGACAACATGCTTTACATCATTTAAAAAGGCACGCACAACATCTGAACACTCTTCACTACAGAACAGTGTGCTTGAGACTGATTGTCGAAGCATGTTACCAAACTCCGTTGTTGACACTTAACATTGTTGACACTAAACTGTTCTGTCTCCAAAATAAAAACAACTTTTTCTGATCAGACAAGGTGAGTTGAAATAACTCAGCTATTATCTGAGCAATCTGGATGCCACTTGCAGAGCTTTATGACATGCTGCCAGGCTGCAGATAAGTATTAGCTTCAGAAAATTACTCTTTCAGTAGATACAATTCAATAAAGTATAGTCAAAATTTGGTACGACAAGATTTATGAGCCACGTTGATAGAACACTATGGTGAATTTACCATAGCTTGACCTTTTGAACTACAACTAAACTATTGTACCCAAAAAGCTGAACAGGATCACAAAGTTTCAGCACGACAGGCCGATCAGATCCTGAACAATGGTAAAACAAAGTTGATCATTTATTCATTTCACTCGCAATGTCAAAAAACGAGCCTTTACGAAAAGGTGGCTAGTGGCCCCACGATACCACTTACGAGGCTGTAATTTGACAGTGCTTCATATAAGGTCTATATGTACATCGTGCAAGATTTTCATCGAAATTGGAGATGGTCGAGTGGGCACCTGTAGCTCACTTGACATGGAATGACCCACGTGTAATTCGAATAGAGCTTGTCTGTGATCTGATAGTATACACTCCAAAGATGTGAAGAAGCCATTAAATTCTTTTCCAAAAAAATTAAAGTTTTAGGGTGGAGTCTAACCTTAAAATAGAGAGTAGCCGTTTTTAAAGCGATGGAAAGTAGCGTAACGTATCAGTGCAGGATGCCTAGTCTATATATTCGTTGTATGCGATGATGTCTTGACACACTTAGTGTTCTATTAACGTGCTTCAAAACTTCGAACATAGTGAAAAAATTCAGTTTACAACAACATTACAATAGATTTCATCCAAAATATTATGCACATGCGAGCTGATTTGAAGAAAATAAGAAAAATGTTTTTAAGCAATATGACTGAAGAAAGTATTCATCATACGGGAGCAGAGAAATAAACGACTCAATAATTTTCCAATATTTTCACTATGAAAAAACATTTTTGTTTTCAGGAGGGACAACCAACTTGCGCAGTTTCACTGATTTTCGGGTTAAGTTGACTGTGTGGAAACTTGGCTGCAACTAGAACTTATACACACAGAATGTGACGTTTGCAAGATTAGTTTCACAGCAAAATTATTCTCGTAGACGGCTGTTTCCTCAAGGAAATTTTGCCAACTTAACAAGTCTGCAGCTCTGATAAAGTCGATGTTTAGACTTTTCAAGTACATTCTACTCTTTTATGCAAAGAAGAGAACGACATTGCTCCTTTAGTGACATACTAAATAAGTCATATTCACACGTTCAGTGTTTTCTGCATTTAACTTTTAAATAAAATACCAACAAAATACACTCCTGGAAATTGAAATAAGAACACCGTGAATTCATTGTCCCAGGAAGGGGAAACTTTATTGACACATTCCTGGGGTCAGATACATCACATGATCACACTGACAGAACCACAGGCACATAGACACAGGCAACAGAGCATGCACAATGTCGGCACTAGTACAGTGTATATCCACCTTTCGCAGCAATGCAGGCTGCTATTCTCCCATGGAGACGATTGTAGAGATGCTGGATGTAGTCCTGTGGAACGGCTTGCCATGCCATTTCCACCTGGCGCCTCAGTTGGACCAGCGTTCGTGCTGGACGTGCAGACCGCGTGAGACGACGCTTCATCCAGTCCCAAACATGCTCAATGGGGGACAGATCCGGAGATCTTGCTGGCCAGGGTAGTTGACTTACACCTTCTAGAGCACGTTGGGTGGCACGGGATACATGCGGACGTGCATTGTCCTGTTGGAACAGCAAGTTCCCTTGCCGGTCTAGGAATGGTAGAACGATGGGTTCGATGACGGTTTGGATGTACCGTGCACTATTCAGTGTCCCCTCGACGATCACCAGAGGTGTACGGCCAATGTAGGAGATCGCTCCCCACACCATGATGCTGGGTGTTGGCCCTGTGTGCGTCGGTCGTATGCAGTCCTGATTGTGGCGCTCACCTGCACGGCGCCAAACACGCATACGACCATCATTGGCACCAAGGCAGAAGCGACTCTCATCGCTGAAGACGACACGTCTCCATTCGTCCCTCCATTCACGCCTGTCGCGACACCACTGGAGGCGGGCTGCACGATGTTGGGGCGTGAGCGGAAGACGGCCTAACGGTGTGCGGGACCGTAGCCCAGCTTCATGGAGACGGTTGCGAATGGTCCTCGCCGATACCCCAGGAGCAACAGTGTCCCTAATTTGCTGGGAAGTGGCGGTGCGGTCCCCTACGGCACTGCGTAGGATCCTACGGTCTTGGCGTGCATCCGTGCGTCGCTGCGGTCCGGTCCCAGGTCGACGGGCACGTGCACCTTCCGCCGACCACTGGCGACAACATCGATGTACTGTGGAGACCTCACGCCCCACGTGTTGAGCAATTCGGCGGTACGTCCACCCGGCCTCCCGCATGCCCACTATACGCCCTCGCTCAAAGTCCGTCAACTGCACATACGGTTAACGTCCACGCTGTCGCGGCATGCTACCAGTGTTAAAGACTGCGATGGAGCTCCGTATGCCACGGCAAACTGGCTGACACTGACGGCGGCGGTGCACAAATGCTGCGCAGCTAGCGCCATTCGACGGCCAACACCGCGGTTCCTGGTGTGTCCGCTGTGCCGTGCGTGTGATCATTGCTTGTACAGCCCTCTCGCAGTGTCCGGAGCAAGTATGGTGGGTCTGACACACCGGTGTCAATGTGTTCTTTTTTCCATTTCCAGGAGTGTATAAATTTGTTAATTTAAATTTCGTCCTGAAACGGCAGTCATCATTAGGCTGCAAAAGTCGTAAGAAATACAATGTTCCTTACTTAGTAGCTGCCCCCCCCCCCTCCCCCCCTTGGTTCTCTGCATCATCAATATATTAAAAGAGATATAGAATTTCATTATTGGATGTCATTGTCAGTTCTCATTAATACAACAGGCTTAAAAATAAGTTTGCCACAAAACCCTTTAGTGAGGCGCCTCCTAGCAGTACATTGTTGCTCACTGCTGTGGTGTGAGCGCGAGCTAGCTCTGATGAGCAGGTGTGCTGGCCTGCTAGACTTCTTAGTGTGCCTGTACCTGCGAAAAGCCGGTTGACCCGCAAGAGCCCCAGGCTCCTTGCAAGTGCCACACCATGCAAATGTCACTCTGTGCAATTGTTCCAATCCCGTGAAGTGATGCTGCTGCGCGATAACACTCGCCCACATGCTGCTAGACTGGCGCACTGTACAGGAGCAGAAAATACGCTCCGAATATGACTCGACTAGTTCTTCGCCTCAAAAACACATTATTTATATAGTCGCGGAATCGAAAAGTTACCCGGCGTTGGCAAACTGTTATAAATAGTGAAGGATAATATATTACTGATGACTAAAATCTCTGTTATTTATATCTGTTGTATTTATTAAACTTATGGCAAAACGCTACGAACTTATGCACCAACCAATATTTCACATACAGGAGACTGAAATTCGGAATCTACAACCGGCATTCAGATCGGGTCACATGATGTCCCTCGCTCTCTGCCTTGCAGACGCCATATTAATCGTATTTTGTTTTTATGTATTATAACTTGTGTGTTAGGACAGTAGGCCGTTTCAAGGCAATGGCGCTTTGAAGATTTGTCACAAACGACACTACTGGTGCGATTTGTTACATTTAAATGTCACTTAACGACAAATCGGTGGTAGACAGACTTTAGGAGTGCTTAACATAAACAATAAAGCGCTACGTATGTGATCTCGTAGTTGGAGATGTCTGGTTATGGAATTGAATGAAGTTGTAACGTTTATGCAACAAATATGAAACGTAGCTACAGCCAATATTGCCTATGTTCACCTTTGAACATGGACATGATAAGCAACCTGAGCTACCAGTAAACAGAATCAAACTAACCTGCATAACACTGTGTGCTTGTTGTATGAGTGTCAGTTTCACAGTCATTTAAGCCCTCAACAGGTCGTTACACGAAAAACTTAACACTAACCTTTGGATAAGCTATCTGACTGCGTATTTGAATATTAATTTACAAGTGATACAGAATCTGACTTGTGCAACGGAATTTACTGGACTACTCGTTCGACCTACACTTGAGTATTGCTCATCAGTGTGGGATCCGTACCACGTCGGGTTGACAGAGGAGATAGAGAAGATCCAAAGAAGAGCAGCGTGTTTCGTCACAGGGTTATTTGGTAAGCGTTACGGAGATGTTTAGCAAACTCAAGTGGCAGACTCTGCAAGAGAGGCGCTCTGCATCACGCTGTAGCTTGCTGTACATGTTTCGAGAGGTTGCGTTTCTGGATGAGGTATCGAATATATTGCTTCCCCCTATTTATACCTCCCGAGGAGATCACGAATGTAAAACTAGAGAGATTCTAACGCGAACGAAGGCTTTCCGGCAGTCTTTCTTCCCGCGAACCATACGCGACTGGAACAGGAAAGGGAGGTAATGACAGTGGCACGTAAAGTGCCCTCCGCCACACACCGTTGGGTGGCTTGCGGAGTACAAATGTAGATGTAGATGTAGAAAGAACATGACATGTTGTGGTATGTCAGTGTCTCTGTTTTGGCACCAAGTTTTGCAGTCGCCTCTTTAGATGACTGCCTTTTTCCATGTGGTTTACAGAAATTCGCAGCAGCTTAGTGTTATTAAGAATGAATTTAATGAAAAGGAGTTTGCTTGGGTCCTGTTAACTATTAAATAACTTGTGAGAAGGGATTTCATTGATCAAGTCTATTTAAAACTTCAGAATCATCATGAACAAGTATTAATAATGGCAATGACAATGATATATGTGCCAGTCAAGGCTGAGTGCCAGATGAACAGATTATTTCAGCTTCAAAGTTACATTAACATTTAATAACCACAGCAGTTACATATTAATCAGATGTGGAAAATAATAATAATTATTTGGATGATAAGGAGGCTTCTTTAATTACAAGCAAAACATGGGATTATTGCAGACTCGGACTAACAATCACGAGCCTAACCCTGCAATTGCTTTTGAGCTATGCTTGCGCATTTTACCTTGAATTCCATCTTCAAGCGTAGTTAAGCCATCTAAATCTCTCCTGGCTATATAAATGGAATCAGGCCTTGAGCGTGGTAAAGGTCTGCCATGGACCGACGTGAGGGCAGAGTGACACATCTTCTGTCTCCGAGATCTCGACCGACACTACTCCTTCAACTCTTACAGACAAACTATGTCTCACAACAATGTTTAGAATCGCGCTCCCATGTTTCGCCCTCAGATTGTTATTATCGATATCTGAGTGTTTACACAATGCGAAGAATAGCGTTAAGTTGACTATATTGTTTTCAATGTAATGGAGAGTGCTGACACTCCTTACAAAGTATGTTCAATCCAGACACATGCAAATAATTTTTCCCATCTTCACGTTCGTAACAGATTCTGGTTCTTTCTTATTCACGTAATAGAAGTGTGTTCCGCAATATTCGAAAACTCCAGAAAGTGCAACGACCAGCAATATTCGTATTCTTGATAGTCATAAATATCTGTCCGCCTTTTTCCAATAAGTGGATAGGCAGGAAACCTAAGAGCACTGCTTAAATTTGCTGCGAGTGAAACGAGAAGCAGTGACATTTACAGGGTGATTCAAAAAGAATACCACAACTTTAAAAATGTGTATTTAATGAAAGAAACATAATATAACCTTCTGTTATACATCATTACAAAGAGTATTTAAAAAGGTTTTTTTCACTCACAAACAAGTTCAGAGATGTTCAATATGGCCCCCTCCAGACACTCGAGCAATATCAACCCGATACTCCAACTCGTTCCACACTCTCTGTAGCATATCAGGCGTAACAGTTTGGGTAGCTGCTGTTATTTCTCGTTTCAAATCATCAATGGTGGCTGGGAGAGGTGGCCGAAACACCATATCCTTAACATACCCCCATAAGAAAAAATCGCAGGGGGTAAGATCAGGGCTTCTTGGAGGCCAGTGATGAAGTGCTCTGTCACAGGCTGCCTGGCGGCCGATCCATCGCCCCGGGTAGTTGACGTTTAGGTAGTTACGGACAGATAAGTGCCAATGTGGTGGCGCTCCATCCTGCTGAAATATGAATTGTTGTGCTTCTTGTTCGAGCTGAGGGAACAGCCAATTCTCTAACATCTCCAGATACTGTAGTCGCCGGCCGAAGTGGCCGTGCGGTTAAAGGCGCTGCAGTCTGGAACCGCAAGCCCGCTATGGTCGCAGGTTCAAATCCAGCCTCGGGCATGGATGTTTGTGATGTCCTTAGGTTAGTTAGGTTTAACTAGTTCTAAGTTCTAGGGGACTAATGACCTCAGCAGTTGAGTCCCATAGTGCTCAGAGCCATTTGATACTGTAGTCCAGTTACAGTAGCACCTTCGAAGAAAAAGGGACCAAAAACTTTATTGGCTCAAATGGCACAGAAAACGTTCACCTTAGGCGAGTCACGTTCATACTGAGTTGTTTCCCGCGGATTCTCAGTGCCCCAAATACAGACATTGTGACGGTTGACTTTCCCGTTAGTGTGGAAAGTTGCTTCATCACTAAACTCAATCTTTGAAACGAAAGATTCATCTGTTTCCATTTGAGCAAGGATAAAAATCACAGAAATCGATTCTTTTAATCTTATCAGCTGCAGACAGTGCTTGAACCAATTTCAGACGATAAGGTTTCATAACTAACCTTTTTCGTAGGACTCTCCATACAGTTGATTGTGGAATTTGCAGCTCTCTGCTAGCTCTGCGAGTCGATTTTCCTGGGCTGCGAACAAATGCTTGCTGGATGCGTGCTACATTTTCATCACTCGTTCTCGGCTGTCCAGAACTTTTCCCTTTGCACAAACACCCATCCTCTGTAAACTGTTTATACCATCGTTTAATACACCACCTATCAGGAGGTTTAACACCATACTTCGTTCGAAATGCACGCTGAACAACTGTCGTCGATTCACTTCTGCCATACTCAATAACACAAAAAGCTTTCTGTTGAGCGGTCGCCATCTTAGCATCAACTGACGCTGATGCCTAGTCAACAGCGCCTCAAGCGAACAAATGTACAACTAAATGAAACTTTATAGCTCCCTTAATTCGCCGACAGATAGTGCTTAGCTCTGCCTTTTGTCGTTGCAGAGTTTTAAATTCCTAAAGTTGTGGTATTCTTTTTGAATCACCCTGTATATTCATGCTTCACACAAATATTTAGCTGTGACTGAATCGTTAGCAACGCCTTCGTAAATTCGGCGGTCGAGATAAAGATCGCACCACCCATCGCGTGAGTGACGTCACATGACCCGAACGCCAGCCAAATGCGGCATGGCCGTTGTAGCTTCCGAATATAGTCACTCCTATTCCACACTGATGTTCAAAGTTTACAGAAGTGCATTGCTATCGAAGTTCTCTCAAAAATTCTCGCGAAATTTGAAGTGAGAACATATTCTCTCTGTAGAACTTCGAGGCGTCGCAAAGACAAATGCAGAGTGAAAAGCATGAGGGCAACTAAATGGAGCAGTCCAGCTTGCAAAAAAGCGGCAGCCTTCCATTGGCAGCAGCTGTGAAGCTGCGAAACGAAGAAAAGGGACTGTGGACACCTGGCCCAAAGGAAGGCCAACATTCCACTCCACAATATGGAAAGTTAAAATTTGCAACAGTGAATGAACTAATTCACTGAAAGTGAGCAGCGTTTTGTTAATGGTAAAAATATAACTTGACCATCACCTTGTTAAAATTTGGAACTTAACGTTTAGTAAAGTAATTCATTTTCCTCTACTACAGCAACAAATTATTTTAAAAACACAGATAACTAGATGCTGGTAATATCCCACATGTAGAAATAGTGACGTAAATTCTCATGCCTTCAATATAACAACGACGAATAAATGACACAGTGGAGCAACCAGCAGAAAAAAAATGCACATCTTCATCTACATACATACTTTGCAAGCCACCGTACAGTGCATGGTGTAGGATACCTTGTACCACTACTATAAAGTCGTTTCCCTTCTTGTTCTATTCGCAAATGGAGCGAGGGGAAAACGACTACCTGTATGCCTTCGTATGAATTTCTCTTATCTTACGCTTGCGGTCCTTACGTGAAATGTTGATTGGTGGCAGAAGGATAGTTCTGCAGTCAACTTCCAATGCTGGTTCTCTAAATTTTTGTCAGCTGCGTTCCTCGGAAAGAACGTCACCTTCCCTTCAGGGATTCCCATTTGAACTCCCGAAGCATCTCCGTAATATGTGTGTGTTGAGCGAACCTACAAGTAACAAATCTAGCAGCCGTCTTTGAATAGCTTTGACGTCATCCTTTAATCCGACCTGATGGGAATTCCAAACACTCGAGCAGTACATAAGAATGGGTGGCACTGTTGATCTACAAATGGTCTTCTGGAGAGATGAACCACACTTTCCTAAATGCCTCCCAGTAAACCGTAGTCAGCCTTCCCTACTACAATCCTTACACGCTAGTCCCATTTCATAACGCTGTCTAACATTACGCCTTGATATTTAAACGACTTTATTGTGTCAAGTAGGACACTAGTAATACTGTATCCGAACATTACAGGTTTGATCTTCCTACTCATCCTCATTAACTTACATTTTTCCAGCCGGTCTTAGTGGCCGAGCGGTTCTAGGCGCTTCAGTCTGGAACCGCGTGATCACTACGGTCGCAGGTTCGAATCCTGCCTCGGGCATGGATGTGTGTGATGTCCTTAGGTTAGTTAGGTTTAAGTAGTTCTAAGTTCTAGGGGACTAATGACCTCCGTTGTTAAGTCCCAGAGCCATTTGAACATTTTTCCACGTTTAGGGCTATCTGCCGTTCATCACACTATCTGGAAATTTTTTCTAGATCGTCTTGTATCCTCCTACAGTCACTCAACTTCTGCACCTTCTCGTACACCACAGCAACATCAGCAAACAGCCGCAGACTGCCGCTCACCCTGTCAATCAGATCAATCATGTATGTAGAGCATAATGGTGGTCCTGTCACACTTCCCTGAGCACTCCTGACGATACCCTTGTTTCTGATGAACTCTCGCCATCGAATACAACGTATTGGCTCCTATTACTTAACACTTCTTCGTGCCGCTCACGTAACGGGGAATCTATTCTGTACGCTTACGTTCTGCACTGGGGCACCTTGTCAGACGCTTTTCAGAAATCTAGGAACATGGAATCTGACTGTTGCCCATCATCCATAGCTTGCAGGATACCATATGAGAAAAGGACACTCTGAGTTCCGCACGAGTGATGCTTTCTAAAACAGTTCTGATTTGTGAACAGAAGCTTTCTCGTCTCAAGAAACTTTAGGCTATGACATTCGAAGTGAGAAAATGTATAAGAATTCTGCTGCTAACGGATGTTAAGAATATTGGTCTTTAATTTTGCGGGTCAGTTCTTTTATCCTTGTTATACTGCTTAGAGGAGTCCCCTCCCTTCTTTACAGTCACTTGGGCTTCGCACTGGGCGAGAGATTCACGACAAATGCATGCTAAGTAAGTGGCCAATGCTAAGAGATTTTTTTTTTTTTTAGTCATCAGTCTTCTGACTGGTTTGATGCTGCCCGCTGCGAATTCCTCTCCAGTGGCAACCTTTTTATATCGGAGAAGGAACTGCAACCTACGTCCTCATTTATATGCTGAATGTGAAGCAGTGTCTATCTTCCTCTACAGTTTTTACCCTCTACAACACCCTGAAGTAACATGGAAATTAATCCCTGATCTCAACACATGTCCTATCATTCTGTCCCTTCCTCTTGACAATGTATTCCATATATTCTGCGGGGAGCCTCTTCATTCCTTACCTTAGAACACCTAGTCTTCAACTTTCACCCGTAGCATTACATTTCAAATGCTTCGATTCTCTTCTGTTCCGATTTTTCCACAATCCATGTTTAACTGCCATGCTTTGCTGTGCTCCAAATGTACATTCTCAGAAATTTCGTCCTCAAATTAGGGCCTTTGTTTGACACTAGTAGACTTCTCTTGGCCAAGAGTGGGCTTTTTGTCAGTACTGGTCTGCTTTTTATTTCCTCCTTGATCGGTCCGTCATAGGTTATTTTGCTGCCTTGGTACTAAAATTCCTTAACTTCGTCTACTTTGAGATCCCCAATTCTGGTGTTAAGTTCTTGCTACTTCATTTTTGTTGCTCTCATTACTTTCGTCTTTCTTCTGAATCCATATTCTGTACTCACTACTCTGTTCATTTGATTCAACACATCCTCTGATTTTTCTTCACTTTCCCTGACGATTGCAATGTCATCAGCGAAACTTAAATCTCAATCTTGGACTTTTGTTTTATTTCCGTCATTGCTTCTTCGATGTGTATATTGAACACCAGTTTAATCTGAGCACTTCGTTCTTGGTCTTCCAGTCCTATTGTTCACTCCTGCTTCTTGTTCATATTATATATCTACGTCTACATAGACACTCCGCAAGCCACTGTAAGGTGCGCGGCGGAGAGTACCCTACATCACTACTTTCCATTTCCACTCCTGTTCCACTCGCAAATAGAGCGAGGGAAAAACGACAGTCTGTAAGCCTCCGCATGAGCCCTAATTTCACGCATCTTATCTTCGTGGTTCTTCCGCGCTATGTATGTTGGCGGGAGCAGCATCGTTCGGCAGTTAGCTTCAAATACCGATTCTCCAAATTTTCTCAGTAGTGTTACACGAAAAGAACACCGCCTTCCCTCCAGAGATTCCCATTTGAGTTCGCGAAGCATTTCCGTAACATTTAAGTTTTGTTTGAACCTACCGGTAACAAACCTAGCAGCCCTCCTCTGAATTATTTGGGAGTCTTCCTTCAATCCGACCTGGTACGGATCCAAAACACTTTAGCAGTACTCAAGAATAGGTCGCACCAGCGTCCTATATGCGGTCTCCTTTACAGGTGAACCATTCTTTCCTAAAATTCTCCCAATAAACTGAAGTCAACCATTTGCCTTCCCTACCACATGCCTGTTACACCTCATATCGCTTTGCACCGTTACGCCCAGATATACCCGTCTTTCCCTTTAGTTTACCCCTATTTTTTTCAGAATTGCTCCATTTTACACAGTCGAACGTTTTTTCTAGGTCAACAAATCTTACGTACCTGTCTTGATTTTTATTCAGTCTTGCTCCCATTGTCAACCACAACTTCCGAACTTCCTCTCTGAAAGCCAAACTGATCGTCATCTAACAGATGCTCACATTTCTTTCCCATTCCTCTGTATATTATTCCTGTCAACAACTCGGATGCATGAGCTGCTAAGCTGATTGTGTGATAATTGTCGCACTTATGGTTTTTTATCCCTTCTGCCTTATTTGAACTGAAGTCGTCCAAACCTCTTTTAAATTATGATTCTAGTAATGGATTCCCCATCTTTTCCCTGTCGACTCCTTCTTTTATCTCATCATCAGACAAGTGCTCCTCCTCACAAAAGCCTTCAGTGAACTCTTTCCACCTATCTGCTGCTCATCTGCATTTAACAGTGGAATTTTCACTGGACACTTAATGTAGCCGCCCTTGCTTTTAAATTCACAGAACGTTGTTTTGACTTTTCTAAATGCTAATTCCGTCCTTCCGACGATCATATGTTTTTCGATTTCTTCACATTTTTCATGCAGCCACTTTGCCTTAGCTTCCCCCAAATTCTATTATTTCATAGCTACTCATCCGTTATATTTCTGTATTCCTAAATTTCCCTGAACTTTTTTTTACTTCCTTCTTTCGTCGATCAGCTGAAGTATTTCCTCTGTTACCCATGGTTTCTTCGCAGTTATCTTTCTTGTGTGTAAGTTTTTCTCTCCAATTCCTGTTACTGCCATTTTGGAGACGTCCTTTCCTGCTTAACTGAACTGCGCACTGAGCTATTCATTATTGCATATCTGTAGCGTTAGAGAACTCCAAGCGCATCTCTTTCTTCCGTAGTACTTCTGTATCGCACTTCTTTGCGCAATGATTCTTCCCTATCAGTCACTTAAACTTCAGCCTACTCTTCATTATTACTAAATTGTGATCTGAGTCTATATCTGCTTCTGGGTGCGCCTTACAACACAATACCTGATTTCGGAACGTCTGTTTGACCATGCTGTAATCTAACTGGAATCTTGTGTTATCTCCCGGCCTCTTCCAAATATATCCCATCTTCTTGTGATTCTTGAACAGAGAATAAGCTGAAAATTATTACAGAACTCAATGAGTCTTTCTCATCTCTCCACAAAGCCCATATTCTCCAGTAGCCCTTTCTTTTACACCTTCCCCTTCCAGTCCCCCATGACTATTAGATTTTCACATCCCTTTACCTATTGAATTATCCGTTCAGTACTCTCTTACTCTTTGCAAAACCGAAATGGGATTCCATGCAGACATCGAGACTTATTTGTTTACAAAGCCTTCCGTTGCTTCTCCGCATCAGGGATGCTTATTACTACATCCGCCATAAGGGAGTCTGTGCGATGGTCAAACGATGGTATGTGTATACGATCCTATTGTGTGAACGATTTCTTAAACCTATTGCGTGAACGATTTCTTAAACGCGAAATTTAAAATTTTGGCTTTTCTTTTGCTGTCTACTATCGCTACGAGAGACTGGTCAACGAGTGACTTGACAGAAGCCATAGACGTGCTCAGCGATTTTACGTAAGACTAAAATTTTCTCGGGTTCTCGACTAGATCTTCTGGTAATGTGGACGGTGGTAGTTGCATGTTCACCTATCGATCGTTTTACATACACACGAATCTCTACCAACTTTTGCCTGTCGTCATTTTCACGTCGTCTTTTGAACCAATAGTGCAACAATTTTCCGTATTTTGTTATTAAACCGCGGCGGATGTTTTCCATCCTTAATCCACTTACTCGGCACTCACAATCCATTTCAAATTTGCCCATAGTTCTTATAAGTCAATCATACTGGAACTAAATGGTATTACTAATTACAGAGAAACTGAAGGTGTGCTAGCCGGACGAAACGCGTCGTAATTAATAAAACACTTGCAGTGTTTTCTATTTTTGGAATAATGAGTCACTGTTGCTGTACCAGGCGAAAATGGAGTGGAGTAATGTCTTGCGCAGATAATTCGATAGATCACACGATTTTAGATCTTGCAGCTACAAACAGGCCTGATCTTTTTGACAGTGTCAGAATAGAGACAGGGGTTTGTGAACATGATGTCATCATAGCGACGATGACTACTAAAATTAACACATCTATCAAGAAGTCCAGGAGAATATTTTTGCTTAAAACGGCATTTAAGTAGTCGCTATCATCCCACTTACAGAAAGAGTCGACAGCCTTTAGTTCCAGTATCTGCTTAGAAGAACTACAGGCAAAGTTTAAACGGACTGCGAATCACACTCTGGAGAAGTATGTGCTGAGTAGGTGGATTATGGTCGGAAAAGACCTACTGCAGTTAAATAATAAATTTCGGAAAATGCTGAGGAAGCAAAGATTGTTGATCTATTGGTTCAAAGAGAACTCGCAAATGATTACAGGCAGAAACGGGTAGTCAGTGAGGATTCTGGCGAGATCCTCCTGGAAATGCAGAATCTGTAGTAGAAATAAGTTGATACAGGAGCAGGAGCATAAGATCTGTGCGCTTCAGGTGCAGTTGAAAAACGTACAGGAGGAGCTAGATAGGATGAGGAGGGAGAAGGGGGTTGGGGAATGGGAGCTGGCAGCTGGCAAGAAGGCAGCTAGGACGAGGTACTCAGACAGTTATACTTTCCTTGACCAACTGTCACAGTTGAGGGGAGAGGTGTAGGTGTAGGTAACATGCAGCAGCCCTCAGCAGTTAGGAGGCCTAGGTCAGTTGCAAAGTCTAACAGAAAGAAGAAGGTTCTGCTGCTAGGTAGTTCGCACGGTAGAGCTGTGGGCCAGCAGTTGCAGGAAGTGTTGGGGAGTGAGTACCAGGTCACCAGCATTGTGAAGCTTAATACAGTGTTGGCTCAGGTGACTGACAGCATAGGGAAGTTATGTAGGAATTTTACGAAAGAGAATCACGTCGTGAACATCCGTGGAGCTCGGAATAGTCTTCATAGGGACGGGGAGCATGATGTAGGGGGTGACCTGGTAAAGATAGCTATTCTAACTGGTGGCACTACCGTGCACTTCGTGCATTTGTTTCAGTGTCATTATCAGCCTCATCTTAATGCTGCTGTTAAGCGTGTTAACTTGGGGCTGGATGAGGCACTGATGGCAGAGGGTATGGCTCACATTGCAGTGGTGTCAGTTGAGTCTATCAGTAGATCAGGTTTCACTAGGCATGGCCTGCACCTCAGTAGGTATGGAAAGGGGAGACTGGCAAAGCTTATGGATGACAGTATAGAAGGCGGTGGTGGAATCACTCTGGAAAAATTTCTGAAGCGGTTGGTGTTAGAGCTACACCTTTTTTAGACTGAAGTCAGCTGATAAGTATCCCTGCTTAAAGGAAGTCCCTCTAACAAAGGAATCACCTTCCGAGGACGTCAGGTATCCAGATAGTGAAGGAATTAGCTTATTTCATCAAAATATAAAAGGTACGAGGGTCACTCCAAAAGAAATGCACACTATTTTTGTAAAAATACAGTTTTCATTCTGCATGTGTGAAAGTTTTACAGTGCGTAGATACATCGTTCCCGCTTGTTCTCAAACTTAGATCAACCTGTTCCCGTGAGTGGCGTCGTCACAGCATGTCTTCGAGATGGCTGCTATACTTGACGTTCGTCAGACGCAACGTGCTGTCATAGAATTCCGGTGCTGTGAAAACGAGACAGTGGGAAACATCCACAAGAGGTTGAAAAAGGTGACTGGAGATGCTGCTGTCGATCGCAGTACAGTTAGTCGGTGGGCAAGCAGGTTACGTGATGAAAGCGGGCACGGCAATATTGAGGATTATCCTCGCAGCGGCAGGCCTCGTACTGCACACACTCCAGACAATGTGCAGAGAGTTAACGAATTGGTGACTGCTGACAGACGCATAACAGTGAATGAATTGTCACGCTACGTTGGGATAGGGGAAGGAAGTGTTTGCAGAATACTGTAAGTGTTGGCGTTAAAAAAGGTTTATGCCAGGTGGGTTCCCAGGATGTCGACAGTGGCTCACAAAGAAACAAGGAAAACGGTCCGCAGCGCACTTTTGGAACAGTACGAGAATGGTGGAGCCGAATTTCTTGGAAGAAATGTGACAGGTGATGAAACATTGCTCCATCATTTTTCAACAGAGACGAAGAGGCAATCAATGGAGTGGCATCATGCAAATTCACCCAAGAAAAAAATATTCAAAACCACACCTTCTGCTGGAAAAGTTATGGCTATGGTGTTTTTCGATTCCGAAGGACTCTTGCTTGTGGACATCATGCTAAGTGGAACCATCATAAATTCTGATGCATATGTGACGACACTGAAGAAACTTCAAGCTGGACTGAGTCGTGTTCGACCACATCGGCAAAAGCAGGATGTTTTGCTGTTGCACGACAATGCACGGCCACATGTCAGTCAAAAAACCATGGAAGCGATCACAAAACTCGGATGGACAACACTGAAACACCCGCCTTACAGTCCTGACCTGGATCCATGTGACTATCATCTCTTTGGGAAACTGAAAGACTCTCTTCGTGGAGCAAGGTTTGAAGATGATGACTCCCTTGTGCATGCTGCCAAACAGTGGCTCCAACAGGTTGGTCCAGAATTTTACCATGGAAATTATGTGGATAAATGAAAATATTGTTCCTAAAGGATGTATCTACACACTGCAAAACTTTCAAACGTGTAGAATAAAAGACGGATTTCAAAAAAAAATAGTGTGGATTTATTTTGGAGTGACCCTCATAGATGCATACACCTCCACATTTATAAGTTCCCTGCAAAAGCTACTTATTAAGTCAAAGTCTGGTATACGTACAAACATGAGATAAATTGAAAAATACTCGCAAAATCTTTAAAGTATAAGCTACACTATTACAACTGTGTTATGAGACCAGCAGCAGCACGAACAACATCTAGATGACAGCTAAATTCCTTATAAACTTTACACAGTGCCTCTCCTGTTAGAGAAGCCATGACAGATGTTACTCTGTTTTTCACTTCTTCTATGTCACGAGGTAAATGGGAGATGAACACACTTTCCTTCACATATCCCCTCAAGAAAAAATCGCATGGGGTCATATCTGGCGATCTTGGAGGCTAAGAATACGGGGCAGTATTTTGGGGCTCCATGCACCCTGTCCAGCATTGAGGCAGAGTGTCGTTAAGAAACTGACGTACGTTGTTATGCCAATGTCGTGAAGCTCTATCCTGTTGGGAAATGAAGTCATCGGAAGTTGTGGAAAAAGCCAGTTCTGCAGCATTTGAAAATAGCTCAACCCTGGATAGGGCGCACAGGACCCCGAGACACTGCCCTACATTCTTAACCTCCAAGATCACCAGACATGACCCAACGCGATTTTTTTCTTATGGGGATATGTGAAGGAAAGTACATTCACCTCCCCTTTATCTCGTGACATAGAAGAAGTGAAGAACAGAATAATTTCTGTAAACGCAAATACATTATGTAAGGTTTGACGAATTTAGCTATTCTATGGACATTGTTCATGCTGCTACTGCTGGCGGACACAGAGGTCGTTTTGTAAACGTATAGCTAAAGCTCTAAGATTTTGTGAGTATTTTGCAATCCACTCCATATTTGCAGTACTTTTTATCAATAAATATGGAATTTTGAAGTCAGATCATTCTTTTTGAAACACACCATATATCATTGTTAAAGAACTACTTAAGTATTTTAAAGCTACATCTGTGAAGATTGGTATTTGGCTTCTTGGTTACAAGTAAAAAGAAGGAAAACTTATTCATTGTTTTTGGAAATTGGACTCCTAAACGAGTGATAAAGGGCATGAGATTTTTTACGAAAATATTTTGTTATGAAAGCATTTTTAATACTAAGTCATTGAAAATTTAAATTTGGCTTCTCAGTTAGAAATAAAAAATATGTAATTGTCAATGTCAATTAAATTCGCCAAAAGCCATGTAACTTAAAATGATATTTGTATTATTTTTAAAGCTACTATTTTCAGCATTTTATTATGCCACCTTCAGTCCCCTTATGCACCTCTCCGAACGAACGAAAATGTGATATACGGCCATAAATCACTGGATGTCGTGAATTCAATCGTTTCACTAGTGCTTCAGTCGAAGACTCATGTCGCTTGCACAATTAGCAAGCTAACCACAGCCGCTGAAGTAAGCACGTGTACAGCATGCTCATCGGATTAGTGCAATGAAGAAGCATGAAGAACAACGTGTGTTTGTGAAATTCTGTTACAAACTTGGCAAAACTTTCACAGAGACATTTCAGATGCTTAGCCAAGCATATGGGGAGGACTGCGTGACTCGCACGCAGTGTTCCGAGTGATTTAAATGTTTTCAGCAGGTCAGAATGTCGGTCTATGATGATTCCAAGTCTGGACGTCCGTCCACATCAACAGATGACGTCCATGTGGATAGCGCTCATGCTGTGATTTGCGGAAATTGTTGTTTAACTTTCTGGGAAGTTGCTGAGGAAGTGGGCATCAGCGTAGGATCATGCCATCAAATTTTGAGTGAGAAACTTGAGATGTGTCGTGTCAGTGCAAAATTCGTACCGCGCTTGTTGACTGAAGATCGGAAACAGACCCGTGTTTAAATGTGCGAGGAACTGCTTGCCACTGTTAATGACAATGAAAATTTTCTTAAGAACATCATAACAGGTGAGATGTACAGCTATGATACTCAAACGAAGATACAGTCGTCACAGTGAGTGGGTCGTCATTCAAAAAAAGCATGCATGAGTACGTCAAAGATCAAGGCAATGTTGGTTGTGTTTTTTGACTACAAAAACATAATCTATCATGAATTTGTGTCCCGTGACCAGGTGGTAAACAAGAAAGTATACGAGCGAATCCCACTGCGCATGAGGGATGCTGTACACAGGAAGAGGCCTGAATTATAGGAAAACCAGGGTTGGATATTGCATCATGACGATGCACCAGCTCACGCCTCACTCCTTGTCTGCAGCTATCTTGTAAAATACCACATTCCCGTTGTGCCCCATCCATCCATTTCTCCAGGCCTAGCCGCAGCAGACTTTTTCCTGTTTCCCAAATTGAAAAACACGTTGAAAGGACGTCGTTTTGAAACCATAGAGGAGACACCGGACAATGCGACGAGAAACCTGCGCACTATCCCACAAAACGTGTTGCAGGAGGCGCTCCAAAATTGGGAGAAACGATGGGAACGGTGTATTGCTATTTTGAAGCGGACAGTGCTTAAAAATGCTGTACAATGAGTAATAAAGCTGATACAGTAAAAGTTCGGATTCTTTTTGAAGACTCCTCTCCGACAGGCACAACAAAAAGACTATCACAAAATCAGTGTTGCCAACAAGTGGTTATTTTTTCCGTCAAATCAACACCGAAAAATCCGTCAGAATGAGATATCTCCATATGTTCTTGCAAAAATAAAGGAAAAAACAAAATTTATTTTAAAGCATTACATTCATTACTTTTTTTACACATCGAGCAAACATTTAAAAATCCGTCAAAATCAGACAAAATTACAATTTATTTTAAGCGTTATATCTAGCTATCGAGACGGACAAACATTTAAAAATCCGCTGAACTCGGCAAAAACAAAAAAATGTATATTATTATGTAAATACATCACATTTTAATGGAACAGTAACATTCAAGTTCAAATACGCTCCATTACATTTCGGGCGTGCAGTCGCACACATTCAGCTTCTACATCTAATATTTCGGCTGTAGACGTCCATTCATCTTCAGAATGAGCCGAGAGACAGATGGCTGGACAGTATACAGCAGAAACGTTAGAAGAAGAAGCCGAAATTATGCGCAGCACGTCCTGCATTACACCTATTTGATTTTGTATTTATAACCCTGTATTCACCTGACCAGAAGTCTTGTTCCTCCGGCCACCGAACTTCACTAATTCCCACTATATCTAACTTTAACCCATCCATTTCTCTTTTTAAATTTTCTAACCTACCTGCCCGATTAATGGATCTGACATTCCACGCTCCGATCCGTAGAACGCCAGTTTTCTTTCTCCTGATAACGACGTCCTCTTGAGTAGTCCCTGCCCGGAGATCCGAATGGGGGACTATTTTACCTCCGAAATATTTTACCCAAGAGGACGCCATCATCATTTAACCATACAGTAAAGCTGCATGCCCTCGGGATAAATTACGGCTGTAGTTTCCCCTGCTTTCAGCCGTTCGCAGTACCAGCACAGGAAGGCCGTTTTGGTTGGTGTTGACAAGGCCACATCAGTCAATCATCCAGATTGTTGCCCATGCAACTACTGAAAAGGCTGCTGCCACTCTTCAGGAACCACACGTTTGCTGGTCTCTCAACAGATACCCCTCCGTTGTGGTTGCTTTAAACAACTCCCTATACATGGCTTGTCGAGAAGAGATTTAGGAAACCAGGAATAAGTTTCACAAATTAAGAACTTAATATTCCCTGGTAGCATTTGGGCAGCAGAGGACGCTGCTAACTCAGCTGAATGGGAGACACATGGGATCAATAAAAGATTAGGGACCTCATGTTTCAGTTTCTGGTAAACCTCATTGTTAATACCCACCATTAGTGAGGCATTGTCCGTGCCAATTCCTCTTATTTGTTTAATGTCTAGACCATAATCTGAAAGTGATGACTTTACTGCAGTAACAATTCATTCATCATTCCCCTGTTCTAATTCAACAACTTTTTAAAAAGGTGGAAATATCTCTACTTTGTTGTTTTGAAAAATATACAATGCACACAACAAACAAACAAAAAAATGGTTCAAATGGCTCTGAGTACTATGGGACTTAACTGCTGAGGTCATCAGTCCCCTAGAACTTAGAACTACTTAAACCTAACTAACCCAAGGACATCACACACATCCATGCCCGAGGCAGGATTCGAACCGCGACCATAGAGGTCGCGCGGTTCCAGACTGTATCGCCTAGAACCGCTCGGCCACTTCGGCCGGCACAGAGCAACCAATTTGGTGACATAAATGTCTGTAGATCCATCTATAAGAAGACTGAAATGTCCATTACCAACATCTTTCTGTGCTTCTGATTTAAAGTGCTAGAAGAGAATGTTCCCATCAAAGTACTGCTCTTCATATGATATAGCTGTAAAAGATATGCATGGTCAGCACTTTGAAAAAATTTATTGGTTAGATCTGAAAGATGATCAACAGATCTAACTGCACAACAATCAAGCTAAGAGCAGCTTCTGCAGCTGCACACTCGTCTGTATGTTTGACAGACTGAAATGACAATGCTGACTCTCATGAAGATCAAAGAGGTTCAGCTGCTTTTAAATGTTTCTTACTTTTTCCATGCAGAAATAAATCTGACAAACGCACATTCAGGTTGCATTGGCAATATTTGCACCGTGCACTACTAGGTTCCCCAGGCACCTCTGACAACCAGTCATTTAATTGTTTATCACTTAGCCACTCTTTTCTAAAATGTCGTACATACCACTTGACATTCTTTTAAGATATGTTCAGTCAGTCATAAGAACAAACAAAAAGAGCTCTAGACACTAGTTGTTAAACACACAGTTACTCACTACATCACTGTAGTCTGTAAGTTGATACGCAGCTTCTCAGTTATGATCGGTAGCAGTCGGCAGCAGCCGGGAGAATTCGTGCTCTAGTGATTTGCAGATGTTCGTTGCCAATAGTGCAGCGTACCATTAGACGGTGTTGACTGCATTTTAGTCTTCTTTGTTGCTGAGATGAGCTGTCTGTATCTTGTTGCGCTATATTCATTGTGATTTTTACGAAAATGAGCCATGATGCACTTGATGGCTCATCATGGGGGCTATCTTCTACTCCATTTCGGAAAAGAAAACCGGTTATCAGGAGCTCATGAAAGCTCAATACACAGCTTCCTGTTGCCTGCACTGGGTGCTTGCAATACACGGAGGTGGAGTTTGTCCCCCCCCCCCTTTTCTCCCCACGCAACCCGTGACTCCACGCAGCATAGCTTAGCTTGTGCGCTCTGTCCCCTCTGCCCGCAAACCCCGCTCGACAGACGCCAAGTTACAAATCGCGAGAAGTACCGTACCCTAATGTATTGCCAATATTTGGCTGCCCAGGGAAGAAGAGATGGTAGCTTAAACTTCCTGATCGCCAGTGTCCAGGATCAAATTCTAAACCTCTCCACAATCTCTCATGAAGAGAGAACATGTGACACTGTTGATCATGGCTCGTCCATCGGATGGGGATGTTAAGATCGGCAGCCCCCTTGATGGTTTTCGAGAGAATTGCGCCGTGTGCCAGTACCGAGTATCAACCTGTCCCTACTTATCCATAAAAACACAAACACGACACCACACAGTACCAGCACTCATCACAGGCATCCCGTATGTACAAAAACCCGCTCGACACTTCGTAATAGGAAGGAGGAGGGCAATGGCGAACGACCTTCATTCGGACCCTTCCCAGGATGGCATGTCAGGATTCCTGCTTCTGCTCCCAACGCTCAAGTCGTGAGTATGAGGCTCTTACTTATTACTGTATCTTTATCTACAACAGGAATTAGAGCCATTTGCCACCGCACTACGTTTGCTGTGCTGAGTTTGTCAGTCATCAGAGGTTTTTGGCACTGTTAACTAAAAAAATAGCCATGCACATTGCTCAATAGAAAGGAAACCTGAGCTAATTTCAGTTCAGTTTTCGGTTATATCCTGCATGTGTTTAATTTTAATGAACAGATCAGCAATACAGCCCGTTTTTGCAACACACTGAGCGAAACTTAGTTTCAGTGTAATACATTCGGTCACTGTCTTACAGGTCATCAAAGATTTGCATTCATCATAGTTTATCAAAGAAAATATTTTTTTTTCAAAATTAAATGAAACCAGAATAACCTGTCAAAAAAAGGCCCATTTTATAACATCCGTCAAAAAACCCGTCAACCGTCAGAACTAAATTTTATCCGTCAAACAACATGAAATTCCGTCAAATTTGACGGGAAATCTGTCAAGTTGGCAACTGCACAAAATAGGCTTTTGGGCAACAAGGCCTATCCTGGATTTTCCATTGTTTGACTTTTGCCTGACGGTTTTTCTTCCATCCTAACCCAGTGCTGTTTTCCTTTGTTACTATTTTCTCATGTATTACTATACTCAATGTCCGTCCTCCCTTCCTATATGTATTACTATACTCAATGTCCGTCCTCCCTTCCTATATCAACTGTCTCGACCGCGCACAACAGACGGCTACAAGACCACGCTGATTGTTGGTGCAACATCTTGTCCCGCATTACTCCCGCCGATATGACAGTGGACTTGTTGACCGAAAGCTTATTTTGTGACAGTCTTTTTGTTATGCCTATCTGCGGCTCAGCATCTCCGCTATATGGTGAGCAGCAACTGTCCTTTCATAATATAGTTTCATTCCATTCTAGATTTTCCATTGTTTAAGAAAATATTTAGTTATATTTAAAAAATTAAGGCTAAATTTATGAAAACTGGTATTTCACTTCTCGGTTCGATGGAAAGAAATATTTGTCGCAGGATGAAAGTTGCTGTGGAAATATCTCTACAAGAATTGAAAAGGCATGCTTAACAAAAACCTTCCAGAATCAGTTTCTGGCCAAAACTAATTCGGAAAAGACCATACTTCTGTGGTCTCAATTAGTGTGAAAAGCTTAGAAGGTATTGCAGTTTGTCACTAACATAAAAATTCGATTAAATAAAAACAAAACAAAAAAGTGCTGACATACAGTCTATGTGAGTGAAGGAGTTGGCGCTAATCTAGCTCAGTGAATGAAATGATAGCTGCCTGTGGTAATATGCTTCATTGGTTCAATAATAGGAAGCAGAATATTCTTCTGGTAATCTGTAGAGAGTGTTTCTTAGTCACAGATAGACCATTTAATCCCTGTCAAACTTGTCTGCTTCCCCCTTTTTTTTCTACTAAAATGATCATTTTAGTAGAAATATGACGTTGCCTAATAACCCAGAAGATTTTAACTACAGTTTACATTTATTTGATAGAGTGCTCCTTTGTAGGTGTCTCTGTGTAAATCGTCTCTGTTCCTTGTCTCATGGTAATGAACATGATTATTTAATGTTGAAAATTCCTGGTGAGTTTTCAGAAAGCAGACACGTAGTCATAGATGTATAAGCTAGGAAGAGTCATTATTTTAAATTCTTTAAATATTTCCCTTCATGACACTCTACAGAGAACCCCTTTCATTATTCTAATAGCCCTTTTTTGAAGTTTGAAAGCTTGTTTTGGCGTACCTGTATTTTCCCCAGATCACACCATATCTAACAAACTTTTCATATAAGCATAATAGGCACACAGCAATGATTCAGTGTTGCAACAGTCCCGGAGCATTCTTAGCACATAGCACCATTTATTTAGTTTTTTCTTGAAACTTCTAGATGCGTTTCCCATCTCAAGTGCTCATCCACCCAAACACCTAGGAATTTTGTGTTTGGTGCTTGTGCAGTAACATAGTTCCCAAACTCAGCTTTTACCCTTCTTCTAGCTTTAATTTTAATGTTACTGAAATTCATCAATACCATTTTATCCTTATTTATGATCAAAGCATTATTGCTAAACCATTTTCCTGTCTCATTTAATGCCCTAGAGACACTCTACTGTAGATTATCCTTGGTGTATCCTTTTATGAAAATGCTAATGTCATCAGCAAACATCACTGTTCCTGCAACGGTCAGATGGTTTGGCAAATCGTTTATATACACCAAGAAGAACAGAGGTCCTGACATGGAACCCTGGGGCACTCCAGAGCTAGGTTTTTTTGAAATATGAAAGATACTCTTTCTTTGCCTTCATGGCATATTTGTACTTTCTGTTGTCTATCGGAGAGATAAGACTTGAACCATTTGAAAGCGAGTACCTGAACCCCATAAAATTCTAGTTTCACAAGCAATAAGTTATGGCTGATTAGATCAAACACTTTAAATAAATCTAAGAATATCCCACAGCTTAATTAATTCTTTTCCAGGACATTTAGGACCATATTCATGAATTGGAAGACTGCCATTTCTGTGGATCTGTTCTTTCTAAACCCATTTTGAGCATTAGTCAGTATTTTATTTATATTCAGGAAGTCAGCTAGCTTTTAATACATTACTCTTTCAATTACTTTAGAAAAACCTGACAGTAATGACACTGGCCTATAATTATTTATGTCAACTGTACTATCCTTTTTGTGAAGTGGCTTTATTCTGGAGAGTTTTAGTTTTGATGGGAACGCCCCTGTGCTGAAAGAAGTATTAATAATGTCGGTTAGGTGAGTATCTATACTGATAGAACTATGTTTGATTCTCTTGTCTGGAATTCCGTCAATACCACAAGACATTTAATTTTTTTGTTTATTAATAGCATTTCTAACTTCACGTTTTGTTACTGGGCACAGAAACATTGTCGTTTCACAAGTTGGTACTTTTATGTTTTTGTTCTTTGAATTGCACAGACTTTTAATTAGATTCGGTGCTATGTTCACATAATGTTCATTGAATATGTTGGCTATCTGTTGAGAATCTTCTATCACTTTATCCTCACTTTTAATTTTGAAATTATGGGTCTTGGTTTTACATTTTCCTATGCTATTGGTTATAACCTTCCAAATCAATTTTGATTTATGGCTTCCCTTGTTAATGTATGAATCATTGCTTAGCCTTTTTGTTGCCTGTAAAACTTTCCTATAGACCCCTCTATATTTCCTATAGTGCAATTTTATTGTTGTATTTATTTTAGGATGTTTGCTTAGGTTTCTAAGGGTGATTGCTGATTGTTTTAATCCCATCTGTTACCAATGTGTTTGTCTTCTCATTGACTTTAATTCTTTGTAACAGGAATGCCACATCGTAGCAATATTTATAACCAGAAAGAAAACTGCCATACTTTTTGTCTACATCATCAGTTTGTTCTATGTCCCACTGCAACCTTTTTAGCTTTCTATTAAAAACCCTTATGTTGTTTGCATTAATAAGTCTTCTTTGTACATGTTTTTCAATGACTGTGCATTTCTTATTGTTCTCATTCCTTATCATCATTTTTAAAGCCATATGGTCAGAAAAGCCTGTATCTGTTACTTCAATATTGTACTCTCAGCTTTGTTTGTTGGTAAATATCTGATCAAGTGTTGTTTCAGACCCATCCCCATATCTGGTAATTTCCTGCACCGTAGGTTGCATGTTCTATGAGTTAAACAGATTTAATAATTGTACCTTGTTCCTATTACTTTTATTAAAATTAGTGTTAAAGTCACCAAGAAGTATTGTGCATTTTGACAGGCCACTCAGTTCATTTAAAAGATAATCTACATAATATAAGAATTGGGTAAAGTCACCTGATGGGGACCTATAGATCCAAGCAATGATAGTTTGACAGTCTGTAAGTTCACAAATACAGCATTCAAAATCTTTTTCTGCACACCTCACCTTGTTAAGTTTCACCTCTTTAGATTTAACATTACTTCTAACAAAGGTGCATACACCTCCACATCTATAAGTTTCCCTCCAAAAGCTACTTATTAAGTAAAAGTCTGGTATATTTGCTGCACAAATCTGAGTGTCCTGAAGGCAGTGCTCGTTGATACACAGCACAGAAACCTCCTTAACACTACAGTTTAAAATTACTTCCAGCTCACAGAATTTGGTGACTAGTCCTTTTACATTCTCATACAGTAAAGTCAAGCTATCTAGGTTTGGTACACAGCTCACCTTAGTGTCCCCTTCAGGCTGCTTGGTAGAAAAAAAAATCCTTCAAGTGTGAGGGTTTTGTCACTCTTCTTCTGAATAGCACACTACTAATTGCTTCTACCGGATTGGATGCTGTTGTTGATATCAGTGGTGCATCTGCTGCTGCTAAAGCTGACAGATCCTCTGCTGCTACTGGTGGTGGTTGTTTATCTGCAGCTGATAATGACGATGCTTCTGTTGCTTGTTGTTGTTGTTGTGCTGCTGCTGTTTCTGGTAATGACGGAGACTCAATTGTTGCTATTCTGTTCCTACAAGTAGGTGTGTCTTCTTATACAGTGTCTTCTTCACTGCCACACCATTTACTGCTTCTTCTAAATTTTGCACTGATCTCTTGGGTATGTTTATTTCTTGAGTACTTGTGCTCTCCATAGATACAGTTTTCACTTTTAAGGATTCTCTTGTACACTTCCCTGTTTGTTTCCACTGATTCATGAATTCTTGTAGCCATTAGTTCTTTACCAGTTGCATTTAGGCGCTGTCCATGTGCTGTATATAGCTCCTTGTTACTAGGGGTATTAATAAAACAAATGTTAGGGAAGCCTTTCACAATTTTTTTTTTTTAGTTTTCTGTTTGTGGAATGAATTTCTTGGTTTACGCAAGACCATTCAGGCAGGTCATGCCTGTGTGGTACTCCAACCACAATCACATTTGTATTTTGTAATGCTGACAAGGTTTTTGTAATGAATGAATTGCCAAGTTGGCTTCAATCATTACTACATCATTAGCCCTTTCCTAAATAACTGCAAAATCTTCATTTACATCTTACGATTTTCATAATACCATTCCTATTATTATTGTTATATCACAAAGACTGGTGTATGCTTATGTACTTTGAAAAGCTCAAAATGAAATTCAAAAGTAAAACCAAGTAGAGTATTCCTGAAAAACTAACAGAGAGCAGTCCTGCAAGAAATATTCTTAGGAAATAGACCACTGTTAAAAATTACAATAATTTAGTATGAAAATCAAGTGTGAAACTACATGCCACTAATTAAATACTTATTAAAATATATGTGAAGTGCTTGTTTAAGAAGCATGTACATATTACAGAGGATAGGTTATCATTACAAAAAAAAAGAGTTAATTCGATTTGATTTGATATATTATTGGTCCTGTAGATCATACAATTCGTACAGCAAAGCATTCTCGTTGAAGCAAAATATAAACTTCACAGGGTCAAGGCTGTTGAGACCATTCCTTTATTCACAATGCAGTTTTTTGCACTAAGTAATATCAGGGGTATTAGTGCAAATGCTGATTAATACCATCAGAACTGGCTACGGGTGAAATTTATTGAATTGAAAATTGCTGGAACATACTTTCAGAAAGGAATTTATCATTTTTGCTATTATTCACCACACACTGAATCACACCTCATAGGTAAGATTTCAAAGCGAGATATGCAAAATACAATGACACTGATGCACTACATTTTAATAAGACAAGAATTCAGTTCTGCATGGAGGTATACTTCCATGCAGTTCTGTTCCTTAGACATGTCAAAATTTCTTTCACTTTGTTGACATCCATAAGTCATGACAACAAGCCTCGCTTACTTCTTTCCCCTTTGTACATATTTATTGGCTAACAATGCAAATGTGAACATCAAACATTTTGTGCACATGATTTAAAAGTTGAAAATGTAAAGAGTAAGAATCAGTACCAGTAAACAAAAAAACAATTTCTTTTGAGTTCTAGCCAGCCGAGGTGGCCGAGCAGTTCTAGGCGCTATAGTCTGGAACCGCGCGACCGCTATGGTCGCAGGTTCGAATCCTGCTTCGGGCATGGATGTGTGTGATGTCCTTAGGTTAGTTAGGTTTAAGTAGTTCTAAGTTCGAGGGGACTGATGACCTCAAAAGTTAAGTCCCATAGTGCTCAGAGCCATTTGAACCATTTTTTTAGTTCTAGCTTCATCAACTATCAATGCAAATACAGAAAAAGAGGGTTTAAATGGATTACAAAAGCATCCTTTTTACATCACATATGATACTTCTCTTCTCAGTTATTTGAAATGTATAAACAAAAACAAAGTTGCATTTACAAGGAAAAATCCATTGTATTTCCCGACACTGTGTTAGTAGCACAAGCAATATAACATTTACTATTTTAAACAAGTGTTCATTTATGTGACAGAAATTACACGCAAAAAGGTATGGTAAACGATCTCCATGTAAACAATAGTCTGCTAATGTTTTGGGATATCTAATGTGGTGATGTTGGCTTCAAAACAACATTGTTGCATCATCTCCCCATATGTTTCCTTCCATGATGACACACAGTAAATGCCATCTTTGACAGTGCAGTGGCATCCAATTAAAAAAGAAAAAAAGTGAACAGTAAATAAATATAAAGGGAGCAAACCAAGAAAAACATTAAGACAAAACTCAAAAAACGGTGCATAATAATAGTTTACATTACAGTAACGCTCCTAATAAAGCAGAACTAGTGCTTGAAAAGAGTACTACAGAATAGCTCAAAGAGGTCTTATGTGCACAAGGTAATACAGAAACAGAGTAAAAGATAGGCTTGGCAATTTTAACAACAGAATACGTGGAGTACATAGGCAATTACAATAAAATAAAATAGTCAGGAATATGAAGGAATAGAAGGGAACAAGACAGAGTGGGTAGCATTGTAAAACAGTGAGGAGTAAGTACAGTTTAGAGGAGGGGAAGTATTGAGCTGTATTTGGTCACTTAATGTTTAAATCAAGACTGTGGGGCAGATGGTTTTAGAATTCCAGTGCTCCCAATAGGTTGAGTTTTTGGCCCTTTTTTTTTCAAGTGGAGGACATGGGTCTGTGACTGGTAGTTGTGGCCCTCAAGCAAAGTTGTTAACTAACATTAACCCAGTGCCTTCTAGACATATGGATTTCAGAAACTACACAAGAAAGGTGCATCCTTCCACCCAGCTGAATCATTATTCACTGCTCCATCTCAAACTATCTAGTAAATTCAACACTTTTATGAAACCTAAGAAAAATCAAAGAATCGTATTTAAAACTCAATGAAATTTGTAGATAAGATAAAAGGTTTATCTACATCACGTAGCACTAAATTAGTATTCTTTCCCATCTGCAGTTTGTTTTCCCAACATACAAGCAGGGGAATGTGTTGATATTCTGTCTGAGTTGATGTATAGGTCTAATGTCATCCCTGCTGAATGACTTGAGACACGCCATTCAGACATACTTAGCACAAAATCGTTTTCAGTTCAAAGGGTCTCTGTACAAGCAGTCTCATCTTACTCCACTTTTGACGGAAATATTCATGGACTATTTTCAACAACAATTTTTTGAATAAAAAACCTTCTAGTGGAAAAATTAAATACTGTTCCAGAAATGTAGATGAAGTACTGTGTATGTGGACAGGCATTAAAAGATAGCTCAACACATTTTATTTATATTTTCAGCACTTAAACTGTCAACATAAGAATATTCGATTTGCAGTGGAGATTGTCAGTAAATCCATAAACTTCCTAAATGTAACAACTGACATCAGTGCACAAACATGTTGTTTCAATATTTATAGGAAAACTACAATTACAGTCACAGTAATACCTCCTTGATCATAACATCCAGTAACACACTAACCTACAGCTCTCCACTCAGTGGTGCACAGTCTTGTATATGTTCCCATGTCCAAAGATGATTTCAAGGAAGAGTTAGATATAATAAAATTTATTCCCTCAAACAATGGGTGTGAGGGAAATGTTCAGGTTAGTTACACCAAACAACCCCCATTTCGCAGTAGTTCATTTATTCACCCAAACACAAGCAAGGCTCACAAAGAACTGGACATGGTGGCAGATAGCAAAGATAATCTTAGCTTAGTTCAAAAATGGATGCATCGATGTTGGTGTCGATTTCATCAGCACCACATAGCCCCCCCCCCCCCCCCGCCCTCCCCGCAGTGCGGAGTACTCTTGAGAGGCCAGGGGGGGAGGGGGGTTGTGACTATGGCGTCAGCAGGATTGGTCCGCAGGAGCCAGACCACGGTCAGCTCCACAGCGTCGTCAGGGAGCTGTGTGGGTAGATGCCATGAACGAAGGTTCAGCCACCGAACCTGGAAGTCATTGAAGCGAGCCGGGTGTTGTACTGGGCGTGCTGGTCGTGTGGCGACAGGTAGGCCGGTGGTGGAACGGAGCGACGATGACGATGTCTCCGGTGGGCGTGGCGAACACACGTAGCATGTCCAGGTCGATGTCGGGTGAGAGGGAAACACATTTCTCCAGGTGGCAGGGAATGGCGGAGGTTGTGTCATGAGCACTGGGTGAAGGGAAACACATGACGAACAATGTATAATCGTGCTGTATTATTGAGATATCGTAGATTATGTCCGGGGGGACAGGCACAAACATCTCGAGCGAGGGCACGTTCAAGATGGGGGGCGTGAGAAACCTCGACAGGGTGAGGCAGGTGACGGTGGTGAGATTGAAGGGACCAGCGAAGGGCCCAGTGGCAAGGGTGTGATCATAGGTAAGCTTGATGTAGGGAGCATGTGGTCACTCGAGGGAGTGCGTGAGACCGGAGTAGAGGGCGAGGTCGGAGGAGAGCTCGACGATTGGAGCTGGAAGTCATTCAACCGAGTGTGTAAGTCCAATGTGGAGGGAGTGATCAGAGCGTTGTGAGCCACGACAGTGAGTAGCGTGGTCGTGGACTGAAGGGGGCTAGAAGAAGGCTCGACATGAGCAGGCTTAAGTCTGTTGAGAGAGACTGTAACAGCTGAATCTTTCATCTGGATATCATAGGTGTTGGCTGAGCGCCGGAGAACTCGGTACAGGCCAGCATATGGAGGTTGGAGGGGAGCAAGGACAGTGTCATCTCGGAGCATGACATACTCACAATTGTCCAGAGATTTCGAGACGTGAACCTTAGGGCGGGGGTGGCTGGCAGGCAGAGGGATATGGAGGTTGATGAAGTGGCGTCTGACACTGTCCACGAAGGAAGGTAAGTCAGACTGAGGGAGAGAAGCGGAAGGGCTCACAAGTTCGCCAGGGAGAACAATGTTCTGGCTGTATACGAACTCGGCCATTGTCCCTTTGAGGTCTTCCTTATAGATCGCACAAATGCCGAGTAGCACAAGGGGAAGGGCCTCCATCCATAGAGAGTCGTGGCATTGGAGAGCCGCCTTGAAAGTGTGGTGCCAGCGCTCAACTGGCCCGTTACTTTGCGGGTGATATGCTGTGGTATGGATGCGCCGGATGCTGCAAATGTTACAAATCTTGTTGAACAGGACCGACTCAAATTGTCTCCCCTGGTCAGTCGTGATCATAGCTGGACATCCGAAATGCAATACCCATGACTCGACGAAAGCTCGAGCAACAGTTTCTGCCGTAATATTGGGGAGGGGGACAGCCTCGACCCAGCGAGTTGTTCGGTCAATAGACGAGAGAACATAACGAAATCCGTTAGAGGGGGGGAGAGGGCTGACAATGTCAATATCAATATGCTGGAAACGCCCAGGAGGGATCGAAAAGGTGCCGAGGGGGGTGAAGTGTGCTTGTGTACTTTGCAGCGTTGGCACGCAACGCAGGAGCATGTCCATTGCTGGCAGTCCTTGTTGACATTTCTCCACACAAAGTGCTCCGCTACGAGGCGGGTGGACACACGAACACCGGGATGGGTTAAATTATGCAATGCGTTGAAGACAGCTCAACGGAGTGTGGTTGGGATGAGGAGGCGTAATGTGCCCTTACTGTCGTCCCACCAGATCTCACCAGAAATGCTAGGGAAGGTGGTGCGGATGAAGTGTAGTGAAGGGGTAGAGTCTGAAATCAGGTTTTGTGTTTCCTTGTTGGTGGGTTGGAGGTTAGGCAGTTCAGAGAGGTCTAACAGCGAATGGACGGCGTCGACTCGTGAAAGGAAATCAGCAACTATATTGTCAGCACCCTTTATGTGTCTGACATTGGTGGTGAACTGAGATATGAAGTTTACGTATCTGAAGAGGCGAGGAGGCGGGTCAGCTGGCGGGTTTGTAATGGCCCCAGCCAGGGGTTTGTGGTCTGTTAAAACACAGAAAGGGCATCCCTCAACGTCAGTCTTAAAATGCTTGTTCGCTTCGTAGACCGCGAGCAACATCCTGTCAAACACAGAATATTTCCATTGTGCATTGGTGAGCTTGCGTGAGAAGAACTGCAGAGGCGAAGTTTGGCTGTCGATTGTCTGGCTAAGGAAATCGTCAATGGCAGTATCGCTCGCGTCTGTGGTGATGAAAAGCTGCGCATTGGGATGAGGATGCGCGATGGTGCAGGCCTCGGCAATTAGATTTTTGTTCGTGCGTTTAGTCAACGGTAGTCTCCGCACATGCGCCAGGACCCGTCTTTCTTGGTTGTCATATGTATGGGTGTAGACCAGCTACTGGTAGAGGGTTCAATGACGCCAGAGCTGAGTAGTTCAGAAATATGATTTTTAAGGTCGGAGAGGCGCTCGGGACAAAGTCGACGTGGTTTACTGGAGATTGGGGGACCTGGCGTGAGGCGACGCTTGTGAACCGTGCCGTTGGTGACGGCGGAAATGTTGCTGGCGGCGCGGGAGGCGGTTTGTTTACAATGTGTGACGGGCGGGGCAGGCGAGGCGTGGTTGTGGTTTTCGGAGCCACTCGGCGGATCCGACGGGAGCCGAGGCGGCAAAGTGTCCCAGGAGTCAACACGACAAGATCGCCCGAAGCAGTCGCACCGTGGTCGGGTGAACTCGTTAGAGCTTGTGAGCCGTTAGTGAGTCCATTGTCTGAGGGCGCGGCATGTGGCAGGACTGTCGTGGGCGAAACGCTTGGTGCGAGTGCACTGTTTGTGTTGTCAGTGGCGGTCGCACGGTGGCGGGCAGGAGTCGAAGTTGAATAGTTTGAGATGCTGTCCATGAGGGGCGGGGTAGGAGCCGTCAGTTCGGGAACACGTGACGCTCGTCGCGCATGCGCGCTTGTGTCTGGCCGAGTGTCAAACACTGCCGTGTTAGGAGGGTGTGGCCCTACGGAGCTGTCAGTACATGTTATGGCAGTCTTGATAGCACAGTTGCGAGGGACAGCGGGAGGTATACACACGAAGACTCGATTGCTGGGACTGCAAGCAGATTCGGCGCACTTACTGACCTTGCTGCTGTCCGCAGCTCGTGGTCGTGTGGTAGCGTTCTTGCTTCCCGCACCTGGGTTCCCGGGTTCGATTCCCGGTGGGGTCAGGGATTTTCTCTGCCTCGTGATGACTGGGTGTTGTGTGATGTCCTTAGGTTAGTTAGATTTAAGTAGTTCTAAGTTCTAGTTGACTGATGACCATAGATCTTAAGTCCCATAGTGCTCAGAGCCATTTGAACCATTTTTTTGACCTTGCTGTAGTGTCTGTAATTCCTTTGCTACATCGGAGAGCTGGAGCTGAGTTTTGTGGAGCCGGAGGGAGAGCTCGAAGTTTTCCTTGCTCAATGGAGCACAGGGGAAGTGAGTCTTGGACGGGTAATGAAACACGGTTTCGCACTAAGTCCGGCGAAAGTTTGTGGTGTCGCAAGAAGTCGATGCCTAGTATAGGTTCATCAATTTCGCACACTAAAAAAGTCCACTCGAATTTGCAGTTTGTGGAGAGAGAGGCAACATGGGAAGTTGAACCCGAGCGTTGTAGTTTATTTGAATTCGCGGCCTGCAGTGAAGTATGATGAGGGCGGATGTTCGACGGCGCTAAGGACGTAGGCAGCAGCGAAACATCGGAGCCTGTGTCTGTTAGGAAAAATGTATCTCGACGAAATGTCTTTAATGTAAAGTCGTCCGCAATTATCTGGTTGTTCTCAGACAGAATGGAGCACTGGGGAGTGCCTGTCATGTTGTGTGCAGGAGGCGGCACCCAGACCTACCTGCGATTGGCGTTTGGGAAGTAGCAGGGTGGTCTGCAGTTCCATGCCGCCTCACCAAACCATGTGTGGAAGTAACAGCCGTCTCCAGAGCTGGGAAGGTTTTCCGTTGCCTAGTTGTTCGACATGGAGCACTTGCCGTATTGCTGCCTCAGTTGAGCGTGCAAGCCGAAGTAGAACTGTCTTTTTGGCTAGAGTGTACCGGGTAGATGAGTCTGGGGCGTCGACCAGGTCAGCAATTATATTCATATATATATATATAGTTAATGCTCACCAGCCATTTGACCGCCTTCTTCTGTGCAGATGCATGAACAGTGCCCGAACTCTTATGGGAATCAGCATTAAAACAGCGAGTAATGAGTATGATGGGCAGGGGCACTATGAATATAGTGCAGGACAATAAGTGGCGAATGTGGGTCTCACGGGAAGCGTGCCAGAGATAAGTCCCTGCAGTCGCACTATCTTCTGTGTCCTCGGTGGCTCAGATAGATAGAACGTCTGCCATGTAAGCAGGAGATACCGGGTTCGAGTCCCGGTCATGGCACACATATTCAACTGTCCCCGTTGACTTATATCAATGCCTGTATGCAGCTTAGGGTATTTATTTCATTGTAATTAATTCTAGGTTTCACTCAAGTTTCCGTAGTCCTTCATACATGTGTTAGAATAGTTTGTCAAGCAAGCTGTGGCCAGTTTCTTATTATATCTGGTCAAATAAGAGATACTGCCATATTCCTACCCTCCTCCTCTGGTAGACATTCCCAAAAATTCAATATGTGTACCTGTATTAAAAAGAATTCCATTCTCTTTTCACAACTGACTGATTAATCAATACAGGAAATAATCAAGTTACTTGCTTTAAACAGCAGTTTTAATGATTTGTTTATTTAGCATAAGTATCAGCACTAGCCACGTCACTGCTCAAATGACAACCTGCTGCTGAATTTGAAGTGACATAATATAAGTAACTATTATGAATTGCTGGAATACACGTTTAAAGCAAAACCATAGCACAGAGTTCATTGAACATCTATCTCAGCTACTTGAATCCACTGTGTTGAAATACTCTTAACAGTTCATTAGTAAAAGTAACTTTTTACCAAATACAGTCCTGTTACGCACATTAAAATCGGATTTACTTACCTTTACCAATAAAAAAATCAAAATAAACTCAGTTTTCTATGAGAGAATAAAACTGCAATAAACTGTGCAGGGAAATTAAAGAGGTGCTTACAATTAAGAGATTTACAAAGTTAACTACGCCATATTGCTTAAATAATACATATCACATGGCCAAGGTTTATTGACAGAAAATAAGAGTATAACAACTCTATCAGTCTAAAATACAGTAACCTCTTCCCGTTTTCACGAACATAACATCTTGTTCATAAATGGAATATTGCTGACGTTTTTCAGATTGATAGGAATACGAGGAGAATTATATTGACTGCCTTTTTTTTTATGCTGGGGTTGGGCAAACAGTATGGTATTAACATCTCATTTCTGAAGCTTGCTGCCTGATTTGTAAAATGTAATGATGCTGTTTTGAATTTTTCTTTTTGCTGTATAGTAAAACCTCTGAAAAATGTTATGAGTTGCCCTCATATCTGTGATCATTGTGTTGATCTGTTGTGATGCTGGACCTGGTTGTTATTGTTCTCTTTGTCAATCCATCCTTTGCAAGCCTCTTCATCTATGCACTACTACCACACCCTACATACATTTAAAACTGCTTACTGTATTGAAACCTTTGTCCGCCTCAACAATTTTGCTAAAAATGAGTTTGTCAGTTCAATAAGAATGCATTAGGGTACAGAGTGTAAAAACAACAATGTATATAAATTTGTAGAGCTATTATCCATACATGTTATAAAAATGGATGTGTGTGTGTTCCACATCCCTTCCTAAACCTCAGGATTGATTTCAACCAAATGAGGGGCATTTGAAAAGTCCGTGCAAAGTCCGAGAGATGGCACCACCGGGGCATTTCGAAGTCACGTTTAGTTAGTAGCATCTTTGGAAAGAACGCACACCAAGTTTAAATCATATTGGTGTATTTCTTTGTGTTTGGCATTTGTGTGAATCAAGGAAGTTGTGTGATTGTCAAAAAATGGACGAAAAAGAATTTCATGTGGTGATTAAACATTACTTTATGAAAGGCAAAACGCCTCAGGAGATTAAAGACAAGCTTCATAAACATTATGGTGACTCTGCACCTTCGTTTAGAACATTTTATAAGTGGTTTCAAAATTTTTGGAGTGACCATATGAGCACAAGTGACGCTGAACGTTCAGGACGCCCTGTGGAGGTTACGACTCCAGAAATCATTGATAAAAGTCATGATATGGTGATGGATGACAGAAGAGTTTAGGTGCGTGAGATTGCTAGTGCTGTGGGCATCTCGAATGAATGGGTACATAATATTTTGCATAAACATTTGGACATGAGGAAGCTATCCGCAAGATTGGTTCTGCGATTGCTCATGCTTGGCCAAAAACGGAACCGTGTGAAGTGTTGCAAGGATGGTTTGCAGCTGTTCAGGAAGAATCTGCAGGACTTTAAGCATTGTTTCGTCACTGTGGATGAAACACGGATACATAACAACAATCTAAACAATGGGTTACCAAGGGAGAATCTGCACCAAAAAAGGCAAAGTCCATTCCTTCGGCTGGAAAGGTTTTGGCGACTCTCTTTTGGGATTCGCAAGGGATAATCCTCATCGACTATCTGGAAAAGGGTAAAACTATTACAGGTGCATATTATTCATCGTTATTGGGCCGTTTGAAAACCGAGCTGCAAGAAAAACGCCGGCTATTGGACTGCAAAAAAGTCCTTTTCCATCACGACAATGCACCAGCACACACCTCAGCAGTTGTGGTTGCAAAATTATTAGAAATAGGATTCCAACTCGTTTCACATCCCCCCTATTATCCAGACTTGGTTCCCTCGGACTACTATTTGTTCCCCAATTTGAAGAAATGGCTGGCAGGACAAAGATTTTATTCAAACGAGGAGGTGACTGCAGCAACTAATAACTATTTTGCAGACTTGGACGACTCCTATTATTCAGAAGGGATCAACAAATTAGAACAGCATTGGACGAAGAATACAGGGTGTTACAAAAAGGTACAGCCAAACTTTCAGGAAACATTCCTCACACACAAATAAAGAAAAGATGTTATGTGAACATGTGTCCGGAAACGCTTAATTTCCATGCCAGAGCTCATTTTAGTTTCGTCAGTATGTACTGTACTTCCTCGATTCACCGCCAGTTGGCCCAATTGAAGGAAGGTAATGTTGACTTCGGTGCTTGTGTTGACATGCGATTCATTCCCCTACAGTACTAGCATCAAGCACATCAGTACGTAGCATCAACAGGTTAGTGTTCATCACGAACGTGGTTTTGCAGTCAGTGCAATATTTACAAATGCGGAGTTGGCAGATGCCCATTTTATGTATGGATTAGCACGGGGCAATAGCCGTGGCGCGGTACGTTTGTATCGAGACAGATTTCCAGAACGAAGGTGTCCTGACAGGAAGACGTTCGAAGCAATTGATCGGCGTCTTAGGGAGCACGGAACATTCCAGCCTATGACTCGCGACTGGGGAAGACCTAGAACGACGAGGACACCTGCAATGGACGAGGCAATTCTTCGTGCAGTTGACGATAACCCTAATGTCAGCGTCAGAGAAGTTGCTGCTGTACAAGGTAACGTTGACCACGTCACTGTATGGAGAGTGCTACGGGAGAACCAGTTGTTTCCGTACCACGTACAGCGTGTGCAGGCACTATCAGCAGCTGATTGGCCTCCACGGGTACACTTCTGCGAGTGGTTCATCCAGCAATGTGTCAATCCTCATTTCAGTGCAAATGTTCTCTTTACGGATGGGGCTTCATTCCAACGTGATCAAATTGTAAATTTTCACAATCAACATGTGTGGGCTGACGAGAATCCGCACGCAATTGTGTAAACACGTCATCAACACAGATTTTCTGTGAACGTTTGGGCAGGCATTGTTGGTGATGTCTTGATTGGGCCCCATGTTCTTCCACCTACGCTCAATGGAGCACGTTATCATGATTTCATACGGGATACTCTACCTGTGCTGCTAGAACATGTGCCTTTACAAGTACGACACAACATGTGGTTCATGCACGATGGAGCTCCTGCACATTTCAGTCGAAGTGTTCGTACGCTTCTCAACAACAGATTCGGTGACCGATGGATTGGTAGAGGCGGACCAATTCCATGGCCTCCACGCTCTCCTGACCTCAACCCTCCTGACTTTCATTTATGGGGGCATTTGAAAGCTCTTGTCTACGCAACCCCGGTACCAAATGTAGAGACTCTCCGTGCTCGTATTGTAGACGGCTGTGATACAATACGCCATTCTCCAGGGCTGCATCGAAGCATCAGGGATTCCATGCGACGGAGGGTGGATGCATGTATCCTCGCTAACGGAGGACATTTTGAACATTTCCTGTAACAATGTGTTTGAAGTCACGCTGGTACGTTCTGTTGCTGTGTGTTTCCATTCCCTGATTAATGTGATTTGAAGAAAAGTAATAAAATGAGCTCTAACATGGAAAGTAAGCATTTCCGGACACATGTCCACATAACATATTTTCTTTCTTTGTGTGTGTGAGGAATGTTTCCTGAAAGTTTGGCCGTACCTTTTTGTAACACCCTGTATAAGTCTAAAAGGAGACTATGTCGAAAAATAAAAAAGGTTTACCCCAAACACGTAAGTAGTTTTTATTTTTGCACGGACTTTTCAAATGCCCCTCGTACTTAGTAAGCATATCCCTTACTGTCAGGTAACAATCACTTTGGTATAAAAACCAATTACCTATCATAGTTCAGGTGGTACGACATCACAGGCACTTTGATGTGTGAAAAACTGCCACTACATGATGTTTAAATTTATTACTTCTTTGCTACTAACTCTGTTTACAACATGTTTTGTAGACAGTATCCACGTATGCCACTGACTGTACCTACACAAATATATCGTTGTACAACACACAGTTGAAGGGATATATAATAAACACTGAGGCGCAGGAAACAATTCTGCATCATCAGGGTGTATACGCCACGGGAAAACTGGGAGATCCGGGAAAAACCCGGGAATTTTTTCATCCGGGAGAAAACTGGGAAAAACCAGGGAATTTTTCATTGTTTTAGTTTAGAGTTACATTTTTGTCATTTTGACTGGTAAGAACCGACACTTTAACAAAGGATATTACTTTATCCCGCTACTGCAGAATAATACTTAAACAATAAAACATAAACGAGAGCAAAAAAACGAAAATAACTTAAAATTGCAAAGGAAATGCGCCATATACAACAACGACACACAGTGCTCATGCAAGCGTCTGCCAACAGCAAAATGTGTCAAAGGCCTTAGGAAGACTATGCAATGCTTCATAACAACAAATTGCCTCTGATGAGCGTGAAGTCACAACTGTTTACATTAGATTCGTTTTAGTTACAAACGGGCTCGTGCGCATGCGCAGTTGAGTCACGTTTGAGTTATAGATTCTCCCCCTTCAGGCTACAGGAATGCAGCTGTTGGCTGTGCAGGTAGATGCTACCGGGAAAGGGGGGCGCCAAATTCATATTCTATAGGTAAAGAACTTGTTTCACAAAGCGCCTAGCATCCAACGCACGTTTATCTATCGATTATTCATATGATTTTGAAACGCTTCCCTGTTGGTTTTTGAACATTTTTGAACACATTTTAAGCTGATTTCTGAATGAATTATAAGTTGATTTTTTAATGCGTGATGTCTCTGTCAGAAGAATCCTCGTTGCATCTAGAAATAAACTTTCCGGAGACTGAAGGGGACGGGGCTATACGAGCTGAGCGGACTAAAGCCGAACGGATGAATGCCAATCGCTGTCTGATTAAGTGCCTAATTGGGTTTGCGAATGATCAGCGTTGTTATAATTACTAGCAAAATCTATAGATTCAGACTACCAGAATGGAAATAAACGACTAACAAGAATAACAGGTGAGAAAGATTCTCGGTGTCTCCAAGAAAATGAAATTTTGACAGAAAATTTTTTGCCAGGTCACTATACTAGTAAGGACCAGTTGTACAGTCCCCGGCTAGCAGCCGCTTCAGTTCTATTTTGGAAGTAACGCGGAAAACGTGTTGTACGAGCACGTAATAGCGCCTAACCGGAAAATAGTCGCGGGATAACTGAACCCGTGATTGTGGCAGGGTTTGTGAAGTTAATCGGCGAACAAATTTTGACAACGGCAGGAATAGCTACAGAATTGGTGATGACAAGATTGTTTGTTAGAACGAGGAAGGAGAAGAAACGGGGGCATCACACAAATTATGGAAGAATAAGACGATTCCAAATTTATATAAAAATTTCGTAATACTGCTTTTTGGTCTCATGCTTGAGAAACTGATGCGTATGAGTGAAATGTGAAACTATTTCTTAACATAAAGCTTTTTGCTTGTAGTAGGCCTAACATGCATGTGATTTGGTACTTTGTGAATTATATTCTGTCTTGTTATAAAAATTGCCATTTGTGCCAAAACAGTCTCGTTTATTTGGTGTGTGTTACAAAATTGCTGCAATATTAGAAAGGCCTATTTTGTTTTATCTAGCAGGCAGTGACAAAATAGACGTAATCCGATCGAGAAACCACACCAGTCTTGGGTATTATTTGTATTAACAGCTTTTTCAGTATTAGATAACGACTTTTCGATTTTTCATGCACCAAAATGTTTGACGAACTTTGATGAGGTAATAGATTCTTCCGCTGAAAGGAAAGCACGCCATGTAAAGCTGTAGCAAGATTAAAGAGAAAAAAATGCTAGGAGCTAAGGACTGAAGAAATGTGTAATTTCTTGTTATCTCTTGTCTTTATTGGTTTTATGTATCATATATTTAATTTTATATCACACAAAACAGCAAGTTATTAGCTAATAGGCAATAATGAGGTTAAATTTTCTGAAGAGTTCTTGTTCTCCCGATTACAAATAATCCCATCCGCTATTAATTGCTAGATTTTTTAATTTTTTTTTTTTTTTTTTGAAAAAAGAGGGGGCAGGCTGTCAAACCGACCGACGGGGAGCAAGTGAGGCACCACAGGACATTTCCATTTCCACTGTCCTGAATATACTTTGATGGCATCCATTACAAAATATACACGTTTCAATTCCACAGAGCGAAATGCAGTGACGTGCGGTAGAAGAATGCTTTATGAAGAGGAGTGGCACTGCACTTTGGCACACTTAAGACCAAATAATATGTTTTAACATTTCCTCGAACACATATATTTTATGTTTCAGACTTTTCAGAAAGATGTGCGCTACAAGATGAACATATTTTTGAAAATTCGATTTTTTTGTAGTATTGACCCGGTTCGCAAATATCGTAGATTCGGGGCTGGTGCACAGAGCCGTCTGAGTTATAGTGGGTAGTCTCCACGTGACCCGTGTTTACATTTAGTGATTTTGCTGTTTCCCCCTCGTTTACTCTCACGTCAAATGAAAGCAAAACGGACATCTGTGGCAGGTAGCTATCAAGTGAATTAAAATGCATTCACATAATTACGGAAGACGAAAATATGTCATTAGTTTCAGATTTTATTTTCACTTCTCTGACAGTCAAGCATTAATCGCCTTGCGGAACAATGAAGTTAGTTTTGTCTGTTTGCTAAAGAAATTTGACTTTTATAAATTTTTTCCGCAGAGGTAGTCAATGTATTTAAAATGAAATGTTTAATTGCACAGTACTGGCTAGTTTCAACTGTTCGCTGCACTTCAAGTGCACGTTTTGATCTTCTAGCACATATGGCATTTTGCCATAATAAAGCACCAAACATGATATAATACAGTACTGGTGCTCCAAGTAAATTTACATCCCAAAAACCACACTGAAAAGCTTAATATCAGGTCGAGGTCTACTTCATTAGGAATCTGGACATACGAATGTGCACTTTAAGTATGAACTTTAAATGTGCACAGTTTCGTATGGTTCACGAAATTCCGATGCTCTTGGAGTATCCTCTGATGTCGTGTTTCTTTTAAAACATAATGTATGATCTTTTAATATTTTACACGTACGTACATACGGGCTTCCTACGTCATGACAGCTGTGCAAGTGCGGTGTCGCTTGTTTTCTGCGCTCTCTCGCAACGCTGAAACTAACCTATTTTTAACAGGTCGCGGGAAAATATTGCGAATGGTGGTTTGGAAAGCGTTACTTTCAAAGCAAATATCCTTTTACGTAAGTTGAACTATGTGCGTGAATGTACCATGAATTTATTAAATGGCAGAGCGTTTGACTCTCATTTAAAAATGAACTCTTTGATGAAGAGCCATTTAAAAGAATTTCGAACCCTTAAGATCGGACATTTATGTCATTATTAAAAATTTTACTGGCACATTTATGTGATATATCTTAAGTGTAATGCACAAAAAAGATCAACATTATATGGCAAAGCTTAGCTTCTCTTGCAGCTTATTAATCTTAGAGACCAACATTATATTTGAAAGATTTGCTTTTATTTTAGCAACACTATGTATATTAATTTAAACTATTAACTTTCCCTGTTTGTTTGTTCATGCTACTTAACAATGATGTTGCTGTTGGCTGACTGCATCACATGTCCTATGCTCTTAATATCCGCTGCCATCAGCTGGCGAGATCACGTGACATGAGCTATGACTGGCTTACAAAAGTGCATTGCAATCTCGATTTCAGTGATTCGGAAAGTAACATGCAGTTTTTGGTGGAATTCCAATGTATACTTTCGTAATACGAAAATACCCAGCGTACAAGTTGCTGCACATCAAAGATATTTCCAAAATGTGCCTTTTTCCCCGAGTTTCGTTTTGTAAAGTGCCGGGAAATTCTACGCACGTGTTGTTGTTGTTGTAGTGTTCAGTCCTGAGACTGGTTTGATGCATCTCTCCATGCTACCCTATCCTGTGCAAGTTTCTTCATCTCCCAGTACTTACTGCAACCTACATCCTTCTGAATCTGCTTAGTGTATTCATCTCTTGGTCTCCCTCTACGATTTTTACCCTCCACGCTGCTCTCCAATGCTAAATTTGTGATTCCTTGATGCCTCAGTACATGTCCTACTAACCGGTCCCTTCTTTTTGTCAAGTTGTGTCACAAACTCCTCTTCTTCCCAGTTCTATTCAGTACTTCATCATTAGTTATTTCATTTATCGTCCATGTTTCACTTCCATACATGGCTACAGTCCATACAAATACTTTCAGAAACCACTTCCTGACACTTAAATCGATACTCGATGTTAACAAATTTCTCTTCTTCAGAAACACTTTCCTTACCATTGCTAGTCTACATTTTATATCTTCTCAACTGCGACCATCATCATTTATGAGAAAGTACGGGACACAGTGAAGGAACAAGAACTTCCTTGGGCAATACTGTAAAAGATGCTACGAGCAGACCTGTTGTTAAAGAAGGATAGACAACTGAAACAGACTGTAATATTCTTGTTGTATATGAAACACAAGTAGAACCAGCTTCACCAGCAATAATCTTACCTGTGATAAAATTTAATGAAATTGCAGAACATACAACTGAAACATACATTAGCAATCTTTTGTTCAGGAAACCTGTGGAACACTATTTCATAACCATAAATTTACCTGTAGTAAAAGACACCAGTTTTTCAAATTATGTTGATCAGTTCATAAGAAGAAGAATAATTACAAGCAAAATTGAATTAAAAGCAGAACTATAAATGGAAAATGTGTGGAAGGAAGTCAACAGTTTTAACTTTATGATGACAGGAACTGTAATAATAAAACTATTTCTACAGCAAGTTACTGCAAAGATTCTAGATTCAGGAATACTTTAACAAATATGCAAGTTGGAATGTGGGGAGGTACATGTGTTATCAGTGCTACTAATCATATGATTTGGTACAGAGATAACAAGAAATGCAAAGAGAAAGAAGTCTACATGTTATTATAGGCAATATGTGACAAAAGTACGGAACTGTGAATTGATACAACTAGGGCTAACTAATGAATCAGTGACATCATGTACATCTACACGATTACTCTGCAACTCACAACTAACTGCATGGCAGAGGGTTCACCGAACCACTTTCAAGCTGCTTCTCTACCATTCCAGTCTCAAAACTGTGTGTAGGAAAAATTAACTCTTAAATTTTTCCATGTGAGCTTTGATTTCTCTTATTTTTTTATGATGGTGGGTGCCAATAAAATATTTTCACACTCTGAGGAGAAAGTTGGCAATTGAAATTTTATGAGAAGGTACTACCACAGTGAAAAACACCTTTGTTTTAACGACTGCCACCCCAATTCGCGTATCATATCTGTGGAACTCTTTCTCCTTTTTCGCGATAATACAAAATAAGCTGCCCCCCTCTGAAATTTTTCGATGTCCTCCATCAATCCTGTCTGATTTGGATCCCAGACTGCACAGCAATACTGCAGAAGAGGGTGGATAAGCATAGATAAGTAGTGTCTTTAGTAAACCTGTCACATTTTCTAAGTGTTCTGCCAGTAAATAGCAGCCTTTGGTTTTCTTTCCCCACATCATTAGCTATGTGATCATTCCAGTTTATTCGCAATTGTAATCCCTAAGTATTATTTGAGTTTAGAGTCTGTATATTTTTGTGATTTATCATGTTAGGGAGACCAAGAGATGAGTACACTAGGCAGATTCAGAAGGATGTAGGTTGCAGTAAGTACTGGGAGATGAAAAAGCTTGCACAGGATAGAGTAGCATGAAGAGCTGCATCAAACCAGTCTCAGGACTGAAGACAACAACAATAACAACATCATGTTAGGGAAGTTTAGTGGATCCAATTTAGTGCTCATGATGATGACTTCACATTTTAGAGTCAACTGCCACTTTTTGCACCATACAGATACCTTGGCTAAATGATTTTGCAATTCATTTTGATCATCTGATGACATTACATGACAGTAAATGACAGCAACATCTGCGAAAAATCTAAGAGGACTACCCAGATTGTTTCCTAAATCATTTATGTAGATTAGGAACAACAGAGGGCCTATAACACTTCCTTGGGGAATGCCAGATATTACTTCTGTTTCACTTAATGACTTTCCATCAGTTATATGAACTGTGACCTTCCTGACAGGAAATCGCAAATCCAGTCGCACAATTGAGACGATACTCGATAGCCACACAATTCAATCAAAAGTCGTTTGTAAGGAAGGGTGTCAAAAGCTTTCCAGAAATCTTAAAATATAGGACTGACATGACAGCCCCTGTCAGTAGCATTCATTACTTTCCAAGAATAAAGAGCTAGTTGTGTTTCACAAGAATGATAGTTTCTGAATCTGTGCTGGCTATTTGTCAAGAAATCGTTTTCGTTGAAGTGATTCATACTGTTCGAGCACAGTATATGTTCCAAAATTCTACTGCACTGCAAATCGACTTTAGTGATACAGGTCTGTAATTCAGCAGATTATTCCTATTTTTTTAAATTGGGTATTTGTGTGAATTGTGTAACTCTCCAGTCTCTGGGTAGAGATCTTTCTAGAAGTGAGCAGTTGTGTATGATTGCAAAGTAAGGAGCTATTGCATCGACATACTGTGAAAGAAACCTGACTGGTATACAATCTGGACCAGAAGCCTTGCTCTTCTGAAATGGTTTAAGCTGTTTCACTACACCAAGGATACCTCTTTCTAAGTTACTCATGTAGGCGGTTGTTCGTGATTTGAATTCGCGAATATTTACTTCGCCTTCTTTTGTGAAGGAATTTTGGAAAACTGTGTTTAGCAGCTCTGCTTTAGGGGTGCTGTCATCTGTAATATCACCATTGTTATTGCGCACTGAAGGTATTGATTGTGTTTTGGCATTGTTGTACTTTACGTATGACCAGAATCTCTTTGGGTTGCAAGGAAGATTTCGAGAAAGTTTTGCTGTGGAAACTACTAAAAGCATCTCACATTGAAGTTCACACTAAACTTCAAGCTTCGCCAGTTTTCGGGATTTTGCTTTCTTTTAAATTTGGCATGATTTTTTCGTCGCTTCTGCAATAGTGTTCTGACCTGTTCTGCGTTGCATGGGGGATCAGTACCACTTCTTTTCAAATTATTTGGTATATATCTTTGTGTCAATACTACTTCTTTGAATGTAAACCACATCTGGTCTGTCCTTACATAGCCAGGTCAAAAGGAGCATAGACTATCTCTTAGAAAGGTTTCAATCAAATTTTTATCTACATTTTTAAAAAGACATATTTTGGGTATAATTCTGTTGATTTTGGATGTTATGGCATCCACTATAGCTACTAAAACCTTGTGGTCATCAATTCCTCTATCTGTCCTGGTGGTCCTTATTTGGTCAGGAGCATTTGTTGCTAAAGCCGCGTACACACTGAGACTGAAACGTGTTTTCAAAACATGTGTGTGTCGTCAACTGTTTAGTGGTGTTCTGTTTACTGTCGTTTTCGTTTTCGCTTTGTTTTTGTAGAATAATGGAGTGGTCAAGGCAACAAATTGTCGATTTAATTGCAATGTACCAGGGGGAGGATTGTTTATGGAACGTCCGGAGCAAGGAATACAAAAACACCGTTAAAAAACACGATGCACTTGCAAAAATTGCAGCAGCTTTTGGCATGGACAAGGGAAGTGTTGAGAAAAAAATACGATCGCTAGTGGTCGCGTACAGGCGCGAGAAAAGAAAAATTATTGCCAGCAGACCATCTGGTAGTGGTGCAGACACTGCATATGACTCGAACTGGTTCGGCTATCGGCTGCTGCAGTTCTTGGACGATGTACATGAGCCAAAGGAGACAACAGATACTGTGGAAAATGAGGTACGAAAATTATGCTTGTTTGTCTTTATTTGTATTTTATAGTACACAGTCACATTCACCCATAGTTATTTTGCCACGGTACACTTCCTTGTGGGCTTAAAAAATAATTAGCAAATTCGTCTCGAATTTGTTTATTCGTGGAAGCAGCTTTCCTTGGTATGTTCTATGCTGAAATGAAAACTGATGCAGTGTCATCTCGTCTCCATGTGCCTGGAATCATTTCACCTGTTTGTAAATCGTAGGAATCGAAGCTTCCAAGTGGGGTGTGCTGGTTCCTTGCCGCAGCATTTCGCCTTAAAAATTGTGGAGACATACAGCTGTAAGTGTGACAGTTTTTGCCTTTTCCGGTTGAAGCAACATAGGTTTTCTAAACACACGAAAAACTGAAGCCATAATGCCGAAAGTGTTCTCAACAACCATTCTGGCCCTTGAAAGTCTGTAATTAAAAACTCTCTCTTTTGAACCTTTAACATGTTTTCCCGGGTAGGGTTTCATAATGTTTTCCTGTAAGGGAAAAGCATCGCCTGCTACAAAAACATATGGTAGGGCCTTGGTGCCACCTGGTAAGCATTCAGCATGTGGCAAGTTAAGTTTCTTTTTGTTAATTAACTCATTTATGCTCGCGTTTTTGAACACACCACCATCTGATATTCTGCCTTGGCAGCCGATATCTGCGTACAAAAAGTTGTAGCTGGCATCGACGACAGCAAGCAGCACAATGCTGAATGAACCTTTATAATTATAATATTCACTTCCACTATCAACAGGGCACTGTAGCACGATATGTTTCCCATCAATTGCTCCGACACAATGGGGGAACTGAAGAATCTGTGAGAATAAACATGCTGTTTCACTCTAGTCGTTTTCAGTCGCAGGTATCTGAAAGAAAGAAATTTGATTTTCAGGTTTTAGTACATTCGCCAGAGGGCACAAATGAGGATGAAGAGGTTGCAGCTGGACCTTCCAGTCCTCTTCACCACCAAAAATCAGAAGGATGATGGGCGAGAAAAAAGACATGCAGCAACCCTCCAAGATTGCGTCTCAATTGCTAACTAAAGTGCTGCAAAAACAAGAAGACAAGGACGATGAATGCAGTGCGTATGGGCAGTATGTGGCCTCAGTTTTAAGGAAATTGCCCGAGTTAGAACGAGCAAAAACAATGTCTTTGCTTAATAATGTATTAATGAAACAACATGTAGCGTATTTAGAAAGTGAGCAGTCGGAAAGGGGTATGAATGTAGCAGGGCCATCATCAGGGCCGGCCTTAGCCATCCAGGTGCCCCGGGCGAGTCGTCCAGTTGGCGCCCTTTATTGTATAAATAGCGAACCTGGCAGTGCTTTGCAACACGGTATTTGACTGTTTTCTAGAAATCGTCTTAAGTGGTTAATGGCGTCATCTTATGATCATAACATGGTTTTTTTCCATCGTAAATTTGAGTATTTTATTTTTTTAAATGGAAATGAAATCCAAATAATCTGAAAGCCCGCTAAGACGCTCCATGTGAGTCTTGTGTAGCCTGTGACGTCAGTCCAGCATGCTGCTGTCGCTGCCGTAACAGTCAGTATAGCAGTGATATATTGTTTGGGCATTCACGTTTTGGGAAATTGTCTAAAAATATTGCATAGTACTGCACTGTACATCTACAACAACTCCAGAAAATTGTTTTTGCGTGTTCCAAACAAAGAAAAGATGCATAAAATGTGGTTGAAACAGGCTCGTATATCCCAAATATTTCTTTTCTTTTCTGAAGCACCCCTGTACTAAAGTGAACAAAACAAAACAAAAATTATTCAAATTGGTCAAGCCATTTCTTTGTTTTGGTGAGACTAGCACACAACAATTGATTTTTATATATAGGAGGTAATATGTATAACGAAAAAACACTAATTTTGAATTGGGTACCATATTTTTATTGAATTTAATAAAACTGTAAGCCATAAACCTATATTTTCTGTCAGTCATCTGAACACAAAACATATTATGCCTAATGAAAAACAATTATAAACGACTAAAATTTTACTTTTCTCGCTTTTCTGTCGGCAAAGTCTCTGATCAGATTAGCAAAGTCCAGGTTTTCTGCAACTTCATTTTCAATGGACAGTGAGGCCAAACTGGTTAGTCTTGTTTGAGACATTGTAGACCGCAAGTACGTTTTTATCAACTCGTTTGGAAAAACTGCGTTCGCCGCTTGCGACAGTCACTGGTATTGTTAGCAAAATACGTAACGTTATCCAGATGTTGGGATATAACTCTTGAAGATTATGTTTTTTTATGAAGTTTAAGGCTTCAATAGGCATTGCCTGGCTGTCTTCGAGATAGTGTTGCAGGCCTAAAATTTCGTCGCACAGCAAATTTCCATCAATATCTGACTTCATGTTGACAGTTAACTTTTCTTGTAATTTAGAACAGCATTGTATTAGTTCTTCTTTATTTTGATTTTTTTAAATGTCAAACAAGAAACTCCATGTCGCAGAAAATTCTTGCATCTGTTCAAATCTTTCTTTCATGGATATGTGCACGGTGTCCAACAGTGCATTGAAAAACTCTACTTTAAACTTCTTTTTTGGGTCAGTTATTTGATCATCAACAGCCTCTTCACCCGGCCTGTGTTTAATACGTCTTAATCGCATTTGTGGTTTAAATAATGGCTGCGTATCAAGATCCGAAGCCAGTTCAGTTGCTGTTACAATAGCTTGTTCGAAACCTGTTTGCCTATATGTTTCCAAATAAGAGCAACATTTGTCAAGGATTCCCATAAACTCGATAAAGTTGATTGTGGGTGACTGACTTGCTTTACTCACAACGTTAATTTGAAACAGAACATCATACCATGTCACGAGAGAAACAATGAAGCTGAAGTCTTTTAATTGTCCTCCTAGTGTTGTCGCTTCGTGTGACACCGCAGCATCGCTTTGTTCAGTAGCATCGGCCAAGGAAACCAAAGCGTCATGCATTTCGCGTAATTGATAACAAACCGCTTTGACGCTATCAATTCGAGCTTCCCAGCGTGTGTCATTTACATTTTTCAGGGTGTATATCTTCAAATGGTCGGTCAAAATTTTCCATCTATTTACCGATCCAGCAAATAGATTAAACATTTTTTGTAACATTCCGAACAGTGTCATGGATTTTACTGATGATTTTGCCGCATCACACAATACCAAATTATAACTATGGCATCCACATGGCACAAAAAAAGCTAGTGGATTTAACTTCTTAATTCTGTTCTGGATGCCTTTATTTTTCACCTTCATGTTCGCGCCGTTATCGTAGCCCTGTCCTCTGCAGTCATTAATGTTAAGGTCAAGATCACTCAATGTTTTTAAAATGCTTTCTGTGAGGCCTTCACCGGTTGTATCATCTATTTGCAGAAATGAGATGAAATGTTCTTTTACACTTACGCCATCCTCTGTTATGTCGGCGCATCTTAAAGTTATCGAAAGTTGTTCTTTGTGGCTTATATCTGGAGTACAGTCAGCTATGATTGTATAATACTTTGAACCCTTTATGCGGGATATGATTGTAGACATAACGTGTGATGCCATGAGTTCTATTAATTCATTTTGTATATTTTTGCCGCAATAATGGTCAGCCAAATCACCATTCAATGCCAGTCTCACGTGCTCTTCCATGATTGGATCAAACTTTGCCAATAACTGTACAAGACCTAAGAATTTTCCATTATTTGGGGTAAATAATTTATCTGATAACCCTCTGAATGCCATATTATTTTCAGCCAAATACAAAGTAATGTGCATCAATCTTTGAAGCACATTGCTCCATCGTAAACTTTCTTTAGAAATTAGCTTTTGTTCTTCCTTGTCAATAGTTTGTCCAGCTTTAAACTTGATTTCAGCTTCAGTCCATTGAGTAAATGTTTTTTTGTGGTTAGGACTATTTTCATGCAGTTTCAGAGCTTCACTTAAATGTTTCAAATTTCTGAAACCCACAGTGGTAGTCAAATTAGTAGTTGACTTTAAATCAAACAGTCGACAACAAAATCAAAAGACACTGTCGTTTGATACAGAATAAACTAGCCACCGTCGTCTGATAGTTTCTTCGTTTGATAGTTTTCTTGTGTAATGAGTTGAAGAGAAATGACGCTCATTTTCATCTTTTGGAAAGTTATTTAGACATACTTGTGAGGGTCCACATATTATAATGCGATCTATATCTCTAGCATTAAGTACTTTTGGCCACGTACCTACATCAGAAACATTGTATTCTTTTATTGCACGTTGATACTTTCATCGACCACAGATGTCATGTGTTGATTTTGACTTGGAGAAATATCAGAGGATTCATGCAAAGATGTACTGCGCTGGTCAATTTGATCACCTTCAATAGGTGATTGTATATTTTTTGTGTATAATTGTTCACAATCTGAAGAAATATTTGCTGATACATGGACTTTTGATTCAATATTTGAAGTATTTGCCTTAGAATTTCCTTTAAGGTACTTATAAATATTCATGTGCTTTTTAGTTTCTTCAAGAACTTTTTCTTTTTCAGCTTTTCTTTTCCGATTTTCTGAACCAGCAAGCTTTTTTTTAATCATTTCCTTCTCTTCTGGCATGATTTAATAATTTGACAAATTATTGCTTGGACACTGCTCTATTTCGCGACCACAATATTCGATCTATAACAAATAAAGAAATTCACCTATCAGTAGACGTAACTAGAAAAAAACCTGAACTGAAAGATAAAAATGTTTTTCGCACCTACCAGAAAATTAAAATGTTGACACAGTCACGACACTCGTTTCACTCACAATTATTCAGCCACGAAAACATGACCGCTGCCTCCGACTCTTACTGACATCCGGGTGCAAATCGTAGCGCTGCCAACATATGCAGTCTAACAAACATTGTGTGGCGCTGTATTATTTCAGTAAGTTAGGGGAGAATTCTCTATGAATGCAGTGCACGCATTGCATGATCTATTAATTAATGTACATGAGTCATTAAGTCACAAATATTCGATATAAATACATTCGTATTAATTAAATCATAATGTAATGTATTTTCTTTTATTTGGAGCGACCGGTAGTTTCTGTTGTAAACGAGAGATGGTGCGGCTGCATGGGCTCTTCCTTGTTGCAGTTCTTGAAACAAATAAGAGAGGCGCTTTGGTAGAGCCCGTGCTAGCCCGCCTCAAACATGGATGGTTGCTGACAATACGAAGATTGCATTCAGCATGATTTCTCTTCTGCTACCCCGAATTCATCGCGCATTCGTGAGATTAGCGACGTATGTTGAATGAGACTGAATAATATTTTAGTTTCGCGAAATGGGTGATTGTAAATTGTAATTTTTTTTTTACATGCGTTTAGTACGTGGCGCCCCTTGGGCCCCGGCGCCCTGGGCGACCGCCCGAGTCGCCCCACCCTAAAGCCGGCGCTGGCCATCATCATCATCATCATCATCAAGAACAATTCCCCTGTTACATTTACAAGCCATGAAGACAGTGACAACGCAGTTGAAGAAGTTGTGTGTGACGAATTATGTAACGTAATTGAGAAATAATAACACTTAGAAAATGTGCTTATTTAACGATGTTTTTCATTTACTTACCTTTACATAATCCTTCAGTACTTCCACCAGAGCTCCACATACTTCAGGTACTATTTTAGATATTGCTTGTTTCGAAATGCGAAATAAATACGCAAGGCTCTGAAATGAATCTCCTGTTGCCAGGAAACGAAGAGTAACTGCAAGCCTTTGGTTGACTGAAATAGCTTTCCTGAAATTCGTGTCTTTTTTTGAAACAAATGGTGATATCATATTTGCCAGATATTCAAAATCGGTAGGTGAGATCCGAGTAAAGTTGCGGAAGCCACAGCCGTCTTCCATACTCAGCTCACGTAGCAGGTTATTTCCGCCAGTTCTTCTATAGAATGTTTTTCTCCACCAACGACGAGGACGCCTTTCATATGGTTTGTGTAAACCTTCTAGCATTAATAATGCAGCTCCACATATCATTATTGTTTCTTCGACACCAGACATAACGCAGCAGCAGACGATACGAACACAAGGGGCACTGCTGACGGCGTGAACACACGAGAAATGTTTGCCGCCAGTGTGGACGGAAACAGAGACCAGAAACAAAGCCGGAAACATTTGCGAAACATCGCAGAAAACAATGTTTCCGGCAGAAACATGTTTCCAGTGGCAGTGTGTACGCGGCTTAAGAGATCAAGTATGTTTTTGCAACCATTTACTCTTTGAGTGAGCTTCTGAACTAGTTGTTCAAAATAATTTTCTGAGAAGACGTTCAGTACAGTCTCAAACTAGATTCCATGCCAACCACAGACTTTAAACAGTACTTTCGCCCACATATCAAGGGTAGATTGAAGTCACCACCAACTATAATTGTACAAGTGGGGTACCAGTTTGAAATGACACTCAAGTTTTCCAGTTTTCTTTGAATTGTTCAGCAACTGCATCATCTGAAAGGGGGGGGGGGGGAGGAGGAGGAATGAATTCCAGTTGTCAAGTAAACCTCTACCCATACTAAATCACAGGAACTACTTTCTTCAATTTTACTTCAAGCTAAACTACGCCACCACTGTATTTAACCTATCCTTTCTGAACACCGTTACATATTTTGTAAAAATTTCAGTTGAATTTATTTCCAGCTTCCTGTACCTACAATGATTCGAGATTCATTGCTTTCTGTTTCTTTTCCAACACAGCTATCACAGTTTACACTGCAATATTGATTGTTACTATGTCTACCGTCTTCTCGTGCTTGTACTCATCCTGTACCCTTTGAAACTGAAGCCCTGTCTGTGTGACCCTCTAACCTAATAAAAACTGCCCAGTCTCTTCCACAAAGCCCCCACTACTTGCGCAGCTGCTTTATGCTTGGAATAAATGAAAATCGGAATGTGAAACTGAGACAGTGTAGCAATGGTACCCTCACGAGGGTCACAAAAACTTTGTATGACACAGGTACGGCAAAACTATGCTCTTGTAGTATTATTTCAGATTTCAGATTCTATACTGCATACATTTCTCTGACTCGTCCATTTACCTTTTACAGAATATTTTTGACTGTAATCCTATCTTCTTCTTTGTCGTTTACAGAATTAAGTAGTAAGCTCATTTATGTCAGAGGTTAATGTATTGATCTCATAGAGATAACATAAATTATATTGAAGTGCAGATTATACAATTTGAGAATAGCTAGGAATGTTGGAGGTAATACAGAGTTACTGTTCATGTTGAGGCACTGCGAGGAAATGAAACCATATCTTCTGTAAAGAAATTTTCCATTTATGACATTACTAGAAGAATTTTGAAGGTTTATCAAACATAATAAACTCATGATTCTATTTGTTAATAGAAAGTTTTTATTATGCTGTATAATTGCATTCTTAAAATTAATGGAACAGATACAACTATGAATTACTGATACAGAGAGAGAGAGAGAGAGAGAGAGCAAATATTTTTTTGAAATAATACTAAATGATACAATGTTGCAGTGAATGGAAAAGTCACAACATGAAATAAAAAATATATGGTTAACTTTTGCAATTTATGTCGGTTGTGCACCTGAACTTGTCATTGGGAGAAAAAGCTTATCGGAGAATTATTGTCAGATCCAAATATAAATACAATAAGATGCTTGAAAATCAGTTGCAGTGTAATGAATTTTCTGAGTAAAAGTATATGGTGTCGTCATGAGTGAGGTATATGAACTACATGCAGTGTGTTATACAATTAGGGTGTTAGAGGATAACATTTTTGGGCACTATGAATATATCTGATGCAATGATGATGTACTGGGTTTTTATAAATTAATTATACAAAAGTAACTTCTAATTGAGAAAAGGCAAGTAACTTATAGAAATGTTTGATACAGCACTGAATGCAGTATATCTTCAAGTTTTATTCCTGCCTAACATTGTTAGGTAGCATTTGCAGTGTTGTTTATGGTTTCATGACTCCAGACCTACTACTGCTACAGTTCAGAGGGAATTCATGACTAAATTTTACAAGCCACCATCTCAAAAGCAAACTGTTATTAGTTGGTACAATCATTTCACCAAAACTGGCAGTGTATTACATGGGATGCTGAGTCCAGGTCGGTCGGCAGTCTCTGACACAGCAATTGGCCAAGTTCAGCAGTCTTACATTTGTAGCCTGGGTAAACCAACAAGACGTGCAAACATAGGATTGAATACGCCTAGTGTTACAGTGTCACAGGTGTTACTGAAATGCCTGTCATTTAAACTCTACAAACTGGAACTACTGCTAGCTTTAAGAGAATGTGACAAAGAAAATGAGCCTAGTTTAGTGTAGAAATGTTTAATAAACTGCAGACTGATTTTCTTAATAAAATTGTATTCCGTGACCAAAGCCTTCTTCCATATCTGCCCTAAAGTGGATCTGCATAATATTTGGATACAAGATGAGCAGAAACAACGTCAAGTAATCGAAGATGTCTTGGACTCGCTGAAGGTAAATTTTCTTGATTGTAAGTCCAACAACTTTTATGGTCATTTCTTTTATGACTATGTGACGTCGCAACTAGTGCGTGATCGCCCATTTGTCTATTAAAAGCTTTACTTCAAAATGTATGTGGGCTGCAATGTAAGCCGGTAGAGTATTATATGGTCAGTAATGGACGAGTTGTGTCCTGTAGACGGACGTCACGACCATCTGTTGCAGCTGCACATGTGAAAGCAGGGGAGTAGCGCTGGCAGGCCACTTACATTATACGAAACTAAAAATATTAATAACTAATAAAGGAATAACCCGAGGAACGTCATATTTGATGTACATCCTTCTGTTGTGAAAACAAACAATATGTCAAAGTCGGAGATCAAAAATAGTTGTATTTTGGAAGTTAGTAAAATTCCATAAAAAAACGTAATTTTCCGACAGTCAAGAATTTAAATAAATACAGTGATGTAATAGTTCACCTTCAGTGGCTATGTACGATGATCTGATAACACTTTCAGCGTTCATATGTAAATTTGGAAAGGTTTTAGTTTCAGAAAACCTCTGTGACTTTTCTATAATAATAATTTCAAGAATTCTAAATAAATGTGTGTATTGTGTGTTAGGGTGCGTGTGAATGAGAATGCGCGCGTGAGAGTATGTGGGACATTCGGCATTATTAAAAATCATTCATGTAATTCTCTACAGGAACTCGCAAGTGTTCCAACTCTGTAACGTGGGAACGAATCCACTAGTGGTTCCCGTAATAGTGAGTGTCGGCTGTCCAAGTATGTATGCTTATGTATAAGACAGCCAGAACATTCGCGACTACATAATAAATTTCCAGATGTAGAATAAAGCTTATAGTTCATTTTGTTTTGTTTATTTAATTGGATAGTTTTGTGTTACTTAATTTGATGACGTCAATGAGCCTAGAGAAGTGGTTGGTGCTTGCTAGATTTTGGCGCGAGCCGCGTCCTAGAAGTGAGTTCTCATTGGTCGTAAGTGCTGACAGCCAATGAGAAGCGAGACAGTTGGCCGCCTAGCGAGGAGATATAGTTTTGAGTGTGGGAGAGTGAGAAAGGAGTCGCAAGCTAGCTTTGATTCAAGGCGGTATGCTGGATGTGACTTTTCGCATTATGTGTAAGATGAAGTCTTGGGATGACTTCCGCGTTATGGTCCAGTGTTAATGGTATCTGGTGGTGACCAGAAACTGTTTATGAAAACTTTAGAGTGTTGTGATAATTCGTTCCGACGAAAATCGCGAGTGAACTTTGAATTATATAGCGTGGCGGTACTGAGTATTTTATGGCGAGCATAAACTTTTGCTAAGACAACCACTGAATATCATGTGCAGAAGTAATTGGCCGATCATTGACTGTGTTACAAGTAATTGGTTTCGGAATTTGGGAAGGTAAAAGTTCTGGCTGTTTTAGGTATGGTGATAACTGTGAGCAGAAACTTTAATAATTTTCGTAAATGTGGGCTGATGATCTTGTTTTATGGCAATAAAGATCTACTGAAGGTTTAAATTTGAAGTTCATGTCTAAAGTACGAGTGACAACCCATTTCTGAATCATTTCTTTAAAGTACATAGAAAATTTTCAGCAAATTTTACTTATAGCGGCCTCCGGCGTGTAGCTATGAGGTTACAGTTTCCTCAACACCGCTTTTCTGTGATCTCGTAAGTAGCTGCAATCGGGAGTTTACGTGCAAAGATCTACTGCTGTAAAGAGGTAGGTGAACAAAAATTATAAAAGAAATTGCATTGCAGCAGCAACGTATAATCCGTCGCAACTGGTGCATCGCACGCACACGTTAAAAATCCTGCCACAACTAGTCAACTTTAACTGGCCTAGCATACAGGAACCTGCTTGAATATTACCTAACGCCTCAATTCCAACAGGATATGAGCACAGGTTTTGTTTTCCACAAAGACAGCGCACCATCACATTATCATCATGAATTTTTCACATATCTCTGCAGGAATTTTGGACTGGACATGATGGAACAATGACCTGGGCAGCATGATCACCCGATTTAACCTCAATGGACTTCTGTGCATATGGTTACATTAAAGGAGGAGCATTTGTTCCTCCACTTCCATGAAACTCCGACGAGCTGTGACAACAGAGAACACAATGCAGTTTTCAGGTATGGCAGGGCACTGAGGAGCCTTGTGATCTGACTCTGGCGCCTTTCTGCCCTGTCGGAACAGCCTGCTTAAAACACCTGCAATGTCTACATTCAGTCGGTCAGCGTGCTGATTGGATGTGGTGAAATATTTCACAGCAAAAGTGTATTTGTGGAAAGTCAAGCATGCCAAAAGTAGCCAGCTCCAAATCATCTCTGATTCGTCAGTGGTTACAAGAATTTCCTGATTTCTCTACAGACGGAAGAGTCACTCATTGCAATGTGTGCAACAAAGACGTAAGTAAAATGTTAAACTTTTATCTCCTACGTCCACTTAGAGAACAATGATGCCACTCCCCCCCCAAGTTAACTTGGACGAGACACATGTGAATGCAAAAATATATGTAAATTCTTCCACAAAATATTTCTCATTTCTTTTTGTTTGTAGGTACGTTCTGAACAGAGATCACATTTAAGTCAGCATGTCGTAGGGACTAAACACCAGGCAAATTTAAAAAAAATAAATCAAACTTTGAACAAACATTTGTGACTAAACCAAATGCAACAAACAAAAACGAATTTCATCTTGACCTGTGCCGCGGCACTGTTGCAGTAAATGAACCATTCAATGCAGTTGAAAATAGCCAGTTCAAAAGTTTTCTACAGAAATACTGTCTCCGCAGCGTTCCATCAGAATCCACACTGAGAAAGAACTATTTAGATACTTTATATGAAAATACATTGAGCAGGATAAGAGGAGATACAGGTGATTCATACATGTGGACCTCTGTCAATGAGACAACTGACAGAAAAGGTCTATATGTGGCTAATTTGATTGTTGGAAAATTAGATCCTGACAAGGAATGCTCATTCTCAGCATATAAAATGCTATTAACAGACAAGAGATGCAGTTTCTCAAGAGAAAATCTGAAGAAAGCGTTAGTTATTTACTGTGACTAAGTAAGAACATGGACAATAACATAATGTGGATTTTTGTCAATCTATTTTATCTTTTTAGACAGTAAAATGTCACATTTTGGTCACCTATTTTCTGATTTTTATAACCTATTTTTGCAAGTGATAGAACCTAAAAGTCTGAGGTCTAATGATGATAATTAAGTAGCTGACTACAAATAATTAACAACAAAATTAAATTGTGACAACTGTGCACGTGATTACACAACTAAAATTAAGGGAAAAATGGATTGTTATTGCAGGAAAAAATATAGAATATTCACACTTTGAATCTGGCAGCTACATATGATACAAAACTGAGATGAATTTTAAAAATTGGTATTTAGAGCAAGAATATTTTATGGTTTAAACAGTATCGTAATTTGATATAGGCTAAAATAGCTAGTTACTTCAAATTTAATATTTTTGTGCATAATTATATTACTGAGAATCATTTCCATAACTGAGAAATTTTAAGTACATCCTCTTACTGCCTATATGGATCTCCAAGTATTATTTGTTAGTATACTTGAAAAATAATGAGAAACTTAAACATAAATACAAGACAAAGGAATGCTGAAAAGGAGAGAATTGTGCCAAGGCCACATTTTTCTCTGTACTGTTTCTTCAAAGAAGCACCTGGCTCATGTGCCAGTAATCACAATGGTAGAAGTTGGAGAAAGTGGTGAAATACTGCACTGGAGTGAAAAATAGTAGATCATTAAGATATGTGTAATACTGATCTTTTCATGTTTCCCATATGTACTCTTTTAATGCATTCCTGATACAGGGGGTTGAGTCACTATTTAGCAATCCCACTGTAGACTGCTGTAATATGTACCTAGTATCTGGAATTTCTTGTTATCAGTTTCATTAACTACTGCTATGTACCACGGGCTCTCTTGGAGGGGAAAGAAAGACCATTAACGTACAAAAGAAGGGGGATATATGTAAATAACGACATATGATGTGTGTGTTAAGAGTCGATGGGAAAGCCATTTGTTTTATTTTGGAACAGATAGGTGATTATATTCTTTAGGTAAAACCTACACTTGTATTATGTAAAGATAACTAAGATACTTTTATAATTTAATTGTATTTAGTTCTAGTAATTGCTGTAATTCACACCTTATTTTAAGCATTTTTCCTACATGAATAATTTTTCCATTTGTCAAGTCATACCTTTTATAAATATAATCTAAGGGTGGACAATCCAAATGAATGGATGAGTAAGAAACTGGCCAGTTGTTATCAAGTCTTCAAAGGAAGCACATGAAACACAAATTCATGACATCCAGATAATATCTACAGTACGCCAATATCTACACATTTGAATGTCTGTATGTGAGATGCATAGGGGCCTGAAGATCGCATACTAACGTGCCAAAACTGGTTGTGAAAATAAAACCTTCTCAAATTGCACGACTGTTTGGCCATTTTCCTTGTTAAATATTGGAACAGGCACTGCCCTGCATCCACAATGGATCAATAGATGTTCTGTATTTTGGTATGCAGCCTTGCATTTGAAGACAAATTTTAATGCAAGCTGTCATATGTGGAACAAATCTTATGTTATGTAATGTTTGTTAAAATCCCACTAGAGCCATATAGATGTACACGTAAGGGGGGGGGGGGGGGGGGGGGGCAGGCGCGCACACACGATTATGGCCACTAACCTATACAAAGATGTCCATTCTATTGTTGTGATGCTTACATGTTCTTGATGGTTGAGTACACTCCCAGCAAGTTACGCTCATGTGTCTAATAGAAGAGCAGAATGTAACACTTCAACAGCAAGGTGCCGGTATGCACAACCATTTCCAGAAAGAAGGTTACCAAAATCATGTCACATTTCAAACACTCGATGGCCTTCTTCTTGCAACAGAGTCCCTTAGACCAGACCAATGGGAAACTGGTAAATCTGTCACAAATTTTTCAGTTTGAACAAGTTTTGTTACAGTGAATTAAGGACAGTCTCAGCATCAGCACATGAGCTATAGCCGAGGAACTAAAGACTTCCAATGCCAATGTGTGAAATGTCCATATCAGAAAGACATGCACATAAAAGACTTGTAATCTAAGGACTACCACTACCCAGTGGAAATCTACCAATGACATCAACACAAAATTTTAAACATCCTTACTTCCAAAGGGGTGTTTTGCTTACTGAATAGGCTGCCTTCATATGAGAAGGAATTGTCAACAGCCTCAACACCCATGTCTTTGAGTTTAAATACAACTTGTCTGTTCCACTGTCAACAGAAATTTACAGTAAATGTTTGGTCGGATTTTGTTCATCCACATCTAACTGAGATGTATCTTCTGCCTAACATGCTGGTGGAGGAAATTCCTGCATTTCTCCGGAAAGCTGTACCATAAATATTGGCGAATGTCTGGCTAGCGGTCAGGCAACGATTATGATTCCAGTGTGATGGGGCTCCACCACAGTTTGCTGTTTGTATCAGAAAACATTTAGACCATGTTTTCCTCAAATTGTTGGTCTGTGAGATGTGGGCCAGTACTGTGGCCACAGTGTTCTCATGACATCACTCCTACACATTTCTTCTGTGAGGGAGATGAAGTCTTTGGCATATGACACAGAGAGAGAGACTACAGATGAGTTTGTTTCTCATTTGGCTGAAGCTGCAGCCATTACTTTAGAAACACCTGCCTGTTTTTGGCGGAAAATCCGTAGCACACAGATGCCATTTGTGCGTTAACGTAAACAGATGGCATTTTCAGCAACATCTATAAAAATCATTTGTAACATGGTAGTCTGAACATTGTGTCTGAATATCCCTAGCATCGAAACTTTTAAGAACATCCAGTAAGGAAACAGGGCACCAAAGAAATTTTTGTCACATAATAGCTTTTTTCCTCTCTCTTCTACACACTCAAAGTTTATATTCATAGGAACAATTGGGAAAGGATAGATTACCACTCACTACACAGAGGAGGCACTGAGTCACAGACACGCACAATGAAAATGAATGCTAGAAATGTTTCATTTGTATTCATAGTTTTTTTGCACACTGTATATGAATGTAGATTGGAGTATATTTGGGATATTTATTTGAACTCTTCCAGAGTGCACCCAAGCTCAGGGAAAAAAGAAAACAAAGTGAGAAAGTCTGAGTGAGGTCATAGTATACATCAAGTGGCATTATAGTGCAGCACACAAAAATATAGCTGCCATGTCTTGCATGTTGCAGCCATACATTAAACTGCATTGTTACCTCTAATCAGAATAATATCGTGAATGACTCCTCAGCTTAATATATGCCTAAAGAATAGTCACACCAATAACACTAACAATGACATCAGAAATAACATTCATGGTTGAACTGCTACTTTAAATCATGTGAAGACAAAGAAGTAGTTTCCCCAATGCAAGGGGCACAAAATTTGGAATACCAACAACACAACATGTAACACTGACAAAACGGAGTATTACATTGTTACCAGTCACAAAGTACTCAAAAAGATTTGTTTCACCCTCTTGCTGTACCAATATGTGGAAAGAAATCGTCTATTGATATTCATGAATACAGACTGATGTTGTTTCACGTCCATTATGCAGGACTGGACCACTTAAGTTTTCCCCAGTTAAAGTTCTGGTAACAATTCAATGTACTTCTCATCACAGCTAAATTAGGTTCTTATTGTGCAGTTTATCAACAGATGAAAGTGATATAAATACATCCAGTATACACCAATAATATATTTTTAAAGTGTCATAACAGCTTTTACATTTCTCAAGCAATCCAACTTGACTGAACCCGGAAATATACAACGTACAGAAAACATGCAATGTACAGAAGAAGCAACAAACTATCCATTTACAGTAGCAGATCTTTATTATAAATATTTGTACATACACCACAATCTTTTAATGCCACATGATGCATGTGTGAAGTCTGATGCTGTGGTAAGACCTGCTAACTGTAAGCATTTCAGTGAATAAATAACAAAATACACTGAAGGAAACTGACGCTTCACATTTAATGAAGTCCTTCATTTTCACATTAACTTTGCAGTGCATAAAACTGTGTTATCTGCTGCCTTCAAAAGGCAAAAATTAATTCAGGGTTTAAGCTGTTTCACTGGGTTTGCAGTAATGTTATGTGACCACTTAAAATCTGCTTATTGATTTGGGAATACTGAATCACAATTTATTTCTTGTTTTGCCTGAATATTTTATCACCAATAAATCTGCTACCAATAGAATTTGATTAAAGTTCATTAATGATCTTCAAACTACAAATCTTCTGAAAATTTTCCTATTTTTCCAATCATTTTTGAGTTGGGGGCCTGAATGCCATCTTCCTGCTCTTAAGAAGTGACCACTTGTGCCTCTTGATGTAATAGACAACACCAAGTAACATAGGGAAAATGAACAGCACCTGAAAAAATAAAAGTAACAACATAATGTGTTAAGGATAAGCATAATTCTATGCAAGTCTGAAATTATGAACTTCCTAAATCCAAAATAGCGTAACCTAATTCTGGCACTACACACTGAAAACAACAATTATCCTTAACTTCTTAGTTTTTCTATCATACATGACAAACAGATAAAAAACAAATTGCTAATTTTGTACAAGAATACACAACACAGAAGTTCAATGCACTGTCAGCATCACTTACACTGCTCATATACAAGAGAATTTAAAATTATAAAAATTATATTTGAGAATGATTGCTGTTGGTGGAGAATGTAAAGATGAATATTTACAAAACAAAACTTCAACTGTTGAGACAGACTATGGTCTGGACTTCGGCATTTCACAGACAGTGCTCTTTCAAATGAGACAGCCCAGCAAACCTCACAGGTGACTCAAACTTCCAATGCTACGACTATTTATTACAGTCTGTGGTGTTTCCCCAACTGGAAGAGCAAATGTGGGAACAGTTCCGAGTTCGAGCCGTGAACAGTTTTGATTTGTTGAAGTAATTAATGTTTATGCACAAATCTAAAATGTCACCTCATGTATAAAATGTCTATTACCAGTAAAACTGAATGATTTTATAATTGCGAGGGTCACTCAGGAAATAAAGAACTTTTTTCCTACTGTAATTCTTATTTCATTTACAATTTTATACCCAAGCTACTTTTCTGTGTCGTCACTATTCAAATTTAGGCACCTGTCATACCACTTAGCCTTCTGCACTTCAGTTTCCACCAATTTGTTGAAACACTGATTAAAGGCTTCTGTAAGTCCACGTTTGTAGTGTTGTCCACTCAAAAAATCTTACAATTTGGGGAATATGCGATGATCACTTGGAGCTAAGTCTGGACTACATGGTGGAAGCTGAAACATTTCCCACTGAAAATGCTAAGCTGTGCCAATCCTGTTGCATGCATTATCGTGAAGGAGGATGGCTCCATTGGTTAGCATTCTGCGAAATTGTTGAAGTATCTCACAGTAGGTCGCTGCATTTATGGTCTCACCTCTAGAAATGTGGTCACCATAGCCATAATATTTTTGGTGCTCAAAATTGGTTTCACTTGTTTTGGTTTTGTTGGGAACTGCGAATGACGTCATTCCATCGATAGGTGCTTTGGTTCTGCTATGAAATGTGATACGCAAGTCTCATCGCCAGTGACAAAAATGTGATTAAAAATTTCATCACCATCCTTTTCACAGTGACTGAGAAATGTCAGTGCAGCTGCCATTCATTCATTTGGTTTTGCGTTCATCTGACAGAATTTGAGAAACCCACCTGCCACTCACTTTTTATAGCTCACATCTGCACTAACAATCTTGTACAACACAGTTCTTGAAATGTCCGGAAAGGATGAGCCCATTCCACTATTTGTGAAGCACCTATCTTCTTGGAGTTTTGTTTCAACACTTGCTGCGAGTCCATCAGTCACCACTGAGAGTCGTCCCCAAGCAATCTTCGTCATGAACATTCTCCTGTCTACCATCAAACATGATACACCACCCCCATACTTGTGCTTTGTTCATCACATTACCATAGAACTCAGTTATTTGTCTTCAACTTTCAATGGGTCAGACTTTTTGCGAGTTTAATATGCGAGTAAGACTGTGCACCTTATACTTGGTGCGATTGTAAATTTTGTCACACATTTTAAAGTTGTACAGCTAAGCATTCAGCAATGTATTGAATCTTAGCTGCTGCCAAACTTCAGCGAATGAATACCAACATCAGTGATTGGTTGGTTGGTGGAACACAGTAACATGTCAAAAAATGTTCTATACTTTCCCTATGACCCTTTTATATGCAATAATTTACATGAAAGAAACATTGATAGCAGTTCAAGAACAAAAGTGACCACGATGCATGGTGAAATGTTCCTGGTGTCAATGTTTTCTCCATTTCTTAGTGCATTTCTGTATGCTACACAATAAAAATAATGAAACATGTAGCTGGTTAATCCCATACGACTTAATCACTAGCATTACAATGAAATATTTTCTTATATGGTTAGATACATTCTCTGAAATTTCAATATTAGCTTTAAATTTTGCCTGCTTGTTGCATGGTTGGTTTGGAGGTTAAATGGACTAAACTGTGTGGTTATCAGCCCCGTTTTCGTTAGTCACACAGGTCTCAGATTAAAACCATACCCCAAAAGAAACCTATCGTTTCAAATCCAGGGAAGGAGCAAAACACGTAAAACTGTGTCTAACCACATTGAAGTAAGAAATGAAAGTATCAAGAAAAAACTGAAAACATCAATGAAAAGGGAAAAAAGCGGTCAAAGGTATTAAAAATAATACAGCAGTAAAAGGTATTAAAAATAATATAGTAGATGGCCTTGGCGGCTGATGACAAGAATGAAAAAGGATGAGCCAGCCACTCTGCAACACACTAAAATCTCCAGCCAAAATGCACAAGGCAAGAGAAAAACAGGTGGTGAAAAGACGAACACCAAGTCAAAAAGAGACAGCACCATAGTGGGGCAAGGAAGAGTTAAAATGCAGGTAGGGTGAAGGCCTGGGACAGAAGGCCACACATCTACCCTTCAATGGAGTGGAAAAAAAAACCTCTCAAATAAAACTTAGAACTAGATCAGCCACTGAGGCACTGTCACCTAACACTGCAGGTAATGTGTCAGGAACGTTGAAAGTGTGTCGGGGTAGCTGAATTTGGACAGTCTAATAAGCCAACTATGGCTGATGGGGAGCCGACAAAAGACTACGGAGTCATTGGGAGTGGATCACATGGAGGACCACCACACATCTGTCACCTCCTTTATCATACATACCTTGTTCAGCAAAATCAGACAGTGCCATTCTGTATACCAGAGCCCAAAAATTTTTCAGTGTAATACTGATCGAAGATCAGATTCTGGTTTGCCAATCTCCAGACTGTTTATGGTTACCGTATTTACTCGAATCTAAGCTGCACTTTTTTTCCGGTTTTTGTAATCCAAAAACCCGCCTGCGGCTTAGAATCGAGTGCAAAGTAAGCGGAAGTTCTGAAAAACGTTGGTAGGTGCCGCCATAACTAACTTCTGCCGTCGAATTATGTAGCGCCACACAGGCATGCTTTGCAGGCACAAAGATACTGGTGAGAAAACCTCTGCATCAGTAAAAAAAAAAATGTAAGACGAGCTTTTTTTCACCGCCCCGAGTTTCGACCACTGCATTTTCATACATTATCCAACGAAGTAAATACAAATTCCGTATTGTTAATCTTCGAATGTAGCAGCATTTCAACATACTACGAAAATCCGACTGGCAAGATTGTTTGGGATGTTTGTCAATATGGCTAAATCTACATTCTGAATTTTTTCCTACCTGTGACAAGAGATCGTTGCTAATAAGAACTTTTATGAATTGTGAATCACATGCAGTATTCTTTTCATCATAAGAATAATACCGTACGAATATAAACATGTTGCCATGTATTCTTTCGTGTTTGCTGCTATCTCATTTAAATCCAGTCTGCCTAATAAACTACGAAACTAGGGCAAGACAACAGCAAACGCGGAATAATATACATATCATGCCATGTTTATATTCGTATTGTTCTTATGCCTAGTAGTGATACAGTCAGAAATGAAACACGACAATTGACAAGATTTTTAAATCTAAGATGACTAATTTATGTGCAGAATGTAATGTACTACAGAGGCGTCTGCAAAGATTTTCAACCGGAGAAAAATTTTCGCTAAACTCTTGTTCAGAACATCTTCTATCATACGCAATTTTTTTTTTTTAAAAAAAGGCGGTAGCGCACACAAATGCAAGCAATGCCGCGAGCGGCGACAGGTTGTAAACACTCACTATCAGAATGCGACAAACAATGCATGACACAGTACAGTTATGCATTTTCAGCTTAGAGTGACGCAAACATCTATAACAAAGAGAACGACACTTACCAGATCAAAGAAAAATAAGCAATCAATTCAAACCAGACGAAGCACGTGAAAAAGAAATGGTACCCGTACAAATGGGTACGGAGCACCTGACGCATAGCAATGGCTACAAGGTAAAGCTTAACTGCTAAGCTTAAGACTCGAACCAAACTACTGTAGCTGTATAGTCATTCATTCAACCTAAATTGTGTTTCATATTACAGTGGACCAACTTTGTTTCGATTTGGATGTGCGACCTAAAACTTTTCTCTCCCTTGGAATTTCGAGTCTCAAATTTCAGGTGCGGCTTAGAATTGGGAAAATTTTTTTTCCTTGATTTCGAGTCTCATTTTTCAGGTGCGGCTTAGATTCGAGTAAATACGGTAGCCTCATTGGTTAGCTTGTCGGTCAAGTTCATTTCCTTGGATTCGTATGTGCCCCAGGTTCCACAAGAAGACCATTTACCATCCACTTTGTTCAAGGATATAAATATACTCTTAGATGTGCATTACCAGACGATGGCGAGGATAGCACTGGTTGAGAGCTTGTAAGGCGCTCAAGGAATTGCTACAAATGAGGACGGACTTCTCGGTGCAGGAACGGATACGCTCAAATCCCTGAGAGATGGGCTATCAGCTCTGCAGTGAAAACACTAGAGCCATCTGGCAAGGAGCGCTGTACAGCATGAACACAACCATTAAGCCATCAGTGTAAACTACCTCTGAATCCTGGGACACATCAGGAAGAGGGAAAATGCCAGTTTGGGCTGCAGGATGAACCGAGTCTTCTGGGACTTGTGGTAAGTCTACACAAAGCTGTGGTCAAGGTAAGCCCCACGGAGGTGTACATGAGTGGACTCAAGAGTGGTGGTGGAGAGAGAGAGAGAGAGAGAGAGAGAGAGAGAGAGAGAGAGAGAGAGAGAGAGACAGAGAGAGAGAGAGAGAGAGAGAGAGAGGGGGGGGGGGGGGGGGAGAGAGAGAGAGACTAGAGTTCAGTGAGAAGGGACCGGACATCGACTGCAATTACAATTTCCAATCTGGGCTACTGTTACGGGAGATGGAGCACTGTGTCATGGAAACGAAGACAATAATTTGTATGTTTAGGCGAGCTGTGAATATGCGCGGTGTAACTGGCGAGCAGCTGTTGTCACCTGAGTTGCGATGGAGAAACTCCAACCTCCATGAGTAGACTGTTCACTGGGCTCGTACAGGAAGCTCCCCTCGCAAGTCTAACTATACAGTGGTGTATAGGGTCCAGCATCTGCAATTCTGAGGGCAATGCAGAACCATACAACAGGCCTCCATAGTCAAGATGGGACTGTACGAGGGCTTTGTACAGCTACGACAGTGTACGGCAATCTAAACCACAGTTGGTGTGACTCAGGTGTTAAAGAATCTTGATGAAGATGGGCAAACCAAACTAAGCAGGCATTGAAAACCTGTCCTGGAAAGTGATAAGAGTCCACTACATTAAGCAGATAGTCATCAAGATAATTTTGTGGATGTGCATGAATCATGTCTTGACAGCTATAAACTGAAAGCCATGGGCGAGGGCCCATGACTGCACCTTTCATATGGCTCCTTGCAGTTGATGTTCAGCCACACCAGTAGTAGATGAGGAAAAGGAAATGCAAAAGTCATTAGCATACGAAAAGGTCGATACTGAGGACCCTTTAGCTGCTGCGAGACCATTAATGGCCACTAAAAATGATGGGGCATTCAGTACAGAGCCTTGCAGGACCTCACTCTTGGATATGGAGCGAACTGTGTGAAGCATTGACTCAACCTCCAAAGGTGTGGAGTGTCAAAAAGTTTGTTATAAAACACGACAGCGGACCCAGAGGACCCACTCACATAATGAAGCAAGGAAGTGATGTTGCCAAGTGGTGTCATAGGCTTACGTCAGGTCCAGAAAAAGTGCAATAAGGTGATGGCGGGAAAAGGCCTTTTGGATGGCAGACTCCAGGTATACCAAGTTGTCAGTGGTGGTGCAACCAGAAGGCTCGGAGACTCAAGGACCCTAGACAACCATCAGCTCACCATATATTCGAGCAGCTTACATTGAACATTGGTGAGGCTAGTAGGATGATAGCTATCCACATCCAGTGGGATCTTATCAGATTTTAGCACTGGAACAATGACACTTTCTTGCCACTGCCACGGGAATTCACCATTGCTCCAGATGCAGTTAAAGATGGCAAGGATGTGTCACCGTTAATCTACTGATACATGTTTAAGCATTTGGGAATGGATAATGTCTGGCCCATGGATTGTGTTGAGACAGTATGCAAGGACACAGAGAAATCCCCACTCACTGAATGGAACATTACATGGCTCAGGGTGGCACTTAATAGACTTGCCCGTCACATGACGCACAAAATCTTTATCTGAAATGCTCAAACAAGTACTTGTTTTAACAATGATATAACACTGTATGTACAATTAAATCTTTAAAAAAAACACACACACTAACTAATGTCAAAGATTTGTCTGTCTCAAAAATGAATGTATCATTATTACCTTTGAAACTACACAAATCAAAGAAAGTTTAGCATCACCTCGGTTCCGAGGGTTCCGGAAACTGTACAAATAATTGGAATAGAGATCAACATAAACATCATTTCCGCCCTTTTTATTGCTCATGAAAACCACACATTGCATGTTGTACCACCCTACACCGAGACCTTCAGAGCTGGTGGTCCAGATTGCTGTATACACCAGTACCCCTAATACCCTGTAGCACGTCCTCTTGCATTGATGCATGCCTGTATTCGTTGTGGCATACTATCAACAAGTTCATCAAGGCACTGTTGATCCAGATTGTCCCACTCCTCAAAGGCAATTCAGCATATATTCCTCACAAGGCTAGTGGGTCACGTCATCCATAAACAGCCCTTTTCAATCTATCCCAGGTATGTTTCAATAGGGTTCACGTCTGGAGAACATGCTGGCCACTCTAGTCGAGCAATGCCATTATCCGGAAGGAAGTCATTCACAAGATGTGCACGATGGGGGGCATGAATTGTCGCCCATGAAGACGAATGCCTTGTCAATATGCTGCTGATATGGTTGCACTATGGGCCGGAGGATGGCATTCACGTATTGTACAGCCATTACGGCACCTTCCATGACCACCATCAGGCTACATCAGCCCCACATAATGCCATCCCAAAACAGCAGGGAACCTCCACCCTGCTGCACTCACTGGACACTGTGTCTAAGGTGTTCGGCCTGACCGGGTTGCCCCCAAACACATCTCCGATGATTGTCTGGTTGAAGGCATATACGACACTCATCGGTGAAGAGAATGTGATGCCAATCCTGAGCAGTCCATTCGGCATGTTCTTAGACCCATCTGTACCGCGCTGCATGGTGTTGTGGTTGCAAAAATGGACTTTGCCATGGACGTTGGGAGTGAAGATGCACATCATGCAGCCTATTGCGCACAGTTCAAGTTGTAACATGACGTCCTGTGGCTGCACGAAAAGCATTATTCAACATGGTGGCGTTGCTGTCAGGGTTCCTCCGAGCCATAATTTGTAGGCAGCGATCATCCACTGCAGTAGTAACCTTTGGGTGACCTGAATGAGGCTTGTCATCGACAGTTCCTGTATCTCTCTAACTCCTCCACGACTGAACATCACTTTGGTTCACTCCAAGACGCCTGGACACTTCCCTTGTTCAGAGCCCTTCCTGGCACAAAGTAACAATGCTGACGCGATGGAACCGCAGTACTGACCGTCTAGGCATGGTTGAACAACAAACAACATGAGCCGTGTACCTCCTTCCAGATGGAGTGACTGGAATGAATCGGCTGTCAGGTCCCCTCCATCTAATAGGCACTGCTCACGCATGGTTGTCGACATCTGTGGGCGGGTTTAGTGACATCTCTGAACAGTCAGAGGGACTGTGTCTGTGATACAATATCCACATTCAATGTCTATCTTCAGGAGTTTTGGGAACTGGGATGATGCAAAACTTGTTTTCATGTGAGTATATACAAACGGCACAAAGAACGTGACACAAACAAAACAAAAATCAATTTTTCAGGCTAACCTTTATAAGCATCTGTTTCCTTTCATCGTGTTCTGGTTCCGCAGCCCATTTCAAGAACGTGCTAACATCTTTCGCAAGCTGGCTGGCTGTTGCTGGAGTTCCGTCTGAATACTCTATGACCTACATAAAACACAAAAAAGGTATCACTGGCCATCCCTGTAAATGAGGTAGTTTATATACAAATAGTTACAAGCATGTTCACAGAACATACCTCGTTGTAGAGAGCTTGTGCCATACTTATAGCTCCACCAGGAAAGTATGGGTTGTAATACTGGCCTTCCCTGAGAACTACACCGGCAGGTGGATCGCAATAGCCCGTTAGTAGAGAAAACACATAGTCCTGGAAAAGGAAATTCAAATGTTAAGATGAAATATAAATCTGTGTTACAACATGGTCAATCTCTTCTGAACACACACACACACACACACACACACACACACACACACACACACACACTACTTCTCAGTTATGTCTCTCTATAACAATAGCTTCAAATGCACAGTCGTTTATGCATTTTACTATCTGTAAGTCAAGCCTCAAGCCATGTCTTTCGAAGTCCAATTATTGTTCTTGATATTATACAAACCATTTCTTTGCATTAAAATTTAACAAGAATACAGTTTTGTGTCACCTAGCTAGCTGCTTACTGATACTGACTTCTGAGCCTGATGCTTTAGAAACATGATAAAAAAATGAGTTTTTTGAGACTGAAATTTATCACACAGCAAGAGACCTTAATAATCATAATTCATCAGATCTAAAGCCTACATTTATATACAGTTTTTGCCATTCTCTTGTTATCATCATGATATGCCCTTTCTTCGTTAATATTTCACATTCTTACTTGAAAATCAATCCACAATTCTTACTTGAAAATCAATCCACACTTGTACAAAGGAGGTGGCATTACAATGGTAAGACTGTTGCCTTCACAGATCTTCTGAACTGATTGACCCAGCCAGTTATAGCAGAACCCACAGTTTAATGTTGACTTCAAACCATTGTAAAATTCTGTCTTTTTCACATTAACAAACACAGTCACAGATTGAAGACTAAGGTGAAAATTGAAGGACTGACTAGGGCTCAAACCTGAGACCTCTGGATAGGAGGCTGGCACTTACTGAGACACTAAGCCACTTGCACACATATAGTAGATGGTAGTTTTTTGATTTGTTTATAATCATTTAAGAGGGGTAGGCAGGTGAGACCTGGGAACACTTGAAGGTTTTGTGCAGATTATATAATGGTAATATGATGAGTTTGAAACCAGCTTTTATACTGAAAAACATGTCCACAGGCACTGCAACTGCAGACAAAATGAAAAAAATGCAAAAAAGTTAGGAAATAAAAGAAATGCAACCTGGGTAAAGAAAAAAAATAACTGACGGTTCCTGAGTTTCAAAAGAAGCATTAAGTGACGATCAATTACAATGGGGGGAAGTGAATACTACAGAAGACAAATGGGTAGCTTTGAGTAATGAAAGGTAGCAGATGCTCAGAAAGGCATAAAGCCAAGACCTAATAGAAATCCTTTGTTAACAGGTTATATACACTCCTGGAAATTGAAATAAGAACACCGTGAATTCATTGTCCCAGGAAGGGGAAACTTTATTGACACATTCCTGGGGTCAGATACATCACATGATCACACTGACAGAACCACAAGCACATAGACACAGGCAACAGAGCATGCACAATGTCGGCACTAGTACAGTGTATATCCACCTTTCGCAGCAATGCAGACTGCTATTCTCCCATGGAGACGATCGTAGAGATGCTGGATGTAGTCCTGTGGAACGGCTTGCCATGCCATTTCCACCTGGCACCTCAGTTGGACCAGCGTTCGTGCTGGACGTGCAGACCGCGTGAGACGACGCTTCATCCAGTCCCAAACATGCTCAATGGGGGACAGATCCGGAGATCTTGCTGGCCAGGGTAGTTGACTTACACCTTCTAGAGCACGTTGGGTGGCACGGGATACATGCGGACGTGCATTGTCCTGTTGGAACAGCAAGTTCCCTTGCCGGTCTAGGAATGGTAGAACGATGGGTTCGATGACGGTTTGGATGTACCGTGCACTATTCAGTGTCCCCTCGACGATCACCAGTGGTGTACGGCCAGTGTAGGAGATCGCTCCTCACACCATGATGCCGGGTGTTGGCCCTGTGTGCCTCGGTCGTATGCAGTCCTGATTGTGGCGCTCACCTGCACGGCGCCAAACACGCATACGACCATCATTGGCACCAAGGCAGAAGCGACTCTCATCGCTGAAGACGACACGTCTCCATTCGTCCCTCCATGCACGCCTGTCGCGACACCACTGGAGGCGGGCTGCACGATGTTGGGGCGTGAGCGGAAGACGGCCTAACGGTGTGCGGGACCGTAGCCCAGCTTCATGGAGACGGTTGCGAATGGTCCTCGCCGATACCCCAGGAGAAACAGTGTCCCTAATTTGCTGGGAAGTGGCGGTGCGGTCCCCTACGGCACTGCGTAGGATCCTACGGTCTTGGCGTGCATCCGTGCGTCGCTGCGGTCCGGTCCCAGGTCGACGGGCACGTGCACCTTCCGCCGACCACTGGCGACAACATCGATGTACTGTGGAGACTTCACGCCCCACGTGTTGAGCAATTCGGCGGTACGTCCACCCGGCCTCCCGCATGCCCACTATACGCCCTCGCTCAAAGTCCGTCAACTGCACATACGGTTCACGTCCACGCTGTCGCGGAATGCTACCAGTGTTAAAGACTGCGATGGAGCTCCGTATGCCACGGCAAACTGGCTGACACTGACTGCGGCGGTGCACAAATGCTGCGCAGCTAGCGCCATTCGACGGCCAACACCGCGGTTCCTGGTGTGTCCGCTGTGCCGTGCGTGTGATCATTGTTTGTACAGCCCTCTCGCAGTGTCCGGAGCAAGAATGGTGGGTCTGACACACCGGTGTCAATGTGTTCTTTTTTCCATTTCCAGGAGTGTAGCATTTAACTGACAAAAGGACAAAATACAAACATACAGGAAATGAAGCAGACAAAAAGGGAACACAAATGTCTAAAAGAGACCTTTGGAGAAAAAAAGAAGCCACCATATGATTATTAGCTCAGATGGCCAGCACATGCAGTACAGTGGGGGATGGGAGGGGAGATGGGGGTGGGGGAAGAATCGAATCAATCAGGTGGCTAGTAACAGCAGATGACGATATCGCACAAGTGAAATTAATCCCCATGCAACTAAAATGATTAAATAATTTACCCCTTCTTTTTTTTACTTACAGGAAAGGTCCCTGCCCTGTAGTTATTTTGATAGCGACCTTATCTTTTGAGGAACAAGGTAACTCTTCCCTAACTGTGTCAATGAACACAAGAAGAGGACAGCAGGTACCAGGAGTTTCTTACAGAGTTTAGCAGAGTACATCGTCGGATTACCAGAATCATGTTCAACATTTTTAATTAAGATCCTTGCTGTGGGCAAAGATCTCTATGAACTCGAATAATGCATTACAAAGGAGTGGCAACATGTACACATGTAGTAGAGGAAACCTAATTACAGCACCTTGCTACAGCAGCTAGTCATCCTGGAATTACTTTTAAGAAAGGTCTAACCTGAGTGTATTTGATTCCTGCTACAATTGGGAGTAATGAGGGGACGGCTTACCTCATACGAACTGCTCACATGTCGACATGCCAACAGTAATCGAGATGGTTTGCTGAGTTACCTCCGGTAAGAGTCAGGCTCTAGCTTTCATACATGACACGTCAGGAGAGTAGCAAATTACGTATCTAGCTTTCTGTGTGTACTTTTATAGTTAGATCTTAAATTAGTAGTACTACGATGAATAGGATGTATGCATGCTGTGTGCAGATGCAGGAGGAGCTGACCACAGTTTGCAAATGGCTGGTGACATTTTTGGTTGCAGTCAGCAATTCTCAGGCTGCTGTCTCAAGTTGTAGCAGTTGTGGAGAATCTTGTGGCTACCACAGACACTCAGGTGTGGCTTGTTCCGCCCACATGCTTGTCAACCCAGCACCTTTCAGCATACTCTAAACAGGGAATCTGCCCTCACCACAGTGAGAGTGCTGGCTTGTATCATATTCACATCATTCAAGGCAGATAGTTTATGTGGAGGCTGCTGACTAGTCCCACCCATGACCCAGTGGGTGAACAGGTGGTCACTCATTCAGCAGTGACTGAGCAGGCACATGGGAACAGGAGGTTGCTGGTTATTGGCAGCTCCAATGTTAGGCACATTATTGAACACCCCCCCCCCCCCCTCCCCCAACCCAGGGAAGTAACATTCAGGGTTGGAATGAAATCTAATATGCACTCTGTGTGTCTGACCCAGGGCTTCATCTGAGACATGGATGCAATCCTGCCTCCAGATAATGAGGATACATGGTGCTGTCATTTGGAAGTTTTAGCTCATATCAGCACCAATGATGTCAATCACTTGGGTTCTGAGGTAATCTTCAGTTCATAGGACCGATTGGCAGAACTGGTGAAGACCACTGGCCTCATTCACAGGGTGAAAGGGTGAAATCAGAGCTCACAATTTGCAGATTTGTAGCATCATACTAAGAGCTGATCATGTCCTTTGGTTTGGAGTCATGAAGCCGAGGGGGAGAGGATCACAACCAAAGGCTCTGTCAATCTGTGACAAAATCGACTGCAGATTTCTAGACCTGTAATATGATGTGAAGAACTGAAGGACCCTGCTGGACAGATTAGGGGTGCACCACACAAAGGAAGCAGCTACTGATTAATTGATAGGTTAACTGAGGGGGAGTTATGGGAATCAATGGCGAGGTCATCAGTCCCATGATTTCAGAGTTACACACAGACGAGAAAGGGTCCATTAAAAGTGCAGAGGAGTTGAACTATAAAACAAGGAGGTTAAAACAAACACAGAAGGTGTAAAAGGTAGCCCAAATAATAAAACTGGGAAAACAGAGGGATAAAAGAGCAGTCTTTTCAAGGGGGAGTGTTCAGGGGTCCCAGACCAAGAAAACATGAAGCAATGCCTCAACCATGATCACCCTGCACCCTGCCCCTATTCCAGGAGTAAAGCAAAACACTGTATCTAAAAACAAAAACCAATTTCACACAGGACACTGAGGACCAGTTCAACATTCCGTGAATAGTCTGCCAATATTAAATTTAAGGAACCTGGAAGCCTACACTTAGTATGAAAGGCCAAAACTCCGTACTTTAGCTGGGGAGGGGGAGCAGCTCCTGGAGGGGAGGTCGTATGAACTGCAGGGGAGGGAGAGGGGACAAGGGGATGGGGCTGTGGTAAGAAAGAGGTATGAGGGGAAAAGACTGTAATGAAGGCAAAAGTTCAAGAAAGTGACACTGGATGGAGTGTCTCATATTTTTTGCGGTCCTCAGTATAAGACAAGCGGTCTGCCGTACAGTAGGAAGACATATGCCAAAAATGCAAACACCTAAAGCACCTCATGGGTGGTGGGACATAGGGCTTCACGTCACGTCTGTAGAGCTTGATCTTCCCTGGGAGGGTATCACCCTCAAAAGCCAGAATGAAGGCACCAATAACGGTGCGGTTGTCTTTGTGACCCTACAGCACACATCGAACAAAATGAATGCCGCGTTGCTCCAGATGAGCTTGCAGTTCCTCATCAGTTTGCAGGATGAGGTCCCTATGAAAAATCACTCCCCAGACCATATTCAGAGATTGGTGAGGGGTAATACAGGGTGTATACGGGGACAAGGAAAAAAATTCCTGGGTTATTCCCAGATATCCCGTTTAAAAAATATACTTTTTCCTGGGCGAAAATACACATATTTTGTTCTAAGTGACAGTATAAATTCGAATTGCACCAAACACAGCACTTTAGTTTCCGGAGTGTTGAAATCGAGATTGCAATGTCCTTTTATAAGCCAATCATATCTCATGCCACGTGATCTTGCCAGCCAATGACAGCAGATATTCAGAGCATAGGACACGTGTTATAGCCAGCCAATAGCAAGGTCACTGTTACATAGCGCGAACACACAAAGAGGAAAAGTTAATGGTTTACATTAATATACATAGTACAGCTACAAAAAAGGTAAGCTTTCACATGTAATATTGATCTTTTTTAATTTAAAATAATGACACGAATGTCTGGTCTTCTGGACTCTTAAATTCTTGTAAGTGGCTGGTCCTCAAAGCGTTCAGTTTTAAACACTCTGTAATTTATTGAATTCATCACACTTCCTCACACACAACTTAATTCATCATGTGTAAAAAGAAATTTACTTTGAAAGTAATGCTTTTCGAACCACTGTTCGCAATACCATCCCGAGACTGTTAGAAATAGGTTCGATTTAGCAGTTGCCAGCGAGCGCCAGAAAACAGGCATTATTGCGCGTGCGCAGCTACAGTGGTGTAGGAAGGCTGCACGTTCTTATGTATAAAGCACTAAGAGAACTTACATTATGCCAAATAATAAACAGGACATCAGAGGATACTCCAAGAGCATCAGAATTTCCTAAACCATACTGAAATGCATAATTTGGATTGAAGTGCATATTGGTTTTTTCCAGATTCACAATGAAGTAGGTCCCATCTGATGTTAAGCTTTTCAGTGTGGTTTTTCGAATGTATATTTTCTTGGAGTACCAGGACTGTACTGTACCATGTTTGGTTCTTTATTATGGCATAATGCCATACATAGTAGAAGATGAAAATGTGCACTTGAAATTCAGCGAACAGTTGGAGCTAGCCAATACTGTAGAATGAAACACTTCGTTTCATATACATTGATTGACTCAGTGGAAAAATTAATAAAGCCAAATTTCTTTAGCAAACTGACAAAAGTAACTTCATTTTTCTGCAAAGCGATTAATGCTTGACTGCGCGAATCTGGCAGCTAGCGTGCACGAGAAAAATTGTACTCGTTAGCACCTGACTGCTTGTTGCTACTGCCAATACAGCTAAAAGCCACACTTCAAGTAGCACGAAGCGGGAGAAGATACTGCTCATACGTGAGTCCACTACGCATGCGCATGAGCCCGCTGGCAACTGGTCAAACGAACCTAATGTAAACAGTTGTGACGTCACTCTCATATAAAGTAGTTTATTGTAACGAAGTATTACACAGTCTTCGCCCTAAGACCTTTGACATATTTTTGTTGTTTGCAGATGCTTGTGCGTGCACTGTGTTTTGTTGTTGTAAATGGCGCATTTCCTTTGCCACCAAAATTTTTTTTTTTTTGTCTCTCTTATATTTTATTGCTGCAGTATCACTCTCCAGTAGCAGGATACAGCAACATTCTTACCAGTCAAAATTACAAAAATTTAACTGAAAGCAAACAATGATAAATTCCTGGAATTCTGAAAAATTCCCGGGTTTTTCCCGGATGAAAACGTTCTTGGGTTTTCCCCCGGATTGTATACATCTTGTAATACACACTGAGACATTGCCAAGAATGATTACAGACACGAAGAGCTGTAGATTGGACGGCAGAAGCAGCTTTGATTAAGAGGGAGCCTGACTGCATCTTACTGAGAGACTCCATTCACAATGGCTTTTTGGCCATGAGTGTGTCCCTGTCCGTCCTAGTACAGAAAGATAGTGGGGAAAGTGTTTCATCCCAAGAAGGCAAGTTTGATCCTCCTTCAATGATGTAGCCAGGTAAGGGAAGGCTGCCAGTTTATACGGAATGGCATTCAATACTCCTTCACCACACGAGGAGACAGGTGTTTGAGAACAGCCAGATTTTTGCAGCTTGATACGCTTCACGTGCCAAGCATCCACCCTGATATCACCCACTCCAATCAGAGGCTCTCCACAAGGGGGGCCATACAGCCACAGCAAGGACCGCCTGGCATGGCTTCCATTGCTGGGAGTTCTGATGCTCCAGGAAGACACTAAAAACAAAATATATAAAAGTGGAGGTCAAACCTCAAGAGGGAACTGAATGCCAAAAAGAAGGAATGAACAGGAAAGAGGAACAAAATTGCAAGCAACACAAGGAACCAGGTGGATAGCCAAGTCGATATGAATCAGTACACCAAGAGAGGGGAGAAGGGGGCACCGGGAAAGGAGCGAGGATAGGGAGGATTAAGGAAATGCAGCCAGGGTGGAAGAATAGGCTGCAATAGCTCAGGGCCCCATGTGAGCTAGGCACAAAAATCATGAAAGAATTGTGATCCCCTGGGAGAAAAAGGGGGGGGGGGGAGGGGAGAAGCAGCTACTGAGTAGTTGAGTGCTTGTGGCCTAACCCCCCCCCCTCCCCCCTTTCTTGCAGTAGTTGGAGGTCCTCTGATGAGTGCTTACCACTCAATACACACAGGTTGGAATCAGACTGTGTACGAAGTAAAGACAGTGTGACTGAACATTTCAACAGTAAATTGTCACATATTCATAACAAAGTTACTGAATTTACTGCCCTCGAGCAAATCATCGTGCTCAAATTTTTCTCTGAATGAGGGCCAACTTAAGCCATAAGTAGAAAGCTCTGAAATATTAGTGGGGCATCGAATGTATATCAAAACGACAAATGAAATGCCATAGGAGGTGGAGCGTTTATTGCAGTCGACAAAAATAATGTGAGTATCATGGTCGGAAAAGGATCTAACTCACTAATTACCTCAAAGTGAGCAACAGGACTAGGTAAACTCAAGGTAATTATCAGCCTTTTTACCGGCCACCTGATTCTGCAAAGACAATATTTTTGAGCCATCAATCTTCTCACTTGTTTGATGTGTCCTACCACGAATTTCTCTCCTGTGCCAATCTCTTCATCTGGGAGTAGAACTTGCAACCTTTGTCCTGAATTATTTGCTGAATGGGTTCCGATCTCTGTCTTCCTCTACAGTTTCTGTTGTTAAGCTGATTGTGTAATAATTTTCACACTTGTCAGCTCTTGCTCTCTTAGGAATAGTGTGGAAGTCAGATGGTATGTCACCAGACTCGTACATTCGCATACCAATGTCTTTCCTTTCCTGTATGTGGAGTCAGTTCCTCCAACAATTATTTATTTTTTGATTTCTTTGTACTTTTAATTTTCCTTTCCTTTTTCCATCGGTCAGCTGAAGTATTTCTTTTGTTACATATGGTTTCTTTGCAGTTGTCTTCTTTGTACCTACATTTTCTTTCCAACTTCTGTGACTGCCCTTTTTAGAGATGTGCATTCCTCTTCAACTGTACTCCCTACTGAGTTATTCCTTCTTGCTGTATCTATAGCCTTAGAGAACGTGAAGTGTATCCCCTGATTCCTTAGTACTTAATTATTCCACTTTTTTGTCTATTGATTTTTCCTCACTTATCTCAAACTCCAGCCTACTCCTCATCACCACTACACTGTGATGTGAGTCTATAACTGCTCCTGGGTACACCTTACAATCCAGCATCCGATTTCAGAATCTGTCTGACCATGATGTAATCTGACTGAAATCTTCCCTTATTACCTGGCCTTTTCCACACGTATCACCTCCTCCTGTGATTCTTTGACAGAGTATTCACTATTACTGGTTGAAATTTTTTACAGAACTCAATTAGTCTTTCTCCTCTCTCATTCCTCATCCCAAGCTCATACTCTCCGGTAACTGTTTCTTCTACACCTTCCCCTACAACTGCATTGCAGTCGCCCCATGACTATTAGACATGTGTACCTGAACTATCACTGTCGGTGTTAGATTGCTGTCGATTCTGGGGGAAAAAACAATCTTATCACTAAACTGTTCACTGTAACACTCTCTCTCACCTATCTTCCTGTTCATAATAAATCCTACTCCGTTATACCATTTTCTGCTGCTGCTAATATTACTCTACACTCATATGACAAGAAATCCTTGTCTTCTTTCCATTTCACTTCACTGACCCATACCATATCTAGATAGAGCCTTTGCATTTCCATTTTCAGAGTTTCCCTATCATGTCCATGATTCTGACATTCCATGCCCTGACTCATACAATGTTATCGTTTTGTTGGTTATTCAATCTTTTTCTCATGGTCGCTGTCTCCTTGGCAGTCCCCTCCTGGAGATCCGAATGGGGGACTATTCCGGAATCTTTAGACAATGGAGAGATTGTGACACTTTTTCAATTACAGGCCAAATGTCTTGTGGATAAACATTATGTGTCTTTAAGGCAGTGGTTTCCATTGTCTTCCGCATCCTCAAGCCATTGATCATTTCCGATTCTTCCAGGTTCCCACTACACGGACAAGAGGGAAGAGAGTGCCCTGAATTTCTGTCTGCTCCTCTGCCCCCTTTGACAAGGCCTTTAGCAGACTGTGGTGACTTCTTATGCCAGAAGTCTCTGACCGATAATGCTGATTGTTAATCAAAATTTAAGCGGTAGTGGGTTTCGAACCCAGGACTGAGGACATTTCGATTACTAATCAAAGACCCTAGACCTACACTAGGACAATTTTAGAATCCTTCAAAGAAAGTCTAAGCTCAGTAGCCTGGAAATACACAATAATTCAGTATTATTTGGAGGTGACTTCAGCCTCCTGAGTGTAGACTGGGCTGTCTATGCATTCATTGCAGTTGATATGGACATACTGTCATGTAAAGTACTTCTGAACACGTTTTCCGAAAACGTGTCTTGAGCAGCTAGTTCAACAGCCCACTTACAGAGGCAATATTTTTGCCCTTGTACATAGAAACAGTTTTGACGTTATTGATGGTGTCAGTATAGAGACAGGGATCAGTGACCATGTTTACATCACAGTGATGACGCTTACTGAAGTTAATTAAGGATACAGGGTACTTTTCCGGCTAAATATTATGTAAAAATCAACACCTATTTCTTCCAGTCACTGTTTATAAAGTATATGTTTTACAGATTTTTTTGTTGCTATCAAGTAATGCAGCACACTTTCTAAACAAATAAGAAGTATTTTTAATAGTTCTGAACCTGCTTAGGGCTATTAAAAAAATTACAAAGAAATTGATGCATTTTTCCCCAAAATGCTTCCTCAAATTGAGGTACCATTTAATCCAATGTTATACATTTTGAGGAGACCAAATTTTTAGCAGATCTGCATGACATGATGGCTGAGGTACTAGAACTATTCAATTTCACCTATTATGTGTATTACAAGGATAAAAAATATCACAACTTACATTTTATTTTTTATAACTTTTTCCTAATAAAAAAAAGTTATTTTTTCTATAATTTTGTTGATTCGGCAATAAATCTTAGGTCTACTACATGAGTATGGACTGTTTCAACTTACAGAAAAAAATTAGAGCAATGCTTTATAAAACTTTGGGAAAAATTTGTACCTGAATTCTGAAAAATACAACTCTTGGGAAATTGCGAATGAAGATATGAGTCCAATTAAAGTGTGCCTCAGAACATTCCTAAAGCATAGTCTTCATCCTGCAGCATTTCTTCATCTTGACATTCCTTTTAGCACTTCTTGCTTCTCTGGTAACTTGAAGAGCAGATCTTTCAACTTTATGCACCCATTGTCTGTCACACGCAAGCAACTGATCTTCCATGTTAGAGCCACATTTTATGCCTAAATTTCTCAGGACTTCCAACCTTCCTATCACTCCATTATTGAAAAATATCACTGCATCTAGTACACTGACTTTTAATGTATTTAGTCCTACAAAAACATTATTGGGTAATCTTTTCCACATGCAATGGCTGAAACCTTCATTTGTATTCTGAGTGCCCCATGAAGACATTTACTAAGCAAAACATGGTCACTTAGGTTTCTAAAAATTGGCTTTATTTCATTCACAACAGGCTCAGGAAGAGGATGCTTATGATATTTGACCACTCCCTTTTGCTTTGGTAACCACACCAAGAATCAGCTCCTTTAGGGCAAAGTCTGTGAACAGGGTGCTCATCTGTGGAGAACTTATGAAAGTAGGTGGACCATACAGCTTTTCTCATTGCTGTAACATCATTCAGAGGTGCAGGTCATCTAATGTCAAGTCCATAATAACTCTGAAGGAGGTCTATTTCAGTTTCTGTCAATCTGCCTCGGCCAGACACGGATTTTCCATCAGATAGCAACTTTCCTTTCATTTCTCTTTGTAGCTTCCTCAATCTAGCACCCATCCTCTTTTGCACATGTCCACAACACTCCAGTTTTGTTACCAAGGTTTTAACATAAACATTGAACTGATCAATTTTATTGAAAGCATTAGAGCCCCATTGCCTAGGTACTTCGTATATCTAACGTTATAAGCAGACACTGACCTCTGAAATATTTTTAGCACTCCAGCATACTACATACCTCCACTGTAACCACAGCAATTCTTAGAACATCAATGTTCAATATGTCCTTCAGTGTTACCATGGCAGGCGAGGCAGTACTTGGATAAGCACTCAACATCAACAACTTTTCCATTCTCCAGAGAAGTAGCATTTACAACACCATTTAACGAATGATGTTTGACGTAGCCGTGTCCCATCAAGTGCAACAGCAATGTCTCTGGTTCCACTAATCTTTACAGTTTCTTCTACTGCACATTTCATAGATGCTTTAGACACAACCATCTGTATATTGAGCAAGCAGTAAAGGAAACAAAAGAAAAATTCGGAGTAGGTATTAAAAATCTATGGAGAAGAAATAAAAACTTTGTGGTTCGCCGATGACATTGTAATTCTGTCAGAGACAGCAAAGGACTTGGAAGAGCAGTTGAATGGAATGGACAGTGTCTTGAAAGGAGGATATAAGATGAACATCAACAAAAGCAAAACGAGGATAATGGAATGTAGTCGAATTAAGTCGGGTGATGCTGAGGGAATCAGATTAGGAAATGAGACACAAAGTAGTAAAGGAGTTTTGCTATTTGGGGAGCAAAATAATTGATGGTGGTCTAAGTAAAGAGGATATAAAATGCAGACTGGCAATGGCAAGGCAAGTGTTTCTGAAGAAGAGAAATTGGTTGACATCGAGTATAGATTTAAGTGTCAGGAAGTCGTTTCTGAAAGTATTTGTATGGAGTGTAGCCATGTATGGAAGTGAAACATGGACGATAAATAGTTTGGACAAGACGAGAATAGAAGCTTTCGAAATATGGTGCTACAGAAGAATCTGAAGATTAGATGGGTAGATCACATAACTAATAGGAGGTATTGAATAGAATTGGGGAGAAGAGGAGTTTGTGGCACAACTTGACAAGAAGAAGGGACTGGTTGGTAGGACATGTTCTGAGGCATCAAGGGATCACAAATTTAGCATTGGAGGGCAGTGTGGAGGGTAAAAATCATAGAGGGAGACCAAGAGATGAATACACTAAGCAGATTCAGAAGGACGTAGGTTACAGTAAGTACTGGGAGATGAAGAAGCTTGCACAGGATAGAGTAGCATGGAGAGCTGCATCAAACCAGTCTCAGGACTGAAGACCACAACAACAACAACAACAACAACAACAACAACAACAATCAAGGCACCTAAAAGTATTTTTATGTACTTGCTGATCCTATTGGGAGAAGGAGGAAGGTCCATCAAACCACAAAACCTTTGAGCAGCCTTTTTTCCTTTCCGTATTGTATGTACTGCATACACTAACTTCAAATTCACATCATATGAATTATTCACAATGTTGCAAGTCATTTTTGAGGTAGATTTATTACAGTATCTACACAGAACAACTAATTTTGATGCTAAACACTTCCTTTTACTTTGTTGTTCAGTTATTTCCAGGCAGCCTACACCATCACATTGTTTACCTTTCGCGCCACTTCCTTTATCAAAGAAGATACGATGCCTACATCAACAACAAGCGTCATTGTTAAAACAAAAATTTGAATCACCAGGAGGCGTGCCATGAGTGAGTTTCTTCCCTGAAGAGCTGATACACAGGTTACTTTCAACAGTGTGGCTTGCTTTGTTTGTGAACTGGTGCCATGGAATTTCCTTTTATCGAATTTCATATTTATTGGACACTAAAGGATATGTACTTCCAAGAATATATGTAGCACTTGGGCAACACACATTCAGTAACATGTGAACAAACTGCTTCAGCAAAGCAAAAGTAAATACTAGCAAAAATAATCATTTGGACACTAGAAACCTGCACTGTTACCAACATATACAATGTATCATACGCATAATCGCTGGAAACAGAAAGTTCACAGTTATTTTCGAAATAATACTGGTTTCTGTAACATAAATACAGGGGGTATGGCAGCACACATGTCCGTTACTTTAAAATTTGGTATACAGAGGTCATTTTTCATTTGAAACACTATAATGTATATATCAGTGTAATTAGGAAAGACTATAGAATTTAATAAAGTTATAATTTTTTTTTTATTTTTCCACCATTTATAAGTACCCTCAAGAAGGCCAGGAGGGTATTTTTGCTATAATCAGTTGTTAGAATCCCACTTACACAATAAATGGACATCATTTACCTCCAGTTGATAAACGTAGAGGAATGATGACCAGAGTTTAAACTGATTGTAAATTGCACTCTACAGAAGTATGTGCTGAATACGGATTAAGGATGGAAAAGACACCCTGTGGTTTACTAACAAAAATCTGAAAATGCCAAGGAAACAGATGATGCTGCCTCTTGGTCAAGAAAGCATGCACTAATGACAACAGGCAGAAGCTGCTAAGAATTTTTTTGTCTGTAAAAAGATTAATATTTGATGCATACAACTTCTTCCACTGTCATACCTCAGCAAAAGGTTTTGCACAGAACCCAAGCAAATTCTGGCCATAAGTAAAATCACTAAGAAGGCCAAGGGTTTCTATCCAGTCACTCACTGACCAGTCTGGTGTGGCAATAGACGGTGGCAAAAGGAAAACCAAAATTTAAATTTAGTGTTTAAGAAATCATTCACGCAGGAGGCTCATACCAACATTCTGTTGTCTGACCGTTGAACAGATTCCCATATGGAGGTTATAGTAACAGGTGACCCTGCATAGAGAAGCAACTGAAAGAGCCCTAAATAAGATAATCACTAAGTCTGGATGGAATCCCAACTCTGTTTTGCAGAAAGCGCTATTCATCATTATCCCTCCACTTAGGATGCATTTACTGTCAATCTCTTGCTCGGTGCAAAGTCCTAAGCGAGTAGAAAATGTGACTTCTGTATATAAGGAGGACCTACAAAATTACAGAGCAATATCTCAAACATTGGTATGCCGCAGGATTCTTGAACATATTCTGAGTGAATATAGTACTAAATTTTCTTGAGGCGGAAAAACTTCCAGTCTGCGAGTCAACGTGGATACAGAAAATATTGCTAATGTGGAACTCTGCTTGCCATTTTTTTCACGATATCCTGTGAACCAAGGATAAAGGGTAACAGACAAATTTCTTATTCCTGGATTTTCGGAAAGTGTTTGACATGATGCCCCATGAAAGACAGTTAACAAAGGTATGAGCATATAGAATACATTCTCAGATATGTCAGTTGCTTGGAGACTTAATAAGTAAATGGACTCAGCGCGTTGTCTCCAATGGTGAGTGTTCATCAGCGACAAGGATATGTTTGCTGGTTATGCTGTGGTGTATGGGAAGGAATCACTATCGAGTGACTGTGGGGCGGTAGAAAACGATTTGGAGAAAATTTCTATTTGTTATAATGAATGATAGCTTGCTACAAATTTAGAAAACTGTAAGTCAATGCAGATGAATATGAAAAATAATCCTTTAATGTTCAAATACAGCATTAATAGTGTGCTGCTCGACACAGTCACATTGATTAAGTATTTACACATAACACTGCAAAGCAATATGAAATAGAACAAGCATGCAAGGACTGCAGTAGGTAAGGTGAATGACTGACTTCGGTTTATCGGGGAAATTTTAAGACAGTGTAGCTCATATATAAAGGAGGCCGTGTGGACACGTAGACAAAACTAGTGTGTGATACATTCTTCCACACTATTCAACTATTTGGGAGCCCAGGCGGGTATTATTAAAGGAAGACACTGAAGAAATTCAGAGGTGTGTTGCTAGATCTGAACAACATATGGTTATTACAGATATGCTTCGTGAACTCAAATGGGAAGCCCTGGAGAGAAGATGACATTCTTTTAACGAAAAAAGTATTAGAAACAGTTAGGGAACCAGCATTTGAAGTTGACTGCAGAATGATTCTATTGCAGCCTCTGCAGTCACAATCAGTGTGTGTGTGTGTGTGTGTGTGTGTGTGTGTGTGTGTGTGTGTGTGTGAGAGAGAGAGAGAGAGAGAGAGAGAGAGAGAGAGAGAGAGAGAGAGAGAGAGAGAGCGTGCCTTTGAAAGTTTAAATATTTTAGCTGTCTATCACGGTGCCCCTCTGTGCCTTCTGAATGTGATGAGTACCAACCTATTCTTTCTATACTGTTGTTCTTTCATCCTGGGCTTTCCAGTGTTAAATTATAGAATAGTTTTTTTTTATGGAACTTAACAACACATTATAGCATTCAATACCAACCAGTTCTCCTGCATAACTAATACAGTTTGCACATACAAATTAACCCATAAGAATGTTATTTTCTTAGGCTCTACTAAAATTACCAAATAATCTGACAATTAACTGGCATAAATTTTATGGCAATAATACACTATGACAATAGACTGCAGTCACCAGAATAACGACTGGTGTATATACAATCAATTTATTTAGAAACTGTATGGTTGTCTCTTCATTATTCATGGGTATTACTCTCTGGAAAAAACAAATATATAACAAAAAAGGATGAATTTTTCTAAACCCACAGTTCAAATGTGTCACAGTAAATAGGTAGAAATAAAGAATGTTGAAAAATATATGCTTCAAGGTAAAGAAACATTGTTTACTTTTTACTAAGTGCTACTAGGCCTCATTTTGTGCAGTCCCAAAATGACCTTGTTGCTCACAAGAAGACCAAACAAAGTTGTCTCATTGCTGAGCAAGCTCGTTTGTGATTGTAGCACAAACAGCAAACTGCTTCCAGTATCACTGCCGACAGTCCATGGCGCTTTAAATAACATCATGCTGTATGTGTGTATACTTGCCTTGCTATAAGCAAGCCACTTCTCAACTAAAAGAGCACAACATGGCTGTAGGTTTATACATGGCCTAGTGAACAGATTCGTATCTCCTATTGGGCAGTAGTGAAGTGGGTCATTTAACCTTGGTGGTATTGAGTATGGTCATCCTTAACCTACCAAATCCCATTTTCACATTGACAGCCATTGCATCCTGACCAATACGGGATCTATCCTGTGAATTCCAACAAGCGCTGGTAAGTGTTTCCATCCTTACAGAATTTTCTTATGAATGAAGATATTAGAATAAGAGAACCACTGCATAATCTTTCCTTATGTACAACACTGAGATGCTGTTACTCCTACCTACTTTGTGTGGTTGTATGAAAAGCTAACCACTTCATTTTCAAGCATGTAGCATACTTCACACTAATCTGAATTTCTTCAGATGCCACCTGCATCAAGTTGCAATTTTTACATCGAACAGCATACCTATAACAGCAGCAGTCAACAGTTCTCAATGTAACAGTGTTCCATCATAATACCTGGCACAGAAATTGTGAACTTCTGGTTACAGATTAACCCCCTCCAGCATTTTTTTACCCAATTTATTAACTTTCTCAGCTTTCCACTGTTCACTTCTCACTCACTTTTCTCAATTTTTTCAACTTTTTCCAGATTAATATATTATCCTCATGAAGAAATTATCTATAATATAGGCAACAGTTAATACCTTTCAAACCATTTGCAATTCTAAGGTTGAGTGTTTTAATTTCCCCATTTTCCTTCCATCAGTGGAAAATACATATTGGTAAATTTTTTTTATTTTTTGGGTTCAGCCTTCATAACCACATGCCCCTAAGAGGCATTGGTTAACTTCATTCCAGCTTCCATTATGAGAATAAAACAATATTGTCATTACTGCATTTAAGAACTAAAGTTGTGATATAAAATACAATGGTGGTACTGCAGTAAATTATGATCATTTGGGCACTGAAAATTTGAACAATACACTAGTACAAATTATGTTAAGGCTGTTACTATTTATCACTTCATCTTAACTACAACTTGCAGTTCTTTATCTTACCTCACCACCATGACGTGCAGATGTTATATATGTCAGGTCTGGAGGATATGCTCCATTGTTGGCTGCACGAGCTGCTTCTTCATTTGGATATGGATCTGGGAAGTAATCAGACAATTTACCTGGCCTCATGAACATGTTGCCGTTATCATCAGGCCCATCCTGAACCTATATGAAGAGATAAATGAATCAACTAAAGAAATTTAATAACTGGAATAAATGTAATTGTAGAGGCAAGTCATCTTCTCAATGACTTTGCCCTATTATTTCTATTTTGCACATTTTTTTTAAAAAAAGTGTGACTATTTATAAACATAGAATACTATGATATAATAGAACTTGGATTCTGTTTATACTGCATTTAATATCATAATTCCTTCCTGCTTTTCCAATGCTCAGCAAATACATCAGACTGTCATAACCTTTTCATATTACTTATGTTCAATCTTGCTTCTCCATAATTTGTGAAGTTACAAAAAAAATTCCCCAGTTCTGCCACCTCCAAATTCAAATCGTCATCCTTTACCAACATGTCCTCTTATATCCCACCTACAACCACATCTGCTTAGAGATGAAGCTATACGAACATCTTTAACACCACCATGGCTACCTATGGCTCCTCCTCACATGCTGAACTGTCTACTGGCCACACAGAGGGAACATTACTTGCCACCCATCAGCCTGTGCCCCTTCTTTTGCTTACGTTTCACGATTTGGACACAAGAAAAAGAAATTACCCTCCTTCCTCAAAATAATTCAAATCTCCTCAACTGTATGTTTCCTTGTACTCTTTGTCTCAGCTTACCACATTCTCTGATGTTAACCACCCCTTCAATGGCTCAAAAGTACCTACATTGAAATAAAGTCCACCATCGTCAACAATGCCCACATTTCAGTTGCTGTGATGCCTTCCACACAGAAAAGTGCCTTCGATAGCATCCCAGTATGCCACATTTGCGAAGATCAGCAATCCCTTTTCCAGCATACTACATGTTTTCATAAGGTCACAAGCATTGGCCTTCATGGTTCGCTAACTTAAACTCCTTTGCAATCTTCACACTTGCCCAAATTCTCCAATCACTCTCACAAACACTTCTACAGGCTGGAACAATTTAACTACATCCTCCTCCAGCACTCTTACATGGGCTACCTTTTAAGGTTTTACACAAATCATGGAAGAAATTGTTTTTGAACAAATAGTTTTATTATTTCTTAAATCCTTGCCTTTAAAATTTACACACATTTGTCTGCTTTCAAGTCAATTCTGGAAACAGTTATTCCATTCTGACATCAGTACTACAACAATATGGGTTTGGAAGAATTCAACAGATTTTTGATCAGAATAAATTCATCGTACACAATTTTTTTTAATTTGATATAAAAATGCATTAATTTGATGCTTTCCTTCATCAAATATTCACATTTGAACATGACAGCTAGCATTCTCATTGTGAGGCATGATTTTTTTTCTGTTTTCCTGATTTCCTAAAAGACTTGTGTCGAGCAAGTAACTGCATACCATACAACACTAAATGTTCTTTGATCCTGAAGGCAGTGATCCGCAGGCCTGATTTTTATAAATACTTAAGCTTGGGTGCCAGTTCCGTCATGTGGCAACAGCACTCCCAACGCATGAAATCAAAACTATAGCACCCGTAAAATTAATTTTCAACGGGTAATGCACTGATGCGAATGGCATCCCGTTTCCTGACACCACACCAACAAATGATATCGCTAAACTTGTGTTTTTATATTCATCACATCTTTAGATGTCTACATTTATATACACAAGTGTCACGAACAATATTTCTTTACTTACAACACTTAACAACAGCTGTCTTGAAAATTTCCACTGCAAATTTCTGCAACACCATTAGTAAAGAAACAATGTAACACATCATGTAAATAAATGTAAACTTCTGAAGATTAGGTGTGAAGCAACTTGAAATGTCATCATGGCAAAATAAACAACTTTAAAAGCAACTGGTTGCCATTAATTCACTAGAAATGACCTTCAGTTTCAACAGTTACAGTGTTCTAATGTGTGTGCAATGGACAAAAATTATTTACTACTCTCAATATGAGAGTCTGACAGTAAGACAACCAATCCCAGTCAACAAGCAATTAGCACTAACTTAGTGATTTTAGCCACAAGCAAGTCATTAGGATGTTTGCTCGCATAGGCATGGGATGTTTCTGTAACGCTACATAAATTAAACTATCATTTCTTTGCTCATTTTCAAAAGTTGAAAACACTAAATCACTTTAACTTCACATATAGTAGCTGTATTATAAAAAAAGCCAAACTGGAAGAACGATAACAGAATAGAAAATATAAAAAAAAATGCATCACAAGTGGAAGCAACGTGAATGCTTCGTTCTCTCTCCAATGAAAAAATTTCTTTCACAGGCCAGATCCAGTCCACTGATTGCTCACCTGTGGTCTAAAGCAATCATTTATTTGGAAGCAGCTGCTCAACAAACCACCTTTGGTTTGTTTCAGTTTATTTTGTACAGAGTGTATACGCAGAAAAAAAAGATTTCCTGGTTAAAAATACACTTTTCCTGGGTGAAACTACACCTTTTCTGTGTTAAGTGACAATATACTTTTCCTTTGGAACTATACAACTTATCAATTCATTGAATGGTTAAGGTTTTATATGCCAGTGTAGAACTTCCTAGCACTTTAGAAAATGAAACCCCCTGAAACCCCCCCCCCCCACCACCAAAAAAAGGGGGTAGAAAGAAAGGGGAGGGAGAGGCGGAGAGAGGGAGACAACATGCGCTTTGGAAAGATCTTGGATGTGGAGTAACATGTACACTTCATATTTCTATATTATAAAAGTACATATTTGAATTCCACCAAACACAGCACACTAGTTCCCAAAGCAATTATATCAAGTTGTGATGTGCAGCTCATGTCATGTGACTTGCCAGCAGATGATAGATATTCAGAGCATAGATCACATGATATAGTCAGCCAATAGCAATGTAACTGTTCAGTAGCACCAACATACAAATACAGAAAGTTTATGGTTTAAATTAATATACATAGTGTAGCTACAACATAAGCTAAGCTTTACCATAAAATATTGATCTTTCTTAGCATTTGTTACACTTTAAGATACATCACAACAAGTATGCCAGTAAACTTTTAAGTATGTCTGGTCCTCTGTGCTTGAAATTTTTCTAAGTAGCTGGCCCTCAAAGTTTTAAGCTTTAAATAAGAATCGAAAGCTCTGTGATTTAAGAAATTCAAAGCACATTTGCACATGTAACATAACTCATCTTGAGTAAAATGAAGTTTACATTGAAAGTAACACTTTTCAACAGTCATTCGTAACATTTTCCCATGACCTGTTAGAATTAATTTCAACAGTTATCAGAGAGCACCAGAAAATGTCATTACTGTGCGTGCGCAGTTACTATGATGTAGGAAGCCCACGTTTGTACCTATACAGCATTAAGAGATCTTACATTACATCATAAAGAAAACAGTGATCAGGGCATTGGAATTTTGTAAGCATCCTAGAACAAATAATTCAGCTTAAAGTGCACTTTCGTTTGTCAATTTACAAAGAAGTAGACCGCCAACTTGATATTAAGCTTTCCAGTGTGGTTTTCGGGCAGCACATTTTCTTGGAATACCAGTACTGTATTATCTCATGTTTGGTTCTTTAATACTGTGTAACAGCATACAATGCCAGAACATAAAAATGGGCACTTGTAATTCAGCAAACAGTTGACCCTAGCCAATAGTGTGGAATGAAACACTTCATTTCAAATAAAATCACTGCCTCTGCGGAAAAGATTAATAGAAGACAAATTTCTTTAGCAAATCGACAAAAATAGCTTCATTGTTCTGCAAGGCAGTTAATGCTTGGCTGCCAAAAGCAAGGAAATAAAATAAAATCAGAAAAATTGAAACTACTAACACGGTTTAGCCCTCCATAATTGTGTGATTGTATTCGATTTCACTTGCTAGCTTTCGGCTACAGAAATCCGCTTTGTTTTCATTTGACTTGAGAGCTGTAAAAGAGGAAACAGCAAAATCACTGAACTTAAAAATGGGTCACATGGAGACTTCCCCCTTCCCACTACAACTCAGACTGCTCTGTGCATGTGCGAATCTGGCAGACTGCGCGCGTCGGAAATTTTTTCTGGGTAGCATCTGGCTCCTTGTTGCTACTGCTGATACAGCTAACAGCCGTACATCAATAGCCATAAGCGGGAGAAGGTACTGCTCATACAAGACTCAACTGCGCACGAGCATGAGCCTGTTGGCAACTGCTCAAATGAACCTAATGTAAACCGTTGTGACATCACGGTCATCAGAAGCACTGCATAGTCTTCGTCCTAAAGCCTTTGAAACATTTTGCTGGTGGCAGACAGTTGTGTGTGAACTGTGTTTTGTTGCTATAAATGGCAGAGGCGGCACATTTCCTTTGCGACTTAAGTTTTGCTTTTGGTTTATTTCCCTCGTTTATGTTTTACTAATGCAGTATTACCAGGTAGTAAAATTATTTTTTAGAGTATCAGTTCTTACTACTCAAAATTACAAAAATTTAACTGAAAACTAAAACAATGAAAAATTCTTGAGTTTTTGCCAATTGTCTGGGGCCATATACACCCTGTCGCAACACCCAAATGACTGACTGCTGCTTAGTTTCCAGTCTGTACAAATGTATCCAAGTTACATCATCTGTTATGATGTCTGCATATGATGCATTTCTTCAGTTGGACTATTCAATTCTTTTCACAGACCAATTTCCATGAGCCTTTTTTGCAGTTAAATGTTCATGCAAAATTTAATTTACTGCAGTTTTCAATAGGTCTAATGATGCCTACAGATACCGGTACAGCTCATACCAATCCTCTTCCATCATACTACACTAATTTTTTTTATAGGAAAGCAAAAGGTTATGGTTAATGTCTTTGAAGTAAACACAACCCTGATGAAAATTTGCAAACCCATATTGTAAACATTCCTTTCTGTAGATGATTTAGTACTAAAAAATGATCAAAACTATGTATGAGACAGAGGAAGGGGTGAAGTAGGGAGAGGAGGTCGAGAAGAAGAAATTTCAAACTACATGAATCTCTGCAATGCTGTGTGGGCTTATATTCAAAGGCACCAATAACTGAAAGAACAAACCATATGCAACTTAATTTTATTAATAAAGAACTTTCTCCATTTGTAAACTCAAAATATGCAGCTGGATAGTATTCAATACTGTGTTGTTGCACACAACACACAGTAACATGCTACGATCCTCTTTGACATACTGTCCGCAAGGTGGATAAGGCATTGCTACTGAAGCCTGTCCATTCTTCGAAGGTGACCCTGCAGTATGTGAAAGGGGTTTCCAAAATGTACCACTGCAAGCTTCAACAAGTCCCAAGCATTATCAACAAGGTTCATATGTCAGCAGACACTGCAGGTCATTATGCTTGGTTGGGTGCTGCTTCCTGGAAGAACATGTTCACGAGATGGGTGCCTGTGCTAATGAAATATCATCTGAAAAGACTACACAATCACCAAAATGTCAATTTTAAGGCTGAACGAAAGGTTTAGAGGATCCTGTTCCCAATACTGCACAGCCCTCCAATACCAATGTGAGGTGTCCAACAAACATGCACAATTCCAGTCTGTAACACGAATGACCACCATCTCTGATGAAATCATGGGGCGGCATTCTTGAGACATACACTGGTACTGTAGCAGTTCCACCTACTTTTAATTGTTAGTTTATTTGTCCTCAGTGTCGACATACTGCGTGGCTACACTGGCTGAAATATGAGGTTTGTAATTTGGACACTGACTACTGTAAATAATGTAGCCAACATATGCACAGTTGCGGTGCACAGTCTTTTACTTTTACTGTCTACACAGCCCCCTAATGATACACAGTTATTTATGTATGGCCAGTGCACTATTGTTTAAACTTCCCAAAAGCCTCATTACTAGTTTGTAGGCGAACCTCCACAAACTGCTACAATAGTTTTCTGTTGAACATCAACATGCAGTAAAACCTAATCACAAAGTTCATAGTTCTTTAAGAATAATCAGGTACATACTGAGCAGACACTGTCACTGTTTTTACACATGGACTAATTGTTTAACACTTATTCCACAGTTAATATGAAGCATTGTTGTTGTTCTAACCAGCACAGGTTTCTCGTCCAAAACTCAGCCGTGGGACTGACTGTCTCATGGCCAAAAATCGGACCCTTATATATCATCACAATAACAGGTGCTGAAACTGCACATTGTTTGATGTTAAGTTTACAGAAATTACAATTAAAATTTAACTCATTAAATTAACTGAATACATCAAAAAATTGCGTCTTTTTAACCGTTTCTTCTACTGCAAGAGTTAGGCCGAATTATTTGTTTAAATCATGAAATTAACAAATGTAAGAATACATACAATACTTTTGACAAAACTGTTAATTATTTTGGAATTAATGAACAGCAGGTTTTGCTACCATGTTTCCGACTAGAGCCAAATAGATACTTTATGAATACTAGCATTTAGTCTTCCAAATGTTTACAATTATTACAGAATTTGTATTTGTTTATACATCAACAATAGAATCTAAGTTATGAAACAATTACCGATTTCACCCTATAACAAAAGATACTAACTAGGAACAGTCAAAATAAATTAGAAAACCAATTACATACATAAAACTACGCACAATATTGGATCTGGTTTTACATTCTATAAAACTATGGCCCAATCTTTCTCATTCATAAAAATGCAGATTATATTCATGTGTATTAATGTAATTAGTTAAACATGAAAAAATGAATTTAAAGAGGCAGATGGCAAAACAAGAGGGGAATAAAAATTATTCCAGCTTGCTTCGTCACAGTACCTGCCCGCATCCACACTCATCTATGCCTATTGTCAGGTACCAAAATCAAGATTTCATTCTGACCACCTTTTTCAAACCTGCAGTGCGGTGGAGGATTGTACTGTCTTTCTGAAGGGATACCAATAGGCCAAATAGATCACACACAGGCTGCTGTGTAATCCTGTGTAGATACAGCCCTCCCAGTTGCCTCTAAAAGGCAGCACATGGTACTCCGAATCGTCATCGGGGTAACTATGAGCCATAATTTGAGGAGAGTAGTCTAAAGCTGCTGCTGTTACATTGTGTCACCACTGTAAGTGCAGTGGCTTGTGCCTCACGATAGATGTTGAATGACTCTGCTATGGTGCATGCCAGTTCGACACAAAACTACACTTGCTCACAACCATCCATGCCATAAAATAACCACAAACGCCGACCCCCCCCCCCCCCCCCCCCCACACACATGTAGTTTAAGCTCGGAACGACACCCCAAGGTATGCCAGCTGACTGAACAGCGTACACATTGCCCCATTCACAATTACAGACGCAGCTTGTACACCACTGACCTGCACTTAGGTCGCAGGCTTACTTTCACTTCCATTACACTGGTGGCTACACATACCAATTTCCTGAGGCCAGAAGAGCATAGAGAATGAGGTTTTTGATGCAAAACACATGAACTATGAAGTCATGAGAATTGTACAGAACTTTCTTGAGCAGTTTATTTCATGACTAAAAGATACACGACACATCTATGACTTATTATTCTATATTTGTCGTGTTTGGTTGACACTGGATGATGATATCTACAAAAACAGTAACACAGTTGGTATCTGAAAGTTAAATGTGCTAAATGACTAGACAGGTCCCAGAGGGGCACACAGGAAGGGCATTAAACTGCTAATAGTGACAGCTATTGAATGTTTCCAAAGACAAATTGTTTTGCAGCTCTGGAATGCCTTAATAAATGGGATCAAACTAAGCATAGAAGTGTAGTCAGTTTTCCCTGTTCCTATGTTTAATGCAAAGGAAATAGTTGTGAATAAAAGGTGAGTACCCAACACTGAGCTACACCTATGTATGTAAGGTCAGCCAAAGTTCTCTTTTACTACACTCCATACAATAACCTATTACTTACATGCAAACTGTCTTTTTTTATTTTTGTACTTCTGAAATAGAATTAACCACAAACCTGAACTTCTTCAGCTTCCGCTTTAGCTTCTGCTTCTGTATGAGAAACACCAATCAAGTTTCTGTATGCCATATACTTCATACTATGGCATGCAGCACACACTTGCTTGTAAACTTCGTATCCCCGGCGAACACTGCAAAGGCATGTATTTTTGAAAATGAAATATGGTAACATACATTTTTAATACACACCACAGACACAAACAAAGTACTTACCTGGCATGGTCAAGAGACTGAAAAAGACCATTGTGGGGCCATGGCTGTTTTGGTGGGTGTAAGTCTAGATCGGCTGCTTTTACTGATCGATCAAGAGCAATGGCAAGTGCGCCGACTCCTCCCGTTACAATGCCGATTGTAGTCACCAACTGTGAAAAATTAAAAAAAAAAAATCACACACTCATTCTACTTTATTTTACTTTACAGCAACATTAAAAAAAAAAAAAAAATTACCTAAGCGCACACGTGCGCTAATATGTGAGTGGCTGCTTTTCCTTTATTTTATGTATTATTCATCCAGGAATTTCCAGTTTTAAAAGAGTTGATTATTTTGCCTATTTCCCAGGGAGAATAGTAAAATCAAATTGAGTTAATGAATATGATAGTGATTCTCGTGTATACTGAATTACCTTTTCTTTTGAGCTTCTATGCAATGCTTGGGTGTAGTGAGTGTTACAGAAGCTTGCCACAAGTTTGCATTCAAAGTCTATCAGTTATTACCTTGCATTACTGACCCCCCTCCCCCATATGAAAGTGAACAATTACTCAATGCTTATTCTGAATAATACATTACTGTTAATTAGTGTGTACTGTCAGCATCAGAATATAACTTGGTGGAGGAAATTAGGCTTTGTGAGAGTATATCATATGCTTACAGGTTGCATTTAGTTCAGGTACACATAGCTTTATTCCTGAAAGTTTTTCAAGACACTTGTGAAGCGGACAATGGTACACACAACTTTGTTAAATTTTAATACTGAAATATATTTTCTGAGGAAAATGTCACTTCACACAGTGACTTTTATTCCATTAGAACTTCAAGTTTCCCAAAAAGAAATACAATGTTTTAAAATATCTGTGTTAGTCATCACTTTCATTTTGGTTACTTGCTAGCACAACAAAAACCCTTAGATTTTTAGCAGCAGTATGTAAATTAATCACTTACTAACAACTGTACAACTCAGTTTAAATCTGTCTACCTTGTGGGTAATACAACCCTAATTGTTACAGAAGTTGATATTGAAATCGGCACATACATCCACTCTTACTTATAGGTAAAAGAACAATAAACCTTATTTCTCAATTCCTAAATCGTTCCAGTGGTTGGTTGGTGAATGAAGTACACACACCAGGTTTATTAGCTCTTATAAAAGCCCAGGTTTACAATGTTCCATAGAAGCTGAGTACAGTTACCTTTAATACCAGAATATTATCTACAGCTAGCACTTACAATGAGTTTATTCTTGCTTACTTCACCTATTTTCATCCCTTGATTTCCAATGGGCTTGTTTGTTGCAGCAATTCACAACATGTACACAGAATATTTTATCCAGAAAGCAAGTAAGTAACTAAAATGTTAAGTACAACTAGTCTTTGAACATTGTTTAAAATATTATCTATTCTGAAACCCAAATTGCACATGAGCTGAACACTTTTCTCTTCACTAACCCCTAACAAATGGTGCAATAAAATTGCCAAAACTGGCATCCTCCTCCTTAAAAAATAGTTCAAATGGCTCTGAGCACTATGGGACTTAACAGCTATGGTCATCAGTCCCCTAGAACTTAGAACTACTTAAACCTAACTAACCTAAGGACATCACACAGCACCCAGTCATCACGAGGCAGAGAAAATCCCTGACCCTGCCGGGAATCGAACCCAGGCGCGGGAAGCGAGAACACTACCACACGACCACGAGCTGCAGACCCTCCTCCTTACTTTACTGTCAATATGACTTTTTGCAAGCAACAAATTCAGCCTTAAGTTCATAAATTCTTCAAAAAACTGTGAAAGGAAATATGTTTATTGACTTTAATAACATTCTACTGGGATTGTGTGTGTCATGATAAACTACCTCACTCAATTACCATTGCAGACAGCCTTCATTAGAGAGATTGATGAAGACTGGCTGCAACTGTAGTGGAAACATGGGTAGTTTTATCACATTATGAAGTGGTCACTCATACAAACGAATACTACTGAATACATTCTGGTCATAAAACAGTTACCCTTATATGTCTCAACAGTCATATCATATGACTGACATTCCAGGGTCATCACATATATAAACACACCGAGCACTGCGCTTAGCACACTGGACTCACATTTGGGAGGATGAAGGTTCAAACCCACATCCAGACATCCTGATTTAGGTTTTTCACGATTTCCCTTAATCGCTTCAGGCAAATGCCGGTATTGTTCCTTTCGAAGGGCACGGCCAACTTCCCTACTCTGATGGGACTGATGACCTCGCTGTTTGGTCCCCTCCCTCAAATCAACCAACCAAAAATACAGATGGGGGCAAATGGTCTTGTTAGCTAATGCAGGTCCCATGATGGATCTTCTGATGGTGAGTGGGAACAAATGAATACTGATGTTCCACAGGATTCAATTCTGGCACCACTCCTGCTCTTTCTATGTACTGGTCACTTTCAGTGTTACTCCAGTAGAGCAGAAATAATGCTATTTGCTACAATCATAATAATAAAGCAAAACACAGCTGCAACAAGGAAGGAGCAACAAAGAAAATATTCGAAAGTATTATTGACTGGTTCTCTATAAATGATACCTGTAATTTGCTGAAATACTCTATTCATTCAATTCTGTATAAGGCGTCATTATCATCACAATTAACACCAATGCTACTAGAATGTGTGAAAGGAAATTTAAAAAAGAAAATAAATCTTTAAATTTCTAGGTATACATATTAATCAGCCCCTGCTTTGGAAAACACGACAAAATTTTCTCAAATGGTTAAGTCTAGCTACATTTGCTCTATGTGTAATTACTGAATTTGCTGAGCAAAATGTTAAACAATTAATTGCTTTGCAAACTTCCATTCACTGATGTCACATAGCCTAATATTTTGGAGAATGTCAGGGAGAAATTTGATGTAAGGAAAATGTCTCAAGTCCATTCTTTAACTTTATGTGGGCAACTACTTAAAAGTTACACATAACAAGTCTCAATACATTTACTCTCCTCTAAAGGTTTGCTGCGAAGGATCAGGCATGATTTGGAAAGAGTAACTAGGGTTCAAAAGCCAGATAGTGGAGACCTGCTTGAAAATGGAAGTTTTGAAAACAAATGCAAATTATATTTCTACTTCGCAGCTTCTCATCCTCCTCTTCCTCACATGAATTTCTGCATAGACAGTATTTATAATATTGGGTTATATTTATCAAATTTCACGGCAGACTCAGATAAAAATAACAGTTATGTAAATACCCAGCATTTAGCCATGTTTTCACACAAAAAAATTTACCTTGTATGTAAACCGTCTGAAAATTTCCACATAATACAGAGCTGTCCTGAATAATATACACAGAACATGCACAAAATTAAATAGTTTGGAAGGAAAGACTAAATCCAATTAATTGATACCATATGCTACTAATGTAGACCCTATATCAACAGGAAGAAAATGAACACTTAAGGGTTTTCTCAATTCCCCGCTCCAAGTCTTTGGGGGGGGGGGGGGGGGAAATCTGATTTTAGAAAAGGATACAAAGTTTATATAAAAAACATTTTCAAATCACTGTGCATCAGAGACTTTTGTCTTTCAATGACCTCAAATGCCATCACAGAGTAAATGCACTGGCCCATATGAATGTTCTTTGACAAAGCTTCTAAAAGTAAGTTTTGCTATAAACTTCTCAAAATACTGATAATGTTTGTTTTAGTGGTGTTTATTTGACCTTTATGCATTAGCCCAAAGGATTCTGCTGCAATACTAGGAAATCAAAGCAAGTAAACTAATTTCATTTTTCATAAGCATGTTAACAAAGCACACTAAACTGATGTTTCTGACTGACTTAGCAACTGAATTTAGACTGATAGCTATACACATGGGCAACTATAGCTCTTAAATATCAAGTTTCATTATGTGTAAATAGTTAAGTAACATAGCTCTCATACTCATTTAACAGGTTTGTGTATGACTGTGGCCCAATTATAAGCTATTAACCTACATGTTTTGGTTATGCCTGAGCCACTAATGGTCATCAAACACTGCATTTTTAAAATAGTATGTAAATGCCTCTGGCATCAAACATGCCAGAAACAAAAACAGCCCGTGTACTGAATCTCTAAGCATACCTTATTTCCTGTTCCTCACTACAATTTTAGTTTTATTTCTACCAATGTCTCTGTTGTGTTTGTCACTCAAGTTCTTTTACAGATATGATTCAAAAGAGCACTCACTGCCATCAATAGTTTTACAGTGTTGTTTCCGTCACTTAGATTATCTTACTCACAAGACATTTCTAAGGTCACAGAGAATGACAGGATTAGTTTTTGTGAATGTAACTGTCTGAATTGCTTAATGTGTCTTTATCTGTAACATTCTGCTTGCTGTCATTGGTTCAAAACTTAAAACTTGCAAAAGAAAGTTCATTGTTAGTATCAACTTTGTTTTACAATTTAAAGTTCTGATCTGACAATGGTGGCAACTGAAACAATGTTATAAATGCAGAATGAAAAACCCAGGATGGAATAATGGCACACTTCCTGTTCCTTTACCACTTGGTGCCCTGCTTATCACTACTGATCCCTGATCCCTTTTCACTAACATCTCTAATTCCCATTGCCTTGCTGCTATTGAACACTACCTTCACCAATGCCCAACAGATGCAAAACCTTCAACCTCCACCCTAAATATGACTACATCAGTACCTCTATCCATACCAAACCTATCAACCACCAGCAATACCTCCACTCACAGCCTAACCACCTGTGGATGTCACAGTTGTAGTCAGCTGCATTAGCAACTCTCTCATCATATGCTCGTAATTGGCACTGCAAGTTTTGCTAATGCAAATGACAATTTTCCTTCTTTGTTACTCTACTCTTACAGGATTATGGTTCAGAATCTGGCTCATTAATGATGAAGTTTTTAACTACATACTACAAGTCTTGTTGGCCCACAATAAGAATGCATTTCATTGCACGACTACATTTAATGTTGACTTCTTTTGAATGTGTGTTCACCACTTTTTTTTTAAAATGATTTCAATGATCTGAATATGGTTGTACAAAACAACCAAAATTAGTCACTGTGCTGCAATTATATACTAAAAATTGGTGTCTAGACTGGAATTTTTTAATATAAAAAAACTTATTTGATAGATTAAGACTGCTGTCTCCTCCCTGGGTACATTAATTACATATAATTATCTGCACAATATTTCAATGCATGCCTCTAATAAAGAACTAGTGATATCACTCAGTTGTGTGTGTGTGTGTGTGTGTGTGTGTGTGTGTGTGTGTGTGTGTGTAGTGCCATCCTCGAATTAACCTCTCGTTTCTACTGTTAGGCAGAAATCATTGTTTACTTTTTCTGTGTGTGTGTGTGTGTGTGTGTGTGTGTGTGTGTGTGTGTGTGTGTGTGTGTGTGTGTGTGTGTGTGTGTGTGTGTGTGGGGGGGGGGGGGGGGAGGTGTCTAATTCAGAAGGCTTTTTGGCCAAAAGCTCACCTCTTTAGTAGTCTTTTTGTTGTACCTGACAGCAACAACATTACCACTATATGTTGAGTAGCCATTATGCTTTTTATAATATTGTCATTATTCCATCCTGGATTTTCCACCCATTCATTCTGAAATACTTCTCCAGGTAACTCTGAGCATATACAACTATATGCAACACAGCACTTGTCTTAAAGACACTTGGAACATAGTGGTCAACATCCACCCATTAATAATATTAAACTTGTGTTGCTCTATCAGACATAATGTTGAACTAGAGAAAACAGAAAAGCTATTTACGTTAAAAGACAAAAGCAATCATGATCACAGTCTAGTCATCTTATTTAAACCCCTATCTCACCCCTGCAAGCGACGACTAACAACTGTACTAATGACTTTGTATCAAGCAATAATTACCTAAATATGTGAATTAAGATTAATTTTTTCTTGTAATAGGTGCCCACAGTTTAAAATTTTTAAATAGCATCATATTCACTTTTAGCTGTTACTGTAAGTTCAGTATCAGCTGCAAGTGAATGAAATTTAAAAAATGAACATTTTTGTGATTTATCTTGGACTTTACAAAATTATTTGGAGGAGAATTTGGTATTTTTATTTTTCTACATGTTACACACTCAGGAGGCTATAAATAAGGCTCTATATAATAATTTGATAAAGACAGTTTAATAAGTGATAGAGAAACTTATCAGGTTACACCTATATATTGGTAATGATAAGTCGCAATGTGTGCCCTTCGGATTCCACAGTGATGAGGGCACAGCCTTTTCTTTTTCACCTACGTAAATCCTTATCAATAATTTTACACCTACAGCTTCGTCTTTGGAGATTTAGTGTCCCACTATATGACAAAAATAGGTCATACCAAACTGTGATCTCTACCTGGGGTCCTACTAACTGCAACATCTCAGCTCTTCTGCAGAAGACAATAATGATCACTCTACACCCAAATAATATTTAAAAATGCTGCTGGCGATTGTATAGAAAGTAGTAAGTTATTGTATCATTTTCATTTAGGGAGAGAAAAAAATCATACCAATCATCTTTTGAAACTTAAACCGAATTAAGCAGACATAAAATCAGAATTCGCATTTATTACTTTAATCATATTTTCTTGCGAACAATTTAATGTTTCCTTTCATTAGCACCATCATGTTAAAAAAAAAACATGAGGGCAAAAGTTACAAACATTAAAGAAAGAAAATGATTGTATTAACGTGACACCACAAAGAAAGTACTACAGACGCACAATAAAAATGAACAACAGTAGTTAAAGGTCTAAAATACTGACCGCTTTTTTCCCTCTGGACCAACTCGTCCTTGCGGTGGAGATGCTGGCAACCTGCAAGCACAAGACGATTCAGAAAACTTACAATTACTCGTGCAAACCAAGTGATGAATATAGTAGTTTGCAACGTATTAGAAAGACTGTGCATATTTTGAGTTTTAAGGCCTCCTTCATTATCAAATACACACCATTATGTCACAAGGAACCTTTTTACCCTTCAGCTAAATCTAGTGCTACCGTGATGTGCACGGGGGGCTTGAAAGGATATAATCATTTAATTTAATTGTGGATAAGCCTATACAACATCTTAAAATACACAACGAGAAAATATATTATTGACTCACCTGAGATCGTAAAACATTACAATTCGATTTAAGCAACCTTACTCCGCTAACCCTACCCACAGTAGCCGCCATCATGCACAGAAGGACCACCAATGTAGTCAAAATGGAATTTAAGTTATTTAATTTTTAAGGGTGAGAAAAATAAGTTAATAGCCTTTATAAAATCAGTTATTGCTTTTATTTGCACATTCATTGTTGTATGAATGCCGATAAAGAGCTTTTATTTTAAATGCGCTCTCTATCTTTAGCTGACGTCATTAAAAGTTTTGGTCGCCATTTGCGTGCGACGAAGCTCAGTTGTGATTTGTGGTGCAGATGCGGAAGGGAGTTGTGAACTGTCGCAGTTGACGATTGCAGGGACGATCTGTATACAACATGAGTACCGGAATGCCAGAACTTGGAAGCAAGATAAGTTTGATATCGAAGGCAGATATACGTTATGAAGGAAGATTATTCACTCTCGATCCACAAGAGTGCACAATTGCTTTGGCCAATGGTAAAAAGATCTGACTGTATTTTGTAACAGTTAGTGATTATTCTATGTATGTGTATTTAAAAACCTACTTGTACGTAGGCTAACAACGTTTAATCATCAGTTAGCTATAGTCTTTATGACATTTGCTGACAGATGTTTTCAGATGTGTTTTGTTTCGTGTCTCTAGGAAATGCGTGCAATGAAAGTGTATGAAATTACTTTAGATATTAAGAAATTTGTTAGTACCTGTAAATTAAACGCGGAAAATATTTTCTCCACAATTTTTAGTCCGCTCGTTTGGGACGGAGGATCGGGAGACGCAGTATCGCGTCGCCCCCCAGAATGAAGTTTATGATTACATCTTGTTTCGCGGCTCAGATATAAAAGACATTAGAGTGGTGAATAATGTCGGACCTCTTCCAAATGATCCTGCCATCGTTCAGGTAAGTTTAAAACTGGTGGAAGTTCCGTAAGTTTCCAGCTTTTCCGTCCCCCGTCATCATCATATGCATCTGATATCGTAGGACGCGCTGCATATGCCACTTTTCTTAGGCTGTCTGTAAACAGTCTTAATAAATCGGCAGTAGCTGTCAACATTGAAACGGCTACCTGCATTTAATGATGCTGCTTAAGAGATTTTTCCTAAATTCTCAGTTTCAGCAGATTGCGGACTAGGAATGCTTATTTCGCAGCTTTTTATGATGGTAATTATTACTATACATCGATTAGAAACCGTGGGTTGCCAAGTGCGAAATTGTAAGCTTCGCTATTGTTTTAGGCTTACTACAGCAATTACTTTTGCTGTATCATTTATATAAATCCACGTTACATTACGAAAGTTTCACTTGTTGATTTTTGTGTTGGTCATGTAATTGGTACTAAACATTTTGACCAGGCCTTTTGGTTAAAGTAAACGCCATTCAATAACTCTGGGCAGTTTCAAACTGTAACTCATTTTAATGTGGACTCATCCTCAAAATGCATGTGCCACTCAAATTTACATGTGGCATAGTCGTCAGTGGACTCCTTACTGAAATGTTTATCACTTAGATTTGTGATTTAAATGACCTTTTAGTGCAGGTAATAAGTCCTCATAAGGTAATGCCTGTTGTTCAATTTAAATGTGCCAAGCACTTTCAGGAAAAATCGGCTGTTCTATGTCTAATGCAAAATAGACATGAAAGAAAATTGTTCTATTGTATTGATGTCCTGCATGTAAACTTAAAAGCTGCTGTGCACTGTGTGGTCCATGATTAAGCAAGAACAGACATAAATTTCATTTGTCATCTTGTAGGTTCTCTTTAGCTGCTACTGTTTATAAGTGTAGTGTAATGGGCCCTTCAAATGTTGAATTGGAAGGGAGTGTGTTACCACAATCCCTGGGAATCATAATTTTGAAAGGCTTCTTATTTTAACAAAAGCCTTCAGAAAGTATTAATTCAATATACATTAGCAAATGGGAGACTGTCATTATTGCAGACTCCATTAGGCATCAGGATAGTGTCAGATTTAGAACTGAAAGAATGAGGCAAGCAGATTCTATATCAACCAAGAAGTTCTAAGCTTTCACGTTAACTGGAATTGCAATAGAATGTGTTGATGGGTCAAACCTGAATAGGCTTCATTTTGTGGACATAGTAATGTTTACCTTAAAAATGTAGATAAAAATCAGCAAATGTAAAAACTTAACACAGCCAGTTTGAAAGTAGGCTTTAAAGTAAGATTGTATGAAATGAGGCAGAAGTGGTGATGGTACATGTAAATAGGTGTCCTAGCTTTAGGGACTTTCTCTCCAGGGAGGAGAGATTTGATAGCTTGAGGAAGGTTAAAAAGGACCATACCACAGGATGAGGTACCCACCTGTTGATCAGGGGAGGGCAGAACAACTGACAAAGTAGCAGCACAAATTATCAAGCCATAGAATAAGTTCAGTCTTTGTGTTTGACAGGTGAAGACAATGACTGGTGGTGGTGACAATAAAAAAAATACTGATCAGAAAGTAGTGGAGTAATGTATGTTTGAGGCTGACAGGAATGCAGGAAAACACATTCCAGGGCACAGACTGGAGTGGAGGAGGAAGTTTTACTGAAATGAAATGGTTGTTGGTAGTACACACACATGAATAATTGGTAACTGAAGTAAGGGAGGTATTTGCTGGGTAATAGTTTTTAAACTTTGTTCTGATAGTTTAAATTCAATCAAATCATATCTAGGTTTTTGGGTGAGCTTGTTGAACTCAAAATACTGTAGTACTGTAGTTAACATCCAGTTTGTTAAATTTCACTCACGAATACCCAGTGGAGCAGATCAGTCGTGTCACTTCCATCTAATCTTTGTGACAACACGTTCAGCCAGGTTTGTTTGCTTAATGCTGGTGAAATCAAAGTTGCAGACTGTCCTTTCATAAAACTGATTAGCACTGTTCAGTAGAGCAGAGAGTAGCTGGTGCAAATTGGACAAGTACGTTTTTGTTGTCTGTCTTGAGGTCATCAGCACAACATTGAAAACAGTCCAGATTAACTGAGGAACTGAATACTGCTTTGCCAACACAAGAGTAACTTGCCTTCCAGTGTAAACTGAGTTAGTACTTTGGTTAAGCTACAGATAAGGTGGTCACAACTGGTGTTCCAAAGCTAATAAAAGTGAAAAGAATTGTTTCCATTAAGTTTTCTTTTAGGATGAAGCATGCATGCTGTATTGGCAGGTTCAGTTGACTGAACATTCCTACCACTTCCAGTTGAGTGGGATGTTCCTGATGTGAACAAGGTGCCAGGCACTGAATTGCAGAGTAGTTGTGTAGAGTAAGGTAACACAGTGGTTGTACAAGATTTGCTTCTATGAGGTTCTTGTGAAATATCTCTGGCCATCTAGAGAGGGGTTTTCTATGTTTCTTTAAATATAGGGTGAATGCTGGGATTTTTTCTTGACAAAGGTGTGAGATTTTCTTGGCCCCCATCTGTTATCCTCATTCATGTTTTGGTAAGACATTAAATCTGCTGTAGTTTCTAAAACTTTTCAGTGTGTGTAAACTGCTTAATTTGGTTTTCTCAGGAGCAGCGTTAATAGAGGACCTGGGTGCAGAAACATTAGAGTCAAAGGGCCTTAGAAAAGAAGCTATGGTGAGCTCTGTTCTTTGCCCGCTTGGGAGGACTGTATACTATAGGCAATTTGAGTTCTGGGCGGGTGGAATTGTGTGCTTCATTGATGCTGGTGATAGCATAGCTACTGGCAGGGCCACGGACACTAGACAGCCTTCAATGGAAGGCATGAAATATCCCATAACATAAGGAAGGCTGTTTATTCTCCAAGGAACTCTGCTAACATTGGTTGGGTCAACAGAGGCATCTGATCCTGCCCGTCGGCTTTGACCCGTGACGTAAGGGTGTTGCGGTGTGTGACGTCATGACGGTGCAGAGTTTAGTTTGAGTGTGTTGTTTGTTGATGTCATCTTATTGGGGTTGGTAGTGTCTTCCAGTGTGTGTGTGTGTGTGTGTGTGTGTGTGTGTGTGTGTGTGTGTGTGTGTGTGTGTTCCAAAAAGTGTATACACCACTTGGAGTGGGAGGGTACATCATCTTTTGCCAGGACAGGACTATGTGGACATTGCTGCTTCTTATTCAATCCTTCCTGCAGGACAGGTATTAAAGATAGTGTTGATTTGTCTGAATCCTTTTTTCAGGAGAGGGGTGTGGCAGTGTACTGAGTCACATTGTTTGCAATTACTATCAGTGGTATTGCCTGCATTCAGGAGCCCCATTAAGTGTTCTTTGTTTGCAGATGACTTCATGGTGTAATCCTCAGATCTAATAACACAGCTACAGTTTATCAGGAGCCTGGAAGGTTGGGCCAATGAAACTGGTTTTAGGTTCTCACCAGGGAAGACAGTGTTAAATATAACTGCACTCACTGAAGTTTTAACCAACCACAGCTAAAGATGGGATACAGTATTTAAATTTCCTTGGCTATGTGCACTTTCTTGGCCCTACACATGGACAAACCAAGGGGCTTTGTACACGTGGAAGACCTGTAAACAAGGAGCACCAAATCACTGAATATTTTGAAAAATCTCAGCAGAAAACTGTAGGAGCTAACAGGTCTACCTCCTGCAGTTTTATAGGGTATTCATCAGATGATGGATAATGGCAGTGACCTATGGCGCAGCAGGTACTTCCCATATAAAGATGTTAAAATGCAGTACATCTTGACAGTATTTAGACATTAACCGGAGCTTATTGGACCAACCCAGTTTAGAGTCCAGATTCAGAAGTGCTACAATCTGGCTTGACAGGCCTTGAAGATTTTAGCTTTGTCACTGTTGTTCACATATAGTGTGGCAGTATAAGCAAGCTGAGTGGCTGGGGAACTGTCCCTATGTGACGAAGATATTTGGGATACATGCTATAGACTATCTCACAGATGTACAGGGTGGTCCATTGATAGTGACTAGGCCAAATATCTCACAAAATAAACATCAAACAAGAAAACTACAAAGAACAAAAATTGTCAAGCTTCAAGGGGGAAACCATATGGCGCTATGGTTGGCCTGCTAGATGGCGCTGCCATAGGTCAAACGGATATCAACTGGTTTTTAAATAGGAACCCCAATTTTTTATTTCATATTCGTGTACTACGTAAAGAAATGTGAATGTTTAAGTTGGACCACTTTTTCTGCTTTTTGATAGATAGTGCTGTAATAGTCACAAACATATAAGTACGTGGTATCACATAACATACTGCCAGTGCGGATGGTATTTGCATCGTGGTACATTACCCGTGTTAAAATGGACCGTTTACCAATTGTGGAAAAGGTCGATAAAGTGTTGATGTATGGCTATTGTGATCAAAATTCCCAATGGGCGTGTGCTGTGTATGCTGCTCGGTATCCTGGACGACGTCATCCAAGTGTCTGGACCGTTCGCTGGATAGTTATTTAACGAAACAGGAAGTGTTCAGCCACATGTGAAATGTCAACCACAACCTGCAACAAATGATGCCCAAGTTGGTGTTTCAGCTACTGTCGCGGCTAATCCGCATATCAATAGCAGACAAATTATGTGAGGATCGGAAATCTCTAAAAGTCAGTGTTGAGAATGCTGCATCAACATCGATTGCACCTGTACCATATTTCTATGCCCCAGGAATTGCATGGCGACGACTTTGAATGTCGTTCACAGTTCTGCCACTTGGCACAGCGGAAGTTACAGGATGACAGATTTTTTGCACGCGTTCTATTTAGCGACGCACCGTCATTCACCAACAGTGGTAACGTAAACTGGCATAATATGCACTATTGGGCAATGGAAAATCCACAATGGCTGTGACAAGTGGAACATCAGCGACCTTGGTGGGTTAATGTATGGTGCAGCATTATGGGAGGAAGGATAATTGGCCCCATTTTATTGATGGCAATCTAAATGGTTCAATGTTTGTTGATTTCCTACATAATGTTCTACTGATGTTACTAAGAGATGTTTCACTGCATGACAGGACGGCGATGTACTTCTTACATGGTAGATGTCCGGCACATAACTTGCGTGCGGTTGAAGCGGTATTGAATAGCATATTTCATGACAGATGGATTGGTCGAAGCAGCACCATACCATGGCCCGCACGTTCACTGGATCTGACGTCCCCGGATTTCTTTCTGTGGGGAAAGTTGAAGGATATTTGCGATCATGATCCACAGACAACGTCTGACAACATGCGTCAGCGCATTGTCAATGCTTGTGCATAAATTATGGAAGGCGAACTACTCGCTGTTGAGAGGAATGTCGTTACACGTATTGCCAAATGCATTGAGGTTGATGGGCATCATTTTGAGCATTTATTGTGTTAATGTGGTATTTACAGGTAATCACACTATAACAGCATGTGTTCTCAGAAATAAGTTCACAAAGGTACATGTATCACATTGGAACAACTGAAATAAAATGTTCAAATGTACCTACGTTCTGCATTTTAATTTAAAAAACCTACCACTTACCAACTGTTAGTCTAAAATTGAGTCATATGTTTGTGACTATTACAGTGCCATCTACCACAAAGTGAAGAAAGTGGTCCAACTAAAACATTCATACTACACAAATATGTAATGAAAATGGGGATTCCTATTTAAAAAAAGATATGTTTGACCTATGGCAGTGCCATGTAATGGGCCACCCATAGTGCCATCTGGTTTCCCTCTTCAAGGTAGAAAAGTTTCTTTGTACTTCTTTCGTTTGATGCTTATTTCGTGAGATATTTGGTCTGCTCACAATCAATGGACCACCCTGTATATGTATATATCAGACCTCTGAATATACAGTCAGAGATAAGTTGCTGCCTTGGTGTCTTATGGGGTGCAAAGTTATCTTAAGCTTGATGCAGTACAAAAAATTTGTACTCCAGATTTTTTTTTTAAATGTTCCTTCATTTTAAGTATGCCCACTATTCAGTTATTGTATGTACAGAATGCTCGCAGCAGAGGAATGCACTTTATTTTTTCTGATAAGGTTTTCAAAGTGCGCTCTCCGGAACACTACAAATTGATGTCAAGACATCTGGATATAGGGACTACTGCAGTCCAGAGCAGACTAAGAAAAAAGTAGGGGTGATGCTGTGGGGTGATGTGCTATCCCCTTGCATGACATCATCTCATCTGATAGTCATGTCAGTTGCAATCTGAATGGTTGGAAGTGGCAAACAAAAAATTGCAGTCACTCAGATCGACCACGTAGGCTTGGCAGGCTTAAACCCAGCCACACTGATGGAGGTGCTGCTCACCAGTATATATTCAGTCCACTAACACAAGGTTCTCTGAAGGGAAGATCCACCACTATGATAGCAATAGTCTGCCACATTCAGTTAGAATTTTTTGTCTCGATGCATTTTACTGACATCAGAGTAACCATCAGTTTGGCTGTAGACATGGTTGGCTCTAGAATCCCCTCTCCCACGCTGCTCCATGCGTTTTCAGTCCGTCAACATTTTTCAAAAGATTGTCAATGGCATCTTACTTTCAGTGTCATACATCTCTGTGTGAACTTGTCTTTAAGACAAGTCAGGTGTAGGGTGTCAGATAGTGAAACAGAAGTGAAATGTTCAGTGAATATTGTACTTAGGCTATATGTTTACTGGGTCAATCCATACCAAGTGGTCCAGCACTGGTTGCTTGACCAGCTCAGGAAAAATTTATATTTGCTGGGTGAATTCCCCAATGTTTAGCAGTCACAAAAATATTTTTAAAAATTTATTGTTTAATATTTTGAAATGGTGGCCATATTTGTTCCAGGCTGCATGCATTTTTTGTTTGTAAGCATCTACATTTTTACAATTCTTCAGTAGTAGATTGTCCTAAGCTTTTCAGATAAAATGCATTTAGTTAAACACACTCTGGGCTACAAATTATTATCACTTAGCTGAATGTATTCTTTAATATATTTTTAATAGTTCAGTTATCAGGTACAAATTAAACTCTGTTTTTGAGCAGTAGTTTTCCAAAGAAAGATTAATTTCTCAGCTTTAAAATTTTTTCTGCTATTACACTGCATAGAGTATCAATGGTGAGCAGCTTAGTTAAAAAATATTCTATTCTAAAAAATGGATTTTTAATTTTTCCATTTTGTGGCCTGTAGTATATTTGTTGGGGGACCAGATAAGTCTGAAAATTTCATACTTAAGACATTTATGATATCAAACTTCAGTATAAATTTCAACTTTTAGATTCAATTGGAAGTAAAAAGATTACAAACAAGACAAAAATACGTTTAACATCTGCGATATCTGGAATGGCTAATCGAGTAAAGTATACCAATTGCATAATGTAACACACCACATTACACTAGCTAATGATTATTTGTCGAAACAGTGCTGTGGTAATTGTTTTATAAGGCTAACAATTGCATCTGTAAGCCTGTAAAAGTCTGATTGTTTTCCTGTCCCTTACACCAACAATTGTGTATTCACACTTAGAGGTTCTTGAAGTGTGCAGTTGAAAAATGGTGTCTCATTGTTCTGTTAGTGTTATTATTAATGAGGCATGTCATAAGTGTGTGTGGAGTGTATCCTCAAGACATAACTTTAATTGAAGATTACAGTGAAGAAGAAAGTGTTGTTTTACTTGAGAGTTGGCCCAGAGGTCAAATCAACATGATAGTACCATGAAATGAAATACTTAAAAAAAATTTCATCACGTTTTGGTCAGTCTTACATGGACCCTTTTGAGAAACATAAGAAACTTATAATAAAAGGACTGTGAGAAATAGCATTTGATCATTACTCTAAAAATTAAAGCCCTTTTGTCAATCTCATAGCAGGAAAGTCATTGTGTCCAACATGTTGTTCTAAGATATTTGTAATTCACAAGAGAAAGGATAGGGAAACATCAGATACAGAATTTTGTGACTTACCAGCAACCATTAAAAAAGTAGGTACAGCTTGTGAATCCTGGGTATATCGCCTGCTAGTAAAATTAGAAAACTAAGATAATACCAAATGCCCTGAATACAAAAATTGAGGAAGTGGCAGCTACAGTCAAAAAGAATTTGGAAGTTTCATTTCAAAATAAAATTTGTACTAAAACAGATCAAAGTTCTAGAACTTCGACAATCAAATAGGGTGATTGATAGAAAAACTAAATGCAGTACTTCAATCAAAGAGGATAAAATTAAGATTATCGTTTTACTGCCGAATTCTTGGAGTCGAGCGAAAAGTTAGTGATGAATTTGTCAGAAAGTCTTGTTAACAAGGGAATTTCACCAGCATTACAAAAGAAAAGTGTATCTAATTTGGTAGACGAAAAAACAATAAAGTTATTAAGTATTATGACGATGACACTAACTGCTGTTTGATGTCTGGCAAAAACACTTTCTGTGAAAAAATGGTTCTAAGATTCAAAGACAAAGGTTAACATTGTGTAATTTAAATGAACTATTCACAGAATCTAAAAAAGAAAATCCTGATATCAAAATTGGAAGATCAAAGTTTTGCGAGTTGAGACCAAGATGGTGTATTGTTGCAGGTCATCTGGCACCCATAATGTTAGTGTTTGTATCATCAGAAGGTAAAGTTGATGATATATGGGACTAATCTTAGAGTGTACTATAAAGACCTTTTGGAAGTTATGGTATGCAATATTGACAGTTAAAATTGTATGATCAAGGGAAAATATGAAGATTGTCCAGATAAACAAGCCTTACTTGACTTGTTTGAAGCATCTGAGGATGATGATTTGATGCCTGACAGTATAAAATACAAACAAGGGGTGACACAAGACAACTGAAATGGTGACAGTCATAAAATCACAAAGAATTTTTTGAAGTGTTGATGCATTTTCAGATTTTCAAGGCCCCCCAGGGGGTTCACAACTCTTTTGTGGACACGTGCGTAGCGGGCACGGGACCCCGAGCTAATGTGGCCCTCCTTCCTTTCCGGGCTGCATACCTTCCCTTCCCTTTCCGCATCCCTCCCCGCCCCCATCTTCGCCCCCCCCTTTCACCTCTGGCTCTTTCCTTCCCTTTCTCCCCCTCTGGGAGTATGGTTTGTGCCTACGTCCGGAGACGGACGCTCGAAACTGTTCCAAATTCCTTGCTTTCTACACTTGCAAGTCCTCGTCCTTCTCTTTTCCTTCCCTCTTCTCCTTGCCCTTTTCTCTGCTGCGGCGTTTGAGACCCCCTCTTCTTTCCTTTCCCTTTCTCTTTCTTCCTCCCTGTGTGTGTCTGAAGGCCGACCCACGCACTTCCAAGCGTAGCCGGTGACGGGGTAATGCGTAATTCCCCGCCCCGGGTAGACAGGTAGGACACGTACGTACCCCCTGGTAACGGCCAGGCCCAGGGAGGGGTGATTACCCGAGCTGATACCTTCCGAAAGTGCCGATTGGTCCCTCCGTCCGTTTGTCGGAAGGTGTGACCTGAGGTGTGAACAATCACCTAAGGCGGGTGTGCCCTCGGTGAGGGCCCCCACAAGGGAGGAGCGCGCCATCGGAGACGCCGGTAATCATGGGGGATTCTTCCGCAATGGTTTCCTCACCTTCCACTATGTCTGCTCACAAACGTAAGTTCACTGAGTCTCAGCCACAGGCGGTTCTTCCATCGTTGCCACAGTTCCTTGTTGTTTCTCGGTCTGACGAAGGTCACGACTTTTCCACGGTCAACCCTTTCATTATTCAGAAAGGTGTCGACGCAATTGCGGGTCCTGTAAAGTCTTGTTCCAGATTACGGAATGGCACCCTGTTGTTAGAAACACACAGTGCCCTCCAGGCTCAAAAATTGCTGCGTACTTCTCTGCTCCACACCTTCCCTGTCCGGGTGGAACCGCACCGTACCTTAAATTCCTCGCGTGGAGTCGTTTATACACGCTCCCTCGATGGATTGTCTGACGAAGAAATTCAGCACTACCTGTCTGACCAGGGCGTCACGGCTGTTCATCGGGTTATGAAAAGGGTTGACACGAACATCATTCCAACCCGCACTGTCTTCTTGACATTTGACAAAGTTCAACTCCCATCAAAAATCAAAGCAGGCTATGAGATAATTTCTGTTCGCCCTTATGTCCCAAACCCTACGCGTTGCTATCGATGTCAGCGGTTCAATCACACCAGCCAGTCCTGTTCCAATCCGGCCAAATGTGTTACGTGTGGCAAGGATGCCCATGAGGGTGCTTGTCCACCTCCATCCCCTCGCTGCATCAACTGTATGGGTGACCACGCTGCTTCCTCTCGAGATTGCCCCGTTTTTAAGGACGAAAAGCTCATCCAGGAAATAAGTGAAGGAAAAGGTGTCAACCTTTGCTGCTCGAAAGTTACTCGCCAGTCGACAGCCCACCGTGCCTCAGAAAGGAAAATACAGCACTGTCCTTGCTTCTCCTCGGCCAACAAAGGAGGCGGCCACGCAAACTTGCGACCTCACCTTTAGTACCACGGTCGTCAGATCGGCCAGCGCAAAGATCGCCCGTTCAACCTCACCACTTTCGCCTGCCCACTCTATGGCTCACCCTTCGTCGGGTTCTGCTAAATCTCGGGCCCAAAAGTCAGATGCCAAGTCTTCGAAAAAAGAGCATTCTCGTGAAGAGTTTTTACGTACCGCAACTTCACAACCATCGGTTCCTCCTTCATCTAAACATCATACTTCCAAGAAGGCTACGAAGAAACACAGTTCCTCTCCTTCTCCGCCAAGGCGTGTCCCATCTACAGGACCACCTGGCGGATATCGCCCTCGGCCATCTTCTGTGTCGCCGAGGCGCACTGCTGGTGGCCGGTCAACTGGCCGATCGTTGGTGGCAGGAGCTGCTCCTGACCAACCTATGGATCAGGATCTTCTGCCTTCGACTGAATGCCATTCCATGCTGTCGGTCGCAAGCTCTGAGCAGTCGTTGAGTTGACAGCACCCTTGGTCACGTTCCTCCATTTTCTGTTCACCCTATGTCCATTATCCACTGGAATATCCGCGGCATTCGAGCCAATCGGGATGAATTGTCGATCCTCTTACGATCCTACTCGCCGGTCATCTTCTGTCTTCAGGAAACAAAGCTGCGTCCCCATGACCGCTTTGTTCTCCCTCATTTTCAGTCCGTCCGATATGACCTCCCCTCTGTTGAATGCACTCCAGCCCATGGAGGACTCATGATTCTTCTCCATGATACTCTCCATTATCACCCAGTCCCCTTAAACAGTTCCTTCCAAGCTGTCGCCGTCCGTCTTTCCCTTTCTGGATACACGTTCTCTCTTTGTACGGTATACATTCAATCGTCTACACCAATGGCACGAGCTGATCTCCTTCATCTTCTTGATCAGCTTCCACTCCCCTAATTGCTGGTTGGGGACTTCAATGCCCACCACCCGCTTTGGGGATCTCCACATCCTTGTCCACGTGGCTCACTATTGCTAGACATCTTCCACCAAGCGGATCTAGTCTGCCTCAACACTGGGGTCCCCACATTTTTGTCTGCCTCCACGACACATTTATCTCATTTGGACCTTGCGGTCGGTACTGTTCCGCTAGCTCGGCGCTTCGAATGGTTCGCCCTTGATGATACACACTCGAGTGACCACTTCCCATGTGTTCTTAGACTGCAGCCTCAACTGCCATATATGCGCTCGCGACGCTGGAAGTTTGCCCAAGCCGATTGGACACTTTTTTCGTCTCTAGCGACATTCGATGACCGTCGCTTTCCCAGCGTCGACGATGAGGTCACACATGTTACCGACGTTATTCTCACAGCTGCGGAACGTTCAATACCACGCACCTCCGAATTGCCCCGGCGCCCCCCAGTTCCTTGGTGGAACGAGGCATGCCGTGACGCAATACGTGAGCGGCGACGTGCTCTTCGCATTTTCCGTCACCATCCAACTTTGGCCAAATGTATCCAATATAAGCAGCTCCGTGCGCGATGCCGTCGCGTCATCCGCGATAGCAAGAAGGCAAGCTGGAAATTCTTTATTAGCTCATTTAACACCTTCACTCCCTCCTCAGAAGTTTGGAGTCGGCTTCGACGGTTCTCAGGCGCGCCTAGTTTCTCCCCGGTCTCTGGGCTCACTGTCGCGCATGATACCTTAGTGGACCCCGTCGCAATTTCTAACTCATTGGGTCAGCACTTTGCTGAGATTTCGAGCTCTTCAAATTACCCGCCAGCGTTTCTCCCAAAGAAACGTGCAGCGGAAGTGCGACATCTTGCTTTCTCCTCTCAAAATCACGAAAGCTACAATACTGTTTTCTCCATGCGGGAACTCCGACATGCCCTCTCTTCTTCTCGCTCCTCCGCCCCAGGACCGGATGGTATCCATGTCCAAATGTTGCTGCATTTATCAACCCATAGCCTGCGTTACCTCCTTCGCCTTTATAATCGAATTTGGACCGACAGTACCTTTCCCAGGCGATGGCGGGAAGCTATTGTCGTTCCCGTTCCGAAACCTGGAAAGGACAAACATCTCCCCTCTAGCTATCGCCCCATTTCTCTCACGAGTAGTGTATGTAAGGTTTTGGAGCGTATGGTGAATTACCGTTTAGCTTGGTGGCTGGAATCCCGCGGTCTTTTAACACCAGCCCAGTGCGGATTCCGAAAGCATCGTTCTGCCGTTGACCATCTTGTTGCTATCTCCACTTATATCATGAACAATTTTCTCCGGAAACGCCAAACAGTAGCAATATTTTTTGATCTGGAGAGAGCATACGATACCTGTTGGAGGACAGGCATCCTCCGCACACTGTTCTCTTGGGGCTTTCGAGGCCGGCTGCCCCTTTTTCTTCGCGAATTTATGGCAGAGCGCACATTTAGGGTGCGGGTGAACACTACTCTCTCCCGTACTTTCTCCCAAGAAAACGGGGTACCGCAGGGCTCCGTGCTGAGTGTTGTACTGTTTGCCATTGCCATTAATCCAATTATGGATTGTCTCCCTCCTGGTGTCTCGGGCTCCCTCTTTGTGGACGATTTTGCGATCTACTACAGCTCTCAACGGACCAGCCTTCTTGAAAGACGTCTTCAAGGATGTCTCGATCGCCTCCACTCGTGGAGCATCGAAACCGGCTTCCGTTTCTCACCCCGTAAGACCGTTTGTGTTAATTTTTGGCGACGTAAGGAGTTTCTTCCGCCCTCCTTACATCTAGGTCCTGTCAACCTTCCGTTTTCCGACGTCGCTAAATTCTTGGGTCTTATGTTTGACAGAAAACTGTGCTGGTCCTCCCACGTTTCCTATCTTTCGGCTCGCTGTCTGCGTTCCCTTAACACCCTCCGTGTCCTGAATGGTGCCTCCTGGGGAGCGGACCGAGTGGTCCTTCTCCGCCTCTATCGCGCCTTAGTGCGCTCGAAATTGGATTATGGAAGCATAGTCTACTCCTCTGCTCGGCCGTCTATTCTTCGGCGTCTCGACTCTATCCACCACCGTGGATTACATTTAGTGTCTGGAGCTTTTTACACCAGCCCTGTGGAAAGCCTTTATGCTGAGACTGCTGAACCTCCGCTGTCCAATCGGCGGGCAGTCCTTCTGAGTCGTTATGCTAGCCATCTGTCTTCCATGCCTGCTAATCCAGCCCATGACCTTTTTTTCGACGCCTCCTTTGATGTCGGGTCTGCAGGCCACTCCTCCTCCCTACTACCCCCGGGAGTCCGCTTCCGTCAACTGCTCCATTCTCTTTCCTTCCGCTTTCCTAAAACCTTCTTGACAACTTGGGGTACAGCACCGCCTTGGCTCCGTCCCCGGATCGACTTGCTCAGAGACCTATGTCAATTTCCCAAGGATGGTACCCCTACACTTGTTTACCGTCGGGCATTTGCTGCTCTATGTGCACAAATGACGGAAGCCACATTTATTTACACCGACGGCTCGAAAACATCATTAGGTGTAGGGAGTGCCTATATTGTTGGCGACACCCCAAATCACTTTCGGCTTCCCGACCAGTGTTCGGTTTATACTGCGGAGCTTTACGCTGTTCTCCAGGCTGTCCACTACATCCGCCGCCATCAGCGGATACAGTACGTAATCTGCTCAGATTCTCTCAGCTCTCTCCTAAGTCTCCAAGCTCTTTACCCTGTGCACCCTCTGCTCCACCGGATTCAGGACTGTCTGCGCTTGCTCCACCTGGGGGGCGTCTCAGTGGCGTTCCTCTGGCTCCCGGGACACGCTGGTATCTGTGGGAATGAGGCGGCCGATATAGCGGCCAAGGCTGCAGTCTCTCTTCCTCAGCCAGCTATTCAGTCTCTTCCGTTTACCGATCTACGGAGCGGTTTATGTCGCCAAGTTGCTCATTTGTGGCATGCGCATTGGTCAACACTTCCCCATAATAAATTGCGGGAAGTGAAAGCCCTTCCTTGCACTTGGACCTCTTCCTCCCGAACGCGTCGTCGGGAGGAGGTAATTTTAGCTAGACTCCGAATAGGGCACTGTCTTTTTAGTCATCGACATCTTTTAAGCGGTGATCCTCCCCCACTCTGTCCCCACTGCTCTCAGCTGTGGACGGTCAGACACCTTTTAATTGAATGCCCCTATTTTAATCCGTTACGCTCCCGTCTACAGCTATCGCCTGATCTATCGTCGATTTTAGCAGATGACACGCGCTCAGCTGACCGCGTTCTACAGTTTATTAGTGACAGTGAAATGACGTCAGTCATTTGAAGCTTTTTTTGGGGACAACCAACCCCTTTCTACAGTGGATTTTTAAGCATTCCTTCTGCCTTTAGTTTCTCAAATTTTATGACTTTGTTCCCATTGCTGCTGATTTTAAATTTCGTTTTTTTCCTGTTTCCTACGTCACGGGCTGGGCGCTAATGACCATAGAAGTTTTGCGCCCTAAAACCACAAAAAAAAAGATTTTCAAGGTTAGCCACTATTTTATTGCAAAAGCTCAAAATAAATTTTTGAAAGACAAAAAGCAAACCTTGGCAGCTGATGAGTGCTTAGTTCTTGCCGGCTCTTTGGAAAATTATTCCTTTGTTAAAGATGAAGTATAAACAAACAGGCCACAGTTCATCCATTTGTATTCTATTATAAAGATGAAGATAAACTAATGAGCCACAGCTTTTGTGTCATAAGTGACTACCTGAACACAGCACTACAGCAGTGCACTTTTTAACTAAAATTAACAAACTAAACAGCACCACCCTTCCATAAAAAACTGATTTACTTTTCAGATGGGGCAGCAAGTCAATATAAAAACAAATTTTATTAACATCTCCTTTCATAAAGATGATTTTGGGTTTGATGTAGAATGGCAATTTTTTGCTTCATGCCATGGGAAGAATGCTTGTGATGTCGGTACAACAAAATGTACTGTCACAAAAGCAAGTCTGCAGCAGGCCGATGACAATCATAACACCTCAAGAAATGTTTGAATTCTGTAAAAAAATATATCAAAGGAATTACGTATATTTTTGTACAGTGTGAGGAAATACAAGAAGTCTGACAGTGTCTTCAAAGAAAGGTACTACACTTGTCAGAAAATTAAAGGCACTCGATCTTTTCATTGTTTTGTACCCCATTCACACTACTTACTCCCCCCTGCGGGTCCGGGGATTAGAATAGGCCCGCGGTATTCCTGCCTGTCGTAAGAGGCGACTAAAAGGAGTCCATCCCCCTCACGGGGGTAGTTCGCGCCTGCGTCCGGAGACGGACGGTTCCACGACCTATCATCGTGGTCCTTTTGGTTTTTTCACTTCTCGTTTCTTCCTTCCTTTTGTTGGTTCCTTTCTTTGCTCTTCTCCACCTCACTGTCTTCCTTACTCTTTCCCTTGCCCTCTCCTTGCCTTCTCATTGCCTTTTTCTCCTTGCCTTCTCATTGCCTTTTTCTCCTTGCCTTCTCATTGCCTTTTTCTCCTTGCCTTCTCATTGCCTTTTTCTCCTTGCCTTCTCATTGCCTTTTTCTCCTTGCCTTCTCATTGCCTTTTTCTCCTTGCCTTCTCATTGCCTTTTTCTCCTTGCCTTCTCATTGCCTTCTTCTCCTTGCCTTCTTATTGCCTTCTTCCCCTTGCTTTCTCATTGCCTTCTTCTCCTTGCCTTCTCTGGTCTCCGCCTCGGCGTTTGAGACAGTCTGTCCTCTTTCTCCCTCTCTCTCTTCTTTTTCCTCTTCTTCCTTCCTCCCTGTGCGTGCCTGAAGGCCGACCCACGCGTTCGCACGCGTAGCCGGTGACGGGGTAACGCGTAAGTCCCCGCCCTGGGTAGACATGTAAGGCACGCGCGTACCCCCTGGTAAAGGCCAGGCCCGGGGAGGGGTGATTGCCTGAGCTGATACCTTCTGACCATGCCGATTGGTCCCTCCGTCTGTTTCTCGGGAGGTGTGACCTGAGGTGTAAACATTCACCTAAGGCAGGAGTGCCCTCTGAGAGGGTCCCCACAAGGAAGGAGCGCGCCATCGGAGACGCTGGCAATCATGGGGGATTCCTCCGCAATGGATTCTACTCCATCTCTTTCGACTTCGACCCAAAAACGGAAACGTGACCAGCCAACAGTGACAAAAGTACTACCGCCTGCCCCACAGTTCCTCGTAGTTTCTCGAACTGAGGACGGAAAGGATTTTTCCTCTGTCAACCCTTTCGTTATTCAGAAGGGTGTAGATGCCATAGCCGGATCTGTCAAATCCTGTACCAGGTTGCGTAACGGCACCTTATTACTAGAAACTGAGAATGCCTTTCAGGCACAAAAACTGCTTCGGGCCACCCTCCTGTACACGTTCCCTGTCCGGGTGGAGGCCCACCGAACTTTGAATTCGTCTCGTGGTGTGGTCTATACTGGCTCCCTCGACGGATTGACTGACGAGGAGCTTCAATCATTCCTCGCTGAGCAGGGCGTGACGGCTGTCCATAGGGTCATGAAAAAGGTCAACAATGACCTTGTACCGACCCGGACAATTTTCTTGACCTTCGATAGTGTTAAGCTGCCATCGCGCATCAAGGCGGGCTACGAGGTTATTTCTGTTCGCCCCTATATCCCGACACCTACGCGCTGCTACCAGTGTCAGCGTTTCAATCACACTCGACAGTCTTGTTCCAATGCGGCTAAATGTGTCACCTGTGGCAGGGATGCCCATGAGGGTGACTGTCCACCTCCGTCTCCTCGTTGTGTGAACTGTCAGGGTGACCATGCCGCATCCTCCCGCGACTGTCCTGTCTATAAGGAAGAACGCTGTATCCAGGAAATTCGGGTCAAAGAGAAAGTGTCCACCCCGGCTGCTCGCAAGCTATTGGCTAGTAGGAAGCCCACGCTGCTCCCAGCGGGGAAATACAGTACTGTCCTCGCCTCTCCTCGGACTACCCGGGAGGTAGCAACCCAGACATGCGATCTGACCTTCAGCACCACGGTCGTCCGTTCGGCCAGTGCTAAGATCGCGCGGTCGACGTCTCCTCTTCCTCCCATCACCCCGCAGACACGAGCACCTTCTTCAGCTTCTGCTAAGACGAAGACACCGAAGTCAGATGCACGGGCCTTCAAGAAGGAACCATCCCGTGCAGACTTCCTCCGTACCTCGACCTCACAGCCTTCGACCGGTACTTCCACTACACGTCCTTCCAAAAAGGCGCATAGGAAGCACAGTTCTCCTTCCCCGCCACGGCGCATTTCTTCTCTTGCGCCACCCAGCGGCTGCCGCCCCAGGCCGTCATCCGTTTCGCCTGGCCGCACCGCTGGTCGCCGTACATCTGGCCGTTCACTGGCGGAGGAAGCTCCCCCTCCCGGCCATCCTCCCGAGATGGCCGATGACCCTATAGACCCAATGGACGATGACTGTTCGCCTACTGATAGCGGCGGCAGTGCTCGCTCGAAGCCAGGCCCTAAGCGGCCTTCGAGGTGACCACTTCTCTCATCTTTCTTTTCTTACGATGGCACTTATTCACTGGAATATTCGCAGCATTCACTCCAACCGAGAGGACTTGAAGTTGCTGCTCCGCTTGCACCGTCCGCTTGTCGTAGCCCTCCAGGAAACGAAGCTACGCCCATGCGATCAAATTGCCTTGGCACACTACACCTCTGTGCGTTTTGACCTACCCCCTGTGGTAGGTATCCCAGCTCATGGAGGGGTTATGTTGCTGGTCCGGGATGATATTTACTACGATCCCATCACGTTGCACACCGGCCTGCAGGCAGTTGCCATCCGCATTACTCTACCCACTTTTACGTTTTCCTTTTGTACCGTTTACACTCCATCGTCATCTGCCGTTACCAGGGCAGACGTGATGCAACTTATTGCTCAGCTACCTGCACCATTTTTGTTAACTGGAGACTTCAATGCCCACCATCCCCTTTGGGGCTCTCCAGCATCCTGCCCGAGGGGCTCCTTGTTAGCAGACCTCTTCAACCAGCTCGATCTTGTCTGCCTCAATACTGGCGCCCCTAGTTTTCTTTCGGACACATCTCACACCTATTCCCATTTAGACCTCTCTATATGTACTCCCCAACTTGCACGCCGGTTTGAGTGGTATGCACTTTCTGATACATATTCGAGCGACCACTTCCCGTGTGTTATCCATCTCCTGCAGCATACTCCCTCTCCGTGCTCATCTAGTTGGACCATCTCCAAAGCAGACTGGGGGCTCTTCTCTTCCAGGGCGACCTTTCAGGATCAAACCTTTACAAGCTGCGATCGTCAGGTCGCACACCTCACGGAAGTCATTCTCGCTGCTGCTGAATATTCCATCCCTCACCCTCCTTCTTCTCCACGTCGCGTACCGGTCCCCTGGTGGACCGCAGCATGTAGAGACGCTTTACGTGCTCGTCGACGTGCTTTACGCACTTTTAAACGCCACCCTACAGTGGCGAATTGTATCAATTATAAACGATTACGTGCTCAGTGTCGTCGTATTATCAAAGAAAGCAAGAAAGCCAGCTGGGCTGCTTTCACAAGCACCTTCAACAGTTTTACTCCTTCTGTTGTCTGGGGTAGCCTGCGCCGGCTATCTGGCACTAAGGTCCACTCACCAGTTTCTGGCTTGAAGGTCGCGAATGACGTCCTTGTGGCCCCTGAGGCTGTCTCCAATGCCTTCGGCCGCTTTTTCGCAGAGGTTTCGAGCTCCGCTCATTACCACCCTGCCTTCCTCCCCCGCAAACAGGCAGAGGAGGCTCGGCCACTTACCTTCCGCTCCTCGAATTGTGAAAGTTATAATGCCCCATTCACCATGCGGGAACTCGAAAACGCACTTGGCCGATCACGGTCCTCTGCTCCAGGGCCAGATTCTATTCATATTCAGATGCTGAAGAACCTTTCTCCTGCGGGTAAAGGTTTTCTTCTTCGTACATACAATCGCATCTGGATTGAGGGACATGTTCCCGCATGCTGGCGCGAGTCTATTGTTGTCCCGATTCCTAAGCCGGGGAAGGACAAGCACTTGCCTTCCAGTTATCGACCTATCTCGCTTACCAGCTGTGTCTGTAAAGTGATGGAGCGAATGGTTAACTCTCGATTGGTTTGGCTGCTCGAGTCTCGACGCCTACTTACCAATGTACAATGTGGATTTCGTAGGCGCCGCTCTGCTGTTGACCATTTGGTTACCTTGTCGACCTTCATTATGAATAACTTCTTGCGGAAGCGCCCGACCGCGGCTGTGTTCTTTGATTTGGAGAAGGCTTACGACACCTGTTGGAAGGCGGGCATCCTCCGCACCATGCATACATGGGGCCTTCGCGGTCGCCTCCCTCTTTTTATTCGTTCCTTTTTAATGGATCGACAGTTCAGGGTACGTGTGGGTTCTGTCCTGTCCGACACCTTTCGCCAGGAGAATGGGGTGCCACAGGGCTCAGTTTTGAGCGTCGCTCTCTTCGCCATCGCGATCAATCCAATAATGGATTGCCTCCCAGCTGATGTATCAGGCTCCCTTTTCGTGGACGATTTTACCATCTATTGCAGCGCGCAGTGTACACGTGTCCTGGAGCGCTGTCTTCAGCGTTCTCTTGACCGTCTTTACTCCTGGAGTGTCGCCAATGGCTTCCGTTTTTCTGCCGAGAAGACGGTCTGTATTAACTTCTGGCGATACAAGGAGTTTCTCCCACCGTCCTTAAGACTCGGTCCCGTTGCTCTCCCAATCGTGGAGACAACCAAATTTTTAGGCCTTACATTTGACAGGAAACTTAGCTGGTCTCCACATGTGTCATATTTGGCCGCCCGTTGTACCCGTTCTTTAAATGTCCTCCGTGTTCTCAGTGGTCTGTCGTGGGGAGCGGATCGAACCGTCCTACTTCGTCTATATCGGTCGATCGTCCGCTCCAAGCTGGATTATGGGAGCTTCGTATACTCCTCTGCACGGCCATCCATCTTACGCCGCCTCAACTCCATACAACATCGGGGTTTACGACTTGCGATCGGAGCATTTTATACCAGTCCCGTAGAGAGTCTTCATGCTGATGCTGGCGAATTGCCACTCACCTACCGGCGCGATATACTGCTTTGCCGGTATGCCTGTCGGCTACTGTCAATGCCCGACCATCCATCTTATCGTTCCTTTTTTGACGACTCTCTTGACCTTCAATACGGGTTGTATGTCTCTGCCTTGCTACCCCCTGGAGTTCGCTTTCGTCGCCTCCTTCAACACCTTAATATTTCACTCCCTGCATCCTTTCGAGTGGGCGAAAGCCGCACGCCTCCTTGGCTCCAGGCTCAGGTCCGCGTTCACCTCGACCTCAGCTCGCTCCCAAAAGAGGTCACCCCCGGTTCGGTCTACCACTCCCGTTTTTTGGAACTTCGTTCGAAGTTCAACAACATGACTTTCATTTATACAGATGGCTCTAAGACCAATGACGGGGTCGGGTGTTCCTTTATTGTCGGGGCACAAAGTTTCCAATACCGGCTCCATGGCCATTGTTCGGTCTTCACAGCTGAGCTCTTTGCCCTCTACCAGGCTGTTCTTTACATTTGCCGCCACCGACATTCTGCTTATGTCATCTGCTCAGATTCCCTGAGCGCCATCCAGAGCCTCAGTGATCCGTACCCGGTTCACCCTTTCGTACACCGGATCCAACGCTCTCTTCAGCAGCTGGTGGACGTCGGTACGCCGGTTAGCTTTATGTGGGTTCCTGGCCATGTCGGTATCCCTGGGAACGAAGCTGCAGATGCCGCGGCCAAGGCTGCGGTCCTCCAGCCTCGGACAGCTTCTTGTTGTGTCCCTTCGTCCGATTTTAGCAGGGTCATTTGTCGGCACGTTGTGTCGTTGTGGCATGCCGACTGGGCTGCACTTACCGACAACAAGCTTCGGGCCTTAAAACCTCTTCCCGTGGCTTGGACGTCCTCCTCACGCCCTTCTCGGCGGGAGGAGGTCGTTTTAGCAAGGTTAAGAATTGGACACTGCCGGTTCAGCCATCGCCATCTGCTGACGGCTGCGCCGGCACCGTTCTGCCCATGTGGGCACTTGCTGACGGTTAGACATATTTTAATGTCCTGTCCAGATCTTACCACACTGCGCCTCGATCTTAACCTGCCTAATAGTTTAGATGCCATTTTAGCGGATGACCCACGAGCAGCTGCTCGTGTTCTTTGTTTTATCAATTTGACGAACCTCGCTAAGGACATTTGATGATGTTGTTTTAATCTTACGCCTGTCAGTCTGTCTTTTATTGTGTTTTCCCTTTTAGTTGTTGTTGTCAACTTGTGCCTCGCGGTGCATTCTTAGAGTAGTCAGGGCGCTAATGACCATTGACGTTGTGCGCCCGAAAACCACAAAAAAAAAAAAAAAAAAAAAAATCACACTACTTACTGAAGTGTAAGATCAAATCAGCTTCGCCTGATAGTGAACTTAAACAGTGTGGAAAACTTGTACAACTGGTTATTCAAAATAAGCATAGTGCCTTGTGTTTACGATGAACAGTGGTGGATTGGCAAAGTTGATAATATTGACTATAAAACCAAGATGTTTGTGTTGTATTTTATCACCCTTCAGGACCAAGGACATAATTTTAAAAAATTGAGAAGAATAAAGTTTGGATGCCACTTAAAAATGTTTTAAGGAAGCGGTCTCCCATGGAATTTAAAACTGACTGGGTGAACTTATCTAACACCCAAACTGAGTGAACAAATTTCTCATGTGTTCAATGAGCAATGTATTAAACAAATAAGAGAACAAAAAATGTAATTAGTAGGCTTATTTTCAATAAAAAGTAAGTAATCATAGATATGATTAAATTATATACTGTAACTGATATGTTAATCCACAAGCCTAGATATCACAGATGTTAAAAACCTTTTTGACTTGTATTGGTAATTTTTTTTCCATAACTTCCAATTGAATCTGAAAGTTCAAATTTATACAGAAGTTTGATATCATAAACGTGTATTAACATAAATTTAAAATTAAAATATCCATTTTTAAAATAGTGTATTTTTTAAGTGTAAGCTGCTCACCATTGATACTCTATCAAAAGTAACTATACTATACAGTGTAATAGCAGAAAAAATATGAAAGCTGAGAAATTAATCTTTCTTTGGAAAACTGCTGTTAAAAATTGTTAAATTTGTGGGTGATAACTTAGAACCATTAAAATATATTAAAGAATACATTCAGCTAAGTGATAATGATCTTAATTTGTAGCCCAGAGTGTGTTGAACTAAATGAATTTTATCTGAAAGGCTTTGCATGATCCATTACTGAATAATTGTAAAAGATGTAGACGCTTGCAAATATGAAAAAACGCATGTGGCCTGGAACAATTATGGCTGCTGTTTCAAAATAACAAAGAATAATTTAAAAAAAAATATTCTTGTGACTACTAAACATTGGGAATTCACCCAGCAAATACAAAATTTTTCTGAGATAGTCAGGCAACAAGTTATTTTTTCTTGAACCACTTGGTATGGGTTGACACTACTTTATTTATTATGATGATGTGCTGAGAAGTAATGGCTTCAGATTTGTGAATACTCAAAACTTTTTAAATAAAACAAAGGTTAGCAACATTCTAAATCTTCGTGTGTAAATATTTATTTTTAACATAGTCACGCTGGTGACACATTTCTCACAACAAGAGACCAGTTTGTTGAAACTGTCACTGCAGAATGTTTGACTTTGTTGTTGGAGCCACAACCTCACCACAGCTTTTGCTGCTAGGGAAGTCCTCAAAGGTGTCCTCTAAGTTGCTGAAACAGATGAAAATTGGGTCAGTTGGGAATGTCTGGAGGATGAAGGATGACAGTGAACCCAAAGTGTCATATTGTTGCAGATGTCGTAGTGCTCTTTTGTGGTCTGGCACTGTCACACTGAAGGAGAGGATGCTCAATTTGCGGATGAATTTTCTGCAGTTAGAAACTGGATTACAGTGTGCTGTTACTTGTGCACAGGTGCAGTTAAACCATCATGTTAAACTCAGTGATTCTGAGTCCTCTAGTGGCAGAGGTTGCATCTTGAATCAGCAAAGTGAGAAAGCAGACGGTTATTTAATACCAAATGATCTAGAGGTTCCCGCATGACCTTTACGGATATTGATGAAATTTTGTATGAACAATTGTGAGTTCCCAATGAGCATTGCTAAATTTCTAGTCATTAATTCAGTACTTTAAGTAATTTGTTTGACCCCATAACACAGCCATCAACAGTGCACCTGTGAATTTTCAGCAAATTTGAGACAATGCCTCCTCTTGAAAGAAACAGAATGGTCACCTTCATCTCTTTGTGCTCAGTTAAGCAAAATAAGAAAAAATTTTCATCAGCAATTTGCACGTGGATAATTTAAAGCAGTGTCAGTCGAAAGACACTCTGGAAAAAAAGGGATGGTGAACATTTCATTTTCCTTGAAGTAATAGCAGCATAAACCTGAAACTTTGCACACAGGAACTTAACAATACAATGTGTTAAAATGTGAAATTACATCCTCCTCCTTTCCAGCAGTTCAGATTGAGGGCAAAGTTGACAATATTTCTAAAAAGCCAAAAATAGTTATTTTTAACCCACGTTCACAAGTGTCTTGTGCAGTCTTTTGAACAATTTTCTTTAGAAATATTACATTGTAAACCATCTAAAAGCTGTATGTGGTTTGGCAATACAAATGTATAAGGCCCTAAAAGAGAGACAGGGTGGAGGTGCATTGAAAATGGGGCCCAAATTCTGCTGGTACTCAGATCTGATGTCTTCTATAATGTCTTAAAATTGTTCAGTACTCTCCAGGGAAGGCAATGTTGAAAGTCTTGAGGACTAGAAATTGAGGAAATCAGAATAACTTGAAAACTTCTGAAAACGGGCTGTCTTATCACCACTCGTGGCATAGAACTACAGAATCAAACTAGTTACAAACACCGCAATTTGTGTGTTGCCAAGGCAGTGGAAATCATGGTAATTGTTGGATAATAGCTGCAGCATACACTGTACAGATAGCCTGCTGGTTTTATACCACTGTCACATTGTGTAAATTTTGGTGAAGTTCACAGCAGACTTTATGACATTTTTTGACATTGATTCATAGTAGAGAGAATGATTATTATGTCTTCTTGTTGTGTAGTGTTCTAGATGTGCTAGTTCAGTTCTGTTTTAAGATATGGTGTACATTGTGGTACTGTAGATTTCAGTTAATCTGGGACATTAGTATGTACATCAGAATAGTATAAAATTATTGACATGGTTTGTGGTGCTTAACCAATGCTGTTAAATCTCTGAAGATGGCCTTGTAAGCTGAAAACTGGTTAACACAATAATAGTAGTATTGTAGAACAAAAGCAAACTGGTGCTTCTCATTTATTACTGCTGATTCCTTTGAAACTGAGAGAATCAGCATCCCTATCACCATAGGAAACACAACTGATAGCTGTGCAACAGCAGCCATGGGTTTCTTTCATTAGCACAAGTTACCAAACCCAAAGATTACTTTATAAAGGATTCCAAGCTGCTGATACACTTCCATATGTCAGAAACAAAAGGTGGAAGTGGTCTCTTTTAGGATCCTAAGCTTATGTTTTGAATTCCTTACAGGTTCCATTAATTTGCTGTGGAATTGTGTGAGAAAATAGCACTGCTGATCAGCTGCTGTCACTGATTCTTTGGGAAGAAATTTTGATAAGACAGAATCAAACAAATTAGTTTTCAAATGTGATTACTTCAAATTATTAGAGCCATAAAAAGGACCATTCTTTTTATTGGTTTCCTTATCCAATTCTGTTTTCTATAAATGTTGTAGTGCTGAATCTGTACAGATGTCAAAAAGACTGCCTATTCACAATTTTGACTGAAGCTTGTAGAACGTATCATCTCGGATCTAATTTGGGTACCAGTGGAATAAGGCCCCACTTTCAATGAACTTCAACCTTATTTTTTTAGGGCCTTAGGTGCTTGCAGTGCAAGATCATTTTTTGGTTGTTTAGAACAGTGTTCCTGATGAAACGGGTTTAAAAATGTAAACAGAAAACTCTTCCTTGTAAAAGGTAGTGAAAATATTGATTTTTGGTGTTATTTAGAATAATTGTCACCTTTGCCCTGAATTCGCATTGTAAAGCGGTAGGAGGATGAAATTCTAGGTTCTGAAATGTTATATTGGGAAGTTAATACATGCAAGGTTTGAGGTGTATCTTGCAATTACTTCTGGGGATACAAAACGCTGAACTTCACATTATGTAGTGTGTATTTTGTCAGTCAACTTTTCTTCAAATTTCCCCATATGCAAATCACTCAGAAAATCTATTTTGCTAAAGAGTGCAAAGAGGAGAGAAATTCTCAGTTACAGAAAGACACTAAGGGGTGAAACAAATTGCTATAGCACTGCAAGTATTAAATTAGCAGAAGTAAAACTTTATTAATGTCTGTGGGAAATGAGTGAACTGTCACAAAATTTCAGCAAAATCCATGATGGTTGTATGGGAACTTTTCCAGAATTAGACCACTTGGCCCATAATGGCCCCCAAGTAATATGCATGACATATAATGCCTCAAACGATATTGAGTACAGAATAAAAAAATTGAAGGCATTAAAGACTTTCAGTTATCAAGGCTGCTGCTGGTAAGCTTTGCTGTTTTGAACAACCCACAAAAGGTGATCAAATGAAAAACTTAATTTGCTATTTGTTTCATGACAGTATAAAACATCCTGGATTTTATGAATAATTCATATTTCCAACTTACTTTCAAACTTCTTCAGTTACGTAAACAGGTTCAAAACTGTTTCAAATTTAGGATTTTGCTGCCCCAAAAAGATCCACCTCCTTAGGTGGTGGGATGGTTTGCCCCTGTAGAGCTGGCTGTGGCTGGAGACCTGCCCACCATCCTTGCTGATGCAGACACCAGTGTAATGTGTGTATGAAGTTTTGTTAACTGTTGGGTTCTCTTCCTGGAAAAGCTGGAGAGGAGAAGTCAATGTGCTGTGAAGTGGATGGCTTGCCCAGGCAGTTTGGCATTTTTGTTAAACGGTTTTCAGTGTAATAGTTTTGTGCACCATGATTGTAGTGCCTTTAATAATTACTTGGTGGACTTTCATGCATTATAAGCAGAAGTAACCCCACCTCTGGGGATAAACTTCGTGCTCACAGGAGCTCCTGCCCCTCTCTCTCAAATCCTGCCCAAGTGAGTTATGTGCTGATAACACTTTCCACACTGACTATGCTACTGAGTGTTTATCATAATCAGATTGAGGTAGACAGAAAGAAGACGAGTTGATACTTCAAAAAGACAGAAGACGAGTTGATACTTCATGTTTGTGCCTTTGTCTTGGATGCACAGCCTGACACCACATACAGTGAAACCCCTATTTCATGTTTTTGTGGGGTCCAGACTTAGAAAACATAGAACTGAGAAAAATGGAGAACTTGGGAAAATGTTAACCTCCCAAAATAGGAGCAAAATATATGTAATTTGCATGTATGATTAAAGATTGCAATCCTCTCAAATATTTTGTGCAAAATCTGTTAAAAGGAAGCAAATTAAATGTACAGTACAATGTTTAAATAATTTATGGTAAATAATTTCATCAGTTAAAAAAATCAGATGTATAATAGCAAGTACACTCATCAAAAAATTGAAATAGGTGTCAGGATAAAAGATAATCAAGCATGTTTTCAAACATGCTAAGACTACAAATTATATGTTCAAAATCAGAGTTTTGAGAGATCATAGTTTGTGCTCTCAGGAAAAACAAAAATTGATGAACATATTGAATTAAACCAAAACCTTCACAGCAGCTAAGTGTTTCAACCATTAGCTAAAATGCAGCCATTTGCTTGATGTAGTTCATCACCATTGCTGTTACTGTTTAATGCTTTTCTTTTGAGCTGCACTTCGTATGCTTACCATTGGTAAAGTGTTATTTTAGGGTTAATGAGAGGAACAGACATGAAAAAATGAAGCTACTTCCCCAATAGATATTACAAGGTTAAGATAAGTTGGCCCATTGAATTTCTACACACTGTAAACCGTAAATTTGAACGAAAGCTCAGGTGTTACAGTTTTGCTTCATGCCATCTACCACTGCTACCAATCTTCACAATCTACAGTGTGCGATGTGTGTGGCGCAAAATATATACACGAGTAGTGTATTTATTTGAAGCAAGTGTCTTACGTTTGAACACAAAAGTCTTCAAAGTGTGCTATTGCAAAACTCCTGTCTATTTCTGTGTGACATCTTTATCATAGCACATCATCTGCATGAAAAGTATATTCTCAGCACTTCACAAAATGCTTTCACCCCTACTTCCTTTCGCATCACTGAAGGGCTGCTTCCCCTCTCCACGCATCCAGTAGGTTGTGTGGTGGCTGCACTGGCCATTGGGTGACTTCGTTGCCAGCCAATAAGAGTTCGCTAGCTGGGAATAGGCAATGTTTCCTTGATTATGTTAGTGTATTCTTAGAGACAGTGTCTAAATTTAAAAGGTTAAAGATTAATATTGTTGCTGAATACAGTAAATTGAAAGAAAATACATGCAAAAAGAAGACTGAGTTATAAGTGGCATAAGAAAAGTTGTTGGCTGGGCACCTTCATCGTGTATTGGCTCGCTCTGGAACACTTCGCGTCAACTGTCTTGTTTTTGCCCCCCTGCGAGTCCGGGGTAAGAATACGCCCGAGGTATTCCTGCCCGTCGTAAGAGGCGACTAAAAGGAGTTTCAACTGTTTCGGCCTTCCATGTGATGGTCCCCCTTGGGGTTTGACCTCCATTTTTCAAAATTCTACAGAAGTACGAGCCTTTTGGGGAAGGACACCTTACGTGGTGTACCACTGGTCCTGAATGCACTAAGACCTTGGCACTCAGCATTGTACCGGCGTTGTAACCATACCCACTATTCCTCAAATTTGGCCTAAACGCCTGATGGGTTGTACAAGTTACGCCCATAGTGCGTCCCCATCTGCACCAGCGATCATGATGGACTTTCCATGGCACCAGAAATCCAGCACGGTAGCCAGCCCGTTGTGGTGGGGTCGTCATGTACCCTCTAGGTTGTAGCCCCCTGACAACACAGGGATCGTACTACCGATACCTGAGCTGCACCCTCCCCACGTCGGCCAAGGAGTAGATGCCCGTCTCCTTGGGGCATCAGGACTCACGGCAATGGTCATCCTGCCAGGTGGCCCTTGCTGCGGCAGGGTGGCGCCCGTGGGGAGAGCCCCTGGTCGGAGTGGGAGGTATCAGGGCGGACGTTTCGCAGATGAAACGTCAACGCGTATCAGGTCGCTCTGCGGCAGAGTCTTTCAAAAGAAAAGGTACCATTTCTAGTTCTGGTTCTCCTGCCCTTTCCCTCTTGGCCACTCCCTGGGAGGAGGGACAGGCCTGCCGGCTTGGGGCGAAGTACTTCCCCCGCTATTTGGTCTGTTCTCGAACCGATGGGGGGACGTTCACCATCTCCAAGCCCATGTTCTTTGTTCAGCACATTGAGGACATCTTCGGGGAAATCGAGGCTCTCAGCAAGATGCGTTCAGGGTCCGTTCTTATCAAGACCACCTCCGCCACACAGTCGGCGGCGCTCCAGGCGTGCGACCGCCTAGGGGACATTCCAGTGTCCATTGTCCCGCATCTGGCACTAAATAGGATGCAGGGGGCTATTTTTCATCGTGACCTCCTGCTCCAATCTGATCAGGAGCTCAGGGCCAACCTGGAGCGCCGAGGCGTGCATTTCGTCCGGCGAGTCCAGCGCGGCCCCAAAGACGGTCGCATCGACACCGGGGCCTTTATCCTCGCCTTCGAGGGGGACGTTCTCCCGGAGAAGGTAAAGGTGATGTGCTACCGGTGCGAATGCAACCTTACGTCCCGCCTCCTATGCGCTGTTTTTGGTGTTTGCGCTTTGGGCACATGGCGTCACGGTGTGAGGCTGAGCCCCTTTGTGGCGATTGTGGACGTCCTCTTCGTGAGGAACACACATGCACCCCACCACCTCGGTGCATTAATTGTCCTGGCATCCACTCGCCTAGATCCTCAGACTGCCCCGCATATCAGAAGGAGAAGAAGATACAAGAACTCAAAACTTTGGATCGGCTCTCTTATTCTGAGGCCGGGAAGAAGTATGACCGCCTCCATCCCGTGCCGTTGACCACTTCGTTTGCCTCAGTTGTGTCCACTCCTTCCGCGGTATCCTCACCCCTATCCTGTCCCCCCTCCGCCTTCTCCGCCCATCAGGGGGCTCTGCCTCCGCCTCCCAAATCCCTCCCTTCCAAATCCTCCTCCCCCGTGGCCCCCGCCCCCTCTGCCCCAGCGGCCACTCCTCCTCCTCCTCCTCCTCCTCCTCCTCCTCCTCCTCCTCCTCCTCTCCCCCCGCCACCTGAGAAGCGATCCTCTTCTCAGGCGTCCATCGGGGAAACGTTCCGGACCCCAGCTTCCGAGGTCCGGCGTTCCAAAACGGACCCCGCGTGTGAGGACCTTCTTCGGGTCCAGCCCACCATCCCTGTGCCTCCTCGGCCTTCCAAGAAGGCCTCCAAGAAGTAGTCTCTATCCCCCTCTCCACCCCGGCGCGTTTCGTCTGACGCTACATCCGTGAGTCGCTGCTCCCGGCCGTCCTCAGTTTCGCCGGGACGCTCTGCTGCCAGGCGCTCAGCTGCCCTCTCGTCGGCAGATGATGCTGCCACTCCTACACAACCAGGGACAGTGGCCGCAGCTGGCGACGACTCGATGGAACCGGATCCGCCTCCCGCCGGTTGTAGCATTGTTCCCTTGCAACCTGGCCCTCCACGGCCGTCGAGGTGACTAGCTCTTCCCCCATCTCGTTCCCCCAACTTTTTGACTAGCGATGGCCTTGTTACATTGGAACATAAGAGGTATTCGATCTAATCGGAAGGAATTACAACTGCTCCTCCGCCTGCACTGTCCGCTCGTCCTTGGTCTCCAGGAAACCAAGTTGCGCCCGACTGACTGTATTGCCTTTACCCCCTATACCTCGGAGCGGTATGACCTCACCCCTGTGGACGGTATCCCAGCTCATGGTGGGGTCATGTTGCTCGTTCGGGACGATGTCTATTACCATCCCATCCCATTGACCACCCCACTCCAAGCAATAGCTGCCCGTATTACTCTTTCTGCTTTTACTTTTTCAGTTTGTACCATCTACACTCCGTCATCTGCTATTAGTCGGGCTGACATGATTCACCTGATCGTTCAGCTTCCCCCGCCGTTTTTATTGTTTGGCGACTTCAATGCCCATCATCCCCATTGGGGCTCTCCTGCATCCTGTCAAAGAGGCTCACTCTTGGCAGATGTCTTCAACCATCTCAATCTTGTCTGCCTCAATACCGGCGCCCCGACTTTCCTCTCGGACTCTACTCATACCTACTCCCACTTTGACCTCTCAATCTGTTCTACCACTCTTGCCCGTCAGTTTGAGTGGTATGTCCTTCCTGACACCTATTCGAGCGACCACTTCCCCTGTGTCATTCGTCTCCTGCACCACACCCCATCCCCACGTCCTTCGTGCTGGAACATACTGAAAGCTGACTGGGGACTTTACTCCTCCCTAGCGACCTTTCCGGACCATGATTTTCTCAGTTGTGACAATCAAGTCGAATACCTCAAGGCTGTTATCATCAATGCTGCCGAACGTTCCATTCCTCGTACTACCTCTTCTTCACGTCGCGTTTCCGTTTCCTGGTGGAACGAGGCTTGTAGGGACGCTATACGTGCTTTACTCACCTTTCGCCGCCATCCTACGTTGGCGAATTGTATTGAATACAAACGACTCCGAGCACAATGCCGTAGAGTCATCAAAGACAGCAAAAAAGCTTGTTGGGCCTCTTTCACCAGCTCCTTTAACAGTTTTACTCCCTCTTCAGTCATTTGGGGTGGCCTGCGCCGGCTGTCGGGCATTAAGGCCCACTCCTCGGTACCTGGCCTGACCTCAGGTAATGAGGTCCTTGTTGATCCTGTGGCTGTCTCCAACGCCTTTGGCCACCTTTTCGCGGAGGTTTCAAGCTCCGCCCATTACCACCCTGCCTTCCTTCACAGGAAAGAGGCAGAAGAGGCTCGGCGACCTTCCTTCCACTCGCTGAATCTGGAAATTTATAATGCCCCCTTTACTATGCGGGAACTCGAATGTGCGCTTGCACTGTCCCGATCCTCTGCTCCGGGGCCAGATGCCATTCACGTTCAGATGCTGGCACACCTTTCTCCGGTGGGCAAAAGCTTCCTTCTTCGTACCTACAATCGCGTCTGGACCGAAGGTCAGGTCCCCATGCGTTGGCGTGACACCGTTGTTGTTCCTATACCCAAACCTGGGAAGGATAGACACCTTCCTTCTAGTTAACGCCTCATTTCTCTTACAAGCTGTGTCTGTAAGGTGATGGAGCACATGGTTAATGCTCGGTTAGTTTGGATTCTTGAATCTCGACAGCTACTTACTAATGTCCAATGCGGCTTTCGTCGCCGCCGCTCCGCTGTCGACCACCTTGTGACCTTGTCGACATTCATAATGAACAACTTTTTGCGAAGGCGCCAAACGGTAGCCGTGTTCTTAGACTTGGAGAAGGCTTATGATACCTGTTGGAGAGGAGGTATCCTCCGCACTATGCACAGGTGGGGCCTACGCGGTCGCCTGCCCCTTTTTATTGATTCCTTTTTAACGGATCGAAAGTTTAGGGTACGTGTGGGTTCCGTATTGTCCGACATCTTCCTCCAGGATAACGGAGTGCCTCAGGGCTTCGTCTTGAGTGTAGCCCTTTTTGCCATCGCGATCAATCCAATTATGGATTGCATTCCACCTAATGTCTCAGGCTCTCTCTTTGTCGATGACTTCGCGATCTACTGCAGTGCCCAGAGAATGCCTTCAGCGTTGTCTAGACAGCCTCTACTCATGGAGCGTGGCAAATGGCTTCCGGTTCTCTGAAGAGAAGACGGTTTGTATCAACTTTTGGCGATATAAAGCGTTCCTTCCGCCATCCTTACATCTCGGTCCCGTTGTGCTCCCATTCGTGGAAACAACTAAGTTTCTAGGGCTCAAGTTGGACAGGAAACTGTGTTGGTCTCCACATGTCTCTTATTTGGCGGCCCGTTGTACTCGTTCCCTTAATGTCCTCAGAGTTCTTAGTGGTTCATCTTGGGGAGCGGATCGCACTGTCCTGCTTCGCTTGTATCAGTCCATTGTCCGATCGAAGCTGGATTATGGGAGCTTCGTCTACTCATCCGCTCGGCCATCCCTCTTACGCCGGCTCAACTCCATCCACCATCGGGGGATATGTCTTGCGACCGGAGCCTTCTACACTAGTCCTGTCGAGAGTCTTTATGCTGAAGCTGCCGAATTACCATTGACCTACCGGTGCGACGTACTGCTGTGTCGGTATGCCTGCCGGCTGTTGTCTATGCCTGACCACCCCTCTTACCAGTCCTTCTTCGCCGATTCTCTCGACCGTCAGTACGGGTTGTATGTGTCTGCCCTGCTGCCCCCGGAGTCCGCTTCCGTCGCCTGCTTCGACAATTGGATTTTGCCCTCCCTACCACATTCAGAGAGGGTGAGAGCCCGACACCACCTTGGCTCCAGGCTTCGGTTCATATTTATCTCGACCTCAGCTCACTCTCGAAGGATGGTACTCCGGCTGCAGTGTATTGCTCACGTTTTGTCGAACTTCGTGCTCGACTTGCCGGTCACACCTTTATTTACACCGATGGCTCCAAAACTGATGATGGTGTCGGCTGTGCCTTTGTCATCGGGGCCGCCACCTTTAAATACCGGCTCCTCGACCAATGTTCGAGCTTTACGGCCGAGCTTTTTGCTCTCCATCAGGCCGTTCAGTATGCCCGCCGCCACCGCCATTCATCGTATGTACTCTGCTCTGACCCACTCAGTGCTCTTCAGAGCCTTGGAGCTCCCTATCCGGTCCATCCCTTGATTCAACGGATACAGCAGTCCCTCCATTCTTTCGCTGATAATGGTGGTTCTGTCAGCTTTCTGTGGGTTCCCGGACATGTCGCAGTGCCTGGGAATGAGGCTGCTGATGCTGCAGCCAAGGCTGCAGTCCTCCTGCCTCGGCCAGCCTCCCATTGTGTCCCGTCATCTGACGTTCATGGGGATGTATGTAAGAGGCTTGTGTCGTTGTGGTGGGATGCTTGGTCATCCCTCCAAGGAAACAAGCTCCGGGCAGTAAAACCACTCCCAACTGCTTGGACAACCTCCTCCCGACCGTCTCGGCGAGAGGAGGTCTTTCTGACCAGGTTGCGGATTGGGCATTGCCGGTTTAGCCACCGCTACCTGCTCTCCGGTGACCCAGCCCCGCAGTGCCCTTGTGGTCAGGCATTAACAGTGCGCCATGTTTTATTGTCGTGTCCCCGTTTTAGTCAATTTTGTGTTGTCCCGTCCCTGCCATCTACTTTACCAGATGATTTAGCTGATGACGCTCGAGCAGCTGCTCGTATTCTGCGTTTTTATCAGTTTGACTGGCTTGTCCAAAGACATCTAACCTTTTTACTTATTTTATCTGCATCTTTGTGAGGTCCTTATGGTGTCCCCCATCCCCTTGAGTTTTACTAGATTCCATGTGCTCTAACAACAGTGACTGGGCGCTAATGACCTCAGTAATTGAGCGCCCTTAAAGCCAAAAAAAAAAAACACTTGAAGATTCTGCTTGACGGTGTCGCCAAGTGGTCACTTAGCTCGACTGGCGTCTGTCTCGCCGGTGTGCACCACCAACCGTTTTTCAGCGTTGGACTCCACAGACAGACCACATAAGCACGGCAATGCTTCTGTGGACTGCACGGAGCAGGATCCTCTTGCTTCTTTGCCCTGTAGTAGTGACTCTACACTGGCTGTCCATTGGTGACCAGAGTTGATACCCCTACATGCCTGCCTCCTCATGACTGTCCTCCAATGGAACGTTTGTGGCCTTTGGTCCCACAGAGGAGATTCACAACTGCTTCTAGCGTTGCAGCATCCCCTTGTACTCTGCCTTCAGGAAACGAAATGCCCTCAAGACCGCTTTGAGCTCTCACATTACTTACTGATTTGTTTTGACCCTCCCCCTGAGGTCAGCATCCTGTCTCACACTGCTCCTATGGGGTGACCTTCAGTCAACCCATCTCCCTGAGTACTGGTCTTCTAGCTGTTGCTGTTCACCTTTTCCTTCCCACCAGACTTTATCTCTCTGTACCATTTATGTATCTCTGTCCTTCGATGTCACCTGGGCAGACTTCTTTCAGGTTATTGGGCAGCTACCTCCCCTTTTTTGCTATTCACGTCATCCCCTTTAGGGTTCTCCCAGGACCTGCCAGAAAGGTGCCCTCTTGGCTGACCTTAACCAACTCAACCTCTTCTGCCTTACCACTGTTGCACCCACTTTCCTTTCTGACTGCTCACACACCTGTTCCCATTTGGACCTATTCTCTTGCACTGCCCACCTTGCCCATCATCTTGAGTGGTCTGTTCTTTCTGACGCCTACTTGAGCGACCATTTCCCGTGTGCACTTTGTCTACTGACTCCTGCCCCATACACATGCACGCTCAAATGGCAGCTTACTAAGGCTGACTGGCAGCTTTACTCCTTGGTGACCTTCGCAGAAAAAGATTTCCCCAGTTGTGTTGACCAGGTGGACTATCTCACCAATGTTATCCATACTGCTGCAGAATGTTCCATTCCTTGCACTTCCTCCTTACCACATCGTGTCTCAGTCCCTTGGTGGACTGAGGCATGCCGCAATGCAATTCGTGCACGTAGAAATACTCTGCGCATTTTTAACTGCCATCCTATGCTGGAAAACTGCATTCATTATTAACAGATGTGTGCAAAGTGTCGTAACGTTCTTCGGGAGAAGAAAATAGTTAGTTGGATTTCATTCACTAGTTCTTTTAACAGTTCCACACCTTCCTCTGTCTTGTGGGCCAACCTTTTATGGCTCTCTGGGACCAAGAACCATTCCCCCATTTCCGGCCTGACAGTAGGTGCTTATGTTATCGTGGTTCCTACTATCTCCAACACCTTGGCCCGCCATTTTGCAGGAGTTTTGAGCTCTTCCCACTATCACCCTGCCTTCCTCCATTGGAAACGAGTGGAGGCGGCTCAGGCACTACCCTTCTCTTCATCCCCCCAGGGGGTCCACAACTCTTTTGTGGATACGTGCGTGGCGAGCACGGGGCCCCGAGCCATTGCAGCCTTCTTTCTCTCCCGGGCTGCATTTCCTTTCCCTTCCCCTCCTTTCCCCTCCATACTTCTTTCCCCTCGCCCTCTCCTTTCCCTCTATTGGTGTCCTTGCTTATGTTGGCCCCCGCTATCCTCCTGGTTCTGTTGGTTTTACACTCTGGCTTTATTGCGTAATCATCTCCTCCTTTTGGCATTCCTTGGTCCCCCTCTGGGGTTTGACCTCCATTCCAAAATTTCTCTTCCGTAGTGTGAGCCATTTGGGGAAGAGCACCTTACCTAGTGTCTCCGACGTGCGCCCTCCTAGTACATTCCACCTTTTCTTTTACGTCGTTGTCTGATGCTAGGGTGCATAGCCAGCACGGTAGCCAGCCCGTGTGGTGGGGTCGCTATGTACCCTTTTGGTTGAGCCCCCTGAACACACAGGGATCACACTTCTGATACCTGAGCTGTGACCTCCTCATGCATGCCTTGGAATGGTTGCTCGTCATCCTGGAACATCGGAACTCCCGGCAATGGCCGTCGTGCTAGACGGCCCTTGCTGTGGCTGGGTGGCGCCCGTGACGAGAGCCCCTGATCGGAGTGGGTGGTATCAGGGCGGACGCTATGCAGATGAAACGCATACGGGTCCAAAACTCTGGCCGTTCTTCTGCGGCCGTCTCTCTGCGTGGTACTGATTCCTCAAGTGCTGCTTCTCTTGCCCCTTCGGCCTTCCCTTCCGTGGCTACCCCCTGGGAAGAGGGTCAGGCCCGTCGTCTCGGGGCAAAACCTTTCCCCCGTTATCTAGTTTGCACCAGGACTGATGGAGATACTTTCACCAGTGTCAAACCTTTATTCTTTGTGGAACACATTGAAGACAAGTTCGGCGAAGTGGACTCCCTGAGCAAGATGCGGTCGGGTTCGTTGCTGATAAAAACTGTTTCGGCTGCCCAATCTGCGGCCCTTCGTGCCTGTACCCATCTTGGCACAATTCCCGTGTCCATTACCCCTCACCAGTCTCTAAATATGGTACAAGGTGTGATTTTTCACAGGGACCTCATCCTTCAAACTGATGAACTTCGGGACAATCTCGGACGGCGGGGTGTTCACTTTGTTTGGCGTGTTCAGAAGGGTCCTAAAGATAATCGTATTGATACTGGTGCCTTTATCCTGGCCTTTGAAGGGGATACCCTTCCTGAGAAAGTTAAGATTATGGTCTATCGCTGTGATGTGAAGCCGTACATCCCACCTCCTATGCGGTGTTTTAAGTGCTTGCGTTTTGGCCACATGTCTTCTCGCTGTTCCCAGGACCCTCTCTGGTGACTGGGCGTCCACTCCATGAGGGGAGTCCTTGTGTTCCCCCTCCTGTATGTGTCAGTTGTCATGGTAGTCATTCTCCACGTTCATCAGATTGCCCAGTATATAAGAAAGAAAAAAAGATACAGGAGTATAAGTCCCTTGATCGTTTAAGCTACACAGAGGCCCGTAAGAAATATGCCAGATTGCACCCTGTGTCCATGACATCTAGTTACATCTTGGTTACATCTTCATCCCTTCCTCCCCCTTCCTTACCCCCATCCCGGACCCCTCTCCTCCCTCCCTCCCCTGTGGCTCCCACACCTTCTCCTCTGGGCGCTGCTCCCCCTCCCCAGCCGGAAAAGTGTCCCACTCCTTCGGTGTCTGCCGGTCAAGGGCGCCTCTCCCGGGATGCCCCTTCCCGGCACCTTCCAGGTTAACGGTCTGCTGCCGCGCGGCGACCGCGAGAGCTGCGGTCTATCGGCCCCCAGGTCGCCTGGTCTCTTTTTGTTCCTGATCTTGCTGCAGCTGGCTCCTTCATGCCACACAGCCCTCCTCGATCTCAGCCTGAACGGAAGAAGAAACATAAGTCCCGGGACAAAGAGCCTCTGGTGTCACTGGAGGTCCCTTCCCCGACTTCACAACTGGATTCTGACCTGTCGTTCATGGATGTCGCCCCCTCCTTGTCGGTGACGGGTGGGGACCCGGCGGTATGACTGGATTTAGCGTGTTCAGCCCTCATTTAAACCATCGTTCTGTGGTTCTCCAATGGAATTGTAATGGCTACTATCGTCACCTTCCGGAATTGAAATCCCTTCTTTCGTCCTACTCTGCAGCTTGTGTGGTTCTCCAGGAATCTCATTTTACTGATGCTCACTCACCGACCCTCCGTGGTTTCCGTGTTTTCTGTCGAAATCGGGTCGGACCCTTGCGGGCTTCTGGTGGCGTTTGTACCTTGGTCCGTACAGACATTGCTAGCACGTGGATTCCTCTCCAAACTACATTGGAAGCGGTTGCTGTTAGGGTCCACTTAGACTCTGCAGTCACAGTTTGCAATCTTTATCTCCCTCCTGACAGGAGTCTTACACATGCTGCCTTAACTGCCCTTCTTCAGCAACTTCCTCCTCCCTTCCTCCTCCTTGGGGATTTTAATGCTCATCATCCTTTGTGGGGCAGTGCCTTTCCATCTAGACGAGGTCTTCTTATAGACCAATTTATTTCAGACCATGACCTGTGCCTTCTTAATGATGGCTCCCCTACTCATTTCAGTGCCGGTCATGGTACCTTTTCTGCCATTGATCTTTCTCTTTCTTCTCCCTCTCTCCTCCCTTCATTACACTGGTCGCCCCACGACGACCTTTGTGATAGTGACCATTTTCTGTTGATTATCACGCTCCCTTCCCGCTCCCCGATGGACAGGTTACCTCGTTGGTCTTTCCACCGCGCCGATTGGCTTCTATACACTGCACAGGTCGAGTTTTCTCCCTCTTTGTCGGGTTGTATTGATGACGTCCTACGTGACGTGTCTGACGCGATTGTTCGCGCTGCTAACCTTGTTGTCCCGCGCTCATCTGGACCATTTCGTCGCCGGCAAGTCCTGTGGTGGAGTACGGCCATTGCCATTGCCATCTGTGATTGCCGTCGAGCTTTGCAGCACTTTAAGAGGCACCCATCCGTAGCCAGCCTTAGTACCTTTAAGCGCCTTCGCGCTAAAGCCCGTTATTTAATCAAACAGAGCAAGCGGATATGTTGGGAACGATTCGTTTCTTCCCTTGGTTCCACTGTCCCTCTGTCACGGGTATGGGCTACACTTCGCTCTCTCCAAGGTTGCCATCGGCAGTCCACCCTCCCAGGCCTTCACCTCCCAGATGGCATTTGTACGGACTCATTAGTTCTCGCAGAACATCTTGCGACCCATTTTGCAGTGGCATCAGCGTCAGCCTCCTATCCAGCTGCTTTCCTTCATCAAAAACAGCAGGCTGAAGCTCTCACCTTATGTTTCACCACTTGTGAGTCAGAATCTTACAACGAACCTTTTACTGAATGGGAATTTATTTCTGCTCTCTTCTTCTCATGATATGGCCCCTGGCCCAGATTCCATTCATAACCAACTGCTTCAACATCTCAGTGCTCCACAATGGCAACATCTTCTTCGGGTGTTTAACCGTATCTGGCTCCAGGGTGACTTCCCTTCTCAGTGGAGGGATAGCGTTGTGGTTCCTGCCCTTAAGCCTGGTAAGAACCCCCTATCTGTTGACAGCTATCGGCCAATTAGTTTGACCAATGTTGTTTGTAAGTTACTTGAACGGCTGGTAGCCCGTCGGCTCACTTGGGTCCTCGAATCTCGGGATCTATTGTCCCCTTACCAGTGTGGCTTTCGAGAGGGACGATCTCCAATCGATCATTTACTTCGCTTGGAATCCGCAGTTCGGCAGGCTTTTTCCCAGCGCCGCCATTTGGTTGCAGTGTTTTTTGACCTTCGCAAGGCCTATGACACGGCCTGGCGCCATCACATCTTACTAACCCTTCATCAGTGGGGTCTTCGGGGGCCCACTCCCGATTTTTATCCGCCAGTTCCTAATCCATCGGTCATTCAGAGTTCGAGTTGGTACTGCTTTTAGTTCTCCACGGACCCAGGAGACGGGCATCCCACAGGGTTCTGTCTTGAGTGTCCTTCTTTTCCTCATTGCTATCGATGGACTTGTGGCTTCTGTCAGTCCCTTGGTCGCCCCTGCCCTGTATGTGGATGATTTCTGCATTTGGGTTAGTTCCTCTTCGATGCCATCTGCAGAACGGCAGCTCCAGGTGGCTATATGGCGTGCCTCTGCATGGACCCTCTCCCACGGGTTTCAATTCTCTCCTTTAAAATCGCGGGTGGTCCACTTCTGTCGCCGTACTACGGTCCACCCTGATCCAGAGCTCTATCTCGCTGCACAAAGATTGCCTGTGGTTCCACAGTTTCGTTTCCTGGGTCTTCTTTTCGACAACAAGCTCACTTGGCTGCCCCATATCAGACTCCTGAAGGTAGGATGTTTCCATAAACTCAATGTCCTTCGCTTCCTTGCCCACTCCTCTTGGGGTGCGGACCGTTCCCTCCTCCTCCGTCTTTATCGTGCTCTAGTTCTGTCACGTTTGGACTATGGTTGTCAAGTTTATGGTTCAGCTGCTCCTTCCACACTGCACGTGCTGGATCCAGTCCACCATCGTGGTATCCGTTTGCCCACTGGTGCCTTCCCTACTAGCCCTGTTGATAGTCTCCTGGTTGAAGCTGGGATCCCCCCTTTCTGTTCGGCGGTCCCAGCTTCTGGTGTCTTATGCCCTCACTATCTGTTCTTCTCCCACTCATCCTTCCTATTCTATCCTGTTCCCAGATCATGGACGTCGCCCACCCGACTCCCGCCCTCGGGCGGGTTTACCGGTTGGGCTGCACCTTGCGTCTCTTTACCGTGATTTTCAGCTTCCTTCTTTGTCCTGTCTTCCTCACTCCCTCCCCTCCACCCCTCCTTGGTTAGTTCCTCGGCCTCGAATTCGGATGGATCTCCGCCGCGGTCCGAAAGATTCCATCCCACCGGTGGTGTTCCGTTCCTTTTTCCGCCAAATTTTATGGGAGTTTCGGGATGCTGTTGTTTTTTACACTGATGGCTCTAAATCTGCTGATCATGTTGGGTATGCCTTCACGTCCTTTGTTGGAACGGAAAATCATCTGCTGCCACTTACATGTGGGGTCTTTACTGCGGAATTGATGGCAATTTCCCGGGCACTTACCTTTATTAAACAATCCCAACACAACCGCGTTTTGTTATGTACGGACTCGATGAGTGGCCTTCTTGCTATTGACTGGTGTTTTTCGCGCCATCCCTTGGTCTCTGCCATCCATGACCATCTCGCTGATCTTCACCGTGCTGCTTGTTCCATTGACTTCCTGTGGGTCCCGGGCCATGTGGGTATCCCGGGTAATGAGCTTGCTGATCGTTTGGCTGGGGGAGCAGTTACTTACCCCCGTTTTCTGTAACCCCTCCTGCAGCGGATTTACGGCTTCACATCAAATCCCACTTCGCACAGTCATGGGCCAATTCTTGGTAGGCTACTCCACTGTCTAATAAACTTCGTGCAATTACGGTGACACTGGGCCCATGGCGTTCTTCCTTTCGCCTCTCCCGCAAGGACTCGACCACACTGTGTCGTCTCCGCATTGGCCATACCAGGCTGACCCATGGTTTTCTTTTGCGTGATGAGCCACCCCCGCTATGTGGTTGTGGAGCCTTCCAGTCAGTGGCCCACATTTTGGTTGAATGCCCCCTTCTTTTGGCTCTGCGTGCTAAGTACAGACTCCCCCACACTTTACCTTTGATATTGGCTGACGATTCCCGGATGGTCTCTCTGGTTCTCGGTTTCCTCTGGGAGAGTGGTTTTTATTCTCAGTTTTAAAGTTTTTAATCTCTCTCTGGTGTTGGGGCAGGGCGGTGAGTGTTTGGGTGTCTCCCACTGTAGGCAGTGTTCAGAGATTCCCGATTCACCTCCCTGACCGGAATCCTCTTTTCTTCCCCTTTTACTCTGTTTTTACCCCTTCTTTTTCAGGCTTGGTTAGTCTTTCTATTCCCGTACGTACTTTCTGCATTCTAGCAGTTGTACCTTTTAAGTCACAGGTGGTCTTGCCTATGCTGCTTCAGCGTAGTGTTGGGTTCGTTCTCTTGCCGATTTCCCTCATTTGTTTTTACTAATGACAACGTGACTGCCCTTTTACGTTTTTCCCTTTTTCCGTTTTATTGTTCTGACTTTTCTGAGATGTCCCGTTACCAGAATGGAGTCTATTTGAAACAAGGGACTGATGACCTTGCTGTTTGGTCCCTTTAACCTTAAACAACCAACCAACCAACCAACCAACCAACCTTCTCTTCATTGATTCGTGAGTGCTACAATGCTGCCTTCACTATGAGGGAGCTAGATCATGCTCTCAGTTCATCGCGGTCCTCTGCCCCAGGGCCAGACGCCATCCAGTCAGATGTTGCAGCACCTCTCTTGCAGGCAAGCACCTTCTGCTCAACACGTACAACTGCATCTGGGCTGAGGGCACATTTTCTGGTTGCTGGTGTGAAGCCACCATCATACCCATACCTAAGCCCGGTAAGGCCAAAAACCAGCTGCTTTTTCAAGTTGATGGAATGTATGATTGATGCCAGCTGGTGTGCTGACTCTGTCTTGCCATTTACTCGTGAATGCACAGTGAGGATTTTGAGTGCGGTGTTCTGCAGTTGACCGTGACATTATTTTGTCCACTCATCTCATGAATGGTTTTCTGCAGAAATCCCAGACACTGGTTGTGTTTTTCGATTTGGAGAAGGCCTGGGACATCTGCTGGAGAACTGGTATCCTCTGTACTCTTTACACGTGGGTTTTCTGTTGGCGCATGCCCTGTTTCCTTTGGGCATTTTTACAACATAGAGTTTTCAAGGTACGTGTGGGCTCTGCTTTGTCACACACATATTCAGGAGAATGGTGTGCCTCAGGGTACCATCCTGAGCATTGTAATCTTTGCTATTGCCATTAACCCTATAATGGACTGTCTCCCCATACGGGGCATCTCCGGCTCCCTTTTTGTTGATGATTTGCCATTTATCGCAGTTCTCCACGGACCTGTCTCACTGAGCAGCGTTTTCAGTGCTGTCTTGATTGTCTTCATTCCTGGAGCATCACCAATGGCTTTTGCTTTTACACTGACAGAACCAGTCTGTATGAATTTCTGGCAGTGCAAATGGTTTCTCCCACGATCTACACATCTTGGGCCTGTTGCCCTTCTGTTCGTTGACCCTACGAAATCCCTGGGGCTCATGCTCCATAGGAAGCACTCTTGCTCCACCCATGTTTCTTACCTGGCAGACTGCTGTACGCAGTCCCTCAATGTCCTCAATGGTACTTCATGGGGTGCCAGTTGAACCACCCTCCGTTTGTACCGGTCCCTTGTCCGTACGAAACTCGCCAATGGGTGCTTTGTTTAGGCATTTGCACGCCCATCCCTTTCATGCTGTCTCACACTATCCATCATCATGGCATCCATTTGGTCATGGGCCCCTTTTACACCAACCCTGTTGAGTGTCTGTATGCTTAAGATGCTGAACTTCCACTCTCCTACTGCCATGACTTTCTCCTATGCCGCCTTCTTTGATGATTCATTTGATCATCAGTATGGGGCTCGTCCGTCTTGTTACCTCCTGGAGTCGGCTTTTACCACTTGGTACGGCAGCTAAGTTATAAATTACATGCTACCTGCAACCTTCCCAGTGGGTGTGAACCCTTCACCACCTTGGCTTTGTGAAGCGGCCCCTGTTAACCTTGGCCTTCTTTAGTTTCCTAAGGACACTACTCAAGCCTTGGTCTGTCGCCTTCAGTTTAATGACCTTCACATGGAACTTTGTGATAGTACGTTCGTATACACTGATGGCTCTTGGACTGATCGTGGGGTCTGGTGTGCCTTTGTCATTGGCGTCTGTGTCTTTAGATATTGGCTTCCGGCACACTCCTCAGTATTTACAGCTGAGCTTTTCATCTTGTATCAGGGCTCGGAGTACATCCGGCAACACAGCCTTCCCAATTGTGTTCTCTGCTCACTCACTCAGTGCCCTCCAAAGTATCTGTGCACTGTACACTGCTCACCCCTTAGTGTAGCGGGTCCAGGGAAACTGTCACTTGCTCACTCTTGTGGGAGCCAATGTCATGTTTCTGTGGGTCCCTGGTTGTGTTGGTCTGCCAGGGAACGAGGTGGATGACACTGTTGTCAAGGCTGTAGTCCTCGTACCACAGCCTGTGAGTACCTATATTCCCTCCGATGATCTCTGTGTTGCCGTCTGTCAGATGGTGGGCTCCCTTTGGCATCACCAATGGTCCTCACTTCATGGGAATAAGCTTCAGCTTATTAAGCATCTCCCAGCACCTTGGATGACCTCCTCTTGGCCCTCCCACCAGGAGGAGATTAACTCAGCTGCATATTGGGCACTGCCTTTTTATCCATCATCATTTGCTCAGTGGCGCTGCCCCACCAGCTTGTACGCATTGCACCCAAATTTTAACTCTGCTACTAGCTGTTGGAATGCTTTTTCTTCTTTTTACATTCCAGCTTGTTTTCCATCTATCAGCCGTCTTAGCGAATGACGCGCGGGCTGTCGACCGCGTTGTACTTTTTATTGCCGAAGCAATGTGGCGAAGGCCATTTAATTTTTAGATTCGGACCTCCATTTTTGTATGGTGTTTTTAGCCCTTTTTCCGCATGCCTTTTTTAGCTGTCTCCTACTCTGTCCATTGGGACTGACAGTCGTTTCCCTCGTCTGTGTTTTTCTATAGTTTTGACTTAGGTGCGTATGACCCCAGTTTTGTGCCCTAAAACAAAACAAACAATGGTCATGGTAAATAAGACAACTGACAAAATAATCAGTGGCATAAATCACGAAAATAGCTTATTTCAATAAAATTGAGAAATTAAAATGTAAGCAGTTGATGTGATTCGAACTCTAAACCTTCAGCATGTCATATGGAGATCTTGTCAACTGCACTAAAAAACCGTTTAAACGGATACTGTTGTTGTTGTTGTTATTGTTATTGTTATTGTTATCGTTGTTATTGTTGTTGTTGTTCAGGCTCCAGAGCATCATGCAGAATGCATAGTTCAGTTGAAAATTGTTAGCTATTTTTATACTGATATTGTTAATGCCTCTGGAGAATAAGAAAAATACTGTTTCCATGGAAAATGAAACCGTGTGAGAAAAAGCTAATAAAACTGAGTGACCTAATTTATTTCCTGCACAAAGTAGTGTCATTCATTCACTGTTGTAAAGTAATCCAGTACCACAGGAAAAAAGCATGGGAAAGCAGTGTGTACATATGCAAATCGTGGTAGTACTGTGTGCTTAAAGTATAAAAGGACAGTGCATTGGTGGAGCTCACTTGTACTCGGGTGATTGAGGTGAAAAGGTTTCCAAAGTGATAATGACCGCGTTATGGGAATTAATGGGCTCTAATTGCAGAATGGTAGTTTAGCTGGACACTTGGAACGCTACAGTTTGGAAATAAAGAATTCGTGTAGTGTGTGCTAAGAATACTAAATTTCAGGCATTGCCTCTCATCATGAACAATGCAGTGGCTGACAGCATTCACTCGACAGAGCAATGATGATGTTTGTGTAGAATTGTCAGTGCTAACAGGCAAGCAACACTGCATGACATAACCCCAGAAATCAGTGTGGAATGTACATCGAATGTATCAATTAGCACAGTGCGGCAAAATTTGGCATTAATGTGCTGTGGCAGCAGACGACAAATGCCTTTGCTAACAGCACGTGATTGCCTGCAGTGCCTCTCGTGGGCTTGTGGCCCTATTTGTTAGACCCTAGACTACTGGAAAACTGTGGCCTGATCAGGTGAGCTCAGATTTCAGTTGGTAAGAGCTGATGGTAAGGTTTGTGTGGCCCAGACACCATAGAGCAGTGGACACAAGTTGTTGACAAAGCAGTGCATGAGCTGGTGGTGCTTCATAATAGTGTGGGTAGTACTTACATGGAATAGACTGGGTCCTATGGTCCAACTGAAATGATCATTGACTGGAAGTAGTTAAGTTCAGCTATATGGAGACCATTTGCAGCCATTTGCATTCCTAAACAACTGAATGTTTATGGATAACAATACACTCATTGGACCACAACTGGTTTGTTATTGGTTTGAAGAACATTCTGGACAACTTGGGAAAATTCTTTGGCCACCCAGACTGTTGAACACACATCCCACCTAACATTTATGGTACATAATCAAGAAGTCAGTTCATGCACAGAATCCTGCCCTAGCAACACTTCCACAATTATGGATGGATATAGAGGCAGCCTGGCTCAGTATTTCTGGAGGGGAGTTCCAATGACTTGTGGAGTTCATGCCAAATAGTTCCTGCACTATGCTGGGCAAAAGGTGGTCTGAAATATTAAGAGGTATCCCATGACACTTAGTCATCTTGGTTTATGTGAATTTATTTTAGATCATTTTTGAGTTAGAATTATTTTGAGTGTGTGTGCTGACGTCTTACCATTTTGCTTGCTTCTCTACTTCCCATAATTTCTTGTCCATGCCAGTATGGAATGTTTATACTAGAAATTGCTGGGAGTAGTATTTTCTTTCTTGAAGGTAACCCTAGAAATTTATTTCTGAAATCTTGTTAATAATCTTCAGGTCGAAAGTAGTCAATGCGCACATGAAGTGTCCCAATGACTTCGTCCACTCGTTTGCATCGAACTGTTCATTCACGTTGAAAGTGCTCATCCTTAGGAAAACCATGATAAACATGTCGTGTTTCAAGCGGTATTAATGGCACAATTAGTGACCCTTACTCATGATGGGCATGAAGAGTTATTTTCTTTGGATGCACGACGTGACTTGCATTGGGCTGAATGCACAGCCACAGTGGTACTCAGTTATTTCAAGGCACATACGGATGTTTGGGAATTTTTTTGTTTGTGTGGGGCCAGAGTGGTTAATACTAAGTTGTACCTTGCTATTGTGAGAGTTTCTTTATACTATTGTAGATGGTATTGTACCTTGGCATTCTGAGTAGGCCCACATAATCATATCAGTGCAGACAATGCTCCTCCCTCTTTAAAGCATGCATTGTCAGTGTTCCCATTATGAAATTACTTCAGTCAAGGATGGTTAGCAGATTCTTTTGAAACCCACCTCTCCTTTCCCAGTGACATTTGTTTCCAGAGTCTACCAATGCTTATCCATCACAAACCAGGTACCACAGTATCTCATTTCCATGATTCAGGCATCCCAGGACCACCTCTGCTCCCTCCAGGGCTACTGCTGTGCAATTCTAACTATGTACACTTGTCTACAATTAAAACCCTTGCCATCCATCACCTGCAAGAGCACTCCAGGCGCAACCTCAAAAAGCTGTCAAACTTGCTAACATGCTCCTCTGTCTTTGAGGATGACTACCCATGACCTATTTTAACCACAGTGAAACAATTTGTCAGCCTCTCAAGCACTCGGGTCCTGTCTTGCTGAGCCTTTTCAATTTGTAACAGCCTCAAATATTCCCTCACAAGACTCCAAAAAAATCCAGAAGCCAAGCAAACTGAAGACACTGTTACCATTTCCACCAAAAACCTTGTACCTACACGAGTTTGTCCTATACAAAGACCTCACCCAAGTTTAACCATGTTGGACACATCAAAGACCTCTTCTCCCAATTGTCATGGTGGAAATGCTTCTTTACTACCAGTCAAAACATTCAAAGGCCACTGAATCCTAACATTCACCTTTGCTCTCAGTTCATACCACAGTCCCCCCCCCCCCCCCCCCCCCCTCCCCCCGTGACCCTCTCACCTAGCTGTTCAAAACTTCAAAACAGATCCTTACTTAATCATCTTCACAACAATGTAGCTACTGTTGTTGCAGTGAATTGCAGTACTTCAACCTAAAAGTTCTGCCATAGTGATCCCATCCCAGAAGTAAACCATAAACTTTCATTCCTACTGAAATCGTTAGGCCCAACCCAGAATCCATCCCCTGAGTCCATCTCACTCACCCCAACAGCCCCCCACATATCCATCTTCTCCGTTTCCCAAAATCTACAAATCCAACAATCCTGGATGCCCCATTGTAACTGGATACTGTGATTCCATGGAAATAATCCGCATTCTAGTCAACACCTCCAACCAGTGATAAGAAGCCTAGCCTATCATAAAAGGTAAGACTTCATTCACTCTCAGCCATCCCCACCCTGTCACCATCAGGTTCCCTACTTGCTGCTGTTGATGCCAGCTCCCTATACACAAGCATCCTTCATGCTCATAGACTCTCCACTATTGAACACAAAATCCTACAGGCCTACCTCATTTATTCACCTTAACTACATCTGCACGCAACTGTTTCTTTAGAGGGGAATAAAATAACCAGTGGCATAGCCATGGGCAACTGCATGGCACCCTTCTATGTGAACTTGTTCATGGGCCTTCTAGGAAAACCTTGCCAGACCCCTAGTTAAGGTTGATTGATATCTTGGTGTGGATACAGGGCCAAGACACTGTCCTCATCCCTCCACAAACCTCAGCACCTTCTTAGTCACTTCACCTGGTCCTCCTCAACCCCGTATGCCACCTTCCTGGACATAAACCTCCAACTCACTGATGACTCGCCCTTGCCACAACCTTACCCTATCCCATCAGGGCCATGTCCACATGTGAAAGCAGCTTTGCTGCAGTTACTGCACTGCATTTTATAAGGGTGCAATGACAAACTACATGTCCACCAAATTGAATGACCACTGTCAGATTGGTCAGGGAGAATTGACTAACCCGTGGTGCGGCACACTATGGAGCACAACTTGATAGAATTCAGTGGCTACTTCACAGCCCATGCTGTTTGCATTATTTTTTCCAGTACCAGCTTCTTAACTAAGAGATGGGAGTTACTCTTGTAGCACATTCTTTGCTCTCATAGTTCTATTGGCCTCAATCTATGCTAACCCACTTGTCTCCCACACCCTTTTCCCTTCCTCTGTTCTGTCAGCCCCTCCTAAGCCCATCTGTCGCCTTCATTTTGTACCATATGTCAGACTCTGATACCATCCCTCGGGGGGCTCAGCATTCGTTTGCTGGGTACGGGCTTGGCGAACCCGGGGTCCTCGAGCTGTGGACTGGTGTGCGCTGCCAGTTTGCTGATACCGTAAGCTCTGGGCATGCTTCAGCGACCACTGTGTGGCGCAACGGTGGAACGTTGTGTGTCGTAGGGACCGGGGATCTTGGCTTGATTGCCTGGATCGCGAGGACGGTACATACCTCTATAAAAACCCTTCAATCATAAGGTATGCTGCGCGCTGATAAGATGCATGGTTGTTGAGGTGGAACAGTCGCTAGTGGGCAACCTCTGGGAACCTGCCACGCCTCAGTTGTACAAGGCTTATCCAGGCATGCGGGGCTCTGTCTGGATGGACATAAGTTTCCCTAGTTGCTCGTGGGACGACCATGGATACCACGAATTCTTCCTCTTTTCCTCCTCCTAATTTTTCGCTGGCCAGTGGGATGGGTGGACAGCTGGTAGGCACTACCGCCCAATCCAACAACAGGGCTAGGTTAGCCAGTCCTCCTGACTCAGGTGTCAGCAAACGTACAGCACTTCAGAGTAACAGAGCACATACTGACAACCAGAATGTGTTTTTAATAATAAAAAGGAAAGAGGGTTCCTTTGAAAAGGTTTTGCCATTCTATATCCAAAAGGGTCTAGAAGGAATAGCTGGAGCTTTAAAATCAGTGAAGCGTTTACGGAATGGGACACTGCTTGTTGAAACATCAACTGCTCAGCAAGCAGTTAACCTTCAAACAGCTAAAAGCTTGGGAATACACAATCGATACAGAGCTTCACAGCACCCTGAACTCCAGTAAGGGTGTTGTTACCTGTAGGGATCTCATTGACATTCCTGTAGAAGAATTAGTGAGTGGGCTCAGGAGGGAATTGTTGATGTACAGAACATCATGAAAAGGGTGGATGGGAACCTGGTGAAATCTGACTCCTTCATTCTTACTTTCAATACCCCCAAACTCCCAGAACAGGTCAAGGCAGGATTTCTTCGACTAAACGTCCGGTCGTATGTCCCAAACCCAATGCGCTGTTTTAAGTGCCAGCGTTTTGGGCATACAACTCTAGGGTGTAAAGGAGAAGCGATGTGTGGCAACTGTAGTAAGGCTGCCCATGATGGAATTGACTGTTCGTCGCCTGTCAGATGTATAAACTGTTCTGAAAGCCACCCTGTTTGGAGTAGGGGCTGTAGAATCTTCCTAGAGGAACGTAAAATACAAGAAATAAAAACAACTGTGCGTATCCCCTACAGTGAAGCCAAAAAGATCTTTGTCATGCAGCGCCCACATTTGTTACGTCTTTTGCTTCCATTGTTCAGAAGCCGCCTCCAAAAGTCGATGCATCTACACAGACAGAGGTTGTTAGTGTTGGCACAAACACCTGCACATGTCAGTGCACTTGCAAGGCAGCAAGTGTATCAGGGCCTGTAGCCCCTCATCGAACAGCAGAGAAAGGTACAGTAGCTAACATTGAAGAGCCCCAGGCATCTCAGATTGCTGAGGCTGTTCCAAAGCCCAGCATGGTCATAAACACCCCAGCTCCAGTTCCAGCAAAGCCCCCTAAATAAAGGAAAGCACACGTCAAGCAGTACCAACAGATTAAATCGTCTGGTAAACCCTCGGATCATGTTAATGTGGTCCCACTAGACACTTCATCAGACTGTTTCCCCAGAGCTGATGGAGTCTGAGAATATGGGGCAATCATCTCGCCCCAAGACTAAGCCTCCACCCGCTGCAGTCTCCCCACCTCGGCAGAAAGAGAGGCAGAAAATACAACCACCGTGATGGCTTCCATATTAAAATGGAACCTGCAAGGGTTCAGGACACGTGGAGGAACTACATTTATTGATTCAGGATAGACCTATGTGTGTATGTCTGCAAGAGACAAATTTCAGTGAAGCATACACCCCTGAGCTACATGGTTATGTCCTCCACAAAAAGGACGACCTGAGTGGACAGAGCACTCGAGGAGGAGTAGGTATCTTCGTCAACGACGACTACCACTCCTCTCCTCTCTTCCTCACGACGAATTTACAGGCAGTTGCAATATTAGTACATGTGCGTCATATGCTAACGGTATGTTCGCTTTACCTACCCCCCACATGATGTGCTCGACGAAGAGGCTCTGTGATCTTCTTACACAGCTCCCCCACCCCTTCATCCTCTGGTGATTTTAATGCACACAATATGCTTTGGGGTTCTGTGAGTATTTGCCCCAGGGGTAGAGCAGTCAAGAGGCTTCTTCTGTCTTCCCAGTGTCTTTGCTAAATACAGGTCAAAGCATGCATTTTTGCATTGCAACTGGGTCGTTCACTGCCACTGATCTATCGCTTTGCTCTCCAGCCATCGCCCACACTGCTGCATGGGAAGTGGTTGATGACTTACATGGCAGCGATCACCTACCCATCTAGATTCACCTGCCACATGCAGTGGAACCGGAAAGGAAACCGCCTTGATGGGTGCTCAGTAGAGCCAACTGGGCACTGTATAGTCAACTAGCCCAGTTTGAACATCGGGTCAGTGTCCAGGAATGGGTAGATCATATTACTGAAGTGATCCACTGTGCCAGTGAAGCGTCCATCCCACAGTCCACGGGGCAACCGAAGCGGCAGCCTGTCCCTTGGTGGAGCGACGAATGCCGCTCTGCAGTCAGGGCTAGGCGGGCAGCTCTGTGTAGGTTCAAATGCTGGCCAACTGTAGAGAACCTTGCAGCCTTTCGGGTGGCGAGGGCAAAGTGTTGTCGGATTATACGAGAGAGCAAGAAGAGGTCGTAGCAGCAGTTCCTGAACACCATTATTCGTTCTACACGAAGTTCCATTGTATGGGAGACCATCAAGAGGATTTCCGGGAGAGGTGGGAGGTGGCCTACGGCTGCTATAACGTGGAATGGTACTCTCAAAACGACCCCAAAAGATATTGCCCAGTCTATGGCAGCTCATTTTGCAGCTATTACTGCAACTGCCAGTCAGAATCCAGCTTTCCAGCCCCACAGAGTGGCTGCTGAGAGGAGCAGTTTTGACTTCTGCTCATGCAATACAGAAGAGTACAACTGCCCATTTTCCATGTGGGAACTGGATTCTGCATTGTGTGGGGCTCGTGATACATCCCCTGGTCTATTTTAAAATGTCTTAGTCACCACACATGGGGAGCAGACAGGACGTGCTGCGGCACTTCACAGGGAGGAATAAAGAAATCCTCCTCCGACTTTTTAATCTAGTTTGGATGTCCGGTCACTACCCCGACGCGTGGCGTGAAGCAATTTTAATTCCTCTTTTAAAACCTGGGAAAGACCGCACGTGCCCGGGTAGTTAATGTAGTGTTGCCCTCACTAGCTGCGTGGGAAAGACGTTAGAGCGGATGGTCAACCGGCGCCTTGTCTGGATGTTAGAATCCAGACAACTCCTTAGTCGCTTTCAGTGTGGATTCAGGAGGTATCGCTCCAACTTCGATAACCTGGCCTTCCTGGAGGCTGCTATACAACAGGCTTTCCTGTGCCAGCATCACCTGTTGGGAATATTTTTTGACATTGAAAAGGCATACGACAGTACTTGGAGGCATCTTATCAGGCAGCTCCACGAATGGGGTTTTCGTGGATGTCTTCCCAATTTTATTCGGTCCTTCCTGTCGCCACGTTATTTTTGGTACAGTCGGAGACGTACTGTCTAGTCGCGTTGAACAAGAGAACGGTGTCCCTCAAGGTAGTGTTTAAAGTGTGATGGTCTTTGCTATTGCTATTAATAGTATTACGTCTGTTGTGAAAAGTCCTGTGCAGTGTTCCTTGTTTGTGCACGATTTCTCTGTATTTTGCTCTTCTTCAAGCCTTGAAACGAAGACTCGTCAGTTGCAACTCACTCTGCGATGTTTGGATGAATGGGCACAGAAGAGTGGTTTTAAGTTTTCAACTGATAAGTTGCTGTGTGTTCTTTTTAACTGTTCTTGTTCCATTTTTGACTTGCTTGAGTTGAGGATGAGGGACACTGTTCTGAATTTTAAAGACACGGTGAAGTTTCTGGGCCTCACTTTTGATTCTAAGCGTACGTGGCTGCCACACATTAAGGAACTGAAAAAAAAGTCTCTTAAGGCGCTGTCTATTTTAAAATGTCTTAGTCACCACACATGGGGAGCAGACAGGATGTCCCCCCTGCGGGTCCGGGGTAAGAATAGGCCCGAGGTACTCCTGCCTGTCGTAAGAGGCGACTAAAAGGAGTTTAAACTGTTTCGGCCTTCCATGTGATGGTCCCCCTTGGGGTTTGACCTCCATTTTTCAAAATTCTACAGAAGTACGAGCCTTTTGGGGAAGGACACCTTATGTGGTGTACCACTGGTCCTGAATGCACTAAGACCTTGGCACTCAGCATTGTACCGGCGTTGTAACCATACCCACTATTCCTTAAATTTGGCCTAAATGCCTGATGGGTTGTACAAGTTACGCCCATAGTGCGTCCCCATCTGCACCAGCGATCATGATGGACTTTCCATGGCACCAGAAATCCAGCACGGTAGCCAGCCCGTTGTGGTGGGGTCGTCATGTACCCTCTAGGTTGTAGCCCCCTGACAACACAGGGATCGTACTACCGATACCTGAGCTGCACCCTCCCCACGTCGGCCAAGGAGTAGATGCCCGTCTCCTTGGGGCATCAGGACTCACGGCAATGGTCATCCTGCCAGGTGGCCCTTGCTGCGGCAGGGTGGCGCCCGTGGGGAGAGCCCCTGGTCGGAGTGGGAGGTATCAGGGCGGACGTTTCGCAGATGAAACGTCAACGCGTATCAGGTCGCTCTGCGGCAGAGTCTTTCAAAAGAAAAGGTACCGTTTCTAGTTCTGGTTCTCCTGCCCTTTCCCCCTTGGTCACTCCCTGGGAGGAGGGGCAGGCCCGCCGGCTTGGGGCGAAGTACTTCCCCCGCTATTTGGTCAGTTCTCGAACCGATGGGGGGACGTTTGCCACCTCCAAGCCCATGTTCTTTGTTCAGCACATTGAGGACATCTTCGGGGGAAATCGAGGCTCTCAGCAAGATGCGTTCAGGGTCCGTTCTTATCAAGACCACCTCCGCCACACAGTCGGCGGCACTCCAGGCGTGCGACCGCCTAGGGGACATCCCAGTATCCATTGTCCCACATCTGGCACTAAATAGGATGCAGGGGGTTATTTTTCATCGTGACCTCTTGCTCCAATCTGATCAGGAGCTCAGGGCCAACCTGGAGCGCCGAGGCGTGCATTTCGTCCGGCGAGTCCAGCGCGGCCCCAAAGACGGTCGCATCGACACCGGGGCCTTTATCCTCGCCTTCGAGGGGGACGTTCTCCCGGAGAAGGTAAAGGTGATGTGCTACCGGTGCGAAGTGCAACCTTACGTCCCGCCTCCTATGCGCTGTTTTTGGTGTTTGCGCTTTGGGCACATGGCGTCACGGTGTGAGGCTGAGCCCCTTTGTGGCGATTGTGGACGTCCTCTTCGTGAGGAACACACATGCACCCCACCACCTCGGTGCATTAATTGTCCTGGCATCCACTCGCCTAGATCCTCAGACTGCCCCGCATATCAGAAGGAGAAGAAGATACAAGAACTCAAAACTTTGGATCGGCTCTCTTATTCTGAGGCCGGGAAGAAGTATGACCGCCTCCATCCCGTGCCGTTGACCACTTCGTTTGCCTCAGTTGTGTCCCCTCCTTCCGCGGTATCCTCACCCCTATCCTGTCCCACCTCCGCCTCCTCCGCCCATCAGGGGGCTCTGCCTCCGCCTCCCAAATCCCTCCCTTCCAAATCCTCCTCCCCTGTGGCCCCTGCCCCCTCTGCCCCAGGGGCCACCCTTCCTCCTCTCCCCCCGCCACCTGAGAAGCGATCCTCTTATCAGGCGTCCATCAGGGAAACGTTCCGGACCCCAGCTTCCGAGGTCCGGCGTTCCAAAACGGACCCCGCGCGTGAGGACCTTCTTCGGGTCCAGCCCACCACCCCTGTGCCTCCTCGGCCTTCCAAGAAGGCCTCCAAGAAGAAGTCTCTATCCCCCTCTCCACCCCGGCGCGTTTCGTCTGACGCTCCATCCGTGAGTCGCTGCTACCGGCCGTCCTCAGTTTCGCCGGGACGCTCTGCTGCCAGGCGCTCAGCTGCCCTCTCGTCGGCAGATGATGCTGCCACTCCTACACAACCAGGGACAGCGGCCGCAGCTGGCGACGACTCGATGGAACCGGATCCGCCTCCCGCCGGTTGTAGCATTGTTCCCTCGCAACCTGGCCCTCCGCGGCTGTCGAGGTGACCAGCTCTTCCCCCGTCTCATTCCCCCAACTTTTTGACTAGCGATGGCCTTGTTACATTGGAACATAAGAGGTATTCGATCTAATCGGAAGGAATTACAACTGCTCCTCCGCCTGCACTGTCCGCTCGTCCTTGGTCTCCAGGAAACCAAGTTGCGCCCGACTGACTGTATTGCCTTTACCCCCTATACCTCGGAGCGGTATGACCTCACCCCTGTGGACGGTATCCCAGCTCGTGGTGGGGTCATGTTGCTCGTTCGGGACGATGTCTATTACCATCCCATCCCATTGACCACCCCACTCCAAGCAATAGCTGCCCGTATTACTTTTTCTGCTTTTACTTTTTCAGTTTGTACCATCTACACTCCGTCATCTGCTATTAGTCGGGCTGACATGATTCACCTGATCGTTCAGCTTCCCCCGCCGTTTTTATTGTTTGGCGACTTCAAAGCCCATCATCCCCATTGGGGCTCTCCTGCATCCTGTCAAAGAGGCTCACTCTTGGCAGATGTCTTCAACCATCTCAATCTTGTCTGCCTCAATACCGGCGCCCCGACTTTCCTCTCGGACTCTACTCATACCTACTCCCACTTGGACCTCTCGATCTGTTCTACCTCTCTTGCCCGTCGGTTCGAGTGGTATGTCCTTCCTGACACCTATTCGAGCGACCACTTCCCCTGTGTCATTCGTCTCCTGCACCACACCCCATCCCCACGTCCTTCGTGCTGGAACATACTGAAAGCTGACTGGGGACTTTACTCCTCCCTAGCGACCTTTCCGGACCACGATTTCCTCAGTTGTGACAGTCAGGTCGAATACCTCAAGGCTGTTATCATCAATGCTACCGAACGTTCCATTCCTCGTACTACCTCTTCTTCACGTCGCGTTTCCATCTCCTGGTGGAACGAGGCTTCTAGGGACGCTATCCGTGCTCGACGACGTGCTTTACGCACCTTTCGCCGCCATCCTATGTTGGCGAATTGTATTGAATACAAACGACTCCGAGCGCAATGCCGTAGAGTCATCAAAGACAGCAAAAAAGCTTCTTGGGCCTCTTTCACCAGCTCCTTTAACAGTTTTACTCCCTCTTCCGTCGTTTCGGGTGGCCTGCGCCGGCTGTCGGGCATTAAGGCCCACTCCTCAGTACCAGGCCTGACCTCAGGTAATGAGGTCCTTGTTGATCCTGTGGATGTCTCCAACGCCTTTGGCCACCTTTTCGCGGAGGTTTCAAGCTCCGCCCATTACCACCCTGCCTTCCTTCACAGGAAAGAGGCAGAAGAGGCTCGGCGACCTTCCTTCCACTCGCTGAATCTGGAAATTTATAATGCCCCCTTTACTATGCGGGAACTCGAATGTGCGCTTGCACTGTCCCGATCCTCTGCTCCGGGGCCAGATGCCATTCACGTTCAGATGCTGGCACACCTTTCTCCGGTGGGCAAAAGCTTCCTTCTTCGTACCTACAATCGCGTCAGGACCGAAGGTCAGGTCCCCATGCGTTGGCGTGACGCCGTCGTTGTTCCTATACCCAAACCCGGGAAGGATAGACACCCTCCTTCTAGTTAACGCCCCATTTCTCTTACAAGCTGTGTCTAATGTCCAATGCGGATTTCGTCGCCACCGCTCCGCTGTTGACCACCTTGTGACCTTGTCGACATTCATAATGAACAACTTTTTGCGAAGGCGCCAAACGGTAGCCGTGTTCTTAGACTTGGAGAAGGCTTATGATACCTGTTGGAGAGGAGGTATCCTCCGCACTATGCACAGGTGGGGCCTACGTGGTCGCCTGCCCCTTTTTATTGATTCCTTTTTAACGGATCGAAAGTTTAGGGTACGTGTAGGTTCCGTATTGTCCGACGTCTTTCTCCAGGAGAACGGAGTGCCTCAGGGCTCAGTCTTGAGTGTAGCCCTTTTTGCCATTGCGATCAATCCGATTATGGATTGCATTCCACCTAATGTCTCAGGCTCTCTCTTTGTCGATGACTTCGCGATCTACTGCAGTGCCCAGAGAATGCCTTCAGCGTTGTCTAGACAGCCTCTACTCATGGAGTGTGGCAAATGGCTTCCGGTTCTCTGAAGAGAAGACGGTTTGTATCATCTTTTGGCGATATAAAGCGTTCCTTCCGCCATCCTTACATCTCGGTCCCGTTGTTCTCCCATTCATGGAAACAACTAAGTTTCTAGGGCTCAAGTTGGACAGGAAACTGTGTTGGTCTCCACATGTCTCTTATTTGGCGGCCCGTTGTACTCGTTCCCTTAATGTCCTCAGAGTTCTTAGTGGTTCATCTTGGGGAGCGGATCGCACTGTCCTGCTTCGCTTGTATCAGTCCATTGTCCGATCGAAGCTGGATTATGGGAGCTTCGTCTACTCGTCCGCTCGGCCATTCCTCTTACGCCGGCTCAACTCCATCCACCATCGGGGGATACGTCTTGCGACCGGAGCCTTCTACACTAGTCCTGTCGAGAGTCTTTATGCTGAAGCTGCCGAATTACCATTGACCTACCGGTGCGACGTACTGCTGTGTCGGTATGCCTGCCGGCTGTTGTCTATGCCTGACCACCCCTCTTACCAGTCCTTCTTCGCCGATTCTCTCGACCGTCAGTACGGGTTGTATGTGTCTGCCCTGCTGCCCCCAGGAGTCCGCTTCCGTCGCCTGCTTCGACAATTGGATTTTGCCCTCCCTACCACATTCAGAGAGGGTGAGAGCCAGACACCACCTTGGCTCCAGGCTTCGGTTCATATTTATCTCGACCTCAGCTCACTCTCGAAGGATGGTACTCTGGCTGCAGTGTATTGCTCACGTTTTGTCGAACTTCGTGCTAGACTTACCGGTCACACCTTTATTTACACCGATGGCTCCAAAACTGACGATGGTGTCGGCTGTGCCTTTGTCGTCGGGGCCGCCACCTTTAAATACCGGCTCCTCGACCAATGTTCGAGCTTTACGGCGGAGCTTTTTGCTCTCCATCAGGCCGTTCAGTATGTCCGCCGCCACCGCCATTCATCGTATGTACTTTTCCCTGACTCACTCAGTGCTCTTAAGAGCCTTGGAGCTCCCTATCCGGTCCATCCCTTGATTCAACGGATACAGCAGTCCCTCCATTCTTTCGCTGATAATGGTGGTTCTGTCAGCTTTCTGTGGGTTCCCGGACATGTCGCAGTGCCTGGGAATGAGGCTGCTGATGCTGCAGCCAAGGCTGCAGTCCTCCTGCCTCGGCCAGCCTCCCATTGTGTCCCGTCATCTGACGTTCATGGGGATGTATGTAAGAGGCTTGTGTCGTTGTGGTGGGATGCTTGGTCATCCCTCCAAGGAAACAAGCTCCGGGCAGTAAAACCACTCCCAACTGCTTGGACAACCTCCTCCCGACCATCTCGGCGAGAGGAGGTCTTTCTGACCAGGTTGCGGATTGGGCATTGCCGGTTTAGCCACCGCTACCTGCTCTCCGGTGACCCAGCCCCGCAGTGCCCTTGTGGTCAGGCATTAACAGTGCGCCATGTTTTATTGTCGTGTCCCCGTTTTAGTCAATTTCGTGTTGTCCTGTCCCTGCCACCTACTTTACCAGATGTTTTAGCTGATGACACTCGAGCAGCTGCTCGTATTGTGTTTTATAACTTTAACTGGTTTGTCCAAAGACATCTAACCTTTTTACTTATTTTATCTGCATCTTTGTCAGGTCCTTCTGGTGTCCCCCCCATCCCCTTGAGTTTTACTAGATTCCATGTGCTCTAACAACAGTGACTGGGCGCTAATGACCTCAGCAGTTGAGCGCCCTTAAACCCCAACAAAAAAAAGACAGGACGTGTCTGCTCTGGTTTTACAGAGCCTTCGTGCGGTCCCAGCTTGATTATGGATGCACGGTGTAGGAGTCAGCGAGACCCACTTATTTGAAGCTGTTGGATGTGGTGCGCCATGAGGGGATTCGGTTGGCCACTGGGGCATTCAGAACGAGCCCCATACCGAGCCTCTGTGTAGAGGCAGGTGAACCGCAACTTCACCTCCAGCGGTGTCTACTAATGGTGTGCCAGGCCTATCAAGCATTATCCACACCATACACACCTGCATATCACACTGTTGCTCAGCCTCCACTGGAAAGGCTTTTTCACATGGCAAAGAGCAACAAGGCCCTATGGGATTCGTGCAAAGGATTGCATTTTAGAAATGGGTGTGGCCGGTTTTAATGTTTCACGTCGAGGTTGGGGCAGATATCCACCTTGGCTCCTCCAGAGGCCCAGACTGATTTTAGATTTGGCAAATTTTAAGAAAGATGGTACATCAGATTTTACTTTAAAATCTTTGTTTTTAACATTTTAGATAGGCATCATGATTTTACAGTAGTCTACACTGATGGATCCCAACAGGGGGATTTTCTTGGCTGCTCAGTAGTGTTCCCCGAACGTGTCATCAGGATTCCCCGTTCCCCAGGAATACACTGTTTTTTCCGCAGAACTTCACGCGATCCTGAAGGCATTGGAGCAGATACGGTGTACTCAGGGCAAACACTTCCTAATTTGCTCTGACTCACTGAGCGCATTAGTCACTGCAGAACCTGTACCCAGTAGAGAAGTTGGAACAGCTGGTTTACGACCAACTGTACATCCTCCGACAGGGCAAGCAAGTGTCCTTGTGCTGGGTGCCAGGGCATGTGGGCATACGGGGAAATGAACAAGCTGTTAGAGCTGCCAAGGACGCCTGCAGATTACCGGAGGTGACAGTGTTCTAATCCGTTGCAAGGTGTAGTTTCTGTGCTGTGGCGGAAGTGTATGCAATTGTGGGAGGAGGAATGGCTGGTGGTGAGCGAAAATAAGCTGCGGTTGGTGAAACCCACCATCCAGCTGTGGTGTTCCTCGTGCCGGTCACCTAGGTGTGACGAAGTGACCCTTACACGTCTTCGCATAGGGCACTGTCCTCTTATACATGCCTTCTTACTACGGCGAGAGGAACCCCCACTGTGTGATGCCTGTGGCGTACGAATCACTGTACACCACATTTTAGATGAGTGTGATTTATATCGTTCTGTCAGGGCAGTAGTTAATATTAGTGGGGATCTGCCCTCAATTTTAGCCGATGAGGCGAGTGTCAAGAAAGTTTTAAGGTACTGTGATGTTTCTGGGCTTCAGCCTAAAATTTTATGTTGGAATTTTTAGTGTGTTGCCGAGTGACTGACCACTCGTTTTTCTTCTTGTAATAGGCCAGTTCCAAACATGTGCTATGTGTTTCATTTTAACTCCTTCCCCTACGTTCTCTTGCAGTTCTCCTCTTTGTGCTGCTTTCCACTTGGCTATTGTTGACGTTCACACTGCCTATGTAGACTGTCACCTTTAACTTTAGTCCTATTTTTGCACTAGCTGCATTTTAGTGACTCCCGTCCTTTGTTGTTTCCGTTCGGGCGCTAAAGACTACACTGTTGAGCGCCCATAACACCATATCCATCCATCCATCCAGACTCTGATACCAGTCACATGGCTACCCCATGCACATACTCCACCTTCCTACCATGTTTCGTCCTGCACAGCTGCGGCCTCCCTCAGAGACACTAGCTACTCATGCCCAACCACTCCTTCTGGTGCCCCCTCGTTCCCCTCTGTTCATGTCACCCAGTACCCAGTTCTACATGCTACATGCTGACCTGCAATCTGTGTCCGTGTGTGTGTCCGTGTGTGTGTCCGTGTGTGTGTCCGTGTGTGTGTCCGTGTGTGTGTGTCCGTGTGTGTGTGTCCGTGTGTGTGTGTCCGTGTGTGTGTGTCCGTGTGTGTGTGTCCGTGTGTGTGTGTCCGTGTGTGTGTGTCCGTGTGTGTGTGTCCGTGTGTGTGTGTCCGTGTGTGTGTGTCCGTGTGTGTGTGTCCGTGTGTGTGTGTCCGTGTGTGTGTGTCCGTGTGTGTGTGTCCGTGTGTGTGTGTCCGTGTGTGTGTGTCCGTGTGTGTGTGTCCGTGTGTGTGTGTCCGTGTGTGTGTGTCCGTGTGTGTGTGTCCGTGTGTGTGTGTCCGTGTGTGTGTGTCCGTGTGTGTGTGTCCGTGTGTGTGTGTCCGTGTGTGTGTGTCCGTGTGTGTGTGTCCGTGTGTGTGTGTCCGTGTGTGTGTGTCCGTGTGTGTGTGTCCGTGTGTGTGTGTCCGTGTGTGTGTGTGTCCGTGTGTGTGTGTGTCCGTGTGTGTGTGTGTCCGTGTGTGTGTCCGTGTGTGTGTCCGTGTGTGTGTCCGTGTGTGTGTCCGTGTGTGTGTGTCCGTGTGTGTGTGTCCGTGTGTGTGTGTCCGTGTGTGTGTGTCCGTGTGTGTGTGTCCGTGTGTGTGTGTCCGTGTGTGTGTGTCCGTGTGTGTGTGTCCGTGTGTGTGTGTCCGTGTGTGTGTGTCCGTGTGTGTGTGTCCGTGTGTGTGTGTCCGTGTGTGTGTGTCCGTGTGTGTGTGTCCGTGTGTGTGTGTGTCCGTGTGTGTGTGTGTCCGTGTGTGTGTGTGTCCGTGTGTGTGTGTGTCCGTGTGTGTGTGTGTCCGTGTGTGTGTGTGTCCGTGTGTGTGTGTGTCCGTGTGTGTGTGTGTCCGTGTGTGTGTGTGTCCGTGTGTGTGTGTGTCCGTGTGTGTGTGTGTCCGTGTGTGTGTGTGTCCGTGTGTGTGTGTGTCCGTGTGTGTGTGTGTCCGTGTGTGTGTGTGTCCGTGTGTGTGTGTGTCCGTGTGTGTGTGTGTCCGTGTGTGTGTGTGTCCGTGTGTGTGTGTGTCCGTGTGTGTGTGTGTCCGTGTGTGTGTGTGTGTCCGTGTGTGTGTGTGTGTCCGTGTGTGTGTGTGTGTCCGTGTGTGTGTGTGTGTCCGTGTGTGTGTGTGTGTCCGTGTGTGTGTGTGTGTCCGTGTGTGTGTGTGTGTCCGTGTGTGTGTGTGTGTCCGTGTGTGTGTGTGTGTCCGTGTGTGTGTGTGTGTCCGTGTGTGTGTGTGTGTCCGTGTGTGTGTGTGTGTCCGTGTGTGTGTGTGTGTCCGTGTGTGTGTGTGTGTCCGTGTGTGTGTGTGTGTCCGTGTGTGTGTGTGTGTCCGTGTGTGTGTGTGTGTCCGTGTGTGTGTGTGTGTCCGTGTGTGTGTGTGTGTCCGTGTGTGTGTGTGTGTCCGTGTGTGTGTGTGTGTCCGTGTGTGTGTGTGTGTCCGTGTGTGTGTGTGTCCGTGTGTGTGTGTGTCCGTGTGTGTGTCCGTGTGTCCGTGTGTGTGTCCGTGTGTCCGTGTGTGTGTCCGTGTGTGTGTCCGTGTGTGTGTCCGTGTGTGTGTCCGTGTGTGTGTCCGTGTGTGTGTCCGTGTGTGTGTCCGTGTGTGTGTCCGTGTGTGTGTCCGTCCGTGTGTCCGTCCGTGTGTCCGTCCGTGTGTCCGTCCGTGTGTCCGTCCGTGTGTCCGTCCGTGTGTCCGTCCGTGTGTCCGTCCGTGTGTCCGTGTGTCCGTGTGTGTGTCCGTGTGTCCGTGTGTCCGTGTCAGAGTGTGTGTGTGTCCGTGTGTCCGTGTGTCCGTGTCAGAGTGTGTGTGTGTCCGTGTGTCCGTGTGTCCGTGTCAGAGTGTGTGTGTGTCCGTGTGTCCGTGTGTCCGTGTCAGAGTGTGTGTGTGTCCGTGTGTCCGTGTGTCCGTGTCAGAGTGTGTGTGTGTCCGTGAGTCTGGTCATTAAAGAATGTACTGATCCACAAATAGCATAGCACAATGAGAGTGTGACAAGATTAGCAAAGGATTGAGTGAAGAATTGTTAATGATAAGTTGTACTAGTGCTTTGAGAGACTTGATTCAGAGGAAGACCAAACATTATGGTTACAACCCATGTGCAAAAGTTGGAGTATTCACTTCAGTTCGGTTGCTAGGTAACTTCAGAAACATCATTCCAGAAAGACTTTTCCTAATATTTGATTTGTCAAGTAAGATTTAAATTCAGTACTGCTGTTACGTAACTCCTATGTCAGTTGCTATTTGCATTTTGTGTGAGAAAGTGGACACTAGTTATGGTTAACGTTTATATCCTGCAGGATGCTGCACTCTTTGCTTTCATATTTTCTTTTGTAAACAATAAATAATCCAGCATTCTCTCATTGTTAATGCAGTGATTTAAATCTTCAGATTGATGTGTAAAATACCTGGCACTTTCTGTTGAGCTGGAAAATCCTGATAACTTTTCTCCATAGCTTTCCTTGTCTTACACATTTTTTCAGTTCATCTTACACTGAGAAACACTGCTGTAGTGATCAGATAAACAGATAGGTGGTATCTTCAGGCCCAGAAGATAATATAAATTGATATTGTTTTGGATGTTAAGGGTAAACTGATGCATCTCTCCTTGTTACAAACTGTTCTCTTGATTGCTGCATCCTACATAATTGATAACCTGCCTTACATCCTGATCCCTCAAACTGTCTGCCCCCCTCCCCCACCACCCTTTCTCTTTCCCCTTAGTCTCAAAGCAGGGTACCCAAGTAAGCTCAGCTAAGGACTCAGTTTCTGTTCATTCTTCCACTCTCTTTATCTTACATAAGACCATTTTTGCCTTAACCATGGTTGCTGGTATTTTGACCCACCACTTCTGATAATATTTGGTCAGTAGTGGAGAGGTCACCTGCTGTGGTGTGGATCCTGTAGGAAATGCAATTATTCACTTAGTGTGATAAATTGGATATGTGGGTAGGGGGCAGGGGTCATAAAGTACCTGCACAGCTGTGGCTTCCTGACTGTACAGGGACTCTCAGGTCTGCCTCAGTGCTTATGCATATGTATTCATGTCCGTGCAAAGGTTAAATGTACGAGACAGCTTTCACTGTTCGGGCGTTTTGACCATGGAGAGCCGTCTGTTGGACTGGCACATACATTGACAGTGTGCAGTGAAGACACAAAATATCTCAAGCTGGTGGCTTTACAACCCAACAGTCTCATCAGTCAAATCAAATAATACACTACCATTGGTGGAAATTGCAACACCAAAAGGAAATGTGTGAATTCAATTTAATACCATAGGTTAGGTACATGACAAGTAACAAATGATTACCTTTTCAAATCTGTATATGTCCTTAGAGACCTGCTATTCAGTATATCGTGTGGGCACCATGCACTGCAATTAGAGCTGCTATATGCCATGGCATTGAATCAGTAAGGTTCTGAATACATTACCGAGGGATTTCCCTCCACGCAGTTTCTATCTGAGCCAACAAATCCGTGACCGCAGTTATTGGAGGACCGGGATGCACCAGGTGCCGATCAACTATATCCCAGACATGTTCAATGAGTGACATGTCTGGCAAACATGAGGGTCAGGGAAGCAATGGTACCCATTGCTTTTCGAAGAAGGTCTCTACATGCCTCACAATATGTGGCCAGGCATTGTCCTGTTGAAATATGGCCTGTGGTGATGCCTGAAGCAGGGGAGTACCTCAGGCTCCACAACCACCGTTAGGTACTGGTTGCTGTTCAAGGTGCCTGCAGTACATATGAGGTGAGATCGGTTGTTGTAACCAACGGTACCCCAAACCATCACAACTGGTGTTTGTCAGCTATGCCGCTCCACAATGCAGCCCTCCATGTTGGGGTCACCATGGTATTGCTGGACAGGTATGTGGCCATCACAGTAGGACACTTTGAAGTGTGACTCTCAGAAAACATTTCATACTGCCACTTGTCACCCCAGTGACGGTGTTCATGTGCCCATTACTGTTGTAGGAGCTTGTGGTTTCTGGACAGTTGAAGCCGACATAATGACATGCGTGCAACCAGTCCAACCTGCAGCAGATGGCAACGAACCATCTGTGCGGACTAGTTCACACCTGTGCAGTGCTCGAGCTATGAGCCAACACTGCGGATGACGCTGTGTGATCTGTAATGGCCAACCGGACAAAATGAGTCATCCCGTGCTGTGGTAATGTTCTGTGGTCCAGTTCCTGCTCGTCGCTGTGTACGACCTTCCTTTATCCACTAATTCCACACACACATTACTGTCATAGCAGCATGTTCTGTGCGAGCCGAAATGTCACAGTATGACAATCACGTTTCCTGGAGACCGATCATTCTGCCCCATTTGAATTTGCTCACATGCCAATATGGCTCCCTTTCACGTCAGTGAGGCGTATTGGCACTCACTTCATTGTTTCCATCTTGTGTGACAGCTCTGCACTGACTACACTAGGTGCGCGACAACATAGGGCTCTGCTTGGCCTACGTGTACCCCACCTTGCTGCAAAATGTATCGCATATTGCTTGCATACCTGTTGCCACATCCAAGTGTGGCGCTATTCAGGTAATTCCTTCTTTGTGTTGCACTTTTCACAAACGGCAGTGTAAAATGCAGAGAAATGAAATTAAAGGCATTTATTTCATTAGTTACACTGTGGGAGTAAAATAAAAGTACCCTACACCTTAGTACTTCAGAACCAGAGCAGATGAATAATTCTGCCTGAATACAAACCATTGATTTCATAAAAAAGTGAAGACAAATACAATGATACCTCATCCAGATAAAATCAGAAGTAGAACTGTATTATTAGAAATATCTTCTGGCCAAATTTAGATGTTTTGATGTAACAAACTTGGTGATATTGTGTTCATAATTAAGAAGTCTAAACATCATCCAAAGGATAATTTTTCCTTTGATATTACACTGCAGCTGAATAATTTGGGCTAATTTAGAAAGGTGGAGGAATCATTTTGTCCACCACATCCAACAAGGCCCGAAATGGAATGAAAGGAAACTAGAACATTCATTCTGGCCTTAAAGATTCATTTAATCCTGGGAAAAATAAAAATTCGTCCTTTATTTTTCACCATTGTGGTTAGAGAATACCATAGCTGTTTTAGTAAATTAGAGTGTAGGAAATACTGTAAACAGCCACAAGTTTTTGGAAATGATTTTTATTGTACCATTACTAGTTTTGGGGCTGAGCCCATTGTCAGAACATAGCTTCTATTTCTTGGAAAGTATTAAATTTGTGTTGTAAAATAAGTATTTGTGATTAAATAGATCACAAAACATTCAAAATTGCAGTTCTAAAATATTAAATTTGCTGAGTTGGTAGGTGTTCAGATAAAAAATACTGAGAACTTACTGCTCTCAGGCTCAACAACCAACATAAATCAGCTTTAACTGCTGACAGAGGTAAGAGTTGAAGGAAACTTAGATATTAAATTTTGTAGAAAAGTGTAAATAAATTTGTTGTGAGATTAGAAATATAAAACCACATTCACAGTAAACATGAATGCATCCTAAATAATAAACTACAGTTTCGAAAACCAGCTGTACCTCCAAAATTCCGTATTACTCTTAATTTTGAAATTATAGAAATAAGACAGAATACTCTTCATTGGTCATTACAAGCACCTTGCAAATAATAATAATAAATTATAGCTTCAAAATATCTGTACTATGAAGTACCTTTGCAGTAGCTGCAGAAGTGTAATATCTGTAAACAAATGTATCTGCCATCTTGTATTTAGTTCAGCTCGTGGATCATATAGTTTGAGAAAGAGGCTCAAACCTTCTACAATATGTAAAGGATAGCTTTTTATGAAGTAAGATGTATAGAGCTCATATACAAAGTAAAACCTTTTGTAAACTATGAACTTGTAGTAACTTTGTTGTATTTTAGGATACAAATGCAAAACTGGCAAAGAAATTGGTGCTACTGTCTGACAATGGACTCAGGCCCAAAACTACTAACAGCACTAGAAAATCTCTCAAAAAAAAAAAAAAAAAAAAAAAAAAAACTTGTGGGTGGTTGCAGTATTTCATACAGTGTAATGAAAATGTCTTGGTATGACATCAGATTGTATGTACTGTCTCAACTGTGTGTGTTTAAGTCATGCAGTATCAAAGAGAATCTCTGGAGATAGTGGGTGACAATTACCCAAGAATGCTCCATGTGAAAACTGTGTTGTGTTAGTGGTGGGGAAGGTCATTTACCATATGTGGGCATCAAAGATCATTTAAAAGGGAGCCTACTGCAGAAGTACAGAACTTTAAAGACTGTTGAACACACTTTAAAGCCTTAGATGAACACTTAAATCTGTACTGATAAGAAAAGTCTGGCAATTAGCTATGACCAAATCTGCAGCCAAAATATACACTCGCGCTCCCCCTTAACATTGGGCCTCAGTTGTCCTTCCAACATAAATCATGGAGTGACATTCTCCCCTTTACCTCATCTGTCACAAGTACCTTGGACTCCCTTACCTAGGCGAAGTAGTATGCAGCAGGACAGATTGCGCTTTGATCTGCCTCCCTGCCTCCCATCCCTCAGATACATCGCAAACCACAGTTGTCCTAATTGTTACAACAGCCAGGGATGGCAGGAGGCCTTGTCAGTGGGCTTCAGGATGTCTTTCATTTCCAGGCACCTTCCCAGATGTTTACCAACTGAAGCTAAAAATCTAGAAGAAAAAAGAAATAAAGGGAAAATGTTATCTGATAACCCAGTAGTGCCAGATCTCTGGATGCTACATGAATTAGGCAGATTCAGAATGATCCCTTTATGAAGTGTTATTTTCTAACATCGAATTTGATATGTATTTTCTCTGCTTTAGTCCCCCTCCCACTCAAAATGTGTGCAGGAGTTACCCAATAGAATTACCAATAGCTGCTTTACCCTCGATACTGAACTTACACCTGTAATAATTCGCACAGCAGTTAATAGAGCCTTGTAGGAAGTGATTCCCAGCTGGATAGTTTCTACTTGGTTTCTACTTGTAAACAACATGATGATGACGATGACGACGACGACGACGATCCCCATGGAGGCCCGGGAAAAGAATAGGCCTCCGGTATGTTCTGCCAGTCGTAAAAGGCGACGACAAGAACAAACCACTAATAGGGCTAACCCCCACCTTTTAGTGTGATTACTTGGTTCAAGACAGAACTAAAGAAGCCTCAGACAAGCGCCGTCATGGTCGGAGACGACGCTTGAACCCTAAGCCCGCCCACAATGGTAATGACACTGTTAGCCAACCGGAAAATGATTTAAATCCAAATAGAGGTGTTTTGCAGGATATGCTTCCTGCAACCACCCTAGAAGGAAAAAAAGACAGAGGATGAGATGATCAGATGAAGTTAATAGACACCTTATGTTCTGTTATTACCAAGCAACAAACCTAGGATCCAACACAACTGGATACAGATCACAAGTATACACAACATTTATTACCAGATACCCGGAATTAAAATTTTTAACAGAACAGCGACTAGCTGATCAGATCCGTGTAATAATAAAAAATAACAGGATACCCCAGTCAGAATTAGAAAACATCAAACAACAAGTACAACAAATACTGGAACAAAATAATGTGCAATTAGAAGAAGAAAATACAGTAATAGACTCAAACATCCCAGAGCAAACAAAGAACAACACGCATCAATTAAACAGAGGAAAACGAAATCTTAAGACAGCCACCAGCACAAGCACAAATAGAACATGAAGTGACACATGTTAGATATAGAAGAAAAATTTCAGTTGACTACATATATAGAATACAAAGACACAAATAGACATTAGACCATTCTTCCATAGACCACCAAATAGCCCACAAGTCGAAACAACAATAACAACTATCAACACAATCGTACACAACAAAATAAATGAATACACAACTATGGAAGAGTTACAACTAATGGTTTATGTAGGAGCACTCACTACACTAAATATACACACTAGGCAGAGATCAGAACCAACCAACACACAGAAGAAACCCACAAAACCAGCATGGCAACACAGGCTACAGATCAGAATAGAAAAACTGAGAAGACATCGGACAGCTAACACAATTTATAAGAAATGAAATGTCAGAAAAAAACGAAAAAGGTTAGGTAAAATCTCACAAGAAGTGATAGAGCAATTAGATGAAAAGAAGCAGAAATTACAAGCATTGGCCAAACAACTTAGAAGATACAAAAAAAGTGAAAATAGAAGGAAACAAAACCAAACATTCAACACAAACCAAAAGAAATTTTACCAGACAATAGATAACACACACATTAAAATAGACAATCCACCAAAAATAAGACATGGAACACTTCTGGAGCAACATATGGTCAAACCCGGTACAACATAACAGGCATGCACGGTGGATACAAGCAGAAACAGATACGTACAAGATGATACCACAAATGCCTGAAGTGATAATTTTGAAACATGAAGTCACCCAAGCAATTAATTCTACTCACAATTGGAAAGCCCCTGGAAAAGATAAAATAGCAAATTTCTGGCTAAAGAAATTCACCTCAACACATTCACATCTAACTAAATTATCTTCAAATATGTCTGCTTGTGTCTGTATATGTGTGGATGGATATGTGTGTGTGTACGAGTGTATACCCGTCCTTTTTTCCCCCTAAGGTAAGTCTTTCCGCTCCCGGGATTGGAATGACTCCTTACCCTCTCCCTTAAAAACCACATCCTTTCGTCTTTCCCTCTCCTTCCCTCTTTCCTGATGAGGCAACAGTTTGTTGCGAAAGCTTGAATTTTGTGTGTGTGTTTGTGTGTCTGTCGACCTGCCAGCACTTTCATTTGGTAAGTCACATCATCTTTGTTTTTAGATAAATTATTTAACAGTTACATTGCAGACCCATACACATTCCCTGATACACTTACACATGGAATAACTTATCTGAAACCTAAAGATCAAGCAGACACAGCAAACCCAGCTAATATCACCCCATAACATGCCTACCAACAATTTACAAAATATTAACTTCAGTCATTACACAGAAATTAATGACACATACAACACAGAACAAAATTATAAATGAAGAACAAAAAGGCTGCTGCAAAGGAGCACGAGGATGTAAAGAGCAACTGATAATAGATGGAGGTGACATACCAAGCTAAAACTAAACAAAGGTCGCTACACTACGCATACATTGATTACCAAAAAGCTTTTGATAGTGTACCCCACTCATGGTTACTACAAATATTAGAAATACACAAAGTAGATCCTAAATTGATACAGTTCCTAAACATGGTAATGAAAAATTGGAAAACCACACTTAATATCCAAACAAATTCAAATAATATCACATCACAGCCAATACAGATTAAGTGTGGAATATACCAAGGAGACTCATTAAGTCCTTTCTGGTTCTGCCTTGCTCTGAACCCACTATCCAACATGCTAAATAATACACATTATGGATGCAATATTACTGGAACATACCCACACAAAATCACACATCTGCTATACATGGATGATCTAAAACTACTGGCAGCAACAAATCAACAACTCAACCAATTACTAAAGATAACAGAAGTATTCAGCAATGATATAAATATGGCTTTTGGAACAGACAAATGTAAGAAAAATAGGATAGTCAAGGGAAAACACACTAAACAAGATGATTACATATTGTATAACCACAGTGACTGTATAGAAGTGATGGAAAAAACAGATGCCTATAAATATCTAGGATACAGACAAAAAATAGGAATAGATAATACAAATATTAAAGAAGAACTAAAAGAAAAATATAGACAAAGACTAACAAAAATACTGAAAACAGAATTGACAGCAAGAAACAAGACAAAAGCTATAAATGCTTATGCTATACCAATATTGACCTATTCATTTGGAGTAGTGAAATGGAGTAGCACAGACCTAGAAGCATTCAATACACTTACACGATCACAATGCCACAAATATAGAATACATCACAAACATTCAGCAACTGAAAGATTCACATTAAGCAGAAAGGAAGGAAGGAGGGAGGGGATTTTTCAACATCAAAACCTACATTATGGACAGGTAGAAAATTTAAGAAACTTCTTTATAGAACAAGCAGAAACTAGCGAAATACAAAAGCAATCACTCATATAAATACATCGGCTACACCACTGCAATTTCATAACCACTTCTACAACCCTTTAGATCACATAACATCAACAGATACGAAGAAAGTAAATTGGAAAAAGAAAACTCTACATGGCAAGCACCCGTATCATCTAACACAGCCACACATCGATCAAGACACATTCAACACATCGCTAAGAAAAGGCAATATATACAGTGAGACAGAAGGATTCACGACTGCAATACAAGATCAAACAATAAACACCAGATATTACAGCAAGCATATTATTAAAGATCCCAATACCATAAAAGATAAATGCAGACTTTGCAAACAACAAATAGAAACAGTAGATCACATCACAGGTGGATGTACAATACTAGCAAATACAGAATACCCCAGAAGACATGACAATATAGCAAAAATAATACAACAACTTGCCATAAAACATAAACTAATAAAACAACACGTTCCCACATACAAGTATGCACCACAAAATGTACTGGAGAACGATGAATACAAATTATACTGGAACAGAACCATTATAACAGATAAAACAACACCACATAACAAAACTGACATCATACTCACCAATAAAAAGAAGAAATTAACACAACTAATCGAAATATCCATACCCAATACAACAAATACACAGAAGAAAACGGGGGAAAAATTGATAAATACATACAACTGGCTGAGGAAGTCAAGGACATGCGGCATCGGGGTAAAGTTGACATTATACCGATTACACCATCAACTACAGGAGTCATACCACACAATATCCACCAGTACATCAATGCAATACAGCTACATCCAAACGTATATATACAACTACAGAAATCTGTAATTATTGATACGTGTTCAATAACCCGAAAGTTCCTAAATACAGTGTAAGATATACTGTATAGTTAAAAGGAAGTCGCGCTTGATGAAGGTCCACGTCACTTTCCATTTTTAACCAGACCTAAGGTCTGAGAAAAATAGATGACGACGACGACCTGGGGATATATGAGAACAGGAACATGGATATAGTTTCAGGCTTTGATACTCACCTCTGAATGGGGTGATATCACACTAGATCACTGATTCTTAACCCTCACCTCTCCACCACCATCAATATGTAGGGGTCTCTAAGTATGTGACATAGTAGTAATGTCTCCCCTTTAGTCTCCACTGGTGGGATAATGAAATAGTCACCATAAAAATGATGCGAGATCTGCTGCAACATCAACATCCATTAAGGTATACATTTATATTTATAACACTTTGTGTCTCAGCTAGTCAGCATTCTGATTATCAAAAACAGTGCCGTGAAATATTTGGAACTATTGGGACCTGGGCTAAGATTTTTGTCTTCCATGGGTAATTCAGCAAACAAAGCCATGCACTGTAGACACAATCTAAGATCATATAGTGAGGAAGACGTTTAAAACTAGACCATTTGACATAAACTGCCCTATAGTAAATGTGACACAGATAGCCTGTAAAAATGTAGCTTGAGCTGGCAGGAATGTTTTCTGCGGTTAGTCAGACTGCAAGCCTAGTAACATTACTAGGTCCTCGGGCAAACAACTGGACAGGGTCATGTATTAAACATAGCTTATTTTCTAGCATTTGCCACTTTTGTACACACATTTACTTTTAATTTGGAATTGTGCAACTTTCCTTTGTACACATGTCAGAATGGGTGAGGAAAAAGCATCCTTAGATGTTTTTGGGGTGAAATTTAATGTTTGTAACCTGAATGTTTCTTGCAAATTATCAAATTTTGAGTAATATTCAAAGGAAAACTTTCATGAAATCTACTGCATGAAACCTTATTCCCAAAGTGTTTTGCTGTTATTGAAACATTTTAATCATCTTTGTAGGCCACTTTTTCTAATGGTAAACATTTTGACCAGTGACACACATCCATTAAACATTTGACATATGTTACTGCATTTCTTGCAGAACGGTTAAATTTATAATGAAAATATATAATATTGTTGTAATTTTAATGAAGTAAAAAAATTTTCTTACACACGTTTATTTTAATATTTTCATTTAAATCTTATTTTTCAGTTGTCAGTGCCATCAAGCTTGTCTTCAGCTGCATACCAAACGCAAGGATTCTCCCATCCTGTGCTTGGGCCAATGGGTCCATCATTGCCACAGTACCCGTCGTCATACAGTGCGATGAGTACTATGACAGGTCTTCCAGGTGCAGTTGTTCCTAACATCGGTTTGCATCCAGATCATCGCACAATAACAAAACCACAGAGTGAGTTAGTTATGCCTGTTCAAATACAGGATAGAGAACCTGCCAGCAATAAAGACCAAGGTGCGAGATACGGTAACTGTTGCTATTTGCCTGGGCATGCATCAAAGCTTTCTACTTCATACGCGTATAATTTTGAGGTATAATTTATGCCTCGTGGCACTAAAGCTTACCTTCTGTGGTGGTGGTGGTGGTGGTGGTGGTGGTGGTAATTGAATGTAATAAAGCCTAAAATTGTTTCCAGTATGTGGACTGAGAGTATAAGTAACTTCTTTCTTGGTACTCACATTAAGGGTAGATTGAAAAGTGTTACAAATTAGGTCACATGATTTGATAACCTTACTTTTGTAAAAACAGATCAGGCCTACTGTAGTCTTCAGTTGTCACCATCCTTTGACTGGATGAAGATAATCATGCAGTGACAAAGCATGTTTTTCTTAAGATTGTGTATAGCCCAACTGGAGAAATTTATATGGCCACTACACTACCACTGAAGACCATGTTTTAATATATAAATTAGTAGTAAGTTTTTCACAGAGAGTGACAAGACTTCACATATAAATAGGTACACAATATCCTGAATTAAGTTCTTTATATGAAAAAACTGTAAGGAATGCATTTTTACTATATAACAAACAACTGAATTGGCACAGTTAGTCTAATTTGAAGTTCTTTTAGAGCAGTGCATCGCATCAAATGTTGGCTCTCCCAGTGGCAAATGTCATCAAGCTGACATTGAAAATAACTTCAAGTCATCCTCATTTGTTCCTAAATCATAAATTTCCTATCTTCGTGTATGACTTAAAGAGAGAGAATTTGTCAGGCTTGTTTTATAAACCAATACTCTGCATAAGTACATAAACTTGTCTGAGAGAATAAAGATAATGGGAACCTGTTCATCAATTGAACTTCCCTGCATTGGGTTCTTAAGATTGTTTTATCAAAAATACTTTACTTCTCAGTCTACCCTTTTACTGCAGAGTACAATCTAAGTGGTGTTTTACATTTAATATAATAAATGTACATAGTTTTAGTGCAGAGAAGTTTTTGCATTAGTATAGTTTAATACTTGTCATTAACTTGCATGCTGCAGTTCTTGGTACTTCCTAATGACCTTTCATTTAACCCTGTCCATGTTACTGCATTGGTAAATAGCAAATATTTGAAAGTGCAGTAAGGCTTGTCATTGACTAGTTAAGAATGTAACAGCACTTAAAATTGGATTTGCCATTGGTGTCTGAATAGTCTAGTTTTTGTAATTGGGAAGTATTAGGATGTGTTGGTTTTAAATGCAAGTTGTTGTAGGTAGGGATTAAATCTTTGGACTTCATTGTTCTATGAGGAGTTTCTTAATACGTACAAAAATCACATGGTCTCCAAAATGGAAGACTCGACTTAGATTGTTCACGGATCCCAACTTCTCTTCAGATGGCCTCAAAAATCCTGAAGCCTCCCTCTGTCTGGAAATTCAGTTACCTTTTTATTTGATGTGTTCTTGTTCTTCTACTGACTGATCACCTAAATGTTCAATCATTGAATTAATTAATTCTCTCATTTAGAGTATTTAGAAGGTTCTGGAAAAGTGATTAGCATCTGTAAAGGAGATGCTAGTATGATAAATTGCAGAATAATACACCAGTGGAAAGACATATTCGCAAAATGTTTTAAAGATTCAGTGTTAGAAGAAAACTGACAATTACAGTGCCTGGTTGTATATATAGCATATGGTGCCTCACTGTATATATCGCATATGGGTTGTAAGATAAGGGGCATACAGGTGTACCATGAATTTTTCTGTTATTTACAAATTCATTAAGGTGTATTAAGTTTCAAAGAAGTCTTCTAACAGTTTTCACGTGTGCTGTGCTCATAGAGTAGCATCACTCAACATTGTAATATAGCTTGTGTTGTCTGTTTCGCCTTCTCCCTTACAGTTTCTATTAAAACTTTCTGGCAGATGAAATGCGTTGGAATGGAACTACTGTGTACAACATTTGCCTTTCACAGGCATATGCTCTTCTGACTGAGCTGTCAGTGTCTCGTGACCTGCTCTAACAGGTTTACTTTCACCAGTACCTGCCCTACTTTACCAAATATTCACAAATGTTACTTTGCGTAGTTACAGAACTCGTGGAAGAAAGGATACTTAAGATAAATAGTTTAGTCACAGCTTAGGATTGTCTGCTAAATGAATTTTCACTCTGCAGCTGTGTGCGCTCAGTTAATAGATAATTTTCCTGTTGTACGTAATTAAACATATGTGACACACTACCCAGCTTTAGGAAGTGGTAGTTCCTTCGTTGGGGAGAGGATATGTTGGAAGGCTAAAAGGTGGGGCAGGTCACTCAGACACCAGGATAAGAGGAAACCATCTGTTAAGGTGAGGTTATTTTGCTATTGGGCTGGTAAATTTAGACAGATGAAATCATTTCAGCTATTAATTTAGCTGCAGTAAAAACAGCAGAGTAGTTCAAATTTCATAGGATTATTTGTACACTTTCTGCCAGTCACAAAATACGAAATTGACATATAGGGCTCTGGGTGGGCATTTGAATATGAATCCGGTTTGTGAAACACTGGATATACACTTCGGCTGTCAGTTTACTCGGAGGAATTGATGACATAGATACCTGTCCGTCTTCCAAGGCAAAGCACCGAAACTGGTAAAATCTTGAACTGCAAGCCCCTCCTGCAGTGGATTTACAGCTCCACATCAAATCCCACTTCGCACAATCATGGGCCAACTGTTGGGAGGCTACTTCCCTGTCTAATAAACTTCGTGTGATTAAGGTGACGCCAGGCCCATGGCGTTCTTCCTTTCGCCTCTCCCGAAAGGACTTGACCACACTGTGTCGTCTTCGCATTGGCCATACCAGGCTGACCCATGGTTATCTTTTGTGTGATGAGCCACTCCCACTTTGTGGTTGTGGAACCTTCCAGTCAGTAGTCCCCATTTTGGTTGAATGCCCCCTTCTTTTGGTACAGACTCCCCCGCACTTTACCTTTGATGTTGGCTGATTCCAGGATCGTCGACCTGGTTCTCGGTTTCCTCTGGGAAAGTGGTTTTTATTCTGAGTTCTAAAGTTTTTCATCTATCTGGTGTTGGGGCAGGGCGGTGAGTGTTGGGGTATCACCCACTGTAAGCCGTGTTAGGAGATTCCGCTCCTCTCCCTGAGCGAGATAGTCTTTCCTCCCCTTTTACTGTTATCATTTTTTAGGATTGGTTAGTCTCCTTTTCCCATATGCACATCTACATTCTAGCGGTTGCACCTTTTAAGTCGCAGGTGGTCTTGCCGCTGCTGCTTCTGAGGTGGGATGTTTCCTGCCTCCAAAATAGCGTTGGGTTTGCTCTCTTGCTGACTTACCTCATTTTGTTTTTACCATTGACAACATGACTGCCCTTTTACATTTTTTAGCCTTTTCCCTTTCATCGTTCTGACTTTCCTGAGATGTCACACTGTCGGAATGGAACACATTTGAAACGAAGGACTGATGACCTTGTTGTTTGGTCCCTTCAACCCCAATCAACAACAAGATCATCTTGAACTGCATATCTGAAAAGATGGAAGAAAATGTTGGGAAAGTTAAAGGGATCATTGCAGTAGATTCATAGTTCATGCACCATTGCTCACCCCTCTTTCCCATTATAACAAACTAGTTACAGAGTTAAAATAAATGATTCAAAACTTACAGACCATGCTACACAGTTCTGCTAGAGGGATGGAATGATTACCTTTGAATGTGAACTTTGATGTCCCGGCATTTTTCTAGTTTCAGAATTCTCATGTGTCCACTTGGTCTCTCAAATTATCTTGTTGCCATTTTCAGATGGCTCCTGACTGCTGTGTTGGGGCAGTGACCTATATATGAGAGTCATTCAATGAGTCATACCAACTATGGCATATCTTGGGATAATGCCATGGGAATTTCATGATGTGGATTGAACCATAAGGCAGTGTGTATCTAAATGCCAACATAAAACAGTATTCCAGTACAGGGTCACCGTAGAGTGCATGCACACGCGCACGCGCGCGCGCGCGCGCGCGCGCGCGCGCGCACACACACACACACACACACACACACACACACACACACACACACACACACACACACTAACTAACTCTTATTATGCACAGATACAAATGGAACACAAATGAATCAAAGTAGACTACTATCCTTCAAAATAGTTACCAATGCATCCACAGTGTTACCAATGATGGGGAAGGTGTTACGTGCCATTGACATTGCCATAAATGTGCCACGTGTTGCAATGCTGTGAGGGTATTTGTCTTGTTTGCAAAGTGTCTCCCACGAGATAGTTTCTTCAATTATAGAATGAGGTCAAAATCGCATGGAGTAAGGTCTGGAGGATCAGTTGGGTGGGGAAGGATGTCATATTCCCACCACTGTAAACAATGCTTTGAGTTCCGCAGTGTGGGTTGTGTGTTACTGTAGAGTACAAGTGCATTATTTGATACTACCACACGTTTTTGAAGTGTGTATCACTGAAGGTGCAGCATAAAGTTGAGGGTACTGGACATGGATGGTGTGGCTGTGTGTAACGAGGTGTCAATCCAGAATACCATGGCTGTCATGGGCCAGAATACTTGACCTTTGTGGGTGATGGAGTCCCACACCTTGTCATCATTGCATACCTTGATAATGCAGTTCTGCGTATTGGGTCTTCGTCTGGTTCGTACGCTTGTGCCCTGTTTTCATTAGACACAGTAATGTGATTGAGCATGTCATTCCAGTCTGGCTCACATTGCTTAAACTTCTGCACCTCTGTCAACTGATGTGGTACCCATTTTGAACACTTACTGTGCACATTAGTCACGCCTAACACTGTTTCTCTCGATATAACTGTGTGGGAGATTAATTTCTGCACAGTCCAACATAGGCTATGTTAAACACTGTTCAATAACAGCCATGGACAGGTCAGTAGGGACAGGTGTGGGCTGCCCACTTAATGGAAAGCTATTGTTTCTGCATGTCTGCATCAGAAAACCATCACCCACTGCTGCTTGTAGTTTCACAAGACACTGAGTAGCATTTATGAGTGACAGTTTTCACACAGTCTTGCTGTTCCACTCCCCCTAACATCAATTTTGTAGCATGACCAAGCTCACACAACAAGTTTCAGATGCTGGTACTAAGCCATCCTCACATGTTATTGCAATCTGTTGGCTTTTAAATGTATTCATACCAGTTCAGGTGATGGCAGATGTTTGTGTGAGATCTCAGTTGCCATGACTTGCAGAATGACCATCAGATATTCACTGTTACCATCAGTCACATCACTCCTATGGGTGTCAATCCAATCCAACTCACTGTGGATTATGGATATGATGAGATGTGGTGCAAACTGCTACCCCTCAGTCTTTGACTGCAGACATCACTGTACAGGAACTTTGGATTTTTCTTGGCTTTGTAGAGTTCCTCACCTAAGTTGCAGGCCACAATCTTTGTTAGACCCTATCGCATCCTGATTTCATTGGCTTCTACAATCACACAATCCCAGGAGGAGATATATAGGTTCACAGTCCTAGTTTTTGTAATCCATATGTGGCAGTGCAGTTCCTTTCTGAGTTATTACCAGCACCTACCTGTGAACTCGTCACAACAGATCGCCAGTAGGAAAGCTGAGCAGAAACCTACCATACTGCGACTTGCATCAGGCTGCATACAACATAAATATTGTAAAAATCGGGAAAAGGTCTTAATTTTGAATGAAAGATGGAAATACTGGCAAAACTTCACTATATTCTGTTTGGTATTAAAAGTTCACTGCCAACCCATGCTCATCCCATCAGTAATGCACAAACCCTTTCACTTACATAGCAAGTTTATGGTAATGTATTTCCCGAAATCTGAGTGGCTACTAAACACGGATTGTTCTTAAATAAAAACGTTCGCCACACTAAGTTTATTGGTATTAAATGCACTGAACTTTGGTTACCGATCTGCTCAACATGCCATGCGAAATTTATTCTCATACACAAAATTACTTAAAATCTGTATTTTCTAAAAAACACGCCGGAAGAAACATTCCTTCACTTCAAAGCACTTTTGAGGCATGTAGCACTAAAACTGGCAAAATATAACTGCCTTTGGTGTTCATACTACATACAACCGAACCATTCAAAGGCTGGGCTCAGACTACTCTAGACTGCTGTAAGCATTCTAGATCTCAAAGAGAAAAGACGCACGATGAATACTCTGTTCTGGTTGGTAAATTTTCTTTAAGGCCAATAGAAAAATATTATTCTCCCTTGTTACTCTGCTCTTTTCATGACTAATCATCAAATAACTGAATTTCGAATTGTACTTTACCTGAAATAAATATTTAACTTTCTGATACTTTATTTATACTCTGTTACTATTTTCGTTTGCACTTGAATTAGCTTTCCTTTTACCACAAACTTAACATAAGATAAAAAAATTCCCTGTTTGCATTCACACTTTATTAAAAATTTATCTCGCTAGTTTGCACAATGTTTTTCAGTAGAACAGTGACCTATGTATTTACTTTAGACCACATTAATCATTCACACTACTAAAACATATACAAAACTGTGCAAACTTAAACAAAAAGCCTTCAAGAAATACAGAACAATTCACAAAAACTTTCTCTTTGTCTGCTACTGTACTCCGGTGGATGAAAATTAGAACTACGTACTAGACTGAACCTGCTTCAGGCCATCTGTCACTGTGCACGAGTCATTCTCCAGATACACAGGCTGTAGACAGGAGTGATATAAGGCCGCCATGCCTCTCACCCGCTATGATTATAAAGTTTTTTCCAAAAATTTTAGATTCATACAAAAGTATCGATCCTGGCTTCAAATTTTAATTTTTCAAAAAATTCTCATTCTTATTAACTAAAATTACAAATTTCTTACTCTGGACTTGGCAGTCTAAGACTAACCCAGCCTAATCTTTTAATTTCTATATAAAAATCATTTCTTACTTGACAAAATTGATTCAAATTTTCATCATTTTAATAGATTTCGTGAAAGTCTTTCGAAGTTAACTTTTCACTTTTTTATTTAAAGGTACTGTGATCTCTGTCCTTCCATTTAATAATGGTATTTTATCCTACATTAGCACAAGCACATCACTAGTCATAGCATAGATTTCCCAGGTTTCTGATTATGGCGTCTTTGCATTTTAGTGTCCATAACATTCCTCCATTCTCCACATGTCTTTCCAGGATTTACATGAAACGTTATCCCTGAAACCATGCTTTCATCTGACTACTTTCTTCACATACATCCTAATATACAATTGCTTATTTTAGAAGAAATTATTTACAAATTTTGGATTTTAATGTGACTTAAAGTGAAAGTAAATTTACAGTGTGACGTTTATTTATTTTACTTTAATCAGCAAGAGCAAATCCACTAGAAAATTTTTTCGAGAATTTTTTTCCTTTAAAATAGCTGAGTTTCTAAAAAAAGCTAGTTCCTATTGAAAGCAAAACTCACTTTTCTTCACTTTAACTCAACAGGAGAAAATTTGTGAAACACATTTCACACAAAGAATTTATTTACAAACATTTTATGATGCATAGTTACCACTTTATGCAGTGTCTACTTGCATCACTTTCCTCCATATTTTTTACCACTATTGAACAGAAATAAAAAATGAATCCACTTCAGATCATCTGTCACTGTGCACGAATTAGTCACTCCTGATACACAGGCTCCAGACATGAGCGATATAAAGGCACCATGCATCACTTAGTATGACCGGTTAGTATACTGTGTTTGATCCTGGTTGATGGTGTGGCATAGTTTGATTTGGTGTCTATGTTCGTGGTACCTCTCATGTACTGTATGTATGGATTCTCCATTGTATGCCTTGCTGTGCTTTAGTAGACCACCGGTTTTAAAGGCCTAGATCCACCTTTACTGAACCTAGGTGGTGCAGTTATCAGTAAGGCAATGATACACAGTGCAACTCAAAATTAAACAGATGGAACCTGCATTGGTGCAGTGCATAGGAAAGTAGTTGAAACAACTCCATTGTTTTGCATATGACGATGACTAGAACTCGTACTGTATCCCCTGATCACAGCTGGGAGTACTTATTGCTTCACTAAACTGCATCATACGAATAGCATGTCACCAAATATGCATAATTTTTTTTTCTATGTAAATGAAGTAAAGGTACATCTGTTCCTCTACATATTTTCTCGGTAAAGCTTTCATTTTGCATAAAATTAAAAAACCACATGTTTTTAGGTCAGCATGTGTGCTCTGCTATGCAGGCTTTCTCATTAGGTTCTAAGGAAACTATTCTTTAAATGAAATTCACTCTTTCTTCTAAGTCCCACATCAGTGTGATACTGAACTGGTTTACTTTTCACTTTTGTCCACAGTTACTGTGATACTTCGCAAATAAGTAAACTAATAAGTGTATTTTCAAAAGTTTGCAGTGAAGAATGTAGTTGCTGAGCAGTTTGTTGGCTGGGGTTTAGGTCACACATTGCTGTGTACAAAAATAAAACATTGAATTGTTTGTGATTGAAAGAGACCAATAACTCATACCATTCTCAAGAAATTGACACTAATTGGAGGTTGTTTGTGATGGGGTTGGCAGATACGTGCCACTGTGAGGCTACTGCCATGTGCTGTGGTTTGATATGCTGTGTGGAATTCTCATGTTTGTATGCTGCCAGTACAAGGTGAAGCTGGAAATGAGTAGACACCAGAAGTCATCAGCTGATGCTATCCAGATGTTGTGTGTTCCTGTTACTTCTGAATGAGTAACTGCATGAAGCAGAGTACAACAAATTGTTTTTTTCTAAGAGATTATTCAGTTTTCTGACATTGTCTACCCCCTACAGTTGAGCACCCACTCTACACCATAGATGGTGACTGACGTCACTTCAAGTAGTGTTACTCCTAAAGCTGTATCGTACTGATTTGCACAATTTAGCAATAGTAAAAACAATATGCTAGTGTCATTAATTTGTAATAGTTATTTATGTATGTACAACATTGGATGAATTCATATACGGTCAAGAACTTATCATATTGCAATGAGTAGCCTCCCAGGAGAAACAGCAAGTCAAATGTGTCCTGCTTTGTCAGAGTAGCTGATACTAGTTGCTCCATAAAGTGGGAACTGTCTAGATTCAATCTGTAGAATTTGTGAAATTTGTGCTGAGACCTCATGAGAAACCACAGCTGAACTGTTGGATATTAATAGCATTGTATGGGTGCATCCAGTACTTCCTTCTCAGTTTCTTGAACTTTAAATAATAAGCCTTAATAAATCCTCCTCAGAAGAGCTTGTGATGGCAACTGAAACAGAAACAAGTCTTGTTATCTTGTTGCTTGCCATATTACAAGTTGAAAGTGTTGAACAGCTGAGGTTCATGTGACATCTCACCGTGGTGCGAACTATGCCATACTGTCAAGGTCTGAGGGAGCAGACGAAATAAGTCATTAATGGTCAAATAGTCTGACTTTTCTGGAATATTGCTGATAAATAGGATGTGTGGAACTGGATGTTTCAGTGATTGGTGCTCCATTTTCATCCTGCTGCTGTCTAGGTACAGCCTGTCTAAATGCAGGCTTTACCAGTTTGCAGGTACATAAATTCCTTCAGAATGTCTCATGGTGTTTCAGCTTTGAGGCTGTTGTGGTTGCAGAGACATCAGTACCCTGTGACCAACTGTGTAAAATACCTTCATGCTGAGAATTTGGGTGGTTATTTCAGATCTGTAGATGCAGATCAGTGTGTGTAGGCTTTCTTTGGTGTCTCATGTTGCCATCTGGTTTTCATTCTGCTGGGACATCAAGAAATGAGAGGATGCCATTGTATTCTGTCTCCATGGTAAACTGTAATTTAGGGTTTGAGTTCTGGTGATTGAGAAATTCACTTAAGCTGTCCTGTCCATGTGGCCAAATAATGACATGACTTTCACATAATGGTAGGAACAGCTCGGCTGTAGTTTAGTATGCAGCAGTGCCTTATCTATGAAGTCTTCCATGGACAAATTCATCAGTCAGTGACAGAGGACACCCATGATGGAAACGTCCATTAATTTTCATTGAACAGGAAATAATATAAGGAGAGCACAAACTGTAAGTCTCATCTTGTCAGTCTTGAATTTCTTGTTTGTCAGTTCCACAGGTCCCTGCAATAGTACCCTGATGAAGATGGACACTGTTAAAGCTCACCAGCAGGTCGCTATCATTGACAGTTTTTGTAGAAATTCTACAAATTGAATAGATTTAAAGATGTGATGTTGATATTTCCCAACAGATGGACTAGGGAGAGCAATTGGGCGGCCAAACTCTGTTCGCTGCTTCTGTTTTAATAAGTATCAGCCACAGTGGGATTCGTACTTCATGGTCTTCTGGCAGTCCACACAGTCGTGGTTGAGCAGCAACTCATGGTAGAAGTTGAACATTTGTACATTGAAGGCACTTCGAAGATATTGTGGACAAATTGGTAGACATGACCCGGGTGGATGCTTGAGAGTTAGTTAACTTCATACCGAACTAATTGAATGTGCATTTTCTTTGTAATATTAAAGCATGTAGGAACACATGGAGGAACTGAGATTTAGTGCTATGATCATCTTGTCTGCATTACTCACTTCCACACATTTGTGGTAAGGTATTATGGTGTTCACAGGAAGATACCACAGAAAAATAGTTACCAGTGTTTGAACTCAAGATGCCGTCTCCATTTATAAATAAATTTATAAATAATGTAAGTTTACAAATAATTATAACTAAAACTCACTTCTCCCCTTCAACTTGAAGTGCCCATGCTGTGTAGGGAGGCAATCCACTGATATGGATCTAAAGAGACAGTTTTTCTCCTCACCATCTTGCCACCCAGGTCTTAAGACAACTTTCCTGTTGACTTCATTACACAGCTCAACTATCACGCACCCTAGAGTGTACAGCTGTTCACTGTGTTCGTGCATTACGTTCTATGAGTTCTTGGACTACTTAGGTACTGCTAGGTCACCTCATCATAAATATTTTTATACTTTCTTGCCCTTTCAGGTGCTGCTCAGTAGAGTGATACATTTGAACACCACTAACCATTTCCTAATGATATGATACAGAAATGGCTGAAATTGAGCTGTTAAGGGTGATCAGCAGGGCTAAGTGACAGCAAACCCTTTTTAAACATGGAGCAATATCTAAAATAAGGGAAACAACCAGTCACCTGTAGTGGATTGGTACATGGAGCACAGGAATGTACAACAAAAGGAGCATTCATACTAGCTCCAAAGCCGTAGCTGTTACTCTAGCAATAGCACACACATTAATAAGCACAACTGCACACAATGAAACATACACTCCTGTGCCCCCCAGCAAAGGTAATATCACAGTAATGCTGGCAAGTCACACTGTACACCATTGGTCCTTGAGTGCCAGTCTGTTCAAAAAAAGAATGGGCTAGTGATGAACATGTGCTTCGCCAGCATGTCGTACCCGGCCTACAGGAAAGAAATGCACTGAATTTGACAGTTCTCATGCAAGATGGGGCTCATCGCTGGTGAAGTTCACCTGCTTCTCAGAAACACATTTGGAAACAATTGAATTATCAGCCAATTTTTTCCAAATGTGTGGCCTGTATGATCACCTGACCTCACTCCCTTTGATTTCTGGTTGTGGGGCTATGTGAAGGTCGAAATTTACCAGAGAAACATTCACACGTGCTGATGTGAAGCACAGCATATTAGGGGAGGTAGCCAGCATACCTATGGACATGCTTCGTTCTGCTATGCAGAATGTGCTACTCTTCTGGACACTGATGGGTGCCATATTAAGCCCCTTTTGTAGCTATAATGGTACCTGTATGTAATGGTATGATGTACTGTAGCAACACATTAAAAGTGTTACAATTGAATTGATTCTGCAGTATTTCTCTTCCCCATGTCCTTGACATTAATGCTACCAAGTTTGGTACTCGTGCAGTAATTAGCGTGTGTTGTAACACGTTAAATAGGGAAAGTTTAATTATAACTACCCACTATTTTGAACATACAGATTGTGTTTTTGCATCATGTGACTCCTGCATTACTGTTGGTTGATTCCAGAAGTGCATATATACAGTATATTGCACTTAGGCTATGTACATGTAGTTTAAATGTTTTTGCTTCTTGTATAGTTACACAATTTCAAGAGTTTCTATGTTTAATATTGTGAATGTGATCTTGGGAAGGCACTTTTGAATTATAACTTATTGATGTAGCAAGGCAGGAAGTGTGGCATTATGAGTTCCCATATTATCCCAAATATGGTTACCATACTTCCACATAGTCACTGATGAAAAACCTAACTCACGTACAAAAAATTACATTTAATTTGTCAGAGTGAAAATAAATACTTAATTTGGCAAAATATTTAATATGCATGATAACAAATAATCTAGCAAAAATAAGATTTTGACAAATGAGTGTGGGAGAAAATAAAATAAAACTACCATAAAACTATTTTTTGCTGTGTCTACTGAGGACAGATCTGCTCAATATGACCAGATATGCTTTTCTGATAAGGTCTTGCATTTCACAACAGCCTGATCCCCCTTTACATGTGAGTCTTCATATTTGAAAATGGCCCAAGGCTGAAATCTAGATTGTATAACAATAGAATAAGAAATATTACAGTAAAGTGGTGGCAGTATCATTCAAAAAATTTACCATGACTGTGACTCCAGCCAAAATAAAAATATCAATAGTTTAATTTTCATTTGTCCCAATTTTAATATAGTTTTCCCATCATAGCCAATGTTTCATCACTTCTGTCGACTTCGAAACTCCAAGCATGATGCTTAACTATGTCTGTTGCCTCAATAGCTTTTGACATTGTGGGAACGGTGAATGTTTCCAGTTCACTCGTTTCAACTTCTGTCTTGTTTCTCTACCGTCTGTTCCTGCAATACTTAATAAAGTGTCATGGACTGACAGATGGCAATACCTCCGTCACAATGTATTCATCAAAGCTAATAGTCAGTGTTCTTTCTCATTTATTCATGTGAAGGTACTTCATTTTCTGGCATGATGTAATTTGTGAGTATCTGAGAAAACCCAGCCTTCCTGAAGTAGTCAGATGGTGCTTTCTTGTGTGGAATCCCAGGCACTTGTACAAAATGCATAGTGCCAAGATAACATTTCTCATTGTGGAATAAGCTAGCCACTTCTATACAAGAATCTTCCTGTACTTTCGCCTTAGGCATTTAAAATGTCTTGGTCTAGTGGCTGAAGGTGGCTTGTAAAATTACCAGGAAAAACACAAATGTATTATGTAGATAAAACACATCTGACGGATGCATTGCACAATGGTCAATAAACATTGTTTTCCCTGTTTCCAAAGTGCAACTAACCATTCCACACATGCAATAATTGTAATATGGTTTTTATTACCCATGCATTTGCATTAGATCTATTTTGGCATAGAGATTTTGGCATGTTTTGAAGCCTTTCTAATTATTAGTGGCATAAATTTCCCTGTTCTTTTTTAGTTACAATCTAATAAAGCAGTTAGCCTCTCTTTATGAAATTTTCTGCAATGGCATCTTTATCCTGTAAACTTAGGAGTGAAAAAAGCTATTTCATCTGCATTAAAAATATTATTGGGACAGCACTTCTGTGATCAGTGGAAGAGTGTTTTTCCATAACTGAAAAGTCTGAATGTTCACACTTAGAGTCTCACCTTAAACTCATTGACACCAGACTGTCTCTCCGTGAACCTCTTGATGCTACTATTGCAAGGGATTCCCTACAACTGTGCCAAAGATATTTACTCAGCACGAACCTATACACTGTCTATAGGAATGTTTGAAGCATGAGCTTGTTTTATCCGCTTCAGTAGTGCATTTTCCAGTTTTGAAACTGTCGCACACTTGGTTTTGTTTACCGTTTCCTCCTTCCAAACAGGCTGCTTCAGTTGGTTTGCTCACTATTGTATTTAATGTTTGAGGAATGCTAAGTTTTTGTGGAATATTGACACACTTAAAAAATGTGTGAATTTTTGTCCACTTCTTGAATAGGTTAACTTTACTTCATTTGTTAATTCTCCCTGCCTTTTTATACATGGTGAACCAATACTGTTCAATACATAAAATTGTGGATAAAAATCATGGATTGAGTAAAATGCTAAACATGAACAAAGGTAACTGAATTAAGCACTACTCAGTTCGTTTGGCCACTTCAGAAGCCTGAAGTCATCGGAGCTACTGCCAACCTATGTGAACTACTTTCGTATGACATGTTCACCTTAGCTTTTCACTCTTAACTCGTGCACGATGTTTTAGTAGTAATCTGTCTTGCATATTACCTGTCTTCTAATTTTAAGATGTCAGGTTTTCAAATCTCATCCTATGCAGTTCTCAACAATCATTTTCGTTCTCATCCCATACGGTAAGTCTCCCCTTACCAGCAGTTCTAGGTGACTTTCCCCGAAATCTACCTCTTTTCCTAGACCTCTCCAGTCCTTTCTCTTCACAGTTCTTCCTTCCCGTTCAACCCGTCTGCCTGAAGGAGCCACTGGCTCTGAAAACTTCCCAGTAGCAAAAGTCTTTTGTTTTTTCTGCTGCCACTTGGTGAGTAATTTTTATTTATACATATAAAACAATTTTATCAAATTGTTTTCATGTTATAGCAAATGATTGGTATTACTTGCAAAGTTGTTGGCACTGAATAGCAGTGTCTACCTGTACATTTCTGCACCATGGAGCTGTGAACATTCTACTCCCGTCACTCTCGACAACTCTTGGTGGTAAAAGTCGCAATGACTCAAATAGTACAGATAAAATTGAGTGCACTAAGCAGGAGGCAGAACACAAACAAATCACTTTAACGTATGTTTAGCATAATTGGGACTTCGACTTCCAAAAATGAACTTACTATGGGTAAAAATGGGATGAGTGTTGCACTAATAGGGTTCCACTGTACATGCAGAGTCCTTCCTACAAGTCCTTAATCCAGTCACAAATGTGATGAGATAATTAAGCTTTGTACTTTTAGTGGGGACAATATCGAATGCCTACAGAAAGTCAAAGAACACAGCATTAACCTGTGTGCTGTTGTGTATGGTGCTCTGGATCTCAGGAATGGACAGAGGGATGGGAGTTCTCAGACTCCATGTTTTTTCACTCTTCAAAAAGCATAAGCATGACTTCCTGTAATTCTAATACAAATGTACAATTCTTTGTATCTGTTCATATGTATGCATATGTGTGTACATATGTGCTAATTATATTGTTTAATTAATCCATGACTGTTAGGGGATCCAGACAGTTTTGTGCCAGCAAATTCTCTTGTAACACCAGTTCAGATTCAGCAAAAATGATATTTATTTCCATATGCATTTTACAATCTGTTCCAAATAAGTTAGGTGTTACTGTATGCTTTGTGATGTTTTTGGAGAGTGAAAATAAAAGGGGAGCCTGGGACCTCTCATCCGTCTATGAGATCCAGAACAATGTACGCAACAGTGCTGTGTTCCTTTACTTTGTGGAGATATTTGATATTGTTGCCACCAATAAACGGCATGCTTGCTTACTGTATGTCGTCCTCAAATTGGATTGCACACTTATTTACTCCAGATACTGAATGAACAAAGTTTGTTGTGCAAAGTATTTTTGTTTGTGGTTCATAGAAGATCCTGCTCTTGTATTCTGTTTTCCTCTTGCTAGAAGTCATTGACCTAGAAATTATTTTTCATAACTCGAAAGGAATATGTTAGCTTCAACTATGTTTAATGATGAAGTCACAGCACATTTTAATGATCAAATATAATGTCAATGTTTTCAGCAAATAATGTTTTGATAACTGCACAGCATTTGTTGCAAAGAAACTGTTACACAAAGAACACACTCCAGTAGGTTATTACTCATCAAACCTTGTGTACTTTATGAGAAATACCAAACAGTTAGATAAAGGCTAACTTTGTCACATCACTGCAACCCTTGACAAAATCGGCACACTGTTGGAAATAATGGCTAGTTTCCGGTGGGTTGTTAGGAAAATTTGCCCTGTGTGGAAAACACCATCTTAGGTATTTTTATTCCATGTGTTGTGAATGAAACACTGAAGGCTCTGTGGTCTGCACAGAGTGGTTTTGTGGGCTGCAATTTTCTGATGACTGACCTAATTGGTGTATTTTTCATTCTGGAGAAAGCATACAAAGCACCTTGGAGACAGACCGGCTGACAACTTATCATTGAGCCTTCCTGCAATGTTGGTCTTCCTATGGCATATTCTGTCATTTCTTGCACACAAGACAGTTCAGTCATGTGTGAGAACAGTGTCCCTTAGAGAACTGACAGTTTTTGTTGATTTTTCTTTCACCAACCCTGCAAGCCTTAGTCCATAAATTTGTTAAATTTGCTAAACAACCTAGTGCCATAGCCATGTGAGTGAATTTTTATTCATCTTCTCTTCTTAAACATAGTATTGGGAAGGAAAATTTAGCTTTGAGGCAGTGCTGTTTTTTATTGACAAAGCCTTATTATGGAAACATTTAGACTCACTTTTTTGCTCTTTTTGCTGACTTAATTCACAGTAGGCATGGGACACCCTGAACAGACTATTCAGAAATGCCTGTGACTGTAAATATTTATTGCCTTCATAAATTTTATGTACATATGGCTATTGATGCATCCTGTTTACTATGGTAACAATTTTGATTAAAAAGTACTCAGCTCAGTTTGTATCAGGTATGTCTGATAAAGACTTAACTGTGAATGTTATTGTGATAAACTTGGATGTACTAGTGTGACAAATGCAGGAAACTGTTCCATGAACAAAATTGACAGTTGCTAATGGTACTAATAGTATGGTTTAGCCAATAGAAGAGAAACTACGAAGCATTGCTTGATTGTGCTCCTTGCACAATGTACAGTAACATAGGTGCCTATCTTCCACACATCTGCTCTTACCACAGAAATGAAAAGTCCTGCTACAGCTAGTGAAAACACAAATTCAGGATTTCCTGACAAGCACTGTGAATTACAGTTCTAACACGGCCTGTAAGTACTTAATGTTGTCAAGATTTTCAAGCAAGGAGGGTGCCACAGTTGTATGTACAATAGTATTAGTGTTACTCAAAAAGAAATGAGCTGGACACTGTGTAATGAAAACCACAGAATGGATCATAATGCCATTGCCTATGGAAGAAGATATGGTCCCTATGAGTGCACAGGCCTCAAACTTGCCAGTAGGACATAATGCACCTGACAGATAAAGAACATTCATGTATTTGACCATCCACTGCACCCTGTTACGCTGAAAACAGAAGTGCAGGCTTCAGAGGAGAGCAAAGGGGCATAATTTCCTGGCAATGGAGTGCATGCAATGGGAAGTGAGAAAAGAATGGTACAGATGCACAAAGACAATGCTTGTCCATTAAAGGGATTGAGGTAATTAGCACTAGCAATATGAGGACGTATGGGTGTTGTTGGCTGATGGACCATGATCTGGAATGCCTCACAGCATTATTGGTACCATTGCCAAGCAGATGGGTGCCCTCACAATTAAAGATGGGCAAGTTCTGGTGGAAACCATTGGCGTGGACATGAATGTCAAAATGACAATGTACACTTTTGCCATTCTCTGGTGAATTTCCATTCCCACACCCCTTTTGTTGTAAGGAAATGCACTACACCCCTTTGCTTCCCTGTTGAAGCATCCATTTCCTTTTACCAGTGTTGGTGGAAGAGAGACCCAAATGTGGCTTCTGCTCTGTTGTCGCATGGGGTTTGAGCCCATGCTCTTCCCCCTGTGGGTCTAGGGGCTAGAATAGCCCCGAGGTATCCCTGCTTGTTAAGAGGCAACTAAGAGGAGTCACACTTTTTTTCCCCTATAAGTTCAGGTCCGATTTTATGGTGTGACCTGCCACTTTCCAAATTCTACAAAAGTGCGGGCCGTATGGGGAAGGACGCCTTACGTGGTGCACAAGTTACCCATAGTGCCCTTAGATTCAACCTCCTGAACCTCTTGTCATGGCTTTGCATCTCCACCTGCAATTAAACTATTTGGGCAAGGACACTTTCAGGTTGTGTCATCTTCTGTTGTCTCCTGACCTTTTTCGCTCCCATGACACTATTGGATTTATGTGCGCTCAATATCCAGCACGATAGCTGGTGGTAGCCTCGTGAAAACACAGATCGCACTGCTGATGCCTGAGCTGTAAACTCCCTCATATGCTAAAGAGTAGATGCCTGTCTTCCTGGGGCATCAGGACTCCTTGCAAAGGTCATCATGCCAGGTGGCCTTCGCTGTGGCTGGGTGGCGCCTGTGGGGAGAGCCCTGATTGTAGTGGGTGGCATCAGGGTAGATGACCTGCAATGAAGTGGACTAAGTCATCTCTTGCTGGTGACCTCTAAGGGCAACAGCAAGTACAATGCTGACAGATATGATCCTAAATTATTTCCCTACCTCGCTATACCATGGGAGAAATGTAGGACTACAGAAAGAAGAGCCATATTCGCCGCAGTATTTAGTCTGTAGCAGAACACCTTTCTACCTACAAAGCCTCAATTTTTTGTTCAACGTCTTGAGGATAAATTTGGGAGTGACAGTGCTGTCAAAGATGAGAAGCGATGGTCTTGATTCAGACAGCATCCCCAGCCCAGTCCTAGGCGTTACTTGCTTGTGACCTGCTGGGTGTACTCCTGTTTCCATCACTCCCCATAAAAGCCTCAAGATGGTCCAGGAGATTATTTTCCATTGCGACCTCCTCTTGCAGTCTGCCGACGAGCAAATTCATATTATTAAGTGAAAAGACCTTGTTTCACAAAGTGCCTAGCATCCAGGGCACGTTGGTCTGTTGATTACTCATATGATTTTGAACGCATCCCTGTTGGTTTTTGAACATTTTTGATCAAATTCTATATTGATTTATGAATGAATCGTAAGTTGATTTTTGAGTGCGTGCATAGTGTACGTGATGTCTCTGCCAGGGGAATCCCTGTCGTATCTAGAAATAAACTTTCCTGCAAACAAAAGGGTCTATGTGCAATACGTGCTGTAGACTTCTTTGACATTGCAGTACAATTTCGTACACACGTAAGGGTAAATGACAATCGCTGTTTATGTGGTTGACTGGGTTTGCAAATGATTAGTGCTGTTAGAATTACTAGCGAATTCCATAGTTTCTTACTACCAGAGTGGAAATAAATGACTAACAGGAATTACAGGCATCAAAGATTACGTATTGTCTTCTCAGTGATCCATGAAAATGAAATTTTGACAAATGTTTGGTCAGACCGCTACACTATTAAGGGCCAGTTATACAGTCTTCGGCTAGCAGCCACTAAAGTTCTATTCTGGAGGTAGCGAGGAAAACGCGTTGTACAAACATGTAATAACACCTAACCAGAGAATAAATGCGGGATAACTAAACCAGTGATTGTGGCAGGGTTTGTAAAGTTAACCAGAGAATAAATATTGGCACTGGCAGGAATAGTTACAGGATTAGTGATGACAAGATTGATTGTTAGAACGAGGAAGGAGAAGAAATGGGGACTCCCACAAATTGTGGAAGAATATGATTCCAAATTTTTATCAAAATTTTGTACTACTACTTTTCGATGTCGTGCTTCAGAAGCTAGAGTGTATGAATGAAAGGTGAAACTAGCGGTATTTCCTAACACACAACTTTTTGCTTGTAGTAGGCCTAATAGGCATTTGATATTGGTACTTCGCGAATTATATTGTTGTTATAAAAATGACCATTTGTGCCAAAGTAGTCTTGTTTATTTGGTGTGTAACAATTGCTGGAATATTAGGCAGGCCTAATTCGTTTTATCTAGCAGACAGTGACAAAATACATGTAATCAAATCGAGAAGCCACACCACAGAATAGCTTTCCTAGTATTAGACGACGACATTTTGTTTTTTCATGTAGCAAAACATTGACGAATTTTGATGAGGTAATAGATGCTTTCCTAGAAAGGAAAGCATGCCATGTAAAGTTGTAGCAAGATTAGAGAGAAAAAAATGCCAAGACTTCAGGATTGAAGTGTGTACTGTCCTGCTTGTCTCCTGTCTTTACTGGTTTTATGTATCCTATGTTTAATTTTGTCACACACAACAGCAAGCCTATTAGCTAATAGGCAATAAAGAGTGCAAATTTTCTAAAGAATTCTTGTTCTTCCGGTTACAAATAATCCCATCTGCTATTAATTGTGAGTTTATTTTAAGAGGTGGCAGGATGTCAAACTGGCTGACTGGGGCAGGAGAGGCACCACAGGACATTTTAAATTTCCACTGGCCTGAATTTAGTTTGATGGCCCCCTTTACAAAACATTACACGTTTAAATTTCACAGAGCAAAATACAGAGACGTGTGATGGGGCGTGGCACTTCACTTCAGCACACTTAAGACCAAATAACATGTCTTACGTTCTATGTTTTATGTATCAGACTCTTCAGAAAGATGTGTGCTACAAAATGTCGACTTTTTGAAAAGCCGATTTTTAAAATTTTTTGCATCCAGCCTCTAACGCTCGAGGGAGGGAGAGCACCACTATCTAATATTGTCCCAGTTCGGAAATATCATAGATCCGGACCTAATGCACAGAGCAGTCTGAGTTGTTGTGGGGAGATGGTAGTCTCCACGTGACCCATGTTCAAGTGATTTTGTTGCTTCCTCTTCATTTATTGCTCTCAAGTCAAATTAAAACAAAACGGATTTCTGTGGCCGGCAGCTGTCAAGTGAATTAAAATTCATTCACATAATTACAGAAGGCTAAACTATGTTATTAGTTTCAGATTTTGTTCCCACCTTTCTGACAGTCAAGCGTTAATCACCTTGCAGAAGAATGTTTTTTTGTCGGTTTGTTAAAGAAAGACTTTCATTAATCTTTTCTACTGAGGCCAATTAATTTCAAACAAAGTGTTTAATCCACACTATTAGCTAGTTTCAACTGTTCCCTGCATTTAAGGTTCACATTTTCATCTTATAGCACATAAGGTATTATGCTATAATAAAGAACCAAACATGAGATAATACGGTTCTGGTACTCCAAGAAAATTTTCATTTGAATCTGGAGATATGAATGTGCACTTAAAGCTGAATTATGCATTTTAGTATGGTTCACAAAATTCCCATGCTCTTAGAGTATGTCTTGTTTCTTTTATGACATAATTTAAGATATTTTAACGTTTTACACATACGAACGTACGAGCTTCCTGCGTTGTCATAGCTGCGCAAGCGCGGTAACGCCTGTCATCTGGTGCAACTGCTGAAACAAATCTAACAGGTCGCGGGAAAATATTCCGAATGGATGTTTGAAAAGTGTTATTTTCAAGTAAAGTAAACATCCTTTTACACAAGATGAACTCTGTGCGCGAATGTCCGATGAATTTGTTAAATCGCAGAGCGTTTGACTCTCATTCAAAAATCAAATCTTTGAGGATGACCATTTAGAATATTTTTGCGCCCAGAAGATCAGACATTTGTCATTGTTAAAAATTTTACTGGAACATTTGTGTGATGTATCTTAAAGTGCAACACACACAAAAAGATCAACATTATGTGTGAAAGCTTAGCTTCTCTTGCAGCTTATTAGTCCAACATTATACGTGGAAGCTTTTCTTTTCTTGTAGCAACGCTATGTATATTAATTTAAACCATTACCTTTTTCTATTTGTGTGTTCACACTGCTTAAGTGATGTCGCTATTGGCTGACTACATCACGTGTCCTATGCTCTGAATGTCCGCTCCCATCGGCTGGCGAGATGGCTTGACACGAGCTACGACTCGCTTGCAAAAGCGCATTGTAATCTCGATTTCAATCCTTTGGAAAGTAACATGCGGTGTTTGGAATTCGTATTTATACTTTCGTAATACGAAAATATGCAGTGTACATGGTGCTGCACATCAGACATCTTTCCAAGATGTGTTTTTCCCCCTGAGTTTCATTTTCTAAAGTGCTGAGAAATTCTACACCGTGGTATAAAACCACAACCATTGAAAGGATTGATAAGTTTTACAGTTCCAAGGAAAGGTACACTGTTACTTAACATCTAAAACGTGTATTTTCATCTGGGAGAATATGTATTTTCATTTGAGAATTTTTTTCCTTGTCCACGTATACACCCTGTAATGTCATGCTCCAGTGTAATTGCTGCGGTTTTTCCACCATCTGGCTGAGCTACAGCAACTATTAAGCTTTACACCTGCTTTCTGCAATGCCCTCCAGAAAACCGGTTCCCAGCAATGCAGACCCCTGCCTTCCACGGTTGTAGGGGACATCACAAGAACCGTAGTGACTACAGTAATGTGTCAGGTGGTGTGTGCATCTCTCCTGAATTCATTATGCAGTGAACCTGTGCCCCCCTTCAAACACCTCTTGAAACTGGCTGTCAGGATGACTCGGGGAAATAACTGTCTGCAACGTATATCTTTCTCCAGATGGTGCAGTACCCCTGTATGCATTGGCTGCACTGATTCAACTACTCCCTAAACCTTTTGTACTTTCGGGAGATTTTAACACCCATAACCCCTTGTTGGAGAAGAAATAAAAACTTTGAGGTTCGCCGATGACATTGTAATTCTGTCAGAGACAGCAAAGGACTTGGAAGAGCAGTTGAATGGAATGGACAGTGTCTTGAAAGGAGGATATAAGATGAACATCAACAAAAGCAAAACAAGGATAATGGAATGTAGTCTAATCAAGTCGGGTGATGCTGAGGGAATTAGATTAGGAAATGAGGCACTTAAAGTAGTAAAGGAGTTTTGCTATTTGGGGAGCAAAATAACTGATGATGGTCGAAGTAGAGAGGATATAAAATGTAGACTGGCAATGGCAAGGAAAGCGTTTCTGAAGAAGAGAAATTTGTTAACATCGAGTATAGATTTAAGTGTCAGGAAGTCATTTCTGAAAGTATTCGTATGGAGTGTAGCCATGTATGGAAGTGAAACATGGACGATAAATAGTTTGGACAAGAAGAGAATAGAAGCTTTCGAAATGTGGTGCTACAGAAGAATGCTGAAGATTAGATGGGTAGATCACATAACTAATGAGGACGTATTGAATAGGATTGGGAGAAGAGAAGTTTGTGGCACAACTTGACCAGAAGAAGGGATCGGTTGGTAGGACATGTTCTGAGGCATCAAGGGATCACCAATTTAGTATTGGAGGGCAGCGTGGAGGGTAAAAATCGTAGAGGGAGGCAAAGAGATGAATACACTAAGCAGATTCAGAAGGATGTAGGTTGCAGTAGGTACTGGGAGATGAAAAAGCTTGCACAGGATAGAGTAGCATGGAGAGCTGCATCAAACCAGTCTCAGGACTGAAGACAACAACAACCACCCCTTGTTGGGTAGTGGCCGTGGCAGAGATATCGGAACTTTCCTGTCTCAACTCAGCCTCAGCCTCTCGAATATTGCCCCCCCCCCCCCCCCCCCCCCCCACACACACACACACACACACACACACACACACACACACACACACTCTGTCTCTCTCGCTCTCTCTCTCTCTCTCCAGTGTGGCTCATGGCACTTTCTCGGCCATTGATTTATCCCTCTGCAGCCCAGGACTTCTCCCATTTGTCCACCGGAGAGCCCACGATGATTCACGTGGTTGTGACCACTTTCCCATCTTCCTTTTACATCCCCAGTGCCATTTCCCCGGGACATCTACCAAGTTGGGCTTTAAATGAGGAAGACTGGGAAGCTTTCACCTCTGCTGTCACTGTTGAATGTCTCCCACATGGTACCATTGACGTGGTAGTTGAGTAGGTCACTAGAATGATAATTTCTGTGGCAGAAAACACGCACCCTTGGTCTTTAGGGTGCCCCTAGTGAAAGTAAATAGCTTGGTGGTTGCTGGAACTAACTGAGGCCATTAAAGGTGGTCAGCGAGCCCTACAGAGACGTAAGCGGCACACTCCCCTAGAGCATCTAATAGCTTTTGAACAGCTCAGTGCCCACATTTGCCAGTTTATAAATAGATGGAAAACGGCGTGTTGGGAGATGTACGTCTCAACCATTGGGTGCCACACATCACCTTCCCAAGTCTGGAGGAAGATCAGATGTGTTTGTGGGTACCAGACCCAGACAGGTGTTCTTGGCTTTAACATCAATGGCGTGTTACCTACCGACGAAAACACAATTGCCGAGTACTTCACTGAGCACTATGCTCGAGCCTCTGTGTCAGAATTATCACCCCAGCATTTTGCACTCTCAAACAGCAGATGGAAATTAAAGACCCCTCATTCACTGAATGTCACAGTGAACCCTATAATGCTCCATTTACAGAGTGGGAGCTCCTCAGCATCCTTTTACATTGCCCCGACACATCTCCTGGGCCAGATCGGATCCACAGTCAGATGATCAAATATCTCTCGTCTGACTACAAGCGATATCTCCTCGTCATCTTCAACTGGATCTGGTGAGATGGCGTCTTTCCATCGCAATGGCTGGTGAGCACCATCATTTCAGGGCTTAAACCTGGTTAAAACCTGCTTGATTTAGATAGCTATCGGCCCATCAGCCTTACCAACGTTCTTTGTAAGCTGTTAGAATGTATGGTAATTGGCAGTTGTGTTGGATCCTGGAGTCTTGTGGCCTACCATTGCTAATCTGTTTACCTCGAGTCTGCCCTCTGTTGCCTGAGCAACACCAACTGGGGTGCAGATCGCTCTACAGTGCCCTTGTTCAGTCCCACCTTCACTATGGGAGTCTGGTTTATGGTTCGGCGGCACCCTCTGCGTTGCGTTTACTCGACCCTGTGCACCACTATGGTGTTACTGGCAGCAGGAGCTTCTAGTACGAGTCAGGTGACCAGTGTCCTGAAGGAAGCCTGTGTCCCTCCATTGAAGGTTAGGTGTGCACAACTTCTTGCCAGTTAAGTTACACACACTCTTAGTTCTCTTGAGCATCCAAATTAGTCTCCTTTTCCCCATCCATGGCAGTTAATCTCCAGCATCAGAGGCCCAGGTCAGGGCTTAAGATTGCATTTCACGTCTGATCTCTTCTGCCTGAAATGGAGTCTTTGCCTTTACCACTTATACTAGAAGTCCATTCACGTACATCTCCATGGTGTACACCTAGGTCAAAGCTTCGCCTGGACCTTTCACATGGTCCTAAGGACACAGTTATCCCTGCAGCTCTGTGCTGTCACTTCCTCTAGGTTGTTGTTATGACCTGGGACAATGAAGTGGTTTACACTGAGGGCCTGATGGCTGATGGTTACATTGGCTTCATGTATGGGAGTAGTTTCTTCTCTGTATTGACTTCTTGAGCAGCCTACAAGCTATTGACCAATGCTACCCCTGCCATCCTTTTCTAGTGATCATCTAGGAGTTCCATGGTGTTTGTGTGGACCCCATGCCATGTTGGAATCCCAGGAAATGAACTTACTGACAGGCTACATGGAAACTGCTTCTAGAGATCAGCATCCCTGTATCTGACCTGTGATCATTATTACACCGCAACATTATTACACTGCAAGGTTTTTCAGCTTTGAGAGATGGAATTGCATAATCTCAGTATACAAAACAAACTGCATGCTCTTAAGGAGACTATAGTCTGATTTAAAGTAGTTGTCACTTGACAGGCTGCTGCCACTGCGTTGCCACTTCGCTCTGCTGAGCTGACTAAGGCATTGTGCCAGCCAGTCCTCAGCGAGCCGTTGTAGATGTGAGGGTGAGAGATTTGAGTGACTTGTAGCTTCGCATGTTTACGATGTCTGATGAAAGCAGTCGCAAGAGAGGGAGGCCGAGGCTGCACACTCCTCGGAAACCTTCAAAAAGTGGCGGACGTGGAGTCGTTATACGCAGTCAGGCACGTGAATACGTGTGTTCCTTAAGGGAGTATTTAGAGAGGGAGAGGGAGAGGGAGAGGGAGAGGGAGAGGGAGAGGGAGAGGGAGAGGGAGAGGGAGAGGGAGAGAGGGGGGGAGAGAGAGAGAGAGAGAGAGAGAGAGAGAGAGAGAGAGAGGGGGGGGGGGGGGGGCAGGAGGGCCTCTCGTTCCTTTGGATAAGGTGGTGGAGCAAACTGCAGCTGCTCTGCAAGTTAGCGAATGATCAGTAATAAGAATCTGCAAGGAGAAATTCACGAAAGAAGGCTCAAGTGACTCATCTGAATTGGAGACACCTGGGAAAAAGAGGTGACTGGAGAACAGTCACAAAACTGTACTCTTTTCAGGAAGATGGCATTCGTCGTCAAATATACGCATTTTATTCGAGGAAGGAGTATCCAACACTCAAAAAACTACGTTACCCTCACAGCGGCTGACCTGTTTCATGGTAGTAAATCGTCTTTAAGTCGTGAAAATGTTAGGATTCCGCTATAAATCCATCTCTGGCAGAAAGTTATTAATGGAACGCCAAGATATTGCAGCCTGGCGATGCCGCTTTCTTAGAGAATTAGTGGGGACAAGTTTTGATGATAACATTTGGCTTGATGAAATGTGGGTGAATGCAGGACACAGTTTAAAAAAAGGCTGGACAGACAGTACCATCAGCGGAAGTATGGCAGCTCTGATCGGTACAGGAAAAAGGATAATTGTAGCACATGCCAGAAATTCAAAAGGTTTCATTCCAAATTGTCCTCTGCTATTCAGTTCAAATAAGACCTCCGACTACCACGAAGAGATGAACCACAATACTGTTGTGAAATGGTTTGAAGACTGTGTGCTCCAGAACTTAACAAAAACACTGTCATTGTTATGGATAACACTCCTTATCATTCAGTAATACAAGACAAAGCACCCACAAAGGCAACGAGGAAAAATGACAGTGTTAGCTGGTTACAGAAACATAAGGTGCAGTTAGACAGTAATTTTACAAGGGCAGAATTATTAGAACCTGTATTGCAACACAAGCCAAAGAACCCGATTTACATTGTGGATGAAGTAGCAAAAAAATACAGGCATAAATTGCTCAGAGTGCCTCCTTACCATTACCATTTCAACGCAGTAGAGCTGATTTGGGCTCGGGTTAAGCGGCATATTGCTGCAGAAAATAAGAAATTCACATTAGCCGAAATGGAACGCCTTTTGAAAGAGGCAGTTGAAATTGTGACATCAGAAGACTGGCAGAAGGTAGTACATCACGTGAAAGGAGTGATACAGGATGCATGGAACAATGAAGGTATCTTACAGCAAAGTGTCGAAGACTTGATTATATCTGTCAATACGAGCAGCGAGACTGATAGTTCCACTGACTCTGACTCTGAATCTGAATTAAGTGGTGTTTTCACATTGTCTGAGTAGTGTGTAGTGTACTTACTGCCATTAAATAGTGTGTTTGTGAATTTATTTCGATTAATTCTTATTCTTGTTGTGAGACTAAGAAATACGGTTTGGCCAGCTCTCGTCATCTCCTTACGGTAAGTTAGACTGAATTTTAATTCTATTTCATTTTGTATATACACCAAGATGTTATTCAATGTGTGTAATAGTTTTCGAGATTTGCAATCTAAAGAAGAAAACTTTTCCGGACGCGAAAATTTCTCACACTTCAATAGTTAATGTAACAACGGCCCTAATTAAAATTAAGAAGAGATATTTGATTTCCTTATAGATCCCACTGAGACCGATACTGTACGTAAATTTCAAAATATTTACATAATATTTATAGGAGATAGATTTTAAACGTCGTACTTGTTTCGAGTTCAGTACTGATAGGGTTGCTTAAAAATGCTGTTTTCAGAAATTTATGTACAAGAAACGTGATGCACTACGAAAACTTTTAAGGATTCTTTGCTGAGTGCATTATTTTGTTAATGAATGGAAAAAAATATTTTGCTGTGACACATAGTTTTTCAGTAATGACGTGATAAGTTAGAAGCTGTTGGCGAAATAGAGAATTTAAATGGTTTCAAACAAATTAACGTAACTCTTGTCCTAATTAAAATTAAGAATAGATATTTGACAGATCGTGAGAAATTGTAGAGATATACATCATATGTGGGTTTGAAATTTTTTACTTACGTTTTGTAGAAGATAAAGGCCTAATGATTTTCTATCGCCGGGGGTAGCGATGCACTGAGGCGGCTGCCTCCAGTCAGTACTTGACGTGACAACGCTGCAACTTCGCAGCGCAAATGTCAAGTTACAACTACTTTAAATCAGACTATGAGTGTGTGGAAGACCTCCATGCGGACCTCTTACAGGGACTCTGTGGTTCTCTGCTGGCACTGCATTGACCATACATGGCTGACACATGGCTACCTCCTCCATCGTGAGGACCCACCTCGGTGTCACTGGCTCACATATGACTGTAGTCTACATCTTGCTCGACTGCCCACTTTTAGCAGCTCTGCGGTGCTCTTCTTATCTTCCCGGCACCCTACCTTCAGGGTTGGGTGACAATGCCTCAACAGCAGATTTAGTTTTAAGTTTTATTTGTGAAGGGGTTTTTATCGTACCATCTAAGGGTGGGCATTAAGCCTTCTCTGAGTCCACCACTCTCCCTCCATTTTAACTGTCGCACTTTCTTTGCATTTGTTTGTCATGGTGGTAGTCTTTTCTCTGCATGTGTTCATCTGGCTTTTTTTTATGGACATTTGTGTTGAAGAGTGGCTGGCTCATCCTCTTTCATTATTGTGATCAGCCAGCCCAGACCAAATGTTCTATGGGTTTTACTACGTCGTCCTACTTTTCAATGTGGTATATGTTTTCCCCATTTTTTGTTTCTTTAATTAGTTTTCCTTTTAGGTGTGGCGTTGTTTTTTGAACCTTGAGCATTGCTTGGTCAGGGAAAAGGGACAAATGGTCCTCTAGTTTGGCCCTTTATACCCCAAACCAACCAACTCACACTCCTCTAACAGTGGGTATGGGGCCTCAGTCTTGGTGTAGGGGCCACACCTTCTTCCATAGGCAGTGGCATTCCGATCCCTTCAGCAGTTTCCACTTCACAACCTCTGGCTTGTTTCTTCTGAATAGCCATAATTTAGCAATTAAATGCTTCTTGGTCAGTGTCAAAAAACTCGTTACTTGCACCATGTGCCCATATGATCAGAACTAGTGACTATGATTCAGATTTTAGAGTAAAATATTTGAAATAGTGAGAAAAATAAGGGCCTAAAAGACAGTCATAGATTTTGAGATTGTGGCATGTATAGATGCTACTAAGATGTTGATCTTCTTGTGAACCAGCTTTAGCTACGTCCTTAGCCTTCCACTGTTACATGAACATTCACAAAACACTACTTCCCATAGTTTCTTGGGTCATCATTTCCATATGAACCCAAAGCTCAAAGTGTAATTTTGTTGCCCTGCACTGTTCAGTTATTACCTCGGGTACACAATATAGTTTAGTGTCTACACATATGTAGTAGTAATACTTATTTTATTTACAAACTTCACAACTGTAAGGGCACTATTGTAACTAGCCTGTAAGTGGAAAGTTTGTGAATTATATTAACAAATAAATATTATGTCAAATATTAATTAGTATTTAACATGAAGTAGGTACTTTATTTTTTCATAGTAAGTATAGAATGTTAAAACTTGGTTAAAAAGCAGTTCACTCCTGTGAGAAGTGTAGTTACTGTAAATCTGATTTTTCAGAAACACCTGTTTCTCTCAAAACTTCCTGTGCTTTGGGCCCTTATGGTTGTCAGTGCCTGATGTCATTACTAACTGCACAACACAATAGAGTTTCCAGGATGTCATTTAAATTTAAGTAACATATTAGTGAAGCCTGACATGAGTGGCGGTGGGGAGGGGGGGAGGTGAGACAGTTATCTTAATGTGGTTTATTGAATAAAAATTTTTAGAAGTAAAGACTTTCAATGCCAAAATTGCAGTTTTCCTTTCACAATTCAGATTGGGTAACTAGTTTGTTACTATCTGCAACCATCTTCAGATCTGTAACACATGTAGTAAATATAGCCCAAGAAAATCATTCTACAATCAAGTAGTATACAAGGACAGTGTATAACACCTGAGCAGAAATAATGGGGGAGCCAGTGTAAAAGTGAAAATTTGACAAAGCCACTTAAGTGTAGTATAAGCAGTGGTAATGAGTATATGGTAACATACTGTTCAAAATATGAAAAGACGGTGAATAAGCATTGGAAAGGATTGTTAGCTGTAGTCATACAAAAACATGCCTTCGTAATTACCAAAACAATAGTAGTACGTGAAACTTCCTGGCAGATTAAAACAGTGTGCCGGACTGAGACTTGAACTTGGGACCTTTGCCTTTTGCGGGCAAACATCCCCCAGGCTGTGGCTAAGCCATGTCTCCGCAATATCCTTTCTTTCAGGAGTGCTAGTTATGCAAGGTTTGCAGGAGAGCTTCTGTAAAATTTGGAAGGTAGGAGACGAGGTACTGGCAGAAGTAAAGCTGTGAGGATGGGGCGTGAGTTGTGCTTGGGTAGCTCAGTTGCTAGAGCACTTGCCCGCGAAAGGCAAAGGTCCCGAGTTCAAGTCTCTGACTGGCACACAGTTTTAATCTGCCAGGAAGTTTCATATCAGCGCACACTCTGCTGCAGAGTGAAAATCTCATTCTGGAAACAGTAGTACGTAGTTGAAAATCTTGTGAGCAAGCCAGGTTGTAGACCAGTCAAAAGAATTGCAGACCAAAAATCGCAAAAAGATTATTGTTCATTCAAATGGATTTTAAAATATAAGGATAATATTTGCATAAAGATTAAAAGGCAGAGATCGGTGTTACCTCGTGAACTGGCACCATGCTATTTGTAGGAAGCAGGTGCTATGTAATTGCAAAATTAATTCAGGAATAAACTGAAGAAGCTTATGCTTAAGGCCAACGAATTTCAAAACCGTAAAAAACAGGGAAGTTAAAGAATAAAAGATGGGGAAGTGGCCTTATACAGGTAACTGGAAGCGTACCATCTTTAAAAGATGTATCATATGAGAGTCAATTGACATAAACATTGAAATAATGAGTAGCACTAAAAATATGAACCACATACAGTAATTTTACTTACAATAGTATAACAGAGATTATGAGAACAGTGTATGCAATGGTTCAAAAAAACTTTCAGCTGTTCTGTTGCTGCAAATGTAGAAGCCATAGTTTACAGAAATTTTGTAATAAAGCTAAGTGATAGTCATAAAATGAAAAGTGAATACCATACCCTAGCTTATGTAATGATCCTGCATAGCATGCGACATTGCCTCCTTCATAAAATACGTACAAACTGAAGGATAATCAGAGAATGCTGTGTGCCACCAGTCTGAAAGGCACTTCAAAGCACAGAATTATACAAGGGCTCCTACTGGCCAACCGAAGTAGCCAAACCTTGACAGATGGCACAGGAGCACTTGTATTTACAAAGAGAGACATAACACACACTGTAGATCAAATAATAAAACTCATATTAGTGTGTGTGTGTGTGTGTGTGTGTGTGTGTGTGTGTAATTCAACAATGAAATGTAAAACATTGGTTGAGATGAGGTGGCAGCTGATGGTGACGAGTACCACCTCATGTGAAGCAGGAAGCAGCACTGAGGGCAGGCACAGCTAGATGGCAGATGGCGGCGGCGGCAGCAGCAGTGTTGTAACTGCCTAGACTTGATCTTCGTATATCCATAATTCAAATGGACGATTTGGGACGTCGGCTAGTGTAATATATGTTAAAAAATGACGAAATTCCTCCAGCTGTAGTAAGGTGTTGGTTTTATTCGTGACAAGTTTCAATGTTGTTAAATCATCTTCAGGTGCATACTTGTTGACAGCAACCTTATGTGTGTAACACTAGCAGTCAGTGGTGAGATAGGTGTGTTCCATGCGGAAGGCAGGTAGACGTGCAGTCGCAGATTAGCAACGGCTACTTCCCTGTGACATTTCGTTGTAGATACGAAAGAAATAATTCTTGACGAATGCTTTTTGGTCATTCTAAACATTACCTGGGGCTTTCTTCACGCTGGAATAAATCTCCAATTCTTCAAGTGTTGTTCTTTGCACATAAAGTAATATTTCTACCCTTCCGTAATGTCTTGTACCATATATTTCATTAGTAATATGTGAGCCAAAGGATGTTTAGAGAGTAGTTGTGCCCCCTGTGCCTGTCTGGCCAATATAGTTACTGTCACAGTCATTGCAGTTCATTTTGTGCGTACCCAGTTTATGAAACTTACTAGGCATTCGCTTTATCTGGTGCATGATTTGAGTGAGTTAGTAGTCTGCATACAATCCCAACAGCCATTTTGCAAAAGCACTGTTCAGTTTTTTGTGTCATGATTACTATAGGTCACAGCTGTAAATTTAACCCTCTCAATAAGATTACTGTTGAGATGCAGGAGGGCCTTATTCTGGCCTAATATTTTTTGTTTCTTTTTGGAACAGTTCGTCACATCAGATGTTTTATAGCCATTGGTCACTGCAATTTAACGGTGGCAATTCTGTCAGTTTCACAACACTGTTGTGAAGGAAGCCACTATAGACGATGAATCATGGAACAGAAATAAGACATTTTATACTGCTGTGGGTGTGATGAGAGGGCATTAATGACATCATTACTATTTCAGGCGTATGTTAGACATTAAAATCACTTTGTCATCTCAATTATGTTCCTTTGCAGTATATGTATGATATAATTGTCGGTCTTTGTAAATGAAAGTGCTCCCATGCCATTTATCGCCTGTGTTTGCTATTTCAGTTGGCCGGTAGGAGCCCTTGCATAATTGGACGCGTCTTGTCAGACTGGTAGTGTGCAGTGTTCTCATATTATCCTTACAGTTTCTACATATTGTATAAAAATTAAATTATATGCCACACATGATCATTCTTGAATAAGCTAGGGTTTGATATTTCCCTCTTATTTCGTGCCTTACTTAACTTCATTATAAAATTACTACAAACTGTATGGCTTGTATGTTTACAGCTGCAGAACAGCTGAGAGTTTTGGGGACCATTGTGTATAATGTTCTCTTCATAATTCGTGAATTCTAGTGCAAGTAATGAGCTTTTGATCCAACTTCTACTCGAGCAACTGGATGATTTCCTATATGACTTCCAACCTGCAAACTTACCCTGCCTTCCTTTTTTGCACTACACTGTACTTAGATGTTTCTACCAACTGACTCTTACGATTTATCTTTTACATATGGCACATTGCCAATAATCTATATAAGGCAGCTTCCTTGTCTTAGTTTTAACTTCACTCCATGTTACTTTCATGATTTTGAAATTAATTGGCCTTAAGCATAAGCTGCTTCAATTTATTCATGAATTAATTGCAATTACATAGCATCTGCTTCCTACAGGTGGCATGTTGCCAGTTCAGGAGGTAACACACATCTCTACCTTGTAATCTTTATGCTGTTCTTATCTTTATATATATATTTTTTAAAATCCATTTGGATGAACACTAAGTTTTTGAGATTTCTGGTCTGCAGTTCTTTTGACATGTCTAGAATTGGGCTTGCTCATGGTGATGTTTTCAACCATGTACTGTTATTGCTTTAGTAATTATGAATGCATGTTGTTGCATGACTACAGCTAATGATGGTTTCCAATGCTTACTTACACCTTTCCATATTTTTGAACAGTATGTTACCTAATGAGCATAAACTTTGTTTATACTACAATGTTAAGTGACTGCCAAACTTTTCCATTTACGTATACAATTCGATCACTATTATTTTTGATCAAGTGTTGTACATTGTCTTTGTATACTACTCGATTGTCGAATAATTTTCTTAGTCTGTTTCCTACATGTAGCAGATATGAAGATGGTTACAGATAGCAATCAAAACTAGTTATTCAACTTTAATTGTGATTGGGAAATTGTGGTCTAGGCATTACGTTTTTACTTCCTATACAAAATTGTGTAAGCAAGGCTGAAGCCCCATAGACTACCATTCTTTGTGTAAATCAAAAATTAGTGATTTTTCTCTGCTTGAAAAGTAATACCAACAAAAATAACTCACTTTCATGTAATGGAATCAATGAATAATAAGTCTGAAATATCCATTGACAGTCTTTGTATATTGTAACTTAAAGGAACAAAAATACCTTTCCATGTTGCAGTGTTCAGCATCCATGCAGTTTTCACTCATTAGTAAGAATGTTTCACACATTATTTGCAGAATTGAATTACTTTGTTGTTTCTGTGTATTTAAAGTACTTTTTAAAGGAAAAGGCAGCACAGTTTATTCTAGAAAATTGTCTGTTTAAAGTGTGTAGTTAATATGTTGAAATCAGTATGTCTTTCAGTAGCTCATATTAAAAGATAACGTTATGATTCAAAAATGTTACCTTCAGAAGGTAGTTATTAATAACCATCCAAGTTCATACCATTGTCTATGGTGTCTTGTGCTGTAATTACAGCTGTAGATTTGTCACGGGCTGTATTCTAGAGATCGGAAGATAATGGAAGACTTTAATGTGCACTAGAATCCTTCTAAAATGTGTTTGTAGTGGATTCAAATGTAGGTATTGGTAGTGGATTCAAATGTAATAGTTGGAGAGACTGTTTTGTAATTGGAAAAACTTTAACCTCAAGACTTCACAAAAGTTCTTAACTTTACTGCACTGTTTAATTTTTGAAATTTGCCCACATAATAGCAAGCTTTGTTACGTGATATTCCAGAGATAAGATATTTTAAGCGAAGAATGTGATTATTACAAAGTGCTCTGTGTTCACTTGTCATTGAACACATGCAAATCCTAGCAAAAATTAAATCTGCCTGTAACATTCATTAAAATCAATATGGCCAGGCTGCAAGCAATGTGAATTGTCTCTTCAAAAGGTTACCACCTCTTTTCGCATCTTTACATCCAATGGGACAAAAAAATTGTTTGCTCTTCAATACAGTGTAAATGAGTGAAAAGATATTAATTCAGTCTCCAAAGCAGGTATTTGTCATCCTAGTTATCTTCTAATAAGATGGAACTTAAGAGAAGATTGCCAAGAGGCACTGTTGCAGAATGTTAAACAATTCATTCCAGAGACAAATGAAGAGGACTTCTTTCTCCCTCTTCCCTTTGTAGGTTAAATGCCATGAGGATTGGGGTGTAATTTTACTTCAGATTATTGTGATAATAGAAGGCAAAGGCACTGCCTCCAATTAAAGTGGTAGATCTTTTGCATCATTACTAAGAATGTGTCCCTATGTCTCCATTGTTTTTGTGTTGATTTCGTCAGCTGTGTGTAGTCAGTACAGGCAGTACCGATTAATATTCATTACTGAGTCGTGCCACTTATTTGCTTGCAGACATTTGGCCAGAATATTACCACCAAGCCTGGGAAAGAACACTGTACCATATTGTACATCCACTACTGTACAGTAGCTTTACAACTAGTGACGGCTTTGTTGTGGAAGACTGAACAATTTGGTGGTAGTGTTGGTGTTCCTACCAATATTGTACAACTCACATCTATTCATGCCAAATACTATTTCATAAAGTACTCTGTGGATTCAATACAGGAACTCTGAGAATTAAACATTGTTGACCACCTCTTGAATATGTATTTACTGAACTGACCATTTTCAAAATGTTAAATTAGATGTAACAAATGAAATTCCATTTTTTTTTAATTTTACTGTTTTGAGTCATTTTAGTAAAATTAAATCATCTCGAGGAATATCACTGTATCTTGCTTCTTGGTTCATTGAGATAGAATAGTGCAAAACGTTCCAGATTTCAGTTTCTTTCCTAGATCTTCTGACGGGAGGTTCCAGACCAACAACACCACTATTGCTTACACGCAAATCACCAACAATGGATCAGGGAGTGCAAGTCAACCAACTTGGATTGACACCAATCAAAAAGGACACAAAGGAACAGCAGAACAGAGACGGGTTAGTATAAAAACTACATAGTAAACGTGTAATAAATGTGATGCACTGTAGTTATTACACAGATAATTCTTCCTCCCCTCAAGTAATTGAGGGTTGTGCTCAAATCTTTTGTCAGACTGTAGTACAGCCATGATTTCATAAGCTTTTACCTCATTCAGCAGTGTACGTTCTGTAAAAGTTCAGTAAAACTTCAGTAAACCATGGAATTATATTTAAAGTAGCTTATATTAATTTTCACAAAGCCGCACTGAATTATGTGAAGACGTTTAATAGTTGGCATTGTGGTTGTTGTGATCTTAAGAGTGAGCATACATTTCATGCTTCTCCCCACCCAGGTCGGTTCTGTGCATCCCTCTTCATCAAAGAATAACTACTTCAACGTACATGCATTTTAACCTGCTTATTCTATTCATGCCTTGGTCTTTCCCTTTGCTGACTAAGGATGTGACCTGAGAATAATCCCTTTTTCAGTAGAGTTGTGCTGCAAATTTCTTTCTGCAGTGAGATTCATATCTCCACTTTACTCAACCTATCCATCTCATCTTCAGCATTCTTCTGTAGCACATTTTCAAAGCTTTTATTTTCTTGTCTGAAATTTCACTTACATGATAAAATATCCAGAAAGGATTTCCTAATTTTTAATTGTGTACTGGGTGTTATGAAATTGTTATAATTCAGTCTTTTTCTTGATACAGCCAATCATTTTATATTTTTTGCTGCAGCTGTCATTGATTTTGCTGTCAAATTACCTAGACTCATCTACTTTCTTTAGTTTCCCTAACTATCTTCCCCGTAATTGGGTGCTTCAATTACATTACATTCTACTGCCTTTGTTTTACTCTTTTGTTGACTTTTGATCTCTTCCCAACACACACTGTATTCCATTCTACTTGTCCTCAAATTCTCTTGCATCTGGCAGAATTCCAGCATCAGTGGCAAACTTCTAAGTTTGTTTCCCTTAACTTTAATTCCCTTTCCAAATTTGTTTGGTCTCCTTCACTGCTTGCTCAGTTTAGTTACAGTAACATTGAAGATGAACTACAAACCTGTGTCACTCCCTTCTCAACCATTGCATCCCATATCCTAAACTCTTAAAACAGCAGTCTGCTTTTTGTAAAAGTTGTAAGTAACCTTTTGCTCACTGTATTTTAAGGTAGGGATTTAGTACATTGATGATTACTGTGATGTACATTTATGTGCCATCTCTTCCACACTTAAATTTCTCTTGTGGTCGTCCTGCCACCTACAGCCAGCAAATCTGCAGTGAAGAGAAATCCCTTGACCAGTATGCTGAAGATACTGCTGTTGATATGGCATAAGATCACATACAGTTAAAATGGCCTTGGTGCGGCAGCTTTGCATGCATACCCAATCATGTAATGAGATTTTGTAAACACCTCTGTGGCAATGCCTCACTGTCACAGCTCTGTAGATGGCTATTTTTGCCTGCAGCTGCATGAATTTGCAGCTGGAAGCTAACATCACTCCTAGCTGTCTTGGAACTTCTTACACTGTCTTGACTACAGTACTTTCATTCATTACCTTCCTGACTTACCTCAAAAAGAAATATTGTGCTGTGAACCAGCTGAAAAAGAACACACCCTATCAACTTACCTACTTACCTAACTACTGACAATGTCCAGAAATGAGAAACATTCTAGCCATAATCACCCCCCACCTTCCCCAAAGTGATCCATTGCCTATCTTTCATATGAAACATCCTGATTCATCCTTACCAAACAGTCAATTTCTCACACGTGGCTTGTATTCATGTGATCACACATGGCTTGTATTCATGTGAAGACTTGCTCTGTTGACCTACTGAGCACTTTTTTTGTCCCATCACTCAATACCAGGGCCACTTGTGAAAGCATTCGTTTACTGTAATAGATCTTAATTACCTTAGCAAATTCATTTGTGGATATTACCACCAGCCATGTCCACTGTAATAGCCACAACATGAGGCAAAGAGCAGAGTTGACTACTCAGTGAAACAACACATCACTGTCCACATCTTCCTCCAAACTTGTCTCCCATATCCCCCATTTCACCCCACCAATCTGCTCACATATTCCTCTGCAGTATCTCTTCCTGCTTTGTGCTCCCCTCCAAGTTAACTTGTCCAGTTTTTGGCCCGCACAACTGCTGAGGCCTGCAAGAAGTGAGTTTAACTGTGCAGCATCTGTATGTTATTTCTTTACTGCCTTTCCACCCCCAGGTTTGCGTTTTATAACCATGTTCAGTGGACTCCATTGATTTAAATGAGCGTTACTGTCATATCCGTAAATATTGACCATTCCGCTTGGGACATCCTGTATTTCAAATAATGATAGAATGGTGGTTGCTATTCAGCAACTAAAGCAGCTGCATTCATGTTCTTAAACCGTAATTATCTCTGTTAAAAGCAGTACTACTACTGCCAAAGACAAGTAAGAGTATGATGGATTATGAAGTAGTACATTAGCATGGGTGGGAAGAGTTTAAGATCTGAGCTTTGTTATGGATGCAGTTTTTCAGTGATTTCTACATACATCGAAATCTGTGCACAGTGTGCTTCTAGGACAACATTGCTTATGAACATTTGTAAAACATGAAAATTACCAAACTCTTGTACTGAAGCTCATATGCAGTCTGTTAAATATAATTTACAATCAGAGAGCAAAAACCGATTACATCGGTGTGGATTAAGTAACTATTCAGAACTTAGGAGCCAGTTTGCACTGTGATTGGATCTAGGTAATTTACTTAAAAAATATGTAGGAGCTACTGTATGGTTATCATTAATTGGTGATTTTTAATTGGTAACTCCAAAGGTGTTAGTGATCTACTCTTGTTTTAAGCAAGGGTAATTGCTTGGCTGCAAGTATAATCTCTCACATAACTACATTTAGAAAATTATTGTGATTTTACATCAGATCTTAGACAAAACTAAAATGTAATATGTCAAACAACTGACAATCTCACTCCCCATGTCTACTCAGTTATTGCTGCACATACCAAGCATTATACTTCCTACTCCACTTGTTAAGGCAAGATGTATCATTTCACCAAGTCTGGGCATGTGTGAAATTTATGGAAGTTTTTGTAAAAAAGTCTTCATTAGAAATCGTCATGTAATTCCTTTTTACCTACAATGTTCACATACATGTACTAAAATACGTCTAAAGATAGGTTTCCTGATGTCAACCTGAAATTTGCTATAAATGTTGTTGTTGTCTTCGGTCCTGAGACTGGTTTGATGCAGCTCTCCATGCTACTCTATCCTGTGCAAGGTTCATAATCTCCCAGTACTTACTGCAACCTACATCCTTCTGAATCTTCTTAGTGTATTCATCTCTTGGTCTCCCTCTACACTTTTTACCGTCCACACTGCCCTCCAATGCTAAATTTGTGATCCCTTGATGCCTCAGAACGTGTCCTACCAACCAGTCCTTTCTTCTTGACAAGTTGTGCCACAAACTCCTCTTCTCCCCAATTCTATTAAATACCTCCTCATTAGTTACGTGCTCTACCCATCTAATCTTCAGCATTCTTCTGTGGCACCACATTTCGAAAGCTTCTATTCTCTTCTTGTCCAAACTATTTATCGTCCATGTTTCACTTCCATACATGGCTACACTCCATACGAATACTTTCAGAAATGACTTCCTGACACTTAAATCTATACTCGATGTTAACAAATTTCTCTTCTTCAGAAACGCTTTCCTTGCCATTGCCAGCCTACATTTTATATCCTCTCTACTTCGACCATCATCAGTTATTTTGCTCCCCAAATAGCAAAACTCCTTTACTACTTTGTGTCTCATTTCCTAATCTGATTCCCTCAGCATCACCCGACTTAATTCGACTACATTCCATTATCGTTGTTTTGCTTTTGTTGGTGTTCATCTTATATCCTCCTTTCAAGACACTATCCATTCCATTCAACTGCTCTTCCAAGTCCTTTGCTGTCTCTGACAGAATTACGATGACATCGGCGAACCTCAAAGTTTTTATTTCTTCTCCATGGACTTCAATACCTACTCCGAATTTTTCTTTTGTTTCCTTTACTGCTTGTTGAATATACAGATTGAATACCATTGGGGAGAGGCTACAACCCTGTCTCACTTCCTTCCCAACTGCTGCTTCCCTTTCATGCCCCTCAACTCTAATAACTGCCATCCGGTTTCTGTACAAATTGTAAATAGCCTTTCGCTCCCTGTGTTTTACTCCGGCCACCTTCAGAATTTGAAGGAGAATACTCCAGTCAACCTTGTCAAAAGCTTTCTCCAAGTCCACAAATCATAGAAATGTAGGTTTGCCTTTCCTTACTCTAGTTTCTAAGAGAAGTCGAAGGGTCAGTATTTCCTCACATGTTCCAACATTTCTACGGAATCCAAACTGATCTCCCCGAGGTCAGCTTCTACCAGTTTTTCCATTCGTCTGTAGAGAATACGCGTTAGTATTTTGCAGCTGAGACTTATTAAACTGATAGTATGGTAATTTTCACATCTGTCAACACCTGCTTTCTTTGGGATTGGAATTACTATATTCTTCTTGAAGTCTTGAGGATATTTTGCCTGTCTCCTACATCTTGCTCACCAGATGGTAGTTTTGTCAGGACTGGCTCTCCCAAGGCTGTCAGTAGTTTCAATGGAATGTGGTCTACTCCCAGGGCCTTGTTTCGACACAGGTCTTTCAGTGCTCTGTCAAACTCTCCACGCAGTATCATATCTCCCACTTCATCTTCATCTACATCCTCTTCCATTTCCATAATATTGTCCTCAAGTACATCGCCCTTGTATAGACCCTCTATATACTCCTTCCACCTTTCTGCTTTCCCTTCTTTGCTTAGAACTGGGTTTCCATCTGAGCTCTTGATATTCATACAAGTGGCTCTTTTCTCCAAAGGTCTCTCTAATTTTCCTGTAGGCAGTATCTGTCTTACCCCAATGTGAGATAAGCCTCTACATCCTTACATTTGTCCTGTAGCCATCCCTGCTTAGCCATTTTGCACCTCCTGTCGATCTCATTTTTGAGACGTTTGTATTCCATTTTGCCTGCTTCATTTACTGCATTTTTATATTTTCTCTTTTCATCAATTAAATTCAACATTTCTTCTGTTACCCAAGGATTTCTACTAGCCGTCGTCTTTATACCTACTTAATCCTCTGCTGTCTTCACTACTTCGTCCCTCAGAGCTACCCATTCTTCTTCTGTGTTTCTTTCCCCCATTCCTGTCAATTGTTCCCTTATGCTCTCCCTGATGTTTTGTACAACCTCTGGTTTAGTCAGTTTATCTAGGTTCCATCTCCTTAAATTCCCACCTTTTTGCAGTTTCTTCAGTTTTAATCTACAGTTCATAACCAATAGATGTGGCCAGTCCACATCTGCCCCTAGAAATGTCTTACAATTTAAAACTTGGTTCCTAAATCTGTCTTACCATTATATAATCTATCTGATACCTTCTAGTATCTCCAGGATTCTTCCATGTATACAACCTTCTTTTATGATTCTTGAACCAAGTGTTAGCTATTATTAAATTATGCTCTGTGCAAAATTCTACCAGGTGGCTTCCTCTTTCATTTCCCTCCCCCAGTCCATATTTACCCACTATGTTTCCTTCTCTCCCTTTTCCTACTCTCGAATTCGTCACCCATGACTACCAAATTTTCGTCTCCCTTCACTACCTGAATAATTTCTTTTATCTCATCATACATTTCATCAACTTCTTCATCTGCAGAGCTAGTTGGCATATAAACTTGTACTACTGTAGTAGGCGTGGGCTTCGTGTCTATCTTGGCCACAATAATGTGTTCACTATGCTGTTGGTAGTAGCTTACCCGCACTTCTATTTTTTATTCATTATTGAACCTACTCCTGCATTAGCCCTATTTGATTTTGTATTTATAACCCTGTATTCGCCTGACCAAAAGTCTTGTTCCTCCTGCCACCGAATTTCACTAATTCCCACTATATCTAACCTCAACCTATCCATTTCCCTCTTCAAATTTTCTAACCTACCTGCCTGATTAAGGGATCTGACATTCCACGCTCCGATCCGTAGATCGCCAGTTTTCTTTCTCCTGATAACGACGTCCTCTTGAGTAGTCCCCGCCCGGAGATCCGAATGGGGGACTATTTTACCTCCGGAATATTTTACCCAAGAGAACGCCATCATCATTTAGTCACACAGTAAAGCTGCATGCCCTCGGGAAAAATTATGGCTGTAGTTTCCCCTTGCTTTCAGCTGTTCGCAGTACTAGCACAGCAAGGCCGTTTTGGTTAGTGTTGCAAGGTCAGATCACATCCAGGCTGTTGCCCCTGCAACTACTGAAAAGGCTGCTGCCCCTCTTCAGGAACCACATGTTTGTCTGGCCTCTCGACAGATACCCCTCTGTTGTTGTTGCACCTACAGTACGGCCATCTGTATCGCTGAGGCACGCAAGCCTCCCCAACAACGGCAAGGTCCATGGTTCATGGGGGGGTTGCTATAAATACAAAAGAACAAAAACAAACAATATTCCTGCACACCTACAGTGATTTAAAGTAACTATGCAATATTCATCGCAGTGAAATTTTCTTTAGACAGTTCATAAATGTCCGTCACTAATTATCTCATTAGGGTTGGTGATCTCAACAATACATGTTAGTGTGACATTCTCCTTTGCTGAAAATCTTACATTAAATGAATCTGAAAACACTAATCAATGTGTAATAAGTAACATTATAAGAAGTGAATTAGTTAAAATAGACATAATCTGTAGAGCTGCTCGGCAGTTGATTAAAGGATATACCCAAACACACTAATTATTGCATCTATTCATGGTTAATGGTAGATCTACATGGAAAATAAACATAGCAGCTGGTAACACAATGTGAGTAAAACATATTGATGTGTCTTTAACATTGTACTATTGCCTAGTAGTGAGTGTGGAGTGATAGTCACTTTACCACAATATTTCGACAGGTAATCATTCAGCCATGTTCAGATGAGTTTACACTGCCAATGGAATGTAGCATTGGGTGAATGAGAATATTTTATCCCTGGCAGTTACCTGTTGAACACTGTAATAATTTTGGATGAATAAACAATTATATCTAACATTTTTGCAAGCGGCAGCTGTGCTGGTCACAGGGCAGAGGATACTGCACAAGAAATAATAGTGAAGTGGCCAGTCAGGTAGTTAGAGAAGAGTGGGCAGATAATCAATATAGATCTTGAGTAATCTGTGAAAGCAAATATGTTCATAGTGGACATACAGGCCTTCTGTGGAAGCAGTTCATGTGGAAGTGGTTTCTGTGATAATGGAGACAATGTTGCTTATTCACAGGTTGGTGTACACTTAAGTTGGGTCTGTATGCTAAACCAGTACTCTAACCAAAACTTAACATTTGCAGGGGCTCCTCCCAACTGAGCTTTCAAGGCGCACATCTTGGTCAGTCAGATGGCTTAAATATTTGACTATCTAGTTCACTAGTGAAGTGTTCATTGTGACAGGCAAACCTTTCGCTCCAATTGGCATACTCCTGATTTTTACATCAGACTCTTTAGATTATCGTTGTGTATTGTGCCCAGGGTGGCCTTTCAGTTTTAGGTCACCATCTTTACCCCCATGTGGCATTTACCTTCCCATTGTAATGGTTTTTATGATTCCCTTCTATTTTTCCCATCACAAGAGAACATGCTAAAGGTTGTTTTGGCTTTTCACCTTTTTCCTTTAAGAAAATTTTTGTTAATTTCATGCACTTTCAGGGCAGAGGGGCTAATAGTGATTTACTTACACACACACACACACACACACACACACACACACACACACCTGGGCAGCCTGGACTGAAATTCTGTGTCATATTTACGATGAGTAGCAATCTGTCCTTCACTTCCGTTGTTGTTGTATTACGTTTGTCTTCAAAGCATTTTACTTAGCATATTGCTGTTAATAGTATTTACAGTGACCACAATGTATTCCACTATTAACAATTATGAAAGGAATTTTGACTCGTGGCTGAAATCGTGAACTTAAAAATATCTTCTGTATATAGTATGAAAGGATTATATTGCATATGCATCTAGCAATAAAACACAGTCCAGAAATAGTGACTTGCTTTCACAACATAATTTCATGAACTTAACACAAAAAGTACTAGACTTCATCGTAATTTTTGATAAATAGTTAATGGCATTAAAAATAAGAACCAAGCTCTCAGAACTATCACTGCAGTGGTATTCCACAGGTCTTTAAATAAATTTATGGGTAATGTTGCTAGTTAGTGGCAGTGAATTGAATTAGTTGAGTTGATTTTTTTGTGGGTTCATAAAACATCCTCAGTAACATGGCATTGCCTTTCTTGTGCAGTTTTGCTTGTTTAAGATTATTAGCCCATAGGTTAAAAATTTTTAATGACTTAAATAATGATCAGGTAAATCTTAAGATACCCTGTAGGTTTCTTAGTCAGTTTCTTACTCATTCTTGTTAAACATTCAGTACATTAGCCTCAAAGGCTGGCAAATTGCTGCTACAGTACCAGTATTTCATCACAATGAGAGTTCATGTATTTGTTGTAGTGTTGTTGCATTTAAAGCAGTACATTCAATTTAGTTTCTTTTCCAGGACTATCCAGAACTCTAGACTTCAGATTGGAATTGAAAGGTAAGGCTTTAAATTGTTTAATGTGCATGAGTTTACGTGCCAACAAAGTATGAATGTGTTGAGATCTGCTGCATGTAAAATTGTTCCAGAGGACAGTAGTCTGTGTATTTAAAAATTTTTATGCCGCATGCTAAAAGCACATTAATCTTTCCCTTTGACAAGACCAGTTTGTATACTGTGTAGCAGAAGGAACTTCATAGCTTTTGAAGTTACAACTGAAAATACGGAGCTCGTGAACTGATTGTTTAACCAGTCTTAAGTTTCACAGTGTGAAAGCATACACAAGGCTGCAGCTTTATTATGTGCACACCTAAAGGTGATGTGCAGGATGGAATACAAACGGCAGGTTCTCACAACCTGATCAGTTCAGTCAGAAACTTTCATTGGTGGACACGTAAAATCAATCCAAGCAAGGCTCGCCAGCCTTGCTTCACGCTATCATAGTGGCCTATGAGTGCTCACCTAAAGGCACCACTCAACTGGAAAACTGGAAAGTGCCATAGTAGACACTCAGGGTCTCAAACTACTGGCTTCAGAAACTTTTGGGCACTGCCTCTGCTACAGAGAGCTCACACTAAGACTCACCCATGAGTGCTGTTGGCCAACCCTTCCATTTTTTGTGAGCACTCAAAATGCTTCACAAAATTAAACATTTAGGCTTTCAGCCAGAGAGCAGAATACAAGCATTTTCATAAACAAGTTTCTTGTTCCCCACTTGCAGCACTTTCGTAAGGTTTCTTATTGCTTGAACTTCAGTAAGTTTCTCTCTAACAGGTGTTAGAGAAACAGGCTGTTAAGACATAAAATACTCCACCTTGAAGTCCTGCTGACTCTGAAAACCACCCATTTAAGAGCCCAGTCCGTCACCATAAGAGCAAACTATACGCCATTCCCCCTGTGTCTATAAACTGGACGTGGTTACTGTGCTAGGGGACAGGGCTGATACATAAGTGCAGCTAGGAAATAAGGATATTCATTATAAAATACCGTATTTGCCAGAGTAAAAGAACTGTGAGTATGAGACAACCCTTCATAGGAGGCTTCTTGAGAAAATTTATTTTTTAACATCCTCATACTAATAAAATTTACAAACTTTTATTGATGTATCTGCCTGAAGTTACCATTACACGTATTCCGAACTTGTGCTCTTTATTGGTTTTCTACATTTTGATAATGTAAAAAGAAATAAAATACATTAAAAGAAATAGTTAACATTAATTTTTATTTTCACTGCCTCTTTCGTATAGCCTGTCATCGGTGGCACCACTATTTTTAAACGTCGTCGTCATCTGAGTGGGACACTTCGAAACTTGTACCTTCATTGTTAGAGATTTGGCTGGTTTTTGAATAAACATTGTAATTTTATATTTTTACATAATGGGTTTCACTTCTGTACTGTCAAGATGGTTACAGTATCCTTAGCTACAAAAACATTGTCTGCCTACTGCTGTCTCAGTGGCTGTGTAGAAGCAGCAGCTGACACATCCCCTATTGTTCACACCATACTTCATGGTGTCGACAACATTGCTTTACGAAACACGTAAGTACACCACTGGCTCCAGTCCACACTTATATCATTTGCTGCAGAAATTTGTGCTATCGTCAAGTATTAGGCCAACTTTTAAGTCAACTGGAGTCAGAGTGCAAATGGATTCAGGCAAACTGCAGTTTTAATGTGACAGCTGTTCATAAAAAGCCGAAGTATGCCATATAATTCCCATGATTAGCAGCAAGACAAAATTTGCTGCCTACCCAACATTCCCCTTCCCACTCACAGTTAGCAGCTAAGCTCTCGGTAGTGCTCTGCTTAAGCAACAGTGAAACATGGATGGCTCTATCTTGTAGAGTGCAGATAAGTAACAGCAGCAACCAATTGTACATGAAAGATCGCAATCACAACTAAGTCCAGTTCTTGAACTTTCACTCGTTCTGCGTTCTAGTGCTGTCTGTAGGTCCTATCTCCAAAACAGGTCTTCCTGCTTTAATTTATTCTTGCGATAACAATTGCTGTCAGTTTAATGTGATTTTTTGGCCAGGCATTTAATTCCGGATTAATTTTCTTTCTCATTTCGTCTGAATGATGCCATTTTGTTCTGAAGTTAAAAGCTGGCAATTTTTCCCCAATATTCCAATAAATGAACAGCAACTGAATTTTCATTTGCAATGCACATTATAACTCGGTAGTGCCTCATAAACAAATAAAATACTGAGTTGGGTTCAGAAGTATGTAATGGATTTTGAAGGACAAGATCTTCGCCTTCGAATGTTACCTTCACTTAAAAGGAAGCGTAAATGTAGGTGTGCGGTATCCATAGGTGTTACAGAACTTCTATTGCAAAGCTATTTAGATCCAACAAAAGTTTAAGTTGATAGAATTTCATGTTATTTCCTCCTCTGTTTTAAAAAATTGTCAGTTTTTTAAGCAGAGCATTAGATTGTTGGATATGCGAGAAACTAGGAACTAGCCACTACATCTGTTGCACAAGTTAAATGTCAGGTGATTGATTGAACTGTGTCAACAATGTATCAAGTGCCTCTGCATATCGGGAAATGTCGAGCCTATTCAAACGGGGGTATTCTATGCTAAGCTCAACACATCAGAATTCTTCAAAATAAATTTGTACGAAACCTCAGTAGCCAAAGTGTCACCTGTAAGCGTAAGACAACACCTATGTTAATCTAGTAAACAGTATACAAACGTTTACCTCAGCAGCACTAGTTTAATCTGAGAATGATTATCCTGTATACAGATTTGGGAAAAACCTTACTGTGTAATCGTGTAAATGTGGTAACACAAAATGCTCTGTGTATGCCATGGAATAGTTGGGAGGAAAGACAGAATTCATTGCATAAAGAAATTCAGTTGTCAGTAGTGATATGAGTGCATTTCATGTTGGCCTTATGCTTAGGTAGAACTGTTCCTGACAAGAAAAATTTACTGTTATGTATTAAATTTTGGAGACTGGTTCACTGAAGCAGGACTCTCCCGGCCATCCAGACAACATAAACAAAAAATTTAGTTTGTCAGAACTAAAATTCAGAAATTTGCACAATGTTACCCACATTCAAAGTGGGTTTATGGCTGTCACACAATTGAGGATGCCATTCAGTCTGTGAATGCATCCCTACAAAATAGTTATCATGCAGATACTGAGAAAGCCCACAATTCAGAAAATACTCTCCACTAAACGGATGTTATATCTAGTAAGTGCGTTTTCACTTCCGGCACATTAGAGGCTAAACTTCAGATACTGACCTGAATAAACTTTGACAATTCCTCTGAAAAGCAACAAGTAACTATAAGTGGCAGTGCACTGTCTTAAAATTTAGCATGTTTAATCCATAAGAGGAGTGTTACTGTTAAGGTGAACAGTGATTATCATGTCATACAGAAATGAAGTCAAGTGATTTGGAGATTATAATTGAACACTTCAAGTAATGAGCATGGTAACTCCATGAAGCCGAGAACATGTAATTTCGAAAAGCAAAGATGGGTGAATGATATGGGCTGACACTTGGAAGAAAGTTGTCACTGCCTCCCCAGTATACTAAAGATTATGAATAACTACAGAAAGGATATGTTAGTGTATCAGTATTAAAGATGGTCATTTGAGCAATGTTAAGTTTTAAACATAATGCAAAATGGTTGTCTATTTCTCACAAAGCTGAAGATCTTCTTAGTTTGTTAATTTGTCAGTTTCTCACTTGGGGCTTTTTTCTGGTGCTCACTGTATTTGTTTCTTAAACTGTAGCTCAGTTTGCTATAGAGGTGTATCAGCATTCAAATGACAGAGGAGGGTGCAGTGATATCACTAAAATTATTTGGGGGTAAACTAATTTCATTTAACTTTAAGCTATGGTTCTAATACAGCAAACAGCTTTGGCATGCATATTCAGTTCTGAACATATGCTGCTGCTGCTGCTGCCGCTGCCACCACCATCTAGTGGAATTATATTTTAAAATAATTGCTCATCAGTATTAAGACATTCAGAGGCTTTTTAGTAGCAATAAGTAGTTAAACATGCGGATGATCTTGTAAAACCTCTCTAGTGTTCTGAAAGCTAAATATAAATTTTATGCTGTTGTTACAATGAAATGAAATTAATTTGCATTTGGTATTTGGAATAATTCAGTCACACTGCAATTTAACTCTTTCGTTTGAAATATTTTTCAGGCCAATGAGGACACTGCCAAATCAACAATACAGTCAGCAGTACAGCCAACAGTACAGTCAGCAGAGAGATCGTGAAGTGGGTCATGAAAGAAGTCGTGATGCTGTCCAGAGGAATCAACAGGTTTGTCTTTATACTCGATTTATTCAGAAGTAAATCACAGCTTAGTAACATTTTCTGTCGGGGGAGAGAGAGTGGCTGTGCTAGATTGTGCTGTTGTCAGTATGTTACCTTTGTTTCACTAATATTTAGTGGTGGCCTGACTGAATAACTGTTAATGGCTTCCAACTTGGACAAGTGCAAGCTGAAAGTGTTCTCTGAAGCTGTGTTGGGTGACATTGACAGTTACCTCCACAGGTGGGAGGGGTGCCTGCGAAGGGGTGAGGCGGATGGGGAAAGGGAAAGCTACCCCTGGTGAGAATTCATTTAGTTTACAAATATGGAAATCTAACTGCAGAGCCCAGATTTTTTACAAACTTTTTAAAATGACATGAAAATAACAGTTGTGCAAAAGGTATAAAACTTGTGGAAAGGAAGTTACAAAAGTAGAGCACTGAAAAACTTCATGCATTTTTAATTACAACCTCCTTTAGAGGATAAATAATTTGGAATGCCTTTGGTTTTTCTTTAAGAAATGTCAGTCTGTGAAGATACACCAAATCTGTATCACTAAACTGCTAACCTGGTTCATGCTGCATGGTCTCAGTTGGGGGGGTTGCAAGATAGGGTTCAGTGGCAACAAAAATTGACTTCCTGTATGTCATGTAATTATTGACAGAATTTAAAAAAGTGCTACCATAACCTCGTTAAGAGGTACAATCATCTGTCAAAAGTTTAACACAATATGGAAAGTATTACAGTTAGAAACGTAAAAGTCCTAATGCAGCTTAATTTGTGGTGCACAAATACCTGGAATATATTCATCTAGTAGTTGCTAATAACAGCATTTAGTGACGTGCAACAAATGTCACATAAAATTTCAACCCTTACAAGTCTTCACACACTCCCACAAAATAAAGGAAAAATATTTTACTGTGCACTCTACTGTTCATTCAGTAAAACTGTCTCAATAGGCATGACATCTTAACTTATTAAGGAAGTAATAACTCGACCCACAACACTTTCGCAGGCTGGGTCCACATATACCACTGAATGTACCTGGAAAAATTGCATCTCTGTACAACATACAGCTCAGGAGCTGTCATAAATGTTGACATGCATGAAAAACTAGCATTTGCTTAAAACAGAGTGCAAATTTCCCAGACCACTGTAATTCAGTGTTAGATAATGAGAGCACTTAGTGACTTTCAACAAACCTTAAAGCTAATTTTAAGGCTTTTTAACTTTCCTCATTTACATGCTTGATGTCTAATCTTTAATACATTAACTCATTTGTAAAGTAATCATGATTTGGAAGCTATTTTGTATGTGGAATTTAACTGCCTTAGAGCTAAAATTGCATTGTATGGCAATCGTGCAAAAGTTCTCAAAAGTGAGAGAATTTTATTGAACAACATGTGCTTATGGTTACAAAATGTGTCAACATTTGCTGAAACTGGAGTGTGAACTTAGATATTTTCCAAGACTTTCAAAAAGATTCTAAAAAATTTGGCATGCGAATATCGAAAACTCGTAAATGAGCATTACGTTGGTACAATATTACCAGCACAAAATATTCTCATTATGAAACCCCTATTGTACATTTTCATGTGTTCCAGACTTAAAAATGCAAAATTGAGGAAAATGTAGAATCGAGGAAGATATTAAGTTAACAGATGAGCAAAAATGTGTAATTGGCATATATTATTAAAAATTGTAATTTTCTCCAGTATGTTGTATAAAAACTGTGCAATTCAAGGAAACTGAATTTACAGCAAAGCGTTTATACAGTAATTTATGGTAACTGAATTTCATCAGATATGTAACAAAATTGCATGGAGAAAATTGAAATTGTTATCTGGATACAAGGTAATCAGGCTATTTTCTGACATGCGAAGACCACGAATTACATGACAAAACATGTGTTCTGAATCTTTTTCCTTTGTGCTCACCCAGAAAAAAAGCAAAAGTTGATGAGCATGGCAAATAAAACTGAAAGCTGTGAAGTATGGTGAAAGATGTCATAAGTTAACATGTGGGGGGTGTTCTTTTTTTCCTTCTGTAGCCTATGGCAGTGCAGCATACTGGGGTGATGAGAGTGCAGTGACTTCTAGTGTATTGCATGTAAACTTTCCCTGGTTCATTGTGGCAAGGGATCAAGTATGTTTCACAATATTTTTTGGCAGGGACTAGTGTATTTGCGGTGTAGTGGTTCTTGTCAATAGCTGTAGTGCTTAGTTGTTTATGGATATGTTAGTGACAGGAGAATCTGTTGCGACAATTCTTCACTGGAATGTGTTCATGGTTGTACAACTTGTGAAATATTTCTGACAAGGAAGAATATGAATGTTATTGCTCATCATTTCACTTGAAGCAATTACAGCTGTCCTCTTAGGTTCTTGCCTAAACACAGAGTCTGAAATCGTTACATATTCGGAAATAGACAGTCAAATATATAATTCATTCTTTTTATCTCCAATCAAAAGGAAATGTTAAATAAGGTTGAATATTGCAGAACATACTTGTATTTTGTTCGGAACAGTCTCAGAATATGTGAAAAATGGTAAGATGGAAAAAACTGTTCGCATATACCAGGTTGAGAACCTAGCATCTCTAAACTGAGGAGACCATGACATAATTCATTACACTGTGGATTAATAGTCTAAATTGCATCTCATCTCGATTATCACATCTCTCAGTCTTAAGTCTTCCATGCTTCACTGACATTTAATGGCAAGGGTGACATGTTTGAAAATGTCGCAATGTGCTGCTGCTTTAAAACGCCATACTGTGGCGTACTTACAAACCCCGCCCCTACACACACACACACACACACACACACACACACACACACACACACACACACGAAATGTACACTGGGGTCATTCACATGCACTTGCAAAAATCTATAGTCAAAAGCCCACTACTGACATCAAAAAAGTTCGGTGAAGCCTATTCGACCCTTGCACTGAGTAGTCGAAGTAGGGCAGTCTCCAGTATTGCCAAAGTGCGCCGTTTGCACTTCCAACACATTACTGGATACCATGTAGTTGTATTTATACCAGTGAATATGAAATAAAGGTAACACTGCTGTAATTTCAGTGTTCTCTCTGTGCCATCAATCTATCAAATTTATAACATGTACGCTGTCAGAATGCATCAAACACTATTGAGGACTTCAGAAAAGATAAAGCCATCACATAACTGTTAACTGAAAACATCCTGTTAATAAGGAAAATAGCAAAGAGAGTATACTACATTGGCTGCAGTCAATAGCAGCATGGTATATTTCGGATTCTGACGACAGAATCTGAGCAGAACTACTGTATGAAAAATTAATACACAGTAGTGAAGGGCATACGAGGTGCAACTATATAAATTAATCAGTGGGAATCAGTCACTCCATTTGCCATAAACCTATCATGTCAGCTGTACTTCGGAACAAGCCGCCAAGTAAGCTTCCTGTTCACTATGTCAGAGGCCACTGCATTAGTGTGACATCACCATGCTATACAGTTACTGGCTGCAGATGGAGAACATACATCACAGGTGTAATCCAGGAATTTTGAGTTCATTTCTTAATGTTCGCTATAAATTTTTCGTTCAAAGTGAACATAAAATGAAAGAATACTGAAAACTGTGCATTTTGAGGTATAATTTCTGGCAGTAGTGCGTTAGGAAATGGCTTGATTACCTCATAACCCATTAGTAAAGGTGATAGTATTCAGTTACAGTATTGCTAATCACAAAACCCATATTTTTACAATAGGTCTATTCTATTTTTTTTTTTAAACTTTGAAATTTCTTGTTTAAGGATTTGTGATTGTTGTCAGTTGACGTTATGAATGTTGATAAAATTGCTATGTAGGAGGACCAGAGCTTCTTTGATGATGCACTTGTTGAAGAATTACAATTAGAAACATCGTTGCCAGTCGACATAACTTTGTGTACAGAAAGCTTTCTAAACTTGTTTCCTCTAAATTGTTTCTTGAAAATGCCTTTATGTTTAATCATCTTCAATAAACATAACATAACAAAACACATGTAAACAAGCACTGCAAACATATAACAACTACTCGCAATCACACTTGAACAACGCTAACCATGTGTTTGAAAGCGTGTTGTTTACAAACAGCAGAAACAAAAGAACACAGACCGTTGCATTCCAAGGATAGCCAACACACTATGGAGTAAAAAATCCCATAACGTGCAATGTAGGAGATATAAAGATCTAAAATATATGCAGAAAAGTGGGTGACAGAAAATGGGGTGTGGCACATAAACACACCTGGGAGGAAAATGCTCTTTAAATGCTCAGAAAAAAAAAACAGCAAAATCCTTTTCAGAGTACTTAATCTATCGAAATATGGTGAAAACCAAAAATAGATTTTTCGATGTGAACCACAGTGTGGTCCCCTTAACCCTATAGTGGCCTGTCTCCTGCTGGGCGTCTCCAGCTCTCTTTTCGTTTATGATTTTGTCATCTGTTTCAGTTCTCCATGGACCTGTCACACTCAGTGGCATCTTCAGCTGTGTCTCGATCTTTACTCCTGGAGCATTGCCAATGGCTTTCATTTCTACACTGACACCACCATTTTTATGAATTTCTGGTGGCACAATTGGTTTCTTCCTCTGTCTTCACATCTTGTGCTTGTTGGTCTTCAATTTGTTGAAACTATGAAATTCCTGGGCTCATGCTCTATAAGAAACGTTCTTGGCCTTGCATGTCTTAAGCCATCCCTCAATGTCCTCATTGGTACTTCCTGGGGAGCAGATTAAATGACACTCTTGGGTTTATACCTGTCCCTTGTCTGTTTGAAACTACATTATGGGTGTTGTGTTTATGTATCTGCATGTCCATCCCTCTTACGCCATCTCAATACTGTCCATCATAGCATCCGTTTTACCATGGGTGCATTTTACACTAGCCTGGTTGAGACTTCGTATGCAGAAGCTGCCAAGCTGTCAAACTACCGCTGTCCTACTGCCGTGACTTGCTCCTCAGTGTATAAGCATGCTGTTTGTCTGCCATGCATGGCCACTCATCTTACGCTTCCTTCGACTACTACTTTGATTGCCAGTATGGGGTGTGTCCCTCTTCTGTTACCTCTTGGAAATTGCATTAGGCTCTTGCTCCAGCAGCTTAACTTCACACTACCTACAACTTTCCTGGTGGCTGTAAATCCTACACCACCTTGGCTTCGTGTGGTGGCCCACGTTCACCTTGGTTTCCATTCGCTACCTAAGGACACTACTTCAGCCTCACTCCATTGCCTTGAGTTTCATGACCTTTGCATGGAACTTCGCGAATGTACCTCTATGTACACTGATGGCTCGTAAACTGAGTGTGGTGTCAGGTGTGGCTTTCTCATTGGTGCTGACGTTTCTCAGTATCGGCTTCTGGAACATTGCTCAGTATTTACAGTAGAGCTCTTTGCATTTTATCAGGCCATGCAGTACACTAGGTGACACTTTCCAATTGCATCATCTGCATACACTCAGTGCCCTTCAAAGCCTCTTGTGTGCTGTACATCATCCATCTTTTAGTGCAAGGAGTCCAGGAAAGCTGTTACTTGCTCACTCCTGATTGAGTCACTGTGATGTTCATGGGGGTTGCTGGTAATAAGTCTGACAGGAAACGAGGCTGCTGACATTGCTGCCAGGGCTGCAGTCCTCGTACCTCAGACTGCTAGTTCTTATGTTCTTTCTGATCATATCTACGTTTTCATCTGCCAGCAGGTGGTTCCACTTCGGCATCACAACTGGTCCTCCCTTTGTGGGAACAATCACTGTGTAGTTAAGCCTCTCCTAGCGGCTTGGATGACCATCTCTGGGCTCTCTCACTGTGAGATATTTTAACTAGATTGTGTATTGGGAACTGCATTTTTAGCCATTGCCGTTTGTGGGGGCTCACTTGCCGTTTGTGGGGGCTCACTTGCCGTTTGTGGGGGCTCACTTGCCGTTTGTGGGGGCTCACTTGCCGTTTGTGGGGGCTCACTTGCCGTTTGTGGGGGCTCACTTGCCGTTTGTGGGGGCTCACTTGCCGTTTGTGGGGGCTCACTTGCCGTTTGTGGGGGCTCACTTGCCGTTTGTGGGGGCTCACTTGCCGTTTGTGGGGGCTCACTTGCCGTTTGTGGGGGCTCACTTGCCGTTTGTGGGGGCTCACTTGCCGTTTGTGGGGGCTCACTTGCCGTTTGTGGGGGCTCACTTGCCGTTTGTGGGGGCTCACTTGCCGTTTGTGGGGGCTCACTTGCCGTTTGTGGGGGCTCACTTGCCGTTTGTGGGGGCTCACTTGCCGTTTGTGGGGGCTCACTTGCCGTTTGTGGGGGCTCACTTGCCGTTTGTGGGGGCTCACTTGCCGTTTGTGGGGGCTCACTTGCCGTTTGTGGGGGCTCACTTGCCGTTTGTGGGGGCTCACTTGCCGTTTGTGGGGGCTCACTTGCCGTTTGTGGGGGCTCACTTGCCGTTTGTGGGGGCTCACTTGCCGTTTGTGGGGGCTCACTTGCCGTTTGTGGGGGCTCACTTGCCGTTTGTGGGGGCTCACTTGCCGTTTGTGGGGGCTCACTTGCCGTTTGTGGGGGCTCACTTGCCGTTTGTGGGGGCTCACTTGCCGTTTGTGGGGGCTCACTTGCCGTTTGTGGGGGCTCACTTGCCGTTTGTGGGGGCTCACTTGCCGTTTGTGGGGGCTCACTTGCCGTTTGTGGGGGCTCACTTGCCGTTTGTGGGGGCTCACTTGCCGTTTGTACAACACGAGGGTTGTCAGCCAAATTTTACTTTTTTTCCATTGCAGCAGTACGGCGAAGGCAGTTTAAGTTCTGGACCTCTGTTTCTCTTCGGCTTATTTTATAGAGCTTTCTCCACAAACCTGTTTCCTCTTCCCTCAATTGGGATTGAGGTGTAGGTGTTTTTAAGTCTTCGTCTTTGTGTTCTACAGTTTTGATGGGGGCATGTATATCCTAGTTGTTTCTGTGCCCTAAAGAAATACATATTTAGTTTCTGTTCCTCTTTATACTTCATAAACTAGTACTTCAGGAATTTCAGTTGTAGGAATTTCGAATGTTTTGTGCACTAAGGTGTATAAACTGATGTGCATAAGCCAATAAGAGCTCACTAACTGGAAATGGCCAAACTGTTGAGACTTGGTGTTTGAATGTAAAAGGTTGACAATCAAAACTGTTCCTGAAGACTGTATATCAGAAACACATGCATAAAGACAAGACTACATTACATGGCACAAGAAAAGGTAGTGGTTGGACCACTTGGTCACGTGTTGGCACGGTATGGAACACTTAGCATGGACTGTTCTCTGTTGCAATTGGTGCCACAACCTAGCATTAGTGTATCATAATTGAACGGTGAAACTAAATGTTGCAGATAGTGGGCAGCACAGATTATGGGTTACATCAACATTTCCTCTCTCGCGTTTCCCCTCTCTGTAACAGCCTAACATATTCCCTTCACTATGCCACCACCGGTGATGTAAACCGCCTGCCGTTCGTGCCACTTAAAATTTGTTCAGTAATACCAAATATCAATAGCAAGAAAATGGGACAGTCAAGTGATATATCAAGTAAAAAAAAATGTTAATCAAGCTAAGCCTTCCTAGGAAGGAATGTAAAATTGGGGAATTTTAGCATTGATGATACAGGTTTTCACAGCAATTTCCAATTTGTGGTATAGAATTGCAGAACATAAAATCGAAGTTCCACTGTGTTTGTTGAAATACCCATACCTGGTAACCCATGAACCTCGGACATTACTGTTGGTGGAGTCTTACATGCTTCAGCAATACAGATAGCCATACCATAGGTGCAACCATAATGGAGGGGGTATCTGTCAAGAGTCCAGACAAATGTGTGGTTCCTAAAGAGGTGCAGCAGCCTTTTCAGTAGTTGCAGGGGCAACAGTCTGCTTGATTAACTGATCTGTCCTTGTAACATCTGAAATGGCCTTGCCTTGCTGATGCTGCAAATGGCTGAAAGAAATGGGAAACTACAGCTGTAACTTTTCAAAAGGGTATACAGCTCTGCGTGGTTAAGTGATGGCATCCTTATGTAAAATATTCTGGAGGCAAAATAGTCCGGATCAGTGTGTGGAATGTTGGATCCCGTAATCAGGCTGGTTATAGAAAATTTTAAAGGGAAATAGATAGGTTAAAGTTTCATATAGTGGGAGATAGTAAAGTTCAATGGCAGGAGGAGCAGGACTCAGGTAAGGTTTATACAGAGTTATAAATACAAAATCAAATAAGGCTAATGCAGGAGTGGGCTTAATGATGACCATAAAATACAAAGGTAGAAGGCTACAATGAACAACATAGTGATGCAGTGTGTTCAGTTGCGCACCTACCACAATAGTAAAAGTTCATATGCCAACTATTTGTGCAGATGAGAGATTAAAGAAATACGTAAGTTAAGAGATTATTCAGGTAGTCATGGGTGACTGGAATTAGATAGAAAGGGAAGGGAAGAGAAGGAAAATAAAAGGTGAGTGTGGACTGGGGGAAAGAATTGAGAGGAAGCTGCCTGTTTGAATTCTGCACATAGCATCATTTAATCATAGCTAAAACTTGGTTTCAGCATCATGAAAGGAGGGTGTATACATGGAAGAGGCCTGGAGATAATGGAAGGTTTCAGATTATATAATAGTAAGACAGATTTAGGAACCAGACTTGAAATTTTAAGACATCTCCAGGGGCAGAGGTGGACTCTGACCACAATTCATTGGTCATGAAAAACTGTAGAAACTGCAAAAATACAAGAATTTAAGATGACGGGATCTGGATAGACTGAAAGAGCCAGTGGTTGTAGATGGGTTTGAGGGAGCATAAGGGAGTGATAGATGGTATAATACTTGTTGTTGTGGTCTTCAGTCCAGAGACTTGTTTGAGCAGCTCTCCGTGCTACTCTATGCTGTGCAAGCCTCTTCTTCTCCAAGTAACTATGCAGATTCTGAAGGATGTGGGTTACAGTAGTGTATTCACCCCTAGGTCTCCCTCTACAATGTTTACCCTCCATGCTTCTCTCCATTATTAAAATGGTGATCCCTTGATGCCTCAGAACGTGTCCTTCCAGCCAATCCCTTCTCCATCTAATCTTTAGCATTCTTTTGTGGCACCACATTTCAAAACCTTCTATTCTTGTCTAAGCAATTCATCGTTCGTTTCACTTCCATACATGGCTTCACGCAATACAAATACTTTCAGAAAGGACTTCGACACTTGAATCAATACTTGATGTTAACAAATTTCTCTTCAGAAACGCTTTCTGTGTCCTAGCCAGTCTAAATTTTATATCCTACCTACTTCGACCATCATCAGTTACTTTGCTACCCAAATAGCAAAACTCATTTACTACTTTAAGTGTCTCATTTCCTAATATAATTCCCTCAGCATCACCTGATTTAATTAAATTACATTCCATAATCTTCATTTTGCTTTCGTTGATGTTCATCTTAAATCTTTAAGACACTGTCTGTTCCGTTAAAGTGCTCTTCCAGATTGCTGTGTTCGGCAATAGCTGATTTACTTGGCTGCTGTAATCGTATGTGCCATTTATGCTCAGTACATCGGTGCCCCACAGTCGTGGTAGTTTGACCAATATATGCCATGCCACAGCTACAAGGAATGTGATATACACCTGCCTTACTTAGCATATAAACAGCACACACGATTACAGCAGCCATGTAGATCTGCTGTTGCTGAAAAATGCTTGGATACTAGCTACCCCATGCTATGTAACAACACGGAGATATTGGCATGCATGTCCAGCTATTGGGATAGTGTTACTAAGAAGGCAGTTGAGATTAAATTAGCGAGCAACCTTGCAAACAGGGATGGAGGTTTTTGTTTACACTTTCTTTTGAATCCTGCTCTCTCCCTGCTAAAACAGAGGGATAGTCAATGTTAACTCACCTGCTCATTCGTAGTATCCCTATCGATCTGTCTTTGGCCATCTTTGGCCACTGTTCAGTGTATGCTATCTTTCCTGCATCAGTCTAAGAACCAAGGTTTTTAATTTGCCTGTACATCGCCCTGTCCAAAGCAGTTTGCCGTGAAAATGGTGGGGTGTACTCATGCCAAAATATCGGCAGTCGCTGAAAATATTATGTGGCTGAATACCTGTAAGTTGTTCGAAAATTGTATACGCCAGGAGAAACTCGGGTTTTAATTCAGTGTCCGATGCATGATTGTCGTTAACACTGTCTGGTTTCATCATGTGCTTGAAATTTTTGTGACTACAAGGAAGTTACCCCTGTGCACTACTAGTATGGGGGCTGCTCCTTCTCAGCCTGTCTTAGTTGCCTTTTCTGCCAGCAGTGGTCCCTTACCCTTCGAGCATCCCTCTTCCTACAAGGCAGCAAATTCGTGCTGTTAGCATTAGTAGGCAGATACCCTTTGTACCAATTCCACTGTACCCGTAACACAGCTGGCCAGCCAGGAACCCCCAATATCCTGTGCATGAGTTGAGATCTCGAAACTCCATTCCATATTACACTGCTCCTAGAGGTGGGTGGGATACTGCCAGGCTTTGTTTCTGTAACATAAGAAATCCATCAATGGAAAAGTTTGCTCCTACATTACATGATTTTTTTAAATCTATCACTAGACTGCTAAATGACAGAGCTGAACTGGAACAATATTTTATTATTGTATGCGTGTCAGCACACACACACACACACACACACACACACACACACACACACACACACACACACACACACACACAGTTGAAATTAGATAGATGTACAAAATACTTCGAAATTAATTCCCTGGTGGTGAACTCCTCGACATCTGCTGTAGTATGTATAGATCTAATATCCAACAGCGAAATTTGAGAGTTCGTACTGACCTGTATTAGTCCTGGTTGACACCAATTTTTATATTTCATTATTGGATAGTAGATGTATCCTAATACAGCTGATGACGGGGAATTTGCAATTAGTGAATTTCAGAATAATTTATTCTCCTCAAATGCAGGCATTTCCTCATTGTTTACAGTAGCTGAAATTTGTATTGCTGCAAATACAGAAAAAAATCAGTGTGTTCAAAAATGGAAGGTTGATAAAATTGTACACAAAAATGTAAAGCTTACTTGCACCATCATCTACCCAGTTAAGAAACATACAACATAGTTGTTACAGCCAGTATGGACTAAAATCTGAAGCATAATTTTCATGAACAATGTTTGTTTCACTGAAATATAGCTTCAACACTTAAGAGGTATCACCTTCCTCCAGCTTCCAGTTGTCATATCACAAATGTTTCACTGATGCAGCTCCAGTGATCTTACCACTATCCACCATCTGTACCTCACTTTTTGTGGCATTTGCTCCAAGTGGTGTCACTTTCAATATCTAGATCACTTCTTCTGTCTTTTATACTAATTAACACTTTCATCAGTTCATTGCAAATAGCAACAATTCGTTCCAGTGTAAGACTATGCAAAATATGTGGAAGATCGTGGATGTAAGTCAGTACAGATTCTGACTTTCACAAACCCTTGTTGCCAGTTTTGTTACAGCCTTGCCACCACTGCTGTGGGGGCTGAGTTGCCTCTGTTACAGTTGGCAGAGTTTGAGTTCATGAAGCAGGGTGCAGTACACTGACACTCTCTCCCTGCCACTATTATATAGCAATCCTCCAGGGTCAAGTAGCAGGATAGGAAAATGAAGGTTCTACTACACTGCAACAAATTAGTAACAGTCTCACAGATGAGTTAAAGGTTTACTTATCCTTGTGACTTGCCGAATAAGTAAGTCTGCAACACTGCTTGTAGCATAACACAAAAAATGCTCTCAACAGCTAAGTGCAAATAATTGTGGGTAGACTTCATAGTACATAGCTGATCCAATTGACAACTACTGTCTGTTTACTTGTAAGAGTTCACTAAATGACAGTTTCCTGTCTGTCACCCCTGGACGATGGTCTGTAACAGTGTGGAGAGCTGCTCTTCTATCATCTGAGTAGGGTTTTGTCTGTTGTCATCCAATCATTGGCAGATTGTACTCAAATGGCAATTGGCAAAGGCAGAGTTGATATCTTCATCCTCAGCAATGCTGTGCTGTTGGTGGAACTCATGCAAGTGGCGAGTCTCCATGGCACTGGCACCAGCTCATATCTTTGCAGCTGTGGCACTTTTGCCATGGCTGTGTCTTGTTTGGATGACACAGAACTGATTAATTGGTGTTAGTCAACAGATGGCACAGCAGTTCTGTTTTACCTGAAGGGATACAACCAGTATGGAGGCTCACAGTGTGAAAATTTCTACTTGCATTCCCCGCTTAAGGGGCTGAGCTGTGGCATGTATAACCTGACACATCATAAAGACACGGCTTGGGTTATTCACCCACCTTCCTGGATGAAGTTAAGCCCAATTACCATAAGTTTAAGGTATAGTAAATCACTTAAATTTGAAATTAGTATTTAATAAAAAGGTTGTTCATAATCAATTGTCTCAGCAGTACTTAAACTAGGAAGTGACAATGCAAGTCAGGCAAAAAGAACGAGTCAGAAAGTGATTATGAAAGTAGTACTTAGCTTTGTTTCTTGCTGATAAGTTGCGAAAGTTCTGTCCACTTAAGGGATATCCTTAGAGCAAAGTTTGGTGAACCAACTCTGACTAAATATCTGCTCAGTAATTGTTCTTAGCTAGGCTTTTCAGAAGTATGTACAAGGGAGCAGAATCAAATATGTAAGCAGTGGCAATTGGGAAGACTTCTGTGAATTTCCACGCATTTTGTGCCAAATTGTTTGTTTAGCTAGCATACTGAACCACGGCATGGATCTTCGAACATGGGCTACAAAGATATTAGTTAGAAATCACCACCCAAAATGTCTTTGATTTTATTTGGATAGTTTATAAGGTGGTAATGGTGACATGCCTGCTCTGTGCAGAGTGGCAGATGGCAGCCATCTTTGAGACTAACATGTGTAATTAGTATAGCCACCAGGATTTGAGTTTGAATACCTTGTCTGTCTGCATTTCCATTAGCTGTTACATGGAAGTCTGGCCTCCACCAGCTGCTGTGGCAGGGTCAGTGTCCCACTAGCAACATTTGCAATACTAAGGAAAACTTCAGAAAATTAACTCAGTCATAACAGAATTGTTAAAATATGATATATTGAAAGGTAATTACACCATCCTTCAATCTTGCCTCAATTTTGGGATAATCAGAACTGGAAAGGAGATTTTACATATAAAAAAACTATTTTTCATGGGTTACATCTAAAAAACTTTGATAACTTTGGAAACATTTCGAGAGACAATAATGTAATTTCTAATTCAACATAATTGCATAGATTTTATGCTTTTTACTTTCAAAAACTGGAAGGACCGCAGGAATTTAATTTCAAATAAGCATCCTGTACACGTGTAGGTAAATACGTTCAGTAATTTACAGGTAGAAAAGATATGCAATAAATATTGTACACATTTTTTGAAATGAAATATTATATTTGACAGAATGCAGTAACTCAACAAGCTCCACAACAGATGCAGCCTTTGCCCCAGCGCTTACCACAGCAGCGAGGTGGCTGGGGAAATAGAACAGGTGCAAGACGTAGCAGAGCCCGTGGAGGTGGATTGGGAAATGCTGGTGGTGGTATGGGTCGTCAGCAAGTGGGAACACCAACTGCCAAGGGAAAAACACTGAAATTTGATAGTGAATATGATTTTGAACAAGCAAATACAGAATTTGAAGAATTAAGGAGCCAGCTTGCGAAGACAAAGATAGGTGAGATTAGCAACATTACTTTTTCTCAGAAATATAAAATACACAGCACTAGATTTTGGCTAGTTGATGTTAATTACGCTGTTTTCCCAATGAAAACATTCACTTAACCTTGTTAAGGCTGTGTGGCCACTAGATCACAAACTACCTGTTGGCTTCTGTCCTGGTTTTTTTCAGGTGACATTTGATTTTTCTGATCTTTCACCAGCACGAGTGGCTAGCATTGTCATAGTTTCACCCTCCATAGCTGGTGGTGGACTGGAGACGAGCTGATAGCCCCAGATTGTATCTGGCACACCAATATCCAAGGGCTTTCCTGGACGTTGGTGTGCTAGGTGCATTCAGTTTGCGGCTGCAAGCTTGGCTCAAGTCCACCATCGGCAATGGAGAGTGAAGCTTTCACAATACCAGCCACTTGTGCTGGCAAAATGTCAGAACAGTCAAACGAATGTCAGCTGAAGACCCTGAGACAGAAGCCAACACACAGTTAAAGTTACTCAATCATTTTTTTAGTCCATATTGTTAAATACTGCTGGAATTTGCTTCAGTAGATGTCTTTCCTCTTTGAATCAGTTGTTTTGTAATTTTGAAGCCTGGCCTATGTTTTGGCAGTGCAAATACTTGTTTTGTGTCTTGAGATATTTCAATTTATTAATATCCTAAGTTACAGCTGTGCTTCAACATTCATTATTTATTTTCTGTTTGTATTGGTGAGCTGATGGTTTCTAACATTAAAGGGCTGAAGTATGATGTTCCTGAAATCATTTATGTGTAGGACTGTGGTTACAAATAAGCTCATTCAATAATGTACGCTCTCACTCTGCCAGTGAGTATTAGCACATACACAAATATGATTTTAAAAAATGCATTTTAGACACATCTGTAATAATGAAAAGATTCTGTTAGAAGACTATGGAAGGGATTTTTAAAAGTGACATAACTATGAAGTTCTAAAATAAGAGCGTAGAGTGTTACTTCAAAATAAATCACTTAACTATGCAAGGTCATCCTCACCCCGATGTAGTCACTGAACTGAAGGTCGTTGCCAAAGGAGTAGAAAGAGGCCTAGAAATACCTCAAAAACACGTCAGTACTAGACACTAATGTTGTCAGAATCATAAAATAGATAAGATTCGTTACGGATCAAGAGAAAACACAAATTGTGTGGAATTACATGCATAAACTCAATGAACACTGTTCTCCATGTCACCCTAACAAGGAACACCAACAAGAAAACGAAGAAATAGATATTTCTAGCTGTGGACATTAAGGGTGCACATGGCCATAGCATAGGTGCAGCATGAATCAGATATGTGATACTTGAACTATTTGAACCAGAAAAGAAAACTAGCAGCAGAAAGGGGATGGAACCAGTAGGAGGGAAGAGAACATGTACATCTAAAAACAGGGGAGAGGATTAACGAGATGGATAAAAATTGGCTGCTTCTGTCAGAAGGGTTGAAGGGGAAGGAAGAGGAGTCAGGGTTGCCGCAAGTTCCCCAAGTGAAATTCTGATATTTCCCTGATTCCCAGACAAGTTACAGGATTTTTTCCCTGCGATCTCAAGGGTTAGTTTAGAGGTAAGTCGACAGTATGTCTTCGCAGCTGTGGTACAAGGAACAATAGTGCAAATGTCAAAAAGACATGCAAGCAGAGGGTGTTCCTTGATGTGAGCAAAAATCTGAAGTGCTAACATCAGTATACTTTGTAATGAACTGTTTTTAGATGAAGAAAGCAAACCAAATGGTATGTCTTTCATTAAGACCTCTGATGTTATTTTATTTCAATAAAACACACATATGGTGACAAAAATACACATTTTCCTGGAGACGTGAGACGGATTTAAAATGCCTTCACTAATTTCAGAAATGGCCCCAGAAAAAAATAGATCTCTTGAAAGAAGTGTGTAAAGTGGGGAAGAATTGTGTGAACAAACACTGTAGGTAACCCACTAATAAAATTTTGGTCCTTCTACATTGTCAGTTATTATCCACTGTGTTATATCTATTATTTTACAGGTACTGTGTTTTTTCTTTAGAGAAATATGAGTACTTAGCGTACAAACTGCCCGTGACTGACAATTCTTTTTATTGTCCATACTTTCCAACATATAAATTACTGTTGAAGTGCCAGAATGTACTAAAACAGATATTGTCTTCAAAATGGCACACTATACAATGTACTTGGAGTGAGACAGTTTAAATTCCTGAAATTCATTGCCCATAGCCTGGTCTGCTGAGGAGCACCGCAGTCCTGGCTCCATGGATAAACCATGAAAATCAGCTGTGTTATGCCCCTTACACACATGCACACGCCTGCATGGCCTGCAGGCACATCAGTGAGACTACATATGACAGGCAGGGGCTGCACATTAAAGGGAACTGAATGGCTTCAGATCGGCATGCCTGATGCATTAGATACTCGCAGAAACAGCCTCTGGTTTTGGCCGATTGTGGAAATCTCCTCATGTGGCAAACTGTTCACGAGCCACAAACAGAATGTTGATGAATTGAGACCATAGTAATCAATCCATGCAACAGACAATGTGTTAAAATACTATGCTGATCAATAATGAGGATAGGTAGCAACTCAGTTAAGATTGCCAAGCTCACAGACAGGGATGTAGAAAAGGGAATAGCCTTCCACAACTAAATTTTCAGCCATATTGTTAGTCAGAAAATGAGCACACGCACATTCACACGATCACTCGAGACACAACTCATCCACATGACTGCCTTCTACAGCCACTCTGTCTACAATCTGAGAATCAGACCCAAATAAACCATTCCTCATGCCTCCCTGCCTCTCGTAAGCAGCTGCTAGGCTAGTTGCAAGAAGTGGTGGCAGCAATGACTGCAAGCTGATGGGAGTGGTAGGGAGGGGAGAAGCAGTAGAAATGAGGGAATAGGGAAATGGTGCATGTACTCGGCTGCACCCAGCCAGCGATGATGCATGACAGCTCAGGAAACAAACCATTTCATGTGCTGAGACAAAAATGAGATTTTTCCAGTCCTTTTTTTTTTTTCTTCCCTCTTCAAATTTCCCTGATATTTTTCTAATGTGTTCGAAATTCACAGATTTCCAGTACCTGTGGCAACCCTGGAGTGAAGGATAAGAACTGGTGAGGTTTTGCAATGTGGAGCATTCAAGAGTCACACAGAAGTCTGGATCAGGGGAGACTTGGTGGACAGGATGAGAAGGAAAGACAGATTGTTTAGGGGCTGCACTGGATGAGATTCAATAAACCTGAGAGCTTAAAGGTAGAAGATAGGGAAATATACACGTCATTGTGCACTAGTCCATAAGAATAGAAAGCTAAGTGCATTGTGGGTCAGAAAATACAGTTTAAAAAAAAAAAAAATGAAAATGGGGTTAGAAAAGGAATATAGTAAAACTTCACTTTTGCACTATCCAGGGGACTTGAAAAATGGCGTAAACTGTGGAAAAGTGTAAAATTTGGGAATTGACTCTTTAAGATCTACTGGTTATGTGTAGGGGCCCCCTTCTGCTTCCGTAGTTCCATATGATGCATGCAGATAAAAGGCAACAGAACACTTGTTAGGGAATGTTTATTATTTAATAAAGTTTATCTGAATTTTTTGCTATGTTTAGCAGGTGACACGACATTCACTGACATTTCAGCACAAATTGCACTAAAAATAATGCAAACCAAGCAGCCGCCATGTCGGTTTAACTGTTTGCAAATTGCATAACTTTAGCTTTGCAGTTTTAGTATTTATATTTGATGCCTACAAAAAGTGCAGGCCATATTTGTACTGCATTAAAAATATCTCTAAACTGCATCATTTTCAGTGTAACTTTGCTTCGAAAATGGCTTCACCAGATCTACACTGTGCTGGTCGCTTACCTAGCTGTCCTTGATTTTGTAAACATAGGTCCACGAAATATTATAAAGTGCATTAAATATGGCACTAATCTACAGATCAATCTGTCGCTGCAGCCTTTATTTCACACTCACTGGCTTGGTCAGCTCGCAGCCAAATTGTCACTTCGAAATAAATATAGATGTTAGGGTTAAGATAGAGATTGGTCTGCATTCACAGCCAAGATTACAGGGAAGAGTACCATTCTACACTTCAGAATTTCAAGTACACATTTACAAAACATTAATAAGCCATTATCTATCATACTTATTTTTAATTTGAATGGTCTATAAATTTCACATGAACAAATGAGTACAGTAGTTACTGCCTTTTAGCAAAAAATACAAAATATTGGATTTTCAATTTCTTTCTGATGAATTTTTTCAATTTGGTTTTTGAGTTCGTAAACACAGTGGAAAACTTTATCAACATCTGCAGATGAAATATATTTTTTGTTTTCATTGCTGCATTAACAACCGCAAATGAGGGAATCTCATTGTCCTCGTCTTACTATTACTGTCACGTCCTGCACTTTCAGCGTTTTCTTGTGTCAGTCACATCATCAACAGAAACAATTTCCACTGTGACAACATTGTGTACAATGTTGTCAACCAGATGCTGCAACTTTTCCCATTATGAAGCAAGCAATTTTTACCGTTGTCACTAACTCTCAGGTCTGGTGCGTCACACGAATTTCATTCGTTGGCTTCCATGAACCCCTCTTTCCAGAAGCAGTTGAAGATGGTGGCAACCATATCTTCTGTTCATGCCTTCGCAATATAATGCAAAGCATCTAAAATGGTCACTCTAAAGGAGGCTGGGTCTTTCCCAGTCTCTGTCAAAGTTAATGCCTTCTGCACAATCACCTTTCTATAGTGTGTTTTGAAGGCATGGATAATACCCGAATTGAAAGGCTGTAATTTGCCTCTGCATTTTGGTGGCAGAAACTCTAATTGCACATCAGAACACTCAAATTTCTGGGATACTCAGGGCAACAATCCACTAAAAGAGAAATTTTCTGTTGTGACTGCCCATTCTTGCATAAAGGCAATATAATTGATTCGTGAATAATTCAGACACCATCCATGCTTTTTTGTTGACCATTTAGTTCATTGGTAGTGTTTTTATGTTTTTAAACACTGGTGTTTTAGCTTTGCTGATCACGAAAGGTTTAATTTTTTCAGAACCATCCATGTTCATGCCTAACATTTCTGTCAGGTGAACTTCACTGTGTTTACCTCCATGGCAGTTTTCACCTTTGAGGGCAAGTGTTATTTGTGGCAATATGCTGCAAAAGAGACCAGTTTCGTCAGTGTTAAGGATATCTTTTGGCTTATATTAATTTCAAAGGTTCCTGTAACCTGCCACTCTGCCATTCAGTAACAGATTTTATGTCAACACTGTTTTCTTTGCCACACACAGTTTTATACTCCACATTGAACTGCTTCTTACATCTATCAATCGATCCATTAGATGCGGTAAAGTCCTTGGTCACAATTACTTAAATGACTTTCACAGCCTTTTCACACATCATACAGTTTATTGGAATGTTCAACACTTGTGCTGCCTGACACTGGTTCTTCGTAATTTCTTCTAGCTCTGCATACTTCAAATAGCTGGCATATTGTACTTCTTTTTTAAATTGGCACACTGTTGCTTGCACTTTTCAAAAATAGTCTGTTTCTCACGATAGTGTTAAATGTAGATATGGGTATTTCTATAAGCTGTGCTAATGCAACACGTGTTCCACATTGAGCTTCAACTCTTTGCAGAATTTTTACCTTTCCTTCCATAGAAAAGGTTTTCCTGTCTCTCTTGGCAATACTGGCTTTTTCAATCTCAAAACTGCAACAGAAAACAAAAACAAGAAAAAATACTGACACTGCCATCATTTAACACAAGGCTTTGAACGCGCTACACATTCTCTGCATGGCGGTTGTTCAGAGTAGCTGTCTAGATTGAAATTGACTCACGTCAGTTGTAAGAACAGGCTTGTCAGCATTGTGAACATGTCAACCTTACCTCACAAACGACGCTATTTACAGTGTATGTATGAACCATAAAGGAAATTACTGTATATTAGCAAGTTAAAAGTACTGTGAAATGCATGTCCTCTGCATATGATAAGTACCAAAGGGCAAAGTTAACGCCAAAACCATGTGGCTACAATAAAGGAAGGATACTTCTTGTTGTAGCACACAATACTGAAAGATAGTTGGTATCAACTCGAAACAAATGAACGTTCCTCAGAAGTTGCATGTTCTTTAAACTTCTATCAAAACAGTTACTCCCATCCACCACCACACTGACTAGTGGTTGGCAGCAGCAGGATACAAATTGTGATTTGTTCAGACTTCAACCGATTCAGATCTGCTGAGTAGAGCACCTAGATGTCAAGAAAGTTAACCATGTAACATGTGTAAACGCTATATGAAGGCCAATGCAGTGCCTGCGTCAGTTTGTCAATCGGCCATTTTTTCCTCCACAAAAATTGTTCTATAAAATGTAAATTGTGGGAAAATTACTGATACGTTAATGTAGAATCAGGTGCAAATTAACATTGTGAATATAGAAAATTTGACGGAAGTGATAAGAATTGTAAAAGACAGGAAAACGTTAATTCTGGAAATGCAAATGTGGGGTTATACTATAGTCACTGAGAAGAAATGTTGACAGTGTAGAAATTTATTACATTAAGGCCAGGTGGGTACAAGAAACAAGGACGTTAAACTGCCAGTTCTTGCCTGCAAATCCCGAAACATTGGTGTCTTGGGGAAGAATATAGATGGCACATGTGGTTAAACAGAGGCTAGTATGTCCACAGTGTAGGGCATACTCTGCAACAGGATATTGTGTGTTGCCAGAATGGGCATAGGCAGAACAATGCTCATTAGAACTGTGCCGGAGCTATACTCGAAAGTGGGACCTTAGCCTTTTGCATTAAAGTGTTCTATTGACTGAGCTTCCAAACTATGACTCACGATCAGTGGTTCAATTCTGCCAGTATCTCATTTTCTGCTTGGTGGAAGGGAAGCAGTGAGCACAGATTACGATCCGTGCTTGAGTAGCTGTCACTAGGTTCCAGTACTGGTCAAGCACACCGTTTTAATCTGCCAGGAAGTTAAACATAAATTTGCACTCAACAGAAAAGTGAAAATTGATTCTGCTGACAGGATATTAGACTTCACACGGAAGAGATGTTACTAACCATTTGGTTAATGAGGTTAGTGAGGTTAGAAATAATGGGCAAATTTTGTGGAAAATTAAATTTTACGCAATCATAATGTAACTTAAAAGGAAGAACAGCAGAAAGCAACACCATTGAATTTGGAAATGTTTTGCTCTTTGCTAGAAGATAGATTTGCGTAAATCATTTGAAGATTTAAACATACATGCTAGTGAATGTAACTTCGTCTACAAATTGTATCTCCTTCTGCTGAGGTTTTAAGCCAGAATTATTAATTAAAAGGAGACAGAGGAAAGATGTCGGCACCAGAGGATTTGGGTGGGGGATGTGTCATTGTGCAAACAATAAGTGAAGCAAATAAAAATAAAGATTATATTTTTAGATAAAGAAACCTGCTCTCCGAAAGTCATGTCCCTAGTTCCTCAGTTTCAGGTAGCAGGAAGTGATAGCCACATTGTGTCTGGAGTAGTCCATCTTAAAGTTGATAGTATCTAGAGCAGTGGTTCCCAATATGGGGATAATTACCTCTTGAGGGGTAAAAAGTAAATGATTTCATTTCACTCAGAACTAATTTTTTTAGGTTGTTACTATTACCACAATTTTGTAAGGTCCCTCACAGCTCACCCACTGCACACATGTTGTGCTTTGTGTTGGTCATAGCTGATGATAAAAGTAAGACATTTGTGTACCAAATTCTAAATACCTTTAAAAAATGTCTTCTCCAAATTGTACCTACGACTTCTAGTAGTCCAAAAATTGCTTCATTATTTGCCTAGAGACAAATGAACGAATTGACAGCACACAGCAGTAATTACATAAGGGCAACTTAATGCTTTGTGTCTAGCCCATAATAATAATAATAATAATAATAAACCTACACAATCACAATGCCACAAATATAGAATACATCACATACATTCAGCAACTGAAAGATTCACATTAAGCAGAAAGGAAGGAGGAAGGGGATTTATCGACATAAAAAACCTACATTATGGACAGGTAGACAATTTAAGAAAATTCTTTCTAGAACGAGCAGAAACTAGCAAAATACACAAAGCAATCACTCATATAAATACATCGGCTACACCACTGCAATTTCATAACCACTTCCACAACCCTTTAGATCACATAACATCAGCAGACACGAAGAAAGTAAATTGGAAAAAGAAAACACTACATGGCAAGCACTCGTATCATCTAACACAGCCACAAATCGATCAAGACGCATCCAACACATGGCTAAGAAAAGGCAATATATACAGTGAGATGGAAGGATTCATGATTGCAATACAGGATCAAACAATAAACACCAGATATTACAGCAAGCATATTATTAAAGATCCCAATACCACAACAGATGAATGCATACTTTACAAACAACAAATAGAAACAGTAGATCACAAGTGGATGTACAATACTAGCAAATACAGAATACCCCAGAAGACATGACAATCCCCCCTGCGGGTCCGGGGGTTAGAATAGGCCCGAGGTATTCCTGCCTGTTGTAAGAGGCGACTAAAAGGAGTCCATCCCCCTCAAGGGGGTAGTTAGCGCCTGCGTCCGGAGACGGACGGTTCCACGACCTCTATTTGTGGTCTTTTTGGTTTTTCACTTCTTGTTTCTTCCTTCCTTTGGTTGGTTCCTTTCTTTGCTCTTTACCACCTCAGTCTTCCTTACTCCTTCCCTTCACTTCTTCTCCTTGCCTTCTCATTGCCTTCTTCTCCTTGCCTTCTCATTGCCTTCTTCTCCTTGCCTTCTCATTGCCTTCTTCTCCTTGCCTTCTCATTGCCTTCTTCTCCTTGCCTTCTCATTGCCTTCTTCTCCTTGCCTTCTCATTGCCTTCTTCTCCTTGCCTTCTCATTGCCTTCTTCTCCTTGCCTTCTCATTGCCTTCTTCTCCTTGCCTTCTCATTGCCTTCTTCTCCTTGCCTTCTCATTGCCTTCTTCTCCTTGCCTTCTCATTGCCTTCTTCTCCTTGCCTTCTCATTGCCTTCTTCTCCTTGCCTTCTCATTGCCTTCTTCTCCTTGCCTTCTCATTGCCTTCTTCTCCTTGCCTTCTCATTGCCTTCTTCTCCTTGCCTTCTCATTGCCTTCTTCTCCTTGCCTTCTCATTGCCTTCTTCTCCTTGCCTTCTCATTGCCTTCTTCTCCTTGCCTTCTCATTGCCTTCTTCTCCTTGCCTTCTCATTGCCTTCTTCTCCTTGCCTTCTCATTGCCTTCTTCTCCTTGCCTTCTCATTGCCTTCTTCTCCTTGCCTTCTCATTGCCTTCATCTCCTTGCCTTCTCATTGCCTTCATCTCCTTGCCTTCTCATTGCCTTCATCTCCTTGCCTTCTCATTGCCTTCATCTCCTTGCCTTCTCATTGCCTTCATCTCCTTGCCTTCTCATTGCCTTCTTCTCCTTGCCTTCTCATTGCCTTCTTCTCCTTGCCTTCTCATTGCCTTCTTCTCCTTGCCTTCTCATTGCCTTCTTCTCCTTGCCTTCTCATTGCCTTCTTCTCCTTGCCTTCTCATTGCCTTCTTCTCCTTGCCTTCTCATTGCCTTCTTCTCCTTGCCTTCTCATTGCCTTCTTCTCCTTGCCTTCTCATTGCCTTCTTCTCCTTGCCTTCTCATTGCCTTCTTCTCCTTGCCTTCTCATTGCCTTCTTCTCCTTGCCTTCTCATTGCCTTCTTCTCCTTGCCTTCTTCTCCTTGTCGCCTTCTCCTTGCCTTCTTCTCCTTGTCGCCTTCTCCTTGCCTTCTTCTCCTTGTCGCCTTCTCCTTGCCTTCTTCTCCTTGTCGCCTTCTCCTTGCCTTCTTCTCCTTGCCTTCTTCTCCTTGCCTTCTTCTCCTTGTCTTCTTCTCCTTGTCTTCTTCTCCTTGTCTTCTTCTCCTTGTCTTCTTCTCCTTGTCTTCTTCTCCTTGTCTTCTTCTCCTTGTCTTCTTCTCCTTGTCTTCTTCTCCTTGTCTTCTTCTCCTTGTCTTCTTCTCCTTGTCTTCTTCTCCTTGTCTTCTTCTCCTTGTCTTCTTCTCCTTGTCTTCTTCTCCTTGTCTTCTTCTCCTTGTCTTCTTCTCCTTGTCTTCTTCTCCTTGTCTTCTTCTCCTTGTCTTCTTCTCCTTGTCTTCTTCTCCTTGTCTTCTTCTCCTTGTCTTCTTCTCCTTGTCTTCTTCTCCTTGTCTTCTTCTCCTTGTCTTCTTCTCCTTGTCTTCTTCTCCTTGTCTTCTTCTCCTTGTCTTCTTCTCCTTGTCTTCTTCTCCTTGTCTTCTTCTCCTTGTCTTCTTCTCCTTGTCTTCTTCTCCTTGTCTTCTTCTCCTTGTCTTCTTCTCCTTGTCTTCTTCTCCTTGTCTTCTTCTCCTTGCCTTCTTCTCCTTGTCTTCTTCTCATTGCCTTCTTCTCCTTGTCTTCTTCTCCTTGTCTTCTTCTCCTTGTCTTCTTCTCCTTGTCTTCTTCTCCTTGTCTTCTTCTCCTTGTCTTCTTCTCATTGCCTTCTTCTCCTTGTCTTCTTCTCATTGCCTTCTTCTCCTTGTCTTCTTCTCATTGCCTTCTTCTCCTTGTCTTCTTCTCATTGCCTTCTTCTCCTTGTCTTCTTCTCATTGCCTTCTTCTCCTTGTCTTCTTCTCATTGCCTTCTTCTCATTGCCTTCTTCTCATTGCCTTCTTCTCATTGCCTTCTTCTCCTTGTCTTCTTCTCCTTGTCTTCTTCTCCTTGTCTTCTTCTCCTTGTCTTCTTCTCCTTGTCTTCTTCTCCTTGTCTTCTTCTCCTTGTCTTCTTCTCCTTGTCTTCTTCTCCTTGTCTTCTTCTCCTTGTCTTCTTCTCCTTGTCTTCTTCTCCTTGTCTTCTTCTCCTTGTCTTCTTCTCCTTGTCTTCTTCTCCTTGTCTTCTTCTCCTTGTCTTCTTCTCCTTGTCTTCTTCTCCTTGTCTTCTTCTCCTTGTCTTCTTCTCCTTGTCTTCTTCTCCTTGTCTTCTTCTCCTTGTCTTCTTCTCATTGCCTTCTTCTCCTTGTCTTCTTCTCCTTGTCTTCTTCTCCTTGTCTTCTTCTCCTTGTCTTCTTCTCCTTGTCTTCTTCTCCTTGTCTTCTTCTCCTTGTCTTCTTCTCCTTGTCTTCTTCTCCTTGTCTTCTTCTCCTTGTCTTCTTCTCCTTGCCTTCTTCTCCTTGCCTTCTTCTCCTTGTCTTCTTCTCCTTGTCTTCTTCTCCTTGTCTTCTTCTCATTGCCTTCTTCTCCTTGTCTTCTTCTCATTGCCTTCTTCTCATTGCCTTCTTCTCATTGCCTTCTTCTCATTGCCTTCTCCTCATTGCCTTCTCCTCATTGCCTTCTCCTCATTGCCTTCTCCTCATTGCCTTCTCCTCATTGCCTTCTTCTCATTGCCTTCTTCTCATTGCCTTCTTCTCATTGCCTTCTTCTCATTGCCTTCTTCTCATTGCCTTCTTCTCATTGCCTTCTTCTCATTGCCTTCTTCTCATTGCCTTCTTCTCATTGCCTTCTTCTCATTGCCTTCTTCTCATTGCCTTCTTCTCATTGCCTTCTTCTCATTGCCTTCTTCTCATTGCCTTCTTCTCATTGCCTTCTTCTCATTGCCTTCTTCTCATTGCCTTCTTCTCATTGCCTTCTTCTCATTGCCTTCTTCTCATAGCCTTCTTCTCATAGCCTTCTTCTCATTGCCTTCTTCTCATTGCCTTCTTCTCATTGCCTTCTTCTCATTGCCTTCTTCTCATTGCCTTCTTCTCATTGCCTTCTTCTCATTGCCTTCTTCTCATTGCCTTCTTCTCATTGCCTTCTTCTCATTGCCTTCTTCTCATTGCCTTCTTCTCATTGCCTTCTTCTCATTGCCTTCTTCTCCTTGCCTTCTTCTCCTTGCCTTCTTCTCCTTGCCTTCTTCTCCTTGCCTTCTTCTCCTTGCCTTCTTCTCCTTGCCTTCTTCTCCTTGCCTTCTTCTCCTTGCCTTCTTCTCCTTGCCTTCTTCTCCTTGCCTTCTTCTCCTTGCCTTCTTCTCCTTGCCTTCTTCTCCTTGCCTTCTTCTCCTTGCCTTCTTCTCCTTGCCTTCTTCTCCTTGCCTTCTTCTCCTTGCCTTCTTCTCCTTGCCTTCTTCTCCTTGCCTTCTTCTCCTTGCCTTCTTCTCCTTGCCTTCTTCTCCTTGCCTTCTTCTCCTTGCCTTCTTCTCCTTGCCTTCTTCTCCTTGCCTTCTTCTCCTTGCCTTCTTCTCCTTGCCTTCTTCTCCTTGCCTTCTTCTCCTTGCCTTCTTCTCCTTGCCTTCTTCTCCTTGCCTTCTTCTCCTTGCCTTCTTCTCCTTGCCTTCTTCTCCTTGCCTTCTTCTCCTTGCCTTCTTCTCCTTGCCTTCTTCTCCTTGCCTTCTTCTCCTTGCCTTCTTCTCCTTGCCTTCTTCTCCTTGCCTTCTTCTCCTTGCCTTCTTCTCCTTGCCTTCTTCTCCTTGCCTTCTTCTCCTTGCCTTCTTCTCCTTGCCTTCTTCTCCTTGCCTTCTTCTCCTTGCCTTCTTCTCCTTGCCTTCTTCTCCTTGCCTTCTTCTCCTTGCCTTCTTCTCCTTGCCTTCTTCTCCTTGCCTTCTTCTCCTTGCCTTCTTCTCCTTGCCTTCTTCTCCTTGCCTTCTTCTCCTTGCCTTCTTCTCCTTGCCTTCTTCTCCTTGCCTTCTTCTCCTTGCCTTCTTCTCCTTGCCTTCTTCTCCTTGCCTTCTTCTCCTTGCCTTCTTCTCCTTGCCTTCTTCTCCTTGCCTTCTTCTCCTTGCCTTCTTCTCCTTGCCTTCTTCTCCTTGCCTTCTTCTCCTTGCCTTCTTCTCCTTGCCTTCTTCTCCTTGCCTTCTTCTCCTTGCCTTCTTCTCCTTGCCTTCTTCTCCTTGCCTTCTTCTCCTTGCCTTCTTCTCCTTGCCTTCTTCTCCTTGCCTTCTTCTCCTTGCCTTCTTCTCCTTGCCTTCTTCTCCTTGCCTTCTTCTCCTTGCCTTCTTCTCCTTGCCTTCTTCTCCTTGCCTTCTTCTCCTTGCCTTCTTCTCCTTGCCTTCTTCTCCTTGCCTTCTTCTCCTTGCCTTCTTCTCCTTGCCTTCTTCTCCTTGCCTTCTTCTCCTTGCCTTCTTCTCCTTGCCTTCTTCTCCTTGCCTTCTTCTCCTTGCCTTCTTCTCCTTGCCTTCTTCTCCTTGCCTTCTTCTCCTTGCCTTCTTCTCCTTGCCTTCTTCTCCTTGCCTTCTTCTCCTTGTCTTCTTCTCCTTGTCTTCTTCTCCTTGTCTTCTTCTCCTTGTCTTCTTCTCCTTGTCTTCTTCTCCTTGTCTTCTTCTCCTTGTCTTCTTCTCCTTGTCTTCTTCTCCTTGTCTTCTTCTCCTTGTCTTCTTCTCCTTGTCTTCTTCTCCTTGTCTTCTTCTCCTTGTCTTCTTCTCCTTGTCTTCTTCTCCTTGTCTTCTTCTCCTTGTCTTCTTCTCCTTGTCTTCTTCTCCTTGTCTTCTTCTCCTTGTCTTCTTCTCCTTGTCTTCTTCTCCTTGTCTTCTTCTCCTTGTCTTCTTCTCCTTGTCTTCTTCTCCTTGTCTTCTTCTCCTTGTCTTCTTCTCCTTGTCTTCTTCTCCTTGTCTTCTTCTCCTTGTCTTCTTCTCCTTGTCTTCTTCTCCTTGTCTTCTTCTCCTTGTCTTCTTCTCCTTGTCTTCTTCTCCTTGTCTTCTTCTCCTTGTCTTCTTCTCCTTGTCTTCTTCTCCTTGTCTTCTTCTCCTTGTCTTCTTCTCCTTGTCTTCTTCTCCTTGTCTTCTTCTCCTTGTCTTCTTCTCCTTGTCTTCTTCTCCTTGTCTTCTTCTCCTTGTCTTCTTCTCCTTGTCTTCTTCTCCTTGTCTTCTTCTCCTTGTCTTCTTCTCCTTGTCTTCTTCTCCTTGTCTTCTTCTCCTTGTCTTCTTCTCCTTGTCTTCTTCTCCTTGTCTTCTTCTCCTTGTCTTCTTCTCCTTGTCTTCTTCTCCTTGTCTTCTTCTCCTTGTCTTCTTCTCCTTGTCTTCTTCTCCTTGTCTTCTTCTCCTTGTCTTCTTCTCCTTGTCTTCTTCTCCTTGTCTTCTTCTCCTTGTCTTCTTCTCCTTGTCTTCTTCTCCTTGTCTTCTTCTCCTTGTCTTCTTCTCCTTGTCTTCTTCTCCTTGTCTTCTTCTCCTTGTCTTCTTCTCCTTGTCTTCTTCTCCTTGTCTTCTTCTCCTTGTCTTCTTCTCCTTGTCTTCTTCTCCTTGTCTTCTTCTCCTTGTCTTCTTCTCCTTGTCTTCTTCTCCTTGTCTTCTTCTCCTTGTCTTCTTCTCCTTGTCTTCTTCTCCTTGTCTTCTTCTCCTTGTCTTCTTCTCCTTGTCTTCTTCTCCTTGTCTTCTTCTCCTTGTCTTCTTCTCCTTGTCTTCTTCTCCTTGTCTTCTTCTCCTTGTCTTCTTCTCCTTGTCTTCTTCTCCTTGTCTTCTTCTCCTTGTCTTCTTCTCCTTGTCTTCTTCTCCTTGTCTTCTTCTCCTTGTCTTCTTCTCCTTGTCTTCTTCTCCTTGTCTTCTTCTCCTTGTCTTCTTCTCCTTGTCTTCTTCTCCTTGTCTTCTTCTCCTTGTCTTCTTCTCCTTGTCTTCTTCTCCTTGTCTTCTTCTCCTTGTCTTCTTCTCCTTGTCTTCTTCTCCTTGTCTTCTTCTCCTTGTCTTCTTCTCCTTGTCTTCTTCTCCTTGTCTTCTTCTCCTTGTCTTCTTCTCCTTGTCTTCTTCTCCTTGTCTTCTTCTCCTTGTCTTCTTCTCCTTGTCTTCTTCTCCTTGTCTTCTTCTCCTTGTCTTCTTCTCCTTGTCTTCTTCTCCTTGTCTTCTTCTCCTTGTCTTCTTCTCCTTGTCTTCTTCTCCTTGTCTTCTTCTCCTTGTCTTCTTCTCCTTGTCTTCTTCTCCTTGTCTTCTTCTCCTTGTCTTCTTCTCCTTGTCTTCTTCTCCTTGTCTCCTTCTCCTTGTCTCCTTCTCCTTGTCTCCTTCTCCTTGTCTCCTTCTCCTTGTCTCCTTCTCCTTGTCTCCTTCTCCTTGTCTCCTTCTCCTTGTCTCCTTCTCCTTGTCTCCTTCTCCTTGTCTCCTTCTCCTTGTCTCCTTCTCCTTGTCTCCTTCTCCTTGTCTCCTTCTCCTTGTCTCCTTCTCCTTGTCTCCTTCTCCTTGTCTCCTTCTCCTTGTCTCCTTCTCCTTGTCTCCTTCTCCTTGTCTCCTTCTCCTTGTCTCCTTCTCCTTGTCTCCTTCTCCTTGTCTCCTTCTCCTTGTCTCCTTCTCCTTGTCTCCTTCTCCTTGTCTCCTTCTCCTTGTCTCCTTCTCCTTGTCTCCTTCTCCTTGTCTCCTTCTCCTTGTCTCCTTCTCCTTGTCTCCTTCTCCTTGTCTCCTTCTCCTTGTCTCCTTCTCCTTGTCTCCTTCTCCTTGTCTCCTTCTCCTTGTCTCCTTCTCCTTGTCTCCTTCTCCTTGTCTCCTTCTCCTTGTCTCCTTCTCCTTGTCTCCTTCTCCTTGTCTCCTTCTCCTTGTCTCCTTCTCCTTGTCTCCTTCTCCTTGTCTCCTTCTCCTTGTCTCCTTCTCCTTGTCTCCTTCTCCTTGTCTCCTTCTCCTTGTCTCCTTCTCCTTGTCTCCTTCTCCTTGCCTTCTTCTCCTTGCCTTCTTCTCCTTGCCTTCTTCTCCTTGCCTTCTTCTCCTTGCCTTCTTCTCCTTGCCTTCTTCTCCTTGCCTTCTTCTCCTTGCCTTCTTCTCCTTGCCTTCTTCTCCTTGCCTTCTTCTCCTTGCCTTCTTCTCCTTGCCTTCTTCTCCTTGCCTTCTTCTCCTTGCCTTCTTCTCCTTGCCTTCTTCTCCTTGCCTTCTTCTCCTTGCCTTCTTCTCCTTGCCTTCTTCTCCTTGCCTTCTTCTCCTTGCCTTCTTCTCCTTGCCTTCTTCTCCTTGCCTTCTTCTCCTTGCCTTCTTCTCCTTGCCTTCTTCTCCTTGCCTTCTTCTCCTTGCCTTCTTCTCCTTGCCTTCTTCTCCTTGCCTTCTTCTCCTCCTCCTTGCCTTCTTCTCCTCCTCCTTGCCTTCTTCTCCTCCTCCTTGCCTTCTTCTCCTCCTCCTTGCCTTCTTCTCCTCCTCCTTGCCTTCTTCTCCTCCTCCTTGCCTTCTTCTGTCTCCACGTCGGCGTTTGAGACAGTCTGTCCTCTCTCTCCCTCTCCTTTTTCCTCTTCTTCCTTTCTCCCTGTGCGCGCCTGAAGGCCGACCCACGCGTTCGCACGCGTAGCCGGTGACGGGGTAACGCGTAATTCCCCGCCCTGGGTAGACATGTAAGGCACGCACGTACCCCCTGGTAAAGGCCCGGCCCAGGGAGGGGTAATTGCCTGAGCTGATACCTTCTGACCATGCCGATTGGTCCCTCCGTCTGTTTCACGGGAGGTGTGACCTGAGGTGTAAACATTCAACTAAGGCGGGAGTACCCTCCGAGAGGGTTCCCACAAGGAAGGAGCGCGCCATTGGAGACGCTGGCAATCATGGGGGATTCCTCCGCAATGGATATCACTCCATCTCTCTTGACTTCTGCCCAAAAGCGGAAACTTGACCAGTCACCAGTGACAAAAGTACTACCACCTGCCCCACAGTTCCTCGTCGTATCTTGCTCTGAGGACGGAAAGGATTTTTCCTCTGTCAACCCTTTCGTTATCCAGAAGGGCGTAGATGCCATAGCCGGATCTGTCAAATCTTGTACCAGGTTGCGTAACGGTACCTTATTACTAGAAACTGAGAGCGCCTTTCAGGCACAAAAACTGCTTCCAAATTCAATGGTGTTGCTTTCTGCTGTTCTTCCTTTTAAGTTACATTATGATTGCGTAAAATTTAACTTTCCACACTCCTGTACACGTTCCCTGTCCGGTTGGAGGCTCACTGAACTTTGAATTCATCTCGTGATGTAGTCTATACTAGATCCCTCGACGGATTGACTGACGAGGAGATTCAATCTTTCCTCGCTGAGCAGGGTGTGACGGCTGTCCATAGGGTCATGAAAAAGTCAACAATGACCTTGTACCGACCCGGACACTTTTCTTGACCTTTGATAGTGTTAAGCTGCCATTGCACATCACGGCGGGCTACGAGGCTATTTCTGTTTGCCCCTATGTCCTGACACCTACGCGCTGCTACCAGTGTCAGCGTTTCATTCACACACGAGAGTCTTGTTCCAATGTGGCTAAATGTGTCACTTGTGGCAGGGATGCCCATGAGGGTGACTGTCCACCTCCGTCTCCTCGTTGTGTGAACTGTCAGGGTGACCATGCCGCATCCTCCCGCGACTGTCCTGTCTATAGGGACGAACACTGTATCAAAGAAATTCGGTCCACCTCGGCTGCTCGCAAGCTATTGGCTAGTAGGAAGCCCACGCTGCTCCCAGCGGGGAAATACAGTACTGTCCTCGCCTCTCCTCGGACTACCAGGGAGGTGGCTACCGAGACATGCGATCTGACCTTCAGCACCACGGTCGTCCGTTCGGCCAGTGCTAAGATCGCGCGGTCGACGTCTCCTCTTCCTCCCATCACCCCAGACACCAGCCCCTTCATCAGCTTCTGCTAAGACAAAGACCCAGAATTCAGATGCGCGGGCCTTCAAGAAGGAACCGTCCCGTGCCGACTTCCTACGTACCTCGACCTCCCAGCCTTCGACCGGTACTTCCACCAAACGACCTTCCAAGAAGGCTCATAGGAAGCTCAGTTCTCCTTCTCCGCCACGGCACATTTCTTCTCCTGCGCCACCCAGCGGTTGCCGCCCCAGGCCGTCATCCGTTTCGCCTGGCCGCACCGCTGGTAGCAGAACATCTGGCCGTTCACCGGCGGAGGAAGCTCCCCCTCCCGGCCATCTTACCAAGATGGCCGATGAACCTATAGACCCAATGGACGATGACTGTCCGCCTACTGATAGCGGCGGCAGTGCTCGCTCGAAGCCAGGCCCTCAGCGGCCTTCGAGGTGACCCCTTCTTTCATCTTCCTTTTCTTCTTACGATGGCACTTATTCACTGGAATATTAGCAGCATTCGCTCCAACCGAGAGGACTTGAAGTTGCTGCTCTGCTTGCACCGTCCGCTCGTCATAGCCCTCCAGGAAACGAAGCTACGCCCATGCGATCAAATTGCCTTGGCACACTACACCTCTGTGCATTTTGACCTACCCCCTGTGGTAGGTATTCCGGCTCATGGAGGGGTTATGTTGCTGGTCCGGGATGATATTTACTACGATCCCATCACATTGCACACCGGCCTGCAGGCAGTTGCCATCCGCATTACTCTCCCCGCCTTTACATTTTCCATTTGTACCGTCCACACTCCATCGTCATCTGCCGTTACCAGGGGAGACATGATGCAGCTTATTGCTCAGCTACCTGCCCCATTTTTGTTAACTGGAGACTTCAATGCCCACCATCCCCTTTGGGGCTCTCCGGCATCCTGCCCGAGGGGCTCCCTGTTCGTAGACCTTTTCAACCAGCTCAATCTTGTCTGCCTCAATACTGGCACCCCTACTTTTCTTTCGGACACCTCACACCCATTCCCATTTAGACCTCTCTATATGTACTACCCAACTTGCACGCCGGTTTGAGTGGTATGCACTTTCTGATACATATTCGAGCGACCACTTCCCGTGTGTTATCCATCTCCTGCAGCATACCCCCTCCCCGTGCTCATGTACTTGGAATATCTCCAAAGCAGACTGGGGGCTCTTCTCTTCCAGGGCGATCTTTCAGGATAAAACCTTCACAAGCTGCAATAGTCAGGTCGCCCACCTCATGGAAGTCATTCTCACTGCTGCTGAATATTCCATCCCTCACCCTACTTCCTCTCTACGTCGCGTACTGGTCCCCTGGTGGACCGCAGCATGTAGAGACGCTTTACGTGCTCGTCGACGTGCTTTACGCACCTTTAAACGCCACCCTACAGTGGCGAATTGTATCACTTGTAAACGATTACGTGCACAGTGTCGTCGTATTATTAAAGAAAGCCAGCTGGGCTGCTTTCACAAGCACCTTCAACAGTTTTACTTCTTCTGTTGTCTGGGGTAGCCTGCGCCGGCTATCTGGCACTAAGGTCCACTCACCAGTTTCTGGCTAGATGGTTGTGAATGACATCCTTGTGGCCCCGTAGGATGTCTCCAATGCCTTCGGCCGCTTTTTCGCAGAGGTTTCGAGCTCCGCTCATTACCACCCTGCCTTCCTCCCCCGCAAACAGGCAGAGGAGGCTAGGCCACCTAACTTCCTCGAATCGTGAAAGTTATAATGCCCCATTCACCATGCGGGAACTCGAAAACGCACTTGCCCGGTCACGGTCCTCCGCTCCAGGGCCTGATTCTATTCATATTCAGATGCTGAAGAACCTTTCTCCTGCAGGTAAAGGTTTTCTTCTTCGTACTTACAATCGCATCTGGACTGAGGGACATGTTCCCGCATGCTGGCGCGAGTCTATTGTCCCGTTTCCTAAACCGGGGAAGGACAAGCACTTTCCTTCCAGTTATCGACCCATCTCGCTTACCGGCGTGTCTGTAAAGTGATGGAGCGAATGGTTAACTCTCGTTTGGTTTGGCTGCTCGAGTCTCGACGCCTACTTACCAATGTACAATGTGGATTTCGTAGGTGCCGCTCTGCTGTTGACCATCTGGTTACCTTGTCGACCTTCATTATGAACAACTTCTTGCGGAAGCGCCCGACCGCGGCTGTGTTCTTTGATTTGGAGAAGGCTTACGACACCGGTTGGAGGGCGGGCGTTCTCCGCACCATGCATACATGGGGTCTTCGCGGTCGCCTCCCTCTTTTTATTCGTTCCTTTTTAATGGATCGACAGTTCAGGGTACGTGTGGGTTCTGTATTGTCACACCTTTCACCAGGAGAATGGGGTGCCACAGGTCTCAGTTTTGAACGTCGCTCTCTTCGCCATCGCGATCAATCCAATAATGGATTGCCTCCCAGCTGATGTATCAGGCTCCCTTTTCGTGGACGATTTTACCATCTATTGCAGCGCGCAGTGTACACGTGTCCTGGAGCGCTGTCTTCAGCGTTCTCTTGGCCGTCTTTATTCCTGGAGTGTCGCCAATGGCTTCCGTTTTTCTGTGGAGAAGACGGTCTGTATTAACTTCTGGCGCTACAAAGAGTTTCTCCCACCGTCCTTACGACTCGGTCCCGTTGCTCTCCCAATCGTGGAGACAACAAAATTTTTGGGTCTTACATTCGACAGGAAACTTAGCTGGTCTCCACATGTCATATTTGGCTGCCCGTTGTACCCGTTCTTTAAATGTCCTCCGTGTTCTCAGTGGTATGTCGTGGGGAGCGGATCGAACCGTCCTCCTTCGTCTATATCGGTCGATCGTCCGCTCCAAGCTGGATTATGGGAGCTTCGTATACTCCTCTGCACGGCCATCCATCCTACGCCACCTCAACTCCATACAACTTCGGGGTTTACGACTTGCGATCGGAGCGTTTTATACTAGTCCCGTAGAGAGTCTTCATGCTGACGCTGGCGTATTGCCACTCACCTACCGGCGCGATATACTGCTTTGTCGGTATGCCTGTCGGCTACTGTCAATGCCCGACCACCCGTCTTATCGTTCCTTTTTTGACGACTCTCTCGACCGTCAATACAGGTTGTACGTATCTGCCCTGCTACCCCCTGGAGTTCGCTTTCGTCGCCTCCTTCAACACCTTAATTTTTCACTCCCTGCAACCTTTCGAGTGGGCGAGAGCCACACGCCACCTTGGCTCCAGGCTGAGGTCCGCGTTCACTTTGACCTCAGCTCGCTCCCAAAAGAGGTTACCCCCGGTTCGGTCTACCACTCCCGTTTTGTTGAACTTCGTTCGAAGTTCATTAATATGACCTTCATTTATACAGATGGCTCAAAGACCAATGACGGGGTCGGGTGTTCCTTTATTGTCGGGGCACAAAGTTTCAAATACCGGCTCCATGGCCATTGTTCGGTCTTCACAGCTGAGCTCTTTGCCCTCTACCAGGCTGTTCTTTACATCTGCCGCCACCGACATTCTGCTTATGTCATCTGCTCGGATTCCCTGAGCGCCATCCAGAGCCACAGTGATCCGTATCCGGTTCACCCTTTTGTGCACTGGATCCAACGCTCTCTTCAGCAGCTGGTGGACATCGGTTCTCCGCTTAGCTTTATGTGGGTTCCTGGCCATGTCGGTATCCCTGGGAACGAAGCTGCAGATGCCGCGGCCAAGGCTGCGGTCCTCCAGCCTCGGACAGCTTCTTGTTGTGTCCCTTCGTCGGATTGTAGCAGGGTAATTTGTCGGCGCATTTTATCGCTGTGGCATGCCGATTGGGCTGCACTTACAGACAACAAGCTTCGGGCCTTGAAACCACTTCCCGCGGCTTGGACGTCCTCCTCCCACCCTTCTCGGCGGGAGGAGGTCGTTTTGGCCCGGTTACGCATTGGACACTGCCGGTTCAGCCATCGCCATCTGCTGACGGCTGCGCCGGCGCCGTTCTGCCCATGTGGGCAATTGCTGACGGTCCGCCACATTTTGATGTCCTGTCCGGATTTTAACACACTGCGTCTTGATCTTGGCCTGCCATGCACTCTAGATGCCATTTTAGCGGATGACCCACGAGCAGCTGCTCGCGTTCTTCGTTTTATCAATTTGACAAACCTCTCTAAGGACATTTGATGATGCTGTTTTTTAATCCTATGCCTGTCAGTCTGTCTTTTATCGTGTTTTTCCTTTTAGTTGTTGTTTTAAACTTGTGCCTCGCGGTGCATTCTTAACGTAGTCAGGGCGCTAATGACCATTGAAGTTGTGCGCCCTAAAACCACAAAAAAAAAAAAAAAAGACAATGTAGCAAAAATAATACATCAACAGCTTGCCTTACAACATAAACTTATAAAACATGTTCCCACATACAAGTATGCACCACAAAACGTACTGGAGAACGATGAATACAAATTATACTGGAACAGAACCATTATAACAGATCAAACACCACCACATAACAAACCTGACATCATACTCACCAATAAAAAGAAGAAATTAACACAACTAATCGAAATATCCATACCCAATACAACAAATATACAAAAGAAAACAGGAGAAAAAATTGAAAAACACATCCAACTGGCTGAGGAAGTCAAGGACATGGGGCATCAGGATAAAGTTGACATTATACCAATTATACTATCAACTACAGGAGTCATACCACACAATATCCACCAGTGCATCAATGCAATACAGCTACATCCAAACTTGTATATACAACTACAGAAATCTGTAATTATTGATACATGTTCAATTACCTGAAAGTTCCTAAATGTAATATAACACATACTATACAGTTAAAAGGAAGTGACGCTTGACCAAGGTCCGCGTCACTTTCCATTTTTAACCAGACTTAACGTCTGAGAAAGTAAAGAAATGATAATAATAATAATAATAATAATGCTGTTTACAGCACTAACAGCCTTAAGTAGTCAAATTTCAGCTGGTTCAGAAGTAAGGAGTTCAGCAATCACATTATTTACAAACAGTAAATGCAGTGTGCAGGTCAAGCAAGTGCTGCCGTGGAGAGGAGCAATGCATATTAACCACTGTGCATATGCAAATTAAACTTCACATTCTGGTCATACTTAAATGGATGTCTTAATACAGGTTGCACATCAGAACTGTTTTCCTCACTCTGGCTTCACTATGGGGAAATGGATATGCCAGGAGATATGGAAAAAGTCTTACTTGGTGTTGTTGTGGTCTTCAGTCCTGAGACTGGTTTGATGCAGCTCTCCATGCTCCTCTATCCTGTGCAAGCTTCTTCATCTCCCAGTACCTACTGCAACCTACATCCTTCTGAATCTGCTTGGTGTATTCATCTCTTGGTCTCCCTCTACGATTTTTACCCTCCATGCTGCCCTCCAATGCTAAATTTGTGATCCCTTGATGCCTCAAAAACATGTCCTACCAACCGATCCCTTCTTCTAGTCAAGTTGTGCCACAAACTTCTCTTCTCCCCAATCCTATTCAATACCTCCTCATTAGTTACGTGATCTACCCACCTTATCTTCAGCATTCTTCTGTAGCACCACATTTCGAAAGCTTCTATTCTCTTCTTGTCCAAACTAGTTATCGTCCATGTTTCACTTCCATACATGGCTACACTCCATACAAATACTTTCAGAAACGACTTCCTGACACTTAAATCTATACTCGATGTTAACAAATTTCTCTTCTTCAGAAACGATTTCCTTGCCATTGCCAGTCTACATTTTATATCCTCTCTACTTTGACCATCATCAGTTATTTTACTCCCTAAATAGCAAAACTCCTTTACTACTTTAAGTGTGTCATTTCCTAATCTAATTCCCTCAGCATCACCCGATTTAATTTGACTACATTCCATTATCCTCGTTTTGCTTTTGTTGATGTTCATCTTATATCCTCCTTTCAAGACACTGTCCATTCCGTTCAACTGCTCTTCCAAGTCTTTTGCTGTCTCTGACAGAATTACAATGTCATCGGCGAACCTCAAAGTTTTTACTTCTTCTCCATGAATTTTAATACATACTCCGAATTTTTCTTTTGTTTCCTTTACTGCTTGCTCAATATACAGATTGAATAACACCGGGGAGAGGCTACAACCCTGTCTCACTCCTTTCCCAACCACTGCTTCCCTTTCCTGCCCCTCGACTCTTATAACTGCCATCTGCTTTCTGTACAAATTGTAAATAGCCTTTCGCTCCCTGTATTTTATACCTGCCACCTTCAGAATTTGAAAGAGAGTATTCCAGTCAACATTGTCAAAAGCTTTCTCTGTCTACAAATGCTAGAAACGTAGGTTTGCCTTTTCTTAATCTTTCTTTTAAGATAAGTCGTAAGGTTAGTATTGCCTCAAGTGTTCCAACATTTCTACGGAATCCAAACTGATCATCCCCGAGGTCCGTTTCTACCAGTTTTTCCATTCGTCTGTAAATAATTCGCGTTAGTATTTTGCAGCTGTGACTTATTAAACTGATAGTTAGGTAATTCTCACATCTGTCAACATCTGCTTTCTTTGGGATTGGAATTATTATATTCTTCTTAAAGTCTGAGGGTATTTCGCCTGTCTCATACATTTTGCTCCCCAGATGGTAGAGTTTTGTCAGGACTGGCTCTCCCAAGGCCATCAGTAGTTCCAATGGAATGTTGTCTACTCCCGGGGCCTTGTTTCGACTCAGGTCTTTCAGTGCTCTGTCGAACTCTTCACGCATTATCTTATCTCCCATTTCGTCTTCATCTACATCCTCTTCCATTTCCATAATATTGTCCTCAAGTACATCGCCCTTGTATAAAACCTCTATATACTCCTTCCACCTTTCTGCCTTCCCTTCTTTGCTTAGAACTGGGTTGCCATCTGAGCTCTTGATATTCATACAAGTGGTTATCTTCTCTCCAAAGGTCTCTTTAATTTTCCTGTAGGCAGTATCTATCTTACCCCTAGTGAGACAAGCCTCTACATCCTTACATTTGTCCTCTAGCCATCCCTGCTTAGCCATTTTGCACTTCCTGTCGATCTCATTTTAGAGACGTTTGTATTCCTTTTTGCCTGCTTCATTTACTGCATTTTTATATTTTCTCCTTTCATCAATTAAATTCAATATTTCTTCTGTTACCCAAGGATTTCTATTAGCCCTCGCCTTTTTACCTACTTCATTGTCTGCTGCCTTCACTACTTCATCTCTCAGAGCTACCCATTCTTCTTCTACTGTATTTCTTTCCCCATTCCTGTCAATTGTTCCCTTCTGCTCTCCCTGAAACTCTCTACAACCTCTGTTTCTTTTAGTTTATCCAGGTCCCATCTCCTTAGATTCCCACCTTTTTGCAGTTTCTTCAGTTTCAATCTGCAGTTCATAACCAATAGATTGTGGTCAGAATCCACATCTGCCCCTGGAAATGTCTTACAATTTAAAACCTGGTTCCTAAATCTCTGTCTTACCATTATATAATCTATCTGATACCTTTTAGTATCTCCAGGATTCTTCCAGGTATACAACCTTCTTTTATGATTCTTGAACCAAGTGTTAGCTATGATTAAGTTATGCTCTGTGCAAAATTCTACAAGGCGGCTTCCTCTTTCATTTCTTCCCCCCCATCCATATTCACCTACTATGTTTCCTTCTCTCCCTTTTCCTACTGACGAATTCCAGTCACCCATGACTATTAAATTTTCGTCTCCCTTCACTACCTGAATAATTTCTTTTATCTCGTCATACATTTCATCTATTTCTTCATCATTTGCAGAGCTAGTTGGCATATAAACTTGTACTACTGTAGTAGGCGTGGGCTTCGTATCTATCTTGGCTACAATAATGCGTTCACTATGCTGTTTGTAGTAGCTTACCCGCATTCCTATTTTCCTATTCATTATTAAACCTACTCCTGCATTACCCCTATTTGATTTTGTATTTATAACCCTGTAATCACCTGACCAAAAGTCTTGTTCCTCCTGCCACTGAACTTCACTAATTCCCACTATATCTAACTTTAACCTATCCATTTCCCTTTTTAAATTTTCTAACCTACCTGCCCGATTAAGGGATCTGACATTCCACACTCTGATCCGTAGAATGCACGTTTTCTTTCTGTACCTGTTCTATAATAGAAAAAATATCTTCTAAAATTATAAAAAGATTCCATCATATGGAGCAAATAAATCTGAAGTATAAGTGTAATGAACTTGACCACTGTTAAAGTATCCATTGCTGCGTAACCTGAGATGGCTAAGGACGTGAAAAGTTGAGGTATAACAGTGAATATTACTCCAGGCAAGTCAGACTGTGGTCATAAATGCTTTCGGTCTAACACCCCAGTCACATGAGGAGCTAAGAGAGGGAGGGGGGGGGGGGGGGGGGGAGGAAAAAGTAAGATGCACAAACTTCATCCTGCAATATAGGAAAAGATAAACTGAGTAGATGCAGGTGCTGTCAACTTCGCTGTGGAAGGAAATGTCCTTGTGGAAGCAGTTAAGATATATAGATGCAGCACAAAACCCAACTTAACAGTTACGACACACATCATCACGCTGCAAAGCAGGGCCAAAATTTGAGAACTGTGGATTATTTAGATGACCATCCTTGCAAACAACTGCTGTTATGCAAATTGCTTGGAAGAGAGTCCTCCACATTTACAGATTTGCATAGTATTTAAAAAGGAGAAGAAATTAGTGATCATTTGTCAAATTCAGAATTAATGAAAGTCAAAGTGCTGCCATCCAGTAGACTGGGCAAACTTCATGAGTCACAATTGTCAACACTTGTACCCCAGTTCTTAAAATCATCTCCACCATCTGGTGTAAACAATGGATATGAATGGTCAAAAAATAATGAAAAAAAGATCTGTCACCCTTGAGCACCAACCTCTGAGCAAAGAGGGCAAGGTGTCAATAGAGGAAGGTCACATCTGTCTTCTTAGTCCTGCACCAAAACAGGTCCACAGCCAAAGACTGTAAAACACTTCAGACTGGCATTAGATTAACCTATTTATGGCAAAAATAGAGCAGGAGGTGAGAATTTTGAGTTTCACATTACTCAAATCACACCTTCAGTGATTTGGCAATTGCTTACAAAATATGGAAGATAGAAACAGTTGCCCTGCCTTTCATTTGATGAGATTTTAATGCCTGCAGTCACATGGGGCAGTGAGATAATCAGTAGAGGGCAATTAAGAAATGACAATATCAAATTTTGAGCTGTGTGTACTGTACTCAGGAGTCTCACATTACAGCACTGCCTCTGGCTCCTAGTATGTAATAGACCTGTCAACCTGTGGCCATAACTATGCACATATTATCCACTGAAGTGTTCAAAGACAATTTTTTGTGATGGTTGCAACTACCAGGTTATTGTATTGGTCTCAAATTGGTAAGTGTATGCTGTTATGAAGAACTGCTTTGGAAATTTTGACTGCTGAAGTGCAGATAACAAATACAGAGAAGAGAATTGATAAAGTAATCAGATGCAGGAGAAACAATCATCCAGTCTGTGAACAGTACACTAGCCGCCTCTTCAGGCCCTGCAAGACAAACATCCCCCACGATAGATCAGATAAAATTGTAGGACAATGAAGAACATTGACATGGGTGTCATTACTTCAATAACTGAAAGAATCTTGGTATATTTTTGTGTGGAAACACACACCCTAACTTCCTAAGACTAAATGCCAAGGAATTGTTCACAGGAGAAATTAACAAGGACTTTGAATGTTGTGGAGCTTGTACGTGCATACCACGCAAAAATATCTGTGATAAATGCTCTCCTGACATTGCTTAGTGCCAATTCTTTAGTGGGATTTAATATCTGTCTTTCTGCTCAAAACACTAGAAACTTGACCCCTTTTAGTGTGGCAACCAAATAACATTTTTAACTAGTATAGAGGGATAGCTACAGGACACGCAACACACATTAAAGTCCTTCATTATAATGGTAAACTGCTGGGTTATATCTGGCAATTCCCAGAATTTCTCACTTAACAAATCTACTGATGTTCATACTACTAGCAACAGAAAATGGCAGGGGTTCAGAAGTAAACAGTAGAGAAACACTAATTCATATTCGGATTTACACACATAGCAAGGAGGCCAGATGACAATGGTGGTGGAGTATTAGTCATAAACAAGGTATACAGGTGTTTGAAAATGAATATATGGGCTTCGTTTGGTAGTGTTTATTATACTCAACTTTTAAAATTGTAAATAACATGTCAAATGAAAGAGCAACTCAATTTGTTTGTATACCCAGGCGTAAAGGGAAGTTCATGGAATGATGAAGAGCGACTGAAGAATGTGTTGAACGAGCGAGAATCTTTCACACGTAGCTCCAAGAAATCAGTTTGTCCTTATCGTTTGCAGTTCTTACAAGCTCTAAAATCTACATACTACAGTTTACCTGCCAACTTCGCAAATAAAATTTTGTTGCATGGGATGAAGATTTTCGTGGATCGTGTAGTCTTCAGTGGTCAATAGACATTTCACATAAATGGAAATGTGAATGGTGTGTGTGTGTGTGTGTGTGTGTGTGTGTGTGTGTGTGTGTCAGCAAATCCTCACAAAATGGTGCAGTGGCAATGAGACCGCTCTTGACTTTTCGGTGAAGCAACTGTAACAGGTGTTTCTCATCTTGATGCTCTAGAACTATGACTCTTTCCCCAACTGGAAGAAACTGAAATGCAGAATTTTATTTGGCAGCAAAATGGTGTGTCATCTCACTGGCATAACTCAGTACGCAACTGATTGAAAGATGTACCCGACCGCTGGGTTGGCCGCAAGGTGCTGGATGACACAGCTCGTTTTATATTACCTTAATGTTCACACATGATCTGACCCAATGTGGTTTTTTTTGGGGGGGGGGGGGTTCATAAGGGATGACGATTATTTCTCTGCTACCAAGTGATCTGACATCAGAAACAGCATTGTTGGGACAAGTACTATATACAGTGTTAGAGATTTTAGAAAAACTCGCCTATAGACTCGATGTGCGACGATGGTGCTCACATTGAACACGTTCTAGAAAAACTATTATAGTTGCTCTTCCATTTGATGTATTGTGTATAATTGTAAGTTAAATGCAATGAATGCTACTAAGCCTTAAATCCTGTATATTTATTTTGAAACGCCTTGTATTGTGATGTTATAATGGAATCTGAATGTGAAATAGTGAATGTAAGCCTCAAATGTGGGTCAAACATGGTAATTCAATGCTGCTACACACTACCTGCATCAGCAGCTGTAGTGGCAGAGCTCTTCAGACTGAATTTAGAGAATGGGACATTTCGTGATGATGCTATTGTAATAGTAAGACTCCAATTTGCTAACTATGAAGAGCGTCCAGAAACGCCTGTTAGAAACTTTAGGACTTAGAGTGGGGTGATTACATACTATTTTGAATAGGGACCCATGTCTAGAAACACTGTTTCTGTTCTATGACTGTTAAAATTCAGATGAGTAACATGTCCATGTCTGCCGAGAGAAAAGTCTGAGTCTCTTGCCATGTTATGCAATGGGGTAGACAGGATGTTGGGTGCTTAATCAGATGGTCTTCAGATATCACTTAATGTCTGCCTTGATGCTGGATGGTTGTGTGATTGGGCCACAGCTCCTTCCACACTACCTAACTGGTACTGCATACTTGATCTTCCTACAAAACATATTGGACCCATTCTAGGAAGCTGGGTCATTGAATGTCTGTCAGGAAACGTGGTTTCAGTATGGTGGTGCACCACCTCAACTTCTCACATGTGGTTAGGAGACACATCAACAATGTGGGGAAAGATGGATAGGCTGTGGTGGTCCAACTGTGTAACTGCCAGATTAAACTCCAATGGACTACTTTTTCGGGTGGTGTAAGCAAAGTTCACTTACAGACTCCTGTAGGGACAGAGGAAGATATGCTCACAAGAGTACTGGCTGCTCCACTAGAAACTAAAGGCCCACCACACCATGTGGGTTGGAGATAGTGCACCAGAACATGATTTGTAGGTACAGTATTTGTAATGATGTTGGTGGTCATCACGTCAGGTTGCTGTTGTAAAGCATCAATACTGTTCTGTATGCACAGTATATGTTAACATGTAAAACCTGTTATTACAAAAAAAATGACTGAGTGGCAAATGAATGCTTCATGTTTCCTTTACAATTTTTACCTAATAATTGTACTGCATCATGCCTTATTCAATTCCCCAAGCCAAAGTGGAGTAGTTAAACATCTGAATTGAAAACTTTCTGGACATGGATTTCTATTCAAAATATTATGCACTTACTCCCCTTGCAAGTCCTATAAATTTTAATGGGAATTTCTGAACACCCTGTATGTCAAGTGTTAAAAGTTGTACCAGGGATGGATATTCAGGAGTAACTAGTCTCAAATATGAAGCAGGTAGTGATGTTACTCAAGAGGGCAATATCTTTGACCACATAGCAAGTAATAAATACAAATGTAACAAATTGGTTAACATAGAAGAGGGCATAAGTTACATTTAGAGCATCAGTGAAGAGATTCTACAAGGAATGTTAAGAAAAAGCTTTGCTTAGCAAAAATGACAGGGAAGAAACTGCATTGTATCTGATTAATTAGCATGTTAACGAGGAAGCAGATGTGGACTGAGAGAGAATTCAGTGAATTTGAAAATGAGATGTTGCTGAACAATGCAACTAAAATTCTAAGAAATTCTGGCAATTTGTAAAGTCAGCGATTGGATAGAAGTCTTCCATTCAGTTGCTCAGTGACCATGCTGGCAATGAAATGAAAGATGATAGAGGAAGCTGAAATGCTGAATTTGGTCTTCGAAAATTGTTCCATTGTGGAAGACACTGATATGGTTCAAGTTTACAATCATAGCACAAATTCTAATCTGGCAGAGGTTGTGCCTTGTCGTTACAAATACGATACCTATTAACATGGCTGAACAGTGTAAAGGCATGTGGACTTGTTTCGATAAGTGTGACACTAAGCTGGCTATACAAACGAACTTTCTCCCATTCCTGAAGCAGTTAACCATAGATGGGTGGAGCAGTGATGGTAGGAGAAAAGGTATTAGTGAAAGTAAAAATGTGAGAGCATGTCGTGAATTGGGGTTTGATGGGTGAGTCAGTTCAGTGTTCGCCTGCAAAGGTGAAGACAGCAACTTCGTGTCTGCATGGGACACAGTTCTAAACTGCCAGAGTTTTATTTTGAATATACTGTATTTAGTGTTTGTCATAATGAAAATAGTGTTTCACATAAGAATTTGTGATTCTTTGCCTAATACAGAGTTACTTGGCAGGTCATGGTGAAACTGTTGTCACTTCGTAACATTTCCACATTGTTTCTTAAAAAGAAGCATCTGCTATTTTCCTGTTACTGCTTGGGATTGTTTACTCCTTCAGCTAATTTAAAGGTTTCTTCTTCTCTGCCAGTTTCTACACTTGCATTGGTGTTGTTGTTGAACAGTGAGTGAAATCATAATGCATCCAGTTGCTAAGCACATTATCATATTTTAACTTCCTTTATTTTCAACTATTTTTTCCAAGTTCAAACCAGGGTGTATACGACTCGGACAACTGGGTGATCAGAGAAAAACTTGGCAATTTTTTTCGTCTGGGAAGAAACTGGGAAAAACCTGGGGATTTTTTAGAATTCTGGGAATTTTTCATTGTTCCAGTTTTCTGTTACATTTGTGTAATTTTGACTGGTGAGAACCGATATTCCAACAGAGGATATTACTGTATCCCGCTACTGCAGAATAATACTTCAACAATAAAACATAAATGAGAGAGAGAACCGAAAATAACTTCAATTGCAAAGGAAATGCGCCATATACAACAGTGACACACAGCGCTCCTGCAAACATCTAACAGCAAAGTGTGTCAAAGGCTTTAGGAAGACTATGCAGTGCTACATACCAACAAATTGCCTCAGATGAGTGTGAAGTCACAACTGTTTGTTAGATTGATTTTAGCAGTTACGAGTGGGCTCATGTGCATGCGCAATTCTCCCACTTCTGGCTACAGGAATGTGGCTGTTGGCTGTGCAAGCAGCAGCTAGATGCTGTCGGGAAAAGGAGGCGCCAGATTCATATTCTTCAGGAAGAAAAACTTGTTTCACAAAGCTCCTACCATCCAGTGCCCGTTCGTCTATCTGTTATTCATGTGATTTTGAAATGCATCCCTGTCGGTTTTTGAAAATTTTTGGACACGTTTTAAGTTGGTTTCTGAATGAATCATTAGATGATTTTTATATTTGTGCATAGTGTACATGATATCTGTCAGGAGAATCCTCGTCGCATCTAGAAATAAACTTTCCGCAGACGAAAGGGAACAGGCCTATACGAGCTGAGCGGTGTAATGCCGAATGGACGAGTGCCAATCGCTGTCTGATTATGCGGTTGATTGGGTTTGAGAATGATCAGCATTGTTATAATTACTAGCGAAATCCATACATTGACTGCCAGAATGGAAATAAATGACTAACAGGAATAACAGGTGAGAAAGATTACATATTTTCTTCTAGGTGTATCCAAGAAAACTAAATTTTGACACACAATTTTTGGCCAGATCGCTACACTAGTAAGGACCAGTTGAGCAGTCCCCAGCTAACATTTGCTTAAGTTCTATTACAGAAGAAACGTGGAAAACATGTTGTGCGAACATGTAATATCGCCTAACCGGACAATAATTGCGGGATGACTGGACCTGTGATTCTGGTAGGGTTAGTGAAGTCAATCGATGAACAAATTTTGACAATGGCAGGAATAGCTACAGAATTTGTGATGACAAGATCGTTCGTTAGAACAAGGAAGAAGAAATGGAGACAACATGCAAATTATGGAAGAATAAAACTATTCCAAATTTATATAAAAATTTTGTAATACTGCTTTTCGAGCTCATGCTTGAGAAACTGGTGCGTATGAATGAAATGTGAAACTATATTCTGACATAAAGCTTTTTGCTTGTAGTAGGCCTAATAGGCATTCTATATTGGTGCTTCGTGAATTATATTCTGTCGTGTTGTAAAAATGAACATTTGTGCCAAAACAGTCTCGTTTGACGTGCTACAAAATTGCTGCAATATTAGAAAGGCCTATTTTATTTATCAAGCAGACAGTGACAAAATAGACGTAATAGACTTAATCAAATCGAGAAACCACACCAGTCTTGGGTATTAATTGTGTTAACAGCTTTTTCAGTATTAGATAACGACATTTACATTTTTCATGTAGCAAAACGTTTGACGAACTTCGAGGTAATAAATTCTTTCCCAGAAAGTAAAGCACACCATGTAAAGTTGTAGCAAGATGAGAGAGAAAAAAATGCTAGGAGCTAAGAATTAAAGAAATGTGTACGTTCTTGCTTGTCTCTTGTCTTTATTGGTTTTATGTATCCTATATTTAATTTTGTGTCAAACAAAACAGCAAGTTATTAGCTAATAGGCAATGAAGAGAATTCTTGTTCTCCCAATTACAAATAATCCCATCCGCTATTAATTGCTAGATGTTTTAAAGAGGGGCAGGCTGCCAACTGGCAGACTGGGAGCAGGAAAGGCACCACAGGACATTTCAATTAAACTGTCCTGAATATAGTTTGATGGCATCCATTACAAAATATACACATTTCAATTCCACAGAGCGCGAAATACAGTGACGTGCGATAGAAGAATGCTGTATGAAGAGGCGTGGCACTGCACTGAACTGCCCTTTGGCACACTTAAGACGAAATAACATCTTACATTTCCTTAAACACATGTTTTCTGTTTCAGACTTCTCAAAAAGATGTGCACTACAAGATGAACATATTTTTGAAAATTGGATTTTATGTAGTATTGGCCCGGTTAGCAAATATTGTAGGTCCGGGGGCTGTTGCACAGAGCAGTCTGAGTTATAGTGGGTAGTCTCCACGTGACCCATATTTACATTTAGTGATTTTGCTGTTTCCCGTTGGTTTACTCCCACGTCAAATGAAAACAAAACGGATATCTGTAGCCGGGAGCTAACAAGTGAATCAAAATACGTTCACATAATTACAGAAGGCTGAAATATTTTACTAGTTTCAGATTTTATTGCCACCTTTCTGACAGTCGAGCATTAATCACCTTGCAGAAACATGTTCTTTTTGTCTGCTAAAGAAATTTGGCTTTTATTAACCTTTTCCGCAGAGGCAGTCCATATATTTGAAACAAATTGTTTATTGCACAGTACTGGCTAGTTTCAACTGTTCACTGCATTTCAAGTGCATGTTTTCATCTTCTAGAATGTGCACTTTAAGTATGAACTTGAAATGTGTACATTTTAGTACAGTTCACGCAATTCCAATGCTCTTGAAGTATCCTCTGATGTCGTGTTTCTTTTAAAACATAATGTATGATATTTTAATATTTTACACGTACGTACGTACTCCTATGTCATGACAGCTTCGCAAGCGTGGTGCCGCATGTTATCTGTGCTCTCTGGCAATTGCTGAAACTAACCTATTTCTAACAGGTCGTGGGAAAATATTGCGAATGGTGGTTTGGAAAGCGTTACTTTCAAAGTAAATATCCTATCACATAAGTTGAACTATGTGCGAGAATGTACCATGGATTTATTAAATGAGTGTTTGACTCTCATTTAAAAATCAACTCTTTGATGACGAGCCATTTAGAATTATTTCGAACCCTGAAGATCGGACATTTACGTCATTATTAAAAATTTTACTGCCACATTCGTGTGATATATCTCAAGTGTAATGCGCAAAAAAGATCAACATTATATGGCAAAGCTTAGCTTCTTTTGCAGCTTATTAACTTTAGAGACCAACATTTGAAAGATTTGCTTTTATTGTAGCAACACTGTGTATATTAATTTAAACTATTAACTTTCCCTGTTTGTTCATGCTACTTAACAGTGATGTTGCTGTTGGCTGACAACACGTGTCCTATGCTCTTAATATCCGCTGCCATCAGCTGGTGAGATCACGTGACATGAGCTGCAACTGGCTTACAAAAGTGCATTGCAATCTCGATTTCAGTCATTTTGGAAGTAACATGTGGTGTTTAGTGGAATTCCAATCGTAATACAAAAACACGCAGCGTACATGTTGCTGCACATCAGATATTTCCAAAACGTGCTTCCCCCCGAGTTTCGTTTCCTAAAGTGCTGGGAAATTCTACGCCCATGTATTAAACCATAATCATTCAAAGGATTGATAAGTGTTGCAGTTCTGAGGGAAAAATACTGTTGCTTAACACGGAAAAAGTGTTTTTTCACCTGGGAGAAAGTGTATTTTTAATGGGAAAATTCTGGGAATTTTTTTCCTTGTCCGTGTATACACCCTGTTAAACACATTCATTTTGCCCAGAATCTTTCACTCGCTCTCGTTCCCTTGTTAAAGGAGTAAGCAATCTCAAGTGCGTCTGTCTTTACTGGCTCTCTTAAAATAATTCTGTTTACTGACTACCAGTTCACAGCTTGCTGTCATATCTGGTAAGTATGAAGATTTTGCTTTAATTTACCACCACTCCCTGCTCCATTTTAAACATTCAGCAGTTGATAAAACATGAGAAGCTGAGAAAGGATACAATGTAAGGTGCAACAGCTCAGTAGAAATCATTCCTGTCTGCTTCCCTTAAAAGGTGCATTTATCATGTAGTTTTGATTTGTTTATGGGCATATTTCAATTATTATTTAGTGTCTACCCTATTTTATTGTTGCATACATGCAACACAGTTGCAGTAAAGTTGAGAAAATAAGTTTTTTGGATTCACACTAAATATAAAAGCAATGGGAGGGTTGAGGGTAAAACTGGAGGGGGGGAGTGAGTGAGTGAGTGAGTGAGTGAGTGAGTGAGTGAGGGAGCGGTTTCAAAAGGGCATATGTTCCAGTAGTCCTGCAGGGATGAGTCTTGCACAGAACAGATCAGTGCAATGCGGCATTAGGCGACAACCCCCCAGAGGGCTCTAGACTCCTCAGTGAATATGTGCATGACGAACATGGAGGAAGTAATTTTTGGTCCCATTCAGGCTGTTTGACCTCAACTTGCCAAATCTTTCCTGCAGTGTGGCTCGACTGGGGAATACTTTTAGTGCCTACTGCCTGTAATGTTAACAATTACCTGTGTACATTACCAGTATGGACTCCCTATCCACTACACAGCCAATGCAATAGCCAGACATGGTGGCGTCATTATGTGCCTTTCAATTTGGACCCTTTAAAAGTGTAGGAATCACACTGATGAGCCTGAACGGCCAGCTCCCCATACCTCCCAAGAAGTAAATGCCTGCCTCCTTGGGGCATTAGGACTCCTGGCAGTGGCCATCGTGCCAGACATTTGCTGTGACTGGGTGGTGCTCATGGGGAGAGCCGTTGATTGAAATAGGTGGCACTCGATGTTCAGTGTACAAAATGTATCAAATTGCAATAATGGCCATTTTGATGTGGCAGTCTTGTCACAAAATTAGGACACTTCAATGGGGACACCCATAATCACAGTGCACCCCATTCCCTCTGGGAAAGTATCCCTTGTCTGGTAGGAAATTTGTAATAGAATGACCATGACCTTTCTCTTTTAAATCATGGTACTTTACTCACTTCATGCTACCTATGGGTCCTTTCCATCTATGTACCTAACAGTCTCTTCTCCCATTCTCATGGCTTTGCTGCATTTGTCTCTATATGACAATCTTTGCTAGTTTCTGGTGATGCTGTTGCTTCCTTTCCACTGTCTCACGGACAGATGACCACATTGGGTACTTTGGAGAGCCAACTCGCAATAGTATGCCTCTGTTACCTCCGCCCCCACTTGTCACACTATCAATGAGGTTATGCAAGATTTCAAATTCAAACTACTAAGCTGCCGGAATTGCTTTTCCCCTTTCTACAGGTCCCCTCCATTGCCAGCTCCATGGTGGACCAAGATGTTAAATTTCTTCTCTAGGAGCGTATGTATCTTCATCCCAGTTGTGGGTATTGCACACCTCGCTTGGTTTGTACTAAAGATCCAAAACTCTACTGGATCTCCCCTTTCAGGATGGTATCTGTACTGATAACTCTTCTTGAATGTCTGAAGACCTACATTGCAAAGGCATCGGTCTCACATGACACCAGAGGCATCGGTCTCACATGACACCAGAGGCATCGGTCTCACATGACACCAGAGGCATCGGTCTCACATGACACCAGAGGCATCGGTCTCACATGACACCAGAGGCATCGGTCTCACATGACACCAGAGGCATCGGTCTCACATGACACCTTCTTGGATGCTTAAGTGAGAAATTGAAGACAGTTCCTTACTTCATCCCTCATAATGCCAAATTATATAATGAACTGTTCAGTGCTTCATCTCACAATACGGTACGGGGTTGATTACATTCACAATTTGATGGTACATCTGTTACTCAGTTGCTTCATCTCTTCAGTCTTAATGTTTGTGGCTCAGTGGCACCTTCGGCTTCAAAATTGTTACTCAGTCCACCATTGCGAAGTTTGATTGACCACTGGTGCCTTGTGGACTTCCTCCTGTGGTCTTTTCACCGAAGTGGGGGACCTTCCCTCTTCAGAGTATGGAAACTATTCCCCATACATGCCATTAACATTTGACAATTTCCTGATCATCGAACTTATCCTTCCCTTTTTCTGTAAAAGGACATAGACCGCCTGACATCTGCCCTCAGGTGGAATTGCACCTCACAGTCCTCGGCCAGGGCCTAATCGTACCCATGTTAGAATGTAATTCCAGTGTTTTGTTGCACACCTTGCTTGGTTCGTACCAAGACCAAGGGTTAGGACGATCTGTTCCAGGGACATAAAATGTCACTCCCATAATCTACCACCATTTGTTGCTTCATTCTTAAGGAGTATAAGGTTGCTGCAATCTTCTACGCTGATAGTTCTAAAGCCTGGCTAGGACAAGTTATGCTTTTCATTTCACGCTGGTCAGAAACTCGTGAAAGAACCCTCCATTTTGTTACGCTGGCCTCCCTTGATGCCTTTTTAATACTTTTTCATTGGCCTGGAGACTGTTGACCAAGTCACTAACATTTCTCTTTTTACTGTGTGATACTATTCATGACCCCTCTGAACTTAATCATGTGTGTCATCAGGTAGGATTTCTTTTGCTCCAGTCATGTGCATTTCCAAGGGAATGAACTGGATGACTATTATGTTAGAGAGACGATTACTTGCACCCCCACTCCCACCAGTACATTGCCTCTGCATTGATCATACTAGAAGTAGTCATAGTTCAATTCTAGGTAACAAGGCATCTCCACATTGTGCATGAGAAACCTAACTGGCCACAGCTCATTTCCTGATGGCTGGCCCCCTCCTCCAGGTTCTGTGCTAAGCATCATTTTCCAAAAGGATTGACTCTAATGTTGGTTAGCAACTCATGAAAATTGAACTGTTCTTAGATTTATCAGACAGTGGCTTTTATTCTCAGATGCAGTTTCTTAACTACCTTTGGGGCAGTGGCATAGTGGTTGGTATTCGCAGCATCTTGGTCACGGAACATTCAATCCTGCCTCCTTCGCTGGAAGCGTCATCCCTCATTTCTTCAGTTCAAATTGCTTTCAGGCAGTTTGCTTCATTTTTCTACACACCCTGTTTCTTGTTTTACGCCCTCCTCCTCCACAACTGCCTCCTCCTCCTCCACAACTGCCTCCTCCTCCTCCACAACTGCCTCCTCCTCCTCCACAACTGCCTCCTCCTCCTCCACAACTGCCTCCTCCTCCTCCTCCACAACTGCCTCCTCCTCCTCCTCCACAACTGCCTCCTCCTCCTCCTCCACAACTGCCTCCTCCTCCTCCTCCACAACTGCCTCCTCCTCCTCCTCCACAACTGCCTCCTCCTCCTCCTCCACAACTGCCTCCTCCTCCTCCTCCACAACTGCCTCCTCCTCCTCCTCCACAACTGCCTCCTCCTCCTCCTCCTCCTCCACAACTGCCTCCTCCTCCTCCTCCTCCACAACTGCCTCCTCCTCCTCCTCCTCCACAACTGCCTCCTCCTCCTCCTCCTCCACAACTGCCTCCTCCTCCTCCTCCTCCACAACTGCCTCCTCCTCCTCCTCCTCCACAACTGCCTCCTCCTCCTCCTCCTCCTCCTCCACAACTGCCTCCTCCTCCTCCTCCTCCACAACTGCCTCCTCCTCCTCCTCCTCCACAACTGCCTCCTCCTCCTCCTCCTCCTCCACAACTGCCTCCTCCTCCCTCCTCCTCCACAACTGCCTCCTCCTCCTCCTCCTCCACAACTGCCTCCTCCTCCTCCTCCTCCACAACTGCCTCCTCCTCCTCCTCCTCCACAACTGCCTCCTCCTCCTCCTCCTCCACAACTGCCTCCTCCTCCTCCTCCTCCACAACTGCCTCCTCCTCCTCCTCCTCCACAACTGCCTCCTCCTCCTCCTCCACAACTGCCTCCTCCTCCTCCTCCACAACTGCCCTCCTCCTCCTCCTCCACAACTGCCCTCCTCCTCCTCCTCCACAACTGCCTCATCCTCCTCCTCCTCCTCCACAACTGCCTCATCCTCCTCCTCCTCCTCCACAACTGCCTCATCCTCCTCCTCCTCCTCCACAACTGCCTCCTCCTCCTCCTCCTCCACAACTGCCTCATCCTCCTCCTCCTCCACAACTGCCTCATCCTCCTCCCCTCCTCCACAACTGCCTCATCCTCCTCCTCCTCCACAACTGCCTCATCCTCCTCCTCCTCCACAACTGCCTCCTCCTCCTCCTCCTCCACAACTGCCTCCTCCTCCTCCTCCTCCTCCACAACTGCCTCATCCTCCTCCTCCTCCTCCACAACTGCCTCCTCCTCCTCCTCCTCCTCCTCCACAACTGCCTCCTCCTCCTCCTCCTCCTCCACAACTGCCTCCTCCTCCTCCTCCTCCTCCACAACTGCCTCCTCCTCCTCCTCCTCCTCCACAACTGCCTCCTCCTCCTCCTCCTCCTCCACAACTGCCTCCTCCTCCTCCTCCTCCTCCTCCACAACTGCCTCCTCCTCCTCCTCCTCCTCCACAACTGCCTCCTCCTCCTCCTCCTCCTCCACAACTGCCTCCTCCTCCTCCTCCTCCTCCACAACTGCCTCCTCCTCCTCCTCCTCCTCCTCCACAACTGCCTCCTCCTCCTCCTCCTCCTCCTCCACAACTGCCTCCTCCTCCTCCTCCTCCTCCTCCACAACTGCCTCCTCCTCCTCCTCCTCCTCCTCCACAACTGCCTCCTCCTCCTCCTCCTCCACAACTGCCTCCTCCTCCTCCTCCTCCTCCTCCACAACTGCCTCCTCCTCCTCCTCCTCCTCCTCCACAACTGCCTCCTCCTCCTCCTCCTCCTCCTCCACAACTGCCTCCTCCTCCTCCTCCTCCTCCTCCACAACTGCCTCCTCCTCCTCCTCCTCCTCCTCCACAACTGCCTCCTCCTCCTCCTCCTCCTCCACAACTGCCTCCTCCTCCTCCTCCTCCTCCACAACTGCCTCCTCCTCCTCCTCCTCCTCCACAACTGCTCCTCCTCCTCCTCCTCCTCCACAACTGCCTCCTCCTCCTCCTCCTCCTCCTCCACAACTGCCTCCTCCTCCTCCTCCTCCTCCACAACTGCCTCCTCCTCCTCCTCCTCCTCCACAACTGCCTCCTCCTCCTCCTCCTCCTCCACAACTGCCTCCTCCTCCTCCTCCTCCTCCTCCACAACTGCCTCCTCCTCCTCCTCCTCCTCCTCCTCCACAACTGCCTCCTCCTCCTCCTCCTCCTCCTCCTCCACAACTGCCTCCTCCTCCTCCTCCTCCTCCTCCTCCACAACTGCCTCCTCCTCCTCCTCCTCCTCCTCCTCCACAACTGCCCTCCTCCTCCTCCTCCTCCTCCTCCTCCACAACTGCCTCCTCCTCCTCCTCCTCCTCCTCCCTCCTCCTCCACAACTGCCTCCTCCTCCTCCTCCTCCTCCTCCTCCTCCTCCACAACTGCCTCCTCCTCCTCCTCCTCCTCCTCCTCCACAACTGCCTCCTCCTCCTCCTCCTCCTCCTCCTCCTCCACAACTGCCTCCTCCTCCTCCTCCTCCTCCTCCTCCACAACTGCCTCCTCCTCCTCCTCCACAACTGCCTCCTCCTCCTCCTCCTCCTCCTCCTCCTCCTCCACAACTGCCTCCTCCTCCTCCTCCTCCTCCTCCACAACTGCCTCCTCCTCCTCCTCCTCCTCCTCCACAACTGCCTCCTCCTCCTCCTCCTCCTCCTCCTCCACAACTGCCTCCTCCTCCTCCTCCTCCTCCTCCTCCACAACTGCCTCCTCCTCCTCCTCCTCCTCCTCCTCCACAACTGCCTCCTCCTCCTCCTCCTCCTCCTCCACAACTGCCCTCCTCCTCCTCCTCCTCCTCCTCCACAACTGCCTCCTCCTCCTCCTCCTCCTCCTCCTCCACAACTGCCTCCTCCTCCTCCTCCTCCTCCTCCTCCACAACTGCCTCCTCCTCCTCCTCCTCCTCCTCCTCCACAACTGCCTCCTCCTCCTCCTCCTCCTCCTCCTCCTCCACAACTGCCTCCTCCTCCTCCTCCTCCTCCTCCTCCTCCACAACTGCCTCCTCCTCCTCCTCCTCCTCCTCCTCCTCCACAACTGCCTCCTCCTCCTCCTCCTCCTCCTCCTCCTCCACAACTGCCTCCTCCTCCTCCTCCTCCTCCTCCTCCTCCACAACTGCCTCCTCCTCCTCCTCCTCCTCCTCCTCCTCCACAACTGCCTCCTCCTCCTCCTCCTCCTCCTCCTCCTCCACAACTGCCTCCTCCTCCTCCTCCTCCTCCTCCTCCTCCACAACTGCCTCCTCCTCCTCCTCCTCCTCCTCCTCCACAACTGCCTCCTCCTCCTCCTCCTCCTCCTCCTCCACAACTGCCTCCTCCTCCTCCTCCTCCTCCTCCTCCACAACTGCCTCCTCCTCCTCCTCCTCCTCCTCCTCCACAACTGCCTCCTCCTCCTCCTCCTCCTCCTCCTCCACAACTGCCTCCTCCTCCTCCTCCACAACTGCCTCTGCCTCCTCCTCCTCCTCCTCCTCCTCCTCCTCCTCCTCTGCCTCCTCCTCCTCCTCTGCCTCCTCCTCCTCCTCTGCCTCCTCCTCCTCCTCCTCTGCCTCCTCCTCCTCCTCCACAACTGCCTCCTCCACAACTGCCTCTGCCTCCTCCTCCTCCTCCACAACTGCCTCTGCCTCCTCCTCCTCCTCCACAACTGCCTCTGCCTCCTCCTCCTCCTCCTCCACAACTGCCTCTGCCTCCTCCTCCTCCTCCTCCACAACTGCCTCTGCCTCCTCCTCCTCCTCCTCCACAACTGCCTCTGCCTCCTCCTCCTCCTCCTCCTCCTCCACAACTGCCTCTTCCTCCTCCTCCTCCTCCTCCTCCACAACTGCCTCTGCCTCCTCCTCCTCCTCCTCCTCCACAACTGCCTCTGCCTCCTCCTCCTCCTCCTCCTCCACAACTGCCTCTGCCTCCTCCTCCTCCTCCTCCTCCACAACTGCCTCTGCCTCCTCCTCCTCCTCCTCCTCCACAACTGCTTCTGCCTCCTCCTCCTCCTCCTCCTCCTCCTCCACAACTGCCTCTGCCTCCTCCTCCTCCTCCTCCTCCTCCACAACTGCCTCTGCCTCCTCCTCCTCCTCCTCCTCCTCCACAACTGCCTCTGCCGCCTCCTCCTCCTCCTCCTCCACAACTGCCTCTGCCTCCTCCTCCTCCTCCTCCTCCTCCTCCTCCTCCTCCCTCCTCCACAACTGCCCTCTGCCTCCTCCTCCTCCTCCTCCTCCTCCTCCTCCTCCTCCTCCTCCACAACTGCCTCTGCCTCCTCCTCCACCACTGCCAATGTGTGTCACAAACTGTTTTATTATTGACAATCCACCTGATGTCCATTATATTTTCAACCTCTTCCCTTTTACTTCTCTAGATTTCATGCACTCTGTAATCTGCAGCTGTCTTCAACCTTAATTGGTAGGCAGGGGTCGAATATAGGTCGGGTTTCTCATGCCTCACTTAGCTGTGAGAGACCCTTTGTTTGCTCTAGTCTACGTACTGACTCAATCTGCAACATTTGTATTGCTTTCAGGACCACACTTCCACCACTGCTACATACTTTCTCATATGACCACATAACCTTTGAACATCCAGATGAAAGAACCCTTGTCTGAAAGACTGATAACTTTGTTGTTTCATCCCTTACCTTCAACTAAACAATCAAATCATTATGTACATATATTAGCAGGCATCTGAGTGAGAATATTACTATTGGGTTGTCTCATAAGTTAATTTGCTTTGTATTATAGTGCAGTCACAAAGATGCCCTAGAACCTAACTCTCCACAGCACAGCTACAACAGATCATTCGAGGCCTGTCTGCTTACTCACATCACACCCAAGGTCTTGCACAATGTAACTAAATAAAGTAGATTGGTTTTGTAAACAAACCAACACCATTGTTATAGACAATATGTTGCCATTTCTCAGGGAGCTTATAAACGTCATTCTTTCAAAATGTGTGTGTCCTTCAAGGTGACGTGTTTACCATTTGGGAAGTACTGTCAGGAGCAGAAAAGATGACTGGGATGGGGCAGTGTCTGGTGAGTATCATTTTTGGGATAGCACATCCCACTCAAAAGAATGCAGGTCACTATAGAGGTGTGTGGTGTTGTGTTAAGGACATAACGTTTAAAGTCCGGTCATTTATCAGTGGCCGCCTTGAGACGATAAAATTGTGAACTGTGTTTCTTGGAAGTGATGATCTCATTCAGAAGTAGTTCGAAGTACAGGATGCCCCCACAATCTCGCCAGATGGATGGCAAATCTTACCTCAGGTGCAGTCCTAAATTAGGAACTGATAGTGGTGGCTGCCCTGTTTTGTGCCTTGATTTACTCATCTGAACAGTGTTGTACATAATCCACTTCCCATCACCAGTTACCAGGTGTTCAAGGAAAGAAGTATTCTGATTGTCTCCTTAAGGAGTTGCAGATAACACACACTAAATCAAATTCGCTTCACTCAGTTAATGAGAAACCCATACATTGCAAGTATTTATGTAACCCAGCTTCCTGAAATTCCTGGCTACAGTAGCAAGAGTGAAAGAGTTTCACTGCCAACGCCCACGCTGTCATTCATGGAGCATTGTCATGTCATTAAGCTGTACCATGTCCGTAACCACTGGCCATCCAAATAGAGGTTTGTCTGTTTAGGGGGAAATTACCAGCTCGAAATTGACTGTACCACGTTTGGCATGATTGAGCTGTTACTGCATTGTTCCTGTATACAGCACAAATCATCTTCTGGCATTGTAGGCAGTTTTCCCCTTACGATAGTAAAACAACATAAGATGTTGGGAATTTTATCCTTCTTGCTTACCATAGCTTGTAAACACCATCACGCTGTTCCGTTGAATGTCAGGCCTACACACAAATGGACATATCCAGTGCCAAGTCAGGTTGTGGACCTCTATGCTGTAGGGGCAGTTAGGCAGCTGTTACCCTGGGGGCACAGCAGGTGCAGGGTGTTTTGGCACTACAGATGGTACGTATGAGCAAATCAAACTAACTTAAGACTCAACCCAGCATATGAGCTGTGAGGTTTGGGTAGGAGAGAAATGAAATCTTCAGAATTTTAATATTAATGATAAAACAAAAAATCAAGACTCTCCAAGAGAAATAAGCTGAAGAAAATTACAGTGAAAGGGATGTAAGCTAATGAACTCAACAGTGAAACTTTACAATACCTGAATTCTACTTTGTTTTCTGAATTTGGGGAGGAATGTTGGCAAGATATTTTATTTCACTAATATGGTAAAAATAAATTTAGTATTGCAGGAGCAAATTTTAAGGTTTTAGAATAATAAAATTGATATGGCTACTGAGAAATTTACAGTTTTGTTACTGTGAGTTCAGTATATAAGTTGAATTAAGAAAAAGGGAAGTTAGTGTTTGCTTCAATTACTTCTTGCACTTTGCCCCCATACAAAAATTATGGACCTAAACTTAGGCGAAATGAGCATGGGAAGAGTAAAATGTGTGTTCTGTTCAGAATTAACATGCATTAAACTGGTTTTTAAAGATATACTATGCTCATGTAATAAAAATTGCTGGAAGAGTTCCAGATAGGTACTACATTCTTTTCATTGCTGATGCCTGACAAAAGATCCATTTACAGGATGCCACTATTGTTGTAGTTTTGTCTAGTTTTATTAAATATTTAAATGCTTCTTAGCTATTTTTCTTCAGTTGAATTTATTTATGCTGTATACTTTATTTCATGTAACAAAAAGCTTGTATTCAGTTCTCTTGTTTGTTAAAATTAGTTCTTAGATATGCCTGTGAATGCTTTGTTTTTTGTGTGCGTGCATGCGTGCGCGCTTTTCTTATTTTTAAAATATTGAAATGCTTTGCTTAACTATGATAGTTTCAGAACCAACTAAGAGTGTGACAGGTAGTGTTCTGTAGAAAAATCTGCTGAAATATGAAATTGTAAATGTTACAGCAGATACAGAACCTGTCATTGCAGGTGATGGAAAAGCGAATGGTGATGCAGAAAAGAAAGATGATTCTGGAAATGAGACTGGAATTGGTGAAGGTGAGACTGAAGAAGAACATGAAGTGTATTATGACCGATCAAAGTCTTTCTTCGACAATATAAGCTGTGAAGCAGTAGAGAGAAGTAAAGGGTAAGTTCATCTACATCTACATCCATACTCCGCAAGCCACCTGACAGTGTGTGGCGGAGGGTAACAGATTAACTATAGGCAGTTCTACAAGCAACATTATCAAGTTTAAAATGATACCTGCTGTCGGTATAGTCCAGAGGCAATCAGCCATGGAGCTTTTACAATGACCTCTCTGACAAAATGCTACATTTGCCTTTCTTCAGGTAGCTCTTGAATATGAAACACATTCTAATAGATATCTTCCTTAAAACCTAGTAGGACAATTTGGAGAACCTGATTATCAGTGCAAGGGAGAAATTTTATAAATGACTTCTACAATTTGACTTCAGGAGCAACCAAAAACATGCAGTGCTCAAAAACAGGCTAAAGAGTGGAGTGTTTGCATCTACAGCAGCAGAATGCTTAAAGAATTAACATTGCTGTTTATATGCCCTTTTGTAACATTCCTCCCTCTCCATATGTAAATCCCTAAATATTACATTCATGCAGCAATGTTCAGTTAGAAAGCTAACACCGGTCTAAAGTGCCACATCTACTACTACTACTACTACTACTACTACTACTACTACATGTATCTTCACTTCAAAGACAAGTGAAGATCCATTACATTTATTAAATATTCCATTCCTCTCTCCAATTCTTAACTGAAATTGCAGTTTTCTTGCACATTTATAAGTTCAACTTAGGTGATGTAGTTCTGTACACATTGTCAACACTGAAATGTAGAATCTTGTTTTCTGCATAAATCATGAGATACAATTTATGAAAATTTTGTAACTGGTAGAATGTTTCCTAAACTAGTTCTGGCTTTCTCAAAGAGTCTTTACATTAAAATTAAACTCTTCAAGCCACAGCACGCAGGAAAATTGTGAAGAACCTGTAAATATACAATTCAGATAATCTGGACTAGAATTTTGCACAGCTTTTGTTCTGTTCTACAGTAATAGAATACCTGAGGAGTTAGTCTGATACTTCACATTCCATTCCTTTCATATTAGTTGCCTGCTCATAAACACCCCACTTTCAATACTTCTGGTGCAGTCTCCTTCCACCTCTGCTGTCTACTTCCAGTGCAGTTGATAAAAGTTTAATTTTTACATATTGTTTTTGCAATCTGCAAATGATTGTCAGAATTTCATTAATATAAAACGTACTGATATTCATATTGAGAAAATTGTCCATAACTACGACGACTCATTATACGGTATTCTATATTGATACAAAAATTGTGAGAGAGAAGGCCACTAGCCGGACAGTGTCGAGTCATTGATGGGCGCACAAAAAAGATAAAGAAAACAAATAGGTTTAGGAATAAATCCTTTGTCAAGCTAGAGTACTGGTATGTACATTTACAGCTGGATGCTAGGTGCTGGGATTGCAGTTCAGTGGTTTGGATGGGGTGAGGGATGGGGATGGAGGCAAGGGAGGAATCGAGGTGACTAGCTAGTGACGTAGAGTGAGGCAGCTGGTTTGCTGGCTGGGAATGTGGGAGGGAGTGATGGCATGTGTGTGGGTGAGGCATATGGTGCACAAGTACTTAAGCCAGTGGGGAGTGGCACAGTATGGTGACATGATCCTATTCCACAATTCACTATAACCTGCAATCTCTTCTGGAATCGTTAGGCCCATTCCAGAACCTCCCCCAACTCCCTCTCCTCAGCCCAACGACACCCTGCACATCGACCTTCTGCATGGTCCCCAAAATCCACTAAGTCAACAGTCCTAGATACACAATTCTAACTGCGTATTGTGCTCCCACTGAAAGAATTTCCACTCCCTATTGACCAACTACTCCAAGAAGTTGCCTGAATCTGCTGTCGGACACTACCTCTCTCAATGCTCTCCAGACTCCAAACCCATTACTTCATTCCTCACACAGCTTAACAAGCTATATACTGTCCTCCTCCTCCTACTACTACTATTACTACTACTACTACTCCATTGTACTCTGAATCAAATTGACTTCAAAATTTGCCAAATACGCAGCAATAGTGTACATTTCTGCAGGAGGTAAGTGTAGACAGGAGCCAGTGGTGTACTTCAGTGTTTCACACAGCAATGTTGTCGATACTCACTGTGAGGTATGATGTAAAATATATGGGGTGTGTCAGCTGCTGTTTCCACACAGCCCATGCCATAGTAACTGGCAGACAATGTGTTTTTGTAACAAAAGAAATTCTAATAGTCCCATGTTAGTATAGAAGTGAAATCCGGTATGTGTAAAAATAGAATCGCAACATACATGGAAGAAACTATGAAGATAGTTCAACCGTGCCCTATTAGGATGATGGCGAAGACAATTAACAAGAGTGGTTCTACAGGTGACAGGCTAAACAAGAGGGAGTGAAGATAAAAATTAATGTAAACTATTTATTTTTCTCCTTTTATTATCAAAACATAGATAACCAATAAATGGCCTAATTTTAGAATAGGTGTAATGGTAACTTTTTAGGCAGATAGCTTAGGTCAATAAAAGATTGTAATTTTGATTAGTCAGAATGTTAAATTTTTCTGAAGGAGTCTCCTCAGAAAAGGGAAGTTGTCCTACATTCAGGATCACCTTATACTCGGGTAAATACAGTACCTTGGCCAGTATTGTGAAGGTGTCAAGGGGACCATCATACAGATGCTACACCCCATACTTAACTCCGCAGATAAGATTCCCCTGTTTTAGAGGTGCAGACAGCTCAGATGAAAACAGAAGCATGTGGTCTGACCAGTAAAAAGTGTTGTCCTTACTATAGTTATTGAGCACATTTTGTTTAACAGTTGGCAGCATCAGCTTCGTCTAACGTATCACAAGTTTCGTTGAAAAGGCCTCCTTCACTCTGAAATCTGCATATGTAACAGTATTATACTACTTCTGCTCTGTAGACATAAATATTTTTATTGGTTTTTTACAATGATTAAAATTAGCTCCTAAAGAAAGAAGATATAATGAACATACTCTCATAAAAGAATAATATATGAATCTTGGGTATTAATTTATGTTGATTGAAAAAGTAATTATTTGATTCCTACAGTGTGTTGTTTCATAATGTCTTGAGTAATGACACACTGCAGCTCATCTTCAATTGAAAACTAAACGTAAAGCTTTTGTTGGGAAAAAAATTCTTTAAATCACATGAAATTAGACTCCATTAGGTCCTTCAAACACGAGTTGCTAAATAATCATACTAAGTGCTCTTAAAACAGGAAAACAAAGCTACCTGCTGTTGGTGAGATGTTAATCAAACCTTCCATTCTTAAAGCAGCCAAAATTTTTTGAAAAATATAATGAAAGCAGATGAGAACTCTTCTAAACAGTAGTATACAATGTAGGTTTGAAGAAATGGCCCAGAATGTGAGAGAGTTGCTAGTTACGACTGAGGTCTCAGTTTCTTGCTTTGCAGTGTGACAGTTCTACTGACACAGCTCAATGACGTCACTTCATAGTGTAATGCCAATTTGTGGACAAGAAGAAAACAGTGGAAGGACTATAGTTTCCTAAAAACTTAAAAGCTACATCAGAAGGTTTTGATCTATTTCCTATTGTTAATGAATTTTTTGTTAAAAATAGTTTCTTTTTGGACAGAGTTAGGAGAATTTACACTGATGGAGTACCAACTGTTAGGTTCACATCTATTACCAAGCTCACTCATAACAATGTGCATACACCTGTTAATGAAATAAGAGGCTGCAGTCCAATTGAAATGTGATTAGAGTGCTGAAAAGAATAGGGCTTGGAAGAGTTTTGGGCCAGTTTCCTTTGTATTTATCCAGGAGTGGCAAAGGAATCCTTACAGTTCTCATCTGCATTCCTATGGAAGCCTAGATTCTTCACACCAGCCATCATGAAAGCAAAACACTGCAGTTAGCTGAAATCGGAGTGACATTAGTTGTTTCAACTGGTTGGAAACCAAACTTTCAGGAGCTGCTTAAAGAAAGTTTAAACTGTCTCACTTATACAAATTTTTGTGACTTTTATCAGATAAAAAAGTGAGTTGTGTTAGTGATTAAAAATAAGATTGTGTATTTTAAGTAAGATGTAAAGACAATTCTATTCTGACTCGAAAGTTATTCGAAACACTAGGGTTTTGTATTACTCTATATTTGATAACGCCCTTTTACTGAAATGTGGATTTCAGATTATTGTCAATAGTTTCTTTGAAAGAAGCAACTTGTAACTTCATTTCTTTAAGCCCCTCAATCCAATCATTCAAAAGTTACTGCATTGGGTTCAGATCTGGACTCTTGGGGAGCCAGTTCGTGGCAGGAATATTATTGTCCACAAACTGTTGCCTCACAGATGCTGCTTCAACAGGGCGCATGCTCATGCAGTTGTCTCTGAACTGTTCTAGATTGTGTGCAGTACACAGTGTTCTATAATGTGATTGTATCCTTTCACATTCAGTGTTCCCTTAAGCGCAACAAAAGAACCACACCCTGACTGCAATAAACACTCCATACTGTAACATAATCACCTCATGTACTACTGCACTGTTTGCACTACACATGACGGGAGGTAATATTCTCCAGGCATTTGCCAAACTCGAACCCTTTCGTTCCCACAGTTTATAATGTCATTTATCACTCCAGATAACTTTATTGGAATCATTCACTGTCACTCTTGACACTAATTAAACTGGGTTTACATGCCCCGGGAAATCTGGGAGAAAACTGGGAAAACCCTCTTCAGCTTATTAAAATTCTGGGAATTTTTTGGTGTTTGAGTTTTTGGTTTTTTTTATTTTGACTGGTAAAAACTGATACCCTAACAAAGAATATTACTGTTGCCCACTACTGCAGAATAATACTGCAGCAGTATAACATAAACCAGAGAGAAAACAAAATAAAACTGAAGTTGCAAAGGAAATGCGCCATTTACAACAAAAATAGTGCACACATGAGCTTCTGCCAACAGCAAAATGTGTCAAAGGCTTTATGACGAAGACAGTACAATGCTTCGTAACAGCAACCTCCTTCTGAGGAGTGTGACATAACAATTATTTACATTAGGTTTTTCAGCTGTTACCAGTGGGCTTACGCGTATGCGTAGGTGTGTATGAGCAGTACCTTCTCCTGTTCCTGGTTACTTGAAGTGTGGCTATTAACTGTATTGCCAGTAGCAATAAGCTGCCAGATACAACCCGGAAATATTTTCTTGGTTCACCCAACCTGCCAGACCCGCGCATACGCAGAGCAGTCAGAGTTGTAGTGGGAAGGGGGTACAGTCTCCACATGATGAGTATTAACGTTTAGTGATTTTTGCTGTTTCCTCTTTATTTAAAACCTCTCACATCAAATGAAAACAAAATGTATTTCTGTTGCTGGGCACTAGCAAGTGATTTAAAATACATTCACATAATTACAAAAGGCTAAAATTTGTTTCTTGGTTTTATTTTATTTCCACATTTTTGACACTCGAGCATTAATTGCCTTGCAGAACAAACAGGTTATTTTTGTCGGTTTGCTAAATAAATTTGACTTCTACTGATCTTTCCTGTTGAGGCAGTCAGTTTATTTGAAACGAAGTTTTCTATTCCACACTAATGGCTATTTTCAATGGTTCGCTGAATTTTAAGTGCAAACTTTCTTTTTGTGGCACATACAGATTTATGCTATAATAAAGAACCAACATTAGGTAATAGAGTACTGAGTAACTTTACATCCCAAAAACCACACTGATAAGCTTACTATCTGGTTGAAGCCTACTTCATAGTGAATTGGGACATATAAATGTGCACTTCAAACTGAATTATGCATTTTAGTGTGGTTTATGAAATTATGATGCTCTTGGAGTAGCCTCTAATGTCCTGTCTATTTCATGACATAATGTAAGAGCTCTTACTGCTTCATATGTACAAATATACAGAGTAACGTCATCGTACCTGCATGTATGCAGTAACGTCTGGTATGTGCTGCAGTCTGGCAAATTCTGAAACGAACCTATTTCTAACAGGTTGCAGGAAATGTTGTGAATGGTGGTTTGAAAAGCCGTACTTAAATTTCATTTTATGCAAGATGAAATATGTTAAGTGTGAGAAGATGTGCTGAATTTGTTAAATAACAATTTGTTTCACTCTGACATAAAATTGAGGACCAGCCACTTAGAAAAATTTAGAGCCCAGAAGACCAGACATTTGTCATTACTTAAGATTTTACTTGCACATTTGCGTGACATATTGTCAAGCATAACACATGAAAAAATGACCAACATTATATATGAAAGCTGAGCTTAATTTAAACCATTAACTTTCCCTATTTTTGTGTTAACACTACTTAAGTGATTATACTATTTGGCTGAGATCATGTGTCCTATGCTCTGAATGTCTGCTGTCATTGGCTGGCAAGATCACATGACATGAGCTATGATTGGCTCACAAAAGCACATTGCAACCTCGATTTCAGTGCTTCGGAAACTAATGTGCTGTGTTTCTTGGAATTGGAAGATACAATTTCATAATACGAAACGTGCAGCGTACATGCTGCTGCACATCAAAGATCTTTCCAAAATGTCCTTTTCTTTGTTTCCGTATTGCAAAATGCTGGGAAGTTACACGCCAGTGTATAGAACATTAACCATTCAATGATTGACAAGTTCTACAGTCCCGAGTGAAAGTATGCTGTCACTGAACACAGAGAAAATGTGTTTTCACTGTGGAAAAGGTGTATTTTTGCACAGGAAATCCTGTAACAATTTAGACCTTTTTTCCTTGTCGGCTTACACGCCGTACAGACTAAAGAAATGTGTAACGTACAGAAGAGTTACTTGATCGTTGTACCAGATTTGTTGTAACTCCCCATGCACAGTTACTAGCTGGACTGTTAGTAGCCCTTCGGAAGTAGGCTGATTCCGTCCACTAACTTCATGCAGGTTTTTACAAGCACCCTCAGCAATGCTTAACAGTCCCTGTCCATCAGTACATGAAGCCTGCCTGGTCTTTGTTTAGCTGTGTTTTTCTTAACTTTCACACTTGAGTGAAATCACCAATTGTTCACTTGGACAGCTTTTGAAGGATTAAAACATCCCTGATGGATTTGTTACTCATGTGACACAGCAACCAGTCCACCTTTGAAGTCACCGAGCTCTCTTACTGGAAACATTCAGCTGTTACTGCTGCTCTGCTGCCAGCACAATAGTCTCACATATTTCTATACAGACAGATCTATTTCTTCTGATATCAGATACTTTTCATCAGATAGTGTGTGTTAATAAACTGATCACAGTAGTGAATGAGGTCAGGTATATCCGTGAATTTGGGTAAAATGAAGTGGATCTCCTTACCAGTTAACTTAATTCTGCACTTAATCATATTCTCACTAGAGTAAGTTACAATAAGGTTTCATGGCCAATGACCTATACATATTCTTCGACAATAATGTTTGAATGAAAGAGATAAAAAAATTAAATGTCGGAAACAGAAGGTGGTGAAGTAGAAGGGAAACTTTCAGAAGAGATTCTAATAACCCTGTGGTGAAAGACAATGAGTCTTGCATTAAAAGAAAGTGTGTTAACACTTTGATGAGATTATGAATGAACTTCTGGCTAGGACTTTCCATCAGGAAACAAAACTGCAATACTGCTGTATATGTATACAAGTAAAACTGACACGAACCCAGCTTTAGGGATTAAAAGCTCCTCGGTTGGGAAAGAGAGGATAGATTGGGAAATGTTAAAGTGCAGGCCACTCTCATGCAAAGGTAAATGACCCACCTTTAGTGAGAATGAGGTTAGTATTTCTTCTTTTAGGCTGTCTGATGTCATGGCAACATTTATTGAACTGTTGTGAAATGGAATAGCTGTGTGAGTGTTGCTTGCCCAGCAAGTAAGTCGCAATTACATCTGTGTTGCTAAATTTGCAAAAAAAATTGTTTCAGGCGTTCACAAAGAACAGATTGGAGGACAGAACGTAAGCTGAACTCTGAAACATTTGGAGTAGCATCAGCACGCCGAGGTGGATTTAGAGGTCGTGGTTATTACAACAGAGGTGGTTACAGAGGTCAGTACCGCAACAACTTCAGAGGCCAAGGATCTGGGATACTAGGAGCTAACCGCAATAGGAACAGCTCAACCAACATGCAACAGACACCAGCTCCAATTGCAAATAGTACACCTCCCAGAGCAGTTACTGTCCAAAGTAAGTAGTAATTTGTAACTTAACATTGTATGAAGAGCATGTGGTGGTGGACTAAATTCATTCTATTTGAGTTCTTTACTCAGTGTCAAATATTTTAAAAAATTGTGTTTTTTTTCCAGGTAACTAAAACTGCGAAGACTTAACCCTTGTTTGAAGCCAGAGGTGGCTCAGCAGTCTGCACTGAAGCAGTGAATAAAATGAAATTAAGCATTTAAATAAGACTGCAGAAAGAAATTTATTTAGTTGTTAAATACATGACCATTCTATTGTATTAAAGACACTAGCATGGATTGCCTTTGATTAAGAACTGACAACTTGTAAAATTATTTTTAATTTTTGTTTTGTCACTAAAAATAGATGTACCTCAATGTTTGCAGAACAGTAATTTGTTTAAACATTTGAGTGTCACAAGAATACACACTTCAGAATTTCTGTGGCAGGTCAGTTCTGATTATGAAGTAAAAATTATGCAAGTACTGTGAATTTAAGGGAGACGAAAGATTTTCTTTCTGAAAGTTGGGAGTTTTGCTGTCAACTCGTGTATTTTTGTAATAAATTTTTTCAAATGGAGGATTGATAAATGGTGCTTGTAAGAAATCTCAACTTTCATTAATAAGTGGATTAAAATGTCAGATTAACAAGAGGTTTTACTTAATGTTGTGGTGAAAGTACAATCCAAGAGAAGATATTTAGTTTCTGTACCTTTATGTGGTGATAGTTTTGACATATATTCACATTTTCTTTGCTGCATGAATGGTAACTTTTTGTTTGAAATGTGTGTGATGCACACACATTTGAGCCTGCAATGCATAGAAGTTAATATCATTTCCTCCGTTTCTCCCCATCTTAAAATTAGTTTCAAGTGTTGTGAAGTGAAAAAGTTGGAACAGGCTCTTGTCTATCAACTTTCAAAACGCATGAACTGACTATATTTGACCTTTTTTTTTTTCTGTGATAAATTGACTCGCTGTGTGCGCTAATTGCTTACACTACTTAAGAATGTTGTTTTTTGATGTGATACTAAACTAGTAACATTTAATTAAAATGTTGCCAGACGATGTTACAAACTTTTAAGGTGTAAGTGTGTTCTAAATAAATTTAGTTTTTATTTCTGTTTTTTAGTGTAAAATGTACTACAGGTGTAAGAGAAACTTTTGTTACACAATATCATGATATGTACATCATGTCAAAGAGCAAATAATTATTACTGCTGGTCAAGCAGATACATCTTATTTTCAGTTCAAATTTGTTCAATATCCAGATACATAGTTTTCGTCCATCAGAACTATTTTCCCACAATAAACCTGTGAGCGAAAACAAAATTTTAAATCATCTCAATCTGCACATGGCACTCAGAAGGAAGCAACGTAAGTTTTATGTAAGATTAAACCCAGTTTGAATCAAAGGAGATAATAAAGTTAATGTAGTTGCTGTTTTTACTGGTGAAATAGGCCTACTGGTTGATAGGTACATACCTTAAATATCAATACAAAACTGTTGTTCTCGTTGCTGCTGTGACAGAAATTTTCAAAAAATGTCAAAATTCACAACATTTGTCCTACTTCTTTCTACTTTATCCATATACTTGAAAGAAATTTTAAGCGGACTTCAAGGTTCAGTTTGCAAGAGCATGCTGAAGGGTTCCTTTTTAAATTTTTTGAATGTTCTGCGGCATTAATGTTACGTCCATCCTTGTGTGGCATTTCATATTTCCAAGTATTTTGTAACTTGGATTTTTAGATTAACAGAGTTGCACAGAACATTGCAGGAAATTAATAAAGTATAGATAGTTCTTTATATATACTACTGTAGCATGAATACATGGAAATTATTCAGAATGTTACCTCTGATATTTGTGTGTGTGTGTGTGTGTGTGTGTGTGTGTGTGTGTGTGTGTGTGTGTGTGTGTGTGTGTGTTCAGTGTACTTGTGTTTTGTGGAAGGTTGGTGAGTAGTTGAAGCATCAGTTGGACAAGTTACATTTTCATTATTCATGTGTGTTCCGGGGAATATGGAACAATTTGGAATAGTAATAGTTCACACAATATACTACAATATGCAGTTTGCACACAAATTGTTGTAGAAATTCACATCCACCGTACAGATAATAGTTAATATAATACTATTTGGGATTAGTATCCTTCTGCAGAGTAAAGCCCTGTAGTGGACACTGAGATATTTAGCAGTTGCTGCAGCATCCTGTAGTGGCTTTTGGGAAGGTAAGACCTTACAGGTACTATTTATGAACACTGTTTCACCACTTCAGTTACTGGACATTTAGACCTCCAATGTTACTGATTTGTGTTAATAAGCGTTTGTTGATTCTCTACTTCAGTAATTACGAAACGGTAGTACTTCGCAGGTAATGGATTGGATGCATGGTTTGTGTAAATATATTCCTTGAAGTTACCTTTGGATACAGACAAGAAAAAGATCACATTAACAATAACATGAAATATATGAAAGCTACTGAATATGGTACTTGAGCTTTGCAAACAGAAGTAACACAACTAGATGCACTGTTGTTTTATCACCCAGCCAGAACTTCAGCTACACTGCAGCTGAGGCTGTCACCACAAGCTTCATGTAACAAAACTGCAAAAATCATATGGAGTAACATACTTAGTATTCAAAAAAATAAAGATTCTTATTCATACTTAGTATTCAGTTAGACAACCAGAAACATGTTCGCGTGACACTGTGCCGGCTGACAGAAGCAAACAGTGCAGGTGCAGTGTTGTTGAAGCTGCAGTATATCTGGTGCTTTCATATTTATACTTCAGTAATATGAAAATTGAGTTCAACTAAGCCACAGCACAAAAAACTCTTCAAAATGCCATGTCTTTGGTTCATTTCATTATGCAAATATAATCCCGGAAACATGAAGTGCATGCATCTGTAAACACTTAAATGTTAAAACTGTTTAGAGATTGACTCATTGTGGGAAAAGGAATATTTGATGGTCAAAGATGACAGCTATGATGCTAATACTGGTCAGGTTAAGGAACGACTGAAATACATTACACTGCAGTTCATACGGGATATTTCTATCTCTTGAAACTTAAACACTGTGTAACTCTATTTTATCATGATTAAGTAAATGAGGTTAAGACTAAAACAGTCTGAAGTGCAGTATGCATAAAATATTTGATATGTTTTTAGAACATTTAGAAATAGGGGCTGAAATTAAGCAAAGAAGTCTGGTCCAAATAACTATTGTTAGTCACGAGAGGTGGAATACTTCCTGTTATACTAGGAAAACTGTGACAGAGTGAAACTTAGATTCAGAGTAAGCAAGAGTGCATGTTCATAATAGGCTACAAAACTTGTGGCCACGGGAGCAAGCAAGTAGGGATGGGAATTTATATTGCTGGACAGTCTGAGATACTCGAGGAATCAGTTACTTCGTTCCACAGCATCTACAGAAGTATCAGCTGTGCTGCCCTGTTATTTGAGTATATAAATAAATTGCTGATAGTACATTACTCACTAAGAGTACAACTCCCAGGTCATACACAGGTTCAATCAAGGATGATTCACTAACCAATATACACTGCTTTAGATGGCTGCATTTTTTGTCAGAGGATCGACATTAATATGCAAGTAAATAAGGCACATAAAATGACACAAAACATAGGAAAACGTTTAGGTCTTCATTGAATAATATGGCATGATTCCTTTACTCAAAACAGAGTATTCAAAATGCGATGTTGGAGGGTATATATATATATATAAAAAAACAAAGATGATGTGACTTACCAAATTAAAGTGCTGGCAGGTCGACAGACACACACATACACACAAAATTCAAGCTTTCGCAACAAACTGTTGCCTCATCAGGAAAGAGGGAAGGAGAGGGAAAGACGAAAGGATGTGGGTTTTAAGGGAGAGGGTAAGAAGTCTTTCCGCTCCCGGGATTGGAATGACTCACCTTAGGGGGGGAAAAAAAAAACGGGTATACACTCGCGCGCCCCCCACCCCAACACACACACACACACACACACACACACACACACACACACACACACATTTGAAGACACTCTTTGTCTTCAAATATGTCTGCTTGTGTGTGTGTGTGTGTGTGTGTGTGTGTGTGTGTGTGTGTGTGTGTGTGTGTGTGTGTGTGTGTGTGTATACCCGTCCTTTTTTTCCCCCTAAGGTAAGTCTTTCCGCTCCCGGGATTGGAATGACTCCTTACCCTCTCCCTTAAAACCCACATCCTTTCGTCTTTCCCTCTCCTTCCCTCTTTCCTGATGAGGCAGCAGTTTGTTGCGAAAGCTTGAATTTTGTGTGTGTGTTTTTGTTTGTTTGTTTGTTTGTTTGTTTGTTTGTTTGTCTGTCGACCTGCCAGCACTTTAATTTGGTAAGTCACATCATCTTTGTTTTTAGATATATTTCTCCTAAATGGAATGTTTCCCTCCATTATAATCATATATATATATATATATATATATATATATATATAATGGAAGGAAACATTCCACGTGGGAAAAATTATATATAAAAAAACTATATATAAAAACAAAGATGAGGTGACTTACCGAACAAAAGCGCTGGCAGGTCGATAGACACACAAACAAACACAAACATACACACAAAATTCAAGCTTTCGCAACAAACTGTTGCCTCATCAGGAAAGAGGGAAGGAGAGGGGAAGACGAAAGGAAGTGGGTTTTAAGGGAGAGGGTAAGGAGTCATTCCAATCCCGGGAGCGGAAAGACTTACCTTAGGGGGAAAAATGGACAGGTATACACTCGCACACACGCACATATCCATCCACACATACAGACACAAGCAGACATATTTAAAGACAAAGAGTTTGGGCAGAGATGTCAGTCGAGGCAGAAGTGTAGAGGCAAAGAAGTTGTTGAAAGACAGGTGAGGTATGAGTGGCGGCAACTTGAAATTAGCGGAGATTGAGGCCTGGCAGATGACGAGAAGAGAGGATATACTGAAGGGCAAGTTCCCATCTCCGGAGTTCGGATAGGTTGGTGTTGGTGGGAAGTATCCAGATAACCCGGACGGTGTAACACTGTGCCAAGATGTGCTGGCTGTGCACCAAGGCATGTTTAGCCACAGGGTGATCCTCATTACCAACAAACACTGTCTGCCTGTGTCCATTCATGCGAATGGACAGTTTGTTGCTGGTCATTCCCACATAGAATGCATCACAGTGTAGGCAGGTCAGTTGGTAAATCACGTGGGTGCTTTCACACGTGGCTCTGCCTCTGATCATGTACACCTTCCGGGTTACAGGACTGGAGTAGGTGGTGGTGGGAGGGTGCATGGGACAGGTTTTGCATCGGGGGCGGTTACAAGGATAGGAGCCAGAGGGTAGGGAAGGTGGTTTGGGGATTTCATGGGGATGAACTAACAGGTTACGAAGGTTAGGTGGGCGGCGGAAAGACACTCTTGGCGGAGTGGGGAGGATTTCATGAAGGATGGATCTCCTCCTACAGGCCAACCGTAAATTAGAACAGCATGCCACCCTCCACCTCAAAAAACTATCCAATCTCCTGGTTTCCCACCTCCGGAAAGGCAACTCACTCACCCTTCACAACCTTTCCAGCAAACCTCGACCTCCTCTCATTGCACACAAACCCAGTCTCTCCCATCTACTCAATCTCCCACTTCCAGCTCCACTCCCTCCAAAACCTCAAAATTCCGATCAACACAATCTGGAACCACAACACCCTAATTTAGTAGTTAACCTTTCCTCCAAACCTCTCTCCCAATCCGAAACCTCTGTCCTATCCAAAGGCCTCACCTTCAGCCCCACTCCCAGATTCAACCAAACAGCCCTTAGATCCATCCTTCATGAAATCCTCCTCCCCACTCCGCCAAGAGTGTCTTTCCGCCGCCCACCTAACCTTCGTAACCTGTTAGTTCATCCCCATGAAATCCCCAAACCACCTTCCCTACCCTCTGGCTCCTATCCTTGTAACCGCCCCCGATGCAAAACCTGTCCCATGCACCCTCCCACCACCACCTACTCCAGTCCTGTAACCCGGAAGGTGTACATGGTCAGAGGCAGAGCCACGTGTGAAAGCACCCACGTGATTTACCAACTGACCTGCCTACACTGTGATGCATTCTATGTGGGAATGACCAGCAACAAACTGTCCATTCGCATGAATGGACACAGGCAGACAGTGTTTGTTGGTAATGAGGATCACCCTGTGGCTAAACATGCCTTGGTGCACAGCCAGCACATCTTGGCACAGTGTTACACCGTCCGGGTTATCTGGATACTTCCCACCAACACCAACCTATCCGAACTCCGGAGATGGGAACTTGCCCTTCAGTATATCCTCTCTTCTCGTCATCTGCCAGGCCTCAATCTCCGCTAATTTCAAGTTGCCGCCACTCATACCTCACCTGTCTTTCAACAACTTCTTTGCCTCTACACTTCTGCCTCGACTGACATCTCTGCCCAAACTCTTTGTCTTTAAATATGTCTGCTTGTGTCTGTATGTGTGGATGGATATGTGCGTGTGTGCGAGTGTATACCTGTCCTTTTTTCCCCCTAAGGTAAGTCTTTCCGCTCCCGGGATTGGAATGACTCCTTACCCTCTCCCTTAAAACCCACTTCCTTTCGTCTTCCCCTCTCCTTCCCTCTTTCCTGATGAGGCAACAGTTTGTTGCGAAAGCTTGAATTTTGTGTGTATGTTTGTGTTTGTTTGTGTGTCTATCGACCTGCCAGCGCTTTTGTTCGGTAAGTCACCTCATCTTTGTTTTTTTTATATATATATATATATACATATATATATATATATATATATATATATATATATATATATATATATATATATATATATATATATATATATATATATATATATATATATATATATTAAAAAAAAACAAAGATGAGGTGACTTACCGAACAAAAGCGCTGGCAGGTCGATAGATACAAACAAACACAAACATACACACACAAAATTCAAGCTTTCGCAACAAACTGTTGCCTCATCAGGAAAGAGGGAAGGAGAGGGGAAGACGAAAGGAAGTGGGTTTTAAGGGAGAGGGTAAGGAGTCATTCCAATCCCGGGAGCGGAAAGACTTACCTTAGGGGGAAAAAAGGACAGGTATACACTAGCACACACACACATATCCATCCACACATACAGACACACTTCCTTTCGTCTTCCCCTCTCCTTCCCTCTTTCCTGATGAGGCAACAGTTTGTTGCAAAAGCTTGAATTTTGTGTGTATGTTTGTGTATCTATCGACCTGCCAGCGCTTTTGTTCGGTAAGTCACCTCATCTTCGTTTTTATATATAATTTTTCCCACGTGGAATGTTTCCTTCCATTATATATATATAGAGTTCATTATACAGTTGGCAAGTCGTCCTCGTAGCTAGTGCTACCAGCAAATCTAAACTGCACAATTGCTGTTTGCAAAGGTTCTCCTTATTCACCACCTGCCCCTACAAACTTCTGTGAAGTTCATGGCAGGTAGTACATCCCGTTGCACTTCATATTGTCTCTTCCATTCCATTTCCTTGCAGTGACTCTGTAAAGCTGCAATTTCATTAAGATCACCTTGTTGATTCCTGCAAGACCGATACTTCCCGAGCTGTAGTATATTCCTAGATTCCTCTCTTAGTACTGGTACTTCAGTTTTAAAGTAGTCTTTTTCTGAGATAGTCTCTATCTGAATTAGTCTGTCATCTCGGGTGTTGGGCATTGTCTTAATGCTCTTACCAAACAAACCTGTTACCATTAATGCATTGTACAGTTAAAAACTTGCTGATTGTCACATTTGGTGTGGATCGTACACTCTTCGATAATATTAAAGTATGGGTTGTGTGGATGTTATGAGAAATCTCTTTCGTAGACTCAAGTCTCCCAATATCTTACAATATCACCACCATAAGCAGTCAGTAACATTGTAAGAACTAGTGTGGGACAAGAGGTGTACGGATCCCAGCTGCTTCATAATGGGTAGTATTAGGAGTAATGATTTATGGAATCAGTCTGTTTCACCTAATTTTTCATTTTTTTGTTAGAACATCAGCATGAAATTAAGGCAGTAAAAACTGATTAAAAGTGAGGCATATTAACAACTCTACAGGAATTAAATTAATAATTCATGTGATTGTAAATAATAATTCACTTTGATACAGCTTTAACCTTAATTGGGTTCTGTAATATATAAACAGAAAAACTTCAAATAACATTCAACTGTCTGAAGAAGCATTCCTGATCATTTAAGCTCTTCTTAAAACTGGTGACCATACTGGCGTTGCAGACAATCTACATTTAAAAGGTGCACCCTTATTTTTCATCTACTTGTCGACCAAATTCTTGGCAGGAGCTGTTGTCATTGCCACAGTGCAGGAACTAAATTTCATATAGTGAAAAGCCACAAGGTAAACATTCCCAGTTCTCTGAGCCCACAGTGTGCCATCTGTGAGGCTGCAGCATAAATGTACCCATAATGAAAATAATATCGAAGATGTACTTATACCACATCCAGAAATGCACACATAACGTGGGAAGTAACTCCAACCATAAACTACTTAGTTCACTGTGGTATGGTGGCATTAACCTGTTTGCTTATACAGCTTTCAAGTCTATTGTTTACATTGCCAGATGATGTGCGCTGAGCAGCTGTAGCTTCTTAGTGTTTCGTCTTTTTGGTCAAGAGGAGGCATAACATGTTGCATCATTGGAAAGCTGAGAGAGTCATCTACTTGAAAGGAGAGGTCCACAGTGGTGAGATCAACTTTTTGAAACAGTCTATATGGTTCTATAGGTTTAAATCCCAGGTATCTTACACTAGAGCCATTTGTCCACACCTCATGGTCTCGCGGTCGCGTCTCATTTCCCAAGTACGGGGTCTTGGGTTCGATTCCTGCCGGGGTCACGGATTTCACCTGCCTCAAGATGATGTGTTTCTACTGTCCCCATCATTCATGGAAGTGGCGAGATTGAACTGAGCAACGGTTGGGAATTTGTACAAGCACTGATAACCACAGTTGAGTGCCCCACAAACCAAACATCATTACTAGAGCCATTCAACCTGTTCGACTCTCACTCTGAGTAATTGACAGAAAAATTTCGGAATGCTCAATGTAAAAAAAGTGTAAGTACATAGTCTGGTTTGTGTGGTGTAATGGATAGAATGGCAGCTTCATGTGAAGGAGGTTGTGGGTTTGAATCTAGTCAGTTACAGTAATTTTTTATTTTTGAATCTTTATCAAAATGACTTCAATCATCACTTTCATTCCATTAAGTGATTAAAACGTAATTGTTTAATTTCCATTCTTTTGTCTCATTTTATGACTCATTTTATGAGAAGGGGATCAAATATAATGCGATTTTTGTTCCTTAACATACAGTTGGTAGGACTGCCCCTGTGCTTCTGCCATGCTTAGGTGGGACTGTTAGAAGTGAGGAGAGCATGCTGTTAGACATTTCCCACCATTTCATCACTAACACTAATGTCTCAGCAACAGGTGCACCCTCCATTGCGTAACGCATAATTATCCAATTTCTTGCTTGCGAAGGAGTTACAGCAGCGGAAATTTGCCAAAGATTCATTGCACAGTTCGGTGGCAAAATGTTACCAAGGATGCATGTGTTTGCCTAGTATAAAAAGTTCAAGGTCGGACAAGAATGTGTGGAAAAGAAGCAACAGTGTCGCTGTCCTCGAACCAGGGTTACAGACAAGAAACATTCATGCTGTTGACCACATCATTGATCGAAGTGCGAGAGTATCAGAAATGGCACAAAAAGTCGGTATCAGTTATGGGAGCTGTCAAGCAATCGCAACCAACTTAGTTCCGTAAAGTGAGTTCCAGATGGGTCCCTAAACTTTCGACCGAAAATCTGAAGTTGAGACATTTGGAGGTCTGTCAGAGGCTTACAGCAAGTGTTGCGGAAGGTGTTGCATTTTTTGAGTCAGATTGTCACCTGTGATGAAGCATGGCTTCGCCACTACACTCCAGAATCCACACGAGCCAGTAAGGAGTGGCGTAGGAAAGGGGAGGCAGCACCAGTGAAAGCAGACTAGACTGTCAGGTGGAAAGGTTCTTTTAACTGTTTTTTTTTATCAGCGAGGCATTTTGCTGTGATGCTTTTTGCATGAGTGATGCACAATTAATGCTGTTTACTATTGTGAGTTGTTGAACAAGGAGAGAGTTGCATATCGCCACAAAAGACAAGACCAGTCGATTAGACAGGTCATCCTCCTCCATGACAATGCGCGACCCCATACTGCAGCTCTCTCCAAGCTACAGGAAATGCTCTGGACTACATTTGATCATCCTCCTTACAGCCCAGACTTCTTGCCCTGTGATTTCCATTTATTCAGACCACTTAAACAAGCTCTAGGAGGGCGTCAATTTGAAGGTGTGTGGAACACTGTGTAACTGGCTGCTCACACAACCCAGTTCTTTTTATGATGAAGGCATCAAAGTGCTGCCCATACACTGGGACAAATGCATTTCCAAAGTAGGGGGACTAGTGGAAAAAATAAATTGCCTTGTTTTTTCAATAAATGAATTTAAATTAAAATAAAATTCCGTTTATATTTGATCTGCTCTCATCATCTAGACTTCATGTGCTTTCATTTTCCTTACTGTCATTCCTTTTGCACTTAATCTTTGTTAATGTGTATTTAATTAATTTTATGTATTAATTTAGATTTAATTTATATCACCACCCTATTTCTTTGTCCACAGTATTCCATTCTTATATATACTTCTCATTTACATTTTTCACGCCAGTACAGTCACTATAAATAAATTATTCGGTCTTTTGCTTTCTAACTGATCAGAGTTTTCAAATAATTGAATATAATAGATCACTACAATTAAACTCATATTCACTAAAATTCAGATTTGAAAACAAATGATATAAAAAGATGAAACAAATGAAAAAAGTTCGTACAATGATCAAAACGCGACATGTTATGACAAAGGAATGGAAATAAAAAAATCTTATTTCAGTCAATTAATTGAATGAAAATGAAGTTATTTTGATGTAGATTTAAAAATAATACCTGGGGAGATTCAAACCCACAACCTCATACATGTGAAGCTATCCTGACCATTACACATTACACCATGCAACAAAAGTATGTAAACACCCCCCCCCCCCCCCCCCCAAGTTACTGAACATCACTTGACATTTCCAAATATTTTTGGCAACTACTCGCAAATGTGGGCCCACCAGGTGAATGGCTGCAGGGTGGTACCTGGCTGCAGTCTTAACCTACTTCGTTTCAAAAAGTCAGGCCCATTACTGGGGACTTTCCTTGTTATAGGTGAATAACAGTTTCTTTAGATACTCGGCAAGTTATAAAAAATCGTTTTCATCAGCTTTGTAGCAGCAAGCAATGCTGTGCCATAAAAAGTTACCTCCAGACAAGTAAATAGAAAGTCTGTTCAACAGTGGAAGTGGTATTCCTGGTAGCTCTGGTGATAAAATACAGTGAGGTAAATCAGTGACACTGAAGTTGCAGCAACAGGTGTGTGATGTTAAAAAAAGGAAGGAAAAAAAATCAAAGTGCCTTGTTTTCTACTAAACCGGATGAAATTTGAGCAAATTTTCCTTCATTGTTCTTACAGTACAGGTGAAGAAGCCAACATTTTGTACTGGTACATGAAGAAATCAATTCATACACCTTTCTTTCAACACCATGATATATAGGAGATTTGTACGTGTCACACACTTGGATTCACGCTTTCGCCAAAGAGTAGAACGTGGAACAGAAAGCCGCAATTGAAGAGTAAATCACAGAACAAATGTCGCTTGTTTATTGAGTCTCTGACGTTCAGCGGGGTAGTTTCGCGGCACTGTACTTTCAAACACCCACGCATGTCACGGTGCTGGAGGATGACAGAAGACGTTAACATCAGCACCCATGGTGGAAGCAGAGTGCATTCCAAATAGCATGCTGGAAAAACTGACATGTTGCCCGTATCTTGAGGTGCATGGTGGTGGATCAACTGCGGCACCTGGCTGTGTCTGTGTCAGCGACGACATTGATGGAGTGATTGCTGAGTGAGGCGGAAGTCATGGTAGGTCAGGCGTTGTTGCTTCTGGAAAGACATACACTGGTTTCACATGTTCAATGGAGACTGTAGTTGGTTTCCCATTTATCAAGATGTCCATGGTCTTGTTTCCTCTGGTTACGACATGGTGTGGGCTGGAATATGGTGGTTGGAGCGAGGAGTTTAATACCTTCCGTTCGTAACATGGCATGTGTGCAGGAGCATAGGTCACGATGGGCAAACATGGCAGGGGTCCCGTGTCTGTGAGGTTGCTGCGGACATGTTGTCGCAGTTGGCAGAGAAATTCCGGCTGGTCACCTGCAGGATTTGGCCGAGCATAGGTAGCCAGGAATTCTCCTGGCAGGCATAATGCTTCGCCGTAAATCAATTCGGCTGAAGAAGCATCCAGGTCTGGCTTGAATGTGCTTTGGAGTCCAAGTAATACCACAGGAAGTGCTTTGGTCCATTCGGTTTCATGACACATTAAGGCAGCTTTTAGGGTACGGTGTCATTGCTCTATTAAACCATTGCTAGCCGGGTGATAGCTCGTCGTCCGGTGGTGAAGTGTGCCACAAAATTTTGTCAACTTTCAAAACAAATCACACTTGAATTGACGTCCTCTGTCCGTCATAATGTGCAGCGAGCAACCAAAATGTGACACCTACTGTGTGATGAAGGTGAAAACGATAGTTTCTGCAGTAACATTGTCCACTGGTGCAGCTTCTGGCCATCATGTGCACCAATCAATCATCACAAGTATGTAATGTTGACCATCAGATGATGACAGTGGGCCAACAATGTCATGGTGGACATGCATGAATCGTGCTGTCGTGATTGGAAAGCTTCCTACCTGTGAGTGGATGTGGCGATTTATCTTGCTACGCTAGCAGTTCAAGCAGCATCTCGCCCATTTGCGGCAGTCCATTTGCATTCCAGGCCACACGTAATGCGTTGTTACTAAGCGTGTTGTAGCTTGTATGTCTGGGTGACACAAGTTGTGCAATGAATGGAAAGTGTCCTTCCGAAATTCCAGAGGTAGGAAGGGTCTTGGCTTCGATGTGGACATGTTACAATATAACTTTACGTCACTTCCAGGAATGTCTACCAGCTGCAGGTCCACCGCTGATTCACCATTTGACAGAATCACTTGTAATTCCGCATCAGCTTGCTGTGCTGCAGCGAGGTTGGCATAATCGGTCATATTGACGATGCTGCTGCCTATGGACAAACAGTCGGCCACTACATTGTCAATCCCAGACACATGACGGATATCAGTGGTAAACTGAGAAATAAACATGAGCTGATTGTGTTGCCTGGGGGAACAGTTCATGTTGTTCTGATGGAATGCAAATGTTAGTGGCTTGTGATCCGTAAAGATAACAAAAGTCATGTGCTTCTAGTTGTGGCCTGAAGTACTTGACAGATTCGTAAATGGCCAGAAGTTCTCTGTCGTATACGCTCCAAAGTCTGTGTGAGGTTGTCAACTTGCGTGGGGAAAGAAAAAATATGCGAGTGGCTGCCATGTGTCGCTACACTGTTGTTGCAACCTCAGCGCCAACTGTGGTCTGGCTAGCGTCGACTACCAGTGCTAACGTGGCGGTAGGATCTGGGTGTGCCAGCAGGGCTCCGTTGGCGATGCTTTTCTTGGCCGTTTCAATTGCGACAGTCATTTGTGAGTCCAAGTAATGGGCGCGTTACCATTGGCTTTCGGACCAGTTAGTGCTGTGACTAAAGGTCCCCTGTAGCTCAGCAGGGTGTGGCAAATGGCGGTGGAAAAAATTTAACATACTGAGGAAACGCCGTAGTTCCTCGGCTGTAGCAGGCTTCGGAATGCGCAAAATGGCTTCCACCTTCTCAGGTAGTGGTAGCGATCATGTCTGAGAAAGTCTACTGGCCAAAGACACATTTTGAGGTAGATTCCGTAGTGTTCCAATCGCTTGACTACCTCGGTTAGATGGTGGCGATATTACTCAGGCGATGACAAAAAAACCAAAATGTCGTCCAGATATGCAGACGCAAAAGGTAAACCCTGTAGCACAGAATCTATGAAGCGCTGCCATGTCTATGCAGCATTTTGCAGTCCAAAAGTCATGAACATGGCTGTCTTTGGAATGTCACCTTCGGCTACAGGTATCTGTGTGCAGGCCTTTGCAGTCCAACACAGTGAACACTACTGAACCACTTAATGCGTAATTGTAATTGCACAACAAGGGTACGGGATAATAATCGGGAATCCATGCAGCTTCCTTCTTTGGCACGAGATGTAATGGTGAAGACCAAGGGCTGTTAGAAGGCCGAATTACAGCTCTGCACAACACTGTCAAATTCTGCTACAAGAGGTAGGGGGTCCATCAGTAGTCTCAATGTAATAGATAGTATCATGTCTTACCTCCTTTGGTGCCTTCCCTGGGTGGTTGCATCAGGGCTGGAAATCCTCGCAGCAGCTCCGCGTACATGCCATCCACTACCTGGATTACCTTGGCAGTATGGACAGCGGCATCTTGATGGAATCCAGAAGTTGTTAGGCCGGTGTGTCAACTAGGTGAGAGTTCCTCATGTCAGGCAGCAGGTTGTAGTGGGCAAGGAAGTCGGCTCTGATGATTGGGTCGGCGAAATCCACAACGGCAAAGTCCCACACGAATGCGCGGCGCAACCCGAGGTCGAGTTCCAAGCGCATCATGCCATACGTCATAATCCAGGAGTTATTAGCAGCTGTGAGGCAAATGGGTGTAGATAGTCGCTTCTGATGTAGCATGGTTTGAGGAAATATTGACAAATTGGAACCAGTGTCTACTATTTACTCCCAGGTGGAACGTCGGTCACTCACAAACAGGTGCCTGGATGTCGGACAGCAACCAGAGGAGGCATTCACTTCTGATCGCCACTGCCATTTGGGTAGGTGCAGGGCATCGTACACTTATGTCCTTGCTCTCCAAACTTGCTATGGCACCAACAGACTGTTTGTTCTGTCCCTGTCGTAGGCGAGGCTGTCTGACCTGCTGTGTGAGCTACAACGGAATCGATGTCAGCTCCTGTTGTCCGTGTCGCGCCAGTGTAACAGCTCGCTGATTTGCCATGAAAATAAGTCCACTTCGTTGGCGAGAACATCATAATCCAGGCGTGAAACAGTTGTCGCCGTGTAGGCGCACACTGCGGTGACAGAACTAACTATTGATGGCGTCATTACCTCTTGGATCTCATTGGCTAATTCGGCCACTGCATCTAAAGACAGGTCAGTCTGTGACACCCCAATTGCCTTCACTGGTGGTGGTAACCAGCTGCTCCAGATCGTGCGCAGTAAGCTGTACCTGCATCTACTTCACTCCGCAGATGATGTAGTTACTGTTAAGGTTTCTTGGCGCCGATGTCCTCTTGGGTAAGCACCTGCCGGATTTGTTGTTCTTGCTAAGCGGACTTGCGCCAAATTAATTATGTTTCAGTCGGTCGTAGCTGTTCATTCCTGTTGGGCTAATTATGATGTCGTGAACATCAGCAGTGTATTGTATTGTATGTTAACCGGGGACCTAGAAATGATGGAGAGGCTCTGTCCCCGCCGCAGCCACAGTGGTCCACAACCCTACGACAACTACTGCAGTCCACTTCACCCCTCTGCCACCCCACACCGAACCCAGGGGATCCGCTGGGCGGATTCGTGCTGGGGATCAGGTGCTCCTTCCCACCCGGAAACCTCAGCGGTGTACTGGTGATCTAGTGGGTTGACCACCAGCACGAATTTTGTGGCGTTGACCGTGATACCTGCGTAGGAAAAATTTGCTTCAACTTGCGCACACCACAGGAATGGATTGTGCGGCCAGAAGGGTGGTAATTGCACTGCTGGATGCGCCACAGAAGTATTTGTCGGCTCTGGCGGATTCGCCATCTCAGTTTCTTGCAAAGACTTCTTGTAAATTCAGCGTGCATGCAGGAGATCACATCGGGGTCACCACCTTCTCGGTACCGGTTTGAATTACCAAAATCGACGGGTTAACATCCGCGTGTCCTTTGTAGGCTGAATAAGGGAAGTAGGCTTGTCTCAGTTTGATGTAACAGTTTATTAATGAAACCCTGCAGACCGAACAGACAATACTACACTGCAATCAATAACTCGTGCAGAGGCGTGAGAAAAGTTCAGTATGGTAAATTATCCCGTATCTAACACACTTGGATTCGCACTTTCGCCAAGGAGTAGAACATGGAACAGAAAACCACAATCAAAGAGTAAATCACAGAACAAATGTCACTTGTGTATAGCGTCTGGCGTTCAGCGGGGAAGTTTCGCGGCACTCTACTTTCAAACACCCGTGCATGTCACAGCGCTGGAGAATGACAGAAGATGACACAGTACGTATTTCCAAAAAATGATGACCCTGCAGACTGTCTCAAGTTGGATCCTGTTACTGACCATCAGAAACAAAATTTCCAAAATGTTTATTTCATGAGCGTTATATTGCAGTTGACAAAAGTCTCATGAAATTCAGAGGTAGATCTGCTACATCCAATACAATAAAAAAAGGTATGTTTTGGAATAAAGTTCTTCACAATCTGAGAGTCAAATAGTGACCACTGTTCAGGATGTGACAGTTAAACATAGAAAAAACCTGCACTGGCAATAAAGAAATCCTGACTGGTGAAGCTGCTGTTATGGACCTCCATGTAACTTTATTTAGTCAAGTCATACAGTCTGTTTACAACTAGTACATTTCGCTATGTTTGTCCATGAGGGGCACAAATGCTGTAGACAGATGCACAAAGTGAAATATGCCAGAGCATTTCCAAAAATCTAAACAAAGAAAGAAACTTGCTATTTTACAAAGCTCATGGCTCTGCAGTGGATGGATAAAGTAAATATTCTATCCACAATCCATACAGATTCAATATAACAGCAACAGAAAAAAACCAGACATGAATAACCAGAAGCCCCAAGCAATTACACAACGCAACAGTTCAATGAATGCAGTTGACAGACAGGACCAGCAATTGTCATCATTTCTATCATGAGAAGTTATGCCAGAGGATATAAGATTTTCAGTTTATGTAGCCTACTAAACAAAGTGACTGGAAAAAATTGTTTTAATCATTTCAGAATTCAGCTGATTGAGAGCACAGTAGAGGTCACTCTACTGGACTGCCCTACATGTGGGTGGCCCCAATCTGGGATTTCCCCTATTAGACTGAAAGCAGCAAGTTGGAGGTTTATCCTTCCTAATCCCATCACAAAAATGCCCCTCCCGGAAATTGTGTAGTGTACAAAGCAAGGAAGAAGAAAAGTAACCCTCAGTAAGAGGGAGAGAGATGTCGAGAGGTGGTGCACATGCTTGAATATATTCAGATATACTACACTAACAAAAAAACTTTGAAAACAGTATTATTGCCACCCATCACTCCAGTAAACAGTAAGGTTAGATTTACAAAGATTTTCAATCAAAAAAGTGATATAATTTTCAGAAAAGTGTTTACGAAAATCAGTCATTTTGTCTTACAGTTAGATGGTAAATATAGGGTAGGCTGTGGGGAAAACAGTAAGTCAGTGGTTAGATTAACAGCTACAATTGAGACCAGTCAACTCACCAGTGTCTTTATAATGTGGGAAAGCAATGTCTGCCTGGGAGCTCTTGGAAATGAAAATTACTGCATTCAGCAATGAGTCGGGATGTGATTTGACATAGAAGCTATGTCCCCCTCCTCTAACTTACTGCCTATTTTGTATGCCTAGAGGTTCTGTTTTAACAGTATTGCTGTAATTAATCATTGTGGTGAACTGCTGTTTAACAATGTACACAAAACTGCATAATTTACTTTTCGTACTCTTCACATTTATTAGGACTTTCAGTTCGATGGCCAGCTTTTTAGAATGTATGTTATAAATAATTACAAAGAGTTTAAGTGACAGTGATCAACAAAATAACTATACGTTTTCACAGGTATTGAAAGCTAATCCACGACTGATAGAAAGTAACATGACATTTAAATTGAGCACTTCTTGATAACTCTATAGATTCAGAACTACACTTTAAAGACACTGGGCACTGACGGGGAGAAACTATAAGCCTAAAATATGGAACCGTGACTGACTTTCTGTGTGTGAGAAAACTTTTTCTTACAGACATGCGTAATACAGAATACATGTTAAAATACTACTAAAATATGTGTTTTGGATATTAACATAAAAGATAAAATGATATAATAGGCAATAAAGGTAATTTAACAAAAAGCTGTATAATTATAAAGACAAGATAATAGGTGACACTTTGAAAATTTCAATGTGCAGTGGTTTCCAAAGTTTAGTAACAATGGAAGCTCCCAGTTGCAGTTCCTTCAGAGTTAGTGATAAAATGGTCCAGTGGATAGGCTGTCAAACATTAACACAGACCAAGAATGAAAACAGGAAGAAGGTGTACTGAAGAGTGAAAAAAGAAGTGAAATAGAAACAGTGAATGGTGTAAGTTCAAGATGTACAACATCAACCGAATTGCAAGAATCACGGTGGCATGGTTGTGGTCACGGTGTTGGACAGAAAAGCAGCAGATCTGTGTTCAAATCTCCCTTGTGCTCAACTTTTTTTTCACAAAATTATGAACTTTCCAACCGGTCACTGACATGTATGTTCTTTTGTAATCTTAATAATTGTTATACTATACATTGGTTATAGAATATGAGTCATGTGGTAAGAATATTTACTGTAATAAGTAAATGTGATGAATAGTGAGAGCAGGTGAGATGCCGCATAGACTTCTCACAGAAATGAAAATAATAAATAAACGCATGTGAACTACATTACAACAAAGGCATTCAAGAGTCAAAACTTCCAGAATGGGATGCAAGAGTGAGAACACGCACTTGTGTAGAAAGAATAGGACATATGTACATCTGGAGGTCCCTTCCTTACACCTTACTGTTGAAAATGGATGTTACATCATGACACACAAACAAATTTGAATACACCTAACAGACACGTCAATGACTGGATGGAGGGTTCATAATTTTGTTGGGGTAAAAAATAGATGGGCTAGATAAAGATTTGAACACGGATCTCCCCCATCACAGTCCAACTCTGTGACCACTGAACCACAATGCCTTGGCTGTTGAAATTTGCTCCATGCTGCACACCTTGATCGTGGACTGTTCACTGTTTTGATTTTGCTTCTTTTTTCACATTTCAGTACACCTTCTTCCTGTTTTCATGCTTGATCTGTGTTCAGTTTTTGATGGGTTATCCATTGGAGCATCTTGCTGCTAAATCTGAGGGCATTGCGATGGGGAGTTTTCCTCGTAAGAAATTTTCCAATTTGCATAATTAATGAGCAGATGGGCACGAGGGGACCGGTGATGACAGCAGAGCCTCACTCGGTCCTGACACTGTATACTTGCCAGCCTGGCTGTGAAACATCTAACACTGTGCATGGGACAGCCAATGTGTTAGTAGATTACTTTCATGACAGTTTTGGAAAGAAGCCTTAAGCAAAATAGCAGTGGAAACATTGAGATTGAATAGTTCCTGTGGTCTCATGTATGATCTGTTTCTTGAACTGTAACAGACTAGTGATTAAACAAAAGTGTACAGAATGTCTGCCTGTGAGACGTACGCTGTATAAACAGCGTTAATATTACATGTAAACAGTTGACTGTTCACAGATGAGCAACCGTGGAGCAGTGCTGCTTAATTTTTAGGGTCTTGTACTTAATTTACAAAGTAAGCTGAAGAATTTGATAAATCTAACTTTTCCTGTTTGTTCAAGCAAGCACGTAACAGCTTTCTTGGGAAGACATTTGTGTGCTGGAACACTGTTTAGAAGTTTACCATTGCATTTTGAACATGTAAACCCAATAAACTTCCCCAGACACCTTTCCAAAACAAAATAAGTGTATGTAGTTATTACTAAGTAGATATTACATTTGAAATGTGAAATTTGTGTTTGTCAGCACAGTAATTCATCTGTAGATAAGTTTCAAATTCAGGAGTGTTTTTAAGTGCTTGAATACTTGTACACCTTCTATAAATATTTTTGATCCTTCTTTTAGATCTGGTCTTAAGGCTGGCACTAGCAAAGTTTAATTTTGGTTTGTTTTCTGTTTTTTTTTATATTCCTGGTTCAAATTTTCACATAGTTTAAAAAATATCAATGTTAATTTGATCATACCTGTGAAATTACTGAGTGTTGAAACATGACACATAAACTGATGAGCCAAAACCGTATACAGTGATTTTGAAAGCTGCCTGGTGGTGGTGTGGACACACGAGACAGTCATAAGTGTGTGCTGGTAAGTACAGAAAAAAAGAGAATCATTTTATCAATGATATGGGCCACAAACAGATAAATCCACTGAGATGAGAAACTTTGGCAAAGGGCAGATTATGGCCAGGACTGGCATCTAGGAACGAGAATCTCAAAAAATGTCGAAGCTGGCTGGCTGTTTGCATGTTTCTGTCATACACATCTTTGGAAAGTTGTTCAAGGATAGTGAAGTCACGAGTGGACGATAAGGTGTTGGATGTCCGTGCCTCATCACAGAAGATGGTTGGAAGTTTTTCTGCTCTTTGGAACAGGACAGGTGGCCATCAGTGGCAGAAAAATGTTTTGGAGCACACCATTCAGGACATGTTGCACGTGGGGGGGGGGGGGGGGGGGGGGGTATGCAGCAGACAATCCCCATATGTGTTAATGTTGGCCCAAGGACATTAATTATGGCCAAACTGGGCACCGGATCAATAAGATTTGACTGTGGGAAGCATAAACTTGTGGCCTTGTCGGATGAATGAGATTATCTTTACACCTGGTCATTGTCCATGACCAAATACTGTGCGATATGGAAAGAGGAAAGGCCAGGCAGTAGGCATCAAGTGAGGTAGGCTAAACCTGTTGTCAGATTTATTATCTGTTGAGGGATACATAGGTGCAGCCGGGGAAGGTGCCAGACATTTGAAGGGTCTGTTCCAGTCAAAGTATGGAATACAGGAAAGGACATGTTGCCAGATGAGGATTGGGGATAGGGAGAGGTGTCTTGGCCAGGCAGACTGCTACCTGTGTCAGAGACCATCCCCATGTTTTCGCGTTTTTGTCGTAAATTATATATACTCTTTTCTATTTATTTTGGTTTTGTTTTTGTTCGCGTAATAACGCATATACGAAAAGAGCCGCGAAATACCTTTTAGTAATGCTGTGCCAAGAATTTCTTTATAATCGTTAATTTTCAACAAAACAGAATATATTGGGTTCTTATTGTTCTGTATCTGGCTTTCTATTAAAGGAACATTTTTGGTTACTGTAACTCACTATAAAAAATCAACATATCTTCCCTACTTTATAGTTATTGAAAATGAAAATTACTTTGTTATGAAATACTGATGTTACAGTTCGCAAAGATTGTTCAACATTTTGCAGTGGATTTTTGTTAAGCGTAAAACACCAATAATTACCACGACTAGCACAAGAACATGAGACTATTGTCGGAGAAAAATACGTTTTCACTATAAGGTTTGCCAGACCAGAACTAAGCACAACAAAATTCCTATTATGTTACGACGGTAAATTATCTCTTTTGTACTGTTAGCAATATATTATCAGCAGCCCGCGTCAACCTGCAAAACACATCATAAAATCTGCTGCTCTGCTCTGCAAGTCCGGAAGCTGAAAGAGATGATTTTATTTCACTATTACCTTCCCGCTTGTTTGCGGTATTATCGATTTCTTTTAATGCAGTTTGAATGCGCCGCGGCAGCGGCTTGTTCGTTCGTAGCGCAGCTCTGCACCACGGATAATATTTAAATAACTGAAAATGTCTTAAAAGGATGGGATAATAATTTAAGCAAGCTACTACAAATAATAATGCAAGGTTTATTAAATAACTCTATTCAAAACATTCAAATATGTTAACTTATCTACAATACACACCTTTTTTAAAAATGAGTACTTAATGGCGTACATCGATTAACCATGACAAAAGAAGACTACGTTAGCATGTACAACTGCGACACAGGCTATCTTACTTCCGTAATTCCAAGAGGAAGACAAAGAAATTAATGTTCGTTCTGTATTATTTATACTAGTGATATTTTTTCATCTTTGTGTGATATTTATCGTCTGTGCGGTTTCAGTACTCGCCGACACAGATATTATCTAAAATAAATAATAATAAAAAAAATACATAATTCCATACAATAACAGAATACGATGCACAATATTTTCTCTTTACTACAAAATATGTCTTTTGCTAAGGGACGTTACAATCTCCACCCCCTATCCTTGACAACAACTTTTTCCTATATTTTCATTAGCCAAGTGTTGTAAGTAATGTTCGACAGTGTCTGTCTGTGAGCATTCCTTACCATGGGAACTATGTTTGGCCCAGCATCACATGCTGGAAAGATGCACAAGCTTTTAGGAGAGGTTTCCCATCATTCTTGAGCTGTAACCAAAGAAACCAATTCAAAAAAAATTTAATGAATTATCCCAATTCCCTACAAATGAGTGGCCGCTGCACATTCCTTCCCCCTTATGCAGGTGTAGAGCAACAAGTTTACTACAAGTGTGTTACTGAATGCTACCTTGGACAGACTGTGCTATTATGGGAGCTGTGCTTACTAAGCGATGGTGACTGATATCAACTTATTTTGTTCTGGAGGCATAAAATCATAATAGTTCTCCTGTTCCTTAAGTTGGTGGGTAACAATGGGTGCAGGGAGGCTTTTTTACAAGTCACCCTTTAAAAGTGAAATGCGGACACCAGTAGGGCAGTGGAGAGGCGGTGTGATGGTGCAAGTGTAGCACTGAAGCGGCTGCATGACTGATGGTGTTACCTGCTTTCCAGGTTGCTCATGTCGCACAAGCCACTAGTATGTAACTGCAACACTCCATCAGGTGGGCATTAGAGTGGCGCAATTTAAAGAAAATTTTTCTGATTTTCAAAATGATTAATTTTTGTCAGTATTCATGGAACAATTCAAGAATGAGTGATTTGATTTTTCAGCCTTTTACAAGTTATTCCAAGAGAGGCTTTAAAGGGATAAGCCGTAAAATTAGTACAATCTGAACAACAAAATTACATTAAGAGCCTGGTTTTCACCACAAAATTTGTTAATATGTATCCGTCCGACTAATCTTGGACTGCATCAAAGAGGATGCCAGTAGGCAATTTGTCCAATTCATTCCTCTTAATAAGCTGAACATCTATGTGTGTCCCATGTTTAAGCAATGGACTATGCAAATAAGACTACTACACTGTGCTGGATTAAGGCTTTTAGTCCTATTTTCGAGTTAACTGTGCATGTAATGAGCCCCTTCTGTAGCATAGAGCCATTGTTTGCATTCAATTTACTTTAGTCAAATACGCAAAGTACAAGTGCAAAAAGACTAATTACTGATTGGTATGTCTAATTATTGGTGGATGATATAAAAACACTTCATCCTAATTCCTGTGCACAGTACCTCTTCTTCACTTGTTGACAGTTTCAAAGAGAATGAACAATCACATCATATTTACAATACACCATTCATTAAGTCGGGTCGACAGAAGCGTCCGATCCCACGCGTCGGCTTTGACCCATGACGTAAGGGTGTTGTCGTGTGTGACGTCATGACGGCGCGGAGTTTGGTTTGAGTGTGGCTGTCTCCAGTTCTGTTTTATCTTATTTTATTTACTTTTCTGATCCGTTCGTTCTATCTCGTGAGATTTTTTTTAAATTTAAAAACACTTATTACTTATTTTAATTATCTGTTTCCTCCAATTTCTGTTTTAGTTTATTATATTTATCTCTCTGATCTGTTCGTTCTACCCCGTGAGATTTTTTTTTTTAAAGACAAAAAACACTAATCAGCTACTGAAGCATCTTTATCTTCTATGGGTTGCAGGGGTTACGACCCCTGGGGAGGTGGGTGGGTATTCATGCATGGCTGTCTTCACTTACACGTTGTAGCTACGCAAGGCGTCTAAATTTGTTTATATTTAGTTTGCCCCCCACCCAAAACACCCCATTTCCCGCGCTTGTCCCGTTAGTGTCATTAGGCTTCTTGTGGAAAGAGCGTGTGTGTGTGTTTTTGTTTCCGCCATATTTGTGACCTCATGGGTCAAAGCAGACGGGCGGGATCGGACGCTTCCGTATTTCCATTAAGTCTTAATGTCCTGGGGGAGAGCATTAAAAACTCTAACAGCATTATCAATAATCTGTAGTCTGCTCACGAGTTCTACAAATCAAACAGATATATACAAATGTGGTAAATCTTATTATTAAGTACAGAATTTAGCTGAATATTCATGCCTTATTTCCAATTAACTGTCACTTATGATACTTGCCTTGTGGTTGTGGCTCAGGTACGACTTCATTTGGCGACTTTGACATGGAAACGTCAACTCGACTACATATTTTAAGGAGATAAAAAAGCACATTTGTAGGATAACAGTCCTAAGAATCGATCCCGCGTCAAAATTTAGGCCATAGTTCTGATAGTATGCAGCTACGAACTCCTGCAAGTATAACTTTTAATCTCTGACGAGCACCGGTTGTCTATTACTCACTCCACCCCACTGCAGTCACCTAATGCCCGCGCGCCAAGTACTGTTATACAGCGGAGTGACAACCAGAGCCGTCCTGTTCGCTGGTTGTTGATGGGGTCCGGAAGAGGAGGAGAGGAGACCTCTGCCACCGTTTTTTGAAATCTTGTTCAAGAACATGTTATCCTATGCAAAAAATAGTAATATAAGTACCGGTACAGGTACCTAATGTTAACCTCACATCCATATATGATCAATGTTATTGAAACAGTATTCTCGTATTGATATTCTAAACCCAAAAATTAATAAACTTACATGGTGGCAGCCAGTCAAGGAATATTTTAGGGTGAGGAATGAAATTTTCACTCTACAGCGGAGTGTGCCCTGATATGAAATTTCCTGGCAGATTAAAACTGTGTGCCGGACCGAGACTCGAACTCGGGACCTTTTCCTTTCGTGGGCAAGTGCTCTACCAACTGAGCTATCCAAGCACGACTCACGCCCCGCCGTCACAGCTTTACTTCTGCCAGTACCTCATCTCCTACCTTCCAAACTTTACAGAAGCTCTCCTGCGAAACTTGCAGAACTAGCACTCCTGAAAGAAAGGATATTGCGGTGACATGGCTTAGCCACAGCCTGGGGTATGTTTCTAGAATGACATTTTCACTCTACAGCGGAGTGTGCGCTGATATGAAACTTCCTGGCAGATTAAAACTGTGTGCCGGACCGAGACTCGAACTCGGGACCTTTGCCTTTCGCGGGCAAGTGCTCTACCAACTGAGCTACACAAGCACGACTGACGCCCCGCCCTCACAGCTTTACTTCTGCCAGTACCTCGTCTCCTACCTACTTTACAGAAGCTCTCCTGCGAAACTTGCAGAATTGAGTTAAAAAATTTATTTCAAAGGCCCAGTCAAATCTTTGCAAGTCTACTCCCAAAGCAACTTCGCTGGGCCCACGTGACACAAATTACCTGTCTTTCAAAACCGAAGCAGTACTGTCCAGTTAAAGCTGCTGACAAGCGACGCCTTGAGCCCTCTGCTGAAACTGCTATCGAATTCACACCATTGGTTTTAGCCAATAGCGTGCGTGGGATACCGATCATGTGCGTGGACGCTGGAGTGGTCTGCGGAGCAGAACACAGTTGCCTCTCTCTTTTGTAATCCAGACCTCGAGCAGAACAGACGTCTCTTTGGAAGGCAGAGACTCTGACTCTGCTTTTCACGACCGGCCACCAACGGAAGTTCTCATGAACCGCTTCCCCTTCCGTTGCCCATTTCAATTAATTGTTCGACCTCCTAGACTGGCATAAACCTGGTAACTTCCGACCCTAGGCCCGCCACTTTTACACCGTACATTGAAATACATCCTCTTTATAGTACTGAAGTTCCTGTTTTGTCATTTAACGGCAACACTGGATGCCCACTCTCTAACCCTGACCGCTCGACTTCAGGCACCCTGTCGTCACGAGGCATATGTAACAATCACCTCCCCCCTTTCCCAAACCTGTATACATTAACATAAACCTAAGTAACTGAAGAATAATTTAATCGCTCCCGTAGTTTGAAGAAGGGAACAAATCCAAAACTTCCTTTTGTGGGCAAATACAAAACATTTTCTCCTGTTCTTATTTTTAATTTTGTCTTAACCAAACGGTTTATGTGACATTCTTTACATTAACCTCCTTTCTCAGTGTCATGGAAAGACGAACTGGACTGTCCTGAAGGACTCCAAAGAACCGAGGATTTGTCCCCCCTCTTCAGACTGATTGTATATTTGGCACTGAAGCTTCTTATTACTACATCAGAAATACTTACATTTTCACAAAGCCCTTTTAAAAAAAACATACACAGGAAATGTGTATACTATTCACAGGTTTTGAAAGCAAATACGACAGGTGAACTTAGAACCATATCGTGAACTTGCTGCAAAAGTTTCACAGTGTTGATAATAGGTTCATTTGAGCAGATTGGATGCGCGCGCTGGTGCATGTGTGTGTGTGTGTGTGTGTGTGTGTGTGTGTACAAAGGATATTTTTGTGCATCTGAAATAAAGCGAACAGTGCAGCTGTTTGTCTTAGTCCCTACATTGTATTTATGTCATTGCGTGTTATGTTTTGTGTAGGACAGTATTCAGTGTTGTGGCTATGTGAGACGACAGAGACACAAGTTACCCACTGCACATACGGTTACACACCAGTAACCTAGCTAGAGGATTTGTGGCACATGGGGCGTATATCGATGGAGTCACCCCACTAACGAAAACTCTTAAAATCAACAAAACTGGATACGTGCCAAGCATGAATTTAAATAAGAGAAATAAAGGCCTTAGAGTCATTAATCGACAAATTGCAATATATAACAGTATTCTTTTATTATTGATTATACATTAGTATATAGTACTATACGCTAAATTAGTCTATCGTATTATACCCTATAACTTAAAATGCATTCAGAGAACTATTTGCTAAAGCGAGACGCAAACACTAAAAATTTCTTTCTAACTTTAATAGTTGAATATCTTCAAAATTAATATTTTGTGTTGCCTCATATTCGATAGTTAACATGGCACGATTATTTAGCCTTGGGTTTCTCACTGTCGATCGTTATTAATTTTAATTACTTTCAATTTACTAAAGTTTCTTTCACATGAAGCAGCTGATACGCAAATCGTCATAAATAACTTTAGAGCGAGCATAAGGTTTGTAAAAGAGTCTTTAAAATCCCATTCCACGATAAATTTCAAAGAGTCAAGATATTCTCAGTCAGAAACAGTAACATTTGCCGCTTTTAAGCGTCGTCTCAACCTTGGAATCTCATAGGGGCTGTACTATAGATACTTCTTAATAAAAACCAGTGAATTTTGAAACAGCTAATTTCAAATCTTCGTTGTTGGCTGTGACATCTTGAATAGACTTTGATCTGGTTCAGAGTTCAATACTGAATCGGTCAGGAGATTCAAAATATCTTTTTGATGCTCTGCTCTCAGCGTGACTTCTGTATTGGTGGCCAGTTCACCAGCCATTCGTTCTTTACAATAAATTCTTCTTTCTATCGGAAGGTTGTATGCCTTCGATTTTTTCGTAGCAAGTCGTTTTGCCTCTTACAATATGACCTCGTTTTGTTCACTATAAAGAAGAAGTGCCTCTATTTTTATAGCTAACTGATCAAGACTCAAGCATTTACTTTGTAATGCAACCTGAGTACAATTTATTTCTCTTAGTACATCATTCCAAAAGCAGAATTAGTAAAGAAATATGAAATTACATACAGAAGGCACAAGATTTTGTGAAGCACTTCTGGTGTCCAGATTTTTTTGTTGGTTCTGTAATTCGTCAATTGCAGCGACAACTCCATCAAAATTTTCTGCCGTGCTTTCACTGCTGCGTAATGAGCACTCCAACGTATTGTTGAGAGTCTTTTAACAGATGCTTTGCTGTGTTCAATAAGAACATCCTGGAGTATAGTGGAAGCAGAAAAAAAATGGTCTCCACTGATGCGAAAATGTTGCACATTTAGTGCCAAGGAATGTTGGCCACATACAGTAATTGAATGACCAATACATCCAACAAAAACGGTTTATTGTTTATTGCTTTAATAATAGCTTGTACTCTTCCACATATGCCACTCATAACAGCTGCATTGTCATAACCTTAGGAACAACATATCATAACGTGTAAACCGTTCCGTCACTTTGATCAGCCGCGTGTTTTCCTTTTAGAAGAAAAAATCTAAGGGATAGGGGAGAGTGGGGGAAATACACGCACCTAAGGAAAAATCGATGTGAACCATTCGTTACGTCATTAAAACCTACGAAAATAAGTACATACCATACAATGGACATTTCTCCACACATTACAATCGTCTATAAATAGTTATAAACAGTACCTTAATTTTGAACAGTAAAATAAAAAAAAAAAGTGCAAATGCGTGATATTCCTCACCCCTGGGGTAATGATACGCAAAAGTACTGGGTAATAACATGTAAAACAAACAAACCTTAAAAATGTACAATACTTGCTATTTTTATTTGTTTATTAGTTACTACAAATAGTAAACAGTATATTTAAGAACGAAATAATGTAATTCTACAAACATCTCTTATAATTTTCGTTTTTTACGTTTTTTTTGAAGTGAAAAGAGTTCATTTTCTCATACCGTACAGCAAAGATCGCACTTGGAACCTTTTGGAGTGTTCCAGCCACAACATTCTTCATGACTCCATCTGCTATAAGAAATACATCGGTGCCATAGTTCTCCATCCTTCCCAAACTCTCTACAAACTAAACAGACATCTTCTGAAATCGCCACGTTTTTACCCCTTTCCCAAGACGTGGCCCCACCTATTTGTTTAACACCTTTAGGAGCCAAAATTCTCTCAGGGTTTTGTACAGTATTTGTGCCCATTTCATCGACGTTGAACACTCGCCCCTCTTTAAATTTATATTTATCAAAGACATGTTCTAAGTTTTTAAAATATGCATTAACCTCTTCTTCATTAAATGCCTGTATTCTGTTAATGCTAGTTACTTCAGGTTTTCTCATGCTAATACTTGGGTTTCTTTTTAAAAATAGAGCTAACCAATCCTTTCCAGCTAACCTAGAAGACTTATCAAAATTGTTTGCAATGTAGTTAGCCTCTGCACACTCTAATGCAATCTTTCAGAGCAGATGCATGTAATGTCATTGTAATAACATGATCCCTAATCTCATTTTCCTGTTCTGTCGAAAATGTTGGGTTTCTTCCAAGTTTTGGACCCTCGGTATTTTTAAAGTTCATTCTCGTTTGCAGAGTAGCTTCATCAATCCCGAAAGCTCTTGATACTTCTCTTATTTTTCTTCCAGATTTGATGGCATCAAGAGCCTTACAAAGTTCCTCTTGCATCCAGTTTGCTTTCTGGGTTTTTCTTTTATAATATCTACCCATCTGAAATTAAAAAAAACTCGTTAGTATTGAAAATATAACCTGCAAGGGGGAATACCACGCACTTCAACAGCTGCGTGGCATTACCCCACTGTAAGTTCGATGACTAACCTAAGCATAACTCGGCACCTAATTCAAATAGCGGGGTAAATCTACAATTAAATTAAAGATTTTATCTAGGGTTAGTAGTTGATACGCAAGAATTACATTAAAGCAACTTATAGTAGCACCTTGCAAAATACAGCCGACCAAAATTACATGAGACACGCCGAAAATAAACAATACTTCACTGCTCCAACAATGCCACTGGAAAATGGCTGGCATAAACCGCGTAGTAGTTGTTACTCCTGCCGGCAGGGTGTAGCACCAACTGGGAACAGCTTGCGCCATTCAAATTGCGTAAATCAGCCTGCGTGGGATTACCCACATGCGTGTAATTCCCCCACCTTCCCCTACTCTTTTACTTCCACTTCTGTGTTATCAATTTACACGAAACGATTCACTACAGATCAATATGTGAAATGTTAGCTGTGCTACCAAACACATACCAAAACATTTAGACGGTTTACTTTCGTTGACAAATTTAGATTTTACATGGTTTGCTAAAACATTGATAAATTCATTCTGTACTGCTGGCGACAAATATGACACTTTTTAAGATTTACCATGTTCGAAGTTCAAGATGTGATCTTTCCACACTAGATCATACAGTGACAGTAGTTTCACTAGTTCTAAGAAATTGCCTTTATTTGTAGAGCCTTGTCCTTCATCAAGTCCGCGAAATGCTAAGGTCTGTTAAGGCAGAAGCAAATTTATGTCCAATAACTTTGATAAAAGAGGTTTCCACTTCAGTTTTTCCCTATCCATTACTTGCAAGGCAGCGTCATCTATAGCTTTATGCAATTTTAGTCCCATTTCCAAAGTTTCTCAGTTTTCACGATTTACCAGGTGTTCATTTGTAGTTTCATGCTTTCAGTTTGCACCACTTCTTAAAGCGATCTTGCATTAGTACTACTGGTGACAGCAAACAAACGACAGCAGGAGCAGTAGAGGTTACTAGTTGTAGGAGAGTAAACCATCCAAGACCGCAGAATTTTTTCACCATTAGGCTCCCCTTATAAAACCATTACTTTGAATGATGCCGGCCATCATCTTTTGTTTTTGATCTGTGCCTAGATACAGTGCCAAATGGCCCTTCTCTGTTTTGGAAATGTTGCGAACGTAGTCAGTGTGCTTACGCCGTTCGTCCAAGCCTTACGCCTCTGTAGTTTGTGTACATTATGCGGCGTGCAGTTGCATCTGTAGCGGTTATAAGGCTAAGAACTGACAAAGTTGTTTGTGCACTGCTACTAAATTAAGAGTTTTCACCGGTGTTTCGTGCTGTTTGTGGCGAAATAACGATTTAATAAACTTTTGGAAACGTTGGCTCGCTGTGTTTTTTAGAGCTTTCTGTGCGCTGATGTCGTTCAGTAAATTTCGTGCTTCAGTTTTCAGCTGACGTTTCTTATTGTTTCTATTGAAATATTTCAGTAAAATTTTCATTCAGTGTTTTAACTTCGTTGAGTGTTCCAGTGACCGCTTGAATTTTTGGTTTTAGCTAATAATTTTGTGAAGTTTTGTTGGAACTGGTATTAGCTATGGTGTAGCAGTACTGATACAAGTAGTTGCTTTCATAGTAGACAGAGAATTTCGAGACTGCTGTTGTTACTATAAATAGTTCTGCTAGTGTAACTGAACTTAGGTAACGTAGACGTATAGTTTTTTTCAGTAACTGTAAAATTTTACCATGAGTGTGGGCTCTATCGTAGGTTTGTGAGTTGTGGGTTACGGTGTGGGATTTGTTCAAAATATTTTCATTGGGCGAATGTAGTGGGGAAGCCAGTGGGCATTATAGCGAGATCCTCTTCTGCGAATGCAAAATATGTAGTAGAAATAAGTTGATAGGGGAACAGAAGCTTAAGATCTGTGCCCTTCAGGAACAGTTACAACGCTCAAAGGAGGAACTAGATAGGTTGAGGAGGGTGAAGGGTGGTGGAGAATGGGAACTGGAAGTTAGCAAGAAGGAAGCTAGGAGGGGGAGGTATTCAGACAGTTATATTTTGCGTATATGCAATAGCTTTTGCCAACTGCCTGAGCTGAGTGGAGAGGAGTCTCTTAACTGCAGATGTGGGGAACATGCAACAGTCCTCAGCAGTTAAGAGGCCTAGGTTAGCTGCAAAGTCAACAGAAAGAAGAAGGTTCTGCTGCTAGGTAGTTCGCATGGCAGAGGTGTGGGCCAGCAGTTGCAGGAAGTGTTGGGGAGTGAGTACCAGGTCACCAGCATTGTGAAGCATAGTGCAGGGTTGGCTCAGGTGACTGACAGCATAGGGGAGTTACGAAGGAATTTTACGAACGAGGATCAGGTAGTGATAGTAGGTGGAGCAGGGAACAGTTTTGATAGGGATGTAGTTGGTGACCTGGTAAAGATAGCTACTCAAATTGATGGCACTAATGTGCATTTTGTGCAACTGTTTCAGTGTCATGATCGGCCTCATCTTAATGCAGCTGGAGAGGGCGCTGATGGCAGAAGGCATGGGTCACATTTCAGTGGTGCCAGATGGGTCTACCATTAGATCAGTTTTCACTAGGTATGGCCTGCACCTCAATCGGTATGGGAAGGGGAGGGCGGCAAAGATTATAGGTGACAGTGTAGTGGGTGATGGTGGGATCACTCATGGAAAAATTCCTTTAGCAGTTGGTGTTAGCGCTGCACCTTTTTCAGATTGAAGTCAGCTGGTAGGTATAGCTGCTTAAAGGAAGTCCCTCTAACTAAGGGCTCACCTTCAGAGGATGTCATGTTTCCAAATAGAGAAGGAATTAGCATATTTCATCAAAATATTAGAGATAAAGTTAGTGAACTGCTTATAGATGTTGACTCTAAATTATTGGTATGTCGGAGCACCACATAAATAATTTGACAACTCCGAAGCTTCCTTTACCAGGATGTAGATTAGCTGGCTGTTTTTCAAGAAGTTCCTTGCAGGATGGGGGATTGGCTATGTACACAAAAAACAGTATTCCATTTGAGTCCACAGACGTATCACAGCTCTGCACTGAACAGATATTTGAATGTTGTGCAGGGGCAGTTGAATTTAGTGAAACTAAATTCCTAGTTGTTGTTGTTCATAGGTCCCCTAACTCTGACTTCAGAGCATTTCTGCTCAAGCTAGAGAGGGTTCTTGGTTCACTTTACAAGAAGTACCAAAAATTAGTTATATGTGGTGATTTCAATATTAATGTTGTATATGATTGTGCAAGAAAAATGATGTAAGTAGATCTCCTAAACTCATATGATCTGATGCAGACTGTGTTTTCTCCAACAATTAAAAGGATGAAAGGCCTTTCAGACCATTATGCACAAATTTTAACACTAAAAGGCCTTTGTGCTCAGATAAATCAGGCTACAGTAGCCCATTACAAACAGTATTGCATGGTGCTTAAAAATGCTATTAGGAAGACAAAGAGGATGTGGCATGCAAATAGAATAGCTAGTTCACAGGATAAAACTAAAACCATATGGTCAGTTGGGAAGGAAGTGTCTGGCCAGCAGCACAAGGTCAACAATATAAAGTCAGTTCGTAGTAAAAATATTTTTGTTAGTGATAAATCAGATATATGTACAGTATTTAACAATCATTTTCTGAGCACTGCTGGTGAATTAAATAAAAATTTAGTTTCTACAGGGAATCATATAACTTTCTTGACAAATGCCTTTCTTAGATTGATGCCTGATATACTCCTCTGTGATACTGACATGGGGGAGATTGAGTCAATAATTAAATCACTGAAAATTAGGGTCTCTCATGGTTGTGATGGAATGGCTAGCAGAATATTGAAGTACTGTGCTGCACATATTGGCCCTGTATTTAGCCATATTTGTAATTGTTCCTTTAGGAATGGTCAGTTTCCTGAACAATTAAAGTACTCAGTAGTAAAGCTGTTTTATAAAAACAGAGAAAGGGATAATGTAGACAATTTTAGACGTATTTCTATGCCATCATTGTTTGCTACAGTTATTGAAAACGCTGTGTATGTAAGGATAATTGAGGATTTTATATCACACGATTTGCTATCAAATGTACAGTTCGGCTTTAGAAGTCATTTAACCACTGAAAATGCTATATTCTATATTCTCTGTGAGGTACTGGATGGATTAAACAAAAGGTTTAGAACGTTAGGCTTTCGATTGTGTTGATCACAAAATATTGCCCCAAAAGTTGGACCATTATGGAATACAAGGAGTAGATCACAATTGGTTCACCTCTTACGTTAGCAACGGACAGCAAAAGGTCAATATTCACAATGTTGAGAATGGCTGTGATGTGGGGTCTGAGTGGGATACGGTCAAGTGGGGAGTGCCCCAGGGATCAGTGTTGGGACCACTCCTGTTCCTTATTTAAATAAATGATATGCCCTCTAGTATTATGGGTAACTCTAAAATATTCGTGTTTGCTGATGACACTAGCTTGGTAGTAAAGGATGTTGTGTGCAACATTGGCTCAGTTTCAAATAGTGCAGTGCATGACCTAAGTTCATGGCATGTAGAAAATAATCTGCTAAATCACAGTATGAATCAGTTTTTACGGTTTCTAACATACACTGCAACAAAACCTGACGTTTGAATTTCACAGAATGAGCATATGATTAGTGAAACTAAACATTTCAAATTTCTAGGTGTTCAGATTGATAGTAGCCTAAACTGTTCTGGAAAGCCCACGTTCAGGATCTTGTTCAAAGACTAAATGCTGCCATTTTTACTATTCAAACAATATCTGAAGTGAGTGATCGTTCGACACGAAAATTACTCTACTTTGCTTATTTTCATTTGCTTCCCATTCTAAAACGATAATTTTGGCTCAGAAACGGTCGGTTCGGGCAAGAAGTGGTGTAAGTTCACGAACCTATGTTCACGAGTCTGGGTATTTTGACATTGGCCTCTCAATATATATATTCCTTACTGTCATTTGTTGTTAACAGTATTTGCTTCTTCCCAAGAATAAGCAGCTTACACTCAGTTAATACTCGGCAAAATTCAAACCTGCATTTGGATCGGACTTTCTTAACTCTTGTGCAGAAAGGTGTGCATTATACTGTTGCATCCTTTTTCAATAAGCTACCGCTCGAATTCAAAAATCTTAGCAGTAATCCACGCGCTTTCAAATCGAAACTGAACTGTTTCCTCATGGGCCACTCCTATTCTGTCGAGGAGTCCCTTGAAAAATTAAGCTGATTCTTGTTGTATTGTTGATTACGTTTCCTTAAACTTATGGATTGATTTTTCTCGGGTTCATAAACACAGGAAGAACGTAGATCCAGGAACCATTGGTATAACAGTTGTAAATTGTCGTAGCCGTGTTGGGAAAGTACTAGAGCTCCAAGCGCTAATAGAAAGCACTGATGCTCAAATCGTTATAGGCACTGAAAGCTGGCTTATGCCGGATATAAACTCAGGTGAAATTTTTGCGGAGAACCTAACGATGTTCCTAAAGGATAGGCTAAACACGGTTGGTGGTGGCGTGTTTGTTGCTTTCAGAAGTAGTTTAAACTGGTGCAAAATTGAAGTAGATACTTCATGTGAGTTAGTGTGGGCAGAGGTAATTATTGACAACCGGAATAAAATAATAATTGGATCCTTTTACCGACCTCCCAATTCAGATGATGCAGTTGCTGAAAGGTTCAAGGAAAACTTGAGTTTGGTTTCAAACACGTACCCGACTCATACGAGAATACTTGGTGGTGACTTTAATTTACCCTCGATATGTTGGCGAAAATACATGTTTAATTCCGGAGTTGCGCATGAAGTATCATCCGAGATTGTGCTAAACACATTCTCTGAAAATTATTTCGAGCAGTTAGTTCACGATCCCACGTGAATAGTAAACGGCTGTAAAACATGCTTGAGCTCTTAACAACAAATAATCCTGAGTTAATAACGAGCACCAAAACCTATTCAGGGATTAGTGAACACAGAGTTGTCATAGCGAGATTGAATATTATAATCTCCAAATCCTCGAAAAATAAGCGAAAAATATACCTATTCAAAAAAGCAGATAAAAATTCACTTGACGCCTTCCTAAGTGCCAATCTCCTCTCATTCCAAATTAATAATATAAGTGTAGACCACATGTGGCTTAAATTCAGAGAAATAGTATCGGCAGCAATTGAGAGACTTATACCAAATAAATTAACAAACGATGGAGCTGATCCTCCTTGGTACACAAAACGGGTTAGAACACTTGCAGAAACAACGGAACAAACATGCCAAATTTAAACAGACGCAAAATCACCAAGATTGGCGATATTTTACAGAAGCTCGAAATTTAGCGCCGACTTCAATGCGAGATGCCTATAACAGTTTCCACAACGAAATCTTGTCTCGAAACCTGGCAGAAAGTCCAAAGAGATTCTGGTAGTATGTGAAGTATGTTAGCGGCAAGAAACAATCAATGCCTTCTCTGCACGTTAGCTATGGAAATACTATCGAATACAGTGCTGCCAAAGCAGAGTTACTAAACACAGCCATCTGAAATGCCTTCGCAAAAGAAGACGAAGTAAATATTCCAGAATTCGAATCGAGAACACCTGCCAACATGAGTAACGTAAAAGTAAATATCCTCGGAGTGGTGAAGCAACTCAAATCACTTATTATAAGAGCAAGTCTTCTGGTCCAGGCTGTATACCAATTAGGTTTCTTTCGGAGTATGCTGATGCATTAGCTCCGTACTTAACAATCATATACAACCGTTCGCTCGACGAAAGATCCGTACCCGAAGACTGGAAAGTTGGACAGGTCACACCAATATTCAAGAAAGGTAGTAAGAGTAATCCACTAAATTACGGGCCCAGATCGTTCACGTCGATATGCAGCAGGATTTTAGAACATACTGTGTTCGAACATAATGAATTCCCTCGAATAAAACGGTCTGTTGACACACAGTCAACATGGGTTTAGAAAACATCGTTCCTGTGAAACACAACTAGCTCTTTATTCACGTGAAGTGTTGAGTGCTATTGACAAGAGATTTCAAATCGATTCCGTATTTCTGGATTTCCAGAAGGCTTTTGACACTGTACAACACAAGCGGCTCGTAGTGAAATTGTGTGCCTATGGAATATCGTCTCAATTATGTGACTGGATTTGTGATTTCCTGTCAGAGAGGTCACAGTTCGTAGTAATTGACGGAAAGTAATCGAGTAAAACAAAAGTGATTTCTGGCGTTCCCCAAGGTACTGTTATAGGCTCTTTGCTATTCCTTCTCTATATAAACGATTTTGGAGACAATATGAGCAGCCGTCTTCGGTTGTTTGCAGATGATGCTGTCGTTTATCGACTAATAAAGTGATCAGATGATCAAACCAAACTGCAAAACGATTTAGAAAAGATATCTGATTGTTGCGAAAAGTGGCAGTTGACCCTAAATAACAAAAAGTGTGAGGTCATCCACATGAGTGCTAAAAGGAACTCGTTAAAATTCGGTTACATGATAAACCAGTATAATCTAAAAGCGGTAAATTCAACAACATGCCTAGGTATTACAATTACGAACAGTTTAAACTGGAAGGAACACACAGAAAATGTTGTGGGGAAGGCTAACCAAAGACTGCGTTTTATTGACAGGACACTACGAAAATGTAACAGACCTACTAAGGAGACTGCCTACACTACTCTTGTCCGTCCTCTTTTAGAATACTGCTGCGCGGTGTGGGATCCTTACCAGATAGGACTGATGGAGTACGTCGAAAAAGTTCAAAGAAAGGCAGCACGTTTCGTATTATAGCGAAATATGGGAGGGAGTGTCACAGAAATGATACAGGATTTGGGCTGGAAATCATTAAAAGAACGGCGTTTTTCGTTGCGACAGAATCTTCTCACGAAATTCTAATCATCAACTTTCTCCTCCAAATGCGAAAATATTTTGTTGACCCCGACCTACATAGGGGTGAACGATCACCACGATAAAATAAGGGAAATCAGAGCTCGCACGGAAAGATATGGGTGATCATTCTTTCCGAGCGCCATTCGAGATTGGAATAATAGAGAATTGTGAAGGTGGTTCGATGAACCCTCTGCAAGGCACTTGAATGTGATTTGTAGAGTATCCATGTAGATGTAGATTTCATTTTTATCTGTTATTAATTTTATGTTGTAATTTCATGTAATGACACGTTCCATGACCTCCTCAATTTGGTCCTACGGAACTTGACGTGTAAATAAATAAATAAATAAACAAGTATGCTCCAATGAGGGACACTTCTCAAGTGCCTCAGTGGTTCATTTGTATTAATATAGTCTTTGACGGTAGTAACATTATCAGCATTATCACAGTCATTATCAGCATTTTTTTCTAATTCATCTTTTTCATGGGTTATCATCATCGCCCTCTGAAGATTAGCTGATATTATTCGAATCGTTCCTTGCATCAACTTGAGAATCAGTTTCTTTTGATGAGCTTTGGCGATCATTAGCTTTTGTACAATATTTGAAGATTGCGCCAGACATGCCCTGGTTTTAGCCTATTTTGCTTTTCTCTGCTGAAATCTACTTTTCTTTTAGATGTTTTTGAACTCATCAAGGAGTTTTATTTCATCAAATCTTTGGAACATGTACATAAAAAAGTAACTTCAATTAGTGTTGCTGACTTCATAGATATGTTACTTTGTGGGAAAAATGTGCTGAAAGGCAGTGACAAACAGATACTACTTAATATGTTTTAGTTTCAAGTAAAGTATTAGCGTGGTGTGTCATTAAAGCTTCCTAACTGCTAGGAAATGGCCTCTCCTGAGAACTACCTGTCTACTATTGTACGATAGATGCATCTTCCGTTTGCATGCATTTAAAGTTAGTACGAATATATTAAAAAGTTTCATTTTAACGTTAATCTCACCTGCACATTTACTTTATCATCCCACTTCAACAACATATACACGAGGTTCTACTGTATGTGGTTCGACTGTCCGTGTAAACTAGTTTTCCGATCACCCATTTGCGCTAATTAGTTCTGATAATTTACTCTCTACTGTACCTAGTCCATCAGCTAGGTGGCTCTCCTAATAGCTTATTTCCGCAAAATGAAGAGACTATTCCTTGTTACACGTGTTTGGAAAGCTTAACGTTACACACTAAAAATAGTACAGTAACGTTACAGCCAGTTTCGGTTAGCATAAGCCATCTATTTTCTAAAGTTACATGAGATAATTTATGACATGTTAGTGCTTGGATAGCGTAAGTCGCACAATAAACCTTAACGAAGTGGTACTGTCAGCACGAATGAGCATACCACATTCTGGTTAATTGACAAATGATTATTACCACTTCTGTTATGACTTATTTATGTGACATGCTGCCCTCACACCGACATTTAACTTTTGAAAACAGATAGCTTATGCTAACCGAAACCAGAAAAAAATTCTTTATTTTTCAGCCCGAATTATATCACAGTTCCTGAAGAGACGACAATCATGTATACAATATTGATATATTTTGTAACAAATTATTAAACTACTTACATTGGTTTTAGTTTCTTGCAAGATAACTTTTCCGCTCTTGTATAACACTCTATTGAAATAACTATGGTTCACTTCATGTCAGTCAAAGTTCACAACACGAAAGAAACGAGAAATGAAACGGCCGACAAGCAAAGACGATTTTGAAGCACCTCCGATCAAGCCGCTGAGCTATGAAAATAAAAACAACAGAAAGTGGGTCCAGAACAGTCTGTCCAATCCATAGTGAGCTCCAACGCTAGATTTGAACTCTGTAGAAGTCGCTGTACTTTGTGCCTCCTATTAAAGCTGCCAGTCCAAGCGATCTATGTTTGGTAAGAAGCACGGTTATTGGAATGCATTCCAACAGTGGCGGCAGTGGTATTCGAAGTAGGGTACTGCACCGAAGTTTTAAAGTTGCAGTTTTGAGACGCTTACAAGGGAGAAAATTCCGAATCTCGGCGACTGGGTTCTCGAAGTTCTTTATTCACGACCGAAAAAAATATATAAAATGCCGTTATGCTGATTAAAAAGACATTTCCTACGGATTTTTACGTTCAAAACAAATATTTGAATGAAGCAAAGTCTTATGATTGCTGCTGACATTTCAGTATTGTTCATATTGAGAGTGGCCTACCCTAGCTGCTACGAGAAGATATTAACGATGTGAGAGAAGAGAAGACTGGGAGAAATGTTCTCCATTGAGTGGTGCTACCTCACGGAGCATTTGGAACCGTTTCTGGTCGACTGCAACACCCAGTGAAGTCGCCGCACAGCTACTACGTGCTACAGACAGAACTGTACTACCCTGTTCCGAGTTAAATGGGCCGCGCGGTCCGCCAGAGAGATGCCGTAGGATGACAAGCCCCTTGAGTTTGCTTCGAGCCCAGCTGCGTTTTTTAGTCCGGTACCAGGCAATAGAGCGCTGAACGACCAAAAGTAACAATTTCATGGAACGTATTAGGCTTACTGAACTTATGCAACACTGCAACAACTGTACGTACTGTCACTGCCTTCCTGTACCACGTATTACACATGAAGTGTGTGTGTTATTGCTACCATACTGTGCCGCATTTAAACGTGAGAATCCTTAAAGTGCACTTACCCAAGTTTTATATTTCCTTGAGATGTTTCTATCATAGCAGATAACCAACACGAAAACTGAGTCCTCAGTACTATACAAGACACTGTCCCCCGCACCACCATTGCTCGTCCGGAAGTAGCCTTTTCCCTCTTTGCGCAAAATTGACTCGGGAGAGCTCATTATACAGAGTCCACCTGAAAAATGTATACACACTTAAGGAAGAAAAAGTATTACTTATGTGTTTATTTTACATTTAATAATTGGTCATACATGTTGTACAATATTCTGTTTAGCACACGGTTACTTTAAATGTTGAAATGTTCACTGTGGCGGCTATACATATAACGACGAGCAGTCGCCGCAACTACATCAGTCAATTTTACAATGGAGATCACTGCACATGCCGCTGTTATCTCCTGGCGAAGTTCCTCCGGTATGCATGGCTTACGTCGATAAATGTCTTTCACAGTTCCCCACAAGTAAACGTCCATAGCTGTTAGATCTGGCAACCTTGGAGGGAACGCAGTGGGCCCTCTTCATCCAATCCAATGCCCCAGAAAATTGTCATCCAGGAAAGCTTGTACAGCTGGGAAGTAGTGTGCTGGCGCCCCATCCTGTGGCTAGAAGACTGCATCATCAGCTCCATAAATTGCTCATATACCTGGCAAAACTGAAGTGCATAATATTTCCAGGTACACTTATCCAGTTGTAACCTCCCCCTCAGTTATCGACCTAAATGACAGTGAAAAATTAAACCGTGTGTACCTAATGGAAATTTGAGAAAAGCAATCGTCACCAAAGTTAATCTGTCAGTAAAGAGGGGGGAAAGATTACATCTAAATAAAAGGAAAAACGCAAATGAAATGGTGGAAATTAATTTTGAAAAAGGGTAAAGTTAATAAAGAAAGTAAATGTGCGGTCGTTACAGTAACAATTAACTGGCGTTAATTAGATATTCGAGATTTGGGGAAAATTACGGTCGCTAGTCCTATGGACAACTACTATAATAAATGAAAAAGAAAGGTTAATGCACATATAGCTAGCACTAAAAGCATGGCAACTGAAAGTTGACACATGTTGTGTGAAAACTGAATGTTTGGCAGAAGTAATATATTTCGCTACACTCTGACTTGATTTAGCAAAATAATTGATAAAACCGGAATACTGAAAGTTAATTTAGTGACTGAAATTAATAGTGAACTTTGTTTCTGAAGCACTACGAAATTAAATAAAATAAGGTTAATCTTGGGCTACCTCAACAATCATCTCAAAAGCAACTTGAATCTATGCAATTTAGAAATAAGACATTTAGCTTTGAACTTGAATTAAATGATTTTGAACAATTAACAATAGTAAAATTTAGTACGAACCAAGCTGAGCTGCAGTCGCAGGTAAGCTAAAATATGGTAACATATATATATATATATATATATATATATATATATATATATATAATTTACAAAACAAAACAATTATACATCGACATAAATGCAGAAATATATATATATATATATATATACAAATTGTAAAACAATTACAATATATGAAGACACAGAAATGTCATATCTTCTGGTAACAAAATAAAGAAAAAATTTATAGTACAATAGATGGAAATAGGAGGATATGCATTACTGGTGTTACACAGTGACAGTAGTATCAAAGAAAAATGGTCCTACTAAGACCCTAGATGATAGTCCACACCACACAAGAACCTCCTGGTAGACTGAGCTCTTTATCCACATAAACATGCGGATTTTCTGGTGTCCAGCAAACACTGTTGTGCCGATTCACGGTTCCATTAAGTTTAAATTGTGGCTCGTCACCCTACACTACCTTCGTCACATATTGTTTGTCTCAGTTAGCATTTGTTGATACCATTCGCAAAATTGCATTAGGATCATCATCATTAATCTCATGCAGTAATCGTGGAACTTAAGCTTTCCACTTTGCAGCTTTCAGAATTCTTCATACACTTGTACTGCTAACCCCCACTTCACGTGCACATTGTGTAGTAGACTTCTGTGGAGAATTAACAAACGTTTCCAACACGAGAGCCGACAAAGCAGGACTTGTAGCTGTACACTGTCTTCCTGATCTTCCTTTGTGAATATCACAAATCGTTCCATGCAATTCAAACTTGTCAATAATGCATTTAATTGTTAGCCAGGTTGGCGGTTCTGTTTCAAACTCCTGCTTCCACTGACGTTGCACTTCAACAGCATTATCAAACTTGAAAAACCACTTCACAATACATTTTCGTTGCTCTAATGTCAAGTGTGCTCCAGCCATCTTGTTTTCTCAATATCGAGATGAAAGTACTAACATCTCAACGAGTCAAAGACCATATTACAACACTCTCATACCTCAAATCGAAGACAACATCGATATCTCGATAGAGCCTGACAAAGAGTGTACCCATTTTTCTGGCAGACTCTATAGACACACAGACAATACACTTGTGTCGGTATTCTACCGAGTCTCGAGGCCAACAGCAGAATTTTAATGAAAAGAAGGAAACAATGGTGGCATCTGGGGCGGGCCGCCCCCATCGCTCCCCCCCCCCCCCCCTTTAACTATGTCACTGTAACTCACCCAGACCTGGGGCATAGGAAAGCTCTGACAGTTGGCTACTTTTGTCCTCGAGCGAGAACAGAACGAAGGAACTCCTGTGTGCGGTTTGGCGTGAAGATGCATAACATTCAGTATTATTATTTACTGTCTGACCGATTAATAAATCACTTTGACGATGCTGAAGCCTTTACCCATACTGATATCAAAATCACTGCAATTTCATTTAATAAAAATTTAACCTGCAAAAGTTAACAAAAGAATTAGATCGCTGTTAAAAATATAGGCGAAAATGGCCGAGTTGTTATGACATTGCACCTGACTCTCGGGAAACAGTCTAGCCGTGGAGGAGTCATCAGCTGGCTTGCATGATGTGAACACGTACTAACTATGAGTTGGTGCTTCATTTAAGTGAAAGTTATTTCGCCCCGGGAAACGTTAGTTTGACCTGAAGGGACAGAAACAAATATAGTGAATTGACGTTTGATGTTTGTAGTGTTCAAAGTATTTTGATGAGAATATGCGATCCTTGCAGTGATTGATGAGTTTAGACTCCCACATAGAACTGATTGTGTTATACTGAAGAAGGTTTCCTTATTTTCCTTGGAGCGATAAATAAAGTGGTGTCACATGTGTTTAAAGACTTGGAATATCCCAAGACTTGGAATATCCCAAAAGCCACCCTGAAAATCACTGATTGAAATAGCATGTTAAAAGCTGCGATCTACAGAGAAGAGTTCCAATGGGGCCACAAGACAGGGTTAGAAGGTATGAGCTAAACCGGCCTCTGCTCCAAGAACTAGTGTGATAACGAGAGCAGACTGGCACGATTTACTCTTGCACACTTCCAGGGGGTAGTGCGTGCCACGTTCGTGGCAGTCGATAAACCACACATGGGTTCAAAAATGGCTCTGAGCACTATGGGACTTAACATCTGAGGTCATCAGTCACCTAGAACTTAGAAATACTTAAACCTAACTAACCTAAGGACATCACACACATCCATGCCCGAGGCAGGATTCGAACCTGCGACCGTAGCAGCCGCGCTGTTCTGTACTGAAGCGCCTAGAACCGCTCGGCCACCGCAGCCGGCCTACACATGGGCCCTGGATCGTTTTAAATGGCGAACACCTCAAGGAGCTCAGTCTTCACTTTCTGAAAACAGGTGCGGGGAACCTGGGTTTCCCAAGCTGTGGACTGGTGAACACTGTCAGTCCTCTGTAAGCATAAGCTGTGTGCACGCTTTAGCAACTATTATGCAACCTGGCAGTGGAACGTTGTGTGTCACAGGATCCGTAGATCTTGGCTTAGCCGTCCGGATCGTGAAGAAGATCAAAACCTCTATTAAAAAAAAAAAGGCTCAATCTCAAGGTGCGTTGCACCCTGAGGAGATGCATGGCTGTTTAGCTGTTGAGGAGGGACAGTCGTTAACAGGCAACCTCTGAGGAACCATCTGCACCATAGTTGTATGAGGATTACTCAGGCAAGTGGGGCACTGTGTGAGTGAACCCTTATATCTCTAGCTGCCCGTGGGACTGAGATGGAACCCTCAAACTCAAACTTATTAACTGACAGGGTGATACCGTCTGGGAGTGGTCACACCGACTCAGGAAATGAATGTGGGAGGCTAATCCTTTTGAAAATCAAATTTTACTTAGCAGTGCGGCTGAAAGAGTCATAAATCAGAATATGTTTGTAATCACTGAGAGGAAGAGGGTGGGAGGAGTTTGAAAAAGTGTCCCCCTTCTATATTCATAAAGACTTAGAAGTGCTTGCTAGTACCCTAAAGTCTGTTATTAGGTTACAAAATGATCCCTTATTGGTAGAGACGAAAAGGATAAAGCAGGTGGAACTTCTTAGAAAGTCACAAAAATTGGGCGAATACAACGGAATTATTGTTGAGTTGCATAGCTCCCTCAGCACAAGTAGTTGTGTGGTCATGTGCCATGATATTATGAATATAAACATTGCAGAACTCAAACAAGAACGGGTATGACAGAGGATCGTGGATGTGGAACAAAGGGCCCGAATGAATAGTGAAGAAATTGGGAAGACTGCCACCTTTATAATGACATTAAAGTCTCCAACGCTGCCTGAACACATCAGGCAGATTTTGTCAGACTTCAGGTTAGGCTGTACATACCTAACCTTATGATGTACTACAACGTCAGCGTTTTAGCTGTACAAACCTGAGTTGTGGAGGTGAAGCGACCTGGGGGAAGCGTGGAAAGACAGCCCATGAACCTGGGACTGGCTACCCATTTCCATAAATATGTGGCAACTGTTCTGGGAACCATTCAGTCTGGAGCCGAGACTGCCCTGTTTTCGCTAAGGAACGCAAATTCAGGAAATAAAAGTGACTAAGCAGATTCCCTATGCAGTAGCCAAAAAACGAATATATGGTTACGAAACCCGCTCTTACCACTTCTTGTGCATCCCGGGTGCAGAAACCTGTCTCCAAGAAAGACGCATCGACGCAAACACCGTCCTGAGTACCATTCCTGCCACTGCACCTGGTACATGACAAAACAAAATGAATAAAGACATAGCGATCCAAGCGACCAAGACAGAAGACGTTTTCGCAGTGAGCATCTAGAAGGTGCACCAAAAGCGGACTGCCTCTCAGTGCCACTTTTTCCCACCATCCTCGAAGGGAAACGGTCATGACATTTGAGTCAAAAGCTGTCCGAAGCGCTCGCTCTCAGACGTTATTCCGACATGTGTGACTGATGAGAACGACATCATGGATTTTAATGCTCATGACGGAACCCAGCAGTTCCTTCATTACCTCTCGTTCTACAAGTGTCTCACCACACTGGTGCAAAGATAGGGGTAAATCAAAACGATGTCACTGAAATGGCTCCCATACTCCAGTGGAATATGAATGGATACAGGACTGCCTGGAGGAATTTAGAGCCCTTGCACAGGACAGAGTTTTTGCCACTACTTCCAAGATATTCATTTTAGACACATTGACGCACTTGGAGGCTATCACCTCTACAGAAAAGAAGAACTTATGGTGACAGGACATAGGATGGGATAGCATTAGCCATCAAGGATACAACCCACTCCTCACCTGTGCTCTCAGCCACAACGCTAAAAGCCATCGCTGTTTGGATAGTGGCCCACGTTATGGTGCATTCTGTGTACCTACTGCCCTGTGAACCCATTGACAGTGAGACTCTAACACAACTCTTTGAACTACTCTCGCCCCTTCCTCCTGTTAGGGAACTTTCATTCACATAGTGCACTGTGAGGATCCTACACCACTTGTCAGGAGATCAGGTATTTCAGGATCTGTCATGAAATACAGATCATATTGATGAACATTGGTCAGGCAACACATTTTAGCACCGCCATACGGCCATAGACTTTGCAGAGACTGCTCAGTAGGGAGTGGACAACAACCTTCATGGTAGGGACCATTATCCTATCTGGATCCATCTGCCAGGTGGAGCAGATCCCGGAAGGTTGCCGCCGAGATGGCTGTTTGAAAAGGCTAACTGATCGCTTTAGAGGTAGTTAGCTGTTTTTCAACATTGTGAAAGCATCCAGGACAAGGTGGATCACATTACAGTTGTGGTCCATCAAACCACTGATGCATACATCTGAAAATCCAAGGGAATACCTAGAAGGCAGCCTGTGCCTTGGTGGAATGATGAGTGTCGTCCTGCAATAAGGGACAGGGGGTTGCTATGCGATGACTCGATCTATGTCCTACAGATGCAAATCTTGCAACCTTTCGAATGGCGAGGGAAAAAGCGAGGAGAATAATTTGAGAGAGTAAGCAGAGGTCTTGGCAAGAGTTCCTAACCCCATCAATAGGTCCACATCCTCAAGCAAGCTATCAGATGGATCACAAGGCATAACTCACGACCGCCTATAGCAACTGTAAGAAAGAGGTTTGTCTCCTAATATCGTCAAGAGACATTGCCGAGACACTATGCAGTTATATAAGACCATTACTGTCGATTTTAGACAGGATCCAGATTTCCATGCCGCAAACAACCAGCTTTTCTCTCTGTGGGAGTTGGATTTTGAACTGCAGATACGTTGTGGTACTGCACCTGGTCACCTGATATGTACACCATGTTGAGAAGCTGGGCTCAGGGTCACAGAAGGTTCTTCTTCATCTCTAATGAACTTTTGATGATTGGAGACTTTCCCAAGTCGTGGAAGCTATTTTAATCCTGATTTTAAAACCTGGGAAGGATGAGATTGACTCTGTAGTTATCACAGCAAAGGAAAGGCAATTGAGCATATGATCGACGGGCGCCTAGTGCTGGTTCTCGAAAACAGTCCTACTAAGAGGCTCCCAGTGTGGGTTCAGGAGGTATCACTCTGCACTCGATAACCTGACCCTGCTCGAAGCAACAATTCAGCAAGCTTTCCTCCATAAGAAACAATTTATCGGCCTCTTCTTTGATTTGGAAAAGGTCTACAATCCGACCAGAGGAATACTATTTTCTTTCTTCTCTGTCAGTGGGGGTTTCGTGGACGTGTACCCACTTTCATACGATCCTTTCTCTTGGACAGGTATTTTAGATACAAGCAGGAGACTGGTGTCTCCCAAGGGAATGTTTTAAGTGTCACAGCATTCGCCATTGCAATCAACAATATTTCCTGCACAGTATGGTGCCAAGTACAGTGTTCCTTGTTTGCAGACGACTTCTCCATCATCTGTGCCTCCTGCAACTTTGCAACTACTCAACAACTGAATTTGACAATCATGTAGCTGGACAAATGGTGAAACAGCACAGGTTTCAAATTCTCTTTGCGCTGTTTTTAAGCACACGTGCACTCTTTTTAATTCACCTGTTTGAAATGTGGATAACACTGTTCTAATTTTTAAGGAATGGTGAAATATCTGGGCCTAAATTTTGATTAGCGGTCAATGTGGCTGCCACATCTTAAAGAACTGAAGAGCTGTAATTAAGATGCTCCAAGGCTCCGAACATCCTGAAATGCATTAGTCATAAATCTTGGGTAGCCGTAAGGGCACGTCTGCTCCAAATCTACAAAGTCTTTGTGCGACCCATGCACCACAGTGGTATTAGGCTGTCAACAGGCTCTTATCACATGAGTCCAAATGTCAGTCTGTGTGCAGAGGCTGGTGAGCCTCCACTGCCTATTCGACGTCTTCTTCTTGTGCTACATCAAGCATACAGGACTGTGTGTGTTACAATATTGCTGCGATTAATCTCTGTTGCCCAACCGCTACTGAAACGTTTGTTCCATAACCATCTGTGGGCAGTGAGATCAGTGGGATCCATGCAATGGATAACCTTCAGTTCCTGCAAGTGGAGGGCTTTAAGGTCCACAGATATGGGAGGAGTAAGGCACCCAGGCCCAGGCCCAGGTAGTTTTCAAACAGAAAGCATATAGGAATGATTGTACCCCACACTGTACTTCTGAACTCAGATTTAACAAGATTTTAAATCGCCACTCGGATTTTATTGATGTTTACACAGATGGGTCTAAGAAAGTGGATTTTATTAGCTGCTCCATCGTGTTCCCAAGTGTTGTCTTCAGGATAGGCTCCCAGACAATTTTTCAATTTATTGTGCAGAACTGTTTGCTATCGTGAGGGCACTGGAGCAGATGAGACAACTACATGGCAAGAAATTCCGCATCTGCTCAGATTCCCAAAGTGCACTTCTTGCTATTGGTCAGAAGTACCCGACCGATGGGATGGTGCAAGAAGTGCAGGATGCTCTCCTTCCGTTGCAGGAGGCAGGAAAAGGAAATAATTTTCTGCTGGGTTCCAGGGCACATAGTGATACAGGGAATGAATTTTCTGATGCAGCCGACAAGGAGCTCCCTTCCACCTCCTGCTTGTTATTCAGTTCCCGTGCAGTCTGTTACCACATACATGGCCCAGAAAAGGTTCAGTGGCTAGAAGTGAGGAATAATAAGCTGGGTTCAGTGAAACTTACATTGCCACCATGGCTTACCTCCTTCTGACCATGATGAACTGAAGAAGTAGCCCTTACAAGGCTTAGTGTGGGACATCTCCCATCGACCAATTGCATTCTCTTACATCGCAATGAGCAGACAGTATGTCACAGATGAGGAATACAATTGTCAGTGTGATATGTTTTAATTGAGTGTGTTTTATAATATGACCTGTGGGCAGATCTGGGTCTCCCATAGAACTTGTCCTCTTTTTTGACTGATTATCAGGTGAGTAATGTTCCTTTTCTTAAGACAGGGTACTTTTTTGGCTCAATATTATGTAAAAATCAACAACTCTTTCTTTCAGGTACTGTTTATAATGTATATGTTTTACAGATTTTTTGTTGATGTTAGGTAATGCAGCACACTTTCTAAACAATTAGAAGTATTTTGAATATTTTTGAACCTGCTTAGGGTTATTAGAAAAATTACAAGGAAAATGATGCAATTTTTTTCCCAAAATGCTTCCTCAAATTGAGGTACCATTTAATCCAATGTTTTGCATTTGAAGGAGACCAAATTTTTACCAGATCTGCATGAAATGATGGCTGAGATACTAGACTTATTCAATTCCACCTATTATGTATATTACAAGGATAAAAAATATCACATCTTATATTTTAATTTTTATAACTTTTTCCTAGTAAAAATGTTATTTTTTCTGTAATTTAATTGATTCAACAATAAAGCTTACGTCTACTACATAAGTATGGACCAATGCAAGTTACAAAAAAAATAGAGCAATGCTTTATAAACTTTAGGAAATATTTGTACCTGAATTCTGAAAAATACAACTTGTGGGAAATTGCGAATGATGATATGAGTCCAATTAAACTGTGCCTTAGAACATTCCTGAAGCATAGTTTTCATCCTGGAGCATTTCTTCGTCTTCAGGCTCCCTCTTTGCATTCCTTTTAGCACTTCTTCTTTCTTTGGTAACTTGAAGAGCGAATCTTTCAGCTTCATGCACCTGTTTTCTGTAAAATGCAAGCAATTGATCTTCTATATTAGAGCCACATTTTATGCATAAATATCTCAGGACTTCCAGCCTTCCTATCACTCCATCATTGAAACATATCACTGCATCTAGCACACCGACTTTTAATGTATTTTGTCCTACAAAAACATTATTGGGTAATCTTTCCTATATGCAATGGTTAAAACATTCATTTGTATTCTGAGTGCCCCATGAAGACATTTACTAAGCAAAACAGGATCACTCAGGTCTCTAAAAATTGGTTTTATTTAATTCATTACAGGATCAGGAAGAGAACGCTTATGATGATATATTTGACTACTTTTTATGCTTTTTGGTAACTACACCAAGAACCTGACCCTTAAGGGCAAAGTCTGTGAACAGGGTATTCATCTGTGGACAACTTATGAAAGTAGGTGGTCTATACAGCTTTTCTCATTGCTGTAACATCATTCAGAAGTGCAGTTCGTCTAATGGCCAGTCCATAATAACTATGAAGAACGTCTGTTTCAGTTCTGCCTCAGCCAGACAGAGATTTTCCATGAGACAGCAACTTTCCTATCATTTCTCTTTGTAGTTTCCTCAATCTAGCACCCATCCTCTTTTGCACATGTCCACAACACTCCAGTTTTGTTACCAAGGTATCATCATAAACACTGAACACATTAATTTTAATGAAAGCTTTAGAGTCTCTATCGCCGAGGTACTTCGTACACCTAACATTATAAATAGGTGCTGACCTCTGAAATATTTTTAGAGCTCCATCGCACTCCATACCTCCACTGATGTTCAATATGTCCTTTACTGTTACCATGGAGGGTGTGGCAGTACTTAGATAAGCACTCAACATCAACAACTTTTCAATTCTCCAGGGAAGTAGCATTTACAACACCATTCAAGGAATGATGTCCTTGAAGTTGCCATGTCCCATCAAGTGCAACAGCGATGTCCCTGGTTCCACTAATATATACAGTTTCTTCTACTGCACGTTTCATAGATGCTTTAGACACAGCATCAAGGCACCGAAAAGTATTTTTGTGTACTTGCTGATCCTAATGGGGGAAGGAGGAAGGTCCATCAAACCACAAAACGTTTGAGCAGCCTTTTTTCCTTTCTGTATTGCATGCACTGCATACACTAACTTCAAATTCACATCATATGAATTATTCACAATGTTGCAAGTCATTTTCGAGGTAGATTTATTGCAGGATCTATACAGAACAACTAATTTTGACGCTAAACACTTCCTGTTACTTTGTTGTTCAGTTATTTCCAGACGGCCTACACCATCACATTGTTTACCTTTCACGTCACTTCCTTTATCAAAGAAGATACGATGCCCACATCAACAACAACAAGCGTCATCGTTAAAGAAAAATATGAGTCACCAGGAGGCGTGCCATGTGTGAGTTTCTTCCCTGAAGAACTGATACACAGGTTACTTTCAACAGTGTGGCTTGCTTTGTTTGAGAACTGGTTACCATGGAATTTCCTTTCATTGAATTTCGTATTTATTGGACACTAAATCATACGTACTTCCAAAAATATATGTAGCACTTGAGCAACAAACATTCAGTAGCACGTGAACAAACCGCTTCAGCGAAGCAAAAGTAAATACTAACAAAGAAAATCATTTAGACACTAGAAATCTGCACTATTACCAACATATACAATGTATTATACGCATAATCGCTGGAAACAGAACGTTCACAGTTCTTTTCGAAATAATGCTGGTTTCTGTAACAGAAATAAAGGGGGCATGTCGACATACATGACTGTAGCTTTAAAATTTGATACATATACGTCATTTTTCATTTGAAACCCTATAATGCATATCTCAATGTAATCAGGATAGACTGTAGAATTTAATAAAGTTATAAAAATTTCGATTTTTCACCATTTATAATTACCCTGTATCCTTAATTAATTAGTCAATCAACACGGTGGAGTGAGGAAATATTTCAGGGATATCCTCACCTGGGATGGAGGGGGGGGGGGGGGAAGGAGTTTACCACGTGATGTACCGACCACCAACACCAGGTCTGCATAAGTGGCGAGGAGGTCAGGGGAGGCAGATGGAAGGAAGGAGAGGTGGGGAGGACATCTTGGTTGGTGAGTGTTTGCATACGTTTGTTCACACAAACAGGAAGTATCAACCTGAGAGAGAGAGAGGGGGGGGGGGGGGAGAGGGAGAGAGAGAGAGAGAGAGAGAGAGAGAGAGAGAGAGAGAGAGAGGGATAGAGAGAGAGAGAGAGTCAGAGGGAGAGCATATGTTTCAACAGTAATTTGTTAAGTAACAATAGGAAGGGTGTCTGCCACCTGAAACTTTTGTTTGGGGGAGTAGTGTGGCAGCTGACAATGGTTGCAGGTTATGTGCATTGGGAAATACATTAGGCGGCTGGCCTGGTGGATGGCAGACATCACATGCTTAATGCTCGAAAGATTTTTAACAGTGTAATTACACACGGTGATTATTTCATAACAGTATTCCTTGCACAATCAGAATAAAAAAACTGCAGTTGATTTACTTACCTCTTTTCAATGTATTTTTCATGACCTGTATCTTCCCACACAGCAGAAAATGATGAGCAGGAGATAACCAAGCCCTGCAAATTGAATTCTATAAATAAACGGTATATCTTTCTCTGTGTTATTGAATTTCCTGTCGCGAGATCCCTCCTTTACAGCACGGACCCGCCAATTTCCATGTGGGGGGGGGGGGGAGAGGGAGTAATGGGAGAGTGGAGGGGAGGGTTGGGGTCTCCCAGGGGCACGGGATAATTAATTTATTGAGTTAATTAATTAGTCAATCAAATTGATAGAGTGATTAACTCAGGTCTGGAAGTGTACTTGTGTTGATGAGAGGCGTGGAGGTTCCCAGAGGGATGGTTCAAAAAAATGGCTCTGAGCACTATGGGACTCAACATCTTAGGTCATAAGTCCCCTAGAACTTAGCACTACTTAAACCTAACTAACCTAAGGACATCACACACACCCATGCCCGAGGCAGGATTCGAACCTGCGACCGTAGCAGTCCCGCGGTTCCGGACTGCAGCGCCAGAACCGCACGGCCACCGCGACCGGCCAGAGGGATGGGTGAGGAGGAAGAGGAGGAGGAGGAGGAGGATGGGAAGGGGAAGCGTGTGGGATCCCTCAGAACGAGAGAATATCCCAGGGGGTCATAAATAAATCTGCAGGGGGTCATAAATCAGTAACGTTCAATATCGCAGCGCGTCAGCCGGTGGTTAATATATTAAAAAACTAAAAATCGACGCGGGTTTTTAGTTTTTAATATCATAAATTAGTTATCAGAACAATAGGTTAAGGGGAGAGGGTCATAAATCAATCAATTTATCCCCTGAACGTATGCAACCTGCACTAACAAAATGCGCTAGAACACGGGTTGTAATACACACATGACCTTACTTATTGAATAACTGGCTGTTACACACAACTGTGCTCGCATATCACTAGTTTTTTATGAGTGGTGTTGAGTAAGTAAGCTATTCTATGCACAATAACGTCAGCTACCGTCATGTGTCTGCCTATTTGGATGGGTATAGCTTATGATGTGCCCCCCCCCCCCCCATTCTCTCTCCATTTTCCTCCTCCCCACCCCATACCCTTCACTGTTGCAATGCATGAAGTGGTAGCATGCACAGTGTCGCTGTCAAGAGGTGCATGCAGAGAGCTGTGTGCAGCAGCTTGTCTATGCATGTGCTACTAAAGTAGGAATACATTATACGGCATGTACATAAGCAACAAAATTTAATAATTTTTTAGAATGGTTTATGTTCAGATGATGAAAAAGTTCTTTCTTTCTCTACTTCTCTACTTCAACCTCTTAGGGCTAATTTCTTTTTTTTTCTTTTTTTCTTTCTAAAGTAGACTATCTTCTTCATTGATCAAGTATCTCCATACCAGACTCATATGGTTCAGCAGTTTAGTCATGAAAACGCAACAGAAGGTTTCTTTAGCATGTGTAATATTAGTATGGTAAAGAATATCATAATGAATATATGAGGTGTGTCCACAAAGTAAGTTCCGTTTGGTTATATAAAACAAACATGCACAGATACAGAAAAAAATATTTATTGTGCAGAAACCTACAATGGTTAAACTACTTTTCTACATAGCTTGCGAAATCTTGTAGGTGCTTGTTATAGCTTCATAGAAGGTTGCCACCTGTGTTTTCAACCATGTGGTAACATGTTCTTTCAGCTCGTCGTCATCATTGAAGTGTTGACCATCAAGGACAGATTTTAGGTGTAAGAAGAGATGGATGTCGCTAGGAGCAAGGTCCAGGCTGTACAGAGGATGATCAAATGTGTCCCAATGAAATCCCCATAAGAGTTGTTTGGTCACATTCGCCGTGTGAGGTTGGGCGTTATCATGGAAAAAAACAACACCTGTTGACAGTAATCCTTGGCCCTTGTTCAGCATTGCGTGGCGCAATTTCTTAATGGCCTCACAGTAACCATTTGCATTGATTGTTTGGCCTCGTGGTGAGAAATCAATCAGCAGAAATGGTGCACATGACATTTCGAGGTGTCAGGATTTGCTTAGGCTTAAGCTTCGTTGGGGATGAAGTGTGCCTCATTTCACTGATTGCCGTTTTGTTTCAGGGGTGTCGCACAATACCCAAGTTTCATCCCCCTTGACTATCCGAGAAAGAAAACCATCACCTTCTTCATTGTAACGTGTCAAAAACAGAAGTGCACTGCCCATCTGTTGTTTTTTTCGATGTTCAGTAAGAATTTTGGGTACCCAACGTGAGTAAAGTTTTCGAAATTTCAGTTTATCAGTAAGAATATCATGAATTAGTGATCGTGAGATTTGTGGAGCTTCCATGGTAAGGGCACTAAGTGTAAACTTACGATTGTGCTTAATCTTCTCTTCAATTGTGTGAACCAGTTCATCAGTAACCACAGATGGGCGTCCACTTTGTTCTTCATCGTGCACTTGACCACGCCCTTCATTGAACAATGTGTCCCATCTTCTAACCATTGAATCACTGAAAGCATTTTGTCCATAAACCTTGCAGATTTGCCGATGAATTTCCTTTGGTTTAAGTTTATTTGCATTTAGAAAACGAATCACAGATCTGATTTCACGCGCGGCGGCATTTTCAGTTACGGCTGACGTTATAAAGAAGCACTACAAAGCAAGGGAGCAGCGATCTGAAAATGGTGTACGTATCTTCTCCTTGAGTCAGAGTAACTGCTGTGCATGCTCGGAACTGCGATTGTATCGCTGCCGCGGATAGAAACGGAATTTACTTTGTGGACGACCCTCATATATGCCTTTAGCTTGTATGTCTACAGCCTATGCAACATAATGAGTTCTGTGGCGAACACACTATATGGAAAGTTGCAGTACAGAACAATACTGAATTAGCAAATAATTGGTAAATTACCATAGTCAGGTCTGAAACCTGTATGTGTGAAGTAATGGCACAATTGTATATCCAAAAACTGCAAAAATAATGAAAAAGAGGCAAAATAGTGTCAAATTATATAAATGTGAAAACTTATTTTTGGATATGAACACATAGGCTTTAAGGCCGAAAGGCGAATGTAATCGGAACTTTAAGACATCACATACATAATGCTACTACTCTTTTGAATCTCTCGCTAGTTTTACTCACAACTATGTGAGTGGGGATAAGGGGGATGGGGTTGGATATAAGCAGCTGACTTGTCTCTCTCTAGTCATAGAAGGGACTCAGATAGCAGCAAGTTTTGCTGTTACGGATGTAAATGATTTACAATTTACCAAACTGTTCACTGGAAGTAGAGGAGCTGAGAGGAGCCCAGTGGTAAGTGCTTATTCAGTGCTTGGGCCTGCAGATTCTAGCCTGCCCATTGGGACACGACGACTTGAGCTTGCTTCAGCATTGTACTCTGTTGTCAGATCTGCCACATATTGCCGCCCATACTACTGTAGCGGCACCACAATGAGATTTGGAGTAATATTTTGGAGCACACGAGTTACAGCCAGGTGCGCGCCGGATTGCAGTAAGTTACACTGACCAGCGGTTGCGAAGTGGAATGGAGGCCACAGGGGCCATCAAACCGCTGAAAAGAGTAAACGCAGCAGTTCGCATATCGCAAGCTATAGGCAGAAGGGGTAAACTGACGTAACCGGTATGTGGGGCGTACGTGACTCGAAGTGATGCATTAGCGAAACCGAGCCACGAAGCTGAGCACAAATAGGTGTTGTTTTTTAACGAGAGTCACTGAAGTGTGGCAGTTCTCCTGGATGGTGGGGCTTGTCACACTACTGGCGACACACGGCAACAGATGGGGCGACAGCGTCCCAGTCCACAGCGGGTCGTTGGTTCGGGGTCTGCAGCCAGCCAGAGTGGGCTACTCTTCGGCTCGCTACCGCAGGCAGTCATCTCATCTCCTGACACATGCCAGAGACTTTCAAGGCGAGAGGCGCAGGTTCGGACGCCAGAACGGGGACAGTCGTTGCGCCACGTTCCCAGCTATGCCAGCTGAGGAAGAAGCAGCAGCATGGCGGGCTACGGCTCCTGGCGGAGCAGTGCGGAATCAAGGGGGGCAGTAGCCGCTGAGTCGGCTCCTAGTGCAGCCATCCTGACGTAATTGGAACTCTGCAGCTGGCGTACAAGGCCGGCTCAACACAGTGCATTGCACAGGCTGCTGGGGTGCTACCTCAGCAATGCGGAGCCTATGACGTGGACCGAGGTCAATGAAGCTTTGTAGTGGAAAAAATAAATCATTTGGAAAGTTCTCGCCGAGTTTTAATACACCATATTCTGACACCATCCAGACAACATTTAGTGTCAGAATAGCGGACATTGGCTGTCCAGTACGACGTTCAAGCCCACCGCCTGCAGTACAGTCACAAGATGTGGTGAGTGCTGTCAAAACTGTTCTTTTGAGTGTTGGACGTTTTCTTTCTTGTTGGTATTTTAAGTATGGCTTACCAGAAGCCACATTTTAGATGTTTTGCCTATGCATATTATTTATTTTGTCAGAATAAGTGTTAGTGTATTTGGCACAGTAAGATGTTGTTTTTAGTGGCATTTGTTTACTTTGTATTGGTTTATGATGTTACTGAGTATGATGATATGGAGTTGTAGGAAGGCAGATTATTCTTGTACTTGTCCCGAAACAATACGACTAACTGGGAACAAAAGCAACACAATGGCAGAGTAAAGGACGCAAGGTTTGTCGGAACCAGAAGCGGTGCGGATTTTGTTGGAAAAAGTAGCACAATTGACAACGGACTATAAACAATTGGGGAACGAATTAACATCTATAAGTGAGCGGGAAACCACATTTGATCAGTCGTTGTTGCCTAGGTTGCAGGGGTTGATCCAACCTCTGCAAGTTTGATTATTCCGTTTTCTGGCAAGGCATCTGAGGATGTGCGTTCGTTTGTGGAGGACTTGGAACTTTCAGCGGCAATGAATGGTTGGTCTGATGAGCAGTTGTTACATGTAGCCAAGATTAGACTAAAGGGTGAAGCGAAAATATATGTAAGGTGTTCTAAGGCCTTAAGGAAGGCAGGACAGTTTAAGCAGTTAAAGGAAGGGATTTTGCAAAGGTACAAGAAACAGAATAGCGCTCGGTACTTTAGGGAGAGGTTAAGTACAATGACAAAGAGACAGGGGGAGACGGTGGAGAAATTTGCGGACAGGATAAGTGAAATTAATGAGTGTACTTACGAGTTGGGTCAGAGTGATGAAGCGAATAGTGTTCTGTTGCAGGAGGCCGAGCAAAGGGCACTTCATGTCTTTTTGAGACGGTTACCGGCGCTTATGTCACGGAAAGTGCGTGAAGGATCTTCGAAACATTTGTATTCGACCATTCAGTTGGCAATTCAGTGTGAGGAAATAGACATGCCAACAGGAATACGCGAGAGGCAAACAGTATTTGCAGCGGGTATAAAGTGTTATAAGTGTGATCGTACGGGACATGTGCAGAGGCAATGGAATGGAGGAAGGGGAGGAAATCAGCAGCGTGGAGGATGGAGAAATGGAGATAGGAGAGGTGGACAAGCGTTAAACGACAAAGGGGGCCCAAGACCCACCTAAAGGAGCTCCTGTTTAATTTCAGTGCTACGAATACGTATGCAGAGGTGGAATGTTCAGTGATAGGATCCGTAGGAACTAAAAAGTTTAAGATTTTGTTAGAAACAGGGGCGCAAGTGTCAGTGGATACTAAGATTATAATGAGAAGTTAGACCCACCACGTTATAGGTTGCGTGGAATGGGGGAAAGGAGGTCACGGCTTTGGGGTCGGAGACAGTTGACTTTCGCATAGGGAAAGTCCGATTTAGTGCATGCATGGAGGTGGTACCATGGGTGAGCGATGGCTACATGATCCTAGGAGTAGATTTCTTCCATCAACATCATGCCAAAATTGACCTTGTACAACGAACTGTGGAACTTAGTGTAATGTTATTTCCGCTAGGGGAAACTGTTGTCAATGCAGAATTGTCGCGAGGGGCGGTCAACGTAATGAACAAACCAATTGAACCGCGTATATTAGCATTAAGTCTTAATTCGCATGAGTGTGTGTCTAGTGGCACCAGGAAGTCGCTTTGGGTAAGAGTGGAGTCGAATCTACCTATGGGAACAGTATGTGTTATTGAACCATTGAAGGAGAATGAAGATTTGGGTTCATTGCGTTATTTTGTGAAACGTAGTGTTGTACGCGTACAGGAGGGGAACGACGGGCGAATAGTTCCCGTGAACGTGGATAATTTAAGCGCTGTAGACGCGAATTTGAGAAAAGGAGTTTTAGTAGCAAATTTGGACGTGCCAGATGACGAAGACTGGTGTTTGAGAGGTAGGAGAAGCGATCAACCACTAAATGCCGATAAAACTGCATTGCACTACAAAATTAAGCATTTGAAAGGAGAAGAAAGAGAGCACATTGAAGAATTATTATGGGAATTTAAGGATTTGTTTTTTCCACAAGGGCCGTTACCAGTAACTCCATTACTTCAACATAGGATACTAACAGGGAATGAAGCACCGGTTTACCGTAAACCATACAGAATACCGAGGTATTTGCAGCCAATTGTGGAGGATTTCATTGATCAGCAGCATGCGGACGGTATTATAAAGCATAGTAATAGTTGCTGGGGAGCAGGCATTGTAGTTGTGCCTAAAAAATCTGCGGATGTAACTAAGAAATACAGGTTCTGTTGTGACTATCGATACCTCAATAATAAGACAGTAATGGACGCATACCCCATTCCAAAAATATCGGAGACTTTGGATCACTTAGGACAGTGTCAGTACTTTTCTACGATGGACTTGACAAGTGGTTATCATCAGCTGGAGGTGGCTCCAGAGGATCGTCCAAAAACTGCTTTCTCTACACCTGGAGGCCATTACCAGTATACATTAGAATGCCATTCGGTTTGAAAAACGCTCCGGCAACGTTTCAGAGGTTGCTAGACAGTGTATTGAGCGGTTTGAAACCACGGCAGTGCCTTATCTATTTGGATGACGTTATAGTGTTTTCAAGTAGTTTGGAGCAACATAGACAGCGGTTAAGGGAAGTCTTTATGAGGTTAAGAGCAGCTCGTTTGACGTTGAGCCTGGAGAAGTGTCATTTCGCTTTAGAAGAAGTAAAATATTTGGGTCATATCAGTAAGAACGGAGTGCGAACAGATCCGAGGTTGGTACAGGCTGTAAGGGATTTTCAGGAACCGAAAACAATTAAGGAAGTGAAGTCATTCATCGGACTTTGCAATTTTTATCGGATGTTCGTGAAGGGTTTTGCAGATTTAGCACAGCCATTGACGCGATTATTACGGAAGGGTGTGAAATTTGAGTGGACAGAAGAGTGTCAGAAAGCGTTTGACAAACTGAAAGAAGTGTTAACATCAAGTCTGGTTCTTGTGTTTCCAGATTTTGAAAAGAAGTTTACACTAGAATGAGATTTTCACTCTACAGCGGAGTGTGCGCTGATACGAAACTTCCTGGCAGATTAAAACTGTGTGCCGGACCGAGACTCAAACTAGGGACCTTTGCCTTTCGTGGGCAATGCTCTACCAACTGAGCTACCCAAGCACGACTCACGCCCCGTCCTCACAGCTCTACTTCTGCCAGTACCTCGCCTCCTACCTTCCAAACTTTACAGAAGCTCTCCTGCGAACCTTGCAGAACTGGCACTCCTGAAAGAAAGGATATTGCGGAGACTTGGCTTAGCCACAGCCTGGGGGATGTGTCCAGCATGAGATTTTCACTCTGCAGCGGAGTGTGCTCTGATATGAAACTTCCTGGCAGATTGAAACTGTGTGCTGGACCGAGACTCAAACTAGGGACCTTTGCCTTTCGCGGGCAAGTGCTCTACCAAGGAAGTTTCATATCAGCGCACACTCCGCTGCAGAGTGAAAATCATATTCTGGAAACATCCCCCAGTCTGTGGCTAAGCCAAGTCTCCGCAATATCCTTTCTTTTAGGAGTGCTAGTTCTGCAAGGTTCGCAGGAGAGCTTCTGTAAAGTTTGGAAGGTAGGAGGCGAGGTACTGGCAGAAGTAGAACTGTGAGGACGGGGCGTGAGTCGTGCTTGGGTAGCTCAGGTGCTAGAGCACTTGCCTGCGAAAGGCAAAGGTCCCGAGTTCGAGTCTCGGTCCGGCACACAGTTTTAATCTGCCAGGAAGTTTCAAGTTTATACTAGCATGCGATGCATCGAATCAAGCCTTAGGGTGTGTTCTTAGACAGGAAATTGATGGGAAAGAACATCCTGTAGCCTATGCTTCTTGGCAGTTGAATGCAGCAGAGAAGAATTACTCAACAACAGAGAGGGAGATGCTTAGCGTAATCTATGGAATCACATATTTTAAATGTTATTTATATGGGAGATGATTTTGGGTATTGACAGATCATACTGCATTGAAGTGGTTGTTGGGGTTGAAGGATCCATCTACTAGACTCGCTCGATGGGCTGTGAGGCTTAGTGAATTCGACTACGAGGTGGTGCACAAGCCTGGGAAGAAGCACGGAAATGCGGATGCACTAAGTAGGAAGGTGACAAAAGTAGAAGTCATAGGTTATGACCTAGCAGTATGGCAAAAATTACAGGACGCGGACAACGATTGTAAATTGTATCGGACACAGCCACAGTTTAATTTGTACGACGGTCTTCTGTGCAGGGAAACGAAGTTAGGTCCAAGGGTAGTAGTGCCAGCGAAGTTGAGGGTAAGTTTTATAGGAAGCACATGATCACGTGTTATCCGGTCATGGAGGGCGTAGAGCGACGAACAGGAGAGTGGCGGAGAGGTATTGGTGGAGAGGTAGGAAAGGAGATGTGGATCAGTACGTCAAGAATTGCACACCATGTGCGCAGAGAGCAGATTTGAGTTAGAAACAGATGCAGCTACAACGATTACCGGAAGCAACATGTCCATTCTGTTTCCTGGGGATTGATGTCTTAGGACCTTGGCGCACACCATCGGGGAACAGATTCGTTCTGACAATAACAGACCATTTTCAAGGTATGTGGAGATGGTGGCTATGCCAAATCAACTGGCAGCAATGGTCGCGCAAGCGTTAGTAAATAACTGGATTTTGAAGTTTGGTGTACCAGAGACAATAATTACTGACCAAGGGACCAACTTCATGTCGGATTTAATGAAGGAACTATGTAAATTGTTGAACTTAAAGAAGTTGAGGACGAGCGCGTTGCATCCACAGGCCAAGGGAAGGACAGAAAGGGTACACAGAACAATCGGGAAGCTGCTGAGTTTTTATGTGGATTCTCATCACCATCAGTGGGACGAGTATTTGAAGCATATTGTATGCGCATACAATGCAAAAGTCCATACAAATACCGGTTTGTCTCCATATGAGGTAGTGTATGGGCGAAAAATGTCGTCTCCGTTTGATTTAGTGAAGCTAGAGAAAGGAAGGACTGGTGAATCTGTACGTCAATTCGCAAGGACAATTCGGGATTTTTGGAAACGAGTACTAAAGGCGAATACAAAGGCTTTGGAAAGGTAGAGAGACGCAGTAAAGCGGAAAGGAAGTTTACTGCAGTATAGAGTGGGGCAATGGGTAATGCTGTCCAGCCCCTATACGCAAAAATAGAAAACGAAGAAGTTCCTCACGAGGTATCAAGGGCTATACTAACAAGGGAACCTCCCCATTGCACCCCCCTCAGATTTAGTTATAAGATGGCACAGTAGATAGACCTTGAAAAACTGAACACAGATCAATCGAGAAAACAGGAAGAAGTTGTGTGGAACTATGAAAAAAATAAGCAAAATATACAAACTGAGTAGTCTATGTTGAAGATAGTCTCCATTAAGGAGCGTGTAAGCACAGGAGCACTGTGGTCCCGTGGTTAGCGTGAGAAGCTCCGGAATGAGAGGTCCTTGGTTCAAGCCCTCCAGCGAGCGAAAAGTTTAATTTTTTATTTTCAGACAATTATTATCTGTCTGTCATCACTTTTTTGAGAGTGATTATCACATCCACAAGAAAACTTAAATTGAGCAAGGTAGAAGAATCTTTTTGTCCCATTCGCCAAGTGTACAAGTTAGGTGGGTCGACAACATATTCCTGTCATGTGACGCACATGCCGTCACCAGTGTCGTATAGAATATATCAGACGTGTTTTCCTGTGGGGGAATCGGTTGACCTATGACCTTGCGATCAAATGTTTTCGGTTCCCATTGGAGTGACACGTCCTTTCGTCTACTAATCGCACGGTTTTGCGGTGCGGTCGCAAAACACAGACACTAAGCTTATTACAGTGAACAGAGACGTCAATGAACGAACGGACAGATCATAACTTTGCGAAAATAAACTTTTCACTCGAAGGAAGACTTGAACCAAGGACCGCTCGTTCCGCAGTTGCTCACGCTAACCACGGGACCACGGCGCTCCTGATCCTACACCGTCTTTGATGTTGCGTATCTTGCGCATGGACTACTCAGTGTATATTTTGCTTATTTTTTTCATAGTTCCACACAACTTCTTCCTGTTTTCTCGATTGATCTGTGTTCAGTTTTTCAAGGCCTATTCACTGTGCCAAGTTATAACTAAATCTGAGGGGGGTGCGATGAGGAGGTTCCCTTGTAAGTTGTTGAAACCACATCTCCCGTTAATGTTAAGCTTCAGCTGCCAACTAGAACGACGATAGGACACATTGGGTGATTGCGGCCATTTAAGGGTTGCCCGAATGTGATTCCAGGCTTGTCACAGGAAGAAAAGAGGAAGAAAGAGAGAGTGAAGAGATGTGCTAAGCGCAGAGAAAACCGGGACGATAGAGTACAGCATGAAGTACCGTATGCTTTTGCGTCCTAGAAAGTAGTAGAGTATTTGTAGTTTTGTTTTTTATTTTCTTGTTATATATCACTGGGTTTGTGTAGATTAAGTAGGCATTGTATTTTATATGTATTTTCGAGTATTGTGAGCCTGCTAGGGGCAGCAGTCTTTTTGAAGAGGGAGGAAGAGCGATAGTGATCCCTGTCCTCAGGTCACTGAAAAGGGAAGTGTAGTGTCTGACGTATGTGGAGTGTTGTTGAAGGTGAAATCAAACGCAGCTCTGGAGAAATAAATGCGTCAGAGTGAATTTTGCGGCAAAGCCGTAATAAATATGTGTTGAACGATGTTAGAGTCGTACGATTTCCTGTTTAAAGTTTTAGTTATCGACAGTGCTAGGTCAGAAAAGTCGTGTTTATACAATGTAAATTTAGGGATGAAAGTAGTCACACAATCAGTGTTGAGTTTGAATCAAAAATAGTTAATGTCAGAGGAAAATCTGTGAAGCTACAAATGTAGGGCACGTGCACGGTGCAATTATTTTTAGCCAGGGGTTAAGGAATAGACTGCCCAAAGGACATCATAGAGCCAAAATTGAGCATGCTTTAGATTTTCTCCACCTACGAGAATTTGGTAGTAGTAGCAAGTTGTTTTGAGCAAGGAGTGTTTACGGAAGCGAAACGTGTAGAGTTCGAGGGGAGTGGAATTTTAATCAATGGAACTAAGTGTAATATAATAGGACTAACCTTCCATCTGCCAGCGTCAATTTCAGGAGTGACACAATTGAATGTTACGTAGCCACAGCTGTACTGGCCAGAAACCAATTCAGAGTCTTTGCCAAGGCAGAATCTGACCTTGTTAAATCAAACTCTGGAGCCAGGTCTGTTGAGAACCGTAAACCAGTTCATTTTAGAGCGAGAGGGGCGCATATCAGCCGAACAGTTTGTTCAACATGTCGCGCAGTATAGGGAAAGGCAACGGCAATTAACGATTATTTTGAGCACCTCTGTGCCAAGTGTCATCGCAGTCTTAACTTTGTTATATGTTGTTTTCTTTCTGATCAGGCGGAGAGCCAATTCCAAAAGGGAACCAAAGGTAGTCCAAGTCCCAGTGGATTGGATACTGAGGGTGTGAGACGAGTAGGTAAGGGGTTGATCGAGCAGTGGTCGTCCAGCAAAGAATTTTTACGTTTTGTTCCATGTCATGGTTTTAAAAGGGCACTAGACTTCATTTAAGTCTTCTAGTAGTAAGTAAGCATATCATAAGTGCCAATACAGACAAGTTTAAGAGTTAGTTAAAGGACGACCCGGGGACCGGGTCTTTCGGTAGAGGGGAATAATGTAGAGGCACCACAGTTTAAGATAGGGAAGTTAGATTTGATGCAATATTTCAGAGCGCACTAGTTACAGCCAGGTGCGGGCCAGATTGCAGTTGCGGGCCAGATTGCAGTAAGTTACGCTGACCAGTAGTTGCGAAGTGGAATGGAGGCCACAGGGGCCATCGAACCGCTGAAAAGAGTAAACGCAGCGGTTCGCATGTCGCAAGCTATAGGCAGAAGGGCCCCACTGGTGCAACCAGTGTGTGGGGCGTACGTGACTTGGAGCGATGCGTTAGCGAAACAGAGCCGCGAAGCCAAGTGTAAATAGGTGTTGTTTTTTAACGAGAGTCATTGAAGTGTGGCAGCTCTCCTGGACGGTGGGGCGTGTCACACTATCGGCAACACACAGCAACAGATGGGGCGACAGCGTCCCAGTCCACGGTGCGTCACTGATTCGGGGTCCGCAGCCAGCCAGGGCGGGCCACTCTTCGGCTCGCTACCGTGAGCAGTCGTCTCGTCTCCCGACACACGTCGGAGACTTACAAGGTGAGGCCTGCAGGTGCGGATGCCAGAATGGGGACGGTCGTTGCTGCCACGTTCCCAGCTATGCCATCAGAGGAAGAAGCAGCAATGCGGCCGGCCTATGGCTCCCTGCGGAACAGTGAGGAGTCAATGGGGGCAGTGGCCGCTGAGTCGGCTGCTAGTGCAGCCATCCTGACGTAATTGGAACTCCGCAGCTGGCGTACAAGGCCGGCTCGACACAGTGCATTGCACAGGCCGCTGGGGTGCTACCTCAGCAATGTGGGGCATGTGATGTGGACCGAGGTCAACGAAACTCTGTAGTGGAAAAAATAAATCATTTGAAAATCTCGGACGAGTTTTAATACGGCACCTCTTGGCACCCATCCACAACATTTGGTATCAGTCACGACACTACTTTATGGAGCATGGAAGTTTTCGACCTATAGGTTTTTTGTTTAGCCATGGACTTCCAAAACTTGTTGCCAGATTATGGTTTCACCATTCTTCAACCGACCAGGTTCACCGTTTCCGAGCTGCTCGTTCCCAGGTGCCAGGCTATTACAATACGCCCTCTGTCAAAGTCCCTTACGTTAGTGGATTTCCACATAAGCTGCCCTATCATCGCTAGAGTAATTCCACATTCGTCCCTGCTCCACTGATGAACTTTCGTTACCGTGTCAGTTGCCTGCAATGGTCCCTGGCGGCATTCAGTCACGCATTGGGCAGCGGTCATAATATTTTGGTACCTCAGTGAGCGTTGGTTGTTATTCAAAATGAAACCAATTCCTTTGGCAGTTCAGTCAATTTCTGTACAACACTTCACATTTTCTTGTTCAGAAAAGTATTTTACAGTTTCCCACTCCAATTTCGGGCCACGTCCGTTGCTTATTTCTTGTCAAGTGATGGGTCGTCAAGGACACTTCTCGTGGAGCAGTTGGGACATTGTGGAAGATGTTCCATCTCGTGGACTTCAGTACAACCACATTTGTTGTCTGCTTCATCTTCGGGGCTCATGTGCATTTATTTGGGACTCAGGATACGAGAATCCTTCCGCTTTATATAGTTTCCCAAGTGGTGTGGGTTTCATGCATCCTGCTGTGTCATTTATGTTTGTATTGACTTCTTTGGCATGTGCGGATCTGGACCATACATGGTGTGCATATTTCACCGTCGAAAAGCAAAGTGCTTCGGAATTTGTTCTTAATACAGTAAGTCTGGCTTCCAATTTACTATTCCTAGTTTTCTTGGGATGTTGTTCCTGGTGGCAATCTTCTGGAACGTCTTCTCGCAGTGATATTTGTATGTCAATGATGGTTTGTCTGTATATTTTAGGTTGCTGCCATTCCAGGTGCCGTGCCTGTTTTGAGCAAAGGTGGGAAGTCCTAACCTGTATCTTAGATGGGTTTGGTAATATTCACACATAATGTTTAAAGAGATTACTATTTCCCTTCCACTTCGTCAAAGCTCTTTCCTTGCACAGCAGCAGCCAGATCATCTGCATATAAGAAATAGATAGTATGACTTGGTGTTGGTCGACCATTTGTGTACAGATTAAATAAAAGGGTCGCCAGGACACTGCCTTCGGCGAGATTGTTTTATTATTGACGTCATCGACTTTTCCTGTCCTTCAGAGTCACAAAAACAGTCTGTTTTGTAATAGAGCTTCTATAATTCTTCTAGACTGATAGTCAAATGTTCTGTACAGTCTTTCGTGAACATTCTGTAGCTGACTAAGTGATATGCTAAACCTAAGACTACCAGAGCTATATCTGTTATTTGTTTGTTTTCAAACCTTTTCTCTAAGCATTGTGTAAGAGACAGGATTGGCTGAATACAGTGTGTTGTGGAATGAGCTTTTGGTCTCTGATACTTACAGTGCGATTTAAAATCATTCGTTCGTACAGCTTCATAGGAGTGCTGTTGGGCGGTAGTTCTTCGGTTGGTCTGCGTCTTTTCCAGGTTTCAATAGCGCTGCTATACTTCATTTCCTCCACATCGTTGAGATCTTTAAAACAATTGGTGGAGAGGACACAGTTGAATGTTTCAAAACGAAAACAGTCTTGGTTTTAGAATAATGATTTCATTATTTCGGGGCATCATCAGATTATCTACAATGAAAATGAAAAAAAGAAAAATATTAGTATGAAAAGGGGCATGGTCCTATCAGGTACCTCTACAATGGGTAAATAACTAATGTGAAAATCATCATAAGGGAAAACTTAGGTAGTGTTCTGCAAATAAGCAGTCGTCAATAAATACATGCAATTTATTCACAGTTGTGAAGATGGACTACCATAAGTTGTAAAATGGAATGACTACAATGAAAATTTGTGTCTTACCCGGGACTCGAATCCGGATTTTCCGCTCATCGCGAGATATCGCCTTACCATTTGGCTACCCGAGCACTACTCAGTGCCAAACACAAACCTGATATGTCGCGAACCATGTGTCTACAACCTGTTCTCGTACATCCATTATGTACAGTGTTATTACAAATGATTGAAGCGATTTCACAGCTCTACAATAACTTTATTATTTGAGATATTTTCACAATGCTTTGCACACACATACAAAAACTCAAAAAGTTTTTTTAGGCATTCACAAATGTTCGATATGTGCCCCTTTAGTGATTCGGCAGACATCAAGCTGATAATCAAGTTCCTCCCACACTCGGCGCAGCATGTCCCCATCAATGAGTTCGAAAGTATCGTTGATGCGAGCTCGCAGTTCTGGCACGTTTCTTGGTAGAGGAGGTTTAAACACTGAATCTTTCACATAACCCCACAGAAAGAAATCGCATGGGGTTAAGTCGGGAGAGCGTAGAGGCTATGACATGAATTGCTGATCATGATCTCCACCACGACCGATCCATCGGTTTTCCAATCTCCTGTTTAAGAAATGCCGAAAATCATGATGGAAGTGCGGTGGAGCACCATCCTGTTGAAAGATGAAGTCGGCGCTGTCGGTCTCCAGTTGTGGCATGAGCCAATTTTCCAGCATGTCCAGATACACGTGTCCTGTAACGTTTTTTTCGCAGAAGAAAAAGGGGCAGTAAACTTTAAACCGTGAGATTGCACAAAACACGTTAACTTTTGGTGAATTGCGAATTTGCTGCACGAATGCGTGAGGATTCTCTACCGCCCAGATTCGCACAATGTGTCTGTTCACTTCACCATTAAGAAAAAATGTTGCTTCATCACTGAAAACAAGTTTCGCACTGAACGCATCCTCTTCCATGAGCTGTTGCAACCGCGCCGAAAATTCAAAGCGTTTGACTTTGTCATCGGGTGTCTGGGCTTGTAGCAATTGTAAACGGTAAGGCTTCTGCTTTAGCCTTTTCCGTAAAATTTTTCAAACCGTCGGCTGTGGTACGTTTAGCTCCCTGCTTGCTTTATTCGTCGACTTCCGCGGGCTACACGTGAAACTTGCCCGCACGCGTTCAACCGTTTCTTAGCTCACTGCAGGCCGACCCGTTGGTTTCCCCTTACAGAGGCATCCAGAAGCTTTAAACTGCGCATACCATCGCCGAATGGAGTTAGCAGTTGGTGGATCTTTGTTGAACTTCGTCCTGAAGTGTCGTTGCACTGTTATGACCGACTGATGTGAGTGCATTTCAAGCACGACATACGCTTTCTCGGCTCCTGTCGCCATTTTGTCTCACTGCATTTTCGAGCGGTCTGGCGGCAGAAACCTGAAGTGCGGCTTCAGCCGAACAAAACTTTATGAGTTTTTCTACGTATCTGTAGTGTGTCGTGACCATATGTCAATGAATGGAGCTACAGTGAATTTATGAAATCACTTCAATCATTTGTAATAGCCCTGTATATTAGCGTACAGAGGAGACATTTTGCTAGAAAGTCGCTTGCCCGATGTCGGCGAATAAATATGATATGCCGGTGCCTGTGTTACTCCGACTTACGATGTAATGCTGCTTTGGACATTCGTGCATGCACACACGGGCACTACAGCATCGTATTTATTCGTCGAGACCGGCCAAGCAGCTTCCTAGCAAAATGTATCCCCTATTCGCGAATATACATAATGGATGTATGAATGCAGGTTGTAGACGTATGGTTGACGACATATGGAAGCTTGGGTCTGGCCGTGAGTCGTGCTGGAGTAGCCAAATGGCTTACATAAGCCACTTTTTCCTCAAACTGAGCTACATGCGTACTGTGATACTGCTAGCGCACTTGTCATCCACGAAGTCGATCTATGGTTTCCTTCAGCAGCACAGACCACTGAATGTGGTTGAGGGGATGCGTCGTTTGGCGATCGGTGTGCGCTCCTTATCTTGACACTGACGTACAGTCTGCACGGTACCTTAAGGCGGGTCCACACTGAGCGCGCCGTGCCGCGCCGCGCTGCGCAAAACGGCTGTGCGCGGCTGTGCGCGCTCAGTGTGGACGGCGAACCGCGTTGCGCCGCGTCTTGCCGCGCTGCGCCGCGCAGTTTTCCAGCTGTTGTCGGTACATCAAAGGAAGTGGCGCGTTTGCGCGCGCTCCGTTTAGACGGGGCTTGGCTCGCTCCATCTTCAGACCGTGCGCGCGCTACAAGTGGAACACAGAGCGGGGCGCGGAGCGGCGCGGCGGGGCGCGGACGGCGCTCTCCTCTCTACAAACAGTTGTGCGCGGGGTGCAGCAGCGCGGCGCAGCACGGCGCGCTCAGTGTGGACCCGCCTTTACTGTCAGTGGGACGCAAGTACGCCGGTCACGCCTTCACAGGATTCACCTCGCAGACATCCCCTTGTGTGTGGCCTGTGATGTTTTCGACAATGAGCCCCGCCTGGTGTGCAGATCGGCAAGAGGTGTATGGTTACTGGCGCGACAAATGTTGTCCCTAATTCGCCTTACTACTCCTCATCAGAAACCTACCCACGTGCTCCTCTTTCCGGACGCGGGATACTTTACGCAAGAGAAGACGAACTCTATGAAGTGTATTTGTGGAAATGCAGATCACTACTTGTTTGCTGATGGTGAGAAAAGTGTCCTTGATATTTGGCAGATCCTTAATGAACGCCATTGTGCAACTATTCGCAATCCAAAATACAGACAATTTTTCTCCAATTTCCTTTGCGGTGTGGGATGTTCCTGTCATAAAGACTTGATCCCCGCCTCTTACACACCTAGAACAGGTATATTCTCTCGTCATCGGAATGTTCTTCTCGGACAAACGTACGTTCATAATCTCAATGAGTCTGACGTCTTGCTGAGCCCTCCTCCTCGCGACGCCGGTTTCCTGCTATTCTCGTTGGTATTAACGTTAAAAACAATAAATAAATAAATAAATAAATAAGTAAATAAAAACATAAAAAGAAGAAAAAGAAAATCAATAAATAAACGATGTTCATTGTATCTCTACTCCACGTTCCCAACGCTTTTCTTGGTTCCTCGAAAGTGGAAACTGCACATGGTGTTCAGGCCACGGGTTGCGACCTCTGCCCACTCTGCTTCGACCCCTCCCTTTGGGCGCCCGGAAGCTTCCTTAAAAAAAATGGTAAGGCGATCGCTTGCGATAAGAAGTAAATCCGAATTCGAATCCCGTTCCGGCACAAATTTTCATTGTCGTCATTCCATTATACAGCTGATGGTAGTCCATGTCCGCAACTAAGAATACATTTCACATGCTTCATGACGATTGTAGTCACCGCAATGCCTGTTCAACGAATATTACATCGTAATTCGGAATAACACAGGCACTTCAGTGTCGTATCGTATTAGTTAATAGACGCACGAGATAGGGTGTTGACCTACAAAGCACTTACAGCGGTAAGAAGCTCTGAAATTAGTAGGCAAAAGGGATAAAAAACGCAAAGCATCTATAGCACAAACCGCAAACTTTACCTTAAAGACAGCAGCATCTCCAGGCTTAGAAGCACAGATTAGATTAGATGAGATTAGATTAGATTAGATTAGTATTTGTTCCATAGATCATGAATACGACACTTCGTAATGATGTGGAACGTGTCAGGTTAATAAAGAGTGTCTATACAAGGTATTACATTACACAAAATATTACATGACACTCAATATTTTTAATATTTTTGTTTTGGTGGGGATTGGGAAATTACCCACTTACTATATCCAAAAATTCATCTAATGAGTAGAAGGAGTTGCCACTAAGAATTTTTTAAAATTTCCTATTAAATGCTATATGGCTATCTGTCAGACTTTTGATGCCATTAGGTAAGTGACCAAAGACTTTTGTGGCAGCATAATTTACCCCCTTCTGAGCCAAAGTTAGATTTAACCTTGAGTAGTGAAGATCATCCTTTCTCCTAGTGTTGTAGCCATGTACACTGCTATTACTTTTGAATTCGTTCGGATTGTTAATAACAAATTTCGTAAGTGAATATATATATATATATATTGTGACGCTACAGTGAAGATCTCAAGCTCTTTAAATAAGTGTCTGCAGGATGATCTTGGATGAGCTCCAGCAATTATTCTGATTACACGCTTTTGTGCAATGAACACTCTTTTACTCAATGATGAGTTACCCCCGAATGTGATGCCATACGAAAGCAGAGAACGTAAATAGGCGTGGTAAGCTAATTTACTCAGATGTATATCGCCAAAATTTGCAAAGACTCTAATAGCATAAGTAGGTGAACTCAAACGTTTCAGCAGATCCTCAGTGTGTTTTTTCCAGTTCAACCTCTCATCAATGCATACACCTAGAAAATTTGAATATTCTACCTTAGCTACCGATTTCTGATAGAAGCTATATTTATTAATGGTGTCATTCCATTTACTGTGTGGAACTGTATATACTGTGTTTTGTCAAAGTTTAATGAGAGCCCATTTGCAGAGAACCACTTAATGATTTTCTGAAAAACATCGTTTACAATTTCACCAGTTAATTCTTATCTGTTGGGTGTGATAGCTATACTTGTATCGTCGGCAAAAAGTACCAACTTTGCATCTTCGTGAGTTAGGACCAGGGTTACAGATTTGTACAAATGTGGCATAATCTCCATATACAGCTGTTGTTTCCTCAAAACAGACATCTAAACATATAAGTCGAACCGGAGGAAACTGGTGCGCTGTGTGAAGTTTAGTAAGAGAAACTTCATATAGGTGACGCGGAAGACGTAACAGGAAATTGTAGTTACAACATAGAACAACAATAAAAGCTACTAGACTGACTAAACGTGAAAGGAATTGAAGACTAAGAAAGAAAGATTCCTCCTTTGCTGAACATGCTCTTAATGAATGTCACGTAAAATGTGTAATGTTCTCCATAAACAAACTAAAGGCAGAAAACTAACATTACTTGAAATTCTGGCCATTAATAAACATCAATCAGAGATTCATGACCTAGTCCTTAATAACCAAACACAGTTGTATTATTCACCCTTATTAATGCAGCAGCCAGTTATTATTACTTTTACCATTAGCTAATAAGCTTGTTATAACTATTCCACACCTACATTTCATAGACGTCTTTCTTCCCCTCCCTTTATTCGTTCTGTTCATCACATCCACCTGTTTGTCCGTATGATGTAACCTGTGTCATTACTCACTTGTAGAACATCTCTGTTTTATACGCTCACATAGTTTTAATGTTTGAATATGCTGTAATATACGATATATTTGTTCAGTGTATCTTTAGGTCTTACATCGTGCTTGTGTTTTGTATCAATATAGTCATAAAATGTTGCCTATCTTTGTACCGTATTCTTTGTACAGCTCATTTCTCGCCGAAGTTGTATGGACTATCTGTTCAGCATTGAGTATCTGACGATGGCTTAAAAAGCCGAAAGCCGGTTCATAACGATTATACTAAACATAACTGTGGGACAGTAATACGTTGTATTCAAGTTATTGATATGTCTATATTCCTCCAAGAACCGACGGAATATTCCACAAATATTAAAACTACAAAAGTTTAAAAGGAATTACAAATAAAGGCAGAAAAGATGAGCAAATGCAAAACATAGTGAAGTGCAACTTCGATGTATGGAAAGAGTACTGCCGTAGAAGTAGGAGCTGGCAGCGTATGCGTAAACATGAACGGCCAGGTGAGATAAGGTAGGAAATATCTGTAAGGAAGACTAGAAGTATGTAAACAAATATGCAAAATTCAGAATTAAAACGCAAAGCGCCCAACATTTGTAGATGAGTATGCTAGCAAAAAGGCACTCAACCAAGTAGCAATACAAGGCAATAAATTTAAGCAAAAACAAACAGAAAAAAACAGAGAAGTTCATTGTGGCGATCAAAAAGTCGTCGTAACCTATGAAATGAAATGAAACGAAGAAAAATGAAGAAAGATACAGCTAAGTGAATATTTTGAAAACTTATAATGTTGACAGTTTCTGACTAGCTGATTTGATGTGCGAATGTTTAACTATTTTCATTTCCTCAAGCAAATTTAACTTTTTACGTTTCTGAGCATAGTGTAAATCCGCAGATTGTCAAGGCTAAGAGGGTGGTGCCCACAAATGTTAAGATATTCAGCAAAAGAGTGCCGTTTGATCTTCGTCTTCCACTTCTACGTCTGCAAATGCTGGCGTGTTTAAGGTAAATTTTGTGGTCTCTGCTCTGGTTTCTTTGCTTTTTCGTCCCCTTTATCTGTTACTTTCAACACTTCTAACCGCTATATGTACCTTACAGATCCAGGCCCTATCTCGCACGTTTTTCTACGAGTGCTTATTAGCAGAATACTACGTACGTTTATCTTTAAGACGGTTTTTAAATTACTTATTTACTCATTCGAGAGGTGCATGATAGGACCATGTCGCTTTTCGTATTAACATTTTTCTTTTTTAGGTTTCTTTGTAGATAATCGGACGATGCCACGAAAGGGTGAAACGCGTTAGTAAAAAATAATTATTTTGCAACCAATACTGTTTTCTTTTCGCAGTAATTTGCAATGGTTGCTGTACCAGCCAGCCAACGGAGTGGAAAAATTTTACTCAGTTAAATCTTATTTCTGCTTTATGTAATAGTGAAAGCCTGTAAATATAAAAAACAACCGTTTCAAGATTAGTTCAGTGCTCTGAAGTAATGTATCAAAGAACTGAAGAAGAAAACAGCCAGTCGGAAAATTGGTTTTGAGCAACTAATTTCCCCCGGGCTGATAAAAGCTGCGCCGTTCGCGAAGAGAAATCTAAAGCGAACAGGTACTTCCGTTACGGACGAATGCACTGCAACGCAAAGGGGACAGTTTTGCTACTGTATTATCGGGAATCTTTTGTAGTGAAGGACGCTAGTGAGTCGGCTGGTGGGTGATACAGCCTCCACGACGGCGTCACAGTTGTGGAATCCCGCAGAGGGTTAACGAGGTGGCGCGGCGAGCAGCTCCGCTCCGCGCCGAGCCGGGCTTGCAATCCGCTTTGTCGGCGAGACGCCCCTTCGGAAATTGCCTGCCACGGCTATCCGTGCCGGCGGACTTATCTGGATTGCCGCGCGACGCACGAATCTTACCCTCCCCCCCCCCCCCCCCACCCAACCCCCTTCTCCCAAAAGTGAAGCCTTACGACGATGCGGGGCCTTTTCAACGCTTAGTACTGCACGCCCGACTTCTCAGTCGCCGATGTTGTATTCGCCATTCATGATCTTACAAAAGCAAAGTGCAAAATTGTTTTTTAGATCAGAAACGCACTTACTCATCGACGTAGTTCCACTTCAGCTCTACATGCAATGTTTATAACACTAACATTAATGTGACAACCTGTCAAAAACCCGAATAACCACGTTTCTGCAGCGCGGACCGGTGCGAGACGTACAGGGAGCAAGTGAATGAGATTTTGGAAGGTACCGACAGGGATGCAGAGCCATGCCGGCTCCAGCACCGTGGACAGCTGCGCTAGTTTTTTTTGGTTGAGGATCGATGGCGTAAACAGCCCGATCGAGGTGGTCTCACAGATTCTCGATTAGATTTCAAACCGGGCAATCTGGTGGCCAGAAGAGAGTGATAAACTCATCCTGGTGCTTTTCAAACCATGCGACACTGTGAGCTGTCCGAGACGTTGCATTGTCCTTCTTGTATGTTCCACTACGCTGAGGAAAAGCAGACTGTATGTAGGGGTGGACGTGGTCCTCAAGAACAGGTGCGTACTTGATCCACTGTGCTTTCCAGATTGACGAGATCACTCAGGGAATGCCACGAAAATATTCTCCAAACGATAATACTGGACTCTTCTGACGATTGTTACAGGGTATTTTCTTTCTATCGGATGGGACATAAACCGTGATTCATCAGAAGAGACCATCTGTCGCCAGTCTGTCAATGGATGTCCAGTTGCGGTACTGGCAAGCAAATTCTAATCTTCATCGCTGATCACCAGCAGTCTGCATGGATGCATGAAACAGGCACCCCTGCAGAGGGCCATACGCAGCATCGTCCTCTGAAATGTTGTTGAGGAGACACTGTTGGTAGCCTCTTGGTTGTTTTGGACGACTCCAGTGCACGCTTATTCGTCCTACACATCTCCGCAGCTGTCCTTCACCCTTGTCATCTATGGCACCATACTTGCCTCAGCGCCGGTTTTGGATAGCGCCATTTTGTCATGCCGTTCGGAAATGCTTCCAGCCTTGGGCCGAAAGCCAATGATCATACCCTTTTGGACGTCAGATAAATCACGCCGTTTGCCCAATACGACAACGACTGCACTGTTTTCCATGTCCCCCGACATGCTTTACATACACTGAGGTGAGAAATTTCATGAGATAACTCCTAATATCGTGTTGGACCTCCTGTTGCTGGCGTAGTGCAGCAACTCGACGTGGCATGGACTCAGTGTGTCACTGGAAGTCTCCTGCAGAAATATTGAGCCATGCTAACAGCTGTCCGTATTTGCTGAAGTGTTGCCAGTGCAGGACTTTGTGTACCAATTGGCCTCGCGGTACGTCCCATAAATCTTCGATGGGATTCGTGTCCGGCGATCTGGCTGGCCAAATCATTCACTTGATGTGTCCAGAATGTTCATCAAACAAAACGTTAACAATTAGGCCTAGTGAGATGGCACATTGTCATCCATAAAAATTCCATTCTTTTTTGGGAACATGAAGTCTATGAATGGATGCAACCTATCTCCAAGAGATTCAGATGGAGAGTTGGACTCAGCCCATTCCATATAGACACAGTCCACACCATTATGGAGCTACTACCATCTTGCACAACGCCTTGGTGACAACTTCGCGCCACAGTTTGATCCTACCATCAGCTCTTACCAACTGAAATCGAAATTCATCTCACCAGGGGACGCTTTCCCAGTCGTCTACAGCCCGATCGATCGCTTGCAGGCGATGTCATGTTATTAGCAAAGGCACTCGCATCGGTTGACTGTTGACATAGCCCATTAACGCGAAATTCCGCAGCACTGTCCTAACATATACGTTCGTCGTACATCACACACTGATGTCTGCGGTTTTCACGCATTGTTGCTTGTCTGTTAGCACAGGCAACTCTACGCAAACGCTCTCAGTCATTAAGTGAAGGCCGTCGGTCACTGCGTTGTCCATGATGAGAGGTAATGACTGAAATGTAGTACCCTCGGCATGCTCTTGACACTGTGGATCTCTGAATATACAATTCCCTGGAATGCCCATTGCATCTAGGTCCAACTACCATTCCGCGTTAAAAGTGTATTAATTCCCGCCATGAGGCCATAGGCACGTAGGGAACCTTTCCACATGAATCACCTGAGTACCAGCGACAGCTCCGACATTGTACTGCCCTTTTATGCTTTGTGTGCGCGACACTACCACCATGTGTATACACGCATATCGGTATCGCATGACTTTCGTCATTCTGTGTACCCTCCACTTCTAGTACTGCTACCGGCCGACTCTGAGTGGTTATTGCACGTTCACGTCGAACGTAGGTGGTGGTACGTTAATATGACATGACAGCGTATTTTTACTGTCTTGCCGTTGGTGAGAAGGCTTGCGTGCCTCAGTGATACAGCTAGCCGTACCGTAGATGCAAGCTCAGCGGAGGGGTATCTGTTGAGAGGCCAGACAAACGTGTGCTTCTTGAAGAGGGGCAGCAGCCTTTTCAGTAGTTGCAGGGCAATAGTCTGGATAATTGACTGATCTGGCCTTGTAACATTAACCAAAACGGCCTTGCTGTTCTAGCGCTGAGAACGGCTGAAAGCAAGGCGAAACTAGCCGTAATTTTTCCTGAGGGCATGCGGCTTTACTGTGTGGTTAAATGATGATGTCGTCCTCTTGGGTAAAATATTCCGGAGGTAAAATAGTCCCCATTCGGATCTCCGGGCAGGAACTATTCAGGAGGACGTCGTTGTCTGGAGAAAGAAAACTGGCGCTCTACGGACCGGAGCGTGGAATGTCAGATTCCTTAATCGGGCAGGTAGGTTATAGAAAATTTAAAAAGGAAACAGATAGGTTAAATTTAGACATAGGGGGAATTAGTGAAGTTCGGTGGCAGGAGGAACAGGACTTCTGATCAGGTGAATACGGGGCTACAAATACAAAATCAAATAGGGGCAATGCAGGAGTAGGTTTAATAATAAATAAAAAATAGGAGCGTGGATAAACTACTACGAACAGTATAGTGAACGCATTATTGTAGCCAAGATAGACACGAAGCCCACGCCTGCCACAGTAGTACAAGTTTATACGCCAACTAGCTCTGCAGATGATGATGAGATTGAAGAAATGTATTATGCGCTAAAAGAAATTATTCAAATAGTTAAGGGAGACAAAAACTTATTATTCACGGGGGCTGGAATTTGATGGTAGGATAAGGAAGAGCAGGAAAAGTAGTAGGTGAATATGGAATGGGGGTGAGGAATGAAAGAGGAAGGTGCGTGGTAGAATTTTGCGCAGAGCATGATCTAATCACAGCTAACACTTGGTTTAAGAATCATGAAAGACTGTTGTATACGTGGAAGAGGCCTGGAGACACTGAAAGATTACAGATAGATAATATAATTATAAGATAGAGATTTAGGAACCAGGTTTTAAATTGTAAGATGTTTCCAGGGGCATTTGTGGACTCTGACCACGGTTTATTGTTATGAACTGTAGATTAAAACTGAAGAAACTGCAAAAAGGTAGGAATTTAAGGAGATTGGGCCTGAATAAGCTGAAAGAACCAGAGGTTGTACACAGTTTCAGAGAGAGCGTTGGGGAACTATTGAAAAGTACAGGGGAAATAAATACAGTAGAAGAAGAATTAGTAGCTTTGAGAGATGAAATAGTGAAGGCGGCAGAGGATCAAGTGGGTAAAAAGACGAGGGCTAGCAGAAATCCTTGGGTAACAGAAGAGGTATGGAATTTAATTGATGAAAGGAGAAAATATAAAAATGCAGTAAATGAAGCAGGCGAAAAAGAGAACAAACGTCTAAAAAATGAGGCCGACAGGAAGTGCAAAATGGCTAAGCAAGGATAGCTAAATGGCAAATGTAAGGATGTAGAGGCATATATCACTAGGGGTAAGATAGATACTGCCCATAGGAAAATTAAAGAGACCTTTGGAGAAAAGAGAACCACCTGTATGAATATCAAGAGCTCAGATGGAATACCAGTCCTAAGCAAAGAAGGGAAAGCAGGAAGGTGGAAGGAGTATATAGAGGGTCTAGACAAGGGCGATGTACTTGAGGGCGATACTACGGAAATAGAAGAGGATGTAGACGAAGAATATAATAATTCCTATCCCAAAGAAAGCAAGTGTCGACAGATGTGAAAGTTCCCGAACTATCCGTTTAATAAGTCGCTGCTGTAAAATCCTAACATGAATACTTTACAGACGAATCGAAAAACTGATAGAAGCGGACATCAGGGAGGGTCGGTTTGGATTCCATAGGAACGTTGGAACACACGAGGCAATACTGACCCTACGACTTATCTTAGAAGATAAATTAGGGAAAGGCAAAACCTACATTTCTAGCATTTGTGGACTTAAAAAAAGCTTTTCACAATGTTGCCTGGAATACTCTCTTTCAATTTCTGAGGGTGATAGGAGTGAAACACAGGGAACAAAACTCTTTTTACAATTTGTACAGAAACCAGATGGCAGTTATAAGGGTCGAGGGGCATCAAAAGGGGAGCAGTGGTTGGGAAGGGAATGGGACAGGGCTGTAGCCTATCCCCAATGTTATTCAATCTGCATATTAAGCAAGGAAACAAAAGAAAAATTGGAGTAGGAATTAAAACCCATGGTGAAGAAATAAAAACAATGAGGCTTGCCGATGACATTGCAATTCAGTCAGAGACAGCAAAGGACCTGGAGGAGCAGATGAACGGAATGGACAGTTCTTGAAAGGAGGATATAAGGTGAACATCAACAAGAGCAAAACGAGGATAATGGACTATAGTTGAATTAAAGCAGGTGAAGCTGAGGGAATTAGATTAGGAAATGAGACACTTAAAATAGTAGATGATTGTTGCTATTTGTGGAGCAAAATAATTGATGATGGTTGAAGTAGAGACGATATAAGATGTAGACTGGCTATAGCGAGGAAAGCGTTTCTGAAAAAGAGAAATTTTGTAACATCGAGTATACATTTAAGTGTCAAGAAGTCTTTTCTGAAAGTATTTGTATGGAGTGCAGCCATGTATGGGAGTGAAACATGGACGATAAATAGTTTGGACAAGAAGAGAATAGAAGCTTTCGAAATGTTGTACTACTGAAGAATGTTGAAGATTAGATGGGTAGATCACGTAACTAATGAGGAGGTACTGAATAGAATTGGGGAGAAGAGGAATTTGTGGCACAATTTGACTAAAAGAAGGGACCAGTTGATAGGACACGTTCTGAGCCATCAAATTATCACCAATTTAGTACTGGATGGAAGCGTGGAGGGTAAAAATCGTAGAGGGAGACCAAGAGATGAATGCACTAAGCAGATTCAGATGGATGTAGCTTGCAGTAGTTTCTCAGAGATGAAGAAGCTTGCACATGGCGAGCTGCATCAAACCAGTCTTTGGACTGAAGACAACAACAACAACAACAGATTAGATTCGTGAAATGATATTCCGGGAGGTATACAATGAAGTGGTCTGCTGCTGCCGTCATATCTTATTTGATCACAAAACGTATTACAGCTATAAATTACTGCTTAGAGGGAATAATTGGCAGTCAGATGATATGAACAACATGAACATTTCGAAGCATCAGTGTGGACACATCATTATCGTTATGAATGATTTTTAGTTACTTTCTTTGTTTGCAATCCACTCTTTTTCCATTCATTTTTCCCCAGCTGATCTGGAAGAATTACTTAGAATTCACCAGAAGATATGTTTTACATCGTGCAAATTCATCAGTAATAAATATTGCTTTCTTCTCCCAGAGCAAGCATGGCGATAATATTTCCAATTTTTCCTTCCTTTTTGCTGCAGTTATGTTGACTTACATCTTCGGATGGTATTAGTTTCAAATGTAAAGTCGTTGGCACAAGTCTCAGTCGCAGCAGCTAGTCGGCGCACTTGCGTTTTCGCTTTTATTCAAGGGACGTGGCCTCTGTCAAACTTCTTTTGTAGTTGGTTCCTCTGACATGGTTAAAGCCTCAGTTATTTCGTACAGCATTAACTGGCTATCATCTGGTAACATATTGTGCAGTTTCTTTTTGCTTTCAACTTAGGTTGCGTCTAGACAAAATATGTACGATATTGTATCTCTTAACGGCGTGACAGTGACACATGACAGTTGCAGAAAGTGGAATAAAAATAGAGGCCTCATTTACCGTTGCTTTTAAGGATTTTTAGTTTGATTGAGCCTGTGCTAGTGAAAATGGTATTGTTCAAGAGAAAATAGCATTTTTAATAAAAATATGGTTAAAACATCTTATTCCACATTGTTTTTATTACATCTTCTCTCGTAGCAAATAGAAAAAAATAGGACAGAAACGATGAAATCAGCCCATTTCACATTGTTTCCGGTTTTCTGAATCTTGTACAAATGAGAATGCACATATAACCTGTATCATAAAAAATGTATAATACTCGTATATGTTAAAAAACAAGTAAAACACAAGATTTCATGTTTTTTTAAGGAAAATCTTAGTTAAAATAGAACACTTAAGAAAACTGGAGCACAGTTTAAATGTATTCTTTCACGAGAACTCACATTTAGTTGCGAAAGCTGTTAAGTCAGCACAGAAGTGCCGAACTCAAAGGCCTCTGTTTGTCAAGGGATTTGTCTTACCACACCATCACACATGTTATAGTTCTAGGCCAATGTAAATAAGCTGTTGACCATAGTTTCTGAAAAGCTCCCCACAAAAGACCAGAGGAGAAATATCTGCTCGAATGACTTTAAAGCGGTTTCGTTTAGTTAATGGAAAATCACCAAGATAGTGACTTGAAGCTTCTTTTTCCGAAATTTTATGCTAACAATCACACGTTCTAAAGCAAAATTGAAGTTTTTCTTCGATATGTTATTATACAGGGTGTTACAAAAAGGTACAGCCAAACTTTCAGGAAACATTCCTCACACACAAATAAAGAAAAGATGTTATGTGGACATGTGTCCGGAAACGCTTAATTTCCATGTTAGAGCTCATTTTAGTTTCGTCAGTATGTTCTTCCACCTACGCTCAATGGAGCACGTTATCATGATTTCATACGGGATACTCTACCTGTGCTGCTGGAACATGTGCCTTTACAAGTACGACACAACATGTGGTTCATGCACGATGGAGCTCCTGCACATTTCAGTCGAAGTGTTCGTACGCTTCTCAACAACAGATTCGGTGAACGATGGATTGGTAGAGGCGGACCAATTCCATGGCCTCCACGCTCTCCTGACCTCAACCCTCTTGACTTTCATTTATGGGGGCATTTGAGAGCTCTTGTCTACGCAACCCCGGTACCAAATGTAGAGACTCTTCGTGCTCGTATTGTGGAGGGCTGTGATACCATACGCCATTCTCCAGGGCTGCATCAGCGCATCAGCGCAGCAGGGATTCCATGCGACGGAGGGTGGATGCATGTATCCTCGCTAACGGAGGACATTTTGAACATTTCCTGTAACAAAGTGTTTGAAGTCACGCCGGTACGTTCTGTTGCTGTGTGTTTCCATTCCATGATTAATGTGATTTGAAGAGAAGTAATAAAATGAGCTCTAACATGGAAAGTAAGCGTTTCCGGACACAAGTCCACATAACATATTTTCTTTCTTTGTGTGTGAGGAATGTTTCCTGAAAGTTTGGCCGTACCTTTTTGTAACACCCTGTATACATGAGTGTATATTGAGCCACATTTTCATTAAATTAAAACACAATGTCATTGTAGTTTTTTTGTATAGTTGCCATATTCGTTCTACGTATATTTTTTATCTCAAAACTTGACTTATTTTTTATGGTGGACAATAACTGTATAATGGTATTCTCCCTTAAATGTCCAAAACTTTTCACTTCGTGAAATTATTCACATGCTTTAATGAGCTAACTGACGACTTCAAACTGCACATTGTTTGAAGGAAAGCTTCTTTATTCCGTTCTTTATTTGAATGTACTGCAACTTTAGGTGGTTCAGTACTGATGAATCGTTTTGGCGATCATCTTGCCAATCTATTTGAAAGAAACCAGTATTGAGTATACCATATCAAATTCGTTCTAATTGTAATAGTTTGTTTTATTTAACTGAAGATTCACCTTCCCAGTACCAGATTTGAAGAATTTTTTAGTCTAGCATATATTTGTTGCAATTCTGAGGCAGTGTAATCCACCAACTGCAATAAGAAGTTGACATACTTTTAACAACTATGTTACCTGTTTTCATTCTACTTGTAATAGTTTGTTTTATTTAACTGAAATATTTACTTCCCAGTACCAGATTTGAAGAATTTTTTAATCTAGCATAAATTTGTTGCAATTCTGAGGCAGCTTAATGCAACAACTGCAACAAGAAGTTGACATACTTTTAACAATTGTTACCTGTTGTCAGAAGAGTATCGTTTCCTGTGTAAGTAAGTATAACGACATAGGCCTCCCACTCGTTTGTAAAGATGCGTTTAGACTATCTGAGACTTGTTTCGTGAAATAGTTGCCTGAGGCTGTTCCATGAAATGGTATTAGTAGTACGAGGTGCATTCAAGTTCTATGGCCTCCGATTTTTTTTCTAATTAACTACTCACCCGAAATCGATGAAACTGGCGTTACTTTTCGACGTAATCGCCCTGCAGACGTACACATTTTTCACAATGCTGACGCCATGATTCCATGGCAGCGGCGAAGGCTTCTTGAGGAGTCTGTTTTGACCACTGGAAAATCGCTGAGGCAATAGCAGCATGGCTGGTGAATGAGCGGCTGCGGAGAGTGTCTTTCATTGTTGGAAAAAGCCAAAAGTCACTAGGAGCCAGGTCAGGTGAGTAGGGAGCATGAGGAATCACTTCAAAGTTGTTATTACGAAGAAACTGTTGCGTAACGTTAGCTCGATGTGCGGGTGCGTTGTCTTGGTGAAACAGCACACGCGCAGCCCGTCCCGGACGATTTTGTTGGAGTGCAGGAAGGAATTCGGTCTTCAAAACATTTTCGTAGGATGCACCTGTTACTGTAGTGCCCTTTGGGACGCAATGGGTAAGGATTACGGCCTCGCTGTCCCAGAACATGGACACCATCATTTTTTCAGCACGGCGGTTACCCGAAATTTTTTTGGTGGCGGTGAATCTGTGTGCTTCCATTGAGCTGATGGGCGCTTTGTTTCTGGATTGAAAAATGGCACCCACGTCTCATCCATTGTCACAACCGATGAAAAGAATGTCCCATTCATGCTGTCGTTGCGCGTCAACATTGCTTGGCAACATGCCACACGAGCATCCATGTGGTCGTCTGTCAGCATTCGTGGCACCCACCTGGATGACACTTTTCGCATTTTCAGGTCGTCATCCAGGATTGTGTGCACAGAACCCACAGAAATGCCAACTCTGGAGGCGATCTGTTCAACAGTCATTCGGCGATCTCCCAAAACAATTCTCTCCACTTTCTCGATCATGTTGTCAGACCGGCTTGTGCGAGCCCGAGGTTGTTTCGGTTTGCTGTCACACGATGTTCTGCCTTTATTAAGCTGTCACACCCACGAACGCACTTTCGACACATCCATAACTCCATCACCACATGTCTCCTTCAACTGTCGATGAATTTCAGTTGGTTTCACACCACGCAAATTCAGAAAACGAATGATTGCACGCTGTTCAAGTAAGGAAAACGTCGCCATTTTAAGTATTTAAAACAGTTCTCATTCTCGCCGCTGGCGGTAAATTCCATCTGGCATACGGTGCTGCCATCTCTGGGACGTATTGACAATGAATGCGGCCTCATTTTAAAACAATGTGCATGTTTCTATCTCTTTCCAGTCCGGAGAAAAAAAAATCGGAGGCCTTAGAACTTGAATGCACCTCCTAGTAGTAGCTTTATTCATCTGTAGATCTCTTTTTACAATGATATAGGACATGTCAAAGTATTTACAAATTTAGATCAATTTAAAATAAGCTAATTCGTATACACATATATTTACAGATATCTAGTTAGAGACAATCATTAGATTTACTCCTGGCATACAATACCTTTTTTTACAAACAACATATTAAATAATGTAATGCCACATTGTTCACTCATATCTCACTATCAGTCACTGCACACACTATGCACACATTGTTTCATAATACTTCACTCACTACACGTACTGCAACTTCCCATTTGCTATCAAGAAAAGCTGAGTCAGCATCCATCCATAATGAGTGAGACGTTGAGCTCAGAAAGACGAAGAGGTGTTAGTATTGTGCTATGCATAGCTTGGGGGTAAGTATTACTAGAAAGGAAAAGAAGAAGGAAAAAAACATAAAGTCAAGGTTGTAATGTTGGATACTTTATAATCATTATTATTATTATTTATTTGTATAACTTTTTTTATCAAACCCCTACTCTGTTTTAGCTATGTAATCCTTCAATGTATAAAATGTATTGTACAACATGTACTTTTTAGATGCCTTTTTAAATAAGTGTATATTTGCAATTTCTTTAATCTCTTTTGGTAATTTATTATGCAGTTTTACGCCTGAGTAGAAAATACTGTTTTGAGTTTTATGTTTTTTATTCCTTGGTAAATGTAAGTTGAATCTATCTCTTGTTGCACGGTTATGGACAGAGCTCTTTGTGCAGTAATTACCTATGTTGTTTTTGATGTGTACAACTGACTGGTAAATGTATTCATATGGAGCAGTTGAAACGTCCCCTTGGAACAATTTATACATGACTGTGCTTAAACTGACACACAATACTTTTAGCGCAACGCAATCTGACTTTCAGAAATCCCTACAAAAGAATGGCCCTGACTAACATTAACCTATGCATTTCACAAATCGCTTACCTCACAAAAATCTTGGTTACTCGAACTACTGCAATACAGCGAGCGCCACTACTGCCAGCTAAATAAAAGATTCAAACTACGGAAGGCACTAACTACTGATAGGGATAGTTAGCAAATGAAAGATATTAATAGAGAACAAACAATGTATTTACCTTAATAGTCATAATATATATAACAGTTCATGACAAATTACAAAACTCCGCCATCTCTCTCCCCACATCCACCACTGCTGGCGGCTCACCTCCAACTGCGCAACGCTACACGCTGTTCACATCCAGCTGCCGCTACCCAACACTACAATGGCAGACAACAATGTTAACTAGCCACAGACTTCACACAGCACAGCCAGTGATTTTCATACAGAGGTGGCGTTACCAATAAGAAAACCTAAACAGCCTACTTACATAGCCCCCATGCTCCCCACAAAAAATTTTACAAATTGTTTGGGCAGTGGCCAGTAATGATTTGATGAAATTTTTCATAATTACAATAACAAAGATATCAAATGCACACACTTATTGATACAATGTTGGTCAAAAGCTAAAATTTTGTCACAGTCCATAAAGACAGTCCTGATCATTCATCATAATAGTAATTACAGTTTTTTTTCACAAAGTCTCATTAGTAAAAGAAATTGCACACAGAAGTAGTGAATTTCCATGCAGTTTTGAAGAAGTAGTGTGGTCCTTCCAATGGAAAGACAGTGCTGACTCTTGACATGCAGACAAGTAATGGGCCACAACAGAGCAAACCCACAGCAGAGTCATTTGACGTTTTGAAGAATATTGGTAGGTAGGTCATCACAGAGTAGACCCACTGTAGTCCTGGTAGAGAGTATGGTATTGGTGGGCCACCAGAGGTGCAGACCCACTGTAGTCCTTGTAGAAATAATGGTATTGGTGGGCCATCAAAGATGCAGACCCACTGTAGTCCTTGTAGAGATGGCTAACAGCCATCCGTTGCGACTGTGCAGGTGCACAATCACCATCGAAGATTCTTGCGGAGAATATAGCAAGTCCACAAACCACCACTTGTGCACGCGCAGAAAATTTGTTTTGAAATGTCCTTAGAACCAGCAATGATGTTATCCAGTCCCTTGTTGAATTATTAACACACGTGCAAACACTATCAGTCCCTACTTCTCACATATTGTCCATATACTATGACCAACAGGAACGCGTGCAGTGAAATGTAACTTACAAGTTACTTAATTTGATGAACTGGTGTCAATTACAATTTTATAACATAAGAATACAATAACAAAGGTACAAAATACATCATTAAAGAACATAACTATACAGATAACATTTGTAGTACAGGCTTTACAAAAGAATCGAAATAACATATCCATCAGAGTTACAGGAATTATGACATAAGTAAATATATAAAATAATGAGAATAGTTTTCGAAACATTAATTTCACACATGAACATTGAAACAGAACAGAATTGTAAACAACTTTACAAAGAAAATAACATATTATTAATGCAACTTATATTTGAGGATAACAGTATTCCTCCTCATAGTGAATATAGCTTAGTACTAGAAAAATTCTACAACATAAATCGTATTAGATAAACACATAAAGACGGGAAAAACACAAATACACAAGAGTACACACACATATAGCGGAATAATACAAAAGGAAAGGACAGGGTTTGTTTTACTGCAGTATTTTGCAAACAAAACTTCCTTTACTTCTTGGAGATCTCCCTTCATTCATCATTATTCCCAAAAAGTCCTATCTATACCTGCTTTCTGTATTCTATTCATATTTCTTTCAATATAATTATTTCTCAGTGTACAATACTCATTTTGGCCCAAATCTTTTTCATATAACTTCACAACGCATTCTTTGCCTATTCTCCATAGTCAGTTTCTTATATAGTCTACCCCTCTTAAGCTAACTTAAATCTACTGAGCTCAGATGCTAAACTAAGGGAAGAGGCAATGCAGCAGCACAAAACAATTAACACAAACAGCAATGAAAAAAAATGGAAATTTGCAAAGCAAGCTACAGTAAATCTAAATTACCAAGCAATTCAACATTACAACTAATATGAGGCAATGCGCAGCAAACAAGAAAAATGAATCTGGCTTAGCAGAGTAACACAAATTGAAATTCAGTAGCACTATGCCCGGCAACCAACAACAGAAAATGAAATAACTTATACCTAAACATGACAAAGCTCAAGCAGAAAAAATAGTACACTAAAAATGGCCATGTCTAATACCTATGTCACATCTTAATACTAGAGTGATGCATCACAATTTATTCTACAAAATAAATTACCAAGTACTTGAAAAGAAAATTATGAATGCAGTTCCTGTGAAGGTAAATGTCGTTTTGTGCTGCCTCATTTTTTTGAAAAAAAATATTATTTACTCGATCTGTAGACAGAAAATATTTATAGTAGTACATCTATAAAATTTTATTTTAACCAATGCTGCAGTGCAGCTAGAAACTAGATATCAAATGAAATAAGCAACTATGTACAAAGTAAAGCATAAGAACATCATTCAGTAGTCATTAGGCATTTCATAAGTTAGTAGAAAAATCTCTCAACTAGAGAGACAGTAGTCATAATCAGGTGTATAGACATAAAAATATTTCTCGTCATTTCATTAGGCATTTCAGAAAATCGTAAATTAAGAGCTCCACAGTGTAATCATATGTTATCAAGTTCGACCGTGTCGTTTTTCCGATGCTTTCTACAAAGGAACGTCAATAGCGAGGATAATGGCCTCCCTTTTTTTTCCACCTGTGCCTCTGGAAGGCAGACGCTAATGGCTTTTTTCAAGGTGACTGTCGCCCAGCTGGGTGCCCATGACGCATTGGGTGCAGGTGGTCACTTAACTTTCTTACCGAAATATTTACGACACCAGTTTCTGCTACAGTGACAGTCTCATATGAAAATTTCACAGGTCGAAAATTTACACTACAAATGTGTAGAAACAAAATCCTGCAAATATAATAGTGTCCAAAAAATTTTCGTCGGCATTGTGGTACATTCAAGCATTTACACACATTTCATAACTCTTAATGTACGATTCTTGGTTTCCAACATCCTGTTCCACAAATCAGAGTCCCTAACCACTACTCATTATTCCTTACCTCATTATACGTATACATATTCATCGACACTTCTTCAATATTTCATCATGAGAAATACATAGCATAATATTTATTTAGCGTATGGCATTTAGACACAATTGTTATTACAATCAATATGCAAAATTGTAATAATTTGGCATTAGATATTGGAAGTAATTACAAACAAACATCTAATGAGTTAATATATGCAATTGATTCTGGAGTCGCCATCAGGAAATCTTCTGGAGTCCCATCATAGGCTGTCCTGGGGCAGTCTTCTATTATGTGCTGGATAGTTTGATTTTCTCCACATTGACATAGCGGCGATTCTGTCATGCCCACTGGTAGAGGGAATAGGCGCATCTGTCATGTTTAGTTCTAATTCTGTTTAAAGTTGCCCAGGTTTTGAGTGATAAGTCAAAACCTGGAGGCTTCTGGGAGATACATGGAAGTTTGCTGATGTTCTTTAAGGACCATTCTTGGTGCCAGGCGCTGGTTATGTTGAATTCTTCCTCTGTTGCAGATGTGGCTATTGCGGTTCTGATGGGTGACCTTCTGGAGCGGAGGCGGCTTTGGGTGGCATCTTCAAAATTCTCATGGATGGGTAGATTCCGATTGCTCATTATCTTTTTGTACTCTCTTATAAGAGCGTTTGTGCGGCGTAGGTTAGGGGGTGGTATGTGGCTTAGTACTGGGAGCCATTCCACAGGTGTAGTCTTTATTACACCAGCGATCATTCTCATTGTGTTATTGAGCTGTGCATCGATTCTATGGGTGTGGGGGCTGTTTAGCCATACCGGCGCACAATATTCGGCAGCTGAGAAGACGAGACTTAAGGCTGATGTCCGTAACGTAGTAGCTGCCGCTCCCCATGTCGTTCCACAGAGCTTCTGTATAATGTTATTCCTTGTTTTTAGTTTCTCTGCTATTTTCATTAGGTGACCTTTGAAAGAGAGTGTTCTATCGAGGGTCACACCTAGGTACTTTGGGGTTTTATTGTGGGTAAGCCATGTGGTCTCGAATCTTATTCTGAGCTCCCTCTTAGCCGCTTTATTGTTTAGGTGAAAACATGATACTTCTGTTTTGTTGGCGTTAGGTTGCAGGTGCCATTTTCGGAAATATTCTCCCATCTTCTCCAAGTCAGCTGTTAGGGTCTCCTCTGCCCCTTCAAATGACTGACTTCTCGTTGCAAGGACCCAGTCATCGGCGTAGCCAAACTTCTTTGATCTTGTTTCGGGTATGTCTGCAATGTAGAGATTGAAGAGGAGTGGTGCAAGCACCGATCCTTGAGGTAGGCCATTTTTTAATTTCCTCGGTGAACTAATATCTGAACCCATGGTGACTTGGATCGTTCTGTCATTCAGCATGTTGTTTAGTAGGCGAGCTGTTAGTTTACATGGGATTATGTGGAGGAACTTATAAATCATGCCTTCTCTCCAGACTGTGTCGTAGGCAGCTGACAGGTCTATGAATGCTGCAGAGGTTTTAAGCTTTCTTTGGAACCCAGCTTCAATGTACGTCGTGAGTGAGAGAACTTGATCGACACAGCTGCGGTTTGGTCTGAAACCTGCTTGTTCGATTGGTATAGCATTGAGTATTTTCTGGCAGATTCTATTGTAGATGAGCCTTTCTAACAATTTATATATTACTGACAGTAGTGCTATAGGCCTGTAGCTCTTCGGTGAGTTTGTTGGTTTCCCTGGTTTTAAGATGGCTATTATTTTCGATCTTTTGAGGTCACTAGGCACATTACCGGTTTGGATGATGTCGGTGAAGAATCTCGCCAGCCAGAGTTTTGTGTATTTACCGCAGTGTATCAGGAGTTCTGGGTTAATGCTGTCGAGTCCTGGTGCTTTCCCTGGCTTGACCTCTTTGAGTGCTGTTTCTATTTCTTCGAGTGAGAAAGGGAGAACGTATTCAGTTTCTGTCGCCTTATTCCTCAGATTCCTGAGTTCTCGTTTTATCTTGATCGTGTGTGCTCTGTCACTAGGGGCTCTGGACATGGCCACTATATGAGATGCCATGGTGTTTGGGGAGACGTTTGCTGTCTGTCTTTGAATAGGTGCTCCACTTCCTAATTTCCTTAACAGGGTCCATGCTTGTCGGCTTGAAGTCTGGAAATTCAGGCTCTCCATTGCTTCTGTCCATTTACGTTGTCTTGCAGTATCAAGACTGTGGAGAAGGTCATCGGCCAGTTCTTTGTCGCCCGTCTTGAGGAAGCGCTGGTAGAGCTCGTCACTGTTTTTGGACCACCCTGGGACATACTCTCGTCGGTATCCCCTAGGGATGTGCTTCTTGGCAGTGCTTATTACTGCTCCGATGAATCTTCTATAGTTTTTATGGGTAGGTGGTATCCATCCTAGACATTTATCAAGGTCTCGAGAGTACTTTTCCCAATTTGCGTTCTTGAAATTCCATCTGGGGCAAGGCATGGTAGTCACCAGTGGGATTTGGCTGCCAATTTCAATAATGACTGGTCGGTCCTGGCTATGAGGAAAGTCGCACAGGACTTTACGGGTAGCTGGTAGTGGTTGGTTATTTCCGTCAGTTGAGGTGATCCGGGTTGTATTCCTGCTCCCAGGCAGCTGATCTGAATGTGTAACGGTCTTTCGCATCAAAGATAAGGTTAAGATTTTCATTTTCAGCCCATTTCACCAAGGTTTCACCATTAGCATCACACTCCTTATATTTCCACTGTTCGTGGTGGCTATTGAAGTCTCCCAGATAGATTGCTGGGTGAGGTTGAGCCTGAATTACTGATCTTGGCCATGGAGTGGTTGGAGGTTTATAAATATTTGTAACGGTTACGCTCCCAATTTTTACTGTGACATTATGGATTCCATCACCTGACGACGTGGAGATAAGGGAGGCATTTTCTATACCATGTCTGATGTAGGTTGCAACACCATGGGTATGGTGGTAAGTGGCACCAAGTAATTCAAATCCGGGTATTTTGCCCCTTTTCCGCAGTTGTACTTCAGTACTACAATGTGTTTCCTGAATGGCGACCAGATCAATGTTGTCTTTCTTCAGTAGTTTTGATAAGTATTGGCACTTAGAATAGCTTATGCTCTCTATGTTGAGATGGCAGATTCGGACCGTAGGTCCAAGTTTCCTTGTTGGCATATCCTTAGGAGGACGTTTTTTGTGTCTACTTGCATAGTCAGGAGAACCTTTCACGGTTTGTCTGACTGCCATTATGTGCTAGCTCATTTAGCGTTATCCGGGGTGCACCACGTGGAGGCGAGCTAGCTTTACACCCTGTAGCATAATAAACATTCCCCAACAACATAATACACATCGTCGTCGTACTAATATCATAACACCTCAGTCAAATCTCAAAAACGTCGTAGCTTTCTGCAATAATTTCAAACCCTAAAAAATATTCTCTGCTCATTTCAATAGTGTCATCTACCTCAAACGTACTTTAAAAATCATGATCTCATACCAAATACATCATTCAAAGCTCTCGTAGTATCACAATGGTTCCGAAAAATATGAGCATTTCACAAAGTACAGACAAAATACAATTTCATAAGTGTGAATTTATCCAACTGTGTAATTACGTAAACATGTGTCACTGATGTAGTAAAAAAAGTTTATCTCTCAGTTAAATGATCAGATAGCTGTGTAATTTGTGTGTTAGAGAAATATGGTACCGATGTGTAAAGTTGTATAAGCAAATACCATATTAGCTAGGGCTCCTTGTGCTTGCCAAACACATGGTACACAAAGTAGGCGTGTACCCCCCTGAGGATTAATGTAATTATACCCTCAGGTGTTACAGATGTATCACGGAAAATGTATCACGAAAAAAACTTCGTATCATTGTACTTCAAATATCTTTAAAAATAAATGTTTTAAGTACAAAATTAATCACTCAAATGCGTGCCCTGTAGCGCTAAATGTGCGTCTTGCTGTAAGATAATTCTGTGGAAGTGTCGTAATTATCTTCCTCCTAAAGCTAAGTTCTGCAGAAGTCAATGTACTTACCTCACGATAAACAAAAGTGAAATGCTTTGCGTATAGATATCTTAGTTATTACGCTTATTGCCATGATGAAGAAAGTACTGTGCTGTAACGTATTGTTGTGCTACGGAAAAGGCAGTCTCATTGTAGCTATACCACAAAAGCTACTACTAAAACATATTTTACTTTCCAGAAGAATTCAAAAAAACTGTGCAGATATAAAGCAGATACAGCACAAAAGCAACAATGTAAATTGTGTCACACATTAGTATCGTCGTGATATAATTGTGTAGCTGTCAAAGAAACCAAGTGCTAAGTCATCTTTAATCCCACAGAAAGTACTTCAAATAAAGAATGTCATTTCAAGTAAACCAAAATGTTACACGAAAATCTCATTAGCAGTGCCAGTATATGTTCTAAGTATGTGAGCCTGATGGTTGTTACGTAATCGTGCAACTAACAAGCAAGAATGTACAAATACAACACTGTGTCGTCTGTTCACTATAACAATGCAATCGTAATTTCTGTTTAAAAATGTTCCCTAGGTTCTAGACTGGATATTTAACTTCAAACATTGTTGCATGTTAACAGTTTCTTAAGTCTGACAAAGCATACTAGAAATGTGAAGTGAAAAGTTTTATGGCAAAGACAAAGTTAAAAAGCAGATTATCTTTCAATAAACGGTTTTACATGTGAAATGTGGTGTAAACCTTTACTCTTCCTAGTACGCAGAGTTTCAACTTCAAAGCAATTTTCATGTTGTATACATCGGTAAAGAATGCTAAAATTTTTCTCAAGGCTAACGTCTTATGTTATTTTTCTTGGAGCCAGCAGGCGCACGCGGCTGCCTGCTGTGCGAATCATTGTCTGTCTCTTTGTTGGCGCGCGCCGTTATTGGGATTAGGAGACCTAATTTCTACAAATTCACCTCCTCGAGAGGGCCCTGCTCTGTTTGAATCCCGCTGGTTCTGATGCAATTCAGGTCTGTCGTTACGATTATATCGTCTGTCGTCATGTCGGTAGATGCCATAGTTTCTTTCTTGTCGGTCACGTGGTGGAGAATTTCTCCCTGAATCGTACCTGCGCGCTGAACTGTTGCGTCTGAAGTCATTCTGTCTCCCTTGATAATAATTGTTTTGGTTCCCATATTGTCCGTTTCTAAGGTAATCTCTGTCATATTCACTACTTTGGAAATGCGATCTTTCTCTGTAACTATTATTACTCTGCCAGTGGTTGTCATATGGGTGGTGTCTGTTTTGGTCACGATTTGCGTGGTAAGAATAGCCTTGTCGTGTCCAGTTATTGTTTCAGTCGTCACGGAATTGTGACGTATGTGACCTGTAGTGATTATTTTCCTGTTTTCGCATCCGGCGACTGTCTGTGTCAATTTCTAATTCTTGTAAGAGTCCTTGAAAAGCTTCAATGTCGTCTTTCAACGTCCTGCCAAAATAATATGTCGTAAATGTTCAGGTAATTTGATTAAGCAAATGCGGATGAGTTCTGAGGGGCTGTATGGGTTTGAAAGATACTGATTCTTATGCAACATGTCTTCAAAATATTTCATAAGACTGGAAAATTCAGATTGTTCGAAACGTTTCATCATTATGATGCTATGTTTTACTCGGTCTTGTGTAGCTTTAGACCAATACGCTGAGAGGAAGGCATGATAAAATTCTCCTTCACTGTGACAATCGTGAATGACCGATCGCATTCTTACAGCTGGTTCATTCTCCAAGTAGCCACACATAAATTCTAATCTGTGTTCTAACGACCAGTTGGGAGGAAAACAATGAGAGAATTGATGGAGCCATGCTTGTGGATGAATGTCGTTGCCAGAATTCTTAAATGTTTTGAATTTACGTGTAGTAATGAACAGCTTATAGTCAAAATCATCATGTCGGCGAGTCGCATATCGGTCATTGTTAGGTCGTGTCGGCCGTTCCATCTCAAAATTCGGTGCACATTGCCAATTTCTTTCATAACTTCCGAAATGCCCTGTGTTATTATTTTGTGGCTGTTCCGTATTTCTATGTCCCTCTTCCCGTATTGGGGCGCGAGTGTCCTCTGAAATACGTAATTCTTGTATTACCTGTGTTAACTGATCTTGTACTTCCCGGATTTCTCTTTTGTACTGTGTATTTATTTGATTTTGATTCTGTTTGAATTTTCTAATTTGTTCATACTCTTCTGTGTCAGTGAAGGCTACAGGTCTTGTGTCATTCAGATCATCATCTACCTTTGTAGATAAGTTAGTGACCTGATCCGAAAGTTCGGCTACTTTCTCCGATAGTGAACACATTACCTCAGTGTGTTTTTCTGAACCAAGTTTCAGAGTGTCCATTTGTGTTGAATTCGAATCTACTGTGTCCTTTAAGTTTTCCTGAGTTTTTGCAAGTTGCGTAACTGAATCGGTAGATGCAACTGAGTCAATTTTAGTCCACAAGGTCTCATGATTTTCATGAACAATGGTTTGCAGTTCTTTTATGGCTGCTTCGTGATTCTGTAATGCATTTTCATGCCGCGAAAAAATAGGTTGAAAATGCTCACAAATTTGTGTTTTTACGTCATTACAGACTTTTTGACATTTCGATTCGATGTTATGTAACGCAGTAGTTAAATCTTCACGTGTTTGTTCAAGTGTGGTGTCTAACTTTTGAAGATTTTGTCCCATTGTGTCTAACTGTTGCTGTGTTTGTCTCTGGTGTTGTTCCATTGTGTCTAACTTTTGAAGATTTTGTTCCATTGTGTCTAACTTTTTAAGATTTTGTTCCACTGTGTCTAACTTTTTAAGATTTTGTCCCATTTGTCTCTGATTTTGTTCCATTTGTTGCATTAATTGCAATAATAATGTATTAGTGTCTGGAATCTGTTTCTCTACGCTTTTCGGCAGTGCATTTGCACCGGCAACATTCACATTTTGACAAGCAGAAAATGTGTCTTGACTTATTTGAGAAAACGGTGATGACCCAGAACCTGAATCTACAGTATTTGCGAAATTGTGTCCTGTCATTTCGGATTCCTGAGGCGAGCTGTTGCCGACGGATCGATCGATAATGCTTCCCTGTTCACTACCTGTTTCACTGTCTACACCACTGTTTGCAGCGCGCTCCATTTCCCTATGCACAATTACCAAATTACTACTTTGAACATCAGTTAATTCACTACTCGGTGGCGCTAACACACTGCTTTCGTCTACACTGTCATTTCTCAGTTTACTTTCGAGCCTAGTATTACGTTTTTCACACGCCATAATTGTCACAATATTTCACACAATAACACAGAAAAGCACAATTTGAAGAGCAAAATAAAATAACATAGCAATGGATATAATGTCTACTTAATTGCAAGCGCAGCTGCGAAATACTTGGTGCAAATCTACATGCATGCCACACCTGTTTTACTGTACAACAATGAAAGACTGCAACTACAAAGGAGATTCTCTCTACAGTTACGCGCCAGCAATAAACAAAATCTACACTAATTACACAAACTACAAGAAAAAATCAGAAGATTCCCGTGAGGTATCCTCGGCTAAGGGTCGACATATGAAACGTCCCCTTGGAACAATTTATACATGACTGTGCTTAAACTGACACACAATACTTTTAGCGCAACGCAATCTGACTTTCAGAAATCCCTACAAAAGAATGGCCCTGACTAACATTAACCTATGCATTTCACAAATCGCTTACCTCACAAAAATCTTGGTTACTCGAACTACTGCAATACAGCGAGCGCCACTACTGCCAGCTAAATAAAAGATTCAAACTACGGAAGGCACTAACTACTGATAGGGATAGTTAGCAAATGAAAGATATTAATAGAGAACAAACAATGTATTTACCTTAATAGTCATAATATATATAGTAGTTCATGACAAATTACAAAACTCCGCCATCTCTCTCTCCACATCCACCACTGCTGGCGGCTTACCTCCAACTGCGCAACGCTACGCGCTGTTCACATCCAGCTGCCGCTGCCAAACACTACAATGGCAGACAACAATGCTAACTAGCCACAGACTTCACACAGCACAGCCAGTGATTTTCATACAGAGGTGGCGTTATCAATAAGAAAACCTAAACAGCCTACTTACACAATTAAAACCTCAGTGTTCTGAACAGATCTTTACAATGAGCTCAAATAGTATTTTTGGTTATTTATTATTCTTATGGCTCTTTTCTGGAGTTTTAAAACTGTGTACATATTTTGTGCATTTGTCCCCAAAAAAGAATGCCATAGCCAAGAACTGAGTGTACATATGAATAATATGTAACTAAAATACACTGCATGTTACACACTGATGGTAGGATTCTAAGGGCATAACATGCTGATGGCATTCTGTTTGCAAGTTCCTTTGTGTGTTCACACCGCTTCAACTGAGAATCAATATTCATTCCTAGAAATTTTGCATTTGTTACACAGTCCATAGAGGTGGCATCTACATTTAATTTAACATTGTAATTTTTCCTGAAATTCATGGTATTAATTTTTTATGTTCAATGCCACTTTATTACTTATTGACCAATCATAAACTGCCTTGAGAGTTTCATTTGCTTTCTTGGCAAGGAGTTATCTTGTTTTCTCAGTGACTATAATATTGCTGTCATCAGTGAAGCGGATTTTCTCGCCATGAGTAACACTACTGGGAAAGTCATTGATGTATATCAGAAACAGTATTGGTCCTAATATGCTACCTGCGGAACCCCTATATTAATGAATTTTGGTTCTAGTAAGTGTTTTACTAAATGTATGGATCTATTTGAAGAATGCGTTATCTCTACTCTTTGTACCCTATCTGTTAGGTATGATCGAAACCAGTCATTAGCTTCCCCTCTTATTCCTAATGCTTCTAATTTATTTAATAGAATCCTGTGGTCGATTGTATCAAACGCCTTAGAAAGATCCAAAAATATGCCTGTGACACACTCGTCTATCAAGAGCATGAAGTACAACTTTTGTGAATTCTACTATGGCTGACTACGTATTTTGCCTCTTCGGAAACAAACTGTGATTTGCTTAAAAGATTGTATTTATTTAGGTAATTCATTAATATGTCTTTCATAATTGCTTCTATTATTTTTAAGAATGCTGACAGCAGGGAAATGGGCTGGTAATTTTCTGTCTTCTGCAATACATTTCTTAAGCAAAGGTGCAACTCTTGCCTGTTTTAACTGCTTTGGAAATGTCCCTGATGTGAAAGATTCATTTATTATATTTGATAAGAGGGCTTGCATAATCCCTATGCATTGTTTCAGTACACACATTGGTACTTCATCTAAGCCTACTGACTTTTTATTTTTTAGTTTTTGAATTGTTTTACTGACTTCATTCTCTGTGGTTGGAAGAAACATCATTGTATTTAGTGCAACGTTATTTACAGGTGTTATATTTATTTGGGGGAATATTTGCTGTAACTTCTCTGCAATACTTGAAAAATACTGATTTACATAGTTTGCCAAGCGCTGTGGATCATTTATTACTTCATCCCACTTCATTAGCAGTATGTTATTCTGCATTTGTTTGCTTCTCCCCGTTTCCTTTTTTATAACATCCCAGACTGCTTTGCTTTTATTCTCTGCATTATATATTATTTTGTCATTAAATGACTTTTTTGCAGCAATCAGCGCCTTCCTATAGATCTTTTTGTATCTATGATAGAAATTTAAGAATTCTGGATCATTGCAAATCTTTTTCATGGAATAGAGGCGGTTAAGTGTTTGGGAGGACTTCTTAATACCTGCTGTTATCCATCTGTTTTTGTGAGATGTTGATACAGACATGCATACTTTTGGAAATGCCTTTTCAAAGTTCAATTTAAACAACGTGGAGAATTTAGAGAATTTCATATTCACATTGGTTTCCTTATACACTTCATCCCAGCTTTGTTTTTCTAGTTCTTTTGAAAAATCTTTTATTTTTATTTCTGATAGATGTCGTTTTTAGGCATGTAGTTTAGGTAATGATTCGATGCCTGACTTTACTTTTGTTATTTGACAGAGATGGTCTGATAGTCCGAGATCTTTTACAGCTACATCACATTTTTCCCTGTCCATCTTTGTGGCCACATGGTCAATTACTGATGAAGTCGTTGTGGTAACCCTTGTTGCCCTATTGACTAATAGGGACATGCCAAAACTTTGAAGGATGTTTATGAAGGTGCTGTTGGATTCATTTATGATATTAGTGTTGATGTTAATGTCCCCACACTGAATTATGTTGACCTTTGTACTTGAGACTTCATCTAGAACTTCTGTTAACTTATTGAAAAACTGTCCACACTACCACTAGGAGATCTACACACACACAAAATGATTAATTTCTTGGTGATATCAAGCCCTGTTAATTCAATAACTGATATTTAAAAGTGTTTCTCTACACTTACGGTACTGAGGTCATGTCTTGATTTGAACTGTGTTCCTTTTCTGATATAAATGCATGATCCTCCACCCCTTGAAGTAGTTCTGTAGTAAGTGTTTGCCTTTTCGTACAATGATGATACTACATGTTGGATTTCTGTGTCTCTACACCAGTGCTCAGTAATACAAACTGCTGTGCAGTTCAAAGACTGGTGCTCAATTTAATTTTTATTGATTGCATTTTTTTATGGAGGATTGTTAAATCTGTGAAATGCCCCATATTACTGTTTCCAATGGTTTGTTTTTCTTTGTGACGTCTGGTATATGTAATATTTGGGGTGTTAAAATCTGTCTTGTGAGTGATTGTTTCAGTATTTTTTAAAGTTCTGGAGATACTGGGGAACCTGTTGTCTGGATTTATCCTAAAAAATACTTACTTTTCCTACCTATGACAACAGGTATTTGACCATGTGTGTCCTGAGATCCACGCCTTATACTTTCATGAATCAGTTGTACCAATCTTCCCTTCCCAGTCCTGTTTAGGTGTAGGCCATGCCTAGTGAAACCCCATCTGTTGATAGTCCCAACAGGCACCAGAGAAACATGAGCAAAGTTGGCTGTCCTCAGAGCCATCCCTAACCCCACATTGATTCGCCTCACAGCTCCATCAAGGTATGGAACAGCTCAACAAAGTGTACGTTGGTGCCATGATTCATGGAAGCTATCTTGTCCAGGTCACCACCTATGTCATATGCCCCACAGCTGTCCAAACTGTTTCTCGCCCCACCCACTATCACTACAAGGTCTTCTTTTGTAAAGTCCTTACATAAAGACCCTAGACCCTCTATCACATGTTGTCATGCCCACAGTCTTACACAAAATGAAATGCATGAAATATGCTGGAAAGGTATTGAAAGTTAAGCGTTAAACTTCGTTTTTACTCACAGTTGAAGATTTTCTTTCTTTTTTTTGTAATAGCGACACAGGCTTTGCCGTATGCAGCAAGAAAATCCAATAATTAAAATCGATTAGTCGTGCAAATTCTTTGAGTTCTCTCAATGTGGCATTGCTGTACCGTATTTATCACCTTTAGTGAGACGCTCAGTCTCTTAGCCAATCAAAGACACGCATAGTCTTCTTGGCCATGTGGTTGGCAGGATCTATTTGAAAATATTCTTTCTTTAGGCATTCAAAGTGTTATCAGTTTGGAAGAGACGAATGCAATGTTGGATGTTTTGATGAGACCATTTCAGTTATAGGGTGGTGGGGCTTCGGGTTCCGCTGGATAGATCAGGAGTCCACTACACACAGCAGGCGGTTACACGGGTAGCAGGGGTTGTGTGGCGTGGACTGGGCGGTTTTTTAGGTTAGGTGGCCTCGGGCAAGTACAGAGAGGGCAACAGCCTAAAAGGGCGCGGGTCAAAGACAGGACATGCGGGGACCAAGCAACAATCGGTATTGTAATTGTAAACCGTCGAAGCTGCGTTGGTAAAGTACCGGAACATCAAGCGCTGATAGAAAGCACCGAAGCTGAAATCGTTATAGGTACGGAAATCTGGCTGAAGCCAGAGATAAATTCTGCCGAAATTTTTACAAAAGCACAAACGGTGTTTAGAAAGAATAGACTGCATGTAACCGGTGGTGGCGTGTTTGTCGCTTTTAGTAGTAGTTTATCTTGCAGAGAAATAGAAGTGGACAGTTCCTGTGAATTATTATGGGTGGAGGTTATACTCAACAACCGAGCTAGGTTAATAATTGGCTCCTTTTACCGACCTCCCGACTCAGCAGCATTAGTGGCAGAAAAACTGAGAGAAAATCTGGAATACATTTCAAATAAATTTCCTCAGCATGTTATAGTCTTAGGTGGAGATTTTACCAGATATAGACTGGGACACTCAGATGTTTAGGACGGGTGGTAGGCACAGAGCATCGACTGACATTATACTGAGTGCACTATCCGAAAAATACCTCGAGCAATTAAACAGAGAACCGACTCGTGGAGGTAACATCTTGGACCTACTGATAACAAACAGACCCGAACTTTTCGACTCTGTAAGCGCAGAACAGGAAATCATTGATCATAAAGCCGTTGCAGCATCCCTGAATATAGAAGTAAATAGGAATATAAAAAAGGGAGGAAGGTTTATCTGTTTAGCAAGCGTAATAGGAGACAGATTTCAGACTACCTAACAGATAAAAATGAAAATTTCTGTTCCGACACTGACAATGCTGTGTGTTTATGGAAAAAGTTCAAGGCAATCGTAAAATGCGTTTTAGACATGTACGTGCCGAGTAAAACTGTGAGGGAGTGGAGAAACCAACCGTGGTTCAACAACAAAGTTAGGAAACTACTGCGAAAGCAGAGAGAGCTTCACTGCAAGTTTAAACGCAGCCAGAACCTCTCAGACAAACAGAAGCTAAACGATGTCAAAGTTAGCGTAAGGAGGGCTATGCGTGAAGCGTTCAGTGAATTCGAAAGTAAAATTCTACGTACCGACTTCACAGAAAATCCTAGGCAGTTCTGGTCTTACGTTAAATCAGTAAGTGGATCGAAACAGCATATACAGACACTCCGGGATGATGATGGCATTGAAACAGAGGATGACACGCGTAAAGCTGAAATACTAAACACCTTCTTCCAAAGTTGTTTCACAGAGGAAGACCGCACTGCTGTTCCTTCTCTAAATCCTCGCACGAACGAAAAAATGGCTGACATCGAAATAAGTGTCCAAGGAATAGAAAAGCAACTGAAATCACTCAACAGAGGAAAGTCCACTGGACCTGACGGGATACCAATTCGATTCTACACAAAGTACGCGAAAGAAGTTGCCCTCCTTCTAACAGACGTGTACCGCAAGTCTCTAGAGGAACGGAAGGTTTCAAATGATTGGAAAAGAGCACAGGTGGTTCCTATTTTCAAGAAGGGTCGTCGAGCATATGCGCAAAACTATAGGCCTATATCTCTGACAGCGATCTGTTGTAGAATTTTAGAACATGTTTTTTGCTCGCGCATCATGTCATTTCTGGAAACACAGAATCTACTCTGTAGGAATCAACATGGATTCCGGAAACAGCGATCGTGTGAGATCCAACTCGCTTTATTTGTTCATGAGACCCAGAAAATATTAGATACAGGCTCCCAGGTAGATGCCATTTTCCTTGACTTCCGGAAGTCGTTCGATACAGTTTCGCACTGTCGCCTGATGAACAAAGTAAGAGCCTACAGAATATCAGACCAACTGTGTGGCTGGATTGAAGAGTTTTTAGCAAACAGAATGCAGCATGCTGTTCGCAATGGAGAGACGTCTACGGACGTTAAAGTAACCTCTGGCGTGCCACAGGGGAGTGTTATGGGACCATTGCTTTTCACCATATATGTTAATGACCTAGTAGATAGTGTCGGAAGTTCCATGCGGCTTTTCGCGGATGATGCTGTAGTATACAGAGAAGTTGCAGCATTAGAAAATTGCAGCGAAATGCAGGAAGATAGGCACTTGGTGCAGGGAGTGGCAACTGACCCTTAACATAGACAAATGTAATGTATTGCGAATACACAGAAAGAAGGATCCTTTATTGCATGATTATATGATAGCGGAACAAACACTGGTAGCAGTTACTTCTGTAAAATATCTGGGAGTATGCGTACGGAACGATTTGAAGTGGAATGATAATATAAAATTAATCGTTGGTAAGGCGGGTGCCAGGTTGAGATTCATTGGGAGAGTGCTTAGAAAATGTAGTCCATCAACAAAGGAGGTGGCTTACAAAACTCTCGTTCGACTTATACTTGAGTATTGCTCATCAGTATGGGATCCGTACCAGGTCGGGTTGACAGAGGAGATAGAGAAGATCCAAAGAAGAGCGGCGCGTTTTGTCACAGGGTTATTTGGTAAGCGTGATAGCGTTGCGGAGATATTTAGTAAACTCAAGTGGCAGACTCTGCAAGAGAGGCGCTCTGCATCGCGGTGTAGCTTGCTGTCCAGGTTTGGAGAGGGTGCGTTTCTGGATGAGGTATCGAATATACTGCTTCCCCCTACTTATACCTCCTGAGGAGATCACGAATGTAAAATTAGAGAGATTCGAGCGCGCACGAAGACTTTCCGGCAGTCGTTCTTCCCGCGAACCGTACGCGACTGGAACAGGAAAGGGAGGTAATGACAGTGGCACGTAAAGTGCCTTCGCCACACACCGTTGGGTGGCTTGCGGTGTATAAATGTAGATGTAGATGTATTTTACTGTGGATGTTGTTCGATAACGTTTAAACAATTTTAGATATTCAATACAAGTATATACACTGTTATTTCTCAATCATTCCGCTTGCAGAACTTGTAGTGAATTGAAACGTGATTTATATTCACATGTGTAGCGCCCCAAAGATCCATAAATCGCTCGTTTTTCGTAAGCTGGAAGCTGTTTGTGGGATCTAGCCGTATTTATTTAATCCGATGCATTATCCATTCAATCGTATCATCCTCGCCTGTACTCATTGTTTATTACTGTATTTGAAGACGTTTACAGAGAACATGTGATTCTCGGTTTAACTGAACTACTATTCATGTCACGTGCACTGAGAAAGTCAGGTGGTTTATATTATTTGCCTCACCATTTTGAGATCAATATAACATATTAATTCAGTATTGATGATACTTATTTTTGTTCTTCGTTAGTCATGTGTCACTTGTTGCATGTAAAATAGATGCAATCTTGGTGTAAAGCCTTGTTGTGGACACTTGTTGCTAAGAACTTCCTTACGGTTTTTTAATGATTAATCAGTGTATGAATAAGCAAAGAGTTCACTTGTACATTGCTATAATTAATTAACATCACAGAGTGACCTACTGCCTAGATAAGTGTGGTGGGTCATCTGCTACTAAAAACTAGTAACAAGGTGCAGCGTGCAGAGATAGACTCTTCGTCTTTTCTTACAGCTTCCCTCAGTGCTGTTATGTTTCTTTTCTTTTACATAATTACCCTATTAATTAAAAAAAGAAACTTGATACATAAAGTACATTTTGGGAAAGGAAAACAAATTTCACTGTATTGTTAAGAAGAAAGTAACAGACGAAAGGAAAGAGTTAGATAATAAAAGAGATCCCTTTACCTGGCTGTTTCAAGTGGGAGGGCTTCAGTAAACATTTCGAGTCTGTCTCATCTGAAATAGCGCATTCCATTCTACAACGGTCACTACTGTATATGTGTACGTATGTCGTGAGATTAGCTTTCTCCCGCCATTTTCCCGCGCCAGGGGAGCGTCCCGCGAGGGGAGCCTCGGAAAGGTGACCTCGAGTCCCCGAAGGGCACTTACCTGTGTTGAGCGTTCGTGTTTGTGTAGTTGAGTGTTATTATGTATCTTATAAAGTTCATATGTTTCACAGTTTGCATCTTATACACCTTACATATTACACAATTATATGTTTGAAAATAATACTCTACAGACCTAAATAATTGCTTCTTTTACTTTCTACAAACAATAAAATCCGTTGTTTTGTTGTTTATTACTAACTTATCTCTAAGTTTCACGTGTATGTTACTTGTAATATTGATGCAGTCGTGTGATCTGCTCCTGTGCCGTATTATGTATATGTATCAGGTGATACTAGTGTGTTCATGTCATCATCCATGTTTGTATGTTCTTATGTTTCCATATAAGTATTTGAATCTCTGTTGTGGGAGAACAAGTTGTTGCGCAGGGTGCATGTTTGGTCGTGATTTTATGTATGGTCGTTGCTGCTTGTAAGTCTTGTGTAGTGCTTTTGATATTTCATCAGTGATACGGTTAAGCATGATCCATTTATCTGTGTCTCTTAAAGTTTGTCTTATATCTTCGATTTCACCATCAGTTCTACATGTGTGTGTGTGTGTGTGTGTGTGTGTGTGTGTGTGTGTGTGTGTGTGTGTGAGTCGCATTGTAGTGTTATGTCTTTGAGGACCCAAGTTGTCCACATTCATGTGTATCACTTTGGCTAAGGCCAAAGTGGTGCAGGTGTGAAGTGTAAAGACTGTTGCCCGTCGGGAAGTGTACCATTCCGCGACTAGGGTCAACGTGTCTGAGACTTAACCGTTCCTGGATTTTCAGGAAGAAGGAGAATATCTGGCAGCTCTTGTCAGATGTTTCCCATTCTTTTTGCATGTCTCAATATTACAAAGACTGAACTGGCGTTTTCTGTAATATGCCCCCCTGTCATCTCATGTACCTTGTCCAGTCTTCTTCTTTTGAGTCAGTGTGGTGCTGCTCTGTGTGTGTGTTACACCAGTGGGTATGTTGCAAGTACAACGCGTAGGGCTTCCAATAACGTGGTGCTAAATGCCTCTGACATTCTGAGCAACACACCTCTTCGTTCACACCTCACAATGGTTTTGTGGGTCGTGAGTGACAGTCGATGTGCCCAGGTACTTGCTGCAAAGCACATAATAGTCAAAGAGGGGTGTACGACACGTTGGTAGTGCTGCGATGGTAGTCTGTAGTGAGTTCAGTTAAGCGTGACAGATTTGTACCTCAGCCTTGTCACTTTTGCTGTTGTAAGTCTTACGTGCTCGTTGAATTCGGATCGTTCGTCGAGTTGTTTCCCTAGGTATCTTGTTATTTTTCTCTGCATGTTAATGTTGATGGTGGGGTTCTCTGCAGTGCCCCTTTGATAAGTAAATATACTGTCTAGTTTGCCGCAATCTGGGGCTTGTCATGGCTGCACCAGTAGCTTATTTCTATAAGGAATTGTGTAGCCTTGCTTTAGAGTTGCGCTCTTGAATTTTCAACTATTATTACTAGCTAGTCGTCAGCATAGATTATTGTATCCTGAACCCTATCATCTTCGCCCAGACAGCCTTTAGGGAAATGCAACTGCATTAAATTTCCCACAAAACCGTCTGGTTCATTTTTTTCCGTATTACTAATAGTATGTGCGTAGTGAGCCAGAGTTTATGGAAATGTTGCGCGTGGTTTTTGAAGTCCAGATTTAACATTAATGGTTCCGTAAAACTATGTTGGGAGGAGCAGGTGAATCACCCTGTATATTCATATACGTACTATTTCATCGAAAGTATCCCGACACCTGTCAGTGGAGACGTTAATTTGATGTGTGTCCATCCTTTCCTTTATGAAGGCATGGACTCTACTTGGGACGCTTTTAATGAGGTGCCTGAATGTCTGTGGAATAATGGCAGCACGTTCTTCTTCTAGAGCCAGAATCTGAGAACGTCGCAATGTTGGACGCTGTGGTCTGGGACAAAGTCGAAGTTTCTAACTCAGCCCAAAGGTGTTCCACTGGGTTCAGGCCGGGACTCTGGGTGGGCTAATGCATTTTAGGGACGTTACAGTCCACAAACCGTTGCCTCATAGATGCAACTTTATGATAGTGTGCGTTTTCATGCTGATACATGAACTATTTCTGCATATTACACGGTTCACAATACTGTAAAATGTATTCATATCCTTCTGCACTTATCGTTTTTTAAAGCAGGATAAGGAGATCACATCCTGATTACAATAATCATCCCCATCCAGTAACAAAACTTCTCCATATTTCACTGTCGGTTTAACAGATAATGGCAGGTAATGTTCTCCAGGCGTTCGCCAAAAACAAACCCTTCAATCGGATTACCACAGGGGATGGCGTGAGTCATCATTCCAAATCACTTGTTTCAGTTCCACTGTACAGTGGCGTCGCTCTATACATCACGTCAAGTGTTGCTTGGGGTTGGCTACAGAAAAATGTGGTTTCTGAGGAGGTGCGCGACCATTGTACCCCGTTCTTTATAAATCTCTACGCACAGTCATTATGCTAGCTGGATTGCTGATAGTACTTTGGAACTCACGAGTGATTTCTGCCGCTGATTTCATGTGAATCTTTTATAACAACGCACCATTATACTCGACAGTCCCTGTCCTTCAGTACACGAGGTCTAGGTGGTCTTGGTTTAGCTGTGATTCTTCCTTCGCGTTCCCACTTAACGATCACATCACTAACAGTCGGACAGCAATTTTTGTATTTGTTACTCAGGTGCAATACGATGACTAGTCCACGTTAGAGGTCACAAAGTTTTCCTGATACTCACCCTGCTGTTACAATTTCTCTACTGACAACATAGTGCTCCCTGCTTTCTTTTTATAATTGGAGGTCCAGTTCTTGTGACATCTAGTGGTCACTTCCACGTTATATAGGGGCATCCAGATGTTTTTTTATCAGATAGTATATATATATATATATATATATATATATATATATATATATATATATATATATTTATGTGTGTGTGTGTGTGTGTTTGTGTATTTTTTTGTGCAGATGTAGACCTTTTTGAATGGAACAATGCCTACTGACATCAACAATCTGAAAGTAGGTTAAATTAGAATGCCAGTGGTGGTAGTTGCAGGGATTAGTGTGAGTCGCTTACGAGATATCGTAATATCGTATTTTTAAAAGTTTCCACATCGACACTTGTTTGTGCCATTCAACTTATGTAGTTGATAAAAGTACGATATTGTTATGTTTGCTTGCAGTGTCATTGTGTGTTCCTCGAGTTCACTCCGAGTTGCTAGTCAGTTAGTGTGTGACAATCCAAGCAGTAGGTCGTGAAGGGACGATGGGATTTACCAATGCAGAAAAATTAGACATGCTGATGGTGTATGGAGAGTGTAGGAAAAATGCAGCTTGTTCTTGTACAGTATATGCGGCAAGATTTCCAATACACTTCAACCATATCAGCAACTAATTATCATCCTCTTCAACCAGTTACATGAAAGTGGTAGTGTACTATCTAAACAACGTAGTGGAAGGAAGAAAGTGATGACAGAAGAGGGGGAAGTAAATGTTCTTGCTGCCGTTGCAGTTGATCCGCACGTCAGTTCCCGCGCAATCGCACGAGGAAATGGCCTGAGTTAGGCAAGTGTCCTATGCCATTCTCCATCGACATAAGATCCACCCCTATCACACCTCTCTCCATCAAGAGCTGCATGGAAACGGTAATGAGAATCTTGTTAATTTCTGTACATAAGCAGTAAGATAGGATACTCCAGATGTATCATGTAGCTTTTTTATTGATGAAGCCACATTTACAGTGATGGCCAGATAAACTACCGAAACATGCACTGTTGGTATGTTGACAAATCCCATTGGGTTCGTCAGGTGGAACGTCATCGTCCATGGAGTGTAAATGCGTGATGTGGGATAGCGACCCATCAGCTCATAGGCCCATTTCTCATGGATGGAACACTGAATGCACACAAATATCGCAGCCTCCTAAGAGACCATTTTCCATGGATGCTAGAAAATGTTCACTTGCAAACTAGGAGGAACCTGTGGTACCAACATAATGGATGTCCAGTCCATAGTCACGAAGTACTACAGCATGTCTTCAAGAACCGTTTGCAGATTCTTGAAGAGGCCGTAGAGGACATGTACCATGGTTGGTCAGTTACTGGGATTTGACGTCTGTAAACTTTTTTCTATGGGGACAGCTGAAAGACGCTGTCTACATCAAAGACGATATCTACAAGTGCATACCAACTACACTGGTTGGTACCCGCAGCGAAGTATTATTGGAGCGTGCCTGGACATCTCTGCTGAAATGGTAGCATGCGTGCAGCAGTCGTTCCATATCGGACTGGAAGTGTGTATTGCCGCTGCCGGTGGTCATTTTGAATACAAAATGTATGATCTACTATCGCGTTACTGGTCAAAATTCATATAACTCGTGTATGCACTTGCATTGTTCTTTAATGTGTGATACCATAGGTACAGAACAAGTGTCGGTAAGGGAACTTCTCAAAATACGATATCCCGTAAACGACTCGCACTAGAATCCTCCTGTAAACACCGCTGACATTCTAATTTACCCTAATTTTACTTTGATAATGTCAATAGACACGGTTCCATTTAAAAAGGTGCACGTTTTCACAAAAATACACTTTCTTAGTATTATTACAATCTGTCGATTGGCTACCCATTCTGTGGTAACCGCATATCAATAGCACTTTCCATTTATGCAGTAGGACTTGTGGACAGAAGTGAGTTCATAATATTATGGGTAGGAGCAAACGTACCATTTATGTTCTACAATGGTTTCAGTTCAGATGTGTAATGCGTCCACGTCTGCTGAGGGAATGAGAAAAGTCTCAGAGCTGCTTGTCCTGGTAAGCAGTAGGGTACACAGGGTGATGTGTAAATTGTCAGATGATTACCTGGTGTCATGTAAGGAGTGCCTTGCTTTGAGACTCCTGCAGAAACAGAGGAGGATCTGCTGGCACGAGTTCTGTATGGCACACTAGAAATTGAAGAGACAGCAGGTGAGATGGAGAGTATGTACCAGAACATTCTTCGTAGGCACAATGTCTGTAACAACGTTGGTCGTCGCCACTGTCGTAAAGCGTCAGTACTGTTCTGTACGTATTGTACGCTGGGCTCTTTCTTGTTTTGGAGTAATGTATGCATATAATGTTTAAGTGTTAATACAAACATATGTGCTTATGTGAGAAATGGATGTTTCGTTAAGTTTTCTTTCGAACTGTTGCCTTATAATTGTACTGTGTCATGCCTAATTCTAGTCTTCAAGCAGATATCTAAACTGGAAGCGCCGTAGAGCAGAAACGGTATGATTCCAGATATGGGTTTCTATTCAAACTATTATGTACTCTCTCCACTGTACAAGTGCTACATGTTTGTAAGGGGAATTTTCGAACATGCTATTGCATGCCCCCATAGCTGAGTGGTCAACGTAGATGGCTGCTGTGTGAAGGATTCTGCAAAATGGCCATGAGAGAGGTGTGCTGACCACAGGTCTCTCCACACCGCATTAACACGACACTGTGAGGAAGAGGATGACACAGCGGCTTGTAGAGATTCCTTGGGCTTTCACAGTCTGACAATTTACAGACAAAATACACAGACTTCACATGTAGTTTCTTCGGTGAAACCTTCTACATCAGTGCGCCAAATATGAACGTTGTAGTGTGTAGGTAATCGTACTAAACTAAAAACTGAACTCTATCTGAACAGCCGTTTAGGGCTCACCTGTACTGGGCGGCCATTGTGTCATTCTCAGCCCTTAGACGTCTCCAGATAACAACGAAAATTGGGGACCACAACAGAAGACGTCTTCGACATGAGGTGGCTAAAAATGCAAGTTTCTTCATCTCTGCGGACCTACTGTAACTTTCATTGATTTGAACCTGTTTTCTGTATTCAAGTCATTCTCCCTGTCAACTCCCCCGCCTCTTTCCCCCACACTTCCTTCCATTACCAAATTAGTTACTCATTGTTGCCTCATGAGGTGTATCATCATTCTATCACTTCCTGTAGTGAAATTCTACATCTACATCTACATGACTAATCTGCAATTCGCATTTAAGTGCTTGGCAGAGGGTTCGTCGAACCATAATCATACTATCTCTCTACCATTCCACTCCCGAACAGCGCGCGGGAAAAACGAACACCTAAACCTTTCTGTTCGAGCTATGATTTCTCTTATTTTATTTTGATGATCATTCCTACCTATGTAGGTTGGGCTCAACAAAATATTTTCGCATTCGGAAGAGAAAGTTGGTGACGGAAATTTCGTAAATAGATCTCGCCGCGACGAAAAACGTCTTTGCTGTAATGACTTCCATCCCAATTCGCGTATCATATCTACCACACTCTCTCCCCTACTACGTGATAATACAAAACGAGCTGCCCTTTTTTGCACCCTTTCGATGTCCTCCGTCAATCCCACCTGGTAAGGATCCCACACCGCGCAGCAATATTATAACAGAGGACGAACGAGTGTAGTGTAAGCTGTCTCTTTAGTGGACTTGTTGCATCTTCTCAGTGTCCTGCCAATGAAACGCAACTTTTGGCTCGCCTTTCCCACAATATTATCTATGTGGTCTTTCCAACTGAAGCTGTTCGTAATTTTAACACCCAGGTACTTAGTTGAATTGACAGCCTTGAGAATTGTACTATTTATCGAGTAATCAAATTCCAACGGATTTATTTTGGAACTCATGTGGATCACCTCACACTTTTCGTTATTTAGCGTCAACTGCCACCAGCTACACCATACAGCAATCTTTTCTAAATCGCTTTGCAACTGATACTGGTCTTCGGATGACCTCACTAGACGGTAAATTACAGCATCATCTGCGAACAACCTAAGAGAACTGCTCAGATTGTCACCCAGGTCATTTATATAGATCAGGAACAGCAGAGGTCCCAGGACGCTTCCCTGGGGAACACCTGATATCACTTCAGTTTTACTCGATGATTTGCCGTCTATTACTACGAACTGCGACCTTCCTGACAGGAAATCACGAATCCAGTCGCACAACTGAGACCCCATAGGCCCGCAGCTTGATTAGAAGTCGCTTGTGAGGAACGGTGTCAAAAGCTTCCTGGAAATCTAGAAATACGGAATGAAGTTGAGATCCCCTGTCGATAGCGGCCATTACTTCGTACGAATAAAGAGCTAGCTGCGTTGCACAAGAACGATGTTTTCTGAAACCATGTTGATTACGTATCAATAGATCGTTCCCTTCGAGGTGATTCATAATGTTTGAATACAGTATATGCTCCAAAATCCTACTGCAAACCGACGTCAATGATATAGGTCTGTAGTTCGATGGATTACTCCTACTACCCTTCTTAAACACTGATGCGACCTGCGCAATTTTCCAATCTGTAGGTACAGATCTATCGCTGAGCGAGCGGTTGTATATGAGTGCTAAGCAGGGAGCTATTGTATCAGCGTAATCTGAAAGGAACCTAATCGGTATACAATCTGGACTTGAAGACTTGCCCGTATCAAGCGATTTGAGTTGCTTCGCAACCCCTAAGGTACCTACTTCTAAGAAACTCATGCTAGCAGCTGTTCGTGTTTCAAATTCTGGAATATTTCATTCATCTTCCCTGGTGAAGGAATTTCGGAAAACTGCGTTCATTAACTCCGCTTTAGCGGCACAGTCGTCGGTAACAGTCCCATCGGCACTGCGCAGCGAAGGTATTGTCCCTATTCCATTTTTTTCTTGGTTCAAGTTAGTGTCTGTTCCGATCTACCTATCTGTTCTTTATAGCTCTTTTGTAGCAGAATATTTTGAAGTCTTCTGTTCTCCTCTTGTGTTTCTCTTAATTGTCCAAATTTCCGTTTCAGTTTTCATGATTCTCCGACTATTGAATGACCGTTATTACATGAGACCAAGCTACGGCAATTTACCCTTGCACCATAGTTAACACAGAAGATTTCACAACAGTTCTGCGGAAAGAAATTACTGTATGTAATAGTTTTCAAAAGTAAAGTCTTGTTAATGTTTCGATGTCCTACCTCAGTTGTTAAACAAAAGTAAGACAACAGATCCGTTTTAACATGGTAAATCATTTATTTATGAGAACAGGCTCAAAAGTTACGCTTCAGAATATTTTATGAGAAAACTCTTAAAGTTTTTGAAATAAAACAAACGTTATTAAGAATCTGCATCTTTATTCCCCACTTCCACATATTTACAGGAACCTGCCGGTAGAGTGCTCGCAATTGTAGCGTGTAACATGTCGACGTGTAACGTAACAATGTTGGTACGTGAGAACAAGCGTGCTCTAACCGAGTCTGGAATACGAAGAGTTCTTCTACACATTGAGCACCCTCTGCTATAGCACAACGCCAGACCACACACGAGCTCTGCGACATCTGAAACAATACGGCGTCTTGGTTCGATAGTCCTCCATACAGTCCTGACTTGGCCCCATCCGATTTTCATCTATTTCCAAAGTGTAAAGAACGCCTTCCATGCCTTCATTTCGATAGCGACGAAGGGGGTTAAGCCTAGGTGAGGTTGTAACTCCGTCATCGAAGTCAAACGTTGTTCAGTGACAGTATCAACAAACTGGCCTCTTGCTGGGAGAAATGTGTTCGTCGTCAGGCTGACTATGTTGAGAGACAGGTATGTAGATGGGAAGGGTTGAAGATGTAGAATGTTAATAACGTTCGTTTTATTTAAAAAGCTTCAAGAGTTCTCATATAAAAGATTAGAAGGCATTTCTTTTCGTTGCGCCCTCGTATATTGGCATGGGGATAAATGGATCATGGCGGAAGGACACTAAATTATAACGAATAATCTATGAAAACGTTGCCCCCTCATCAAAGGAGACGTGAGCTTACAGTGCCGGTAGTTCACTGCAGTAAAGCAAGAAGAAAAATGGAGCCATATATCTGCTGCTTCCATCCTGTAATGGCTTATTGGACAGATTTACCGCAGTATGGCATGTTAATATCGAGGAAAACCATTTCACTCTTAAACCGCCTTACGATCTCTATATTTCGTCTGCCACGTATCTTTCCTGCAAAGGATAAAACGTATTATTGAAAGATAGGAGAACTGAAGTCAATCACGTGTTCAGTGCAGCACGAAAAATTTACTTGCACGTCTGTATGAAGAGAAATTGATGACGATGAACAACCATCCGTAATTAATTCGAAATAAATTCGCTGTATTAAGTATAAAGGATGGTTCAAACCATTTGGATCAAACTGAAACAGATGATACGGGGTCCATAACCGATTATATGGAGGTGGGAAACCTATGGACGGAAAAGCACATTTATTGTGTAATGGACATACACAGCGTATGCCGCATAAGAACAACGTAGCTCACAGTAAATGTTCAAAGTGATGACAGCGAATCTCAATACATGCGCGGCAAAGGCGCATTAAAGTCTGCCTCATTCTCGCAGAGATTCCTGGTGCCTGTTGTCCCAGGAGACAGGCACCTTGGACCCTAGCAAGCAGGTCCTCACCTGTTTGTACGGGAGTCTCATACACCAACGTCTTGATGCAGTGTGCGATTTGCAGGGGGTGGGGATGGGGGGAATCTGCATCAGACCATCCCCTCCTCTGGTTTTAGTTTATGCATCCCAACCTGGGATGTTTATTTCCACGCACTGAAGTAAAACTTTACATATAATTTAAATTTGTGGAGCCGAAGCTGAAAGTTTTTAATACAGTCTTACTATTAATACTATTAATATGTTTGCTTATTAATTTTGAAAAAGTGTTATGTAGTAGGTAAGCATTTCAAAACATTTAGAACAAAACGACAAGACGTCGCCCCAGCGTAAACGAGGCTTTAGAGCCAGGTCTGTATTGTATGGTGGATGTGATGTGTTGCGTACAAAACTGAAACCTGCGATCAGATCCAAACGTCGTGGAAAACTGTGAAGAGGTGTCATCTTACAGCAAGATAACGTTCGCCCACATTCTGCCAAACGGACAGACGACGCAATAAAGGAGTTGAGATTCGAGGTGCTGGAACATCCACCATACAGTCCAGACCTAGCTGCAAGCGATTTTCACATGTTTCGACGCTTAACGGAAGCACTACAGGGAAGAAGATTTGAAAGTGATGAAGTGATGAAGACGTTATTGCTGCGGTGCGGTGCAACCGATAAAGGTATTTTCTGATGAAATAAAAAAACTCGTAAAACGTCGGGAAAAGTGCATTGAAGTCCAGGGAGGTTACGTAGAAAAATAACGCATGTTTCAGTTTTCTATCATCAGAATAAGTACAGCTTTTCACAAATGTGCCTTTACTTTTTGAATTCCCCTCGTATACCTGTATGTAGATGATTTTGTAAATAAGCTTTACCTATAACGTACTTTTAAAGATATAACAAGGGATGGCTTTTCTGATAGTGCTTACGCGTGAATAGTGAGTTTGGGCTTTAACATCTATTTATAAATAACTGTTTAACCATGGGTAACGCGACGGTCCAAGCTACTAACATGTATAACCCCCTAAGACATCCCCCCCACTGGTAAAAGCACAAATCGAACACTGTCTTGATGTAACACAAGAGGAAAAAGTCCAGAAGTGTGAGCTCCAGCAGTCGTGATGGCCATGGGACAGGACCTGTTGTTCAGGTGTTCACAGACATTAACATCGAAAGTGGCTAGGGGCACGGTCCCCAAGAACTGTGGCAGCACATCTCGCAGGAACATCAAGTAGCGTGGATCAGTCAAACGGGAATGCAGCAAATAAGGTCCTGTTAGATGATCTTGGACAATGCCCACCCATATGTTGACAGAGAATCATTGCTGGTGCCCACCGATGTGGGTGGAGTGGGGATTGTCCTCACTTCAGACAAGGCTGTTGGGAGTGTTGAAAACAGCATCATGGGTGAAAGAGTCCTCATCCGAGAACAATACAAACTGTACGACGTTCGGCACTACAGTATTACGGTTGATAATCCGTTGACAGTAGTGAATGCTGGACTCAGAGTCCGTTGATCTCAGTGCTTGCACACGTTCTTTATGACAGGGGTGTAATAGCTATTCTGTACTCTCCACACTGTATCCGTCGAAATGTGTGTTTTACGGCCAAGTTGACAGGTGCTTATTGCTGGGTGGTCGGCCACACGATCCGACACCATTTTCACAAAGTCTGGTATTCCGATACGTCTTTGGTGGGAACCTGGGCCGGCTCTCTGTGCATGAACGACTCTGTATCTCGTAAGTTGGTATCTACAGAGATAAACTTTTTCCAGTTAGGATGACACATGTTGTGAAAGCGTTTTCTATATATTCGTGCTGCTTTACAGGTACTACATCCTGTCGCACTGTACATTAAATGCATGTCTGCCAACTCCAACGTTCCGTCCTTCACTGTGCGTCCTGTGCTGCACACAGTAACAGACCTCACCATGTACACATCACAAGCAGCCTCATGCAATGGACAGTTGACACCAAGGATAATGGTGTGCGTGCAGCACATGTTAATGAGCCGGTGCGACGCCAGCGCTCGTCACATAACTCACGTGCTATGAGCTAAGTTGTGTGCGGTGCGTCTGTTTGGTGGTTCAGGGGTGTACGCTGTTTTATCAGCTGCTGCCTTTTCCATTGTTCAGCAGTCAACCAGGTTCTTTGCGAGAATGTGACAGGAAGTGCATGCGCCGTTGCAGTACAGGCGTCGAGACTGGCGGTCGTTGCTTTCAAAGCTTACTACGAGGTACGTTTTTGCTATGCCATGTACGCTGTGTATGTCCATACACAACAAATATGCGTTTCAGTTAATACATCGTGCATATGGGGCAGCGGTCGATCAGATATATACCAAAGAAAAATCGCCAAACAGTCGTGTGTTTTCAGAAGTTATTTTATTCATACGACCAGTTTCGGCATCCCATTAATGTCATTTCCAGATACCTATACACTCCAGGTATAGAGAATCAGATACATCAATGCAAGCATAACTATCTGGATTCCAATTACTTTTTTGTGGAGTGTCTACTTCGAAGACATGCCAACAACTGTGGTTGTCAAGTTTTCGAAGCATACACCCTACAAAAATTTCACGGAATTTGGGTATTGATGGCTCCAGTTATGCATGCATGGATGTGTTTGATTTTCTAGACATTGAGTGCATAGGGACCTGAAAATGGCTTTAACGAGTGTTACCGAAACTACACTACTGGCCATTAAAATTGCTACACCAAGAAGAAAAGCAGATGATAAACGGATATTCGTTGGACAAATACATTATACTAGAACTGACAAGTGATTACACTTTCACGCAATTTGGGTGCATAGATCCCGAGAAATCAGTACCCAGAACAACCACCTCTGGCCGTAATAACAGGCTTGATACGCCTGAGCATTGAGTCAAACAGAGCTTGGATGGCGTGTACAGGTACAGCTGCCCATGCAGCTTCGACACGATACCACAGTTCATCAAGAGTAGTGACTAGCGTATTGTGACGAGCCAGTTGCTCGGCCACCATTGACCAGACGTTTTCAATTGGTGAGAGATCTGGAGAATGTGCTGGCCAGGGCAGCAGTCGAACATTTTCTGTATCCAGAAATGCCCGTGCAGGGCCTGCAACATGCGATCGTGCATTATCCTGCTGAAATGTAGGGTTTCGCAGGGATTGAATGAAGAGTAGAGCGACGGGTTGTAACACATCTGACATGTAACGTCCACTGTTCAAAGTGCCGTCAATGCGAACAAGAGGTGACCGAGACGTGTAACCAATGCCACCCCATACCATCACGTCGGGTGATATGCAACGAATATATGACGATATATAAAGAAAACAAGCTTCCAATGTGCGTTCACCAATTGTCGCCAAACACGGATGCGACCATCATGATGCTGTAAACAGAACCTGGATTTACCCGAAAAAATGACGTTTTGCCATTCGTGCACCCAGGTTCGTCGTTGAGTACAGCATCGCAGGCGCTCCTGTCTGTGATGCAGCGTCAAGGGTAACCGCAACCATGGTCTCCGAGCCGATAGTCCATGCTGCTGCAAACGTCGTCGAACTGTTCGTGCAGATGGTTGTTGTCTTGCAAACGTCCCCATCTGTTGGCTCAGGGATCGAGACGTGGCTGCACGATCTGTTACAGCCACGCGGATAAGATGCCTGTCATCTCGACTGCTAGTGGTACGAGGCCGTTGGGATCCAGCACGGCGTTCCGTATTACCCTCCTGAAACCACCGATTCCATATTCTGCTAACAGTCATTGGATCTCGACCAACGCGAGCAGCAGTATCGCGATACGATAATCCGCAATCGCGATAGGCTACAATCCGACCTTTATCAAAGTCGGAAACGTGATGGTACGCATTTCTCCTCCTTACACGAGGCATCACAACAACGTTTCACCAGGCAACGCCGGTCAACTGCTGTTTGTGTATGAGAAATCGGTTGGAAACATTCCTCATGTCAGTACGTTGTAGGTGTCGCCACCGGCGCCGACCTCGTGTGAATGCTCTGAAAAGGTAATCATTTGCATATCACAGCATCTTCTTCCTGTCGGTTAAATTTCGCGTCTGTAGCACGTCATCTTCGTAGTGTAGCAGTTTAACGGCCAGTAGTGTACTTGTAGAAATAAAATAACAATTTCTGAAAACTTACGGCTCTTTGACCATTGTTTTGGTAAATAAATATTAACATAATCGATTGTGGATACTTTACGCAGCTGAGGCCGAGGTATTTGCGCTTAGCAAATTTATCACGACCAATGTGGCTGGTGAGGTTGCATTTCCCGCCGTGGCCGTGGCTGCCGCAGGTAATTGAATCGCAGCAACACCGCCTGATAGCGGGCCGCACAACGCGGCGCCTACAGGTAGGAGGGAACGCAGCGCCCTCAATCAGCGCGCCGCCTGTGTTTCCGGGTGCAAGCGGCGGGCGACGCCCGGCCCATTTGCATAATGGGAGAAACACGGGCGCTGGCAAGAGGCGGGCGCGGCGTGCCCCGCATCACACCCGGACAAGGCGCGATGTTCTCTGTATTTGCAATTGAATACTGATCATATCCACGGGTATTACTCGGGAGCGGGGATGATCGTCGTTGCATTGCATTAACCGTGTATACTAGTCGCGTATGTAGAAGCACAGCTCAGACGGAGCTAATTTATTCGGATGAAAGCGTTAAAGAAAGATGAACAGAACTCACCGAGGTAGTGGAGGATGGAGAAACGATACTGACTAGTCCAAAAGTTTCTGAAATTTCTTCACCGAATAAGGTGCAGAAAATACACTTTCGGAAAGAAATCACAATACCAAGAAGGAAGTGTGCGACATCAAAAAAAGTTTGTAGGCGTGTTTCTACATCTGAAAGGTGATGTCTATTCAGATTTCGTGCCATTCACATAAGAATGAAGCTAACAGCGTCATTATTACGACGCAAATCAGGTTTGCCTTAAATGCACGCTGCAACGGTCGTGAGTGTTAGTTACCTTTGAGACGACGTGGTGCGTTGATGTTAGTCAAGAACGCATTTGAGACGACAAAGACGCCTTTATCAACACCTCACTGCGTTTGAAAGGAGCCCTATAAAACGGCTATGGAAAGTTGGATGTTCCTTCTACGATACTACAGAAGGACTTGGCAGGAATGTAGCCACTGTAAATGATTGCAGCCAGCGGTGATCACGGGAATGTACGGCCACAGTGCATTCCACTGACCCCAAAACACCACCATTTGCGACTTCAGTGGCGTCAGGCGAGAGCTCACTGGAGGGCAGGGTGGAGGTGAGTTGTGTTTTCTGATGAAACCTGGCTCTTCCTCGGTGCCAGTGATGGCTGTGTGTTGGTTAGAAGAAGGCGAGTTGAGAGCCTGCAGACAGACTACCTGCGTGGAAGACACACTGCACCTACACGTGGAGCTATGGTCTGTGGTGCGATCCCATATAACGGCGGGAATACTCTCGTGGTTGTCCCACGCACCCTGACAGCAAATTTGTACATCAATCTGGCGATCTGACCTGTTGTGCTGCCATTCATGAACAATGTTTCAGGAGGTGTTTTCCAACAGGAGAACAGTCGTCCATACATCGCTGTTGTAATCCTACATGCTCTACAGAGTGTCGACATGCTGTCTTGGCCTGCTCGATCTTCAGATCTGTCTCCAATTGAGCACGTGTGGTACATAAACGGGTGACAACTCGAGCGCCATCCATAACCAGCATTAACCGTCCCTGTGTTGACCGATCAAGTGCAACAGGCATCGAGCTTCATCTCACTAACTGACATCCGACACCTGTACAATAGAATAAAATACATGCATGTTTGCATGCTTGCACTCAACATTCCGGCGGCTACACAGGTTGTAAAGTACCACCATGTTACATTTGCAATGGCTTATCTGGCGCTTACATAAACCTGTGATCTTCCAATGTTATTCACTTAAATATATTAGCTAGACAAATGTATTCCAGAATTTTCATTACTCAATACTAATTACTTTTTGGTGACTTTGATGACTTATCACATCCGCCACACTGTTTCCTCTATTTTACGAGAGTACAAAACGATTTGCCCTTCTGTGAACTTTTGCGATGTCCTCCTATCTGATAAGCATCCTATACCTTGTCCGCAGCTCGTGGTCTAGGCGCAAGCGTTGCTGCCTCTGGATGACGAGGTACCGGGTTCAATTTCCGCCCTGTTTGGGGATTTTTCTCTGCCTGGGAACTGGGTGTTTGTGTTGTCCTCATCATTTCATCATCATCATTTGTGAGAGTGACTAGATTGAATTGTGAAAAGAAAATGGACTGTGTAAAAATTGGGACATCGTGCGGGCGCTGATGGCCACGCAGTTGAGCGCCCCACAAACCAAACATCATCATCATCATCCCATACCTTGGAGTTATATTCAAGAACAGAACGGACAAGCGTAGCGTAGGTAATAATTTCAGTAGATTAGTAGATCTGCTAAGTGTTCTACCAATAAAACACTATCTGTGGCCCACCTTCCCAACTACATTTTCTATGTGATGTTTATATTTTAAGTTGTTCGTGACTGTAATCTCTAGACATTTAACTGAATCTGTAACCGATATGTTTGAATTATTTAGGCGAATTTTTTAACCGATATTTTTTTTTAATGTTCACATCAAGTATTCTCATTTTTTAACTCTTAAGTTCAACTGCCACTTTTTGTTACATGCAGATATCCTTGTGTAAATAATTGTGCAATTCGATTTGACCTTCCACCGCGTGGAGCTGTGAATAAAATTCAGAGAACAACGGTAGATAACTGAACACTAACTCAAAATTCTGGTACGACTTAAATGGTCTAAGCGTTCCACTATAGGAAAATTTTCAGTTGGCACAACTTAATTCTTAAACACCACAATAGTTCAGCCAGTTTTCGCGAAATATTTATAAATTACATAAACCAATCTTCTTCGTGAATCAATCTATGTTGTAGTGAAAACCATATCAAAACCGCTAAAGTAGTTCCTGAGACGAGCCTTCATGTATAGACAGAAAAAGGCGGCGGAGGAATTTAATTTGTAATATGTGTTGAAGAACAGCAGATGCTCCGTAAAACTTCCTTGTAATTTTTATCGACAAGTGCACTTTAAGCCGTAAGTTAGACCAGTAGTAGTACCAACGTGTGTTTTGCACTATGGTATGGTTCAAATGGTTCAAATGGCTCTGAGCACTATGGGACTCAACTGCTGTGATCATAAGTCCCCTAGAACTTAGAACTACTTAAACCTAACTAACCTAAGGACATCACACACATCCATGCCCAAGGCAGGATTCGAACCTGCGGCCGTAGCGGTCGTGCGGTTCCAGACTGTAGCGCCTTTAACCGCTCGGCCACTCCGGCCGGCACTATGCTGGCCCAGGAGTCAGATAGGGTGTCAGTAAGGGAAGACTTGTCGTACCGAGAAATATGCTCCCTCGTCGAGTTTCGTCTCGCTGCTACCTGCCTCCCTGCCTCGTGATATTTGACAAGTGTCATAGAAAAAATTAAGAAAAGGAACTTTATGCGTAAACAACTACTGCTTTAAGTAATTTTTGGGTAAATGCTTGAATATGGCATAAAAATTCAGAACAATTGAATATTTCTGAGAGCTCTGGAAAATAAGTCGGAATACTGCGAGCTACAAGCGTTCCATAATACACTCCTGGAAATTGAAATAAGAACACCGTGAATTCATTGTCTCAGGAAGGGGAAACTTTATTGACACATTCCTGGGGTCAGATACATCACATGATCACACTGACAGAACCACAGGCACATAGACACAGGCAACAGAGCATGCACAATGTCGGCACTAGTACAGTGTATATCCACCTTTCGCAGCAATGCAGGCTGCTATTCTCCCATGGAGACGATCGTAGAGATGCTGGATGTAGTCCTGTGGAACGGCTTGCCATGCCATTTCCACCTGGCGCCTCAGTTGGACCAGCGTTCGTGCTGGACGTGCAGACCGCGTGAGACGACGCTTCATCCAGTCCCAAACATGCTCAATGGGGGACAGATCTGGAGATCTTGCTGGCCAGGGTAGTTGACTTACACCTTCTAGAGCACGTTGGGTGGCACGGGATACATGCGGACGTGCATTGTCCTATTGGAACAGCAAGTTCCCTTGCCGGTCTAGGAATGGTAGAACGATGGGTTCGATGACGGTTTGGATGTACCGTGCACTATTCAGTGTCCCCTCGACGATCACCAGTGGTGTACGGCCAGTGTAGGAGATCGCTCCCCACACCATGATGCCGGGTGTTGGCCCTGTGTGCCTCGGTCGTATGCAGTCCTGATTGTGGCGCTCACCTGCACGGCGCCAAACACGCATACGACCATCATTGGCACCAAGGCAGAAGCGACTCTCATCGCTGAAGACGACACGTCTCCATTCGTCCCTCCATTCACGCCTGTCGCGACACCACTGGAGGCGGGCTGCACGATGTTGGGGCGTGAGCGGAGGACGGCCTAACGGTGTGCGGGACCGTAGCCCAGCTTCATGGAGACAGTTGCGAATGGTCCTCGCCGATACCCCAGGAGCAACAGTGTCCCTAATTTGCTGGGAAGTGGCGGTGCGGTCCCCTACGGCACTGCGTAGGATCCTACGGTCTTGGCGTGCATCCTTGCGTCGCTGCGGTCCGGTCCCAGGTCGACGGGCACGTGCACCTTCCGCCGACCACTGGCGACAACATCGATGTACTGTGGAGACCTCACGCCCCACGTGTTGAGCAATTCGGCGGTACGTCCACCCGGCCTCCCGCATGCCCACTATACGCCCTCGCTCAAAGTCCGTCAACTGCACATACGGTTCACGTCCACGCTGTCGCGGCATGCTACCAGTGTTAAAGACTGCGATGGAGCTCCGTATGCCACGGCAAACTGGCTGACACTGACGGCGGCGGTGCACAAATGCTGCGCTGCTAGCGCCATTCGACGGCCAACACCGCGGTTCCTGGTGTGTCCGCTGTGCCGTGCGTGTGATCATTGCTTGTACAGCCCTCTCGCAGTGTCCGGAGCAAGTATGGTGGGTCTGACACACCGGTGTCAATGTGTTCTTTTTTCCATTTCCAGGAGTGTATTTTGGGTGCACACTTTTGAATGTGGTGCAAGAAGATAAGAGTACCTATCCATTTACTTTTGAGCTTCCTGTAAAGTATCTTGAAATATTGCGAGTTTCACCCTTCACGTAATTTTTTGGTTAAATACTTCGGAACAAAGCGGAAAAGAAATTGAGAGAGTCCACATACTTTCAAGTATTTTTTAAAATACCATGGTACAATCGAATAAACCGCAAAAAAATACTGAACTGTCGTTAGATATTAAACATTTTCCCACCACCATAATGTTAGAGTTTTAGTACTGTGATTGGCTGAAAAAATTAATCCTGCCACCGTCATCTTGCATTTTTTAAAATTTATTCCCGTTCACTAACCCTAAATTTCAAATTTCCCACCCTCTGCTAACTTGATGATGTCACATAATAAACTTTATTGCGCACAAGTTGTGCGTATTAAGATACATTACTTAACACGGAGATCAATGATTGATTTCACACAGTTTTTGCAAGTTAGTACGTGGTATCGGTCACAATGTTTTTCACAGAGCTCACATATACATATCGAGTCCGGCTCGTGGTATGTCATCGACCTGCAGACTATGTGAGGGTAGCCGTGGAACGCCATGGAATTTATGAAGTGTCTCAGCTTCTGGTTTGTGCAGGTCCATGTTCTGTTCATCAAGGCCTCTGAAGAGTAGAACTCTGGCCATATCTCCTTCTTTTTCTTCTCCCTCTCTAATCGCAGTTTCTTCCAGTTGTCTGTGTAGGGCAAGTTGAATTTCCATCTCAGGTCCTCTATTAGAAATGTTTCTCTCGCGAGTTCTTGACTTGGTGTACTTGGAAATGCCGAGGGCTGCCTTCAGGAATCTGGATTTCACTTTCTCCATTCGTAGTAGGTCTCCGTAGCTTAGCTTTTCCCATGTTATCTCTATTCCATATATATGAATAGGAACGATTTTTGCTTCGAAGAGGGCCTTGGCTGTAACCAGGGATAGTTTGCTCAGTGACTTGATGTCGTAGATGGCTTTGGTTACGGCTGCTTCTTGTTGTGTTGTGTGGATTCTGTATGAGTGTGCTGTTGTCTGGACCAGGTATTTGAAGTTGTTCGTAGTTTGTAAAGGTTCTTGTTTGAGATATATTTTGTCCTTCGTGGATAGGCGTCCTCCTTTCCTGAAGACCGTGTGTACAGTCTTTTCTGCGTTTATCTGCAGTCCGTTGTGTTCAGCTCATGTTCCAAGAGCATTTATTCCTTTCTGTAGTTCATTTGTATCGTGTGATCCCACCACTATGTCATCTGCGGATATATAGACCTTGAGGTACGGAGCCGCAGATCTTATTGTTAGGACCACGTCATGTGTGGCTCCGTTGAACAGAAGGAGACTGAGGAGGTCTCCTTGTAACACTCCGTTTGTCTGTGTAATTTCTTGCGAGGTTGTTACGTTGTCTGATATTATGATGGTGTTTTTGCTCAGGATGTTGCGTATCAAGACGCTTAGTTCCTTGTTTTGTTCCACCATCTGCTCTAGTTTGGTCCATGTTATGGTCCTGTTGAGATTGTCAAACGCCTTTGTGAAATCGACGAATACTGTGTGAGATTTTCCTTTTGGGAGTCTTATTTTCTCCTCTGTCATGTATGAGATTTTTGACTGTAGGGTGCTTCAGCCTTTCCTGAATCCAAATTGTTCCTCTGGGATCTTGCTGTCGAGATCTTCTGTTAGTCTTATCTTCATTAGGATCGTCAGGATTTTGAGGAGGTTGTTCCCCAGTGCGATTCCCCGGTACAAGTTTGGGTCATGTGGTTCTCCTTTCCCCTTGTACAGCATTCTGATTGTCGAGGTTCTCCATCTCTCCGGGATTCATCCTGAGTGCAGACGTAAGTTCATCATATTCGTGGTTGCTGGAATTAAAACTTCTGGGGCTGCCTTGTTGTCTTCTTTGAATATCCCGTCCGGCCCTGCTGCCTTCTTGTTCTTCAGTGTTGATATAGTGTTTTTAATTTCCCCTGTTGTTTCTTGTTGTTTCATGAGCTTCGTTGACTCCTTATTGATTTAGGATGTTGATGAAGTGGTCGTCCCAGACTGGCATCTCTATTTTCCCCGTTGCATGTGACGGTCGCGGCTTTAGAATTATGTAGGGGTTTCCTTTTTCTTCTTCCACCATTCTTCTAGCTTCGAGTTTTGTGAAATCGTCTCGTTTTTTCTTTAGGAGGTTCTTGTATTCTTTTCTGAGTCTGCTATATGTGATCAGGTCGTCCCGTTTTTATGTACGTTTGGCCACGTGGAGGGGTAATATGACTCTGTTTCTCTCTGTGCAGCATTGTTGATCGAACCATCTCTTTGCCTTTCTCTCGTTATTGTGGTGGTTGCGGCATTAATTATGTCTTCTAGCGCTGTTGCTACAGCATCTAGGTCCTTTTCATGTACTTTGTTTTCAAAGACGGTAAGCTTGACTCCATTTTCGCGTATTTCAATCTAGTCTATCTTTCTGGAGGTTCTTCTCGTGTGCTATGTTTTCTGTTGCGTGCATTTAAGTTCTTTCATTTTTAAGGTAGTTGTCACTGAACGGTGTTTCTTCATTGATGTCTCCGCGGCGGAATATATCACCTTGTGGTCCGTTATTTTGAGATCGTTGCCCTTGTAAAGGATTATGTCTATGGTGCTGCTACCGTTGTGTGCGAAGTATGTGTTGTTTTCTCTCTTGTTAACCAGTATGAATCCCTCTTCAGCAATCATCTGTAGTAGTTCCCTACATCTGCAGTCGTGCTTATCTAGTCTGCAGTTTAGGTCTCCCGCTATAATAATACTTTTTCCCAGAGCTGTCCTTTCTAGAGCGGTCACCACGATTTCTGTGACGTCCTCAATCGGGGTCAGGGGTTCGATGTAGAAGCCTATGAAAGTCACTCTCTGTCTCCATTATTATGGTGTCTTCTGGTTGATAGACGCAAGATGCTATTCGTATCGTTGGTTTGTAGAAGCAGGATATTCCTTTTGTAGGTCATCCTCTCGGTCCTTCTTTTGCAGAAATATGTTTTGAGCAGAAATAGGGGATTTCTACACTGTCCGTCGCGAATGTCTCTGTCAGGATGAGTATGTCATGGCTTCTTAGGAGCTCGCCTTCCGTCAAATCTAAGGCGCTTCTTAGCCCTTCTATGTTCCAAAGAAGTAGGTTGAACTTAGTTCCGCACCTCGGCTTTGGGAGCGAAAAAACCGGTATCTACTAATTAGGGCCTCTTCATGCCATTTTTCTGAATCTGTGATTTTGAGAAGCTTGTTTGGTGGTATTCCTACTTTGCAGGCTTTTAGTGTTTCTCTGGATTTTATTTCCTCACATTCCATTATTTCAGTCACCTTCAGTTATCCGAGGTGTCGGATAAGTTTTTCCGGCGTGGAGTTGTAGGCGTTCTATGTAGAGCGACGCTCTGCGTACTGCTGCCTAGAGTGCGCCATCTTCTGAGTCCGTTTCTTCTTGGGGTTGCTGCTGCGTGCCCACTACTGTTGGGGTCATCGCCTGTTGATTCCTCCGGCGGTTCATTCGCGTGACTTCAGTCCATGCTTGATCGTTTTCGTCACCGGTTGTTTCGTCGGAGTCTGCTTCCTTTCTGTCGTCCGTTGATGTGGTCTCCTCGTCTTTCTTGTCGTTGATTATGACGTTGTTTCTTTTGGTTTGGTTCCTCTTTCCTTTATTGAATTTCGAGGGGGAGGGGGGCTGACAGCAGCTTAATACGTAGCTCTACAGCCGACAGAAGAGCTGAAAAACATGATGGGAAGATAATAAGCAGTATAAAAAAGGCGATAAAACGGTGACTCTGTTAAAAACAGTAAAGTGGCGGAAGTTAAAACAGAAAAAACAAGGAGTTGGCAATGCTAATGAAGACACACAGTAAGGACACAGGCACAATAGAAAAACACGGCGACAGTATGGTTTCTATTCGTAACACTTTAGATAGGGGGGCACACAACACTGAACACTCAAACACTACACCAGCTGTTAGAGACCAAGATAACACACAGGGGGCAGCCAACTGAGGGAGAGAACACAGGAAAAGAGCAGGCAGGGCGGATGCGAGAAGGATCGGGGAAGGCAGTGGAGAGGAAACCAGAAGGATTCGGGGGAGAGAAAGGAGTCAAAGAGAGGGTAGGCAGGAAAAAACAGGATGGAATGTGGGGAGAGGGAGAGGGAGCCCGGGAAAGGACAGAAGGAGGGAGAGGTAAGGACCAGAGTTGATAGGAAGGATAAATGGAGGGAGAGAGGGCATCATCCAGGAGGGGGAGTCAATGGAAGCCACCTTGGGAAAGGAGATGAAGGGTGTAGAGGTAGAGGGTAGGGGGGACACAACAGTGAAGGCGCGACAGTGCGAGGGGGTTGGAGAGGAGAGGAGCAACCACGGGAGGAGGAGAGTCAAATTGGCGGGAGGTGTAGAGGATGTGGACATGTTTGAGGAAAAGGAGCAAATGGAGGAAAGGAATCAGGTCATAGAGGATCTGCATGGGGGACGGGAGGTGGATATGGAAGGCGAGGCTGAGTGCCTGGTACTTGAGGATCTGGAGGGACTTACAAAATTTGGGGGGGGGGAGGAGATCCAGGTGGGACTGGCATAACAGAGGATAGGATGAATTAAGGATTTGTATGTGTGGAGGATGGTAGAGGGTTTCAACCCCCTTGTCTGACCAGAGAGGAATTTAAGGAGATGGATGCGGTTGTGGGCTTTGGGTTGGATAGAGCAAAGGTGAGGGACCTAGGTGAGATGATGGTCTATGTGAGTCCAAGGTAGGTGAGGGTGGGGGAGAGGTGGACAGGACGAGTGCAGATGGTAAGGGAAAAAAACAAGGAGCCAAAAGAAGTAAGTGGTACGACCTATGATGATTGCCTGGGTCTTGGAAGGATTGATTTTGAGGAACCACTGGTTACACCATGTGGCAAAAAGGTCAAGGTGATTCAGGAGAAGGCATTGGGACAGTTGAAGGGTAGGAGCGAGGGCAAGGGAGGTGGTGTCATTGGCATACTGCAGGAGGTGGACAGGGGGGGGGGGGGTTGGGGCACATCTGCTGTGTACAGGAGGTAGAAGAGAGGGAAGAGGACAGATCCCTGGGCACATCCACAGAGGGGTAGAAGGTGCAAGAATTGGCGTTATGGATGGTAACGTAGGAGGAGCGGCAGGAGAGGAAGGAGGCAATCAGATGGACATAGTTGATAGGAAGGGTATAGGTCTGGAGTTTAAACAGGAGACCAGGATGCCATACACGGTTGTAGGCCTTTTTGAGGTCTAAGGAGACAAAAATGGCGGAGTGACAGTAGTTAAGCTGGAGGGAGAGGAGATGAGTGAGGCATAGGAGTGGGTCATTGGCAGAGAAGAAAGGTCAAAAGCCATATTGGGTGTCAGTGGAGATGGTGACAGATGCACCGGGTAAGGATGTATTCCAAGAACTTGCTGAACACCAAGGTGAGACAGATATGGCGATAGTAAGAGGCATCCAATGGAGCCTTCTTGGGTTTGGAGAACATCAGGATATGGGAGGTTTCCCATAGGTCAGGGTAGAAGCCAGTGGCAAGAATTACGTTGTAGAGGTCGGTGAGAACTGCAAGGAGGGAGTGAGGGCAGTGTTTGAGATGGCGGTAGGTAACACAGTCATGGTTGGGAATGGTGTTGCATTTAGTGCGGAGTGTGAGGCTGATGTCCTGTGTAGTGATGGGACTGTTAAGTCTTGTGGTGGTGTGTGGCCCAAGTACCGGAAGCTAGGAGCAAGGGGAGGAGTGGAGGTATCCGTATGTTCCATGATGTGGAGGAAGAGGGAATAATCAAATTGGGGATCATCTGGAATGGAAAAGACATCAGATAGGTGGGAGGCAAAGTGGTTGGCCTTACTGAGGTTGTCAGGAAAGGGATGATCATCATGGAGGAGAAGGTACTGTGGGGTAGGACAGTTCCAAGTAAGGCGGTGGAAAGCAGACCAATACTTGAAAGAGTTTATCAAGAGCGTGGCATTGAGTGGTGTGTATGTCTGTCGCCAGGCACGGCATTTATTTGCAGTAAGCATGTTGCGGATGTGTTGTTGTATTTGCCGGTGGAGGATGAGTGTCCTGGTCACGAGTATGGAGGAAGGATTGGTAGAGGTAATGGGATTCACAAAGGAGAATGACAACCTGTGGGGGCAAGCCCAGGCAGTGAGGGTGGATGGCTTTGGTAGGGATATGGGTGGTGATGGCGTCAGACAATATCTGGTAGAGGAAGGCAGCAGTTTGGGAGATGTCATTGGGAGATTGGAGGGTAGGGTCATGGCGTTCAACCTGGGTACAAATGGAGTCCCAGTAGGCATCTCAGTTTGTGCAGGAGTAGTTGTGGACAAGTTTAGGTGGAATGTCAGGGCGAGGAACAGGGTGGGGATGGCGACCATCAGAGATAGTGAGGAGTATGGGGGCATGGTCACTGCCAATTAGGTCAAGGACATCTGCAGTGACACACCCAAGGAGGTTGGGAGAGGCTAGGATCACATCGGGAGTGGTGCTGGATTCAGTTCGGGTGTGTTGGGGGAGGGGAACCAGGTCTCCCTGGAGGGTGGTGATAAACTGATGCCACTGCTGCAGTTCAGCAGGAGCGCAGCTGTGGATATTGAGGTCTGCGGCAGTCACATAGGTGGAGAAGGTGTGGTCAATGAGGGCCAGGAAATCGTATGGAATGGGTGTATGAGGGTGGATGTAGATGGTGGCACATGTGACAGTAAGGGTGGGGAAGGAGAGGCTGAGGGTGAGATGCTCAGCAGGATTGTTGAGGAGAGGTTGGAACCGAACAGGGAGGTGCTTCAGGTGGCTGACAGAAACCCCACCATGCACCAGGGGGTACAGGTTATCGGTGTGGTGGATGGTGTGAGGAGACAGAGATACAGGGTTTAAGGAAGGTTTCATTTAGGATTAAGGAATCCATGCAGTGTTGATGGAGGGAGTGCAGGAAGAGGAGTTTGTGGGTGGGCAGGAAGCAGATATGGTAAAGGATGCTGTAATGTGGTCACACCATGGTAGGGGAGATTTAGATGAGGCTGGTGAGCGGGTGAAGGTGAAGTGGGCCTGGTTGTGGGAGTAGGTGGCATAGGTGATGGGGTGGAAGATGGAACAGGCAGCAAGGGTGATTTGGGAAAGGGTGTGAGGGTGTTGGAAAGGGTGGATGTTTTGGAGAACAATGGAGACAAACCTCCTCCCCTCTGCAGTAGGGGGAGGGCGGAGCGAGTAGTTGGGGTGGATGGGGTCATTGACAGAGTGGACAGGGACGATGAACTCAGGGGTGAGGGAAGGCTGTTTCGCTTTACATTTCGAGGAGTAGGTAGGATGAGGTTCATTACAGGCATTACATGAGGGGGAGAGGTGAAGTTGGGGCAGTTCTTCAAGAAGTGGGAAGCTTTGCAGTGGGGACAGGTAGGGTGGCTCTTGCACGTGGCAGTGATGTGATCATTGTATTTTAGGCAACATTGGCAGCAGTAGGGTTGGAGGGGGAAATGGGAGGGGTCCACTTTATGACGTCTATTGTAGATTAGGGCTCCCTCTGTGAGGAGGTGGTCAGTGGAGGCTTCTTTTTTCAGGTAACTGTCTCCTTCTGCTATATTCACTACTTGTGTCAGGGCACTATCGAGACGCGCCTTGGTATGTCTGTTGTAGTGCCTGTCTTACTCAGAATTACGATGCAATGTACCTTTGGACATATGGGTATATCCAATTTCGAAGAAACAGGCACTGTGGTGACTACTGCCGTTATGAAATACGTAGAAAGTGTTCGCAGTTGCAAATATCGACAACCATCAGGACTGATATCAATGGAAATTTGTGCCGGACTGGGACTCGAACCTGGATTTCTCCATTAACGCGAACGGTCGCCTTATCGTTAGACTATCAGACTTACAATTCAATGCTTCCGTGGAGAGTGCTCGGATAGCCTAATGGAAAGGCGCCCGCTCGAGTCTCAGTCCAGCACAAATTTTCACTGTCGTCACTTTGTTATACAGCGATGGTTGTCCATATTCGCAGCTGCGAATACGTTTCCAGGCCACTTAGTACATATGACATCACCATGGTTTAAGGCAAAATTCAAGGTGACTGATGACGTCATAGGAAAAATGCTCTCACCAGCTCATGAAACCAGGACCTCTACATCTGTACTTAGGGCTGAGAGATGCGCCAGAAGCACCACAGCATTCCTACTCATCGCCCACTTCTTTCAAGCTTCTTTCTACTTGTTTCTCCCGGCATTTCACTTTATTTTAGCGGTTGTTCCTCTCATTGCCGCATAAACTTTCAAGTTCTGTTCTTTTTTAGTTGTCTGCTACATCCTCCACACTTTTCTTCTAGACTTGGAGCTTTTTCACACTCATCCATCCACCACTCGTGTTTCCTTCTCCTGTTACCTCGGGATGTCAAGGTTCCACTTTTATCGTGGCCTTCACTTTTCCCATGTGTTTCTAACTGTATAATTTTTTGCAAATGCATTCTTGTGTCTGTTCAAAGTTATTTACCAATCCTGTGTGTGTGTTCGTGGTTTTCCTTTTGTCAGTTTGCATTTGACAGCCTTTTGCATTTTATTTCGATAAGACAATGGTCAGATTCCGTTCTACTACTTATTATGACTTCAGTGTGTCGTGTATTCTCCGTCAGAACCTTTGAATCCCATCTCTGTATCAAATTGTCCCTTGAAATCATCCAATGAGACTTTTACTTCCCTTTCATATGGTTTTACCATTACATTATCCACCGTGGTCCAGAACTGTTCCGTACCTGCGTTGTCTGTTTTGTTTTTAGCATTCGTGGGTGCATGTGTATTTACCGTGGTATAGGTTTTGTTTCCTATCTTCATTACTAATTACGAAAATCTCTAGACAACACCTTTCAATTCAGCAAGTTGTGCCTGTCTATCACAAATGCTGTGCCAAACACAAATGCTGTTGCTTAACCCTATGACTGGCCTTTAATGTGATATACCCTTCTGCACCTTGAATCTCGTCTCTTGCAGATCCAGGTTGACAATTTCATATTCTTTGATACTGTCCATGACTTATTTTAATTTGCCAGTCTTGATTATGTTTGCATGTTAATGCTACCCAATTTAAAAGTTCTTTTTTGTATCGTCTTCGATGTGTGTTTCATTATGGATGCTGAGGTATTGGGAAGGCTTTAGTAAAGCTACTGCAGTAGCTCCAGAGCTTTTACAACTCGGGTATTGAGTTCCAGAGGGTGTACACAGGCCGCTCCTAACATGGTGAACCGTGCCTTTTGTAACCGCTCCTGTGGCGTACTGGCGCTCCACGTTTGCTCCTACCACAGCCTCCACACTGTAGGTGCCGTGTCTAGATGAATTCCAGGTTCACACTTGAAAATTCTTCCGTCGTCTCTGCCACTGATATTTTCTTGACAGAGGCTCTTACTGGGTGCTGTTGCCTGGAGCCAAAGAAACCCAGGTTTTTAACGAGGTGCTACTTCTCCCTCTCCTTCTGGTAGAGGTTTGAACCCACGTTTCTTTGCATTATTCTTCATTTCATACTGAATGCAACCACATATTTAATATGTTTGTAGAACAGAATTAAAATCAAGATATTGTCTTTTGTTTCGGCCTTCCATAGACTATGTTATTTGAACCGTTTCTGTCCTTAAATTTTGACTTCCACCCACGTTTGTCACATTTGTTTTCTGAAAGCCTTCTTTCTTCATGTTTTCATTTTTAACTTTAGCTTTTTTGAAAAAGCTTGTGAGTTTCAATTTTCTTCTTGAAAAAGTCACGTTTCTAGATGTCCTGATGTGAGTCCCAATGTCTGAAGATCCATATACCTGAGCTCGCAAGAAAAATGGATTAGAAAAGTGGAGATATTTTACAGTGTGACAAAGAGGTTGGTTCTCGGCTGGACAGAAAGACAACAGCTAGGGCACGCCTAGGGGGAAGCTACGCTGATGATAACAGATAAAACTTTGATCTCCTCTTGAATGAGTATTGGTTGTGGATAAGACGCAGTTTATAGCGCAGTTTTTTTGACAGTCCTATGGTTGAGGTGGAGAAGGAGACGGAAAAATATTTAGTGTAATGCAAAGGCATAGCCAAGATGTGATGTGAGTGAGTGACAAAGAAACCGAAGAAGTGAACAGATCATGTGAAAATCACATCACCTATATGATTGCATCTAACCTAACCGACTATTGGAAGGACTAATATGATCAAACAACCGAATGTTGTACACATATCTTACTCAAGCATTCATAGATACCTTGAGTCTTCAGCAGTATCCTCTCTTTGGGCCGTGTTAAACTACTTCACTGAACGAAAGATCAGGCAGGTCTAAAGACAGGACATATTTTTGTCTGATTTGAAGTGGAATTATTTTTCCAAATTTTTGGATTGCATGTAAGGAGGAGCAAGATCTCCTGAATCTGCGACAGTTTGTTCTTCCCGATTTTGGTGCTTATCTAACTGAATGGGAAGGTCTTTTATAATTTCTTGAAACAGTAATTGGTACAAAGTATATCCACCGATCAACTTTCGGTGTGATATGAGGATGGCCTGTGACTTCTTAGGATTTAGTTTAAGACCCATAGTATCTGCCCATCGTCATACTGATGGTCATTCATACCTGATGTAGAAACAGCAGCGTTTCTGGGTCTGGAACTGGATATGCTGAAATACCACAGAGATAGCGAGAAAAGCAGTGGACCTAGGACTCAGTCCTAGGGGGAGGGGTCTTCTTCACTATGTTTTTACTTAAGGTGAAATAACTGAGACGATGAAACTTCTACATTTTTTGATTCTGAAACTGCTGAGTGAAACTCAACGTAGTGAGCCTACTTTCTCTTTACTTATTCTTATCATTTCAACACTAATCCACAATATTCTAGCGCAACGCCATCTGACTGCTCAAAAATGATAACTTGACTTCAAATAATTAATACAAAAGAATGGCCCTGAATTAGAAGAAATCTTAACAATAACCCATACATATCATAAGTCACTTACCTTACAGAAAATCTTCATTACACAAACTAAAGCAATGCAGCAAACACCAATAAAGCCAGCTAAATAAAAGATTCTAACTACTGTAGGCTCTAACTAGTAATAGGCGTGTGGTTAACAAAGGAAAGATTTTGTTGCAGAGCAAACACTGTCTTTAGCAGATTTTACCTTAATCATGTGACAACCAGTTAAAAAAACGTTGTATAATCATCAGTAATAAATCTCCATGACGGGTATTAATTCAGACCGTCCGCTCGCGCTAATACTGCAAACCTCCAACACTGCTAATTCTTAACCTCTAACCTCCATCACTGCTGACTACTCACTCCCAACTTCCATCACCGCTGGCTGTTCACCTCTAACAGCGAGTCCGACCAACCACAGAGTCTCTTACAGAGTGCGCACAGCGCTGTCGGAGTTATTAATGCAGAGCGCTACATAGCGCTGCCAACATACAAACGCATAAAGAGGCTACTTACAATATTTCCATGATGATTTCCCCCTTCGCACAGGCGAATCGTTGATATCTGTCTTTGAGAAAGCAGTCGAGTGAAAAAGAATTTTCCTTCCTAAAAAGCCGTGAAAGTAATGGCGATGTGTCAGAACTTTATTGTGCAGTTTAATTATTTTTATTGAATTCTTCGTCAGGGGGAAGATAGTCAGTTGAAATAGTGTTGGATATCTGCCCTTACTAGTTACGAAATCATGCAGAGTCAGGTTGGCAAGAGCACTTCTAGCGCTTAGTTTTGTGTAGACGACTACGAGGCGGGGGACGTTGACGAATGGCGCAAGAAGAAATATCCGGCACCTGCTAGTTGCGCGTACCGAACGCCTTGATGGATGGTCACGAGAACCAGGAAACAGCGACCTATTCACTGACACACGCGCCGCCCGCGTGTTCCATCCGGAAATATATTTTACTGAGTGCATGCCGCTGACAGAAGCTGCGGGCGCGAGGTACTCCACGACGAGGTATACGACAACGAGTTGGCTTGGCGAGAAATGTGCTCGTCCATAAAAGTGTGACACGTCCGAGGCAGGCGGAGTGGTGAATAAAAGTGCACCTACCACCGCTCATGGTTCGTGGAATACAAAACTGAATCTCTATGCTGAGTCAGAAACATACGCTGCAAGACGAAACTGTCTGGGACAGCCCACGGCCGGTTTAAAGTCATAATCCTTATCAACATCATATACTCACGTTTTTCAACCGTCTTATTTTACTTTCTCATAGAGCGTGAAACGCTATTTACAATTTGTACAGAAACCAGATGGCAGTTATAAGAGTCGAGGGGCATGAAAGGGAAGCAGTGGTTGGGAAGGGAGTGAGACAGGGTTGTAGCCTCTCCCCGATGCTATTCAATCTGTATATTGAGCAAGCAGTAAAGGAAACAAAAGAAAAGTTCGGAGTAGGTATTAAAATCCATGAAGAAGAAATAAAAACTTTGAGGTTTGCCGATGACATTGTAATTCTGTCAGAGACAGCAAAGGACCTAGCAAAGGACCTGGAAGAGCAGTTGAACGGAATGGACAGTGTCTTGAAAGGAGGACAGAAGATGAACATCAACAAAAGCAAAACGAGGATAACGGAATGTAGTCGAATTAAATCGAGTGATGCTGCGGGAATTAGATTAGGAAAGGAGACGCTTAAAGTAGTAAATAAGTTTTGCTATTTGGGGAGCAAAATAACTAATGTTGGTCGAAGTAGAGTATATAAAGGCAAGGAAAGCGTTTATGAGGAAGAGAAGTTTGTTAATGTAGACTGGCAATGGCAAGGAAAGCGTTTCTGAAGAAGAGAAATTTGTTAACATCGAGTATAGATTTAAGTGTCAGGAAGTCGTTTCTGAAAGTATTTGTATGGGGTGTAGCCATGTATGGAAGTGAAACATGGACGATAAATAGTTTGGGCAAGAAGAGAATAGAAGCTCTCGAAATGTGGTGCTACAGAAGAATGCTGAAGATTAGATGGGTAGATCACATAACTAATGAGGAGGTATTGAATAGAATTGGAGAGAAGAGAAATTTGTGGCACAAATTGACTAGAAGAAGGCATCTGTTGGTAAGGCATATTCTGAGGCACCAAGGGATCACCAATTTGGTATTGGAGGGCAGCGTGGAGGGTAAAAATCATAGAGGGAGACCAAGAGATGAATACACTAAGCAGATTCAGAAGGATGTCGGTTGCAGTAGGTACTGGGAGATGAAGAAGCTTGCACAGGATAGAGTAGCATGGAGAGATGCATCAAACCAGTCTCTGGACTGACCACAACAACAACAACAGAGTGTGCAGGTAATTGCTAACAACATTTTATTTCACCAGTTTAAGCGGCAACAAATGGTAAGCGTTTTGATTTTCAAACCATTCTCTGTCAGACATAATACACATTAATCTAAATACCCCAAATGACATTTATTAGCTCCAGTCACATTGCAAAAAAATTCACTCTTTAGGCGAGTAAATGTTAAACGTCACTCCGTCTTTTGTGTTCTTCCCTGTTAGGAAACGCAGTGTAGGCGAGTGCTGTCTCGATTCGACTTCAAGTCATTTAGAGTCGGTTATGTTGGTGTCCTTCAATGTACACCCGTTCATCTAGGCAGTGATTGAATGGACAAGCGTTTTAAATTTTCTGCACCTTACTTAACTTATTCGTGTCAGAGATCACAGTTTTTCAGCCCAAAATTGTCCTAAATCCAACGCTTCCTTGCTTCCCTAACACAGTTCATTATGGGTACGTTTGTAAGGTGGGCACGACATTCTGATTTTTGTAAGTTACCATGTTACCGTCAGAGAGAGACCAAATCATGTTACCGTGTTGTTGTGGCACAGTTTTTGCCTCTGCGCAGTCTGAAACATTCTTAGTTGAAGTTTGGTAGGTGATGGAGTATTCAGTAGTGCTGTGTTGACTTGTGATCGTATCTATTGTTGGATAAAAAACGATTTACTGTATAGGACAACAAGGAAGAATATGATGTATATATTGAAAGGCGCAAAGACTATAAATTTTCAGTAATGTTATTTCTTTTTGAAATGAAGTTTGAGGTAAGACTGCAACACCGCGCAGCTACTTTGTCGCAATGTTTATTCTCATCTAGTTAACTTTGTTCACTTGCTCAGAACTGAGAGAAACACCACCCCACTTCGCTGAGTCTTTCATTGCATTAGTGTACCAACTGATTAAGCTATTTGGTTTTCATAGAAATTCTCTGTTAACATCGTACTCTTTTTAAATCATTTTTCACTTTGTTAAACACAGTACTGTTCAGACAAAAGTTATGTGTGAAGATCACGCGAAGTTTTACTCTGTCTTTTTGAATTGGTTACTCTCCCCATCCCACTGCTTAAAGCAGTTTATCATTACGCATCACCATATTGCACAATTTGGCAAGCAACAGGTTGAATATTGTTTGTAAATTTTATTTAAAAATAGAAATCTAGCTTACCCGCTGCTAGCTTCTTGTTTACTGTTATGCTTTCGATAAATCTGCAACAATGTCAAGCCGCGAGGTAAGTGGAAATTTTTATTGGGGCCAGATAATTGTTTTACTTCAATTTCACATTTAATATAAGAAGTTGTATTCAGAACAGTTACAGTTCAGTTCAAATTAGGCTCCGTGTAGTCAAACGTTAGTGTATGAGTTTGAATTGGATAACAGTATGTGGACACATAGTTTGAGTAATACGTAGACATTTTATAGAGTGTGAGGTAAATTTTGGCTACATTTCATACAGAAGCACATAATGGAGGACTCACACACTTACAGGAATAGTTAGGACAGGTCAGACGATGTTTGTTATCCTGGTATCGGCACAATCGCACCTATCATTATATTCACCTCTAAAGCCCCTAAAGCCCCACTTGATCAGGTCTGCCTTCACTGGCGCTACTTCCAGTCCAACGGGATTCACGCTCCTCCAGATCTTCTGTTTCTAGTTTTCGCCGCTGTCCGTCTCCTATTGTCAAATAATGAAGGGAGATAAACGATTAATGTCCCGACAGCAGCTTAGTCATCAGGGATGCAGCACAAGCTCAGATTACAAGAGGATAGGGAAGAAAATCTGCGGTGCCCTATTCAAAACCAGCAGCAATTTAATAATATCACGGAAAAGCTAAATATGAATGGTTGGACGGGGATTTGAACTGTCGTCCTGAATCCAGTGTGCTAAGCACTGTGCCACCTCGTTCGGTCTCTCTCGTGGAGAGTAGTTGTTTAGAGCATCGATAAGTTCTTTGTTGATATATCTTTGCGGGATTTAAACAAGAAGTTAGCTTTCATCGAAGGTATACTTAAGCTTCTCACTGTGTTCGTGACCGGCATTCGGCTTACTGACTCTGCAAAACTATCTACTGAAAAATTTACTAAATGCTCTGCCCGCAAAAACAATTAGTTCGTTTTCTCTTGGGTTCCACCTCATAAGCTGAAGACGTCACTCACCTCTTTGGGAGTTGATGTCCACAAACTCAGCCGCCTAGAATCGAATGGCGTGTTTTATACTCGTAGCTAATAGCATGCATGTTTCATTTAAGCTTAAGTTGTAGAACTTGAATGTCTTTATGGGTGTCAAAAGTTCAAACAGCTTACAGGAATGCAGCCGGGTGACGTCTTAATCTTACGGGGTGGTACCCAAAAGAAACCGAACTAATTTTTTGGTGGGCAGAATTTTTGTAGTAACGCGTTTTGCTGCTAGGAGCGCACAGAGCAAACATTACAGTCAGTAAGCCGAATGCCGTAGCTGAAGAATGTCAGTAGTAGTTTCGGCAGAGTTTATTGTGGCAATTGATTCATGTGATTGTGGTTTTTGCAATGGCTGATTTTCGTTAACAGCATGCGGCGGTGAAATTCTACTTTTTGCTCGAAAAAAAAATGAAATAGAAACTCTTGAAATGTTAAAATCGGCGTACAAGGACGATGCTGTGGCAAAACTGGAGTATTTTAGTGGTTTTTCCGTATCAAAAAATGTTGATATTTCAGTTGATGACACTCCCTGTTCTGGTCGTACTTCCACGGCCTAACAGATGAAAATGTGGAAAACATTCACACCTTCATTATCTAAGATCGATGACAGACCACTGAATAAATTGTGGAGCTGTCGGGGACGAGATGGAGTTCAGAGCAACGACTTGTGACAGAAGACTTGGAAATGAAAATGGTGGCTGCCAAATTCGTGCAACGATTGCTGACTGCTGAACAAAATCATGGACGCGTGGAAGCGCGCTGTGCTTTGAAAGAAGAGTTCCGGTATAGTCCAAACTTTTTCTCAGAAATTATCACAGGTGCCGAAACTTCGTGCTGTGATTCAAATGGCTCTGAGCACTATGCGACTTAACTTCTGAGGTCATCAGTCGCCTAGAACTTAGAACTAATTAAACCTAACTAACCTAAGGACATCACACATATCCATCCCCAGGGCAGGATTCGAAACTGCGGCCGTAGCGGTCGCTCGGTTCCAGACTGTAGCGCCTAGAACCGCACGGCCACTCCGGCCGGCACTTCGTGCTATGCTTAAGCTCCATAATCAAAGCAAAAGTCAAGCCTGTGGAAGACTTAAAGTTTCGCCTCGCCCCAAGAATGTTTGTCAAGTGAAATCGAACATTAAGACAACGCTGATTTGTTTTTTCGATGTGAGAGAAGTCGTCCATACAGAGTTTGTTCAGCAGGGTCAGACAGTTTATCAGGCTTTGTACTTGGAAGTGCTGAAAAGATTGCGCCCCAGTTTGCGGAGGAGGCGGCCTGATTCGTGGCAGTCATATGATTGATTTTTCGATCACAACAATGCCTCTGCCCACACAGTACTTTCTGTACGACACTTCTTGAACAAAAATGGAATGACTCCTGTTGCTCACCCGTCATATTCACTCGACCTTGTTTCTTAGAATGAAAAGAAACATGAAAGGAAAGCGTATTGCTGAAGTTGTTGAGGTGAAAAAAAAAACGAAAAACGAAAGAATCGTTGTAAACATCATAAAAGATGAATTTAAACAACGGTTTGAAAAATGGAATAAAAGATTAGACAAAGTGTATTAGTGCAAGTGGAGATTACATTGAAGGGTACTGAAGGTCTGAGCTTAAAATATGAATAAAGAAGTTAAAAAATAAGTTCAGTTTGTTTCGGGTACCCCGCTCCCCCCCCCCCCCTCCCCCTCGTATAATGACCCGTTTCACAGATCTGGACCACAATGGGCAAGCCTATTCAGCTGTGGAGAAACACAGTGCGTAGACTGTGGTCGTCAATTCCTATGGTCTTGTTCCCCGTTTGCTGTTAGCCAGTTTCCTCAATATTTTATTTCTTGCTGTGACTTTATAACGCGTCTCTTCACAATGACCTACTCAAAAGTCTGTCACTGAGGTGTGACGGCCAGAAAGTTGACATACAGGAATTAGGTCATGTAACTGGATGTTGGTTGGTTATTGGTATACAAGCGGTGTGGAGAGGGAGAGGGGGACGGGGCGAACACTATCCTGGGTGGTTCGTTCTTCTGCCGTTGGCATGAGTTCTTTCCGCTCTCCAGTGTGACAGAACATTCTATTTTTACAAGCTGATTATATTTGTGTGTGTCAAGGACCTCTGTCATGAGCCCCATTGGTTCGCTGCGTTTTATGCTGGTTCTGCTATTTGTTTTTTTTATCTTTCCTCTGAATGTTCAGTAAGGGACAAAATTTGAATCGGACAAGATTTTTTTGGTCTGAAATGGGTCTGTTGGGGAATGAGCTTTGGGTCCAAGATGCTTACTCTGCAGTTCAGTATCAGTAGTTCATAGAGTTTGTATACGTGACACAAGAGCGTGACACAGAGCTACTACCACTGCATCTTTGGGATCTTGTGCTTCTTGAGGCAGTTGCTAATAACGTCCAGGATCCATAGACCCAGGTTCAAAGTGATCTGTTTCACGCAGATGTCGTTTACGCCAACTGCTTTTCAGATTTTTATACAGTTTTGCCTAGTTTGAATTCTTTTACGCCAATGATTTTTCTTGTGTTGACACATGTTGAGCAATGGCTTAAATCTACTGATGGTATGGTATCTGCTTTCTGAGCGAGGTGACATTTCTCACACTGTCATTATTAGTCCATAAATAGTCGCAACTGTAACTGTCGTGTTATAGAAGGTCGTAACCGCCACGCTCGTTTTGAATTCCCTGTTAGTGGAGATGTAAGTTTGAGCCATGTTATCGCTAGTACTGTGTCATATAAAAGTAAAGAAAGGATGAGTTGCGAGTGATTAATAGGTTAGTTACAAATTATAACAAATAGCTGCGTTGCGAAACTGTTATGTGGAATGTAGTAGTTAGGGTCATTAACAAAATTTTAATGAGTGAAAGACTGTTACGAACAGTGTAGAAATTGAATAAACTGATATTCTTCCTTTGAGTATTCAGAAAAAAATGTATGTCCTCATCGATGGCAAATACTACGACATTAAGTCGCAAACTCGCAGTATCTGGTTGAATGGTGTGAGATATTTAGGCCGTGAACAGTGCAGACAAAACACTGTAAATCGACTCTTAGAATGCACACATAACATTTGTCGGAATTAACGACTATAAATTGCGAGTGCACCCCATCCTGTTGAGAACAGGCTATTACAGATATTGGATTGCGGAGCACGTTGGATTGTTAACGTTTCGAATGCAATGGTTGGAGAGAGACCACGATGGTGACATTACGCTCAGGCTGAAGGTATGTGGAAGGTATGCGCACGATATTAACTTTCATTATCTGCGTGTCTGTAAAAAGGTTTCAACGTGTCTACTTGCCGGCGGGCTCTAGCAATGCAAGCTACATAGCGGCAGGAGGCACCGCTCCTCGTATTTTACTGGTGCTTACGTACACTGCCGGAAAAAAAAGTAGACAGCGTCTACCTTGTTCCGATGATGGCATGTGGCACCTGTGGGATAGTAGATGTACTGATGAAGGTTTCAACAGCGTCCATCAACAGAGAAGTGGTATAGCTACCAGAGCGCCATCAGTGCCTACCCTTTAATTAGGAATGCTCACAGCCAGAACGCCGAGTGTGGTGTAAACGTGAGAAGCAAGCACGGAGACACACTCTCTCAACTGAGCGAGTTTTAAAGGGGTCAAATAGTGGTCTTTCGCGTGGCAAAATCGTCCTTTCGGGGACTGGACGTGCTGCGTCAGTTGCACAACGACGCTGTATTAGTGGTCACGCGAACATTCTCACATCTGTAGGTTCTGGACGTCAACGCAGCACAGACGCCCACCAGGATCGTCGTATTGTTAGCTCAGCAGTGGCAGATCGTACAGCTACAACAACACAGATGAGAGGGCTTGTGAGCCCAGACGTGTCAACATGAACTGTTGCGAACCGGTTATTAGCAGTGAGACTATGGGCACCCACACTTCTATTCACATCAGAGCATCGACGTGCACAAGTTGACTGGTGTCGTCGGAGGATCACTTGGAAGATGGTATGGTGCGCCGTGGTCTTCGGCGATGAAAGCAGGGTCTGCTTGAATGCAAGTGATGGTCGTTTCCGCGTATGGCATAGACCTGGTGAGCCCCATCTCGTCAAGTGCATTCGTCCAAAACACACTGGCGCCACCCCAGGCTCTATGGTCTGGGGTGCGATAAGCTACAACTCTCGTTCATCTTTGGTGTTTCTTGAGGGGACGCTAACCAGCGCTCAGAATGTGCAGAATGTTGTTGCGCCCATTCTTTTGCCGTTCTTGCAATAGGAAAGTGATGTGTTGTTCTAGCAGGATAATGCTCGCCCACACACTGCCCGTGGAACTCAGCGTGCTCTGCAAGATGTGCAACAACTTGCATGGCCCGCACGTTCTCTGGTCTTGTCTGCAGTCGAGCACGTGTGGGATATGATGAGGCGAAGAGTGACTCGTGCGACTCGTCAACCAACAACTCTTACAGAACTACGTGAATAGGTCCAGCAGGCGTGGAATAATGTATCCCAGGACAGTATTCGTCATCAGTACGATCGATTGGATGCCAGAGTCAGTGCCTGAATTGCCGTCCATGGAGGCTACACCACGTACCAACATGTGTTTCAGCAAAAATGGCTCTGAGCACTATGGGACTTAACTTCTGAGGTCATCAGCCCCCTAGAACTTAGAACTACTTAAACCTAACTAACCTAACGACGTCACAACTTCCATGCCCGAGGCAGGATTCGAATCTGCGACCGTAGCGGTTGCGCAGTTCCAGACAGTAGCGCCTAGAACCTCTCGGCCACTCCGGCCGGCTGTTTCAGCAAGGGGCAATATCTGGTACCTCAGAATGGTTGCGCTATTGACCTGCACTCCATTTACATTGTTGTACCAATAAATTCTGAGTGAATTGGAAACCTCTAAAAGGGTATAATAACTTTTTTCCGGCAGTGTATTACGACATGTCACGCTTGAATAGAATATGGTTACACCCAGTTTTCGGAGATCTAACTCGTCTTCCGTATTACACAGCAGTCTTCTATGTTTATTTACGACTTTTAAATTCATAGAATGTCGTGTTTACGTAGCTTAGCGATTTTTTCACAGATTATGCCAGCTTAGGGATGATAAGTTATACGTGGTTTTTCTCGTTCTTTTCCGATCTCTCCTGTAGGTGTTGGATTTTGGTGCCGGCGTTTGCTCAACGTATCCATTTATTCGTTTGTGCCGTATGCTTATGAAATTACGTAACCCAAGTCTAATTGAATCTCTGGAAAGTTTCGTCAATATAAGAACTAAAAAAGCCGTTTTATGTCTTCTGAATAGGTAAACTGAGCTGACGAACCACCATTTTATGACTGTTTTTCGGCAATACTGAATCATCTGAAATTGATTGCTTGTAAGAGACCAGCTTGCTCAGTTTAGGCTTTATTGGCATATGCTGCTGAATTCTATGTACTGTGCCTCAACTGATATCGATTCACTTGAAGAAAATTCCAAAGTTGCAAGGACAGACGGAAATATCGAAAGAGTACAGAATTTTTACTGCACAACAATTCTGATACGACATAGCTGCAGCTTTGAGTTTATCAGTACATTTTATCCGAAGGCTTAACTACGAGCAACCTTTGTGCACATTACTGCCACATTTTGAGAAAAGTAAACAGGAAAATGAACGTTCAGGTTTAAAGGTGACTGTGTAAGCCATCCATCTGTTTTACTGTAATAATACTAATTAATTATGCCGTATAGGTTGTAGAAACGAATTTTTATGTGTGTCTGTATTCCTTCACAAGAGAATTCGAGGAGTGTAACTATCTTGTATGTCAAACTGTGTCCCTTTCCACATTGCTTTATTTCCCTGGATAATCCCTGCTAAGTACTAATCTGTGGAGGTGTATAATCTACTTAAGGGACACAGTGACACTCTTGGGTTGTGTAGTAGAGCAGTACCAACCTTGCTAAACTCTAGTAGAGCAGTACCAACCTTGCTAAACTCTAGTAGTGCAGTGCCAACCTCGCTAAACTCCTCGAGAGAGGTCTAGCGAAGTGGCTATTTGTGAGTCAAACCCTTACACAGTTTTTCTATCACAACTTTGGTAACGAGAACCACCGCTACTCCCTTAGCATAAAGGGCAATCAAAAAGTTTCCGTTCGAAGACTTTACACTGCAGAATCGGTATACCAGTCACACAAAATTGCCCTGAGCTTTGAGGCTATCATCCGAACTAAGAACGAGGTTTTCAGAGAAGTTCAGGAATACAGAAAAACAAGTCGCTGAGGAATGAAATAAATAGGTGGTGCGAGGAAGCTAAGACGAAACGGCTGCATGAAAAATGTGAAGAAATCGAAAAAGAATCGATTGTCGAAAGGACTGACTAAGCTTACAGGAAAGTCAAAACCTTCAGTGAAATTAAAAACAAGAGTGACAACACTAAGAGTGCAACGGTGATACCACTGTTAAATACAGAGGAGAGAGCTGATGGTGGAAAGAGTACATAGAAGGCCTCTATGAGGGTGAATAATTATCAGATGTGATAGAAGAAGACACAGAAGTCGATTTAGAAAAGATGGGGGATGCATTATTAGAATCACAATTTAAGAGAGCTTTGGAGGACTTAAGATCAAGTAAGGAGAAGGGATAGATAACATTACATCAGAATTTCTAACATTGTTGGGGAAAGTGACTACAAACCGACTATTCAAATTAGTCTGTAAAATGTATGAGTCTGGGGTCATACCATCTGAGTTTCGGAAATACATGATCCACTCAATCCCGAAGACTGCAAGAGCTGACAAGTGCGAGAATTATCGGACTATTAGCTTAACAGCTCATGCATCCGGGTTGCTGAAAAGAATAATACACAGAAGAATGGAAAAGAAAATTGAGGATGCGCTAGATGACGATCAGTTTGTGTTTAGAAAAGCTAAAGACACGAGAGGGGCAATTCTGACGTTGCGGCTGATAATGGAGACAAGACTAAAGAAAAATCAAGACACGTTCATAGGATCTGTCGACCTGGAAAAGGCGTTCTACAATGTAAAATGGTGCAAGATGTTCGAAATTCTGAGAAACATGGGATAAGCTGTAGGGAGAGACGGGTAATATACAATATGTACAAGAGCCAAGAGGGAATAATAAGAGTGGACCATCAAGGACGAAGTGCTCGGATTAAAAAAATGTAAGACAGGGATGTAGCCTTTCGGCCGTACTGTTCAATGTGTTCATCGAAGATGCAATGATGGAAATAAAAGGAAGATTCACGAGTGAAATTAAAATTCAAGGTGGAAGAATATCAATGATACGATTCGCTGATGACATTGCTATCCTGAGTGAAAGTGAAGAAGAATTACATGATATGCTGAATGGAACGAACAGTCTAATGAGTACAGAATATGGATTGAGAGCGAATCGAAGAAAGACGAACGTAATGAGAAGTAGCAAAAATGAAAACAAAGAGAAACTTAACACCGGGACTGACGGTCACGAAGTAGATGAAGTTAAGGAATTCTACTACCAAGCCAGCAAAATAACCAATGACGGACGGAGCAAGGAGGACGTCAAATGCAGACCAGCACTGGAAAAAGTGCCTTCCTGGCCAAGAGAAGTCTACTAGTCTCAAACATCGGCCTTAATTTGAGGAAGGAATTTCTGAGAATGTACGTTTGGAGCACAGCATTGTATGTCACTGAAACATGAACTGTGGAGAAACCGGAACGGGAGAGAATCGAAGCATTTTAGATGTGGTGCCACAGACGAATGTTGAAAATTAGGTGGATCGATAAGGTAAGGAACGAGGACGTTCTATGCGGAATCGGAGGGGAAAGAAATATGTGGAAAGCAATGACAAGGAGAAGGCGCAAGATAACAGGACATTTGTTAAGACATCAGGGAATGACTTCCATGGTACTAGAGCTGTAGAGGGCAAAAATTGTAGACGAAGGTAGAGATTGGAATACATCCAGCAAATAATTGTGGACGTTGGTCTCAAGCGCTACTCTGCGATGAAGAGGTTGGCACAAGAGAGGAATTCGTGGAGGGCCGCATCAAACCGGTCAGAGGGCTGATGACTCAAAAAAAAAAAAAAAAAAAAGTTGAAGATACCTGCACATCCTCGTCCGACAGCAGTCGTCGACCATTCAAGGCCTCTCTTAAGGGATCGAAGGCATAAGATAATCGCAAAAGGTGCTCGAGTGTCTCCCAGTCTCCCACTTGAGTGGGAGTGCGTAATGAATGAGGCTGGCCTCCCAGATTGACAGACTAGCACGGATCTTGGCGCACCCTTCCACAGCGGTGGATTTGGACAGACATGCAGCCTGCCCCATATACATTCTTCATTGACCGATCGGCGGTCAAGAAAAGAATAACAGCGCACTGGTCCTGTTTGGATGCATTGGATAATAACGTCGCCATAATTCACATTTCCGCATTTACTGCATGTACGAATGCAACTCTTATCCCTTGCCTACATGTCAGTGCACACATTCCCACATCGGAGTCGCACTACGGTGCATATACACTGCTGCAAAGCCCTCAGAGGGAAAATTTTTGATCGCCCCTGGAAAAAAAATGGCCGTCACGCCAATCTGCCATTGACTGGCTCTTTTTTTAGAATTTGACAAGTTTGATTCTGTAAGAAAAAGTGCGCTTACTGCATTTTATCGCCAAACACCAGGACATGTCCCTTCTTTACCAGCTTAAAACAAACGTACCAACCGCTGAGGCAATTCCGAAATTAGCGTTTTTTGAAGCGATACTCTGGATCCTACTACCCACCTGGTAAGACTTAATGTTCTTTGCATTTGTTCCGGTTGGTGCAGATAGGTTTTTTTTATCAGTTATGATGAGATCATTTCATTTATTTCGAGAAATATCTGTGAGTCCTTTTTATTTTTCGTTTCGTTAGCATTTTCAGTTAATTTTCGTCTCTCTTTGATTGAATATGTACAGTGTTTAGCTTAGTAATGGTATATCTTTTAAATTCGCGAGAATTGCGATACTCATTTAGATCACTTATGTGCTCTAACCAGATTAAGATTTATGTATGACAATCATGTGGCACAAGAGAGGAATTCGTGGAGGGCCGCATCAAACCGGTCAGAGGGCTGATGACAAAAAAAAAAAAAAAATGGATGAAGATTTTACAGAAGCTCTCCTGCGAACCTTGTAGAACCTTGTAGAGTAGTATGTAGCCTGTATCTATTTATTGGAGTAACTGTCTTTAGCAATCACTCATCTTCTTGCTATGATATGATACAAATCAAATCAAGGAATCTGGGCATCTTTTTTTCCCATTTTTAGAGTACTATGGTCTGTGCAGTTTCACCACCACTTGTGAACACAGTAGCGGTATTGCAAGTATAAGGTATCTTGTTATGCAGATTACTTATTTTCATGCAGATCGACCTTCATTTTGGATAATATTTCTCGAACACAACTACAGTTATGAGATTTATCACTTTTAATGTGAAGGCTTTGATTGGAATCTCTCTGGCTCCCCTGTTAGTTTCAGTGGTGGTGAAATAAACTATTTCCTTCACTTGTTAAGTAACATGTAGTTTTATTTAAATGTTGGTGCAGGATTGTCCTCCTTTCGTGAAGTTTTAGCTTTTTTTGTCCTTATCTTTGAATTCATTACTCTGGTTTGCCTTGGAATCTTTGTTACTAACATAATGATTGTATAAGTGAGAATATAGCTTCACTGATGATTCGATGTTAGTTTGTATATTCGATATGGGATGTGAACTACAATACTAATTTGCTAGTATTAATGATAATTTCTGCACAAACATTTAATTTCATCTCTTGTTCCCCTTTCGTGTAGTTATTCCCCTCAGAAAACAAAGATAAGGCACATTAAATTCAGTGCAATAATTAATGGATATTCTTGTGTATGTGTTGCGCGCCACGGATCCCTGTATTTGGCCCAAACTATAGGGAGCGCACCGTTGCGCTGTTTAAAATCAGTGTTTGTTACAAACTGTCCCGGTCGGCTGGTGCTGCACACGCGACGGACGACGGTGAGTCGTAACTCGCATAAACTATTTGTTTCCTTTCTTTAGTGATATAGGGAGAGTAATAAAGTCCATTCTATATGTCAGCTTGATTGTCTACTCCATTTAGAATCCATTTACCGATTTCTAAATACTTTCTTTTGGTAAAAAAAAGAACTGCAGGTAACTTGCACTTGTCAGTACGTATCACGAGTTTGATTGAAGGGCGAGAGAGATTCATATCTGCTAAACCAGTTTAGCCCGTTTTCCAAACAATTCACCTGTTTCTGAAACGCTAATCCAGCCTTTCAGTTTTAGGTTTTCCTTGATTTCTCGAAATTACTTGAGGCAAATGCTATGATACTTCCTTAGAAAGGTCACGGCCGATTTCCTTTCCCATCCTTCCCCAATCCGAGCCTGTGCTCTACCCCTAACGGCATCATCGTGGACCGGACGAACTCTAACCTTACTCGGTTTCTACATACATAATGTGGCGATTTGTTACCGCGGATGAGATCTATGTCTTCTGTGATCGTTCAATTTTCATTTTATTACACCAAACAAGTAAAACTGTAATTTACTTTATTATACCTGTAGGCTGGAGTCTTCAATCGCTCTCCCTTAATGTCTGCTCGTACTGACCTTTCAGAGAAGGAGGAAGTAAACATGGCAAATACTAGAATGAAATTTTCACTCTACAGCGGAGTGTGCGCTGATATGAAACTTCCTGGCAGATTAAAACTGTGTGCCGGACCGAGACTCGAACTCGGGACCTTTGCCTTTCGTGGGCAAGTGCTCTACCGACTGAGCTATCCAAGCACGACTCACGCCCCGTCCTCACAGTTTTAATTCCGCCAGTACCTCGTCTCCTACCTTCCAAACTTTACAGAAGCTCTCCTGCGAACCTTGTAGAACTAGCACTCCTGAAAGAAAGGAAATTTCACTACATCTTTATCGAAACATTCACTTTTAACGCAAATTAAAATAATACATCATGCCTTGTCATACCAGAACTTGTTCAAATTAATGATTTACATTTCTACAGCATATGCTGCAAAACCACACTAAAACAGTGAAAAATACCGGTTGGTCTTCGTTACTACGTTATAATCTGATCTTATTCCAGTGATACGTCTCGTGTTTTGTCCACGTATTTCTGTTTTTACTCAGTGAAGTGTCTTAATATTTGCGTCTGATATATCTTTACCCAAATCTGATGCATAACAATAGCACTTGCTAAACTCGTTGATTAATTTGAGTACACAGTACACTGTGTACTGTTAACAGTATCGATTTATCACTATGATTTTTAGCTTGTACCTGCTGCTGTTTCAACTAAATGAAAATCTGACATTAATGGCAAGTCGTCGCAACCATTTTCACATTTTTAATTACGGCAAGTGGAAGCCACAGCATTAAGAGTATTTTAACTTTAGCAGAGTAATCCTCAAAGCAGTGTTGTTATTTGACATTATCATGCAGGCAGAAAAACAGGCTGTAAATGGCAACTAGGTTGTGAAAGTTTTCATGCTCCATAAGTGCGGAACTGTAAATAAGCACTACAAGTCTTAAACCATCTCTGAAAATAATTTCACAGTTTACTACGTATAAAACACGCAAAAAGAAATCCAATATTCTGCCAATTCGAACAGGTGTAGCCGTCGAGGTATTTTCGAAAGTTCCTAGATACAGCTAAATTGTATTTTAACTGCCAGACTCAACAAAAAAGTCGGACACACATTCATTTATTCATCCCATATAATTCTAAATATGTTAATATGACCTTTGCATAGTTTCTTTTACATTTTCTTTGTTTTACGTTTCCTTAGATGTTAATAATAACATAATTGTACTATATGGTTTCAAATTAATGTTACACCGTAATTGTGGTTTCTTCTGACATTACAAAAAATTGTGGCGGCAGTCTGTCTCCTAAACATAAGCTCTATCACGTATCTAGTACATTCTACTCACTGATCAGCCAGAACATTGACCACCGACCCACTATCTATATAAACCCGTAAGGCGATAGGAGCATCACCTGGCGAGGAATGACTGCTAGTCAGAGACATTTATCGTGCATGTTGTATCCGTGAGCATGCTGTCCATGTATAGAACGACCGAGGGCACATTGTGAAGGCATGGAGGCTTAGCACGAGCGTTTCGGAAAGTGCACGACTTGTCGGATATTCGAGGAATGCTGTGGTGAGTGTCTTCAACATGTGGCGAAACCACCGTGGAACAACACACAGACGTCATGGGATTGCGCGGCCATCCCTTATTTCAAAGTCAGGCGTCGTAGTCTGGGTAGTGTGGTAAAACATGACAGGCGACGAACTGGGTTGAAACTAACATCAAAAGTTGATGCTGGGCAGAGTACAAGTATATCTCCTAACGATAGGATCCCGCAGCCGACGACCGATGCATGTGCCAGTGTTAACACGACTACATCGGCAACTATGACAAATTGACACCTGACCACCGGCACTGGATGTTGGAGCAGTGACAGAGCGTTGCATTGTCTGATGAACCCCGATACATTCTTCATCATGCTGATGGGAGAGCACGAATCCATCGTCTTCCATAGAAACAGCTCCTTGACACCTGTACCGTGGGACGGAGACAAGCTGGTGGTGGCTTGTTTATGATCTGCGGAACATTCCCGTGGGCATCCATGGGTCCAGTGGAGGTCGTGTAAGACAAGACGGCCACGGAGTATCGTACGCTTGTTGCACACCACGTGCACCCCTTCGTCACGATCATGTTTTCCGACGGCAGTGACATTTTTCAATAAGATAATGTGCAATGTGACAAAAGCTAGGAGGGTGATGGAGTGATTCGAGGAACACAGTGGCGAGTTCCAATTGATGTGCTGGCCCCCAGCTCGCCAGATCCGAATCCGATCGAACACATCTGGGATGTGACTGAACTTGGCGTCAGGGCTGACCACCCCCCTCCGAGGCATTTACGTCAATTAGGTGATGTGTGTGCAGATCTGGTGCCAACTCCCTCCAATGACCTACCAAGGCATCTGCTGCTGTGCCACGGCGTGTCGCCGTTGTTACCCTTGTCAAACGTTGACATACCAGCTGTGAGGTAGATGGTCATAATGTTACGGCTCATCAGTGTAGCTGTAAACTAGCATAAGGTTATATGAAACGGTTTATTTAAAAAATAACATCCAGTGCCAAAATACCCTTTTGCTCCGAATCACTTCACTTCATTGAGAAATTGTTTCAATCTCTTCTTCACTCTCGGAGTCACAGGAACTACGATCTGAACAGTTTTCTAAAACTTTTTCTAATAGTTTTTGTAGCCGACATTCATTTTCTCCATAAGACGTCTTGAGAATTCTGAAATCTAAAAATAAATCAAAGAACACTATAAATAACTTTATATCTCATAAACTTGCTGACAGCTCAGAAATGTAACACCGACTACGAGGTTGGATATGACGTACTCTAGCTACCTTTGCACACGTGCATCTCCCTCTGACGCTGGAGCAACAATAAACTCAACGCTGCATCTTCCCCCTTTACCTTACATCCAGCCTCTGTGACAGCAAGATTTGTGTGGCAACAATGACTTTCAATTATAATTAGCACTTCGAAACACCTCGGGTATGACATACCCGACCTCACTCACCCCAGGTTCATTCCACTCCTGAATCTCTCTTTTATTTGCATCATTGACTCTCAGATGTGCAGATTGAACAGTAGGGGCGAAAGACTACATCCTTTTTAATCCGAGCACTTTCGTTCTTGATCGTCCACTCTTATTATTCCGTCTTGGCTCTTGTACATATTGTATATTATCCGTCTCTCCCCACAGTTTACCCCATGTTTATCAGAATTTCGAACATCTTGTACTATTTTACATTGTTGAACACCTTTTCCAGGTCGACAAAACCTATGAATGTGTCTTGATTTTTCTTTGGTCTTGCTTCCGTTATCAGCCGCAACGTCTGGCGTCTTTACCTTTCCTAAAGCCAAACTGATGGTCATCTAACACATCCTGAGTTTTCTTTTCCATTCTTCTGTATATTGTTCTTGTCAGCAACCTGGATGCATGAGTTGTTAAGCAGATTTTGCGATAATTCTCGTACCTGTCAGCTCTTGCAGTCTTCAGAGTTGTATGGATGATATTTTTCCGAATGTCAGATGGTATGTCACCAGGCTCATACACTCTACACATAATCTTGAATAGTCGTTTTGTTGCCACTTCCCCCAATGGTTTTATAAACTCTGATGGAATGATATCTATCCCCTCTGCCTTATTTGACCCTCCAAAGCGCTCTTAAACTGTGATTCTAATACTGATGCCCTATCTCTTCTAAATCGACTCTTTGTTTCTTCTTCTATCACGTCATCAAACAAGTCTTCCCTCTCGTAGACGCCTTCGATATAGCCCTTCACAAATCTGCTTTCTTCTCTGTATATAACGGTGGAATTCCCATTGTACTCTTAATGTTATACCCTTGCTTTCAATTTCACCAGAGGTACTTTTGACTTTCCTAAAAGATGAGTCAGTCCTTCCGACAATCATTTCTTTTTTGATCTCTTCACATTTTTATGCAACCATTTCGTCTTAGCGTCCCTGCTCTTTCTATTTATTTCATTTCTCAACGACTTTTATTTACGTATTCTTAAATTTCCCTGAACATTTTTGTACTTCCTTCTTTCATCCATCAACTGAAGTATTTCTTCTGTTACCCTTGGTTTCTTCGCAGTTGCCTTTTTTGTACTTCTGTTTTTCTTTCCGACTTTCGTGGCTGCCCTTTTTAGAGATGTCCATTCCTTTTAAACTGAACGATCTACTGAGCTATTCCTTACTGCTGTATCTATAGACTTAGAGAACTTCAAGCATATCTTGTCATTCCTTTGTACTTCAATATCTCACTTCTTTGCTCACCAATTTTTCCCGACTAATCTCTTAAACTTCAGGCTACTCTTCATGATGTAATCTAACATAAATCTTCCTGTACCTCCTGGCCTTTTCCATATATGCTCCCTCCTCTTGTGATTCTTGAATAGATTCTTTTCTATTACCTGCTGAATTTTATTGTAGAACTCTGTCTTTCTCCTCTCTCATTCCATATCCCAAGATCATGTACTCCTGTAACCTTTTCTTCTACTCCTTCCCCTATAGCTGCGTTCCAGTCCCCCATGACTATTAGATTTTCGTCTCCATTTACGTACTGTGTAACCCTTTCGGTATCCTCATATACTTTATCTATCTGTTCATATTCAGCCTGCGACGTCAGCATGTATAACTGAATTTTCGTTGTCGTTGTTGGTTTGCTGCCGATTCTGGTAAGAACAACCCTATCGCTGAACGGTTCACAATAACAGACTCTCTATCTTACCTTCCTATTCATAACGAATCCTACTCACGTTGTACCTTCTGCTGACATTGATATTACCTTGCACTCATGTGACCAGAATTCCTTCTCTTCTTTTCATTTCACTTTACTGACCCGTACTCTTTCCAGATTGTGACTCTGAATTTCTCTTTTTAGATTTTCTAGCTTCCCTGCCACGTTCAAGCATCTGACTTTCCACGCCCCGACTTGTAGAACCTTATCCTTTCGTTGGTTATTCAATCTTTATCTCATGCTTTCCTCCCTCTTGGCAGTCCCCTCTCGGAGATCTGAGTGCGAGTCTAATCTGGAATCTTTTGCTAATGGGGATATCAACAAGACACCTTCTCAATTACAGTACACATATCTTGTGGATGCACGTTATGTGTCTTTAATGCAGTGGTACCCATTGCCTTCTGCATACTCACGCCGTTGATCATTGGTAATTTTTCCGCCTATAGGGGTAAGTTCCCACATTACATTTGGACCTACATTAGACATTACATTGGGACATCACATTTCGGAAATCGTTGGGGAATTCGGTATTCCGAGATTCGATGTGTCAACAGTGTGCCGGCAACGTCAAATTTCAGACATTACCTTTCACAATGGTCAAAGCAGTGGCTGACGGCCTTCACGTAACGGCCGAGAGCAACGGCGTTTGTGTAGAATTGTCAGTGCTAACAGGCAAGCTACACTATTTAAAAAAACCACAGAAATCAACACGGGACCTACAACGGAAATAATCGTTATGACAATGTGACGAAATTTGTCGTTAATGGTATATGGCAGGAGACGACTGATCACTTGCCTTTACTAATCACGACACCGGCTGCGGTGCCTCTCCTGGGCTTGTGACCATATTGGTCCGCCCTAGGCGACCAGAAAACCGTGGCCTAGTCGGATGAGTTCCAGTTTCAGATGGTATGAGCAGACGGCAGGGATCGAGTGCAGCGCAGACCCCATGAAACGATGGTTCCAAGTTGTCAACAAGGCACTACGAAAGCAATTGGTGGCTCCATAATGCTGTGACCTGTCCTCTGGTCCAAACGAACCGATCATTGACTGGAAATCGAAGTGTTGGGCTACTTGGAGACCATCTGCAGCCATTCTTCATAGACTTCATGTTCCCAAGCAAGGATTTAATTTTTAAAGATGACAATGTTCCATGTCCCCGGGCGACAGTTATTCAGGACTGGTTTGAAGAACATTCTGGACAATTCGAGTGAATGATTTGGCCACTCAGATCTTTTAGCCACCCTACATGAATCCCATCGAAGATTTATGGGACGTAATCGAGAGGTCAGTTCGTGCACAAAATTCTACACTGGCAACATTTCCGAAATCATGGTCGACTATAGCGGCAGTATGACTCAATATTTCTTCAGGGGATTTTCAGTGACTTGTTGAATCCATGCCTTGCCGAGTTGCTGCACTTCGCTGGGCACGATATTAGGAAGTATCCCGTTACTTCTGTCACCTCAGTGTAATAACAAATGAAATTCGACATCCAGTTTACGTAGAGTTCCTTTACAGAAGAAATAATACTGATACAAAATTGTGTTACTTCCCAGCAACCCATCTTTTCGCGTGTGGACGATGTATTAGTTAACTAGTTGTACTATGGGACAAGAAGTGGAACGTTTTCTACCCCTAAAGTAATCGACACATTATAAGACTTGTCTAACATCTTTAAAACGTGAAACAATACTGTATGAAAGATCGCGTTGGTAATTTTCAGTGGTCAAATGAATGTTTAAATGCTGTTCCTTAGAAACATCAGGTAGACTAAATTACGGGGGAAGCGCTGTTTACTTCACTAACAGATAGCGCAACTAATCCAATTTGTCTTCATAAGCTGAAATTTCATGTTAACTGTATTTCCTTTGTTTCTATATTGCCACTAACAGGCAAGTTGTCGACACTTTTCTCGGTTGGCAAATTCTGAATGATGGCAATCACGATCTTGTTTCTACATTGTAAAGATTCTTTGACAAGTACGTTAGTCAAAGGTTTTAGCAGTTGAGTGTCTTGGTACTTAATAGGGATTACAATCAATTTCGGTGAACTACTGTCGAGTCTATGGGCTGTGGCAGTTGGCCAATGGGTTGTGTTGGACAGATCTTCAAGCCGTGTTTCTTGTTGACGTACATTGAAACTGCTACGCCCCCTATTCATAGTTTAACAAATATTTACCAGAGTACTGTTCAGATTGTTTGTTCGAAGAGAAGTGTGTTTGTATTGATTTGATTATATTCTTTAAGAAATAACCAAAGTGTACAGTCGTTTTCGTTAGTTCATAGTAATTATAACATTGTTATAAAGTTTGCAGTAAATCATTCGTCTCCGCCTGTTCGTCGTGTATCTGTTCAACATGAGATGTCTTAAATAAGATACGGTAATTATTCGCGAATATAGAACGAACGACGATGAATTATTGTGGTTCTTTGCAGAATCAGTGAAAAAGTGACATAACTTGTTTTGATATTAGTATTTAGGCCAGCATTCGGCCACGATGCACGCACTTGTGATTTATTTCCGGACGCTGCACAGAATTTAAAACAGCTTTGCTGCTGCACAGGATTTCGGCTAATCTTGTTCACGATCACTTTCTCGCATTTTCGTATGGATTTTCTGGGACAGCATAGTTTCCAATGATTTAAGAGGTAAATTCATTACACAAGCAACTTGTTATTGCTCAGGTGCAAGCAAGTGAGATGTATACTGAAGTTAACGTTAAGTGTTTAAGAGCGAGAGTCTCAGTGCAGTCGTGCAACGGAGGCTACCACACAGCAGCGACAACACTCAGTGTTTCCATGTAAACAGTTAACAACAATTTTGTCTGTTTGACCATGCTTCAGTGAATTGTATCACAAAAATTTGCTATTTTTATTTAAGCACGTACTTCACCAGACAACAACGAACCGGTTTTCAGGGCACACTGGCTGAAAACGTTTATAATGGTACTGGGATAAAGATGTGAACCCGTGCTATAGTAACTGTAATCGCTTTTCTGTGTGCTATAGATTTACCTTGTAGCTAAACTAAAATACAGTAGTCTTGAGCAAGAAACTGGCTGACAAAAAACTATGTGTTTTTGAGTTTCTGGTGGAAGGAGGTGCCATCCAAAAAAAGAAAGAGAATTTGACATATTAAGCAGTGTCTATTTATTTGATGACAAGTTAAACTGTATCCACTAGGAGCCACAAGAAACATGGGGATGTTTAACTGTTAATACAAGTAACGCCCAAATGCTTGTAGTTACAGCGTTTAAAATCTTCTTAAACTGGTGTCTATTCAAATTACTAGGTATAAAAGAGAAATACATATCTGAAATAAATGCCAACTTCAATTCAGATTCAGCGATGGGTTAACACACTCCAAGTTGTCTAATACAGAAACCAGTAAATGTTGAAGAACATAAGACAGGAGAGACAATTACATTTAAAACGTACTAGATAACAATGAATGTTCACTGTGTAATCCATCTAGAAAAATGGAACATGTGAATGAAACACTGTAGAATTTTACGCGATGAAGTAGCAGAAATACGAACTGTCTGGATTTTGTTATGATTTTAAACACATCCATGGAGATTATGTAGGTCTTTAACTGTACCATAGACCAACGGTAGAAAAGAATTTCATCTAGATGATAAAAAAGGGAACTGCAGAGATCGAAGAAAAGCTAATGAGACCATGTAACACTAATAGCGATTAGAAGTAGGTTTATACTATGTAAATGTGTATCTGTGATTATGAAGTTTTGTTTTTTGTTAATTAAGGTCATTGATTTGAGAACAGGAACGTTAAAGTTTGTGATGTATATATGAAAAAAGTTAACTGATTTTTAAAAATAATGAAATTTTGTAATATATGTATATTCATAAGAAATGTATATTGGAAGCTGATTCATGCTTAGGGAACTTGTATTGTGAAATGTAAAAGCTGTAGGGAAGCCCCTCCGCAACGGAAGTGGCTTGGTGCGAGATAAGAGGTGGTTTGTCGGCCGTACTGGACGGTTCCTTGGTGGGAACGGTGCGCAGTCAGTGGCTAGCCGTTGTACAGTATACATCGAGGGTGCCAAGGGAGGCATTTGAAAGCCGTTTTTCATGGAATTTTGCCTCGGATCTGGATTTGACTATTGTGTGGTGCTCTGGTTAATAAGGAATGGCTCTAATACGATATAAATCCGTCGCCAAGAAGAAATTATAAAGAGCATTCAAACATCAAGAGCCATGAGTACAGTCAGTCGCAACGTCGCTTGTCACCACTATTTCGCCACTGCTCCACCAACTTCAAGCCCACAGATATGTATTATAGCATGGACCAGATAATTTGTGTGCGTGTTTCCAACAATAATCCAAGTGCTATAAACCTGTGTTTTGAACCGTAACATTATCGCAGTCATGAACCGATGCAGGATTCCCTCCTAAGTGTGCAGAAAACAGAGTATTAAATGTGCAAAAATTCTCTGCCAGAGTGTGCATATCTTACTGTCTAAAATATATGCTTCACAGGTGATGACAAGGGCACTTAAATTAAACTTATTTGAAACGTAATTTAGCCTAGATTGCTATTATGAACAATTAATTTTTGAGGTAAATGGAGCTCAGTGTTGAGTAATTTGCTTTAAAGGCCGAAAACATAAATTATTCCAAGTGGGGCTAAGCATTAGTTTTAGTTGAATTGAACTTTGTTTCTGAAAGGATCATAGAGTTTGACTAGTGAGACAGTATCAGTTTATGGGTCCCTACTATAGTCCTTTCATGTTAGAAAGCTATTTAGAATATTATCACTACTAAAGAAATCTGATGCATTACCATAAATGAGAATATAAACAGTATAACTGCAATATTATTTAATTTTATTTGTGGTATTTGTATGTCAGTTAAGTGAGAAATCTTCTCATGCCCAACTTTAGTTCAATGTTTCCTGCAGTAACATCTCAGTACTGAATCTAGTGATGATAGTAATTGAAACTGTTATTGTTATGAGTGGGGTACAATCTTACTTTCTGTGATTACTGGTTTGAGCATTAATGGTAACTACTACAACCCACAACTTAGATCGTTCTGTATTCGAGTGTATCCAGTGTGCTATTCAAAGGGAATGTTAACGAAAGTCACTACAACAACTTAAACATAATGTTTCAAATTAATATGCCTAATTAGGCTGGCGACTGTTTATTGTTTCTTTCGTGTGAACTTTTCTACTTTCATTACCAGCAAAGTAAAGCTTGTTTAGTTTTTCTATAAATTGCAGTAGATACAAAAATACAGTCCGATACCTTTTTATTCATTAGACAAACACACGGTCAAAAACTCAAAATCCTCCCAGAGGGTAACGCTTGTTTGGGTCACGACAGGCCAGTTAGTGATGTATACCGAGACTAGTGTTATACAGTTACCTCATAATTTAAATTCAATAACAGGAATTTAAAGAAATATTCTTATGTAAAGCGAGAACAGAAACATATCTAAAATTTTATAAAGTTATGTCAGTACCAACATTACTATATGTAAGTGAATCTTGGGTAATGGAAAAAAAGATATAGTAAGATTACAAGCCAATGAAATGAATTCCTTAGGTACATAGCAGGATACGCCAAGCGAGACTACAAAGGAAATACAGATATCTGGAAGGAATTAAATATTTTCGATATAAACAATAAGGTTGACGAATACCGACAAAAATGGATATCCCATGTCTTACAAATGGACAAATCAAGATTACTACTACATTTTTAGCGATATACTCCGCAAGGTAAAATATGTGTTGGAAGACCTGCAAAACGACGGAAGGACCAGGTGTAGCTGCAACAGGCTGAGGGAAAGCCTAATGCATGGCGGAAGAAGAAGAAGAAGATTCATTCTGAGATTCAAAATACACTCCTGGAAATGGAAAAAAGAACACATTGACACCGGTGTGTCAGACCCACCATACTTGCTCCGGACACTGCGAGAGGGCTGTACAAGCAATGATCACACGCACGGCACAGCGGACACACCAGGAACCGCAGTGTTGGCCGTCGAATGGTGCTAGCTGCGCAGCATTTGTGCACCGCCGCCGTCAGTGTCAGCCAGTTTGCCGTGGCATACGGAGCTCCATCGCAGTCTTTAACATTGGTAGCATGCCGCGACAGCGTGGACGTGAACCGTATGTGCAGTTGACGGACTTTGAGCGAGGGCGTATAGTGGGCATGCGGGAGGCCGGGTGGACGTACCGCCGAATTGCTCAACACGTGGGGCGTGAGGTCTCCACAGTACATCGATGTTGTCGCCAGTGGTCGGCGGAAGGTGCACGTGCCCGTCGACCTGGGACCGGACCGCAGCGACGCACGGATGCACGCCAAGACCGTAGGATCCTACGCAGTGCCGTAGGGGACCGCACCGCCACTTCCCAGCAAATTAGGGACACTGTTGCTCCTGGGGTATCGGCGAGGACCATTCGCAACCGTCTCCATGAAGCTGGGCTACGGTCCCGCACACCGTTAGGCCGTCTTCCGCTCACGCCCCAACATCGTGCAGCCCGCCTCCAGTGGTGTCGCGACAGGCGTGAATGGAGGGACGAATGGAGACGTGTCGTCTTCAGCGATGAGAGTCGCTTCTGTCTTGGTGCCAATAATGGTCGTATGCGTGTTTGGCGCCGTGCAGGTGAGCGCCACAATCAGGACTGCATACGACCGAGGCACACAGGGCCAACACCCGGCATCATGGTGTGGGGAGCGATCTCCTACACTGGCCGTACACCACTGGTGATCGTTGAGGGGACACTGAATAGTGCACGGTACATCCAAACCGTCATCGAACCCATCATTCTACCATTCCTAGACCGGCAAGGGAACTTGCTGTTCCAACAGGACAATGCACGTCCGCATGTATCCCGTGCCACCCAACGTGCTCTAGAAGGTGTAAGTCAACTACCCTGGCCAGCAAGATCTCCGGATCTGTCCCCCATTGAGCATATTTGGGACTGGATGAAGCGTCGTCTCACGCGGTCTGCACGTCCAGCACGAACGCTGGTCCAACTGAGGCGCCAGGTGGAAATGGCATGGCAAGCCGTTCCACGGGACTACATCCAGCATCTCTACGATCGTCTCCATGGGAGAATAGCAGCCTGCATTGCTGAGAAAGGTGGATATACACTGTACTAGTGCCGACATCGTGCATGCTCTGTTGCCTGTGTCTATGTGCCTGTGGTTCTGTCAGTGTGATCATGTGATGTATCTGACCCCAGGAATGTGTCAATAAAGTTTCCCCTTCCTGGGACAATGAATTCACGGTGTTCTTATTTCAATTTCCAGGAGTGTATGTTAGGGGCAATCGAGAAGTTTCCGTTCGAAGGCCGTACAGTCCAGAATCGGCGTGTCAATCAGACACAATTGTCGTGGGCATTTAGGCAATCATCCCATCGACACACCGGGTTGAAGATACCCGTTTGATAAAACCCGGCGTCCTGCTGTGTGAAGAAGATCTTAACTGCCTGCTGCACATCCTCGTCTGATAGGAATCGTCGACCGTTCATTTTTTTTTTTTAATGAGACCGAAGACGTGATAATCACAAGTGGAGAGATCAGGACTACACGGCAGGTGCTCGAGGGTCTACCGCCCTTCGTTACGACGTTTTGCGGTGTGGAGATGCACGTCTTCATGAGGCAGCAGCGCCCTTTGGCGCACCATTCCACAATGTTGCTTTTCAACAGACGTGTTGTCCCATACGCATTCTTCACTCTCCAATGGATGTCTATGGGTGTTTGTCCGTGGGCAGCCAAGAAAAGAATAATAGCGTATTGGTCCTATTTGGATACATTTGGTAATAACGTCGCCATATTTCGCGTTGTCGAGTTTGCACACGTACATCGGAAAGACACGAATGCCACACTAATCCGTTGCATACATCTCGGTGCTTATATACCCACATCAGCGTCGCGCTACGTTGCATACATGCTGCAGCAACGCCCTCAAATGAAAACTTTTTGATCGCCCCTTACACAAAAGAAATCAAAGAAATTCATTGCTATTACCGAATAACTGGAAAGTACATTTCACAATGTGGTAACTAAAATAATCTTTGCATGAAAAACCGGTGAAGTGTTCCAACGTATTTACATAGCTTATAAAGATACGATGCATATCTCTTTGTGAAAGGCGTAGGATATGGTGCGAAACATATAGAAAAAAGTACATACGTTTTGGAGAAAAAATGAAAATATGAGATGAGGTTCTCAGATGCGTTGAGGAAGACGGCTTCAATACTGTGAAAACTATCAAAAAAAATATTAAATTAAGAATATAGTAACATTTTTTCCTGAAAGGCACATGTATACAGTTACACGGAAGAGTGTTTATCATAATGAAAATATCGAAAGCTGCAAAAGATTCACCTAAGCAACAGTTCTACAATATGTAGAACGTATGTGAACACTGTGAGTATGCTGCGATAGTATGGAATATGTTCAACATTCAAGATTGGGTGAATATAATGACTTGTATTTGAGGCTGATTTACTTGCTACTCGAGGCGGATATGTTTGAGAACTACAGTAAAATATGCTTAATTCATTGTAAGTTGGCTCATACCGAGTTCTGTACATGAGAATTACAGACAATAACGAGGATAAATTGAAAAATCTCTAAACGACGAAACTGGTATTCACACTGCATCTAATTTAGCGGCAAAACCCACACAGAGCATGAAAGCTAAATTACAAAGCCACTACAGCTAATCAGAACATCCAATGGTGTGCCCTTCGGGGGAAAAAAAATTCATGGGTGAACTTGTTTGAGAAGATAATGTTCTCCTGATTGTCATTATAATCAATGATTGGAGCGTAACACCTCACCACAGATAAGGGGCTGTCTAATGAAAACGCGACAGATGGAAAAAGTAGGTAAACTCTTTATTATTTCAAAAGTAATCGAGATAGTTTTTAAAACATTTATCTCACTGTGAGGCAAGACGGTGAATGCATGCATGGAAAAATATTTGTGGTTGCCTATGGAACAATGATTTTATCCAGGCGTGCACCTCTTTGTCCGGAGCAAATCGACACCCCAATGTCTATCTACATGGCTCAAAAAATATGGTAAATGCACGGGAAGCGATCGGGACTGCATGGAGGGTAAAAAAGGCTTCTCAACGAAACGTTTACAGCGTAGTCGAAACTATCTTGGTAACTTGCGCTGTCACATACTTGGACACTTTACAGAAATTGAAGCGCTCCATCGAGTTCAAACGCCCGGAAATATTGACGGACGGCAAGCCCTTACACAGCCTACGTACAGTCCTGGTCACTCCACATGCGATGTCTACGTTTTTGGGACCATGAATAAAGACATTTCTGGCCGTCGATTTGCTTCGGACGAAGAGGTGCGCGCCTGGGTATATTCACGATTCCGTAATGTAACAACCCAAGGATAACTTTCTCTATTGCAAACTGACGCTGTCTATGGCGGTTTCACTGTTAAAGTATCGCTCGATACTGCTTTTTGTCGCTATTTGTGCAATTCTCTGCTTTTATTGGGAAGTTGTTTTCAGTTGTATGTATCAATTATTTCCATTTCATTATCCTGGTGGACAGTTATGAAAATGTTCGATATGTTTTTTATACAATAATATGCATACTATAAAAATCTAGCTCCATTTTTACATTCAACTTCAACAAAACTGTATAAAATAATTATTTGTCCTAAGATAACTTATACAATGAAGCATGTATCTCAAGTTTTCTAATGAACAAAATGTGTCACAGTATATATATCTATGTAATTTCTTTGAAAACCATCTCTGATGTTAGACAGACTATGGTTGTAAGTTGGTACCATGAGAAACAACCTGTGTTTCGTCTCGGTTTAGTTCAGTTCTAGGCGTAGTTAAGGAAAGCAGTATGCGTTATATTGTTGTCGTGATTATTTATTTATTTATTGATTTATTTAACCTGGCAAGATTAGGGCCATCAGGCCCTCTCTTACATCTAACCAGGCATTCTACTTATTTTACATTCATATGTTTTAGTAGGCATGTTAAACTACATCTAGTACAAAAAGTGAAATAAACAATTTGAAAGGTACACCTGGAAAAATACATACATATAGAGTTTATATTCTTAGGTCACAAGTACTGTTATAATTAGACATTATTGAAGAGACAGATTTTAGATAGGAGTGCCGGCAGCAGGGAGTATGAGGGAGACTCATGGTGAAGGGAGGAGAAGAATAGAGACATGATGAAACATAATTAAGGAAATATAAAGGAAAAGAAGATTGCGTGGCTAATAGAGAAAGATGAAGAGGAAGGCATCTCAGGAGCAAGATAGGAGACGCTAGCTTTGCTATTTGACAGATGAGGGGATTGTCCTTGTACATTAATTTTGTGGAGAACTTTGTGAGGATGATAGTAGGAAATGCTTCAACTTCTTCTTAAAAGCAGCAGGAGATCGAATTTTGCGCAAGGTAAGGGGCAGTTTGTTCCAGAGGCGGACAGCGGCAACTGAGAAGGAGTTTGCAAAAGTTTTTGTTTTGTGAGTGGGCACAGTTAGGATACCAAATAAGAATGACCTCGTGTTTCGATTATGATGACATGACAGGTTTTTAATCTCTGAAGCAAGGTGCTGGGGTGCTTGCGCGATGAGGAGTCGGTGGAGTAGACATAGAGTGTGGTAGTCACGCAATTTGTCCGGCCGCAGCCACCCTAGCTCGGAGTATGAAGCACTAACATGATCATATCGGCGAATGTTGCAGGTGTAACGCACACAGGCATTCATGGTTAGCTCTAGCCGTCTTTTGTTTTCACTACTCATGCCTTGTTGAATCACATCACAGTAGTGGAGGTTCGGTAGAACGAGTGCTTGCACGAGCTGGCGTTTCAAGTCCTGTGGAAATATGTTCCGAAACTTTTTGAGAGCATAGAGACAAGCAGACGTCTTTCGGCACACTGTGACTGTTTCTCCGCCCAGTTGAGATGCTCATCCAAAGTTACACCCAAGTTCTTCACTGTTTTCTGATATGGTATTGGAGTACCGTCGAGCAGAATAGGAGGTAGCCGTTCGCGGAAATCTGAACTCATTAATTTCTGATGGGCTATTAAGATTACTTGCGTCTTTTTTGCATTTAGTTTAAGCCCCAGGTTTTTCGCCCATCTCACTACTGAAGACAGATCATCATTCATCTGAGCGATTGCAGTGTTTACGTCTTCAGGTCTGACGCTTAGGTAGAGCTGGAGGTCGTCGGCATAGAAATGATATTTACAGGAGGACAGAACCGACGAAATATCGTTGACATATAAAGAAAACAAAAGTGGTCCTAAGACTGATCCTTGTGGCACTCCCGAGGAAACATGTTTCCAGGAAGATTTTTCATTTACGCAGACAACACATTGCTGTCTGTCTTTTAAGTAGCTCTCAAACCATCTCATTGCACTATCAGAGAAATTAAGCAGTTGCATTTTTCTGAGCAATATGTCAAAGTTAACAGTGTCAAAAGCTTTGCTGAAGTCCAGTAGCGTCAATATTGTTGCCTTTCGATTGTCGATGGCATATTTCGGGTCAACAGTTACTTTAATTAGAGCAGTGTTTGTGCTGTGATGTTTACGGAAACCGGATTGAAATTTGTCATATAGGCTGAATTCATGCAAGTGTTCAGTGATTTGGTCATGAACAATATATTCAAGTGCTTTGGAAACAGCAGGCAGTATGCTAATTGGTCGGTAATCACTAGGCAGTTGCGGGTTTTCGATCTTAGGGATGGGTCGAATTATGCTTCTTTTCCATGCAGTGGGATATATTCCGTTCACGAGGGAAAAATTAAATATGTCAGTTAAGACAGGTACTAAGATATCGGCAACATTCTTAATCATGGTTATACCGATACTGTCGTTGCCTATTGCATCAGAAGAGATTCTCATTATTGCTTTTCTTGCCGTATTTGTTGTTACATGTTTTAGATGGAAGGTATCGTTGTTAGTTATCCTGTTTGGGGATTCTTGTGGACGGTAATTATCAGCTGTCCTGGTATTCAGAGGTGCAGAGAAAAATTCACTTAATTCGTTAGCTGACACATGAAAAGTAGTTTCCGATTTCGCCTTTCCGACCCCCAAGCTACGGAGATTCTTCCATAGAGTCGTGGGCGTCAGATCGCTGCATACAAGGGAGTGAGCGTGCCTGATTTTAGCATTGCGAATGCATTGTTTCACTCTGTTCCGTAGCTTTCTACACTCCTGGAAATGGAAAAAAGAACACATTGACACCGGTGTGTCAGACCCACCATACTTGCTCCGGACACTGCGAGAGGGCTGTACAAGCAATGATCACACGCACGGCACAGCGGACACACCAGGAACCGCGGTGTTGGCCGTCGAATGGTGCTAGCTGCGCAGCATTTGTGCACCGCCGCCGTCAGTGTCAGCCAGTCTGCCGTGGCATACGGAGCTCCATCGCAGTCTTTAACACTGGTAGCATGCCGCGACAGCGTGGACGTGAACCGTATGTGCAGTTGACGGACTTTGAGCGAGGGCGTATAGTGGGCATGCGGGAGGCCGGGTGGACGTACCGCCGAATTGCTCAACACGTGGGGCGTGAGGTCTCCACAGTACATCGATGTTGTCGCCAGTGGTCGGCTGAATGTGCACGTGCCCGTCGACCTGGAACCGGACCGCAGCGACGCACGGATGCACGCCAAGACCGTAGGATCCTACGCAGTGCCGTAGGGGACCGCACCGCCACTTCCCAGCAAATTAGGGACACTGTTGCTCCTGGGGTATCGGCGAGGACCATTCGCAACCGTCTCCATGAAGCTGGGCTACGGTCCCGCACACCGTTAGGCCGTCTTCCGCTCACGCCCCAACATCGTGCAGCCCGCCTCCAGTGGTGTCGCGACAGGCGTGAATGGAGGGACGAATGGAGACGTGTCGTCTTCAGCGATGAGAGTCGCTTCTGCCTTGGTGCCAATGATGGTCGTATGCGTGTTTGGCGCCGTGCAGGTGAGCGCCACAATCAGGACTGCATACGACTGAGGCACACAGGGCCAACACCCGGCATCATGGTGTGGGGAGCGATCTCCTACACTGGCCGTACACCACTGGTGATCGTCGAGGGGACACTGAATAGTGCACGGTACATCCAAACCGTCATCGAACCCATCGTTCTACCATTCCTAGACCGGCAAGGGAACTTGCTGTTCCAACAGGACAACGCACGTCTGCATGTATCCCGTGCCACCCAACGTGCTCTAGAAGGTGTAAGTCAACTACCCTGGCCAGCAAGATCTCCGGATCTGTCCCCCATTGAGCATGTTTGGGACTGGATGAAGCGTCGTCTCACGCGGTCTGCACGTCCAGCACGAACGCTGGTCCAACTGAGGCGCCAGGTGGAAATGGCATGGCAAGCCGTTCCACAGGACTACATCCAGCATCTCTACGATCGTCTCCATGGGAGAATAGCAGCCTGCATTGCTGCGAAAGGTGGATATACACTGTACTAGTGCCGACATTGTGCATGCTCTGTTGCCTGTGTCTATGTGCCTGTGGTTCTGTCAGTGTGATCATGTGATGTATCTGACCCCAGGAATGTGTCAATAAAGTTTCCCCTTCCTGGAACAATGAATTCACGGTGTTCTTATTTCAATTTCCAGGAGTGTATATTCTTCGAAACGCTCGGGTTTCGGATCTGCCTTGAAACGCCTGTGGGCAGCATCCCTATTAGTCATCATTTGACGTAATTCAGCTGTCAGCCATGGAGCAGGAGATTTTCTTACACGGATTGTGCGCACAGGTGCATGTTTGTCATAGAGGGCAGTGAGTTTATCACCAAGTTCATTAATTTTGCCGTCGATTGTGGGTTTTCTGATTATTTGGTGCCATGAGATTTCTGAGCAATCGGCTGTTAGAGCATCAAGGTCAATACGTTTCATGTTCCTACAAGTTATGTAACGCGATTTGATCCTTGGGGGCTGCACAGAGTAGGCCAGGAATATTACATCATGTGCTGAGAGGCCAGGGGCCGATGTTTGACCAACATCTCTTACTTTGTCAGTCTGTTTCGTTGCGATTACGTCTATAAGAGTATGACTGTGCGCCGTATGGTGTGTAGGTTGTAATGGAAGAATGTTCATGCTATTGCAACTAAACAGTCTTCTTAGGTTTATTGCGGAGGGAGTGTCTCTTAGCAGGTCTATGTTCAAGTCACCCATTACGATGACATATTCGTATTGACACTGAAGTGAATGTAATTCCGACTGGAAGGAACTCATTGAGCTTATTTTTGGCGGCTTGTACACGACGCCAGTCAAGAATTTCCGACTTTGTATATTTATTTCAATGAACATGAATTCAGCCTCTTTTTCTTCAGCAGGATTTGACGTACATAAGACTTTCGCTTTGAGATCTGTTCGTATATACGCGCCGACCCCGCCACCTCGCTTTTTTTATCTGTCTGCCCTATGAAATGTGTACCCTGGGAGATGAAAAGATGCAGAGGATATGTGTGGTTTCAACCACGTTTCGGATAAGAGGATTACGTGGTAGTTTAGTTGGTTGAAGAGGAGGCTAAGTTCTTCGTAATGCGCAGGTAAAGACTGGATGTTGCAGTGAGCTGCTAAAAGCTCTGACGCGTTCCGCCGAGCAGCCTGGAGTAGGGTGGCAGACTGGTTTGTCTCTTTGTTAGGCACTACCTGCCGCGAGGGGCACTGGCCGCTGCTTCCGCCAAGTGACATAACACAGGGGTGTCCGAGATTTTGCACGCCCTGTTTGTGACACCGCGAGTGCCGAAAGAAAGGCGCCTGCTAAAGATTTCCTGAGGTTGCGGGAGTATAGAAAATGGATTAGTGGTATTCGGTGCAAGGAGAATATGACCAAAATAGTGACGGCTGTGTGTCACTGTGTATCCTCTGTCGTACGATTATACTTCTAACAAGAAAAATTTTGTTTCGTCTCTGTTTCATGAAGTTATTTCATGTATACCATATATGAAGCTATGTCATACATACCATATATACAGAGTGAGTCAACTAACATTACCGCTGGATATATTTCATAAACCACATCAAATACTGACGAATCGATTCCACAGACCGAACGTGTGGAGAGAGGCTAGTGTAATTGGTTAATACAAACCATAAAAAAATGAACGGAAGTATGTTTTTTAACACAAACCTACGTTTTTTTAAATGTAACCCCGTTAGTTTTGTTAGCACATCTGAACATATAATCAAATACGTAAATAGTGCCGTTTGTTGCATTGTAAAATGTTAATTACATCCGGAGATATTGTAACCTAAAGTTGACGCTTGAGTACCACTCCTCCGCTGTTCGATCGTGTGTATCGGAGAGCAACGAATTACGTAGGGATCCAAAGGGAACGGTGATGGACCTTAGGTACAGAAGAGACTGGAACAGCACATTACGTCCACATGCTAACACCTTTTTATTGGTCTTTTTCACTGACGCACATGTACATTACCATGAGGGGTGAGGTGCACGTACACACGTGGTTTCCGTTTTCAATTAAGGAGTGGAATAGAGTGTGTCCCGACATGTCAGGCCAATAGATGTTCAATGTGGTGGCCATCATTTGCTGCACACAATTGCAATCTCTGGCGTAATGAATGTCGTACACGCCGCAGTACATCTGGTGTAATGTCGCCGCAGGCTGCCACAATACGTTGTTTCATATCCTCTGGGGTTGTAGGCACATCACGGTACACATTCTCCTTTAACGTACCCCACAGAAAGAAGTCCAGAGGTGTAAGATCAGGAGAACGGGCTGGCCAATTTATGCGTCCTCCACGTCCTATGAAACGCCCGTCGAACATCCTGTCAAGGGTCAGCCTAGTGTTAATTGCGGAATGTGCAGGTGCACCATCATGCTGATACCACATACGTCGACGCGTTTTCAGTGGGACATTTTCGAGCAACGTTGGCAGATCATTCTGTAGAAACGCGATGTATGTTGCAGCTGTTTGGGCCCCTGCAATGAAGTGAGGACCAATGAGGTGGTCGCCAATGATTCCGCACCATACATTTACAGTCCACGGTCGCTGTCGCTCTACCTGTCTGAGCCAGCGAAGATTGTCCACGGACCAGTAATGCATGTTCCGTAGATTCACTGCCCCGTGGTTTGTGAAACCCGCTTCATCGGTAAACACGTAGAACTGCAACGCATTCTCTGTTAATGCCCATTGACAGAATTGCACTCGATGATTAAAGTCATCACCATGTAATAGCTGATGTAGCGACACATGAAACGGGTGAAAGCGGTGACGATGCAGTACGCGCATGACACTACTTTGACTCAGTCCACCGGCTCTCGCAATGTCCCGTGTACTCATGTGTGGGTTCATGGCAACAGCAGCGAACACACCAACTGCACCCGCTTCTCCTGTGACGGGCCTGTTACGGACCCGTTAGCGTGCTACGACCATACCTGTTGCACACAGTTGGAGGTAGACGTTTTGCAATGTGCGGCACGTTGGATGCTCTCTGTCCGGGTACCGTTCTGCATACACCCTGCAGGCTTCAGCTGCATTTCGTCGACACTCGCCATAGATGAGTATCATCTCCACCTTTTCAGAGTTCGAATGCACCATGGTCACAGTTCCTACAACACTACACTATCACAGACGTCTGGTAACACGGTGTACTACAGTTGGTCTGCGCGCGGAGACGAATGCAGAATAACAATAGCAGCAAGCGCTACATGCGGACACTGCGACAGCTAGACCAAACCACAACAGTGCACTACAGCCACAGTCGAAAACACGGTCGTCATCGTAAACATGTCCCTGCAGATGCTGCTCGCCGACCGTGGTCCGTGTTTGTTACAACACGCAATTGAACGTCGGAGGTTTCAAACGTCAACTTTAGGTTACAATATCTCCGGATGTAATTAACATTTTACAATGCAACAAACGGCACTGATTACGTATTTGTTTATATGTTCAGATGTGCTAACAAAACTAACGTGATTCCATTTAAAAAAAAACGTAGGTTTGTGTTGAAAAACATACTACCGTGCATTTTTGTATGGTTTGTATTAAACAGTTACACTAGCTCCTCTCCTCACGTTCGGTCTGTGGAATCGGTTCGTCAGTATTTGATGTGGTTTACGAAATATATCCAGCGGTAACGTTAGGTGACTCACCCTGTATATATATATATATATATATATATATATATATATATATATATATATATATATATATATATATGTCGTATATTGCCTATATGTCTGCATTCAAGAAAAACGGCAAAATAAACAGGCAACAGGAAAATGTCAGAGCTCAGTCATTAACAAATTAAATCCTGGAAAGCTGTTGCAAAAATTATGGCAAATGAAGTTTATTCCTTGACCACTGAAGCCATCAGACAAACAGATAAGTAGAGATCGATGATATATGTCTCTTTAGATCATGCAAAACTGTGATGATTTGCTAAAATGAAAGATGTATATTCTTTACGATTATTGTCAGTAAACTGTTGTGGAAAGGTAGTTAATAATGGGCAACTGTAAACATTTTTCCGTGAGTGTACTTTCCAGCTGTCCCACAGTAGGAAAAATGTATTAACGTTTATGGCGACTACTTTTGAAATAATAGTAATGATAATGAATATTTTTTTCCATCTGTCTCGTTTTCATTTGACTGTCTCTTATTTATGTGAATGTAGGTTTGAACTTCTATTATAAGTATAAAAAAATCAACTGTGGGACTATATCTTCATGTTGTAATAGGGACCAACATTTCGAACGCGTGTAAGTGAGCTTCAACTGCTGGACCAATAGTGCCCTTATACAAAAATACTTCTAGCAGCTCATATGTTTTACTAGTCAATAATGATGTAGAGCCCAGATTGTGATTGAGTGGAGGAGCGGCTGGATGGCGGCTCAGGTTCTTTATGGAAATGTTGTGCAAAAGCAAGCAATTGAGAGCTGAAATTTTTTTTACAGACGCTATTTTATTCCCAGGATTCTCGTACGGAACAGCGAGTTGGTGCTATATTTGCGTAGAAAACTAAGGACTCCTACACACAAATGATAGATCATTAGCGATATCGTCTGTAGTTGCTCGCTTGCCCTGCGCCACCACGCACGAGCTGTTCATCAAGGAAATCCGCCACAGTGGCAGCACCCACCTGTTTACTGTCTGGCTTTGAGCCTGTGCCACAGCTATGGCAGCGGAACAGCCGTGACGTATTGCAGCAAGAACTAAAAGAACTCTTCTTCCCGGGCTTTAGGTTCCTGCCATCGATAATGACGTAACCACTCGTCGGATAGTTACGACGGCATACCACGAGTTTTAAAGTGATGTTATTCCCTGTAACGTATGATCTTAACGTGAGTGGGAGCAAACGCGCGATTGTCCTCTAGTGAGGAATTCTACACATTGGTAGTGTTTGACAATCCTCAGTTTAATGGCTTGACGGTTTTGCTTTCATCCTATGAATGTTGGCAGTTATATCAGAATTTTACGAAATAGCCACACTGTTCACTGCACAAATGGCTCCTTTGTTACTGGGATGACACACAATATGTGATTGGGACTACTCATGCACAATTAGACTGCACAACAATGAGAAATTTGGAAATTTGTGGTAAGGTCTTATGAGACCAAACTGCTGAGGTCATTGGTCCCTGCACAACAACGAGAATACTAGCTTTTGAAAACATTACTGGAAAATATCAGCGATCCACGGATAATTAAAATACTAATCAGTCTTGATCACAAGGATTTTTAAAATAAGTAATCACACGTCAGGATGATACCCGGTTTTGATTATATCAAACAATCATCTTCAGATCGTGTCTCTGAAACATTATTATTTTTTAGAGGGAAACAGGCGTGAAAATTACATACTTCATCTATGGAATAAATATGTATGTACAAACTTACCACTGAGATAATAACTAATGAATGGCGATCAGAACTGAATCTTAAAAGAAACAGCAGTTGAAACTCTGGAGTAAAACAGTATAAGTGTTTGAAAGAATGTCTGAACACATTAGAATGTAGTAGTATCTAAAAATTCTACACTACGCCCCCCAAAGAGCATTTATTAAATGCTATGGAAGAGATTCAAATTTATACACATTATAAAAGACAGACATTACCCTACCGAACGAGCAATTAGACTTTAGGGAGAAACATTTCTTTGATCTTTTTGACGATCTGCTGTATTGCGTATCTGCACTTTTGCATCTCTTATTTTTTAAGTTACCTATAATTTCCATCCTCCTCCTCTTTCTGTAATATTTTTTTGACCGTAATATTATTTGCCCCCCCCATGAACCATGGACCTTGCCGTTGGTGGGGAGGCTTGCGTGCCTCAGCGATACAGATAGCCGTACCGTAGGTGCAACCACAACGGAGGGGTATCTGTTGAGAGGCCAGACAAACGTGTGGTTCCTGAAGAGGGGCAGCAGCCTTTTCAGTAGTTGCAAGGGCAACAGTCTGGATGATTGACTGATCTGGCCTTGTAACAATAACCAAAACGGCCTTGCTGTGCTGGTACTGCGAACGGCTGAAAGCAAGGGGAAACTACGGCCGTAATTTTTCCCGAGGGCATGCAGCTTTACTGTATGATTACATGATGATGGCGTCCTCTTGGGTAAAATATTCCGGAGGTAAAATAGTCCCCCATTCGGATCTCCGGGCGGGAACTACTCAAGAGGATGTCGTTATCAGGAGAAAGAAAACTGGCGTTCTACGGATCGGAGCGTGGAATGTCAGATCCCTTAATCGGGCAGGTAGGTTAGAAAATTTAAAAAGGGAAATGGATAGGTTGAAGTTAGATATAGTGGGAATTAGTGAAGTTCGGTGGCAGGAGGAGCAAGACTTCTGGTCAGGTGACTACAGGGTTATAAACACAAAATCAAATAGGGGTAATGCAGGAGTAGGTTTAATAATGAATAGGAAAATAGGAATGCGGGTAAGCTACTACAAACAGCATAGTGAACGCATTATTGTGGCCAAGATAGATACGAAGCCCACACCTACTACAGTAGTACAAGTTTATATGCCAACTAGCTCTGCAGATGACGAAGAAATTGAAGAAATGTATGATGAAATAAAAGAAATTATTCAGATTGTGAAGGGAGACGAAAATTTAATAGTCATGGGTGACTGGAATTCGAGTGTAGGAAAAGGAAAAGAAGGAAACATAGTAGGTGAATATGGATTGGGGGACAGAAATGAAAGAGGAAGCCGCCTGGTAGAATTTTGCACAGAGCACAACATAATCATAACTAACACTTGGTTTAAGAATCATGAAAGAAGGTTGTTTACATGGAAGAACCCTGGAGATACTAGAAGGTTTCAGATAGATTATATAATGGTAAGACAGAGATTTAGGAACCAGGTTTTAAATTGTAAGACATTTCCAGGGGCAGATGTGGACTCTGACCACAATCTATTGGTTATGACCTGTAGATTAAAACTGAAGAAACTGCATAAAGGTGGGAATTTAAGGAGATGGGACCTGGATAAACTAAAAGAACCAGAGGTTGTACACAGATTCAGGGAGAGCATAAGGGAGCAATTGACTGGAATGGGGGAAATAAATACAGTAGAAGAAGAATGGGTAGCTTTGAGGGATGAAGTAGTGAAGGCAGCAGAGGATCAAGTAGGTAAAAAGACGAGGGCTAGTAGAAATCCTTGGGTAACAGAAGAAATATTGAATTTAATTGATGAAAGGAGAAAATATAAAAATGCAGTAAGTGAAACAGGCAAAAAGGAATACAAACGTCTCAAAAATGAGATCGACAGGAAGTGCAAAATGGCTAAGCAGCGATGGCTAGAGGACAAATGTAAGGATGTTGAGGCCTATCTCACTAGGGGTAAGATAGATACCACCTACAGGAAAATTAAAGAGACCTTTGGAGATAAGAGAACGACTTGTATGAATATCAGGAGCTCAGATGGAAACCCAGTTCTAAGCAAAGAAAGGAAAGCAGAAAGGTGGAAGGAGTATATAGAGGGTCTATACAAGGGCGATGTACTTGAGGACAATATTATGGAAATGGAAAAGGATGTAGATGAAGATGAAATGGGAGATACGATACTGCGTGAAGAGTTTGACAGAGCACTGAAAGACCTGAGTCGAAACAAGGCCCCCGGAGTAGACAATATTCCATTGGAACTACTGACGGCCGTGGGAGAGCCAGTCCTGACAAAACTCTACCATCTGGTGAGCAAGATGTATGAAACAGGCGAAATACCCTCAGACTTCAAGAAGAATATAATAATTCCAATCCAAAAGAAAGCAGGTGTTGACAGATGTGAAAATTACCGAACTATCAGCTTAATAAGTCACAGCTGCAAAATACTAACACGAATTCTTTACAGACGAATGGAAAAACTAGTAGAAGCCAACCTCGGGGAAGATCAGTTTGGATTCCGTAGAAACACTGGAACACGTGAGGCAATACTGACCTTACGACTTATCTTAGAAGAAAGATTAAGAAAAGGCAAACCTACGTTTCTAGCATTTGTAGACTTAGAGAAAGCTTTTGACAATGTTAACTGGAAGGTGGCAGGGGTAAAAGCTATTTATAGTGTGTACAGAATTCAGATGGCAGTTATAAGAGTCGAGGGACATGAAAGGGAAGCAGTGGTTGGACAGGGAGTGAGACAGGGTTGTAGCCTCTCCCCGATGTTATTCAATCTGTATATTGGGCAAGCAGTGAAGGAAACGAAAGAAAAATTCGGAGTAGGTATTAAAATCCATGGAGAAGAAATAAAAACTTTGAGGTTCGCCGAAGACATTGTAATTCTGTCAGAGACAGCAAAGGACTTGGAAGAGCAGTTGAACGGAATGGACAGTGTCTTGAAAGGAGGGTATAAGATGAACATCAGCAAAAGCAAAACGAGGATAGTGGAATGTCGTCGAATTATGTTGGGTGATGCTGAGGGAATTAGATTAGGAAATGAGGCACTTAAAGTAGTAAAGGAGTTTTGCTATTTGGGGAGCAAAATAACTGATGATGGTCGAAGTAGAGAGGATATAAAATGTAGGCTGGCAATGGCAAGGAAAGCGTTTCTGAAGAAGAGAAATTTGTTAACATCCAGTATTGATTTAAGTGTCAGGAAGTCATTTCTGAAAGTATTCGTATGGAGTGTAGCCATGTATGGAAGTGAAACATGGACGATAAATAGTTTGGACAAGAAGAGAATAGAAGCTTTCGAAATGTGGTGCTACAGAAGAATGCAGAAGATTAGATGGGTAGATCACATAACTAATGAGGAAGTATTGAATAGGATTGGGGAGAAGAGAAGTTTGTGGCACAACTTGACCAGAAGAAGGGATCGGTTGGTAGGACATGTTCTGAGGCATCAAGGGATCACCAATTTAGTATTGGAGGGCAGCGTTGAGGGTAAAAATCGTAGAGGGAGACCAAGAGATGAATACACTAAGCAGATTCAGAAGGATGTAGGTTGCAGTAGGTACTGGGAGATGAAAAAGCTTGCACAGGATAGAGTAGCATGGAGAGCTGCATCAAACCAGTCTCAGGACTGAAGACCACAACAACAACAACACTATTATTTGACTGATTTTGATTTATAAAGATGGCAATTACGACATTGTTTACGTCGCGAAATTCTCATGTGTCTCTCACTGTATGAGTTTTACATATTGAATAATTGGTACTACAATTTCTTTTATCACTTTAAGTTTGCGTTCTTACTTCCGCTTAGGGTTAGTTCTTTACGTTTATTCGTAACCTTTTTTTTGCCACTATAAAATAATTATTGCTGCTTCCTACTTTATATAATCCCAGTATTTTATCTGATTTATATCAATATCGACGTTTTACATATGTCAGCACAGTTATGTGAAGCCCTATTGGCTCTCAACGATGTCACACAACAGGCGAGGGGCGGAATTTCCTCTTTATAAAGCGCTGCGTTTTGACGCTATTTAGCAATTACCAGTGGTGCTATCCGACACTTACCAATGCTCGTATCATCATCTCTGTTCACCATGTAATGATATAAAAACTTTTTATTTTATTACGTTTGTCTATCCATATTTATAATGTAGATGAAGTGCATAATTTTGACGCCTGTTTCCCTCTAAAGAATATCAATGCTTAAACGTTTTACAGCCATGCGCTGAAGGTGATTTTTTGATAAAATAGAGACTAGTTACCATTTGGACGTGTGATTATTAATTTTAATGAACCCTGCAATCAAAACTGATTAGTATTTTAGCGAGAACACTGCATAGTGCACTCACTTTCAAGAATCAATATTTAGAAACTTGATGTGTGCTAGCTCAGCCACACACACTTACAAAGCTGACCTATGAAAACGCTTCAGAGGACGTTTCCACTAGCAATTCTAGTACACATATTGCTCGTGTACACAATATGTATGTTGCATCACCACTACCTAACGTTACTAAAGAAGTTTGTGCATATTTGAACTTGTTCATATACTCTACAATGTTAGCTCAAATTAAAGAAGAAAAGTAAATGAATTTTTGTCTAAAGTGTCTTTCATTTACATTAGACTATCCACAGTAGATAAAAATGCGTAGTCGTTGTAGGTTAGTGAGTAAGCTTACAGAAAAGTTTCCAACAGAAGGTTCAGTTGTGTGTTGGCCGTGCAGATCCTCTAATGTAAATCGACTTGATTTTTTTTTTTTTTTTTTGTGTGTGTGGCGGGGGGGAGCGGCACGTAATTGAGCTCATCTACAGATCTCTCATTGACGACGAAGCCACTCTAAGACGACGAATCCAAGAAGCTGTCACAACCATCAAAGGTGACTCTGGACTATAGCGACGGTTCAGAGGATCATGGTGGTGTCGCCACTTTCAAGCTCGCTGTGCAGCTGACGGAGGCCACAGTTGTTATTTTCTTATGTTTGTTATTCTCTTATGCAAGATTATAAGAGCCCTATCTCATGTGTTTTGATTATCTTACAAGCCACAGAACGTGAAATATTCTTTTGTCGCATCACTATTGTCGACATTAAAAGAAACAATGCAATGACAAGCATTGGAAATGCCAGCATAAGCTTTAAATCCTCAATTAAAGATTTTCACACCTCTGTACTCGGTTTTGCCCTAGTTTGTGGAAATGGACGCCGAAGATAGCAAAAACAATGACTGAATTTCTCACTGACGTGGTGTACGACAAATAATGCTTACTGGGATACGTACAAACCCTGAAAGATGCATCTATTTGTTGTTATTTGCGGGAGAGTGACCTCCATATTCGTTAACATGAGTTGTGCCACACCACTTTACCCCTCTCAATAGCTCTTCCCATGATTTCAGGGAAAATAGACATGTATATGGTGGTACTACCCAGCCTAAGAACATGTGATGTACAACCGCTATAATTATTAGTCTGCAAATGATATAAAAACTGATGTACACCGTCCTCAGTTAGCAACAGAAATACCTGCACTTATACCAATAACACCCTGTGATTTGTAAAAGAAAGAGGTTCCAGTACTGTGACCTTCCGAGGAGCATTTCTGAAATTTAGACTTCTTATAACGTTATTTTGACGCTTTTCTGAGCACTTAAAAGTGTGAATACAACATTTGTTTTCCATTGCTTTAATTGCAGCAAAATTTCCATTGCACTACATCTTAAAATCTGCGGTTATGATTTTTGTGGTGGTGTGTACCCATCACAAATCAAGTGCTGCATATATATAACGGAAAATCCACGATGGCTGCGACAAGTGGAACATCAGCGACCTTGGCGGGTTAACGTATGGTGCGGCATTATGGGAGGAAGGATAATTCCCCCTTTTATGTATATATATATGGTGTTACAAAAAGGTACGGCCAAACTTTCAGGAAACATTCCTCACACACAAAGAAAGAAAATATGTTATGTGGACATGTGTCCGGAAACGCTTACTTTCCATGTTAGTGCTCATTTTATTACTTCTCTTCAAATCACAATAATCATGGAATGGAAACACACAGCAACAGAACGTACCAGCGTGACTTCAAACACTTTGTTACAGGAAATGTTCAAAATGTCCTCCGTTAGCGAGGATACATGCATCCACCCTCCGTCGCATGGAATCCCTGATGCGCTGATGCTGCCCTGGCGAATGGCGTATTGTATCACAGCCGTCCACAGTATGAGCACGAAGAGTCTCTACATTTAGTACCGGGGTTGCGTAGACAAGAGCTTTCAAATGCCCCCATAAATGAAAGTCAAGAGGGTTGAGGTCAGGAGAGCGTGGAGGCCATGGAATTGGTCCGCCTCTACCAATCCATCGGTCACCGAATCTGTTGTTGAGAAGCGTACGAACACTTCGACTGAAATGTGCAGGAGCTTCATCGTGCATGAACCACATGTTGTGTCTTACTTGTAGAGCCACATGTTCTAGCAGCACAGGTGGAGTATCCCGGTATCCCGTATGAAATCATGGCTGTGAATCGAGGAAGTACAGTACGTACTGACGAAACTAAAATGAGCTCTAACATGGAAATTACTTTTTGTAACATTCATAGTGACCGGGCCAAATATCTCACGAAATAAACGTCAAAAGAAAAAACTACTAGGAACGAAACTCGTCTAGCTTGAACGAGGAAACCAGATGGCACTATGGTTGGCCCGCTAGATGGCCCTGCCATACATCAAACGGATATCAACAGCGTTTTTTAAAAAATAGGAACCCCCATTTTTAATTACATATTCGTGTAGTACGTAAAGATATATGAATGTTTTAGTTGGACCGCTTTTTTCCCTTTGTGGTAGATGGCGCTGTAATAGTCACAAACGTATAAGTAGGTGATATCACGTAACATTCCGCCAGTGCGGACGGTAATTGCTTCGTGATACATTACCCGTGTTAAAATGGACCGTTTACCAATTGCGGAAAAGGTCGATATCGTGTTGATGTATGGCTATTGTGATTAAAATGCCCATCGGGCGTGTGCTATGTATGCTGCTCGGTATCCTGGACGACATCATCCAAGTGTCTGGACCGTTCGCCGGATAGTTACGTAAGGAAACAGGAAGTGTTCAGCCACATGTGAAACGTCAACCACGACCTGCAACAAATGATGATGCCCAAGTAGGTGTTTCAGCTGCTGTCGCGGTAATCCGCACATCAGTAGCAGACAAATTGCGCGAGAATCGGGAATCTCAAAAACGTCGGTGTTGAGAGTGCTACATCAACATCCACTGGGCACAAGAGAAACTACGGGACGATGACAGATTTTTTGCACGCTTTCTATTTAGCGACGAAGCGTCATTCATCAACAGCGGTAACGTAAACAGGCATAATATGCACTATTGGGCAACGGAAAATCCACGATGGCTGCGACAAGTGGAACATCAGCGACCTTGGCGGGTTAAAGTATGGCGCGGCATTATGGGAGGAAGGATAATTGGCCCCAATTTTATCGATGGAAATCTAAATGGTGCAATGTATGCTGATTTCCTACGTAATGTTCTACCGATGTTACTACAAGATGTTTCGCTGCATGTCAGAATGGTGATGTACTTCCAACATGATGGATGTCCGGCACATAGCTTGGGTGCGGTAGAAGCGGTATTGAATAGCATATTTCATAACAGGTGGATTGGTCGTCGAAGCACGATACCACCATGGCCCGCACTTTCACCGGTTCTGAGGTCCCCGGATTTCTTTCTGTAGGGAAAGTTGAAGGATATTTGCTATCGTGATCCACCGACAACGCCTGACAACATGCGTCAGCGCATTGTCAATGCATGTGCGAACAATACGGAAGGCGAACTACTCGCTGTTGAGAGGAACGTCGTTACACGTATTGCCAAATACATTGAGGTTGACGGACATTATTTTGAGCATTTATTGCATTAATGTGGTATTTACAGGTAATCACGCTGTAACAGCATGCGTTCTCAGAAATGATAAGTTCACAAAGGTACATGTATCACATTGGAACAACCGAAATAAAATGATCAAACGTACTTACGTTCTGTATTTTAATTTAAAAAACCTACCTGTTACCAACTGTTCGTCTAAAATTGTGAGCCATATGTTTGTGACTATTACAGCGCCATATATCACAAAGCGAAAAAAGTGGTCCAACTGAAACATTCATATTTCTGTACGTGCTACATGAATATGTAATAAAAATGGGTGTTCCTATTTAAAAAAACGCAGTTGATATCCGTTTGACCTATGGCAGCGCCATCTAGCGGACCAACCATAGCGCCATCTGCTTTCCCCCTTCAAACTAGACAAGTTTCGTTCCTTGTAGTTTTTTCGTTTGAGGCTTATTTCGTGAGATATTTGGCCCAGTCACGATCAGTGGACCACCCAAATATATAATTTTATTCGTTTATTTTTACAGGACTCACAATGAATTTTAATAGGAGGAGGCCCATTAATCAGATGTTATTCATTCAGACTGTAACATTTATAACAAGCTTCATATTTAGAAGAAAGCACATCACTCTGAAACACCTGATGTAGACATCAAAAGCTGTGTGAAATTGCACATATCAATGGCATAAGTTGCTCATAACAATGGTAGCAGTTGTGTAGGAAACAAATAATAGTAAGCTGTGTTCAGACTTTGACATCTTTCTGTAAGTTTCCTATAAATCTCAAGAAGCACTTGACACACGTTTTTAGATTTAAACCACCTGAACATGTAGTAAGCATTTCTCTTCCTTCACATTGAATCCTAGTTCTCCAGATTCAGCATCAAGATATATTCAGGAATAATTAGTTCCAGAATCCTCAGGACGTCTGGACTTAGATTTCTCAAAAACACTAGTGTCAAGAAGTCAATGTTCTCCTTTAGCAGTGGATGCGTTCAAATTTCTGGCTGATGAGATACTTTAGAAATTTTATAAGGTAACTGTTTACAGCTGTACAAATACACCTTTATTCTCTACTGGTTTTGCTTGAATAATCATCTTCACAGGAGGACTATAAAATATAGAAATAAAAAAAACGTATGTAGTATACACAGAGAAAAGAAGCACATATGTGAAGAACAGTCAATTAAAAAGTACTTACAAAGCTGCACAAGAATGAGCCATTAATATATTATCTTCAAATCAGCTCCAGTCATATGTTCATACAATTTCTCAATGAACTCAGATGAATACAGTACTGTATAAAATGTAATCTTTTACTGTTACAACTGAGTATTTCAGACTCAAAGAGGTATATATTGCAAGCTGAATATCAAAGAGAGTATTGGTAAATATTATCGAAAACAACAATAATCTGCAGTTCAAAGAGTGTAGGTCATATGTTCTAGTCATGGTTGGCAGACATGAATATCTTTGTCAACAAAGATTGTACCCAAAGTATCGATGTCTTTTTGGAAGCCAGTAATGACGTTGCATCTAATCATAATTATCAAATGAAAATAAGATTACCGGACGTGTTTCGACATACATCATGTGAGTAATGTCTATGAAGCAAAATTAACCTAAAGAGATACCACGTGGCTAGCTGATGCTTCAGTGTTCAGAACTTGCAGTACACTCTCACTGCCGCCACTTAAATTAGCAACTAACACACTGAATTTAAAAAGTTCAGTATTATAATCGTGATCATTTCCGACAGTGTATGTTCTGGCATGATCGATAGCGATGAACAGACCATACAGCCCAGAGTACTTTTGTGATAACCAAAAGCAAGCATGATATACATATATTATTTCTTTTTTGGAACTGTATACACTATGATGAATTATATTTGTGAACAATGGCTAAAAAAACGTTTTCGCAGTCGAGTAATACATCTTACAGCGTGAATATCTCATAACGTGTAGAAGAAATGTAGTGTCATTTAAGTATTAGTGATGATGATGACTGTGGTAGGATGTGGTCACAAAATATGTACCTTGATATAGTGGTACACAAGTCATATTATCCCCGTATGTGAGGGTTCACCTATGTAATGCTTCAATGCAAAATGACGACATGTTCAGTGGAAATGGTCAAGCTCACTCAGTGATAACAGCGGACTTCCCAAGAGCAGTTGAACTTTTGAAACAGAGAGTGCACTCGTCAGCAAGTGCATACATTTAAAAACTTAATGTAGTCCGGTTAAGCGATCCAGCATGGTCTTCACTATCGACTGTATATCATATTTGTAACTATTTTAGGAAGCATTGTGGATCAATCTGTGGAGTTAATGCGCCAAGCTCAGCATCCATTGGAAGAAATCGTCGCTCAACTTTTGACTTCTCCAGTGCACCGCTACTTACGATACGCCCATGGATTACAACGTCCTCGGTTTCTGATTCTAACCCCGCCATGGCTTAAATTTTGAATGAACATCATCAGCAATGGCGGCTAAAGACTTCTCGGATAAGAAGTCACCCTCCTTCTGGCAACGGCCTTGTCAGACAGGGCGGAGGAACGGATAGAAGTTCAGAATACTCTCTTGTCGTGGGGTGGGAAACAGTCCCTAAGGATGGAAGAACCAGAAATAATCAATGGCACGAGGGTGCAGAAGGTGATGGAAACCACTGCCTAAAAGACACATTACATGTACCTACAGGAAATGTGGCCTACATTGTAAAGCATCATGAGAATCTCTCCATTGGCAAAAGATTCTGGTATAGTCTCCCATTCGGATCTCCGGGAGCGGATTGCAAAGAGCGGAGTGACTATGAGAAAAAGATTGAACAACCAACGATAGGGTAATGTTCTACGAGTCAGGGCGTGGAGTGTGAGACGTCTGACGTGGTAGGGAACCTAGAAAATTGAAAAGGGAAATGGTAAAGCTCAATCTACATATAGTGGGGGTCAGTGAACTGGAATGGAAAGACGTCAAGGAAAATGGTGTGACAGGGGTAGCAGTCGTTACGAACAGTAGGGCAGAGATTGAGTTACTGTGAACAGTTCAGTGTCAGGGTTGTTCTCATCAGAATCAACAGAAAACCAACAGCGACAACAATTGTTCAGATATACATGGCAACAACGCAAGCCGATGACGAAGAGACAGAGAAAGTATGTGACGATGTTGAACACGTAATTCAGTTTGTGAAGGAAAATGAAGATCTGACAGCCATTGGGGATTGGAAAACGGTTGAAGGGGAAGGAGTAGAAGAAAGGGTTACAGGAGAATATGGGCTTGGTACTAGGAATGAAAGAGGAGAAAGACTAATTGAGTTCTGCAATAAAATTCAGCTAGTAATAGCGAATACTCTATTCAAGAATCACAAGAGGAGGAGGTGTACTTGGAAAAGGCCGGGAGGTACAGGAAGATTTCGGTTAGATTACACCATGGTTAGGCAGAGATCCCGAAATCTGATATTTTAATGTAAGGCTTATCCAGGGGCAGCTATGGGCCCAGATTACAATTTAATATTGATGAAGAGTAGGCCGAAGTTTAAGAGGTTAGTCAGAAAAAATCGGTGAGCAAAGAGGTGGCATACGGAAGTACGAAGAAATGAGGAGATACCCTTGAAGTTCTCTGAGGCTATGGATACTGCGATAGGGAATAGCTCCGTATGTAGCTCACTTGTAGTGGAATGAACTTCTCTAAACAGGCCAATCACAGAACTTAGAAACATAGGTACAAAGGAAGTAATTACGAAGAAACAATTGGTAACACAAGAAATACTTCATACAGTTGATCGATAAAAGAAGGAAGTACAAAAGTGTTCCCAGGAAATTCAGTTATACAGAAGTATAAGTTGCAAGAAATGAAATAAAAAGAAAGTGCAGGGAAGCTACGGTTAAGTGGCTGGAGGTACAATGTGAAGAAATAGAAAATGAAATGACTGTCGGAAGGACGGACTCAGCATATAGAAAAGTCAAAAGAACCTCCAGCGTCATTAAAAGCAAGCGTGGTAACGTTAATAGTGCAACGAATTCCACTGTTAAATGCAGAGGAGAAAGCAGATATGTGGGAGTACAATGAAGGCATCTATGAGGGGGAAGACTTGTTTGATGACGTGATAGGGGAAGAAACAAGAGTCAATGTAGAAGAGGTAGGGAATTCAGTATTAGAACCAGAATTTAAAAGAGCTTTGGAAGACTTACGATCGAATAAGCAGAAAAAAATTGACAACATTACGTCAAAATTTCTAATATCACGGGGGGAAATGGCAACAAAACGACTATTCACGTTGGTGTGTAGAGTATACCATCTGACTTTCGCAAAAAACTCATCCACACAATTCTAAATACTGCAAGAGCCGACAAGTGCGAGAATTATCGCACAATCAGCGTAACAGCTCACGTACTCAAGTTTCTGCCAAGAATAACATATAGAAGAAAAGAAAAGAAGATTGTGGATATGTGTGCAGCCTATACATCGGAGAAGCAACGCTGGAAATAAATGAAAGGTTTTGGAGTGGAATTAAAATTCAAAGCCAAAGGATATCAGCGATAGGTTTCTCTGATGACATAGCTATCTTCGGTGGAAATGAAGAAGAATTACAAGATCTGTTGAGTGGAATGAACAGTCTAATGAGCACAGAAAACGGATTGAGAGTAAATCGAAGAAAGACGCAAATTATGAGAAGTATCAGAAATGGAATAGCGAGAAACTTAACATCAGAATTGGAGATCATCAAGTAGATAAATTTAAGGTATTCTGCTATCTATGCAGCAAAATAACGTATGATAGTCGGAGCAAGGAGGACATCAAAAGCAGTCTAGCACTGGCAAAAAGAGAATTCATGGCCAAGAGAAATCTACTAGTATCAAACATAGGCCTTAATTTGAGGAATAAATTTCTAAGAAGGTACGTTTGGAGCACAGCATCGTACAGTAGTGGAACATGGACTGGGGGAAACCAGAAAAGAAGAGAATCGAAGCATTTGAGATGTGTTGTTACAGAAGAATGTTAAAATTAGGTGGTCTGATAATGTAAAGAATGAAACGGTTCTCCGGAGAATTGGCAAGGAAAGGAATAATGGAAAACACTAAAAAGGAGAATGGGCAGGATGGTAGGACATCTATTGGACATCAGTGAATATCTTACATGGTACTGGAGGGAACTGTAGTAGGCAAAAACTGTAGAGGAAGACAGAGAGTGGAATACATGCAGCAAATAACTGAGAACGTAGGTTGCAAGTGCTACTCTGGGATGAAGAGGTTGACGCAGGAGAGGAATTCATGGTGGGCCGCATCAAACCAGCCAGAGGACTGACGACTTAAAAAAAAAGTATGGACCAACTGTGTTAAAGATAGACACGGAACTATACCCAAAAAATCTATAAGAGGTTATAAATAAAGTCTGAGAGCTCTTCTTTTATTTCTCTATGAAATTACATGCAGGCTAAATTTATCATATAATCATCATTATGGTCCCATCACACGAACTTTGTAGTAAGGGACTGCTCTAGCAGTGCTACTGAATATCAGAAGAAGAAGAAGAAGAAGGGACGGCTCCTTTGTGACAATATATGAGCGATAATTGTAGGTCCATTCGAATGCAGCAAGATGAATGTTGTGATGTCATTGCTAACATATCCAGATGGTATCCACATCGTGCAGATATGTATATTTTCAAAAATACTATTTCAGTCCAAATACCAGCTATTACAGAAGATTTTACATGGCGTTAATGGTCTAACATGAACAACATTCAATGAAAGCAGCGATATCACCTCACGAAAAAGAATAAAGCTGAACAATGTGTTTACACCTGATGATATTGAGTTAGAAACCTGGATCAAAGAGAGAAATATTTCTGTTTTGTGTGCAATTGGGGTTGACGTCTATTATTTGAGTCTGATATATTCAGTGACTCTGAAATAGTTGGTGAGGGATAAGACAAACCTTATTGTTGCTTCCAAACAAGACAGTATGAATTAAAACAGGTTTATCAAGTGTATGTAGGAACTTATATGACACTGAACGAATTTTTAAAGGTATGTGGAGAGCGATGGAATCAAATGCAGTAAGATTTTCTAGTTATTGATAAAACAAGGAAATTGAATGATGGACAATATAGATGAAACTTCCAAGAGTTTCTCTTAACTTGAGAAGGAGGTAAGTGCATCAGTAAACATTACATCCTGGACAAATTTGAACATGTGTCAGACGTCATGCCCTGGAGAAGGGATTTGTGTGGTCAGAACATCAGTTCGTATGTGGATGCAAGAATTGAAATATTAACGAAAGTATACTATGGAAATTCAAACGATCAACGAAACCAGGCTGTGGGAATTACAGCATTAAATGATAGTACCAATCAGGAACATGTTGCGAAGAATATTCAGATGTTCAATGAAGAAACCATATTAGGCAGATTAGATCGTTCCATGATCTTCAAGATATCACCAGCAATAATCCTTGAGACAACCGCTTCAGTGGCGTTTTTGAAGTGAATCGAAATATTAAATGCAAATGACAAAGGTAATGAAGAAGTTTTAGATGTATGTGGAAAATTATATAAGATGCAAATTGCTGTGCTACTGTGCGTCTCTTCATCAAATAACTCTCTACGCGCCTGCAATTTGCGATAGCTGCTTAGACAGATGCTAGCTCATCACTCACCTTCCTAACCATATAGACAGGCATTGCGATTGGTACCTCCATCAGCTGCTTTAACCGCTGAACTTGTTTGGTCCCATTACTATGACCCCCTCTGATTTGCAGTCCGGTCTTCGCAACACCTGAAGATCCTGCATAGGCCGAGCTGACGTGCTAAAACACATACATACAGACTTTAGACAGATATTTAAGTCTCTCAGCATGAACTACCCCTTCTCCATTATCATAAACAACAATCCAAGGCGACCAGAACTTGAGGAGTATAGTGCTATGTTTTAAATTGAGGATAGGTCGTGCTGATTCAAAATTCTTTCGTTAATCTTGCTCCTTTTAAATTAATGCGTACAATTGCATCTTGAAGCAGTTGGGGACAGACACTCCCTCTGTAACAGAAATCTGAATAACTGATCACAAACCATCAATCAGTACATCTACCTGTCAGGTCTCTCCCTTTTAAATATACAATCTATAAAACCAAAATCTGACTAGACTTACAAATGGAATCAATAAAATCATAGATTGAGCAAACTCATGAGAACTCCCCAAGTTATTTAATATTACAAATCTTTGGTAACAGCCACAACTAAGGAGCTCTGAAAGTTGTTTTAATAATGATTATAAAACACACTTAAAAAAACCCAACATATCAGACTTCACTACCCAAGGGCCTCACATTTCACATGATTGACACGCACCACATGTAAGGTTTTAAATTAGTTACACATAGAAGACGTACCACCAAACCACAAGTTAGCAGCAATAATTCCTAGGACTGCCAGTTTAGTGGCCACTAATTTCCTTATACCCGAATTACTGAAGAATAAGTACCTCACTTAAAGCAAGACATTAAATTCAGTTAGTTCTTATAATTTACAACTAATAGGAATAACCCTTTACTTCTATTGGCAGTAGCTGTAGCTTAACTTTCATCTTAATATCTGGTGGAGCTTAGCCCCTTATCACTAGGCAGGCACTAGCCTGGTTAACACAAATCAGGCTCTGCTAAAAGCTTTACTTTCTGTATTTGGACAGGAAATTACGGAAAAGTGGTGGTAACACTACAGTTATATCAAATCTTACACGAGTAATGTTCCACATTTCTGTTTCACAAAATAAGAAATGAAGTGAATGGGGGTCGAGACTGACCACACACTTATTTCAGGTATAACATTAAACCTTAGGACATACGTTTCCACATCAGCGACAGACTTAAACAATTTAGAAAAAAACAGGACGGTGTACTTGTGGTCAGAACAGTAGTGGTGTACAGCTGGTTTAGTGCATGTTTACCTGTCAAGAAGTTGATGGATTAATCTGACAACATCAAACTTATAATTATGGACTTGGAGCAGGAACTTATTTTTAATAAGAAGTGCACTGGATACTAACTCATACATTAAGGGAGGAGGTGGTGAAGTGAATGATATAACCATTTACAAAATAATATGGAACAGTCGAGGAACGTTTTAAACTTTTTAAAGGTTTGTTGCAGATATTCATCTGCCATTATCTTTCCATTCACGGAAGCTCTCTGAATAACGTCTGCTACCGAATGCATCCAAACAGAAATGGGCTATTAATACTTGTGTTCAATTAGAAATACCAGTATTCATTTTATTTGAGTTACAAACCTATAGGAACAGGAACCTGGGAAACAATTGAACCATATTCGATAACTGTCGTTTAACTAACCTCGAAGTCTACTTGATTCCAATTTATTATTCATTCGATAACTTACAAATGGAATGGAATCAAGAATTCTACAGTATACCATTCTATATGTACGCCAGGTTACGCCCCTCATACTATGAGGACATTATAGAAGTAGGACATCTGCTCTCACCATGGAAAGTTAAGGAGATGGCACCATTCATCTTTGTAGATGCCTCCTGTAGATGTATGTACTGAAATCAAATCTTCACAAACTTCCCAGTAGACATCATAACATATGCTCTAGTTCTGCATGATCGTGATTAACTATTCACCGTTAACAGGAATCGTGCAACGAGTTACAATGGCACCTCAGAGTGTGAAAATTTTCTAACGCAAATGTACTTTATTCGTATTTAAGGAGTGTAATGCACTTCTTGTTTTGTTTGGAAAATGAAATGTGTTTTTCAACGCACTCAGGGAGGACATAACACGATCATTGCATAAGCCGAAATCAGCCAAGTCCTGAACGATGAAATGTGAAAAAGGACGGATATGTGTCTTGGTACCTGATATTTCAAGTTGTATACATGGCGTGATGCATTTTAGAACTTCCCCTTTAGCTGACAGTGGTCTCTATGTGGAGTTCCTGCTTCTCTATCTAACGGCAGGCCACAAATAAGACAGTTAACTGCATTCTTGGATAACTCGTCATTTTCCTAAGATTTGACCATAGGAAAGTTTATGCAGCAAATTTCATCCATATCCGCTTGAAGTTGTTCACACTCAGAGAGCAGCGATCTTGAGAATTATCCGTGACATTTGCGTAAAAGTGATTATGACTAGAGTCACATGAACATACAGTTTGGTACATTGCCACATATGGTTCATCTACTTTTGTGAAGGTGGTGTGGGTTGCAGTGCGATCATCCTCACATGGTGTGCAAGACCAATGAGGCACTCAAGCTAAGTACTTGTTTACTTCAGTGAGCATTTCATCACCTTCCAGTTCCTGCGTAGAGAAATCTGTCAGATGTTTCACTAAATAACCACTCAAAGTAAACGAGTTTAGACATCTAAGGCAAAAGTGTCATGAATCATGGTGTTTTGACAATTGGGAGGAAAGAATGTGAGACACGTTCTTGATCCAAGAGTAGTGCTGATATCATCCCTTGGAGAATAGCAGAAAATCTACAGGCTATTTATGCTGACTGGAGAAATCTGAGAACTCAATGCGTCCAATGACTCTGGTTATAACTTCACTATCACCTGATTTGCTGTCCTTCAGGTCGTACAAGTGAACTGATATACTAGTATTCTGCCTTTCAAATTTATGTATGTCCTGGAGTTTAACAAGAAAACGATACTATCAAAGTTAAAACATTCACTAACTTGGTGTGTGTCTACATTAGTAGTAGGGCAGGATAAAAAGCTGCTACTGGCCATAAGATGATTTTAACTAGCGTTGGAGCTTGATGGCTGTGGCAAGCGAGACAGACCAGGACTCTGGTAAATCAGTCCGAGGTACCAGTGTGACAGCCAGTGCTGCAGTGAGCCTGGTAGTCCTGGCTGTAGTGAACGTGTGGCGGACATGTTGGGCTGAAGGAAGCACAATGAGTGGGGCACGAGGAAAAGTGATATATTTTTGTAGCAAAAAATCATTTTTTGGCCAACAGTTCTATTTACTCTACCGATTTCAGTACTGGTTGCCATCTTCACAGGAGATAATACCGTTCATCAGTCTGATAGCGTAACCATGATCATGGATCAGACCACAGTGATTGCGGCATCAGAGGTGTTGTACTGCCCCAAGTCACCATCTTGACGTTCGAGCATTCCTGCCGAAAAAAGAAAACAACGAAATGTATGAGAGCTATCCAGAAAGTAACAGACGTTTCGAATAAAAATTAATATGGAAAAAAGAAATTTTATTATTTAATTTTAAAGGTAAACTCTTAAGCTATTCTTCTTCATAATCTCCATTCAAACTGTGGCACTTATCATAGCGTGGAACAAATTTTTCAATACCGTCTCGGTAGAAATCTGCCTTCCGCTATTACGACCACTGGTTTATACTGGCATGCAGCTCAGCATCACTATCAAAGCATTGTGTAGAGAGCCATGTCTTCACTGCTGGGAAGAGGTGGTAGTTACGAAAGTTCGGTAATCGTGGAAGTACCATTTTCACGAATTTTTTCATTGATTTTCATCACCATTTCATCAGTCACAGAGCTAGGCCTACTACTGCAGACCTCATCGTGAATGCTGGTTCAGCAAGTTTTTAAATTAATGCACCATTGCCTCACTCGGCTTTCGCTAATTTTTTTTTCTGTACGCATCACAAAGGTCGCAATAAATTTCAACTGGTTTGCAGTATTTTTCCAACAAAAACCTAATCACAGAAAGCACCTCGCAAGTGGTGGGATTTTCTGTTGGAGGACACATTTTAACATGTCACAGAAAGCAAAGTAGCAGAGGCACAGACCACACTCTGTCAGCACTGGATGCATATTGAGTGTAGGAATGTTATGGCAGCAAGATGGCGACTGTAGCCCAAGGCTACTGCCGCCATGGACCGAAACGTCTGTTACTTTCTGGAGAGCCCTTGTGTATGTATTAGTTAAAAAATGGACGATATGTATACATGAGTAAATAATAATAAATTTATTTGATACTTGTCTAAAGCATCATTAATGTCGTTAATGTCAGTATCATTTCATCGTGATCTCATTTTCTCAACGTCATCAGGCACGTCTTTTAATGTGTTTTCCACCAATTCTGACATGCGTGCATCACAAGCTAGTTTTAACTCACATGCGTAATCGTTCTCAGAGGATGGCAACCGACTGTTCTTCATGTATCAACTGACATAAAATCGCACCTCCTACATGGTTGAGGACTGGCTCAGTATTGCTGAAATAAAATTGACATTACTTAAGTTACAGACACACACAACACACACACACACACACACACACACACACACACACACACACACAAACACACATCATGTTACTTATCCACAGCATCCGTTGTTGAACACTTTGGGTTATCACAATCATCTCATCAATCTACCGCACGGGTAGCCGCGTAGTCTGGATGTCTTTCCACCGTTCGCGCGGGCACCCTGTCGGAGGTTCTAATCCTTCCTCAGGCATGTGTGTGTGTGTGTGTGTGTGTCGTCCTTAGCCTAAGTTAGTTTGAGTAGTTTGTAAGCCTAGGGACCAATGACCTCAGCAGTTTGGTCCCATAGGACCTTACTACAAATTTCCAATTTTTTTTTCTCATCAAGCTCTGTGGTTGCTGCATTAGCCCACTCACACATTACTGTTATGTGATGTTAATCCTCTGGAAACACAGTACATCTGCATGATATTATATGCAATTGTAAATTATTGTGAAATGATTTTAATGTCAATTAACGCTTATAGATTCATTCATGAATGGTAAGGGTAAGTGCCGCCCCCCCCCCCCCCATGAACTCTCAGTGAAGATGGCATCACGTTGTTTGTCGGGAAGTCGTCATCATTTATATGGGTGATTGGCAGCTCATCATCTGTGGCAGGAGGTATCTGTGCCTGTGTGCTGGGTAATGATAGAGATGGCATTTCCTTACTGGTAATTTCCATTAACATCCCCAGCGTATCATCACCATACAACTGTGACAGCAGCGTATCATCTACAACAACAACAAATGATTCATTAAATCAAGGCCATATACATGGACAAGGAAGACAAAAAAGTGAATTTAATGTTTTCCACATGCATACATGCTACGATGTCACCAAAATGATGCTGCTTGGCTTCAGCGGTAGCAGACTAATTGTGGGAGTGTGTCATCGTTGATAGTTCTGATAGTCTGACTAGCAAAGAAATGAATTCAGCTGAGTTAGTTCCACCTTCTATACATGCAAGGGATCTTTAATAATTGTATCTTGTCGGAAAAAGAGAGAGGACTGCTTGACTTATCTGGACAGGATAGACCACAGCTGCACTTTGATGTCTGCAGGTGGAAAAATTATGCAGGTCCTTAAACTCAAAAAAGAGGAAGGGGCATTCACGAAGTCTGGAGCTCCAGTACACAGTTTCCCTTCAGAGGGCTCGCCACTCTTTGGCGAGTTCGTGCTTCGGTACCACGGGCTCTTGCACTTACAGCATATTTTTCCTTCCGTTCTGCATGTCTATCCTCTTGCTATTGTTTTTCCCCTCCCTTGAGGAGCATATCTGGGGTGTTATTGGGAATGATACTGCACTGTCTGTGGCTGACATACAAACAGTCTCGCCACTATTTTTCGTTTCCTTTTCCTTTCTTTGTTACCCTTCTGCTCTCGTTACTCTGTTTCGGCGTCTGACGCGTAACAGGTGACTGGGCAACGCATAATTCCCAGCCCTGGATCGATAGGTGGGGTTTACACATACCCCCTGGTACACGCCAGGCCCAGGGTGGAGTGACTGCCTGAGCTGCTACCTTGTCAAATTACCGATTGATCCCTCTGTCAGGTGTTCGGGAGCTGTGACCTGAGGTGTGAACAATCACCTAGGGCGGGTGCACCCCCTTTTGAAGGGGGCCCCCGAAAGGAGTGTGCCATCACAGACGCTGGCAGTCATGGGGGATTATCTCGCAATAAGGCAATTATCTTCACAATTAACATCTATGAAACATAAACAGAATGAGGCTAACGACTCTTAAAGACCTTTCCAGGTGCACCACGATTTCTCGTGGTTTTATGTACTGACGATGATCAGTCCTTCACAACGGTAAATCCGTTTATTGTTCAGAAAGGTGTTGATGCCATTGCTGGCCCTGTGAAATCCTGCTTTCGTTTGCGGAATGGCACTTTGCTTTTGGAGACCACTTCTGATTCTCAAGCAAAAGAACTGCTTGCCATCTCACTTCTCCATGGCTATCCTGTTTGTTCTGAGGCCCACAGAACTCTGAATTCTTTCCATGGTGTTATTTACACTAGGCTGCTCGATGGTCTGACCGAGGCCAAAATCCAGTCTTACCTCTCTGATCAGGGTGTCGTTGCTGTCCATCGAGTGATGAAAAAGGTAGGTTCCTTCCTAGTGCCGATTTACACTCTTTTTCTCACCTTTTATAGAGTAGTGCTTCTGTCCAAGATCAAAGCAGACTATGAAGTTTTCACAGTCCGATCGTACATACCAAACCCGATGCACTGCTACCAGTGTCATTGTTTCAACCACACTAGAACGTCTTGTCAACACCCAGCCAAATGTGTAACCTGTGGTAGGGATGTGCATGAGGGCGATTGTCCGTCTCCTTCTCCCTGTTGTGTCAACTGCAATGGCGGCCATGCTGCCTCCTCCCGGGAAGTCCCGTGTACCCTGATGAGCGGCCTGTCCAGGAGATCTGGGTAAAGGAAAAAGTGCCTTACCCAGTCGTTTGCAAGTTATTGGCTAGAAGTTGCACACCCTGCATTCTCCCGTCTGACACTTACAGTTCTGTTCTTGTTGCCTAACGCTCCACGAAAGACATGGTCACACAGACATGCGACCTCAAATTCAGCTCTGAGCTTGTGAAATCGTCCAGTGTCAAGGTAGCATCGCCATCCCACCCTCCAGCTGTGCAACAAGCCATCAAACTCTCATCTCAAGGGACGAAGCCACCAGATACACAACCAATAGGCCAGGAAGTACTCCTGTGTAGACTTCCTACATTACTCCAACCAAACACCTCCTGAGTCTTCCTATATTAGCCGGAAAGGCTCGAAAAAGTCCAACAAAGGCAAACGGTCTTCTCCTTCACCGACTCAAAGATCCTCTTCAATGGTGTTGCCACGTAATGCCTTAGCCCGGCCAGCCACTTTGTCACTGGTTCGCACCACCAACCGTTTTTCTGCGTTGGCCTTCGCAGACCAACAGCACAAGAAAGCCAATGCTTCTGTGGATCTCTTGGAACAGGATCCTTCTGCTTCTGTGCCCTGTATCAGCGAGTCTCTACAGGCAGTCTCTCGGCAGCCACCGAGATGACACCCCCTTTGTTTCTTCCTCATCATGACTTTCCTCCAATCGAACATTCAGGGTTTTTGGTCCCACAAAGAGGATTTATGGCTACTTTAGCATCACGGCATCCCCTTATGATCTGCCTTCAGGAAACGAAATTGTGTCCTCATGACCACTTTGAGCTATCAGATTTATTCCCAGTTCGTTTTGACCTTCCCCCTAAGATCGGCATTCCATCTCATGGAGGCGTCATTCTGCTCATGTGGGATGACATTCGTAGTCAAACTATCTCCCTGACTACCCATCTTCAAGCTGTTGCAGTTTGCCTTTTCCTTCCCCACCTGACTTTTTCCCTCTGTACCATTTATGTCCCTTCATCATTTGATGTCACCATGGCAGACTTCCTTCAGCTTATTGGGCAGCTACCTCCCCAATTTTTGCTACTCGGTGACTTCAATGCTGATCATACCCTTTGGGGTTCTCCCAGGACCTGTCAGAGAGCTGCCCTCTTGGCTGATCTTCTTAATCAACTCAAACTCTTCTGCCTTAACACTGGAGCGCCCGCATTCCTTTCTGACTCCATGCACCTGTATTCGCATTTGGACCTATCCTTCAGCATTGCCCAGCTTGCCCATCGTCTTGAATGGTCCGTTCTTTCTGACACCTACTCGGGCGACCATGTGTGCTATCCATCTGCTGACTCGTACCACACCTACATGCACATCCAAATGGCAGCTTACTAAGGCTGACTGGCGGCTGTACTCCGTCTTGGTGACCTTCGAAGAACAAGATTTCCCCAGGTGTGATGACCAGGTGGAATACCTCACAGCTGTTGTCCTTACTGCTGCAGAACGTTCCGTTCCTCACACTTCCTCTTTATCACGCCGTTTACCAGTCCCTTGGTGGACTGAGGCATGCCACGATGCAATTCTCGCTCGGAAACGTGCCCTCCGCGTTTTGAACCCTCTTACAGCGGCTAACTACGTTCGTTATAAACATACACTCGCAAAGTGTCGCCACATTCTTTGGGATAGGAAAAAAGCCAGCTGAATTACATTTACTAGTTCTTTTAACAGCTCTACCCCTTCCTCTGTGGCCGGCCGTGGTGACCGAGAGCTTCTAGGCGCTTCAGTCCGGAACCGCGCGACTGCTACGGTCGCAGGTTCGAATCCTGTCTCGGGCATGGATGTGTGTGTTGTCCTTAGGTTAGTTAGGTTTAAGTAGTTCTAAGTTCTAGGGGACTGATGACCTCAGATGTTAAGTCCCATAGTGCTCAGAGCCATTTGAACCCTTCCTCTGTCATGTGGGCCAACCTGCGACGAATCTCTGAGACCAAGATCCATTACCCAATTTCCGACCTGACAGTAGCAGACGATGTCATCGTGGAACCTATTGCTATCGCTAACACCTTGGACCGCCATTTTGTGGAGATTTCGGGCTCTTCCCACTAGCACCCTGCCTTCCTCCATCGGAAACGAGTGGAGGAGGCACTGGCGATACCCCTCTCTTCTCAGAATCGTGAGTGCTACAATGCTGCCTTTACTATGAGGGAGTTAGATCATGCTCTCAGTTCATCCCGATCCTTCACCCCATGGCCAGACGCTGTCCACATTCAGATGTTGCAGCACTTATCTCTTGCGAGCAAGCACTTTCTGCTTAATATGTACAACCACATCTGGGCAGACGGCACATTTCCTGGACGTTGGCGTTAAGTCACCGCCATACCCATACCTAAGCCATGTAAGGACAAAAATCTTCCTTCTAGCCATAGCCCCACCTCTCTCATCAGCTGTGTTTGCAAGGTGATGGAACGTATGATTCACGCCCGGCTGATACGGTGGCTCGAGTTTCGCAATTTACTAAAGACCGCAATGTGTGGATTTCTAGCGCACCATTCTGCAGTTGACCGTATCGTTACTTTGTCCACCCATGACATTGTGACATGAAATTTACAATCCTCAAACCAGTCACAAAGGGAAATCACAAGAAAACGCACACACAGGCCTATAGTTCACAAAGACTTACAACATATCCCCAGAAACAGTTGTACAAAATCTTTTACAAAACTGGTCTTCCAATAGCCACCAATAACAAATTTAATTAAAAACCTCATACAGTCTTTACAAGAGTATATGAAATGAAACAAGTTAAGTAAACATCCTTCCTTTTAAGTAAATAACAAATAGCCCCAAATAAATATAAATGACAAGCATAATTGCCCAAAAGCTAAACAAAAATTTACCAGGACTAAATCCTCATTGGTAAAACAAGCAACAGTACAGAATATTAATAACAAATTTTAAGTAAAGAAGCACATTCCCCAACTGGAATCTTAGACCGGTAAACAGATCATAGAACAAAGGAATCACACCAATAATGTAGTGACTTATTCCACTGAAGTCACTCGTGAAATCCCTTTCAAGCACAACAATATTTAGACAGAAAAGACAGTTATCTTAATAGTCAGTTCTACGCAAATGCGGGCACACCCCAACGGATGACCCACTCATCCTAATACAACGGCGTCCGAACATATCTCAATCAAGGTGCGTCCCCTGTATTGGTCAATCCAGAACTGATTGTGCCCGCCGCTCGTAATACACTGTAACATTTAAAAAAAGAAAAAAAAGTACAGACGACCAAACCAAAGGATACAATACAAACGCCCTTATTTCAGAGTTATACTCCCCCTTTAATTTTAATACCCTTAACACATGCAAGATCTAAAATAAATAGCATGGAAAATTATTAACCTTTAACAGCCCATAAGTCTTTACTCTTACAGGCAGACCCCAATAACAGGGATAAAGTCTGGAGAAGTTAATGGCCTGGCGAACCAAGAAACCCATATTACAAGACAGCAAACTCACGGCCCCTTCAAACGGAGACCACAGAATAAATCATAATATATTCATGTAACATTACAGGCACTCTGTCTTAACATTAAACATGGCCTACGCACTATCCTAGAATGACCCATGCATCCTTCAAACTACTCACGCTTAGTGCTTCCGTCACTGAGCAGTGTTTTACACTCTAAACGCCAGTACTCAACCTATACCGGAACCAAGATTGAATTCCTTATTCCCACCACAGCGGGGATAATCGCATACAAATCACTGTTTCCGACTATGAACACAAATTACGATCAGATTGATCTCAAAATACAGTTTCAAAGAAATAGCAGATGCCCACCGTTAGCAACAGCAAACGACGAGAATCCACATAACATACATAGGGATCCAGCATAGGCCATCACCACCAGCCCGCCGCCGACACACTTCGCAAATCATAACAGAGTGCTGCGAGCAACCAACGGTCACTCCAAGACTCGCCAACACAACGTATGCCCAAGCAACGGGCAAGCAGACTACTAGGGCCCGTAGTGGAAAACCAAGAGAGCCATAGCCGGAAGTGCCGTGGTTAAATAGCGGCCAGAAGAGGAAAACCAAAGAGAATACGCGCATGCCAGAAGAACAGGATTACTGCCCCTACTAAATAAGAGAATCACTGGCGCCTGCGACTCCCCCTCCCCCGCCCCCCCCCCCCCCCCCGTAGCTGTAATGAATGGTTTTCTGCGGAAATACCAAACTGTGACCATGTTTCTCGATTTGGACAGGGTCTATGACACCTTCTGGAGAACTGGCATCCTCTGTACTCTTTACACGTGGGCTTCTGTGGCCACTTACCTGTTTCCTTCCGGAATTTTTAAAAGATCGAGCTTTCAAGGTGCGTGTGGGTTCTGCCTTGTCAGGCACATTTATCCAGGAAACCGGTGTGCCTCAGGGTTCCGTCCCGGGCGTCGTTCTCTTTGCTATCGCCATTAACCATATAATGGCCTGTACCTCACCGGGTATCTCCGCCTCCCTGTTTGTTGACGGTTTTGCCATCTATTGCAGTTCTTCACGGACCTGTCTCACTGAGCGGCGTCTTCAGCGATGTCTTGATCGTCTTTACTCCTAGAGCATCGACAATGGCTTTCGTTTTTCCACTGACAAAAGCGTCTGTATGAATTTCTGGCGGCGCAATTGGTTTCTTCCACCATCTTTACATCTTGGGCCTGTTGCTCTTCCATTCATTGAAACTACAAAATTCCTGGGGCTCATGATCGACAGGAAACTCTCTCGGTCCTCCCATGTGTCTTACCTGGAAGCCCACTGTTGGCGATCGGCTTCCGGTACAGTGCCCAATATTTACAGCCGAGCTCTTCGCTCTGTATCAGGCTACGGAGTACATTCGGCGACACAGACTTTTCAATTGAGTCCTCTGCTCAGACTCTCACAGGGCCTTGCAAAGTCTGTGTGCGCTGTACACTGTCCATCCCTTAGTGCAACGGGTCCAGGAAAACTGTCACTTGCTCACTCTTGGCGGAGCTGCTGTGAAGTTTATGTGGGTTATGCCAGTCTGCCAGGAAACGAGGCTGCTGACGCTGCTGCCAAGGCTGCAGTCCTCGTACCTCAGCCCACTAGTTCCTCTGTTCCCTCCAATGATCTCTGTGTTGCCATCTGTCAGGATGTGGTGTCCCTTTGGCGTCGCTATCGGTCCTCCCTTCATGGGAATAAGCTCTGGATCATTAAGCCTCTCCCAGCGGCTTGGACGACCTCCTCTCGGGAGGAGGTCATTTTAACTAGGTTGTGTATTGGCCACTGCCTTTTCAGCCACCATCATTTGATATATGGCGCTCCTCCACCACTTTGTACACATTGTACCAAAATTTTAACTGTCCGCCACTTCCTGACAGAATGCCCATTTTTTACCATTTACGTTCCCACTTGGGTTTGCCGTCTGAGTTATCAGCCATTTTAGCAACTGACGCGCAGGCTGTCGACCGTGTTTTACTTTTTGTCCCTCAAAGGAATATGGCGAAGGCCATTTAATTTTCAGTTTTTGACCTCCGTTTCTCTATGATGTCTTTTGTAACCATTTCCCCACGTCCCTGTTTTTAGCTGTATTCTCTTATGTCAAGAGGGATTAACGTAGAGTCGTTTCTTCTCTCTGTCTTCGTGTTCTATTGCTTTGACTTAGGCACTTATGACACCAGTTGTTTTTGCACCCCAAAACAAAACAAAACAAACGAAGTCTGGAAACAGAATGACTGGTAAATTATGGTGTTCTTAATAACAAGTTATTGTTCAAATTGGAAGACAGTGGGAGTTGTCTAGATGCCCCCAACAAGATGCATCTGCTCTATGAGTTCCTAATAATAATTTGTTGTTACAGGGAGTGGTGGTTCTAAACTGTGTCACTGAAATTTATGATGAGAAGGCACATCTTCCCACAGCCCTCATTACTATGTAGTACTTCATGAGAAACTTTTCTGTCACTGTCGAGCAAGTCTGTTACTTGATGCATGGTGTGTGTTAGTGGAGGGAGCCCAGTGGCTGAGTGTTAATTGGATAATGAGGGAGGCGCTGGAAGAGTTGCCGCTACACCACCCTCCCCGTGCAACATGTCACAGCCTGACGGAAGGTGCAACAGTCACAAATGAAGGGCCTGGCAGCCTCTGCAAGCCGTGAGAAAAAATTAGTACTTGATGCAGGCTGCGGCGATGGTCACTCTCGTCATCAGTGTACTGGCGTGGGCGGAGTGCACTCCAAACACTGGGCAGTGACACATGGAGTACATTATGGCCTGGAGGCAGTTGCACTGGCTGTCCACTCTATTTGACATTAATAAAAGCATCATAACTGATTCTCGTCTACCACAACCGACAGTGGAATACACGAGAGCTGTCAGCGATGTGATCTCTAGTGAAGGTGTTCTGTGGCTAGAGTGATTGTAGGCGCTGTGTAAAGACCTTTGTTTTGGGCTATTTTGCACTTTAAACTTGGAGTAAGCAAGCCTATGTGAACAGGACTGAACTAAATGAAACCTGTGCATACACACAGTGTGTGCTTATTGGGTAGCAAGAGTGTACTTCGTTTTTGGTAGATACTGTAGTGAAATTATTTTGTGACATCTCGTACCATGAAAATTACCAGTCCTCTCTCTCTGCTGTTGGACATGAAATGACGAGCAGATGACCAATGAGATTGCCTCCCGTTAGGAGCCAACAGTTAATTGATATCAATAATTAAATGAAATCAAACATAAAGGGTACGAAATTAAGGAGTTCATATATGAATGTAAAAGATTGTTTCTACGATCAAAATATGAAAAGAAATGTGTTTATTTTCGTGCTGTTTAGACAAACCAAAACAAAACTATAAATCTCAGGGCCGACTTAGTTATTAAGGTGAGGGAGGAGGAGGGGGCAAATCGTCTCACCATTATTCGTTATCGTTCTTCGTGTAGTGCTGTCGGCGGCGGGTGCCGCGTCGGTCCGGCGCGTCGCCTCGGAGCTGTGTGGCGCGTTCCGGCTGCACTCATCAGCAATCACGGCTTTGCGTCGGGGCCCAGGTACGACCTGCGCGTTATCGGTTGCGTGGCCAAAGCTGTGCTATCACGGTGTCGGATGGCGGATCTTGACGTTGGGTAAAAGAGCACCCATGTCCTCTCGCTTCCGCGATGTCTCCACGACCTCCTCTCGCTTGTCATCCCTCTCTCAGCTCAACTCCTCTTCGAAATATTCTTCCATTCGGCGTTGTCATTGGTGGACGAAATTTTCAATGAAGCCTAATGACAGGTCGCCATTTCATCGCCACGCCACTCCGTGTGGGGTAGTAATTTTCTATCTGGCGGGGGCTGGCGTGTGCCTCGTGAAATGGCATCTTTCTCACGATTTCACATTCTTAAAATGTTTTCCTGCATGCCGAGTCTGTTGAGAGAGCAGGCAAACAACACCTCTTTATAACCGCTCTCTCTGCGTGAGGCCTGGACAGACTCATGTTTGGGCTCCGTCTCAAAATCTTCCGGCGTCCGTGATTTATAAGGAATGTCCTCACTGTCGAGGAAAATATCTTCTTAAGAGTGCTGGCTTCTTTCATACGCCTCTCTGCACCAATTCCCCTCGCTTTTTGCACTCTCTTCCCTGTGCCCGTGGGATGCTGGAGTTGTCAGCAAATCCCTTCTCTCTAAGGCAGTTAAAATGACTGCCGCCCGGCCAGAAGAAACTCATTTGCTTTCGCGCTTACATTCTTGGCGCTCCGTCCTAATGGCTGCGGGTGTCAATCGGTTCTAGGCACGCTTTTCGTTGTCAGACAGGCCCTTCGCATCGTGTCCCTCCTTGAGCTAGGTGTGGGTGTCCGCCCCGGCTTCCCGTTGTGTCCTTGCAGAATGATTGCTCTCCCCGGGGGCTCGCCCCAGGGTCTCTGGCTCGGCCGCTCACGGCACGTTGGCGAAAGTGGCCGCAGTCGGACGGATTACAGTACATACTCCCTAAATAAAATTAGTGGGCTGTATACTATACTGACTGAACCCATCACTGATGGACATCTGCAGCCATTAGGACGGAACGCCAAGAATGTACGCGGGAAAGCATCTGAGTTTCTTCTGGCCGGGCGGCAGTCATTTTACCTTCCTTAGAAAGCAGGGATTTGCTGACAATTCCAGCATCCCCCTAGCAAGAGGACAATGACTAAACTCCAGTTTTAAATTTACAACCATTTTCGGAAAGGAAGTAGTCATTTTTGCGCCACAAATCATTAATAAATTACCTGATCTTTGCTGATGTTGAACCTATGGTGTATAGAGCTACCATATTGGTCGTAAGACCAGGGGGAGTAGTGGGGTTCAGTAAGTGCCTGCAGTGCCACCAATCTTCTGCCACAGTGATTTTTGTAGTCATCTATTTTCCCATAACCAGTCAATTGCCTGAAAAGGGGAGGGGGAAACATTGGGAGGGGCTGACCTTGAAGGTGACAACTAATTAAGTCAATTTAAACGCCATAAATTGTACTCGTATTCGCAGTGCTCCATCATTGTCAACGTTTTCACATATCTATTCTCTCTTAATATAAGTGACAACTTCTTTTTCATCTTCACTTTTAAGGATCATTGTGCTGCATGAATAATTATAAATACTAATACAAGGCTATTTCTCAACACAGGGAAAGCAAAACGAAACTAGAGATGCGTGCCTGGGTACTATGATGGCACCACAGGTAGCTGCAAACTAAACAAGACAACAGTTAAACGAGTCGCAGCCAGACAGCCATAGTTCCACACATGCATGTGATTCATCAGACTGTATGACAATTTCGACCGATCTGCGATTCGCCCACACACGTGAGATCTATGCCCAGATCGAGTGACCTAGAGAAGATGGATTGCTGTGACCATCGTTCATATGAGGAGTGCTAGACTTCTCGTAGTCAATGATGTTTTAAATGCGTGAAAAAGAGAAGTGTGCGTTTCTCAATCGCAGATGCTCCCTGAAAAATAAGTGAATATTTATCTCAGAGGAAAAGCACTGTTACAGCACGAAAGTTTTGGAAATAATCACTACTTTAACCTTTAATCATAACAATAGAAAAACATGCTTGGAGCTGAGGGCATTCTGGATAGGTGTTCCACTAATTACGAAGAAAAGATACAAGGTCCTCAGTGTGTTCGGAGCTGTCAGTATTGAGAGGGTCTGTTTTCTTATGGGTCCATGTACTGTATGCAGCCTCAGTATGTTCTCCATAGACAAAATGTTTGTGCTCAGATCAGTTATGAATTGTTGTACATGAAGCGTTATTGTCAAATGGCGTCAAAATATATGTGCTTTCTGCAAACAGACATTCCAAAAATACCCTATTTATTTATAACAAGTATCTACCTTCCAACTGAAGCTGCTGCTGTTGCCATGTGCAAGTGCCACTTAATGGAAGTTTACAGGCAACGGAAGGATGGGTAGGATGGAAGGAGAAATATCTTATAGAACTGAGCTGAATGATTATATACGGAGAGTGAAGCTGAAACGAGACGGATGGAAAATAAGTAAGTAAACTCTTTATTATCTCAAAAACAAATATCTCACTGTCAGATAAGATGGTTAATGCCTTCGTGGGAAAAAACGTTTGTGGCTACCTGTGGGACCATCACAGTACCTAGGTGCGAACCTCTATGTCCAAAGCAAGTGTGCAGCCATGAATATCTTTTTTCAGGATTCCAAAAGTATGGAAATCGCATGGAGAGAGATCGGGACTGTGTCGAGGATGCGCAAGGGCTCCCCAGCGAAACGTCTGGAGCGTAGTCGAAACAACAATGGCGACAGGTAGGTGGGCTTATCCTGCAGCAGAATGATGCCGTCCGTCAACCCAGAGCTCACTGACTTTCTGGAACCCGACGTCACAGTTAATGCACACGGTACAGGGACAATTTGCAAAAATTTAATCGTGCCGTCAAACCCAGACGCCCGTGAATGATGATGGACGGCATCATTTCGTTGCATTCATATACATATACATATCCTTATTCCATTGATCATGAATACGACATTTCGTAATGATATGGAACGTGTCACTTTAAAATAAGTTTTCTTTACACAAAATAATTGATTAATTAATTTTTTTTACATTTACTACTTCATATCTAAGAATTCATCTATTTAGTAGAAGGAGTTGTATTTCAGAAATTCTTTTAATTTGCTTTTAAATGCTGGTTGGCTATCTGTCAGACTTTTAATACTATTTGGCAAATGGCCAAAGATTTTTGTGGCAGCATAATTCACTCCTTTCTGTGCCAAAGTGAGATTTAATCCAGAATAGTGAATATCATCCTTTCTTCTAGTGTTGTAGCTTTGCAGTTCGCTGTTATTTTTGAATAGGGATGGGTTATTAATGACAAACTTCATAAGTGAATATATGTAATGCGAAGGTACTGTGAATATCCCGAGTTCCTTAAATAAATGTCTGCAAGGTGATCTTGAGTGGGCTCCAGCTATTATTCAGATTACACACATTTGTGCAATGAATAAGTTCTCTCTTAATGACGATTTGCCCCAAAATATGATGCCACATGAAAGCAGTGAATGAAAATAGGCATAGTAGGCTAATTTACTGATATGTTTACCACCAAAATTTGCAATAACCCTAATAGCATACTTAGTTGAACATAACTGTTTCAGCATATCATCGATGTGTTTTTTCCAATTCAGTTTCTCATCAGTGCACACACCCAGAAATTTTGAGTATTCTGCCTTAGCAATAGACTTCCGTCCATAATCTATATTTATCAATGGTGTTATGCCATTTACTGTACAGAATTGTATAAAATGTGTTTTCTCAAAATTTAGTGAGAACCACTTAATAATTTTCTGAAATACATTATTTGCAATTTCCTCAGCTGATTCTTGCTTCTTGGGTGTGATTACTATACTTGTATCACCAGCAAAAAGAACTAGCTTTGCATCTTCATGAATATAGAGTGGCAAGTCGTTAATATACATTAAGAACAATGAAGGACCCAGAACTGAACCCTGTGGGACACCATTCTTGATACCTCCCCAGTTAGAGGACTCTGCTGATTTTTGCACACTATCTGTACTGTAAATTTCAACCTTCTGCATTTTCCAGTTAAGTATGAATTAAACCATTTGTGCACTGTCCCACTCATACCACAATACTTAAGATTATCTAGAAAAATTTCATGATTCACACAATCAAAAGCCTTTGAGAAATCACAAAATATCCCAGTGGGTGATTTTCGGTTATTCAATGCATTTAATATTTGATCAGTGAAAGCATATATAACAGTTTCTGTTGAAAAGCCTTTCTGAAAACCAAATTGACATTTTGTTAGTACTTAATTTTTAAAAATATTTGATGCTACTCTTGAATACATTACTTTTTCAAGAATTTTGGATAAAGCTGTCAGAAGTGAGATTGGGTGGTAGTTGTTAGCAGCAGATCTATCCCCTTTTTATGCTATGGTTTAACAATCACATGTTTCAGTCTATCTGGAAAAATGTCCTGATTCAGTGAGCTACCAACTATGTGGCTGAGAATCCTACTTATTTGTTGGGAACAAGCTTTTAGTACTCTGTTGGAAATGCCATCAATTCCATGTGAGCTTTTACTTTTGGGTGAATTTATTACATTCCTAATTTCAGTAGGAGAGGTGGGTTGAATTTCAGTTTTATCAAATTGCATAGGTACTGTCTCTTCCATATATTGCCTTGCATTTTCTAATAAATAACTGGATCCTATTTCTCTACAACACTTAAAAAATGATTATTAAAAACTTTTATAATTCTGACTAGTTGTTAACAAACTTTTCATTGTGTCCGATAGAAATACAGTCTTCTTGTGCTGTCGGTTGCCCTGTTTCTCTTTTCACAATCTTCCAAATTGTTTTAATTTTATTATCAGATGTGCTAATCTCAGACATAATGCACATACTTCTGGACTTTTTAATAACTTTTCTTAATACGGTGCAGTAGTTTTTATAATGTTTCACTGATTTGGGATAATGTCCCCTCACATTTCGCCATAATTGTTTCGATTACTCTGCAGACGTAAGCCTAGAAAGTCCTTACACATCATCCGTAGCTGGCCGGAATGGCCGTGCGGTTCTAGGCGCTGCAGTCTGAGCCGAGTGACCGCTACGGTTGCAGGTTCGAATCCTGCCTCGGGCATGGATGTGTGTGATGTCCTTAGGTTAGTTAGCTTTAATTAGTTCTAAGTTCTAGGCGACTGATGACCTCAGAAGTTAAGTCGCATAGTGCTCAGAGCCATTTGAACCTTCATCCGTACTGTCCCGATTCTCCACATGCAGTTTCCATATTTTTGGAATCCTGAAGAAAGACATTCATGGCCGTCGATTTGTTTCGGACGAAGAGGTGTACGTCTGGATACGATCAGGGTTCCGCAAGCAGCCGCAGACGTTTTTCCGTGAAGGCATTGACCTTCTCGTCTCACAGTGGGATATATGTATTAACAGTTATGGCGATTATTTTTGAAATAATAAACAGTTTACTTACTTTTTTCCATGTGCCTAGTTAACATTCGGCTGTTGTGTGTACAGTAAGGTATCCGTTGCCAACAGCAATACTCCTTCACCATTCCCGCTCTCCATCAGTATACTACAGGGGTTTTGGTTTAATACAGTGGCGGAGCGCTGGAGAAAGGTATGCAACCTAGAATGTTTCTTATCTTTATGACGGGATAGATAACGAAAATGGGAAAATGAAGGGAAGGATGGGATTGCCGGAATAAGAGCAGCTGTAATTCTGTCCAGGCGAATAAGGAAGGAACGATGATATCTCGACTTACCAGATTGTGTGAAGCATATGGTTTATGGTATTCCGTGTATAGAGACAGTCCACTTCCTCACCTCAGTGGTCAGGGTGTCTGACTGTTATGTGGGGGAACTGATTTCAGCTTCCGGTACTGCCACGGATTATTCCTTAGGCAGATGATTGGAATGGGGCGCAGTCAGTCTCGTGGTGCAAACCTAGGAGCTACCTGAGGCAGAAGTAGCGTTTCCAAGGTCTGGGAAGCTGACAATGGACGGGAGATTGATGTGGTGACCCTACGCCCCTCCATACCGCGTCGAATGACGCCACCAGCAGTGGAAGATATGACGGCAGCCCAGTATTCAATGCCCGCTAGGGCCAGTGTACGAACCTGGCATATGAAGTGAGAGGTGGGATATTTGTTAGGTGGAATATTAACATATTAAATTCATTTTCAACGAACTATAATTTCTGAACAAGTGTTCTAAAACGCAGAATGGTCGTTTGTGATCTATGCATTGACAATGTGTTCAGTGTAAGTTATGAAACTTCTGTCGATGCGCCACCACGCGGATATATCGTATACCATGCTCGCTTAGCCACAAATAATGCAATGCTGCAACTACCCCATTATCTAATGTCACTGTAAGCAGTAGCACGGCCAACAAACCCCACCCGCTACACATTGCCCTAACAGCTAAGCGCCATATCCATCATTGTTTATTACGCGTCGTGAAACAATGTCAACGAGTAGATACTCAGCCATAGATCTCTCCACTGAGCTATAAAGTCAAGAACTGTGCACCTGGATTTGTTCTGGGGTCGACTTGTTGCACCTTTTCCGCATCATGAATTTACACTGAGAGAACGGCGTTGGGCGAAAAAATATTCTCTGTTTCGTTTGTGAGGGCGCTTTCTTAGACTCTTGAGGACAGAGTGTGTGAACTCCTTTGTAAAGCTATTGCTACGAGCTATGACTTTTCTCAGCGCCTTCTAGGTGGTACTTCTAACCAACAGCTTATCTGGTCCACTTGCTGTCGTGCATGTGTGATCACGCTTTACACGGCGTCGTTCTGTCTTAACTATTTTTTCGCGAAAAATAATAATATAAACAAATCTTACTACGTAAGCATTTAAATTAGTATTGAGAAGAAAAAATTACAAATGTGTTCAGTTCACAGTGCACTTCAGCATTTTATTGCTCGTAGCATCTGTACGAAGCCTGTAAAAAAGTGGCTATTCCAAAAGGAAAGACCATGTGATTCCATGCAACCAACTTACAAACACTCATCACTTTACTACTATGGTTTATGTCAACAGTTGAGGGCCGCATTACCACTTTGGCAGAAAGACTATGACATCTACAACAGCGACTGTTCAGTTCCGTCACGTCACCAACTCGATGACCACTCGTACAACGACTGCGACGCGTCGTACTCTTGCTGCCGGAGAAGTACGCACGCTGGTCGTAACTGGCGCCCTCTTTATCTATCATCTGCCATCACATCGATGGTGCGTGGTTTTAGTGTGCCTCGACCTGTCGAGAAACTGGAGTCATTAACGGGATTCATTGCCGGCGTTTTACCTTGGGTCGGTAACGGCTCATTTCGGCTTATATGAAGGCGAGATCCACAGTATAAAACGAATGTTGTATTCCTGTCTCCCTAAGAACCTAACCTATTGTGTAGCAGCGGAATTAGGTTACGGACGCACTGTAAACTGTGTTAAAAGGTGATTGAAGTAAGTCGTATTCTGATCTAGACGATGATGTATGCCCACACGGATGCTATTGTCAAGCTTCAAAGTAATTGTGTCTTTATTAATCTTAGAACACTAAAAGGGGGGGACAATATTACATTGCTTCTAAACCATCATGAAGTGCACTGTTCCAAATATTATACAAAGGAACTCATAATTTATAGGTTATGCATTATTTAAAAACCATTTTAACATCCCCAGTGTAAAGTTACATAGCAAATTAAGTACATAATGTCCTGTTTTATAACCTACGGCAATAGTTAATTTTATGAAGGTTAAGTAATCTAGGATTAATCTGTATACATATTTGACTATTCATTACTGACTAACAGTCAGAAGCCTCAAATCAGTGCACTCTGCCGTTTGGATGGCAATTGTGGTTTTCGCCAAGGGCGTCTGTGATAATTGCTAGCCGTCTTTACTTGTAATCCTTGACTGTGCTTGCCACATTTACCCAAAAAATGTTATCTTAGCCTTCTGGTGATTACTGGTTGTGGTTGAAGTTTCGGATGGAAATCATAATTAAAATGGTACGGATGCAGGGATGAAGACGGAGTAAACGACTGAACCCATACTCAGCTGAAAATTTTAAAAACTTATTTCACGCCAACAATTTACATAGGCACACGCTGACAATACGAGCAGATTCGATTACTAAGTTAAACACTCGTAAAGTAATTGCTGACTTGTTTAAAAGCGCAAATAAATAAATCAGACAGCATCAACATCAAAATAAAAAAAATGGTTCAAATGGCTCTGAGCACTATGCGACTTCTGAGGTCATCAGTCGTCTAGAACTTAGAACTAATTAAATCTAATTGACCTAAGGACGTCACACACATCCATGTCCGAGGCAGGATTCGAACCTGCGACCGTAGCGGTCGCTCGGCTCCAGACTGTAGTGCCTAGAACCGCAACATCAAAATAGTTTAAAGGCGCAATAAGTAAAACAGACAATATAAACATCCAAAAAAATTATTTAAAAAGCTAGTAAATAAATCAGACATTGTACATATCAAAAGCGTTTTTAATACAGCAATAAATAAAACAGACAAAATACACATAAAAATTCCATCCTGGAAAACTTCGTTCAGACGTTGTTATAAGCATATTTGCATTCGACCCAGGTCCCAGCAGGCTGTCCCACCAGATAAAACAATTAGCTTTTACAGCTGTAAAACAGAAAATTAAACAATATTACTCTATAAGCAATAACACCTTAAAACAATTACAGATATTTTGAGACAAGGTACCATGTGGAGAGTGGGACAAGATACCACCAGGGAAAATTAACTCAGAGGAGCATACAAATTACCATTAGCACACCATTTAGAATCTGAAAATAGAAGAAACACATAAATCTAACTATTGTTTTTCATTGCTTGGGACCTGATTTCTTAACATCAAGTACAGAACCGACCTGTGGCTACACGTGAATGATGAACCAGCTGATCACGCAAAAATTCTGTCGAATTTTTACCCACGCAAGCAATATATTGACTTGCTTAGGTACAACTAAGGACCACTGTGAAGTAAATCGGCCAACAGAAGCTCAATATTAAATTCCGTCAAATGCTGGTAATGACTGTTGCAACGATCTCACAGCAGGTACACCTCGGTGAACTACCTTCGTGACCAGATCAGAAACCGGATCCACCGCATGGAAATAGTACAGACCAGCAATAGAAGGGCACGAAGTAATCGAAGAGATTATGCGTGGCTACCAGACATGTAGCTAACTCGAAACCGGAAAACCTACCGTCTTTCCAAGTTGGCGACTGTCACTAAGCGTGGGCAGCGTTGATGCACTCGCCGCTGCCGGAAGACTGGTGGCCAGTGTTCTGCCAAAAACGCATCCTCTGTTCCGCGCGTGCGTACCGTGCTAAAAGCGGCGATTGCGGAAACCTCTCCCGACGCGCCAAGGAAACTCCCGGCACCACAGGTCGAGTCACCGACGCTGGCTCACAGGATATCGATACGAACGTGTCAATCAATATTAGTCTGAGTGCTTGGAGCAACAAAGATTGTGGGTCGTCTTAATAACTGTTAGTGGATGGCTAATATACTCGCAAGAATGCGTGTTAAGTGACTGGTTTATAAGAAACTAGAAACCCTGATCGGCTTCGCAGCGGTAGCGTTAAGTATTTACTACCAGAAGAGGCGACTGGCGTAGTATGTTTTATTTGGGGCCATTAATAAAATTCAGAGAACAACATTAAGTGCATATCATCACTTTCATCTAACTTACGCAATGTAAGCGGAGCGCACCAGGAAAGTTGTTTCGAGGCATGAATGTTATGTGTTCCATATAATGCGGAACTGGCGTTTGGAACGACATCTCATGGCAATGATGGGAGCACATCGTGATGTAAGCAATAAATTTACAACCAATGTAAATATTGTACGCGAATCATGGGTGTATTTGTGTGTGCCTGAAACGATATGTGTCGAAGGCTGCCTGACGTGACACAAAAAAAAAGAAAAAAAAAAAAAAGAATTCGCATGGTATACATGTTTAGCTAGTGTTACAGCGCTACAGCACTCCTCTTGTGAAGCTTAAGCAAGCGCTGTGATTCTTTCTTGACACTCATTGCCACAATTCTTTGTCGTGGTTCTTTAAGGCAGACTCTTTCGCCGTGTCACGCAAGGAATCGTGTTCACATGTAGATTTTATTCAAGGAAAGGAGAAATCTGAAAGTTCAGACACGTGCTGTGCTACTGAAAGAATGTGTAATATGTAAACGAGCAAAGTTGCTGAATTACTTTTTCGAAAAAAAAAATCGTTATTTGAAGCATAAAAAATAAAACACCACATATTCTGGATTCGCATGATTTTGCACTAAGCAGTTGTTCTCAAACGGTTACATGGAAACAATTGGTTAGAAATATTTGATTATTTCAAATTTTAAGTTTCACGTCACAGCCTGATGATAAGGAAGTTACCTTTTCGTTAGTGGTCATATTTATTATGATAGTTCACATCTGAGTAACTCATTGTCTGTTGCTCTCAGAATACGCAGTGAATTAAGAGTGCGAATAGCGGTGGTAATCTGAGGGAAGCAGAAACTGGCAGTCTAAAATTATGGTCAATTTCAAAATGCGTCCCTGAACCATGTGTGGAAGTATTTCGAAATCTTTTGTATTCATCCACAAGAAATTTCTGAATTCCAGTCAAGAGGATGGTGCTCATGTCTTCATGATCTTTAAAAGGCCTAAATCTCTTTATTGTCAGTAGAAATTCGTTTACCAGTCTCCTGTATAATTTTGAAATGCCCAAACAAATAGTATCATTCGCCCACCACGCACAAAATCATGTTCGTATCTATGTTTGACTCAAGGAAAGCAGGCACACTAAAATGTGTCATTCGCTGCGCTGCTGCGAAATTCCTGTATATAAACGAAGTAAACTGCATCTCATGTTGCGTTTTACTGTGTGCATAAATAACTGAAAAGCACAGGTTTTGGTCTCGCATGTTTTTTTTTTTTTAACAAGGCTGTTTCTCTAGAACGATTGGACTCAGGTGGATGTCACTTAGGCGGCTTGCATGTCCCTAACCAGTTAGCAAACCGGAAAAGGGGAGCTATAGTGTAACATGGAATCTGAGCCACATTTCAACATCATTCAGAGGTGAATGCCAAACTGACTGAAAGGCAGAGTGCAAAAAACCGACCCAGACAGAATTCGATGCTGCAATATTTCGGTTTGTGGCTATACGCTGTACCACTACACCATCAAACCAAATGCGAATTCGGGATGCTCCTCTCTTGAGTTGTGGCCGCTGTTCGGTAGGTTACAATGGCATCGTTTTCACAACTTAGTTTTTCTTAATCTTAATGGAAATGTTAATGAATCATATACAAAAACCTTTCTTGTGAATCATCGGATCTCTTAGTGAAAACCGGATCAAAAACCCTGAGATTAGTAGATGTACGCTAGGGGGCGACTTCTATTTATATATGCGCCGATGTGACAAAAGACATGGAATACCTCATAATATTATGTCGGACCTCCTTTTGCCTGGCATAGTGCAGCAACAAGATGTGGCATGTACTGAACAAGTCTTTGGAAGTCCCCTGCAGAAACATTGAGCCGTGCTGCCACTTTAGGAGTCTATTATTGCGAAAGTGCTGCCAGTTCAGGATGTTGTGCACGAACTGACCTTTCGATTATGTCCCACAGTTGTCCCATCGGATTCATTTTGGGTGATATGGCTAGCCAAATCATTCACTCAGATTATCCAGCACGTTATTCAAATGAATTGCGATCAATTGTGGCCCAGTAACATGGCACATTGTCATCCAAAAACAGCCCATCGTTGTCAGGGAACATGAAACCCATGAATAGCTGTAAATAGTCTCCAAGTTGTCAAATATAGCTATTTCCAGTCAATGATCGGTTCAGTAACAAATTAAACACAGCTCACACCATTATGAAGCCACCACCAGCTTGCACAATGCTTTGTTAGCAACTTGCGTCCATGGCTTCGTGGGGTCTGCATCACACTTGAATCCTACCATCAGCTCTTACCAACTGAAATCAGGACCCATCACACCATGTCAAAGTTTTCCAGTAATCTAGGATCCAAACAATATGGTCACGAGCCCATGAGAGGCACTGCACATATGTCATGCTTTTAGCAAAGGCACATGCGTCGGTCATGTGCTACTGTAGCCCATTAATGCCAAATTTCGCTGCACTGTCCTAGCGGACATGTACGACTTGTGTCCCACATCAACATTGATTACAGTAGTGGGACAAAGTTTGTATGGCCCACCTCTCTATTGTTGCCAAATTTATTCAAGATGGAGGATCCAAGATGATGGCGACAGATATGGCAACATTGCAATGACATCATGGCGAGAAGTTCAAATTTTGGCGGGAAAATAGGTCAAATGGGCTACCTCCTCTAACCTAACTCATTCCCAAATTTTGGAGGTGAAAAATGGGCACTTGGGCTACCTCCACTAACCTAAGTCATCCGATAGCCACCTCTTCCTAGGAACTGGCGGGAAATGGACTCTGCCTGTGCAGGATAAGATGGACATATGTCAGTATTTAAACAGTCTTTATTTCAACAATTTCATGTAATGCCTCCATACGGTGTATTCACTATGGGGTTCGGAGTCCAACTTACCTAGTACACAGTACTGCCACCAGAGGACACTGGCGCCCCTCCTGTGATGTAATCTGAGATGGCGGTCTAAGGAGGAAAATGGTGGGAAAAGGACTCAGCCTGTGCTGGGCTGGTGGATAGGATGGACATAAGACTTAATTTTCACTTTTCATAATTGGGATTCAGAGTCATGTAATTTTTTTTTACAGACATCATGTTTACACCAGTGACTGTTAAAAAGTTTAACAGTCACTGACATAAACATGATGTCTTTCAAAAAAAATTATTTACAGTCTTTATTTAAACAATTTGAGACAGTACCTCCATCAAGTGTGTTCACCATGAGGTCTGGAGTCCAACTGACCTAGTATACAGTACCGCCACCAGATGAGACTGTAGTCCTTCCTGTGATGTAATCCAAGATGGTGGTCTGGAGGGGGGAAATGGCAGAAAAGAACTCAGCGTGTTGTGGTCTGCTGGAGAGGGGGAAGAGCGTACTTTACTTTTTTTGGAACAATTTATTTAGGGACGAATTTCACATAGTTTAGTTACTACAATGATACAAAACACTCGCCCAGACACGCTTAGAGTCACAATAAATAGTCTGCAGACCTGCAAACTATTCATAAATAATGCAGTACACTGATGTGCAGACAAGCAAACAACACGTAAATTACAGAAATAATTTAGTACATGGCATACTGATATGCAAAGTACTCGTTAATCACCGAAATAATGCAGTACACTGATGTACAGACAAACAGACAACTCGTAAATTACCGAAATAGTGCAGTACACAGCATACAGACATGCAAGCAACTCGTGAATTGTCAAAAAAATAATGCATTTGTAATGCTAAGCAAACACATTCACAACACTTAAACAGCCAAACATAATGCACTGCACAAACACTCAGTGCATATAAAAAACACAACGTTACAGAACTCTGAAGGGCACACATACTGCACGCCACCCCCTGTCCCCTGAACCACAAAGGATGCTACCACACATGCTCCCAGCAGTTGAGATGCACCGGGGGAACCACAAAGTAAAAACGTGGGCATCAGCTGCTGTGCCACACACAGGTGTCCGTTCAGGTCCCACAAGCATGAGGTGGCAGCTTTCCTTTCATACTTGACTCCTGAGAAATTTCTGCCATAATATGTTTTCGCCTAGGCACCGTTGCTGACATGATGATGCATAGCTGCGGTGCAGGTCCAGTACCGAGAGAGATGTTTGCATAGCAGCTAAGAGGTTCACAGTGTTATACTGATGTCACAGGCCATGCTATAGAAATCTGTTCGACTGCTTTCCCTGCTTGCAATCCTAATGGGACATGCCTAATGCGTTTAGCCCACGTGCGGAAACCTGTGGATACTGATGTCACAGGTCATGCTACAGAAATCTGATCAACCGATTTCTCTCCCTCACAGTCCTAACGGGACATGTGAGCTGTGTCTAGCTGTGCATGCGCACTTACCTGTCTAGCATGGCTGATGCATCGCCATGAAATGTTCGTCCCACTGTCAGCATACGTCTCAGAAATGTTAAACATTCTCAGCACTAAAAGCCTTCATCATGTCTGTGCACGCTTGCAAATACACGTTTAATCATAAAAACATTCTTGTTGTTTGGAAAGAGAGCATTGTATAAGCACATATGGAGGGGGGGGGGGCAAATCAAAACAATTACGCAAAAAGAATGAGAAGCACTGTCCTACAGAAGAGAAAAGTGGCGGGAATTTTCGGTATCCTATAGCTGCTGGTCTGGAGATGTCCTAATGCCACAGTGCCGGATGAGTGAAGGCATTCCTGCCAGAGATGGATAGCCCACTTCAACTTGTCTTTGAATACCTGCTTCCTCAGAACTTTCCCTAGATACCTTGCCTCCAGCCTGAGTGAATCAGTTTGTAGATGCTCCTATGTCCCGGCACAAAGAACGTCTTATGAATGAATGGAGCATTATGATTGACTCTTATTGATTTTACCCACCGAATTACTGATACCGCCCATGTGGAAGCACTGTCTGCCTTCTTTTTTCTGCTGATGAGACATTCAGTGGCAAAAAACTGTTTTGCACAGATCACCATACTGCACCGACAATTAAACCCTGCAAAGTGGCCTACAGATTGTCAAATACAGAAAGACTCTTACTCAATTACACTGCTCTGGCACTGAGAAGAGCAGCTTGAATATTAGAGCGTGAAACCGATCTCCAACCCAGCAATATATCACTGCATACCGTGTCGATGTAGTAAACGCACAATTCATATCCTGTGCCATATAAAATGGCCCCTGTTACATAATTCGTATAGCTATTGGCCACCAGACACTCGCACATATACTGCAAAGACAGACAGCACAAACACATGCACCATAGGTATACTCCTCGTTGCAGTAGATATTTCTCACGAGGTCAAGGAGCCATCCACCCCTGACGCCTGACCACAGCGCCCTCAGTGGACCAAAGTCACTCTCAGAACTGTTGTACAAAGATGGGCTCTTTTTCCCTCGGCAAAAACGTGAAATGTTTCTGGTCTGGAGGTGCTTGTTTTCTTGCTTTTCTACACCCATCTCCAGACCCTGGAATTACAAGAACATATGTAATTTCGCATGGTTTGCTAGATTGTCATACCATTTTCGTGGAACTGCTCGATATCAAGCACATAGCAATATTGCTTACATAGCAGTATCGCTCATGCAACATAATTCCAAGGATATAGAGTGGAAATTATTTCTCTAGAAACCCGAAACTTTAACGAGGTGGAGGGTGCTGTAAACCACTGAATTACTAAAAACTTATGCCGTCTGTGAAGACCTTTATGTGAAAACTCGAAAAAAAAAAGGAAACTGATATTTACACTCGCAAATACTGATATTGGTGATGTAACATATTCCGTATCATCCTGATAATTTACAAAGTCAACTAAGGTGTTCCTCATGTCTAGAGAACCAGCAAACGTGACTTTCATCTGCTAGATGCACACAACACAATCGACGTCCCCTCAACTAAATAAAAGTCGAAATGCACAGAAGCAGTCAACCGGACAATTTACATGAGAGGGAATAATGGTCCAGCACAAACATATGTCATTTTGAATCTTATCAAATTTCCACACAATCATGAAAGCTGCCCAACACATACTAAGTATTAGTTCGCTATTCGGCTGTCTAGAGGATGACATGGTTAAGTCAGCTACATTCCTACACCCCAACAAGCCTCTCCATTCAGACAGCTCCTGCCATTAGTGGGAGACGAGAATCCTTCCCGCCACAGGCCACTGCTAGTGCGCCATGCACCCTTAGAGAGAATTATCCTAGAAAATCGGTTCGAATCATATTTTGTCACTATACTTACAATTAAATGTTAAGATCGCAGTCTAAATTGAACAACATTCGACAATGAGCGAAGTATCGGAAATACATCCTGCTGATGGCTGTTGCTCTGGAAATAGAAATATCTGTACCATTCTTATGACCTGACACACTCTTCCCTTTGCTATCACAATATTCCACATCAAATCCATACCTTCCTTACGACTGGATATAGTAATTTCCTTTGCACATGTCGGAACACAAGCACATACTTTATAAGCCTTGTGCTGAAGGTGAACCTATCACGCATCCCCTACTACTAAGTATAATACTTCGCCAATAAATGATTGCTGATGATATGAAATAATACTGAGAGAAAATCAGCAAAGGGTGGACATGTCTCATAAGTTTTTCTTGCGAGTGCTACCACTCTGTCTTAGAAAGAGAGGCATAATCGTCTTACAAACCGCCTGATGTTAAAAAACCTGATCGCAACAACTACTGTATGTTACTGTCACAAGCGGTCTTGGTTTTACAGGTGAACAGAAGTATCCATGTTAAAAGCTATACTGGCTTTATAAATAGAGCTATAGCATTACCTCCGAATGACGTGTTTTTTTTCTAGACTAATACCATGACACTGAATATAGATGGTGATCATAGGATTGTATATTATCAGACCAGCTGTGCGGTTGTACATCGTCGACGGTACACCCTCGTAATAAAATTACCTAATTTGGAAAGTGATTCGGCTAAGGAGCCTGTTAGGAAATCTGTATTTGCAACTCCCTCATGCTGCCACCAGATATTTCTCCAGTATATGTAACACATTCTGTCTCAATGCCATGTCAGAGGTTCTGCAATACATCCACTGATTTACAGGTGATGGTTGATTGAGAAGGATCACAAACAGTAGTAGATGGTGTGCTGATTGAGGTCGTAAGGTGTGTACACTAGCTTTTCAGATCTCTAGTGCTACGCTTTCGGTAGAAATGCTGTCTATGATTTGGAGTCAAGTCTTTCCATTCAATCACATACTTTCATTGTATCTGATGGAGAAGTCCTTTAATGATTTCAGCCACAAGGGAATCATATTTCTAGCCTCTCATATCTCAAAACGAGTCACCTTTCTCGAACTTATCAGCTACAGTAAAATTCCAAAGTGAGTTTAGGTAGTCTCTCTGCATGCTGCAACTGCCCCTCAGACTTGGTGCTACCATCCCTAGAGCTTTGCGCATATGATCGTTCCAATGTACGTCGGAACTGAGTAGCAATTCAAGAAAGCTATATCTACCACCTTCTGCAACCTATGTGGAAACAGGCTAAGCTAAGTTACTGTGACAGGACTTTGTTTTGACCATTTGATGGAAACAGAAACTAGGAGAAGGATGAGGATTTTGCTACTGCAGTGTGCTGCATCCCGAAACTACATACAAATACTACATATCCGCGTCCCTCAGGGTCCATTCACTTCTATCACCCCAACATGCTATCTTCGTTATTCTGTACCATCCAACAGAGAAATTACGAACTATTCATGCTCCACTAACTTCATTTGATAGAGAACCCGATAAAATTTTTACCACATCTCTATCTTCCCATATATCGAAAACAAATACCGCATGCATTCCGGCATCGAGCACATATAAGGATCCTATTAAATATACAGGTATTGATCAAGTGCACAGACCAGTTTAAAGTTTCATCACCTGTACTGTAGGAGGATGATTGTATCCCACAGACTGTACTGTACGGTAAGTCGCAAGAGACCCTCCCTGTTTCCCTGTGTCGTTGTTTGAAACATTGTTTTTTTTCTGCTGTAACATGCTTGGTACACTGCTAAACATTTTGTTTTTCCGCCACGACCTTGAGCTCTGTGTCAGGTTCTAAACTGACATTAACATGTCCTGCTCCATTACCTCTTGCAGAAAACTAGATGTCGCATGGTGTAAATTATGTTGTTACTGTTGCTACCATAACACACAACACACACTTCATGATTTTAACCCTTTCAGAGCCTCTGGCTACAATTGTGTACAATAACCATTGCAGTGTCTTACGTGCAACGGTAGTATTTTTTCCCATGGAACTCTGAGATTCACAATTGTAAATGTTCAACATTCTGCCATGCGTAAGTGCTACTACCTGTCGGGAATCACTATGAATATATGAGCAAGTCAACATAGCAGTGCACAGCAGCTATGAGCACTAGAATACACGGATGTGGTTGGTTCACTGTATTCCATTGTATAATTGAATATTGATATTGTTATTTTGCATGGTAGTTATTAAATGATCATTTTACTACGTAATACAATAGGTAATATTTCGTAACTAGTTAATTTAGTCCATAAAATGGAGCCAAGTGTAAAAAATATGTTTTAAAAACGCTTACATATTTTTGTATAAATCTTAGATTTAAAATTATAAAAAAATCACCGAAGATCATTACCACATAAGGAAGGATATTCTTCTAGAACAAATACAGGTCTGAAAGGACTAAAGAGACAGTTACAACATAAGGAAACTGGAAGAGTTTGGCGGCGTTGTGGAGAATTTCCAAATTTCAGTCCAAAAGTGATTGATGACCACTACATTTAAACTCATCTGTCACAGTGGCAGAATAGCTGATGGCTCTGTGTGCCGTTTCTACTGATTCCTCATATTGCATACACGATCACTGTTTCGGTGCAAGCCATCAAATGGTTCAAATGGCTCTGAGCACTATGGGACTTAACTGCTGAGGTCATCAGTCCCCTAGAACTTAGAACTACTTAAACCTAACTAACCTAAGGACATCACACACATCCATGCCCGAGACAGGATTCGAACCTGCGACCGTAGCGGTCACGCGGTTCCAAACTGAAGCACTTAGAACCGCACAGCCACACCGGCCGGCTGCAAGCCATCCCCAGAAGGTGTTGCACCTCCACCAAAAATCTTTCTCCCACTCAAACTAGCGATGTTAATCAGTCATTATGAGGTAACCAGTGGATTGATGGAATGGAAAACACACCATCGATGTACTGTAATAATAAGCATCACCATTGACAGTGCGAACAATTTTAGCAATTTTACAGTAATTTCAACACCAACCAGTGATGTGACAGTCTGTTTCCCAATTACAGTATCATAGCTAAACCGCCCTTTCTCTACTTTGCGAGTATCACTGCGAATGTAGATATATGACTGTGCAGTACGTAAATTCATTGTTAATTTTCGATCACATATGAAATGCCCTGCTAAACCCGCAGGACAGGACAGGCAGATTGGAAATGTGGAAAGGGGCCAAAATGAGCGGCTGTCAGTTACACTCAAACACATATAACTTTATTTATTTGACCAAACATCTAACATTTGACAAGCAAGGAACTTTAATTTTAAAACGGCTGAAGGTCCATGACTTAAAACACAACTAAAATAATAGGATACCGAAAAAATAATAAGATACCGAAAATTCCCGCCATTGTTCTCATCTGTAGGACAGTGTTTCAAATTCTGTTTGCCGTAATTGTTCTGATTCCCCCCCCCCCCCCCCCGTCTGTGCTTAGACAGTGCTCTCCTTCCAAACAACAAGAATCTTTTTATGATTAAATGATCAAAGGTGTTTTCGTGAGTGTACACAGGCATGATGAAGGTTTTCAGTGCCGGCCATGGTGGCTGAGTAGTTCTAGGCGCTTCAGTCCGGTACCAGCCAACTGCTATGGTCGCAGGTTCGAATCCTGCCTTGGGCATGGGTGTGTGTGATGTCCTTACTTCAGTTCGGTTTAAGTAGTTCTAAGTTCTAGGGGACTGATGACCTCAGATGTTAAGTCCCTTTAGTGGCCAGAGCCATTTTTTATGAAAATAATAATTGCTACTCTACATTGAACACTAGTTCGGTTTATTTGCAGTATAAGTGACGTAAAATTAGAAAATGAAAAATGTTTCTGCATGAGAATTCCACCCCACAGCCCTCAGATTACCACTTCGTAATCCTGTCGCTACGCCAACCACTTCCTGGGAACCACGCCAACATACATGAGTCATGTCTCACCTCATACGTGCCAAAAACGCTACTTTTTCTCAAACGCTGTGCCATCTGGAACTCCCACTCGTGTCACCTTTATTTCAGGCCAAGCATATACCATAAATGAGAAAGAAGCCTGTGATGACAAGTAAGCGTAGTTCCCTTGTTAGCAGTGATCCACACGAAAGTCACTGTATTATCCAGTAGACGGCAGCAGGTTTGAGATACGTAGCTCTGCAGACGACAAAGTTCAATCTCCATGATTGACATAAATGATAGAGTGAGAAATACTACGGCTGCTGGAGTGCAGCAAGTAAAGTGGTGGTCAGGCATGGATGTGTGTGATGTCCTTAGGTTAGTTAGGTTTAAGCAGTTCTAAGTACTAGGGGACTGATGACCTCTGATGTTAAGTCTCATACTGCTCAGAACCATTTGAACCATTTGAAGGCTTTTAGTGATGAGAACGTTTAACATTTCTGAGACGTATGCTGACAGTAGGATTAACATTTCATGGTGATGCGTCAACCATGCTAGGCAGGTAAGTGTGCATGCACAGCCAGACACACCTTACATGTCCCGTTAGGATTGTGGGGGAGAGAAATCGGTGGATCAGATTTCTGTAGCATGACCTGTGACATCAATATCCACAGGCTTCCTTCCACTCACTGGCTAGACGCATCTTCCATGTCCCATTAGGATTGCAAGCGGGGAAAGCAGTTGAACAGGTTTCTGTAGGGCGGCCTGTGAAATCAGTATAACATTGTGAACCTTTTAGCTGCTATGCAAACATCTCTCTTGGCACTGGACCTGCACCGCAGATATGCATCATCACGTCAGCAATGGTGCCTAGGCGAAAACATATTATGGCAGGAATATCTCAGGTGTCAAGTATGAAAGGAATGCTGCCACTTCATGCTTGTGGGACCTGAACGGACACCTGTGCATAGCCCGGCAGCTGATGCCCACATCCTCACTTTGCGGTTGCCGCCGCTGCATCCCGACTGCTGGGAGCGTGTGCAGTAGCATCCCGTGGGGCACAGTGGACAGGAGGTGGCGTGCGGTGCGTGTGCCCTCAGAAGTTCTGTGACGTCATGTTTTTTACATGCACTGAGTGTTTGTGCAGTGAATTATGTTTGGCTTTTTAAGTGTTTTGAGTGTGTTGGCTCAGCATTACAAATACATTATTTTTTGACAATTTACGAGTTGATTGCATGTCTGTATGCTGTGTACTGCACTATTTCGGTAATTTACGAATTGTTTGCTTGTCTGTACATCACTGTACTGCGTTATTTCGGTGATTTATGAGCACTTTGTGTATCTGTATGCCGTGTACTGCATTATTTCGGCAGTTTACGAGTTGTTTGCGTGTCTGCACATCAGTATACTTTAGTATTTTTAAGTAGTTTTGAGGTCTGCAGACTATTTCCTGCGACCCTAAGCATGTCAGGGCATGTGTTTTGTCGCAGTGTAATAAATAAATTACGTGAAATTAATCCAGAAATAAACTGTTTCAAAAATAAATAAAGTACACTCCTTCCTCTCTCCAGCAGCCCAGAACAGGCTGAGTTCTTTACTCGCCATTTTTACTCCCCAGTATGTTATCTTGGATTACATCCATATTCACTCCGGAAACCTTTGCACATGAATGACCTGAGTACACATGACAGCTCTGCCAATGCAGTGCCATCTGTGTGTGTACACATCGATATCACATGACTTTTGTCACCTGAGTGTATAGAGATGTAACTGGTGTCATAGACCCGAGATCTTAAAGGTATTTCTTTTAAACTATAGCCTTGGCAACTAGGTACTGTGAGATAGGTGCTCGCAAGACATCGATATTTCGGTATATCGATATTTTTCTAAAAACTGCCGATATATGCCGACGATATTTTCCCAGATGTATCTGTATCTGTCAATATCGAATACCGATACTTTTATTTTATATTATATTCTTTCACACTATTTGGTAAATATTTGAAATTGTTCTTTTCAAATTGTAGTAAACGATAATTATACTTTCAGTGTGTGAAGGAGTCTACTTTTGAGCTTTCATGTCCAATCTCACCCTTTTACTGTGTGAATCAAGTACATTAGGCACAAAAGATGAACTCCGAGTGCACTGGGGGGGTGGGGGGGGGGGGGGGGGGGGAGGAAGGCGAGGGAGTGCGTTATAAAACAATTTCAACGCAACTAGTGTGCTATTTGTTCACATAGGCAGTCTTCAAAAACAGTTGCTGAAAATGATGAACAAAAGTCTATATGACAAGATTGTCTTTGCAGTGGGCGGAGACGTGTGAGGGAAATTGCTAACGTAATCGGCGCTCGATGCTACCAACAGAAACTGTAACGTTTAGCTTCACCACGCAATTTTGACATTACAACTGGTATGTCACTGGTGTTGGTGGAAATGAAAAAGATGGCGAAGTCTGCATGAAGTGTTCTGGAGAATTCTGATATATGACGAAACCGAACGACGACCCATTGGACACCTTTTATTGTCCCACTTACATGCAGCTACCACTGTTAGCAAAGTGGTTATCGCCAAGCATGAACGTACATCGTTTTCCTGTCAGTTCTTGCTCTAAGGGGGCAGGCAGGCTGCTAGATTGTTGATGTACAGAATATCTAATAATAAATCAATACATAAATATACAGCTCTAAAACTGGCGGTATATTCACAATGTTCAGCCGATACTTTCATAGGCAGGTGCGGCGATATTATCTGCGTCGGTATATCGATGCTTTGCATGTTTATATCTAGGGTCAACAGCTGTTTTTTTTTTTTTTTTTAAATATCGTTATAATAGATTCTCAATATTTTTAAAAATATCAACAGTCCTACTGTGAGCATTACATTTTGTAAATTTCTGTAGAATTGTTGTTGTTCTGTATTTTCTTTTTTAACAGCTGTGCTTTAGTCACTGTAAGTTGTCCTATTAAACTGCAAATGTGGACTGGGGCCGCCAATTGTTGATTTTGATCGGTCAGTTGAGATTACATGTCATCAACAGAGATATGATCCATGCACACTCCTTAACCCAGAACCAGCACTCCCAATCCCAAAGCGTCTAGTGTACTGCTGGAGGGGGGAGGAGGAGGGGCGAGAAGGAGGGGGGTTGGTGGTGACTAATAGTCTCTCCGATCAGCTTATATTTTCGTGAAATGCAATAGTTAATGCCGCTAGGATAAGTTAAATTCTGGAAAGGAATTTTTTCCTTCTGTATGGGGTGCCTAGCCTATTGCTATTGATTATCTACAGGTATTCTGTCCCTAGGTGCAAGTTTCCGCTGCCGGTTTCGAGATGGTTCACTCGGCAGCAGCAGGCGATTGTTTGTCTGCAGGTCGAGTCCGCCGTACAGCTAGGGAGACTGGTGTAGAGGTTCCGCGGAAACTGGCGCATTGTGGCGCCCTCCGCGCAGTAATTAGCCAGAAATTTCATCGTGGAAAAACCGTGGCGCCGCAGTGCCAGCCGACGCCCGCGGGCAGACAAAGGGGCGCGCTTTGTCGAGATGGCCGCCTCGGGCGCGCCCGCCGGGGTCGTTAGCGGCAGCTGCAGCTGCAGGCGCCGATCCCGCGCCCGCCCGTTGATTAAAGAACGCTTCTGGTCGACTGGAAGCGGCGCCGCGTACGGCGCACTAAAACGCAAAAGGTGCCTGATAAAAAAAGAGAGGGAGAGAGTGGGGGAAGGGCAGGCGTGAGTAGCAACGCAGCGAGCAGCCGTGGCGGCTGATAGGAGCGCCGAAATTTCACTGCTCATTCGCTTCTGGGAGCAGTTCATGAATGGTGGCGCCTTTGAAAATGTTGCCGAGGATGTTTAGCCTGGATTTCTTATCCATTAACTCGTTAAGCACATTATAGGCCATATAATACGTACTTTGAAACAGAACAGCCTCGCCCTATCAAATTTTCACTTCACTCCTCTGCTTACATCGCGTTATAAGGGCCTGGACTCTTTTTCAGGATAGATTCCGTAATGGCCCGACTCTGATGGGAAAATAAATTGAGGAGATGTGAAGAAACTGTGATGTTACCGCTTTCTTTCGCGGAATTCTAGGGATGTGAACTCTTATTTTCCAGGTGTTGTTGTTGTTGTTTCTGTGGTCTTCACTCTGAAGACTGGTTTGATGCAGCTCTCCATGACAGTGTATCCTGTGCAATCCCCTTCATCATGTGATCCTCTATTATAAGAGCCACTAAATCTCCCAACACGTTCCTTGTGTGGAAAAGAAAAGTCTCAGTATAACAGTTGAAAGAAACAAGAGTGAAACTGTGACACGGGAACAAACAGTTTAATTTTCACTGAAACAAAACGATTTATTTCTACTTTTAACAAACCTAGATAAGCTATCTCCATTGAGCAAGCCATCACCAGCTACCTACCAGCTCTATAACTTGATGCAAAACTGTTGGCTAAGTGTAACAATCCCAAACTAAACCAGAGAGCTCTCACCTTAAGCAACTAGAACTGAAAAAAAATTATGTACTCTGCTCCATGAATCTTCACAACCAACTTCAAAAAAAATCTGAATTCAGAATAACTCCAACAAAACAGTTAACATTTGGCCTCACAGTGGGTCTGTATTGCATTTCCCCTTTCAAGGTCAAGATCACCCTCCATGTCACACTGTTGCGAAGCTAAAGGACAGAGTCATGGTAAAGGTCACCAGACAGCGGACTGCGACGTCACAAGATGAGGGCAGAAAATAATGGTGGACTATGGCTGATTGGTGGCAAGCAGTGGCAGGCTGCAGCACCTTAACGTAGTAGCCTGCCATCTTGTCACTTTATGATGTTACAGTCTGCCACAATCTGACATCACTCTGCCACAGTACTCTATTTTTATCCCATGACCATCTTGTGACGTCATATTTAGCAACCTCATGACCTTGACCTTAGACTTGGCAACATTGCAGGATGGGGTGACCTGGACCATGCAGGGCATGTTCTGTTTGCAATGCAAGAATAGAGTGGCCCAGTATATACTTTGATCCATTGCTTGTACTGGGGTCAAAGACTGGTTGACTTTCATCTGAATAATGAGCATTCTCAATGGTACTGTTTCCTCATCCGCATTGCGCTCTCTGTTGGTTCCTCATTTATGATTGGACACGTTATTACCATTATTTACAACGTAAAAATTAAAAAAAATGTTCTCTTGAGAAAAATATGGCCTCTGTTAACAATATTCTGACAAATTAATTGAGCCACTATAATATCTCACATAGCCTCACAGACTCTAGCATAAGTCCTTGCTGAGGCGATCTCTAATGTCAAATACATAAAACGATTCTTGCAAGGACCATGCATCTTACCATGGTGGTATGGTCTGCGTGCTTCCACGTAGGTGCAGCTGCATCAGAGGGGTGTCTGACTAACATATGGTACCTGAAGAAAGGCGACACGCATTTCAGTAGCTGCAGGGGCAACTATAATATTACTGCCATTTAAAAAAAAATTATAAAAAGTTTTTATCACGTCTGCTGGCGGAAAAGCTTCTCAAATGGTAAAATGGTGCATAGAAGATTTTTGCTTGTTTAATAGCGAATTTGCATTTTGCCATCCAGCATTAGATTCCTTCCAGACCGATGAGAACGTTGACCGACGGCGTTGTTTAGTGGCCAGTGACAGATCTCAAAATTACAGTCTGCGTAATTACATTGCCCCGATACTGAAAGAAAAGATCGGTAAAAGAGATCTCAGGGACGCCCAAATAAAAGTTTGATAAACTAAATGGCAACTGAGCACCAGTAGCGTTCGGCCATGGCCACCAAACAATTCGCTGCCAACTCTCCTTCGCTGCAGCCTGAAAAAGTTCTAAAATGCAGTATAATAAATTGACATGTGGCGTTAATGGAAGAGGAAAAGAAGTTTCTTGATTCAAACACGGCTGTTATCATTAAATTAACTAATTATTTAACCAAAAGCTACAGATACGAGAGCCATACTTACGTTTTATGAGACAGCAATCAAAAACAAGCGAGGGAGAGAGAGAGAGAGAGAGCGAGAGAGAGAGAGAGAGAGAGAGAGAGAGAGAGTGGGGGGGGGGGGGGGGGGAGAGAAGGAGCACAGTTCCTGCTTTTATACAGTCAAAACAAATTACGGCGACTGCCTTCAGCTTGCTTTACACAGCGTCTTTTATCAAGTTTCGATGTGTAAACATTTGACTGGAACATTCTTTACACGAACAGTATAAATATAAATTTTCATATTTATTTATGACATTTTCTCCTTACATTAAAGATTTATTTACACAAAGGAAATTGATTCTTAATACCTTTTAGCATTAATTAAACGTTTGAGGCATATTTTTTTAATTATTCAAAAAGACGATCTCTCGCATCAAATACATAAAACGATCTTTGCATGGACCATGCAACTTACCATGGTGGGATGGTTTGTGTACTTCAGAGATACAGATAGCTGAACCACTCGTGCAGATGCATAAGAGGGGTGTCAGAGTAGCATATGATACCCAAAGAAAGGCAACACACATTTTAGTAGCTGCAGGGGAAACAACCAAATAACTGACTGATCTGGCTTTGTAAAATGAATCAAAGTGGTTCCACTGTGATGGAAATGTGTAGGGCTGAAAGCAAGGGGAAACTAAAGCTATAATATTGCCTTTTTTTCCTTTATTGTGATTTCATTCCCATGCCCCATATGAGCAGGGGAGGCTGGCAGCGGCACAATCGGTCACTCTTCAGCTGAGTGGCTTTAGAAAAAAATAAAAAGGGTGAACTTATACATAAAAAAGGTATGGAAAAAGGGGGATATAAACACACAGTAAATGGAGGCAATGTAAGTTAAAATATATACTAACATGGGGACGTTCATTGGGGGTCGGTTAAAAAGGTCGACATAAAGTTAATACAATGCAGTTAGAGATTTTGGGGCACTTAAATACTCGAGTCAGACACACAAGTGAAAGGTCGGCCAAAGTATAAAAACACACAGAGCTAGAGACACTTATACAACCACTGGAAGCGACAGAGCACATGCAAAGAATAAAAACCGCTGGTAGGGACCTGCTGAGGGGTGGCAGGCCAGAGAGGAGGGAAAAAGAGGGGAGAAAGATGCAGTGGGAGGGGGGGGGGAGCAAGTGCTGGAGGGGATGGGAGGAAAAGAAAAAAGTGGTGCCAGAGGTCCATCAATAGGCAGGAGATGGGCAGGGCGAGAGATGAAGAGGGAAGGCAAGTCAGGAGGGAGTGCAGAGACACAGGAGGGGGCACAGGAAACAGAGGGAGGTGTAGGAGGGAGGAAAACAGCTCAGGGGAAGGGAAGGGGAGGGGAGAGGGAGCCCTGAGGAGTATGAGGGGGAAGGTAGGATTAGAGTTGGTAGGAGAGGTAGAGATCAGAGCAAAGCTCCTCATCCAGGAGGGGTAGGTGCTGGAAGTAGCATTTGGAAAGGAGGTGGAGGGTGTGGAGATGGAGAGGGGGCAGGTCGCAAGGTGAGGCAATGGGCTGGGAGTGAAGAGGAGTGAAGACACCAGGGGGTGGGGGATGAGTCATCAGACGATGTACAGGGTGTGGATGTGTTCGGGAAAAAGAAGAAGATGGGGAATGGGATAAGGTCATAGAGGATTCACTTGGGAGACAGAAGCCAGATACAGAAGGTGGGGTGGAGTGCATGGCATTCTAGGATTTGGAGGGCTTTATAGAATCTGGGAGGGGCAGAAATCCAAGCGACTCTAGCATAAAAAAGGATGGAGCAGATCAAGGAGTTGTAGGTGTGAAGGATGGTGGAAGAATGCAGTCCCCATGTCTGGATGGACAGAAGTTTCAATAGGCGAAGTCTAGTGTGGGCATTGTGTTGGATCATAAGGAGATGGGGAGTCCAGTGGAGGGTGAGGCCATGGTATTTCAGGCTAGGGGTGAGGTGGATAGGACAACCACATATGGTGGGGTAAAATTCTTGGAGCAAGAAGGAATGGGTGGTATGACCCATGATGACTGCCTGGGTCTTGGAATGGTTGATGCAAAGGAGCCACTGGTTGCACCTGGTGGTGAACTGGTCAAGGTGGGTTTGAAGAGTATGCTAGAACCATTGAAGGGTAGGATAAAGGGCCAGGAAGACTGTATCATCAGCACATTGAGGAGGTTAACAGGCAGGGAAGGATTGGGCATATCGGAGAGGGGAAAGGATGAAGCCTTGGGCTATGCCAGCAGTTGGATAGAAAGTATGGGAGTTGGTATTGCGGATTGTGACATTGGAGGGACGACAGGTGAAGAATGAAGCAACAATATGGACGAAACTGATGGGGAGAGTACAGGTCTGGAGTTTAAAGAGGAGCCCAGGATGCGAGACATGGTCTAGGCATTCTGGTGATAGAGGGAAACAAAGATAGCAGAGCAACGGGAGTTAAGTAGGAGGAAAAGAAGGTTGGTAATGTTAAGGAGCTGCTCATCGGCTCAGCAGGAGGGCCAGAAGGCACATCGGGTAAGGGGAAGGAGGTGGTGCTGATTAAGGTGGTGATGAATACTTTGGGAGAGGATGGACTCTAAGGCCTTACTGAACACAGAGGTGAGGCAGATGGGACGATAGGAAGAGTTGTCAAAGGGGGGGTTTGTTGGGTTTATGGAACAGCAGGACACAAGAAGTCTTCCGCAGTTCAGGGAGAGAAGGATGTTGTACAGGGTAGCATGGGCAGCCTGGAAGGATGGGGGGGGGGGATTTCTTGAATTGGTAGTAGGTGACACCATCATGACCAGAGATAGTGTGGCATTTGGAGTGGAGGACGAGTTTCACGTCATGTGCGGTAATGGGAGTGTTTATGTCTGAAGGAGGTAACTGATCCAAGTACCGGAAACTGGGGGGCGAGTGGTGGGACAGAGGTATCAGTGCATTCAAGGATGGTGTGGAAGAGGGAGTAACTAAACGGAGATCATCAGGAATTGAGAAGGCCTTGGAGAGGTGGAAGCAAAATGGTTAGCCTTACTGAGGTTGTAAGGGAAGGGGCAGTCGTCATGGACAAGAGGGTAATCCAGGGTGGGATGGCTACCAGTAAAGTGGTGGAAAGCAGACCAGTACTTGGAGGAGTTGACAGGGAGGGTAGATTTGAGGCATGTACATGTTTGGCGCCAGTCCCGGTGTTTCTACCAGTAAAGTGGTGGAAAGCAGACCAGTACTTGGAGGAGTTGACAGGGTGGGTGGATTTGAGGCATGTACATGTCTGGCGCCAGTCCCAGTGTTTATTTTCTGTGAGGAGGTTACGGATGTGTCGTTGTAATTACCAGTGGCGGAGGAGTGTATCCCTGTTATGGTGTAGAGGAAGGAGCAGTAGAACCTGCCGGATTCATGGAGAAGAAGGACGGCCTGTGGAGGAAACTTAGGATGGTGAGGGTGGATGAGTTTGGTCGGAATGTAGTCCGCCACAGCGTCAGTGATAGTCTTCTGGAGGAAGGAAGAGGCATAGGTGGCATCCACGGAATGGTGAAAGGTAAGGGCGTGGCTTTCGACTTGTGAGTCAATGGATTCCCAGTTGGCATCCCAGTCGGCATGGCGGTAGTCGTGAACAGACTTTGGAGGGACAGCAGGGCAGGGGCAGGAGGAGGCCATGGGCGGAGGAGAAGGTGAGAGGGGCAGGGGGGTGGTCACTACTAATGGGATCGAGGACATCAGCGTTGATACGACCAAGGAGGTTAGGGCAAGCGAGGATGACATCTGGGGTGGAGTTTGTAACACTTATATCGATCATAATTAGGTTTATATTATGTAACTGTGTATCTACAATTATGGAGTGTGTATTTTTTGTTAGTTAAGGTTCTTGATTTGTGACAGGAAATTAGAGTTTTTCAATGTATATATGGAAAAAACAAAATGAATTGTTAAAAGGATAAATTATTATAATATGTGTATGATTACAAAAAGACAATGTTTGTTGAAAGATGGTTCATGCTCAGGACACTTGTATTTGTAATACATAAAAGACGTAGGGAAGTCTCTCTGCAATGGAAGTGTCAGGGCGTGGTGTGAAAGGTGGTTTTGGCGGTCGAACTGGGCGGCTCTTTGGTGTGAACGGTACGCAGTATATGGATAGCCATGCCAAGAGAGGCAATTGGAACGTGCTTTGCAAAGGATTTTTGCCTCGGATGTGGATCTATTATTTGGTATTCTCGGACAAAAGGAATGGCTCTAACATGTTGAAAATACGACACCAAGAAGAGATGTTATAGAGCATTCGAACATCAAGAGCCGTGAGTACAGTTAGCCGCCATGTCGCTTCCCACCAAAGCTTCGCCACTGCTTTACTATGTATAAGCACATGGACCAGATAAGGTGTGTGTGTGTGGTTTTAATAATAATCCAAATGCTATAAATCTGTGTCTGGAACCATATCTTTTATCCTGATCACGAACCTATGCAGGGTCCTCTCCTAAGTGCGCCGGCCGCGGTGGGCGAGCGGTTCTAGGCGCTTCAGTTCGGGACAGCGCGACTGCTACGGTCGCATGTTCGAATCCTGCCTTGGTCATGGATGTGTGTGATGCCCTTAGGTTAGTTAGGTTTAAGTAGTTGTAAGTTCTAGGGGACTGATGACCTCAGATGTTAAGTCCCATAGTGCTCAGAGACATTTTTTTCTCCTAAGTGCAACTAAAACCGAGTATCCTGTTTTAAATGAACAATTCTTGCAGTGAAGTGTTTCAAAGTGGCTTTTTTGTTTGTCAAATGTAAAAGGAGTACCAAAAGTTTAAGTTAAAACCACAAAAGTGAAGTCGGATAGGATTTTGCTGAAGTACTCTTAGTTTATTGCAAAGCATAGTTTTGCAGGAATACAGTGCCAGATTCTATAAATGTTATTGTCTAAAATACCTGCTTCACAAGTGGTAAAAAGGACAAATAAGTTAAGCTCATTTTAAAAATACTTGTGTTTTTTTATTTCTATCATGAATGGTTCCTTTTTCGAAGTTAATTGAGCTCAGTGTTGAATTTTTCGTCTAGCGAAGTAAATTATGAACTACTCCAAGTGAAGTGAAGGATTAGCTTTGTTTGAATTAGCCGCTTTTACTGAAATAATCATAGAGTATGACTAGTGACACTATACTAGTTATGGGTCCCCATCACATTTTCCACATATAAGGAAGATAATTGAACTTCTACTGCTGCTACGGAAAACTGATGTATGTAGACGACCATAAACAGTGTGTTTATGATATTCTTTATCTTAATTTGTGTTTTTTCATGTCAGTTAAGATAGAAGCCTCTCGTGTCCAAATTTAGTTCTGCACTTCATGCAGTAACATTTCACTATTAGTTTAAATAATGATCTTGAGTGTAGCTGTTATTAATATGAGCTTGGTGCAAATTTGCTTTCTATAATTACCGATGTGTGCACTATCGGTAACTGCTGCTACACACATCTCAGAGTGCCCTGTGTCAGTTTGCATCAAGTGTGCTACTCAAAGGGAAATATTATGAAAGTAACTTCAATAACCAATACTGAATTTTCTCAAACATATATTTCCAAATATTGGGCTGGCGACCGTTCATTCCTTTTCATTAACATATGAATTTTACCACTTTCATAAACTCTCAACGTTAAAGTCCGTTTAGCTTTTCTGTTAATCTTACCATATTCAAAATTGTAGTCCGACCCCTTTACCCATTAGACACACACGTGGTCAAAATTCAAAATCCTCTCAGAAGGTAACATTAACTTGTTTCATGGTACGCTTGTACATTATACATGGCAAATTAGTGTTATAAGTTACTTTCATGACAGGTGTGCTGTGGGAAAGGAACAAGGTCACCATGGAGGGAGGCAAAGAACTGATGCCACCGCGGAAGGGTGGCAGGGTCACGGCTGTGGTTGTTGAGATAGGCATCAGTCACATAGAGAAATGAAGTCGTAGGGGAGAGGAGCTAATATTTCCTTATGACTTGCAGCTCTGAATTAATGAAATCGTAAAATACACCACAGGTAAAATAATCCCCAATTCGGAGCTCGGGGAATACTGTCACCAGGAAAAACAGCTGTGGCATTCTATGGGATGGCATTTGAATATCAGATCCCTTAACCATGTGGGTAGTTAGGTAACTTGAAAAGAGAAATGGATAAAGTCCTGCCCTAAAGTCGTCGCAAAGTTACAGCAACTTGAGTTTCTGTGTGTGGCTTTTCGGGCCTCATACTCTGTGGCACTGCGAGCAGTTCGAATGTGTCGCCATCTAGTTGCAGCTGCTTCTTACTGGGAAATTCGGTGGAGTGGTCTTCTGGATTCAGCATTCGATTTGGAAGTATCAACTATTCATCTCGCTCTTCTTGCAGGACGCCGCTCTCCGTACCGCTGCAGAGTTATCCACATGGTCTGTATCCATTATAGTAGCAGTTACCATCAAACATTAATGTTACTTGTGTACCAGTTGGCGCCGATGCTTAAGAAATCTTGTATACTGGTGTCCGAATTTCATGGGTGCCTCTGAATGGCTTGGCTGATGTTTCATGCGGCCTCTGAGGCTGGTTACTGTATGTAGATAGGGGCGGATGGTACCACAGTGCGGGCAATGTTGACTGGGTTGTTGCTGGCTGATGTTATTGGGGAGTACCTCTTTGAAAACTGAGAACCGTGCCGAATTGTAATACTGAAACAAATAATTTTATCTGTACTGCTATCAGAACTATAGTTGAATTCTTTTTATCTTGGCGGCTCGCGCATGCCCGCCCAGACGCGGGAGATAGCTGTGTTGCCAGTTGCAAACGACGCACCCGCCAAGAGAAGCAGTGCCATAGTGTAATATAGTTCACAAACTTACGTTTAGGAGGGAGCGCGCAACTTATGAAGTAAAGCCACCATGGCCGCATTAACCCTTTCGCTGCTACAGAGACGTGCTCCCCGCATTCGACGCTGTATACGATTTTGTCATCATTGCACTGCTCGCCTGTGCTGACACATGGTGTTCCGACTGCTTTGACACACTTATCATTCGATTTCACAAAAACTATTTGGCCCCAAGGTTTGATTTTTACACATCTTCTTGACTTAATTTTGTTTCGATGTTCTACGCGGTTATTGTGCGGGATTAAATGTAGTAAACCATTGCACGAATTTTTGAAGAGTTTGAAGTCCATAGCGTATACTTTCAGTATGGTCGATTTTAGTTGCCACAATGCTGAGAATGAAATGTGGACAATATACCTAAGTTTCATATAAAATTTACTGTATAACAATACCTCATTTAATTTAAGAACCAGATAGGTGTAGTATGTAATATTGAGAAATATTCCGCCATTCGCGACTGTAATAAAAGTTTTATTTATACCAGTCATTTCGCTTTTTTCTAAAAAGTTCTGATTAAAATTGGCGAAGTACACAAAACTGAATTGTGGACGTAATAAAACATAGAAACTAAACTATATTGTCAGTGAGGCGCAAAGCGCAAAAAATTTTTGTTTGTCACAACCGACAGCAAATACTTGCCAAAACATAGATCCGTTGACAAAACATTGTGAATATGACGATGTTGCCAAAGCAGTGAAGCAAAGAATTGCATCAGACAATCAAGCAGCTCGGCAACGTACGAGCCGAAATTCTGCTCTAAATAATACTTTTCATGCTGTTGCAAAGAATATATTTCAATATGAATAGTAAAACAGCGACTGTGGAAGAGAAGATATACAAACAGAACAGATAACATGAATATTGTTTGTGTGCCTTTTCATTGTTTTTAATTGCTGTGAAAAGAAATATTGGAGGAGAAAATTAGAAAAACCGAAAACTTATTATGATTATAATGAAGAGACAAAGAACTAGAAATTTCAAAGACTTACATTCAAACAAATAAAATTCATGAAGCAACACACTTCAATATTGTTTTTAAATAAACGAAATATTAAGCAACTGACAAGGTTTGAACTCAAAACCTTTCACTTTGCAGTCAAACATCTTAACTGTTACACTAATGCAGCTTGTCTTTCAAACCAATTCCTGGAGGTCTTTAACACATCACGCAAAATACCGACAAACTCTGTTGGTACGACTATCAATTATTCACGTTACATTGAAATGCAATAGGAAATAAACAATTACCACTGTTATTTATTGCGAAAAAGCGGTTCGTGAGAATGATACAAACACCTTTCCTTGTTATCGCCTGAATTAGGAGGCTTATTGCTTGTTTGGTTTAATTAATTAATAGAATATGAAGAAATTGGTATAAAGAATGCTTTTTCCAAACTTTCTATAAAAGAAAGTCTGCTATCAAGACATTGCTTTTGTTCAATTACTTTATTTATGATTCAACGTTTCTAAAACTGAAGCCACTCGTCCGTGGTCTGCACTGCACTGCACTCTGGCAACGTCGTTCTCTGTTCATTGGCTGACTGTGTTTTGTGACATCAGATGCGCAGAACGAACCTAAACTCGGCTGCCGTCGTAAATGACGCGCACTTTAGTTATTTCATGCATGGATAATAGCATGTTGTTCGTAAGTCGAGCGTATTGCAATGTATTGTTCAGTTAAAATATTTCACGGTTAAAAGGGTCCATTCTTTAAAATTGTTTATGTTGCGTTTAAAGCTTGGGTAACCAAATCTTAGGATTTTACCACAGACATCAATATTGGAATTAGTGTTTTAAAATTCTGTTTTGTTATAACGGCGTGAGAAATCATTGTAATTAATATTAACTGGGGACTTTGAGATTAGAAATTTGTAATAAGGAAATCGTTAGTCAGGGCAAAAATTATTTTAAAGAAATGTGTTTGTTGAGGGTTGTCGTTGCTAGCATAGGGAATGGTTTGGGCGTGGAAATGTGGGTGTGATACTATAAAGGCACATTTGCATGCCATGCGTGAGATTCCTCGGAAACGCGAAATCTTAATTAAATAATTAATCTCTGACAAATAAATAAAGCCTATGACACAGAACTGCAGCGCTATGCCGCTGATAAAACAAAATACAATTACGACACCATTAAGAAGAAGTAGGTCTTGTACAATAGCTGGTGCGGGAAGCACGTATATTTTATTAACTGGCACACCGCCATATTTGATGTTATATAAGAACACTGCGAGTTACAATCTCACTAGGCACTTGACTCTGTAAAGATTCTATATTTATGAAAGTAAGTTGAATTATTTAACTGTAGGCTTATTCGTTGAATATATCTGATTTAACTAACTGTGTAAACTTTTTTATGTTTAGTAGACAGTCACCTCTGTACGACGTATTGCCATGGCTGGCAACTTATTCTAATATTGAGCTTTTGAGTCCGCACCTACCGCAGCAGTCTCTGGAAACGATTTAAATACGAAGTCAGATTATTTGAATCACATTTCACGGTCAATTACGAATAACATTACATTTATGAAAAAGCCATTGTCAAGCGTCTGATACCAAATAATTAAACGTCTACGTTCCAGATAAGCAAATATTAATTACAACCAATCACTATTATACATATACAATAATTAATATTTTATTTTATTTTATTTTTTTATTTATTTATTTAATATTGGCGACTGCGTGTCGGACTTGTTATTTTGTCATTTGTTACATTGTTCTCTTTGTTTCATGTGAAAAATCAACTTTCTGGACCTGGACGTGAATATATGAGAAATAACAAAAATCTGAAGATTTTTCCAATTCTAAAATTTTGCGGGAAGACGCAACGACGCTTCCAGCAAAATAAGGTGCATCTTTGCATTGACAGGCTTGACCAGACGCATAATTCAGTGCATTAGCTTTTCAGTAGGTTCTGTAGTATTTCTTTCGCGCGTAGCAGTTTTCAGTGATAAATTTCATTCTCAGTACTTTTCCTTAAACAATAACTTCTGCAACAATACCAACACACGAGTGTACAATGTGGCCGACTTCTGCACGATACGCTGTAACATGGCACGCAGCCATTAAGAATAATCCGATATTAAGTTACATGTTTAAATTAACAAACAGCCATTGTTGCTTCGAGTGATTCATGTTCAACTGCATTTTATTTTAAAACCAGTGTCAAACTTTATTTTCTTGAAACATATGTTACGTGTGGCATGGTCATAACTAGAAAGCAATACGCAAAGATGGAACAGCAAAGACATACTACTCAGACGCAATCCGACTCGGACGCGAGACAAATGTTAGAAAATGACTTTACGACAGCAACCGGTAGTGGCGATTCATCAAATATTGGCGCAAGTGTTAAAAGAAATTTTGACAATAGGCCGTCCACCACAAAAATTTCAGTCTCAGTGAGAGCCCATGTTAATACATGAGGTCATGTCTAATGACGCGGTGGGGGCAGAGACCTTGCAAACAGTAAACATTGCCAACATGTTACAAATACTAATGAAACAAAACGCAGAAAATATGGCAGCCTTAAAGAGACAAAATGACGAAATTAAATCTGGTCTCATAGCAATCAATACATGTAGTGACACTTTATGTAAACGTGTGGAACTTACAGACGCCACACTGACCAAACAGATGACTGAACTCAGTACGAAATTTTCGAAGCTTAATACGATACAAGAAAAGACTACAAATGACGTAGTACTTTTACAGACACAAGTAAAAAACCTTAATGTCACGTGTAAAGCTCTTACTGAACAAATTGAAACTTATCCTTCAGTACATGACAACCTTGCAAAACGAATTACTGACGTGCAGAATAAATTTGACGATGTTGAACAACACCTGACTGACAGATTACAATCTGATGCCACAGCTCATTTTCAAAATGATTGGGTAGAGAACAAAGACAAACATTTTGATAGATGCATACGTGAAAATTTACCAACAATTGTGCACGACTCCGTAGCGGAATACATCACTAATAACAAACAGCTGATTAGTGGCTCAGTGCAGTCTGTTACTGCACCAATGAAACAATTCACGGAACAACCACAGTCTGAATGTAACGAAAATATCAGTCAAAATGTACGGTTCAGAAACCAATATACATATGAGTATGACGCACACATACCGCACACAACAAACACAGAAGGACAAAAAACACCACGACAACAACACATACCACGTCGTGCAAACACAAACGCAAGCTATTATCATGGTAAACCACAGAAACATTATCGTAATTACTCGCCATCTGAACATTACAGTAATTACAGTGGAACAAATCCATATTATAATACAAAGGAAGAAGAAAGCTTAATAAAACACAGGCAATTTCAGACTTTTATCCCAGAAAAAAGAACCATTCATCCGGTGATTTTTCTGAAATCTTTTAGTAACGCATTTCCAAGCACTTGGAGTGACCGGAAAAAGATTTCATATATTGTCGGTTACATCCAAGGCGATGCAGCCGTCTGGGCATACGGTCAAGCTGACGTATGTACCACGTACAGTGAGTTTGAGCGTGCCTCTCTGAACAAATTCCGGTCGCAATCCGTTCACGAGCGACTCAGAAGACAAATATTAGAACCTGAAACTTTTAACAGTAAAAATGATAACTTACGCAGATATTTTGAAAAATACTTGAACATGGGACATTTTTTGGACGAACCAGTCGCAACATGTGATATACTCCGTGCGTTGAAGGCCAAATTGCCTTTTAACATTAAAGAAAAACTCTTACATATTCCGGATGACGATCCAGATTATTTTTTAACAGCTTTAGATTCGGTTGACATGTTACTAGAAGATCAGCGCTTCGCACGGCAAAACAGCAGCCACAATGTTTATATAAGTGGTATACAAAACATGCAGGCTTGCCAACTCAATTCTGGCGCGCCGACAGTTGGATACGTGGTACAGAAAAAACAGCCAACTCACATGCCGTCTCAATACGGAAATCAAAATCAACACGCGTATTCCAATACAAACAACAGTTACAACAGTAATAACACTTCATGAGGCAATCTATACAAAAGGCACCGCCGTAATAACTACAACAACAACGGTAACAACGGATACAATTATAACAACAAAAACACAAACAGAAATAGAAACAATAATAACTACGAGCCAAGACAGCATCAAGGCTGGACTGGTAGCGATCAATACTTTCATTCAGACACTGCTATACCACAGCAGCCACCAGGACAAAATTGGAGCATACCTTACGACCGACAGGTAAGTCATAATGCGCAACAGCAACAACAACCGCAAAAGTTTGGAGATCACAACAGGCAATATCCGAATGTGAATATAATAGAAGTGACACTTGATACACAACCTCAATATGTTCCTTATACAAATGCTAACCCAACAAACTAGAAACAGTCACTTCTATGCCCCAGTTCGTGGCTGAAGAATTCTTGGGGGGCGACTTCAATGTTAATCAGTTATTTGACACCACCATTGAACAACAAAATACTGATCTGCTTAATAATTGTAAACAAAAACTGTTGTTGTTGTTGTTCTGGTCTTCAGTCCTGAGACTGGTTTGATGCAGCTCTCCAAGCTACTCTATCCCGTGCAAGCTTCTTCATCTCCCAGTACCTACTGCAACCTACATCCTTCTGAATCTGCTTAGTGTGTTCATCTCTAGGTCTCCCTCTACGATTTTTACCCACCCTCCACGCTGCGCTCCAATACTAAACTGGTGATCCCTTGGTGCCTCAGAACATGTCCTACCAACCGATCCCTTCTCCTAGTCAAGTTGTGCCACAAACTTCTCTTCTCCCCAATCCTATTCAATACCTCCTCATTAGTTATGTGATCTACCCATCTAATCTTCAGCATTCTTCTGTAGCCCCACATTTCGAAAGCTTCTATTCTCTTCTTGTCCAAACTATTTATCGTCCATGTTTCACTTCCATACGTGACTACACTCCATACAAATACTTTCAGAAACGACTTCCTGACACTTAAACCTATACTCGATGTTAACAAATTTCTCTTCTTCAGAAATGCTTTGCTTGCCATTGCCAGTCTACCTTTTATATCCCCTCTATTTCGACCATCATCAGTTATTTCGCTCCCCAAATAGCAAAACTCCTTTACTACTTTAAGTATCTCATTTCCTAATCTAATTCCCTCAGTATCACCCAACATAATTCGACGACATTCCACTATCCTCGTTTTGCTTTTGCTGATGTTCATCTTATACCCTCCTTTCAAGACACTGTCCATTCCGTTCAACTGCTCTTTCAAGTCCTTTGCTGTCTCTGACAGAATTACAATGTCTTCGGCGAACCTCAAAGTTTTTATTTCTTCTCCATGGATTTTAATACCTACTCCGAATTTTTCTTTCGTTTCCTTCACTGCTTGCCCAATATACAGATTGAATAACATCGGGGAGAGGCTACAACCCTGTCTCACTCCCTTTCCAACCACTACTTCCCTTTCATGTCCCTCGAGTCTTATAACTGCCATCTGAATTCTGTACACACTATAAATAGCTTTTACCCCTGCCACCTTCCAGTCAACATTGTCAAAAGCTTTCTCTAAGTCTACTAACGCTAGAAAAGTAGGTTTGACTTTCCTTAATCTAGCTTCTAAGATAAGTCGTAGGGTCAGTATTGCCTCACGTGTTCCGATATTTCTACGGAATCCAAACTGATCTTCCCTGAGGTCGGCTTCTACTAGTTTTTCCATTCGTCTGTAAAGAATTCGCGTTAGTATTTTGCAGCCGTGACTTATTAAACTGATAGTTCGGTAATTTTCACATCTGTCAACACTTGCTTTTTTTGGGATTGGAATTATTATATTCTTCTTGAAGTCTGAGGGTATTTTGGCTGTCTCATACATCCTGCTCACCAGATGGTAAAGTTTTGTCAGGACTGGCTCTCCCAAGGCCGTCAGTAATTCTAATGGAGTGTTGTTTACTCCCGGAGCTTTGTTACGAGTCAGGTCTTTCAGTGCTTAGGCAAACTCTTCACGCAGTATCATATCTCCCATTTCATCTTCATCTACATCCTTTTCCATTTCCATAATATTGTCCTCAAGTACATCGCCCTTGTATAGACACTCTATATACTTCTTCCACCTTTCTGCTTTCCCTTCTTTGCTTAGAACTGGGTTTCCATCTGAGCTCTTGATATTCATACAAGTGGTCTCTTTAAGTTTCCTGTAGGCAGTATCTATCTTACCCGTAGTGAGATAAGCCTCTACATCCTTACATTTGTCCTCTACCCATCCCTGCTTAGCCATTTTGCACTTCCTGTCGATCTCATTTTTGAGACGTTTGTATTCCTTTTTGCCTGCTTCATTTACTGCATTTTTATATTTTCTCCTTTCATCAATTAAATTCAATATTTCTTCTGTTACCCAAGGATTTCTACTAGCCCTCGTCTTTTTACCTACTTGATCCTCTGCTGCCTTCACTACTTCACCCCTCAAAGCTAGCCATTCTTCTTCTACTGTATTTCTTTCCCCCAATTCCTGTCAATTGTTCCCTTACGCTCTCCCTGAAACTCTGTACAAGCTCTGGTTCTTTCAGTTTATCCAGGTCCCATCTCCTTAAATTCCCACCTTTTTGCAGTTTCTTCAGTTTTAATCTACAGTTCATAACCAATAGATTGTGGTCAGATTCCACATCTGCCGCTGGAAATGTCTTACAATTTAAAACCTGGTTCCTAAATCTCTGTCTTACGATTATATAATCTATCTGAAACCCGCCAGTATCTCCAGGCTTCTTCCATGTATACAATCTTCTTTTATGATTCTTGAACCAAGTGTTAGCTATGATTAAGTTGTGCTCTGTGCAAAATTCTACCAGGCTACGTTTTCTTCTCTTCCTTTTCCTACTGACGAATTCCAGTCACCCAGAACTATTAAATTTTCGTCTCCCTTCACTATCTGAATAATTTCTTTTATTTCATCATACATTTCCTCAATTTCTTCGTCATCTGCAGAGCTAGTTGGCATATATACGTGTACTACTGTGGTAGGCGTGGGCTTCGTATTTATCTTGGCCACAATAATGCGTTCACTATGCCGTTTGTAGTAGCTTACCCGCATTCCTATTTTCCTATTCATTATTAAACCTGCTCCTGCATTACCTGTATTAGATTTTGTGATTATAACCCTGTATTCACCTAACCAGAAGTCTTGTTCCTCCTGCCACCGAACTTCACTAATTCCCACTATATCTAACTTTATCCTATCCATTTCCCTTTTTAAATTTTCTAACCTACCTGCCCGATCCGTAGAACGCCAGTTTTCTTTCTCCTGATAACGACATCCTCTTGAGTAGTCCCTGCCCGGAGATCCGAATGGGGGACTATTTTACCTCTGGAATGTTTTACCCAAGAGGACGCCATCATCATTTAACCATACTGTAAAGCTGCATGCCCTCGGGAAAAATTACGGCCGTAGTTTCCCCTTGATTTCAGCCGTTCGCAGTACCAGCACAGCAAGGCCATTTTGGTTAGTGTTACAAGGCCAGATCAGTCAATCATCCAGACTGTTGCCCCTGCAACTACTGAAAAGGCTACTGTTCCTCTTCAGGAACTACACGTTTGTCTGGCCTCTCAACAGATACCCCTCCATTGTGGTTGCACCTACGGTACGGCTATCTGTATCGCTGAGGCACGCAAGCCTCCCCACCAACGGTAAGGTCCATGGTTCATGGGGGGAAACAAAAACTACCTGTTTTACTTATAAGTTACAACCACAATGAGAATATATCAGATGAACTTTTGCAAGACAGTACACAATGTTGTTCAAACACAAATGAAATTGTTTTAACCCCTACTACTGGTGTAGTAGGTGGGATTCCAACTACTATTATCTTAGATACAGGTGCAGCTGTGAGCTTTTTGTCTTTTAATTTCTATAAAAAGTTGTGTGAATTGGAGCCTGTGCCTAAGTTTCCTGCCCAAAACTGTAAAATAACTACTGCTCTAGGTAATAAGTCATGTAGGGTTAAGAAGCAAGTTTTTGTAAACATTAAAATAGGTAATGGAACCATACAATGGCCATTCCTGGTTGTACAAAACCTTGTGACAAATTGCATATTAGGATTAGATATTATGAGCGAGGACTGCATTATAGACTTCTCCAAAGGTAAATGTATTTTAAATGATAAAGGCAGTGTAATTCTTATTGATTTGGACAGGAGAACTCTAAAGCATGACAAACACTGTACAGGGTACAAGGTTCAGTTAGTACTTGACAATGACATTCAAGACACGCACACACAGTCATCTGACACAGAGCTAATGGACTTGAAAACATTGATTGATAATAGCATAAATGAAGCTACAGCTGTCAGTCTACATGAACATATGAAACTACAGGAAGTGTTATCCAAATATTTACTAGTTTTTACCAAACAATTAGGTGTTATCAACACGTATGTCTACAAGATTGAAGTTAAGCCTCACAAGATCTTCTACCACAAGACATATAACGTACTGTTATCTCAACGACCTGCTGTGTGGCAAGAACTAAAACAAATTTTAGACTGGAAAATCATTGAACCATCCACCTCACCTTACTGTAGTCCTCTACGAGTTGTCAAAAAACCAAATGGTAGCATTAGGCTAATGTTAGATGCACGACAATTAATGAAATAATTTTACCGGTTCATACAAAACCCGAAAATTTAGAAGAGCAATTACCGAAATTTCTAGATGCAAAATATTTTTCCACAATAGATCTCGCTAATTCGTTTTGGCAAGTGGGTATCACTCCTGATTCTCGGAAATATACTGCATTTATATTTGGGGGGGGGGGCGAACCTATCAGTTTTGTGTTCTACCCTTCGGACTGAATGTCAGTTCTGGAGTATTCATTACAGCCCTGGATACCGTGTTTGGCGATGATTTAGTTGCGACAGTCACACAATACATAGATGATATACTGATAGCTACACGGTCTTGGAATGAACACATTGACACACTTCAAAGAATTTTAGAAAAATTTGCACAAGATGGAGTCACAGCCAATCTTAGAAAATCAAAATTTGGTTGCAGTGAGATAATATATTTAGGACATTCATTAATTCACAGGGCATACGTCCTGATTCCAGTAAATAAGATGCTATCAGAAACTTTCCTAGCCCTCGAACAAAAAAGCAGTTAAAATCATTCCTGGGGCTATGTTCATTTTTCAGACGTTTTTTCACCACAACCACTTTTGAACAGTAAACATCTGTTAAATCTACTCAGAAAGAATCAAGTTTGGATCTGGTCGGAACAGTGGCAGAATGACTTTAATGCAATTAAACATGCTTTGGTGAATGCAAACATATTGAGCCATCCAGATTTCAATTTAGATTTTGGTATGACTTGTCACACTTCATGTTCTGGCTTGGGCTGTTGCCTGTTTCAAGTTGTAAAGAATAAAGAAAAGGAACAGATAAGAATTATTGGATTTGCAAGTCGTACTCTAAGTGAATGTGAGCGTAAATACTCCACTACTGAGTTACAAACACTTTCCATAGTCTGGGCATTCAAGAAATTCAATTATTATTTATTTGGAAAACATACAGTAATTTATACCAATCACCAGGCCCTGACATTTTTGTTAACTTGTAAACTTGTACATCCTAGACTATCACTATGGGCAGTTACTCTTCAGAACTACTCTTTTGAAATTAAGTACATAAAAGGTAAGGACAACACCATTGCCGACACGTTGTCAAGAGTTCCACAAGGTATGAATGAAACCAACAGTGACTTAGAAAACATAAATGACTACAGGATTCTCTTAATGCAAGACAAGCAGTATCACCAATATTATATTGATATGTGTAGAAACATGGCTAAATTACAAAATCTGATCCTCACTGGTATAAGATAATAACATTACTGGTAGAAAAACACAATCATCCTTTGACTAAGTATTACAAGTTACGCAATGATGTATTATTTTATAGCCGACATCCAAATTCTATTAACTGGTGTGTGTGCATTCCCAGAGAGTCTGAACATAATTTTATTTGGCACACACACTTAGTTTGGGGTCATTATGGGATGAAAAAGTGTTTTGAAAAGCTCAGCACATACTGTTATTTTAGCAGTATGAGAAGAAAAATTTACAGCGAACTGAAAACATGTGTCATATGTCAAAAATCCAAACCTCAGAATTTCTCCACAAAAACAGATTTACATTCTATTTTACCGAGTAAACCCCTGGAAATTCTGTGTACTGACATAAGTGGATCGCATCCAGCGAGCTCTGGAGGCGTCAAATATATCTTATCTTTTTACGATATATTTTCTAAACATGTAAAACTTTATGCTTCAAAATCGGCCACTGCAAATGCTATAATACGCCGATTCTCAAGTGATTACCTGACGCACGTGGGAAAATCTAAAGCAATTCTGTCAGATAATGCAACATACTACTCTGAGTACAAATGCAGAAATTTCTTGAAGGACAATAACATTAAAAGTATATTTATTTCAAGGTTTAGTCCACAATGTAACGCGATTGAGAGACTTTTCCGAGAACCAAACTGATTTATGAGGACCTATATTTCATCAAAATATACTAATAGGGTGTCCTACCGAAATCTTTTCGAAGACGTACATAATAACTTAAATATTTGCAATACAAATTACATACCTAACGAGATCATGTTCAACTGCAAACAGAACGAACAATGGATAGAACCATTACCTAAGTTGTCAGACAAGGTAATCACACCTGAACAGAAGATAAAAGAAGTATTGACTACACTGATACATCACGCACAGATACGAAACAAACACCACACAAAGAAAACAAAAATTCAAGGCAGGAATGCTTGTATTACTTCGTACTCATCATAAATCTGTAGCACTCAAGCGACGCAATGCTAAGTGGCGTCTGCTGTACGTAGGACCTTATATTGTTGTTAACATACCGCATCCTGGTGCGTATCTATTACAACATCCTAGAACTAACAAAATTATTGGGTTATACGCACACCGAGATCTTAGAGTATTTCATGCTAAATAATGTCAAAGTCATATCCACGAAAACATTGCTAAGCAACTCGCAAAAACTCTATTTGTTATAACATAGATAATAAGTAGTATAGAAATTTTCATTTCAGCTGTACCAGTGACGCAGTTGAGGACAGAAGAACTTTTCTGTCAACGCCGCGGCACTACCAAGAAGATTGAATATTAAGGTAAAATTTATGATTACATAGCAGTGAATGATATATTAATTTTTCACGGAACATATATGACTGTAGATACAACTGACCTGGTATGACACCTAACGAACCAACAGACATCATCTGTGAAGTGATCTTTTATTTCGAGAAATAGATTAGACGCACATCTCTCAGCAAGAAAAGCATCTACCAGTAGCCAAGGCCACACAGACACTATACTCAAACGCACAAAACGCGAGGAATCTAACAGTTTTCCTTCTCTTATTATTTTGGATATTTATTGAGTAGTGAAAACGCCTGGTCTTGCCTACTGATGTAATGAATGTTGTGTCTAGTCCATCTTAATTTCAGATGACATCACAAAAAACATCGATAAAAACCCACCACCAATGTAAATATCTGCAATTCATGTAATCAAATGTGGCATAATGTAATAATTTATAGCTATGTAATGATGATGTAAACATGTTTATGTGTAACTGTATTATGTTTATGCTAAAAAATATGTGACTTGTATATGTATGATTACTTACGTTTTTTGAAGAATGATGTATAATGTAACTGTTACTATGTGAAAATTTGAATGATAACGAGTGCCAAAATGTGAAAAACTTAAAAAAAAATTGCATAGTGAACCACAGTTCACGGACATTAGCGTACATTACTAAGTCTGCAATTACGCAGAAACCTATATTCATCATGCATCGTACCTTTGTAAACGCGATGAACGATTTCTTTGATAAGTAACTATGAACATTTAGGTGAGCTATATTTAACAAAAAACTGAAAATGTAAGTGCATAATAGGTGTATTGTAGTGTTACGTTTTTATTTTATTTATCTATCTCTTCTTCTCATTAGCTATTGAAACACGAAATTGTGATCTCCAGCAGTCGAATTTTGGTGGCGTCTACCGGGGTATAAATGGTCAATGAGGGCACAGGAAACACCTCACTGCCTACGACAGGTGATGAGCTTGTCTTTTACACCAACCTGAAGACCTGCCGGCTTCCACAACACCATACACTTCAAAGCATATTGACACTACGTAAATATTTCTTGACCAGTGTTCCATCACGTTGGTTTCTTCTTTGCATTTTCGGTTCCATTTATATGAATCATGTGCTACATGCACAAGTCCTTTGCAGTTCATTAACATCTCCTTAAAATACATTTCTCGATACAATAAGTACATGAATATACAAATATTTACAATTAATCATTACATGAGATACATTGTTGTCATATAATACATATACAGAATTAAATGAAAAATATAGTTAATTTTTTTTTTTTTTTTTTTTTTTTTTTACGTTACATTCAAGATCATTGTGCTGACATGTGAATTACATTACATTTAGATTGAAATATACATTTTATTTGTTAGCTCATTCTTTTTTTTTTTTCGTTACACTTGCAACATTTGAAGATAATTGTGGCAACTCGCTAGAATATTCAACTTAAAATTCATCTTGCCTCCTGGAATGAAATTTACACATATTTCAAGCTTCAAGACAGCCCTCTGTAGGAGGATGGGTTCATGGGATGGTTGCTAAATATTTCATAAATACTAGTAAAGTCATCTCCTACAGTGGACTACACAAAATAAAATACATGTTAACTTGATATAATGTAAAAGTTCCTATACCTAATACCGTTTCTAAGTGTGGTGTCCCCACTACTGCTGTTTCTAAGAGTGGTACCCCTCTATTACCGTTTCTAAGAGCGGTGCCCCTCTAAATATCTTAGGATCCTACAAGTATGTACATCAGTGTGGTAAGTATATATATATATATATATATATATATATATATATATATATATATATATATAGTTCAAGTCAATCATGTTCCTATAAAGTTTGTGTAGTTCATCTCCTTCCTTTCATGAGTATTAAGCAATATAAATAAATGTTTTACTTAATAAATAAATAAATCTTCTTAGATAATTGCTGCTGCGTTCCATGCTGTATATCCATTCTGTATTTACCTTGTGGTACCTGTAAAATTCTATTCGTAAATAAATATTTGTGTATGTCTCTCCATACTGTCAGACAATCACGAATTATATAATGTCCAATATTTCATCAATATGTATAAATTTTTCTAAGGGAGGGATGAGAGTATGAGCCGCAACAGAGGACTGACGTTTTGTTTTCTCCTTATTCTCCTTTCTATTTAACGGTGCATCAGTTCAGTTCAGTAGATGAGCCTTAATTATGTCATTAGATGACTGCTAAATATGTTCTCTTAAATAATTCTTCCAATCTGAAGTGTCAAGCCTACATAACTCCAAAAATTTCACTCAAGTTCCCATTAGATTAGTGTTAAAGTGTTATAGATTTAAATCTTCTGGTATATTTCCAACAGTGGCTTCTGTAAATAATTCTTTCCATATAAATCTATACTTTCACCTTTAGTTATAAGAATATATAAGACACCACATAAGTTATCATCTCAGGCATACCAATCTTTCAATAAATAATATTCTTTCCACTACTTTCATTCTGTATTCCATGAGTACATGTGATATAGCGTTCAAATCTAGTTTCTCTCCTCTCAACATATTCTCAATTACTCATAACATTCTCACCTACCCATTATTCATTCTTCACAAAATAACATTTACTTATTCCTCAACATTATATATATATATATATATATATATATTTTCCTCTTATTCATCACCACTTACTTTTTGCTTCAACAACAACAACAACAACAACAACAATAATAATACCCTTTTCTCATCTTATATTCCATTTACCTCTCTCCATATTACTATTTATCCTCTTATTAAACTAAAATTACATTCACTCATCTCATTCAGTCACTCACATCACTCATATCAACATTACTATTATCACATGCCTCTTAAAGAAAATAATTCTGTTCAGTTCTCTGCCTCCTCTAATGTGTATATGCCTCCTCTAATGTGTATATGCCTCAATAGCAACTCCTCTTGTAACCAAATATCTTATTAGCTATTGGATGGTTCACATTGCTTTCTAGACTTACCTGCATTCATTAGATTGTAAGTATCTGTATAACTTAAATGTAGGCTCATCATAACTGTATATCATATTAATTATCTTCTCCTCAGTAGCTAACATTTTACTGTGTGTATTTTTTCAAATGTCTGTGTGGATGTAGACCTCTGGGTTTATGTGTTAATGGATATTCTAATGAATAACAGCCAGGGTGTGGAATATTTGCAATTCGGTATGGTCCAGAGTATAAGATCTACCATTTCCTGTTTAAATGTTTCAGTTTTATGGGTTTAGGATGTGTTCTTAGTAAAACTAACTCATCAACTTGAAATGTTTGTGCTTTCCTGACACCTCTGTCATATTTCTGCTTTCTTTCCTTAGCTTTGTCACATAATGTTGTGTAAGCTTGTCTTACCTTTTCTTCTAAACTAACATGATTTGTTGTTGCTGTAAATTTAGGTAGAGGGTCTGTCCATTCGTTTCTTTCTGTTTTATCCATAATTAATTCAGTTGGTGTGTATCCAGTAGAAATGTGAGTTAAATTGTTCACTATTTGTTCAAATGGTGCTAGGTATTCTACCCATTTTGTGTGCTTCTCTGGTGTGTGTGTTCCCATAAACTGTCCAAATTCTCGAAATGTTCTTTCTACTGGGTTTCCTGCTGCGTGAAATCTTGAAATTAAAATATGTTTAACATTCTGTTCTTCAATAAATGTCTTCCATTTTAAACTGGTAAAATATGCTGCATTATCTGTGATCATAACTTCAGGTTTTCCTATTCTTACAAAATAATCTGTTAATAGACATCTGGTAATAGCAGTGGTAGAAACTGAACGTAAAGCATATAATTTTAAATACTTTGTGAAAACATCTAACACAGCAAGGATGTATTTCATTCCTCCACGTGCTTGTGGATAGGGTCCTGCAATATCTAAAGAAATTAGCTGTAATGGCCTCTTAGGTATGATTGGGTGCAATTCATTCATGCTTGTGCGATTAGAATATTTGGCTTTCTGACATATGATGCATTTCCTAATATTACTCAATACTCTTCGCCTTAAATTTGGAAAGTAGCAATATTGTATAATCTTATCTGTACATTTGGTTACACAATAGTGTCCCCAAGTTCTGTGTGTAAATAAAATAAAATCATCAACATGAGCTTCAGGTAAGCAAACACACCAATGCTGTGATTCAGGGTTTCGTCGGTGAAATAATACTTCTTTGTGTAACGTGTAATATTTTTCAAGATGTGGGTCTGTTCCTGCACGTAATTTATTCTTTATCTGGATCCACCTGGGATCATTGTCCTGCAATATGGCTAACTTCCTGCACATGTTTTTGTAGTAAGGTGCAAATGTACCATCATACATGAGTAAAATTTTGAAATCTGATGTTTGTTCTGTCACATCTGAAAATTCTTGTAGGCCTTGTGGCAAACGAGATAGAGCATCGGCTATAATGTTGGATTCTCCTTTTATATATATAATATCAAAATCATATTCTTGTAGTGATGCACACCAGCGTGCAAGCCGTGGATGTAATAACTTGCATGATAGCAGGAAAGAAAGAGCTTGATGATCAGTATAAAGCTTAGTACGCTTTCCCCATAGAAAGTAGCGAAACTTGCGAAACGCCCATACTATGGCAAGTGTTTCGCGCTCGGTCACTGAATATGACTTTTCGCATTCAGTGAGAGTGTGGCTAGCAAAACTTATAGGTTTGATGACTGTTTGTTCATCTTCTACATGAATTTGGAATAAAAATGCTCCAAGCCCATAGGAACTTGCATCTGTTACTAGGCAAAAGTCTGACGTCATGTCAGGATGACATAACAATGGTGCATTAACTAAAGCATTCTTAATCGCTTCAAAATCTGTCTGACAGAACTCTGTCCATTTCCAAATATTATTTTTTTTTTTTAGTAAAGATAGAAGATGTGGACTGTTAAGAAGGTGGTAGGGTACAAATTTCCTGAAGAATGAAGAGAGACCAAGAAAGGCTTTGAGTTGTTTACGATTCTGTGGGGATGGAAAATTCTTTATTGCATCAATTTTTCTTGAGTCTGGATAAATGCCTTCAGTTGATATGATGTGACCAAGGAATTTGATTTCTCTCCTCCTGAATTTCGTCTTTGATAAATTGATAGTGACACCTGCATCAGAAAATTTAGTCAGAAGTTGCTTCAAAAGATTTACAGGTTCTTCCCAAGTAGTGGTGGCAATGACAATGTCGTCAACATAAACTGTGATTTGCGATAACAATTGTGGTCCAAGAACAGCATCTAAGGCTTCAATAAATACTCCAGCACTCACTCGTAGACCAAAGGGTAGAACACAAAATTGATAACTACGTCCCTCACATAGAAATGCAGTGTATTTACGACTGTTTATGGAGGTTCACCTGCCAAAATGATGAGCGGAGGTCGATATTGGTTAAATACTGTACATTATGAAATTTTAAAAGTTGTTCTTCCGAATTAATAGGTCGTGTGTTGATTGGGATTATAACTTTGTTAATTTCTCGTGCGTCCAGCACTAACCTTACACTACCATCCTCTTTATTAACTGCTAGTATCGGGCTGCAATATGGTGAATGTGACCTTTCAATGATACCCCAAACTTGCATTTTTTCTATCTCTTTCAAAACTGCGGGTTTCTTTGACCAAGGAATATTATAATATGTTCTACAGTATGTTTTGTGTGGTTTAACATCCATCTCATAAGTATAGCCTCTAATAATTCCAGGTTTCTCCACAAATACCTCAGCAAATTGCTGCAAAACTTCAAGTAATTCAAGTTGTTGTTCCTTCGTCAGATATTCAGATTCTGTGCATTTCTCATATAAATCATTAGGTTTAATCCCTGAGATACAGCTTCATTAAAACTTAAATCACATATGTTTATTGCTGGTGGATATAGAAAATGTAACTGTTCAAATTTACCTTGTTTACTGTATAAGTTTTTACCCTGTGTTAACTCTATTGTCAGTTGTTGTTGGTTTACAGTTAAATGACATTTCCCTTTTCCTAAATCTATGATTGCTTGATATTCATTCAAAAAGTCAATTCCTAATATGCAATGCATAACTAATTTGTCTACTACCAGAAAACTGTAATTGAGTGGTATATTTGAAAATGTGAAGTTAATTAGCACTTGAAATTTCACATTCTTTGATTTGTTACCAGTGGCACTTATAATGTGACAATTCTGTACTGGCAATGTTTGTATGTTCATTATTTGTTTGAGTTCATTATATAAGGACATTGAAATGACACTTGCTGCTGCTCCTGTATCTAACATTACTTCCACTTCATAACTACCAATCATAACTCGCGTTATAGCCTGAATAATCTTCTTTGTTTTACTGGTACTATTAAGATCTACATCCTGATATAATTCTTTTTCTATTTGATTACTGTCATCATATCGGAGAAAACAAATCGTCGGTTCCGTTGCGCTCTGCTCCCTACTGACCGTAACTCGAGCGCTTAGCTCGGTCGTCGTTCGTTTTCCGGCAAATTCGGTTGTTGCTGCGGGTTGGGTTCATTGCCCAACTCAATAATATTTACATTTCTGTCGTGCGTCACCCAAGTATCAGCTGTTTGGTTGTTGACATTACCCCGCGTCACATTGGGAGTTCCGTTAGGTACAAATTGAGGGTTGCTGTATTGCATGTGTCGTGGCGGTTGTCCATTGTGATTTCCCCATACATTATTTCGCCCATGACTGTAACTGGTATTGTCATTACTGTTATTCCTGTAATACATGTTTGGATGTTGTTGGATGCTGTTTCTCTGAAAATATCCTGGATGGTACCTGTTATCCTCTCTTCTTTGATCTCTATAATTTCGGTTCCTTCTACTGTTGTTGTTATTTTGAATATAACTGTTATTGTTCTGATTGTAATTACTGTTCGGATAATTACTGTTTCCTTGCCAATGCTGCGAGTTGTTTCTCCTAATATTGAATGGATTTGTCCCAGTGTAGTGTGAATTGTTTCTTTAAGTGTTTTGTTGTGGTGTCGGAGGCGGATTCCAATAGCCTCTGTCATTTCTGTTGTGCATATGCGAATTGCTTGGATGGATCGGATACAATTGATTGAAATTCCTGATCTCATCTCTGTAAACAACATCTATCTCATCAACATAACCAAAAAAATTCTTTATGTTGTCCTCGGACACTCCTATTAATTTATCACGGTAAGGAAATGGTAAGTGGCTTTTAAGTGTTCTAATTACGTCTGGTAAATCTGCTGGTTTTGTCCAATGTAATGTTTTATCTAGGTAGCGTTCAAAGTATTGTCGTAAAGTCTCTTTCTTCGGGTTGTAAATTTCTGGATTGTATACTTCTCGTTTTAAACTTTGCTGTACTGTGATCGACCAGAATTCCTCAAGAAATGCTTGTTCAAACTATTCAAATGTTAAACATCGTCTTTTAATTGCTGCTCCCCACTTAGCTGCTCTTCCACGTAACAAATTTGTAACATATCGAATTTTGTCGGCTTCTAACCAATGTCTCGGAAAAATACCATCAAAAGAGCGGATAAAAACAATCGGATGCACTTTGTCTTTCTCATCACATGAAAATGTCTGAAAGTATCCATGTCGTACTAATGTTTCATCAGCTACTCCCGATGGTATTATGGGTCCTGCATTTTGTGTCAAACTGTGCATAGTATGTGGTGATGTCTGATAGTAATTTTGATCTTGTGGTAGCATTGAAAATGGTTCATTGGGATTTGTATCACTCATTGGTAATTCTATTTTCGGCTGCGTGCTGGGTCTAGCATTATTATGATTCTCATTTATGTTTTGATTGTCTGTTATGGGTTTTGGTATCACTGACGAACTTGGTATTACATTCTCTTTAAGTTTACGTACCTCTTTCTGAATACTATCTGTTTCTCCCTTTACTTGTTCCTTTGTTTTATCTAAAATGATCTGTGTCATTGTCTCAAACTTCTCATTTAAATAATCATCACATAATTTGCATTCATGTACAAGTTTTTCTGCTAGAGTTGTGTCATTCTTTAAAGATGGTACATCTGCTCTGTCTTCAAGCTTTTCTAACTTTTCCTGTAAGGATTTCTGCTCCAATGTTACATCATTTAATCTGTCTGAAAGGTCTGTAATCGTCAGGTCTAAGTGTTCTTGGTTTGTTTTTACGGAATTGTGTGACTGTCGTAATTCGTCAACTTGGGTACTGGTTTTCTGTTGTTCAAAAACTACTGTTAACAATTTCTCATTACATCGTTGTAAGTCAGTTTTTGTCTCGTCACTGAATTCCACAAATACCTTTTCTTGTCTCGTAACCTTGTCTGATAAGTCAGTAAATTTCCTTCCAAGACTACTGGTGGTTTCTGTCAAGTCGGCAATTTGTCTCGATTGTTTTTCAAAATTTTGTTTTATGTCCCGTGTCAGTTCATCGAATTTAGTGTCAAATTTCCCAATGTCACGTTTTAAATTGTCGTCTAAAGCATCAAATCTTTTGTCTAAAGTGTCAAATTTTCTGTTTTGGTCACTAAGTAACTTCAGAATCTGGTTGACCATGTCAGAGTCCTGTGTCTTAGTTTCGTCATTTTTTCGTGTCTGATTGATGTCTGGTTCTGAAGCTGACGTTGTCAATGTCACGTTTTGTCGCGTAGTACTCACTCTCCATTCGCCTGTATATCTGTTTGAAATAGGGGTTGTTGTCTTAATCGATCCGGTAAAATTATGTCTTGAACATCCTCCCTATTAAGTTCAATATTCATTTGGCTGTCGGACATGTTTTGCAATGTGTCACTTTCACTAAGCTCGTCCGTGGAAACAATTTCTACGCGTCTAGCGTCCATCTTGCGATTCTCATAATTAATTGCAAATAAAATTTTCCAATGGTAAAAAAAATATTTTTTTTTATATGATATGTTGAAATCTGAAATTTCTCTTGTGGAAATGGATATTTCTAAATGATTTCTAATTAGAAATTGAATTATTAAATTGGCACTGAAATTTCCCTCTCACAAACAAATGACTGTGAATATGCTCTTCACTTATCATTTGCAATAATAGTAGTAAATCAATTTTAACTACAAATTGAAAAAAATAATTTCGAAATAAATGGATCGGAATAAAGGAAGTACAGATGGCTGCTTGAAACTGGAAAAAATCTAAATTGCTGTACTCACCATTTTTTTTCAGTCTTATGTTGCAAATGTAGCGTCAAATATATAGTCTTCAATCCCAAATTTTTCTTTCGCATCCGTGCAAATTATTTTATGGAACGTTATCCTTTTCCCTTTTTTTTTTACCAAATTAATTTCCTCAACATGAAAATGAAAATTAACACAAATTAATAACAGGGAAAACAATATTGTTGTAAATTTCATGCACGTATCATTACAATTGAAATGAATGAGACTTAGTCCAAATTCATCTTCTGATGCTATTAAGTGGTTAAAATTAGATAAAATGTCCAAAATTTATGATAACTGCACTTGTATCAAATCCAAACTGCACTTGTATCAAATCCTAACTGCACTTGTATCAAATCCGAAGATTGCACGTCCTGTCACCAGGACGCCAATTGTAGTGTTACCTTTTTATTTTATTTATCTATCTCTTCTTCTCATTAGCTATTGAAACAACATCGCTTTGTAATGTAAATTTTAATTTTCACCAAAAGCACATTCAACGTCGCCGAAAAATACACGTCTTTCGTATCAAGACAAGAGAGAGAGAGTCCTTTTTTTTAAAAAAACAAAAAAACTACGCAAAAGTAAAAAAAAGAACAAAATTATTTACAAAATCGGTCGCTGGCGCAGCGCTCTTCTGCGTGCGCGATCGTAAATTATAACTTTGTATTGGCGGAGGCGCGGAAGTCAAAGTACCATTACAGTATCGTCTAGTGACATTACTACAGTATCTAACCTCAAGATGTTAACTGGATTAAATGGTCACAACGTGCCTGTCCAGAAAACAACACGGCGTGTGGAAGAATTTTGGTTGGAACTTCAGGGAATGGAACGTTCTCGAAATATGACGGACACACTTACCTGGACTATCCAAGGATCGACGCCAGCTATGTGCCGTCCGAGGTTCTGCAACCAAGCTTCCACGAAATATTGAAAACGAACTGCGTAAGGACCAGTTACTCGAAGGGTGACGTCCGATCTGTAATAAACAATGCTTTTTGTCACAACGAACTGCATCACAACGACTGTAATGGAAATAGGAAATGGACATGCTTATGTATCAATTACGTTGTTATACACCGATGTTACTGTGATCAAAAAACTTTACCACAACGACACTAACCTGTGAAACATTACTGTGCAGCAGAGGAATATAAACTGTAATAACGACACGATGTGTATAGGTCAACGCACCTGAAACAAGAAGACATTTTTCTTTGAAGCATTTCAATGCAATACTATGTAACTAACAACATTCAACAATCTAAAGTTGTATTGTATTGTAACAAATATTGTAATTTTAAAATTAAGTTACCTATCATAAAATGTACTCTTCATATGTAATCTTGGTGGAATATTTTCTTTATGCAACGACTAAGAAATGCGCGCGCACACGAACAATATGAACTGCAATACTGTGCCGCATGATCTAAATTTACGATAAACGGCAGTGCTGGAGTCACATAGACGCTTCTGCGCATGCGCGCACTCTATTTTGCCAACATAAGAACTTTTACGGCGCACGCGCGTCATCCAAATTTTGTATATAATATACTGTATAATGTATGTCATGTAAATAGTTGTAGATAACTTAGATTTTCTTGTGCCTTTAGGTGAATCGCTCACCTGCAGGTGTGTCCTTTCGCCTCGCAATTCAGGGGGCAATATAAAGGCACATTTGCATGCCGTGCGTGAGTTTCCTCGGAAACGCGAAATCTTAATTAAATAATTAATCTCTGACAAATAAATAAAGCCTATGGCACTGAACTGCAGCGCTATGCCGCTGATAAAACAAAATACAGTTACGACACACTTATGTTTCATTAAGAAGAAGTAAGTCTTGTACAATAGGTAGTGCGGGAAGCACGTATATTTTATTAACTGGCACACCGCCATATTTGATGTTATATAAGAACACTGCGAGTTGCAATCTCACTAGGCACTTGACTCTGTAAAGATTCTATATTTATGGAAGTAAGTTGAATTATTTAACTGTAGGCTTATTCGTTGAATATATCTGATTTAACTAACTGTGTAAACTTTTTTATGTTTAGTAGACAGTCACCTCTGTACGACGTATTGAGATGGCTGGCAAATTATTCTAATATTGAGATTTTGAGTCCGCACCTACCGCAGCAGTCTTTGGAAACGATTTAAATACGAAGTCCGATTATTTGAATCACATTTCACGGTCAACTACGAATAACATTGCATTTACGATAAAGCCATTGTCAAGCGTCTGATACCAAATAATTAAACGTCCACGTTCCAGATAAGCAAATATTAATTACAGCCAATCACTATCATACATATTCAATAATTAATATTTTATTTTATTTTTTATTTATTTATTTTATATTCGGCTTGAGCAATCATTATAATTAATTTTAACTGGGGACTTTGAGATTTGAAATTTGTAATAAAGAAATCGTTAGTCGGGGCTTTAAAATTATTTAAAAGAAATGTGTTTGTTGAATGTTGAAATTGTAATAAATGCAATGTGTTTTAGAGGAACGTGGCACACTCACTTCAGTTTAGCCCTTCCACTCTCTACAACCATTACACATTGGTTGTTGGTAGCATAGGGAATGGTTTGGGCGTGGAAATGTGGGTGTGATACCAATCATATTTTTCTTTGGTTGGGAAAAACTGAAAATTGTTTACTTGCATTTTTTGTATCACAATCAGTTTAATAGTTATTACTTGTAGTGGTTCTGTTCCAGAATGGCTGCCAGTGAGGTGTTCGGATTCACAAGGGGTTTGTCGTACTTGGTGGTGCGGCCGAGTTTGCACGACATCTGTGCAAGGTTGTTGGTCGTCCGTTGACCCTACTGTTCGTTATTGGAAGCTTAATAAAAAGATAGTGCTCCTATCTGTACCCCTTCCTGATTTTCATTCATGCTTCTCGTGGTTACAAATGGCAAAGTTTTTTACAACATTTGACCTAAAACAGGCATATAGCCAAATCCCTCCTACTGCGGAGTCCAAATCTGTTGCGGCCTCTACTGCTGATTGCCATGGCTGCAGCCACCGCTCCGGTATTGACTATGGCTAATTTCAATAAGGAATTTATCGTCCAAATAGACACCTTCATGTCGGTAGTCGCGGCCTTCCTTTTGCAGGCGGGAGTGTCCGAAAGAGAGCCTATAGCTTATTTTTCGCATAGCCTTTCGTCGTTGGAAGCAACTATTCAGTTTATGTGCTGGAGGCCCTGGCAGTCTTGTTCACTTTCGTAAAAATGTAAGTTGTATTTGGAACAACCACTTTCATTTGAGACCAATAATCAGGCTCCCAGAAGAATGTTGGCAAGACGAAGGGGGGAGGGGGGGGCGGCAGATGACGAATTTCTAGATGGGCAGTATGTATTTCAGCGTTTCAGTTTAAAGTTAGACATATCCGTGGCTCGGAAAATGTCATGGCTGATGGTCTGTGCCAAATGTTTAATCAGACGTTGTTATCTAATCAAAATTGTGCCATTCTCAGCGGTTTTTACTCTTCTCTTTGAGGATATTGCAGTACAGCATTATGTAGACACTGATCTAAGTGGCGTTAATGAAACGCTAAGGATCGGAGAAATCGCCAGGTCTTATTGCTTGAAGGGAAATGTTTGTGCTGCACTGGACGTGGGAAACGAGGCTAGAAAATTGTGCTGACGGGCGGCCTTGTTTTTTTAATGTTAAAGTATTATCACGAAACTCCAGTCGGAGGTCATCTGGGAGTGTTCAAAACGCGCTTGAAAATTATAGAAAAATTGTTTGTAAAGGCGTGGAGGAACAGATCAAAGAACTAGCGCTAGAGTGCAAAACTTGCGGGATCAGAAAACCTGCGTTGAATACCGGGTGAACAAAAAGTCAGTATAAATTTGAAAACTGAATAAATCACGGAATAATGTAGATAAAGAGGTACAAATTGACACACATGCTTGGAATGACATGCGGTTTTATTAGAACCAAAAAAATACAAAAGTTCAAAAAATGTCCGACAGATGACGCTTTATCTGATCAGAATAGCAATAATTTGCATAACAAAGTAAGACAAAGCAAAGATGATGTTCTTTACAGGAAATGCTCAATATGTCCACCATCATTACTCAACAATAGCTGAAGTCGAGGAGTAATGTTGTGAACAGCACTGTAAAGCATGTCCGGAGTTATGGTGAGGCATTGGCGTCGGATGCTGTCTTTCAGCATCCCTAGACATGTCGGTCGATCACGATATACTTGCGACTTCAGGTAACCCCAAAGCCAATAATCGCACGGACTGAGGTCTGGGGACCTGGGAGGCCAAGCATGACGAAAGTGGCGGCTGAGCACACGATCAAAACCAAACGACGCCCATATGTCGGACATTTTGTGAACTTTGTTTTTTTTGGTTCTAATAAAACCCCATGTCATTCCAAGCATATCTGTCAATTTTTACCTCTCTATCTACATTATTCCGTGGTTTATTAAGTTTTCAAATTTATACCGACTTTTTGATCACCCGGTACATAAGAAGGTTTCCTGTATTCCGATGTTGCAACTGAACCTATACATAAATTATTCTTTGATTACGTGGGGCCCATCCCATGTTCCAGAGAGGGTAGCTGGTACGTTTTCTTCAGCGTAGACGCGTTCACTCGCTTCTGTTTGTTGCTTCCCACTAGTAATGTGTTGGCAAGGTATATTTGGTATCTTTGGGCCTTGTCGAATGCTAGCTTCTGATAACGCTACGTTCTTTAAACCGCTGCATTTCGTAATTTCTGCTTCGAAGTAGGAATGGCTCATAGTGCAACCACGCCCTGTTATCTGTGCCCTTCCTTAGCGGAATGGGTGAATCGTAATTTGAGGGCAGCCTTGATCGCTTTTCGTCATAGCTATCACACCCAGTGGTATAGCTCCTTATCTAGGCCAAGGGTGCGCCTTCAGTAGCGCCATGCACGTAGCTCACGCGATCACGGCGGTTAGCTTGCTGTTTGGGTTTAAGTCAAGTTCGCCGCTCGCCAATTTGTGGTCACTTAATGATTTGCTTCCGGTGAGGGTTGACGCTCTACAGATCTGCGCCGATTGGAAGTTTTGCCGTAATAACTTGACGGTAGCTCAAGAGGAAATGAAAGAAAACGTTATAATGCTGGCAGACGGCCGATTTAGCTGAAACCAGGGGATCAAGTTTGGGTCAAAATCTTTGACATGACACGTCGTGGGGCAGGTCTGTGGGACTTTTGTTCAGGTCTGTGGGACCTGCCCGAATTTTGCGTTTCTTCACTCAAGTTAGGCCTTATGTGAAACAAGACGCTCGTAAATACAGGGTGTTTCAAAAATGACCGGTATATTTGAAACGGCAATAAAAACTAAACGAGCAGCGATAGAAATACACCGTTTGTTGCAATATGCTTGGGACAACAGTACATTTTCAGGCGGACAAACTTTCGAAATTACAGTAGTTACAATTTTCAACAACAGATGGCGCTGCAAGTGATGTGAAAGATATAGAAGACAACGCAGTCTGTGGGTGCGCCATTCTGTACGTCGTCTTTCTGCTGTAAGCGTGTGCTGTTCACAACGTGCAAGTGTGCTGTGGACAACATGGTTTATTCCATAGAACAGAGGATTTTTCTGGTGTTGGAATTCCACCACCTAGAACACAGTGTTGTTGCAACAAGACGAAGTTTTCAGCGGAGGTTTAATGTAACCGAAGGACCGAAAAGCGATACAATAAAGGATCTGTTTGAAAAATTTCAACGGACTGGGAACGTGGCGGATGAACGTGCTGGAAAGGTAGGGCGACCGCGTACGGCAACCACAGAGGGCAACGCGCAGCTAATGCAGCAGGTGATCCAACAGCGGCCTCGGGTTTCCGTTCGCCGTGTTGCAGCTGCGGTCCAAATGACGCCAACGTCCACGTATCGTCTCATGCGCCAGAGTTTACACCTCTATCCATACAAAATTCAAACGCGGCAACCCCTCAGCGCCGCTACCATTGCTGCACGAGAGACATTCGCTAACGATATAGTGCACAGGATTGATGACGGCGATATGCATGTGGGCAGCATTTGGTTTACTGACGAAGCTTGTTTTTACCTGGACGGCTTCGTCAATAAACAGAACTGGTGCATATGGGGAACCGAAAAGCCCCATGTTGCAGTCCCATCGTCCCTGCATCCTCAAAAAGTACTGGTCTGGGCTGCCATTTCTTCCAAAGGAATCATTGGCCCATTTTTCAGATCCGAAACGATTACTGCATCACGCTATCTGGACATTCTTCGTGAATTTGTGGCGGTACAAACTGCCATAGATGACACTGCGAACACCTCGTGGTTTATGCAAGATGTTGCCCGGCCACATCGCACGGCCGACGTCTTTAATTTCCTGAATTAATATTTCGATGATCGTGTAATTGCTTTGGGCTATCCGAAACATACAGGAGGCGGCGTGGATTGGCCTCCCTATTCGCCAGACATGAACCCCTGTGACTTCTTTCTGTGGGGACACTTGAAAGACCAGGTGTACCGCCAGAATCCAGAAACAATTGAACAGCTGAAGCAGTACATCTCATCTGCATGTGAAGCCATTCCGCCAGACACGTTGTCAAAGGTTTCGGGTAATTTCATTCAGAGACTACGCCATATTATTGCTACGCATGGTGGATATGTGGAAAATATCGTACTATAGAGTTTCCCAGACCGCAGCGCCATCTGTTGTTGAAAATTGTAACTACTGTAATTTCGAAAGTTTGTCTGCCTGAAAATGTACTGTTGTCCCAAGCATATTGCAACAAACGGTGTATTTCTATCGCTGCTCGTTTAGTTTTTATTGCCGTTTCAAATATACCGGTCATTTTTGAAACACCCTGTAAGAATGTACCCTTATGATAGTTGATCTATCGTTATAAACGGCACGGTGGTTAGTTCTACGCTATTTAGTAGCTGGGTGAAATTGGTTTATCCCATGTATTCAAGCCATGATGTCTTTTTTTCTTTCTTTTTCAAAATGATATCCTGACATCCAAAGATTAATGTATGCAGCTATTTCCACACTACGTTGTATTGTGAGTAAGGTGGAGGTGAGAATTTAGGGTTAATGCGCAAATGCGAGTTTTCAGCGGCAGTAAACTCTTTATCGGATTGAGCTTGGCGGGGAAGGATGTCCCGACCTTAAGTGGTCATAGGTTGTGGCGACTTGAATTCCCGCGCGTGCCTCTTCCCCCGCTGGCTGCAGTGCGGCTTTGCGAGAAGCGGAAGTTGGCGCCGGCTGGTGGCAGCTGCTTCTTATCGGGCACATCGGTCGTGGGCCTTTCGATTCAACCTTCGGCGAGGAAGCATCGAGTGCTTATCTCCCTCTTCCTGCAAGACGCCGCTCGCCGCACCGTTGCAGAGGCGCCTGCTTGGTCCGTATCGGTGACAATGGCAGTTATCATCAAACAGTAATGCTAACTGTGTACTAGTTGGCACCGATACTTAAAGTTATGTGTTAGATTTCGAATTCGTTGGGCGCCGCTGAATGGTTTGGCTGATGTTGCGTCCGGCTGCTGTGGTTGGTTAAATAGGGGCTGATAGTACCTTAGTGTGAGCATTGTTGACAGGCTTGTAGCTGGCTGAAGTTACTGGTAAGTGACCCGTTTGAAATGTGGGAACGGTGCCGAATTGTGAGTTTCAGACAAGTAATGTTATCTGTATTGCTAGCGGAACTAGTTATTCTAGGCGTGGATTACAGCATGTCGTTCTTTAATTATGTGTACTGCAATATATTGTCCAGTTAAAATATTTCATGGTTGAAAGGGTACAGTCTCTAGAATCATTTCTGTTTTGTTTCTAGCTTGAATAACCAAGTCACAGAATTATACCAGAGTCATCAGTTGCAATTCAGTGTTTGAAAATTCTGTCTTATTATAACTGTGTGGAACATCATTGTAATTTACATTTATAGGTGATCTGAAATAAATAAATCATTAGTAGGAGTTTTAACGAAATGTGTTTGTTAGATGTAGAAACTGTAATAAATGCAACGTATTTTAATGGAATATGTTACCAAATACGTCATACCTACTTAACGTAGGCCATCATTCATTACAGCTGTTACAGATAGGTTAAAGTTAGATGTAGAGAAAGCTAGTGAAGGCCACCACAGTAGTAGGAGTATACAGGGTGAGACACCTAAATCTTGCAACCCCCCCAATTTCTGAAATGGAAGGAGCTGCTGTTGTGCTCTTTTCACAGAAATAAAGTGTACGCAAACGATCCCAATTGCAGCCTACACGCAGACTTTAATGGTAACTAGAAAGTGTTTTTAATGTAGAAAGTAACATTTTAAACTGTATTTTGTCCATTGCCATTGACAAAATTAAGGGAGAGAAAATTAGAACAATATACAATTTGAACTAGTTCTGCACCTTAATTACTCACTTGCATTGTCCTAAATTCCATCAAATCTGTCTTGAGAAAGAAGGGTCTATTCATCTTGTATAGGTATGCGTTGTACTGTATCGGTTGCGGGCCGCGAATGTTGATTACTTACTGCTTGTCGCTGTAGTGAGCGATCATCCCGGTTTTCCAGCTTCTGGGGAGCTGGACAAGTTCTTCAGCGTGGAGATAACTGTCAGGTCACTGATTAGTACGTGTGAGAGGTGGCGGCCTGGCGTGACTAGCTGGTTTCAAAGACGGGTGTTTTCACACAGAACGACTGGTGTTTACTATTGCCCTTTCGGAAACAAACTTCTATAAGCACGCTTCAGCAGTACCAGGTGCGTTAATAGTAAATGGTCAATCGACGTGCCTACATTCTGGGGTGGATGTCTTTGTGTTAAAATAATTCGGTGTAGTGGCTGGGAGTTGGCGAAATCGTGGAGGCAGTCGGCAGCCCTGGCAGGGCTCAGGTAGCGAGTTTTGAGCCCTCTGAGGCAGAGGTGGTGTAGAAGAGTATATTTCTCAGTTCTGTAATCAGGGATCAGTAAAGTTGTTCTCTCCGCGTGCAAAGTTAGTGTTCGGAAGTCTAGGCGCTACAGTCTGGAACTGCGCGACCGCTACGGTCGCAGGTTCGAATCCTGCCTCGGGCATGGATGTGTGTGATGTCCTTACGTTATTTAGGTTTAAGTAGTTCTAAGTTCTAGGAGACTAATGACCTCAGATGTTAAGTCCCATAGTACTCAGAGCCATTTGAACCATTTTTTTGTTCGGAAGTGCGTTCCGTTGTGTGAGCTTGCTTTGAAGGCGGGTGCTGCTGTTCAGGAAGAGGCCACCTAACACAGGCAGAGTAAGTAGCTAGCCGGAGATGTTGTCCAACTAACGAACCAGACTTGGCGACGGTTACTAGCAGATAATAAATTGAGCTTTGATCCAATAGAAATTTAATGTGTGAAGTTCTTATGTGTGCCCTTATCCCCTTTGACTGAAGACTGTGATCTTGTATTTTTTACAGTGGAGATGACAGAAACCGGCTGGTGACGGTGTAGATATTCTTCGTCGTCCAGTCCAGTGGGCAAATTTCGGAGCTTTTTGAAAGTAGTCGGATTGCCACTGGGCATTGGTTCAAATGGTTCAAATGGCTCTGAGCACTATGGGACTCAACTGCTGAGGTCATTAGTCCCCTAGAACTTAGAACTAGTTAAACCTAACTAACCTAAGGACATCACAAACATCCATGCCCGAGGCAGGATTCGAACCTGCGACCGTAGCGGACTTGCGGTTCCAGACTGCAGCGCCTTTAACCGCACGGCCACTTCGGCCGGCTGGGCATTGGTCAGTGATATGGAGGACGTGATAATTTTAACTCTGTCTCCCGGGTCCCGATCATTATTTAGTTTGATGGTGTATGTACGACAGAGCACAGAAACTATCCAGGTCCACCAACAAACGTTCCGGAGGAAGTCTACAGAGCAATAGGCTACGGCACGTAATTTATCTCACGCACCACACGGATGCAAAGGGTAAGTGGTCGAAGCCGCGAGTGTGACTTCAACAGCCGCTACAGCAGCCCCGATACGACTGACAAGGAGGAACGTGTCAATGTCAGTGCTACAGCTTCCATTTAACTTCTGTCTGAGGAATTCGTAATTGGAAGAGAGGTCAGTGAGACATGGACTTTTAATTCGTAAACCGTTCAAAAACTGAGGGTTGCTCAACTAGCAATTTAGATTTGTATGTCGCGACACACTAATAAAGACAAGAAAACAAACAAATGGACCGAAGAACACACTGAAGTTGAGTTATATGGACATGTGAATGAATTGTGGTTGACTAGGGTTGGCAGGTTTCCTGCTTTCCAGCCACGTGTATACAAGTCTGGCCTGACCAGCTTTCATTAGGCATCTTATCGACGAAGTAGAGAACGCAGAACTTATGCCAGTGCCTGTCTATTGATATAAGCCGGAAGAATAAGTCTAAGGAGAAATGAGGATATGTACCGCAAGGATATGTAGATATGCCAACCAATGTTATTCTTTGTGTCCTATGATTTACTTCGTAGACCGAACAAGCGTAATATACAATGTAACAACAACGCTATGTGCAGAGCAAACGAGGAAAAGTACTAGTAGTACTGGCAGATTAGCCTATGTCGAGTCGATCTGCCACGTAACGCTTGCGCCTCGCTCCTATCTGTTTCGACACACGGAAGTCCGAATGAGAGTCTGTACACTTGATAAAGTGGGCTCAGATTATTGTTATTTCTTTATAAATAGAAACGACCAAAGTTGTTGAATATCTTGTCGTTTTTGTTCCAAGAATAAATAACTATTTTATTTAATAAAGAACTTTCAGTTTATTTGGACATAAAATTATCTTAGGAGGAAGTCTAGCCAATTAAAAAGACCGAGCACTTCGCTGTTATCATAACTGCCTAATTATAAGGCTGTTTACTGATTTAAAAAAAATTAAGCACATTTAAAGTTGGTATTGCAAAAAAGTGAACATAATTAATTATTAATAAACGACTGAAAATACCCAACTGATTGTTTCTATTTAAAAATGGTAGTCCGGATTTTGGGGCAAAATGCCCCGTTAAATATATTACCGATCCCGGCTTTTCTGTTTTTGGATGGTAACTCTAGGTTAGATCAAGGAAATTAATCGCTACATGTCAGAAGACAAGAAGAGACAGAGATGACGACCTAATGGAAAGAAGGGAGATGACAGTAGAAAACTTTCAGAAGGAGTGGATGCTTAAGGCACAAGATCGTAATGTACTGAAAAGTCTAGAGGACGGATTTATCTAGCAGTGGATGTCGACTGGCTGAGGCAGATGATGATGGTGATGATTAGGATTAACCTAGGAGTTGTAAAACAACGTCCTCTAAGCAGCCTTACAAAATTTTATTCACACAAAATATCCTGTCTTCTGATTATAGGTAGCAGCTCCAGTTGCTTGGAGAATAAAATATTGTATTGATAACCCACATCTGCGTAGGAGACAACACTGGAGGTAAACGATATCAGTAAGTTTTTGGATTGTTATGTCAGTCTACTTTTGTCAGTTGCATCTTGCACGACATCTGTTCGATGCACTTCAGTTCATCCTTCCCCATAAAGAGTACAGTGAATCGAGCCTCTCAGCCTCTCATAAACCACATCCCAGCGAACGGCATTCAGTACTGTATTTGGGTTACTATGTTCGACAGTGACTTTCAGTTAGAGGGTAAAGTACTCTGAGAAGATCCTGAGTAGCAACGATTCTTGAGCCTTTTTTTTTTTTTTTTAAGGTTTGCAATGCATACTAACAGGCATGAAATGTCGCGAAAGAAAAGAGATTTCCTCTGGTGCGTAAATATTAGATCGAAGCTCTTACACACTTAACTGTGTCGCGTAGGATTTGAGGTGTGATAAAATACCATATTTAAAGGATGTGCTGCGTGAAGTCTTTCAACGTATCCATCTCCGTTCTTAGAGTAATTTCCTTTTGTTGCCTGCTGGTAGGACATGTTTAAATAGCCTGAAGTTATTCTAAATGTGATTTTTTTTTATTAGGCACTATGAAAAAATTGAGCAAACGAATATAATATAACTGTTTTTGAACGATATCAGTGATGTATAATTTACGGAATTTTTTTGTTTACAGAAATAAATTCGAAGTTCTTGGAGTCGACGTATCGACTTTTTAGTGCAGATAATGACGTTAAGGAAATATCATAAAGCATTGCTACGTTCTCTTGGTGAGGTCATAAACCATCCATTACAAATGAATTAAACTACTGTTCGAGTTACCGCAGTGGTTACCAAAATACATGTTCTCCTGAAGAAGCGAGACTCAGAGACCATCGTAGTCAGTCTGTTATTTCTCTTAGTATCTAGTCCAATACCCCCTAGTGCACGACTTTACAATCAGATTACCTTTCTGACAACGAAGCAGGAATGCCTTGTTCGATATGTTTTATTTCGAATCACACTACTGGAAAAAAGACTGCAGTATCATTACGATACACGATAGAATGAAACTTATAGGTATGAAACAAGTAAAAACTCGGTAGTTTCAGGTCACCTACGCCAAATCATTGTCGCAGAATCGAAAGGTTTCAAGCTGACATTGAGAAAAACTATGTGCTTCATAATTTGAAGACATACCAAAGAGTTTTGTATGTGATTATGAACTAAAGTAAATCAAGCAGCTTTAAGGTACAATCCCGCGTCTGGCCATCCAGATTTAGGTTTTCCGTGATTTCCCGAAATGGATTATGGCAAATGCCGGGATGGTTCCTATAAAAGATCATAGCCGATTTCCTTCCAGATCCTTGACATAATCCGAGGTTCTGCTCCGTCTCTAATGGCCTCGATGTCGACGGGACATTAAACCCAATTTTCCTTCATTTAAGGGAAAACAAGCAATGTAATGGTTTAACTTCCAGTCGACCCTGAGGTTACTACAGAGCTCAAATTCACAGAGAACATCGACGGCAAAAGAAATTTCTCATGCCCTTTCCAAAGCACCATTTGCGTCAGATGCTTTGACAATTCGTGTACACGTGATTGGGATGATCAGACATGGATCTGAAATCGAAGTGCGTCAGTTTTTCGCCCATTAAGATTTTTAAGTGACAATCTATTGTTAAAAGGTGTTACTGCCTTGAGAGCTTGGCTGATGAATTTCATAGGGAGTGGGAAACGTGTAGCCACAGAAACTGTGATCTCTGTTGTGCTGTGAACAATTTTGAATTGTATGACATTATAAGGTTTAGCATTCTCTTGCTCGATTGTAGCTCCAGAAGTTTAGCGGTGCTAAATAATGACCTCATTACTCTCAAACCAAGTCGGAAATGTGGCGGAAGACAAATAGTGTATTGTTTGCTCCTCTACAGTTACATTTACGTATTGTGAGCAAAAGAAAGACTGTCCATTCATATTTATGTAGCTTGAATATCTTTACACGAGAAGTACGAGAGAGGAACAAGATGTATCTTGACTCCGCTTGGAACACACAACTGTTTTCCTGTGGCGTCTTATGGCAATCATTTGCCTGAACAGCTGTTGTATACTTCATCTCCTGTACAAATTCTTCTTCTTCTTTTGTATTTCATCTGTTTTGGCTTAGTTCGATCTTTTAACTGCCCATACTATGTCCCTTTTTCTTTGGGTCTGTATTGTTAGCTCATCTGTGGAATCCTTGTTACTTGCATTATTTCCAAATGTTTCATCCAACGGAGCGAGGTTGCGCAGTGGTTAGCACATTGGACTCGCTTCGGGAGGAAGACGGTTCAAACCCGCTGTCGGCCATCCTGATTTAGGTTTCCCTTGATTTCCCTGGATCGCTTAAGGCAAATGCTGGGATGATTCCTTTAAAAGGGCACGGCCGATTTCCCTTCCTATCTTTCCCTAATCCGAGCTTCTGCTCCGTCTCCAATGACCTCGTTGTAGGCGGAACGTTAAACACTAATGTCCTGCTCCTCATGTTCCAGTTTTGTTTACGTTCTTCTAATTTGTCATTTATTGCAAAAATATTGAGCTCTTGTCTAATGTTTTCATTAGGAGTCCTTTCCAGCTTAATGAAACCTGTGATTGCTCTTAAAAATTTCACTTCAGCCGCTAGAAGCTTTTCTTTTTTTAGCCTGCATTTCACTGCCATACTGTAGAACAGTAACACCCATCACCTCTTACAATTTTATTTTTCTGTTTCTTTGTGCATTTTTAATGTTCTGATGATCTGATAACTTTGTAATTTAATGTTTTCTATCTTTATCGTTTTTGTTGATGTGCTTCGTTGCGTAGACTAATACTACATATGTTTGCTTAATTAATTAGGACAAAAAAGTTATTTTAAATGTTGCATAATTTCTTTTACAGTGGTTACTATCTTAAAATGACCGAAATTCATACATTTTAAAAATCGATTGAATTGTAGAACTGCTACAAATTTTTTTTAAAAAAGTTGCATCGCTTCATTCTTGCTAGTTGGCCAATTTCTACCTTTCATTATTAATCTTCACAGTAGCATCTTTCTCTCCCTATTCAAGTTGCCACACCCCAGTAATACATGGTACACAGCTAGAACATCTCTATTACATGAGGACATGGCATCGTTGATAGTACTGGATCCATGGTAGTAGCCTTCAGTTTTCCGTGGCCCGTTAGCGTTCTGTGGAATTTGGAGAGGTCAGAAATGTGATAGCCAGTACGTGGTGCAGCGTTGGAAAATATTCTTTTGTAATAATTCCTTTTGCAGTCCGTTACCGGTCTTCCTCCCGTTCTTCCAGATCTGCTTTCTGTGACATGTTTCACGAAGGTTTCGAGACTTTTGATATAACTAACTTCCTCTTGTGATCTGAATAGCTCTTTGACCAGCTGGTCTACAAGTTCATTTCCGGTTATGTCTGTGTGAGCTTTACTCCACGTAAAATTCCTCTTTTGTAATATTCTAATTTTATTTCTTGTTTCTTCTTTTAAGCTGTTCTCATAGTTTGGATACGTCAAAGAGCGGAGCGTTGTTTTACTGTCGTTCTGCATTACTACCGTTCTTCATCTAACGTCTTTATCTTTTCGAGTGCCTCTGAAATGGCAAAGCACTCGGCCTGATTGTTTGAGCACTCATTTCCCAGTCTATTTTTCATCAAGTATGTTAACTTTTTTTCATGAAAACTGCTACGCCTGAGCCTGCTCCTTCTTCATTTTTACTCCCCTCCTGTTATTTCTTTCTTTAAGATCGATAATATCAGCCGGATAAGGACAGGTTTTATGAATAAAATCAGTATTCAAAGTTTTTAAGTATTGCCAGTTTTTATGTCATTGTATACTCACTATATCCTTTATTTTAATAATTATTTGACCGACAGAGCACACAGCGCATCATTAGATTCTGTTCTATAGGCTTTGGAAGTCTTTATGTAAAGTAATCGTTGCACACGTTTGTATTTAGTGCAACTGTACTGTCTTGATAAAGCATCAATCCATATTGCAGATGCACATGATAACATAGGTAATATTGCTCCTCCGTGGATGATAATTAGAGCCTCGGAACCAAGTCTCCAGTTAACTATACTTGACTGTAATAATGCATATATTAATTTTGTACATGTCTCTGTGACGTACTGTTTGTTTCAATGAATCCGAGTTTATCGTCAATAATTATTCCAAGATATTTCAATCGATGAACTTGTTCCAACTGTTTATCTTCCAACAAGATGCTGACTTTTGTTACGCCCCTTTTTCTGTTTCTTCTGGTTAGCGGAAGTTTGCATTTCTGCTCCAACGACATTTGTTATACTGAGAGCAATTTTTAATTTCTCTCATCTCCGTATTATAGAGGCTCTTAGCTGAAGAGCCGCTGTTTCCTTTCCTTGGTATTATCGAATCGTCATCAAAGACGATCATCTGTGTTTGTGTTGTATAATTTAAATTGAGCAATGAGTTGTACTGTACGTTCAAGAATCCTGGTTCACAACAGGAACCTTGTGGGCATCCTTTGATTATTGTCCTCTTAATGCGGGCACACACAAAAGTGCCATTTGATCATCAATATAACTTTTAATTACAATACATATGGTTTCAGGACACTTAAATTCCTGTAGAGCCTTGAGAATACTACGCAGCCAAGCGACATCGGAGGCATCTTGTACGTCCATGCTTACCATTAACACGCACTGACCGTGCACCAAACTCTCTTGAACAAATTTCTTTAGCGCTTGTAAAGCATCTGCAGTGCTTTTCTGGATTGATTTTTGTAATTCGAGTTCAGAGTTTACTATTAATACAATGTCGTGAGCACAGAACCGTTTGTTAATATAATTAGTCTTCTTTGTATAGATCTCTTTTGACACTGTATTTTTAAATATTAAAAATTGTAGGTTATAAGGTACACCCCTATCTCACACATTGTTTTATTAAAATATTTCCTTGTGTGTAGCTGGAAACGTCAAAAATAATGTAAGTTCCATTGTACAGGCACTTGATGCAGTTTATTAAGTGATATGGGTATCCACGTTTTGCCATAATTTCGCATAGTCTCTCTCTCTCTTTCTCAACTTTATTATATGCTTTTTCAAAATCCATGAAAGCCAAGTATGTTAAAATTAAATTATCTTGTTTTCAGTATTATACATCGCACAGTACCGACATTATCTCTATATGACCTTTCTCTTCTGAGGCCGCTTTTGTTCTTCTACCAGTAACACTTCTGTAAGAAATTTTAATCTGTTATGTAATACACCTGAGCATAGTTTGCTGGCAGTTTTTAACATACTGATACCTCTGTAATTTGCCGGGCGGTGTGGCCGTGCGGTCTAAGAAACTTCAGTGTGGAACCGCGCAACCGCTCCGGTCGCAGGTTCCAATTCTGCCTCGGGCATGGATGTGTGTGATGTCCTTAGGTTAGGTTAGGTTTAAGTAGTTCTAAGTTCTAGGGGACTGATGACCTCAGATGTTAAGCCCCATAGTGCTCAGAGTCATTTGAAGCAACCTCTGTACAAAAATGGTTCAAATGGCTCTGAGCACTATGGGACTTAACTGCTGAAGTCATCAGTCCCCTATAACTTAGAACTACTTAAACCTAACTAACCTAAGGACATCACACACATCCATGCCTGAGGCAGGATTCGAACCTGCGACCGTAGCGGTCACATGGTTCCAGACTGTAGCGCCTAGAACCGCTCGGCCACTCCGCCCGGCCCAACCTCTGTAATTTCAAGTTTTTTTTTGCGATCACCTTTTTTTTTAAATAGTATCGACACTCTTACTGTAAACCAATCTTCTTTGATATTAATGTTTAGCCAAGAGGCACTGACCAGATCTGAACTCCTAAACTTAGGAAATAATCCGTCACGTTTAGCCACCTCTGAATTACAAGGGCGTTTAATAAGTAATGCAGCACATTTTTTTCTCAGCAGGTTTCGGTTGAAAAAAAGCGGAATTTGTTGTGAGACGCCGTGGAATATTCCCGCTTCAATCCCTATAGTTTCATGAAATTCGGCAAGTGACGGCGCTTTAAAATGGCATCTGTGACGGAGGTGCTTTCCAAGCAGAGAGCTGTCATTGAGTTTTTTTTTTTTTTTTAGCAAAAAGCAGAACATCGCGGATATTCGTAGACGCTTGCAGAATATCTACGGCGACGTGGCAGAGAACAAAAGCACGGTGAGTCGTTGGGCGGCGCTTCTGACATCACTGCAACAAGGTCGTGCAAACCTTTCCGATTTCCCGTGTGCCGGCTGGCCGCATACTCTGTGACTTCTGAAATGGTGGAACGTGCGGGGTCTCTCAACGAGGTGATCAACGGATCATACTCAAATATCTCGTTGCTGAACTGTACGTCTCTGTTGGTAGAGCTGACACGCTCATCCACCAGTTGGGTGTGTGCCCACTGGGTTTCCTCGCCGCGTAACGGGAGACCACAAACAGCAACGAAGGATCGTCAGTAATGAAATACTTGCACATTAAGATGTTGATTGTGAAACCTTTTTGTCGAATGTCGTCACAGACGTTGAAACATTGGTTCACTACTTTTAACTGGAGACAAAATGACAATTCGTGGAGCGGCGCCACTCCGCCTTCCCTCCGAAGAAAAAGTTCAAAACCACACTGTCATCCGATGAAGTCATGACGACAGTCTTATGGGATTGCGAACGGGTTACTCTGTTTATTGTCCTGCGTCATACTGCAACGATCAACCCTGAAGTGTATTCTTCTTGAAGAAATGACTTCAATGTGTTTGTCACCATAAAAAATATAAAAGAACTTCTCCTTCTCTATGACAACGGGAGGCCTCACACGAGTCTGCGCAACCGAGAGGAGCTCACAAAACTTCACTGAACTGTTCTTCGTTTTCCACCCTACAGTCTGGATCTCGCACCTTCCGACTTCCATCTGTGTCGCACAGTGAAGGATGTAATTCGATGGAAGCAGTACATGGGTGATGGTGAGGTTATCTATGCAGCAGGTCGTCGGCTCCGACATCGACCAGAAGAGTGGTACTATGCGGACATACAGGCCCTCCCAGTAAGGTGGTGCAAGTTAGTCGCACTACATCTACATCTACATCTACATTGATACTCCGCAAGCCACCCAACGGTGTGTGGCGGAGGGCACTTTACGTGCCACTGTCATTACCTCCCTTTCCTGTTCCAGTCGCGTATGGTTCGCGGGAAGAACGACTGTCTGAAAGCCTCCGTGCGCGCTCTAATCTCTCTAATTTTACATTCGTGATCTCCTCGGGAGGTATAAGTAGGGGGAAGCAATATATTCGATACCTCATCCAGAAACGCACTGAACGGAGATTGGTAGCCAAAGAGTGGGGAATGATACGGTTTACTGCAATCCTCAATGAGAGCAATCTCCTTTCAGATAAAAAGATCTTGCACTACTTATTCAACACTCCTAGCGTTATTTTGTTTCAATTACATCTTCCGCAATGTGTAAGAAAATTAAATCTGTTGTAATACAGTCAATTACACTACTGGCCATTAAAACTGACACACCACGAACATGACGTGCTACAGACGCAAAATTTAACCGACAGGAAGAAGATGCTGTGATAAGCAAATGATTAGCTTTTCAGAGCATTCACACAAGGTTGGCGCCGGTGGCGACACATACAACGTGTTGACATGATGAAAGTTTCCAACCGATTTCTCATACACAAACAGCAGTTGACCGGAGTTGCCTGGTGAAACGTTGTTGTGATGCCTCGTGAAAGGAGGAGAAATGCGTACCATTACGTTTCCGACTTTGATAAAGATCGTATTGTAGCCTATCGCGATTGCAGAGTATCGTATCGCGACATTGCTGCTCGCATTGGTCGATACCTAATGACTGTTAGCAGAATATGGAATCGGTGGGCTCAGGAGGGTAATACGGAACACCGTGCTGGATCCCAACGACCTCCTATCACTAGCAGTCGAGATGATAGGCATCTTATCCGCATGGCTGTAACGGATCGTGCAGCCACCTCTCAATCCCTGAGTCAACAGATGGGGATGTTTGCAAGACAACAACCATCTGCACAAAAATATCGACGACGTTTGCAGCAGCATGGACTATCAGCTCGGAGACCATGGCTGCGGTTACCCTTGACTTTTCATCATAGACAGGAGCGCCTGCGATGGTGTACTCAACGACGAATCTGGGTGCACGAATGGCAAAACGTCATTTTTTCGGATGAGTCCAGGTTCTGTTTACAGCATTATTGATGGTCGCATCCGTGTTTGGCGACATCTCGGTGAACGCACATTGGAAGCGTGTATTCGTCATCGCCATACTGGCGTATCACCCGGCTTGATGGTATGGGGTGCCATTGGTTACATGTCTCAGTCACCTCTTGTTCGCATTGACAGCACTTTGAACAGTGGACGTTACATTTCAGATGTGTTACGACCCGTGGCTCTACCCTTCATTCGATCCCTGTGAAACCCTACATTTCAGCAGGATAATGCACGACCGCATGTTGCAGGTCGTGTACGGTCCTTTCCGGATACAGAAAATGTTCGACTGCTGCCCTGGCCAGCACTCTCTCCAAATCTCTCACCAACTGAAAACGACTGGTCAATGGTGTCCGAGCAACTGGCTCGTCACAGTACGCCAGTCACTACTCTTGATGAACTGTGGTATAGTTTTGAAGCTGCATGGGCTGCTGTACCTGTGCACGCGATCCCAGCTCTGTTTGACTCAATGCCCAGTCGTATCAAGGCCGTTATTACGGTCAGAGGTGGTTGTTCTGGGTACTGATTTCTCAGGATCTATGCACCCAAATTGCGTGAAAATGTAATCACATGTCAGTTCTAGCATAATATATTTGCCCAATGAATACCCGTTTATCATCTGCATTTCTTCTTGGTGCAGCAATTTTAATGGCCAGTAGTGAATATTTTCATAGGGACTACTGTCTTTCGATTATATCATAGATTCCCCTAATTTCTTCTCATTGAGTCTAGCTTATTATATTTATTTATGCTACCTCTTTCTCAGACTTATTTTAGTGTCTTAATAGTCTGGAAGAGAACTCTTATTTGGAATATACATCATATTCCGTTTCTGCTGTAAATTTATCTGAATTACCTCGGCCAGCCTTTCTTATTAGAGATTTTCTATATTCCTCATCAGTCCGTAGTTTTCTCCTGTTTGGTGATTAGGAAGTAGCAGAAAATAATGGTGTACTTCTAGTTTTTATTTAATTATTTCTTCAATTTTTTGGCTCCAGATTTAGCATTTCTTTTTCTTTATCATTTAAATTACCTTAGTACAGCTTCACCTGATGCTTTATTTACACAGTATTTAATTTTTTTTCAAATTAATATCATTTTGTGCATGTGTGACTATTAAATAATAATTCAGTCTTTATTGACAGCGGTGTGATGTTGTAGGATCTTATAACAATTTTACTTTAAGAGTGATTTATATTTCTTTGGCTATAGACAATGATCCCTTTAGTATCTTCCATCTGAGTAATAGTGCAGTTTTGACCATAACCAAAAACTGGGCGCTGAAATTATCACTTCCTCTGATTATTTTAACGTCTAGCAGTAAGGTATACATCTTGTTCCTCTCTCGTACTTCTCGTGTAAAGATATTCAAGCTACATAAATATGAATGGACAGTCTTTCTTTTGCTCACACGCATTTCCGACTTGGTTTGAGAGTAATGAGGTCATTATTTAGCACCGCTAAACTTCTGGAGCTACAATCGAGCAAGAGAATGCTAAACCTTATAATGTCATACAATTCAAAATTGTTCACAGCACAACAGAGATCACAGTTTCTGTGGCTACACGTTTCCCACTCCCTATGAAATTCATCAGTAGTGTTTCTAGAAAAGAAAGTCGCCTTCCCTGCAGGGATTACTATTTGAGTTCCCGAAGCGTCTCAGTAATGTTTGCGTATCGTTCAAACCTACCGGTAACAGATCAAGCATTCCGCCTCTGAACTGCTTCAGTTTCTTCCCAGACAGTCGGTAGTACTCAACAGTGGATCGCACTAGTGTCCTGTAGGCGGTCTCCTTTACGGATCAACAACATTCTCCCAATAAACCGAAGTTTAACATTCGCCTTCCCTACTACAATACTTTCAAGCTCATTCCATTTAATACTTCTCTGCAACGTTATGCCTTGATATTTAATCGACAATACTATGTCAAGCAGCCCACTACTAATGCTGTATTCGAACATTATGGGTTTGTTTTTCCTACTCATCTGAATTAACTTGCATTGCACACCACAGAAGCGCCAGCAATCAGCCGCAGACAGCTACTTATCTTGTCCGCCAGATCTCACACTTCCCTGAAGTTCTCCTGAGGGTATCTTTGTCTCTGATGAACACTCGCCATCGACGACATCATACTAGATTCTCTTACTTAAAAAGTCATCGAACTACTCACATATCTGGGAACCCATTCCGTATGCTTGTTCCTTCGTTAACAGTTGGCTGTGTGGCACCGTGTCAAACACTTTACGGAAAACTTGGAATATGAAATCCGCCTGTTGACCTTCGTCCATAGTTCGCAGGACTTCGTGTGAGCAAGGAATAAGCTGAGTTTAGCAAGACCGATGCTTCCTAAAACCGTGCTGAGTTGTGGAAACAAGCTATCCCGTCTGAAGAAATTTATAGTACGCGAACTGCTGAGGTTGTATGCATTGAATCTGTCCGGTTGTTTTCTTCGAAGCTGATGAGTAAATGTGGTATTTATACACGAGTGGGCCACCAAATGAACAGTGCAACCTCCAGTCTGAAGGACCTCAACAAATGTTGCATGGAACATCGGGAGGCCATAATATGACATTGACTTTCTGTTGCTAGGTGGGGTCGCGTCGAGATATCAAGGTCATTTTTTTTAAATGGGATGATATAGGTTTGTACTTATTTTCTGATAGTGGCTATCGAGACGAATCCAATGATGTGTAACAGTAAGATCTTTGAAGGTCAACGAGGGTCAAAAAGGTGACATGAACGTCCATTTACAGGTGTTCGAAGTGATGACCATTGGTATCAATGCAGTGTTGCAATCTTCTCATCAGGGTTTGAGTGGTATAAGTACCAACCTATATCATCCCATTTAAAAAAAATGACCTTGATATCTCGACGCGACCACACCTAGCAACAAAAAATCAACGTCATATTATGGCCCCCCGATGTTCCATGCAACATTTGTTCCACAAACTTTTCAGCTACTATCACACTTTCGGAGTTATTCTAGGTGGAGATAGTTAGTGACTCACCCTGCAAAATCTGAAATTCGAAGTATATGCTGCAATACGTATTCAGAGCTATTACATCATCAATTTCTCACAAAATAAAAATGAACTGATAAAAGTAGCGGCAGCAAAGTAAATTACATTAAGGCTTTTATTCGTAAATGCCTTTGTTTATAGACGTTTATAATTTTTGAAAAGCATAGTATAGTAAATGAATTACTGCATTAAAAAGACCATAATTTGTGAGAAAACTTAAAGACTCAGCTGAAAACTAAGCGCATTAACGAAATGGTGGGAAAATAAGTGTAGTTTGAAATGTTGTACATATGTTTAGTATAAAATACAAGTTTTTTTAATATGCTTGGATAATATTGTAGGAGAATTTTCGCAACAATGGACCAAGGGCTTAAAACGTTGGCAACCATTTTGGCCTGGACGAGTCGATCTAGAGACCTGGGGCAGGGCAGCTGTATGTGTCTATGAATTGTGAGTAAGGTGTGAGCTGAAGTGTTCGGAATTTTCCTAAATACGAGTTCAGGAAGTTGTGAAATCCTCGTGTACTGGCGGCGAAACGTTTAGATTAGTGTCGACTCTTGAATACTTCAGCGAGTCAGTCAGTGTTCAGTTTTGTAATAATTTTCGTAGCTTGAACAAAGTTGATCTTCAGCGAGTTAACGAGCGTTCAGACTTGTAATGGTACACTAAAACTGGATAGTTTCGACTTACAATATTTTAAATAGTGTTCGGGTTTGTAATAATTTCTTGTAGGCTACCACGATGAAACTTTAGGTTTCAAGTGCAGCTGTTGTACTTAGAATAATTTTGTTAGTTTACTGGAACTACTTGATAGTAGTGACGTGAGCTTTGGTAATAAATTCAAGAAACATTTGTTTTGTTGTTGTGACAATTCAGCTGCAAAAGGGAATCAATGAACTATGTTTATTTTTAAACCGAAAGCCAAGTTAGTTGAGAGCAATATTGGAGTTTTTATCGCTATACGTTTAAATCCTGTCTGCGTTTTCATATGAACTATTACACTGTTAGCACGAAGATTAATTGGGTGTTGCAATGGATGCACTTGTTGTTAGACAATAAATGAAGCTAAATAATTTAAAAGCAACCATGCATCCGGAAACCCTGAAAACAACAACTGTGAAAATTAATTACCATACGATCGCAACTGTGCTATAATTGGTACCTCGTGACCTGATAGCCATGACAGTAAGAGAAGGAGAATTGTATTTGTCAAAGTTTGTAAGGAACTCCATTATAGCTGGTCCCAAGGCCGGTTGGAAAAAGCGTAGGGGCGAGGAGCAACACCTCTTTTAAAAACCTTGCTCCGGCTGGTAGTAGCTCGTAAGAGCCCTTTCCCAATATTGTAGTGAAGACTACATCGGCCATCAAGGCAAAGTTGGTCCAAGTGACACCCACCATGGCTCAAAGGGTGGAAACAACAACCCTCTTTCTGGGCAATGAACAGAGAAGCCGCTGCCTTGCAGTGCGGTTGAGGTCCTTCAGACTGGAGGTTGCACTGTTCATTTGGTGGCCCACTCGTGTATAAATACCACATTTACTCATCAACTTCGAAGAAAACAACCGGACAGATCAATGCATACAACCTCAGCAGTTCGCGTACTATAAATTTCTTCAGACGGGATAGCTTGTTTCCGCAACTCAGCACGGTTTTAGGAAGCATCGGTCTTGCGAAACTCAGCTTATTCCTTGCTCACACGAAGTCCTGCGAACTATGGACGAAGGTCAACAGGCGGATTTCATATTCCAAGTTTTCCGTAAAGTATTTGACACGGTGCCACACAGCCAACTGTTAACGAAGGAACAAGCATATGGAGTGGGTTCCCAGATATGTGAGTAGTTCGATGACTTTTTAAGTAAGAGAATCTAGTATGATGTCGTCGACGGCGAGTGTTCATCAGAGACAAAGATACCCTCAGGAGAACTACAGGGAAGTGTGAGATCTGGCGGACAAGATAAGTAGCTGTCTGCGGCTGATTGCTGGCGCTTCTGTGGTGTGCAATGCAAGTTAATTCAGATGAGTAGGAAAAACAAACCCATAATGTTCGAATACAGCATTAGTAGTGGGCTGCTTGACATAGTATTGTCGATTAAATATCAAGGCATAACGTTGCAGAGCAGTATTAAATGGAATGAGCTTGAAAGTATTGTAGTAGGGAAGGCGAATGTTAAACTTCGGTTTATTGGGAGAATGTTGTTGATCCGTAAAGGAGACCGCCTACAGGACACTAGTGCGATCCACTGTTGAGTACTACCGACTGTTTGGGAAGAAACTGAAGCAGTTCAGAGGCGGAATGCTTGATCTGTTACCGGTAGGTTCGAAAGATACGCAAACATTACTGAGACGCTTCGGGAACTCAAATAGTAATCCCTGCAGGGAAGGCGGCTTTCTTTTCTAGAAACACTACTGAGAAAATTTAGAGGACCGGCATTGGACGCTGACTGCAGAACGATGCTACTGCTGCCAACGCACATTTCGCGTATGGATCATGAAGATAAGCTTAGTGATATTAGGGTTCATATGAAGGAGTATAGACAGTACTTTTTCTCTCGCTCTAGTTGCGAATGGAACAGGAAAGGAAATGACTGCTAGTGGTATACGTTACCCTCCATCACGCACCATACGGTGCCTTGTGGAGTATCGGTGTAGATGAAGATGTAGACAAGGTGACACCATGGGGGTACATATAGTATTGCAACATGTGATGTTACATGTCTTAGGACAAAATAATTATTGCAGATGGAATTAAGGAAGAAAAGGATTCGTACTGAAATACTGACCGAAACAAAGAAGAAATTGAGAGGAACAACAGATTTGCTGCATTATACAATGTTGTACAATGGTATTGAAAGACAGAGTCGTATACAGGCGTGTACAGCAATGATGATGAGCTCAAAATGGAAGAAAATAATGAAGATTAATGACTGTGAGGCTCTAACAGACGAGGGAAACTAACGGTGATTGGAGTTTACTGCCCTGAAGAAGAACGAACATAGCATTCAGAAGATCATTACGATAAGTTCAAGACTTGATTTCATAAGTGGAGACTTGAATGGTGGCGGTATGTTCATGTGGGACCAAACTGCTGAGGTCATCGGTTCCTAGGCTTACACATTACTTAATCTAACTTACACTAAATGTTAACTTTAACTGTTTAAACTCAGTGAAGAAAGTTCTCCATAATATGTGGCGTATGGACACAAACATGCTCACAATGTCTAAAGTGCGGTCCCACGTAGCTGCATGCTTGACAAGCACGGCTGCGCAAGCGTGCTTGCCCAAGCATGCTTGAAAATGTGTAGAGTAGATATGCGTAACCCCCCAACTGTACAACAACCTGACGCTTGATCGAATTTTGATTATACAGGCTTGTGCAAACGTTCAAGCTTGTGTACGCTTGAGTGTCTGTAGCAAGAATAGGGAGGCTTGTGCAAGCATTTGTCAGTAATCTGGTTTGATTTAATTTTTACTTGGTCCTGTTAAATTATATTCTGTACAAAGGTTGTGCTGTACTGCAGGGCACATCAAAGAGTACAATATTGTAGGTAGAAATCGAGGGGAAAGAATCAACAGCACTGTGGGATTGTTTCCATAGTTAATGCAGGAATAATGTTTTCATTCCTTTAACCACTCTTAACTACAGACATCACGTATTATCTTTTTTCGCAACACAAGCAAAAAAGCCAGCACATCGTCGTCTGAGCTCAACATTTTCTGGTAAACAAACTAACGTTCGTACGAGCATGCTTATAGCGTGTGTAGGCGCCACAAATTTGTACATGCTTGCTCAAACACGCTTGTGCAAGCGTGCTTGTTAAGCATGCAGTTGCTAGTGTGGCAACCATAAGTGATCAGATTTTCGACGGAAACAACTGACTTGTACAGATAATATCTCTGAGATTTCCAGTGTCTTTGGGATGCTGCCTGATAGGAGTTAAAGATATTACTTGAACCGTTGTTGGCCTAGGCCCTACATCAGCTGCAGCATAACTCTTGTTAAATTATGTTAATAAAATTGTCGCACACATCTCGCTTGGAGTGCGGAAAGAAAACAAAAATTTTCAGATAATTCGTTTACAAAGCAAGACCACATGACATACGAGTGGTAAATTTTGTTACCGTGTTGTGTTGTGTTGTGTATGTGTGTGTGTGTGTGTGTGTGTGTGTGTGTGTGCGCGCTTACGCAAGTAGCTCATTTGTCGTGTTTGGACAGCTCAGTTGGTAACAGAATTACCCGCGATAGCAAGGTTCCGGGTTCGAGTCCGAGCCTGGCACACAGTTTTCATTTCACAGTGAGTTTATTTCTTGCTATAAATTCACACAGATAACAGTATGTAGTGTGTATCTCGTGTTCATTCTCTCATAAAAGATAAATCAAGGCCATTGCGGTAGGTGCTTTTACGTATACCAACGAACTTATTTTACGTAAAGGATCATTCACAACAACGTGGAGAGGAATCAGAAGTTTAATAAGAAAGGTGAATTTGTTAGTTAGTCAGTAAAATTGTTATACGAAATGTTACTGAAGTAATTGTGCCATGAACATGAAGGTTATTCTGAACAGACGTTGACTGCTTGAAATCCCTTAATTGGTGCACTTATTTCGAGCAGTTAGTCCACGAACCCACGCGAATTGTAAATGGTTGCGAAAACACACTTGACCTCTTAGCCACAAACAATCCAGAGCTAATAGAGAGCATCATGACTGATACAGGGATTAGTGATCACAAGGTCGTTGTAGCTAGGCTCAATACCGTTTCTTCCAAGTCCACCAGAAACAAACGCAAAATAAGTTTATTTAAAAAAGCGGATAAAATGTCACTAGAAGCCTTCCTAAGAGACAATCTCGATTCCTTCCGAACTGACTATGCAAATGTAGACGAGATGTGGCTCAAATTTAAAGATATAGTAGCAACAGCAACTGAGAGATTCATACCTCATAAATAGGTAAGAGATGGAACTGATCCCCCATGGTACACAAAACAGGTCCGAACGCTGTTGCAGAGGCAACGGAAAAAGCAAGCGAAGTTCAGAAGGCCGCGAAATCCCGAAGATTGACTAAAATTTACAGACGCGCGACATTTGGCACGGACTTCAATGCGAGATGCCTTTAAAAGGCTCCACAACGAAACATTGTCTCGAAATTTGGTAGAAAACCTAAGGAATTCTGGTCGTATGTAAAGTACACAAGCGGCAACAAGCAGTCAATACCTTCGCTGCGCAGTGTCGATGGTACTGTTACCGACGACTGTGCCGCTAAAACGCAGTTATTGAACGCAGTTTTCCGAAATTCCTTCACCAGGGGAGACGAATGGAATATTCCAGAATTTGAAACACGAACAGCTGCTAGCATGAGTTTCTTAGAAGTAGATACCTTAGAGGTTGCGAAGCAACTCAAATCGCTTGATACTGGCAAGTCTTCAGGTACAGATTGTATACCAATTAGGTTCCTTTCAGATTACGCTGATACAATAGCTCCCTACTTAGCAATCATATACAACCCTCGCTCACCGATAGATCTGTACCTACAGATTGGAAAATTGCGCAGGTCGCACCAGTGTTTAAGAAGGGTAGTAGGAGTACTCCATCGAACTACAGATCTATATCATTGACGTCGGTTTGCAGTAGGGTTTTGGAGCATATACTGTATTCAAACATTATGAATCGAAGGGAACGATCTATTGATACGCAATCAGCATGGTTTCAGAAAACATCGTTCTTGTGCAACGCAGCTAGCTCTTTATTCGCACGAAGTAATGGCCGCTATCGACAGGGGATCTCAAGTTGATTCTGTATTTCTAGATTTCCGGAAAGCTTTTGACACCGTTCCTCACAAGCGACTTCTAATCAAGCTGCGGGCCTATGGGGTATCGTCTCAGTTGTGCGACTGGATCCGTGATTTCCTGTCAGGAAGGTCGCAGTTCGTAGTAATAGACGGCAAATCATCCAGTAAAACTGAAGTGATATCAGGTATTCCCCAGGGAAGCGTCCTGGGACCTCTGCTGTTCCTGATCTATATAAATGACCTGGGTGACAATCTGAGCAGTTCTCTTAGGTTGTTCGCAGATCATGCTGTAATTTACCATCTAGTAAGGTAATCCGAAAACCAGTATCAGTTGCAAAGCGATTTAGAAAAGATTGCTGTATGGTGTGGCAGGTGGCAGTTGACGCTAAATAACGAAAAGTGTGAGGTGATCCACATGAGTTCCAAAAGAAATCCGTTGGAATTCGATTACTCGATAAATATTACAATTCTCAAGGCTGTCAATTCAACTAAGTACCTGGGTGTTAAAATTACGAACAACTTTAGTTGGAAAGACCACATAGATAATATTGTGGGGAAGGCGAGCCAAAGGTTGCGTTTCATTGGCAGGACACTTAGAAGACGCAACAAGTCCACTAAAGAGACAGCTTACACTACACTCGTTCGACCTCTGTTAGAATATTGCTGCGCGGTGTGGGATCCTTACCAGGTGGAATTGACGGAGGACATCGAAAGGGTGCAAAAAAGGGCAGCTCGTTTTGTATTATCACATAATAGGGGAGAGAGTGTGGCAGATATGATACGCGAGTTGGGATGGAAGTCATTAAAGCAAAGACGTTTACGTCGCGGCGAGATCTATTTACGAAATTTCAGTCACCAACTTTCTCTTCCGAATGCGAAAATATTCTGTTGAGCCCAACCTACATAGGTAGGAATGATCATCAAAACAAAATAAGAGAAATCAGAGCTCGAACAGAAAGGTTTAGGTGTTCGTTTTTCCCGCGCGCTGTTCGGGAGTGGAATGGTAGAGAGATAGTACGATTGTGGTTCGATGAACCCTCTGCCAAGCACTTAAATGTGAATTGCAGAGTAATCATGTAGATGTAGATGTAGGAAGTTAAGGGGTACATACTGACTATATACGAGAGGAAAGTGTCAACTACAACAATTCAGAGTCATGGCAGAAAAGGGATACTAGGGATCATAACAAAATCCCAGAATCGAAGGGGCCGAATCACAAACGTTTGTGTATTCATTGTAACATTTAGACACATAGGAAAAAAGCAGCACCAGCTGTAGTATTATGGGGAAAAATGCTACAACAGTGGAAATGGTGCTTGTTGCAGTAGTGATCATTTTCAAGCATGTGGAACAGTTACTATGTCCGTAATATTACTGAAGTAACATTCCAGTGGTAAATTATTTTCTCCACTCAGTATACCTACTTTTATTTACTTGTTATTGTATATTCTGTCTATAACGGTCGAGTTATTGTCATAGCTACGTGCTGACTATTCATTTTTGTCGTTTCTGGGAGTAGTGTTGAGGTATTCTGGCCAGATCTATTAGGCACACCCGGCAGGAAGAGAAAGTCTCCCTTTAAATCCTGGCCTCGCCTTCGTTCACATTATTGAGCTCAGGCGGAAAAGGCTCGGCGACAGATTGACTGCCGGTACAAGGATTTTCCCTTAGCTCCCCGGCGGCCTCCTAAGAAAAAAAGTAGAAGAAGAAACAGGCGTCGAGAGCACCTTAGTGCCCTTTGGTTATGGAACGGCAGTTAAAGGCAAACACAACAGAAGTGATGAAAAATATAGACGGGGAAAGAGAAAAGGAAATGGCAGCATTAAGGATCCGAATGCATTAGCAGATAGATTAACGAGATGAAATCCAGTGATAAATGAATTTCTAACGGGGTAAATGGTCCATAATAAGAAATATTTTGACATCAGATGCTTCTTCTTTCATATCCTTTTGAAAGATAGTTGCTAATGTCAATGAATAAGCAAGTCTTTCAAGTCATGCTTTAGATACCGACCTGTGCAGTGTCAGACTTTAGAACAAAATGATGGAAATCATAATCCCAATAAATGCGAGTAGTATTCGTGCACCGAGAGTTCCGTACAAATTTAATTGTGTATCTAGACAGCTCATCCATCCTCAGAATCGAGGATTTCGACGATTTTTGCTTGTTATCGATATAGATATTGGTAAGATATCAAAATATGTGATATAAATGGCCGTATATTTTGACTGCGTCGACTTAAGAGCTTATATTTTTTATACCGCAAGGGGACTATAGACCTTAATATGTTACATGAGTTTCAACTTTATATGTCCATCCGTTCCTGAGAAAATGGGCTCTTAACAGACGGATATAATTACAGAGCAACAATTTTCGGTTTTTTTCTTTTACTTGTACGAATGGAACATTGCTTCCTGCCAAGTTTCATGATTCTAAGTCAACACAAAGTACCCTGTAGGTTTTGATGAGTGAGTTTGCGAGTGTAAACATATGTCACGTAAATGGCCGTATCTTTTGATTGCATTGACGTAGAAACTTAAATATCAACTTCATACGTTTATCTGTTTTTGAGAAAAACTATTTTTAACAGTTGGACTAACAGACGCATAGAAAACAAAACGTTACTATAATGCAGGGGCGTCCAACCTTTTATCTTACTTGGGCCACATTGGAAGAAGACGAGTATTTTTGGCCCTCTCAAAATATACTTAACGCTGACAATAATCTCTGAGCAGTAAGAAGGGGGGGGGAGGGGGATGGTCGGTTGGAGATATATAGAATTAACACATATCAGCTTGTGGCAGGAGTTTCAGATTGAAAATATTCAAATTATCGTAACTTTACAAAAACGGAATTTTATGGACTTTCAAAATTTTTTATCGACCTTGTGATAGATACTCACTTCTTGGGCCGCATTGATACTTGATTTGGGCCACATGCCACCCTTGGGCCCCGGGTTGGACCCCCCCCCCCCCCAACCCTCCTGCTATAAAGGTCCCGTTTTTATCCACTGAGGTACGAAACCATAAAAAGGTAAGTGTAGAGACTTAATTATCTGTTTAAGAGTTACGTAAAATAAAATTAAAACATAAAAGAAAGAAGAAAAATGGTAATGATCTAATCCTAATATACCCTGCAGTTGTTTAAGTAATTATTCCTTCAAAAACATCTTTTACAACAACTATCATCATGCCTACTTTAATGACGCAACATTTGCAACATGATATCCAGAAAAGCTTTTGTTTCCTACACAATTTAATATTCCATAAACTTGGGAGAGAACAATTTGAGCCAACTGTAAATACAATGTATAAATGACGTTTTATCTACAATTCAGATCACTGGGAAAGCGTACTTTTTCATATATAACGGAATGTGGAAAGCACAACACATGTTAAAATACTTCGTATCGTAATATTGCCTGAAACTTGGTGAAACTGAAAACTCTCTTGCGACCAGGCCACGTTCGAGTGGGAGAGTGATTGATTGCCCCTGAGGTCTAATATAATTTATGGGAAGGTCGGCACGTGGCGGTAACCTGGAGGCACCGATAAGCCAGTGGTGTCTCTCTGAAGGAAAGCCACTTCGAACCTCACTGTAACAGTAAAGATACGAATGTGATTGAAACCAGGAAGCATGTACGTAACAAAAAACCTAGGTGCACAAAATACGAACCAATATCCCGTAATTCTAGGCGCAAAAACCGTACCGTGTACAACAAAAGAAAAAAGCTTTTCTTCGTAAATGGTGTTCCGTTTGAAGGCAGTTAGCTAGTGGTGATTTTGTTTGTGTTCAAACAAGCGATAGTTCAATAATGGTACGTTACAACTATAAAACATAGCCGACGTTCACGGTCATTATTTAGCGGAACTTCTCACTACATTTTTAACTTCGATCAGAATTTTATTAAGTTTATAATCATCGGAATTTAATAATGAGGTTTTCAGGATGATACTTAGCGCCGGGGTAGGAAGAGTACACGAAAATCGGTTCCGCATTGTATGGAGATAGCAATAACAAAGGATGCTGCTCTAATTCCTAATTACAGCTACGCATTGATCAAATAACAACATAAGTAATTTCTGATAGCGACAGCAAATACTGAATAGTGTTATTCATATGCATAGTATTTTCTTACAGTAAGTTCACTTTCGTAGTCAAGTGAAAGTCTGGTCAGCGAACTTTCCCTGTAAGAGTACGGAAAAGCGTCTAATAAAATGTTCTCAGCAGTTGAGAAAGAAAGACGAATTTGAAACAATCAAGAAATGCATTTTCATTTTGTACAGTTGCAGAACGTGCTGAAAAAAAAACACTCATAAAAAACACGTGTGGTAAAGAGGGCGGTGGATCTTTAGTGGCGTTTCATGGCGCTCGGAACGACACTTTGGGAATATGAAGATAATGCGTGATATATAATGAAACTGTTTCAGAAGTGGTTTGACGTAGCGACAAATGATATTGTTTCGCAGTGGAAAAGTTAAAGTGACTGTTTTAAGTTCGGAAGGTACATGCTCTGAATTACAAAGGTGTTTAGCTCAGTTATCTTAATTCGTAGATTCGGGAGGAACTATTAGTCTCAGCCTATATAAAACGTTATGCGGGAGAATGAAAACTGTATTTGCCTTACAGCAATGACCAAAAAGGTCTGGGATTAAGCAACCCTTCCTTACGTTTTTTCACGGTTTTCCATTAGTGACTCTGGACGAGTACTCCAATGGTACATTCGATAAGGCCGGGAGTGATAAAAATTTCAGTAGGTAACTGTATAAATTCCAGCAGAACGATAAAAGTTAATTACACTCTTCATCTGTAGAAACCCCGAGATAATTATGATATCTGTATTTAAAATTTGAAACTGTTTCAATGGAAACGGTAGACTGAGTACTCTGACTTTACGTATGCAAAAGAAACTGAAAAATGTGATCTAATTAGACCACTCCCCTATCAATTCGTATATGCCACTCTTAATATTCTGTGATTGTGTTATAATATGAAGGGCTTATTTCAATAGTTGTACAAGTCCATTTTTGTTCACATTAAGATACAAAGTCCTGAAGTTAAATGAGCACTGAAAAATCTGCAGTTGAGATACCAGAAATATTCAGGCATATGGCTTCTTGCTAGAGATAAACCTTTCTTTCTGTTTGGCTCATTAATTTCACAAGCATTAGAAACAGAAAAGCGGAGGTAATGGACTTGTACCACTATTGAAATAAGCCCTTCATATCATGCTGTTCATCTGCAGCGACTTTGCTTGTAGTCTGTGTACCAAGTATTTTATTTTTCATTAAGAGGCTAAGTTACTGGACAGCTAAATCGAACGTCTTGTGCGAATTGCCTATCGGTTCCGTATATTCATCCGTAAAAAATAATTACACCAGTGTTCCACATCTTCATAGCATTTCAAGAATGGCATCATGAAACAACGAAAAGTTGCTGTAATATGTGTTTAATCACAGGCAACAATTTTAGGACAAGAAGCCATCAAGAAGTTACGGATTAACTAGACCACGGAAGGTTCCTTGGTGTCAAATACTGTAAATAATAATGCATTAAACACCAAGGAAACTTCCTTCAATTGACGCAGTGTTAATCGACGACTTGAAGATGGTGTCTTGACAGAAACTTGTTGATTGTGAGTAGATACAAATTACAGCAACTTTTCACGGTTTCCTGATGCCATTTAAGGTGACCCTGTACTATAAGGTACTAATTTCGAGTTTATGGTTAGCTGTAAAGCCACTAATAGAAATTCCACTGGATTAATTGTAAACTTTTCTCTGGACGAAATAAGAATTCAGAACAATTTTTAAGCTACCTTTGTTTCTCTGGAGCATGGCGATGTATAAAACTGTTTGACTTAGCATGTTCATGGTAGATATTACAATTACTTTCAGTTCATATCATTGCAGAAGAAATTTGCTTCCATTCGGGAAAGGAATTTAATTTCTAAAGAAGATCAAATACCTCTTGGCTGGATGTAGTTATGAAGTATGGTTCCTGCAAATATCGTTCCGTTAGTCTGCAAAGTATTAGATGAATCAAGGAACATAATGAACGCTTGCTTATTGGAAGTTGTCATTATTAAAATCGGCCGAAATTCTGTCAGTGTTATTTTGTGCAGAGATAATTCAATTTGTACCTGTCATTAAATTTCCTCAAAATACGCCAGTGGAGCGTTGTTCTACTGCAGAGATGAGTTAAAAATCAAACAAAATTGCATCATCATAAATTTTCGCTGTAATTAATTCCCGAACAGCGCATAAAAGTAGCTGAAATGTGTACTCGCATTTGAAACAGGTATTTGCTGGAGGTAAATGGCGGCAATACGTTGACGGGGTCAGGTGCCGACAAATCGTCATTTCTTCATGGCTGGTCCGTTATTTTGCAAAAGACAAAAGACAGTATGTATGAAATATCTAGGATTGTAACCTGACTGATGGAACAGCAATGTAAAGAGCTGTTCCAGAAAACACTTTTCTGAGAGTGTGCTGTAACGAAGGAATTGAGCAGCATTTCGTTACACAGTCTGTTGAATGTGATGCTATCCAGATTAGTGACAGAACTATGAATAAAGATAGTGTTTCTCATTTATCTTCATGGATCCCTCTAGTAAAACAAAGGTTACTCCCTGATGTCGTTACAGATGTCCTATCACCCTGTCGCTTCTTCTTGTCAGTATACAGGGTGATTCAGGAGAAATGTCACATAATTTGTGAGTTGATTCTGCATATGAATGTAAACCGAAAAACTCCTATGAACATGTGGCCTATTTTCGATCGTTACTAAACTGTAACGGGTTGAAGACTATACATGTCCACAAATGAATATCAAGACAATTGTGATTATAATTACCGAAATGTTGTGCTGGATACAACAATGGTGAGAGATGACAGATCCATTATACAAGAGCCGTGGGGATCCTCCAACAGATGGCAGCACTGTGACGTCGCACACAGGTAACAGCTGAAGGCATACCCCGCGTGCAATCGGGGGTTGAGTCGGTGAGCAGTCGTGAGGCCGCGTGCGTATCGTGCTTAAGTGCAGTTTAATTGAGCAAGTCCACTGTGTGTGCGAATATACCAACCTGCTGCATGCTTTCACCCATGCAGAATACTCAGACATGTTATATATAAGAAACTATCAGCCTCGACTACGGCAATGAAACCAACCTTTACCTAGGTTTCAGCACAAGTAATTGAGCCTACTTCAGAAGATAAACCTGATTCTATAATATGTCTACGAGGGCATGGAATAGAAATAAAACTAAACCGCCTGAATAGGCGTAGTCTCATTTTAAAAATGCGGTACATAGGTACTAAGTCACCACCAAGACTTAACTTAAGCTCTGGCGAGCGCCTCGTCTCCATGGACGCCGTGCGGTGGGCCTCGGGAGCTCACGTGAAACTAAGTAGACCTAGATGACGCGCTGCATATCAACATGGCGGGGAACATTTCGCATGTCTAACTGAGACCATGACTGTCAAAGATAAAAGACCAACGCAGTTATATCTTGAAACAAATACAGAGTGGTTGAAACTCTGAAACATAAAGCCTCTGCACCAGGTTTTGACTAAAATGTAACAAACTATGCATGGATTTATATGACTGCGAACACACTACCCCGATTTATAACATTAGAATACATTGGCCCTTTCACAACGAATGCTGCATAACGCAACCACCGTCATTAATGAAATTGAAATATGACATAAAACAGCGAAACTGTAGTATGTAAACGCCAAAATGCAATAATTTCGGATAACCTGTACACAGATGGTCGAGTAGGTGTTTTTATCAGTTGATGTAGATATATCTCTTATTGCTGACAAGAACGGAATGAAGAATATTATCAAGATTAATTTTTATCTTATTACTAAAAATAACGCGTTAGTGAACGCCATGTAATAGCAATTGACCAGCATAGATCAAATTATGTTTGCGTGTAAAAAATACGGTAATTGTGTGACAGACGTACAACGCCCTTTCATCGCCCTTATACTCTATCGACCGACAGAGGTCAGTTTCACTACGTGCTACACAAGAGAATTATCGCCTCTTATATTAGAGGCTATTGTTAATTAGATGAGATATGATGAAACGTGCTTGACCCGAAAAGACACGTAGTAAATTATTTTTGGACCCTTGACATGGGAAACGGCATGTTCTTCACAGGGAAGAATTAAAAAGTAATAAAAGATAACTACTAATATGCCCATGTGCATACCATGAATAGACTTGGATGAAGTCTTCTTCTTATTGCTGGCACTGAATGGAGAAAATGACCAATATTAATTTTTTATCTTATTACCAAAAATAACGCCTGAGTGAGCGAACGACGCCATTTCATCGCCATGTAATAGCAATCGCCCAGTATAGGTCAAATTGTGTGTTAAGTGTAAAATATATGGTAATTGCGTGAACGTGCTACAAAAGACAATTATCGCCTCTTATATTAAAGGCTATTGTTAAATAAATATGATATGAAAAAACGTGCTTGACTCGAGAAGACACCTCGGAAAATTATTTTATGGACACTTGACATGGGATAACGGCATGTCCTTCGCAAGGAAGAATTAAAAAGAAATAACAGATAGCTACTAACATGCCCATCTGCATAGCATAAATGGACTAGGATGAAGTCGTCTCTAGATTGCAACTATAAATAAATGTAAAGGGAATTACCCCAAAAGGTCGAGACGGACCAGCTAAACTTCATCTTGTCACCTGAGGCTCCATTTCAGCGTTCGTGGGCTAGTAACCACTTATATAAATATGACTATTCTCTATGGGATGGATACGGGCATCTTAATTATTGAAATCATGTGTGCCACATTATGTAAGCACCGTATATGGAAAGACCACCTGATGGGAATGTTATACAAATATATTACGTGGTCAACCGCACGCATTCTAGCTACTACCTTAAGGGATGTCTAAAATAAAGTACATCAAACATCGACCATCTATGTCACACTGCCACCGAAATACTGCTCGGCTCCTGCGAATCACCCATTATCTGGTCATGATATCCTAAATAATGGAATAAAACATTTAAAAAAATCCTCTTTTTCAACTGAAGTTGATCATTAAGCAGGTTATCCTTATCAAATTTCAGATGTTCAAAAATCTCCATCTCCTCCAGGATGTCTAATCTAGTACCTTTAATCTCATGATGAAGTAGCTCTGTGCTGGTTTGGGGATTAGGTGCATGTGCCATTGGGATCAGGTGTTCGGCGAAGGACGAACCTCGTGTGCCGTCACCACTTTTGGTTGGAATGTGATCCTTATGTCTAGTAGCAATAGCTCTGTCTGTCTGACCTATATAATAGTTCGAGCAGTCCCCACAGGTGATTTTATAAATCCCAGAGCGAAATAGTTTGTTATGTGATGCTTGCAGTGTATGGAACAAAGTTTTTATTATTGGTACAAAATGCTACCTTAAACACATGTTTCTTTAGCATCCTGCCTAATCCGTAAGAAACCGTGACTATGAAGGGAATAGATAAGATGGCAGCAGGTTGACTTTCTCCCCATCATTTAAAGTGGATGACGTATTATTTCTTTTGTTTAGTTTCTTGTTGTACATTTGCCTAACCAAGTCAGCCCTGTAACCATTATTTCTAGCAATTTCCTCAGGTGTTACTAATTGAGATTCTAAAGCATCTGGAGACAGCGGAATGGGCAGGGCACGATGTATATTAGAATGAAAAAAAGCTACTTTTGAAAACATTGTGGGAGTGAACAGTGATCAATGTGTTATAAATATTTACTATCAAAAACAGTCTTGATAACGATTTATTTATTACGGTGACCGGTTTCGACCACTACTGCTGTCATCTTCAGACCAAAGACTAAGAACCTCCTTCTGGTGGTAAATCGCTACTAGCCATTATTTAGAATATCATGACCAGATAATGGTTGATTCGCAGGAGCCGAGCAGTATTTCGGTGGCAGTGTGACACAGATTGTCGGTGTTTGATATACTTTATTTTAGACATCCCTTAAGGTAGTAGCTAGCATGCGTGCATTTCCACATGCGGTGCTTACATAATGTGGCACACATGATTTCAATAATTAAGATGCCCGTATCTCTCCCATACACAATAGCCATATTTATGTAAGTGGTTACTAGCCCACGAACGGTGAAATGGAGCCTCAGGTGACAAGATGAAGTTTACCTGGTCCGTCTCGACCTTTTCGGGTAATTCCATTTATATTTATTTATAGTTGCAATCCAGAGACGACTTCATCCTAGTCAATTTATGGTATGTACATGGGCATATTAGTGGTTATATTTTATTACTTTTTAATTATTCTTGTGAAGAACATACAGTTTCCCATGTCAAGGGTCCAAAAATAATTTACTACGTGTCTTTTCGGGTCAAGCACGTTTCATCATATCTCATCTAATTAACAATAGCCTTTAATATAAGAGGCGATAATTCTCTTCTGTAGCACGTAGTGAAACTGACCTCTGTCGGTCTATAGAGTACAAGGGCGATGAAAGGGCGTTGTAAGTCCGTTCACACAATTACCATATTTTTTACACGTAAACATGCTGGTCAACTGCTATTACATGGCGTTCACTAACGCGTTATTTTTAGTAATAAGATAAAAATTAATCTTGATAATATTCTTCATTCCGTGCTTGTCAGCAATAAGAGGTATATCTACATCAACTGATAAAAACACCTACTCGACCATCTGTGTACAGGTTATCCGAAATTATTGCATTTTGGCGTTTACATACTACAGTTTCGCTGTTTTATGTCATATTTCATTAATAACGGTGGTTGCGTTATGCAGCATTCGTTGTGAAAGGGCCAATATATTCTAATATTATAAATCGGGGTAGTGTGTTCGCAGTCATATAAATCCATGCATAGTTTGTTACATTTTAGTCAAAACTTGGTGCAGAGGCTTTATGTTTCAGAGTTTCAACCACTCTGTATTTGTTTCAAGATATAACTGCGTTGGTCTTTTATCTTTGACAGTCATGGTCTCAGTTAGACATGCGAAATGTTCCCCGCCATGTTGATATGCAGCGCGTCATCTAGGTCTACTTAGTTTCACGTGAGCTCCCGAGGCCCACCGCACGGCGTCCATGGAGACGAGGCGCTCGCCAGAGCTTAAGTCAAGTCTTGGTGGTGACTTAGTACCTATGTACCGCATTTTTAAAATGAGACTACACCTATTCAGGCGGTTTAGTTTTATTTCTATTCCATGCCCTCGTAGGCATATTATAGAATCAGGTTTATCTTCTGAAGAAGGCTCAATTACTTGGGCTGAAACCTAGGTAAAGGTTGGTTTCATTATCGCACTCGAGGCTGATAGTTTCTTATATATTAGATTATCACGATTGCTGACTGTGCTGCAATGTTGAATGTACTAAAACTCTGACATGTTGTTTGTGTCTGGTATTGTAATGACAGTGCCTATGCGGCCCTCATTGAATATTAGAGACGTTTCCCTGAAAGATGAACCGCCCTGTGCCAGTGTATTTCCCAGGATGTTTCAAACATTACTTCAACCCAGAACACTACTGAGTGTACACGGCTGAGGAAAAGGAAGATGTTATCGTACTGGTACGATGGAGTTCCATCACCCATACACGGCACATTGGCCGTATGCTCGATATGCAATAAACGCGAGTGTGGTGTGCATTACATCCTGAGAGCCTGTACTCATTCCGTATGCAGCTTGTGTAACATATGCATCCAGGTGACTTAGTAAGCAGACAACAATTTTGTGACTGGTCGCCCTTACACAGAGGATTTCTGCAATACACTTTATGTACAGATGCGGCTACATTTACACTCAATGGTATCATGAACACTCACAATTCTCATACAACGACGAAGAAGCACCCACATAACACTAGGAAAACAAGATTCCAAGTTAGTTTCTGAGTGAACGTCTGGTGTGGTATGGTTGATGATCTGGTGATAGATCCTGCATTCCTGCCAAATTGCATGCCAGCCACAGCATACCATTTCCTAGTAGAGAATCTACCTCCATTTTTGGAAGACGTGATATTGGAGAAACAATGGGAAATGTACCTCCAACATGATGGATTACAGATTCACTATGCCAGACAAGTATCACAGTATCTAAATAACACATTTCTTCAACAGTGGAGTGGCCGTGACGGACCCATTAACTGGCCTGCCAGATCAGTCGACGTAGCACCATTAGACTTCTGTTTATGGAGCTGGTTAAATGGAGATGTGTACGCTACGAAGAACGTCTAGCCTCACTGATGCTGTTGCCCACATTACAGCCCGCCGAGATGATTTTCAATCTGCAACACAACACATACTCCAACACGTTGACAAGTGAATTGAGATGTGTCGGGCAGTTTTTGAATACCTCTTGTGGGAAGAATCAGTCATCTGTCCCATCATTATTGTATCCACCATAGCGCCTACACAGCAATTTGGTAAGTAACATTCACTCTTGTCTTCAGATTCAGTAAGGGATGTGTGTAGTCTTCAACCTGCTCTAGATCCATAACGATCGAAAATCGGACACGTATTCATAGGACATTTTCGATTTATTTTCACATACAGAATCACCTCACAAACTATGTGACATTCATTCTGAACCACCTTGTATTATTTTCGTGGCCGATTCTGCGGAAATCCTCCTCGTACCTTGCCTTATCAGTCTCCTACTTTTCAACATTCTTCTGTGGCACCATATCTCAAATGCTTAGATTCTCTTCTGTTCCAGCTTTCCCACAGTCCATGTTTCACTATCATACACTGCTGTACTTAAAACGTACGCACTCCGAAATTTTTTCCTCATATTAAAGGCTATGTTTGATACTTATTTTGACCAGGAATGCCGCTTTTGCCAGTGCTAATCGGCTTTTTATGTCCTGTCATGGGTTATTTTATTGCTTATTTTGCGGAATTCCTTAACTTCGTCCACTTCGTGATCCACAATTCCGATGCTAAGTTCTTCGCTCTTCTCATTTCTGCTACTTCTCATCCCTTTCATCTTTCTTCGATTTACTCTTAGTTCATATTCTGTACTCATTAGAATGTCCATTCCATTTAACAGATTCTGTAATTTTTCTTCTTTTTTACTCAGGATAGCAATGTGATCAGTGAATCTTATCATTCGTATCCTTTCACCATGAATTTTAATTGCTCTTCAACATTTCTTTTATTTTTGTAATCGCTTCTTCGTTGTATAGATTGAACAGTAGGTGTGGAAGACTACATCCCTGTCTTAAACCCTATTTAATCCGAGCACATCGTTCTTGGTCTAACACTCTTACTGTTCGCTCTCGACTCAAGTACAAATTGTATATTACCTGCCGTGCCCTATAACTTACCCTTATTTATCTCAGAATTTCGAACATCTTGTACTAATTTACATTTTCTAACGCTTTTTCCAGGTCGACAACACCTATGAACATGTCTTGATTTTTCTTTTTTTTTTTTTTTGCATCCATTATCAACCACAACGTCAGAACAGGCACTCAAGTGTCTTTACCTTCCCTAAAGCCAAACTGATCGTCATCTAACAGATTCTCCATTTTCTTTTTCATTCTTCTGCATATTATTCTTGTCAGAAACTTGGATGCTTGGTCTGTTAAGCTGTCTGTGCGACAATTCTCGCACTTGTCGGGTCTTCGAAATTGTACGGTTGATGCTTTTTCGGAAACTCTGATGGTATATCGCCAGTCTCCTAAATTATACACCCTAACGCGAATGATTGTTTTGTTGCCATTTCCCCTAGTGATTTCAGAAATTCTTATGGGATGTTATTTATCTCTTCTGTCTTATTTGGTCTCAAGTCTTCCACAGATTCTGACTGTAATACTGAATCCCCTATCTGTTCCCTGTCGACTCCAGTTGTCTTATCTACCATGTAGTCAGACAAGTCCTTCCCTACAGAGAGGTCATCAAGGTACAAGTGTAACATCTCTCTCCTCTCTCCTCAGCATTTAAAAGTTTAATTCCCATTGCCTTCTTAATGTCATCGACCTTGATTGTTGGTATTACAGCACTATAATTGACGAAGATCTTAATGAGCTCCTGTAATTAACTAATAATGAGCCACTTCCAGGCTTAATGTCCTGTAGAGAGCGTAGTCGTTATAGAGGAAACACGACCTCAATTATACAGTGGACAACGAACAGACTACAAGCTTGCTACAGATTCTATCATATTTGTCGACTGGAATAACGAAGGTAACAGTGATTCAGAATGTGTAAAGGGAATTTCTTCCTTGTTACTATTTAATGGGAACTCAGAGCGCTAGCGTCATTGCTGTTTACTGATATCCTGTGTGTTTTGAATATCATCAGAGTAACATCTGCACCTTGAACGAGTTGTTTGAGATCGGGAAATTCAAATTCGAACAACCTGCCCTATGTCCAGAAAACAACACATTATGACAATTTCTGTGACCGATAAATCCGATAAATACCAGCAGACACACACACACACACACACACACACACACACACACACACACAGAAGCGTGCACATTTGATGAAACTGCATTTGAGTTTCAGGGCACAAGCTGTGTTCCCCCGCAAACATACTTGTCATAATCGTTAGTTAATTTTATATTGCTCCATACTGGAATCACTTCTCGATAGCAATATATGTGTTGGTGTGTTGTGGGAATGAAAGGAACGTAGATGATGAAAGCCTGGGCTCCTATCGAACAGCAGCACAAAGAAATAAGAAGAACGTTCCAATTCGACAGGCTGATCGCCGTTTAAAATTTATTTTCACCTCAGCATCCATGACTTCGCTGTAGGAGTGTGGACCAGAAGGAAGCTCGAAACAACACTGCAGTGCAATATGGGATTTAATTTGTCTCAGTTGTCCGTACAGTACTGTTCTTATTATTTGTCGGGATTTTAACGAGGTCTAGTTTTTTGATTGTGAAATCCACGACTACTGATATTGAAGTGGTCTGATCTCATCTCTACTGTATGCTGTATAAGTGTTTAAATCATATATGAAAGATGCTGTCGTAGTACAGTGCATCGGCATTATTTTGTAGAGTAAAGTCACAAAAATGCACCTCGCCCTTCTTGTATATCAGCATTGTTTTGGCATCGTATATGGCTACAACAGCGACATTGACTGAAGTACATTCCGTCGCTTAAGCGATCTGATGTCAAAGGAATATTAGCCCACAGCCGCGTTCCCTTTGTCTGAAATCAGTTGACCCATTACTGAGACCCCTGAATCGTCTCACGATATAAAATCTAAACAGAACGAAATAATTCACTATAATAATACAGGGGCATACAAGTAATTGGCGGTTAAGTGGGTCTGAACATACGAGATGGAGGATATGCAAATAGCGCTATGGACAGTGAAACACCGGGATGTTGCATCATCTACTGGAAAACAAACAATCTCTTTTTCATCTCGATTTCGTCATCACTACATGCCAATGACCAATGTAGCACTGTAGCGCATAATGTCGCGAATGCTAGGATGGTTCCCTCAACGAAGCCAAAGGTGGTTTTCCTCACTAACTTCTTTTCCGAGCTTTGTTCCATTCTCTGATGATATCAATACCTACAAGTCGTTAAAATGTGATCTTCATTGTCATTTCTGACCAACTGCACATAAAATGCGATCGTGAACCTTTCAACAAAAGTTCTTCATTTTAGCAACAATCTCCATTGTGAAGATTTGTGCCACTTATGGCTCTGTAAGGAACTCACCTAATTCCAATATATACAATAATTTTTAGGAAATGCACGATGCACTGCTGTATTGTAAATTCGTATTTATTACGACCAGTTTCGGCCTTTGTCTATCATCCAGGAACTATAACTTCGTGAAGTACGGAAAACAACAAGTGACAACGTACGAAGTCAAAAGGATGTACAGAAAATCAATCGTAATTTGGTACTTGCAGAAGAAAAACAATAAAGCTTTTACATGTCATACGTCATGCAACATGAGACTAACTTTTTATCACCATCAGAGTTGTTGTGTGCAACAGAATACCAGAGGTTCACAATGAGATGATGTGGCATATCATCAACATAAAATGTGTTTTCACAGCTGGTACTTACTTTGACAAGTTTAAGAGCAGCGTAACGTGAAAAATTTTAAAAATACTTTATTAATTTATAGCATTAAACGACAAAAAATACAAATGTAATAAAATAAATAAATAAATGCTTTTAATTGGAGAGATGAGCCTGACAGTGCATTAGCAAATATTTAATAACTACCTTCAATTAATTTATATTTAACACTACATGTTCTCAGTGAGTTCCAATATTTCCCTTTTTCTACATAATAAAACTGGCAATGGCGCGAAACAACTTCCACGAAATGTGAAGATGAAAAAGCTATCAAAAACTTTCTCGAGATAATCCACAATACAGGATAACTATCTCACTGAATCCAGAATTTATGATGTCCCTTTTGAACCTGTACCTTCGTTAGCACTTATTCCAATCAGTTCTTCTTCTAACATGACATCCTTTTCTTCAGTATCACTGTGTGGGATGATAATTCACTGTGGTATTTTATAACTATGTATCAGTACTTTTTTTGTTTTTCTTGTGCTACTAAAATTACTGTTACCAGATATAATGCATTAATTATTAACAGAGCCATTAATGACAAATAAAGGAGTATTATTTATAAAATTTGAATCCATGAGTCTTATTTATAAAATATGAATCCATGGTGTTTCAAAACCTGGAGGAACTTGTATAAATTACAATATACTTGTGATGTGATTTCTATCATTTATCTTTCTTCTTCTATCACTTCCTTCACTATCTTGAACTACTCCTGGCCATCATCTGTTAACATTTATGTATTACTGTAAACACCTTTAAGTACAAATAATTATTTATTTCCCTCAAGCAATGACTCTAGTTTTATTTTTTATAAACATTAATTTGTTTGATGGATACTGACAGGTTTCCAAGTAGAAACATAGGAGAGTCTTGTTGCACGAATCCAAACAACGGGCTTTGTGATTTTTCTTTAACCTCCATTGGGGTCATCTCACCGAGTTAACTACAGCAGAATATTTTAGAAGGTTCTAGCTCACTGGATCACTCGTACCTTGTGAGCTAGTTCTCTAGGACTTACCTAGGATCTACTAAAACATTCTACTATAATCCACTTTTCACGTCTAATTCACTTAATTTCATTTTTAAAAAGTCTATTTTATGTTAAATTAGTTAGAAAAATTAATAGACATGTATATTTTTTCATATCACATTCACCAATTTTCAAAATAATTATTTTTTCATACAAAAAGTGAATGTAAGAAAATGAAATTCAATATTCTTTTTATAAAAGGTGAACATAAGAAAATAAAATTTGATATTTTTTATAAAAGGTGAATGTAAAAAATAAATGAAATGAATTATGGTGAATATAACAAAGTAAATGAATTAATAAATTTGTTGTCAAAAAGTCCACTCTATGAATTCTAGATCGCTAAATTCATTAAAAAATCCACATGGATCGAATGGAAATTAAATTATTAAAATACTATTGTAGATAGTAAAAAAGTAAAACTTTCAAAAAATTATCACATTGTGAATTCAATATCATACAGGCAAAAAAAGGACTTTACTTTCCTTTCAGCTACCCAGTTTTGACTACTTTTTATTTTCCAATTTTTTTAATTTTTGAATTCTAGCTACTTTTACACAAATCTAATAATTCCTCTATAAATGGAGGCCAAAAGTCAAATATTTGCTACAAATTGAAAGAAATATTCTGTAAGAGACTGGAAATAAAGTAAAACTAACTGAGGAGAGATTTGGCTTATGGTTACTTACAGAAAATTTGAATAATAATAATCTTGTTACAAATATTGGAGACTCTATATGCACAAAAGGAAAACAAAAATTAAAAGAATTTAAACCAATTACAGAACATTTTTGTGATAATATTATGATCATAAGGATAACAAATTTTATAGACTGTAAGGAGAAATTGTAAGGTTGATGCAGTTCTGTTGTTCTGAAAGTGGTGCTGATATTCAAGATAATGAAAGCAGGTTACAAGCTGTGAGCTATCTGGGGAAGTTAACCTTGCGTTACTGAGCAACTGTTTCACCAGGTATCCAGTCTAGCTTACCAAATTCCCAGCCAGACAACATTAATTATAATCTTTTAATAGTCATCTTACAACAACTGGCGATATATATATCAAAAGAGAATTTAAATAAAAAGAAATAAATCTGTTTATATTTGGACATTTATTTTAACATTGCTCATTGTTCCATTAAAATTTCAGCATATTAAACTTGAGTCATAACTAAACTGGTGCCTTGTTTAGGATCGTGAAAATGTGTGTTTGTGATCTTACGGAACACATCAAATATGGAGCAAAGATTAGGAGACTGCATACAACACAGCATTCATAAAATAACACATGAAGAACATTGAAACATATGCAGAAGGAAATTAACCACAACCACCCGATTCAATTTTCACCCAAAGAAGTTACAGTCATAGCGCAATCCTGTCCCTCATGAAATTACCACACACTCGTATACTAAATTCATACTAATTGTCTGTGAAATCTTCTCAAAAAGAATAGCTGAGGGCTACTTTGATGATTACACTGCATGCTTCACGTGGTCAACTTGGTTTACACAAAGAGTGTAACTCCACAATAATTTTGATAATTAAAATAAATTACATCGAAGCGCAATTTACAAAAGAAACACCTCGAACTGGTTACTATATCATACTATTAACCTGATGGGTCAAACAATTATATAAGCATGTGGTACTGGTCTGACAAAGTACACCCCACGTGGGTTGAACATAAAGAAAAGTTGCTGTATTGAAAAATATTGTCAAGGTGAGACGTTATAATCTCATGCACATTCGCATTTAAGATTGATGATCTTAGTTACAGTTACGCATCATCAACATATGGTTCCACTTTGCTCACAAAGTAGTGACAAAGCAACTACTCGAAGATATTCTGAACTTCACACTCGAATTACACTGTGTTACAATTTAAGATAACATAAGATATTTTGGATCGAAACCTGAAACAAAGGTGATTAAATTTTCAGTTAGGCTGAACTTAAGAAGTCCATTGTCCTGCGGACTTAGCAGAGACGCACTTAGCTGGACATCTGACTACTTCAGACGCTCGCTGTGGACAGACTGGCATGGGCCCCTACCGAGGATGCCTCACAGATACAACTGGAAGTGACCAGAGAGGCAGCTTCCTATACCAACATGACAAGAGACGGACAGGACCATACCAAGAATAGAAACCTCTTTGCTTTTAGCTAGCGTAGCTACCTGTTCCGATGTTGCTCCTACTGTTCTCTAACAGACAGGCTTGTCTGCTTCCATGAAGCATGCAACTAGAAATACATTTGCTCATTCATACTTTTACACAGAAGGGAAGGGGGATGGTAGTAACTTATCATACACTATATAAAAGAAAGCGGATGTGGGTTCCATATGAGACTGTGTGACATGAATTACATATAAACTGTGTTGTAAAGTGTAGTAGTGTGACAGATCGTTCTTGTTTATGTGAAAAAGTAACACGTTCCACTGCTCAGTCTCCTCCCAGATAGAGTAAGAAACACCACAGTAAATTTAGAAGTGGAATGTATGTTAAATGACAATAGATTTAAGAAATTAACAGGAAAGGAATCCAACAGAGACCTTTCAAAATGAAAAATGGAACATTTCCTGTAAAAAAGGAAACATATAATAGCATTTTAAGATCTACATTTTCTAAATTAAATCTGGGAAGACATGGAGTTAAAGCAAAAAGTCCATAGTTATTAGAGTCTAATATACAAACAATTAAAGGTACTAAAAAAATTATTAGCAAGGATATAAAAATTATAAAAGAAAAATATAAAAATCTTGTTACTATCCCTTACAAAACACAATTAGCAGATATTAAATTAAATACACTTTTTAGAGAGTTAACAAAAATATTAGAAGAACTTAAAAAGGGACCCTACTATTTATTACTTTTAGACATAGCTCAAGAACTTGTAGGTATTTATAACAAAGAAGAAATGAGCCAATAATTAATAAATAATTTTAATTTTCGAAAACAAGGAGAATCTAAAGAAGAATATAATGCAATAGTAAACAATGTCCATTCTGTTGGAAAACGACTGTTTAACATGGATTAATTCTAGAGTAAAAATATACAATAAATTTGTTTGCCAATTAATGAGTCCCTGGGTTAATAAACAGCTTGGTAACCATTATAGATTTTTTTTAAATTGTCCCAATAAACTGGTAATGGAATCTTTTGCTCCTACATTACCTAATGAAAATGGGATAACAAGACTGGAGGCAACAATCTACAATTTTATTAACCCAGATTTCCAAAAAGAACAGGAATTTGATCCAATTAACAGATTGCTTAGAACTAATAGCTCGTTTTCATTCTGCTCCACTTGCTAAAATGTGCCAAAAATTAACAGATACTCTACAGAACAGCAGTTGTCTTATTTACAAAAATTTATTACAAGATGTGTATTGGGGTAAGAAAAATACGAACAAATTAACTGGAATACAAACAAAAATTGGAACAGATAATGGAGAAGAAAGAGAAAAATTAATTAAATCTATTTTATCAGCTTTTAGTTTTAAGTGGTTACCCATTAATTCTATAGAAATTTTCGAAGAGACAGAGAATGTAATTTGCGCAAAACAAAGATGTTTTACAAAATCTGGAGACACATATTTTTCTAAATACAAAAGCCTGTTTTCTACAATACCAAAAGAAAGAAATATCGAAGAATTAGGATTAATAGAAACAAACAATATTATTCCATTTGTGTGTAGAAAAAGAATAAACATACAAAGTAAACTTTACCCATATCCCACTAAAGAAATTAAACCAATTAAAATGGTATGTTTGGAATCCCCTATAAAACGAGAACAAGAACCAGAAAAAAGAGGAAAAACTCTATTATTTGGATTTTAAATATAGAGTGCAGCAATCAGTTAGCCCTTTTAGATTTTATTATGCAAATCCAGATTTCGCCTAGTAGCTAGCCATTCTAAATGCTTTATTTGCTATTGTCAATGCATTTAAGTCCCTGTTATTCAGGCATCAGTCACAGTTATTATTTGGAGCAAACAAGATCTATACCTACTAAAACATTATGCTAACTATGAGACATAGTAAGTGCTTAGAACCTGCATATCATTCGATTAAAAGGATCCGATTGCATAGTGTGAATCAAATTAGCGCACTTTGAGGTATTCTAGGTTTCCACGGTCACGAAAATACGAAGAGAATAATATTTTATATCTTACAAATTTTAACCTGTAAACCATTCGTCAATTTAATGCACACAGTTTTAAATGGGAGAGTTATAATTTCCATAGACAAAACATGCTCAGAGTATGTCCAGTACTTTGCTTAATTACTGGTGAGAAAAGTTCAAATGATAGACTTTGTTTTCATTAAATTTAGCCTTGTAAATGCAAGTTAGCTTCATTAAATGAAGTAAACAAATAATCAATGTTTAGTTTCCACTTTATTAATTTTTTTAAATTGCACCTTTAGTATCAAAAAGCTCTAAAACAGTCTCAAAAAGGGAGAAATTTTTCTCAAACATAAGCCTTTTGGCAGCTAGCATACCTCCGTGCAAAGGAGTGATCGATCAATGTTCCCATCACTTTTCTTACATAATTGTGCAAAAAACCTTGAATTCGGTTTGGAGTTGTGACGTTTTTTACTGCATTAATGAGAAATTCGAGAGGCAATCTACCACTCAGATTTCTGCCAAATAAATACTGTAGATGAATGGCACATTACATTGCAAACGCCGAGGGTACATTTTGTCTGAAATGGCTTGCAAATCTACGATGGCGTCCAAACATGTCAGGTTCTCCATCTGCTGCTGCTGATATACTTTATAAACGAATCACTTTCTCCACGAAATAATCTTTCAAAGCGTTAAATATTGATTTAATTTTGGCGTCTTTGCTCACAGTTCCCTCAAAAAGCAATTCTTCATGGATTTCTTGGTGCATAATAAAACGAACATAAGTCAATAATAACGCTCCACTACCGGGTAGATTTAAGTCGTCCGTTTTTATGAAGAAATGGGTCTTCTAAAGGTAATAACACAAGATGCTTTCACTATCATAACTCATTTCATCAGTACGTCCTTGTACTCTATAGTTGGTCTCTTCTGAGTATCATAAGTAGGACTGCGCAGAACAGTTTTTATAACGTGTTCAATGGTTGGCAAAATAACTGTTCTCCGATAGTACGCAGTTTTCCCGAATAGCTATAAGAAGGGATATTTTGTAAAACGTCCGCAAATCGTCAGCTCTTCGTCACATCGAATCGCACATACTGTTCACTATGGGTCTCTTTTGAAGTTTTCTTTAAGTAATTGAAAGTATTTCTAATTTTTGCCTGTTTTATTAGGGCGACACCTTGTAAGATGATCCTCCGGCTTTGTGAACGTCACTGGTTAACAATTTGTTGCATAAAATGTACATAGGTAATCGTTTGTCTGACAATGATAGAACGAAACCAAACTTCAAACAAACAACACTTTATTGTATACATTTCTACATCTACGTCTCATCCACGTGATTACTCTGCTATTCACAATAAAGTGCACGGCAGAGGGTTCAGTGAAACACCTTCAAGCTGTCTCTCTGCCGTTCCACTCTCAAACGGCGCACGGGAAAAACGAGCACTTAAATTTTTCTGTGCAAGCCCTGGTTTCTCTTATTTTATCGTTATGAACATTTCTCCCTATGTAGGTGGGTGTCAACAAAATGTTTTCGCAATCGGAGGAGAAAACTCGTGATAGACATTTGATGAAAATATCCCGTCGCAACGAAAAGCTCCTTTGTTACAATGATTGCCACTAAAATTAACTTATATCATGCCTGTGGCACTATCTCCCCTATTTCGTGACAGTACAAAACGAGCCGCCCTTCTTTGAACTTTTTCGATGTCGTCTGTCAGTCCCACCTGATGTGGATCCCACACCGCACAGCTGTACCCCAGAATAGGGCGGAGAAGTGTGGTGTAAACAGTCTCTTTAGTAGACTTGATGCACCTTCTAAGTGTTCTGCCAATGAGTGGCAGTCTTTGATTTGCTCTACCTACCACATTGTCTATGTCATCGTTCCTATTTAGGTTACTTTTAGTTGTATTCCCTAAGTATTTAGTTGAATTTACAGCCTTAAGATTTGTGTAACTTACCGCGTAATCGAAATTTAGCGGATTTCGTTTAGTACTCATGTGAATAACTTCACACTTTTCTTTATTCAGGGTCAATTTCCACCTTTCGCACCATGCAGATATCTTATCTAAATCATTTTGCAATTCGTTTTGGCAACCTGATGACTTTAGAAGAAAGTAAATGACAGCATCATCTGCAAACAGTCTACTAGGGCTACTCAGATTGTCTCCCATGTCGTTAATATAGATCAGGGACGATAGAGGGCCGATAACGCTTCCTTGGGGAACGCCAGATATTACTTCTGATTTACTCGATGACTTCTCGTCTATTACTACGAACTGTAACCCTTCTGACAGGAAATCACGAATCCAGTCGCACAACTGACGCGATATTCCACAGTCACGTAGTTTGGTTAGAAGACGCTTGTGAGGAACGGTGTCGAAAGCCTTTAGGAAATCTAAAAATATGGAATCATTTTGACATCCCCTGTCAACAGTACTCATTACTTCATGAGTATAAAGAACTAGTTGTGTTTCACAAGAACGTTGTTTCCTGAATCCGTGCTGTCTATGTGTCAATAAATCGTTTTCTTCGATGTAATTCATAATTTTGGAACACAGTATATCATCCAAAACCCTACTGCAAATCGATGTTAGTGATATGGGCCTGTAATTCAGCGGATTACTTCTATCCAGTATTGGTGTGACTTGAGCAATTTTCCAGTCTTTAGATAAGGAACTTCCTGTCAGCGAGCGGTTGTATATAATTGCTAAATATGGAGCTATTGTATCAGCATACTCTGAAAGGAATCTGACTGGTATACAATCTGGACCGGAGGCCTTGCCTTTATTAAGTGAGCTAAGCTGCTTTACTACACCGAGGATATCTGCTTCTATGTTTCTCATCTTGGCAGTTGTTTTTGATTGGAATTCAGGAATATTTACTTCGTCTTCTTTGGTGAAGGAGTTTCTGAGAACCGTGTTTAATAACTCTATTTTAGTGGCACTGTCATCAGTGACTTCACCTATCCTCATGTAAGTATTCAAAAAACACGCCACACGACTATACAGGAACTCGAGACGCTCGAACAATCCTTTCATCCTCACTCTGGGAAACTGCGATCACAACCACAGGTGGAAACACAAGCGGCCAAAGACACTGCTAGCTAGGGCATAGCCACCTATGATTAACCAACATACGCAAACAGCGACAAACGTCGGCAAGCCCCTGCATATCAGCAACACTGACTGGCAACTACCAGCTGCTATTAGTGCCGACCAACAGGCCAAAGCAGGGACACCGACGAGCTCGCCCACAGACGCACAAACAATCTGCCAAAATTCCCTCACACTGTGCCTCCGGTATATGACCTATCGGACACAAGATCGATAACAAACCTAACTGTTGCAGGTTGCTGACGCTGAATGAGGACCCTGTACCAGCACCCAGCGCCAGCCGCCGAGCAGCACAAAGGCACAACGTCAAGGTATCGACATGCATGATACCCACCACTAACAAAGCCTATCCTTACACAACCTATCGCAGGCAGCAAGACAACCGCTACTGCTCTTGCCGCCCGACCTAACTTTCGCAGAGGTTTTTTTTCCCTTGGCTCTTGCCTTGGCACTTTTTTTCCTCTGCCCTACAAACCGCTACCCTTCGTCAGATTTCGACCAATCTATCTCCAGATGAGTGCGTATTAATGGTTAATCCTAACCAGACGTACGCAAACATCGCAGTACCCACATCCTGCGATACCTCACTTTAGTTAATACTAACCTTTATGCAGAGATGGCAGTAGACCTTTTGTGTTGGCCATCATGCCGGTGTGGGCGTGGAGGGGCTCCACCTCTTATAAAAAAAAAAAAAGTGACTTCACTGTTGTTAGCGCGTAGTGAAGGTATTGATTACGTCTTGCCACTGGTGTGCTTTATATATTACCAGAATCTCTTTGGGTTTTCTGCCAGATTCCGAGACAGAGTTTCATTGCGGAAATTATCAAAAGCATCTCGCATTGAAGAACGCACTATATTTCGAACTTCTGTAAAACTTTGCCTGTCTTGGGGATTTTGCATTCTTTTAAACTTGGCATGCTTTTTTCGTTGCTTCTGCAACAACGATCTGACCCGTTTCGTATACCATGGGGGATAAGTACCATCGCTTATCAATTTATGTGGTATATATCTCTCAACTGCCGTCGATACTATCTCTTTGGAATCATTCCACATCTTTTCTACGCTTATGTGATCAGATCGAAAGGAGTGGAGCCTCTCTTAAAAAGGATTAAGAGCGTTTTATCAACTTTTTTAAATAGATGTAATTTGCGTTTCTTTTCGATGGTTGTAAGTGTTACGATATTCAGCCTAGCAGCAACTGCCTTGTGGTCGCTAATTCCTGTATTCGTCATGATACTGCCTATCTGTCCAGGATTATTTGTTGCTAAGAGGTCAAGTATGCTTTGGCAACCATTTACGCTTCGAGTGGGCTCATGAACTAACTGTTCAAAATAATTTTCTGAGGAAGCATTCAGTACAATTACGGATGATGTTTTATGCCTGCCGCCGGCGTTAAACATAATTTTTCCAGCATATCGAGGGTAGATTGAAGTCACCATCGACTTTAATTGTATGAGTGGGGTACCTATTTGAAATGAGACTCAAGTTTTCTTTGAACTGTTCAGCAACTATATCTTCTGAGTCGGGAGGGGGGATCGGTAAAACGAACCAGCTAATAGTTTAGTCAGATTGTGAAGTGTAACCTCTACGAATGCTATTCCGCAGGAACTATCTACTTCAATTTCACTACAAGGTAAACTACTTCTGACAGCAATACATACTGCACCACCAACCGTATTTAATCTATCCTTCCTCAACATTATTAGGTAGTTTGAAAAACTTTCGGTTGAACTTATTTCTGGCTTTAGCCATCTTGCCGTACCTCTAACTATTTGAGCTTCAGTGCTTTCCCACCACAGCTACAACAATTTACAACTACAATATCGATAGTTTCTACAACTACCTTACCGTGTTTTACCTGCCCCCTTATAGAAAGACGCCCTTTCTGTGTTTTCCTGAGACCCTCTAACCTAAAAAAACCACCCAGATCCCTCCACACAGCCCCCGCTACCCGTGTAGCCGTTTCCTGTGTGTAGTGGACACCTGACCTATTGAGCGGAACGCGGAAACCCACCACCCGATGGCGCAAGTCTGTTTTATTTATTGCCACATTTAAAGCTGTTTTGATATGTACACTGTACATGTACCAGCTTTTTAAATAATTTTTTGGTTGTTTATATTGTCTGTTTTACGTTTTGGCGTCTTTAAACTATTTTGATGTTGATGTTACCTGATTTATTTACTTGCGCCTTCAAACAAGTCGCAATTATCTTGCGAGTGATTAACTCAGTAACGAAATACGCTCATATTATCAACGTGTGTCTTATGTAACTTGTTGGGGTGAAATAAGTTATTAAAATTTTTAGCTGAGTGTGGGCTCAGTCGCTTACCTAACCCTCATCCTTATCATTTTAATTATGATTTTCATCCAAAATCTCAACCCCAACCAGTAATCACCAGAAGGTTGAGGAAAGATTTTTCAGTGTAAATGGAGTAAGCCAAACATTAACAAAAAAAGGCTGCAAATTATCACAGTCGCCCTTGGCGGAAACCACAATTGCCATTCCAACGGCAGAGTGCACTGATCTGGGGCTTCTGACTGTTAGTCAATAATGAATAGTAAAATATGTGTACAGACTAATCCAGGATCACAAACCCTCGTAAAATTTACGATTGCAGGAGGTCATAAAACAGGACATTATGTACGTAATCTGGTATACAACATTACACTGGAGATCTAAAAATTGTTATTAACTAATGCATAACCTATAAATTATGAGTTACTTTGCATAAGACGTGGCAATTCATGATGCTTTAGTAGCAATGTAACTTTGCCCCCCCCCCCTTACAGCTTTAATATTAATAAAGACACAATTACTTTGAAGCTTGACAATAGCACCCATGTGAGCATACATCATTGTCTAAATCAGAATACGACTTACCTGACTGATTGTCAGGTATAGTCTCTACCAATACTATTCTGCAGGAACTATCTACTTCAATTTCACTACAAGGTAAACTACTTCTGACAGCAATAAATACTCCACCACCAACCGTATTTAATCTATCCTTTCTGATCACTATTAGGTCGTTTGAAAAAATTTCAGCTGAACTTATTTCTGGCTTTAGCCAGCTTTCCATACCTATAACTATTTGAGCTTCAGTACTTTCTATTAGGGCTTGGACCTCTGGTTCTTTCCCAACACAGCTACGACAATTTACAGTTACAATACCGATCGTTTCTACAACTACCTTACTGTGTTTTACATGCCGACTTTTAGACGGACGCCCCTTCTGTGGTTCCCTAAGACCCTCTAATCTAAAAAACCGCCCAGTTCCTTCCACACAGCCCCTGCTACCAGTGTAGCCGTTTCATGTGTGTAGTGGACTCCTATTAAGCGGAACCCGGAAACCCGTCACCCATTGGCGAAAGTCAAGGAATCTGCAACCTACACAAACAAAGAATCGCCTGAGCCTCTGATTCAGATCCTACATTCGGCTCTGCACCACCACAGTCGGTCCTATCGTCGATGCTGCAGATGGTGAGCTCCGCCTTAATCTCGCAAGCAAGACTGGCAGTCTTTACCACTTCCGCTAACCATCCGAAACCAGAAAGAATTTCCCCCAATCCAAAACGACGCACGTCATTGGTACCGACATGGGCCACCACCTGTAGTTAACTGCACCCTGGCATCCCGAAGGATCCTTTCCACATGTCGAATGACTCCCACCAGTATGCACACAGAGAGCACATTGGCTTCCTTCCACTCCTTGGCAGCTATGCTCCTAAGGGTCCCCATTATGCGCGTAACATTGGAGCTCCCAACTACCAGCAAACTTATCCTCTGTGAATGCCCATACCTTGCAGGTCGAGATGCTACCTCTGGAATAGGATGGACGACTACATCCGGCTCAGAGACTTCCTCAGCCATAGATGACGCCCGAAACCTATTCGTCAAACGAAGCGGAGAGGTTCTACCATTGGCCCGTTTGAAAGTCTTTCGCTGCTTGCCAGACTTTGGAATGATCTCCAACTCGACCACGGGTAAGAGGTCAACCTCAGTGCAGGCAGTACCTGGGACGCCCATAGCAGTGGACCGATCGGGGGGACACGTGGGACGTGCTCAACGTTCCTCGCATACCCGCGTCCGACCCCCACACTGATACCCCTTGGCAACAGCCTCAAGCTGCGTGACGGACGACAACACAGCCTGGAGCTGTGAGAGAAGGGTCAACAACTCAGCTCGCATCTGTACACAGCAATCACAGTTCCTATCCATTACTGAAGTCGCTCCTGGTTGAAGCTCATAAAAACATATAATAAACGGACGGTGTACTCGCCTTATTAGCGGCAGGACTTGCAGTGCCCTCTCACTGACGGTCTAACCGACACTGAGCTGTTCTAACAAAAACAAACAAAAGCCTGTGCGATACGAGGGTCGATACAACGGTCGATAGCAACGGTGGTACTTTACGCTACACTGTTATTAAAATAAAAAGTTGTGCCTAGTAAGTACTCAAACACGCAAGGAATTACGAAAATAAACTAGTAATTACACAGATAACTGAATATAAGTCGCTCCTGTTTGAAGCTTGTAAAAATATGCAATAAACGAACGGTGTAGTCGCCTTATTAGCAGCAGGAACTCATGGTGAACTTTCACTGACGATCTAACCGACGCATATCTGTGTAGATTCGACCATGTATACTATCAGTTATATGTGAGCCAAAAATGAAGCAGTTTAGATAAATAAGAGAAATCATAGTAGATAGTAGGGAGAATGAAATTTTCACTCTGCAGCGGAGTGTGCGCTGATATGAAACTCCCTGTCAGATTAAAACTGTGTGCCGGGCCGAGACTCGAACTCGGGACTTTTGCCTTTCGCGGGAAACTGCTCTACCAACTTGCCTGTGAAAGGCAAAGGCAAAGGTCCCGAGTTCGAGTCTCGGCCCAGCACACAGTTGTAATCTGCCAGGAAATTTCATAGTAGATAGTAGTCAGTATCAATCTTCTCAGTTTACAATCATTAAAGGTGAGTCTGTATGCAGTCGAAGTAACTACAAGAAGAAAATCTGATAAAATAATAATTGCTTACTTTTCTCTGGCACTCTCAAACATGGCAGTGATTCAGTTTAACCTGGTGCTTAATTATAATCTGCTCACCAAGAGAAAACAAGGGCTCCTTAGTTGTTGATCGATAGAAGTTAGTCGACTTCGACCCACTCACGTAATACAGAACCTTGCGTGTGTAGTTGTATCAAAGTGATTTTTATGGTGTTTTGTGTTGCAAATTAATATGACTTTTGATTGCTGACAAAGCTGTTCCTGGCTCATCTCAGGCAGCGCTAGATATTGTTTCCACTTCTCGGAGAAGGACAGGGGGTAGTACTTCATGGAGTGGAGCTATCTAAAACGAAGATGTCGCTGAATGTTACAGGTAGGAGAACAAAAATAAAGAGTTGCTTCACCCTCTCTCTCTTAGTCTATTAGACGAACAGTGCCGTATACAGAAGTAAGCTTCAACTCTGTGAGAAGAATTCAGAGTTCTGGTTATTACTTTTATGTGTAATGTATTTATTACCCTCACAGCCAATGCACCCCTACTTTTATATTCGCTGGCACAGATCGCTTGCTGGTTGGAATCGACCTTGAGGAGCGGGGGGTGGGGAGGGGAGGGGGGGTTGGTGCATATCACTTTGGGAATCACAGGTCTAACGGCAACGGCTCTGCACTGACTGAACGTGGTGTAACACTGACCTGTCCTATCTTACAAATGATCTACGTGCATGCCATCTCCATGAAGTCTAAATCACTTGTTACGGTTCCACTTCCCTACACATTCTATGATTTTGGAGTGATCCAGACCATCCTTCTGTGTTTTGCAATAATCCAAACTGTTTCATGTGTTGTGTTTGTGTATCAGTCAGGCAGTAGTAGCCGGCCGAGACACAAGTAGCAACAGGGACATAACCGATTTTGTGACTTTTACGAGTTCCTAACCAGGTGAGAATTTTATAATAACATCTGTGTGCTTTAATAGTTTAGTTTCTTGACTTTCTGCGTGTTGGTTTAATATCCAATAGCCACAGTTCTTGCGTTTTCGTTTGCATCGGAAAGTAAAGCGATGTTGTGACATATTACAAGTTTCTAATCAGGGGCGAATTATTTAGTTTCACCTGAGTGCTTCGGTAGTTACGTTCTTGAATCTCTGCTTATTAATCTATTAGACACAGTTACCGCGTTTTCGTCAAGGTCTACAGTAGAGTTGCCCATCACGCGCCGATAGTCCGTTTATCTGTGTAGTTCAGTTCTCCATGGTCTTTAGTATGGACAGGGACTGCAATTGTTGTGCGTGGTTGCGAGCTGAGTTTGTGACACTTCGCTTTCAGCTCCAGGCTGTGATGGCCTCGGTTACACAGCTTGTGGCTGCAGTGGATGGGCACCACTGTTGTGGGCCAGCCATGGGGATCCAACGGACGTCCAGCACGTCCGAGTCTTCCATTCGTTCCTCACCGGTGGCCAGCCCAGTTACTGCTCGTACTGAGATTGACCCCCCACCTGTAGTCTAGTGGGAGGTCGCCCTGGCGTAGCAGGCAGCGAAAGACTTCCCATGGGGCTGCACGTAAGGCCTCCCCAGTTTGTCTGACAAACTGGCGCAGAGCCAGATGCTGTCTCCTCTCCTGTTTCAGGGGAAAGCTCTGAGCCTGCAAGATCCAGACACAGAGGGTGGGATTATTGATAGTTGGGAGCTACAACGTTAGGCGCGTTATGGGGCCTCTTGGGGACATGGCTGCCAAGAAGGGAATGAAAACCAACGTGCACTCCATGTGCATACCAGGTGGAGTCATTCCAGATGTGGAAGAGATCCTCCCAGATGCCATGAAGAGCACAGGGTTCAACCAAGTGCAGGAGGTTGCTCACGTCGGTAATCATGACGTGTGTCACTTTGGATCAGAAGAGATTCTCTCTGGTTTCGAGCGGCTAACAGAGGTGGTAAAGGCTGCCGGTTTTGCTTGCAAGATGAAAGCAGAGCTGACCATTTGCAGTAGAGTCGACAGGACCGATCGTGGACCTCTGGTACAGAGCTGAGTGGAGGGTCTGAATCAGAGGCTCAGACGGTTCTGCGGCAATGTAGCCTGCAGATTCCTCGACTTGCGCCAAAGTGTGGTTGGGTTTCGGGTTCTGCTGAATATACGAAGGAGGTGGCTACACGGGTAGCAGGGGCTGTGTGGCGTGGACTGGGCGGTTTGTAGGTTAGAAGGTCTCGGAAAAACATAAGAAGGGCTTCAGTCACAATGGGTGCAGGCCGAACACAGTAAGAACGTAGATCTAGGAACCATCGGTGTAACAGATGTAAATTGTCGTAGCTGTGTTTGTTGAGAAAGTACCAGAGCTCCAAGCACTAATAGAAAGCACCGATGATCAAATCGTTACAGGCACTGAAAGCTGGCTAAAGCCAGAGATAAGCTCAGCCGAAATTTTTGCGAAGAACGTAACGGTGTCCGAAATGATAGGCTAAACATGGTTGGCGGTAGCGTGCTTGTTGCTGTTAGCAGTAGTTTATCTTGTCGCGAAATTGAAGTAGATAGTTCCTGTGAGTTAGTATGGGCAGAAGTCATTGTTGGCATCCGAAATAAAATAATAATTGGATCCTTTCACCGATCTCCCAATTCTGAAGACACAGTTGCTGGAAGGTTGAAAGAAAACTTGAGTTTGATTTCAAACACGTACCCGACTCATACGATTATAGTTGGAGGTGACTTTAATTTACCCTCTATATGTAGGCGAAAATACATGTTTAATTCCGGAGGTTCAGTACGCATAAAACATCATCGGAAATTGTGCTAAACGCATTCTCTGAAAATATTTCGAGCAGTTAGTTCATGAGCCCACGCGGATAGTAAACGGTTGTGAAAACACACTTGACCTGTTAGCAACAAATAATCTTGAGTTAATAACGAGCATCAAAACCACTACAGGGATTAGTGAACACAAGGTTGTTGTAGCGAGACTCAATATTGTAACCCCCAAAACCTTCCAAAAATAAACGAAAAATATATCTATTCAAAAAAGCAGATAAAAATTCACTTGACACCTTCCTGAGAGATAATCTCCACTCCTTCCAAATTAATAATGTAAGTGTAGACCAGATGTGACTTGAATTCAAAGAAATAGTATCGGCAGCAATTGAAAGATTTATACCAAATAAATTAACAAACGATTGAGCTGATCCTTCTTGGTACACAAAATGGGTCAGAACATGGTTGCAGAAACAACGAAACAACCATGCCAGATTTAACCAGACGCAAAATCCCCAATATTGGCCATCTTTTACAGAAACTCGAAATTTAGCGCAGACTTCAACGCGAGATGCTTATAACAGTTTCCACAACGAAAGTTTGTCTCGAAACCTGGCAGAAAATCCAAAGAGGTTCTGGTCGTATGTGAAGTATGTTAGCGGCAAGAAACAATCAATGCCTCCTTTGCGCGATGGCAAATTCAAGAAAGGTAGTAGGAGTAATCCACTAAATTACAGGTCCATATCGTTAACGTCGATATGCATCAGGATTTTGGAACATATATTTTGTTCAAACATTGTGAATTACCTCGAAGAAAACTGTCTATTGACACACAGTCAACGTGGGTTAGAGAACATCGTTCTTGTGAAACACAACTAGCTCTTTATTCGCATGAAGCGTAGAGTGCTGTTGACAAGGGAAGACAGTGCTGCCAAAGCAGAGTTACTGAACACAGCCTTCCGAAATGCCTTCACAATAGAAGACGAAGTAAATATTCCAGAATTCGAATCGAGAACAGCTGCGAACATAAGTAACGTAGAAGTAAATATCCTCGGAGTAGCGAAGCAACTTAAATCACTTAATAAAACAAGTCTTCTGGTCCAGACTGTATACCAATTGGGTTCCTTTCGGAGTATACTGACGCATTAGCTCCATACTTAACAATCATATACAGCCGTTTGCTCAACGAAAGATCCGTACCCAAAGACTAGAAAGTTGCACAGGTCACACCAATACTCAAGAAAGGTAGTAGGAGTAATCCACTAAATTACAGGCCCATATCGTTAACGTCGATATGCATCAGGATTTTGGAACAGATATTTTGTTCAAACATTGTGAATTACCTCGAAGAAAACTGTCTATTGACACACAGTCAACGTGGGTTAGAGAACATCGTTCTTGTGAAACACAACTAGCTCTTTATTCGCATGAAGTGTAGAGTGCTGTTGACAAGGGATTTTAGATCGATTCCGTATTTCTGGATTTCCGGAAGGCTTTTGGCACTGTACCACACTAACGGCTTGTAGTGAAATTGCGTACTAATGGAATATCGTCTCAATTATGTGATTGGATTTGTAATTTCCTGTCAGAGAGGTCACAGTTCGTAGAAACTGACGGAAAGTCATCGGGTAAAACAAAATTGATTTCTGGCGTTCCCCAAGGTAGTGTTATAGGCCCTTTGCTGTTCCGTATCTACATAAACGACTTGGAAGACAATCTGAGCAGCCGTATTAGGTTGTTTGCAGATGACGGCTGTCTTTTATCGACTAATAAAGTCATCAGAAGATGAAAACAAATTGCAAAACGATTCAGAAAAGGTATTTGAATTGTCCGAAAATTGACAGTTTACACTAAGTAACGATAAGTGTGAGGTCATCCACATGAGTGCCAAAAAGGAATCCGTTAAACTTCGGTTACACGATAAATCACTCAAATCTGAAGGCCGTAAATTCAACTGCATTCCTAGTAGTTACAATTACGAACAACTTAAACTGGAAGGAACACATAGAAAATGTTGTGGGGAAGGTTATCCAAAGACGCGTTTTATTGGCAGGACACTTCGAAAATGTAACAGATCTACTAAGGAGCCTGCCTGCACTACGCTTGTCTGTCCTCTTTTACAATACTGCTGCGCGGTGTAGGATCCTTACCAGACAGGACTGACGGAGAACATTGAAAAAGTTCAAAGAAGGGCAGCACGTCTTGTATTATCGCGAAATATAGGAGAGAGTGTCACTGAAATGAAACAGAATGTGAGCTAGACATCATTAAAAGAAAGGCGTTTTCCGCTGCGACGCAATCTTCTCACGAAATTCCAATCACCAACTTTCTCCTCCAAATGTGAAACTGTTTTGTTGACACTGACCTACATAGGGAGAAACGATCACCCGATAAAATAAGGGAAATCAGAGCACGTACGGAAAGATATAGGTGTTCGTTCTTTACGTGCGCTATATGAGATTGGAATAATAGAGAATTGTGAAGGTGGTTCGATGAACCCTCTGCCCGCACTTAAACGTGATTTGCAGAGTATACATGTAGTTGTAGATGTAGATTTAAATGATGAGGCATTACATACAACTAATATTCACTGACGTCCTAATACATATTTAACATAAATGTACGCTTTCAAAAAAGTACATGTTATGAAATGATATGGGGCTTGGATATAAAATACTGTGTGTTGAAATTAGATGCTACTTTACATCCTTATTTTGCCTCGGTCACAGAACTTGTAGTCAGATATTGATTATTCAGTATAGATCGTATTACTCCTAAGTGTTACCAGTAGTTACACTGCCTGTCTCAAAAACTCTCGGGATAGTCCTCCTGACATACAGGGCGTAAAAAGAGCTACATACACAAAATTTTGGAGTCTTTAAGAGGAGAGAGAATGTTGTAGGTACACCGTTTCTCGGGTAGGGTTCCATGAAGACACTGGCGATAGTGATCTTCAGAGACGTAGTTCAGACTGCCGTGTGATGAATATCGTTTTAAAGATGTCGCCCTACTCCTATGGATCTTTTTGTGGGGTCCGATGAAGCGTTTAGACACTTCAGAAGAGCTTGTTGCCCGTTTGGATGAAGCTGCAGCAATTAACCGTGAAATGCCTTCTTGGTCTGAGCGTGACAGATAATCCTTAGCCCGTAGATGCCTGTTGTACATTAATGTAAATGGAACACATTTTCAGCGACATTTCGCAAACAGTATTCAAAACCCGGCAGTTTAACACAGTTATGTACATTACTAGCGTCAAAACCTTCACGAACCCCTAGGGAGAAACGTTGCACTTGTGACACTTTTGTGACAGAAAAAGGTGTTTCATTTTACCTCCTCTAAACACTATAGATTTTTGTATACACCCCACTGATATGCTCTTGGTTACTTTCTGTTACTACAAGTAGTACGGTATATCAAAATATAGATTAACACGATTTCCACATAAATGCATTTGACTGATGTAAAAATATTTAACTTAAGTTCGAATGAGTGTATGAAGCTGTGGTATCGAGCGTATCTGGGTTGCTTGCAACTCTTCTGTTCAGAAATGGAGGACATCTGTTTGCTGTCGTAGAGCAACTGTGAAATATCATCTAACCCGGCTTCCAACATACTGACGTTCCCATCTGGCTATGTAATTTTACAGGGCCTCTCTCAAAATAATTAAAATATTTCTTATTTTCGCGCGGGTGTGAATTAAGACTTTCAAACATAAACTCGTATCTGTGCAGAACCTTTAATTTAACGGACTCTGCCACAGTACTGGGAAATCACATTCAACTATGTAAGTAAGAGAAATTCTGAAGTACAATATAATACCTGATCAAAAGTATCCAGACATCTACAAGTGGACATTCATATGGGGTGTGTCCACCATTCGCCTCTATTACGGCTTGAACTCTGTGCGGCATCATTTCAATGAAATGTCTTGAGTGTATTACAGGTGCGGCAGCCGATTTTTCCTCAAGAGAGAATTTAAGGTAACGGTGTTAGACGCTGTGAGTCTGGAGCAGAGTCATCTTAAAGGTGTACCATTAGGTTCAGGTCGGGAATTTGGGCAGGCCACTCCATTTCAGAAATGTAATTTCCACAAACCATAGTTTCACAATTATTTCATGACAGTGCATTGTCATGCAGATACAAGCGATCATTGCTTCTGTGTGTAGTTCACAATGCTGTAAAATGTGTTCTTATTCTCACACATTTAGCGCATTTAGCGTTTTCTTAAGCACACAAAGGGGACCACAGCCTAACCACGAAAACAAACCCCAAACGTCACGCCACCTCTTCCATACATCACAGTAGGCACTACATGTGATGGCAAGTAACGTTCTCCAGGCATTTGTCAAACCGAAAACCATCCATTGGATTGGCACTGGGTATACCGTGATTCATCACTTCAAATTACACATTTCCAGTCATCCACAGTCCACTGCGCCGCTCGTTACGTCACTTCAAGCGTCACTTAGCCTTCACTACAAAATTTTGTGGCTTCTGACGAGCTGCTTCACCATTACACCCCACTCTTTTTAACTTCCTAAGCACAGCCACGAAGAGCGCAGCTGCCTTTTCAGTAGTTGCATGGGCAACTGTCTGGATGATTGACTGACCTCGCCTTGCAACATTAATGAAAACGGCCTTGCTGTGCTGGTACAGCTACCGGCCGAACACAAGGGGAAACTACAGCAGTAATTTTTTCAAGGTGCATACAGCTCTGCTGTATGGTTAAATGATGATGGCGTCCTCTTGGGTAAAATATCCTGGAGGCAAAATAGTCCCTCATTCGGGTCTCCGGGCGGGGACTACTCAGGGGGATAACAAAACTGACATTCTACGGATCGGAACGTCGAAAGTTAGATTTTTTTAATCGGGCAGGTAGATTAATAACATTTAAATAGGAAAACGGATGGGTTGAAGTTAGATATAGTGTGAATTAGTGAAGTTCGGTGGCAGGGGGAACAGGACTTCTTGTCAGGTTAATAAAGTGTTATAGGCCTAAATACAAGGTCAGGCAAGTGTAATGCAGGAGTGGGTTTAGTAATGAATATGAAAACAGGAATGCGGGTAAGCTACTATGAATAGCATAGTGAATGCATTATCGTAGTCAAGATACACGCGAACCCCACGCGTACCGCAGTAGTAAAAGTTTATATGCCATGAGCTCCGCAGATGAAGAAGTTGAAGAAATGTATGAGGGGATAAAAGAAATCATTCACATTGTTAAAGGAGAAGAGGAATTTAATTGTGATGGGGGGGGGGGGGGCTGGAATTCGATAATACGAAAAAGAAAAGAAGGAAAATAGTTGAATGGGGACTGGGGGTAAGGAATGAAAGAGGAAGGCGCCTGGTAGAATTTTGCACAGAACATAATTTAATCATCGATAACACTTCGATTAAGAATCACAAAAGAAGACTATATGCGTGGAAGAGTCCTGGAGGAAAGTTTCAGACTCATTATGTAATGGTAGGACAGATTTTTAGGAATCAGATTTTAAGTTGTAAGACATTCCCAGGGGCAGATGAGGACTCTGACCACAATTTATTGGTTATAAACTGTAGATTTAAACTGAAGAAATTGGAAAAAAGTTAGGAAATTAAGGAGATAGGAGCTTGATAAATTGAACCATCCAGAGGTTATTGAGAGTTTCAGACGGAGATTTGGCAACAGGTAACTAGTAAATGGGAAAGGAATACAGTAGAAGACAAATGGGTAGCTTTAAGAGATGAAATAGTGAAGGCAGCAGGGAACCAAAGAAGTAAAAAGAGAAGGCCTTACAGAAAATCTTGGATAACACAGGAGATATTGAATGTAACTGATGAAAGGAGAAAATTTAAAAAGGCTGCAAATGTAGCATGTCAGAGGCAATACAAACGTTTAAAAAATGATATTGACAGGAAGTGCCAAATGACTAAGGAGGAGTGGCTAGAGGACAAATGTAAGGGTTTAGAAACATATTTCACTAGGGGAAAGATAGATACCGCCGACAGGAAAATTAAATAGACCTTCAGGGAAAGGAGATGCAGCTGCGTGAACATCAAGAGCTCAGATATAAAACCAGTCCTAAGCCAGAAGGGACAGCTGGAAGGTGGAAGGAGTTTATAGATGGTCTATACGAAGGAGATGAACATGATGGCGATATTATAGAAAGGAGAGTGGACGTAGATGAAGAGGAGATGGGAGATATGATACTGCGAGAAGAATCTGACAGAGATCTGGAAGATCTAAGTCGAAACAAGACCCGGGGGTAGACGATATTCCGTCATTACTACCGATATCCTCGAGAAAACCTCTTGCATCTGGCGTGCAAGATGTATGAAACAGGCGAAATACCCTCTGAATTCAAGAAGAATGTATTAAAACCAATTCTAGAAAAAAGCAGGTACTGACAGATCTGAGTATTATAAAACTATTAGTTTAATAAATTACGGTTTGCAAAATACTAACACAAATTGTTTACAGAAGAATAGAAAAACCGGCAGAGACCGATCTCGGGGAAGGTCAGTTTGGATTCTGGAGAAACATAGGAACATCTGAGGCAATGCTGACCCTACAACTTATTTTAGAAGATAGGTTACGGAAAGGCACCTACATTTATAGCACTTGTAGACTTAGAGAAAGCTTTTGGGAATTTTGACTGGAATACTCACAATGAAATTCTGAAGGTAGCAGGAGTAAAATACAGAGAGCACAAAAACTTGCACAGAAACCACACGGCACTTATAAACAATCGAGGGGCATGAAACGGAAGCGTGGACTGAGAAGGGAGTCAGACAAGATAGTAACCTATCCCCGATGTTATTCAATCTGCACATTGAAAAAGCAGTAAAGGAAACCAAAGAAAAATTTAGAGTAGGTATAAAAGTTCAGGGAGAAGAAATAAAAACTTGAGGTTTGCCTCTGTAATTTTTTCAGAAACATCAAAGGGCATGGAAGAGCAGCTGAATGGACTGGACAGTGTTCTGAAAGTAGGATATAAGATGAACATCAACAAAATCAAAACAAGGATAATGGAATGTAATCGAATTAAATCAGGTAATGCAAAGGGAATTAGATTAGGAAACGAGACACTTAAAGCAGTAGATGAGCTTTGGTATTTGGCAGCAAAATAAATGATGATGGTGGAAGTAGAGAGGATATAAAATGTAGACTGACAATAGCAAGAAAGGCATTTCTGAAGAAGGGAAATTTGTTAACATCGAATACAGGTTTAAGTGTTAGGAAGTCTTTTCTGAGGGTATTTGTCTGGAGTGTAGCCATGTATGGAAGTGGAACATGAACGATAAACAGCTGCGACTAAAAAAGAATAGAAGCTTTCGAAATGTGGTGCTACAGAAGTTTGTTAAAGGTTAGATGGGTCGATCACGTAAATAATGAAGAGGTGCTGAGTAGAATTGGGGAGACAAGAAATTTGTGGCACAACTGGAGCAAGAGAAGGGATCGTTTGATAGGACACATTCTGAGACATCACGGGATCAGCAATTTAGTATTGAATGAAAATGTGTGTGTGTGGAGGGAGGAGGGGGGGGGGGGTAAAAGTCGTAGAGGGAGACCCAGAGATGAATACACTAAACAGATTCGGAAGGATGTAGTTTGCAATAGTTATTCGGAGACGAAGAGGCTCGCACAGGATAGAGCAGCATGGAGAGCTGCATCAAACCATTCTGCAGACTGAAGACACAAGAAGAACGCGTAGTCATAGTCCTAGCTTGATTTCTGGCAGCACATTAGAACTCACGAGTGATTCCGCTAATTGCAAGTAATTTTTTTACAACCATCCTTCGAAATGCTCGACTGCCCCCTGTCCGTCAGTGAGATGAGGTCTGTCTAGCCTTGCTTTAGCGATGGGTAATCCATCGTGTTTCTACTTCACAGTCACATCACAAAGTCAACATGGGCAGTTTTAGAAGAGTTTTAATGTCATTATGAATTTGTCACTCACGTGAAAATCCAATGACTAGTCCACGTACAAAGCCACTGAGCTCTGCTGCTGGCCGATTCCTATTACTTAAAATACCCCCCACCCCACCCCCTCCCATCCCCGTGTCAGCTGCCTTTTATACTAGCGGGTCCACCTTTGTGATATCTAGTGGTTAATTCTGGGTTACTTACGGCTTTTAGTGTACATCTAGTCCATATGCAGAATAATTATCCGTCCTTATGTGAAAATCGAAGCAAATGCAACAAAGTGCACAGGGTTTCCTACAGTATACTTTATGAACAAAGACAAATTTTTTAAATGGATGAGCCCGTAAATGAAGAACTTTTATTTGCAGCTAAGTTAATTTTTTTGTTTTCCGCTACTCTTTATGACTTCCTTTCAGAAATATCCAAGTAAATATAAATTTGGCAGGTGATAATTCAAGAAACATAAATTTGCAGCATAAACAGATATTTCATCGTTGCTGGCTGTCCATGATTGTTACTTTTAGGTTAGTACGAGGGTTGAATGAAAAGTAATGCCTCCACCTTCGTCAACTGGGTTTGGATGGGTATATTTTAGTAAATCAAACACAGAAATAATCCCTAGAAGGTGATCTTTAATTACCAATTTTCACTTTTCCACATAATCACCAGCCAGTTGGATACATTTCGGCCAACGATGAACAAGTTTTCTGAAGCCGTCAGGGAAGACATCGACACTCTGTTTCCACAACCAGTCTCACAGTTCTCCCAACGTCTCCGGGTCGTAATGGTGTACCCACGTTTTGTCTCCTGTCACAATTGAATGGAGAAAGGCGTCAGCTTCATTCTCGTAAAGCGAGGGGAGTATCTGGCAGATTGCAAGTCTGTGCGCTTTCATTTCAGGAGTCAGCATCCGGAACAGGTCTTCCGACAGCCAAGCAAAGCAATAATGTGACCTACACATTCTTGTGAAATGCCGATTGTGCTTGCTGTTTCTCTCTGAGTAATACGACGATCATCCTGAATCAATCTGTCAACATTTTGCTTGTGAAACTCGGTGGTTGCTGTCACAGGACGTCCAACTCCTTGCTTGTCACGCAGGTCAGATATTCCCCGCTTAAACATCTTTAAACTTACTCGCCCAACGACGCACAGTACTCACATCAACACTCTCACCATAAATTGCTTTCATTCTATGATGAATCTCCTTTGGGATGACACCGTCTACTGTCAAGAATTCAGTGACTGCACGTTGCTTAGATCGGTTTGACCGACCGCCTGCGCGGAGTTCCGTTCTTTACACTGTAATAACAAATCAGTTCAATGCTAAGGCTTCCCGCCAACTGGAGCCGTAGAGAAGAAGCTACGGAATAAGGCAATACCTGCCGCATACCAATGCTGCCAACTGTCGAAGAGTTACGTAGGTGGTCTGCATTACTTTTCAGTCAACCCTCGTAATATGTAAATTATAGTATACTGCCAGTAACTTACGTCCAATTCATTTAGGAAAAAAGTTAGTTTCAAGAAATGGCATATTTTTGACAGCTGGAGCTGCTGCAGTTTATTACGTCCGTTTACCCACAAACTGCATATTGTCTTCATTTGAGAAGAGCGCCACTATTCTCACTCTTACTTCATGAATGTCATCTGATTTCCTTGCGAGGTGTTCTCTGTTTGTAAAAAGAGTACAAGTTTATGCCATTGTAGTATTTCTTTAATAAACTGAGATATCCAAACACTATACGGAATAAACATGTAAAGGTTTCACTGGAATGCTGAAATTTTCAAGGAAAAATATTTGATAGTAAACTTCTACGAACCCATCGGTGTTCATAATGCTGTTCTTGTAAAATTCTCTCAACGTTTTATCCTTTTCCACAAGCTAACAGATGAGTAAATATAGATGTGTTTTATATATAAAACGTTGTATATACAAGCAGCCATGTCCCAAGCTCATTGCCAAAGAGATTAAATTAGACTTCTATGAAAAAGATGAAAGCTTTGTTTGGAGTTCGTTCACGTTAGACTGTGAAGATTTAGTATACAGATAACGTTGAAATAGCAGACAAATTGTCAGTTTAAATAGAGTCAGATTGCCGAGAATATTTTTGTAATGTACAGTGAAATAACATGGACATTGGCTGAAATGAATAGAAATTTAAACGGAAAATGATATATCACGCCAGACGAGATATGTGTGTTGAACCAACATTATTTGACGAATATGATGGGACCGTTTGACTTGGCAGTTATTTATTTAGAAGCATAGGGTGTGTATTTCATAATTACTGTTTTCACATTGCATCAAACTTCACCGTTTTATATCAGTAGGAGTGCTTCACTTGAATATTTTGAAACCACATCAGTCATAATAAGTCAAATAATTGCAGTTCTTACTTCTTGATGTTATTCCTTGTACAGCTGCGACTCTTTTAATATTTCAAATAACTTTTATGTGGACATATGAACGGCAGGGACGACTGAAATAATTTTTTGATGAAATATACGTAGGACATCGAGATAGTCTGCATTATTTTTTTTGTTGTGAGCGGCAGACATCGCAGAGAAAGTTATCACAGTCTAGTAAGAATGTGATATTACATCCCATCGGCTGTCCATTCAACAGTAGTTCTCCTACCATACTTTGCAACTACGGAATATCAACAGCAGACGCCTGAGTTAACTACCTGACACTTCATCTTCCACCAATAAAAATATCTAATGATTCGTATATTAAAGTAAAAACTGATGCTAATTTTAACAATTCTGCAACGAGATAATTTCAGACGAGACACGGAACGAGCAATAGAGCGAAATTTCTCGCAGATGGTTTTGGAATGCAAGTCAATACGTAATTGTGATATATATGAAATTTTTCCCATTTATTCCCAATTAGAATTCCCTTTGAGACCCTCAAGCAGATTGTCCATTAAGAGGCTGAATAGCACTGCGACTCTTTAATGGTTAGGATCTCGAACAGCCTGCTTCACTTCTTGGAATGGAGAATGAAAAGAGGTAAGACAGAAGTAAAATAGAATAATAGAATTAACTTATCTACCATGTCCCTATACCGAGCAAGGTCTCAGGCTTCCCTTGGTTGTCTGGTAAATGGCGGAACTGCTAATCCCTCTCCTCCAACACCCTGCCATAAATATTACCAACTGAGACGCTTTCTGCCCTACTACGAGCTCGTATGACATTTGTAACAGCTGGCTTATACTCCACTTACTTCGTGGATTACTTACACACCGTTAAGATTTTTGCAATGAATGTCAGCCTGTCATCTGCTTATCCTGTAACAATTTTTATGTGGTCGCTAGACTGACAGGTCGCTGCGGATAGCTACCCCTAGGTATTTAAAATTTTAAGTGTTTCCAGTGATTTATGTCCAATACTGTAATCGAAAAGTAATCGATCTCTTCTGCTATTTATAGGCTATATGTTACATTTATTTACATTCACTGTCAACTGCTAGTCTCTAGATGTCGATCCTCCCAAGGTACTTCTACAATTCGCTAGTCTTCTGCAGTTGCAACTACCTCGTAGACGTCAGCATATTGAAAACAGTATTGGCCCTTTAGGAATACCTTCGGTTTCCCCCGAATATTAGCTTTCATCTATCGATTTCGTCCGCTAAACAACGACGTGTTGAGTTCCATCCTCTAGGAAGTCCTGAATTCAGTCACAAATCTGATCCGCCTCTTGGTATCCCCATATCTTGTACTCTAAGCAACAATCTTGAACTGTATCGAACGCCTTCCGGAAGTTTAGGAACACAGTATCAGCCGGTGCGCTGTTGCCTTTGGAGCTTTGAATCTGATAGATGAAGAGAGCCACGTGAGTTTCACAAGATCTGTTTTGCAGAATCTATATTGATTTTAGTGGAGATTTTCGCTCTCAAAACAGGTGAACATAAAACATGTTCCATAAGTCTACAACAGATTGAAGTCACCAACATACGTCTATGATTATGTGCATCCGTTAACAGCGCTTTTTGAAAATGAGAGTGACCTGTAGTTTTTTTAACCATCGCTTGGTACTCTTTGTTCTCCAGCCACCCACGATACTGTGAGCAGTATCTGTGTAGATTCTCACATGTTTCTCATCCGGTCCAGGTACCTTTCCACAACTGAGCGATTTCAGTTTATTTTCTTTACCACTTTGAGTTATCTCAATGTATGACATTGCAGCATTCGTGCGGTGGTTGAAGAACGGAACAGTATGACTTTTTGTAATGAGACAATAATGTGTTAATTCTAAGTTTCGGCATTTGATATTTTCTGTTTCGGTTTCAGTTGGTGACTGACCTACCGAAGAATTGATTTCGATTGGCTTACTGACTGGAGTCGTACGTGAGACTTAAACTTCTTAAGATATATGGACAGCTTACTTACTAGTTCACTGAGTGCTTCTCACATTGATTTCTTTATGCTAATTTTCATTTCATTTGAAATGTGTTTGCAGCGTTGTTAATTGTTCTGTCAGTAACTACCGAAACATACGACAGCGCTTTTCGTGTTTAAATTGTATAACGGAACAGCAGTAGAATTTTGAGGAAGATAAGAAGAAAGCCAAGAAAAGGAATCGAGATAAATCATTTCAAATTACTCCCCAACTAAGAAGTGTTTTTCAAATTATAATATTGTTAAAAACACAGAGTTCTCCAAATAATTTCTCAATAGGAATTTCAGTGTTCACACGAGTACTAATTGATTAACTTTTAGTAATAAACTGTCAATTTTAGCCGGCTTTTTACAGTAACTATTCGTTGCTTTTGAAACAGACTTTAATTAATGAAAAGATTCCTCGTTTTGGGTCCACGAGCTTGAATGTGCATGTATCTGTGCATGAAGAAACCTACATATTGTTGACTGACTTTCACATTTCAATTTAGTGTATCCAGACTCGTCATATCACCCATACATGTTCACGTTATTTACCCGACAGCATATTTAACTGTGCATTAATTATCTGTCTCTCTTGATTTTTATGTAGAACTCATAACTTTTTGTTTTTAGAACATCTGATATTCTATGAAAATAGCACCTTTTTCCTAAAGGCTATGAGTTTCTTACCTGACCGTTTATTTCATTTATTGTTATACTCGTTCTCACTATGAACTCTCTCTGTCTCTCTCTCACTTTGATATAGCTTCATACTTTGCATGTTTATAAAGTGAACTATTTAAGACACTGGTTTCTCTGCTTAAATCTCGCTCTTCACATAGGTCCCAGAGTTGAAGGAGTATTATTGTGTTGTCGGAGTAATTGTAACTAAATGCTCAAACGTTTATTCATTTATTGTTGATAGCTAAATCGTTATGGCGTAAAAATGTAGACATTATTCAGCCAGTGTTCTTCTTATGTGTAGACATATAGTTCCGCTTTTTGTGTGCTATGAAACACCCGATGCAACCGAATATTGATCACATCATTTGTGCCCTCGTAGATGAAGGGGGCAAGCCACGGGCATAGAAAGGTTGAGGCGATGTTTTAAACGTGTCACGTGTATGAAGATGGGAATTTGTGATGGTCAGTGACCGATAAAGCTTTACTGGTTGTGCAGAAAGCCTACAAGAGTTGGAAAGTGGACTCTCATTCGCATATCTTAAATTCGGTTTGGTCATTTTCCAGTTTTCTCTGCAAATGCTGGCATTATGTGAACGAGTACATGCTAAATGGGCCTCATATTAGATTGTGTGGCCGTTGGGTAACTGCAGGTAAGTGTTTGATATAAATGACGAAACTGACGAAGTATGATTGAATTCAACAAACGACATTTAGCGATGCAGAAACTAGAATTCGATGTCATTTGTAGGACATTATTACCTCACCAATGTTTCGCACCAGTTTTTATTATTCGCATTCGCTGTGGATGAAGTTATATTTAATTAATTTAGCGTAATAAGTAATAGCTCCTTTTCATTAAACTCATTGTCGTGCCCTTCTGTTATTGTGAAATCTGAGGAAAACTACTAAATGATAACATGTCCTTTCTGAAATACTGACTTTTATTAATTGAAACATCCTTTTGTAAACCAACATTTATAAACACTTAACAGAAATCAAATACTGTGTGCCATTACGCCTATATTCTGCCACTAATCTCTGGCCTCGTTACCGAGCAACTGTCTCTATTCTCTGGCGCACCCGGCTTACACTCACGGACTCCAACACTCGACTCTCGCCCACCCACTGGCACATTGTTGACTGCACTGCATCTTTGCCCTAGGCCGTGTCCTACGTGAGCGACAGAAGCGAGCGACAGCGCGCGACAGCTTCAGGCGACAAAACACAGCCGCAGGTGTGGTTATGAAAGTGTCCTACGTGAGCGACATTTGTGTCGCTGCCTGTCTCCCGCTGCAACTGGCTACGTTAGAATTCAAACGTGATTGAATCTTGTCACTGCAGCACGCGCGGCATAGAGCGACAGCCACATTGTGGGGCGGCGGGTGGAATATTTGCTGTTATAAAAAATGTAGAATGTAATGTAGAAAAGATGCATTTCCCAGCCGATTAGCAACATATGTGGGGCGGCGGGTGGAGTTATTGTCATATAAACTGTTCCTATTATTTATTTAATGCTGTTGTTTGCCATTTTCAACCTGGCTCTCTAACTATAATATTGGCAACCAGAAAGTGATTAGCGAAACGTGAAGCCTGTAATTAGAATTTCTAGTACTCACTTCATCTGAGAAATACACTTATATCTACAGATTATAGCTCTGAGGAATTAGGTGATTGTCTGAGATTCATAATCAAAAACGATTCTCTCTAAAATGCTCACTATATTCTGAAAGTCACAGACCAAAAAAGAATCCACACAATCCAACTACGACAGCAGTTAAGAGTCTAATGCGCTGATGCAACTATAACTGTTCAAATTAAAGGTTTAAGTGAATGCTCGCCATAATTTGATGATAATGTTCGTCAAACGCCACGCTAAATAATGGTAGAATGTCTGTCCTGCGACGGCACGTGAAAATACGACATACGCAAACTGAAGATAGATCATTAAAGTCATCCCAGAATTAGCACTTCACTTGAAAACGATTTCATGCTTACGCCTATCCTGAGTAACTTATTAAGGCATCCGAGGCTGTTTATAGCAATGATACCGATGCGACGCGACTCCCGGCACAGATGGTGCGCTAATCAGCGTCTGGAGAGAACTGGGGCCTTTTTCTCTCGCGCAGCGTTCTTATATATAAAGCCGCGGTGCGGACGGCTAAGGGAACACATGATCAAATCGGCTCTCCCGACTAGCCGCTGGGCTAGTAATGCACCACTTTAAGTTATCGAATAAATCATTGCTTCCTTTGCTGATGGCCGATGAAGCTTTCAATTTAATTGTGCAATCAGCACACAAGTAAGTAATCATAATAAAAGTCTGACATGGCTAACTCAATTATTTTGGGCGAGAAAAATAATTTAATTACACTACACGCAGTAGACGAGCTCTGAACTTGCCCTTTGGAGATACGCTATCGCTATAGTGTTATAGTTATTCAGTTGAAACTTCTCATATCTTTATGATTATAGCGGATCTCCCTTCTACTTAAATTTATACATCCTAGCTTTATTTATTCGCCTACTTAATCTATCTTGCTTCCTTAATTTTTAAGACAAAAACCAGAAAATCATGAATTTGAACTAAAATTTTAATTTGTGAGATCCAGAATACTGTTTCTACTAAATTATTATGAAAAAGGAATCTAAATATAAATTTTTAAGTTTCTAGCTCTTTTCTGTTGCGCCAATGGTTTTTACAGAAAAACGTCCAGATTTCGAAAATGGTTAAAGTTATTGAACTGATATTGAACACATATTGATTTGGTATTACTCTTGACATGCTAGAGACGTTTCAGGTTATTTACTTGATTTTTAAAGTATTGTGCAACATTTATGACGTCAGAGCTAGTTACAGCGGACTGGGCTGGCACACAATGGAAAGACTGATGTGAATTTTATACGGCGTGAGTAGGCTGCTTCCCTACATCACCCTCTACTTAATTTTTTTTGAGTGTAAATGGGAAAAAGAAAGAAAAAAAAATTAATTACAAAAAGGGAAGCAAGAGTACAGCTTAACTCCCTATGAAAATGAAAATTTAAATGTAAACATATAGAAATATTGAAAGAAAACTGATTACCTACTTCAAATATCAAATTCCTGGCATGTTCACTGCCTCTTAAGTAACATTATGACTCAAAATATAAGCAAAATCAATGAAACACTTTGGCATACATATTGCCTTAGACAGACAAACACATAAAATATGTAAAATTATGAAAATCTTAAATCCATTAAATGCATTTTTACATACACAAATTCAAAGAAAATAACACAGTTATTCATGATACATAAACAGATAATTATATCTTAGCAGTCTTTTCTAAACCTGAAAGAAAATTTCTCAAATCATGACAATTTCATTTTTACACACGTGGTTGTAGCCGCTTTGGCTGGCGTTCTACACTTTCAATCACAAGGGTAGAGGAGGGGAAGTTGCTATGGAGTGCATCCGTCACGTTCACTCTAAATTACATGGGGAAAGGGGAGGTGTCACTGTGAGTTGTGTCCAAGTCACTCCACGCTTTCACGCAGCTACCAGGCTCCCGTTATCTGGTTTGTCCTGTAGAACAAACAAAAAGAGTGCCTCAGACTCTGTTCACTTAATATCTAAGGGTGGGTCACAATGAAATGGGGATATATACATTTTACCTTTCTTTATGTTACTGGAACAAAGTTAACAGAACTTTTTCAATTTTACTCTCGCGGTTACTTAACTGTCATAAAATCGATAAACAAATGGCTCAAAACGCCGTTAGTCACGTACTAGAGAAAATTTATGCTCAAGACATACAATCATAAATCCTATTTAATCTCAATTTATTATTTCTGGCCGGAACACTGAACCAATGCTCGGTACATTCCTGATACATTTGTATTTTATTTACTTAGCTGACTCATCTTCGATTACCTTATTCTTAGAGATAGTATGAGTATATTTGATTAGTAGTTGTCTTCTCAGCTTCTTTGTGCGTGTGAGTAACTAGTGGTAATAGTACAGTTCTGAGTGTTCAAAACACACTAAGTTTAGTTGACTACTAAATCCACTTATTGGTCCTCTGCTACTGTGTCAGTTCCACATCTGCAATTATGTACTTACTTCATCGAAGTGTATTTATGCTGAGCTATAAATAATGTTTCACGTCTGCCATTATGTTACTCAATTATGTTGCTAGTGTATGTACTTATTGAACACTCACTGTATTAACATTTAAAGCATAGGATAGCACATTTATTTCATATCTATAGTGTATTGCAGCTGATCAGTTTCCTCACGTGGCAATCCATTTCCACTCGATCGGACGCTGAAACCACAGGTAGTCTCTCTCGACCTACCACTAAAGTGCATTAAGTAATTATGGCCGAGCGTAATGCTAAATTCCTTAAACCTATAGGACACAATGAGCTGCTCTGTCTCATCTAACATAAGGGTACCTATGGCCGCATTCGCGCCTCCAACTCATAACCTCAATACGTGTAGGTGTGTCCTGTCACACACTACACCAAATAATGGCCAGGTCCAACCTTATAAATATTTCAAGGACGTGTCCTTCACGTCTCAACCACAAACACTGTTCAATTATATTACACTGCCATTCCTTGCTACACAAGGTGAATTCATTTTTAGAACTTATCTGTCTATTTTTCATAACACTAAGGACTCTCTCTTACTGTTTATTAGTTAGCTCTAATGCATACACTAGGTTTCACTGCCACTTCAGATCTTTCTTGTACACGAATTGGTATATCTTTTAAAATTACTGTTGGTGGACCATTTCCAATAAAACAACACTTTGTACTTACAATATTATCAGGGTTCTATACATACTTGTTACTCAAATACATTTGTTTCTTAATTACGTCATACTTCTCTGTTGTTTATGTCACTGTTAGGTTTGTCACATTAGGTATTTTCTTCACTAATCGATGGATAGAATGGTTACAGAATTCATGGCTTGATAGCCATGACGGAAAATTTTTGTATTGCAAAGAAGGAGTCGAAACTTTGGTGGATAGAAAAGATGAAGAATGAGTGAGATCTGAAATGGGAAAGAAGATCTCACACAGCTGGGACTGCACAGCTACCACACTGTGTAGAGGTTACAGAACAACCTCCTCCCTACAGAATTCATTAGCTTAATGCTGGCTTGATAGTCATACCGGAAGATTTTAGTATCTGAGAGTAAGAGCCGAAATTTTGGTGGATAGAAAAGATGAAGAATGAGTGAGACCTGAAATGGAAAGAAGATCTCACACAGCTGGGACAGCACAGCTGCCACTCTGTGTAGAGGTTACAGAACAACCTCCTCCCTACAGAATTCATTCACTACCTATGAATTTCTTTAGGTCGATCCGGTTCCTGAGACCTAATATCTTTTTACTCTTAGGGTACTCTAGCCTATATGCATTGGCATGTGGTTTTCCTATGATCCTGAAAGGTCTTTGGTATACGAACATGAATTTCTTTGTTTCTGCATTTATTTTCTTTGATTTTTCCTTGGTTTTGACAAGGACTAACTGACCTATTTCAAAACGGGTGGGTACAGCTTTAGCGTCATGACGCTTCTTTCTTTCTAATGTGTTTAGCTTACTTTTACTAAGATTAACACCTTCGTCCCAATATCTCCTATTTTTCAGTACTCGTATAGGCAGCTCCCAAGTTTCATCATTAGTTACTACATGTTTATCAATAAAAGGTACCGTAATTACTCCGGTTATCGGCAAGACCATTTTTAACTGGCTTCTTTCAAAGTCAACAACACTCTGATATTTTGACAAGAAATCTACACCAATTAAAACCTCAATACTGAGATTATTTACAATTAAGCGTGGATGATCAATTAAATTACCATTAATGTCAAAGGGCAGCAAAGTTTCTTGCTTTACCGTTTTTGACACCTTGCCAGTACCACCAATTATTCTTAGTCCTGATACCCTCATTACTGTAAGCTTGTCTTTACCAGGTAATGCATCAAAGAAGGACTGAGATATCGCACTCACCTCACTTCCACTGTCTAAGAGACAACGTACATTGATACCCAACATATTCACTATTACTATCGGGTGGCTTATTCTAGTTTGTACAGGTGGTTCCTCAAACGCATCCAATAGTTCCTTTTGGATTTGTCTCCAACTAAAGTGATCGACATCTGTCTTCATTACATTTAGGTCAAAGTGTGTAGGGGTTTCTTGAATTACATTTTCAGCTGCCTTTTCCAGTCGGTCTATTAATCTGAAATCGAAACACCGCACGACTTCATTACATTTAGTTTGCTGAACCTGACCCAAATTATTGTAGTCCGAGCGATTCTGCGCCTCCAGACCAGGCGTAACACTAGTTACAGCTAAACCACTTTCACTATTACCGTCGGGTTCCTTCTCAAGTGACAACTGGTCACAGCTACTGGGTTCATCGACCCCCAACAGGCTATCTTCTACATTCTCACTTACCTCCTGTCCTAAATCTATTAGTACAGTATCAACATCCCGCACAGGAACTTTAGATAAGAGCACATCATCCTCATCGTAAATGTAAGCATGAATTTCTTCTGCTTCTTCACCTGAAAATTTAGTATTTTGTAGCTCTTCCCTACCGTTACACTGCTGCGCCTTCTCTTTCTCTTCCCACTTAGAAAGCGTCTCTAAGACGGTATCTATCAAATACTGTGAGTGATCTAATATTTCTGCTGTATCCTTAGATGCTACCGACCCCTCATCCACATGTTCAGTCTGAGTATTCTGATCTGTCTTACCAATTACTGTAACTACTGGCTTAGGAAAAATAACCGCCTGGTGAGCGCCAGTGTCCTCATAGACGGGAACTAGTTTTCCTGCCTCGGCCTACTACTGTTTCCTTTATTTCCATTATAGTTAACTGGCACAGCATTGCTTTCTGCACTGTTGTTTACCTGCATAATTTTGTTCGGAACAAAATTACTATCATTTGGATGCCATTGTTGGTTCTGATAATTATTTCTCCAATTCCTACCTCTCTTAGGATGACGAACACCTACTGTTCTGATGTTTACATTGCCATTCTGCTCGTTCTTAAAATTACTACTAGTGTTATTAGCATTTCTGTTATTAGGTGCTTGCTCTTCATTGGCAGCAACACGCTCTACACGTTCCAAATATTCAATGAAACGATCAAGATTTTCTCTAGTGGCAGATATAATTATAGTTTGCCAATGCCATGGCAGTTTGGCTTCAAGACCTAGTATTATCACTTCAGGTTTTAGCTTTTCGGCCAAATGTGACAAACGTGAGATCCATAACCTGCCAAACTCTTTAATAGATTCCTTGCCTACATTGAAGCGTTTTCCACTCCAAAATTCTCTCAAGACTTTATTTTGCTTATTGCTAGACCAATACTCATTAATGAAAGCTGTTTTAAATTCCGCTAATGTTTTACACTTCAACATAACATCAGCTGACCAACGCATGGCGTCACCTGCTAAATGGCTTCTAATAAATGAGATTTTCTCTCGTTCAGACCAAGGTGGTGGAATCACATCTTCAAAATCGTTCCAGAAATCTAGCGGGTGGATATTTTTATCTGGGTCGAACCGCAAGAACTGCCAACACCCGATAAAAGCGGCGTTTGCAGCTACAACTTGTTACATACTACCATTACCAGAAGTTACTGAAGCTACTTTACTCTCGATGTTAGCAATGTTCGTACTAATATTTTCTATTCTCATTTCAACATTATCTACTCTTTGCACAATATGAGTAGTATCAGTTTTGATTGCATCTACTTCTGCTTGACATATGTTTACTTTTATATTAACATCTTTAAACCTATCTGAGCACAGTTCACATTCCGCCTCGATCTTTTCTGTTAACTTGTGCTCCAGCTTCGCATCTTCCATTTGGAAGTCTCTGCGAACCTCAGCAATTTCGGATTTTACTGTTTTATGCATTTCAGAAAATTGTTGAGCAACCTTTTCCTTAATATCCTGATGATTGTAATCAATTTCATAATTCAAACTGTCCAGATCCTCTTTCAACTTATTGCAACCAGCATTGAAGGTATTGTCCATTACCTCCAATCGTTCATTAAAATTAGTTTGGCTGGCCACAATCCTGTTATTTACCTCAATTATATCAGATTTTAATTCAGCTGTCATTTTAGCATTACTGGCTGACATTTTTGCATTACTGGCAGCTATTGCTTGTAATATAACATTTAAATCAATAGCCCCAGTATCTTTGGGTTGCTCACTAGCCGGCTTTTTACCACACTCAGGTGATGAAAAACTAGCTCCAATACCAGAATCATCAAAACTAAATGAAACATCTGATAGATCAGTCATATCTAACTTATCCTTTTTAAACTCTACCACCTCTGATGACTGTTTCGTTTTTAACTCATCAGATAAACTATCATCCAATAAATTAACAATTTCTGATTTCTGCTTTACTACAGGGGTCTCTATTATTGAATCATTGCCCTTTTTCACACTACTGTCAGGAGACAATACTTCATATTTCACTTTAACATTACTATTTTCATGCATATTTACACCTGAACCGTTGTCTGGATTTACAGTTCCTTCAACAGACATAGGTCCCGATTTAGGTTTAACTTCTGTTACTTTTTGCAGTTCTGTCGCCGACAGTCTTTTAGTGCAGGTTAGTAAAAGTTTTAACAGCTTTTCACTTAACTTATTTCCTTCTGCACGACGTATGGCGTTGCCGGCGCGACGTACCAGGATTACTGATGAACTGCAGACGGCACTTCGATGGCTGCTGTGTGGCCCGCAACTGCAGGCGCGGCTCCGGTTGCTCCGGCGGACGACTGCGGTGAGGCGAAACTGGCTTCTCGCGATGCTGGCAGCGCCGCTAGACTCAGTGCCAGCTCCGCCAATCCAGATGCGTTGTTAATCCAATTGCGTCGTCCACATGCACACGTAACACTATCACTGTTCTATTACTCAGTTGCATGTCGCATTTCACTCCCGAATCCGAATATTTAAAAATCACTTTCACTTTTACTCAGTTTCTTTCCCGGCCGATGCACCATATGTGGGGCGGCGGGTGGAGTAATTGCTATATTAACCCTCCGACTGTCGCGCATGTATCTGTGAGATACATGACCTACTTTTTCTCTAATATTACCGCAATGAACAGTGGTAACAGTTTGCTGGCCCACGACATCTTGTGTCATACCTTTCTTATTGCTTCACAGGAATTTCAGTCTTATCCCGATACTGACAAGGTTATAAATGAGTCAGGTGTGGGAACGTGTACTGCCTGTATCTCTCAGATACAGCGCGCCTACTCGGGTAATGCTTTGTCGCCGCTAATGACTGCATTGTTTGCAGCGTACGCAAGTCGGTAGTTGCGTTGTTGTCTTCTAAATGAAGCAACGTTTCGTTGTAGCTACGAGTACTCTCTTTCAAAATGAGTAAACGATATGACCTAGAAAATCCTAAGGATTTGGAAGAAGTACATCGCCTTCTTCTCAACGACGAGGTATCCATTGAAGATGAAGATGACCTTGCAGAAACTGATTCAGAAACCGAAGATATACTCGAAACACGATCTGTAGACTGAGACACAGATCATGAATTTGATGAAGAGGAAAATAAAGAAGCGCAGGAAACTTATGAACGTTACTATTTTGGTGAGTAGAAAACACAATAAATATGCTTTCAGATATAATAATAACAGTATCTAATAATGGTGTAATGTACTTATTTTTTATTTTAGGTAAGGATGGAACTAAATGGAGGAAAATGTCTTGGAAAGCAACACAGAAACGGCCTCATAATATACTAACCAAACTGCCTGGGATAGTTGGGGATGCAAAGAAAATGGTAACTGAAATTCATCAGTAATGATATCCTAGATCTAATTGTGGTCAACACTAACAGGCGTATAGCTGATCTAAAAGGAAACTTTGCTGGCGAGAGTGACTGCAAGGACACAGACGCAATCGAAATAAAAGCCTTTCTTGGCTTGTTATAGCTTGCTGGTGTGTTCCGCGGTGGGCGACAGAATGTTCACGACTTCTGGACAGCAGACGACCTTGGTCTGAATATTTTTAGAATGACCATGTTCGAAAAACCTTTCCTGTTCCTAATAAGATGTGTTACAGAACGAGATTTTCACTCTGCAGCGGAGTGTGCGCTGATATGAAACTTCCTGGCAGATTAAAACTGTGTGCCCGACCGAGACTCGAACTCAGGACCTTTGCCTTTCGCGGGCAAGTGCTCTACCATCTGAGCTACCGAAGCACGACTCACGCCCGGTCCTCACAGCTTTGCTTCTGCCAGTATCTCGTCTCCTACCTTCCAAACTTTACAGAAGATCTTCTGCGAACCTTGCAGAACTAGCACTCCTGAAAGAAAGAGTACTGTGGAGACATGGCTCAGCCACAGCCAGAAGATACTGGCAGAAGTAAAGCTGCGAGGACTGGGCGTGAGTCATGCTTCGGTAGCTCAGATGGTAGAGCACTTGCCCGCGAAAGGCAAAGGTCCCGAGTTCGAGTCTCGGTCGGGCACACAGTTTTAATCTGCCAGGAAGTTTAAAGATGTGTTCGTTTTGATGATGGACCCACAAGACAAGAGCGGCGCAAGACAGACAAATTAGCAGCCGTAAGGGAAATGTTCACCATGTGTTTGAATAATTGCAAGACACATTACTCCATTGGTCAGCACGTCACAGTTGATGAGCAGCTACCAGCATTTCGAGGCCGGTGTGGATTTCGCCAGTTCATACCATCCAAACCATCTAAATATGGCATCAAAATTTTCTGCCTATGTGATGCCAAGCTTTATTATACTTACAACATGGAAATATATTGAGGATTACAACCAGAAGGACCCTTCCAGAATAACAGCTCCACCAAAGAAGTAGTTCTGAGACTTGCCGAACCAATATATGGGAGGGGTAGAAACATTACAGCAGATAACTGGTTCGCCAGTTTGGAGTTAGTAAGAGAACTGCATAAAAGGAGACGGTCGTTTGTAGGCACAATTAGAAAAAACAAGAAGAAACTGCCATCGAATTTAGTAGCACCAAAAAGTAGACAGCAATATGATAGCGTATTCGGCTACAGCAAGAATGAAACCCTTGTGTCGTATGTCCTGAAAAATGGAAAAACTGTAGTCCTCCTTTCGAGTATGCATATATCGTCAAGTGAGGTTTCAGAAGGTTTAGAGAATAAACCAGCAATTATTTCCCGGGCGATTAGCAACATATGTGGGGCGGCGGGTGGAGTTATTGTCATATAAACTGTTCCTATTGTTTATTTAATGCTGTTGTTTGCCGTACTCAACACTGGCTCTCTAACTACAATATTGGCAACCAGAAAGTGATTAGCAAAACGTGAAGCCTGTAATTAGAATTCCTAGTACTCACTTCATCTGAGAAATACACTTATAGCTACAGCTAATAGCTCTGAGGAATTAGGTGATTGCCTGGAATTCATAATCAAAAACGATTCTCTCTAAAATGCTCACTACATTCTGAAAGTCACAGACCAAAAAAGAATCCACACAATCCAACTACCAGAGCAGTTCAGAGTCTAATGCGCTGATGCAACTATAACTGTTCAAATTAAAGGTTTAAGTGAATGCTCGCCATAATTTGATGATAATGTTCATCAAACGCCACGCTAAATAATGGTAGAATGTCTGTCCTGCGACGGCACGTGAAAATACGACATACGCAAACTGAAGATAGATCATTAAAGTCATCCCAGAATTAACACTTCACTCGAAAACGATTTCATGGTTATGCGTATCCTGAGTAACTTATTACGGCATCCGAGGCTGTTTATAGCAATGATACCGATGCGACGCGACTCCCAGCACAGATGGTGCGCTAATCAGCGTCTGGAGAGAACTGGGGCCTTTTTCTCTTGCGCAGCGTTCTTATATATAAAGCCGCGGTGCAGACGGCTAAGGGAACGCATGATCAAATCGGCTCTCCCGACTAGCCGCTGGGCTAGTAATGCACCACTTTAAGTTATCGAATAAATCATTGCTTCCTTTGCTGATGGCCGATGAAGCTTTCAGTTTAATTGTGCAATCAGCACACAAGTAAGTAATCATAATAAAAGTCTGATGTGGCTAATTCAATTATTTTGGGCGAGAAAAATAATTTAATTACACTACACGCAGTAGACGAGCTCTGAACTTGCCCTTTGGAGATACGCGATCGCTATAGGTTTATAGTTATTCAGCTGAAACTTCTCATATCTTTATGATCATAGCGGATCTCCCTTCTACTTAAATTTATACATCCTAGCTTTATTTATTCGCCTACTTAATCTATCTTGCTTCCTTAATTTTTAAGACAAAAACCAGAAAATCATGAATTTGGACTAAAATTTTAATTTGTGAGATCCAGAATACTGTTTCTACTAAATTATTATGAAAAAGGAATCTAAATATAAATTTTTAAGTTTCTAGCTCTTTTCTGTTGCGCCAATGGTTTTTACAGAAATACGTCCAGATTTCTAAAATGGTTAAAGTTATTGAACTGTTATTGAACACATATTGATTTGGTATTACTCTTGACACGCTAGAGACGTTTCAGGTTATTTCCTTGATTTTTAAAGTATTGCGCAACATTTACGACGTCAGAGCTAGTTACAGCGGACTGGGCTGGCACACAATGGAAAGACTGATGTGAATTTTATACGGCGTGAGCAGGCTGCTTCCGTATAACATGTCTTCTTGGCAAAGCAGTGGAGTGGACGCGACAACAGCTATGAATTACTTAACATCCGATTTTAAGAAAACTATTCGGTGAAAAAATTTGATTCTTCCGTAACCAATAGCAAGATATCCTTAAATGATAAAGGTTACTGTGCTGCACGAAATTGAGTACATGGCTGCACGAAATTTTTAAGAATTTGCAGAGGTAAAATCACATTGTGTAGCCTTTCCGTATAGTTCATTTAAGGCCATACATTATTGCGTATGAACTGTAATCAATATATCTAAATTGTATTTAAAGTTGAGACCTGAATGATACCTCTTTTCATTCTTGAGATATTGGTTGTTATATCCGCAGACGGGTCACTCGCGGCGCGTCCGAACCTTTCCTGCGCTTCGGGAATAAAGTGGTCGTAAAAATCGTTATATCTCATAAGAGGTTCAAGGTGTAGAAACGACGATTTTTGGAAATGACCACGCAGAAAGGACTATTTTATCGTATGATTAATATTCGTTTTTGTAAACGCGGGAGAGAGCGAAAACAAGACTCCCTGTAACTCACACCATGAGGTTTCGCCCAAATTTTCATAGACAAACAAAGGGAGAGAAACAGGTAGATGTGGTATAAAGTGACCAGCAAGAGGTCTAGTTTGGCGTGAAAATATTTAACTGCTTGAAAGTAATCAGGGTAATGAACGAAAACTTAATAAGCTGAGGAAAAATTTAAATATTTCACGAAAAGCTGCTGTAAATGAAGTGTCAAAAATTTCATCTGGTCAAGACCTAGCTATTTTGCACATAAAAAGATACATGGGTGCGGTATTTAAATGTCAAAAAGGCTTCGTTCGCATCAAGCACGTTAGGAAGGCAAACGAGGAGTCAGTAAGATCATGCTTTCCGAGTAACACTTGAAATTAAAGAAATGGGAGAAATCAGTCAAATATTTTATGAAATGATATGTGTAAAAGAAATAAATAGATCTGAGAAACTTTCTTTGTCCTTTTGAATGATGCTCGAAATCATGAATAGAAAATGAGGTGCACCAAACGATTCCCTAATATTTTTTTCATGTTTTTAGACAAATCGTTACACTTTCTTTTAAAAAAATTTGTAAGTTTTACTTTTACAGGCTATTTAGAGTAACTGAAACGCTTGGCCTTAACACTGACTGCTGATGAATTACGTTCGAAACATCAAGTATCTGTAAAATTTCATGGTTCATTGTAATGTATTAGGAATTAAATGTGTGTGATATACTGGGATAGGTGCAAAGGTCAACTTCTTTGGCAAGACCTTCAAAATATACTTAGCATTCCAGTGTAAATAGTATACATGAAACTTAGTATACAGAATCGTAACTGAGTAAAAATATAAGAACAACCCAGGATGTCTCCGTAACACATACTTGCCAACTGTGTACGCTACCCCTACATCAATGCTAATTCTTGTGCAATGGTATCAACTTGTGTGCTTATGTTGGTATTTAACATAGTTAGTCATGTAATAGTCATTCCTCCGCATGTATTGGCTGTTAAAATTTCTTGATCACATAAAAAAAACATTCGTATTTAATTTATTGATGAGATAGTCAAATGCTCTTCTGCTCATTCACATGTATTCGAAGAATTTGTCTGGTGATATTCGTAGTCGACGATATTTATGAAATTATCCATGGAGATACCTCCCTTTGTAAATTTCATGCACAGCATTCCTTTTCACTTTATTTTCTTAATTAAACCTAATTCTGTAGCCTTACTCTCCAGCTACAGTATTCTACAGGTTAAAGACGCCATTTTATAGAAACAGCTGGTTGGCTCTAAGCAGCCATCTTATCGCGCGACATGGTCGCTCGCACGCAGGACACACAAGCTTTTCGCCCGATGCTGCTGATTGTCGCTGGAGTGTCGCGTATCCAGAAGTCGCTTGCTGTCGCTCGCTTCTGTCGCTCACGTAGGACATGGGCTATTTTATGATCGCTGCATAGAGCGTATGATCGATACTGTGTAAAGGTACAGCTATGTAAGGGTATGGTACCCTTACAACATTTATTAATGGGGAAGGTGACAATTTTAAGTCTTTTAAACCGTGGTTGGCGACCCCAACTTAAACTAGTTTTAAATGAACAACAGTGCAGAGAATTGATTCAGGTCCACCAGTAAATGTATATGAGTAAATTTGCTGAGGAATACGCCACGCATTTGTCTCGCTTAACGGACACTGCTAAGAATGCATGTCGTATTCTGCAAGCATTCGCAAATTCGACTTTGCACGAAAGCACGAAAGCTCCGAGACGAGGCGATAGAAAGGAGTCAGATAATCGAGACAAAATTAGATAATAGTCCGGAGCAATAAGCAGATCACGTATAAACCTATTGAAAGAAAACGAAATTTCAGAGATCTTTCACATTGGAAGCGAAAGTTAAAACTGTACTGCTTTCACTACATTTATGAAATCAGCTGTGCGTAATGAACAGAAAAGAACGCGTAAAAATTAAGTTAGGCCCAAATTATAAATTCTCTAGCATGAAACACCAGGATGATTTATGAATGTGAAATTATTTAGTGAGAAATAAGAAGTGTGCCACACTCGTGTTGACTACAGCAGGGACGCAGAACTGAAAAGAAAGCGTGTCAAAATTTCTGTTGCTTGGAACGAAGAAGTAAAGAGCAAAGAAAATTAACAACGTATTTTTAAAATTAAAATCTTACATAAATATTCTATCGAGGAAACATGATATAAAGACTTATGGGATTAAAGACATTTTCCGAAAGAGGATCTTAAGATCCTGTAAAGGGAAATGACTGAGAAAAAGCAACATAGGAACCCATCTAGACAATCGAATGATTTCTAAACGGAATAGTTTGAAGTAGAGAGACGGACGGCCCAGAATTACGTTAAATATAGATGATTACCAATTTCCAAACAAAAAGTGGACCCTATTGCTGCAATAAGAGAGCTGAAAAATTTCTAGCGAGAAAATGCCTCATAGCAATTATAGAAGACGCCACAGATTCGAGAAAGAACTAAATTTTCTCTTTGTACTGCAAGAAATGAAATTAAAATGACACAGGAAATCATTCTCACTAGAACACAAAGTGTGTGACGAAAGTAAGCACCCAAAATAATTAGGATTAATGTTATGTTAAGGAATATACTTTAGTTGCATGAATTGCGTTAGAGTGTTAAGTTTCTTACGTATTCTGGATTACTATTTTAAAGAACGCGTGACAGTGTAAACTAGTCCAGTTAAGCGGTTCATAAATATTTGAATATATCACAGAGAAGCGCACATCACCATAATAAATGGTAAATTTAAGCAGCCTTTTGTATCTTTAGACGACTCACACCTAATTGTGAACTTACACGAGGGAAAATAGCAACTGGAAGTTTATTAAATGCTTAAGAAAGAAGAAAAATTCACAAATTAACGTTCAGATTTTACAGGAGATATGTTGTGCGATACCCTTTATTACACGGTGCCCCTCATAAACAACGAGGTTTCGGATGCAGCAACACTAATCTCCATGAAACGACGAAAGCATTCGCCGTTTGTTTTTCCGATCGATCGACGGAGATAAGTCACACAGCAGTAAGGCACCGGGCTGGTATTCGGTTCAAATCCCAATCTGGCCATCCAGACTTACGTTTCTCGTAATTTCCGTGTATCGCTTACAGTGAATAGCGGAATGATCCCTTCAAAATGCACAGCCATTTGCGTTTACCATCGTTCCCCAGTGACAGCTTTGCTCCAACTCTAAAGACCTCGTCGTCGACGGGACGTTAAAGCCTAATGTCTCTTTTTTCTTTATCGAGGAGGTTAAATAAACTTGCGAGAGTTTTTTTTTTTAATTGTATACAGGCGCAACTTAAGAGCGAGCAAACTTAAATTCCCTTACTTTACAATGACAACGTAAGGGAGAGAGCTGTACTGTGCGGCTGAATTCGAATCTACGGGACACGCCTTCCTGCTGGAGAGAAACATGCTCTGAATAAGGTAGTGTTATGCGACGCCTCCTTCCTGCACCCCGTGATCAATGGCTTACCGATAAAGGAAACTATAAAAAAGTCCAGCAATAAATCGCCATTTCATTTCGGACCTTTACGTTATCGACCTTTTGCCCTGTGGGATTTAATCAAAAGGTCGTCGCAGATATCGAATGTGTGTCGCCGGCTTACCATGCGATTCGATACGCCATAAAGACGACGAATGGCTTTGCTCTTCTGCTTGCAGCATCCGTTTTCTGAGACGCGGGAATCCAACGCCGGTCAGAGACCGGAAACACGAAGGTGGCTGCTGGATAAGGGATTGTTATATATACCCTTAGATGCGTTTAAAGCATGCACACCTTAGTAACCTGTCTCCCGAACACCGCTGATAAGTGCCGTGTCAGATAACTATAACAAACGTGCTCGATGGTGTATAGATCATATTTTTGACCACTGCTTTTAATTTGTAATGTAAACGGATATTTTTCACAGAATCTCCAGAAAACAGTTAAATTTATGTGATTTACACTTGATACACGGTTGATTCACTTACATGCGCTTGTTTCTTGACGAAAATTTGTTATATAGACGTCCTTTGTATATTGTGAGAACGAAGTTTGTTTAATAAGTATAGCTGTGATGTAGATGCAGTACACGGTGAAATTGTTCAGCACAGCTGTTCAGAACTGTCCGAACAAAATAGACATAGGCCCGTGAGATGGTCGAAGTACTTGTAGGTACACTAGTATGGTAAACGAAGCTCACGAAATTGATCAAAACCTTATACCAGAGAGCCTGCACATTTCAATGGTAGTGAAGTGATAGAATTAACTAGAGATGTGAATGCCTCTATACGCGAACAAAGCTATTTTCAGGTTTTTTATTTTTTATGTATTAGGTTGGTGGATAAGTTCGTAGTGTTTTTCCACAAGCTTAATAAAAATAACAGATACACATAACAGAGACTTCATTCATCAACAACACATTCTCCTCCATTACTTGCAAGTCTGACAACGCCGAGGTAACTTTCCGATTCCGCAAATGTAGAAATCACGCGGTTTTGAGGCGAATAACTTGTCGAGCCATGCTCGGAGCACATTTCCATCCGGAAAGGAAATTCCTTAATCATTCGATAGAGAGCAGGAAAATCGAAAATCTGAGGGTCAATGTCAGGCAAATAAGGTGGGCGCGGAATGACTTCCCAACCCAACTCCCGTATAGAGTTTTTTGTCAGTTTATCAGCTTACAGGCAGACGGTTTCATAGAGCAGTATCTCTTTTACGTCTTTTTATGGGCAGTTGCTGCTCTCTTTGGGCTCAACCATTCCTTTCTTTTCCTTGTGTTAGCATAAAGACACAGTTTATTGCCACCGGTAACGATACAGAATATGAACTGTTGGTGTTGTTCACAAGACAACTGATGAGGAACAAGCAGAGACGCATGTATGGCCATCAACTGATTTTTGTGATTTTTGATTAGAGCGTGCGGTACCCGCGCACACCGTTCTTTAACCTGCCTCATTGCATGCAAAATCACACGGTGGTGAAATGGTGACAGATCATCACATCTGCCAGTTCTCGAGTACAGAGCTGTGGATCTTTGTGGAGTAATGCGTTTAAACTATCTTCATCAAACCACAGAGGTCTTCCTGAACATGGAGCGTCGCTAATGTCAAAACAATCGCCTTTGAAACAAGAAAGCCAATTTCTAGCCAATTTTTGTCTAATAGCATTATCCCACACATGGTGCAAGTGTTTCTATCTTCCTCCACTGCTGTCACCTCTCTATTGAAATTAAACAGAAGAATATGTAGGAAATGTTCCAATTTCTCCACTTAGCACTCCATCTTGTAGCGTTCACAGCTCCACTCACTATCTCCAGATGACAATATGTGAACTCATATAGCAACAATGAACTACAAATAAGAAATGGCAATCGATAAAAAAACCCATAGTATCCAAAATACGAAGATGGAAAGCAAAAACGCTACGAACTTATGCAACTTAACAATATAAATACTGCAAACTTTAGGGAAAGCCTACAGCAGCTAGACTGGGATGAAGTGTATAAGGAACCCGATACAAACTTGAAATATAACTTATTTCACGATACATTTTTAGGGGTATTTGAAAATTGTTTTCCCAAGAAAATAGTTAACCGTAATTCCAAAAAAACATATAAAAAACCTTGGCTAACTAAGGGAATAAGAATATATTGCAACTGTAAAAGAGAACTGTATCTAACAGCAAAAGGGAGTACTGACTCCGAAATTGTTCAATATTATAAAAACTATTGTGCGGTACTAAGAAAAGTTATTAAAAAGTCCAGAAGCATGTGTATCATGTCTGAGATCAGTAACTCTGATAATAAAATTAAAGCAATTAGGAATACCATTGAAAGGGAAACAGGGCAACCAAGAGCACAGGAAGACTTTAGTGCCATAAAACTGAATGACAAGTGTACTAACAAACAATCAGAAATTGAAAATTTTTCAATAATCATTTTTTAAATGTTGTGGAGAAAATAGGATCTAGATCTTCACTAGAAGAGGCAAGGCTACTAATAGAAGAGGCCATACCTATGCAGTTTGAAACAACTGTAATTCCACCAACCTCTCCCTCTGAAATAAGTAAAATAATAAACTCACTGAAAAGTAAAAGCTCTTACAGAGTTGATGGCATTTCCAGCAAGGTACTTAAAGCTTGTTCCCCACAGATAAGTAGGATTCTCAGCCACGTATGTAATAGCTCTTTGGAGCAGGGTGTTTTCCCCAAAGGACTGAAATATGCCATTATAAAATCATTGCATAAAAAGGAGGATACGTCGGATGTCAACAACTACCGCCCAATCTCTCTTCTGACAGCTCTATCAAAAATTTTTGAGAAAGTGATGTATTCAAGAGTAGCCTCCCATATTTGTAAAAATAAAGTACTAACAAAATGTCAGTTTGGTTTTCAGAAAGGCTTTTCAACGGAAAATGCTATATACGGTTTCACTGATCAAATATTAAATGCTCTGAATAACCGGACGTCACCCATTGGTATTTTTTGTGATCTCTCAAAGGCCTTTGATTGTGTAAATCATGGAATTCTCTTAGATAAGGTAAATCATTATGGTTTGAGTGGGGCAGTGCACAAATGGTTTAATTCAAACTTAACTGGAAGAATGCAGAACATGAAATAAGTGGTTCATGTAATATTAAAACAACAGCTGATTCCTCAAACTGGGGGCTATCAAGTACAGGGTCCCACAGGGTTCGGTCTTAGGTCCTTTACTGTTCTTGATATACATCAATGACTTACCATTCCACATTGATGGAGATGCAAAGTTAGTTCTTTTTGCTGATGATACAAGTATAGTAATAACATCCAAAAACCAAGAACTAAGTGATGTAATTGTAAATGATGTTTTTCACCAAATTATTAAGTGGTTCTCAGCAAACAGACTCTCTTTAAATTTTGATAAATCACAGTATATACAGTTCCGTACAGTAAATGGCACAACTCCAGTAATAAATATAGACTTTGAACAGAAGTCCGTAGCTAAGGTAGAATTTTCAAAATTTTTAGGTGTGTCCATTGATGAGAGGTTAAACTGGAAGCAACACATTGATGGTCTGCTGAAACGTCTGATTTCAGCTACGTATGCTATTAGGGTTATTGCAAATTATGGTGATAAGAATCTCAGTAAATTAGGTTACTATGCCTACTTTCATTCACTGCTTTCGTATGGCATCATATTCTGGGGTAATTCATCGTTGAGTAGAAAAGTATTCATTGCTGAAAATCGTATAATCAGAATAATTGCAGGAGCCCACCCACGGTCATCCAGCAGACATCTATTTTAGGATCTAGGGATCCTCACAGTAACCTCACAGTATATATATTCACTTATGAAATTTGTTGTTAATAATCCAACCCAGTTCAAAAGTAATAGTGGTGTGCATAGCTATAACACCAGGAGAAAGGATGATCTTCACTATGCAGGGTTAATTCTGACTTAGGCACAGAAAGGGGTAAATTATGCTGCCAAAAAAGTCTTTGGTCACCTACCAAACAGCATCAAAAGCCTGACAGATAGCCAACTAACATTTAAAAGTAAATTAAAAGAATTTCTAGATGACAACTCCTTCTACTCATTGGTTGAATTTTTAGATATAAATTAAGGGAAAAAACAACTTAAACATTAGTGAGATGCAATATTTTGTGTAATGTAATATCGTGTACAGACATCATTTATTAACCTGACACGTTCCACATCATTACGAAGTGTCGTATGCATGATCTATGGAACAAGTATTAATCTAATCTAATCTACCAGCCTAATACGATAATGGATGATTCGAAGGCTGTGCCGCTTCGATAGTAATGGCGACTGGTTATGTTTCAGGATTACTTTGTTCACAATTGGAAGGTTAGTGGATACTTAATCGAACTATAATTCTATGCGACGCTCTTAATTCTGCAATGTGTAATTCATTCACGATGTCAGTTGACTGATTTAATACGGTAATTAAATTACGTAAGGTCTCCTTATTGTTTTGAATAGCTAGCTATAAGGCATCTACACTGTATGTAAGGCAACATGCATGTTAGTTACTCTTCTCGAGGGAGGCGGATTTTAAATTCCATCTCATTAATTTGTATTCTGCTGGGTAGAGTGTATTGAATTGTGCCTATGAAATATTTTCCTATATTGTTGCACTCGTATAACAGTGAGGATACAGCTGTGACACAATACAGTCGTAGTTTTGGGCTAGTCGCAAGTTCTGCAGGCAGTGACAGCCTTCATCTTCTGATTACATTTCTTTTTTTCTGTTATATGTGTTTTGAACAAATATTATCTAGTGTAATGGTTAAATGATTAATTTATCTTGATCATAATACCATGATTTTGTATTTGTGATTTTACTACATTTAGCCCATGTGTATATGCACTTTGTAAGGACGTGAAGGCAGTAGTGAGTTAAAGGGAGATCTAGCTCAGTTTTAGTATTAAATTGATATGCAAATTAATGAAACTGTGATACTTGAATCATTTATGACCTTTTTCTATTGTTTTTCTATGTAGTGTTAGTGTTTGATGTAACCCTCATCCCTTCGCATCTCAGACGTCCCTTAACCGATTGTTCTACTAAGTTGTTTCCTCGTTAATCTATTGTTATATTAACTGATTTATGATCTCCTGATGTTGATTTAGGACCCCATGGGGATAATCCATCTTTCTGAGAAGCCTCCCACCACAACCCCTCCTCTTCCTCCTCCTCCCCCAGTCCTCTGGGAAAAGGGACAATTTTTTGTAAGCCCCTCCCCAGTCCAGTTCAGAGCCACTTTTCTCTCTCCTGCAAAATTCCTGAGCCCTCCCCCTGTTCCTCCTTTCCTCCCCCACTAGAAATTGGTGGGAAAAAGACTCACTCAGCGCTGAGTTACTGAAGAAGAAGGATATAAGGTAGTGTCTTTATTTACTTCCTTTATTTATTTTTGAGGCTGTTATCCCGCTGCTTGATTGTCCTACAGCTGCCACCACACTCTACCATCATTCCCCCTTCCCCCCATCCCCATTTTCCACCGCCATTGGCCACTCGTTTTTGATCGCATGTGTATATGAAGGGCTTATTTCAATAATGGTAGAAGTCCATTTTTGTTCATATTGAGATGTAGAGTCCTATGGCTCATTAATTTCAGAAGCATTATAGACAGAAAATTGGAGGTAATGGACTTGTATCACTATTGAAATAAGCCCTTCATATGTATACCTTGAAGTTTGAATACTGGCTGCTCTAGTACACAATACTGCCACCACAGATTGCTTAAAAGTTTCCTACAGCTGCCACACACCCACTACCATTTCTGGCCCCTTCGCCCCCCCCCCCCCATTTATTCGATTGTGCATGTATACATTGACTCTGCTGCATGCCGTAGTCGACAGTACCACTCGAAATTGGAGAGACGTTGCTAATATGATGATCGAAACAATCCACAAACTGGTCTAAAAAAGAAAAACGCTTTGTATAAGGTCTGGTCATAACTACATATCGCGAAAACAAACTTCAGATTACCCACAGAAAAATTTCTTGACGGGAAATAGTCTATTTGCACAATACTATCAAATTAATATTTAACAATTTACAGAGTCAAATAGATTGCTTAAAATACTCACCAATACCTTACGACGATTCTTCTTCATGATAAATCATATTTTCAACGTTTGAGAACCGAACACAAACATTTTGCAAATCAAGTAATTAAATTTACACCACAAATAGATCGTAGCACTAAATATATCCAAGGTCTTTTATGCACCGACGTTTGAGAACGCAAGCACACTTCTCCACCATAATGTTTGCACAAAACAAATCAGTCGAAAAACATCTTCTGGTCGCCCACATCTGCAATAAAAAACTGTGCGCCATCCACTGACTGCTATGGAGCTGTGGCTGCGCTGGTCAGGAGAGTCCCACACACGCATCATCCATTTCGGCAACTGTGTGCATATCTGCGGGTACCGACACGCTGGCCCTACCAGAAGCTCAAAGACTGGATAGAGACAGTCACTGTTTACTTTACTTTACTTTTCCATGTCCAGATCAAATTTTATTTTTCCAATAGTTAGCCACCGCTACGGCTTTGTCGTTGGCTTGTAGCAGGTCGCTATAACTGCAGGGCTCCGGCAGTAGTCGGCACATGAGCAGATGTGCCTCGTCTTGTACCTCTCCGCATCCGCAAAGAACGTTGTCATCGTTAGTCACTGTGACTGCCAAGTAGTCAACCAAAAAGCAATCAATTTAAATTGGCGGCGGGGGAGGAAGTCGGGGCGGGGAGCAGCACAATCGTCCAGTACAAACACTCGCCATATTGACTCATCTCCTGCAACACATACGTTTCTGCCACCGCTCAACCAGCATACTAGCTATTTCGGTATTCAGCCATTCAGAGGGTGCTACGAGTGCGGTGAAGAGGCTACAGTTTGCAGTCTTTCTTTGCACCTGCCGGTTGCTCGAGCTAAGCTGGAGACATTGCGAGACAAGCAACATAGTTTCACCAGTTTAAAAAATCCACTTTACCCAATCCGAAACAGGGATGTTTTGTCTATACACTCAAATTATTCAAGCGAATGCAGATTCGTTGTTTTTAGACTAGTTATTTTGTAAGACAGAAGAAATCAGAGCACACATGCCCTTTCACATCGCTAAAATATCTTTAATTGTTGTGAAAATCCTGCATAACTGAATGGTATAAGCTATATTACCTGTCATCAGGTAAAAAAAACTATGCTTATCATCTTAATATCTGTTACATTCCACATCACAGGCCCAGAATATTAAACTAATTTTTGGCTCATGATGGAGTGCTCTACTTCTGTCAAAGGTTGCCGCATCACTTTCGAACTCTCTTAAAGTAGTCAGATGCCATTTCACCTACACAGACTTTTAAGGCAACAGCAAGGAGGAATTGTAAATATCAGGGTTATACTAAGTATCAGTTTATAAATTCGATTATGTAGCTGATTTTATTACGATAGTCATCTCTGCCTGTTTAGGTGGGAGATCGAAAGTTCATTAAAAGATCTTGCCGCAAAGAAAAAACGCCTAATTACAGCTCAAACTCGCAGACCATATCCGTGGTACTCTTACCCTCACTTCCACTTGCCCAGCGATAAGTGACTGTGTGAGTTAAAGAGCACTGAGCTCTCATTTAAATATATGGCCGAAAGAGTCAGCCTACAGGAACTGTGAAACTAACCCTGTCGTCCAGGACTGCGTGCCACAAAGGTCGCAGATTCACTACGAGATGGGGAAATTCACAGGCGTCTATTGTCTATTGAGGCCTAAGTGCTGTAGTGTGCAAGTGAGACAGACGAGAACCTACGTCATAGGGAAACCCAGTAGAAGGCTTTTGTGGCCAAGGGGACGTAGCAGTGTTAAATATGGCGGACCCAAGATCGGGCATAAAGGGAAACATTTATGAAAACTATTTAATTCTGAAGTAGTGCAGGGAATCAAACTACAGTAATTTTAATTTGCCATCCTCCATAAATTTTCATGGTGATCCCAATAAAACTTGAATATTGATGATATCTATAATAGTTTAGGATTTACTGTCAAAGTGAAATTAACAAGTTCTGTAACAAAGACCTGAATGCTAAAATCGGAACGCTTTGCTCGATCTTAACGATCGATATTTCATATAGAAGCGCATCACTAAAACGACAAACGTTGTAAACATCAACTCTGTAACTTTATTTGTTTAAAAGATATAGTAAATTTAAATTATCAGTATTTTCAGTTAAGCATCAGGTCATTCCTCCACACAAAGCACATTGAACGATGACACCATGACACCTTATTGAATCATTAGGTAATAGAATATTTGTTGTAAAGTTTAGTGCATAATAGTTACTTTTGTTATTTATTTATCAGAAAGCACATTGGTCCAAGACTACTGGCCGTGACATTCAAAATTAGGAAGGATATTGTATTGGTTTCATGCAAAAGAATTTTACTTTTATTATGCAGTGGATATTATTGTTACTTTACTTACAACGTGAAAGTGGTCAAACTTTGGTTATTTAAATGCGTTAAAATGTAAAGTAATGTAGAATAAGCTGTAGCCAATCAGATGGACGGCTTCAGGAAAGGGAACTGCTCTAGTCAGTTGAGTGAAGATGTTCGAGGCGCGGGAAACGCGGTCGGAGACGAGCAGAGGGAAGTTCTGATCGAGACACCAAAACGGACATTTCGGATGGAGACGCGAAAACAGACAGTTCGGCTGCAGACACTAAACGGTAGAGTTCGGACAGAGACGCGAAAGTGGACAGTCGGCCTTTAGGCAGCTAGGAAGTAAAAGGACTTAGAAAATTTCGCGTTGTGTGGTATCGCGAGACTTAGTCTCTGAGCAGCCACGTGCCTGGAATGAACTCTGTTTTCGTGTAAATATCGAGGTGGAGTATTGTGTTCCGCGATGGGATTTGAATGATCGAACTGTGTCAAATGGATATGCGCTCGATTGTAACAGTAATTCTAAATATGACCACTTTCGCTATTAGTTTCCTTTCTGTATAAACATTATTCTAACAAAATTGCAACTGTGTGGCCTACATCATTGATGGGTCGTTAATTTAGTATCCGATATTATTATTACTGTTATTATATGTTATACAAACTTTGTATTTTGCAAACTTGCCATCAGCCAGACAATTTAACCAAAGGGTCACAAGTGTCTTATTTAGGGCGTGTAATGCGACACATACGGTTCAACCCCTAGACGAGTTTGAGCCAAGACATTTCGACGAAGAGAAACCACATGTGAGCCCGAACATCTTTGGGGATGTTAGCTCGAAATTGGGGGCTCGTCCGGGATAGGAATTTGTGAAGTGTTACTTGAGGGAAAAGAATCCTGCAAAGTGTTGGAAGGATCGGAATTTGTAAAATGTTAGTATCGGAATATGGACTCTGGAAAGTTTAGAACTGGATTTGGATTCTGCAAAGTGTTTCCAAAAGTATTATCTGAACTTTGATAGGCAGAACCTCTCGCAAAAGCTTCTGTGTTGGCTGCGCTGTGTAGCGCTTTGCATTGGATCTCTGACTGCGCTTTCTTTGTAAGAGACTCTGTGGCTGATTGGACTCATTGTTGGAAGTTAATCGCCAGTAGTGTTGGGCAGTTGGAAGTTAGTCACCAGCAGTGATGGATGTACTGTTGGGCAGTTTCTTTTATGTTCCTTGGGCAGTTTGAGGTGAACAGCCATCACTGATGGACGTTAGATGTGAGACGTTGGCATTGATGGAAGGTAGAGGTCTGAAGTGTTAGCGTAGGCTAACGATCTGTACATATTCGACTTAGAGACTGAATATTATCCATGATTATATACATTTGTACTAGATGTCAATGACGATTTATATTCGTGTCTGAACTGGATGACACGTTATTAAGGTAAAAAAACACATTATTTGGTTTGCAACAAAATCTTTCCTTTGCTAACCACAAGCCTATTAGTAGTTAGTGGCTTTAGTAGTTACAATCTTTTATTTACCTGGCAGTATTGACGCTCGCTGTATCGCAGTAGTTCGCGTAATGAAGATTTTTATGAGGTAAGTGCTTAATGAAATGTGTAGGTTATTGTTAGGATTTCTTTTTACTCAGGGCCATTCCTTGAATTAATTATTTGAAGTCAGGTTATCGTTTTTTTTTTTTTTTTTTTTTTTTTTTTTTGACAAGTCAGATTCCGTTGCGCGAGGATATTGTGGGTCTCAGTCAGTCAGCAATTTAAGTACAGACTCACACATTTGAATAAAGAAGTTTCAGAGTTAAATGTGAGATCGTTCAGGATTGAATATTAGGTTTCTTCAATAGTTGTGAAATTACAACTGTAATCTCACAGTTAACGACATTCTGTGTTCTAGGTCCCAAGTCTGTGGCAGTATAGGCAGTTTGCGTGGGGGCTCTGTGTGCACCGAGTTTATCAGTGGTTAGGAGTGATAAAAAAGTAACACGTGAGAAGATGTGACATCGGAAACACGTGATTCCAGCCAGCACCGGCATCTTCAACGGCGATTCATCGCGCAGTGGTGGTTGCAGTACCACAGCAGAGGCTACGAGATCTTCAGCATCGGCTTAAATTGCAACATAGGCAGCAATACCATGGCAGAAGGATCCAGCACGACAAAGCTAAGTACCTGCGCTGATAGCGACATTATGTATGGTTTTGTAGTTCAATCGCCAATAATAGACGTCGCTAATATTAAGCAGTCGGCCAGTTTGTGTGGGTCCGAAAATTTACCGCTGATCACGCTGTCCCGCTCCGACTTCGGACTAAGCGGCTCGCTACTACAGGGTGTTTATAAATGATTATCGGGGTTTTAACGCTTTATAATATTTATTACATTAAACTTACAGTTAAAAATGATATGTCAAATGAAGGAGCAACTCAAATAGTTTTACCAAGAACCTTATAAATGTTAAAGTACACGATTGGTTGTACTTCACTGTACCCAAGTGCTGGACAGGCAGCAAGGAGCCCAATGACCGGGCTTGCTTTGCATGGTCTTCACTCCACCCGACCTAACGCCATGCAATTTTTTTGCTTTGGGGCTTCATCAAGGATCGTGTGTACGTGCCTCCGCTACCAGCAGACCTCCCTGGATTAAGAAACCGGATTGAAGCAGCTATTACTACAATCACTGAAGACACACTTATCAACGTTTGGAAAGAACTCGGCTATAGACTTGATGTGTGCTGTGTGACAAATGGTGCTCACATTCAACATTTATAATGTTCCTGGTAAAACTGTGAGTTGCTCTTTCATTTGACATATCATTTATAACTGTAAGTTTAATATAATAAATATTATAAAGCGTTAAAACCCCGATACTCATTTATAAACACCCTGTAGTAGCCAGTCGCTTAGTCCGAAGTCGGAGCGGGAGAGCGTGATCAGCGGTAAATTTAGTAGGGCCAATAGTCCGAAATCAGGCAAGGGAGACGAATTTGGGGGAGACCTGACGTCGCAATTAATGCAAATGATAAGAGGATTGGGATCCAAAATTGATTCTGTGTAAACTGATATGGGATCCAAAATAGATTCTATTAGAACCGATATGGGTGACGTAAATTTAAAAATGGACTCTGTTAAAACCGATATGATTGACGTAAATTTGAAAATTGATTCGGTTCAATCTGAAATAGCTTCGCTAGTGAAAGACGAAGTAGGTAAAATGGCTAGTGGAATCGAGGAATTAATAGACGGAAAATTAAAAATCATTCGGAATGAAATGGGCAAAATTTCTGATGAATTTGGGATACTTGACTCTAAGGTAGATCGAACGGAGAAAAATGTCAGCGATAAGATGGAGAAGTTGCAGGCAGATCTGGAAGGCAACGTAAGAAATTGTATGAATAGGCCAGATGCTCTAATGGCTGAGACGACAGAGGCTATTAGCAACTTATCTACTTATAGTAGATAAAATAAAGGAACAAGTACAATCTGGTGTTAAAATTGAAAATAGTGAAGTTAAGAAGCAAATCAATGAAATAAAAAGCGAATTGAATTCTTTAGCTGCACATCAAATCTCTACAGTGATCAGTGTTCCGTGGATGAACTCGGGATCGGTCAAATGTTTAGGAGACGACGGGAAATATCACCCAGTAAATTTTCTAGCAGCATGCAGGGATGATTTTGTAAGGAGAATGGCCGACGAGGCGAAGACAAAATTCGTGAAAAGACATTTGGAAGGTGAGCCGCAATCGTGGGCAAATATACACAGTGATATGTTCGCTAACTACGAAATATTTGAAAGTAGTTTCCTGAACAAGTTCTGGAGTGGAGCGAAGCAAACGCGGTCCCAAAATGAATTTGTGAACGGGCCCTTTAAATACGGGCACGGGTCGATGCGAGAATTTTGCAAACGTGAACTTCCGACATTAATGCATGTGAAACGTCCATTGGGAGTGCTTACCAAAATTACGACGTTGAAAAGGCGGTTACCGAAAAATTTACAGTGGGATCTCGCAACGGATATGCAATTGACTGACTCATTAGTTAAATTGATCATGAGAGTCCATTTTCATGATGAGTAATTTTTTTCTGTAGTCGGATTACACTCAACAAATAGCTCATATGGGAATCCCAGGAGGGAACGCGATGCTCCTTCCGAGGAACTCTATGGTGAAAATTTAGAGAATCGACTGTTGAAGCTGAATGCAGAAGGTGTCTACTGCCGCCAACATACATTTTGCGTAAGGACCACGAAGATAAGATACGAGACATTAGCGCTCATATGGAGGTATATAGACAGGTCTCTTTCCCTCGCTCTATTTGAGAGTGGTATAGGAAAGGAAATGACTAGTACTGGTGTGGTGATTCTTTCATGTATTGTTATTTACGTGTTATGAAAAGTTGGAGTAAGTGTTATTCTGGCTGCTTCACAACTGGAAAATTATTTACGTCAGTGACTCAGTTGTGGTGCTTCTCGCAGTTAGTTTGGCCAACTCCTGGAAATTGAAATAAGAACACCGTGAATTCATTGTCCCAGGAAGGGGAAACTTTATTGACACATTCCTGGGGTCAGATACATCACATGATCACACTGACAGAACCACAGGCACATAGACACAGGCAACAGAGCATGCACAATGTCGGCACTAGTACAGTGTATATCCACCTTTCGCAGCAATGCAGGCTGCTATTCTCCCATGGAGACGATCGTAGAGATGCTGGATGTAGTCCTGTGGAACGGCTTGCCATGCCATTTCCACCTGGCGCCTCAGTTGGACCAGCGTTCGTGCTGGACGTGCAGACCGCGTGAGACGACGCTTCATCCAGTCCCAAACATGCTCAATGGGGGACAGATCCGGAGATCTTGCTGGCCCGGGTAGTTGACTTACACCTTCTAGAGCACGTTGGGTGGCACGGGATACATGCGGACGTGCATTGTCCTGTTGGAACAGCAAGTTCCCTTGCCGGTCTAGGAATGGTAGAACGATGGGTTCGATGACGGTTTGGATGTACCGTGCACTATTCAGTGTCCCCTCGACGATCACCAGTGGTGTACGGCCAGTGTAGGAGATCGCTCTCCACACCATGATGCCGGGTGTTGGCCCTGTGTGCCTCGGTCGTATGCAGTCCTGATTGTGGCGCTCACCTACACGGCGCCAAACACGCATACGACCATCATTGGCACCAAGGCAGAAGCGACTCTCATCGCTGAAGACGACACGTCTCCATTCGTCCCTCCATTCACGCCTGTCGCGACACCACTGGAGGCGGGCTGCACGATGTTGGGGCGTGAGCGGAAGACGGCCTAACGGTGTGCGGGACCGTAGCCCAGCTTCATGGAGACGGTTGCGAATGGTCCTCGCCGATACCCCAGGAGCAACAGTGTCCCTAATTTGCTGGGAAGTGGCGGTGCGGTCCCCTACGGCACTGCGTAGGATCCTACGGTCTTGGCGTGCATCCGTGCGTCGCTGCGGTCCGGTCCCAGGTCGACGGGCACGTGCACCTTCCGCCGACCACTGGCGACAACATCGATGTACTGTGGAGACCTCACGCCCCACGTGTTGAGCAATTCGGCGGTACGTCCACCCGGCCTCCCGCATGCCCACTATACGCCCTCGCTCAAAGTCCGTCAACTGCACATACGGTTCACGTCCACGCTGTCGCGGTATGCTACCAGTGTTAAAGACTGCGATGGAGCTCCGTATGCCACGGCAAACTGGCTGACACTGACGGCGGCGGTGCACAAATGCTGCGCAGCTAGCGCCATTCGACGGCCAACACCGCGGTTCCTGGTGTGTCCGCTGTGCCGTGCGTGTGATCATTGCTTGTACAGCCCTCTCGCAGTGTCCGGAGCAAGTATGGTGGGTCTGACACACCGGTGTCAATGTGTTCTTTTTTCAATTTCCAGGAGTGCATAAGCCACCACTAACACACAAATTTCTAGATATATAGCTGCATAACTTTTTGTTGCATGTTGTTGTGTTATTAAGAGTAACATTTGAGAATTAACAATGACTTTTAAGTTTAAATAGTGCCAAAGAGATTCTCGCAATTCCCCATAAGCGGGCATCAAAAATTCGCAAAGTCACTCTCCTCAAACAGGATTCACTATTGGATAAACAGATTACTTTTAATGTTTTCAAAGGAAGAGCAGTTAAGCAAGAGAATTCTCCTACATTTACATTTACTTTATTTGTCAAAATTAGCAAATATTAAGATATTTATTACGATTCTGGGCCGTTATCATTTAGAACAATGGCACTGACCTCTGCACCAATGTTCCCCTACAAAATTTGCATAAAAACATTGACATTGCCGCTTCATGAATATAGGAGTTGCTACATATAAAATTTTGCAACACTTTTTAGTAATATTTGATTATATTTAAGCTAAATATTACATGCAACTTACACGTTTTCGTGCATCGTCACAAAATGGCTTCTTACACTGCGAAGAAAGAAAAGGGAAGAGAGAGAGCGAGCCTTTTGCAAAAGGAACAGAAACTGCAATTACGTTCGCTGATCATATTAATTGATTACAGTCTTTCTTATTTCTCTGCGATAGTATTTATTTCGTTACGACCTCAGTTTTGTTATATTTGCGAAGTTATTCAGTATCATTTTTATCACGTTATGTGGCGTACCGCCACACTGGTACAGGGTATCCTCCATACACAGTGTACGATGACTTGTGAAGTAAGCATATAGACGTAAATGTAAATTTAGACTACCTGTTGAGATGTCACACCAGTCGTCTATAGGCACACGAAACTCAGGGAAGAATGTTGTCTCTTATTAATCGAGAAAAGAAAAGAAGAAATTTCTGCTGCTGATTGTCTATCGGTAAAAATCTTTGTATTACCCTCTAATTTTTTTCATTCTGGCTAAAGTGTTGCGTTCTTAGCAGTTCAACTGCTGTAATGTCACCTCATTTACTTGACCAAAGTAAATGAATAATCATGCATGTATTCTACAGTTGTGATTCTTATGCTTGCTACAACAAATATTGTACCAGCATACCTCCACACATTGTGTAAAGAGTGCAGTCTTATGCTTTTAAAACGAATGCTTTACTGTTAAAATAGTGGATATAATACTAAATCAATGAAATCTCTAACAAAATAAATGTAAACTCACACTCATGATATGAACTTAAGGCTATCTACAATGATTATTGAAAGGAGAACATTGAATCTTATGTTGAATATACTATAAAATAAGTATTTAACACCATCCAACAGTCCTTAAACATACATTCAGTTAGCAAGTTCCACACAATGTGAAGAGTAGAGGTCTTCACCATTAACATAATTTTGTAGGACCAGATAACAGCCCGATAATCAATACTGACCGAACATTCCAGGATGGATTAAAGTGTTTCTCTCGTGAGTGGTAACAGAGTATCTTAGGAAGAGGGAGAATAATCCTCTTATAAGAGAGCGGCTATTACGAAAAACAGACAATAACGACTATGTGACGCTACGAGTACATCCTACCCTTGATTTTACAGGAAAAAACGGAATTACAGTAACATCACACAACTATGGAAAAAAAACCTTCCACCAGAACAGTGCACGTGTACCTTGATATGTGAATAGAGACTAACAAGCTTGAAACCTGTCTTACCTTCCTTCCTATCCGCCCTACTCTCTCTCCTCCAACCAATACATAGGATTATTCGTTTTCCAAGTCTTTTGTATACTGTCGCTGATGGTACAGAAAGAGCCCCATCCACTGCAGGTACTCTGCATCGGCCGGTGTTGGGTTGACAATGATATACTGTTTCTAGTCTGCAGCTGGACCCTCCCATAGATAGTGATTCTGATTGCTCAGACCTGTTATATCCTCTCGTTGATCGTACACTAAGTGATCCAGTTGCTGGCGATGCTCTGTCCAGTCGCCGTCAGACTGACAACGATTCATTGTTTCAAGTCTTCAGAAGTCAAATAGGAAATGCCGACCACTGGAATAAAAGCGAAATACTAAACTATTCGACACAGAACGACCAACAGCATGCTGTTGCCTCGGCTACATTCTGCAGTATGAATAGGCAGCTCTTGCTAGAGAGGAGGAAGCTGTGTTCAGGCGGACGCAATGATGATTGGCAGCCATTGGAGCTGCTGTGGGCGGCCGCTATTCAGTACGCTGGCGCCAACCACAACACTGCTGCCACCTGGTGCCAGTAGCCACTTGTAGCACAAGCACTTAAAGCAGTGTCTGTGGAAGTTATGTGAGTAACCTGCCACGCACGTCGATATTGCATACATTTCAGATGCATAAATATCAATACAGAATAGTGGCTTTCACCCTATCTGTTCACATGGTGGGAAAAGAAATACAGTCATTTTTACATCAGACAGCAATTTACAATTTGTACCCCTCCCTACCTCGTTATTTCGTAACATTCAACTAAGTAAAACTACGAACTCAGACTACGATACCGTTGTCGATGACGGATGAAGAAATACTGCTGCTTTCAACGACTTCTCGTGTGAACAAAACATCTCATCGCGCTGATCTCATGATGCTGTCAGCCAATGACACTGTAGCATGGTTCAAAATTTCTGAATGACACCCCGGAGATAATCCATCATTATGAAAATCCACCTCCTCTTCCCCTCCTCCTCCCCCTCCCCCTGAAAAAAAGCAAAGCAATCCGTCTTCAGGCCACAAGTGGCCCATCGGGACCATCTGACCGCCGTGTCATCCTCAGCTGAGGATGCAGATAGGAGGGGCGTGTGGTCAGCACACCGCTCTCCCGGTCGTTATGATGGTTTTGGGCTCAAATGGCTCTGAGCACTATGGGACTTAACAGCTGAGGTCATCAGTCCCCTAGAACTTAGAACTACTTAAACCTAACTAACCTAAGGACATCACACACATCCATGCCCAAGGCAGGATTAGAACCTGCGACCGTAGCGGTCTCACGGTTCCAGACTGACGCGCCTAGAACCGCACGGCTACACCGGCCGGCTATGATGGTTTTACTTGACCGGAGCCGCTACTATGCAGTCGAGCAGCTCCGCAGTTGGCATCATGAGGCTGAGTGCATCCCGAAAAATGCCAACAGCACATGGCGGCTCTAGCGTTAAAAGGTTTTTTTGGCTTGTCTCATTTAACCAAATATAACACTGATGATGATAATTTATGGCAATGTTTGCCGACAAGATAAAGAATGCAACCTTTAACACTAGATTGCGTACTCTCGGCAGTTCTCCTTGGCCGTTTTTTGGTACGACTTGGAAAGAGAGAAAAATTAATGAATGATCGCCGATGCGTCGGTTCTCGATTGTGTTCAGGAGACGTGGAGATTGATTGCGTGAAAATAGTTTCTCAAATGACCTCTTAACCCGGATTGCTTTCACGCAGTCAGACTCTTGAATGAAATTACCTAAGGGACCTATTTGAATAATAATAAGGAAAATTGGAAATGAATGCAAAACAGTGAAATTTTGTAAAAAAAGTTGTCAGATCGGAAATTGAACACATTAATGGTCTCCCAAATACAATCGAGACACCGCGATAAAGAGCGAACCTGTAACAAAGTTCATTTAAACATAAACATTATTTGTGGTTAATTTAAAGAAAAGAATAAGCATAGATTTTCTGTACAGTGAAGCATCAATATATTCTCAAAGAACAAAGGCGTTAAACTATAAACATTAACAAATTTACAATGAAAACAAAACTTACATTTTTATGTATATCTCATACATGGAGCAGTCCAACAATCGCTGCTTTTGTATGTGTGATATTTTGTAAAAAATTAAATGTCCTGGCGTGCGCGTAAGTATTTTTTATCGTCACGAGGATTACAAAAGCGTTTTTTTTTCTTGGTGATAATGTGGTTTTTCACACTAAATGAAATACAACTTGTAGCGGTGCTACACAACACATCTTAACAAGTCGGCGACCAAACATCAAAGGTAATGAAGTACATGTTAACATATCGGCGACCAGAAGTACAACTAACAATAAAGACTCTAGAATTTTCCTAACAAATGATAAATTGTTCTTTCTTCCGTATCGCAGCGTCTTGATATCAAGCGCTGCGGCAATGATTTTAAATATCTGCGCCCAGCGAGTCATAGTGTTTAAAAGTACCTTTTAAACGTTGGCCGCGCGTCTTGGCATAGGCGCACGTTATAAACAGATTTCGTTTCTTTACTCTCGGGTTGTCATGCTTAGTATCATTACAAACTACAGCTCGATGGCTGTCCTTTTCTCATATGCAAAATGTCTGAAATCCAATAATATCACATTGCTTCCCGCGTGAGGAGCGAGGCCCCCGTCAGGATCATCGCGATTCACGCGTAGTCGTGATATTTTTGCTTTCGTGAAACAAGTTAGTATTACTTGCAAAAAATCTTTACAATAGATTTTACACACTAGATCAGGCAAAGTGGTTAAAATACAGAGTATCAGGTAAGTATGTTCGTACGACTGAAATTGATAGTAACTTGTCCATAGGGTTACTACATGACAATTGAACTGTGCTCTTTCTAATGTATTGTACAAGGATAACAAATGTTCATTTCTCGGTAAAAGATCATGAAATCAAGATAAAGATACACATAGATAGATACATTATACATGGCATAATAAATATTAAAAAATAACAAAGAAATAAATTACTTGACTTCGCATGAAGTCTGGTTGTGTTACAAAAAATTGACATTCTTGTTTTACAATGACATATTACAGGAATATTTTTGTCGTTGTTTCGTCGAAGATTTCTTGCAGTAAATACGTATCACTTTACTTATTTGTGGCTTTCATGACCTGCAAAAAAAATGTTTCACTACACTTGGGTAGGTATGAGTTGCACTGGGAGTGGTAGAACTTCGGGTATAAATGATAGCACTGCACTTGAGTAGGGAAATTGATTACACTTTCACAGTGGAGGAAAAGTAGGGCATCACTTTCACTGTGGAAGTTGGAGTAGTTGTCGGGGTGTTATGTTGCGTTGGAAATACGTCGTGGGTCAGGAACTGGAAGATTGGTTCTGCAACACGTTGAGCCGTATGGTGGCGGTCTCTATTTCACTTGACACATGTCCGTGCTTCCATTTATGTTTTCGTACATGAAAAATACAGAAAAAAATTTGTATTAGAATGTGCTTACTTACTAATAACTTAGTCTAAAAGAAAATTGGATTAGATAAGGATAACAATTGTTTATGTACATAAGGTCTCATTCTCTTAGGAATGCTTAGTTCTCATATTTATCTATTTTTCTGGTTTTATTTGGTTCGACACGTTTTCGTCGTTACTCGGCCTGGTCAGTAAATTCGGTAACAATTGTCAAAATCGAGCTTAAGACTCTTCCGATTAGTGTCTTCATAATTTCACAAGGTACATGAGTGCTTAATTCATTGCTTTATCATATTTTATTTTGAATGCATTTCAAACACATTTGGCATCCGCGCTCGTTGTGCAAAGAAAAACTGATTGTTGAGCGCTCAGCGTACACAGTGTTACGTCCGTTGGTCACAATCACGTGATAATAACTTGACAGTTCCACAACGCTAGCAGCAGTATTCTGCGAGAAGCAGAGCGTTTGGTGTCTACTAGCCGTGGTGTGAGTTTTACACAATTTTTCATCGACTCTGGATTACGGAAGCAGCCAGATGCGGCGACTCCCGCAGCTGTTTCGAAGCATGTGTCCGTGGAAAGGCGTACAGTACCGTTTGTGGTAAGTACAACACTTATTCACTTTCACTCTTCGGCTTTCTACATCGTGGTTTCGTGGTACAGGTACTTATAACATTACTTCACATGCGGTATTTCACACGTGTCCTTGGAGTTATCACCTTTTCAGTTCACACGTTATTGATAATTCGTGTTCACATTTATTTGGTCGTCATGTTAAGGTTCACACGCACCACTTTTATAAGTGTCCATTAATTACTTGTCTATAGTCGGTTCACACGCAGCAGCATATACGTATCCATTTATTACGGACTGCATTATTACTACAAAGTACAGTTAACATTTAGTATACATATCATGTCTAAAAATTATTTACAAAGAAATATTTAGTCTCTGTGACTACAAGGCCTGACGAAAAGCGTGTCTCTGCGCCCAGCGAGTCATAGTGTTTAAAAGTACCTTTTAAACGTTGGCCGCGCGTCTTGGTATAGGCGCACGTTATAAACAGATTTCGTTTCTTTACTCTCGGGTTGTCATGCTTAGTATCATTACAAACTACAGCTCGATGGCTGTCGTTTTCTCATATGCAGAATGTCTGAAATCCAATAATATCACACGGCCCGGAAGGTCACCCGCCCAAGAGTCGGCCACGCCCGGCAGCGCTTCATTTCGATGATTTGACGGGAACCGGTGTATGGACTGCGGCGACACCGTTGCCTTCCCCCTGGAAAAAGGGATAGTTTTTTCCTCATCCCCTCCCAGTTCATTTCTGAGCCACTTTTCCCCCTCCTTGGAAATCCCTTGCCCCTCCCCACTTCACCCCTACTCTCCCCCAGTCTGGAAGCTGACAAGAAAATGTCTCACTCTGTGCTAGGCTGCTGGAGAGGACAGATGTAAGGTAGTGTCCCTATTTATATACTTTATTTATTTTTGAGGCTGTTATCCTGCTGCTGGTTTGTATTACAACCGCCTCTGCACTCTGCCATCGCCCATCCTCATTTTTGCGAACCCCACCCCCACTTTTTCCAATCGTGTGTGTGTATGTTTGCTTCGAAGTTTGAAAGCCGACTACTCTTGTCCACAATACCACAATCAGAGGGTACTCGAAACTGTCCTACAGCCGGCCCCACCCCTCCTACTCTCCGCACCCCTGGCCCACTTTCTCCGATCGCGTGTGTATGCGTTCATCTTCCTAAGTGCCCTAGTACACAGTACCACTCGAAATTAGCAGGACATTGCTAGAATGATAACTGAAACAATCCTGTAAACTGGTCTACACATAGAAAAACGCTTTGTAAATGGTCTGATCATAACTGCGTATTATAAAAAAAAACTCGAACTACTTATAGAAAAATTTCGAAGTAGAAGATTGACCTTGTTCTTGGCGGGAAATAGTCCATTTGCACTACTCTTTCAAATTAATTGTTTAACAATTTACAGGGGTGAAATAGACGGCTTAAAAAACTCACCACCACCTTATGATGATTCTTCTCCATAGTAATAGAATCGCACACAAACAATTTGCAAATCAGTCAGTTAAATCTGCGCCCCAAATAGACTGTAGCGCTAAATACATCCGAGGTATTGTACACACCAACGTTTGAGAACACGAGCACACTCCTCCAACATAATGTTTCCACTAAACAAATCAGTCGAAAGAAACCTTCTGGATGCACACATTTGTGATAAAAGACTGTGTCGTGACTGCCAGGGAGTGGCGGCTTTGCTGGTTGGGAGAGGCCTGCACATGCATCCTCCATTTGGACAATTGGGCACACGTCGCCACATGCTGGCTATATCAGAAGCTCGAAAGCTGCATATACAGTCACTGTGACCGACAAGCAGTCAACCGATCAATTTAAATGGGGGGGGGGGGGGGGACCGTTCAGGCAAACACTCGCCATTTGAATCTTCTCATACAAAATACACTTCTGCTGCCACTCAACCAATAGTTCAGTATTCACCCATTCAGAAGACATTGTGATTGCTGTCGCCGCGACTTGTCCCGGCAGCTGTGGGCAAGACCAGAAAGGTCAGAACCTTTCTTTGCACTTGCCACCTGCGCAAGACTAGACCGCGTACACTGCGAGACTGCCAGGCGTGCCTAGGATGTACTAATCCCAATGTAGATTCACCATCTTACAAAATCCACTTTACCAAATCCAGAACGGGTATGTTGATGTCGATGCAGCTCGAATTTCTCACGCAAAATGTCGATTTCTTCTTTTATTGTGAGTTATTTTCTCAGACACGGAAATCGGGGCACACACGCGTTTTCAAGTTGCTGAAATATCTTTACTTGTTGTGAAAACCCTGAATAACTGTATGGCGTACGGTATATTTGCTATAAGTATTCTCTCATCAGGTTAAAAAAATCTGTCTTAATAGCTTAAAATCTGTTAAATCACTCATCAGAGTACTAGAATATTAAATTCAGTTTTGGCTCATGATGGAGTGCTAAGAGAATTTTCTGCCTCTGTCAAAGGACGCCTCCTCACTTTCGAACTCCCTTAAAGTAGCCAGATGCCTCATCACCTACAAAGGCTCTTAAGGCATCAGCAAGGATAAATTGTAAATATCAAGATTATACTACATATCACTTTATAAGTTCGCTAATATAGCTGTTGTCGATGACGGACGAGCAAACTACCGTGGTTGGAGCTCTATGATATTTTTGTCGTGTTTTCCAGAATTTTACGCATTTTACATAAGTTTTGCATGCTCTTGAAATTTAAACGGATTTTATCCAGTTACTCGAGTTCAAAATCGCTGCTCTCAACGACTTCTCGCTGCAGCAAAACGTCTCATTATGGTGATCTTGTGGCACTGTCAGCCAATGACACTGCAGCATTGTTCTCAATGTTTGTATCATTGCTAAACCACAACCCTCTACTACTCTGCGGGTGCTACATACATTTAGACATATCGTGAAACTTGTTACACTGTCTACAACACATGCGAGGTGCTGGGGTGGAGAAGAGTTTGTACCTCTTTAATTCTGAGAAATTTTTCATGAGAACGAGACATGCACTCGACCCCCTCCTTACCTACCACCTAATTAATTACGAGCACAACGGTATTGGAAGGAAATGATGGTGGACCCTGCTAGTTGGTAAAATAAGGAGTGCACACTCACAATAATTTAATAAAAATCGTAGTCCACTCAGAAAAAAGATAACTTTATCATAATCAACAACAGGAAATGGGATTCTGCATATATCTACGAAATGATATGCGGATTAAATATTACAATAAGATTTATTGTACATCAGAACATAAATGCACACGATTATCGACACAAACGTTAGGTTAAATGATAGGGTTTACTGAACTATTGTTAGAATAAGAGTTGGCTCGAGAACAAGGGGCTCCTACTCTCTGTGATGCAAAAGGTTGACGATAATGACTGGAGGTCCTAATCAATCAAATATTACTCTCTCGACTGTATTGCAGTATCGCGATTAGTAGTGAAAGCTCAAATGAGATCACATAGAGAAAGAAGCAAGATGGACTTGTGGCAAAGCGAGCGAACGTGCTGCTGAGGACTTCAGTATAAAATTGAAAGGTCCTACAATGCCGGAGCCACAAAATACTTTACCAATCCTGAAATTTGTAGCAGATCTGATGATGTAGGCTCCGACTTCTGGTGTGCAGCAACTCTGTTTTACCACCTGGCCTCGAAGGCTGTCCGAGAATTCTAAGTTCTGCCGAAAAAAGAGCGACTAAGTCGCAAGACCGTCCGACTCCGACGAAGATCAGATCCCGAATCCCTGCGCTCATGCAACGCAAGAGTGAAGCCAACATTGCTCAACTCCCTACTCTCCCAGAAAACTGCGAATCAGCATTCAGTGCTGATTCCAAAATTCCCCCACACTGTCTCAGAACATCATTCGGGCCAATAGCGACCGTTCCCTCCAATTTCGAGCAGGGCATTATGACGTCAACTAGCCTCAGTTTAAGTTGACCAATAATGCCTCTGCTATTCATCCGAGGGCACTGTACTTGCCATTTGACCAGCTACAAAATAACCTGCCTAGACCACTGACCATTCAGCGCCAGACAGTCCCACCCAGCAGGGCACGGTCCACAAGTATTCTCAGAATCAAGAGGACAATGCAGTCAGTGGGTTCCAGGAGTCTTCATTCTGGAATGGCAAATACATAAACTGCGGCGACTCTCAGACGTCTTGCAGGTCGTTTCGCCCTGCATACAATAGGTGAAACTCGACCAACGTCAGTCGTTACGCCAGGCGCTTAAGCCCATTGTATGAACCCTTCAGAATTCGGGGAAGTGCAGCCCCCAACCGGAAATGCAGTGTGCCACGTCCTTCGATGCTCGCCTCGCACAGGCCACACAGGGATGTAGCTCAACATGCGTAGTAATAAAGTGAAAAGTATTTTTGAGCTCTCAGTACACATACGCTCATTACGATAACCTTATTCAGTCTGTTACCACCGTGCAATGACATAGAACTTTAATAAGATTGATGAAAAATGAAAGGCGACATGCAAAAGAGAGCATGGAACCTCTCATTACCCCCCAGTCACTTCAGATTATTTTTGGTAGTGGTTGACTCACTTGACAGAGGTAGTGTGTTAATCACTCAAAAAGAATGTCTAAACAGTTTCCAAAATGTCACAACAAATTGGAAGATTAAATTGCAAATTGATGATAAAATGAAAGGTGGAATTTTTCGTATGACTCACAGTGACTCACAGTGACGGATAAGTCACATGCAACACATATTCACCGTCAGGGAGCCCACTGTCATTCATGGACACACTCGCACAGTCATACAAATGTTGAACACATGCCAGAAGGCCAAATTCGAAGCTGCAATAAAATGTTGACCTATTGGATCTGTAATATTCTCAGTAAGGTAATATTTAAGAATTATCTACTGGTGCCCAACTCAAACACACACATACTTCTGCATGAAGCCACAAAGACAAACAATATTTCTATGCATCATGGTTGAAACTTTTAACCACACTCACGCCGCGTCCCTGAACAGAAAGGATGATAATTCTCCACAGTGATTGATTGACTGATGGTCCATTCCCCATTAACCATAAATGTAACCACAGATATCTCGCTCACATACACAAACAAAAATACTCTCGTGTAACTGTAGCATGTTATTGTGTATAACATTTTGTAACCATTGACACATACACAAGAAATTTGTACACGTAGTGACAAGTGACAGGCATCAACACACACGCACACACACACACACACACACACACACACACACACACACATATATATATATATATATATATATATATATATATATATATATATATATATATATAAAAGGAAAACTGGAAGCTGTAAAAGAAAGCAATATACATGTAGTTGACACTGTATTTCCAGTTCCTAGTTTCTGGAATACAGTTTGGGAGGCAAAAAGGCAATGTTTTCACTAGGGGCACGAATTTTACTGTGTTCACGCAATTGTCTGAGCGAGAAAAAAAAAATTAAGTATAACATCCTTCACATGCTAACATCACACAACGAATCACTCAACACACGGACATTACCGCACTTGTGTGTGGAGTGGGGTGGTGGCTCCTGGCGTGGAGAAAGGGGCACTTGCTGGGAGGAGTGCGACTAGTGGTGTAGGCTACCAATCTAATGTTCCTCGGAACCAGGTGTGGCATCTGGAAATATGTCCAGTCATCCTTCACTTTCTGTAGTGGCGTAGTCCGTCCATGGCCGGCCGTGCGGTTCTAGGCGCTTCAGTCTGGAACCGCGTGACCGTTACGGTCGCAGGTTCGAATCCTGCCTCGGGCATGGACGTGTGTGATGTCCTTAGGTTAGTTAGGTTTAAGTAGTTCTAAGTTATAGGCGACTGATGACCACAGATGTTAAGTCCCATAGTGCTCAGAGCCATTTGAACTAGAGATGGGGGATCCGCTCTTGAACTAATTCATAGAGTTAAATCTTTCAAAGGAGTGAACAATCAGTGATTCAGAAAAAAAGAACGGTAGCTCCAAACGTTTACCACGGCAGAGAGAGAGAGAGAGAGAGAGAGAGAGAGAGAGACGGAGCATATCAGCAACGCCTCTGCTGGTCAGAGCACAGTGCACGCCACACAACACAGCCAGCGCCGGCCTCTACCCTGCTTCTACCTTGGCTGCCTGCATTGTGCAGTGCCCCATTGGATTTTGTGTTTCACATATGCCGTGCCGTCTCTGTGCGTCGTCTGGCGCAGCTTAACTTCGCATCGCACTCTGTCGGCGATCGTTTCAGTCGCACGTCCTGCCCTCTGGGCAGTTGATGCGAGCAACAGGACAGAGAGCCACCTAGCGGATAACATAGGAACTACTTGCAACAACCTGCTCGCAAGGGAACGGACGATTTGTCTCGGAGCGGGTGGGTTCACCGCTCCCCCCACCCTCGGAACTCGCCCGCTCAACGCTCACCCCACCGTTCTCGACTCTAGCCAGAGCGTTGAGGAAAGCGACTCAGGTGTCACTCTGGTCTCTGCGGTCTCAGCTCACGCAGTAATACAGCTCGCGGGTCGACCTGCTCGACTCAGCGCCTCTGCATCGGAGTTCGTCCCTACTGGATATTGTTCTTCGTAGTAATACCGCTATGTATATTACATTATTATGTTATGTATACATCAATTGTTTTTATTTTATTTTTATTTGTTTAAACTGATTAGATTAGGTTCCTGATGACTCCTCTTACTATAGGATTTTTATTATGGACACTCGAATTTACGCTTTAATTACGAGCGAACCAATAAACGTATCACAAAATGTGATACACCAATATTTTCCATGTTTTATTCTGCGTAAGGCTATATGCAGCACTTTCGTTTTACAGTCAAATTTATATTTTTTTTTCTTATTCTGGTACAGATTTTGCGATTTTAGGCGTCTTCGGAAGGAAACATTCACTTTAAAAATATATGGCTTGCGATGTATTTGTATGAGGTTAATGAAATTTTGATACTTTATAGCCAAATATATTGTTAATGTAAATCTCAAGTTACAACATTTCCCGATCACCCAAAAAACCACGATAGTGCAAAATAAATCAATAATCAAAAACTTTGTCACATCGTGGAAATTTCAATAAACAATATAAAATTCTTACTCATTATCTGTGTTACTTCAAAATAGGATCAAATAAGATCAAAATACAGGTATAGTACTGGAATAAACCAAGTTTAAAGTGCAATGTGCCTTCCATTTATTTTCTATTGTAAATGAGTGGTGAGTCATGAAAAAGAGCTAATTCATTTCAGGGAGTGAACAGATCTGATCCAATCTCTGAAAAGAACAGTTTTGCCCATCTCTAATTTGAACCATTTTTTTGAGTCCCTCCACAAGAAGCTCGTGGGGTGGTACGACAGCCTATAGTTGATGTGCAGTACAGTGCGGTACGATGGCAAACACATGTACAGGCTCTGATTGTATTGAGGACCGCAAGATTCAGGACAGATCCATAGGACAGGTAGTTAGTTGGCTGTCTGAAGGCAGTAACACTTGGTATTATCTAGAACGAAGAATTGCAGTACAGGATACTACTCTTAGACTGACTCCAACACTCATGGAGTCATCTGATGGAGGTCGAAACAAGGGTAGCAGATCGATCAACATGGCCGATTGCTTGGAACTGCTCTCTGTAAGAGAGGAGATAATCACGACAAACTGCAGTCCAGCATTACTCAGAACGGAACTGCTTTGGGCATGCAGTCCGGCCAATTATAGTGGGTTATGTGAACTCGTGCAGGAACTGTAAACGGCGTCTTTCGCAGTGGAATCCCCATTTCTGCGTCACCGCTGAGTGGCGCCGTACTGTCTCCTCGGCCAGCCGCCAACGGGGTCGCCAGTCCCAGTGGGATCCTGGGGTTGTGTCCGCCCTCAGCTGAGTCAGAGCTCTCCTCGCAGGAGAGCGTCTGTAAAGTTTCGAAGATAGGAGACGAGATACTGGCAGAAATAAAGCTGTGAGGACAGGGCGTGAGTCGTGCTTTGGTAGCTCAGATGGTAGAGCACTTGCCCGCGGAAGGCAAAGGTCCCGAGTTCGAGTCTGGGTCCGGCACACAGCTTTAATCTGCCAGGAAGTTTCATATCAGCGCACACTCCGCTGCAGAGTGAAAGTCTCATTCTGGAAGTTCAATGTTATTGACATACCTTGGATACTAAATTATTTAATAAAATGTATTAGGATTCGTACTAAAAAAACGTAATTCTCTAGTTCGTTAATAAAAAGATCAGTCCAACACAAACGTTATCAAGGAGAGGCGAGGGATGGTACTTCCCTCTCCTGGAATCTGGGGTACAGACTTTTCATTCATTTCAGAATTCTGACGCAATAAACATTAACAAATTTACAATGAATACAAAACTTACATTTTTATGTATATCTCATACATGGAGCAGTCCAACAATCGCTGCTTTTGTATGTGTGATATTTTGTAAAAAATTAAATGTCCTGGCGTGCGCGTAAGTATTTTTTATCGTCACGAGGATTACAAAAGCGGTTTTTTTTTCTTGGTGATAACGTGGTTTTTCACACTAAATGAAATATAACTTGTAGCGGTGCTACACAACACGTCTTAACAAGTCGGCGACCAAACATCAAAGGTAATGAAATACATGTTAACATATCGGCGACCAGAAGTACAACTAACTATAAAGACTCTAGAATTTTCCTAACAAATGATAAATTGTTCTTTCTTCTGTATCGCAGCGTCTTGATATCAAGCGCTGCGGCAATGATTTTAATTATCTGCGCCCAGCGAGTCATAGTGTTTAAAAGTACCTTTTAAACGTTGGCCGCGCGTCTTGGTATAGGCGCACGTTATAAACAGATTTAGTTTCTTTACTCTCGGGTTGTCATGCTTAGTATCATTACAAACTACAGCTCGATGGTTGTCCTTTTCTCATATGCAAAATGTCTGAAATCCAATAATATCACTCGGCCCAGATGGTCACCCGCCCAAGTGTCGGCCACGCCCGGCAGTGCTTAATTTCGATGATTTGACGGGAACCGGTGTATGGACTGCGGCGATACCGTTGCCTTCCCCCTGGAAAAAGGGATAGTTTTTTCCTCATCCCCTCCCAGTTCATTTCTGAGCCACTTTTCCCCCTCCTAGGAAATCCCTTGCCCCTCCCCACTTCACCCCTACTCTCCCCCAGTCTGGAAGCTGACAAGAAAATGTCTCACTCTGTGCTAGGCTGCTGGAGGGGACAGATGTAAGGTAGTGTCCCTATTTATATACTTTATTTATTTTTGAGGCTGTTATCCTGCTGCTGGTTTGTATTACAACCGCCTCTGCACTCTGCCATCGCCCATCCTCATTTTTGCGAACCCCACCCCCACTTTTTCCAATCATGTGTGAGTATGTTTGCTTCGAAGTTTGAAAGCCGACTACTCTTGTCCACAATACCACAATCAGAGGGTACTCGAAACTGTCCTACAGCTGGCCCCACCCCTCCTACTCTCTGCACCCCTGGCCCACTTTCTCTGATCGCGTGTGTATGCGTTCATCTTCCTAAGTGCCCTAGTACACAGTACCACTCGAAATTAGCAGGACATTGCTAGAATGATAACTGAAACAATCCTGTAAACTGGTCTACACATAGAAAAACGCTTTGTAAATGGTCTGATCATAACTGCGTATTATAAAAAAAAACTTCGAACTACTTATAGAAAAATTTCGAAGTAGAAGATAGACCTTGTTCTTGGCGGGAAATAGTCCATTTGCACTACTCTTTCAAATTAATTGTTTAACAATTTACAGGGGTGAAATAGACGGCTTAAAAAACTCACCACCACCTTATGATGATTCTTCTTCATAGTAGTAGAATCGCACACAAACAATTTGCAAATCAGTCAGTTAAATCTGCGCCCCAAATAGACTGTAGCGCTAAATACATTCGAGGTATTGTACACACCAACGTTTGAGAACACGAGCACACTCCTCCAACATAATGTTTCCACTAAACAAATCAGTCGAAAGAAACCTTCTGGATGCACACATTTGTGATAAAAGACTTTGTCGTGACTGCCAGGGAGTGGCGGCTTTGCTGGTTGGGAGAGGCCTGCACATGCATCCTCCATTTGGACAATTGGGCACACGTCGCCACATGCTGGCCATACCAGAAGCTCGAAAGTTGCATATACAGTCACTGTGACCGACAAGCAGTCAACCGATCAATTTAAATGGGGGGGGGGGGGGACCGTTCAGGCAAACACTCGCCATTTGAATCTTCTCATACAAAATACACTTCTGCTGCCACTCAACCAATAGTTCAGTATTCACCCATTCAGAAGACATTGTGATTGCTGTCGCCGCGACTTGTCCCGGCAGCTGTGGGCAAGACCAGAAAGGTCAGAACCTTTCTTTGTACTTGCCACCTGCGCAAGACTAGACCGCGTACACTGCGAGACTACCAGGCGTGCCTTGGATGTACTAATCCCAATGTAGATTCACCATCTTACAAAATCCACTTTACCAAATCCAGAACGGGTATGTTGATGTCGATGCAGCTCGAATTTCTCACGCAAAATGTCGATTTCTTCTTTTATTGTGAGTTATTTTCTCAGACGTCAGAAATCGGGCACACACGCGTTTTCAAGTTGCTGAAATATCTTTACTTGTTGTGAAAACCCTGAATAACTGTATGGTGTACGGTATATTTTCTCTAAGAATTCTCTCATCAGGTAAAAAAAAATCTGTCTTAATAGCTTAAAATCTGTTAAATCACTCATCAGAGTACTAGAATATTTAATTCAGTTTTGGCTCATGATGGAGTGCTAAGAGAATTTTCTGCCTCTGTCAAAGGACGCCTCCTCACTTTCGAACTCCCTAAAGTAGCCGGATGCCTCATCACCTACAAAGGCTCTTAAGGCATCAGCAAGGATAAATTGTAAATATCAAGACTATACTACATATCACTTTATAAGTTCGCTAATATAGCTGTTGTCGATGACGGACGAGAAAACTACCGTGGTTGGAGCTCTATGATATTTTTGTCGTGTTTTCCAGAATTTTACGCATTTTACATAAATTTTGCATGCTCTTGAAATTTAAACGGATTTTATCCAGTTACTCGAGCTCAAAATCGCTGCTCTCAACGACTTCTCGCTTCAGCAAAACGTCTCATTATGGTGATCTTGTGGCACTGTCAGCCAATGACACTGCAGCATTGTTCTCAATGTTTGTATCATTGCTAAACCACAACCCTCTACTACTCTGTGGGTGCTACATACATTTAGACATATCGTGAAACTTGTTACACTGTCTACAACACATGCGAGGTGCTGGGGTGGAGAAGAGTTTGTACCTCTTTAATTCTGAGAAATTTTTCATGAGAACGAGACATGCACTCGACCCCCTCCTTACCTACCACCTAATTAATTACGAGCACAACGGTATTGGAAGGAAATGATGGTGGACCCTGCTAGTTGGTAAAATAAGGAGTGCACACTCACAATAATTTAATAAAAATCGTAGTCCACTCAGAAAAAAGATAACTTTATCATAATCAACAACAGGAAATGGGATTCTGCATATATCTACGAAATGATATGCGGATTAAATATTACAATGAGATTTATTGTACATCAGAACATAAATGCACACGATTATCGACACAAACGTTAGGTTAAATGATAGGGTTTACTGAACTATTGTTAGAATAAGAGTTGGCTCGAGAACAAGGGGCTCCTACTCTCTGTGATGCAAAAGGTTGACGATAATGACTGTGGTCTAATGTCTGTGGTGGAAGCAGTTTAAAATATGCTGTAATAGTATAAGGCAGAGAACAAATTTTTTTTCGTTATTCACTGAAATATGAAGAAAAACACCTTGCAAAATTTAAAAAAAATGGGGATTACGATACATCATGATGGCTTTATCATTACATTACGTAACTAAGCGTTGAAATATGAAGTTGAAGCTAGAATGATGGACGTTGGTATCGTCACCATCTCGCAAATGTATTGTTTACTTGGACTGTTCACATAAGAGAATAAGTAATCATTAACTTCGACATATTCCGCTTTTTTCGCTGTATTGCTATATCAATAGATGTGGAAAGATGTTAAGAGTGCCAGCCCATTCCAGAATAATTTTGTTGTTAAGGAGGCCACATTCATGTCTAATAACAGGAAGTCGCTAAGACAACGGACACATACTTGTCTACTGGAAGGATTTTTCAGTTAGGTGGATGAAAAAACCCTCGGCAGTCAGTGACACAGAACTTTTTCTTACACTAGAACACTGCCGTAGTTCCAACACTAACCTTGGAAGGACAGAAGAATTTGTGCTCTAGGGTGAGCTGTACAGAATACTTATCGGATAATAAGATCAGCTCTGTTATCCAGGGCGTAATCTCCTTGCCACAGTAAATGTCTTTTTCGCGTATTTGTAGCCAGCGGATTAAACTAATCTCCCACAATCAGATCGCAAGAAGGGTGCTTCATGTTGCTGAGCGCCAAAGGATTTTCCGATTGCTGAGGCTCACTAACGTGTGCCGTAAAAACATCCTTTTAAAACGAGAGAACAGCTCAGTCGGTAGAGCACTTGCCCGCGAAAGGCAAAGGTCCCGAGTTCGAGTCTCGGTCGGGCACACAGTTTTAATCTGCCAGGAAGTTTCATATCAGCGCACACTCCGCTGCAGAGTGGAAATCTCATTCTGGAAACATCCCCCAGGCTGTGGCTAAGCCATGTCTCCGCAATATCCTTTCTTTCAGGAGTGTTAGTTCTGCAAGGTTCGCAGGAGAGCTTCTGTAAAGTTTGGAAGGTAGGAGACGAGGTACTGGCAGAAGTAAAGCTGTGAGTACCGGGCGTGAGTCGTGCTTCGGTAGCTCAGTCGGTAGAGCACTTGCCCGCGAAAGGCAAAGGTCCCGAGTTCGAGTCTCGGTCGGGCACACAGTTTTAATCTGCCAGGAAGTTTCATATCAGCGCACACTCCGCTGCAGAGTGGAAATCTCATTCTGGAAACATCCCCCAGGCTGTGGCTAAGCCATGTCTCCGCAATATCCTTTCTTTCAGGAGTGTTAGTTCTGCAAGGTTCGCAGGAGAGCTTCTGTAAAGTTTGGAAGGTAGGAGACGAGGTACTGGCAGAAGTAAAGCTGTGAGTACCGGGCGTGAGTCGTGCTTCGGTAGCTCAGTCGGTAGAGCACTTGCCCGCGAAAGGCAAAGGTCCCGAGTTCGAGTCTCGGTCGGGCACACAGTTTTAATCTGCCAGGAAGTTTCATAGCCTAGAATCATTTTCCGCATTCTGTTTCTTATGCAGGCACTGGCAGCACTTCTGGCATGTGTGTAATAGTTGAAAATGCAGACACTTTGTTATGCCAGAATGATCACTTCATGATGTCATGCAGGATTTAGGGTGTGTACTGCCAGTTCCTCGGCAGTCGTGAAATCGTAAATGCTTCCTTAGCAGTTACAGTTTTCATTAATCGAGACTCTCGAACAATAGCTGATGGCGGCGGCTCAATGGTGTGGTCAGCCATCGACCCCACGGCTCGTATGGATGGAGAGCGTTTTAATGACGACAGAGTAGCTGCTCTGTTCAGCAAAGAACATTGGCGCTGTAGCCTTGAGCCGTCCCCATTCTTCTGTGGCACTGCATCAGATGCTGACACAGTACGTCCGGCCGGTTACTGGATGTACTGGCTGGTAATAAAACCTGCTGCGGTCGTTTTGATGTTATTTTATTATTTTACAACCGGTTTGGTGACTCAGCACACCATCTTCAGGCTTTGAGGAGATGAGCTCCAATCGTGTACACGACTCCATCGGTGGCCAAAGTCTATTAACTTATTTCTGTAGAATACTTTAAAAGTGTTGTTGTGTCTACAACAGTCAACTAGTTTGTAATTGGTAGTTGATGACTGCAGATACAACATAGCTTTTACAGTATTCTATGGGAACCAGTTCATAGATGTTGATCACTAATGGGATCGTGTACATGATAGGAGCTCACCCCCCCCCCCCCCCCCCCAACGTCATTTAAGCCCTGAAGATGGCGTTCTGAGTCACTGAAACTGGCTGTAGTATAATAAAATAACGACAAAATGACGGCTTTAGATGTTTCATTTTATCATGTAAGTGAACAGGATTAGATAAAACGTTAACTGAAATAGAATTTAACAATATAAATAAATAAAGAAAAAATATTTAAAATGGCTAAATACACAAAGTAACCAGGACAAGATAGAATTAAGAGCATAACAAGAAAAAATTATGGTGACAAAAGCAAAAAATGAGAATTGGGAAAATGCCTGTAATAGACTGGCTAATCTAATTGGAGGTAAGAGAAGCTCAGAGGCATGGAAGATATTGAGAACACTGAGAAAAAATTCTAAAGAAAATAAAAAAATTAACTGTATTAGTATCCAGATTTGGAAAAAATACTTCAAAGAATTATTAACTGAAAACAGAGGAGAATTTTTGTATACAGTTAATAACTATATAGAAGAAACAGAAAATAATGGCAGCATTTTACTGGACATAGAAGTAGTAAAAAAATCAGTTAAAACTTTAAAAAAAGGAAGTGCTACTGGAACCGGAGGAGTACCAACTGAACTGGTGAAATATGGTACAGATAACTTGCATGAACTTTTGAGAAGCCATTTGAAAAATACATAAATGGCGCGGCTATTCCACAAGACTGGAAAGTAGGATTTGTATCAACAATCCACAAGAAACGAAGAAAAGATGACTGCGATAACTACATGGGAATAACTGTAAATAACGTATTTAGCGGACTTTATGGAATGATTATCAAACATTTTTGGAAACAGAATTTGAGGAAATGGAGGCCGAGGAACAGGCTGGCTTCAGAAAAAAAAAAAAAAAAAACGCGCGGCTGCTTCAGAGCAGGGACATCCAATATAGATCATATATTTCGCTTGCAACGAATAATTGAAAAGAAAAAAGTTAGAAATCAATCCCTTCTTTTACTATTTGTAGAAACAGAAAAAGCGTATGATAATATTCCCATATGTAACTTATAGATGGGTTTAAAAGCGCTTAATATTAGTTCACAATTAAAGCAATTCTGAACCTTTACGAAAATTCTATAGCAAGAGAACAAGTGCAAAATTATCTCTCATCTGGATTAAAAGTTACAAAAGGATACGTCGAGGATGCAGTCTGTCACCAACATTTTAGAAAATATATACAGAAAAAGCATCGGAAAACTGAAAAAGAATATTTAAAAACATGGGGATCCCAGTAAATGATATTACAATGTATTCATTACAACTTTCTGGTAACGAACGAATTTTGGGAGAAGATGAAGAAGACACAGAGTACATTGCAAGGAAACTAATAGAGGAGTATAAAAAATGGTGACTTCAGGTCAACAGGAATAAAATAAAATATATGGTAACAGGAGACACAAACCAAGATTTGACACTGGAAGAAGGGATGGGGACTATTAAACACATTGAAAAGTACAGATATATAAGAGTCAATATCATACAAGATGGAAAACAAGACTAGGAAATTAATTCAAGAATAAATGCTTGGAAGCTTACTATTGGAACAGTAAATGGTATTTTAGGGGACCAACAGACTGAAAAGGAAACAAAAAGAAAAATCTTCAACACAATTATCAGAAGCATTATGAAATGTTAATAAGAAGTATGAACAGTTAAATCACAAATAGAAAAAAGGCTGAGGGCAACGGAGATGGACTTTTGGTGGTGGTGCGCAGGGATATCTAGGCGAGAAGGAATCACAAATGAAGTCATCAGGAAGGAAATGGATGTTACAAATTCAGTTACAGGTTTTATAGAAGAAAAACAAGTGTTATCGCATGGACATACAAAAAAGGTTTCAAAGGAGAGATTACCACAGAGAATTATGGAATGGGAGTCACCGGGAAGAAAGAAAAGAGGGAGACCGCCGACCACATGGATTCAGGAAATTTAGAGTCTATCAGAAGAAGAAACATTGAAGAAAATTTATGGACAGATAGATCAAAATGGAGGATGAAAATCAAATTTGGTATGTAGTCTTGCGGTACTGGAAAATGTTACATTGTGAAGCCAGATAATAATAATAAACAGCCAAAGTCCTGCAGACATGGACATACAAAATCGTACTGGCTGGTGGTGACGGGAGCTGGTGAATGAGGCCTACGCTGATGGGGAGAAGCATTGAGGTGAGGTGAAACAACACAGCACCCCGAACCTGGGATCCCAGCAAAGGATGCAGGGATGCAGCATGAGCGGTGACTCAGAAGTAGATCAGGAGCAAGACATGCTGATTCACAGTCTCTGAACCATGGACCTCCCAGAGGTACTCAGAAGCCAGTTGGTATCACCATAGAGGTGGCCCATCTGGATGGTACTAGTTCAGGTCGTGGCATAATCAGGTCTAGGGACGGTCTATAGACAAGGAGTTAGCAAAAGTGGTGGTGGGGTGTAGTAGAGGCTGTGCGACCCACATCAGGACATTGGCTTGGTGGAGTACACTGCAGCATTGGCAGCATTTGAAGGCAACAAACAGCTTTTTCCCAGCAGCGGGTATTTGTGGATATTTGTGATAGATTTGCCCAGTTTTGTTATGACTGGACCCAGTCTCTGGCCAACTAGGGACTGAAGCGGCGCAAGACCAGGCAAAGGCTTGAGCTAATTCAGCTCATTACTGTGTTAAACTGAGGTCTTGCACCATGCCACCTTACCAGTATTCCAGTCCTCATGGCAGAATTTGACAGGCATATAGCTGGACTGCCTAGTCATGCGTTGTGAAGTCTGTTCAGAGGAGTGTTGGCGCAACACTTAAATAAGAACTAAATCAGGCATGTACAGAACTATGTATTCAATAAAGACTTACCTTCTTTAACAGAATGTTACCAATAACCCCCCTCCCATGCCTGATTATTTAATTAATCGAGCTGCCATATATAAAGCAGTTTCATTTTAAGAAAAACTAGGGTTTCACGCATCTCAGTGTTTTATTACTTCATATTTCCTGAATTCTGAGGGGCATCCAGTAAGTGATGCAACATATTTTTTTATGAATGCAGGTTGGTTTTATTCAGGATTCCGATACACCATATTGTTCCCCATTCTTTTAGCTACAAAACTCTGTTTTTCAACATGGTCTCTGTTTAGTGCTACGGGCTTACCTTACTGGAAGGACTTGTATGCTCATATGCTGCTATTCTGCTGATCTACTTCAGAGCCAACACCTTGCTGCGTCAATAACCTCCTCATCATCGAAGTACTGCTTACCATGGAGTGCATCCTTCATTAGGTCAAACAGATGGAAGACGAAACGTGAGAGATCTGGGCAGTAGGATGGATGAGGAAGAACAGTCCAAAGAGATTTTGTGAACTACTCTTGGCTGTACAGATTTGTGCAAGGCCTTACGTTGTCATGGAGAAAGAAATTATACTTTGTTGGTGTTTATGGTCTTCTATTAGGCGGCGAGAAACCCAGCGGGGACAAACCTCTGAGTACCCCAACTGGTGGACGAATGTGTCAACACTACCAACAGAGAAGTCCTGCTGAACAGCGAAGCGTTTGACTGTGATCCGTCATCACCTCGAACGAGAGTGCCCGCACGATCCAACATTTCAGGGGTCACAGCTGTGTGCGGCCAGCCAGCATGCATAAGGTCGGACAGGATTGAACGACCTTGTTGCGATGATGACAAACGCCTCGCCCAACGACTCACCGTGCTTTTGTTCACTTTCAGGTGTCCGTAGACATTCTGTAAGCGCGTATAAATATCTTCGATGCTTTGGTTTTCCGTCGAAAGGTACAGAATGAGAGCTCTCTCCTTGGAACGCAACTCCGTTACAGACGCCATTTTGAAGGCTACATATAGCGCCGTTACATACCTGAAGTTCATGAAACTGATGGGCTGAAGCGAGAATATTCCACGATCTCACACAACAAATTCCGCGTCTTTTTCAACCAAAACTGGCCGAGAAAAAAACGTGTTGTATTACTTACTGAAGGCCCCTCGTATGTGGCGCGCAAAGATATAATTTTGTAGGTGGATTCACTATTATATGTGAACACCGTCCGCAAAATGTATTCGGAATAGAATTAATAATAAAGAACTAATAAATTAAACGTGATGCTTCGTGCTGAAGTTTTACTTTCGTAAAGGTTTGAAATTATATCTGAAGTTTTATGGAAGTCACTAACTGCTCTCATTCTCAAATTCATGATGAGTACAGTCTGAGTACTTTGTGCAGTGTAAGTTCCGTTACCTTCAGACATATACACAGTTTCCACTTTAATGCTTGTCTTATTGTGCCAAATACTTGAGATAAGAGTATACCTCTTAAAACAGCGTTTTCAATTTTTAAATTCTGCCAATAACTGTATGAAACACTGAAAATCAAATGTTTGTAGCGCCTGGGAGCCTTTAGGTAGGAATCCTGCAACCGAAAATGGGTGACCGTTTAATCTGCTCAGTAATATCAATCAAATGCTTGTGACAAGTCATAGGAGATCAAAATTGGTGGCATCTTATCACTTAAATGTTTTGTTTTGTGTTCAGTAGATGTATAAACTGTTGATTCAGAATGGCTCTTTTGTAGTATCTTCAATATACAGACAGTAGCAATCTCATTCATGTTAGCTTCCGGGTAAGCCTATAGGTCATGTAGTCCATTCTTAAAGTAGAATGGATTGGTAACCAATATTACTTGACAGTTATGTTGTAACAGTGGACCACTAGACTTGGTTACCCGTTAGCCGAAAATCGTTTCAGCACATTCAGAGCTTTGTAGTCATTAAATTAATTTTCTACTCAAGTATTTCTCATATCTCTTTCGTTGCCGACATTCATTGTGTGGCTCCAGTTTCTCTGACAGAATGAAATATATGATATTTGTGAAGGGAAAGCTTAAGTGAGTGAATCCGTTTCAGCTCGAAAATCGAGTGAAATATACAGACTAGGAAAACTGCATCCTCGTATTAAAGGGAACATTATGTCCAAAACCTAAAATAGTACAAGGAAAAAGACGAGTTCCCTTAATGACGGGATCAGAATTAATGAACTGAACATTTCGACAACCATTATTTACAACACTTTCATTGAAAGAGAGAATTTCTATTAACGCAGACGACGTGGAGAAAGAGAAGAAATTCCAGATACCATGGACGTTCGATATTTTGTGACCGTTAGTCAATCGCTTGATTGAATTGCATGGAGAAGGGTTTTTCGTGCCGGGCCGTTCTCTGATATATCGAAAATGCCCTCGGCAACCAATATCCGTTAAATGTACGACTGCGCCTCCGGATGAAGGAGAGGCTTCCCACATGTCTTTCGTTTCCAACTCTAGTGATCATATACCATGCCTAGGAAACCTCGTTAGAACCTTTCATATTGTGTGATAAGTTTATGTCATTTATATACTTAATTAATTGAGGCTTAATCACTAGTAGGAAACAATTTCTCACATTCTCAATATTTGTGTTATCATTAACATGAAGTAGGGGGCATTGCTACATCTGGAGCATAGTGTACCTAAGAAAACATAATGTTTCCTGGTCTGGTCAGTGTTTCAATCTAGTAACTGATTTTAGAGTCACGTAAGGAATGTACATCAGAAACTGCCATAAGAATAAGCATTTGCTACTGTTTTTGTTGTGAGACACGAAGTTGTGTTTGAGCAACCTTTGCAAATACAGGCTGTCCCAAAAAGAATGCCCCGAAGTTAACTTGTAATAATATTGAGACAAATGTCACTATGTATCTAAACCAGTGCTAAATGTAATCGACATGGTCTAGAGTTTAATAAAAATCCTCTAGATGTCGTTACGAGCGCTGACCTGGGGCGTGCAGACAGTCTCGTGAAATATGGCGTCCACGCAACAAAAGGCGTATTGTGTTATTGAATTTAGTCGTACTCAATCAGTGATCGCACTTCAGCGGGCGTTTCATATTCGATTCCGTGCTAAACCACCATCTCCAAAGAACATTCGACGGTGGTATAAACAGTTTGAAGAAACAGGGTGCCTCTGTAAAGGCAAAAGTCCTGGCCGGCCAGTTTGGGATTAATTCAGCTATCGGCTAGATGTCATCCGTGCAGCCAATGGAGGACATATTGATCATTTATGATGGATTTTTATAAACTTCTGTCTTTGCAGAGTAACTTAGTATTCAATTTGTTGGTGTTAAGCCCTTCTTCCTAATAAATAATTGTATTTAAAATCGGGTCATTCTTTTTGGAACGCCCTGTATTACGAGTTCTGCCTATTTTAAGTTTTGCAAAATATACTCGTATTAACATTATTAGGAGGATACTGTTAATTCTTACAGAGATTTATAGTGAGGAATATTTTGTATAATTTTAGTCACTTAACGTGTGGATGGTTAAGCCATACTTCGTCAGTGGTGCCCCAACTTGTACCTTGAAACAGAAGATGGTCTTCTACCATGGAACACGTAATGTGTCGTAAATAGAAACTTGTTTTAATTGCCAATAGCTTCTATTCCAAAATGCTTTTAACTTGTAACATTGTTTTTACAGTACTTCTTTTTAATTGATTTCATATACTGATTATTGGTATGTACTAAAGTAATAAAGTAACATGCAGAGTGTTAAGTACGGTATTGATAAGACTTTCTCCTTTGCATCACTGTTAAATATGAACAGAATAGTTATTCCTAGGTACGTATGTGTCCATGTTGTATCTTGGAACAGTTTTCCACATTTGGAAAATCCTTACCTTTCTGAAATAATTTCAGTAATTTCCAAAAGTGACTGCGGCTCACATCAACTACATGCTAGCACTTCAAATTGGAATGTATAAAAATACTGAACTTCTATTACAGAACTTGTTAGAGGCGAAAGTCTTAGAAGTGTTCCAAGTTGCAACACTCTCTCTACGCATCTTAGAATGCGTAAGCTAATCATTGCATAAAAATTTCTTGAAATTACTTAATTAAGAAGTATTGCCTTCCAGTCTTCCTCTTCGCCAGTGGACTCCAGCGGATAGCCCGCTGCCAGAGGCGCTTGCTACGGCAGTTACGTCAAAACAGGCGAATAAACAATTGATATACCCGCCAAGTCACTTTCGGTTTCCCGTCAGTGTATATTAATAACAGAGCAAACAACAATAATAGTAACTCAGTTTACAGATGACACAGTTATCTATAATGAAGTACTATCTGAAAAATACGGCATCATGGCAGATGTTTGTAAGATTTCAGAGTGGCAAAAAGCTGGAAACGTGCGTTAAACGTTTAGAAATGTAAAACGGAGCACTTCTCAAAACGCAGAAAAGTAGATTCATACGAGTACAATATCAGTGACTCTCAGCCCTCAGAATAAAATCTGTTATGTATGTAATTAATAGAAAAAAAGACGTGCCTTGCTATGCCTCAACGTCCTCGACCACCACAAACGCAGAGGATGCCTTGGCCTCAGCGTCTACATAAAACCTATGCACACGGATGTGTACTCACACGGCATCAGCCGTCATGACCCGGCGAAGACGCACACTGTGTTACAAACGTTGGTACATCGTGAAAGAACGATATCAGACGTCGATAAGCTTTCCCACGAGCTGAGTCAAGAAAAATTTTCAAGAACATCTGCTACAACGATCACCAAGTACATGAAGTGATCTAAAGTAAGAATTGCAATAAGACCACCGACGTGGAACAGCCGTTCTGTGGCTTCGAGTCGGGTAAGCTAAACCACCTGCTCAAAAGACGCAAAATCAAATCCTTCTTCAGTCCTCCGTTAAAAATCCGACAGTTACTGAGATCAGTAAAAGATACGGAGGTTTCAGCACACATGGGTTCTATAAAAATACTTTGCGAGTGCGGGAAGTCGCGTCAGACGATCAGTGCGCAACGTAGAAAAACGATGGAGGGATCATGAGGGACCATGTACACTCCAGCTTCACCTAAGCTGCTGTAGGAAACTTTCACTTGATCAGATTTGACGAAACTTCTCTCATGGCCCTAATTAACGGCTTTGGGATAGTAAGAAAAGAAGGCATCGAAATGATAATTACTGACAACAGCCTTAACAGAGACGGCTGCCTGCAGCTCAGCGTGTTGTGCGATCCATCGATCGCAAGGCAAATGCGGGCACGTCGAACGTGGAGTCAACGTATGTCCATAAATCGCGATAATGTGAACAGTGACATCACAGTCGTCAGCTGCCATTCCAGTTGACAATGGCCAAGTAGTACTTTGTCGAAAGATCGTGGCATTTTTAACACTTGACGCTACTGGAACCTGAGAACATTTTATTCAATGAAATGTAATGCTCATACAGGCTCAGTCGTAGGCTAATCAGGTGGTAGATTTGGATAGGATAGCAGGAAAGTGCGATCAGTCTACACAGGAGACTGCTTACAAATAACGTATGCGTCTCGTCTTTGAATATTGTTCAAGTGTGTGGGGCCCATACCAAATGTGATTAACAGAGGATATTGATCGTATTCAAAGAAGGTAGCACGAATGATTACACGCTTAAAGATACATTCAAACTACTCAACGAAAACGTACTTACAATGTTTCAAGGGTTGGGTTGTTTGGGGGAGGATACCAGACAGCGAGGTCATCGGTCTCATCGGGTTATGGAAGGACGGGGAAGGAAGTCGGCGTGCCCTTTCAAAGGAACCATCCCGACGTTTGCCTAGAGCGATTTTAGGGAAATCACGGAAAACCTAAATCAGGATGGTCGGACGCGGGATTGAACCGTCGTCCTCCCGAATACGAGTTCAGTGTGCTAGCCACTGCGTCACCTCGTTCGCTCAACAATGTTTCAAGATTTGGAATCACAAGAATCTAGAAATAGCCTATTATTGACCAACCTACGTATCGTTTCCCTATCTGTGGAAGAGAGCACAGGACACACCCGTCTAGAAGGAGACTAGCAGAAGTGATCCACAAAACTACCGTCCAATATCCTTGACATCGATTAGTTGTAGATTCTTAGAACATACTTCGATCTCAAACAGAAGGAGGTATCTCGAACAGAATGACCTACGTGCAAACCTGCATGGATTCCAAAAACATCGATTATGTGAAACCAAAGTCACACCTTCGTCACTTGTCAGCTTTGTATCAAGACAGTCAGGAAGATGCAGTATTTCTTGACTTCTGAAAAGCGTTTGACTCAATGCCACATCTACGTTTATTGTCAAAAGTACGATCTGTGGGATATCAAGTCAAATTTGTGACTGGATTGAGGACTTTTTGGTAGGGAAGACGTAGCATGTTTTCTTAGATGGAGAATCGTTGTCAGATTTAGGAATAACTTCGGTGGGCCACAGCGAATTAAGTTGGTACCTTTGCTGTTCATGTTATATATTTATGATCTTTCAGGCAATATTAATAGTAGTCTCAGACTTTTTGCAGATGATGCCGTCATCTGTAATGAAGTACTGTCCGCTTAAATATTCAGACAGAACTTGATACGATTTCAAAGAGGTAGAAAGATTGGCAAATTGCTTTAAATGATCAGAAATGTAGAACTGTGCACTTCACAAAACGTAAAAATGTAATATCCTGTGACTATAATATCAGTGAGTCACCGTTGGAACCGGCCAATCATACAAATATCTGAGTGTAGCACTTTGCAGGGATATGACTTAGTCGTGGGTAAAAAACATGCTATATTTCGGTTTATTCGTTGAATAGTGGGGAAGTACAATTGACCTACAAAAGAGATTACTCGTGCGATCCATTCCAGAATATTGCTCAAGTGCGTGGGACTCGTATCAAATAGGACAACAGGGGTAATGAACGTATACGGAGAAGGGTAGCACGAATAGTCAAAGGTTTATTCGACCTATGGGGGAGAGTCACAGAGATGCTGAAAAAACTGGCAGACTCTTGAAAACAGACGTAAACTGTCCTGAGAAAGTCTAGTAACAAAGTTTCAAGAACCGGCTTTAAATGGTGACTCCAGGAATGTAGTACAACCCCCTACGCATCGCTCACATAAGGATCGTGAGGACAAGATTATATTAATTACAGCACGCACAGACGCATTCAAACAATCATTCTTCCCACGCACCATATGTGAATGGAACGGGAAGAAACCCTAATGACTGATGTAATGGGACGTACGCTTTGCCATGCACTTCTTGGTGTTTCACAGAGTATAGCAGTAGATGTAGACCGCGAAGACTAATTACAGACCGCACAGAGGCATTTAAGCTGTCATTTTTCCTGTGCTGCATACGTGAATGGATCGTGAGGAAACACAATGTGTGGTACAACTCCATGTACTCCATGTCAAGCACTTCACAGTGTTTTGTAGAGCATCTGTTTAGATGTAAATAACTGGCAGCGCACCAGTCTCTGCTATGGTCTATATTGTTACTGAAAGTAACCGCTTTGATGCCTCTCATTTACAACTAGGAACGTTTCATTGTCTTCAAACAATATGGTGTAAGTAACAAAACCTGTATGATGTGCGCAGCCAACCAAAGTGAAATGTAGTGCAGTTGACAGCCTCCACTAAGCTACGTAACTCATGAATTAGTCCCTTTGAAAGGTGTTCACATGTAGAATACGGTGTTTCGAGCGTGAGTATACCATGCTCACGGAGGAATTTATTTATTCTTTTATTTGTTTAATTTATTTAATTACTGTTGCGTGACTATTAATACTGCGCAGACAGGATATTGCAGAACAGCCGTGCACAAATGAAACCAGAACCTCTGTTATCAAAGTGAGCTATTTATACTAAGAGTAATGGTAGCGCAGATTGCCAGCCAGCGGAAATCGAAGGGATGATTAATGCCTAACTTCTGTTTAGTTGGGATAGAAGTTTATGGACAGATTACTGACACTAAAATAATTAAAGCATAATTACATATTATATGTTAGTTAGGGAAACTTCTCAGTTGTAGTGTGGCACACTGTAGTCCCATTTGTGATGTGTTCGTCAAAAAATGAATTTTATTGAAGTTAAACTTTTAACAAATCGGTATGCTTAAAATAATATTGGGGTCACCGTGCAAGAAGCAACCATCAGTAATATTTCATTCTCACTGATCATCTCCCCGCCTCCACAGTTGAGTGGTCAGCACGATAGAATGCCGTGCGAGGGGCCCGGGTTCGATTCATGACTGGGTCGGTGATTTCCTCTGCTCAGGGACTGGGTGTTGTCTTGTCCTCATCGTCATTTTATGCTCATGGAGACGCAAGTTACCTAAGTGGCATCATTTAAAAAGGCTTGCGCCAGGCAACCGGTTTATCTGACAGGAGGCCCTAGCCTCATGCACATTTCGTTTCATTAATTATGTGGGTCACATGTTTTTAATAAGAGTGGGATGCCACAAGAGGAAAGACAGACAGATGGGTGCGCGTATTAATGAGAAGATTTAAACACAATTAAAACACAAATTGCAAATAATTTCAATATTTCTTCAGTTGGTTTATGAAGATCTTACATTTCAGAATGTGAGAGAAAACGTTTGAAATTATTAAATCGCAGCAACCTGGGAAAGGCAGTACAGACTGTAACTAGAGTAGACGAGGATGGCAAAACGTACGGCTACAAACTGCGTAGAAGTCCCGTCTTCTCATGCAATTAGAGTGCCCTTGTACGATCATTAACCGCAGACAAACTAAACAAACTGGACGCGACGTGTCTGTTGTGTTTCAATTTAACTTGGGTCAGCGAGCACTGCGGTTCTAGCGACTTGATAACTGTTCGGCAGGTGCCGTCTGCAGCAGTCCGTTCACTGCTGCCAGCGCGCTGTCCACGCTAGTCGCTGGTTTCCTGTCCGCTTACAAGGGGGAACGTAATGACTTCCCCTCACCTATATCAGTCATATCGACAGGATGTGTAGGGAACAGCTAGGATTTCGACATATGTAAACAAGAACACGGAACTCTTAAACGTTTTCGAGAGAATCGAGTTCCAATATTTTACGCTTACTTATATGCTAAGAAACAATCTGGATATCGTGGTGGTCAGTAAAGTCAAATGTAAAGACGGCAAGAATTTCTGTTCAGATGAGTATAGAGTAACATCAAAGCAACAGAAAATAGCATAACAGAAGTAGGAAGTTAGGGCAGAGAGTGAGTTACTGTGAACTGTTCAGTGATAGGGTTGTTTTCCTCAGAATCGACAGCAAACCAACACTGACAACGATTGTTCAGGTTTACAAGTCCCGACGCCGCATGGTGAAGATGAAAAGATAGAGAAAGTATATAATCATATTGAACAGTTAACTCGGAAAGGAAAGGGAGATGGAAATCTAATAGTCATGGGGTTGGAATGCCGTTGTACGCGGAGGAGTAAAAGAAAGGGTTACGGGAGAATGTGGGCTTGGTAGTAGGTATCAGAGAGGAGAAAGACTAATTGCGTTCCGCAATGAATTTCATTTAGTAATAGGGAATACTTTGTTCAAGAATCACAAGAGCAGGAGGTATACTTGGAAAAGGCCGGGACATTCGGAAGATTCCTGTTAGATTACATCATGGTTAGGTATAGATTGTGAAGTCAAGTACTGGATTGCAAGGCGTACCCAGGAGCAGACGTAGACTCGGGTCACAATTTAAAAAGTAGTGATGAAGAGTGGGCAGAAGTTTAACGGACTAGTCAGGAAGAATCAATGTGCAAAGAAGTGCGACATGGAAATACTAAGGAATGAAGAGGTACGATTGAAGTTCTCTGAGGCTGTAGATACTGCGATAATGAGTAGCTCAGTAGGCAGTTCAGTTGAAAAGGAGCTGAAACTAGAAAGTAAAACATAGATACAAAGAAGGTAAGTGCGAAGAAACCATGAGTAACAGAAGAAGTACTTCAATTGATCGCTGAAAGAAAAAAGTATAAAAATGTTCAGGAAAATTCAGGGATACAACAATACAAGTCACTTAGGAATGGAATAAACAGGAAGAGCAAGGAAGTTAAGGCGAAATGACTGTACGAAAAATGTAAAAAAATCGAAAAAGGAAAGATCGTCGGAAGGACTGACTCAGCATGTAGGAAAGTCAAAACAATCTTCGGTGAAATTTAAAGCAAGGGTGGTAATATTAAGAGTGCACTGGGAATTCTACTGTTAAATGTATAAGAGAGAGCGTATAGATGGAAGGAGCACATGAAAGATCGTTGTGAGTGGGGAGAGTTGTCTGATGACGTGATAGAAGAAGAAAAAGGAGTCGACTTAGAAGAGATCGGGGATAAAGTATTAAAATCAGCTTTAGAAGACTTGACGATCGAATAAGGCAAAAGGGATATAATATTTAAAATCATTGGCAGAAGTGGCAACAAAACGACTGTTCACTCTGGTGTGTAGAATGTATGTGTCTGGCGATATACTATGTGACTTTGGGAAAAACATCATCCACGGAATACAGAAGATTGCAAGAACCGACAAGTGTGAGAATTATCGCATAATCAGCTTAACAGCTCATACATCAGGATTGCTGACAAGAATAATATAGAGAAGAGTGGAAAAGAAAACTGAGTGGGTGGTAGATGACGATCAGTTAGGCTTTATGAAAGGTAAAGGTACCAGAGAGGTTGTTCTGGCGTTACGGTTGACAATGGAAGGATGACTAAAGAAAAATCAAGACACGTTCACAGTATTCGTCGACCTGAAAAAAGCATTCGACTATGTCAACTGGGGCAAGATGTTCGAAATTCTGAGAAAACCAGAGGTAAACTGCAGGGAAAGACGTGTAATATGCAACATCTACAAGAGCCAAGAGGGAAAAATAAGAGCGGAAAACGAAGAAGGAAATGCTCGGATTAAAAAGGGTGTAAGACAGGGATATGGCCTTTTGCTTCCGCTGTTCAATCTGTACGTCGAAGAAGTAATGACGGAAGTATGAGGAAGATTCTACAGTGGGATTAGAAGTCAGGGTGAAAGGATGTCAACGATAAGAATCGCTGAGGACACTGGTATCCTCTGTCAGTGTGAAGCAGAATTACAAGATATGCTGAATGGAACGAACAGTCTCTTGAGTACAGAATATGGACTTCAGGTAAACCGAAGGAAGATGAAAGTAATGCGAAGTAGCAGAGATGAGAACAGAGAGAAACTTAACATCAGTAAAACTGATCAGGAGGTAGATGAAGTTAACGAATTAAGCTACCTAGGCAGCAAAATAACCCACAACGGACGAAGTGTAGTAGCAATGGCAAAAAGGACATTGCTGGCCAAGATAAGTATATTAGTATCGAACTGAGGAAGAAATTTGTACGAATGTACGTTTTGAGCACAGCATTGTATGGCACTGAACCAATGACTGTGGGAAAACCGTGATAGAAGAGAGTCGAAGCATTTGAGGTGTGGTGCTACAGACGAATGTTGAATGTTAGGTGGACTGTTAAGGTAAGGAATGAGGAGGTTCTCTGGGGAGTCGACAAGGAGAGGAATATATCGAAAAAACTGACACGGTGAAGGGACAAGATGGTAGGACATCTGCTAAGACATCAGGTAATAACTTCCATGGTACTAGGAGGAGCTTAGAGGGCAATAGCTGTTGAGGTGGACAGAGAGTGAAATACATCCAGGAAATAATTGAGGAAGTAGGTTGCACGTGCTACTGTGAGATGAAGAGATTGGCGCAGGAGAGGAATTCATAGCGGGCCGCTTCAAAGACCGATGGCAAAAAAAAGAAAAAAGTTATATATACTTCGTTAGGTCGCTAGTGTTCGACGCGTCCGCAACCGAGCGAGTACGTACTTCATTTCAGAAACGCCAGGGCTCTGGGTCGAAGTTTGCTACCGGCTCTGTTTTTGTTCCTACATAGTTTTAACAGTGTATTATGACTGTGCAGACTATTAGTATTTAATAACTTATTATTTTTATGAGCTTCATCTTGAAGAAAGGAGAAAAAATTTTTCGTAAGAAGATTGGAAATAAAAATTATACCCAAGAAATTTCAAATACGTCTAGCCATTTTATTTATTTTACTATATCTACGTTTGTGACAAGTACAGTGTATAACCTATGGAACTCGACAAGGGTCATGGTGATACCGATCACTGAAAGATAGAAAACACGACTGTTAATGAATCCCAAAGTTTTGCATGTGCATGGTTTTTTCAGTATATCTATTGAAAAACGAACTTCGTTTACATTCATTAACGGTTTTCGGTCATCACACAATTACTTGTAGTACCACCCGCATCTGTGGCTAGGATTACGTGAGAATGGAAATAAATATGAGTAGCGACAGCGAGATTCGACTCATAGACCTTAAGATTTGTGAAGCCAAGCCCTTACTCATTTGGCTGCGCACTCCTCGAATATTAGCGACCATACAAAATATGTGCGCAAGCCTAAAACTTTCAATCTCGATTTTGTCGAAAAAAGGTTGAGAGTTGTATCTTCCTGTTCACGTATGCTGAAGTCCTAGTCGCGCCCTACACATCCTGTTAATATGAAGCAAATCGCTCAAGAAAAGTTCGTTTAGTCCTCTTCTTAGCATATTAGGCAACTCAGAAATAACGCGAAGTTCATCTGAGGCACTATAAGCATAACATGACCTTCTTAGAACATTCATATTCGTTTTCTCAATGACAAGATCTTTGCATAACCTTTCCTTACATACAGAATATGAATCCCATTCCTACTATCTACTTTGTGCTGTCGCACTCAAAAACTGACCATTTGAATATACAAGTATGTAGTACTCTTCATGCTGATTTGACTTCTGTTGCCCGTCATCTTCATAGTGATGATATTCAAATGACCAAACGCGTTGAAAGGTCCTTGCTATTTGAGGCTGACTCAGTAACAAAGTGAAATTAGATTTTTTTACGTGACATTTTAGTGTTCATATCTATTTTAATTCAGTTCCATTATACGAGGGACGTTCAGTAAGTAACGCAACACTTTTTTTCTGAAAGCATGTTCATTTTATTTAGGATTCTAATATATCACTTTATTCCCCACTCTTTTGGCTACAAAACTCTAGTTTTCAACGTACTCCGTTCACTGCGACAGCCTTACACAACCTTACTAGGAGAGCCTGTATGTCCACATGGTACCACTCTACTGGACGACGTCGGAGCCATCGTTCCACAGCATCAATAACCTTCCTACCATCGACGTACAGGTTCCTGCAGAGCGCATTCTTCATTGGGACAAACAGACGGAAGTCGTGAGGCTTGAGGTCCAGGCTGTAGGGTGGGTGAGGAAGAGCAGTCCAACGAAGGTTTGTGAGCTCCTCTAGGGTGCACAGACTTGTGCCAGGCCTTGCTTTGTCGTGGGTAAGGAGAAGTTCACTTGCATTTTGATGGGGAACAACGTGTTGAAGTCGTTTCTTCAGTATCCTGAGGGCCATGGCTTTACCGGCTGAAAGTAGGGATCTGAAGGTTTTCTTCTGAAGAGAGGTGGTGTGACGCTATACCGTGGATTGCAGTTTTGTTTCTGGTTCAAAGTGATGAACCTATGTTTCAACGTCTGTGACTATCTTCGACATAAAATTGTTGCGATCAGCCTCGTAATGCCCAAGCAGTTCCGCACAGATGATCCTTCGTTGATCTTTATAGTCATGTGCTAGGCAGTGAGGAACCCAGTGGGCACACATCTACATCTACATCTACATCTACGTGATTACTCTGCTATTCACAATAAAGTGCCTGGCAGAGGGTTCAATGAACCACCTTCATGCTGTCTCTCTACCGTTCCACTCTCGAACGGCACGCGGGAAAAACGAGCACTTAAATTTTTTCGTGCGAGCCCTAATTTCTCGTATTTTATCGTGATGATCATTTTTCCCTATGTAGGTGGGAGCCAACAGAATGTTTTTGCAATCGGAGGAGAAAACTGGTGACTGCCATTTCATGAGAAGATCCCGTCGCAACGAAAAACGCCTTTGTTTTAGTGATTGCCACTCCAATTCACGTATCATGTATCTTTGTGTACCCCAAATGGTGGATAAGTATGTCAGCATTACCAGCAGAGACGTTCAATTGAGCAGTGAGGTGTGTGATTATGGTTCGTCGATCGCCTCGAATGAGACTGTCCCCATGTTCCAACATCGCAGGAGTCACAGATGTGTGCACCCATCTGGAACGCTGGAGATCAGCCAGTTTTGTGCGACTTTGTTGCGACGACGAGAAACGCCTCACCCAGCGGTTCACCGTGATTTTGTTCACTGCTTTGTCTCCAAAGACATTCTACAAGCCTCTGTGCTTATCTGCCATACCCGTATTCCACCAAATGAGAGCTCTCCACTTGGGACGCACATGTGTTACAGACGCCATTTTGAAGTCAATGTATAATACCGCCAAGTATCGGAACTGTAGGCTGAGAAAAAAAGGATTGAACGCCCTCGTATAAGAGAGAGAGAGAGAGAGAGAGAGAGAGAGAGAGAGAGCTTTCCATGTACCGGAAACAGTCATTCATTTCTCTCACGAACTCTGGCTTTTTTGTGGCAAAGAAGTTGAGCCATGCTGCGGCTCGCTTTGGCGCCGTTGCTAGGTTGGCATCGTTTAGTTGTTATAGCTACGTTTGATGTCTTCTTCGTGTGTTCATTGGCGCCACTCCTTTTGCAAGCTTTGTCTGTCCGCTAGTGGCAGCAGCGACGGTTATCCATGTCTAGTAATGGTGGTACTATCTTTGGGGCGACATTCTGGTGCTTCCGTGTCGTGTGATTCGGCAGTTCGGTTGGGGACGGACGAGCAGCCAAATCCGCGCAGTGCGCGAACATGCTGGGACTACTGGTGGCGCACATGCACTGCTGGATGGAGGGGCTGTAGTCGCAAGGGGTACAATCTTGTTGTCAACTGGAACCAGAAAGTTTAAGCTGAGTGGGTCTTAATTCAAGTAGTGAAACCTCCACCATTATGAGATCTTGCCATTTGCCTGCGTGTTGCTGCTCGCAGTTTCGCCGAGATGAAGAGCAGCGAGTGGAGCGTTTGGGGAAGGCGAACCTACTTAGCCTTCCTCCACTTCTTATTACTAATTGTTGCATTATATACGTTATTATTTGTGAAGTTCAACCAGTGGTATTTTTCCTTCCCAGTGGCCGCTAATGCCCCAGTTACCTGCCCTGGAGCTTAGTGTGCGTTCCAGCAGTGTACTTTTCCTCGCCTTGCCGCTGCTGTCCGGTAGGGCATGCAGTTCGACAGCTTCCATGATTTGTGGGCCGCATGGTATTTTTTTTTTCCTACTCTAGTAGTTCCTTTCTGCTTCCGGATGCTCTAAGCACTGGAGTCTGAAGATGTACTGCTGATGCCAGTTTCGGCTTGGGTGTGTTATTCCATCGTTGTAGTGGTCATCGCACGTTAGGTAGATTCGGCAAATGGTTATTGGTCATGCCGTTGAACTGCCACTAGTCTGAGTTACCATCTCGAGAAGTGAATGCAACTCTTGGCTGCCTGTCTCATCGTTTGCGATGTTTTGAGGGACTTTCCCAGGCCGATTCTTGGAGCAACGTCGGCGCCCCCCCCCCCCCCCCCCCCTCTTCCCCCTTGGTTTGGTCAGATTTGTTGATTTTTTTCAAAAAAGGTATTTTAATGACTGTAATTTCAAGTTTGTAGATGTTTAACTGGTTCTTAAAAGGATTGCTAGTCAGGACTTCAGCTGTGAAACAGTTTTAAATTATTACTATTGGAGCCTTCAGCCGAGAAGTAGTTTGAAATTCTTGTCATTAAGGCCTTCAGCCATGAGTGGTACTTGTCTTAAAATTTTTAATTAATTGTATGCTAGCAATTAGATTTTGATGATTGTCCTTTAAAAATATTTTAATAGCTGTAACTGCAAGCTGAAGAAGTTAACTAGTTCTTAAAAGATTGCTATTCAGGCCTTCAGCGGTGAAACAGTTTTTAAATTATTACTATAGGGGCCTTGAGCCAAGAAATAGTTTGAATTTGCTGTCATTACGTCTTTCAGACGTGGAATACTTGTTAACTTATTGTCACCTCTTATTTGTTGTTGTTTCCAAATAAAGTGTACGTGACTGAAAAATAAACTAATCAACAGTAATTGATTACGGCCGTGTCCACAATCGCAACCTAATCCTGCCTTTCTTGGTACCAGGTCTCAAATAGTAGCAGAGCGTGGTTGCGATTGTAATATTGCCATTTCAGTTACTGTTCGTTGTAACTCTGCCAATGTTATACGATATTTGTCTTTGGTATTGTGTTCTGCTAATGGCGGTCAAGCAGTGCCCCAGGATTGGCCTTTTGAGGAAGGACCACCTTATTTATGAGCCGGCGATAATACGCCAGGCTATTGAGGGCAGTGTTCTGGACTTAGCAGCCCGGTTACCTGCTTCCATGCTTCAGTCCATTGACGTCACGCCGGAGGTTGTGGGTGAGACAACGGCAGCAATTGAGTTCTTGTTTAAAGCCGTTAGTAGTCTTGAGGATAACATCGGTTTCTTAGAGGGCACTCAACCTAGTGGCAGTCAGACAGGGTGCGGGTGCAGTTGATACATTTGATCAACCGGGTATCTGATATAAGGCGATTAAAGTTGTAGGATCGTGATAAGGAATCAACAGCTGAATTAGGGTCCTTGGTTAGTAAATTGCAATTTAAGGTCACATGCTTAGAACTTGATGGGAAGAGGACCGGGGAGCAGGATTTTTTATCGTCCGGGCGGTGCGCTAGCGAGCGCGGTAATAACGCCCGTAAGTCTCCCGAGAGGTTAGACGGGGTGTTTGCTAAATTGCCTAATCCCCTCGTATTATAAATGGAAAATGTTAAAAAAAACAGTTTGGTTAGGAAACGTGTAGCTCTTATGCCACTTCGTGTGCTATGATTTGCCATATCATGAATAACTGCGTACACGTCTGTGTTGATGCAAGTCGGTAGAAAGGGCATATGAGCAGGGAGTGTGGGAAAGCGACGCGAGCAGGCTAAGTTGTCCTTGAACGATGACAAACCCTAGGGAATCCTGTAACAGATTTGGGGGCCAAGAGGACAACGACCAGTATCAATATTTAATGTGTAACTGATTAAGAAATTTATCTGAAATTGCTGAAGAATTTGCCTTAATGATGTCTATGTAATTAAAATTTCAATTATTAAGAACTGACCCACGGAAGTTAACGAAACAATTAACTTACTGTCATGAACGTTGGGCGATATCGCTAACCTACCATGAAAATACTCCCTGCGCAGGTAGGCGGGAAATAGTAAGACACTGCCTAAGGCAGTCTAGCAGTGCCGTCCAAGACGTGAACAGGTGTTAACCACATGTGCTTCATTTTGATTAAAAATGATCTAAAATTTAATTTTGACTAATAAAATGGTACTTCAAACTGAAGAAACAGGCGAACAGAAACCGTGCACGACTTTGTGACTGTTGTCGTGCCGAGAGTGTTATAACCACGTTGCGTTATCGAGTTTAAATGGCTCTCGTATTTGATTGACTTCGATAAAAAAATTTTTCATCAGTTAAATTTTGGTATATGAATCAGTTGGCATCCCACGTATTGAGAAATTATTGTGATAGTATTCCCAAAAACCAGTCCAAACTACATTGTTTCAAATCGCACACCAGGAGCCATGGCCTATGGAGAAGAAATTCAGTGCGGATTTAGAGACAGCATTCGAAGATATGGGGTACACAAGCCTCCCCTTGGCCATCTAAGGAAGAATCGAGTGCAGTTTTCTAGAATATAGCTTAGCTGTTCATTCGACATAGCCTTCTACATCAGTCCTCCACAAGCTAAAAAGTACGCAATATGTCTGACGTAATGAGTGATGACAGGGACATCGTCTTTTCTTTAATGTAACAGTTGTAAGTTTGGTACTTTAATTTGGTATGATGAAAGCGGTGCTGATATTCAAGACCATAAAAGTGGGTTAAAAACTGTGAGCTGTCTGGGGAAGTTAACCTTGCATTACTGAGCAACTGTTTCATCAGGCATCCAGTCTAGCTTACCGAATTCCCAACCAGACTAACATTAATTATAATCTTTTAATAGTCATACGACAACCGGTGATATATATATATATATATATATATATATATATATATATATATATATATATATATATATATATATATATAAAAGAGAGAATTTAAATAAAAAAGAAATAAATCAGTTTATATTTGGAAATTTATTTTAAGATTGATCATTGAAATTTCAGCATATTAAATTTGATTCATAAATAAACTGGTGCCTTATTTAGGATTGTGAAAATGTGAGATTGCAATCTTACGGAACACATCAAATATGGAGGCAAGATCGGGAGACTGCATACAACACTGCATTCATAAAACAACACACAAAGAATGTTGAAACGTATGCAAGAGAAAGTTAACCACTACCAACAGATTCAAATTTTCACCCAAAGAAATTACGTTCGTAGCACAATCCTGTCCGTCATGTAATTACCACACACTGGTATACTAAATTCATATTAACTCTTTGTGAAATCTTCGCGAAAAGAATAGCTGAGGGCTACTTTGATGATTACACCACATGCTTCACGTGGTCAACTTGGTTTACACAAAGAGTGTAACTCCACAATAATTTTGATAATTAAAATAAATTAGATCGAAAAGCAATTTACAAACGAAAAACCTCGAACTGGTTACTAACGTCTTACTGTTAACCTGACGGGTCAAACAGTTATATAAGCACGTGGTACTGGTCTCGCAAAGTATACCCCACGTGGGTTGAACATAAAGAAAAGTTGCTATATTGAAAAATATTGTCAAGACGAGACGTTATAATCACACAAGCATTTGCATTTAAGATTGATCTTAGTTAGAGTTACTGATCAACATGTGGTTCCACTTTACTCACAAAGTAGTGACAAAGCAACTACTGGAAAATAATCTGAACTTCACCCGAGAATTACACTGCGCTGCAATTTAAGATAACATTAGATATTTTAGAGCTAAACCTGAAATAAAGGTGATTAAATTTTCAGTTAGGCTGAACTTAGAAGAAATCCATTGTCCTACGGACTTAGCAGACACGCGCTTAGCCGGAGATCTTACCACTTCGGACGCTCGCCACGGACAGGCTGCCTGGTCCCTTTCTGAGGGTGGCTCACAAATATAAACGGAAGTGGTCAGAGGGGCAGCTTCCTATACCAACATGACAACGGACGGACAGAACCATACTAAGGATAGAAACCTCTTTGCTTTTAGAAAGCGTAGCTACCTGTTCCGACGTTGGTCCTACTGTTCTCTAGCAGACAGCCTTGTCTGCTACCCTCAAGCATGCAACTAGAAATACATTTGCTCATTCATCCTCTCACACAGAAGGGAAAGGGGATGACAGTATCTTATCATATACAGTATATAAAAGAAAGCGGATGTAGGTTCCGTATGAGACTGTGTGACATGAATTACATATAAACTTTGTTTTAAAGTGTACTAGTGTGACAGATCGTTCTTGTTTATGTGTAAAAGTAACACGTTCCACTACTCAGTCTCCTCCCAGATAGTCAGAAACGCCACAGTAAATTTAGAAGAGGAATTTCTTCCATAAATGACAACAGATTTAAGAAATCAAACATGAAAGGAATCCAACAGAGACCTTTCACAGTTATTGAAGAGGAGAAACGCTACAACATGGTGACGATGTCCGCGGCTTCGATTGCTTTCATTAAATCAGACATATCTGAAAAAAGGCTATTATATTAATGCAAGTTAATGCGAAAGTTTGGGTAATAATGGAGTCACGACCAAGTTAGTCCATTGTCCAATTACTAGTTGCAAGTCATACTAAAGCATCACTTCCTTTCAGCTTTATGTTTTGGTATAAAGCGCGCTACGAGAAATATTACAGGTAGGTGCAGATTTGTCCGCTAAGTACAATGAGCTGCTAAAATGTTTAATGTGTGGCTAGATACAGTACGATAGAGCAGATAGTAGGTTAGTTCTGTGCAGTGTCCGTGTCGACGGAACATTAATCTCTAACCTTCCTTCCTTTATTCTGTGCAGTCAGGAATTTTATTCGTATGTAGATATTTGTTTACATAACAGTAAAACAAATCCGTTGCGTTTAAATATTCACTATAGTCGGATATAAAGGGGGATTTTTTCCACTATGTACAGATTCTAAGGATTGATCGATGAGAGGATACGGAACAAAAAAAGGTGTAATGAACTTACGTCCGGAAATGTATGGTTTCCATGTTGGAGACCATTTATTCAGTCATACTTTGTTACAGAAACAGAGGTCCAATAAGCGCTGTACCATGCAGCGACAGTTCCAGTACGTATTGCGTCCCTCTAGAAAGTGATACTGTTGCTCATACGTTATGCCCTAGCGCTTTCTTCTCCCATAGTCATTGGTAATATTGTATCCTATTCACTACTGTTGCTGACTCACCTTGTAATGGATGTAATGCAGCGTTGTACACAATGGTTCCGTTTTCGTATCGAGAGCTTGCCGAGTGGTGTTTGTTTAGGGGAAAGCAAATGGCAACGGCCAGAGGGGCAGCAAGGTTGTATCAGGAGACCATCCCCGCCGACAACAAACACAGCATCCATATCGGGAGTAGTTTTGTCACTAGTCTCTTCACCAGGCAACCAAAATTCTTGGATTTGTCTCATCCATCCTAATCACAGATGAGGTTACCTTTACGTCGAGTAGTATATTCAACTTTCATAACAGTCATCAGTGGGATAGTGTGCAGAACACCCATGGTATGGTGACAGCGAATCATCAGCATAGATGTAGCCGGAATGTGTGGGCCGGGATAATTGGCGACCGTATTTTGGGACCATTTTCCTTCCACGTCATCGAACAGGCTAGAACTAACGTCGTATCTTGCGGGTGCCTTTGCCTCCCCTGCTAGAAGAAGTGCCATTGATGATACGAAGGGTTCTGTGGCTGCTACATAATGGTGCTCCAGACACTTCGCCTTTAACTTCTGGCCACATCTCAGTCGTGTCTCCCCTGGTTGATGGTTCGGACGAGGGCGTCCAGTTGCATGGCCTGCTCGTTCACCGGATCTCAACCCTATAATGGGGCCATCTCGAAAGTATAGTGTATGCAGAGCCCATTCCAAATGTGGGGACACTAGAGCAGCGTATTCATGGTGCCTTTGACACTGTTCGGTTGCAGCCTGGCCAATGTGAGCCTGTGAGACAGAACATGCTACAGCGTGTACATGGATGCGTTGAGTCGCGTGGAAACCATTTTCAGCACATTGTGTAAGTGTGGCTGCTTGGTACAGAGCGTATGAGAGCACAGTCTCTCTAACAATGTATGACTGAATAAATGGTATCTAGCATGGAAATCATGCATTTCCGGACATCAGTTCATTAGACCTTTTTTGTTCCAATTCCTCTCATCGCTCAATCCATAGAGTTTGTACACAGTGGAAAATATCACCCTGTATATTTATCAGTCGATTGAGCTGTTGATTGATCAGATCGCAAAGTTTTTATACTCAACGTTAGTTAGATACACTAATAAAAAAATAAAATAAAAAACTAATAAAACAGAAAAGAAGATTCACCACAAAGCAATTATCCAATGGGTCTAAAACCAGTAGATGTTATGTACATATAGAGACAAATAAATGATTGTAAATTCAGAAAAATTGGATGATTTATTGAAGTGAAAGAGCGTCACAAATCGAGCAAGTCAATGATGCGTTGATCCACCTTTGGTACTTATGCAAGCACCTAGTCGGCTTGACACTAACTGATAGAATTGTTGGACGTCTTCTTGGACGCACCCAGAGGACTATTCCTGCATATCGCTGTAGTGGGTGACAACTCAGTTTCAGTTCTGTCTAACGCATTACCTCTTATTCTGTGTTAGACCATTTACTATTGTGCTGAAGACCCATTATTATAGAGAGTTTTTAGTTAAAATATGGTTTTCCTTGTCGGTATTAGTGATGGTATATAATATCCGTTTTTTTCTTACCACCAAGATGGTACTTTACCGAAACCAATCGTAATTCTAAAGAAAGAGTAATGCAGCTTTGTGTCATGTATTTTCTGAACTACATTACAGCTGTTGGAAATCAGTTAAAAAACGTATAGTCTACCTTGCTTTGCCCACCTGTGTAACATGCCCTCTACTAGCCTCTACTATGGCTTAAGTAACTGAGAAACTGGCCCACCATTTCTACTTTGTGGTCAGTACTGATGAATTACGGTAAGTCTTTTGTCAGCTTGGACTGCCATACGTACAACGTTTCCGTAACGCCTTGTCGTGAATACAAAAGCTCTTACATCAGATCACACCAGATTCATAGTGTACATCTCGTTTGTGATTTAGCAGTATTAAAACTTTTTGGAGTATTGTTTAGCAAAGATAATCCCAGTCAGGTATAAGTTATTTCTTTTATTTGTGGTTGACCGGTTTCGATTTACTACAGAGATCATCATAAGATTTATGTTCTCTGAAGAGGAGTAGAACCTATTAATGTACAATACATAGTAAAAAAGCGCAGGATATTATACCCCTGGTGATCGTAGGGATCCCTGGTATGGAGCAGCACCATTCATGCTCAGGTTGAGAACAGTGGTCAATTCGGTTTTTTTTTCTTTATTGTATTTCCATTCCCCCCCCCCCCCCCCCCCCCCCCCCCCCGCCGTAGAGGGGGTCGGGCTGGCAGCAGCGTAATCCGAGTTAAAAAACATAACGAGGATATTTAACAATAAAAAGAGGCGATAGAACGGTGATTGTTTAAAACTGGTACATGGTGAAAAAGTTGTGAAGGAAAAATAAAAAACAAAGAGGTCAGTGATACTGATTAAAAACACTTCGTAAATAGACAGGCACAATTAAAAAACATGGCGACAGTCTGGTTTCTGTTCGCAATACTTTGAAAAGGGGATGCATATCACTGAACAGTCATAGAAAACACTGCACTATAGAGTACAAAGGCATATGGGTTTGGGGGTGGAGAGGACCTGGACAGATGAGGGGGAGGGAAAGGGGGGAGGCTGATGGACAGAGAGGGCACAGAAAAAGGGGGGAGCAGGGTAGATGCGAGAAAGGAATGGGGAAGACAGTGGAGGGGGAAGAAAAAGGAGTCAGGGGGGAGAGAATGGAGTCAAGGAGTGGGTAGGTGGAGAAAAAACCGGTTGGAAGGGGGGAGAGGGAGCCCAGGAAAAGGACAGAGGGAGGGAGGGAGGAGAAGAGGATCAAAGTTGATAGGAGGGATAAATGGAGGGAAAGAGTGACCTGGGAGGGGAGTTGATAGAAGCCACCTTGAGAAAGAAGATGAAGGGTGTAGAGGTGGAGTGTAGGGGGGACAATGGAGAAGGTGCAGCAGCGGGCTGGGGTTGGAGAGGAGAGGATCAACCTCGCAGACAATTTGAGGAAAAGGAGCAGATGGGGAAAGGAATCAGGTCATAGAGGATCTGCGTGGGGAGCAGGAGGCATATATGGAAGGTGAGGCGGAGTGCATGGTGCTCGAGGATCTGGAGAGACAGAATTTGGGTGGGGTGGATATCCAGTTGGGACTGGCATAACAGAGGATGGGACAGATTAAGGATTTGTAGTGAGGAGGATGGTAGAGGGGTTCAATCCCCATGTCTGGCCAGAGAGGAGCTTAAGGAGATAGAGGGCTCTGGATTGAATAGAGTGGAGATAAGGCATCCAGGTGAGGTGATGGAAAATGGTGAGTCCAAGGTAGGTGAGGGTGGGGGAGAGGTGGACAGGCAGAGTGCAGATGGCAAGGGAAAAATCAAGGAGATGGAAGGAGCGAGTGGTATGACCTATGAAGATTGCCTGGGTCTTGGAAGGATTGATTTTGAGGAGCCACTGGTTACACCATGTGGCAAAAAGGTCAAGGTGAATCTGGAGAAGGCGTTGGGACCATTGAAGGGTAGGAGCGAGTGCAGGGAAGGTGGTGTCATTGGCATACTGCAGGAGGTGGACTGGAGGGGGCGAGGTTGGGGTATATCTGCCATGTACAGGAAGTAGAGGAGAGGGGAGAGGACAGAGCCCTGGGGCACACCCATGGAGGGGTAGAAGCTGTGGGAATCAGCTTTATGGATGGTACTGTAGGAGGGGTGGTGGGGAGGAAGGAGGCAATCAGATGGACATAGTTGATAGGAAGGGCATAGGTCTGGAGTTTAAACAGGAGACCAGATGCCATACATGGTTGTAGGACTTTTTGAGGTCTAGGGAGACAAAAATGGCGGAGCAACAGGAGTTAAGCTGAGGGAGAGGAGATGAGAGAGGTGTAGGAGAGAAGGAAGGTCCAAAGCCACATTGGGTGCTGAGGAGGAGGTGTTGGTGTTGGTGGAGGTGGTGATGGATGTGTGGGCTAAGGTGGATTCCAAGAGATTGCTGAACACAGAGGTGAGACATATAGGGCGATAGGAAGAGGGATCAGATGGAGGCTTGCTGGATTTGGAGAACATCAGGATATGGGAGGTTTCCCACAGATTGGGGTAGAAGCCAGTGGCAAGGATTTCATTGTAGAGGGTGGCAAGGATTGCAAGGAAGGAGGGAGGGCTGTGTTTGAGATGGTGGTAGGTAATGCAGTCCTGGCTGGGAGTGGTGTTGTGTTTAGTGTTGAGTGTGAGGCTGATGCCCTGTGTAGTGATGGGAGTGTTAAGTTCAGATGGTAGTGTGTGGCCCAAGTACTGGAAGCTAGGAGCGAGGGGAGGAGTGGAGGTATCTGTTCATTCGATGACATTGGGGAAGAGGGAATAATCAAATTGGGGATCATCTGGAATGAAAAAGAGATCAGATAGGTGAGAGACAAAATGGTTGGTGTTACTGAGGTTGTCAGAAAAGAGATGGTTATCAAGAAGGAGAGGATGTTGCGGTGTGGGGCAGTTCCCAGTAAAGAGGTGGAAAGCAGATCAATACTTGGAAGAGTTTATTGGGAGCATGGCGTTGAGTTGTGTGTATGTCTGTCGCCAGGCATGGCGTTTCTTTGCAGTAAGCATGTTGTGGATGTGTCGTTGTAATTGCCAGTGGTTAGTGAGTGTGTCCCAGTCACGAGTGCAGTGGAAAGATTGGGAGAGGTGCTGGGATTCACAAAGGAGAAGGATGGCCTGTGGGGGCAGGGCTTGGTGGTGAGGGTGGATGGCTTTGGTAGGGATATGGGTGGTTACAGCGTCAGACAAGATGTGATGGAGGAAGGCAGCAGTGCAGAAGATGTCATCAAGAGATTGGAAGGGTAAGGTCATGGCGTACGACTAGGGTGTGTATGCAGTACCGGTAGGCATCCCAGCTGGTGCGGGAGTAGCTGTGGACAAATTTAGGAGGCATGTCAGGGTGAGGAGTGGGGTGGGGATGGCACCCATCAGAGATACTGAGGAGGACAGGAGCATGATCACTGCCAATGAGCTCAAGGACATCCATGGTGATGCACCCAAGGAGGTTGGGAGAGACTAGGGTCATGTTGGGAGTGGTGATGGATTCGAGTTGGGTGTGTTGGGGAGGGAATGAGGTCTCCCTTGAGGGTGGTGATAAACTGATGGCACCGCTGGAGTTAAGCAGAAGCACGGCTGTGGATATTGAGGTAAGCAGCAGTCACATAGGTGGAGAAGGTGCAGTCAATGTGGGCCAGGAAATCGTACAGGATGGGGGTACGAGGGTGGATGTAGATGGTGGCACATGTGATGTTAAGGGTGGGGAAGAAGAGGCTGAGGGTCAGATGCTTGGCAGGATTGTTGAGGAGAGGTTGGGGCCGAACAGGAAGGTGCTTGAGGTGGGTGATAGCTACCCCACCACACACCAGAGGGTATGTGGTTTATCAGTGTGGTAAAGGGCGTAAGGAGCTGTGGAGACAGAGATACAGGGTTGAAGGAAGGTTTCATTTAGGATGAAGGCATCCACGTAGTGGCGATGGAGGGTGTGGAAGAGGAGGAGTCTGTGGGTGGGTATGGAGCAGATATTATGGTATAGGATACTGTAACTGACTGTTACGCTATGCAGTTATCACGGCAGGTAGCGCAGGGAGTGGGGGCACGGGTGTCGCAGAGACTGTGGCGTGGTGGGCGGAAATCCGTGCCGGTTGGGAGCCTGTCGTAGGTGGTGCAGAGAGTGGTGGCAAGTCGGCAGATGGCGATGGGGTGACACCTAAAGGTGAGGGACAGTCGGGGTAAGTTACAGCCGATAACGGCACAGGAGTAGGGTGGACAGAGAGGGAAGGAAGGATGGGGATGGGGGCGGCAGATGAGCTACATGTGAAGGTAGCTGGAGCAGTTGAGGGAGAGGTGAAATTGATGGAGGTGATGGGGAGGGACATGGTGGTGGGGTGGGACATGGTGGTGGTGTGCAAGTGGGGGGTGAAGACGGTGACGGTGGTGACGGCGACAGTGGCAGGGACGAGAAACAGCGGCGGCAGCGAGGACAGTAGCGGCAGCGAAGGGATGCGGAGGCGGCGGCGGTGGCGAAGGAGCCTTCAGCGAGAGGCAGCTGCAGCCCCTCCTGCGAAACCCTCCGAGCAGTGGCTGGACGACCATGGCAAAAAGGGGTGGCCCAGGAGCCTCGGGCGGCGAACAGGTAGGCTGGCAGGCGGACGGACTACAGCGGCAGGCAGCGGCGAGCACCGGGCGGCGGCTCTAGCGGACGGACGACAATGGCCGGCAGACGAACAGACAGACAGACGGACGGACAACAACAGGCGCTTCGAAAACGTAGATTTCACCCTGAGGGTGGCTCAGGCTCTGTAATCTGTCGTCTTCGAAGTGAAGGGATCCAACCCTCGAGATGTATGAATTCGGCTCGACTATCGGTATTTAAATATCGGAAACGCCGACCACTGTCTCTCGCATAACGTCATCTGTAGCCAATGGTCGTGAGACTTGATTACACTGAGTGGAGAACATATATTAGTCGTATAATTATTAGGAGTTCTGTCTTTGAAAAAACAACTAAGGATATTTTACTTAATGAACAACAACATACGTGATAAAAGCTACGAAATAGAAAAATAGTAGTTACCCACCGACAGGCCTCTTTTAAACGTAGGCTGCCCTCTATAAGGCTTTCTAGTAAACGTATACGCAGTAAGGACGGTGGTTAGGACGCCATCTTGATAACCAAGAAGACGATGTAGGTTTCGCAATTAATCAAAGACGTTACTGATTCACACTAGCAAGAAGGTCGCCAACTAGTAACCGTGCGACGATGTGTAATCGATAAGTACCGTCATTTTCTAACAGGTGTACATAACCACCTTCAGCTAGTGTAATATACTTATATAATGCGTATTTTACGTAAATCAGCTGCTTGTTACGACGTCGCATTTACCTGGATATGATTGGACTTTGTTTAAATGGCCGAGTCACTGCTTCCAAGGAAGATACAGACCTAAAGCAGGGATTGCAAGACATACAGCCACTTGGTACTAGTACAAGTTACATTTATATGTCAAGAGAGTACCAGATTCCGAATCAAAATAAGTTTTACTTGCAAAGAGCAGTAACATTAATAACAGTGATAAGGTGGTACGGCGAGAGCCATATAGTATGGGCATTCGATAAATATGCACGTAGTACAGCATTAAGTTTGTACAGACACAACCTATGTCTAAAATTACCAGCTCTTCACGTTCACAGTTTTCCAAGTAGACTCTGCTCTCAAATAGGTCATATCTTAGTATAATTAATTTGGGATATCCGCTATGCCCCAGTTTTATTATATTCTGCTACTACTTATTATTTTACAATTTAACATTATAAAAGTTTTATATTTGCTACAGTACGTACGTTACATCTGTTCAATTTTTCGCAAATAATGCAGTACATCACAAGGTCCCCATTTTTTTTATTTCAGCTGTATATGTTCACCTTTACTTTTTATGTAAAACAAATGTAGTATCTAATGGCTACATTTAACCCCTACTACACTATGTCATCACTGTTATTAATTTGTCATTCCTAGGCGACTAAAAGTGATGAATGACCTCATGTCAATTGCAGTCCTGATGAGGCAGTTGTATGAAGTTACCCATCATGGGCTGTATGTATTAACCAATGCTAGCTATATGTGTATTTTCAAAATTCAAGTTACGTGTGGAACAGCAGTTGTCCGACTCTCGTGCTGTTGATTATTTTATTATTTCAGATGTTTTTAATCTCATGACAACTTGTACGTTACAGACATCGAATGTTTAGCAAATATTGCTATTTTTTCTAACTCTCCCTCTACAGTATTTTAGCCCATAATAATTGGCATGCCTTTTATGTTACACAGAACCTCTTTCACTATACCACTTCATCATTGTAATTAATTTTATCATTCTCTACGGCCCCGACTTATCGACGATCCAAGGTATTCGGAAACAACTTGTATTTTACATTTTATGGAAGTTACATGTATATTTTGTCATCCAAACTGTAAGATTGTATTACTATAATTTTCAACAGTGGTGTTGCCATTTAAACTATCAATTTTGTTGCGGCGGGGCGGGGTCGGTCATCTGCGTTCTCTCTTTCTCTTATCGAAAGTCCACCTACCTCGATATGCTTCGTTTCGACGTCCCTTCACTCTGTGTTAGCAGATACGTGCTTGGCAGTGCAAAGCAGCATTTGATGAAACCACTACCTAATACCTACCACACAGCGGCCGCGTAATTCGAGCTGAAAGTCAATTCCTGAAAGTTCATATTTAAAAAATCTGGCGATCGGAGGATATAGTCTACTTGCAGAAAGTATTTAAAAATAGATTGAATCTACTTTTTATTCATATGGAAACACATGAAATGACTATCAAGTCCATATCTACAATGGTAATACTCTATCATTCAAAGTTCACTGTCTGTACAACATAGTTTCACTCGAAAAGCAGCCAGAATTTTTGCAAGTTCGCGAAACGACTAATTTTCACATTCTAACAGGCACACACCTGCAACTATTCGCAAGTTAAACATTCGGTCGTTTCAATGGTCTTCTTCGAAAGTAGTGCTCGCCGAAGTATTCTGTACAGAGCATGAAACATGCCACGCGGAATTGTTACTATGATCAGAAAGTTCACACGCTCATAACTTTCAAACTATTTAATTTAGAAACACCAAACTTTCATCAAAATATTCGTAACTCCAGTCACTTCAGTCACAAGGTATCCGAATCTCAATTAACTAACTATTTCTTCAATTTTCAGAGTATTTTTAAGGAGATATCTACCATGGTGTTATCCGTAGGCAGGTTAGCAAGCGACCCTCTCGAACCATTCTACTCACTGCCCACACCACTATATTCGCGCGGGAACAGCTTAATTCTTATTGGTTGTTGATCTAAATAACCAATTAGAATGTTCCTTCCAGATCACTCTCGTGGCAAAACTTGCTTATCCAATCAATAATCTGATTAACGTCATTAAAACTTCGGTTTGTAGTATATTGTTTAATCAAAATAAGCGAAGTATGAATTTTTCTTCAAATTGATAAATAAACTTATTCGCCTCTAACTTTCATTCTGGCTGCTTTTATACAAAAGCAAGCTCACACCAACATACGTCATCTGAATCATGGTTGCACCATAACTATCCCACGGTCTATTCGTATAAGGTTTTATGAAAAAGCCGGCTGCTGTGGCAGAGTGGTTCTAAGCGCTTCAGTCCGGAACCGCACTGCTGCTACGGTCACAGCTTCTGATCCTGCCTCGGGCATGGATGTGTGTGATGTCCTTAGGTTAGTTAGGTTTAAGTAGTTCTAAGCGTAGGGGACTGATGACAAAATGGTTCAAATGGCTCTGAGCACTATGGGACTCAACTGCTGTGGTCATAAGTCCCCTAGAACTGCCCGAGGCAGGATTCGAACCTGCGACCGTAGCGGTCGTGCGGTTACAGACTGTAGCGCCTTTAACCGCTCGGCCATTCCGGCCGCCGACTGATGACCTCAGATGTTAATTCCCATAGTGTTTAGAGCCATTTTTTATGGAACATGACATTAAGTTTTATAGTATGTCCCACATCCACTCTCTCAATCATTCTCACGCACTCACACAACAAAATATAATCAAATAACAATTTTGACCGATTTTTGTATTACGTAATAACAGTTAAGAAAGAAAATTCTAATTAATTGATTTTTTGCACTGGTAGCTTTGTAATGGCTTCAGATGATAATGCAAATCAATCTGCATTAGTTCCTAACAAGGTTTTAAAAAACAAGCATTGGTTTTAGGACTTTGAGGTAAGTTTCTTTATCTCCGGCACTTCAATAAATAAAAATATGTAATTTTGACAGCATCATTTCATTAATAACAAAAGGCTGTATACCAAATTTGAGAAAAATCGGATAATAATTAATATGGATTATTTAGATTCGTTGACTGACTGATACACTACGCAGTTATCACGGCGGGTAGCGTCAGCTGCACTGTGAATAAAGCGAAAAAAAAAATAAAAAAAGACCATCCTGCAGCCACCGTACTAAACGGCTGCGTGCCTTATTGCAACGAATAGTAATAATAACTTGCTGCGTTACATTGTGACTTCGCAAAGAGAATGCTACTATCCGTGCACAGTTATCGAGTGGCCATACTGGATGGCTCTCGCCGTACCACCTTATCACTGTTATTAATTTTATCGCTCTTTGCGACTAAAACTTATTTTAATCACCAATCTGGTACTCTCTTGGCATATAAATGTACTGTGCACTAGTACAAAGTGATGTATTTCTTGTAATCCACGCTTTAGGTCTGTATCTTCCTTGTAAGTAGTGACTTGATCTTTTAAACAAAGACCAGTTATATTTAGGCAAACGTAACAACATAACAAGCAGATAATTTTCGTAAAATACTCATTACGTATGTGCATTACACTATCTGCAGATTGTTACGTACATTTGTTACCAAATGACGGTACTTATCGATTACGCATCGTTCCACGATTCATAACTGGTCTCCTTCTTGCCAGTAGGTATCTGTAACTTCTTTGATTAATGGCGAAACCTGCTGCTACATTTACGTTTACGAGAAGGCCCTGTAGAGGGATGCTCAGGTTTAAATGAGTCCCGTCATTGGGTAACGACTATTTTTCTATTTCTTGATGGAATAATTTACCAACAGCCGTATGTATTGTAGAAATTTATTTTATGAACTTCTCATGTGCTACCAGTTTCGGCATTACATTGATGCCATCTTCAAGCCCCACAGGTCATAGTCGTAAAACCGCTATACACGAAAGGAGCCATATAACTGGATCCGTGACTCAAATCGCCTGGCCACCAAGAGCTGTTGCATAGCAAAATTTAACTATGTCGTATCATTAAATTTCCTACAAAGGTATCCTGTTAATTTTTTCTGTGGGACTAACAGCTTCCGATATATATATATATATATATATATATATATATATATATATATATATAAATATATATATTGCTTGTGTGTGTATGTGGAAGCACAATTACTTTAGTGTATTGTCTTTTCGGAAACGAATCTTCGGAAACGGGAAAGAGCTTTCTTTGATTTCTGTGCTGCCAGTGTTCCTGTGCCGACGATCGTTTTGATGAAGGATAGAATCATTCACTGAAGAGCTGTTTCATTACTTCTATACGTATTTTCGTGTAGTGCACCTACTCTAGTTCCAGCTATGTTTATAAATTCTATTGGTAGCACTTCAATGTCAGGTGCTGTATTATAGGTCGCGGTCTCTCGAGACATAGATCTCCCAAAACTGCGGAAGTATCTTTCGCGATAAAGGTTTCAGACATGTGCAGACACGCGGGCATTTCGTATTTTACGCAGCTTCTTGTCGGTGGTCAGCCACCTCGGAGGCTGCGGCGAGCGCTGGGTAGCGGCTACTAGGGGCGACTGCGCACTCCGAAACCGCCACAACAGGCGGCCGCTAGCGAGCACGGTTGCTGAACCACCGGCGAGGCGGCAGCGGGACAAAGCGGCAGGTAAGCCGCACCGGGAGATTAGGGCCGCGGCCGGCCGCGCCTGCGGCTCCTGGGAAGGGCTCTGCCGGCGGTCTGCCTGTCCTTCGCGGCCAGCAAGAGAGCCAAGAATGAAATAAAGCGGCCGCGCCTAAGAGGATTTGCCAGCGCGTGCGGATTGGTCCGGCCCATCAGCCGGCTGCAGCCACAGGCACTGTCACCGCCAGCGGGTCCTCGTCTCGCCGAATGCCAGACGCGCCCCAGTATCCACCCGGCTCCGCGCGGGCAGCGTCCGCCTGTCAGCGATGTTAAAGGTGTTTCGTGCATCGTCCTACACAGCGTGTTCCCCACGTGAGCAGATGAACTCATAAAGCACTCCGGGATAAATGTATACTTTCAACCTTCAACAATACTTCCAGAATGAGAAGCCATGTCTGCGCAATATCCTTTCTTTCGGGAGTGCTAGTTTTCAAGGTTTGCAGGAGAGCTTCTGTAAAGTTTGGAAGGTAGGAGACGAGGTACTGACAGAAGTAAAACTATGAGGATGGGGCGCGAGTCGTGCTTTGGTAGCTCAGATGGAAGAGAACTAGCCCGTGGAAGGCAAAGGTCCCCAGTTCGAGTCTCGGTCCGGGACACAGTTTTAATCTTCCAGGAAGTTTCATATCAGCGTACATTCCGCTGCAGAGTGAAAATCTCATTCTGGAAACATCCCTCAGGCTGTGGCTAATCCATGTCTCCGCAATATCCTTTCTTTCAGGAGTGCTAGTTCTGCAAGGTTCGCAGGAGAGCTACTGTAAAGTTTGGAAGGTAGGAGACGGGGTACTGACCGAATTAAAACTATGAGGAAGGCGCGTTAGTCGTGCTTTGGTAGCTCAGATGGTAGAGTACTAGCCCGCGAAAGGCAAAGGTCCCCAGTTCGAGTCTCGGTTCGGCACACTATTTTAATCTGCCAGGGAGTTTCATCTTCAACAATACTCTTTAATTTCCTCTTCCATACGCAGGTGGAACTGTCGGCTGATTCCTCTACCACGACTCTTTCTCCTGTGTGTTGAGATTTGTACCGTAGGAATCAAGGGAGAGGATGTTCTTTGGTGGCCGGTATCCTCTTTCTACAGCACAACTGCATACACGCGTTTACAGGGTTCTTTACAGAAACAGGAAGCTACTTATCTTTAAGACCGTCCATGTGTTGTGGTACAAGCTTTTCAAATAATAGTCCACTTTGGCCTCACTGCTGGTGAAATACAAGTTCTGCTATGGATGCTAATCTGGTCGCAAAGTACTGGGCTAGTGACTGGGCGACTGCACCAGTGACTGAGACAGATATACTGAGATTGACTTCAAGTGACTGGGACCTCCGGTCCGTAGCAGCGATCTGAATACTTGAGGTCGAGAGTGCATTGGCGGCGTGTTGCTAACGAGTCTGTCTTTGGCCTCTCTCCTGATAGGCGCGCTTGATCCAGCGCCCACTATCGATCTTCTTGCTACAGTTTTGCCGACCAGTGTGCTGGCGATAGCTTAAGCCAGCACACTGTGCGTTGGGTTCACGTTCGGGTCCGTGGTCTAGGTGCGTCGATTTGACCGACGAACCTCTTCCTTCTAGTCCTGACCGCTAGATGCCAACACACAATCCATCAGTGCAGGTAGGTAGGGTCCGCCAAGCAGTCGCCAGTGTCCATACACAGTCGGATGGGTCAGGGAGTGGGTCAGCGCGCCAGCTGGCCCGTGAATGGGTGCCCATAATCAGGTGATATGTGCTGTTGTGGTGGCATCTGTTAACTCCATCTTGTTTGGCTTACCAATAATTCTGTTGAAAGCCAATGGAATATTACTTCAGATAATGTTTCATTGACTACCTGATGTTCCCGGTACCTTCAATCGATTCTACAATATACAATCTTCTCTTTGAAGGCAGATGTCGAACTTATATAGCCTAGAGGAGGAAACAATTTTTGTGCCTCAGTAATGGCAGGTTTGTCAGGTTCAGGTAACACCAGTGAGATAACATATGGAGGTACGACACCCTTGTCACAGACCCATTGAAGAAACATCGCCAGATGATAAGGTCACTGGTAACACCGCCCCATAGCATAATATGAGGAGAGTTTTGGATTATTTCTTCATAATAATAGGGGGTTGTCTTTCACCTAGATATAAAAGTTTCGAGTCCGGAAGCTAAGATACACAACACATTCTTCTACCATTATAACCTTGTGACAGTTACTTGAAGATCTTCCAACATTATCGGCTCGATAATGTTGGAAGATCTTCAAGTAACTGTTTACACGAATGACGTCACGTATTCATATCATGATCACTTAGTTCATGATCACTTAATGAACGGTAACCTTCTTTCTTCATCCACCAAAGTATGGAGGTCCTGGGAATGTTCATTTCCGCTTATCGCTTCCTTGTCGATTTTGCTTGTGGACGAAGCAGTGACGCTTTTAAGGGTACAATGACTTCGTTATCGTTGGCATATTCTGGGGTCTTCCACTGCTTGGGGAATCTGTCACATAGCCATTTTCAAAGGCCTTTCTTTTCAGTTTCTGAAGATTGGCCTCCGTTGGGGTTTCTTTCTTCAAACGATTGTAAAAGTTTTCTATAATTTCATCATATGTCTCACCTGCCGGATCCTCTTCATGCACCCATATGCTAAGAAGAAGGCGTTCTTCAGTGGTGATCTGGTTGTGTCCGCCATTATAACACAAATGTTTACATTATCACCTTGGTGGTGAAACAGAACACGATGGCAAGCCATACCATTCGCATATATTGTTGTAATTTGAATGATGTCCACCAGAAGACAGATGTGCTACGGGTTGGGAATGTTATTTTCAACTTAAAATATATATATGTGACGGAGAAATTATATGCCAACTTACTTGCATACTTTCAGCTCGTGCTTCTGGCCCACCCTGTAGTAGAGCGCCGAGTTGTCTGCAATTCAGGCAGCAATGAATTAAGTCTAGCGTCCCGAAAGCACGCCACACGGCAACAAGTATTTAATTATTCTGACACACGTCACTGAAGTAGTTTCCAAGAGGACATCATCCGCCAAATGCGGACAGACGGCTCTCCTCAAACAGATAACATCAACACTAACGACAGTATCAGCAGCAGCATCTCCAGAAGGCATTATAGCCGTGTCTACAGTCACTGCAAGAAGAGCCCCTGGCCATTCTATAAGTGATCGTAACTGTCGTTCACTAGCTTCAGGCCTAGACCAGAACTAAGCAGATCAGTACAAGTGAAATTTAAACTCTTGCCATTCACAATTCTCGGCATAAAGTTAAATAGTGTAATATTTCTCTCAATATACTATTCTAAACTGTTGCTAATCTGTGCTGCCTAATATAATTGTTTAGCTATTGTCTAACACTGTTTGGACCTTTGACGATGCTGTATAATTGAAGCTTGCAAGCAAACCATCTCACAACAACAAATACTTTCTGTGGTTAGGGATTCTCTTCCTGCCACATAGTTAGTCTGACGCCAAGTACATTTGGTGTATGAACAACAAACTGCAAACACTGGGCTCTACTCTGATAATAACCAGTTGATTTTCGTAATCTTTCATCATTAACCCTAGTTGCTTTAAGTGAATAGAGCACAGCTGTGGCTTACCTAAAAAGTCGATAGTGGTGGCGTGGAGATCAAGTACGACTGCATAACTGGCTGCACTTGGGCAGGTGGTGCATTGCCACAACTGAGCGCCGGTGTAGCGGCGATCGCTCTTCCAGAGGCACTGTGTGGGCACCGCACAGGCCCAGCAGAAGCCTGGAGGGCCGGACCGGCAGTCCTACTTGCAGGCTTGCCTTGTTCTGCCTTGCCTTGTTGTGCTTCTCCAGTCATCATCTATCTTTGATGATGGCAGAAGCGACACAATATTTGTAGCCGTAGGAACATACTTTTTGATTAGCCACGACATATACAATTTCTAATGCAAATGCTCACTGCTTCAGAAAATTAATTCTCACCAGGCAGCCAAAGGGCCAATTTGACAGATTCTGTACGATATGAAAACACTTTACCAGATAGACTTTAGTACCAGATTTATCATTATAGGTTATCGTTACAACAACTTAAAAAAACACCAGTACACTATATCCTATTTTGTGTTCAATACAATTCGCTGCATCTTGAAAACTGAAATACATAATCTAAGCGCCGATTTGATGTGTCCCAGTTATCACAGCTAGTATCCTGCGACGTGTTGAAAATTATTTTTAACAAAATTAATAACTTCTTCAAGTACAATATCAGTCTCTGAATGCAGAAAATTAAAAAGTGAAGGGACCAAAATAGGCATTCACTGTCCACTAACGCGCACAAATACGTACAGCATGATTTGACGCTCAACATTTATGGATTTGCAAAACCATATTTTAATTTTAAAAGAAGTAACTGTAAGTTAAGATGTTCTGATTCAGAATGCTGTAAATATGTTTTTTCTTTCCTTCATTGTTCTTGCAGTAGCTGGTGATGGGACGGAACGGCGACGTATCAAATCGCCCTTCAACGACAAAGATACGCAACTTCACAATAGTTCAATCAAAAATAACAATTGTGACGATTATGGTGATTTCAAAACTATAAATTATGGCAATTTGATGGATACTATTCAATAATAACATTAAAAACCACACACATTATATACGAGTATACTACTATGGCATTATTGTGGTGGCGATATATGAGAATCATCAGGTTCATAGTCCAGGAAAGAGACAAAAGGTTTTAATACAAAAAATTTGGAAAAGTGCAAATTGCAACTAGTAATAGACGTGTAGAGGATTGAACCACGTTATGTGGATTTCTGATTAGTGGGTAGCATTTTTTGGTGCTAAACTGAAACCTCTCTATGTGAACTGTTCCGTTAGTTACGTTGTGCTGACTTCAGCTCTTCGATATTACTTTGCACCTGTAGTTCTCGGTGCATCTGTGCTTTAAAGAGAAAGGTGAATAGCAGACAGCCACGGAGGCAGTTCAGTATTCAGATCTTGTATCTTTCAGTTTCTATCTTAAGTTCGATGCGTCTATAGGTCATTAAGTATGTATGTAGTCTTACAACCTTGTTATCCATGCTACTGTATATTTCTATGTTCTGTGCTATATTGGTGTATTAATTTTCCTACTCCTTATCTCGTCTGTGAGTGTGTGTGTGTGTCGGTATGTGATGCTTCCACGTACCTTGGTTCACGGGCACAGGTTCTTTGAATGGTGGTGACAATTTAACCTGGTTTCCTCAGAGTTAAGTTTAGTTCAGCTGGGTCAACGAGTCATAAGTGGGCACAGGTAAGCAGTTACTGTGTAGGTTGGTACAGGTAGCCGGGGCATATTCTCACTGAACGTTTCCGCTGCTACCTGTGGGCGTGGGTCCAGTCGCATGGAACGGCACTGTACTCTGCGGCTTCGGTGAGTGAGGATCTCCTTTTAGGTTATATCTAGCAATGTACGTTATGAAGCTGAAATATGTAAAGCTTAGTTTAGTTTGAGGTTTTAGGTGAAACCATTGCAAAGCATGCATAATAATTGATCTCACTTAGAGAGTGTTATCATGTTTATTAATACTGTACCGTATTTCCTTACCTGTGTTTTTGTCCTGCTGCAACTTAAATTTGGTAGAGTGCTTTAACCAACCTCTGTGTCAGTTCACTTCATAAATCTTATCTCAAAACGTGGGAAGAACGTAGCGTAAGTAGAATCAGCGATTCGCCAAAGCACCCACTCAAGTACATTCATAGCAAAAATCCACATAGAAAGAAGAATCCATAAGGATAATTCCATATACCAAACTTTTAAGCATTGGGCCAGAGAGTAGTTATCTTTGTCGATCAAACGCATGGTCACTTGCATAGAAATTCTGCACTTAGAGGTACGAAAAATACGGAACCATTTGGAATGAAAGCTTAATGGCACACAGTAGGAAATTTAGGGTATATAACCAACCGCGAAAAAGCTCGCCACGTGTCGAAAACGCACATGGTCTAATTCACATAACAAACACAGTGAAATGTACAGAACTCGTTAAAGAAATTAATATTAAAGAAAATTAGACTCACACGGAAAGCCATTAAAAGGGTGCAGGAGGAGAAGATGAATTAGCAGAGCTAAAGGTTCATTACACCACATAAGAAGCACGTGATTGCTTTTACCACCTCGCACGCTGCCACAATCGCTAAACTCGCAAAATGAAATAAAATTGTACAACAGAAAAAGAAATTCCAGCACAAGCATACTGAAAACACGCAAAGCATTCACGCGTAAAAGACACACACAAACTGGATTGACGTGCAGTGGAACGAAGAATCGAGTTAAAGAAATGAATATTACATAAACGTGATACAACTCACTGACCTAAATGAATTATATCTATGCTTAATAATGGTTATACCTGTAAGAAAAGCATTAGTACCTCAGACTAAACTATGTCATACACATTTCAACTTCCTAATTTACAGTACTAGAGATGACCTGAAAGGACACTTTCAGTTATTGAAGTCCTAGAGTACAGCGCCGTTCTACATAACGGACCGAGGTCCACAGGTAGCAACGCAAATGGTCAGAGAAAATCGGCCCGTTACCTGTACCAACCTATATAATAGTTGCTGAACTGTGTCCTCTAATGTCTATGACTCAGGAGCACTACATGTAAACTCTACAGAGAACTTGGCTACCGTTCAAAGACCCGCGTCCCTGAATCAAAGCTTATGGAAGCAACGCGCTCAGGCGCTAGCGCGCTTTCTGTAGCACATAAGGTAAGGAGTAGAAAAAGGAACAGAGAAATATACCATGAGACCTAATTCTTTTCCAAAACAGGGAAATATTTTTGTGGGTTCTTAGGCGGTTGATCGTGTTCGACTGGAGGAATATTTTCCGTCGCGGGAACTGTTCCTCCCTTTACACTTAAGTGGCGGGGAACGTCGAATCTTATGCCTATCAGAGACGACAAATCGACAGAAAACCAGAGAAGCTTTAAATCAACGTTAATCAGGTATAGAGGGAGGAACAGTCCCGGAGACAGTTCAGTACATCAGTCACACCCGATGAAGACGGCGAGGTACGTCGAAGAAATATTGCGCCAGCCAGACACTATCACTCCGCTGAGAACTCGAGAAAAATTAAACATGTTTCCCTGTTTTGCGGAAGAATTTCTTTCCAAAGCTGGTCCTAGTGTTTTTCGTTTGCCACGTATAAGCCATTTTATCGGCTCCAATGGATGTCGGTGTAGACAGCAAACTGGCATTCGAATTCTGCTCTGAATGTGGAAAACATGATATGAATGGCACACAAACTTTGCTTGCTTACGCTCCGTGACACGGATGACGGTATAGGTGTTACTGTTTCCAAAGAAACGGAGTACATCGCTTCATCAGCATCATTCTGGTTTTAGCTCACTGCCTCAGACGTCGCTGAAGCCGAAGCCATTGTTAAGAGCTGCATTGTGCGATACATACCTGTAACGGCATATTTTATTCCGTAGGACTGATGGTGGGCCGGCCAGTGTGGCTGAGCGGTTCTAGGCGCTTCAGTCTGGAACCGCGCGACCGCTACGGTCGCAGGTTCGAATCCTGCCTCGGGCATGGATGTGTGTGATGTCCTTAGGTTAGTTAGGTTTAAGTAGTTCTCAGTTCTAGAGGACTGATGATCTCAGATGTTGAGTCCCATAGTACTTAGAGCCACTTGAACCATTCGTTCCTTCTCCGATACTGCAGGAAGACTTGGTAGGAATGTAGCCACTGATGATTGCTGGGAGCGCTGGTCACGACAATGTTTGGTAGCAAGAAGACCAGGCTCTGGATGGTCACATCACATTGCCGGGATGGGAGACCACCGTGTTCGGCGTATGGCTCTGGCACACGGTACTGTATTTGCAGCAGCAAATTGACTAGCAGTTGTCACCACAGTGGCAGAACGACCTGTTACAAATCGTTTATTGCAAGGACAGCTCCGAGCCACAAGCCCTGTACCCTGCATTCCACTGACCCCAAACCACCTTCAGTGGTGACGAACGAGAGCCCGTTGTGTTTTCTGATGAAAGCAGGTTCTGCCTCGGTGCCAGTTGTGGCAGAGTTTACGTTAGGAGGAGGTCAGCTGAGGACTAGCTACCTACTTGTCTGCGTGCTAGACACACTGGGCCTACGCCTGGAGATATGGTTAGTACGCGACTTCGCATGACAACAGGAGCACTTTCTTGGTTGTCTCACGCATCCTGACTGCAAATTTGTACGTCAGTCTGGTGATCCGATCTGTTGCGCTGCCATTCATGAACGGCTTTCCAGGAGGTGTCTTCGAATAGGATAACGCTCGCCCACATACCGCTGATGTAATTCAACATGCTCTACAGAGTATCGAGATGTTGTCTTGGTCTGCTTGATCACCGGATCTGCCTCTAATCGGGCACATACGGAACATCATCGGGCGACAACTCCAGCGTGATCCACATCGACATTAACCGTCCCTGTATTGACCGACCAAGTGCAACAGTCATATAACTACAAACTGACATGCGCCACCTGTACAACACAATGCATAGACGTCTGCATGCGCGCATTCAACATTCTGGCTGTTACACCGGTTGTTAATGTACAAGAAATTCACATTTGCAATGGCTTATCTAGTGCTTACAATAACCTGTAATCTTACAATGTAAATAACTTAAGTATATTACCTAGATAAGTGTAATCCTGAAATTTCATTACTCTACATCAATTTCTTTTGGTGTTGCGATTTTTTTCCCCTCGGTGTATTTCTAAAGCCATTGTCTTTGTGTTTCAACAACAACGTTCTTGAAGAATAAATTTTATTTCTGGGCCGGATCCGTCACAATGACACAGTTTAAATCAATTCCTCCATCATTGTTAAGGCTGTGACTTGCGACTGAATTATTCCAATTTTTCTGTGTTTAATATGTTCGTGAATTGTAATTGCGTTGATTCAGTAGTGACTACCCACTACTGAATTCAAGGCAATTACAGTTCACGAGCATACTAAACACAGAAAAATATGGAACCTATATTAAAGCACCTATGTTAATTGCAGATGTTTATGAACCTGATTTTACCATTCTATTTTCACGAAAAAATTTTCTACATTTCTTTCTCCAAGGAAACATTGAGGTGTCAGTTTACCCTACTCCACTTTATATGCTTTTTACCTGCAAGTTCAGTCGCGTTAAGCTGCCGCTGTTATTAAACTACACGGAAAGTGTTCTCTCCCGTGTTCTGTGACGACGCTACCGGTTTATTTTTCATAAAACGTTCAATAACAAGGGATAATGATTTAAGCTGATAAATATAGTATACTTGCATAAGGTTTCTCTTCATTATTCTGCACTGAAGCGCCGAAGAAACTGGTATAGGCATGCATATTCAAGTACAGAGATATGTAAAGAGGCAGAACACGGCGCTGCGGTCCTCAACGCCTATATATGACAACAAGTGTTTGGCGCAGTTATTAGATCGGTTACTGCTGCTACAACGGCAAGTTATCAAAATTTAAATGAATTTAAACACGGTGTTAAAGTCGGCACACGAGCGATGGAACACAGCATCTCCGAGGTAGCGATGAATTGGGTATTTTCCCGTACAACCATTTCAAAAGCGTATCGTGAATATCAGGAATCCTATAAAACATCAAATCTTCGACATCGCTGCGACCGCCGAAAGATCTTGCAAGAACGGGAAAAACGACCATTGAAGAGAATCGTTCAACGTGACAGAAGTGCAAAGCTTCCGCAAATTGCTGCAGATATCAATGCTGGGCCATCAACAAGTGTCAGAGTGCGAACCACCGAAGGGAACATCATCGATATGGGCTTCAGAAGCCAAAGGCCCACTCGTGTACCCTTGATGACTGCGTGACACAAGGCTATACGCCTCGCCTGGGCCCGTAAACGCCGACATTGGACTGTTGATGACTGGAAATACGTTGCCTGGTCGGACGAGTCTCTTTTCAAATTGTATCGAGCGGGTGGACGTACACGAGGATGGAGACAGCCTCATGAGTCCATGTACCCTGCATGTAAGCAGGGAAGTGTTCATGCTGGTGGAGGCTGTGTAATGGTGTGAAGCGTGTTCAGTTGCAGTGATGTGGGACCCGTGATACTTCTAGATACATTTCCACATGTCCAGAATTGCTACAGATTGGCTCCAGGAACACTCTTATGAGTTTAAACACTTCCGCTGGCCACCAACTTCCCAGGCATTAGCGTATCTGGGATGCGCGTTGCAACGTGTTTTTCAGGAGAGTTCTCCCCCCCCCCCCCCCCCCCCCACTCCCCTCCCCGCTCTTACGGATTTGTGGACAGTCCTGCAGGATTCATGGTGTTAGTTCCCTCTATCACTACTACACACGTAAGTCCAGTCCATGCCATGTTGTGTTGCGGCACTTCTGCGTGCTCACGGAGACCCTACACTATATTAGGCAGTTGTAGCATTTACTTTGGCTCTTCAGTGTATCATTTGTATTCTTATTTCTATTGATTTCTCATTCTTGAGTGGATCAGTTGTCAGTTATTTCGGACGTGTAGCCATTATTTGTTGCTATGTTTATGACTATGTCTAATTGAAGCCTATTACTTACTGTTTTGTTCTACATTCAGTGAATGTTCCCTGTGTGGCATTTGTCTGAAACGCTGTGGCTGCACAAACGTGCTGCATTTGCGGCCTTCCTGCTCAGAACAGCATCTTTGTGCATAATATCTGAATGATCTATGAACGTTAAAAATAATGCTCTACCAGAGCAAACAGAAATATACAACAGTAAAACAAAAAGATATGAATCCACGCAATCGTCTTTTTTTGGAAGATTTGAATAAACACACCTTCTGAAGACTACAACACCAAGTCTATAAAGATGGTACTTCATCTTTATAGAACTGCTGTTGTGGTCTGAAGTCCGAAGACCGGTTTGGTGCGATTCTCCTACATTTACTTCCAGTTGAACCTGCTTACTTTATCAAAATCTAGGTCTCTGTCTACAGATTTAATCCCATACTAGACTACCAAATTTACGAAATCTTTCAGGATGTGTCCTCCCAGCCCATTGCTTCTCTTGAACAAGTTGTACCAAAAATTTCTTTTCTTCTTATTTCAGTTCAAGGCCACCTCATTAGTCATTCCATATACCCACCTAATTTTCAGCAATGTTCTGTAGCACCACATTTCAAAAACTTCTATTTTCCTCTTGTCTGAACTATTTAACCCCACATTCCAATCCGTAAAAGGCTGACTACAGAAAAGACTTACAAACACAACTTATATTCTGTATTAAGAAATTCCCTTATCAGTAACGCTTTCCTTGCTATTGTCAGTCTGCATTTTTATATCCGTTACAAATCGAATTTTACCAGCTATTTTGCTGCTCAAGTAGCGGAACTTATATACTACCTTTTGTGCTAGACGTTCCCTTCTATGAAGACACGCCAGAGGTAAAAAGACAGCAGGTCTCCAACAATAGAGTAATCTCTGCTAAATCTTTATGTACTCCGTTTGCCTCGATACAAAACGTACAGGGGATGCTGCTAGGTCAGATGCCAGTTGCATAGCAGTTATAAGGCGGTACCGTCCTGCCCTTACAGCCAAATAACGGTCCACTCTTTCTGATGTCACACGTGGTCGGCCCTGTCCTGGTCTCCGTGATACAGTTTCCGTCTCTATAAACTGTCGCCTCACCCGAGAAACAACAGAACAATTCACATGAAGCCGTCTGGCCACATCAGTTTGCGACTCTCCTGCTTGCATTCTGCCTATGGCCTTCCACAGCAGAGAGTCTGTGGGCGTCTTCACTGTGCCATACTGCAGCACCTGTGATTGTGTACACAGCGATTGTGGATGTGGGACTACCTTGCAAACACTACCCCGCTTGATAGGTGCCCTGACGTCATTGCTTGTGAGCTGTCCGTTGACGTTGATTGGAACGCAATCTTCCGTCCAGAATGCGATCGTAACGACACCTGTTGTCAGTTTATGTGATTATATCGTGAACTAGACACAGGACGGGTAAATGGCAATTTCTTGCTTTAATTTTTACGTGTGTCCAGAATTAAAATAACAGGGTCCGAGCATTTTGCGATAATATGGGACTTACTGAGAGTAAGGTAGCGTGTGACATGCAAAGGATGTGGGTCGGTTGGGAAATGTCTTCATATGGACAAGGCGGTTAAGGCAGGCCTTCGCGTTAAACGGGAGATCCAGATTCGACTCCTGGTCCACTTCAAATTTTCACCTTACTATACTCCTGGAAATGGAAAAAAAGAACACATTGACACCGGTGTGTCAGACCCACCATACTTGCTCCGGACACTGCGAGAGGGCTGTACAAGCAAAGATCACACGCACGGCACAGCGGACACACCAGGAACCGCGGTGTTGGCCGTCGAATGGCGCTAGCTGCGCAGCATTTGTGCACCGCCGCCGTCAGTGTCAGCCAGTTTGCCGTGGCATACGGAGCTCCATCGCAGTCTTTAACACTGGTAGCATGCCGCGACAGCGTGGACGTGAACCGTATGTGCAGTTGACGGACTTTGAGCGAGGGCGTATAGTGGGCATGCGGGAGGCCGGGTGGACGTACCGCCGAATTGCTCAACACGTGGGGCGTGAGGTCTCCACAGTACATCGATGTTGTCGCCAGTGGTCGGCGGAAGGTGCACGTGCCCGTCGACCTGGGACCGGACCGCAGCGACGCACGGATGCACGCCAAGGATCCTACGCAGTGCCGTAGGGGACCGCACCGCCACTTCCCAGCAAATTAGGGACACTGTTGCTCCTGGGGTATCGGCGAGGAGCATTCGCAACCGTCTCCATGAAGCTGGGCTACGGTCCCGCACACCGTTAGGCCGTCTTCCGCTCACGCCCCAACATCGTGCAGCCCGCCTCCAGTGGTGTCGCGACAGGCGTGAATGGAGGGACGAATGGAGACGTGTCGTCTTCAGCGATGAGAGTCGCTTCTGCCTTGGTGCCAATGATGGTCGTATGCGTGTTTCGCGCCGTGCAGGTGAGCGCCACAATCAGGACTGCATACGACCGAGGCACACAGGGCCAACACCTGGCATCATGGTGTGGGGAGCGATCTCCTACACTGGCCGTACACCACTGGTGATCGTCGAGGGGACACTGAATAGTGCACGGTACATCCAAACCGTCATCGAACCCACCGTTCTACCATTCCTAGACCGGCAAGGGAACTTGCTGTTCCAACAGGACAATGCACGTCCGCATGTATCCCGTGCCACCCAACGTGCTCTAGAAGGTGTAAGTCAACTACCCTGGCCAGCAAGATCTCCGGATCTGTCCCCCATTGAGCATGTTTGGGACTGGATGAAGCGTCGTCTCACGCGGTCTGCACGTCCAGCACGAACGCTGGTCCAACTGAGGCGCCAGGTGGAAATGGCATGGCAAGCCGTTCCACAGGACTACATCCAGCATCTCTACGATCGTCTCCATGGGAGAATAGCAGCCTGCATTGCTGCGAAAGGTGGATATACACTGTACTAGTACCGACATTGTGCATGCTCTGTTGCCTGTGTCTATGTGCCTGTGGTTCTGTCAGTGTGATCATGTGATGTATCTGACCCCAGGAATGTGTCAATAAAGTTTCCTCTTCCTGGGGCAATGAATTCACGGTGTTCTTATTTCAATTTCCAGGAGTGTATATATATATATATATATATATATATATATATATATATATATATACAACGGACGTAAATGCATATATTTAAATTGGTGACCACAAAGTACACGGATTGAAGCAAGTAGTAATAATGCTAGTTAGGAGGCAAAATAACTAAATAACAGTTGACGGACGAAGTAAGCAGGACAGGCAAAGACATCATGCCTGGCCAAAAGATATCTCTTAGTATTAAACACAGGCCTTGAACCGAAGAATTATCTGAAAATGTTCGTCTGAAGCACAACATTGTATGGTGGTTGTAATGCTTGAAATCTCGCCCCTCTTTCCTTCTTCTATCTATTTCCCGCATTAAACAATGCCCAGAGTCCAAGTAATTAATATGCAGAGTCTTTTATGAAGATTTGAGAGGAACGAAGATTGCAATAAAATTTCAAATTTACTTAGCTTGTCATGTTGAGATGGCTCCCATTTTTCTTGTCTAGGGGCCGGATTCTTCAAGCTGAAAATCTAACGTCAGATCCTTACGGTTGGTTTGAACTAAATAAACTGGAAGCCTGTTGTTACAAAGTTTTTTACACAAATATATTTTCCACTGGTTTGCTCACATTTTATATATCGTAAAGTGTTTTGATTTTTCACATTAACAAAGCCGAAATTACATTGTTCGCACCTATTATACAAATGTACGTTTGATCACATCAGAGGCAACTTTACGACTCTCACACTCTGCGAAAATAACAACATTCCAAAGCGTTTACAGTTTTTTTTAACAAATGAATTCCTGCTAGTTTTCGTTAAATTATTAATTTCGATTATTATTTCATAAATGAATCCAGAAATAAACGCAATAAACAGTGCAGGATTGGGTAATTAATAACAGAAATTTTAAGAGTGCAAATAATTCGTAATTTCAAATGTTTCTAAACAAATAATTTTAGCTGTACATTCAGAACTAGTACTTATCGATTATAGCATCGAAACTAAAATGTTTTATAAAGTAATTCCTGTTTATAAATTTTAGCTTGTAGTATAACATACTGTGTGTAAAATTACATGAAAGTTTTCAGAAAAGCAACTGAGATAATATTGACCTAAACAAAATTCGAAAAATAAAGCTGGTATCGAAAACTACTGTTGAGGAAGACTAATGCTAGGGGAAGATGTCCCATTACATGGTGAATCATCTGATGTGGGAATGCCGGGAAATGAGACAGTCGAAGTGTTTGGGATGGGGTGTTATAGGATGTTAAAAATTCGGTGGACTGATAAGGTAAGGAGTGAGGTGGTTCTCCGCAGAATCTTCCAAGAAGGGAATATATGGAAAACACTAGCGCGGAAGAGGAATTCGTGGTGGGCTGCAACAAAACAGTCAAATGACGGAGAGTGAAAAAAGAGTGTAATGGGCTTCATTAGAAACCATTAAAACTTATAATGTCATTTTACTATCGTTTTTTTAGGCCAAATGCATCATAATGATTTTGCATCGTGTAATTCTAGCGCTATAGTTCTTTTTGTCCGCTACATATTTCAGTCCAGTATCCAAGTGTCACTAATAACCATTATGTATCGAGATTTCTTGAATATTAATTGAAAGCGATATGACAGAATTTCATTTTGAAAATTCTTCTGCAATACTATTTTGTAGAGACAAAAAAGTACTATTCCCGTTGTCTTCATTACATTAAGCTTTTTATTTCCTGGTGATGGAAAAGTTTTGCTCTCTGGGACAATTTTTCGACTACTGCGTAGATGACCTAGCACTTTTTTTCACAGTAACGAATTTATAAGGCGTACCGATAATTCATGAATCGGTAGTTAGTTATTTATGTTGTTCATTTCTGACACTTGCTGTTTCAGTTGTAACCATCGAGGACACAAAACAGGAAAGTAGCAGTTCAAATAGCAAATACTTCGTATTTTACTACTTAGGTGGCATCATTTCTTCCACCGAGCAAAGAGAACACGAAGCGCACTTTCTTTACGTCCTGAAATGTCATTAATCCATTGTCCTAGCATACTCCTGAAAAACATTGTTTTTGTCTTCTTTAAAATAATAAAAAAAAACTACTTTGACCGCTCAAAATGCCCGGTTACCAGAAATTTTGGACCTTTTCGCTGCAGCTACTAAGTCATTATATCATATGGATGTCTTTGTTTGTTACCTGCCTTGTTTCTATCAGTGTTTTTTTTCTTATTTTTGATGTCAACAACTACGGAATGTGTAACCTGAAGAGTGTGAAGGAGACACAAATAAACGGCAATATAAATGCAAATTGTATTTTCGTCGAGGGTACACAACAGCCACGAGTCCTCATGCGCTTCGTCAATAAAAATGCAAATAGTCAGCTCAGAGCACCTTTTTTCCCCTTCGTTCTCGGAGGGATTGTTGGAAGGAATGGACATACGGCAGTAGGTGACCATGTGGAAGAGAGGCGGTACCTGCTTGGTATACGCAAGATGAGATTGCCTCTTCACGCAACGCGACTACGGGATCGGGACAAATAAATTCGCCGCTCCGTGCTGGTGCCTAGGGACGCATATGTGAGGAAATAGAGCTATTAAAACAATAAGGTCAAAGAGACATTCCTGCTTTTACTTTATATATATTTGCCCGGCTTTCTTAGCTGCGTTACAATAATTCATTATCTTAGGACGAAGTTTGTCGTGGTACGTTTCACAAATTGACACGAGACTAAAACTTGCAAAATTTCTTTGGTTCAAATGGTTCAAATGGCTCTGAGCACTATGCGACTTAACTTCTGAGGTCATCAGTCGCCTAGAACTTAGAACTAATTAAACCTAACTAATCTAAGGACATCACACACATCCATGCCCGAGGCAGGATTCGAACCTGCGACCGTAGCGGTCGCTCGGCTCCAGACTGTAGCGCCTAGAACCGCACGGCCACTCCGGCCGGCAAAATTTCTTTGGTTTTTCTCTTATATAGCCCTCGTTGACACACCATAAATCGATCGAGAAGAAGTTCCACCAGTCATAATAAGTTTTCTCGTAGATCAGGAACAGCCTGCTGGAATGATGAATCTGTGTGATATTACAATTCTAGGCGTTTCTGGTAAATGCGACGTGAGCGTTTGATATCCTTCAAAAACTGGCCTCGCACAAACGTTCCTGATTACAAAGAAAATCTTCATACTTTACGAAATAAAAGTGCAGTGACATAGCGACTGTCAAGAAGTCTTTGTGTACGCTTGATATCGTCTCCTTTTCTGTCATGGTCATTTCACAAAATACTAGTATATGAGAGTAGTCACGTGTTAATTGAAAGTAGGTTCTCGGAAGTGTAACAGTAAATCTTTTTACGACACTCGTACAACGCCTATTAGAGTCTGTCACTGCATTTACCTGCCTTTCTCGCAATTACTAAACGAACGAATTACGGAAGCTTTTACTTTCATCTGTAGATTATATCTTTTCCTTCTGTTTCTACAAGATACATTTATGAATTACTTTCTTTGTAAGATCCTTCGATTGTGTCCGGGAATAGTAGCTCAACTGTTACATTATACACAGCGTAATAGGTTAAAGGATCACTTTTTCTAAACCCCGTAATGGCCTACCACTGCGACGCATAAGGTTGAAATTAAATTTCGGTCTAAGGTGCCTACAACCTTCCTCTGTTGGTGCAAAAATGTGGTGCCCTGCGACGTCACCCTCGGGCTCGCGACGCTCCAAACAAGAGGGTGTCGATAAGTGCGAGAGAAAGGTCATGTGGGTCATAAGGTGAGTTGATGATGTCACGTTGGCACCAAAGTTCACCACAGTTCTGCCCAACGCCAAAGTGGACGTGTTCCACGATGAATTCGTCACAGCCCTTCTTATCCACATTTCACCCTTTCTTTTGACGTCTCTGCAATAGAGGTCAGAACCGCGACACCCAGCATTGAAATCCGCGATTCTATTACGGGCGCCCGAGGAAAGCACATACAGGCGTGTCGAAGAGGCTGCCTAGCCCTCAAGATCTAGAGCGGCCTAGACTGATTTGGTGTCGAAATTTCTGACAGGCGCATTTCTAACGTGCTCTCAGCAATGGTACACGGGTAGCACTGAGGGTACATAAGTACCCTCTACTACTTCGGATCACTTTCAGATTTGGTCGAATGGTTATGAACAGGTGGATTTTCTCAAACCGCCAACGTCCTCGCTTTGATAAACACACTGGTTCCCATTAGATCATCGAAGTTAAGCACTGTCGGGCGTGGCCGGGATTTGTATTGATAACCACCTGTGTATACCACGTGCTGTTGGCAGCTTTCTCTTTGCCTTTTTGGGAAAGCGTAGAAGGAGTGCTGGCGCGTGAGTTTGTAATCACGAGACTTTGAACTAATTTCCTGGATTAAATTGCAAACCTCTTGTAACGGAAAAACGTTAACTTCACATTCACTTAGTGTGTTGTCGCTAATTGAAATCATTTAGTGAAGATTACTTAATGATGATTGTGGGGAATAGGTGTTATCGAACATCTGCGAAAGTAAATGGCGATTAGTAACTGCACTTTGCTTTCTATCTTATGCACCTAAGGATTTGAAACAATCGCATTTCTATAATCTGTGCTGCGTTCTGTTATTACTAAAGGAGTAGTATTCACCCCGAAACCTTTTCTCTTGTCGTTCCATTTTCTGAAAACTGCGCACTAGGCTGACTCAGTGGACAGAGTCGAGATAGGGTCGGCAGGCGTGCCTTGACGTTTACGTTTTGTGGAAGTCTTTTATGTGGAACTAAGTGTACCGCAGACAGACGGAAATATAGTGGCAAGTGCATGAATGAATTCGTGTGTCGGCGCGGTCGTCAAGATATTAAATATTTTGTGCTAACTTTGGTACTTAAGCAACAATAAGTCGTCTCATATCCATTGTGGCTGTGAATCGCATTTCTATAATCTGTGCTGCGTTCTGTTATTACTAAAGGAGTAGTATTCACCCCGAAACCTTTTCTCTTGTCGTTCCATTTTCTGAAAACTGCGACAGACTGAAATATAGTGGCAAGTGCATGAATGAATTCGTGTGTCGGCGCGGTCGTCAAGATATTAAATATTTTGTGCTAACTTTGGTACTTATCAACAATAAGTCGTCTCATATCCATTGTGGCTGTGAATGCAAGACCTCTTCAAACTAAAATATGACACTCTAAGAACGACGCCATCTTACATCGAATGTTTATCAGAGGTAGTCATTACAGAATTTTTATTCTATGTAACTAATAAGATACATGAAGAATTTGTCGAAATATTTTTTTGCAAAACATGCTCAACGGCTCTGCTTCTGAAAAGGGGCCGTGCGGTATTAGGCGCTACTATCTGGAACCGCGTGACCGCTACGGTCGCAGGTTCGAATCCTGCCTCGGGCATGGATGTGTGTGATGTCCTTAGGTTAGTTAGGTTTAAGTAGTTCTAAGTTCTAGGGGACTGATGACCACAGCAGTTAAGTCCCATAGTGCTCAGAGCCATTCTGAAATGGCAAGCTACAGGCAATTCATTTCATTAGTCGTTTACAGGAAGGCAGACTTGTGTCAACAAGATCTGTTATAGTAACTGTTTTAGGTTTAACATATTGAGAGCTACTTATTACAAGTTTACTATTTTACTTCAAGCATTTAGCATTAATTTGTGCAAATCGTATCTTAAAATTACCATTTATTGTGTGAAAAAATAACAATGAATTCTGTGGTTGTGTGGTTTATTAAAGAAAGGAAGTGGAGACGCACAACTATGGTGCGTCACTTCGTTACAGTACTTGATGACGTTTCAGTTGTTTAAATTCACTTACTGAATGTCGCAACATTAAAAGTAACTTCAGTCTAATGACAATTACTAACTTTATTAATATGGTCTCTGCGAAGTTCATGAAGTAGAGTTATTAATTTTTTGGAGGAAAGTTCACAATATGCGTTAGTATTGTTCTTGACCCAGTGGTGAATGCTGTCACTGTGCTTTAGTCGAAAACATTAATTACCAGAACAGTAATTGCAGGTGATAGTGAAGTGTATACTTTGTTAATGGAGACAAAGACCCTCTAATCTGAACACTAAAGGCTCCGGAAGAATACGATAGTCTAATACACAGGTTTCAAACCTGGTTAAAATTAGTAAGAGTTCAGTTTACTCTAAAACAGTTTTCAAAGTGTTAGTATTATTGCTTTTAGTAGCGAGTCCGAAGCTATACACTGTAACGGACAGCCAAGGTTCTAGCAATGTCATGCACTGCGGGACACAAAGATATCGAGCGTCTTTGGTCGGAATTTAAAGCTACTGTCCACCACATGCTAGAGAAATATGTGCCTAGCAAAAATATGGGGGACGGAAAAGATCCACTTTGGTTCAAGAAACAAATTAGGAAATTGCTGAGAAAGCAGAGAATTTTGCACAGTCCTTTTAAACGTAGTCACTGCCCCGCTGACAAACAGAAATTGTGCGAAATGAAAGCAGCTGTCAAAAGGTCAATGAGAGATTCTTTTAACAAATTTGAAAGCAATATTTTATCTGCAGATTCTAAAAATAAGCCCAAAATATTGTAGTCGTACGTAAAATCTATGAACGCTACAAATAATCCAATACCTTCTCTTGCTGACATTACGGATAATGTTTCGGATGATGATAAACAGAATGCCTAAATTCTAAACCTAGCTCTTAAAAACACGTTTATGGTAGAGGACTGCAGCACCATTCCCCCTTTCAATTGTTGAACAAACGCAGGGATGCCTGACATGGTGTTTAGTGTATCGGGGATTGTAAAACAGTTAAGATCATTAGACACCAGGAAGGCATCTGGCCCAGACGGTATCCCCGTAAGATTTTATGTTGACTATGCTACAAATATAGCACCATTATAAACCATCATTTATCAGAGATCATAGGAACAGCGGAAAGTTCTACGGGACTGGAAGAAGGCCCAGGTCATAGCAATCTATAAAAAGGGTAGAAAATCGGATGCACATAATTACCGGCCAATTTCACTGACATCGATGTGTTGTAGAATCATGCAATATATTTTGTGTTCAGACATAATGACATTTCTAGACTCTGAGAAGCTCATCTGCAGAAACCAGCATGGTTTTAGGAAACATCGGTCATGCGAGAAACAGTTAGCCCTCTTTGTGCATGATACACAACAGGCTCTAGATACCAGCTGCAAGTGAAACCTTCCCGTCTCCTATATATATCTTTTGTTACACAACCTTCCCTTCTACAATAACCTATGAAACCTTACCTCAGGATTTCTATCTCTTGCTTAATGATAACAAATGAAATCTTCCCTCTGAAATTAATTCTCTTTCTCAATAATAATAAGTGCAATCAATCTTCCCATACAAATTTAAATGCTCTTTATTAAAAGTGATTTTCGGATTATTTCGACGAAACATATAATGTGTCGTCGTCGTGGTCCTCAGTCCTTACCTGCAATAACCCAAAACTGTTCCTTACCTTTCTTACTGTTACTGCATCGCCATCTCACTGCTACACCGAACTGCGACATGAATATACTTATTCTGTTTTACTATACTCTATTAGCTGCTGGTGGGCTGTCATAATAAGTGGCTGTATTTGTTACCAAAGCTGACGTCATTCTTTAATAACAAAGCTGACGTTATTCTTTAATTAATTTGACTGTAGTAACGTAATTCATAGTTAAACCTTTTCTTGGCAACAATAAAATTTTGCAAAGTTTTACGTTGATGGTTTTTTGGGATGGATTATAATCAGTAATGCAATATTGCTGGCAAAAATTAATTATATTCTGAAAACGATTCTTCAAATATTTACTGCTGGTAATGAAATGATTTTACAAATGCTCAAATGGGACTTACTTTTTACAATAATCTTATAACTAGCATTGCGCAAACATACCTTCAGTAGTCTTGAGTTTCTCAAAAAAATAATTCAATAATATTAGTTCCTCTTATGATAACAGTTAGTTGATGTCTCTGTACATCCGTTTATAATCTCTTGTAAATCATATCTGGTGGCTGGCAGGCACACCGCTCCTCTCAACCTCTCGCTTCAGACCTTCTACCGGCTCGTTTCACATCTCGCTTACTACTGACTTCCTACGAACGCTAAAGTGCGATCCCTCCCTCCAACAATGCTTTCTGGTGCAGACAATCCCTGCTATCATTACAAAATGTATCAATGCGCGGTCTTTCCCGCTCGTTTCTTCAACTGTATCCATACGCGGTCTCTCTCGCCCTTTTTAAAATTATATCAATGTGCGGTCTCTCCCGCCAACAATACTTTGGTGCAGACATTCCCTGCTACCACAATTATTTCCAAAATGACAAATATTAATTATTCCTACTTAATCCTATTAATAAAATATAAACATCTTTCGTAAATTGTGATTTGACAATAGACAACAGAAATATACACGTCCTACACCAGGTTGATGCCATGTTCCTCGACTTTCGAAAGGCGTTCGACTCGGTTGATGGTATTGATAGCGGCATTAAACTGTTTGCCGATGGTGCTGTAGTCTACAGGAAAGCAGTATCACACGGAAGTTGTGAACAAATCAATGAGGATTTGCAGAAAATAAATGCGTAGTGTAATGACTAGCGGTTATCTCTCAACATTAGAAAGTGTAACGTACTGCGTATAACAAAGCGAAAATTCCCATTAATGTACGAGTACAAAATAAATGCCCAATCTTTGGAAGCGGTAACATCCGTCAAGTATCTTGGTGTGACTGTTCGAAATGATCTCAAATGGAACGATCAGATTACACAAGTAACGGGTAAGGCGAACTCTAGATTGCGGTTTATTGGTAGAATCTTGAAGCGATACAGTCCTACAAAGGAAATTGCTTACAATACTTTAGTTCGTCCAGTCTAAGAGTATTGTTCGTCTGTGTGGGACCATTACCAGTTGGATCTGATTCAAGAGACTGAGAAGGTCCAAAGAAGAGCGGAAAGATTCGTGACTTGTACATTTAGCCATCGCGAGAGCGTTACAAATCTCATAGAAAGTTTGAAGTGGGGCACACTTGCAGATAGACGACGCGCTAGACGGAAGGGGCTGCTCACTCAGTTCCAAAATCCGATCTTCGCCGAGTATGTAGAGCATAAATTACTACCACCAACTTTCAAACCGAGCAATGATCACCATTCAAAGATAAGGGAAGTTAGAGCTCGTACTGAGGCGTTCAGACAGTATTTTTTTCCCTCGTGCGATCCGCGAGTGGAACAGAGGGGGGGGGGGGGGCAAATATGACTTTGGCGCGAATATTGCCCTCTGCCACACGCCGCTTGGTGGCTAGCGGAGTATATATGTAGATATGTAGAATTTAACATGCAAAACCAGACACTTGTAATAAAAGACAATAAGAGAACATTATAGCTGCGAACAGAAAAGAGTTATCAGGGTCTTTATAAGCTTCCCAGCGTCTCGTGAAGAGAAGGAGTGTGTCAGGATGTTGATGGTCATCTGTCGTTGAATGAGGAAGCTAAGCTCGGTGACTCTCTTGATGCTACGTGCTGGCACCGTGCTTCACTGTGGTGTCACTGCCAGACACCACACTTGCTAGGTGGTAGCCTTTAAATCGGCCGCGGTCCATTAGCATACGTCGAACCCGCGTGTCGCCACTATCAGTGATTGCAGACCGAGCGCCACCACACGGCAGGTCTAGAGAGACTTACTAGCACTCGCCCCAGTTGTACAGCCGACGTTGCTAGGAAAGGTTCACTGAGAATCACGCTCTCATTTGCCGAGACGATAGTTAGCATAGCCTGCAGCTAAGTCAATTGCTACGACCTAGCAAGGCGCCATTTATCCTTTGCTATGTATCTAATGAAGCATGTGCAGTAACAAGACCAATGTTCACCAATTGTGGATTAAAGTTAAGTATTCCAGAAGCTACGTACTTTTCTTTATAGCATTCATTACGTATCCTGTTTCAGACCTCACGCCATCCTGCGTGAGCTTGTAGCGTGCATTTCGGCTTCCTCAAACAACACGGTGTTGGCACTTCTGCCGCCACTTCATATTGGCGACGAGGCTTAAACGAGGATTTCGCGTTCGTATTGCTCTAATTTATTTGTGTCATGGCTTCGCCACAATCTCCAGATGTACTGTCCGAATTTTATCGCTTGCAGAATCAGCAGACGCAGGCGTTATTGGATGCCCTTGGACAGCTCGTCCAGGGTCAACGTGCCATGCAGAACGATGCGGCAGCCGCCGCTCCACCGCTACTGCAGCCAACACACGCACTTGCACCGCCTTTTCGACCGTATGATGCGGCCATGGAAAACTGGACGGAGTGGTCACGCCAATTTGGATTTCATCTCGCCGCCTACAGACTTCAAGGTAACGAGCGGCAGCCTCATTTATTGGCGTGTGTAGGGGTGCAAACGTACCATGTGATAGTGAAATTATTTCCCCGACGCGACGTAGCAACTCTGTCCTACGACGAAATTTTGTCTGCTTTAGATGCCTATTTCAAGGAATCAGTCAATGTAGTTGCAAAACGGTATACGTTCTTTCGTACAAAACGTACGGCCGGTCAAACTAATCGGGAGTGGGTTGCAACATTGCAAGGCCTTACAAGGGATTGTGCTTTTGAGTGTGATTGTGGACTCCCTTATTCAGATACTATGGTACGTGATGCATTGCACAGAACGTTTCTGATGTTCGAATACGGGAGCAAATTTTGAAACTCGTCAATCCCTCCCTTCAACAAGTGATAGACATATTGGATAGGCAAGACACACTTGACTTTGCTCAGGAATCATTTGAAACTTCGCCAGCTGTGTGTCACATTAACCGGCCCGCCGGGCTAGCTGCACGGAACTGTAAATAGCCCTCGCGCACGTCCGTGCAGCCACGTGTCCCGCGCAAGCACGCAAATGCAGTAAAATCATGCCTGCGGTGTGCTACTAGACATTCGCGTGAGAACTGCCCGTCACGCCAAGCTATTTGCTTTTTCTGTAATAAAAAAGGACATGTACAGAGTGTTTGCCAGAAATAGCTCAGAACGGACACTCACAACCATTCCAGGCCCTTTGCTTCACGCCGGAATCGGAATCGAACCAAGAATACTCAGGCTCGTGAACCTTCGCCCATGGACATTCATGTAATTAATTCCACTCCGCCCAGTGCCACTCTCTGTAACAGTGACTGTGTTCGTCCCACAAAAAGTGTGCGTCGACATCGACGGAAATCACGTCACGTCGCGTGATTCTGTACCAGTGTCTGTTCACGTTGCACAAAACAGTCGCTCTTGTCGTCAGCAGGACAATAAACTTTTTGTGGACTTGGACATTAATGGCAACGTGATCCCATTCCAGCTCGATACCGGAGCTGCAGTTTCATTGATCAATACAGACACGTACAAACAACTGGGCACACCTCCGTTGCGTGCCGCAAATGTTAAGTTACATAGTTATTCCAGACAGCATATCTCTGTGTTAGGACAGTGCAGCCTTCTTGCAACATACGAGGGACAAACAAAACTTGTGTCATTTTACGTTCTTCGTTCTTCTTCTGCGGTGAACTTGTCTGGTTTAGATTTATTTCAGTTGTTTAACATGTCTATCGTAAATCAGGTCCTATCAGTGAACCAGACTGTGCCTTCAGCCAGTGTTTCTCGTCTCTGTGAAGAATTTGCAGACATTTTTGCACCGGGCCTTGGTTGTGCTAAGAACTATGAAGCACATTTGGAACTGAAAGTCAACGCGCAACCGAAATTTTTCAGAGCGCGCAATGTTCCCCACGCATTGCGTGATGAGGTTGCAAGAACATTAAAAGATTTAGAATCACAAGGTGTAATTGAACGTGTGCAGGCTTCTCTCTGGGCCTCACCATTAGTAATTTTGCCTAAGTCTTCCGGAAAACTGAGACTTTGTGTGGACTTCAAGGCAACAGTGAATCCACAACTAGTGATTGCCACTTTTCCTTTACCCCGCCCGGAAGATCTTTTTGACAAACTGTGCCCGGGTAAATATTTTTCGAAGTTGAACCTAGCAGATGCGTACTTGCAAATACCGGTGGACGAAAAATCCCAGCGCGTATTAGTGGTTAACACGCATCTGGGTTTGTATCGATTCAAATGACTGCCATTCGGGTGTGCATCCGCCCCTGCATTGTTTCAGCAATATCTGCAAACTGTTTGTGCGTCAGTCCCTACTGCAGCAAATTATCTGGACGATATTGTGATCTCCGGAAAGACAGAAGAAGAACATTTAGCCAACCTCCGAACATTATTTCAGGTATTGCGACAACATGGTCTTCGCTTGCGGAAGGACAAATGTGTGTTTTTTGCTCGTGACTTACCATATTTGGGACATGTAATCAATGCCCAAGGCATACATCCGAGTCCAGAGCACCTCCGTGCCATACAAGACTTGCCTTCGCCGCAGAATTTGAAGCAGCTACAGAGTGTGCTGGGAAAAATTAACTATTATCATAACCATATCCCCCATGCCTCTTCCATTTCAGCTCCGCTTCATCGCTTACGCCGTAAAGGTGTTCCGTTCGTCTGGACGACGGAATGCGAACGCGCCTTTTGCCAGTTGAAATCGGCGTTGTTTCTAATACTTGCCTTACGCCATTCGATCCCCAGAAACCCCTTTTGTTGATGGTAGATGCATCGGATTTCGGGATCGGTGCTGTGCTTGCGAACAAAGATGGTTCGCTTGATCGCCCTATTGCCTTTGCGTCCAAATTGCTCTCGTCTGAGCAAAGAAATTATTCACAGATCGAGGAGGAAGCTTTGGCTCTCGTCTTTGGTGTTACTAAGTTTCATGATTTATTGTATGGTCGTCACTTTACCATCATCACAGACCACAAACCTTTGAAATCGCTTTTTCATCCAAACAAGCCTGTACCTCCACGTACAGCGCAGAAATTCATTCGCTGGTCTATTTTCCTCTCGCAGTACCGCTACGATATCTTGTGTCGGTCCACTGCTAAGCACGGAAACGCCGATGCGTTGTCCCGTCTGCCTGTTGCTGAGGATAGAGCATTCGATTCCTCAGAACTTGCTTGCATGTTCATTGATGCGGAAACTGATGACGTGGTCGAATCGTTTCCAATTGATTTTCGTCGTGTAGCTACAGCCACAGCTGCTGACCCTGTCCTTGCTACAGTTTTGCGTTTTGTTGCTACGCAATGGCCCTTGTCAAAGTCACGGATCGAGGATCCGTTGGTTCGCCGATTTTTTGCTCACAAGGAGAGACTTTTTGTACGACGTGGTGTTTTGCTGTTGCGTTCTGATAATGATCAGTCCAGAGTCGTGGTCCCACGTTCGTTACAGTCCTCTGTCTTACGGCTTCTCCACCAAGGACATTGGGGTTAGTGCGAACGAAACAACTTGCTCGTCAGCACTGTACTTGGTTCGGAATCGATGCTGCGATTACGAATATGTGCTCTTCTTGCGTAGCGTGTGCCGAACAACAATCCGCAGCGCCGCGGAAATTCTTTGCATGGCCGAAAGCCACTTCCCCTTGGCAACGCTTACACATAGATTTTGCTGGTCCATTCTGGAATGCTCGATGGTTGGTTGTTGTCGATTCATTCAGTACTTTTCCATTTGTTGTCCGGATGTCTTCCACGACGTCATCTGCCGCCATCCAAGCGTTATCTGCTATCTTTTGCATAGAAGGTCTTCCACAGACTATTGTTTCCGACAATGGCCTACAATTCATGTCCGCCGAATTTCAGTCATTCTGCAAGGCCAATGGTATTCAACATCTGACATCCGCGCCGTTTTCGCCTCAATCCAACGGTGCCGCTGAACGATTGGTCCGGACTTTCAAGTCACAGATGTTGAAGTTGAAAGAGTCGCATTCGCGGGAGGACGCGTCGTTGCTGTTTTTGTCTTCGTATCGCTCTCAGCCCCGAGATGGTCGCTCGCCGGCTGAGTTGCTGCACGGTCGTCCTCATCGAACCTTGATGTCTTTGTTGCATCCGCCGCATCAGGTTCCTGTGCAGCGGCAGCTACCTGCTTTTGCTCCTGGCGACGTTGTATACTATCGCAACTATCGAGGTTCACGGCGTTGGCTTGCAGGGCGCATTCTTCGCTGCCTCGGCCGCGCTATGTAGCTGGTTTTGGGGGCCTCTGGTGAGGTGCGTCGGCATCTCAATCAGCTGCGCCTATGTCGTCGCCTGGGTTCTGCTGCTCCCCGTCTGCTTTCAGCGACGGTGCCATCCGGTCAGCGCCCTGGGGACCCATCTACTGGCTCGCCTCATCCCCAGGTGTTACCGACGCTGCCTTCCATTTTGCCCCATGGCGTCGTGCCGCCGCCGCAGCCGGCGCCGGCGCCGCCCGCAGTGGACGCGTCGCTGCAACCGCCGGGCGCCTCCCTGGGTCGCGCGCCACCGATCGCTTCCCGTGACCAGCTGTCCTCCGGCATGGAACTCTTGCCCGCTCCGGACCAGATGTCATCTTCGCCCGTCGAGTGCTCCGACTCGATGGAGGTCGACCCTTCGGCCCCTCCTGCCTATCTTAGGGCGCATAACTCGCATGTTGGCGTGCACCCTGGACTAGGTTTTCAGGCGTTTCCTAGCTCCCCTCGGACCGAATGGCCGGGTGCGGGTGGCACAGCCTCGCCTGTTGTTAGGCTCCCCACCTCGTCGCATACGTCAACATGGGGTCTTTCCCACGGCGGGCGGAAGCCTTATAACACAACCGTTTGCCGATTTGCGGGGGAGGAATGTGTTGTCACCGCCAGACACCACACTTGCTAGGTGGTAGCCTTTAAATCGGCCGCGGTCCATTAGTATACGTCGGACCCGCGTGTCGCCACTATCAGTGATTGCAGACCGAGCGCCACCACACGGCAGGTCTAGAGAGACTTACTAGCACTCGCCCCAGTTGTACAGCCGACGTTGCTAGGAAAGGTTCACTGAGAATTACGCTCTCATTTGCCGAGACGATAGTTAGCATAACCTGCAGCTAAGTCAATTGCTACGACCTAGCAAGGCGCCATTTATCCTTTGCTATGTATCTAATGAAGCATGTACAGTAACAAGACCAATGTTCACCAATTGTGGATTAAAGTTAAGTATTCCAGAAGCTACGTACTTTTCTTTATAGCATTCATTACGTATCCTGTTTCAGACCTCACGCCATCCTGCGTGAGCTTGTAGCGTGCATTTCGGCTTCCTCAAACAACACGGTGTTGGCACTTCTGCCGACACTTCACCATGCCCCATTTTTCATTTATCAGATACATTCAACACACAACTCTCGCACTTCACAGAGAAAGATGGCCAGTGTATGCGATGAACAGGAAAATCTTTTACAATTAGAAGGCTGAACGTGCCCATCAGGGTATTCCAGTCAACCATGTCACATGACTTCACGTCTTAATATCCTCCCATTGACACCATTGGAAAGGAATTGAGCTTAGTAGCACTTTCCAATGCTCAGGTAGGACACAACGAACTGAAGGCATCCCTAGAATCATCCTCAGGCTTACAGCACCGGCATATGCAAATACCACGCTGGAAAGTGGAGCTACCCTATGAAGCATCAAAGTCACAAACACGGCCCTTCATTAGAACAGATTTGCCTCTCTCATCCATCTACATCTTCATCTACATCTACATGATTACTCTGCAATTCACATTTAAGTGCTTGGCAGAGGGTTCATCGAACCACAATCATACTATCTCCCTACCATTCCACTCCCGAACAGCGCGCGGGAGAAACGAGCACCTAAACCTTTCTGTTCCAGCTCTGATTTCTCTTATTTTATTTTGATGATTATTCCTACCTATGTAGGTTGGGCTCAACAAAATATTTTCGCATTCGGAAGAAAAAGTTGGTGACTGAAATTTCGTAAATAGATCTCGCCGCGACGAAAAACGTCTTTGCTTTAATGACTTCCATCCCAACTCGCGTATCATATCTGCCACACTCTCTCCCCTATTACGTGATAATGCAAAACGAGCTGCCCTTTTTTGCACCCTTTCGATGTCCTCCGTCAATCCCACCTGGTAAGGATCCCACACCGCGCAGCAATATTCTAACAGAGGACGAACGAGTGTAGTGTAAGCTGTCTCTTTAGTGGACTTGTTTCATCTTCTAAGTGTACTGCCAATGAAACACAACCTTTGGCTCGCCTTCCCCACAATATTATCTATGTGGTCTTTCCAACTGAAGTTGCTCGTAATTTTAACACCCAGGTACTTAGTTGAATTGACAGCCTTGGGAATTGTACTATTTATCGAGTAATCGAATTCCAACGGATTTCTTTTGGAACTCATGTGGATCACCTCACACTTTTCGTTATTTAGCGTCAACTGCCACCTGCCACACCATACAGCAATCTTTTCTAAATCGCTTTGCAACTGATGCTGGTCTTCGGATGACCTTATTAGACGGTAAATTACAGCATCATCTGCGAATAACCTAAGAGAACTGCTCAGATTGTCACCCAGGTCATTTATATAGATCAGGAACAGCAGAGGTCCCAGGACGCTTCCCTGGGGAACACCTGATATCACTTCAGTTTTACTCGATGATTTGCCGTCTATTACTACGAACTGCGACCTTCCTGACGGGAGATCACGAATCCAGTCGCACAACTGAGACGATACCCCATAAGCCCGCAGCTTGATTAGAAGTCGCTTGTGAGGAACGGTGTCAAAAGCTTTCCGGAAATCTAGAAATACGGAATCAACTTGAGATCCCATGTCGATAGCGGCCATGACGAAGGGTTACTAACCATTAGTGAAAATGGCATTTATTTGACCAAATATCAGAATTGTAAGGCATTTAAGGCATTTTTCCTCCAGTGCAATGCTTGTGTGCGCAACAAAATAAATTGGCACGTTATAGCTTCGCTCCGTACTTTCATCCAACTGTCTTACAGAAGATATGAGCATGTCCTTATTGACATCATAGGGCCTATACCGCTGTTACAAGGATACAAATAGCGTAACCAGTAGCGGAGCGTCTCTCTGGTTGACCTGAAGCCTATCAAATGAAATATTCAATAAAGCAACCCTAGCCACGAGCTTTTTCCATGCGTGCTTCTTTCATAAGTGAATTTTCCTCTTCGGCAAACCCATACACATCACTATCAATCAAGATAAACATTCATAATTATATCTCTTGTAACAATTTTCGACATTGTTTGGCATGAACATAATTTGAACCTAGCACACCGCCGGCTCCATCGACAGTCACAAGCCACACACAGATGATATGTCATAGAACATGGGATTTTCAGATTCCCTATTGTCCCACTAGACCACAGAAAGACTTTCAAGGAAGACATCAGCATGATAACGCATGAGTTAGTGTATAGTCTGTGACAGCCTGGAAAATTCTTCACTTAGACGTCAAGCAGTTCAATAAAGTGTCAGATGCTGCTCAGCATCCAAGCCCGCAGATCCGCACCTTTCGTCCAGCTGTTCCAAAGGAACATTCGGTTCAGCGATCATTTGTTTTCTATAACTTCCATTACTACAAACAGATTTTAATCCGAGACGACGTCATTCGAAACCCATACAATCACCATATGATGGCCCATGTGCAGTACTGGCAAGTCTTGACGGAACGTTCACTGTTAATTAACATCAATGGATCTTCCATCACTAAATCTATCGACACACTGAAACAGTCCCTTACCTCAACTTAGACTCACAACTGTTAAGGGCTGCAACTAACACCGAGACGCTATCTACGCATGAATCTACAGCACACAGAAGGTATCCAGGTTTCCGCGGCCACAGCCTGTGTCTCTGAGTAAACCTTCATTCGCCACTTGTTCTGGGCGTCGCATACCCCTTAACACCAAATTTCAGGGGGTAGAGGAAGGGAGTAAGGGGAAGGGGAATGACATGGAAAGTTAATCGTCTGTTGTATTCTATGTACAGTAAAAATTAATTTGATAATACCAACCCAATTTCGAATAAATCGAAGATTCATAGACTCTCTTAGCAGTTGATTGTTTAGCTATGTAACTAACCATTGTATGTTGTGTTACTCCAGGGTAGCGTTTTTTTTCTAGCAGTCGAAACATTCTGTGCCCCAGATTGCAACACAGTAGCGGCTCAAATTCTGAATAAAGATCGTCAGCAGTGGAGGCCAAAGACTTACAGTGTCGTCGTGACTGCCGTCTGCTTCACATCTGCTGTGCAGCGAGCTACGTTAATTTAAGTATTACCTGTATTTTTCTTACTTGTCACTTCTTCTTCCGTGTGTTTTTGCTTTTAGGAAGCTTTAATTTTCGAGTACTAGTAATAGTGTGTTTGTTTTGAATACAGTCAGAGAGAGTTCCTTTAGTCAGCTGCGGTGCCAGTAGTGCTAGTAATTGTTTTGAATACATTCCAGATACAGGTAGTGCTTATTTTCATTGTTTTCAACAAGAAGTGTCTAGTAACTACAGTTTAGTCAGCTATCTGCCGCCTTTAGTGAATTAGCAGTCTAGTTAAAAGTTGATTAACTCTCTACAGTAAATTGTTGATTTCTTAGGATGGATAGGATGTGTGACTGCTGTGTACGGACGCAGGAGGAGCTGGCCACTGTTCGCGAACAGCTGAACGTGTTGATGTCCGCGGCCAGCCGTCTTCAGGCTGCTGCCTCGGAGTGTAACGGCAGTGGGGAGTCTGGTGCGTCGCATGGAACATCCCAGGTGTTACATGCTTCACCCACGGTCCCTGCTGTCGAGACATCTTCGCGGGTACCGGGCGCGGTTGGGCCACCCTCTCCCCAAGGGGAGCGTCGGGTTCAGCGGCGCCCGAGGCGGAGGGTCAATGTGGAGGCTGGCAGTGTGGCATCGCCCGCTCTGCCTGTGAGTGGACATGTGGCCGCTCCTTCAGCAAGATCCGAACAGGCACAAGGGGAGAGGGGTTTATTAGTGATTGGGAGCTCCAACGTTAGGCGGGTGAAGGAGCCCTTGAGGGAAATAGCGGAAAGGTCGGGGAAGAAGGCCAGTGTTCACTCTGTCTCCTTGCCAGGGGGTCTCATCCGAGATGTGGAGGAGGCCCTGCCGGCGGCGATAGAGAGTACTGGGTGCACCCGACTGCAAATTGTTGCTCATGTCGGCACAAATGACTCCTGCCGTCTGGGTTCAGAGGTCATCCTCAGTTCACACAGGCGGTTGGCGGAGTTGGTGAAGGCGGAAAGCCTCGCTCGCGGGGTGGAATCTGAGCTGTTTGTAGTATCGTTCCCAGAACCGATCGCGGTCCTCTGGTTGGGAGCCGAGCGGAAGGCTTAAACCAGAGGCTCAGACGATTCTGCGGAGATCTGGGGTGCAAATTTCTCGACCTCCACTATCGGGTGGAGAAATGTAGGGTCCCCCTGAATAAGTCAGGCGTGCACTACACGCATGAAGCGGCTACAAGGGTAGCGGAGGACGTGTGGTGTGCACATGTGGGGATTTCAGGTTAGAGAATTCCCTCCCTAGGCCCGACAAGACGCCTCCTGAGACGCGTCAAGGCAGTAGTAGGCAAAACGCAACAGGGAATAACAATATTAATGTGGTAATAGTAAACTGCAGGAGCGTCTATAGAAAGGTCCCAGAACTGCTCTCATTAATAAACGGTCACAGTGTCCACATAGTACTAGGGACAGAAAGTTGGCTGAAACCAGATGTAAACAGTAATGAAATTCTAAACTCAGATTGGAATGTATACCGCAGAGACTGGCTGGACAGTGAAGGGGGAGGCGTGTTTATAGCGATAAAAAGTGCAATAGTATCGAAGGAAATTGATAGACATCCGAAATGTGAAGTAATTTGGGTGAAGGCCACGGTTAAAGCAGGCTCAAACATGGTAGTTGGATGTCTCTATAGGCCCCATGGATCATCAGCTGTTGTGGCAGAGCACCTGAAGGAAAATTTGGAAAATATTTCGAGTAGATTACCCGACTATGTTATAGTTCTGGGTGGAGATTTTAATTTGCCGGATGTAAACTGGGAGACTCAAACGTTTATAACGGGTGGCAGGGACAAGTAATCAAGTGAAATATATTTAAGTGCATTATCTGAAAACTACCTTGAGCAGTTAAACAGAGAACCGACTCGTGGCGATAACATAGTAGACCTTCTGGTAACAAACAGACCCGAACTATTTGAAGCAGTTAACGCAGAACAGGGAATCAGCGAACATAAAAAGTTGCTGCATCGATGATTTCAGCCGTAAACAGAAATATTAAAAAAGGTAGGAAGATTTTTTTGTTTAGCGTGGCGATAACATAATAGATCTTCTGATGACAAAGAGACACGAACTATTTGAAGCAGTTAAAGCAGAACAAGGAATCAGCGATAATAAAGCGGTTACTACATCGATGTTTTCAGCCATAAATAGAAATATTAAAAAAGGTGGGAAGATTTTTTTGTTTAGCAAATGTGACAAAAATCAGATTTCAGAGTACTTGACGGCTCAACACAAAAGTTTTGCCTCAAGTACAGATAGTGTTGAAGATCAGTGGACAATGTTCAAAACCATCGTAAAATATGCATTAGATGAGTATGTACCAAGTAAGATCGTAAGAGATGTAAAAGAACCACCGTGGTACAACAACCGAGTTAGAAAACTGCTGCGGAAGCAAAGGTAACTTCACAGTAAACACAAACAAAGCCAAAACCTTGCAGACAAACAAAAATTACGCGAAGCGAAATGTAGTATGAGGAGGACTATGCGAGAGGCGTTCAATGAATTCGAAAGTGAAGTTCTATGTACTGACTTGGCAGAAAATTCTAAGAAATTTTGATCTTATGTCAAAGCGGTAGGTGGATCAAAAAAAAAAAAAAATGTCCAGACACTTTGTGACCAAAATGGTACTGAAACAGAGGATGACTGACTAAAGGCCGAAATACTAAATGTCTTTTTCCAGAAGTGTTTCACAGAGGAAGACTGCACTGTAGTTCCTTCTCTAGATTGTCGCACAGATGACAAAATGGTAGATATCGAAATAGATGACAGAGGGATAGAAAAACAATTAAAATCACTCAGAAGAGGAAAGGCCGCTGGACCTGATGGGATACAAGTTCGATTTTACACAGAGTACGCGAAGGAACTTGCCCTCCTTCTTGCAGCGGTGTACCGCAGGTGTCTAAAAGAGCGTAGCGTTCCAAAGGACTGGAAAAGGGCGCAGGTCATCCCCCTTTTTCAAGAAGGGACGTCGAACAGATGTGCAGAACTATAGACCTATATCTCTAACATCGATCAGTTGTAGAATTTTGGAGCACTCATTATGTTCGGGTATAACGACTTTTCTGGAGACTAGAAATCTACTCTGTAGGAATCAGCATGGGTTTCGAAAAAGACAATCGTGTGAAACCCAGCTCGCGCTATTCGTCCACGAGACTCAGAGGGCCAAAGACACGGGTTCCCAGGTAGATGCCGTGTTTCTTGACTTCCGCAAGGCGTTCGATACAGTTCCCCACAGTCGTTTAATGAACAAAGTAAGAACATTTGGACTATCAGACCAATTTTGTGATTGGATTGAAGAGTTCCTAGATAACAGAACGCATCATGTTATTCTCAATGGAGAGAAGTCTTGGAAGTAAGAGTGATTTCAGGTGTGCCGCAGGGGAGTGTCGTACGACCGTTGCTATTCACAATACACATAAATGACCTTGTGGATAACATCGGAAGTTCACTGAGGCTTTTTGCGGATGATGCTGTAGTATATTGAGAGGTTGTAACAATGGAAAATTGTACCGAAGTGCAGGAGAATCTGCAACCAATTGACGATGGTGCAGGGAATGGCAATTGAATCTCAATGTGGACAAGTGTAATGTGCTGCGAATATATAGAAAGAAAGCTACAATATAGCAGGTCAGCAACTGGAAGCAGTTAATTCCATAAATTGTCTGGGAGTAGGCATTAGGAGTGAATTAAAATGGAATGATCACATAAAGTTGATCGTCGGTAAAGCAGATGCCAGACTGAGATTCATTGGAAGAATCCTAAGGAAATGCAATCCGAAAACAAAGGAAGTAGGTTACAGTACGCTTGTTCGCCCACTGCTTGAATACTGCTCAGCAGTGTGGGATCCGTACCAGATAGGGTTGATAGAACAGATAGAGAAGATCCAACGGAGAGCAGCGCGCTCCGTTACAGGATCATTTAGTAATCGCGAAAGCCTTACGGAGATGATAGATAAACTCCAGTGGAAGACTCTGCAGGAGAGACGCTGAGTAGCTCGGTACGGGTTTTTGTTGAAGTTTCGAGAACATACCTTCACCGAGGAGTCAAGCAGTATATTGCTCCCTCCTACGTATATCTCGCGAAGAGACCATGAGTATAAAATCAGAGGGATTAGAGCCCACAGAGAGGCATACCGACAGTCTTTTTCCCACGAACAATATGAGACTGGAATAGAAGGGAGAACCGATAGAGGTACTCAAGGTACCCTCCGCCACACACCGTCAGGGGGCTTGCGGAGTATGCATGTAGATGTAGATGTTGTAGGAATCACCCTCGTTCTGTTGACGGCCTTGTCTAAGAGAGCGATCACCCTCGTTCTGTTGACGGCTTTGTCTAAGAGAGCGGATGAGGGAACAGAAGTTCGGGACAATCATTAGGGGGGCGGGGGGGGGGGGGGGGGGTGGGGAGGAGGAGGCGATACCAGAAAGGTGGAAGAATCAGCAATGCTCAACGGCATGAGGATGCAGAATGCAATATAAACCACTGCTTTAAAGAAACATAATGTCTCTCCACAGGACATGTGACCACTAATTGAAAAAGTGCCATGATTGTCTTTCCATTTGCAAAAGGTTTAGGATTAGCCTCCCATTGGGTGACCGCCTAGGTGGAGGTAACCACGAGAAAAAGATTGAATAACCAACGGATGACTAACCCTCTACTAGCCAGAAGTCTGAATGTAGTAGAGAAGCAAGCAAATCCGAAAAGGTATATACCGTAGAAATTTGCAATCTAGGTATAATAGGGTCAGGGAAGCAAAATGGAAAGAAGGTAATGATTTCTGGTAAGACGATTCTAGCGTAATATTAATACCAACAGAAAATGGTGTAGCGGGAGTGAGGTTCTTCAGAAATAGGAAGGTAAAGCAGATAATGATTTACTGCGAACATTTCAGTGATAGGATTTCTTTCACCAGAATCGACAGCAAACCAGAGTCAACAACATTAATTAAGGTACAAATACCGACGTCACAAGCAGAATATGAAAAGATGGAGAATGTATATGAGAATATTGAAGGGTAATTGAGTATGTAAACGGAGATCATAATCTAATAATCATCGAGGATGAGAATGCTGTAATAGTGGCAGGAATAGAAGACAGACTTAGGGTAGAATACTGGCCTGGTAGTAGAAATAAGAGAGCAGAAAGAATAATTAAATTCTACAATAAATTCAGCTAGTACTGCCAAATACACTGTTCAGAAATAACAACAGGAGGATGTATGCTTGGAAAAGGCAAGGAGATACGGGAAGATTCTTCGAAAGTGTTTGGAAACGTGGGAAGATTCCGAAACGAAATCAGATCACAATCTAGTAATGGTTCAAATGGCTCTGAGCACTATGGGACTTAACTTCTTAGGTCATCAGTCCCCTAGAACTTAGAACTACTTAAACCTAACTAACCTAAGGACATCACACACATCCATGCCCGAGGCAGGATTCGAACCTGCGACCGTAGCGGCCACGCGGTTCCGAACTGTAGCGCCTTTAACCGCTTGGCCACACCGGCCGGCCACAATCTAGTAATGCTGAGGAGTAGACTGAAGATTTAGAGAATCGTTCGGAAGAAAGAAGTGACATATGAAGTTAAATGTCCTGTGAGGCTACAGATACTGCGATAATGAATACCACAGCAGGCTGTTCATTTTACTAGCAATGGAGAACTCTAAAAAGAGAATTTTAAAAGAAGTTGAAGAGACACACATATGTACGAAGAAGGTAGAGCCGGGGAAACCTTGAGTAGCAGAAGAAATACACTGAGCTGACAAAAATGATGGGATGCATCCTAATATCTCCACGCAGCAAGCACTCAACAATTTGTTGCAAGTCTCCTGCAGAAATATTGAGTCATGCTGCCTCTATACCCTTTCATAATCGAAAAAATGCTGCCGAGAAGGATTTTCTGCACGATCTGACCTCTCGATTATTTCTTATAAATGTTCGATGGGCGGCCGAATCATTCCCTCGAACTATCCAGAATGTCTCTTCAATTGTGACCCGGTGATACGGCGTATTGTCATCCATAAGAATTCCATTGTTGTTTGTGAATATGAAGTCCATAATGGCTGCAAATGGTCCCCATTATGGAACAATCACCAACTTACACAGTGCCTTATTAGCAACTTGGTTCGATGGCTATGTGGGGTCTGCGCCACCCTCGAAGCCTACCATCAGATCCTACTAGCTGAAATCGTGAATAATCTGACTAGGCCACGGTTTTCCAGTCATCTAGGACCAAACGTGATGGTCAGGAACCCAGGAGAGGCGCTGCAGGCGATGTCTTGCTGTTAGCAAACGCACTTGCGTCGGTCGTCTCCTACTATAGCCTACGTCGCCGCACTATCCTAACGGATACGTCCGTTGTACGTCCCACACGGATTTCTGCGGTAATTTCACGCAATTTTGCTGGTCTGTTTGCCCTGACAGCTCTACGCAAACGCCTCTGCTCTTGGTCGTTAAGTGAAGGCCGTCGGGGTTGGAGGTAATGCCTGATATTTGGTATTGTCGCTACACTCTTGACACTGTGGATCTCAGAATACTGAATTCCATAGCGATTTCAGAAATGGAATGCCCATTGCATCTAGCTCCAACTCCCATTCTGTGTTCAATGTCTGTTAATTCCCGCAGTGCGGCCGTATTTACGTCGGAAACATTTTCAAGTGAATCGCTCGAGTAAAGATGACAGCTGAGCACCAATGCATCGCCGTTTCATACCTTGTGCACGCAAAACTACCGCCTTCGATATACGTGCATATCGCTATTCCATAATTATCTTTTACCTGAGTGTACTTCTATTAACTGACGAAAGAAGGAAGTACAAAAGTGTTTGGATAAGACAGGAATAAGGAAATATAAGACACTTAGGAAATAAATAAAAAGTGGAAGAAAGCTGAAGCGAAATGGCCTTAAGAAAAATGTGAAAATATCGAAAATGAAAAGATTGCCAGAAGGATTGATTCAGCATATAGAAGAGTCAAAACAAACTTAAGTCACATGAAAAGCCAAGGTGGCAAAATTAAGACTGCAAGAGGAATTTCACTTCGAAACGCAGGTTTAAAGAGTGCAGCGATCGCCGTTACGAGGTGGAGAAACTGTGTTGACTTGGTGAAGGATGAAACGGGAGACGGTTTGAAATACGTAGGGGATCTGTTATTAGGTACAGAGTTTAATTGAGCGTTAGGAGAGTTGAGATCAAATAAGGGGGAAGTCATAAGTACGATTAGTTACAAATTTCTTAAGTCGTCGGGGAAAGTAGCAACCAGACTTTCGGAAAAAAAGTTGCTTCCACACGATCCCGAAGATAAGCAAGGACAGATATGAGTGAAATCTATCGTACAATCGGCTTAACAGCTCGTGTATCAAAATCGTGACAATATTAATATACAGTATAATCGAAAAGAAAAAGAAGGATCTCTTAGATGACGATCAGTTTGAGTATTAGGAAAGATAAAGGCACCAGAGAAGCAGTTCTGGCGTTGTGGTTGTCAGTGGAAGCAAGAGTTTAAAAAAACCATACACTCTGATAGGATTTGTCTAACTATAAAAACCGTTCGACAATGTAAAACGGTCCAAATTTTCGAAATTCTCAGAAAACAGCTTTGACCTACAGGAAGAGATGACTGATATACGACGTGTACAAAAGCCAAGAAGAAGTAATAACGTTGGAAGGCCAAGAACGAAGTGCTAGGGTTAAAAATGGTGTCAGGCAGGGAAGCAGTCTTTCGCCACTAATGTTCAGTTTGTACAATGAAGAAGCAATGATGAAAATAAAGGAAATGGTCAGGAATTGGTGAAAGGATGTCAGTGATAAGGTTGTCTGATAACATTGCTTTCCTAAGTCAAAGTGAAAGCGAATAGAAGCGTTGGTGCGATAACCAGATGTTTTTACTTTTGTCTGAAAATACAATCTTACTGCCATTGCATACTTTTAATATCAATCGATCTTACCATGCAAAATGAGGTCAGTCGACGCAACAAATTAAAAAAAAAAATACACCCATAAGTTCACTGTGGTTTACTTTACACAATATCTATTTTTAGACTCAGCATCTCTGCTATATGGTTAGCAGCAACTATCCTTTTCATTATATTGTTAAATATATTATTATATTTTCAGTTTTCCATCACTATCTCTCTCCTCCAGTAGTAATCACACACTTTTTTGTGCTGTACATGACCTTTCAAGTTTTATAATGCTATAACACAACCATGAACCATGGATCTTGCCGTTGGTGGGGAGGCTTGCGTGCCTCAACGATACAGATAGCCGTACCGTAGGTGCAACCACAACGGAGGAACGAGGCCAGACAAACGTGTGGTTCCTGAAGAGGGGCAGCAGCCTTTTCAGTAGTTGCAGGGGCAACAGTCTGGATGATTGACTGATCTGGCCTTGTAACATTAACCAAAACGGCCTTGCTGTTGTGGTACTGTGAACGGCTGAAAGCAAGGGGAAACTAAAGCCGTAATTTTTCCCGAGGGCATGCAGCTTTACTGTATGATTAAATGATGATGGCGTCCTCTTGGTTAAAATATTCCGGAGGTAACATAGTCTCCCATTCGGATCTCCGGGCGGGGACTACTCAAGAGAACGTCGTTATCAGGAGAAAGAAAACTGGCATTCTACGGATCGGAGCGTGGAATGTCAGATCCCTCAATCGGGCAGGTAGGTTTGAAAATTTAAAAAGGGAAATGGATAGGTTAAAGTTGGATATAGTGGGAATTAGTGAAGTTCGGTGGCAGGAGGAACAAGACTTCTGGTCAGGTGAATACAGGGTTATAAATACAAAATCAAATAGGGATAATGCGGGAGAAGGTTTAATAATGAATAAAAAAAATAGGAATGCGGGTAAGCTACTACAAACAGCATAGTGAACGTATTACAGTGGCCAAGATAGACACGAATCCCATGCCTACTACAGTAGTACAAGTTTATATGCCAACTAGCTCTGCAGATGACGAAGAAATTGAAGAAATGTATGATGAGATAAAAGAAATTATTCAGGTAGTGAAGGGAGACGAAAATTTAATAGTCATGGGTGGTTGGAATTCGACAGTAGGAAAAGGGAGAGAAGGAAACATACTAGGTGAATATGGATTGGGGCTAAGAAATGAAAGAGAAAGCCGTCTGTTAGAATTTTGCACAGAGCATAACTTAATCATAGCTTACACTTGGTTCAAGAATCCTGGAGATACTAAAAGGTATCAGATAGATTATATAATGGTAAGACAGAGATTTGGGAACCAGGTTTTAAATTGTAGGAGATTTCCAGGGGCAGATGTGGACTCTGGCCACAATCTATTGGTTATGAACCGTAGACTAAAACTGAAGAAATTGCAAAAAGGTGGGAATTTAAGGAGATGGGACCTGGATAAACTGACTAAACCAGAGGTTGCACAGAGTTTCAGGGAGAGCATAAGGGAACAATTGACAGGACTGGGGGAGAGAAATACAGTAGAAGACGAATGGGTATCTCTGAGGAATGAAGTAGTGAAGGCAGCAGAGGATCAATTAGGTAAAAAGACGAGGGCTAGTAGAAATCCTTGGGTAACAGAAGAAATATTGAATTTAATTGATGAAAGGAGAAAATATAAAAATGCAATAAATGAAGGAGGCAAAAAGGAATACAAACGTCTCAAAAATTAGATCGACAGGAAGTGCAAAATAGCTAAGCAGGCATGGCTAGAGGACAAATGTAAGGATGTGGAGGCTTATCTCACTTGGGGTAAGATAGATACAGTCTACAGGAAAATTAAAGAGACCTTTGGAGAAAAGAGAGCCACTTGTATGAATATCAAGAGCTCAGATGGAAACCCAGTTCTAAGCAAAGAGGGGAAAGCAGAAAGGCGGAAGGAGTTTATAGAGGGTCTATACACGGGCGATGTACTTGAGGACAATATTATGGAAACGGAAGAGGAGGTAGATGAAGATGAAATGGGAAATACGATACTGCGTGAAGAGTTTGACAGAGCACTGAAAGACCTGACTCGAAACAAGGCCCCGGGAGTAGACAACATTCCATTAGAACTACTGGCGGCCTTGGGAGAGCCAGTCCTGACAAAACTGTACCATCTGGTGAGCAAGATGTACGAGACAGGCGAAATACCCTCAGACTTCAGGAAGAATATAATAATTCCAATCCCAAAGGAAGCAGGTGTTGACAGATGTGAAAATTACCGAACTATCAGTTTAATAAGTCACAGCTGCAAAATACTAACACGAATTATTTACAGACGAATGGAAAAACTGGTAGAAGCCGACGTCGGGGAAGATCAGTTTGGATTCCGTAGAAATGTTGGAACACGTGAGGCAATACTGACCTTACGACATATCTTAGAAGAAAGATTAAGGAAAGGCAAACATACGTTTCTAGCATTTGTAGACTTAGAGAAAGTTTTTGACAATGTTGACTGGAATACTCTCTTTCAAATTCTAAAGGTGGCAGGGGTAAAATACAGGGAGTGAAACGCTATTTACAATATGTACAGAAACCAAATGGTAGTTGTAAGAGTCGAGGGGCATGAAAGGGAAGCAGTGGTTGGGAAGGGAGTGAGACAGGGTTGTAGCCTGTCCCCGATGTTATTCAATCTGTATATTGAGCAAGCAGTAAAGGAAACAAAAGAAAAATTTGGAGTAGATATTAGAATCCAGGGAGAAGAAATAAAAACTTTGAGGTTCGCCGATGACATTGTAATTCTGTCAGAGACGGCAAAGGACTTGGAAGAGCAGTTGAATGGAATGGACAGTGTCTTGAAAGGAGGATATAAGATGAACATCATCAACAAAAGCAAAACAAGGATAATGGAATGTAGTCGAATTAAGTCGGGTGATGCTGAGGGAATTAGATTAGGAAATGAGACACTTAAAGTAGTAAAGGAGTTTTGCTATTTGGGGAGCAAAATAACTGATGATGGTCGAAATAGAGAGGATATAAAATGTAGACTGGCAATGGCAAGGAAAGCGTTTCTGAAGAAGTGAGATTTGTTGACATCGAGTATAAATTTAAGTGTCAGGAGTGTCCCCATGTATGGAAGTGAAACATGGAAAATAAGTAGTTTGGACAAGAAGGGAGTAGAAGATTTCGAAATGTGGTGCTACAGAAGAATGTTGAAGATTAGATGGGTAGATCACGTAACTAATGAGGAGGTATTGAATAGGATTGGGGAGAAGAGAAGTTTGTGGCACAACTTGACTAGAAGAAGGGATCTGCTGGTAGGACATGTCCTGAGGCATCAAGAGATCACAAATTTAGCATTGGAGGGCAGCGTGGAGGGTAAAAATCGTACAGGTAGACCAAGAGATGAATACACTAAGCAGATTCAGAAGGATGTAGGTTGCAGTAGGTACTGGGAGATGAAGGAGCTTGCACAGGATATATTAGCATGGAGAGCTGCTTCAGACCAGTCTCAGGACTGAAGACCACAACAACAACAACAGACTTCTTGTCTCACCTAAAAGTTCTGTTTCGGTCTAACAATAAGAGTACTATTAAAGAGAAGTTCACCTTTCGGAAAACAGGTTCTTTGAGCACCAGCACGTGGTTCACTGTAGTGCACCATGATCACAACTTGCTTTTAATGATTTCGGAGCTCAGAAAGCCTCCAGTATATTGATTTTTCCTGAGTAAAAACTTTGTAAAATGCCTTTGCCACTTATATCTGAGAACATGAAGATATCATGAAGGTATCATGAAGCTTGCCAAGAAGTATGCGCCAGCTTCTGACATGGAAATTTATAATAGGATGACAGTGACAGACCTGTTATGGATGCAGCATACAGTTGATCAGAAAGAGAAGCACAACGCAAATCTTATTACATTCGACACTAATTACCTTCATTAGTGTAGCCATTTTTTGCTGTAATTCTCAGACTGCTCATGGTATTCAGAACCATGTAAAGTGTTAGTAGTTGTTGCTTTAGTCACTTGTTTATTTTATTTTTTACCTTTGGGCCATGTCAAGGAATTGGAGTATGGTGTTGCAATTGAGAATGTAGCACAACTACAAAGCGAATTGAAAACAGTTGTGGACTGTGCAGAATGAGATTAACTGAGCCAGCAATATTCCGAGAGTGGTAAGAAGTCGAGCACATCACTGTCTTCGTCTACATGGACATCTTATTGAACATGTATTGTGGTAAATATTTAGTACCTAGTTGAGTTGAATTTCGGGTGCCTTCATGACACTGCTTTCTGAGAAGAACTGATCATGTGTTGTTTCTGTTGCAGTTGTTTTCCCTACTCTACTGCATAAATCCAAAATAAAACGATGTATACAAAACTTTGTTTTACGTTTAACTCTTATTTTGATGCACGCATTACTTCCACGAAGTGTGTACAGTTACTTTAAATCACCATGTATAGCAAAAAATCAACAATTCAGGTGGTACAAGGTGGAACCTTGTATAAAAGCAATCGGCTTTGTGCGGTGTTAGTGTGTGTGTACGTGACTTTACTGCAGATAGGCAACAGACGCCATTAATGACAGTGCGCGTTGTTTATATAATCCACGATTATGACAGTGTCGCATCTAAATGTTTAATTTTGCGCGAAGCCTAAACCACAAACCGTTTTTCTTCTCAACTTGTAATTGACTTACAGTTTCCAGTAAATGCTAGACGTGTATGACAAATTTTGTCAAATGACAAACATTCCGCATTCAAGAAACGACTGCAGAAACCTTTTGTAACGACCAGACATATACAGGCCATATTGGAGTTTGTCATAGACTTCAGAGCGGGGTAGAAGTGCTCTACAGTGATGAGAAGAAGTTTAATTTAGATGGGCCAGATGGATTTCAGTATTATGGGCAAGAGATGAGAACAGAGCAGCAGGAGAACAGAGCAGCAGACAAGAATGAGCAGAAAATTTTGTTATGATTAGGCAGCCTTCCGTGCTAAATGTGAATCGCTCATTTCTTGGCTGCACACTAGAATGAACTCTGACATGTATGCTAAGGAGCTAGAGACAGAATTGATTAGAATGTAAGAAAACCTAGGGGACGAAAGTCTAATGTTTCAAAAAAATAATGAATCGGTGCATGTTTCTGCTACAACCGAAGAGTAGTTTGAAGATATATCGATTTCTTGCCATAGCCTGTACTTATCCCTGATTTGAAACCCATGGAAAAACCGTGGGCAATACTTGCAAGGCGTGCTTATCGCAATCAAAGGCAGGTTGAGGCCGTATGTGAGCCAAAAAGAGCGATATGAGAAGAGTGGAAGACAATATCACGGCAAGGGCTACAAACCCTAACAAAATTAGTGCCGAAGAGGATTTTTGAGGTAATTAGAGAGAACGGAGTTTGGGCACAGTGCTATTATTATTGCTTTTTTCGTATCCCGAACAGTGCAGTATCATTATTTAGAAATCCATAATAATACAATACAATATCTACAATATATATATTAGACTTTAGACATGCGAATCTGATTTTGAGGCCAGAAATTCGACAACCGTGATTGTTGGGATATTTTCTGAAACCAGGTCCTCCAGCGTGCAGACTTCAGGCAGCTTTGGGCAGACCAATAGGTGTTCACTTTCTTGAATTTCTCCACATTCGTACGTCACATCTCCAGTAAAGTAGCCCTACCCCTTCAAGATCTGTTTGGACCATGTCATTCCAGTTCGCCGCCTGTTCAGTGTCATCCACGTCTGGTAGGGTAGTTGGAAACCAGCAGCGGGTTTTTCCCTTAGGTTTTGGTTGTTACTACCAGTTGCCTTGTTTCACCACAGTTCTATCCGGCGAGCGGAAGGTGATGATGTGTTGGTTCCAGTTGCTCGAAGAACGATCTTTCTTGACTGCAGCCTAGGACATGATGCTTCGCTTCCAAACATGGGATGCCTGGAATCATTTTCCTGTTTCTTCTTCTCAGTCTCTGTCGCTGTTCTTCGCCTGATAGCCAGTGGTGCTGTGCTTATAACAGTGTAAATTTTGCCAGCTGGAGCTGGTCGTAGGCAACCAGTTATAATGCCACCTGGCTCGTTAAGCGCGGTATCAGCGTGCCTGGGGTGTGCGTAGTTTTATCAGACTGGTGCAGCCTATTCCGCAGAAGAGAAATACGTAGAGCGGATGTACGTAGAACATTCGGTTGAGCTCCCCAGTGTTGTCAGAGAGCTTGTGTGTAATATTAATTCTGCTGCAGACTTTGAGGTTTATCTTCTCACAATGTTCTTTGAAAGTAAGTGTCCGCTCGAGCTTTAATCTGAGGTATGTTGGGGTGTCTCATTGTTGTAGTTGCTTTCTCCTCCAAGTTACCTAAAATTTTCCTCCTTGCTCGTCTATTTCTCAAGTGAAAGGCACAGACCTATGTTTTGGATAGATCAGGTTTTAGGTGGTTATTGTCATAGTATTCTACCAGATATTAGAGGGCTGCAGCCAGTTTCATTTCTATCTACTCGAACGTTCTTCCTTGGGGTGTCAACCGCTGAGTCATCGGCGTATATGAAAAACATTGTGTCTGTTACGACAGGCTGGTCATTGGTGTACATACTGCACAGCAGCGATGCCAACACACTACCTTGAGGAAGAATTTCTGGATTCTCCATCGCCTTTTCTTGTTGTTCAGGATGTCAAAGGATGGTAAACTTTCGATGCACTGTGTTAATCGGTAGTCCTCAGTGACTATCCAAATCTTTTTTGCGAGTTTGTTATAATTTACTGTATCAAATGCCGCTGTTAGGACCACGAATGCCACGCCTGTGATCTGCCCTCTGTCGTATCCATTCTCACTATGCTGAGTTAGCTTGAGGATCTGGCCGCAACGTGATTTTTCTGCGCGGAATTCTGTCTGTTGTATAATAAGGGTCTGGTCTATATATCCAGACATGCGGTTCAGAATCATTCTGTCCAAGAGATAGTACTTATGAGAGAGAAGCGAGACTAGTAGGAAATTTTTGGGGACTGCTGGACTTTTCCCAGGCTTCAGTGTGGCTACCACTTTAACCTTCCGCCAGATTTAGGGTATCTGTATCTTCGAGGCGCACTTGTTAATTAAAGATCCACTTTTTAGTACCTGATCCGAATCTCATTATCTGTACAAATCCAACGTCATCTAGGCCTGGAGCTTTGTTATTGTTGATGCAGCATATGACACAAGGAAAGTGCCTTCCAGAAGAACGCTCCGCTGATAATATGCCATCACAGACGGTCGCGCGTGCCCTGAGCAACACTAGGAGTTATCATAGTGGCAGAACCTTCCATTGCCAGGACAACGACAACAGCACAGTACGAACAATGCAGTAACACAACAGGACATGGAGTGCCTTCAATTAGTTTCCATCCAGCAAACGCAAACGCCCTATTTTGTTGCTCGTGTTATAAAAGAAACTATGTAATTCCGTAACGAATGTTTATGTCCTATAATGTCTACTACTTTCATATTACATTCGATACTTGTACGCGTCAGACATTCTACCATTGCTTTCGTGGGGACCCTGCAATTATACTGATTTCCGCCACTGTATTAAGACGTTTTACATTGCAGCTTACCGCCTCCAAATATTTGTCCTCGGCGACCCACAGAGAATGGCCAGCTAGTGCCCCCTGGTCCACGTGAGCAGCGGCAGAGGTGCAGGCCCTGCCGCCGCAGAGGCCATTGTGGCGGTAGCTGGCCCCCAGGCCTCCACACAAGGGCGGCGGAGGAAGAGGCCCGCGTCCGCCGTCCACCGGCCGCCTGCATATCAAAGCTCTTTATCAGTCGCCATGCAAGTCGCTGCTGCCAGGCGACGGGCCCATAAATTTACCGTCCACCGGCCACTGTGCCTGCGCGTTCCTTGCGAGTCGACAACCACCGGATATTTGCAGGAAGAGACACAAAGCCAGCCATCGGAAGCCTTTTGCAGCTACTGTACCGTCGCTGCTAATTGCATTATAGATGTATATAACGTCGGAGAAGTCAAAGTAACTCAATCATCAATTTACGGACGTGGTTAAGCGTAACGACTTACGGTGTCTGCTCAAAGGTAGCCTGATGTGCACATGGTAACTATAATTAAACTTTGTTATTGTATCATTTCAGTTATAAAGTTAATGGCATATATTTAAACAATTACGAAATGAACGCTGGAGACAAATATCTCAACCGTAGAGTGAGAGGATTAACCATCCGGTTCGCTAAGCAAATTGAAAATATTTCCGTACCAAATAAACTGTTATTTTTGATTGTCCACCTTAATTTTTAATTACAGTCCAAATTACTGGGACTACGCCTAACTTCTGAGCAGACAGGGCGATTGTTGCCGTTGACGACTGGAAAATACTCAGACCAGGCTGAAAATATTTGAACCTGGACACAATATTAAAATAAGTGATTGTGATAAAATGAAGAATAACGTCATGAAAAAGTTGTTGTTGTTGTTGTCTTCAGTCCTGAGACTGGCTTGATGCAGCTCTCAATGCTACTCTATCCTGTGCAAGTTTCTTCATCTCCCAGTACTTACTGCAACCTACATCCTTCTGAATCTGCTTAGTGTATTCATCTCTTCGTTTCCCTCTATGATTTTTACCCTCCACGCTGCCCTCCAATGCTAAATTTGTGATCCCTTGATTCCTCAGGACATGTCCTACCAGCCGATCCCTTCTTCTAGTCAAGTTGTGCCACAAACTTCTCTTCTCCCCAATTCTATTCAATACCTCCTCATTAGTTACGTGATCTACCCATCTAATCTTCAACATTCTTCTGTAGCACCACATTTCGAAATCTTCTATTCTCTTCTTGTCCAAACTACTTATTGTCCATGTTTCACACTCCATACAAATACTTTCAGAAACGACTTCCTGACACTTAAATCTATACCCGATGTTAACAAATTCCTCTTCTTCAGAAACGCTTTCCTTGCCTTTGCCAGTCTACATTTTATATCCTCTCTACTTCGACCATCATCAGTTATTTTGCTCCCCAAATAGCAAAACTCCTTTACTACTTTAAGTGTCTCATTTCCTAATCTAATTCCCTCAGCATCACCCGACTTAATTCGACTACATTCCATTATCCTTGTTTTGCTTTTGTTGATGATGTTCATCTTATATCCTCCTGTCAAGACACTGTCCATTCCATTCAACTGCTCTTCCAAGTCCTTTGCCGTCTCTGACAGAATTACAATGTCATCGGCGAACCTCAACGTTTTTATTTCTTCTCCATGGACTTTAATACCTACTCCGAATTTTTCTTTTGTTTCCTTTTCTGCTTGCTCAATATACAGATTAAATAACATCGGGGACTACATGAATGTAAACTATTTCAGAAAAGAAACATCACAGCTTTCGTGTCAGTCACATAATTGTAAATTATTATTTGTTTAAGAAAAAAAAAAAGGTAGCGTGTCGCTGGTCTGGTGAGCGTCGCCCAAAGCTGTCAATCACACCAAAATTCGAAAATGGTTCAAATGGCTCTGAGTGCTATGGGACTCAACATCTGAGGTCATCAGTCCCCTAGAACTTAGAACTACTTAAACCTATATAAGCTAAGGGCATCACAAACATCCATCCCCGAGTCAGGATTCGAACCTGCGACCGTAGGGGCCCCGCGGTTCCAGGCTGAAGCGCCTAGAACCGCTCGACCACTGCGGCCGGCTACCAAAATTCGGATACGTATACCAGAGGATCGATATTCAGAATCTATACCCTAAAAATGCACCAAACTGCTATTCTACTCATTGTTATAAAGTGAAACTGTGTGGCCATGGATCGATTCAGATAGATGAACGTGCAAGGAGGCGGCGGACTGTGCGATTTGGAGGACCGGCTCCTAGCGCTCGACCATCTCCATCTGCTTGGCCGCGCACAAACACCATCTCTGCTTGTTCCCGACGTAAATACCGGACCATTCTGCTGCTTACACTTACAGTACGCTGCGTTGCGTCAATCACACAGCCCGCTACACAAGGAATTCAAGGCACGTAGTCAAAGGAACTGTCATTCGTCAGCGCCACGTACCGTGCCAACGATGCATTTCCGGACAATGTTCGTAGGACCTTGTTTCCTCCATTTCCAATCAGAAATCCGTCTCTGCAGTTTGTCGGTTCTATTGATGTTCACCCTGTGCATTCATTTTCACGCAGTTCTTTCAACACACACCTTTCGCAGTTATACTCGTACATATATTCCACAAAGAGATGTAACCTACGCTCTTCTTATTCAGTTTTTGTTACTAGATATGTGTGTTGCTATTGTCCAAATAGGCCCTGATTTAAGAAAATGTCCTTTCATATACAACGTTTAAGGTCTTGAGTGCAAAAATATAGTAAAATATTTCCTATAGAGAGAACACTTACTTCCATAACGATTTGTAACGGGTATAGTTAAAGAAAATTGAATGTATGTGAATGTGAATAACCGAAACAAATATCTCTAATACTTAAAATACATTGAATAGTAAAAGTAGTAAATTACATATTGAAAGATGAAAATGTTAACAGAACAGCTTTTAAATTCTTTTGCCGAGTTTATCAGTCATTTGTTGTTCGTATATTTGATCATTTGTCGGTTGCCTGGTCTCTAATACGGATTTTTGAGTGCGATAATTTGCTTGTACTAGTATGGAATACTTATTCTGTTTATTTATTCTGATAATTTTCATGTCTTCTTCAATATTTCTGGGATATTTCTGTATTGTTTTAAACGTTTTGCAAATGTCAAGTGTCGTGCGTCTGTCATTGAATATGTTCTTTATATTTAGTGCTAAAATTTATGCATCTGATTCTAAAATGCACTGCATTACAGCTTCTTCATTTGAGTTGGAATATGCAAGATTCCTGGAATTTTCAGTCTTAGCGTTGATTTGTTTAAATATGTTTGAAAGGTATTTATTGTTTTATTTGCTGTATATAGGCCTTGAATCTTCAGAATGTTTGCAACTTTGAGTATTAGTTTACGTATGTCACAGTGTATCACATCGTTTTCTTGTGTATGGAGTCGTCTGAATGTGTACGTTGAAAGTGCTGCGTAAATATTATGTTGACAATTATTACTTTGATCCCTCTGATTACAAGTGAATAAAAAGATTCCTTTTTCACAAAGTTTTTGTTTGGCATTTGTAATCAGACGCTTCCAAAGCGATAATTGTCAACACTATATTATAAACACTGAGGATGACAGGACGACTAAACTTAAGGATGTTCCTGCATAAAAATGAACTGTATATGTATTTCGTATGTTATATTGCGACGAAACTGATTCTCTCCATTCCATGAATTTAATCACATCTGCTTCAGTTACTGGGAGTTTCAGGAAGGGGATAATGACGGGTTCGATTCAGTATTGTTATTATGAGCGGATCACTAAGAGTGAGATTTATTACTTAAAACATTAGCTGTTCGAAACACTTTTAGTTCAGCAATATTCCAGATTTCTCCATATGACATCGATGGGTTCATACTGAAACACTGAAGTGAGCAATGGCGATGCGGGTTATTGTAACTAAAGAGAAATAGCAATTTCATCCCAACAACGCCGGTAAGCACATCATCTGATCTCTGATCCATTCGACTGCGGATTTCAGACTCTCTACACTAGACTGTCGCAGTAAGTGCTCTCGACCGGCAACAAAAATCATATATCATTAAAGACATTGTTATGTGGCAGCAATTTTTTTAAATATTCAATCTCGTTAAAACCAGAGGTAGCTGCAGTATACCAGCTACGATAAAGAAGAAGAATGAATTTACTATCGAATGTTACGCGTAATGACAAATAGATTGACGTGTGATGGTAGAGGATCCTCACAAGACCAAATAAATTGACGTTTTATATGTCCGAAAAGACAAATACTGCCTTTATTCAGTGGGAAATAGACGGCTATAACGTAAAAATCATTCATTTATATACACGTATATCAACAATGTTTTCCCATCATCTCGATATGTCGTGAAGGTTTGTTGCTATTGTGCCTGTTTCTCTTTCTACTGGAAAATCACTCCTGACACTGTTTGTACGCATACGCACAGTTCCCATGAGCACTGCCTACGGTTAGAACGCGACACTGGAATGGATCTCCGTTGAAAGTAAGACACTGGTAGACATGCATTAGAGACTCTGTGGAAAGCAAGGGTGAACATCTGTCATGCACGAAGAACAATTGCGACCAGTGATCACGTCCACATCATCCTATTAAAAGCAGAAGGTTTGTCAGTCAGGGAAACTGCTCGATGTGTGCACCGTAGTCAAAGTAATGTGGTGCGGACATGGAATAGATTCCAATTGACTGGTAGTACTGAGATACTGAGTAATGAGGTAGGAATTTACGGGGATGGGACCTGCATGAACTGAAAGAACCAGTGGTTGTAGAGAGTTTCAGAGAGAGTATTAGGGAACGATTAACAAGAACAGGGGAAAGAAATATAGTAGAAGACGAATGGGTAGCTTTGAGAAATGAAATAGTGAAGGCAATACAGGACGAAGCAGGCAAAAGACGAGGGCCAGTAGAAATCCTTGGGTAATAGAAGATATATGGAATTGTACTGATAAAAGGAGAAAATATAAAAATGCAGTAAATGAAGCAGGCGAAAAGGAATACAAACGTCTCAAAAATGAGATCGGTAGGAGGTGCACAATGGCTAAGCAGGGATGGGCATAGGACAAGTGTAAGGATGTGGGAGCATGAATCACTAGGGGTAAGACAGATAGTGCCTACAGGAAAATTAAAGAGACGTTTGGAGAAAAGAGAACCACCTGTATGAATATCAAGAGCTCAGACAGAAAACCCGTCCTAAGCAAAGATGGGAAAGCAGAAAGGTGGAAGGAGTATATAGAGGATCTACACAAGGGCGATGTACTTGAGGGCAATATTATTGAAATGGAAGAGGACATAGATGCAGATGAAATGAGAGATACAATACTGCATGAAGAATTTGACAGGGTACTGAAAGACCTAAATCGAAACAAGACTCCGGGAGTAGACAACATTCCATTAGACCTACTGATAGCCTCCAAAACTCTTCCACCTGGTGAGCAAGATGTATGAGACAGACGAAATACCCTCACACTTGGAGAAGAATATAGCAGTTCCGTTCCCAAAGAAAGCAGGTGTTGACAGGTGTGAAAATGAGTCACGAATACTTACAGACGAATGGGAAAACTGGTAGAAACGACATCGGGGAAGATCAGTTTGGATTCCATAGAAATGTTGGAACACGCGAGGCAATACTAACCCTACGACTTATCTTAGAAGATAGATTAAGGAAACTCAAACCTACGTTTCTAGCATTTGTAGACTTAGAGAAAGCTTTTGACAATATTGACTGGAATACTCTCTTTCGAATTCTGAAGGTGGCGGGGTTAAAATACAGGGAGCGAAAGGCTATTTACAATTTGTACAGACACCAGATAACTGTTATAAGAGTCGAGGGGCATGATAAGGAGACAGTGGTTGGGAAGGGAGTGAGACAGGTTTGTAGCCTATCCCCGATGTTATTCTGTCTGTATGCTGAGCAAGCAGTATAGGAAACCAAAGAAAAATTTGAGGTAGAAATAAAAGTTCAGGGAGAAGAAATAAGAACTTTAAGGTTTGCCAATGACATTGCAATTTTGGCCGGCCGAAGTGGCCGTGTGGTTCTAGGCGCTGCAGTCTGGAACCGCGAGACCGCCTCGGTCGCAGGTTCGAATCCAGCCTCGGGCACGGATGTGTGTGATGTCCTTAGGTTATTTAGGTTTAACTAGTTCTAAGTTCTAGGGGACTAATGACCTCAGAAGTTGAGTCCCATAGTGCTCAGAGCAAATTGCAATTTTGTCAGAGACACAAAGGACTTGGAAGAGCAGCTGAACGGAATGGACAATATCTTGAAAGGAGGATACAAGATAAACATCAACAAAAGCAAAACGAGGATAGTGGATTGAGTCGAATTATGTCAGGTGATGCTGAGGAAAGGAGATTAGGAAATGAGACACTTAAACTAGTAAATGAGTTTTACTGTCTGGGGAGGAAACATAACTGATTTTGGTCCAAGTAGACTGGCTATGGCAAGGAAAGCGTTTCTGAGGAAGAGAAATTTGTTAACATCGAGTATAGATTTTGGTGTCAGAAAGCCATTTCTGAAAGTATTTAGGAGTGTAGCCATGTATAGACGTGAAACACGGGCGATAAACAGTTTAGACACGAAGAGAATAGAAGCTGTCGAAATTTGGTGCTACAGAAGAATGCTGAAGATTAGATGCGTAGATCGCGTAACTAATGAGGAGGTACTGAATAGAATTGGGGAGAAGAGGAATTTGTGGTACAACTTGATTAGAAGAAGGGATCTGTTAGCAGAACACATTCTGAGGCATCAAAGGATCACCAATTTTGTACTCGAGGGCAGCGTGGAGGGTAAAAATCGCAGAGGGAGACCAACAGACAAATACGCTAAGCAGATTCAAAAGGATGTTGCTTGCAATCATTACTCGGAGATGAAGAGGCTTGCACAGGATAGAGTAGCATGGAGAGCTGCATCAAACCAATCTCTGGACTGAAGACCAAAACAACAACAACAGTGGAGCACTTACACCTTATTGGCAGTCCACATTCAACAGGCGCACAGCATGACCGGTATCTTAAGTTTTGTGTCAAAGGAAACGTAGACTGAGTGCTCCAGAAATGAAATCGAAGAAACTACAGGACTTTATACATCGTATTAGATTGTTAGCAGACGATTTCATAACAGAAATCTTCATTCGCGACGAGCACTACACAATGGATCCCGTTGCAGAGAGGCGAGAAATTAAACAGAACGGATGCCCCAGGTTTGGCGTCGGGTGTTGTTTATGGATAAAACTCAGATCTCTTAATACCATGATATTCGCAGACAACTTGTTGGGAGGCAATCCTTATGTACAACAACGTGGTGGTGGTGTCATATTCAGGGGTGCCATTAGATGCCATTAGAGACACCTCTTGAGGTTCATGAGGACAACCTCGTTGCTCTACAGTACAGGAAGGAGATCTTGCAGCCGTAGTGGGACCGTATTGCCAACATTTTTGTGACAATTTTACCTTGACGGAAGATAATTCACGTGTTCATCGCGCTCCTCTCGTGGACATCTTCCTTCAGCACGCAAGTATCAGCAGAAAGGAGTAACCTGCCTATTCCTCGGACATGAGCCGAATCGAACATACGTGGGATCGATTTAAAAGAGTTCTTTTCAGACGTCTGCAACGACCACAGTTTCTGCGCGACTTACTCAGAAATGTCATGGAAGAGTAGGACAAATTGAACCAGAGCTGTCTTGATGATCTCATCGGTGGTACGCCACGACGTATTCAAGTCTGCATGGGTGCATGGGGACTTTCTGTCACGCTTTGACAGTGCTCAGGAGTGTCGTAAAAAAACCGTATTGGAAAGACAACACTTTGTCACTACACATTTTTTTTTGGTTAGGTGAGCTGGTCACATTGCAAATGAATATGTATACACGTTTTGGAACCAAATTTTATTTTCTGAGCCATAAATTTCTAAGGAAAAGGATGACGAAATACTTTTGTTGATGTGTGTAATACTGATAAAAAGTAAAGATTTACGATTGAACAACATTAAAGATATTACAGTCATTCGAATTATATCACAGAAATTGGTTCACTTATATTTCATAATGTTTATCAGTTATCAAGGAGAAATACTCGTAATACTCTCTTTTATATTTTATATTAAAAAAATCATTGAAGCACTCCCCACTTAGGCGCAGGGTCACGTACGGCATTAGAAATTACAGATGGTTACGGAAAGTATAATTTTTAGTCATCAGTGTTTATTAAAGAGAATTATATTTGCATATGCTAATATTATAACAATAAATAAATCTACCGTTTCGCAGCGTGTGAATTACGTTGTGAGTGTTTTGGGTGACAGTGAAAGCAGTGATTCATTGAAAAGGAAAATTGTTTGTGAACGTTAAATTATATCGAGTTGATTTGTTGCTAGCTACAATACTGTGTTATCACTGCGACAGTGAATCAAGTTTTATAAACAATTGATAAATTTGTGTATCACTTTACTTTAAATTATCCATTTAGATATACTGGGTAGTTAAAAAGGCTCTGGAGGCAAAGAAATGGAAACAAGAATAACATTCAGAGTAAATTTTTTTTACGTATTTAAGGAGCGATCAATGACCTTGCAGATCATGCGACGACGTTGCAAACTGCCTGAGCAGCTTCCATCCAGTTTCCTGTGAGCTCTAGTTGCTGTAGGTCTTCCTGTAGTCCATCCTTCCATCTTGTTCGGGCCTCCATTTTGGCTCTTTGCCTCTGCCATTCCTACGACTGCTACTTTTGGAATAGCATCCTCTGTCATCGTCGCAACACGCCCAGCACATTGTAGTTGCTTAACTTTTGTTCATTGCACAGTATTAGATAGGCTCATTAAAGCGTATATTTCTTCATTTTCAGTCTCCTCCAGTGGCCCGAAAATCCTTCTCTGGATCTTTCTCTGAAATACCATCAATTGTTCTCTGTAGGTCTTGGTGGTGCTCAACGTTCCTATGTCGTATAACAGGACTGGGCCATTTACTGTATTATATGCCTTCATTTTAACTTTTGTTGAGATTATCCTTGATTTCTTGGTGTGTTTTAGCTTGTTATACGATCTGGAAGCATTAACAATTCGTTGGACATTATTCTTCTGGTTTAAGTATTATCCCAAGTATTTAAAGTTCTCAGCTATCTTGAACTTCATGTCTCCCTCCCGTAAATTCTCAAGAGCATAGTGGTTTCTCCGTCTACTTAGTTGCATCCATTGTATTTTTTTGAGTTTATTCTGAGCCCTACCTTCCCTGCTCTACTGCTCAATTCCTCCAGTGTTTTTACCATTTCTCTATTGACTCTGATTTGTGCCTGTCATATAATGTAGAATGCTATCTTCTGTACGATTGTAGTCAGATTAGCGCTCCGTCCTATTCTTTTCATCTCACGTACAACCCTTTCAAGGATGAGGTTAGGTAATATTGATGACAATGCGTCACCTTGTCACACCCATCGTACCTCCGCTTCCTTTGACATTCCTCCTAATCGGCTAAACTGTTGAATACTGATTTGTTGAATTCCCAGTACTTTCTCATAGTTGTCTCATACTCAGTTGTATATTACGCATATCTGAAGTATCAATTCTTGGTCAGATATCATCTTCCCATCTTTATCATCATTTATGGGAGAGTCAACTCATCCTCCATTTCTCACTTGCTTGGCAACTTGGAACATTTACCTAAAGTTCTCTCCTTTACCTTCCTCCTCAATTTGTTTCAGCACAGAAGTCAGATATTTTCTCTTTTCTGCCCTCAGTGGTCTTGTAGGTTAGTGTTCCACTCTTCATGTATTCTTCATGATTGATTTCATTGTTAATGTCGTTTATGCATCAGTATCTTACTTTTCCCTTGTTTTTACCATTTCTTCGCATGTTTGATTAAACCAGTTACTTTTTTCTTTTTATTTTCACGCATGACCTCCTTTGCTGCACCTGCCATACCTTCCTCTATTCTGGGGGCCACAGTATATCATCATCCGCCCATCATCGTTCTGTTCCTTTGGCACAAGCGTCTTAGTCTTATCCCTCACATACATGTGACATGTATCTTCGACCTATCTTAGTCTGATATGGTTTATGTACAACATATATTATGTTGCTGTTGCTCATTATTTCCTTCAGTATTATATTTATCGTATGGCCTTCCCAACAAGTAGATTATTTGTGTCCCCATCGCCTTTAATTTTCTTTGGCCATCGTTCGCTCCATGTTTACCAATAGATGGTCAATTTGGCTTAGCTGAATATTTAAGTTTTGAGCAATCATAAAACTGATCAGCCGTAGCCCATTATCATTCAGTCTCTCATATAAATTCTCTTTTACAGTGTTCATTCCCTGTATACTCTCGTACATCATTTTAGCATTAAAATATCCAAGTATAACTTTTAATTTCTGTTACTCACTCCTTTCGCTGTGTTTGCCAGTTCCTCACAAAACTTGTATTTTTCCTCTTCTTCACTAAACTTCTGTTGGGGCATGTGCATTTACAAATGTTATGTCTCCATTTGTATTTAATAATGGCGTATGCAATCATTTGCCACCACAAAATTCTTCACTCGTGTTGACAGTGGTCAGCTATTGCAAAGACTGTTCCATACTCATGTTTGTAGTTTTCACCACATCCTCCATAGAATACTATCGACTTACTCTCTGTAAGTATGACTTGACCATTCTATACATTTCTTGTAATGAAGTCACAAATGTTTGCATCCCTCTATTTCTGATATTACTGTTTTAGTAGGTCTCAAACTATATAAACTTTTAATGTCCCATGTCCTATCTCATATAGCAATTCATTTAACAGTTCTTTTCTTATAGGGTAGCAACGTGTTCCAAGGCTCTTAGGAAGGTTTAATCATAGAGAAATGTCCCCTCAAAAGGTTATCGGTACTGTGCAAGGTACGATCAGTAGTGGGGCTGACACTTCGCTGCTCCTGACAGCAGAATTTGTAATCGTGTAATAGTGGAGCAAGCTTCACCTCACCTCTGGAGTAGGCGCAAATATGAGTGGTATTAGATTTATTCCCACAGAAACGAACATACCAAACAATGGCTAACGTTTAATACAGTATCTCACTTAGGAAAGAGTGTGATGAACAACCTCGTCGTAAATAATAATGCGGCGTTTTCTTATGATTCATTTGCCACCACAAGAGCAGCATAACATTGCCAATAAAATTGCAAAAGTAACATGCACACATGCAGAACAAGAAAGCAGGGCTAATAAAGGAAAAAAGAAAGATAGTGAGCTGGCATTTCAAATCAATAGGAAGCTCAAAGGACATAAAACAGTCTTAAAGTAGATAAAAGAAAATACTTGTGATATGTCAAGTGGGTCTATAATAAGAATATTTTAAAATAAATAATATTTGAAACATAGACGATGAACCAACTAATAAATTCAATGCTCTAGTAAAGAATGCAATGGTTGGTTGGTTTGGGGAAGGAGACCAGACAGCGTGGCCATCGGTCTCATCGGATTAGGGAAGGATGGGGAAGGAAGTCGGCCGTGCCCTTTAAGAGGAAACATCCCGGCATTTGCCTGGAATGATTTAGGGAAATCACGGAAAACCTAAGTCAGGATGGCCGGACGCGGGATTGAACCGTCGTCCTCCCGAATGCGAGTCCAGTGTCTAACCACTGCGCCACCCCTCTCGGTAAAGAATGCATTAAAGAAATGTAATTTTATATTTATGGAGAAAGTGGTAAGAAAACGTGTAGTAATGAATCCAAAAACACCATCATTGTAGACAGAAACTAAAATCCATGAAAAGGAAGACCTACTTTAAGCTCAGCATCAAACCCTAACCGTACCCTTTAAGAATAGCGCACTTACAAAAAAGAACATGCCTTACAAAATTTGTATGGCATCTTTAAAAATGTACAAAATCCCAAAAATGGGAAACATGACACTTAAGATGTCGAACCTCTATATGAACGTTGCTGTAACCAAAATGACTGATATTATCAGAGCTAACCTCTTCAAATATGAGAAAACCAAACAGTTTCCCGTAACTTTTTCACCAAAGAAGATTAATCAAAAACAGCTACTAAAATGGGTAACTTGGAAGTAGGTACCCTTGGTGTAGAGGATCAACTTAAGTCGCTAAATAAAGCTTAATCTTCCAGTCTAGATTATACACCGGTACCAGTTTGGTTCTTTCCACAGTACGCTGGCAAAATACACTCCTGGAAATGGAAAAAAGAACACATTGACACCGGTGTGTCAGACCCACCATACTTGCTCCGGACACTGCGAGAGGGCTGTACAAGCAATGATCACACGCACGGCACAGCGGACACACCAGGAACCGCGGTGTTGGTCGTCGAATGGCGCTAGCTGCGCAGCATTTGTGCACCGCCGCCGTCAGTGTCAGCCAGTTTGCCGTGGCATACGGAGCTCCATCGCAGTCTTTAACACTGGTAGCATGCCGCGACAGCGTGGACGTGAACCGTATGTGCAGTTGACGGACTTTGAGCGAGGGCGTATAGTGGGCATGCGGGAGGCCGGGTGGACGTACCGCCGAATTGCTCAACACGTGGGGCGTGAGGTCTCCACAGTACATCGATGTTGTCGCCAGTGGTCGGCGGAAGGTGCACGTGCCCGTCGACCTGGGACCGGATCGCAGCGACGCACGGATGCACGCCAAGACCGTAGGATCCTACGCAGTGCCGTAGGGGACCGCACCGCCACTTCCCAGCAAATTAGGGACACTGTTGCTCCTGGGGTATCGGCGAGGACCATTCGCAACCGTCTCCATGAAGCTGGGCTACGGTCCCGCACACCGTTAGGCCGTCTTCCGCTCACGCCCCAACATCGTGCAGCCCGCCTCCAGTGGTGTCGCGACAGGCGTGAATGGAGGGACGAATGCAGACGTGTCGTCTTCAGCGATGAGAGTCGCTTCTACCTTGGTGCCAATGATGGTCGTATGCGTGTTTGGCGCCGTGCAGGTGAGCGCCACAATCAGGACTGCATACGACCGAGGCACACAGGGCCAACACCCGGCATCATGGTGTGGGGAGCGATCTCCTACACTGGCCGTACACCACTGGTGATCGTCGAGGGGACACTGAATAGTGCACGGTACATCCAAACCGTCATCGAACCCATCGTTCTACCATTCCTAGACCGGCAAGGGAACTTGCTGTTCCAACAGGACAATGCACGTCCACATGTATCCCGTGCCACCCAAAGTGCTCTAGAAGGTGTAAGTCAACTACCTTGGCCAGCAAGATCTCCGGATCTGTCCCCCATTGAGCATGTTTGGGACTGGATGAAGCGTCGTCTCACGCGGTCTGCACGTCCAGCACGAACGCTGGTCCAACTGAGGCGCCAGGTGGAAATGGCATGTCAAGCCGTTCCACAGGACTACATCCAGCATCTCTACGATCGTCTCCATGGGAGAAAAGCAGCCTGCATTGCTGCGAAAGGTGGATATACACTGTACTAGTGCCGACATTGTGCATGCTCTGTTGCCTGTGTCTATGTGCCTGTGGTTCTGTCAGTGTGATCATGTGATGTATCTGACCCCAGGAATGTGTCAATAAAGTTTCCCCTTCCTGGGACAATGAATTCACGGTGTTCTTATTTCAATTTCCAGGAGTGTAGTTCATTTTTAACAATCATGTGCAAACGCTCACTGAATGAAATATTCGTATCTAAAGAATAGAAACCAACACATTCAAACCAACACACAAGAAAAGGAATAAAAGAAATGCACTGAGCTATAGACCCATATCACTGAAACTGATTTGTAGAAAGGTTGGGAATACATACTGAGTTCAAATATTAAGAACTACCTCAAAGCAAACAGTCTAATGAAACATAACTAGCATGAATTTAGAGAATATCGTTCTTGTGAAACACAACTGATGCTTTATTCACACATAGTAATGACTGCTATCAACGGCTGATTTCAACTTCATTCCACATGTCTTGATTTCTAGAAGGCTTTTGACACCATTCCTGACAAGCGACTTCTTATCAAATTGCATGTCTATGGAATATCGTCTCAATTGTGTGACTGGATCCGTGATACACTGTCAGAATGATCACCGTTCGTAGATGAGTGTCTGAAACAAATCCGTATGGTGGATATAAATTCATGACCTTTTTTATCTGTTAGTTATCCAGAACAGCAGCCTGACATATTGTTCCCTCAGCTACGCTCACCTGTTTCAGTAGTAGACTGAAAGTTTTAGGAATGAATATCCTCTCTTAAAATAATCGAAAATAACTTGCTTTCGTGGCTAAATTTAGTATGAATGATACTCGAAAGTTATTTATTGACGAAGTGTTGGAAACACTCATGCACGTGCAGCATTGTGACATTCCCTTGTGTTAAGGCCATTGAATGCTACAGCCAAAATCAAGCAACTTATTTATTTTTCCTCTATTCTTAAGACTACTTCTTAAAAAAAGGCGCTGGCAGGGGGTACCTGGAAACGAAAACAAACATATCCTAGTCATGCAATTGACAACAACTAAGTCAAAGTGCAATAATTGTGCTCCTTACTTGAATGTTATAACTATAGCACAGTGGTAAAAGGCACCCAGCAACCTAGTAGAAGTCAAAATGTTAAAGGTAAAATTACTAAGTCTAAAGGTTTGCACTGTCGATGTTTACGTGCTTGGGGACTTTTGATTACGTAGATTAGGATGCGGGTCAAGGCCTAATGTTTCGTCTTCTAATTCAAGAGAGGCATGCTGCTAATGAGACGCACAATTTTAGGATATAGAATACAGTTTTACAGAAATTTCACAGTGATGAGGTTTCCTGTTCTCGATGCGCTATTCAAGAGCCAGAACATCTAGTTAAGCAACCAAACCAGCACTCTACTGAAATGATCTAAGGATATCACAGACAACCTATACCACAATGGCTCAAAGGGGTTGGAACTTTCCTCCTCCGGAAAAGGAGTCAAAAGTCTTCGTGTTTGCGCCAGAGGATTCTTACTAGTATTGTGCAGCACGGCACAACTCTGATTTTAATTTATACTCTGACGTATAGTCTTACAGTATGCTCAAACTGCATGAAGCTGATTAACGGTGTGTGTCAGCGTTGTAAGGAGCAGCGGTTTTGGTGCGCAAATAGTCACAAACCTGTGCGAATTAACATATTTAATATGAATATGTCACTAGTTTCAGTTAAACGTAGAATCCATCGGTGGACGTAAAACTTCGTCATTCTCTAACGATATTCCTTTGATCAAGAGATCGCTGCAACTAATCACTTGTGGTATTAAAACCAAATATTTACCTCTGAGCTTCAGTGTTGTCGTTCCATTATTTAAAGGCTTTACTTTACTTTCGAACGAGGATAATTATTATCAGGGTTTCACTCTTTCAAATTCTCATAACAGAATTCGTTACACGGCGAGATATATTACAAACTATTGTCATGCCTACCTGGTATAAAGATCCAACGTCTGTGGGTTTGCTGTTTATATATTAAACCTCAAGCGGGTGCACCAGTGTATAAAGTGCGCAGATCACAAACATTGTTTTCTACCGTTCCATTGGTGTTTTTCAATTGCGAGTCCATACCTAGTCCATCATTATTGTTTCAGCTAATTCAGTAATGAGTTGTGTTGTCGTACGTCCAAATGAGCAGCAGTAATATAAACAGCAAGCTAGGTGAGAAAAAAATTTACGATACGTGTATGGATATGACCCAGATTCCGCGCTACCGGCACAATCCCACAACGAGGCAGTTTTCTACGAGATAATTGGTAATCAGATGAGCGCATATCCGGGATCTGATCTAACTACACTGCTTAAGGCGTCGAGTGGGGTAACCCTTGTATGTGATGACAAAGTGGTATAATGAAAGGTCTATTTTATTATTTAGTTAATAGTGATTTGCTCATATAATGTATGTTTATTTTATCGCTGTTTAATTAAACTAAGATTACACTGCGATTTTCCTCATACATATTTACCCTGGTAAATATGTATGAGCATTTGTGAAAAAGGGTGCTCTCGCTCGAGGGTTAAAACATATCATCATTTACAGTTAACTTTTTCTAAATATTGTAGACAGCAAGTTATGAACTTTTAGCCGCTATACTGACAATGCCAATAAAGCCTCTCATTTCTTTGTGACTGATACGATAACTGGGTCTGTCATGTTATTACACAATACCTACTGCCTTTATAAGTAACTAAGTAGTTCGTTGCAGTATCCTTCATGCACCCCGCAGCTTAAATACGGATATTTTCCCAAACAGTCAAATGGTCATTCAGTTAGCCATAACTGACGTACCTTCTGATTCCGAGGCACATCGCTCTGGTATCCACATAGTCACTACAAGGCATTTCTGCTGTAAATACTTAACTATGTAGGTCAATTACAAGTGTTAAAAATATCATTGTTACAAACTGAAATTCAATATGCTACCAGGAGCAACAGATTTCATGCTACTGAGTCACTGTGTTAACGCTTTAATCATTAATCAAATACCTGCGCCATGACCATGTTATACAACGATATGGCGATTAATGAATCACTGTTTTTATAGTATATACACAATAAATAATCAATGTCTTGTCTTCATTAGACTGACATCTGATTAAGTGTCATTCACTGTATTATTTTCAGTGTATTAGTGAAAATGTATTTGACTCTAGAAAACCAGATAAAAAATTAGCTCTGTGAAAGAAACTGTCCTATGTCTCAGTATCTGTTTGTGCTTATTTAATGGAGCATGTGCATTTGTTGTTGATCTGTGCATACTATGGAATCTGCTTTTGTAGGATCATCAATGTTCACAACTCAAAAAAACTAATGTCAATTACCAGTGTAGACATATTTATCCACAGTGCTATAGTCAGCTCTTAACGTTACAATCCTGTTCTTATCTGATATACTTTGAGGGATCTTTATCCTATGTGGGGTCTTTATTCTGTATGGTTTCTCTCTACTATAGATACATGTACAAACACAGTAGACATGGAAATGATTTGTTAATTGTTGAATTACATTGTCTCTCAGCACAACTATATTTGCATCAGTCATTTAGTTGACAGAGGACCATTTCTGCTTTTATATATTCTGTGACCAACTATTATACATATATTAGGTAAATGAGGACAGGTCATATTAACTACTATAGCTTACTCATTAACACTTGTACTCTTACATAAATCCTGTAGATAGGTTTACCTTTTCAATGCTTATAAGGCAGTTAACTTTGTAAAGATTAGAGCTTTCACATCTTTGGATAAAACTGTAAATGCATAGAACCTAAAGTTATTGCATTTATTTATTTATGTAGGTTTTATTGAGGATATTGTCCTTCAATTTTGTTTGAGTCAGGAAGGGCTAATAAGTGGCTCCCCTCGTGTCGTATGCCAATAATTTTAAACAGTCCTGAATACATTACTTATCATCTGCTATTTCTCTTCTTTAAAAGGGATGGGTGGATTCTTAAGAGTATCTGATCCCACTAAATGAATTTTTTTGCTGTATTTTAATTTCTTACCATAGTTGGGTGGGAGTTTCCTGTTAATGTGACAAGTGTTCATATTATTTTCTCTTTCCATTAGCTTTCTGTTCTTGGGATTTGGGTAACTGGGTCTACCCACTCGTTTTTCCTTTCTGATCGTCTAAACATTAATTCAGATGGTATATACTGGGTAGAGGCGTGTGGCAAGTTATTGACTATTTATTCAAAAGTCTCAAGACAATCAACCAAGTGCGTTTGCTGATTTGCAGTATACATACGACTGAGTTGATTACATACTCTGAAGATCCTTCCCATGGGATTTACCTGTGGAAGAGATTTTAAAAATTTGCTTAATTAGTTGTTCTTGTACGAATGCTTTCAATCTTACACTGACAATGTTAGAAGCATTTCCTGGAAGTAATAAGTCAGGCTTAGAAATTCTTGATATACAATAATTTGTAATGATTTTAATAATAGGTAATTCAGTGGTAGATTTAGGGAAGTAGTTGTAAAGAACATCCAAGTATTTTAGTCCATCCTGAGCTTGAGGTTGGAGGGTGGAGACATCAGTCGACAAGGTCTGTAGCAGTTTAGTTGGTGATACTGAATGTAGTTCCATTCGACAGCACTTATTCTGACAGATTATACAAGTTCTTAGAAGCTGTTGCACTCTTCTACACATGTTCAGAAAGTAGCATTAAAGACTGATTTTCTTTGAACATTTTGCAGCAGCATAATGCCCCCATGTATAATGAGCATTAACTTGTTGTTAGCACGTATGGAAATACAAACAAACACACACACACACACACACACACACACGCACACACACACACGCACACGCGCGCACACACACATGCACACCAAGAGTCAGATTATGAACTATTTTTGATGAATGGTACATAATTAAGGACTCGATAGTGTTTTGACTGTTTGTCAATATCATTCAGGAGTAATAACTGTTTAACCTTTCTCTGTATTTAGTCAGTATCATGGAGATTTCCGTATGGTTACACATGTCTATATGATATTACTGATATTACCTATCAGTATCGTCCTTTGTAAGCAAGATTCAGTAATCTGACACTTGCTCAACTAACTCATAAAATCGTGGAAGCCCTTGTGGAAGACAGAACAAGGCATCTTCCTTCATATTATTTTCTACACTAATGTGGATTGTTTGAAAATTGTATTCTTGTGAAAATAATAACCAGCATGCCACGTGTACATGTAAGAGTTTGCGGCTTAAAAAAACACAAAAGCCTGATGATCACAAAAGACTTTGTCATGATTACAATAAATATAGTAAAGAAACTTTTTTGAAAGCCCAGACAATAGGTAATGTCCATAACTCACTCGTGGAATATGCTCTTTCACATTCAGACAGAATATGGCTAGCAAATTCTGTGACACAAATGTTATCTTCGGCTCCATCTTCATTGACTTGAAATAAACAAGCTCCCAAACGACAGTAGGAAGCATCTATTCCAAGACAAAAGTCCATAGACACATCCAGATGGTGCAACAGCTGGGAATTCACTGAGTCATACTTGAGAGAATCAAAAGCTATTCCATAGGCTCTTGACCAAAACCCCTGGGTACTTTTTCATAATACATTCAGTGATGTATCACTATTCAGTAATTGATTAATTATACTTGATTAAGTACAAAATTTGCCAAAAATGAGGCTAACTGTAGGAATGCTTTGTGTTGTTTCTTCGTCTTAGGTGCAGGTAAACTTTTTATTGTATGGATTTTGCCACCATCTGGTACTACTCCTCAAGAACAGACTACATATCCACAGTCTCATATCAAGAGATTTGCGTCGACTCGTTCCTCCAAAAATTTCTGTAATACCTTTTCCAGTAAAATTAGGTGTTCTTTCCTGGTGGATATTCCAACAGGTGAATCATCAGCATACAAGGTTATCTTATCTAACAGTTCAGTTCTCAGCACAGTGTCTAATGCAGTTGACATTCAGACCACAGGGCTGAAAGTGAAATTGGTAACTTCTAACTGTGGATATAAATACAGTGTATTTGTGAGATTTCTCTGTTAATAGGACCTGCGAAAAAGAGGCTCTCATACCAATGATTTTTAAAAATTTTCCCCTATGAAAGTCTTGTATTTTTTCATTGAGGTTCTCAGATCTAGTACAGACAGGAACAGTGGAACAATACGTGATTAATCGCTCTAGCATCAAACATAAGGCAAACAATACTACCATGTGTAGCTACAGATAATAACATACTACAAGATCATATAAACAGGATCTTCCGTCGGTTCTTGGGAGAACAACATTATAATAAATGAAAAGCACCAGTTTGCTTTTGTTCTACGATATTACTTTTATTGCTAACCGGTTTTCAGCTTACAAGGCCATCTTCAGACATTTACTGAGTATTATCACCAAAGAACACATCTAGACTGAAGTAGAAATATACAGTAAGTAACATCTTTGCAATTAAATAGTAAAAACTGAACAGTACATAAATAACAATTGACAGGAAAACCCTTAGCACAAAATAGGAATAGCATGCCTACATAACAGTTTCTATTAATAAACAAAACTAATAAAGTAAAATAAAATTAGTACTAGACAAGGCTGCATCAGGAGGTATGAAACATGGAGAGTGATACACAACCAATTAAAAGAAGAGTCAGTTGTCAATGTAAATACATAATACATAAGGAACTTAAGCAATATCAATAAGATAAACAGAAATTAATAAATGCAGGAAAATGGAAGTGTTTGAGGGAACCTACAGTTTGAGAGTGTGGTGGTACTGCATTTTAACATTAACATTATAATCAAAGCAGTGGCTGTGTACCAGTTTTCGTTAAATAAATGAGCAAAGTAAAATACGAACAGTATTTGATGATACAACTACAAGGGGTGTTAAACATGGACAGTAATACAAGTGCCAGTTAAAAGGAAGCCTTAACTATTGAAACTACAGTCTATGTGGAATACAAAGACAACTTCAACAAATAAAACAACGTAATGAATACAGGAAAATGGGAATATGCAGGAAGAGAGAGTGTGGGAAGTAATGAACAACAAAGATGATTATATGAAGTTTAGGAGAGGGGAAGTGTTGACTTGTGTCTGGTCATTTAGGATGAGATCTGGACTGTGAGCAAGATGTTAGTTAATTTCCAGGGCTTCCAGCAGGTTGAGTTTATGGCCTTTGTTTGCTAAGTGAAGTACATGGGACACTGGTTGGTAGTTGTGACCCTCACACAGTACATGCTCACCAAAAGCAGAGTCTGTATTCTGCAACCTCCAGCTGCTTTCATGTTCAGCCAGCCTAGCTGATAGCTAACCTAGAAGTGGTAGTGTACACTATTTCTTGGGGGAAGCAGGTGTGACATAGAGGCGGGGTATAATTTTCGGTTTTTGTTTCCTGTGCAAGATGTGGTCAGTAAGAACTGGATTGTAGACATTGGCTGTGGCAATATATTTTATTGTATCTAACTCTGCTTTAAAATTATCTCTGGACATGGGGATGGCTGTGATAGATATGAGACAGTGTACCATTGAGTGGAAAGCTGCATGTTTGTAAGCTATGGGGTGTTGTGAGCAAGAAGGTATTACTGTGTCTGTAGTTGTTGTTTTCCTGTAAATTTTGAAACAATGTGTGTGTGTACTAATGTCAGTGGTGAGATCTAAGAAGTTTATGGATTTGTTGCCAATTTCCATAGTGAACTGGATATTTTTATGTTGACTGTTTAGGTTTTCAAGAATGTGTTGAGTTGTCTTGTAGTACCAGTCCACATACACAGGACATCATCTAGATATCTAAAACAGTATTTGATGTTTCCACTCAATTGTTGTGTATCAGTTTGTTGTGTATCACTCTCCATGTTTTATACCTTGTCATATTATTGGATTTCAGACATTTTGCATATGAGAAAAGGACAGCCACCGAGCTGTAGTTTGTAATGATACTAAGGATGACAACGCGAGAGTAAAGAAACGAAATCTGTTTATAACGTGCGCCTATACCAAGACGCGCGGCCAGCGTTTAAAAAGTACTTTTAAACACTATGACTCGCTGGACGCAGATATTTAAAATCATTGCCGCAGCGCTTGATAGCAAGAAGCCGCGAAGCAGAAGAAAGAACAATTTGTCATTCGTTAGGAAAATTCTAGAGTCTTTATAGTTAGTTGTACTTCTGGTCGCCGATATGTTAACATGTACTTCATTACCTTTGATGTTTGGTCGCCGACTTGTTAAGACGTGTTGTGTAGCACCGCTACAAGTTATATTTCATTTAGTGTAAAAAACCACGTTATCATCAAGAAAGAAAACGCTTTTGTAAACCTTGTGACGATAAAAAATACTTACGCGCACGCCAGGACATTTAATTTTTTACAAAATATCACACATACAAAAGCAGCGATTGTTGGACTGCTCCATGTAGGAGAAAAACTTAAAAAAGTAAGTTTTGTATTCATTGTAAATTTGTTAATGTTTATAGTTTAACGCCTTTGTTATTTGAGAATTTATTGATGCTTCACTGTACAGAAAATCTATGCTTATTCTTTTCTTTAAATTAACCACAAATATTGTTTATGTTTAAATGAACTTTGTTACAGGTTCGCTCTTTATCGCGGTGTCTCGATTGTATTTGGGAGACCATTAATGTGTTCAGTTTCCGATCTGACAACTTTTTTTACAAAATTTCACTGTTTTGCATTTTTTTTTATTATTCAAATAGGTCCCTTAGGTAATTTCATTGAAGAGTCTGATTGCATGAAAGCAATCCGAGTTAAGAGGTCATTTGAGAAACTATTTTCACGCAATCAATCTGTACGTCTCCTGAACACAATCGAGAACCGACGCATCGTCGATCATTATTTAATTTTTCTCTCTTTCCAAGTCGTACCAAAAAAAAAAAAACGGCCAAGGAGAACTGCCGTGAGTACGCAATCTAGTGTTAAAAGGTTGCATTCTTTATCTTGTCGGCAAACATTGCCATAAATTATCATCATCAATGTTATATTTGGTTAAATACGAAAAGCAAAAAACCTTTTAACGCTAGATGTGGCGCCCGAACAGGAACCTAACTAAAAAACTAATTTGTTCCTTTTTATTTTCATGCTACCATCTAGAGAAAATTGGAAGCCAAAGCCAGTGATTAAAAAAAAAGGACGCATATGCAGAAAATCACAGTAAGAATCCACAACAGCAATAAACAGCAGCGCGCAAGACAGCTAATGTGAGTACGATTTTTCATTACGTTTGAAGCTTTGCGTACCGAGCATTCAGTCGGCTCGTGACATTCACTCTCTAAGCTTTTTTCCTTTTCCTAAAGCAATTTAATTTCCAAATTTCTGTTTCCTTTTGCTATTAGATCCGCCTCTATCTCACCATTTCGCTTACAATAGTTAGAAATAGTTAGCAAGAATTTCCATTGTTGTGCATTTTAGTAAATCACAATGGCCGCTATCTGTGCCAGTTTCAGTGCTCTATAAGTGTTTTTCATTTATTTTATCACTCCCGTTGCCATATTGGCATTTTCGCGTGTCAGGGTTTCAATTGTTTATAACGTGCAAGCAATATCTGAGAAATCAGGACGCGAAATCCTTGGCGCACCTGACAAGTGGAAATTATAATTTAAAAAAATATCTTTTCTAGCTCGTGCAGTGTAACTACTTTAAATTTACGATGGCTGATGAGCAACCACGGCAACTTAGACCGCCCGCGGGTGTAAACAAACCTGAATCTCGTAGTGAGGGAGCAACAAACGACGAAGCGACACGTGAGCTGTCGGCACCACAGACCGCGTCGCAGTCACGTGAATGCTCGCTGTCAGATATACTAAAATTGTTTTCTGATATGAAAACCAGTTTTGAAGCAAACATAGCACAGCTTGCAAACAAGAGTGATAACATTGAAGCTCACATGGGTAATCTTGAAACGCAAATCAGTCAGTTAGGAAATCAAAGTGACAGCAGGCTCAACAGTTTAGAATCAAGGATAGAGGACATCCGAGCACAAATCAAAAATTCGAATGACACCATGGAGGAAAAAATTAAAGCCATTACCACTGCTTACGCAAGCGAGCTATACGCAAGCGTACACGCAACAATTGATAGTGTTCTTTCGATGGTGGAATCCGCCGAGACCAATATTGGTAGCAAGTTCACAGATATTCAGGCCCAAATAGATGTGTGTAAATCAACTGCGAGTGACTCTTTGAAACATTACAGTGATGTTTCAAAGAGAGTGAGCCAATTGACAGAAGGTGTCAACCACGTTGGCGAGCGAGTTGAAGACCTTGCTCAGCAAATATCCGATGTCAATATTGACAAAAAGATCGCAGATGTCAACACCGGTATAAGCAATATACTTAATAGGGAATTTGAAGAGTGGATGCAGTCCAAAGAACAGTACATTGTCAGCAAGGTACACGCTGAACTAAAGGGTACGGTTAAATCTGCTACAGCAGAAATCTTAACCGCTCCCGGTACTTCTGGTGACACTTTAACCAGTGAATTAGGTGAAATCAGACGAGCATTTAGCCACGATCTTCCGAAATGGAAACGTCAGCAAAGCAATGATATAGATCAACTGAAACGACAAGTTACGGAATTGCAAGGTGACAATAAAAGTGAGTATTCGCTACCGCCAGAACACGATAATCGTCAATATCCCGAGTGTCAGGTACAATTCTCACCAACAGTAAATATTATGCGTGACGAAACTTCTACGTCACGTAGTCATGCCGATCAACTAACTCTCGTTGAACTAATGCGAGACGAGAGTGTGCTAAAACACAGAGTTTTTCAGCCTTTTATACCTGAAAAACGAGGTATACATCCTATAGTATTTCTAAAGTCATTCACAGGTGCTTTTCCGGAATCATGGAACGGCAGGCAGCGGATACAGTTCATCTTAGGCTATGTACACGGTGAAGGATCAATTTGGGGTACAGAAATAATAGACAAATGTCACACCTATGCAGATTTTGAAAAGCATTTTTTGAATAAATTCTGGAGTTCAGGTATACAACAAAGACTCCGAAAGGAGGTTTACAACGCCGAACCTTTCAACACCAAAGGAGGAGATTTGAGACGTTATTTTGAAAAATATCTACGTTAAATTCAGTATTGGGACACGCCCATTTCAACCAAAGATGTAATCATGATCTTAAAGTCAAAACTTCCTGTGTCAATAAGAGAAAAACTAGTTAATGTAAGTGAAGAAGACCTAGAAGCATTTTTTTCTGTTCTTGACAATTTGGATATGATCTATGAGGATGTGCGTGCGAGCGCGCGGAATAATTATAATAATGGACCGCCCGCTCCGCAGCAGCACATAACAAATTGCGTCAATGGAATGTCGTACCAACATAACACGGGACAACCAAACGCTCAGCCTTACGGCAATCATAACAGTTTCAACCGCCGTAATGGAAAACAATATAACAAATATCCACACCAGAATAGATACAATTCGATTTATCAAAACACACAGCAACAATACGGTAATTCACCGATAAATCACAACGGTAATTACCAGTACCAGAACAACAAGACGAATAATGGAAATCGTCACAAGGGAAAGAAATGGAACAATTATAACGGACCACAACAGTACAGTCAGCCGAGTCACTTCACTCCCTCTCACCAAATGAATTTTTCACAGCCGAAAAATGCGACATTTTCTCACCAACCCAACCAACAGTTCAGGAACAATAGTCAGGACAATTCGTCGCATGCTTTTCCTGACACCGCCGGTCATAATAGCCAAGGAAATCCAACCATTTTCTACACACAGGCGAACCAAGCACCAAACGTGATGTCAAATAACACGCAATCAAGAGATGCACAAGTCGTATGGAATACGAACGCAAATTTTCGACCTGGTAGGTCGCAAAATACTAGTCAAGTAAAAATAACCGACATTTCAGCTCCACCCCAGTGGAAAACTATTAGCAGCTTCTTTAGGCCTCCACGGGGAAGCTGCAGAACCAGTGAGGGGCAACTTCATTAAAAGACATATCAACGTAATTAGATACGTAGACGACAGAGACTTACAGGACGAACTATTAGACGAAAGACGACAAGTTAAGACAAGCTCTCATATCTTTAACACTCATGCCAACATAAGAAAAAAGGAGCATGACAAACACATTAGCAAAGTCTTATCGTATCGTATAAATGAACGAGTGCTATTAAAGACCCACTTCAAACCATCTTCGATTCACCATAAGAATCGCAAGTGGCAGCACTTGTATGAAGGACCATATATTATATTAAGAAAGCCGCACATTGGTTGCTATCTATTAGCTGACCCTGTATCTGGACGAATAAAAGGATTGTTTCATCACACAGACTTGAAGAAATACAGAGGCAACCATTGAAAATATCTGTTAAGCTGCTAAAATAAAATATACACACAATAGAAGTTGTCATACTATGTGTGAAGTACCAACGTATGTAAGAGTAATGCACAGGACTAACACCCTGTTGACCTGCCACAGCAAGATAAGTAATTTATATGAGCACCTTAAGTAAAACACATTTATTGTAAGAGAGCAAGATTTGCCTTAGATGTAAGTTAGTTTTAAGTTAATTGAGCCATGAACGGCCACAGCCGAAAGAGCTGACAAACATACAAATATTATAGTAGGGACGTGCTAAGTGCCACCTGCTATCACTAGTTTTAAGTATAGCAAAGCTCTCTCTTCTTGAATGAAATAAATTAAAATGATCATTCAGACCAGAATGATTGCTCGTAGGAAGAAAAAAAAAATTGATTAAGGTCGCTTACTCTAATGAGGTAAATGTTATGTTATGCATAAGGAGTGTGTGGCAACAAATTTTATGAGACCACCTATGAAACGCAGCAGGCAAAAAGCAGCAGCTTAGCATATAAGAATCAAGTAAGTCAATAACGATCCAGGTAGCAGGAAAGAAGTGCGCAACTCAATTATTTTATTATAATACGAAGAAAACCGTATACGCTCATAACAATTTTACGGCACAGTGCAGCTGAAATACCTACAAAGATCATTTATAAATAAAATAATTTAGTACTAGAAATATCTACTTCAGGTCCTCGAGATACGACGATTTTTTTTTTTAGAAAACCAAGTTTACGATACATGGAACAGAAGATAGTTAACAGACACAGTTCACTGCTAATGCATGGTTTAAGTAATTTTAGATATGCATAGAAAATTGTTTAGAGAGCTGGATCAGACGACACTGAAACTACTGTATCGATTTAATTATACTATTTGTCATGAAAAACTAAGGTGATAATAATTTATGTTAAGCTTATCATATCATTCGTCATTAACACTGTGTCTTCAAATCTCTTCACTCCATAAAAGTCTTTTGTGTTTTCCTCTAAGCAGTATCCTTACCATCCTACCTTATCCAGTAGAGAAGTGAATTTTACTGGCTGGTTGCATGATTGATACGTACAGGCTATACGAATCGATAGTCGTGACACATTGGTTGTCGACGGGCTATGCTTATTCTCCGCAAATTGCGAGTTCAGTTAAGATTTGTTATGTGCAATTGCACGACAGGGAACACCAAGCTTCCTAATTTCCCTAATGGTAGTTTGAACACGAACTGTTCATCACGTAAACGAAGCCACATTGACTATGTCTTCAAACTAACGACGTAATAGAGAGAAAATAAAAGAGCTGAACTTGCGAGAAGAGTAACTATTGTAAAAAGAAAAGAATAACAAGATTTCGAACAAAGTGTAAACCTAAAGTGCCTAGGAACCACAAACTACGAACAAGAGACACGCTTTTCGTCAGGCCTTGTAGTCACAGAGACTAAATATTTCTTTGTAAATAATTTTTAGACATGTTATATATACTAAATGTTAACTGTACTTTGTAGTAATAATGCAGTCAGTAATGAATTGACACGTATATGCTGCTGCGTGTGATTAATGGACACGTATAAATGTGGTGCGTGTGAACATTAACATGACGGCCAAATAAATGTGAACACGCATTAATAATAACGTGTGAACTGGAAGGGTGATAACTCCAAGGACACGTGTGAAATACCGCGTGTGAAGTAATGTTATAAGTACTTGTACCACGAAACCACGATGTAGAAAGCCGAAGAGTGAAAGTGAATAAGTGTTGTACTTACCACAAACGGTACTGTACGCCTTTCCACGGACACATTCTTCGAAACAGCTGCGGGGGTCGCCGCATATGGCTGCTTCCGTAAATCAGAGTCGATGAAAAACTGTAAAAACTCGCACCACGGTTAGTAGACACCAAACGCTCTGCTTCTCGCAGAATACTGCTGCCAGCGTTGTGGAACTGTCAAGTTATTATCACGTGATTGTTACCAACGGACGTAACACTGTGTACGCTGAGCGCTCAACAATCAATTTTTCTTTGCTCAACGAGCGCGGATGCCAAATGTGTTTGAAATGCATTCAAAATAAAATATAATAAAGCAATGAATTAAGCACTCATGTACCTTGTGAAATTATAAAGGCACTAATGAGAATGGTCTTAAGCTCGATTTTGACAGTTGCTCCCGAATTTACTGACCAGGCCGAGTAATGACGAAAACGTGTCGAACCAAATAAAACCAGAAAAATAGATAAATGTGAGAATTAAGCATTCCTAAGAGAATGAGACCTTATGTACATAAACAATTGTTATCCTTACCTAATCCAATTTTCTTATAGACTCAGTTATTAGTAAGTAAGCACATTCTAATACAGATTTTTTTTCTGTATTTTTCATGTACGAAAACATAAGTGGAAGCATGGACATGTGTCAAGTGAAATAGAGACCGCCACCATACGGCTCAACATGTTGCAGAACCAGTCTTCCAGTTCCTGACCCACGACGTATTTCCAACGCAACATCACATCCCGACAACTACTCCAACTTCCACAGTGAAAGTGATGCCCTACTTTTCCTCCACTGTAAAAGTGTAATCAATTTCCCCACTCAAGTGGAGTGCTATCATTTATACCCGAAATTCTACCACTTCCAGTGCAACTCATACCTACCCAAGTGTAGTGAAATATTTTTTTTTTTGCAGGTCATGAAAGCCACAAATAAGTAAAGTGCTACGTATTTACTGCAAGAAATCTTCGACGAAACCACGACAAAAATATTCCTGTAATATGTCATTGTAAAACAAGAATGTCAATTTTTAGTAACATATTTTTTTCAAGAGTGCACACAGCACCCAGACTTCCTACGAAGTCAAGTAATTTATTTCTTTGTTATTTTTTAATGTTTATTGTGCCTTGTATAATGTATGTATGTATGTGTATCTTTATTTTAATTTCATTATCTTTTACCGAGAAATGAACATTTGTTATCCTTGTACAATACATTAGAAAGAGCAAAGTACTATTGCCATGTAGTTACCCTATGGAAAAATTACAACCAATTTCAGTCGTAAGAATATACTTACCTGATACTCTGTATGTTAACCACTTTGCCTGATGTAGTGTGTAGAATCTATTGTAAAGAATTTTTGCAAGTAATACTAACTTGATTCACGAAAGCAATAATATCACGACTACGCGTGAGTCGCGATGATCCTGATGGAGTCATCGCTCCTCACGCGGGGAGCAATGTGATATTATTGGATTTCAGACATTTTGCATATGAGAAAAGGACAGCCACCGAGCTGTAGTTTGTAATGATACTAAGGATGACAACGCGAGAGTAAAGAAACGAAATCTGTTTATAACGTGCGCCTATACCAAGACGCGCGGCCAGCGTTTAAAAAGTACTTTTAAACACTATGATTCGCTGGGCGCAGATATTTAAAATCATTGCCGCAGCGCTTGATAGCAAGAAGCTGCGAAGCAGAAGAAAGAACAATTTGTCATTCGTTAGGAAAATTCTAGAGTCTTTATAGTTAGTTGTACTTCTGGTCGCCGATATGTTAACATGTACTTCATTACCTTTGATGTTTGGTCGCCGACTTGTTAAGACGTGTTGTGTAGCACCGCTACAAGTTATATTTCATTTAGTGTGAAAAACCACGTTATCATCAAGAAAGAAAACGCTTTTGTAAACCTTGTGACGATAAAAAATACTTACGCGCACGCCAGGACATTTAATTTTTACAAAATATCACACATACAAAAGCAGCGATTGTTGGACTGCTCCATGTAGGAGAAAAACATAAAAAAAGTAAGTTTTGTATTCATTGTAAATTTGTTAATGTTTATAGTTTAACGCCTTTGTTATTTGAGAATATATTGATGCTTCACTGTACAGAAAATTTATGCTTATTCTTTTCTTTAAATTAACCACAAATATTGTTTATGTTTAAATGAACTTTGTTACAGGTTCGCTCTTTATCGCGGTGTCTCGATTGTATTTGGGAGACCATTAATGTGTTCAATTTCCGATCTGACAACTTTTTTTACAAAATTTCACTGATTTGCATTTTTTTTTATTATTCAAATAGGTCCCTTAGGTAATTTCATTGAAGAGTCTGATTGCGTGAAAGCAATCCGGGTTAAGAGGTCATTTGAGGAACTATTTTCACGCAATCAATCTGTACGTCTCCTGAACACAATCGAGAACCGACGCATCGTCGATCATTATTTAATTTTTCTCTCTTTCCAAGTCGTACCAAAAAAAAAACGGCCAAGGAGAACTGCCGTGAGTACGCAATCTAGTGTTAAAAGGTTGCATTCTTTATCTTGTCGGCAAACATTGCCATAAATTATCATCATCAATGTTATATTTGGTTAAATACGAAAAGCAAAAACCTTTTAACGCTAGAACCTCCTGATGCAGCCTTGTCTAGTACAAATTTTATTTCATTTTATTAGTTTTGTTTATTAATAGAAACTGTTCTGTAGGCATGCTATTCCTATTTTGTGCTAAAGGTTTTCCTGTCAACTCGATTGTTATTTATGTACTGTTCAGTTTTTACTATTTCACTGCAAAGATGTTACTTACTGTATGTTTCTACTTTAGTCTAGATGTGTTACTTCTCTTCCAATGTTGTCTGCTAACAGCCAACTTCTTTGGTGATAATACCCAGTAAATGTCTGAAGATGGCCTCGTAAGCCAAAAACCAGTTAACAATAAAAGTAATGTTGTAGAACAAAAACAAACTGGTGCTTTTTATTTATTATACTACAAGATGGTGATAATGATGGATCACTGATTTTCTAAGGTAACATTTTACATATTTCTTTGTTGACTGCCTCTTGATTGAGTCACAGGATCGAGAAAGACGAATGACAATAGGTTTTGTGAGGAATTTCGTCCATATGGTACTCATATCCTCAGATGATGGCTAGTTTTTATGAAAATATGTCTGCATATTTTAATAAAGAATTAACTAGTTCAGCTTGTTGCTGTGAATTCAAGTACTTGGACTCTGACACTTTGTCACTAATTGATCTTTCCAATGATCATGTGCATGAAGTAAGGCTGCTGACTGTTGATAAGCAGAACGTCTGTTGTAACATCTTTGAGCTTCACACCTTGAAAGTATCTGCATGTTTAGTTAGTGTTTTCAACAAATCCACATTAACCTTCTTTCCATCAATACATAGGTAGCATTTACTATTAAGAGGCATAATTCTGCATCTGTCTCTCGTCAAAATTCAGTATCTAGAATGCAATTTACTGTTCAATCTCCTACAATTTGCAACATGTATCTAAAAGCTCAATTTCCTAGAGTTACAAGTACCTTTATTTGTACCTTGATATCATATGGCCTAGTACCAACAGCACTGACAACCTTACAATTATGAACTGACACTTTTGTAATTTCACTAATTCTATTGAGTGGCTCAGTGGACAAGCCATTGGCAGAAACTCCAGTGTCTAATACAATTGTAATTGATGAGTTTCCCACTACACCGTTAACAGCACCCTGTGCTGTTCATTATGCGTGTTAGAATCAGTACAGAGCTAATCCCAAATATTTGTTCCATCATAAAAGATTAACATAACTGGCACTGTTGCCACCACCACATTGTGCGACCAAGACTGGCAGACACAATGAAGTCGCTTTTAGTTTATCTAATTCAGCATAATGGTGGTGGGTGTCTTCAGCCACCTCAATCACACTAACAGTTGGAATTTGATAGTGCCCATTTGGTTTGGCAGTGTGGTTTTGCAGTTGATCAGTACCCTGTTGAATAATTTTTGCATTTGACTGACCATGGTTTCTTGAGTTAGGATTGTGCCTATTGTGATTATTATTATTATTATCATTATCGTGCTACTGAGTTCCCTCATTAACAGAGTATCTGGAATTCTGTCAGTTGTCTTTCTTGTCCTCTTCTTCTGTTTAGATTTGGTGCACTCTTGTTCCCTTATATAGGCCACTCATCAGAAGTTTAATGCTGCTGTTGTGGCAGTCATCTCTTCTGCACTGATTGTTAACATGATTATCCAGCAGAATTGACTGGTTAGTGATATTAACATTATTCCCATTAAAATTTTCATGTATGAAGTCAACTGTGTCTTGTACAAGCATAAAGTGCACCAAAATTGTTTAAGGAATATGTACTAATTTTTCTCTAATATTTAGTGGAAATGTAGCTTTAAGAATTCACAGTAAATCTTGGGGTGAAATCAGTCATCTCAGTACCGTGTTTTATTCAGATATTTGTTTAGGTACTTACTTAATCTTCCCTGTAGGCTGTGGAAGAGCTGTGGATTAAAGCTTCTCTCTCGAGCCTTCCCTTCACCTAGGTACTCCAATAAGAAAGCATTCTGAAATTTTTCACACGTGCCAACTCTCTACAGTTTCTCTCGCTCACAGTGCTGCTTCTCCCTGTATAAATCCTGTAGTGAACTGTACTTTTAGTAAATCACTCCATGTCTTAGGTAAAACTCCTTTACCTGATTTTATGAAGTGCTCTTTTTATCAAGTGAAAGAATTAGAACAATCTATGTTTTAGTAAACTTTCTTGTAATAAAACAGATGATACAAAAGGAGCTGCACCCTTCCCATGTCATACATGGTTAGGTGACAAACCACTGCAATCTACCTAATTTCTATGTATGCTATCAAACTGATTCATCACAAAAATCTTGTATGTCACATGTAAAACCTAATAGAGTAAAAGCCTCAAGCTAACCGAAGATTCATATAGAAAACACAGTCATGAGACCACTTGTGTGAAACAGAAAAGCATCCATGCACAGCCTTGTTAGACGTATCACATACAACAGAACAAAACACAAACTGACAGGAGAGTGAAAAACACAGAGTGTCTAGTAAATCACATAAAAGAGAGATAAATTCCAGATACAGGTACATATATGTTTCTCTCATTAGATGTAGAAATATACATTTTACAATCTCAATCATGGAAACAATGGAGATAATAGAAACAAAACTAGATGCTTAGAATCAATTAGCACATGAACAAATCTCAGAGAATGGTATTCTGATACACCTCATTACTGATCACAACTACTTTGAGTGTAATAAAGAATACTATGTACAACAGCATCTGCTGTAAAACATCTAGGCGTAACTATCCAGAGCGATCTTAAGAGGAATGATCACATAAAACAGTTAGTGGGAAAATCTGGCACCAGACTCAGATTCATAGGAAGGATCTTAAGCAAATGTAACTCATCCACGAAAGAAGTCGAATGCGCTTGTTCGCCCGATTCTTGAGTGTTGTTCATCGATCTGGGATCCCTATCAGGTAGGACCAATAGAGAAGATCCAACGAAGAGCGGAGCGTTTAGTCACGGGATCGTTTAGCTGGCCAGAAAGCGTTACGGATCTGCAAACAAACTCCACTGTCAGACGTGACAAGAGAGGCGTTGTGCATCACGGAAAGATTTACCATTGACATTTCAAGAAAGAGCTTTTCAGGAGGAATCGGGCAACATATTACTTCCCCTCAAACATCTTGGGTATTAACCATGAGGAGAAAATTCGGGAAATTAGAGCCAATACAGAGGCTTTCCGACAATAGTTCTTCCCACACACTATTCGCGAGTGGAACAGTGTTGGGGGAATCAGATAGTGGTACAGAAAGTACCCTCCGCAACACACCATTAGGTAGCTTGCGGCCTACCATTGGGTTCAAGGAAGTTAGCAGATATCTTTATGAACAAAACAGAGGAGAACATATTTCAGAAAGTGTGACCTGGAAAATACAATCTATTATACTGATGGAGTTACACTGGTCACATGCTCTGCTTGGCTGTTGAGCCAGGAATGAAGATAGACCAACAACGTACAGAAATACATACACTACACAAAACATGTAGTTCGCATTATAAATAAAAGAAGCAGGAGAACCAAATGTCATTGAGATGAATATCACAAAGGAAAATAACAAAAACTCATTCAGCACTTACAGGACAGCCACCAAACAAGGCACAATATTACACCAAAAACCGATCTCCCCACAGTCTCATAAACAAGCAGCTATCAGATACACGGCTCACAGGCTGAACATCAAACCATTAGACAGATACAAATATGGTAAGGAGCCAGACATAATAACTAAAGTACATAATGGATACCAAGAACATCTGGCTACAAAATTAAATAAGAAAATCCGGAACGTAATAAAAGTAAAAAAAGTAAAGCTAAACACCACAAATAACCACACACACCAACACCACACAACTATAGAACAAGGACACAACACTAAAGCTCAACCTGGTACACACTCACATGTGCAAGGTGTCGCACGAAATTGGTAATATCCTAAAGAAACAAGGAGTGAAACTAGCTTGCCAAAGTAACAGCTCCATACAGAATGTACACATCAAATCAAGTTTTGCATCACCCCAGTTCCCAGAACTCCTGAAGATAGACGTTGACTGTGGATATTGTATCCCAGACACAGTATCTTTGACTGTTCAGAGATGTCACTTAACCCGCCCAAAGATGTAAACAACCATGCATGAGCAGCCCCTATTAGACGGAGGGGCTCCGACAGCCAGTCAGTTCCAGTCATTCCACAAGGAAGGAGGTACATGGCTCGTGTTGTCTGTAGTTCAATCATGCCTAGACGGTCAATACCGTGGTTCGATTGCGTCTGCATTGTTACTTCGTTCCAGGAAGGGCTCTCAACAAGGGAAGGGTCCAGGCGTCTCGAAGTGAAACAAAGCGATGTTGTTCGGACATGGAGAAGATACAGCGAGGCAGGAACTGTCGATGACATGGCTCCCTCAGGACACCCAGGGGCTACTACTGCAATGGATGACCGCTGCCTACGGATTATGGCTCAGAGGAACCTTGACAGCAAAGCCATCATGTTGAACAGTGCTCTTTGTGCAGCCACAGGACGACTCAAACTGTGAGCAATAGGCTGGATGATGTGCAACTTTACTCCCGACGTCCATGGCGAAGTCCATCTTTGCAACCACGACACCATGCAGCGCGGTACAGATGGGCTCAACAACATGCCTAATGGACTGCTCAGAATTGGCATCACGTTCTGTTCACTGATGAGTGTCGCATCTGCCTTCAACCAGACAATTATCAGAGACGTGTTTGGAGATAACCCGGTCAGGCTGAACGCCTTACACACACTGTCCAGCGAGCGCAGCAAGGTGGAGGTTGCCAACTGTTTTCAGGTCGCATTATGTGGGGCCCACGTACGCCGCTGGTGGTCATGGAAGGCGCCGTAATGGCTGTACGATAAGTGAATGCCATCCCCCGACCGATAGTGCAACCATATCAGCAGCATGTTGGTGAGGCATTCGTCTTCATGAAAGACAATTCGCCCGTACATCGTGCACATCTTGTGAATGACTTCCTTCAGGATAACGACTTCGCTCGATTAGAGTGGCCAGCATGTTCTCCAGACACGAACACTGTCGAATGCCTGGGATATATTGAATAGGGCTGTTTATGGACGACGTGACCTACCAACCACTCTGAGGGATGTACGCCGAATCGCCATGGAGGAGTGTGACAATCTGGACCAATAGTGCCTTGATGAATTTGTTGATAGTATGCCACGACGGATAGAGACATGCGTCAATGCAAGAGGACGTGCTACTAGGTATTAGAGGTACCGGTGGGTACAGCAATCTGGACCAGCACCTCTGAAGGTCTCGCTGTATGATGGTACATCATGCAATGTGTGGTTTTCATGAGCAACAAAAAGGGCGGAAATGACGTTTATGTTGATCTCTATTCCAATTTTGTGTACAGGTCCCGGAACTCTCGGAATCGAGGTGATGCAAACTTTTTTTGATGTGTGTATAAAGAGAGACAATGATACTGACACATACAAAAAATCTAGCATTTATTCAGTTAATAGAAACATATGTGTTGCTTTCTACTTAGGACAGACAAGCAGAATATCTGAAGGGAGATACGAGAAGAGTAAGAGAATATGACTATATGGCACCATGTCATTCAACAATCACAGACATCTCCAACAAGAAAATTGCCACTCTACGATAACAGAAACAAGTAAAAAAGTAATCAGATTCAGTAACAAAAAACATCTCCTATAAATAAAAGGAAGTTCCAAAACTGAAACAGCAATAAAAGAAAAGAAACACATACTAAATTACCAAAGAAATATTAAGAGCCAAACGTTATTTGAGCTAGTAAAACATCTAGTAGATAACTAATAATTCCTCTAGCCATCAAAAAACGTTATCGCCTAAACCAGGCATCATATCCATTCAGGAACAGTAACCCCAGTAACATAATAAAGAGGTTTAATAAAATAATAGTAAAACACACACAAATACACACACACACACACACACACACACACACACACACACACACACACACACGCGCGCGCGCGCGCGCGCACACACACACTCACGCATACATACACAGAGACAGACTTCTTCTGGTGGCTACCCATTTTGGATTTTGGTGACCATCATATCGTACCTACATCACTTCCATATCACTTTTACTTTTCCAAACAAGTTCTTAACTTGGACAAGTATGTGAAGCACATGTCCGTAAGTTTCCAAGCCCACTTCTGTCCCACTTTTACTTCTCTGAAAAGGATCTTCAATTGTAAGCGTCTGTGGCACACATGTCGTCAAGTTTCTAAGCCAAGGTCTTCTTCTTCTTCCTCATCCTCTTTTACACGTATATTTCCTCGGTGGATGTTCTGCAGCAGTTTATACCGGTTTTCATTCCTCATTACATGATCGAAATGTAGTTTTCTGCATATTATTGTGTTTAAGGCTCCTTTTTCATTCTTAATTTTGAGGATAATATTGTAGTCAGTAATTTTATCTGTCTGTGCCACTGTTAGCATTCTGCTTTGGAGCCACATCTCCAATTCATCAATTCGTTTGCTTGTCATCTGGTCATAGATATGTGCTCAGGAAACAAAATGGTCCCACACATTTACCTGCACACATAAGTTAGGACCAGGGATGCTAACTCTTCTGTATTATACGAGAACATCTGTATTCTTCTGAAGTTTTTAGCGAAAACCTGTCTCCCGTTTTTATTCTGTCTGGGAGATTGTATCTCCCGTATTTGAGAACATGACACTGCTTCAAAATTGAACCTGCCACATATTTTCCAGATCTCATTTCTGTATGACCGTTACAAAATCTATTAATCTGTGTGGCGAAGTAATATTGATACAATGACGATATCGATTTGTAGTGAATACAAAACAGTTTTGAACATGGTGTCGTGTTGAAAATCACATTGCTGTTTTCTTCTCACTTTGCAAGCGTGATTCCAAAATACCACATGGTGATTGTCAGCGGAACGTAAAAACCGAAGCCTGCAACAGTAGAGTTAGGGGTATTAATACATCTTCTAAATTAGCCAACTATTTTCAGTGCCCAAGTTATAGCCCTACTAATTTGTAATGTTAAGATGGTGTTTTTTGGTTGGTTGATGCAATAAACCCGTTCTGAGATTAGAAAAAAATTCATTAAACACATTCATTTAATCGCGTCAAAGTCTCCCTTATTTTAACAGAAAAAGTTGCCAGTCCTAGGTAGGACCTGTCACACATCCCTCCCTTCTATCCTGATCCAGACAAAAAGCTACACAATATTATTGTTTAAGAGAATTCATTAGTAAGCACACGTATTATGAGAGTACGAGAACATTTGAAATAATTTGCTTTATGTAAAATCCTTGGGAAATCACTTGAGCACAAGGTTGGCATGCCAACAGAGTATTAAGAACTTTGAAAGCTGTGGATTTTAAATTAAGAAGCATACTGTATTGATATAAAGTGTTACTAAACGTCTTAACATGTATGAAGAGGTTAGAGAGCTACTTGGATGTTAAAGACATGAGTTCTGAGATGTGTTGTTGTGGTCTGACTGTACAATGTTTTGTTTAATGAAGAGAGCCTGACCACACTGCAAGATTTAGATTACAAATGTTCAGATACATAATTTCGAACTCTCCACTGAAAGCAGACATGGATAAGGTATACGTGTAACTTCGTCATAAGTTCTAGATATACTGATTGTGCTATAGCGGTAAACACAGACACAGAATAAAAGTTTACTTAACCAGTCATTACAGTTCTCCTCTCTCAAGCACATTCATTCAGAAACTGTAATAAAAGATACCTGTCTAGAAGAAATTTCGTTCTGTCCTTATGTTGTCACTAATATAGAATCTTTTCAGTATATCTTGGAAAACTTAACTATATCATTTGTTTGATGGTAAGATAGTAGTAGTTCCGCATACATATTAAAACAATTACATTGAGTTGTATTACACCGGAGGAAGTACGATAAATCATGCCTGATGGAAAAGGTTCTAAAAAGAACAAGTACTATTATGGGTTCTGAAGTGTGGATGTATTTGATATACCATATATAACCCAGTACACGAACATTTAATGCACAAAGAACCACTTCACTGGACACAGTAGAACGTATATGATACGATAACAAATTAAGCCCAGGCACAAAGACGAAGAGGGTCAAAAGGCTACAAACTACATCACAGATAAAATGTATCGCACTTGTTCGATTGATTGTTTATCCCCACCGAAGTATAATAATTTCGAGCTCACTAATATAACAAGGAAATGTACCTAAATGTAACATTCTCAGTAGTGCTACAGAAGTGCAGAGCAAATAACTTTTCGTCTCTATAAGTTTGCTTTCAAAATAGGCTTTATTTGTACATTGTTCATGATAGACATGCTTTACACATTACACTCATTTTAAGAAGTGTTACACTTGTTGCTATAACTCATTGTTTATGATTAGTGCCAGAGGAAGTTTATACATCAAATCAGTGGTTTATAATTCAGATGAACGTTTTATAAGCGTTAATTATCAAGTTACTGTGGTTTTCGTGATTCTTGTGTTGTGTTTCCGATTGGTCAGACTTGTCCTAATAATATGTATTTATTGTTATGTGACAAACAGTGGGATGATGTTAAGGCCACACACTGCGCTGTTTACAGTGATTAATGACAAACTAAATTATTTAGTTCATTAATTTAGTGTGTAGCGGAAGAATACTGATCCCAGTCATAGTCTGATGACGTATGCTATACCCAGATCATGCCTATTATTTGAAATATCCTAACAGTTAAAGTAAAGCGTGTAAATATGTCCAACTTTTAATTACTCTTCTATAAGGTTAAGACCGATTGTCTGATGACGTATGCTATACCCAGGTCATGCCTATTATTTGAAATATCCTAACAGTTAAAGTAAAGTGTGTAAATATGTCCAACTTTTAATTACTCTCCTATAAGGTTAAGACCGATTTGTATTACAGCTGTGTGTGTGTGTGTGTGTGTGTGTGTGTGTGTGTGTGTGTGTGTGTATGGGATGAAGAGGAACACACAGTGGAATAGCAGATGCTGCCACAGTTACAAAACGCAACAAAACACAATTTGTTTATTCTTGTATTTACCCAGACATTTTTCGACACATATGTGTGGGTAAAATTTTTATTTCTGTGAAGTAAAATATGAAATTTATAATAATTTAACTGTTATAGGCCTAAGAATTACAATATGTGCAGTTTGTTTTGTTTTGTTTAGACGCTCACCTTAAAATTACATCGCTAAAGGAATTGCATTATTGTACACAAATGTTTTAGTGCTCTTTTTCGTCTTTTTTTTGGCAGCATGTCAACTGCAATCTAGACATGAAGAAAATTAGTGCGTATTTATTAAGAACTATTTCGTGGTTAGAGGTTATGTGCGTCTCTATACTTGCATTTTTTCGTCTTGTTGCATGTCTGGTTGGTGTCTCGATCAATGGCTATTCAGTGCACTGTTTCCACACAGTTTTTCACTCAATTTTTGCTCACTGGTTTACTTCACACACACTTACAGAAAATGTGGTGAAACGTGACCTGAGCAGACACTTCTAACACCATTCTCAGTGAGAGGTATTATGTTATTGCCGCTGCTGCTCACTTGTTCATCATTGGTCTTGTTGTGGCGCTAATTTTGAATGTTTCATCAGAGCTGGTGTAGTGTGGCTGCTGGCAGAGAGCTGAATGTATGTAATGTATATATGTGTGTGTATGTCTGTGTACATGTGTGTGTATGTGTGTGTGTGTGTGTGTGTGTGTGTGTGTGTGTGTGTGTGTGTGTGTGAGTGCGTGTATGTGGAATAAGAGAGAGAGCTGGAAAAGGGGGTGGGGAGGGAATGAGAAACTCTAGAATCTGCAAAAAGATGGCCTACCAATGGGCTCACACATCAGCATACTTGCAAACTATATTGAAATAAAATATTCGATGAAATCATACATCCAAAACAGTACAAGGTTGTATGCTGATACTGATATGTGGATGACTTCATTTGCTTGACTGATGAAACAGACACCCTTATAAAACATTTACACAATGACAAATACTGTTCACCCAAAAATAAAATTCACCATTGAGACAAGAGAGGAAACTTAATTTCTTAGGCATCGCCACTGACAGAATCTACAACAAACATAATTTTGGAGTTTTCAGGAGACCTACAGCCACAAGTACAATCATTTACATCAACTCAAACCACTCCCAAGCACACAAACTCTCAAGTTTCATTCACATGCTACACAGGCTCAACAGAACCCCACTGGACAAACTCAACTACACACAGGAACCAAACTCAATACACCAAATAGCCAAAGAGAACGGGTACAACACACAAATGATAAAGAAACTGTACAACAAAATTAAAAAACAAATTAAAAGAGAACAAACCATGAACAAATCACAAGCCCGACAGAGAACGAGGAACACAAACTTCAGACAAACACAGGGTACCAGGAACACCCTGCAAAGTGAACAGCATGGAATGTACTAAGATACAGCAACAAAAACGTTCACAGGGTGGTAAACATACTGAAGAAACAAGGGCTACAAGTATCATTCCACACCAATATACTGAAGAAACAAGGGTTACAAGTATCATTCCACACCAATAACATAGTTCAGAACAATCTAAGCACTGGGAACACCAAAGCAGACAAAGTCTCCAAAGCCAGAATATACTAGTTAATCTGTAGATCATGCCAGTCGGTCTACATAGGCCAAACATGCAGAAATTTCGAAACGAGGTACTCTGAACAGCTCAGAGCCCTAAGAAGTGATAGGAAACATTCCTCTTTTGCATATCATCGAATTCATGAAAACCACCACCCAAATAACATGGAGACTGATCCTAAGATTATCAGAGAAAGCAAGTCTCTATCAAAAACTCACATTAGAGGAGAGCTACCACATACAAAAACCAATAATACAAGGAAAGAGAGTCCTGAATGAAAATACAACACTGTACAACGAAATACTGTTTGCAAAACTCAATGAACTATACAAGGCACCTCCCCACATAAAACATAACACACAAACAGTCTCTCATTCCCTTCCCACCCCTTTTTCAGCTCTCTATCTCCCCCCCCCCTCTCTCTCTCTCTCTGTCTCCGTCTCTCTGTTATTTCACACACACACACACACACACACACAACACACACACACACACACACACACACACACACACACACACACACACACACACACACACATACACACACATATATATATACATATACACATATACACATTACATACATTCAGCTCTCTCCCAGCAGCCACACCATACTAGTACTGAACAAAACAGTCAAAATTAGCGCCACAACAAACACAAGACCAACGATGAACAAGTGAGCAGCGGCACTATCGTAACACCTCTCACTGAGGAAGGAGTCAAAAGTGTCTTCATGGTTAGCTTGCAGAAGACATGCTATAAAGAAACTACGAAAAAGAACTCAAAAAACCGGTGTATAATAATGCAGTTCATTTAGCGATGTAATTTTAAGATGAGTGTTTAAACTAAACAAAGAAAATTGCACATATTGTAATTCTTAGGCCCACAACAGTTAAAGTATTATAAATTTCATTTAGTACTTCACACAAATAAAAAAAATTACCCACAGAAGATGACTCATAGGTGCCAAAACATGTCCGGGTAAATACAAAAATATACAAATTGTGTTAGCATAAGACTGAGTTTCAGAACAACCCAATTTTAAATTGCAGACACGGAAGAACATCAAGAGAAGTTTCAAATCTTAGTAAAATGAGTAACAAAACATAATCTTATTCCGAGAGATCGAAACAAACTATGTACACCAAATCATGTCTTGAATGTAGATGTACAAATCCTTGTATACGAGAAATATCATGTGTTGTCCAGTGCAGTGCGTTAAAAATAGAACGCCTGTGTATGGGAGAACACATGGAAATATTGTAGGAGCCAAAAAACGAGAGAAATAAAGAAGTAATTTTAAACTGAGAACTATTAAACCGATTTCTTAACAGCAGTGCCATTCATGCAATGACCACAGAAGATTCTTTAAATTAGCGAAACATATTTGAAAATAACTGTTCATTCGTTGCTGGCTCCGATAGTTTAGTATGCTCTATTGGCGCGAAGAGTGCTGTGTTATGTTTTTTATGTTGTTTACTGCTGCAGAAATTTCTTATAGCTTTCGAAGGCTAAAGTAGAAACGTGGACCTTATTCGAATATTACATAATTTATAACACTATCATCTGCTACTACTATACCATAACCCTAAAGTTGAAGGCAGGTTGTAAAATAAAACTATCTTGTTAAAGCAATTGTGGTATAACGCAACAGAGCAGTGTTACCCTCTGAGAGGAATTTTGTTATATTGACCACGTTGTACCTAACGGAAGTGGCTTATCTGAGGTGAAAGTCAGAATTACGTAAATATTCAAATAGTAACAAATAATATTTTACCTAGCTACACTGTTTAATGAATAAAGGAAACGGTCGCCAGCCTAATTAGGCAAGAGAATGATTAACGGTCTTGTTTAAGAAAACAGTTACTAGTAACTTTAATGGACAAACACAACCTATATTTTACCACGCACAAGTGCAATGAACTCTGATACCTGCATATGTTCATGGTTAAGTTTGGAAGCTGACAGAGCAGGACAGACTATTTGCATAAATATAACAGATAACGGAACACACTATTACTTTCAAGGCTTATTCAAACCGAATAAGTTTTATAACATTAGTATTAACATTCACTGCAGAATCATAAATTGGACATAGGTTAAATCTCTCTCAGTTAAATACTTTACTATTTAAAATGAAAGTTAATTGGAATCCACTAACAGGTTGCTTCTCACTATCTTTTGAATAAAGAAATTATTATTTTCATAAATATTGGTCTTCCCGTTACTTGTTACCTAGCATTAGCACAATAGACGAACTGTGGATCCTGTTATACTATTAATATGCACTTCCAATACGCAAAGATACAAACACTTAGCAAACATGAGTATATAACTATCCACTATTGCAGTTTTCCACTTTTACTGCAGTGAAACATAATGTTGACAAATTTGCAAGAAACTGACTCACCTTTTAAAATGTACTACAGGCAGCGCTATGATCATTAACTAAGCAACACTTTATAAGCCTCAGTTTTAAGAGCTTTTAATCTTTAAAAGAAACTGCAAATTGTCTTTGTTACCACAGTATTCTACTTTCAAGTAAATGATTAAATAGGTGACTTAGAAAGTCCACAAAACTTTAAATTAGACTGTTTCCATCCCTTGGAGGCTTTCACAAGACTACATTTACTACCTTCCACAATTTCACTAAATCCACAATAAATTTGAACACTCCCTTCTTACCAAAGATCAAACAACATTATTTAATGTTCTGAGGCCTTCATTTTTCCACAAACTAGTACACTCGGTAATCGTAGTTTAAATGGAGAGGAACCTGAGAGGTGTTGTGATACGAAAAAAAAATCAAGGTAGGTACATGAATTCAATTATAAGTTACCTTATATTTGAGCACAGTAACACATCCAATAAGCTGATCCTTCACTGTGCACTATTATAGTATTCCGTTACAGTGATTTCCCAATGTGGTGGCAACTGCATGTTGGTAGGTGGATTTGCAGGCAGAATTGCTGGACTCTGTTCCTTCTTGGTGTCGATGATAGATACCAATTCCAGAACAGTTCCAGCTATTTATCCATCCATCCATCCGAGGCATTGTTAAGCGGCAGGATAAGCCTCTCTCGGAACCAGCAAAATATATTACTTTTACTTAGGCAGTACACAGTTTGGTAGCTCGTCCCCGACTGCCTTTTGGTTCAACCTTTCCTACCTAGCCAACCACAACTTGCACGAGCTACTAAGTTCCGTTCCCGAGGGGAACCACACTATCTTTTACATACAGGATAACTAAGAACCCTAAGTGAGGATCAGCAGTTTACATAACAGCAACCAAACGCATTAAATAAAACAGAACATTTGGACAAATTGACATTTCTACAAAAAATTATTCATACAGAAAACACAATTATATACAGTAAGCTTTGTTCTCTCCAAATGGGACAAAGAATTTAAATCACAGATATACTACATTGCATAGAATCAAACCACGACATAAAAGTTTTAACAAAGAAAGGAGTATGCAATTTTATGCTATCGATTGAAACACATTTACAGATACTCAATATTATAACATTAAACCAAAGCAAAAGGCAAAATAAGTCCGTGCAGCATTAGAGCTATGGTGTTACAAATTTAAAAACAAAGATAAATAAATTGTTTTTGCATAAGGCTGATTTTCAGCACAACGCAGTTTTAAATTGCATACACAGAGAAACATCAAGAGGAGCTTCAAACCTTAGTAAAATGAGTAACAAAACATAATCTTATTCCGTGAGATCTAAATAAACAAAGTACACCAAATCATGACCTGAATGTAGATGTACAAATCCTTGCAAATGAGAAATAGTGCGTGTTGTCCAGCGCAGTGCGTTAAAAATAGAATGCCTGTGTATGGGAGAACACATGGCAATAACGTAGGATCCAAAAAAACGAGAGTAATAAAATAGTAATTTTAACATGAGAACTGTTAAACCGATTTCTTAACAGAACTGCAATTGATGTAATGACCACTGAAGATACTTAAATTAGCGAAACATATTTGGTTCAAATAATACTTTATCAATCGCTAAAGACGACGTAACCCCCTTATTACTTGAAAATTCCTGTTCATTTTTTGGTGGCTCTGATAGTTTAGTCTGCTCTATTGACTGGAAGAGTGCTGTGTTATGTTTTGTTATGTTGTTTACTGCTACTGAAATTTCTTATAGTTTTCGAAGGCTAAAGTAGAAACGTGGACCTTATTCGAATATTATGTAATTAATGATCAAAGTTCTTTTTTAAGTTGTCGAGAGTGGGGAGACGAAATATGATTTGAAGAGTAATTATGTTTCCGCTTCTGTAATATTTCGTTTATAGATTCCACTACTTATCTATTAATAAAAATTGCTTAACTCCCGTTATATCCTATGGAATATTGTATTGTGACTATCACTACGAACGTATAGAAAGTGGTGTTCATTCTCCGCTGTTTCTCTTTTATACTTTGCTGGTTCATTATCTGTTCACTGTCCTAACCCTAGTGTCCCTTATTTTCACATACATGCAGAAGAAATCTGATCCTCGTTATCTTTTCTGCTGTGTCTTGGCCGTTACATGAAACATAGAGTTGGTGGTTCAGAGAAGTGCCACTGAAGTGCCACTGAAGGCTGAGTTTAAGTTCTCCACAAAACTGAGATTACTTCGTATTTCTCTGTTCGTATTTCCATAAGTAGAAATGAGAATTTCCTAGCTCTAAGAAAGATCTATATCTAAAGACAGGAAAGTTTCACAAGTCACACCAGTACATGGGAAAGGAAACAAGTAATCTGCTTCGTTACAGGCCCACATAAAAGACATCGACCTCCTGTGAGGCTCTTGAACATAGGCTGTGTTCAAAGTTTATGGAATATTTTGAACAAAATGAAACATAGCCTAAAACACAACTGGCTCTTTATTCATACGAAGCAATTAGTGCTATTGACAGGAGATGTGAAGCTTATTTCATATTTGTAGGAAGACGTGCTGAAAAGTAAAGCCTACGAATTTTTTATGTGAAAATCTTAAAGATTTTTAAATAAAGCAAACATTATAAACTTTTTACGTCATTTCTCAGGAAAATCACTCTGGTGATGAACACATTTCTCCCAACGAGAGACGAGTTTATTGATACTCTCACCTCACCTATGAAACTTCCTGGCAGATTGAAACTGTGTGCCGGACCGAGACCGAACTCGGTACCCTTGCCTTTCGTGGGCAACTGCTGTACCATCTGAGCTACTCAAGCACGACTCACACCTTTTCCTCACAGCTTTACTTCTCTCAGTATCTCGTCACATACTTTCGAGGTAGATCCCGAGTTCGAGTCTCGGTCCGGTACACGTTAATAAAGTGTTTTTTTTTCTTTTTCTTTCTTTTTAAGCCTTAAGAGTTTTCACAGAAGAAATTCAGAGTCATTATTTTTCAGCACGTCTTCTCATATCTCCAGAGCGCTTTTGGCATTGTTATTCACAAGTGATTTCTAATCAGATTATCACACACATTTAGAGGTTGTCGATTCAGCTAAATACCTAGAGACTACAACTACTAACTAGAAAGATCACTTACAAAATTTTCTGTGCAAGGTGAACCTAAGACTGTTTTTTATTGGTAACACATAAAAGGTGGAACAAAACTAATAAAGAGACAGCCTACACCCCCTATGGTTGTCCGTCCACTGCTGAAGTACTGAAGCGTGGTATACAGAAGAATGGAAAAGAAAATTGAGGATCTGTTACATGACGATTTTGGAATGGTTAAGGCATTAGAGAGCTAGTTCTGACGTAACGTTTGACAATGGGAGCAAGACTGTAGGAAAATGAAGACAGGTTTATAGTATTTGTCGACCTGTAAAAAGCTTTCGACAATGTCAAATGGTGCAAGTGGATGAAAATTTAAGGTGAAGGGATACCAGGGATAAGATTTGCTGATGAATAAGATTCACTGAAGACGATAGCATCCTCAGAGAAAGTAAAGAAGAATAACAGGATATGTTCAGTGAGTACAGGGTGTGGTTTGGGAGTAGATCTAAGGAAGACGAACATAATGACAAGTAGCAGAAATGAGAACAGCGAGAAACGTAACACCAGTGATCACGAAGCTGATGAGATTAAGGAATTCTGCACCCTAGGCAGGAAATAACCTACGTAATGGAGGAGAAGGGAGGACATAAAAAGCAGATTAGCACTGGCAAAATCGGTATTCCTACCGAAGAGAAGTCTGTTAATACCAAACACTGAGATTTATTTGAATGTACGTTTGGAGCATAGCAATGTATGGTAGTGGAACTTAGACTGTGGGAAAACCGAAACAAAAGAGTATCGAAGAATTCGAGGTCTGGTACTACAGAAGAATGTCGAAAATTACATGGAGTGATAAGGAAAGGAACGAGGAGGTTCTGCGCTCAATCGTTGAGAAAGGCATACATGAGAAACACGGACAACAAGGGAAAAGATGACAGGACATAAGACATCAGGGAATAACTTCCGTAGTACTAGAGGGTAAAAATTGCGGAGGAAGATAGAGGCTGGAACGCATCTAGTAAATAATTGAAGATGTGTGTGGCCACTGCTGCACTGAGATGAAAGAAATAAGTTGACTTAGCAATCCTCAGTTGCTGTTAATGTTACACACATAACAAAGACAGGGAGAATGAGATAACGGACTTAGTGAGGAAGCGACCGAGGGGGAGGAGAAGATGTGCAGAGGAAGAAGGACCAGATTGACATAGGGAGGACGATAATATGGGCAGACGTAAGGGGAAGGAGGAGATTAACTGATGGTCGAATAAGTGTAAACCTGGGCAATACCCGGTACACAGCTGGTAATTCCTATAAAGTTGGATACCCTTATAGTAAAGTTTAACAGCTACACTGGATCAAGTAGCGGAAATTTAATCATAACCACCCTGTACTTTAAAAGCACAAAAACGTAACGAAAACGCAATATTTGCTTTTTCTACAACGCCTACTGAATATACAGAGAGACGATGTGGATCTCATGTTATGCAAGAAAGAATGAAATGCACATGGTGCAAAGGTACAAACTACGATTCACGAGTAAGCGACGTTTCTGCACCAGAATGAAGCCGGAAAACGTTTCATTCGCTGAAAAACAAGCACCTACTTCGAATTTAAATTAAATGAGAAAAATTAAAATTTTTTGGAACTTCCCTTAAAATGATGTTATCCTTATGACGAATGAACGTAGTCTCACTAGCGTCCAATCAAATAAAAAGAAACAACTGTCAAATCTGTTCTGGATATATGTACTGTTTTACCGAAGAGGTTCTACTTTCTCTCTTTGCCAACCATTCACTGCCGTCCCTTTCTCACATCTGTTTAATTGATACCAACCTGCACTGATAAACGAAACATCTTTGTTATCGCACTGCCCCACGCGTTTCCATTGGTAACACCCATAAATACATACTCTCATACTGAATTATATTATACAAATTACGGAATAATAAATTACAAAATAGTAATTGCTCGGAATTCCGTACGTGCTAACGGAGTGGGGTTCATTAATGATCTATATTGGCGTCTACGTTAAAGCAGAACTACCAAACAATCATTTTGGACTGTAATTCCTTAATATGAAGTTACGATATAGGACCTAAAGGCTGTGGCCGAACTTCCAAATGTTTCTCAAGAAACCTGGGTGTGACTAGCTCTATACACACATAAGCTTTCAGTTAAATCATTACACAAGAAAATACTGTTGCTGAGTAAACAGTAAAAGTTGTTCTGGATACTAAGAACATGACTTTATTTTACACAATTTTCACAGTGCAAGTTAGGATAACCAGGAGGAAAAAATTATTTTTATAAATTCATTGAACTACACTGACATATTGGAAGTTGCGGAGTTATTTTTTTCTTTTGTTATTGTTCCTAACGTTCCTAGAAATTTATGTCTGCGATGCTCTTACCTACTGCTGACAGCAGAAGCTGGGTGACATAATTTCTGGATCAGTTTTGCTGATGATCTAAGACAGTGTCGACCCCGGCTTTTGTTTTAATAAACTCACTAAAAATTGTTTACACCAAAATTGTAGCTCCACACTCTACGAATCAACTCAACGACAAGAGATGTTACAATCTCTCCATGAAAAACTTCTGAATAGGATTTAGAGACGATATCTATACAAAAACACAAACTGTTTATGGCAACGAGGTACTCCTGCAATTCATATACAGGGTGAATCACCTAAGACTTGCGCAGCAAATATTGTGGAAATGGGAAGTGTTATTGATGTGCGGTTTTCACAGAGTGGATTAGTAGCCGGCTTTCGCGTTGCTAGCCAATCAACAGACTGTGATAATACTTAGAATATGTATCTTTTGTGCAAATACACCCTTTTTTAAATGAAATAATTCCAATTGACAATAACAAACTAAAAGTAAGATAAATTAGATTGCAAGTGGTCTTTCTTTCAGGCCTCTAGTGCGAGTTGTTTATGAGATATCGAACTTATAAAACATTCCACACCGACTCTTGTTTGTGCCGTTCAGACTGGGTAGTTGCTAGGAACGACGTTGTTACGTTTGCTTACAGTGTCCTTGTGAGTTTCTTGAGTGCGTGGCGACTTACTAGTCAGTTCGTGTGTGACAATCCAAGCAGTAGGTCGTGAGTGTCCGATGGTATTTAGCAACGCAGATGAAACCACCATGCTCATGGTGTATGGCGAGTGTAGGAAGAATGCAGTTCGTTCCTGTACGCTGTATGCGCCAAGATATCCCAATAGTTGTCAACCATCTCGACAATTATTTATCAGCCTCTTTAAGCAGTTATGTGAAAGATGTAGTATAACACATAGACAATGTAACAAACGGAAACAAGTGACGACAGAAGAGGGGAAAATTAATGTTCTTGCTGCTGTTGCAGTTGATCGGCACGTTAGGTCCTACGCAATCACATGAGGAAGTTTCATGAGTCAGGCAACTGTCCTATGCATTCTTCATCGACATACATTCCATCACTATCACATCTCTCTCCATCAAGAGCTGCATAGAAAAGATTATGATAATCGTGTTAACTTCCGTGTATGTGCTTTAAGACAGGATACTCCAGACGTATCATGTATCTCGTTTAGTGCTGAAGGCGCATTTACAAATCATGGCCACGTAAAACGCACTATTGATCCGTTGGCATCCACCGTTGGCTTCGTCACGTGGAACTTCAGCGTCCATGAGTGTAAACGTGTGGTGTTTTTCGAAGTCGGAACACTGAAAGCGCAGAATTATCGCAGTCTCCTAAGAGACCATCTTTCACGGATGCTAGAAGATGTTCACCTGCGACTACGAGAAACCTATGGTTCCAACATGATGGCTGTCCACCCACACTGCACGAGGAACTACAGCATGTCTTCACGAACTGTTTGCAAATCGTTGGACAGGACGCGAAGGACCTGTACCTTGGCCGGCCTGTTCCCCAGATTTGACGCCTGTAGACATTTTCCTGTGAGGAAAGCTGAAAGACGATGTCTATAACGACATACTAAATGCACCCGATGATATGTAACGACGTATTATTGCAGCCTACTCTGGCACCTCCGCTGAAACTCTAGCATGTGTGCAGCAGTCATTCCGTACCAGACTCGAAGCGTGTATTGAGGCTGCCGGTGATGGTCAGTTGCCTCATTACTGCACAGACTCCACATAACTCGTGTACGCAGTTTTGTTGTTCTTTAGTGTGTACTACCACAGGTTATTGTACAAGTGTCAGTACGGGAACTTTTGAAAATACGATATCTCGTAAACGACTCGCACTAGAATCTTGCCGCAAAAAAAAAAAAAGATAATAATAATAAAAATGGCTCTGAGCACTGTGCGACTTAACTTCTGAGGTCATCAGTCGCCTATAACTTAGAACTAATTAAACCTAACTAACCTAAGGACATAACACACATCCATGCCCGAGGCAGGATTCGAATCTGCGACCGCAGCGGTCGATCGGCTCCAGACTGTAGCGCCTAGAACCGTACGGCCACTCCGGCCGGCTGCCGCAAACACTATTGACATTCTAATTTACCTTAGATTTAGTCTGTTAATGACCATAGGCATTGTTCCGTTTAAAAACGTATAAGTTTGCGCAAAAAATACATTTTATAAGTATTATTACATCTGTTGATTGGCTAACAATACGAGCCTCTAATTACGAATGCGTTCTGTGAAAACCGTACTTTAATGGCATTTTCCATTTCCGCAATATTTGCAGTGCAAGTTTTAGGTGATTCACACTGTATATTTGAAGAGCGAAGTGCACTTTTTTACAAAAATTTCCACACGCTTGTTTTACGCCCCCCTAGTCGTAAATAGTTAATTGCCAGCTACAGTCCATATAATGTTAACAGGTTCCGATAGAGAGTTCTCGTGCCACAGTCCGCCTGCACTACGCAATCCACATATGCCTCCCACATTGCTGACCAATAATGTTCACGTAACTTCACGTTGTGTAAAACACAGTTCACTCACCTTCTTCTCGCCAGATTTAAACCAGAGTCCAGTTAGCTATTCAGCTCTTCAATCACAACCTCGCTGTTGTCAATCATAAATGTCTCTTGACCTCCGCTCTTTTCCTATTCTCGTTTTGAACTCTTCACCAGAAAATTAATCTCGCTTCTTCTTCCATTATTAGATCTGCTCCTTTTGTCTTGATCCGCCTCTAAAGTCTCTGGATGCTTCATACACTTGATGTTCGATTACAAGCTTGCCAATACATTCCACCAAGCTGCCATTACTAACTATTCGTTACGTTTGCAATTTCTCCAAAAACCTCTCCACTTCAATTTTTTCCCTCTTCTCCACTTACCAAAAACCTCTAAAAACTTCATCTTTCCTCATTGTATAAACGATCCTCCTTAACGTATTTCCACCTCTCACATTATCTCTCTACTCACAACTGTCTCCTTGTACATTGCAAATGTTACAAATACAGAGGATAATTAAAGTCTACCGGAAATAGTTCTTCTTTTAAATAAACAGACTTTTAAATTAAAACTAGACATTTCACATATTAATATAATTCAAAAGTGCATTAAAAGTAATGTATTTATAAATAAGGTTACATACATTTAAATCTGCGCACTTTTGATTCGGTATAACAGAAATCTGCAGTAAAAATGAAATATCATAACTTTGAAAGCAAGGATAACTAACGAAAAGTGATATCACTTTCGAATCGATTCATATTAAGTGCATAGGAGGAAAAAAAATCTGTTACATCCTTCAAGAGAGCCGCATATCGCAGCTGTTCTCGGTCAACTGTGTGTAAAGCCAAAAACGGGTACGTAACTAATGAATTTATAAATTGTAACGCTTGCCCTCTGCTGTATGGGGAACCAAAATAGTGGATTCCACGTATGTTTCGCTCCCCGGTAGTACGGGTAAAGAGGATCCTTTTACAGTGCCAATGGCTCAATTCGATGTACAAATGATCAAGTTAATGCGCAAATGATTTTTTACACTCCTACTCAACAGCAAAAGATATGCATTTTAGAGCTGTAGCCTTTACGATAAAACGACTGCATGCATCCAAATAAAAGGTTTCCACACATTTAATTAGTTCTACAGAGGGGTCTGGCAGAAACTGCAATATGTGATTGTTCCTCACCGCACCTGCTGTGAGAAAGGGTCTCGTAATTCGTGATTTCTTTATTACTTAGTCTATTATCAATTGTTACTATTACGATTTTACGACACCAAGAAAATAACCGTGCCAGGACTGAAAGCTGCTGAGGCACAAAGCTGTGCATGAGCAGAGAGATATTTTAACCAAAGTTTCTTTTTAAAGTCAGTACATAGTTGAGACGATCCTTTCTCGAACGCTTCACGAACGACTGAAGGCCACTCCGCTCACTGAATGTTGTCGTAAAACCAAATTTCGTCATTGTACACAAGAGAAAATAAACTAAACTGTTATAACGCTATTGTCGTTGCAGAACACATTTTAATCAGTTACATATAGTATGAGCATTATGACCTACGCCACGCAACGTATAGTGTATTGCAAATCATGGAAAAATTCTTGTGCTCTCAAAATCTATTAACTACTCACAACACTCAAATAATTTACGGATAAGCATTGCGACAGCAATTTCAGAGTTAAGGTCATTAGATCATTAATATCAGCGACCAATTCAAGTCTGTCTCTTAAAAATTTATTCGACTCAGCCTAAAACTTTACCTACTAGATGCAGTAGTCTACGTTTTATGTCTGCTGCGAGCTGAGCTCTTTTTAGTTTCGTATGAGGATATAACTCTTTTTTACAGGTAACTAAATTGAGTTCAATATCGTTACTTTAATTTATTTCTGCTTCAAAAAAAAGTCGGCTTAGGAGACATTATTCTCAGTTAGTAATAGATAAGATGAAATATGCTACAACTATTCTTGTATCCGGAGTTCTAATTTTTGAATACTTCTCATCATGGTCAAACAAGAAAGCATGCTTTTCTCATCTGGGATACGAGCAATATGCATCGGCTGCACATTGCAGTTTTCTTTCCGTTAGTGTTAAAATCATGCGTGATGCCTTCGTCGCCGTGTCAGTAACATGCTCTGCCCACTCGCACCTACGGGTCCAGGATTTCCTTTCAGCCAGTGGGGTGGTGGGTGGATGGGGCTGGGCGGAAAAGGGGAGCGGTCGCAACGATTTCATTTCCGGCGATTCGTCTCATTGTGTATCGGATTTCATGAAATTTATCCCGGTAACCTCCTCCAGCCTTTCAGCACGTACCGGGAAACTCTTGCACTCGCGGGAGGTATCACCAGCATACGTGAGAACGAAGTAATGAGAGCTTTTGCTCGCGTATTTAAAACTCGACAGAATTTAAAGACCATATTACCCTTCTGATGGCTGCGTTTCCTACTATTATATCGTTAATATTATAAAGATTCTGCCTACGACGTAAAATCGTCAAACATAATGTAATTTCAGAGTTCACAATTTTACGCACCATTTGTCAAACTAGTGAAATATTTATCGCCACATATTTTAGGAATACATAATCCCATTATCAAGTGCTATGGGGTAACGTAGTATCGGAACACTTCGCAATAAATATTTCACGTGCTTGACAACAGGTGGTTTAAGTTCTTACATTTAGTACAGATACAAGAATCAGTTGTAAGAAGGCTTTGCAACAAACAGAATAATTTGTTTGTTACTTTCAACTTCTTTTCCTATGTCTGGAATACAAGGCAAACAACTGTATACATTAAGTTAAAAAAGTGCACGCTGTTACGTAAGATTTCGTTACGTTTCATTGTTATATTGGCTTTTGATTAGTAATTATCTCCTGAAGCACGACTTATTCACCTTTCTTAATTTTAGTTTCGACTTAAAACCTACTAAAACTTATGAATAATCGTGGAACGCCAAGGTATCCTAACAACTCACTCTGTACATGAGAGCATTCAGAACAAAAGGAAACCCTTCCATTGTTATCTTGGACATTAACTGTGTTTGTATGTGAATGTACTACAACAAAATTGTCTCTCTTGCTACAACTGGACACCGAGCTGTTTCTGTCCTTCCTCTTATAAGTAGATATTTCAAGATTTACAGTCTTTCTTCGGAGAGACATTATACTCGTAGACCCTAATACAACAGTAATACCTCGTAATCTTGGGCTTTATTTAAATTGAAAATATGAACTCTGGAAGAGTATTCTAGCCACCAATCATACCAGTAGACTGTTCCCAAGAGTATCTCAGGTCCACTAATTACGTTCGTCCCCTGAGGTACCTGTTACTCCTCAAGGGAATATGGGTGCACACTTGACCATAACACGGTCCCGGCTACGCTTGATTAGGTCGACAATGACTAATTAACACAGTAGGTTGCACGCACCGACGTTCCAGTAATTAGGCCCAGTTCTGAGTCAGGAGGATAATACGCAGGGCCACCCCCGGGAAGCTTGTCTGAACCCGTGGAGCCACTTACAAAACAGCAGTTTCTGTCTTCAGTGTATGTGTTCAGATTTGTCACTCCACTCGGATGTTGTCCGTGTCTGTACTAACAGACTGTATCTCAGTCACTACCAGACAAAGGCGAAGCAGCTCTTCTTTTCAGAACCAACATTAACACTCAGAGGACTAACGTGCTGTCCATAAGCAGTTGATTTCCAGTCGACGAGTGGCGTCTTAGCCAATGTCGGGTTTCATTTTATATTTCACAGTACTAATGGGAGAACGTAATTTAAAACTTTGCATTGTTAGTTCCGTAGGTGATATACCTTAGGAACGAGATAAGGATCTTCGTCATTTCAGTCTAGCCATTGCAAGAATATCACAACTTGTGGCACAATCTTCCACCTGGAAACTGGGAGACTGACTGCTTTTTTTGCCAGAGGGGATACAAAGAAACAACAGAAGCTTGATTCGAAAAAGATAAGGGACACACAGCAAAGTGCCTTTTATATGAAGACAGTTTCCGTGAAGTAATTTAGTAGGTTTTTTCATTATGAAATTTTATTTTTACAATGAAAATGGCAGGGGGGGGGGGGGGGGAATGGAAGCGAGTGTGAAACAAAAATTCAATTGTAATAATTTCTGTCAGATTGACATTTATTTCGTTGAAATGAATCAAAAATTTGAGTTGTGTAGGTAACATATTTCTGTAACAATTTTTGTAAATAATTTCGATGTATTGCTATCAAGTCCAAGTGATAACAATTCGATATATTACTGTAACAGAGTTACATGTTTCGTAAATTTTTGGTTTTCAATAACCTTTCCGGCATTCAAACTTTTCTAAGGAATCCGTTAGAATTACGTCGTGTTTATAATTTTTCCGTATTATGAACCTCAAATGTACTTGAAATAAACCAACTTAAAGGAAATTTTAGACATTTTTTCAAACGAGTCATGCAAGAAACCCGACCGCTCTATAGTTTAATTAACTTTCGGCTACTGCCAATGGACTGGAGTTCTGTGGAATTTGCGTGGTAGGTATTAGTCAGTTTTCGTCAACGCTGCTTTTGTTGGCTAAACCAGTATCTACCCTCGCAGAGTGAAGGGGCAGACAACCTTAAACCTATCCAGGAAGGTGAACTGACTGTTAAAAGGTAGTGAGAGACCAACCCACCCAGCCGCAAGTTATGCAACTGGATTCGTGATTTCCTGTCAGAGAGGTCACAGTTTGTAGTAATTGACGGAAAGTCATCGAGTAAAACAGAAGCGATTTCCGGCGTTTCCCAGAGTAGTGTTACAGGCTCTCTGCTGTCCCGTATTATATAAGGAGACAATCTGAACAGCAGCCTTAGCTTGTTTGCAGATGGATCTGTCATTTACCGCCTCATAAAGTCATCAGAAGATCAAAACAAATTTCAAAACAATATTTTCCGATCGCTGTTTGAGAAATATTGTGAAGGTGGTTCGATGAAACATATACGAGTAGATGTAGATGAAATTGCTAGAGGAACACCTCCCTTGCCGGAAGTGAAGAATAATTATAAAAAGTAATTAACAGATTGACCAACTAATATCAAATTTAGGTTATGGTTAAAAAAATTAAGACGTAAGTATATTAAAAATATAAGCCATTCCCGGAATCCGTTATGGCGAGCATTCATAAGAAAACCTTTTACAACATTACGTAATTTATACTATGTAGAGGTATTACGAAGGGTTCCTCTTTTAACTAAGTACACTTTTTCACAAACTTTTCATAAAAAGTGCTATTTTTGGGGTCCTCAAAATTACCTATTCGACAATAGTATGAGAGGGGGAACCATTCCCTATCTTTCACAAATTTTTTTCATTGTGGTCAGGTTCTATAAAAATTACATATCTTCAGCGCCTACTTTTTGATGAAACAGCATGGGAATTTCTTTTCACATTTATTCTTGCACCAGTTCCACACCTGTGTGGTGTGACATCAACGTCATCTCATCTGTCAGGTACAAGTGAGTCTCATATTCGATTTACATTATGGGCATACCTGCAAAATAGAGTGTGTCTAAGCCAAACAATCATTACCATTATTAATTTCTTGTCATGATCGGTACATTTACAAAGACAATTTTCTGGATTTCATTGACCTTACATACCCAGTAGTAACATTGCTCCACTTCCTCAGAAAAAATATATTTCATTAAATGTGAACTAACCTTTACTAACCAAATGTATATAGTACTCTAACTGTACCTATCTTTACCCAACTCAGTTTCCAAACCAGCAGTTATTAAGAAACACTTCAGACTCAGATTCACTCAAGCAAGTCACTGCTGGAAAATATCTCTCTTTACTATGAAAGGTGTTTACTTCTGATTGTAAATCTTTCCAACTTTAGGCTCAAATACTGATAAATACATTTCTTCTCAGCTTTAGAATGTCTTTACATATGAAGGCTAATACCTACTGTTTCATAAGCTTTACATAATATACACAAATACACAATGGATGAAAATTGACTGAAAACGTTTATAACAACTGCCTCAGCTTGCAGTGGTCATACAGTGTACAACCTGTTCACTTTGATCTCTGTATGAAATCTCTTGGCTTGGTACGTTGACAATCATTACGGTACTGCCTCTTTCTGAAACTTTTACATAAAAAGGTAGAAGCACATTTCATCACACTTACATTTTACATTATCTTATTCTAGAAAACTTTCACATGTTTTGATCTCTCATTTCTCATTCACTGTTTAGCACATTAGTAACTTTGCCAACAACTCAGGACGCCTGGCGTTCGTCAGCCGCCTGACGTGGCAAAGAATGCGCTTGCCCTGAAGCCAGTTAGTTATTACTGCCCCGTCATCTTTCCATACATACGTCTTTAGATCTTCACTTATGATCCTGATGTTTTCTATTTCATCAGGACCTATTTCTTTCCTTTGTCCATATCCATTGTAGCCAAAGGTGTCCACATTTTTCCTGCAGCAACGTCTAGGCACATCACATCGCTCACCTGCTGGATGTCGCTGTCTTCCTCCAAATGTCGCTGTCACATACTTTCCATCAACAGTAATGTTATTCCCAAAATAGACCTTCTCTTTGTATTTTTGCAAAAAATCTGCCCCAACCAACGTTTCCACACCTAACCCGAAAATTATCAGGAAGTTCTGGCACAGTTGCTCACCTTGAATCTTAACAGATAACATGACCTCGTGAGTTACTACTTTCTTACTTTTAAAACTTATGGCTACTACAATTTTTTTTTGTGGAGACGGACATAATAGCTATTTCTTTCTAATTCGGAATAGCATCTACAAAATTTTTGACACTGCACATACATCTGAACCACTACGAAGTAAACAAGGAACTTTTTCACTAAAAACTGCAACCTCTAGTATCGGTTGTCCTGACGGCTCTAAACAGTTTCAGGATCTGGTTCTTCCAATAAATCCTGCACTACCTCACATCTATCAAATCATATACCTTCTGTGGAAATAACATACGTATTTATGGGATCTTCTTCCTCTGTAATAGTGGCAGCTTTAATTACTGTCTGTCAGTGACAAGTCAAAACATAAATCTCCTTCTCTAACCCTCTCAGATTCTGTAACACTCCCTTCTACGAGTATGTTGTCAGAATTTTCAAATTAGCGCCCAGATTCGTTTACTTCTGTAGCTGCGTCATTATCCAACGAGCTCTCTTCCACTCTACTTACACCTTCCTCGACATCTGAAACCGCTCTATCACTATCATACGGAATCTCCTCTGTTCTACCCAACACTTCATCCACCGGTGTATCTTCCTCCTCTGCTACATTTTCCCCATATACAGTGCTTTCTTCCACATACCCTACAGGATCCTCTTTAGTATTGTAGTGCTCAGTTAGACTAAGATCCTGCTCCATAGTCTCACCAGATAGCTCCTTCCTTGCTAACCTGGTTCCCAGATTTGCGATTTTCATCTAATATTCTACCACATTTCTATCACAAAATTCTACCACATTTTCCTGAAAAGTAAATGTTCTCACTTCCTCCCTTTCCTCCAGTATGTTTATATTAGGTGTACCACTACTGTTTTGTGTTTGTTGCTGGTTTACAAAGGGTTTACTAGTGGACTTACCCTACGTTTCGGCAGTCTGCAAACGCTACATCCTGACAGACTGCTGTTGGTTTTCCCCACCCCAACCTTGCCATTAGACGTAGCATTCCGTCTATTCGGCTGTCTGTAATGCTGTTCCGCTCTCTCAGCTGACTGCTGATTTTGATAACTGTCAGTCCTGTTCCTGGCGTAATTTCTATTTCCTGTAAAACCCTGTCGTCCTCTGGACCTTCCTCTGTGATTGTTATCAACTTGTTCTCTAACACCATTATAATTTGTTCTGTTTCTAACTTGGTAGTGATGTAAGACAAAGTAGTTACCCACTTGTGCAGAAATCTCTAAATAGTGTCTTTCTTTGGGTTATACTTCTGAACTGACCAAAAGCAGTTTAATACCTCCATCTGTTTTCTTTTTCCTTAGTGTTACTCAAAAAAAGCCTGTTTAAAGCTTTCCATGTTGAGTACTGGTCTACAGCTAAATTTCCCCAAACACGAGCTTCTCCTATAAGATTAGATACCACAATGCCTATTTTCTGTTTATCATTCCGGGACCTATGCAACACGTACTCAAAATCATGCACGCTCTTATTGAATCAAATCTCAACAACTGTCTGTCGTTAACATGAGCAATTTCAGATGATTCTGACAACACTATTTATTACTATATTACCACTACTGTTAGTAACTCTCTGTTCTACATTTGTTTAATATCACGCACTTATAGGTTACCATTTACTTCTGTACTAAATTTTAATAAGGTCTTTTTGTTAATCAATTATTCTTGCACACACATGCCCTCCAAACAGTTTACATTTGTCACTTTCGTCCTTAATTTTACTAACCAGAATTTTATGATTCTCATTACATGATTTACTTGAGCCTGTACTTTATTCACGTCAGCAGTTAACTGTTCACCAAGCTGTTTACTACCTTCAGCAACTTGCTACACTTTCAATGCAAGATGAAAACTCGTAATAGTTTTCTACGTTACAGACTGACACGATATTCCATAAGCACGTAATGTGAGTACAAGTGCTTGTGATGTACAGTGTCGAAGGCCTTCTGGAAGTCTAGAAATACGGAGTCAGTTTGAAATCCCTTTTCGACATTACTCAAGCTTCGTGCGAATAAAGAGCTAGCTGCATTTCACAAGAAAGATGTGTTCCAAATACTAATTGACTGTGTGTTTTTGGGTACGGATCTTTTGTGCCAGCCGGTGTGGCCGAGCGGTTCTAGGCGCTTCAGTCTGGAACCACGCGACAGCTACGTTCGCAGGTTCGAAAGCTGCCTCGGGCATGGATGTGTGTTGTGTCCTTGGGTTACTTAGGTTTAAGTAGTTCTAAGTTCTAGGGGACTGATGACATCAGATGTTAAGTCCCATAGTGCTCGGAGCCATTTAAACCATTTTTTTGATCTTTCGTCGAGCGTGCGGTTGTACGAGGGTTGGAATTTTAATAGTGGCAAATATTTACTTACGGTTCGTACAAAATAGATATGTGTTTCAAAGTTTTACTGACCTTCAAAGTAGTCAGCCGTTGCCAGCTATGTGGAAGTCGTAGGATACTCTTAGCAGTGCCAGTTGTGTTGACAGTTTGAGCGGCGCGGTCTATTGCCCGACGAATTTGTAGCAGCTCTGAAGCGAATGCCGTGAAGTGTTTCCTTCAGTTCAGAAATCGAGTTGAGCTCACGAGGGCTTAAGCAAGGGGAGTGTAGTAGGTGGTATAGCACTTAGCAGCCCCATCAGTCAAACAAATCAGTAACAGCTTGCACTGTACGTGCTTGAGCCTTGTCCTGCAAAATGATGGTCAGGTCCTGCAGAAAGTGTCATCACTTCTGTCTCTAGGCTGGTAGTAGGCTGTGTTCCAAAAATGAACAGCTTAGGCCGGCCGGAGTGGCAGTGCGGTTTTAGGCGCTACAGTCTGGAACCGCGAGACCGCTACGGTCGCAGGTTCGAATCCTGCCTCGGGCATGGATGTGTATAATGTCCTTAGGTTAGTTAGGTTTAATTAGTTCTAAGTTCTAGGCGACTGATGACCTCAGAAGTTAAGTCGCATAGTGCTCAGAGCCAATTGAACCATTTGAACTACTGCGAGGATACCTACTTCTAAGTTATTCATGATGGCAGCTGTTACTGATTCGAATTCTGGAATATTTAGTTCATCTTCTTTGGTGAAGGAATTTCAGAAGGCTGTTTTTAGTAACTCTGCTTTAGCAGCACTGTCATCGATAGTATTTCTCTCGCTATCGCGCAGAGGAGATATTGATTGTGTCTTGTCGGTAGCGTACTTTAGATACGACCAGAAACTCTTTGGATTTTCTGTCAGGTTTCGAGACAAGTTTTCATTGTGAAAACTATTATAAGCGTCTCACATCTAAGTGCACCCTAAATTTCGAGCTTCTGTAAAAAATCAACTATCTTGGGGATTTTCTGTTCGTTTAAATTTGGCATGCTTTTTTCATTGTTTCTGGAACAGTGTTCTGACCGGCTTCATTCCTTCTCTGGAGTTTTGTTTCATTCTCTTTGTTACTTTTTCAACATACACGGGGTGTTATGGTGCAATCTGAACTTCTTTTTACACTTAACCTATTGATGTTGAAGGTTTACTGTGTCTCTATGTAGCCTGTGATCAAAGGACAGTGGTTATCGTACCGCTGAACATTTTCTGTCGGAGTAAACATTATACTTATTTTTTTCGTTTCTTTGCTTTTCTGGTACATGTACTTTTTATGAATACATTCGGATCATCGTCCAAAATATCCTTCGTTGTTGTATCTGTTTTGCTGATATTTATTCCAAAAGTCAATGAAGATGAATGCGATGTTAGGCTCACCGTCCAATAGATCTCACAGGTTTGTGCTTTTGTTTCTTTGGAGTTTGGTACCATTCTGGTAAACCATCGTCTCGAATTGACTTGTTTATGTTTCAGTTATTCGCTGCTCAATGAAACTTTTATTGTGCTACTTGGTCCGCTATCTGTTCCATTTTAATGTCTTCTTTGTCACTGTCCGACACGTCTTCACACTCACACAAATATTTTATGCTGTATGTCAACGCCTTGTTCTGTATATAACGGTTTACCATCTGAACTTCTGTTATTTCATATCATCTGAACTTCTGTTCTTTCACATGCTTCATGTCTCTTTAAGCCACACTTTGGTTGCAACGTCCGATTTACATTCATGCGATCTGTACTGACGCCTCGACAGAGTATTCTTTTTAATCTTCTCTTTCCTACTTTCACCAAAAGGGAGAATTATTTCACGAAGTTACCCAGCGGTTCTACGTTCCTGCTACTCGAAGTAATGAGTGTCTCTATAAACCTTCAAACTTCCTTCGTAGTAACATTGCAGTTTTATTCTAGCTGTGTTACACTCCTGGAAATTGAAATAAGAACACCGTGAATTCATTGTCCCAGGAAGGGGAAACTTTATTGACACATTCCTGGGGTCAGATACATCACATGATCACACTGAGAGAACCACAGGCACATAGACACAGGCAACAGAGCATGCACAATGTCGGCACTAGTACAGTGTATATCCACCTTTCGCAGCAATGCAGGGTGCTATTCTCCCATGGAGACGATCGTAGACATGCTGGAGGTAGTCCTGTGGAACGGCTTGCCATGCCATTTCCACCTGGCGCCTCAGTTGGACCAGCGTTCGTGCTGGACGTGCAGACCGAGTGAGACGACGCTTCATCCAGTCCCAAACATGCTCAATGGGGGACAGATCCGGAGATCTTGCTGGCCAGGGTAGTTGACTTACACCTTCTAGAGCACGTTGGGTGGCACGGGATACATGCGGACGTGCATTGTCCTGTTGGAACAGCAAGTTCCCATGCCGGTCTAGGAATGGTAGAACGATGGGTTCGATGACGGTTTGGATGTACCGTGCACTATTCAGTGTCCCCTCGACGATCACCAGTGGTGTACGGCCAGTGTAGGAGATGGCTCCCCACACCATGATGCCGGGTGTTGGCCCTGTGTGCCTCGGTCGTATGCAGTCCTGATTGTGGCGCTCACCTGCACGGCGCCAAACACGCATACGACCATCATTGGCACCAAGGCAGAAGCGACTCTCATCGCTGAAGACGACATGTCTCCATTCGTCCCTCCATTCACGCCTGTCGCGACACCACTGGAGGCGGGCTGCACGATGTTGGGGCGTGAGCGGAAGACGGCCTAACGGTGTGCGGGACCGTAGCCCAGCTTCATGGAGACGGTTGCGAATGGTCCTCGCCGATACCCCAGGAGCAACAGTGTCCCTAATTTGCTGGGAAGTGGCGGTGCGGTCCCCTACGGCACTGCGTAGGATCCTACGGTCTTGGCGTGCATCCGTGCGTCGCTACGGTCCGGTCCCAGGTCGACGGGCACGTGCACCTTCCGCCGACCACTGGCGACAACATCGATGTACTGTGGAGACCTCACGCCCCACGTGTTGAGCAATTCGGCGGTACGTCCACCCGGCCTCCCGCATGCCCACTATACGCCCTCGCTCAAAGTCCGTCAACTGCACATACGGTTCACGTCCACGCTGTCGCGGCATGCTACCAGTGTTAAAGACTGCGATGGAGCTCCGTATGCCACGGCAAACTGGCTGACACTGACGGCGGCGGTGCACAAATGCTGCGCAGCTAGCGCCATTCGACGGCCAACACCGCGGTTCCTGGTGTGTCCGCTGTGCCGTGCGTGTGATCATTGCTTGTACAGCCCTCTCGCAGTGTCCGGAGCAAGTATGGTGGGTCTGACACACCGGTGTCAATGTGTTCTTTTTTCCATTTCCAGGAGTGTATTTATTAATTAGCCTGATATTCACTCCTGCAGGAAATTTAAATGTAGTTCACTTTTTAATAATTTGCTGGTATCTAATTCATTCAGCTTGTCAATTTTTCTTTGTTGTGTACATTATCAAACTACTCGTGGAAGTCGGTGTGAATGTAGCAACGTAACTATATTTCACAGTCAAACTTTCGGTTCCAACTCGTTTGTCTAACTGTGATGTAGTACAAATATGTTCCGTCGTTCCTCCCTTGTTTTCATGTATAGCTTCTTAACTGCCGCTTATAATGATAGCATGCACAAAAATCAATTGGAAGACGTAGCAAAACTGTTTTCTATTCATTTTCCTGTTCATAAAAAAGCAGGCACTGCCTGCAGAACATACAGCGACCGTTGTAATTAATGTACATATATATCTCCGCAGGGTGCGTATCATTTGATTTATTTGCTAGTTTCGCTTCTAAGACGCACACATCCTCAGTTGATAACAAGCTAGAGGTTTAAAGCACCGCTCGCTACTACCTTTAACATAACGTTTGACGCGATTTTCGGATCTATGTGTAAAAGAAAAATGTGGATTTTATTTCCGTTTCAAACTGATAATGCTGCGTATGATTAAGTCAAACAGTTTATGACTATAACAAAAGAAGCAAGATAGTTGACCCGTATGCAGACTTTGGACACTCCTAATAAGGATTGTGAACTATATAAGCCCAAAGATTGTCTCGTGACTTACAAACTCAGCAACGGAGTGTGGATTAAAACACTTGTAAGTAACACCAGATTGTCAGAAAAATGATACAATTGTTACTTTGGCCCATAGTGAATCTTACGTAACTTCTTAGACACCACCAAAGTTGATGATGATCATACACTGAGGAGACAAAAGCGCAGAGGTATCGTGTAATTCCTTCTTAAGAAATTATTACTGTCCTCAGGCACAGTCCGACGATAGGGATGCGAAGGTACAGGACAATCTGACCGACGATCATGATGCTTCTAAGGGAATAGCTTCGTCGCAATGACCTTAAGGACGTAAGAACACAGTCAGAGCACGAGCGTCCACCAGCACTGCCATACTAAGTGCTGCTGGCTGGTTCCATATCCAGGAAGCTATAGGCCACTCCATATTTGAGGAGATGTGGTGGTAAGTTCCTATGGGACCAGACTGGTCAGGTTATCGGTCCCTAGGCTTACACACTACTTAATCTAACCTAAACTAATTTACTCTAAGTATAACATACACACCCATGCCCGAGGGAGGACTCGAACCTCCGACGGGGGAGCCGCGTGAACCGTGGCAAGGCGCCTGAGACCGCGCGGCTACCCCGCGCGGCCGTATTTGAGGAGTGGATGCAACAGCGCGTGGTGTGCATCTTCCGCCGTAGTGTAGTGTTCATAGTCGCTGGCTGGTCGCGTGTGGGTCGCCGATTAGATTGCAATATTCAATGTAATTCTCGGATTTTTGGGAAGTTCTGGGACTTATTTTATGAATATCGTAATCTGCTGGAACATTCAATGAGTGTATAAATGAGTTTTATATCTACTGAAACAAGCAGATCAACTCTATCTCTACCTCCGAATGTGCATAATAACTGCTTTTCGGTGTGAACTGACACTTGTTGACAGAAATTCTCTGCTAACTGCCAACTGATTCTTGATTCTGAGTGACATAATCACTTCTATGGCCCACTGGTTTCGTTGTGGTTCAGTCACATTCATTCCTGTAACGAAACCCGTTGGAGACGCGCGGAGTGGCCACGTGGTTTGAGGTGAAATGTCACGGTTTGCGCGGCCTCTCCCGCCGGAGGTTCGAGTCCTCCCTCGGGCATGGGTGTGTGCGTTGTTCTTAGCATAAGGTAGTTTAAGTTAGTTTAAGTAGTGTGTAATTCTAGGGACCAATGACCTCAGCAGTTTGGTCCCTTAAGAATTCGGACCCCTTAACTAAACCCGTTGCTGCTTTTAACCGCGAACACAATCTGAAGGATCTCCAAATACTGTTCATGTAAGAAAACGAACCACTAATTATTTCGTAGTTGGAAATCTAAATTTAACTACAACATATTAAGCGTTTACTGCTTTTGCTTATAACTATGTCTGAATACAGTACAGAACTGAAATGGAGGATCTTCAAATCAAAGTTCAGGGACGGAATATACATATAAAGTGGGCTGCTGTCTCGCCCGACCCGTCGCCGGGCCACAAAAACAGCCTTTAGCCACGCATAGTGTCTCTTTTCACTGCAGCTTCTCGCTTCACTCATTGGAGTACTGGCGTAAAATGCTAAGCTAAACAAACATAACTTTTACGTTTACATCAATTAACTTTTACATGCTTTACATTATTGAAATAGCTTCTGACCGGTGTGTCCTAACGCAATTTATGTTTAAATAAGGAAATCAAAAGAAACTTGAGCTTCTAACCAAACACGAAGACGATTAGAGGGTTCAGTTTATAATCACAGTAGACACATAAATACAGTTCACTGTTTTATCTCCGTCTAGCAGCGTAGTATTTATGACTGGTTCCAGTTACCGTCAAGCAATATTAAAGACTCTAGAACAACTGGTTTCAACTCACCTTATGACTGTCCCTCTGAAATCGACTTACATTTCTATGAAGATTCGTTTGCCAACTCTGAAACAGAAAATGAATTTAAATGTTTCTGAAAGAAACTCGTGTTTATTTTGAACTGAATAGTAATTGCATAAAATGTGAAGACCTTACACTCATAAACAAGATGGATAATGCTGTTAATAAATTAGGTAGCACTTTGGCTATCATTTTGCATTTGACTTACGAATAGAATTTTTCAGTTGTTTAGAATTTAATAAGTCTGCTTTTTAAATGAAATCACTCATTAAGGAATCTACAAACTGCAATGTGACTATAATTTCCAAATAAAATGAAATCACCTCTAAAGGAGCAAATGTTTTATGATTAAGCATTTAAGTTACGACTTTCAACCATTTTCGTAATAATTATGACTCCGAAAACTCTTACGAAACCTCTATAAAATTATTAAGACCTAGGTAATAGGATATGAAACGAATCTTGGAAGAATAGTTTAAAACTAATTTTAATAAAGTGGTTCCATTTCGAAAACGGCTGCACCATTTGAATCGAAATTACTGACTGTGAATCTTCACGCTTCTAATTTGCTTACAGCTATGTAAATGTACTTGTTTTATGTACTGGAGGAGTTGTCGTGCTCTACACGTAACTTGGTGGCTGGTGGTTAGTTCTTCACGTCTCAATATCGATAAAGAAGATCACAGCGAGCTATTTTGTTCGCCGCCGTCATTATGAATACAGTTGCAGCGTCCAATGTTTCAGGCTAGACAGTGGACGGGATATCTTGCATTTCTTGCCTCGTACTTTTAAGAGACGACTTTTATTTTCAAGTGAAGAGGCGACGCGAAATTTTAGTACCTTAAGTCACACTCTTTTTCTGTACCCCGAATATACAGACTGTCAGATGCTCCCATCCACAGCTATCACAAGCCTTTCTGCAAGTGTTCTTTCTTTCTGTTTCCTTTCCTACCACGCGGCCCTGCAAGGTAATTTCGACAGTGTGGAGTTAAGACCAAGAGAGAATACGCATTATATCTCCTTTTATACAAAACTTTTATTCTTATATTTCAGCGTAAGAAGGAATGAATAGGAAGATTAGGCAGAAAATGAGTTACTGTGAACAGTTCAGTGACAAGTTTATTCTCATCCCCATCGAGGGCAAACCAAAACCTACAGCAATAGTTCAGGTATACATGCCAAGGACGCAGGCAGCAGATGAAGAAATGCGAGCAGTTCAGAACTTAAAGAGAGATGACAATCTGATAGCCATGGGATTTGGAATGCGGTTGAATGGAAGGAAACAGAAGAAAACGTTACGTGAGAATAAGAGCTTCCAAACAAAAATGAAAGAGGAGAGGGACTAATTGTGTTCTGCAATATGTTTCAGCGAATAATAGCGAATACTCTATTCAAGATCACAAAAGGAAGAGGTATACTCGTAAAAGGCCGGGAGATACGGGAAAAATTCAGTTATATTACATCACGGGCAGGCAGCGATACCGAAATCAAATATTTAGATACAGAAAAAACGGTCTTCGTTGCAAAGATAGATTTAATCTTTACATGTGAAGTGTTTTGCCTGTCATAGGCATCAGACAATCGATAAAAACTCGTTCTAATCGTGACCGAGCAAGAGTTTTTATCCAATGTCTGATGATGTTTAGAACAGGCGAAACACGTCACGTGTAAAGATTAAGTAAAGCTATCTTGTGCAACCAATAATTTTTTCTGTATCTAAAGATCTATTACGGTTGCTGTATCAGTGCCACCGCAAGTATTTATGGAGTGGAGTAATTTTAATTGAAATCAGATAGTGGATTATAAGGCGTAACCAGGAACAAATATAGATTCAGATCATAATTTGGTAATGATGAACAGTAGGCTGAAATTTAAGAAACTGGTCAGAAACAACCAGTGCGCAAAGAAGTGGTAAAAGGAAATACTAAGGAATGAGGAGATGCTTGAAGATCTCTGAGGCTGTAGACACTGCGATAATGAATAGCGCAATAGGCAGTTGACTTTATAGAAATGGACATCAGTAACAAGGGCAAGCACAGAATTTGGAAAGAATAACGTAAGTACAAGGAAGGCACCAGCAAGGAAACTATGGATAAGAAAAGAAATATTTCACTTGACCGACGAAAGAAGCAAGCACGAAAATGTTTAGAAAAATTCAGGAATGCGGAAATACAAGTCATTTAGGAATGGAATAAACAGGAAATGCTGGGAAGCTAAGGCAAAATGGCTGCATGAAAAATGTGAAGAAATCGAGAAAGAAATGATTGTGTGAAGGGCTGAATCGGCATACAGAAGAGTCAAAAGAACCTTTGGTGAAATTAAAAGCAGAGGTGGTAGCATTAAGAATGCAATGGGAATTCCAGTGTTAAATGCAAAGGAGAGAGCGAATAGGTGGAAAGAGTGCATTGAAGACCTCTATGAGGGGAAGGACTTATCTGACGACGTGATAGAGAAGAGATAGCAGATCCAGTGTTAGGATAAAAATTTTAAAGAGTTTTGAAAGGCATAAGATCAAATAAGGAAGGAGGGATTGTGTGTGTATTATGTATATTAAACCGAGAACCTAGAAACGACGGAGAAGCTTCGTCCAGCCGTAGCCTTCAGTGGTATACCACCCCACAACAGATCACAGAAGTCCATCCACCCCACCGCCGCCCCACACCGAACCCGGGGTTATTGTGCGGTTCGGGCATTCGTCGCCAAGAGGAATCTACTTATATCAAACATAGGTCTTCATTTGAGGAAGAAATTTCTGAGCACAGCATTGTGTGGTAGTGAAACGTGGACTGTGGAAAAACCGAAATGGAAGAGAATCTAAGCATTTGATATGTCGTGCTGCAAACGAACGTTGAAAATTAAGTTGAGTTTGAAGGTAAGGAATGAAGAGGTTCTCTGCAGAATCAGCGAGAAAAGGAAGTGTGGAAAACACAATCAAGAAGAAGGAACAGGATAAGAAGACATCTGTTAAGACATCACCGAATAACTTCCATGCTACTAGAGGGAGCTGTAGAGAATAAAAACTGTAGAGGAAGGCAGATAATGGAATACATCTAGCAAATAATTGAGGACGTGGGTTGGAAGTGCTAATCCATATTAGACAATAAACAGACTGACCGTCCTTACGGTGGAAAATGCAACTGCACAAATAGATTTTCTGTCGAACAACTGACGTCGCAGGTGGCGCTGCGATGCTCGTTGATCTGGACGTCTCACGGAATTGGTAAAGGTGTTTCCACGGCAAAGTGTTTGATCCTGAGTTTGTGTTTAGCATAAGGCCGGTGTGCTGCGGGCCGAGTGCATTCGAACCGTAGCCAATTGCAATTGAAGGTCGCATATTAGCTTCCGTAATTCACAAGTACAAATCATTTTAACTGTAGAGACATCACTTACAATTATATACGGAATAAACAGATGAAATGAATTCAAAATGGCGCTTATAAACATTTCTCTTGATTTAGTGTTTGAATGCAGGCTGTATTGCCATATAAGCTTTCGGATAAATTGTCAGATTTATGCAGACACGCGTAGTTTAGAAACTCGTCGCCCTCCATGCTCTGTTCTGCAGCTCGTCTGAAATAAATTATGTGGATAAAATATTTCCACATGTAGGTATAGTGTTAGAAACCTTTGTCATTATTCTGAACGTTATTGTATTTAATTAGTTGATTCTGTGACTAACATGACATACATGTTGCACCAAAGCAGCTATAAATAAACAACAGTCAGCTGACAGAAGCCGACTGATTTTCACTTCGAAGTCCTATAGAAAATTCCATTTCAACTGCGTCTGTATGTGTTTCCTGGTTTACTCTTTTCTGTTGTTAATCAGTTCCCACTATCAGGGCAGTTACTCTCTCTGATTGCTGTTTATCAGACATTAGTAACAGTAAGAATACATTTATCTGAATACAAGCAAAACTCAGTGACGTGCAGTGCTACACAGTAATTGCCGTATACCGATACGCACTGCTGTTCTATTTACTGTTAATTTTTTTAATTTTTTACATTCGATTGTTCTCGCCTGACGTTAAAATGAACAAGTACAACAAAACAGAGTGATTTCACTGCACGCAATAGCAATGTAACTGATGGCTAACAAGTGTAGAAGGCTCATTACTAGTGCTAAATGAGTAAATGTTTTGAGGACGGTTCCTGTAGTAAATAGGACTTGGGTGCCATTGGGTATTGTGTCCTGACGCTATGGACATACGCCTCTATTTTGCATAATGGGTGTACAGGGTTTAGCTGAATTATAGCAACAATATATTTTTCAAACTAAAACAGTAAACAAACTGGAAAAACAATTTTGGTTTCCTTTGTCAGTAAATCTGTAGCCATTCTTAACCATAACCACAATTTTCATCTGATTATAATTATCGTAGATGTAACTGAATGACGTTTCGTCTATGCACTGAACAACTGTATCTTCAAGAATGTTATTAAAAAATAAAAATAACAGTGGGAGTGTAAACATCTTCAATATATTGTCAGCATATCTACTTCTATCACATACAGTACTGTTTTGCTAAGATTTAGCAAGTTACCTCCTTTGAGTTAAATGGGGCAGAGTGATGAAGGAAAGGCAATGAAGTCGATTAGCGCGATGTACAGATCTTATGTTCAACACAATATAAACAAACACATATTTTTTAGTACCTTAAGTTTTGAGAAAGTTTTACGAAACTTGCCATTGAACATAGTTCTGCAACTTTAACACAACTGGCGTTTAGAAGAGTGATTTAGGATCCTCATTTGATGAAAGTTTCTTCCCAGCAAGCCAAAATTTCAAGTTAGGGAACAACAAGAAGTCACTTGGGGCTACGTCTGGTGAATTCGGTGGATGAGGAACCAGTTCAAATGTGTGTGTGTGTGTGTGTGTGTGTGTGTGTGTGTGTGTGTGTGTGTGTTAATTCCTAAGGGACCAAACTCCTGAGGTCATCGGTCCCTAGACTTGACACTACTTAAACTAACTTAAATTCACTTGTGCTAAGAACAACACACACACCCATGCCCAAGGGAGGACTCGAACCTCCGGCGGGAGGGGCCGCGCAGTCCGTGAAAAAAATGGTTCAAATGGCTCTGAGCACTATGGGACTTAACATCTGTGGTCATCAGTCCCCTAGAACGTAGAACTACTTAAACCTAACTAACCTAAGGACATCACACACATCCATGCCCGAGGCAGGATTCGAACCTGCGACCGTAGCGGTCACGCGGTTCCAGACTGAAGCCCCTAGAACCGCACGGCCACACTGGCCGGTGCAGTCCGTGACATGGCGCCTCAAAACGTTCGGCCTCTCCGCGCGGCAGCCAGTTCAATGATCAATTCATGCACTTATCGCTGTTGTATAGAATGGTGCGTTTTCCTGATGAAAGAGCACTTTTTTGCGTGATCTTTTTCAGCCAACACAATTTTCAAACGATCGAAAAAGAAAGCATAATAGGGGCCGGTTATGGCCCTGTCTTTCTCCAAGTAATATATGTGGATTATTCCTCGAGAATCCCAAAAACAGTGCTCATCACTTTATCAGCTGATAAAATGGTGTTTGGCTGATTCGGTGTACTTTCACCAGCCTTTGTCGATTATTTTGACTGCTATTCTGTCTCTGGTGTGTGATGATAGATCCAGGTTTCATCCGTAGACACAAATCGGTGCAAGAAGTTTTGCGAATTGCGGTTAAACATCGCCAGCCATTGTGTTGAAATGTTGTGCTGGATGCGCTTTTGGTCGACGGTGAGCAGTTGCGGCTCCCATCACGCACACAGCTTCTTCATAGGTAGTTCCTCGTGCCGGATATTATGTGCTCAGTTAGTTGAGATGCGTAGCCTCAGCAATCTCACGAATTTCTATTCGGCAGTTTTGCGTTACCATATCACGGATTTTGTCAATGGTTTCCTTTCTGGTGACCTCACCAGGACGGCCGGAGCGCGCTTCGTCTTCGAAGCTTGTCTGACCACATTTGAATTCATTAGTCCAAAAGTAAATGGTCTTCAGTGATGACGCAGGGCCCACATGAACCTTAAAGATAACGATGCCACATCAAAATCTGCAATATGTATCAGTTTCACAGAGGTCAGCGAGGCTCGCTCCAGTCCGCAACGACGTATGGGGTGCGCTCCTGAAGACCATCCATGCCCTCTCAGCACAGCAGCGCTCTCTCACTAGTAGTCAACATAGAGACGGGCACGGAAGCGCTCTGCCCCAGTTGGTGACCTCTTCTGAAGGAGTCAATATCATACCGTAGGACCAACGCTGTTAAAGGTTCTGATGAACTTGTACTTTAGTAAATGTTGAACATTGTACCTCAAGAGACACAGTTCGTTAATTAGTGCATAACATGATACTTTGCTAGTCAATGACAGGTGTAAATTATTCAGTACATCTGTGGAAAAGAAGTATGTCGAGATTAAGAAAATTTCTTGTTCATTAATGTAATAAGATGGACTAATAATTCATGGGTTACAGTTCCTATGTGCCACCTCACCGTGCCATCAAAGAACCCTCGGTTATGGCCGGACGAAAGAAGTTTTGTTTGGTCATAACACCATTTATCGAGGCTCCACCTACTGGACAATTCATTTACGAAAAATTAAAGAAGTTTTACGAAACAGGATACCTTATGAACGCAGGAGGAATCAGGGCAGCTATGGTTAACACCTATCCGGACGCTTAGCGACGAGTGTGAGCCGAATTAGAATGAAGACTGGACGTGTGCCATGTGACATATGGTTTACAAATTGAACATTTGCGAACATGACACAAGGAACTTTTGAGTTGCTGTTTCTGTGCAAATAATCATGTAGTAAATTACGTTAATAACTTTTTTTGAAATCACTTGAATGTGTTTAGGTCAGTTTGGCTAACCCTGAATTATTGCTGAAAGCTTCAATGATTCAGTCACGAAACGATACTGAAAGCAATAACGCCGTTCACTGAATCGGATCGTAAATTAGTTTTGGAGGAAGTCGATGGTCGAAGTGCGAGCCTCAACCCTCGCTGGCACCTGGGGTATTTCTTTATGTGACTCACCACTTTTTTGACTGTGGCAATAAGCTGTACGTTTGAAAAATGCCAAGTTCTACGAGTCTTAGGTTCCACATTAAGCTTCTAGTCTGCCCTAGCACTAACGAGTTCATATCAAAAGGCGGGCTGAGGACAAGTGCACCAAAGTCCGGAAACGAGTAGAAGCAATCGGTGATATTCTTTAACCAGTTTCCATAACAAACAGGGGGTTATCTCTTAATTTAGCAAGAGATTGTGGCATACGTACTAATATCTACAGGAAATACGGGGTGATCAAAAACTCAGTATAAATTTGAAAACTTAATAAACCACGGAATAATGTAGATAGAGTAGTAAAAATTGACACACATGCTTGGAATGAAATGGGGTTTTATTAGAAAAAAAAAACAAACCAAAGTATTGCTAGACGCGTGAAAGATCTCTTGCGCGCGTCGTTTGGTCATGATCGTGCGCACAGCCGCCACTTTCGTCATGCTTGGCCTCCCAGGTCCCCAGACCTCAGTCCGTGCGATTATTGGCTTTGGGGTTACCTGACGTCGCAAGTGTATCGTGATCGACCGACATCTCTAGGGATGCTGAAAGACAACATCCGAGGCCAATGCCTCACCATAACTTCGGACATGCTTTACAGTGCTGTTCACAACATTATTCCTCGACTACAGCTAATGTTGAGGAATGATGGTGGACATATTGAGCATTTCATGTAAACAACATCATCTTTGCTTTCTCTTACTTTGTTATGGTAATTATTGCTATTCTGATCAAATGAAGCTCCATCTCTCGGACATTTTTTGAGCTTTTGTATTTTTTTTGGTTCTAATAAAACCCTATGTCATTCCAAGCATGTGTGTCAATTTGTACTTCTCTATCTACATTATTCCGTGATTTATTCAGTTTTCAAATTTATACTGACTTTTTGATCACTCTGTAATTTATAATAATTTCCTGCAAACATGAAATTGCAAATGTGATTTTAAATTTGTTCACGTGGTATGTATTTTCCTTCATCATCTAATAATTTATTTAGACTATGAACGTCTTGCCATGAGCATATTGGCTTAATTGAATGTTATTTCGTATAAATGGTTTTTTTTCTTTGCTTGACGTAACTACAGTCTCACAGTTATTTATTTACTCTCCCTGAAAATTCCTGTAGCTGAAATTGGAATGTATTGCTTCAGTGATAGTGTTAAATATTGGACCATTCCAACCGTATTCTGCAAGAAAATAAAGGAGGAAGATGCAGATATTGGCTTAACTACAGTTATCTTTCATGTAGAGGGACTCAACATTTCCAGCATCGTCGAAGGCAATATGTTACAGTAGTATGTTACTTTAAAATTAACTTCTTGGTCGATATGCTGTACTTTCAATATGATGAACCGGATCTTCGCTAAACATAAACACAATTTTATTTCTGAACGTGTTGACATTCTCCTAGGTAGTCGCATCATCATGCAAAAGACCTCGCCACTCACTGAACACAAAACTAACGTACATTCAATTCATCTCGCTGTAATATAACCACCTTTTATTTACGATACGTTTGAATGAAAGAAAATCACTGATTTCAGATCGTGTGTAATATTAATGACTCTTTATTACTTAAAATTGTTACTGTTTTATATTCTGTAATTGAATATAAATAAAAAGGTATATTAAACAGCTTGGATAAGATTACAGTTACTTCTTGAAAGTTGAGGTGTTTACTCTGTCGGATTTCTGTGAATTTTGTTCCGTTCGTTTCAGAGAAGCCCATATCTTAGTACAGAATACTAGTATTGGTGATATACGACACAGCTCACGTATAAGCTGCCTTTTTACAACCCTCTTCTCGTAGTGGAAACATCTTTACGAGAAAACTTTTCACTTTCCGGTACTTCTGTGCCAGTGGGTTCCCTCCGTATGTAGACTTCGCCATCGCCTGCTTTCCGCTTCATTAGACTTATGCGACTTTTTCACTGACCCCGTTTCGTTGCTCCTTTTCTCCGTATCAAGAGAAGGACAAGCGTGTACTCTCCTTATACTCCAACCGAACAGTGCGTTCAAGTGCAGTCTCAGTGCCCGTACGTTTTTACCGTTCTGTAATGAATTATATAGGGCGAGTCACTAGGTATTGCCACCTAGAATAACTCCGAAAGTATGATAGTAGCTGAAAAGTTCGTGGGTCAAATGTTACATGGAACAACGGGGGCATAATGTGACGCTGGTTTTTTGTTGCTAGGTGGTGTCGCGTCAGAGATATGAAGGTCAGCTTTATTTTTTCAAATGGGATGCTATAGTTTGGTACTTATTTTCGGATAGCGGGTATAGAGACGAATCCAATTATGTGTAACAATAAGGGCTTTGAAGGTCAACGAAGGTAAGAAAGGTGACATGAACGTTCATGTACAGAAATTGTTCTAAATGATGACCATTGGTATCAACGCACTGCTACAATCTTCTCATCATGGTATTCCGTATCACTTTTGCACTTATCGACGCGCATGCTCTGACAATTCTCTATCGTATATCGTGCAAAGAGTAAATATTTGCCGAGTACGGCGTATCCATCTAACGTGCCATTGACATGTAAACACCATTCGACGGGTTCGCAATATAACTCTAATAGGAGCGGTAAGACTAGCATCGTCGAATGTGAACGATGTATTTCTTCGAAGAAGTAGATTTGCTTCTCATTTTTGGAGAATGCTAACGAAATTCAGTGAGAGCTAGAGACTCATACGCTGAAATATATCTTCAACGTACTCACCCTACACGTCGTACTTTTAAATATGTGTATGATAAACTGAGAACAACTGGATCATTAACGCATCAGAAACATAACCGGCAAAGGAAAGTCACTAAAGAGGAAACGGAAATTGGTACTCTTGCTACGGTGGTTCGAGATCCTTGTGTTAGTTCGCGTCAAATCGCAAGAGAATCTGGCATGAGCCAGAGTAGTGTCGTTCGTGTTCTGCATCGCCATAAATATCATCCTTACTATATCAGTCTCCACCAAGAATTAACTGGTACGGATTGTATGTGTCGCACTGAATTCTGCCGATGGGCTCAACTTCAGATTCAGGTGGACGACACAGTTATAAATTTGATTTTATTTACTGACGAGGCTACATTCACGAACCATGGAAATGTTATTTTGCATAATGTGCATTATTGGGCAACTGAAAGTTCATGTTGGCTGCGGCAAGTTGCACACGAAAAACCGTGGTCGTTGAATGTATGGTGTGGGATTCTGGAGGACAGAATTATAGGCCCCTATTTAATCGAAGGAAATCTTAATAGTAGGAAGTACACCACACTCCTGCAAGAAACATTAGGTTTGTTATTGGAAGAAATACCTTTAGGAACAGAATGTGGTATCAAGACGGTGGGTGTCCATCATACTTTTCGCTGATGGCTAGAAATGAGTTGCAGAGACCATTGCCAAATCGTTGGATTTGACGCGGAGGAGATGTGTCGTGGCCAGCTCGTTCGCCAGGCCTGACCCCTCTGGATTTTTTCTTTTGGGGATTCTTAAAAGAAATAGTTTATAAAGACGTTTCAACTACACCTGAAGATATGCAAGAGAGAATTGGAGAGAACTGTCAGAGCATGTGCTTCGATAAGTGCCGATGTAATAAGGAATACCCCTCAATCCATGATAAGAAAGTCAGCCGGTGTGGCCGAGCGGTTCTAGGCGCTACAGTTTGGAACTGCGGCACCGCTACGGTCGCAGGTTCGAATCCTGCCTCGGGCATGGATGTGTGTGATGTCCTTAGGTTAGTTAGGTTTATGTAGTTCTAAGTTCTAGGGGACTGATGACCTCAGAAGTTAAGTCCCATAGAGTTAAGAGCCATTTTGAACCATGTTAAGAAGATTGCAGCACTGCAGTGATACCAATGGTCATCACTTCGAACACCTTCTGTACATGGACGTTCATGCCACCTTTGTGACCTTCGTTGACCTTCAAAGACCTAACTGTTACACATCATTGGAATCCTCTCGATAGCTGCTATCAGAAAATAAGTACCAAACTGTAACATCCCATTAAAAAAAAAAAAAAAAAGAAAACAAAGTTGACCTTCATATCTCTGAAGCGACTCCACCTAGCAACAGAAACGAACGTCATATTATGGACCCCGTTGTCCCATGCAACTTTTGTCCCATAAACTTTTCAGCTCTTATCACACTTTCGGAGTTATTGTTGGTGGCAATATTTAGTGACTCACCCTGTATATAGGTATTCTTCTTGTGACTGTGTCTTTTAAGAGGTAAGAGAAATGATTCAGTGAAGGATATTTCTCTTGCAGAATAAGTCATTTGTTCTGTATAACTCTAAATTTTAACTGTTAGCTTTATTTTGTGGTTCATTCGTTGCTAAATCATACGATTGTATTTTAGTAGTACAGACGCAGCTCAAAATTTAAACCGTTAGCTATGTCTTTAGGCTCAGTCGTTGCAAAATCATCCTATTATGTTTAAAAAAAAATGGCTCTGAGCACTATGGGACTTAACTTCAGAGGTCATCAGTCCCCTAGAACTTCGAACTACTTCAACCTAACTAACCTAAGGACGCCACACACATCCATGCCCGAGGCAGGATTCGAGCCCGCGGCCGTAGCGGTCGCGCGGTTTCAGACTGTAGCTCCTAGAACCGCTCGGCCACCCCGACCAGCTATATTTACACACGACAGACATTTATCACATACATAACTTTAAATTTTAGCCGCTAGCTGCATCTTGTAGCTCTGTCGTTGCGGAAACATTCTGATATACTCCGTGGTTCTTATGTATCAAAGAATATGTGCTAAAATTAGTTTTTATAGATTGGGAGTGAATTACTTAGCCAATATGTAGAACGTGTAGCACATCAAAAGGAAACATAGAAACACAGAACCTGAAGAAAAATTTTTGAAACGCATAAAAGACGTACATTAGTGTGGCATAACATACGTATCACGTCTAAAATTTTGAATTTGACCGGCCGCGGTGGTCTAGCGGTTCTAGGCGCGCAGTCTGGAACCGCGCAACTACTTAAACCCAACTAACCTAAGGACATCACACACATCCATGCGCGAGGAAGGATTCGAACTTGCGACCGTAGCAGTCACGAGGTTCCGGACTGAAGTGCCTAGAACCGCATGCCACCGCGGCCGGCTGTATCACGTCTAAATAGAAATATTTAACTGTGATTAGCAACACAAAGATAGTGTTAAGCACGAACTCCATGGAAGGTAATTGTACTCCATCTTGGAATATTCCAGCGAGGTAAATATGTGGAGAACCTCAAACAGTGTAATGTCTACGCAATGCATCACAAAGATAACGTTAAAGACTCAGGAAATTACGACTGCCACATTATGTGCTCAGTTGTTTCATACTGAAGATATTCATCGAAGCCACAAATCTTTTATGGCAGAAGATTATCCGTTTGCGCCATGCAGTCATCCTCCATTACACCAATATATTGTGGCATGTGTGTCGTTATAGAATTCGACCACACCGCAGGCAGGAACTCCCTTTTCGTAAAGGCATCCAGTTCCGTGACATTTAGTAGATAATAGTGGGTGACGACATCATACCACATTAGAACTTTCATAAATTGGGCACTGTTTGTGGGTAAAGCGGGTAGACACTGATCAACACACTCGGTTGCATGTTGGTAAGTTCGCTGGTATTCTCGACTAATACAACCTAATATGTATATTTTAATTTAAGCGGATGATCAACAGAAACTAACATCATATGTGTCCCAAGAAATGCTTTTACGATTAAGAATGTTCTTAAACGATGCATGTGATAACGCATCAGTGCTATCAGACTGTTCTCTGACAATGCCATTATTTACAGGTAAGTATCGTCTTTGGACGATCGTAAGGGAATTCAGAAAAATGAATACCTACTCTTTTTAGTTTAGATGAATGTAAAAGAAAAAAAAACTCGATATTATCAGACTGTAAAGTTGACACAAAATGTCTGTGGAGCCTTTAAACCGATTAAATGTTTAAGCATTAAAAAAAGGAACAATATGGACTTGCAAAAAGTGGATAAGATCAGTAGAAGGAAGAGAAAAGAAGGTGTTAAGATTCTGTGGAATAGCAGTGCATCTATGAAGTGAAGAGCCCATTAAACAATAATACGACCACATTACTGAGTAATACTACAGAGTTTGGAGTCCCTATCAAATAGAAAATGCAGTAAACATCAAATGAATTCAGCGATGTGGTACTACAATCGTAATTGTTGTTGTTGTTGTGGTCTTCAGTCCAGAGACTGATTTGATGCAGCTCTCCATGCTACTCTATCCTGTGCAAGCTTCTTCATCTCCCAGTACCTACTGCAGCCTAAATCCTTCTGAATCTGCTTAGTGTATTCATCTCTTGGTCTCCCTCTACGATTTTTGCCCTCCACGCTGTCCTCCAATACTAAATTGGTGATCCCTCGATGTCTCAGAACAAGTCCTACCAACCGATCCCTTCTTCTAGTCAAGTTCTGCCACAAGCTCCTCTTCCCCCCAATTCTATTCAATACCTCCTCATTAGTTATGTGATCTACCCATCTAATCTTCAGCATTCTTCTGTAGCACCACATTTCGAAAGCTTCTATTCTGTTCTTGTCCAAACTATTTATCGTCCACGTTTCACTTCCATACATGGCTACACTCCATACAAATACTTTGAGAAACGACTTCCTGACATTTAAATCTATACTCGATGCTAACAAATTTTTCTTCTTCAGAAAACCTTTCCTTGCCATTGCCAGTCTACGATCGCAGTAGGAGTATGTAATCCAAAGAAGAGCCGAGATGCACAGGGAGGGCTTCCTCGTTCTTCGGAAACCCTGTTGGGTATATTTAGAGTCTGTATTTGAGAAAGGCGGTAAGGAAATGCCTCTACTTTAATCGTGTGCCACGTGAAGCGATTATTAGAATAAATGCAGCTGGAGTCCATTTCTGTGTGATTATATTACCACATCGTTATATGATAAAAAAATTGACGATTCAGGAAATTCTGCAAAAAAATGTTCAAATGTGTGTGAAATCTTATGGGACGTAACTGCTAACGTCATCAGTCCCTAGGCTTACACACTACTTAACATAAATTATCCTAAGGACAAACACACACACCCACGCCCGAGGGAGGACTCGAACCTCCGCCGGGACCAGCCGCACAGTCCATGACTGCAGCGCCTTAGACCGCGGCAGGAAATTCTGCACACCGAACCTGTATTTAGTAATTTCTGTTTGTTAAGGGCAGAATAACTTATTTTTAGCCATCATTCTACTTCAGTTTGAATCCAAACTACACTCAAACTGCCACCGTCCAATGGCCAACCGCCACTTTTTGCAGTGGATGCTTTGATGCCAATCTAAGCTACCGCTGCAGCAAAAATGATCCTATTTTCAGTATGCGGTTTTCTGATGTTTCCACATGTTCACAAGCAGCTCTGATTTGCCTGTTCGTTTATAGTAGAATTACAAACTACACGCAACTTACACAAGCCGCTTAACATAGACACATTTTATGATGTGGCAAACGTATCAGCGTGTACAATATGTGATCAAAAGTATGCGGATACCTAGCAGAAAATGACTTACAAGTTTGTGGCACCCTACATCGCTAATGCTGGAATTCAGTATCGTGTTGGCTCACCCTTAGCCTTGGTGATAACTTCCACTCTCGCAGGCATACGTTCAATCAGGTGCTGGAAGGTTTCTTGGGGAATGGCAGCCCATTCTTCACGGAGTGCTTCACTGAGGAGAGGTATCGATGTCGATTGGTGACGCCTGGCACGTAGTCGGCGTTCCAAAAGATCCGAAAGGTGTTCTATAGGATTCAGGTCAGGACTCTGTGCAGGGCAGTCCATTACAGGAATGTTATTGTCGTGTAAACACTCCGCCACAGGCCGTGCATTATGAACAGGTGCTCGATCGAGTTGAAAGATGCAGTCACCATCCCCGAATTTTTGTTCAACAGTGGGAAGCAAGGAGCTGCTTAAAACATCAGTGTAGGCCTGTGCTATGATAGTGCCACGCAAAACAATTAGTGCAAGGCCCCTCCATGAAAAACGCGACCACACCATAACACCACCGCCTCCTAATTTTACTTTTGGCACTACACACGCTGGCAGACGACGTTCACCGGGGATTCACCATACCCACACCCTGCCATCGGATCGCCACATTGCGTACCGTGATTCGTCACTCCACACAACGTTTTTCTACTGTTCAATCGTCCAACGTTTACGCTCCTTATGCCAAGTGAGGCGTCGTTTGGCATTTATCGGTGTGATGTGTGGCTTGTGAGCATCCGCTCGACCATGAAATCCAAATTTTCTCACCTCCCGACTGTCATAGTACTTGCAGTGGATCCTAATGAAGTTTGAAATTGCATTGTGATGGTCTGGATAGATGTGTGCCTATTACACATTCCGACGCTCTTCAACTGTCGGCGGTCTCTGTCAGTCAAGAGACGAGGTTTGCCTGTGCGCTTTAGTGCTGTACGTGTCACTTAACATTTCCACTTCACTAAAACATCGGAAATAGTGGACCTAGGGATGTTCTGGGAGCGTGGAAATCTCGCGTACAGATGCATGACACAAGTAACACCCAATCATCTGATCCCGTACGAAGTCCGTGAGTTCCGCGGAGCGCCCCATTCTGCTCTCTCGCGATGTTTAATGACTACTAAGGTCGCTGATATGGAGTACCTGGTGGTAGGTGCCAGCACAGTGCACCTAATATGAAAAAACGTATGTTTTCTGTTGTGTCCGGATACTTTTTATCACCTAGAGTAGTTCCTAGTTATGGCCAGCGTATGGAGGACATTTTGTGGGCCATCAGTCCCTTGCTACTATTCGAGAGCAGCAGGCTACGCGGCGTCAGCAGGTCACATCTTCTATTTTGTCATCATAATACAACACAAACATGACACCACACACACACCGTTGAGTGGTACACTAGAATGCACACATAAAAGTTTGGATTCACGAGAGTAGGCGGAATAGGCGGACTGTGCCAGGCAGTGACTGGAGCATCATACTGAGACTCAGAAATAGCAGCCAAAGTCCTCGTATGCAAGGTACAGAGCTCGAATAGTAAAAAAGATGAAACCGAGGGAATAGCCCGGTCGACATAACAGCTCAGATATGGCTCGAAAGGATGTTTCATACAGAGCGTACTGAGTTTAGTGGACCGTGCAGTGGAGAATATACTCTTGTCTCTAGCAAAGAACATCATTAATGCAGCCACTTTTTGCTCCTTGTTGTGGTATGGGAATCAACCCTAGAGCGGAGGTGTAGCTCGCAGAAGTAGCACGGAATCGATTATATCGCGCGCCATTGATACACGACACGCAGTTCAGTCATCTACACTCAGCAGATAGACTTATGAGGAAGGAGCCGTTGCGTGCGGAGGAAGAAAAAATTTGCCGAAAAATCGCCTGAGCAGTGACTGTCTGTGTCGTTCAGCTAGAAATGTTACCGACCCTTTTCTTTTTCTGTTCACTACACATAGACTACTTTTAGGTTTCTGTTTTACAGAAACGATGGCGTAAGGGCATTTCTACATTTATCTAAAAAAATATCGAAAAAAGACCTGTAAATGCTTTCTGAAATCATTCGTCTAAAAGTAAGAAATAAAATAGTTCAGGGTAACGTTCGACATGCCTTCGAATTATGCTCGAAACCATGTACATTTCATTACGTGCCCATTGAGAATTTGACCGGCCGCGGTGGTCTAGCGGTTCTAGGCGCGCAGTCTGGAACCGCGCAACTGCTACGGTCGCAGGTTCGAATCCTGCCTCGGGCATGGATGTGTGTGATGTCAAATGGCTCTGAGCACTAACTCAACTGCTGTGGTCATAAGTCCCCTAGAACTTAGAACTACTTAAACCTAACTAACCTAAGGACATCACACACATCCATGCCCGAGGCAGGATTCGAACCTGCGACGGTAGCGGTCGTGCGGTACCAGACTGTAGCACCTTTAAGCGCTCGGCCACTCCGGCCGGCTGTGTGTGATGTCCTTAGGTTAGTTAGGTTTAGGTAGTTCTTAGTTCTAGGAGACTGATGACCGCAGATGTTAAGTCCCATAGTGCTCAGAACCATTTGAACCACTGAGAATTTGAAATTCAGTGTTTAACTTAGAACTCTAGAATTTTAAAAGATATTAGAAGATATTTGTCTTGTGGATTATGTACACCGTGCAATCTACTGCAGTATGGCTTTGAAATACTATTGCTATGTGACGTCAAGCGGTGAAGTATTTTACCAGTTCAGATACTTCTGCTATAGAAAGTCAAGAGGCTAAATCTTTCACCACTAGAGTTACTATTGTTATGAAAATTACGAACAGTAGCAGCTGAGCTGTTCACGCGGTAGTGTTGTAAGGAGAGCAGTGAGTGAAATTCGGTAACCGATTTCACTACTGTCTGATCGAAAGCGCAAATTTTAACGCCGACCGGGATGGCCGAGCGGTTCTAGGCGATACAGTCTGGAAGCGCACCACCGCTACGGTCGCAGGTTCGAACCCTGCCTCGGGCATGGATGTGTGTGGTGTCCTTAGATTAGTTAGGTTGAAGTAGTTCTAAGTTCTAGGGGACTGATGACCTTAGAAGTTAAGTACCATAGTCCTCAGAGCCATTTGAACGTTTTTTTTTTCCAAATTTTATCCAATTTTTTCGATCATTTTTTTCTGCTGACAAAAGTTAGTGAGCACGAACAATGCTGTCAACAACAATGGGAAGAGATAAACTACTTCTTTCACCGCATGCATTCCTTTTTCTAGAATGTTTACGCTTCTCAAATGAAAAGGTTTTTCGGCACTAAAATTGTGGCAGCTATTTATCATATGTTGCTACAGGTCAGAGGAACATACCATAGTCACACATCTGTATAGAGTCTTGTGAATAACGTCCTCTAGGCCAGTATGGCGCAGTATGGGAGAAAGTGTCACTGAAATGACACAGGATTTGGGCTGGACGTCATTAAAAGAAAGGCGTTTTTCGTTGCGGCGGAATCTTATCACGAAATTCCAATCACAAACTTTCTCCTCCGAATGCGAAAATGTTATGTTGACACCGTCCTAAATAGGGAGAAACGATCACCGCGATAAAATAACGGAAATCAGAGCTCGTACGGAAAGATGTAGGTGTTCGTTCTTTCCGCGCGCTATAAGAGATTGGAATAATAGAGAATTGTGAAGGTGGTTCGATGAACCCTCTGCCAGGCACATAAATGTGATTTGCAGAGTATCCATGTAGATGTAGATGTAGATTTCTTGGAAAACGAAGATACTAGTTCAGAAATTGAGCGGAAATGTGGTTGAACAGCTACGCCAAATAAAATACTTAATTATTAAAAATCAGAAACAACGATCTCTAGCAGAAAAAACTGTTCTCTTATTTGTAGTTGCAGTTTTATACTATTTTTATATTCACTTTTTTTAACGGGAAAACAATGAGAGCAAGAATAATGGTGTTGACAGCACTTGTAATGGAGACATTACTTCATGTACCACACGCATTCTTTTTTCTGGCGCTTAAAGGATTCTCTATAGAAACATTTTGAAACTGATGAATTCTGAGAAACTTCGTGCGTAAATGAGAGAAATACACCAAGGTCACACAACCGCAGAATGCACGGTCTACGTAATTCACCAAACAAATATCCTTTACTACTCTTTAAAATTCTATGATTCTATACTGAACATTGAACTTTAAATTCTTAGTCGAAACTTCATTTGCTGCACATGATTCCGAGCATCATTCAAAGGCCGCCAAATGTTTTTACTTTTCATTTCTCTCAAGTAAAAGCACAAAAGTTTCAATTTATTCTGTGGTTTGTTATTTATTTCATTTTTCATCATGAAAGAAAGAATTCCACCATTTATACTGTGATAAGATGGGGAATTCTGATAAATCGTTCAGCTCTTGAAACGACTGACTTTCGTAATCAAAATTATCTTCGTCAAAGTGCAGTTTGATGGTAGTTGTAGGAGGTCCTTCCGTCTTAATGTGCTGCCCTAAGTCAAACGGTGGAAGATCTCTCCAATGCACATGCTCTTCGATAACTTCTGGCGAGGTGCAGCCATAGAACAGTCTACCTTCGATGTCATCCAGAATGATAAAAAGAGTTCAAACGCCGAAATGTGACCAACACCACAGAGACTTGACCGGTAACGAATGCTCGTCTGCCCAAGTAGACCACACCCGAAGGCAAAGTAAGGCCTTGTGGCTTCTAATCCCAGCTCAGTCTCAGAGACAGCTCAAGCCCCTGGAATTTCCTGTTGAATTTGTCTTCCTAGTTTCAGCTGTTCACGAAATACCCTAACTTTAGTACTTGATTCGAAAAACGCCATTTTGACGGTTAAATATCAAACCAAAACAACTTTTTAGAAGCGAAACAATTAGGCCTTGAAGAGATGAGGTTTTCGACACCTCGTTTGCATTCCTAGCGGCTTCTGTAACTGAAATTTCTTGAATTTAATACTTGATTCGAGGTAAGCCTATTTGACAGTGAAATATCAGCCAGAAGAGGAACGTATTGACACTTCATTTACATAGGTAGCAGTAGCAGTTCGTGAAATATTCCAGTTTTCCCTCATATCAGTTGTTATTTCTTAGTTAGCCTGAGTACTTTCAAGAAATCAAACTTTTTTTCGCAAAAGTAGATCTCAAGCCCGTTCAGGTATGTATACCATTCGTCCACCTTCCATTCTTCGTTTGGTTATGACAATTCGGAAATGAATCCGCTGTATAATTTTCCCTGGGATCACTAATAAGGTATTCTTAACTAATGTTATGAGTTTAAAGCCATTAAATCTTTTTTTGCAGATCTAGACCACTCACTGGTCAGTTTGATGCCCTATTTGACCACTTCCTTTTCTTCGCTTGCCTAGGAAAATTCGGACAAAAAACCATAGTGTAATATCTAAGGAGCCTTGTTATCGCTCAGGTCAAACATGTGGCCAAAACAACGGCTAGAACGGAGGTACATACTGTCTGAAGATAGATTGAACGGTTAAAACCAGTCACGTAATTCTACTGCAGCACTGATTACCTTACCACACAACTCGTCTATACTGAAAATTTCATGGTGTGTCTTTAAAATATCCAACTCTTTGTATAATGTAGTTTTGCCGTTGATCTCGTTAAAAAACAAATTATATATATATATATATATATATATATATATATATATATATATATATATATAAGGCAGTTGCCTATTTTACAAATAACTTATAATATTTCCAGATAGAAATTTTCACTCTGCAGCGGAGTGTGCTCTGATATGAAACTTCCTGGCAGATTAAAACTGTGTGCCGGACCGAGTTCGAGTTTCGGTCTTACTCAGACTTAAGAAATTTATTCAGTGATGTTATAATCAAAAAATTCGTCGCTTACTCAAATACGTAGGTAACTGACCAGATGAAGCATTGCATGCTACGTGTGACACGCGCATGAAGCCGATCGTTTTGTAATTCTGTTTTTATAGGAAAACTTACGAAAGACGATGGAAACGCTTAATACACCCATCGTAATTCTTTTATCAAGACTTAAAAGTGTTTATAAAATTTTGGTGTGTTTTTGTGTGTGTGTGAAATCTTATGGGAAATAACTACTAAGGTCATCAGTCCCTAAGCTTACGCACTACTTAACCTAAATTACCCTAAGGACAAACACACACACCCATGCCCGAGGGAGGACTCGAACCTCCGCCGGGACCAGCCATGCAGTCCATTACTGCAGCGCCTCAGAACGATCGGCTAATTCCGCGCGGCGGTGTGTTTTTCCCAGAATGTATAAATAATTTATGAATTTCGTTGCAGGAAACAGAAGAGGCAGTGGATGTGACTAACCTACAATGTTAATGGTCGGAAGACTATGATGTTTTGAAGAGAAGGCTGTATTGATGGTAGAAGCAAACTTGATTTAAAAAATTCTCGAGAATTTTGCTCATGTAAGGAAAACGGAAGGTAGCTGCGAAGAAACCATGGATAACAGAAGAAATACTTCAGTTGATTGATGAAAGGAGGAAGTAAAAACATGTTCCGGGAAAATCAGAAATACAGAAATACAACTCGCTGAGGAATGAAATAAATAGGAAGTGCAGGGAAGCTAAAACGAAATGGCTGCAGGAAAAATGTGAAGACATCGAAAAAGATATGATTGTCGGAAGGACAGACTCAGCATACAGGAAAGTCAAAACAACCTTTGGTGACATTAAAAGCTACGGTGGTAACATTAAGAGTGCAACGGGAATTCCACTGTTAAATGCAGAGGAGAGAGCAGATAGGTGGAAAGAATACATTGAAAGCCTCTATGAGGGTGAAGATTTGTCTGATGTGATAGAAGAAGAAACCTGAAGTCGATTTAGAAGAGATAGGGGATCCAGTATTAGAATCGGGGTTTAAAAGAGCTTTGGAGGACTTACGGTCAAATAAGGCAGAAGGGATAGATAACATTCCATCAGAATTTCTAAAATCATTGGGGGAAGTGGCAACAAAACCACTATTCACGTTGTTGTGTAGAATATATGAGTCTGGCAACATACCATCTGACTTTTGGAAAAGCATCATCCACACAATTCCGAAGACGGCAAGGGCTGACAAGTGCGAGAATTATCACACAATCAACTTAACAGCTCATGCATCGAAACTGCTTACAAGAATAATATACAGAAGAATGGAAAAGAAAATTGAGAATGCGCTAGGTGACGATCAGTTTGGCTTTAGGAAACGTAAAGGGACGAGAGAGGCAATTCTGACGTTACGGCTAATAATGGAAGCAAGGCTAAAGAAAAATCAAGACACTTTCATAGGATTTGTCGACCTGGAAAAAGCGTTCGACAACATAAAATTGCGCAAGCTGTTCGAGATTCTGAAAAAAGTAGGGGTAAGCTATAGGGAGAGACGGATCATATACAATATGTACAACAACCAAGAGGGAATAACAAGAGTGGACGATCAAGAACGAAGTGCTCGTATTAGGAAGGGTGTAAGACAGGGCTGTAGCCTTTCGCCCCTACTCTTCAATCTGTACATCGAGGAAACAATGATGGAAATAAAAGAAAGGTTCAGGAGTGGAATTAAAATGCAAGGTGAAAAGATATCAATGATACGATTCGCTGATGACATTGCTATCCTGAGTGAAAGAGAAGAAGAATTAAATGACCTGCTGAACGGAATGAACAGTCTAATGAGTACACAGTATGGTTTGAGAGTAAATCGGAGAAAGACGAGGGTAATGAGAAGCAGTAGAAATGAGAACAGCGAGAAACTTAACATCAGGATTGATGGTCACGAAGTCAATGAAGTTAAGGAATTCTGCTACCTAGGCAGTAAAATAACCAATGACGGACGGAGCAGGGAGGACATCAAAAGCGGACTCGCTAGCAAAAAAGGCATTTCTGGCCAAGAGAAGTCTACTAATATCAAATACCGCCATTAATTTGAGGAAGAAATTTCTGAGGATGTACGTCTGGAGTACAGCGTTGTATGGTAGTGAAACATGGACTGTGGGAAAACTGGAACAGAAGAGAATCGAAGCATTTGAGATGTGGTGCTATAGACGAATGTTGAAAATTAGGTGGATTGATAAGGTAAGGAATGAGGAGGTTCTATGCAGAATCGGAGAGGAAAGGAATATGTGGAAAACACTGATGAGGAGAAGGGAAAGGATGATAGGACATCTGCTAAGACATGAGGGAATAACTTTTATGGTCCTAGAGGGAGCTGTAGAGGGCAAAAACTGTAGAGGAAGACAGAGATTGGAATACGTCAAGTAAATAATTGAGGACGCAGGTTGCAAGTGCTACTCTGAGATGAAGAGGTTAGCACAGGAAAGGAATTCGTGGCGGGACGCATCAAACCAGTCAGTAGACTGATGACAAAAAAAAAAAAAAAAAAAAAAAAAAAAAAAAAAAAAAAAAAAAACGGTAGCTTGCCTTGACGAACACATATTAAATCTAGTTCCGTGATTAACATTATGTACCACATCCGACAATGTTGGTTTATGTTTTAGGGAGTTTTCTCGTATAAGAGGTGCTGAGGTCTCAACGCAAGATAGAAGGCTATCGTCAGGAGTGCCCCAGGGAAGTGTGATAAAACCGGTGCTGTTCTCCAAATACATAAATAATTTGGAGGACAGGGTGGGCAGAAATCTGTTTTTGTTTACTGATGATGCCGTGGTGCACGGTAAAGCGTCGAAGACGAGTGACTATAGGAAGATACAAGACGACTTAGTCAAAATTTCCAGATTGTGTGATGAATGGCAGCTACCGTAAACGTGGAAAAATGTAAGTTGAAGCGGATGAGTAGGAAGATCAAACCTGTAATGTTCGGATACAGTATTACTAGTGTCCTGCTTGACACAGTCAAGTCGTTTAAATGTCTGGGCGTAACGTTGCAAAACGATATTATGTGAAAACTGTGGTAGGGAAGGCCATTCGTCGACTTCGGTTCTTTTGGGGAATTTTAGGAAAGAGTGATTTATCTATAAAGGAGGCCGCGTGTAGGACGCTCGTACGACGTATTGTTGATTACTACTATAGTGTTTGGGATCCGTATCAGGTCGAACTGAAGGAAGACATTGAAGCAGTTCAGAGGCGGGCTGCTAGATTTGTTACCGGTAGGTTCGAACAACACGTAGGGTTTTACGGAGACGCTTTGGCAACTCAAATGGGAATCCCTGGAGGGAAGGCGACGTTCTTTTTGAGAAATACTAGTGAGAAAATTTAGAGAACCAGAATTTGAAGTTGACTGCCGAACGATTCTACTGCCGCTACATACATTGCGTGTAAGGGCCTCGAAGATAAGATACATGAAATTAGAGCTCATACGGAGGCATACAGACAGCCGTTTTTCCCTCGCTCTATTTGCAAATGGAAAAGGAAAGGAAATGACAAGTAGTGCTACAGGGTACTCTCCGCCACGCCCCGTACGGTGACTTGCGGAGTGTCTATGTAGATGTAATAATTCAAAAAGCACAACTTACTGTTCTCCATAAGGTACTACTAAAACTTGTCTCAGTGAAATGCTTGAGTGTCTGTTTGTCCAACGCGGATGCGTTACTTCGTTTTGAAATTCGATTCTCTCATGCCCTCTTCAGTTATCGATTGAATCACCAGGACCGTATGCCAGCACAACATTTATTTCATAACGACATTGCGTCCTGACTCATAATGAAGTACTGTGTACGCGGGCAGCTCTGACGGTGCTCCTTTAACATCCCTTGTTAGTCAGCGATGTACTTCTTTTTACTCTTTCAACAGTTGGATATTACTTGACCTAAATAAATAGCCAGCCAGATTCCATACGAAAGAAAAATACTCTAAAAATAAATAAAAATAAATTGCATCACATACAAAAACATTATATATTACGATACATGGTCCTTACGTATGGGACCTTCCTTTCTTTCTTCCTGCCTGTTTCCAGACTACTAAGCAAATACTGACATTTTCTCGGAATTGTTCGATAGCCGATTTTATGTGTGCTGCAGAACATCAGCTAGTTTTCTGTTTCTAATGAGCCGTTAGCCTGTAGAAGAACAGAGATAGCTTTTGTGTACTCTGTGCAGGGTCAGACGTTCCAAGAAGCGAGGACAATAGCATGAGCGCCGTCGCTCGGCGTTGTCACTCTGTCGACGTATTTTTGTTATGCACGCAGTTTAATGAGCACAGTGGCGGCCGAATAAAAGCCGAACGATGAGAAGTCGTGCACTGCCGTTGAATAAAGGCTTACGGGAACGCCACACAGGAGAAGACGCTTCCAGCAGCGGTGTTCTGCAACGAAGGGGAGCTGAAACTGAGATACATTTTCTGTATACTGCAGCTGTAACTTATTTTTTGAAATAATCAGTACACTATTGTCAGATGATAAGAATGAAACTGAACATATATTGTAACTGGAGATATAGTGTATTACAATTAATATGGAAACTGAGTTAAGAATACTGGCTTCTATTAGGTTAATTTGTTTTCTAGATAAGCGTGAAACTTTCCGACAGTTCCCATATATAATAGTCACACGCACTCTAAATATTTATTTTCTGTTCTAATTATGTAGGAATGTAGATTAACAGTTAGGGAAACACACTGATAATTTAAAAGTTTACTGAGATGTGTTAGTCTTCTTTTCAGTACAATAAACTGCATTCCTAAATCAACTGCAACCATTACGATGAATCACACATTTTTATAGAGTCAGGTGAATTAATGATTATACAAGGTGCAAGAAAAAATGCAAGAAGTGGGGGACGTGGAATTAATATAATTGGTAACTTTATCTTAGAGGTTAAAGAAGAAAAACGTATGTTTATAGCATTTGCAGATAAGAGAGAACTTCTGAAAATGTGGATTGGGAGACACTCTTTAAAATTATGATGGAAGCAGGGATAAAGCAGAGGGAATGAAAGGTTTTCTGCAACTTGAACAGAAACCAGACAGTCGAAGGATGTGAAAGTCAAGCAGCAGTCGTTCTCCGAAGTAATTAATCGTAAATACTGAGCAAGCAGTAAAGGAGAAATTTGGGAAGCGGAGAAGAGGGAGAAGAAATGAGGACTTTGAGGTTGCGTATGACATTGTAACTCTGTTAGAGACAGCAGAGTCTTTGGAAATGTCTTCAAATGAAGCTATAAGATTCGTAGTGGAATGTACTTGATTTAAATCAGGCGATGCTGAGGGAATTAAACTTAGAAATTAGGTGCTATTTGGTTATCGAAAAATTTTCGGTTCCTGGTTACTTGGAAAATCTGGCTCAATTTGACGTCCGCTATCCTGACCTATCTGCATAATCAGTTTCTGTTTTGTGTCCTGTGTAGAGGATGAAGCGAAAACGTCCAATGAAACAGTCATTACTTTACTGTAGAAAGTGCGCTGCTATCAATTACTTCAGGTGAAGAATGGAAATTACGCTATCGATTATAATTACTAACAATTAATTAATTATTAATAATTAATCATTCAAGTGCGAGGCAACGCGATCACTGTTTGCTCTATCTTTCAAAATGTTTTCTGTATACAGTGAAGTAGCTGAAACTTAAGAAATAAACGAGAAGTAATCACATAACATGCACTGTGCTGACCGCATAGTGATATTTGCATTTACCCGCAAAAACGTTTAGACTGCGCACACATAATTCCAAGGAACTGTTTCCAAGCGCAAATAAAACTTTACATCTTTGAGCGAAAATCTTGGTTGTAAACATCAGTTCTTCGGAAAATTTTGGACGCTGGCGTATTTATGTGATATTGTTTATAGTGAATCGTGCTTAATTCTGTGGACAACAGGCAAGGAGAATGAAAAATGTCAGGTGACAAATCCATTATTTTACACAACTAATCATATAAATATCACTCATGGCAATACATCAAAGCTTGTCCTATCTTCTTCTCACAGGGCCGGCACTCATTATAATGATACGAAAATAAACATGTAACTTCTGAATAAAATCTCAATTTTCAAGCCGCGTCATTTCGATGGCTATCTCCTCCATCGTCATCAGGAATGGAAGAAAACGCTGAATTCCGGGGCCGGCACGGTTTTCCACTTATATAGGCACAACTTCAGTACCTGACACCAATCAGAGAGGGCTGAATCGACGCGCTTGCTGTAGGCGAGCTGCACGGCTCAAAGCAGGTCCAGTCTACCGCCGGACCAGTGACGTCACGTCCCTGTTTGAAACTAACGCTCCCACACCCCTACAAGCGCCAAGCATCCGACTTTGCTTTCTGTCAATATCCAAAGCCCACCCCAACATCCTATTAGGTGTGTACCCCTGGCATCTATTAAAATTGTAGCTATTTGGACTAATCTCTGTCGCCTCCTTTAAAACGGAATTTCAGTATGTTGACACATCACTCAAGAATTTCGTCTTTTGAAACCATATATTGTGTCCGTTTTCCAGACATTGCTTAGCTATGGTAGACTGTCAAGTTCCCTTTGTTTAATATGTTGCTTGAGTTCAGTACAAAGCTCCGCAACTGTGCGAATTGCTTGACCAATCCAGATGCTGCAGCATTCGCAAGTGACACCGTACACACCGGACACACGAAGAGCTATCTCGTCTTTAACAGGGCGCAGCATATCTTATATTTCGGGGCGGGTCTGAAGACTGGCCACAGTTCATGTTTCTGCAGCACCTACCCTAACTTGCTGCTCCTTCCTCCACAGTATGGCAAGAAGGCAGTCACCTTGGCCTCTTCTGCCGATTCACAAGGCGTCCTTTGTTGGTGGCAGCTGAATGCGTTTGCAATGTGTACCGTGCTGTAACCTTTTTCTCTGAGCAAGCGTCTGAAATGCTGCAATTTAGACCATAGGTGGTCGTCGTCAGAAACAGTTTTTGCTCTGTGTACTGACACATCCAGGACCGCTTTCTTATGTTCATGTTCGTGTAAACTACCGGCGTTCAAATATCGGTGTGCTTCGGTTTCCTATACACTGAATGACCAAGCCGGCCTCCTGCCTTTCGCTCAACTAAAACATGTAAGAAAGGGAGCTTGCCATCATTCTCCATCTCGACAGTAAATTTAATGTTGGGATGGACACCTTGTGATCGACGAACTGCTGCAGTGCATTATTACCATGAGGTCATATCAGGAAAGTGTCATAAATGTATCTTAAGAAGCAAGACGGGCGCAGAGTTCACAGCCAGCTCCTCAAAGTGCTCCATGAAGAAATTCTCGATTGCCGGTGACAGTGGTGAGGCCATCGCTGTGCATCTGTCGTCTCTTAACATTCGTCACGATGTAAGAAAAATGTTGACGGGAAAACTTGGCGAATCCCGTTGGAAGCTGTTGTGCCACAAGATCCGGCGTGTCTCGTACTGGCACCCTCTTAAAAAAGTGTCCAGGTTATCTAATACATCTTTTCGCCCTATTTTCATTTTCTTGAGTGTGTCAACAAATGTGTGCGAATTTGGAACATGATATTCATAATTTCCATGTTTGGGTGATGATAATCCAGCCAGACGTTTTGCCAGTCTGTAGATCGGCGAACTGATTGCACTAGAGAAAAATTAAGGCCTAATAAAGTCATTTTCCTTATGTATCTACTGCAATCCATAAAGCCTTGGAGGTCTGGCAGGACGAGGCATTAATTTCTTCACCATTTTTTATGGTAAACCAGCGTCCTTTAATAAATTCTCTGTCTTTCTGACGACAGCCAGTGTTGGATCGCAATTAAGCCTCTGGTGGGTATCATTTCTAATAGATGTAGCCGTTGCAGATGGTAGTCTTCAGTGCTCAGAACCACGGTGACGTTTCTTATATCGGCTGGTAAGACAACCAGATCCTCTTTGCCACGTAATTAGCGTAATTCTCGTCGTTCTTCATGGCTAGTATTATAATTCCGTACATAAGCTTTCGCCAACACAGGCCGGTATTGGTCCGACATCCTCAGCTGCGTATTGTGAAAGATGCCAAATGCGCTGCTCTATTCCACTAACAATATCCAATAGTGGACTGGAGGAAAATTAAGGCCTTTACTCAGACCTGTTAGCAACTTCAAACACAGCAGATCACCTTAGCAATAATACCTTCAACGTTCAGTACATGTTCATCCGTGCTGTCGTCATACCACAATACCGCTGGGTCTCCACTTACTTCAAATAGGACGTCTCCGTGTGTCATTTTCAGTTGCACGATTACATTCGCACACAAACAATACAAATTTTACGAACTTTCCTTTTCTCAGTTTTTTAAAATTATTCCCATACTGGTAAAAAGTGGTTCTAAAATTACACATCTGGGTAAAAAAATAACAGTATCTCCATAACGCTAATGTGTTGACAAAAGTCACAGGTGCTATCGCAACTGTCAGTTTTACAATTTTTATTTTAAAACTCTTAAATCGTTACAAATTTGTTACAAAGATTATTTTTACTTCAAATATAAAAACTACATTTTATACTGTATTGACAGTTGTTGCAGACGCTGCCGTAAATACAAGGCAGAATAAGATTAAGGGATTACTTTTTTGAAACCCTCGTAACTGTCTCTCATTTAGATGCATATGTTTGAAATTTGACTCAGGAGCACCTACTAATTTCCTCTGTAAAGGTCCAAAATCGTCGCGCTCTGCTGCGTCAACCTCGGCCACAGTGACCCTTCAGACAGCAAGGTGTTGACAAATGTGAAAACAAGGTCACTGATCAGAAGTTCGTACGAACTTTAATGTGGGTTAATTATGTGACTTTAGTAGGAAAACATTTCAGACACACCGACGCTCAGAATCGACACGGCAAGGCCTCAGGGAGTGGCATAAAGGGCGTCAATAAAACCACACCTTTCCTTGGGACGTCGATTCCCCTACATTTCGCTGTCGACAAGGATAGTTTGCAGTGGGATGCGCGACAGGACGAAGTTTTTGACAACTTTCGACACCGCGCTACCCCCTGGGCGTTTCAACTCTACTCTAGAAATAACGTGGGTCTACAGCGCAGCTGTATTTGGCCTGACCTCTTTGGAGTTTAGTGCGACCCCAATTTTTTCTCTGGTATACGAAAGGATAACGTTCTGCGAGTCGGAGCATCGAATGTCAGAAGTTTTAAAGTGATAGGTAAGCTAGAAAATCTCAAAAGGGAAATGCTGAGGTTCAAGCTAGGTACAGTGCGGGTCGGTGAAGTGAAATGGAAAGAACGTAAGGATTTCAGTTCATATGATACAGGGTAATATCAACAGCAGAAGAAAATGGTATAACGGGAGAATGATTCTTCATGAATAGGAAGGTAGGGCAGAGAATGTGTTACTGTGAACAGTTCAATGGTAGGGTTGTCCTTATCAGAATCGACAGCAAACGAAGATAGTTCGGGTATACATGCCGCAGTCGCTAGCAGAAGATGAAGAGAAAGAGAAAATATATGAAGCTACTTAACGGACAATTCAAAACGTATGGGTAGACGAAAATCTAATAGTAATGGGGGATTGGAATGCGGTTGTAGGGGAAGTAGTAGAAGAAAGGGTTACGAGAGACTAAGGGCTTGGTACTAGTAATGAGACAAGAGAAAGACTTATTAAGTTCTACAATAAAATTCAGCTTGTAATAGCGAATACTCTATTCAAGAATCACACGAGGAGAAGCTATATTGGAAAAGGCCAGAAAATATGGGAAAATTTCATCATTGTCAGGCAGAGATTCTGAAATCTCGTATTAGATTGTAATGGGTACCCAGAAGCAGACATAGACTCAGATCACAATTTAGTAATGATGAAGAGTGTAAGAGGCTAGTCGGGAAGAATCAAGGCGTAAAGAGTGGGATACGGAAGTACAGAGGAATGAAGAGATACTCTTGAAGTTCTGTGAGGTTGTAGATACTGTCATAATTAATAGTTCAGTAGGAAGTTTATTTAGGAGGAATGGACATCTCCAAAAACGCAATCACAGAAGTTGGAAAGAGAAACATAGGTAGAAAGACGGTGACTGTGAATAAACTGTGGGTAACAGAAGAAAAACTTCACTTGATCAATGAAAGAAGGAAGTTCAAAAATATTCAGGAAAATTCAGGAATACGGAAATAAAAGTCATTTACACAATCTAAATCCAAATGGATCCATGAAAAATGTGAAAAATCGAAAAAGAAATGATTGTCGGAAGGACTGATTCAGCATACGGAAAAGTCAAACAACCTTTGGTGAAATTAACAGCAAGCGTGGTAACATCAGGAGTGTTGGGGCTTGCCCACTCGTCTCGTATAGGGCGCCTTAGGGGATGCTGCGTCTCAGAATGCTATACAACAATTGATGCAAATAACATTAGTAGTTGTATTTCTATAAAGCAGATTGACAATAATTAACTTGTATTTACAAAGGTGTCACAAAAGAAGGGCGACATGCAACCAAGCCAGAGTTCATGCACGTTTGTCACACGTCACAGGTAACTCTGCTCTGCGAATGCTGTCCACTAACGTCCGCTACTGAGCACTAATGTCCCGACACTGAGCCGATACTGAGCGACTGAGGCTGGAAGGAGCGGCGCTTACATCCACTTCGGTTTGAGGGCGCTCCTGTCGTGGTGCGGTCCTATTCCGGGCACCATTGGCCGACGTCGTTTCACCGCCTTCTCTCGTCTTGCTTTCTTCGTCTTCGTTCCGGCTCTTGTGGCTACGCCAGAACAAAGAGTACAATGGAAATTCCGCTATTAAATGCTAAGGAGAAAGCGGATAGGCGGAAAGAGTACACTGAAGGCCTTTATGAGGGAGAGGACTTGTCTGGTGACGTGACAGAAAACTAAACAGGAGTCTATAGGGAAGAGATAGGGGAGCCAGTGTTAGAGTCCGAAATTAAAAGAGCTTTGGAGGACTTAAGATCAAATAAGGTAAAAGGGACAGATAACGTTCCAGCAGAATTTATAAAATCATTATGGAAGTGCCAACAAAACGATTATTGATGTTGGTGTGTAGAATGTATGAGACTGCCGATAAACCATCAAACTTTCGAAAAAAAAAATCATCCTAAAAATTACGAAGATTTCAAGAACCGAAAAATGGGAGCTTAACAGCTCATATTTCCGAGTTATTGAGGGGGATAACATACATATGAATAGATAAAAATTGAGTATATCTTAAATACGATGAGTTTGGCTTTAGGAAAGGTAGAGGCACAAGAGAGGCAGTTCTGACGTTGCACATGGTAATGGAAGCAACACTAAAGAAAAATCAAGAGACGCTCGCAGAATTTGTTGACGCGGAGAAAGTGTTCGAAAATATCAAATGGTGCAAGATGTTCGAAATTCTGTGAAAAATAGGGGTAAACCATAGGGAAAAGTTGGTAATTTTCCACATGTACGAAAGAACAATAAGAGTAGAAGACCAAGGATGAAGTGCACAGATTAGAAAGGGTGTAATACAGGGATGTAGTCTTCCGTCACTACTGTTCACTCTATACATTAAAGAAGGAATGACGGAAAAAAAGAAAGGTTCAAGAGTGAAATTCAAATTCAAGCTGAAAGAATATAAGTGATAAGAATCACTAACGACATTGCTATTTTAGATGAAAGTGAGGAATAATTACAGTATCTCTTGAAAGGAATCAATAGTCTAACGAGTACAGAATATGGACTGAAGGTAAATCGAAGAAAGACAAAAGTAATCAGAAGTAGCAGAAATATGAGAAACTTAGAATCAGGATTGGTGATGACAAAGCAGATGAAGTTAATGAATTCTGCTACATAGGCAACACAATAACTCATGAAAGACGGAGCAAGAAAGACATAAAAAGCAACTAGCTCTTCAAATAGGACATGCCTGGCGAAGACAAATGAACTAGTAACACACACAAACCTTGATTGGAGCACAGCATTGTTGTTAGTGTAACATGGACCTTGGGAAAACCAGAACAGAAAAAAATCGAAGCATCTGAGACGTGGTGCTACAGAAGAATATTGAAAGTTAAACAGACTGATAAGGTAAGGAATGAGGAGGTTGTGTGCAGAATCAGGGAGGAAAGGAATTTATGGAAAACAGTGATGAGAAGACCGGACAAGATGATAGGACATCTGTTAAGACATCATGTAGTAAAATCCGCGATACCAGAGGGAGCTGCAGAGGTTAAAAACTGTATAAGGAGACAGGGATTGAAATGCATCCAGAAAATAATTGAAGATGTATGTTGCAAGTGAGATGAAGAAGCTGGCACAGGAGAGTAATTCGTGGCGGGCTGCATCACGCCAGCCGGAAATCTGACGACTAAAAAAAAAAAAAAAAAAAAAAACTGGGTGGGATCAGTAGGACCATTCAAAAGCATTTAACTAAACTTGAACTTGAGCAAAAGCAGGAAAATGGTTTTAATGCTTTTTCAGCACTTCTGTTCCACACCCTCCTGTGGCGTGATCGCGGGGATAGTACATTATAATGCGTGTGAATGTAATGGCTCAGTTGACAACACCCTCCGTGCCACCCTTGTCCCTTTGTTTGCCACGTTAAAAGCCTACCTGTCATAAACTACGACAGTGATTCAGACTTGTGAGTGCTCTAACTCCTGAGTGTTAGGCAATTCTTGCCACACCCCGTAAGTGTGGTTTGCCTACCTTTAGGAGCTATAACAGCTGTGTGAATACTCTGGTGACGAAGTTTCCTACAGTTACTTTTTTAAAGTGCTCAACAAAACTGTGTGGGTGGCACAGTGGATGTTACTGAAGTGGGAAGTCTTAGAGGGACCATTCGTCGTTTTATTCAAGCGTATAATAATGTAGACCACCTCCCCCTCACCCCCCCCCACCACCACCACCACCACCACCACACCACCACCACATCCTACAAAAAATGGTTCAAATGGCTCTGAGCACTATGGGACTCAACTGTTTTGGTCATCAGTCCCCTAGAAGTTAGAACTACTTAAACCTAACTAACCTAAGGACATCACACACATCCATGCCCGAGGCAGGATTCGAACCTGCGACCGTAGCAGTCGCACGGTTCCGGACTGCGCGCCTAGAACCGCGAGACCACCGCGGCCGACCCACATCCTACACTCCCCTGTGATCACGCCAAGGAGGAAGCGAAAGATAAGTGCTGAAAAAGCATAAAACTCTTTTCCTGCTTCGGATTACGCTCAAATTTCGTCAGATGATTTTCAACGGTCCCTAGTGGTTCCACCGAGTATACTAGAGTATAAACTGCAGTCGCACTACAATTCAAAGGGGTTAGCTCAATTTCAGTGGTGTTGCAACCACAAGTTGTCCTTCCACTAGGGCTGAAAAGCCCAGTGAGTGGCAACAGTGTCGAACATTGTCAAGAACGCCGTCCTGTCGCATATCGTATTGCGAATTGCCTTTTTCAACAACGAAATGTTGGGGAATCAACGTCCTAAGGGAACGGATGGTTTTCTTGACGCCCCGTATGCCACCCCCTCGGGCCTTTCAGTGCCGATTCTGAGCGGTAGTGTGTCTGAAACATTTCCCTTGATAACCCATAACAAATACGCGTGATTTCAACGCTGGATGTCACGGTTCTGATATCCATTGCAGAGGCATAAAAAAGGGTTAAGAGGGGATGTGACAATGTTCTCATCATGTGACAATGTCTATGACGGCGTTGGCCAGAATTGTGGTGAAATTTGGTGCCAGAGTGATATCATTAACCCACATTAAAGCTCACATAACTTCAGAGCCGTGGCAGTGTTTCTGCGTTTGTCGACGCATTGCTGTTTGAACTGTCTCTGAGCCTGAGGGTGACACCGCAGGGCGCCACGAATTGTACTATTACAGAGGTAATTTGCAGGCACCTCTGAACCAAATTTCAAACTCATGTGTAGGAATGGGAGAGAATTGCAAGGATTCGAAAAAGTGGTTCTTAAATCTTTTGCTCAGCGTACTTGCAGCCTGTAGATCGCAGCACCATTGCTCTGTGGGCGTCTGCTGACTGCTGTACTTTTAGATACTTTCCAAATTACATACAGATGATTGCAACATTGCATATTAGTTAAAATAAAATTGTATTCGTATTGTACTGATAACAGCCTGAGACACTGTCGCGGTTGCTTATAGACAGCAAAGCGCTGTGAAGTTACGCTACGGTTGTCAGCTGACTGCTGTATTGAATCATAGAGCATCTCTAAATGAAGTAAAAAAAGTACTGCAGTTAATTTCGGACTTCTGATTCATTAATTTCTTCGGTTTATCTACATTATATATACATATCTTCCAAACGTCTAGTGCAGCAATAGCATCGTGGGCTTGTAATGGATCTGGGAGATGTTATTGTTTTAAATGTATTTGTCGATACCAAATTGTAAATGTTTTTTTTATACTTTTTGTCAGAATTTATTATAATTTGTCTTATTATATGTTAATTTACTTCTGTTTTTGAGAGTGAAAGCATATTGATTACTATTAGAAAATGTATCGAAGTATAGCAAAGAGACTGATTACAAGTGGAAGCTTGTGTCTCGTGTAAAAATCTTTGACGTTGGAGTCGTCTTTGACTATAGTCAGTCGGAAGTGAACTCTTGGTGTGTGTTGACGGAAGAACAATGTGAAGGTCGCCGTCATAAATAATTTTGAATTATGTTACTATTTTTTGTATTAACTATAAAAAAAGAAATTACATTTGAAGAAATGGTATTTGAAACACCAAAATGAGGCAAACACGTTGAACCACGTCATTTCTGCAGCCGACAAAGATGCATTGTGGAATCATACTTAGACAACTGAAGCCAAGACTAATATCGCCTTGCAAACGTCTAACGGAAAATGTACTGTCACGAAATATGGCAAATTTAAGTAAATAAAAAATAGTGACCATATTTTCAACTTGTGTCTTAGCCGGGATGCCATATTTCAGGCTACAGAGACGGCCGGCCGTTGTGGACGAGCGGTTCCAGGCTCTTCAATCCGGAACCGCGCTGCTGCTACGGTCGCAGGTTCGAATCCTGCCTCGGGCATGGATGTGTGTGATGTCCTTAGGTTAGTTAGGTTTAAGTAGTTCTAAGTCTAGGGGACTGATGACCTCAGATGTTAAGTCCCATAGTGCTTAGAGCCATTTGAACCATTTGAGCTACAGAGATTGACGACTATGGTTCCGAGATATTGCTGCCCGCGTTCGTCGGGATCCCACGACTAACACGCAAATACGGAGAGTAACACGAGACCTAAACGACCCCAAGTGCCTAGCGTCCGACAGCATAGACATTGCTCCATTGTTCACTCTGCTGTACAGTATCGTATAGCTACGTCACTTACCTTACGGCAGTATATGTGCTTCCAAGCAGCAAGAAAAGTACCCACACTGTCAGAGCGAGTGCGTCTAAAACACCAAGGACTGTCAGCGCGGTCACCGTTGTTACTTACCCTTGACGCAGAAGCAGAGGAATGTGCTCCGACAGTGGCACATTCAACGACTACACTAGGCACGGGGAAGCCATCAGGTCTTTTCAGTCATGTTCCGGTTCACAGAGTTGTACCACGATGGACACATGCACGTGTGGAGGATATGAGAAAGATGAGCTTAGTGGGACTGCAGTCGCCAGCACACTGTTGCTGCGACAGTGGGGCTGGTATGCTGCGCCATTACCCGACATCACTGGTTCGCATAGCCAGTAACTTGGACGGTAGCTGTGACATTTTCCTCATGCTTCCCGTACTCTTCTCAATTACCTCGCTCTAGGTGGTGTTGACTGCTGCCCTGGCCAGTAACTACTCCAGATCTTTCACTCAATGAAAAGGATCTGTTCATAGGTTGACGATGGATGGCATCCGACCATTCGACGCCAGCTACGATTGTCAAACTCTGGCACAGAGTTGAAGAAGAATGGAATGACGTCCTGCACTTGTCATGCAAGCTCGGGTCGACTCGATGACCAGCCACATTCGAGGCTTGCTGCTGCCAGAGATGGCAGCTCTGTGTTCTAAAGTACTCACGCATTATACCTTCAAATCGCCTACAAACTTCATCAAGTATTATTCCTGTGAGCTGAAAAATGCTCCTGTTGGAAGACAGAAAGCCGAAAATTTACACCGTTAAAAGACTCTGACAGAAAAGTGGGGAAGGTGCCTCAATCTTCATCCCAGCTTCATTTCCAAAAATTTTCGCATGTGAACATTTTCGCACTCTCGTAACACGGAACATTCTAAATCCTTCTACCCCGTCTCTCTTTGTTGCTTACCCTTCATAATCAGTAACCCGCTCTCACTCCCATTGTCAACTTTCGTTCCTCTATCACTGTCTCCTCTTTCTCCATTGACCTACGGTATATGTCACTGCTACTGTCTCCTCTCTCACTTACACTTTGTCCTTACGTCTTTCGATCCCACGGCCACTATCTCCAAAATACAGGGTGACACTTAATGAACTATAAGAAATAAAATTTTCATAACTTCTGAACTGTTTGCGTTAGGACGTTAAAACTGCACGGATGGTCGCGGGGCATGATAGGAAATAGTATGCGCAGTATGGTTTGGTTTAGCGACGAAGCCCACTTTGATTTGGATTGGTTCGTCAATAAGCAAAATTGGTGCATTTGGGAGACTGAGAATCCACATTTCGAGATCGTGAAGTCTCTTCAACCTGAAAGGGTGACTGTGTGGTGTGCAAAGTCCAGTCACGGAATAACCGGTGCAATATTCCTTGATGGAACAGTGACTACTGAACGGTGCTTGAAACTTTTGGAAGATGATTTCATCTCCATTATCGAAAGTGACCCTGATTTTGATAAGATGTGGTTCTTGCAACACGGAACTCGATCCCATCGAAGCAAGAGAGTGTTTGATGTCATGGAGGAGCACTTTTGGGACTGAATTCTGGCTCCGGGATTCCGGGCCTCGATTGACTGGTATATTCTCAGTATCTGAACATATGCGGCTCCTTTTTGTGGGGCCGTATTAAAGACACGGTGTACAGTAATAAAACCAAAACCACTGCTGAGCTGAAAACAATCAATCAAGAGGTCATCGACAGTATCGATTATCCGACACCTGAGCGATTCATGAAGAATTTCGCTATTCGTCTGCATCATCACATCATCGCCAATGATAGGCATATCGATCGAACTTGTCATAACCTAAAACTAAATATCTTTAGTTACCTTTAGATGTTTAATCAAGTGCATGCAGACCGTAGTTTGTAACTAATTTACATGTTCTATTCATTTAGTTCAATAATTGTCGCCCTGTATCTCAGCCGTTATGAAATTCTGCTATTCTATTGTTTTTATATTTCGGTCCAAATTGCTCCCTCCACTATACCTAAGTGTTAAAGTTCGCCGGTTTTTTAGGGTCCACACCCGCCAAGTCTATGTATGATCTCTCCACTCATCAGTGTCTTTCATTTCCACTGTCTCCTTTCTCTTTTGCCCCCACTGCATCTATGTCTACCATCTCTCTCTGTCTTTTACTGCCACTGCCTCTCATTGACAGTCAATATCTCCTCTCTCCTTGGCTCCCATTCCTACTATCTTTAACAATCTCTCTTTCTCTTTTAACACCACTTCCTCTCTCCCACAATTACTGTCTCCTCTATGTTTGAAACTTCCTGACAGATTAAAGCTGTATGCTGGACCGAGACTTGAACTCGGGACCTTTGCCTTTCGCGGGCAAGTGCTCTACCATCTGAGCTGCCCAAGCACGACTCACGACCCGTTCTCATAGCTTCACTTCTGCCAGTAGCTCGTCTCCTATCTTCCAAACTTCAAAGAAACTCATCTGCGAACCTTGCAGAACTAGCACTCCTTGAAGAAGGGCAGAGCACTCGCCCGCGAAAGGCAAAGGTACCGAGTTCGAGTCTCGGTCTGGCACACAGTTTTAATCTGCCAGGAAGTTTCGTATCAGCGCACACTAAGCTGCAGAGTAAAAATGTCATTCTCTTCTATGTTTCTCTCCCACTGGCGCCGTCTTCTCTCTCTTCCACCGTCTCTGTCTCTCTGGTACTCTCTTTCAGCACAAGAAAGCGTGAATATGTTCACATGCCAAAATGTTTCGTGAGGAAGGCGAAGTAAGGACTGAGGCAGCTGCCTTTTACTGCTTCGTCAGGAGCATTCTTCTGTTGGCTTTCTTCTTTTCCCTGTTACAGTCGCGGTTTCTGCTTACTTAAAACGAATTATACAGGTCAGTAAATGTCTCACTCCTTATATGAACACTTCGACGCATTCATATACTTGGACGCATGTAAACAACAAATAAGTTCTCATAACATAAGATTAACATAAAATAGTTTGCTTTAGATTCTTTTTATATACTTCGCTCATCATTAGCAAATCATCGAAAAATCTCGGCTTCTGATTTGCATTTTAAAAGATTCAGAATGCCACTAGAACTATTTTACTGAATGTGCATTCTTTCCAGTTTAAAATAATTTTTGGCAGTCATTCCAAGTTCTTTTCATTCATGTTAATACCCATGTTAGTCCATTTTTTCATGTTAATACCCTTGTTAGTCCATTTTTGTCACTGCAGCACGACTTTGGGCATATTTGTGTAGGATTCAAGGGCCCGTTATACACAGATAGCGCGCCATAAAGCTTTATTGGGAAAAATGCTGACTAAAACATCTCAGAATCCTTGAGATGGCCCTGATGGTCCTAGAACAGTTGTCATGTGTCCACACCATCAACTGAAATCACGTTTACTCCTCAGCGCGGATATTACGTGCCTATTTTACGTAACTACGATAACTTTGGATGTAGGTAACGGATAATGATATCGAAAGAAATTTCGAAGTTCTCCGAGAAAAAAATCTTACGAAAATATGGTAAACCTTTCGACGATCTTCCACGATTAGAAATTATGTAAGTGGCCTGCCCTATAATTGATAATTTTTATACTCAAAAATCTGAAGAATTGCTTCCTACGTCCGTCCTAGACCGCACCAAATGCAAAAGAACCAGTCGATCTGCTCGACGTCCCTCGGTCGCAGAGAGTGTTGTGAGTTAACGAGAATTTCACTCACATTTATACATCTACATCTACATCTACATGGTTATTCTGCAATTATCATTTAAATGCCTGGCAGAGGGTTCATCGAACCATTTTCATACTATTTCTCTACCATTCCACTCTCGAATGGCGCGTGGGAAAAAGGACCATAAATCATTCCGTTCGAACTCTGATTTCTCTTATTTTATTATGATGATCATTTCTCCCTAAGTAGGTGGGTGTTTCAGCGACTGCCACCCCAACTCGCGTATCATATCAGTGACACTCTCACCCCTATTGCGCGATAACACGAAACGAGCTGCCCTTCTCTGCATTTTTTCGATGTCAATCCTACCTGGTAAGGATCCCATACCGCGCAGCAATATTCCAGCAGAGGACGGACAAATGTAATGTAAGCTGTCTGTTTAGTGGGTCTGTCGTATCTTCTAAGTGTTCTGCCAACAAAGTACAGTCTTTGTTTCGCCTTCCCCACAATATTATCTATGTGGTCTTTCCAATTTAAGTTGCTCGTAGTTATAATTCCTAGGTATGTAGTCGAATTGACAGCCCTTAGATTTTTGCGATTTATCGTATACTCAAAATTTATCGGACTTCTTTTAGCACCCATGTGGATGGCCTCGTACTTTTCTTTGTTTAGTGCTAATTGCCACTTTTCGCACCATACAGAAATTCTCTCTAGATCATTTTGTAATTGGAATTGATGGTCTGATGATTTTACTAGGTGGTAAATTACAGCATCTGCAAACAATCTAAGGGGGCTGCTCAGATTATCACCTAGATCATTTATATAAATCAGGAACAGCAGAGGGCCTATGACACTACCTTGCGGAACGCCAGATATCACTTCTGTTCTACTCGATGATTTACCGTCTATCACTACGAACTGTGACCTCTCTGAAAGGAAATCACGAATCCAGTCACACAACTGAGGCGATAATCCACATGCAAGCAATTTGATTAATAGTTGGACTCGATCTGAGATCCCTTGTCGACAGCACTAATTACTTCATGAGAATAAAGAGCTAACAGTGTTGCACAAGAAGAACATTTTCTAAATCTCATGTTGGTTATGTAGCAATAAGTCATTTTCTTCAAGGTGATTCATAATGTTCGAGTACAGTATATGCTCCAAAATCCTACTGCAAATTGAGGTCAGTGATACGGTTCTGTAATTAAATGGGTTACTCCTATTTCCTTTCTTGAATATTGGTGTGACCTGTGCTACTTTCCAGTATTTATGAACAGACCTTTCGTCAAGTGAGCGCTGGTATATGATTGCTAAGAAAGGCGCTATTGTGTCTGCATACTCTGAAAGGAATGTGATTGGTTCGCAACACCTAAGATATCTACTTTTATGTCACTCATGCTAACAGCTGTTCTGGTTTCGAATTCTGGAATATTTACTTCGTCTTCTTTCATGAAGGAATTACGGAAAACTGTATTTAGTAACTCCGTTTTATTGGCACCATCTTCTGTAACATTTCCATCGCTATCGCGCAGTGGCGGTATTGACTGTTTTTTGCCACTAGTGTGATTTACATACGACCAAAATGTCTTTGGGTTTTCTAACATATTTTGAGACAATGTTTCATTGTGGAAACTATTAAAAGGATCTCGCATTGACGTCCGCACTAAATTTCAAGCAGCCGTGAAACTTAGCCAGCCTTGGGGATTTTGCGTTCTTCTGAATATGGCATGCTTTTTTCGTTGCTTCTGCAACAGTGTTCTGACGTTTTGTGTACCATGGTGGATCAGTCCTGTATTTTATTAACTTATGCGGTATGAATCTATCTATTGCTGTCGATACTGTACCTTTGAATTTGAGCCGTATGTGGTCTCCACTTACATAATTAGCTTGGAAGGAATGGAGACTCTCTCTAAGGAAGGCATCAAGCAAATTTTTATCTGCTGTTTTAAGTCTGCATGTGGTCGCTCATGTCGGCACCAATGATGTGTGTCGCTATGGATCGAAGGAAATCCTCTCTGGCTTCCGGCGACTATCTGATTTGGTTCAAATGGTTCAAATGGCTCTGAGCACTATGGGACTTAACCGCTGTGGTCATCAGTCCCCTAGAACTTAGAACTACTTAAACCTAACTAACCTAAGGACATCACACACATCCATGCCCGAGGCAGGATTCGAACCTGCGACCGTAGCAGTCGCACGGTTCCGGACTGAGCGCCTAGAACCGCTAGACCATCGCGGCCGGCGGACCTGACGGGATACCAGTACGATTCTACACAGAGTACGCGAAAGAGATTGCCCCCCTTCTAACAGCCGTGTACCGCAAGTCTCTAGAGGAACGGAAGCTTCCAAATGATTGGAAAAGAGCACAGGTAGTCCCAGTCTTCAAGAAGGGTCGTCGAGCAAATGCGCAAAACTATAGACCTGTATCTCTGACGTCGATCTGTTGTAGAATTTTAGAACACGTTTTTTGCTCGCGTATCATGTCGTTGCCCCCCATGAACCATGGACCTTGCCGTTGGTGGGGAGGCTTGCGTGCCTCACCGATACAGATAACCGTATCGTAGGTGCAACCACAACGGAGGGGTATCTGTTGAGAGGCCAGACAAACATGTGGTTCCTGAAGAGGGGCAGCAGCCTTTTCAGTAGTTGCAGGGGCAACAGTCTGGATGATTGACTGATCTGGCCTTGTAACATTAACCAAAACGGCTTTGCTGTGCTGGTACTGCGAACGGCTGAAAGTAAGGGGAAACTCCGGCCGTAATTTTTCCCGAGGACATGCAGCTTTACTGTATGGTTAAATGATGATGGCGTCCTCTTGCGTAAAATATTCCGGAGGTAAAATAGTCCGCCATTCGGATCTCCGGGCGGGGACTACTCAAGAGCACGTCGTTATCAGGAGAAATAAAACTGGCATTCTACGGATCGGAGCGTGGAATGTCAGATCCCTTAATCGGGCAGGTAGGTTAGAAAATTTAAAAAGGGAAATGGATAGGTTAAAGTTGGATATAGTGGGAATTAGTAAAGTCCGGTGGCAGGAGGAACAAGACCTCTGGTCAGGTGAATACAAGGTTATAAATACAAAATCAAATAGGGGTAATGCAGGAGTAGGTTTAATAATGTATAAAAAAATAGGAGTGCGGGTAAGCTACTACAAACAGCATAGTGAACGTATTATAGTGGCCAAGATAGACACGAAGCCCATGCCTACTACAGTAGTACAAGTTTATATGCCAACTAGCTCTGCAGATGACGAAGGAATTGAAGAAATGTATGATGAGATAAAAGAAATTATTCAGGTAGTGAAGGGAGAGGAAAATTTAATAGTCATGGGTGACTGGAATTCGACAGTAGGAAAAGGGAGAGAAGGAAAAATAGTAGGTGAATATGAATTGGGGCTAAGACATGAAAGAGGAAGCCGTCTGTTAGAATTTTACACAAAGCATAACTTAATCATAGCTAACACTTGGTTCAAGAATCATAAAAGTAGGTTGTATACATGGAAGAATCCTGGAGATACTAGAAGGTATCAGATAGATTATATAATGGTAAGACAGGGATTTAGGAACCGGGTCTTAAATTGTAGGACATTTCCATGGGCAGATGTGGACTCTGACCACAATCTATTGGTTATTAACTGTAGATTAAAACTGAAGAAATTGCAAAAAGGTGAGAATTTAAGGAGATGGGACCTGGATAAACCGACTAAACCAGAGGTTGTACAGAGTTTCAGGGAAAGCATAAGGGAACGATTGACAGGAATGGGGGAAGGAAATACAGTAGAAGACGAATGGGTAGCTCTGAGGGATGAAGTAGTGAAGGCAGTATAGGATCAAGTAGGTAAAAAGACGAGGGCTAGTAGAAACCCTTGGGTAACAGAAGAAATACTGAATTTAATTGATGAAAGGCGAAAATATAAAAATGCAGTAAATGAAGCAGGCAAAAAGGAATACAAACGTCTCAAAAATGAGATCGACAGGAAGTGCAAAATGGCTAAGCAGGCATGGCTAGAGGACAAATGTAAGGATGTGGAGGCTTATCTCACTAGGTGTAAGATAGATACAGCCTACAGGAAAATTAATGACACCTTTGGAGAAAAGAGAGCCACTCGTATGAATATCAAGAGCTCAGATGGAAACCCAGTTCTAAGCAAAGAGGGGAGAGCAGAAAGGTGGAAGGAGTATATAGAGGGTCTATACAAGGGCGATGTACTTGAGGACAATATTATGGAAGTGGAAGAGGATGCAGATGAAGATGAAATGGGAGATACGATACTGCGTGAAGAGTTTGACAGAGCACTGAAAGACCTGAGTCGAAACAAGGCCTCGGGAGTAGACAACAATCCGTTAGAACTACTGACGGCCTTGGGAGAGCCAGTCCTGACAAAACTGTACCATCTGGTGAGCAAGATGTACGAGACAGGCGAAATACCCTCAGACTTCAAGAAGAATATAATAATTCCAATCCCAAAGAAAGCAGGTGTTGACAGATGTGAAAATTACCGAACTATCAGTTTAATAAGTCACAGCTGCAAAATACTAACACGAATTATTTACAGAGAAATGGAAAAACTGGTAGAAGCCGACGTCGGGGAAGATCAGTTTGGATTCCGTAGAAATGTTGGAACACGTGAGGCAATACTGACCTTACGACTTATCTTAGAAGAAAGATTGAGGAAAGCAAGCCTACGTTTCTAGCATTTGTAGACTTAGAGAAAGCTTTTGACAATGTTGACTGTAATACTCTCTTTCAAATTCTAAAGATGGCAGGGGTAAAATACAGGGAGCGAAAGGCTATTTACAAGTTGTACAGAAACCAGATGGCAGTTATAAGTGTCGAGGGGCATGAAAGGGAAGCAGTGGTTGGGAAGGGAGTGAGACAGGGTTGTAGCCTCTCCCCGATGTTATTCAATCTGTATATTGAGCAATTAGTAAAGGAAATAAAAGAAACGTTCGAAGAAGAAATAAAATTTTTGAGGTTCGCCGATGACATTGTAATTCTGTCAGAGACAGCAAAGGACTTGGAAGAGCAGTTGAACGGAATGGATAGTGTCTTGAAAGGGGGATATAAGATGAACATAAACAAAAATAAAACAAGGATAATGGAATGTAGCCGAATTAAGTCGGGTGATGCTGAGGGAATTAGATTAGGAAATGGGACACTTAAAGTAATAAAGGAGTTTTGCTATTTGGGCAGCAAAGTAACTGATAATGGTCGAAGTAGAGAGGATATAAAATGTAGACTGGCCATGGCAAGCAAAGCGTTTCTGAAGAAGATAAATTTGTTAACATCGAGTATAGATTTAAGTGTCAGGAAGTCGTTTCTGAAAGTATTTGTATGGAGTGTAGCCATGTATGGAAGTGAAACATGGACAATAAATAGTTTGGACAAGAAGAGAATAGAAGCTTTCGAAATGTGGTGCTACAGAAGAATGTTGAAGATTAGGTGGGTAGATCACGTAACTAATGAGGAGGTATTGAATAGAATTGGGGAGAAGTTAAGTTTGTGGCACAACTTGACTAGAAGAAGGGATCGGTTGGTAGGACATGTCCTGAGGCATCAAGGGATCACAAATTTAGCATTGGAGGGCAGCATGGAGGGTAAAAATCGTAGAGGGAGACCAAGAGATGAATGCACTGAGCAGATTCAGAAGGCTGTAGGTTGCAGTAGTAACTGGGAGATGAAAGAGCTTGCAGAGGATAGATTAGCATGGAGAGCTGCATCAAACCAGTCTCAGGACTGAAGACCACAACAACAACATCATGTCGTTTCTGGAAACCCAGAAACTACTTTGTAGGAATTAACATGGATTCCAGAAACAGCGATCGTGTGAGACCCAACTCGCTTTATTTGTTTATGAGACCCAGAAAATATCAGATACAGGCTCCCAGGTAGATGCCATTTTCCTTGACTTCCGGAAGGCGTTCGATACAGTTCCGCACTGTCGCCTGATAAACAAAGTAAGAGCCTATGAAATAACAGACCAGCTGTGTGGCTGGATTGAAGAGTTTTTAGCAAACAGAACACAGCATGTTGTTCTCAATGGAGAGACGTCTACAGACGTTAAAGTAACCTCTGGGCTGCCACAGGGGAGTTTTATGGGTCCATTGCTTTTCCCAATATATATAAATGACCTAGTAGATAGTGTCGGAAGTTCCATGCGGCTATTCGCGGATGATGCTGTAGCATACAGAGAAGTTGCAGCATTAGAAAACTGCAGCAAAATGTGGGAAGATCTGCAGCAGATAGGCACTAGGTGCAGGGAGTGGCAACTGACCCTTAACATAGACAAATGTAATGTATCGGGAATACATAGAAAGAAGGATCCTTGTATGATTATATGATAGCGGAACAAACACTGGTAGCAGTTACTTCTGTAAAATATATGGGAGTGTGCGTGAGGAACGATTTGAAGTGGAATGATCATATAAAATTAATTGTTGGTAAGGCGGGTGCCAGGTTGAGATCCATTGGGAGAGTCCTTAGAAAATGTAGTCCATCAACAAAGGAGGTGGCTTACAAAACACTCGTTCGACCTATACTTGAGTACTGCTCATCAGTGCGGGATCCGTACCAGGTCGGGTTGACGGAGGAGATAGAGAAGATCCAAAGAAGAGCGGCGCGTTTCGTCACAGGGTTATTTGGTAAGCGTGATAGCGTTACGGAGATGTTTAGCAAGCTCAAGTGGCAGACTCTGCAAGAGAGGCACTCTGCATCGCGGTGTAGCTTGCTGTCCAGGTTTCATCAGGGTGCGTTTCTGGATGAGGTAAAGAATATATTGCTTCCCCCTCCTTATACCTCCCGTGGAGATCATGAATGTAAAATTAGAGAGATTCGAGCGAGCACGGAGGCTTTCCGGCAGTCGTTCTTCCCGCGAACCATACGCGACTGGAACAGGAAAAGGAGGTAATGACAGTGGCACGTAAAGTGCCCTCCGCCACACACCGTTGGGTGACTTGCGGAGTATAAATGTAGATGTAGAAAAAGAGATATTTTGCGTTTATTTTTGTGGTTTGGTTGATATGGTTTTGAGCCTCGCTACAATGACCTCGTGTTCACTAATCCCTGTATCCGTCATGACGCTCTCTATTAAATCAGGATTATTTGTTGCTACGAGGTCAAGTGTGTTTTCGCAACCATTTACAATTCTTGTGGGATCACGAACTAATTGTTCAAAGTAATTCTCAGAGAAAACATTTAGTTCAATTTCGGAAGATGTTTTCTGTCTACCACCGGCTTTGAACATGTATTTTCGCCATCAAATCGAGGGTAGATTGAAGTATCCACCAATTATAGCTGTATGAGTGGGGTACTGATTTGGAATGAGATTCAAGTTTTCTTCGAAGCGTTCAGCTGTTATATCATCTGAGTCGGGGGGTCGGTAGAAGGAGCCAATTATTATTTTGGTACGGCAGTTGAGTATAACCTCTATTCATAGTAATTAGCAGGAACTATCAATTTCAGCTTCACTACACGATAAACTATTACCAACAGACACAAACACACCACCACCTACTTTATTTAATCCACCCTTTCTGAACACGGTTTGCGCCTCTAAAAATTTCGGCAGAATTTATCTCCGGCTTTAGCCAGCTTTCTGTTCCTATAACGATTTCAGCTTCAGTGCTATCTATCAGCGCTTGAAGCTCTGGTATTTTTCCAACACAGCTACGACGATTTACAATACCGATAGTTGCTTGGTCGATTCTCGTCTTTTCGTTGCCCTGTACCCTTTGGGACTGGAGCCCTTTTTGATCTTTCCCGAGACTGTCTAACCTAACAAACCGCCCAGTCCGCGCCACACAGCCCCTGCTACTCGTGTAGCCGCCTCCTTTATGAAGTGGACACCTGACCTATTTAGCGGAACCCGAAACACCACTACCTTACGACGCAAGTCGAGGACTCTGCAGCCCACACGGTCGCAGAACCGTCTGACCCTCTGATTCAGATCCTCCACTCGGCTCTGTAGCAAAGGTCCTCAATCGGTCCTGTCGACGATGCCGCAAATGATGAGCTCTGCCTTCATCTCGCTAGCAAGACTAGCTATCTTCACCAACTCCGATAGCTGCCGGAAGCCAGTGAGAATCTCTTCCGATCCATAGCGACACACATCATTAGTGCCTACATGAGCCATCACCTGTAGTTAGCTGTACCCTGTACCCTTCATGGCATCCGGAAGGACCCTTTCCATATCTTGGATGACTCCCCCCGGCTTTCTTCCCGTCCTTAGCTGCCATATCCCTAAGGGGCTTAAGTATATGGCCGAAAGAGTCAGCCTACAGGAATTGTGAAACGAACCCTGTCGTCCAGGTTTCCGTGCCACAAAGGGTGCAGATTCACCACGAGATGGGAAAACTCATGGGCGCCTATTGTCTATGGAGGCCTAAGCTCTGCAATATGCTAGTGAGAGACGAGAACCTACGTTCCAGGGAAAATCAGTAGAAGCCTTCCGATGAAGCCCTTTCTCAGACGACCCCGCGAGATGTCGACCTGATGTCTGACGGTGATCTCCCACATTGCATCCAGTCACGCGATGCGGCAGCAACAGGCGCCCCTCCTGTGACGCCTCCTCTCCTAGCCAAGGACGTGTCCTCGGGGTTGTCAACGAATGATGACGGCGGTCCCCCTGCCACTCATGATGCGGAATCCACAACACCCGTTCCAGAAGTACGTGACCGTCATATGTCCACGTCTTCAGCTTCCTGGGCCGATGACGTTGAAGAAGAAGTGGAACAGACTGCCAGTGTGCCTGCACAGGAGTCCACCATGGTGACACTGGGGCTGGCGCCCCGCCAGTAATTATCACCACTGCGGCACCACCGGCGGGTCTCCACCTGCCGGCTACTTCTACCACACGTTCGGCAAATACTGAGGATGGCCGTACACAGCAATATCGTATCGTCACGATGAATCTTGCCACCATTCGTGCCCCCCACAAACTGGCCATGTTCCGAGACACTATTTACTCTGCGGGTGTTGATATAGCACTCTTACAAGAGGTGTTTGTGGCTGACTTCCTAGTTCCCACCGGATACACCGCCCATGTTACCCCCGCATCCGCCACCGGCAGCGGCGTCGCCATCCTGTGAAACGTCCCCTTAGAATAATTATACATGACTGTGCTTAAACTGACACACAATATTTTTTTAGCGCAACGCAATCTGACTTCCAAAAATCCCTGCAAAAGAATGGCCCTGACTAACATTAACCTATACGTTTTACAAATCACTTACCTCACAAAAATCTTTGTTTCTCGAACTACTGCAATACAGCGAGCGCCACTACTGCCAGCTAAATAAAAGATTCAAACTACGGAAGGCACTAACTACTTATAGGCATAGTTAGCAAATGAAAGATTTTGATAGAGAACAAACAATGTATTTACCTTAATAGTGTTCAAAAGTGATAATATATATATAAGTTCATGACATCCAGTCTTACAAATTTACTGTCTCTGTCCCGATCATCCGCTCACTGTGCCTCTGAAAGGCACTCACTAATTGCTTTTTTCCAGGCGACTGTCGCGCAGCTGGGTGCTTACAGTGACCTACCTTCCTTACCAAAATATTTATGACATCAGTTTCCGCTACACTGACAATTTGATACAAGTAAATTTCACAGGTCGAAATATTTGCGTTACAAATCTGTAGAAACAAAATCCTATAAACATAACAGTGTCTAAAAAACGTTCGCCAGCATTGTGATACATTCACGCATTTACACACATTTCATAACTCTTAAAGTACGATTCTTGGTTTGCAACATCCATTTTCACGAGTCAGAGTTCCTAACCACTACACATTATTCCTTACCTTATTACAGATATACATATTCGTCAGCACTTCTTCAATATTTCATCATAATAAATACATAGCATAAACAAATTCCTCATATAGCATCAGCTTATTGGTCATAAACATACCTCAACAGCATAATACACATTTTCATCGTAATAATAACATCATAGCACCTCAGTCAAATCTCAAAATTGTCGCAGCTTCCTCCAATAATGTCAAAGCCTAAAGAAAATTCTCTGTTCATTTCAATAGTGTCATCTACCTCAAACGTACTTCAAAAATCATGATCCAATACCAAATACATCATTCAAAGCTCTCACAGTATGACAATGGTTCCGAAAAAATATGAACAGTTCACGAAGTACAGAAAAATACAATTTCGTAAGTGTGAAGTTATCCAACTGTGTAATTGCGTAAACATCTGTCACTGATTTAGTAAAAAGATGTTTATTTCTCTGTCAAGTAATCAGATAGCTGTGTAATTCTGTTTTAGAGGAATATGGTACAGATGTGTAAAGTCGTATAAGCAAATACCATATTAGCTAGGGCTCCTTGTGCTTGCCACACACATGGTACACAAAGTAAGCATGTATCCCCCTGAGGATTAATGTATTTATACCCTCAGGTGTTACAGATTACAGCAATGGAATGAAATGTATCACGGAAAACTTTCTTTGTAATTCAAAAATCTTTAAAAGTAAATGTTTTAAGTACAAAATTCATCACTCAAATACATGTACTGCCGCACTAAATTGTGCGTCTTGTTGTAACATAATCTCTGTCATTACTTAAGGGTAAAAAACGTGCCAAGTGTCGTAATTATCGTTGTCTGTAAGCAAAGTTCTGTGGAAGTCAATGTACTTACCTCGTAATAAACAAAAGCGAAAGGCTATGCATATAGATATCATAGTTATTACGTACCTTACCGTTATCAAGAAACTACTATAATGTAACGTATTGTTGTGCTATGGAAAAGGCTGTCTCATTGTAGCTGTACCACAAAAGTTACTACTAAAACATGTTTTACTTTCCAGAATAATACAGAAAAACTCTGCAGATATAAAACAGATACGCCGCAACAGCAACAATGTAAACTGTGTCACATATTAGTAGCATTGTGATATAATCGTGTAGCTATCAAAGAAACCAAATGCTAAGTCGTCTTTAATCTCACCGAATATACTTCATATGAAGAGTATCTTTTCAAGTAAACAAAAATGTTGCATTAAAATCTCATTAGCAGTATATACTCTAAGTATGTAAGCCTGCTAGTCGTTATGTAATCGTGCAACTAACAAGCAAGAATGTACAAGTAACAACACTGTGTCGTCTGTTCACTATAACAATGCATTCGTAATTTCTGTTTAAATAAGTTCTCTTGGTTCTTGACTGGATATTTAACTTCAAACATTGTTGCATGTTAACAGATTCTAAGTCTTGCAAACCATACTAGTAATGTAAAGTGAAAAATTTTATGGCAAAGGCTAAGTTAAAAAGCAGATTATCTTTCAATAAACGGTTTTACATGTGAAATGTGGTGTAAACCTTTACTCTTCCTAGTACGCAGAGTTTCAACTTCAACGCAATTATCATGTGGTATACGTCGATAAGGAATGCTAAAATTTTTCTCAAGGTTAGCGTCTACGTTATTTTTCTTGGAGCCAGCCGGCGCACGTGTCTTCCTGCGGGGCGAGTCATTGTCTGTCTCTTTGTTGCCGCGCGTCGTTACTGGGATTTGGAGGTCTAACTTCTACAAATTCATCTTGTCGAGAGGGCCCTGCCCTGTTTGAAACCCGCCAGTTCTGATTTAATTCTGGTCTGTTGTTACGATTATATCGCCTGTCGTCATAACGGTAGATTCCGTAATTTCTTTCTTGTTGGTCACATGGTCTAGAATGTCTCCCTGAACCGTAACTGTGCTCTGTCTCCCATGATAATAATTGTTTTGGTTACCATATTGTCTGTTTCTGTGGTTATCTGTGTCATATTCATTACTATGGAAATGCGATCTTTCTCTGTAATTATTACTACTCTGCCAAAGGTTGTTATACAGGTGGTGTCTGTTTTGGTCACCATTTACGTTGTAGGAATAGCCTTGTCGTGTCCATTTATTATTTCTGTCATCGCGGAATTGTGACGGATGTGACTCGTAATTGTTGTGCTCCTGTTTTCGCGTTCCGCGATTGTCAGTGTCAATTTCCAATTCCTGTAACAGTCCCTGAAAAGCTTCAATGTCGTCTTTGCAACGTCCTGCCAAAATAATATGTCGTAAATGTTCGGGTAATTTGATTAAGCAAATGCGGATGATTTCTGAGGGGCTGAATGGGTTTGACAGGTACTGATTCTTGTGCAACATGTCTTCAAAATATTTCACAAGACTGGAAAATTCAGATTGCTCGAAATGTTTCATCATTATGATGCTATATTTTGCTCAGTCTTGTGTGGCTTGAGACCAATATGCTGAGAGGAAGGCATGATAAAATTCTCCTTCACTGTGACAATCGTGAATGACCGATAGCATTCTTTCAGCTGGTTCATTCTCTAAATAGCCACACATAAATTCTAATTTGTGGTCTAATGACCAGTTGGGAGGAAAACAATGAAATAATTGATGAGGCCACGCTTGTGGATGAATGTTGTTGCCGGAATTGTTAAATCTTTTGAATTTACGTGTAGTAATGAACAGCTTATAGTCAAAATCATCGTGTTGGCGAGTCGCATATCGGTCATTGTTACGTACATCTCAAAATTCGGTGCACCTTGCCAATTTCTTTCATAATTTCCGAAATGCTCTGTGTTATTATTTTCTGGCTTTTCCGTATTTCTAAGTCCCTCTTCCCGTGTTGGAGCGCGAGTGTCCTCTGAAATATGTAATTTTTGTATTACTTGTGCCAACTGATCTTGTACTTCCCGGATTTCTCTTTTGTGTTGCGTATTAATTTGATTTTGACTTTGTTTGAATTTCTTAATTTGTTCATACTCTTCTGTGTCATTAAAGACTACCAGTTTTGTGTCATTCAGATTATCATCTACCTCCGTAGATAAATTATTTAGCTGATCCGAAAGGTCAACTACTTTCTCTCATAATGAACTAATTTCGTCCATGTGTCTTTCTGAACCAATTTTCAGAGTGTCTACTGTGTTCTTTAAGTTTTCCCGAGTTTTTGCAAGTTGCGTAACCGAATCGGTAGGTGCAACTGAGTCAATTTTAGCTTGGAAGGTCTCACGATTTTCATGAACAATAATGTGCAGTTCTTTTATGGCTGCTTTGTGATTCTGTAATGCATTTTCATGCCGCGAAAAAATAGGTTGAAAATGCCCACAAATTTGTGTTTTTACGTAATTACAGACTTTTTGACATTTCGATTCAATGTTATGTAACTCAGTAGTTAATTCTTCACGTGTTTGTTCAACCGTTGTGTCCAACTTCCGAAGATTTTGTTCCATTGTGTCTAACTTTTGAAGCTTTTGCTGTGTTTGTCTCTGATTTTGTTCCATTGTGTCTAACTTTTGAAGCTTTTGCTGTGTTTGTCTCTGATTTTGTTCCATTTGTTGCATTAACTGCAATAATAATGTATTAGTGTCTGGAATCTGTTTCTCTATGCTTTTTGGCAGTGCATATTCACCGGCAACATTCACATTTTGACAAGCAGAAAATGTGTCTTGACTCATTTGAGAAAACGGTGAGGACCCAAAACCTGTGTCTACAGTATTTGCAATATTGTGTTCTGTCATATCGGATTTCTGAGGCGAGCTGTTGCCGACCGATCGATCGATAATGCTTCCCTGTTCACTACTTGTTTCACTGTCTACACCATTATTTGCAGCCCGCTCCATTTCCCTATGCACAATTACCAAATTACTACTTCGAATGTCTCTTAATTTAGTACACAGTGGTGCTGATAAGCTACGCTCGTCGTCACTATTATTTCTGTTTACTTTGGAGCCTAGTGTTACGTTTTTCACACCCCATTATTGTCACAATATTTCACACGATAACACTGAAAAGCACAATTTGAAGAGCAAAAATAAGAGAACACATTAACATAGCACTGAAAATAATATATAATTAATTTCAAGGGCAGCTGCGAAATATTTGGTCCAAATCTACATGCATGGCACAACTGTTTTACTGTACACCAATGAAACACTGCAACTACAAAAGAGATTATCTCTACAATTACGCGCTAGCAATTAACAAAAGCTACACTAATTACGCAAACTACAAGAAAAAATCAGAAGATTCCAGTGAGGTATCCTCGGCTAAGGGTCGACATATGAAACGTCCCCTTAGAAAACTTAATTAATTACTGTGCTGATAAATGTCTTACATTATTTGATTTTCAAACAGCTGAGCAAAGCTGAACGTACTCAGACATTACTCTCTTTACTTATTCTGATCAACACTAAACTGACACACAATATTTTTTTAGCGCAACGCAATCTGACTTCCAAAAATCCCTACAAAAGAATGGCCCTGACTAACATTAACCTACACGTTTCACAAATCACTTACCTCACAAAAATCTTCGTTTCTCGAACTACTGCAATACAGCGAGCGCCACTACTGCCAGCTAAATAAAATATTCAAACTACTGTAGGCACTAACTACTGATAGGCATAGTTAGCAAATGAAAGATTTTGATAGAGAACAAACAATATATTTACCTTAATAGTGTTCAAAAGTGATAATATATATATAAGTTCATGACATCCAGCCTTACAGATTTACTGTCTCTGTCCAGATCATCCGCTCTCAAAATTCCGCCATCTCTCTACCCACATCCACCACTGCTGGCGGCTCACCTCCAAATGCGCAACGCTACGCGCTGTTAACATCCAGCTGCCCAACACTGCAATGGCAGACAACAATGCAAACTAGCCACAGACTGCACACAGCACAGCCAGTGATTTTCATGTAGAGCGCTACGTGACGGTGGTGTTACCAGTATAAGAACCTAAACAGCCTACTCACACCTGCTACGCGACAGACTCCCTGCAGAGAACGTCATCTACCTCCGCACTGCGCGAGGTATGGTCCTCACACTGTTCGGCGTGCGTATTATTAATATCTACGCTCCGTCCGGAACTGGCCGCCGTCATGACCGGCAAACTTTTTTTGCCGAAAGCGTCACACCCCTCTTCACAGGTCCGCAGGACGATTTGGTACTCGGTGGGGATTTTAACTCGACACAAGTGCCCGCGGACCAACTCCCGCGACATTCACTTTGTGTATCTCTCTCAGTGGTCATCGACCGTCTACGACTTGTTGACACTTGGAAGAAGCTGCACGGAATTCAACCGGGCTATACATTTTACACCTCTCACTCGCCCAGCCGCATAGATCTCATCTACGTTACTCGCTCCCTTGCTGATGGCACACGTCATGCGGATGTCTGGCCTTTGGCCTTTTCAGACCATGATGCGTACCTCTGTGACGTCACTCTCGCCCGACAGCGAGTGTGGCATAGTCTGTGGAAACTCAATGTCGCTCACCTGACCTCCTCAGACTGTCGTCGTATGGTCGAAGAAGCGTGGGCACGCTGCCACCATCGTCGAGAAGCCTATGACTCCACCTTATCATGGTGGCTCTCCTGTGTGAAGCCGACCCTCAGGAAGACACTGATGAGTTATGGGAAGGAATTTAAGGCGTGGCAAGTTAATACCATGCACTTCTACTACACCATAGCACGTGACTGTGCGACGATGTCTTTCTCGCCAGCCCGGCAGTCGATGGTCCATCGCACGAAGGCGCAGATCTCCTTGATTATGCGGCGTTACTTGGAAGGAACTGTAGTCCGTTCTCGTGCTTCTAATCGTATCCATCAAGAACGTCCGTCGATGTACCACCTCCTTCAGGAACGACAACGACGACGACGAGCTCTGATCCAAGTACTCACTGATGTGGAAGGGCGCCGGCACGATTCCCAACAAAGCATCGGTCGTGCTCTCCGTGCTCATTTTGCCGGGCTATACGCAGCCGTATCGCATTGTGCAGCACTGATTACAGAAGTCGCTCAGCTTTCTACGAACACTTTTCCGGAGGATGCAGTGCATGACCTCCAAGACGACGTAACCACAGATGAAGTGGTAGATGCTATCAAGGCTGGTACCGCAAACAGATCTCCTGGACCTGACGGTGTACTCATCGAATTTTATATAAGTTTTCACTATTTGTTGGCTTCCACGTGGACGCCAATCGCACAAAGCTGTTGTCACCGATGACAGTGGTCCCGAGCGCCTTTCTAGATGGCATTATTATCCCCGTACATAAGCCGCACAGGTTATCGAGGGTCCAGGACTATCGACCAATTACTTTGCTCAACAGCGACATGAAAATATTCACACAGCTATTGGCATCGTGACTCAAGAAGATCGCACGTTACGTCACATCCTGCGACCAGACTTCCCTAGGAGGCGACAACAACATCCGTACGGCCCTTTGCCGTTACAGAGACATGATAGCATTGGCGCATTATCAACGTCTCTCTGGCGCCTTGGCTCACTGTACTTTAGCCAGGCTTTCGGCCGTGTTGACCACTTCTATTACGGACAGTTCTTCAGCATATGGGATTTCCTGGCGGTATTGTCACAGTGGTTACGCGCCTGTTGAGTAGTGCAACCTCTAAAATCATGTACAATGGTCGCCTCACAGCGCCCCTGGTCATCGCACGATCTGTACGACAAGGCTGCCCTCTTTCCACGATTTTGTATGCTTTCGCCTTGGAACCCCTGCTCCAGGGCATGCGCCAACGTTCGGAAGGTATGGCTGTGCACGGCCACCGTTTTTGTTGGACAGCCTACGCAGACGACATAGTACTATATCTGCGCAGTGAAGATGAAGTACGAGCAGCACTGACATGGGTGGCGGCTTACGGCGAAGCGTCGGGGAGCTGCCTCAACGTGTCAAAATCCAAGGTCCTGCTCATTGGTGAGAGCTTGCCGGAGAGATGCGTTGCCCCCCTTAGTGTCGCCGCCACCATACGATGTCTTGGACTCGATTTCGCAGCAGATCTGCGCCGCTCAGCGACTATCAATGGTAGACGCTTGCTACAGACAATCAGAGCAAATCTCGCAGATCACCGGCTACGAGCTCTCGACGTTATCCAACGCGCGCAATACGTGAACATGTATCATGCTTCCCGTATACGACACGTGGCTCAAGTACTACCAGTCCCAAATCTCCTGGCCCAACGACTGTTGATGGCTTTCGGCTCCTTCGTCAGCTCGGGGATGTTATTCAAGGTGCAATATGAATCCCTTGCACTGCCACGAGATCGTGGCGGGGTGGGACTCATCCACGTGCCGACTCGTGTTAAGGCACTTTACGTCAGCTCCCAACTAAAACTTTGGTATCGCTGCCCGCAGAGCCTTACTAGCCTCCTGCTTCACAACTTTGCGCCGGCCTCCTTGTCCGCCCCAGTACTAGTATCGACCATTCCAACCCCCTTTTATTACATCCAACGATTTTTCTTGGAGTTCAGCTATGTCTACCGGTCCTTACCACTTACACGTTTGTACCTCACGAAAATAATTTCCGAATTGTTACAACAGTGCCGCCCGTCCAACCCCATCGAACGTAAGTATCCACAGTACGTGTGGCGACACATATGTAAGGCGATCCATGCGCGTTTTCTCGAATCAGACGTTCAATCAGCGTGGTACATAACTGTGAATGGCAAACAAGTTAATCGAGATAGCCTCACGGCATCCATCTCGCAGATTCATCCCTCTGCACCCACTGTGGAGTGGATGACACGGATGTGCACCGGTTCCACTGTGGCACAGCGTTCGATGTCTGGACACTTGCGCGGCGAATTTTGGCGTTTCTTACTCGACAGACACCAGCTCAGATTGACGTCCACATGCTTTTGTACCCCGATAAGACTTTCTACCCCTCTGCGAAAACGCACTCTGTGAATTGGATCTGTGCCCACACGATCCGCTATCTTTTTACTTCTGGCGACAAGTCTAGGCTAGCATATTGGACTTATCTCAAGGAACGACACTGCGCCCTGATACGCAACCCACGCTATAAGCAATATTTTTCCAATTTCTTACGGAGCACCTTCGACGACCCACCTCGTAGCTGGATCGTCCAAGCCCTGAGAAGCTGAAAACTGTATTAACCGAACCGAACTGAATAGATCTGCTACCCAGAGCACACGCCTACGCAATAAGAAGACACGTTTGGACGAGCTGGCCTGCTGTAGGCGGAGACACTTCAGGTGCTCCTGTAAGAACTGGTCTTTAACTTCAAGTCGCACGACGACTATATATAAAGTCGTCGTGCGACTTGTAGTTAAAGTTATTAAAGTGAAAAAGCCGCGCGGGATTAACCGAGAGGTCTGGGGCGCTGCAGTCATGGACTGTGCGGCTGGTCCCGGCGGAGGTTCGAGTCCTCTCTCGGGGATGGGTGTGTGTGTTTGTCCATAAGATAATTTAGGTTAAGTAGTGTGTAAGCTTAGTGACTGATGACCTTAGAAGTTAAGTCCCATAAGTTTTCACACACATTTGAACATTTTTATTAAAGTGAAAAATTTTCTTGATGATAGGACAGCGTTTTGTGATCCTTTTAAATGTGGTTTCTGGAAGAGAAACAAGCGTTTTCGTCAAGGTCACTAGCAACCAGCCGCTGATTAACGCATTTCTCGTTCGTTAAATGGCCTCATTAGAATTGACAGCAAGTCTTACTTTGCCAGGTGCTGTTCTGAATGGCTTACGACAAGTTTGGTCTGTTATTCTGTGCACATATTAAATACGCCATCTTGGATTCAGCTCACAAAGTTAAAATAGGCACATGATTTTTGGCTAGAATATCATTAACAGTAAAGAATTGCACTTATTTTTTACCTTCCTGTAACCTTAACAACAAGTGCGACGTGTCTTATGCCTTAATTACCAACTCCCATACTAGGACATGCAAAAGAGACGCCCGCTCGCAGTACGTACAAGGATAGAGTTTGGTATAAAGCAGTATGAATGTTGTAAACGAGAGACGGAGCGTCGAAGGAAGGAGACTACAATCAAACAAGTTTGCCGAACCACTTGTAGCCCACCGGGAAACGTGAGTAAGAGAAAACGAGTGCTACCACTCATCGGAAATACTTGCAACCCTAGACCGCCAAATAGACATACATCTGAGGTGCGTTGGGAGGTCACGTAGAAGGCGCAAGCGTGAAATATGGCGCGCCTGCCGTATGGTAGCGACTTTTACTCCTTGAGGGTGTTAGTAGCAAACAATGATTTAGGGCATATACCTGTTCGATATTTCAACACTGGTGTTGTGAAGACGACGTTTGGTTGTAAGATTACCGAAATGGCGTGTAAATCTCGTACTGTGGTATAAATACTAATGACAGAGGTGTCACAGAGGTATCATCTATACGACATGGCTCCAACGTACCGGGTAATTATAATTAAACTTTCCCTATTTAATACCTTATAACACGGAAACGAATTACGCACGAGTACCGCACTTGGTAGCATTAATGTCAAGGACATGGGGAAGAGAAATAATGCAGAATCATGAAACACTTTTAATGTCCTGCTACGGTACATCATACAATTACATTCTGGTACCATTACTGTTACAAAAGGGGCTCAATATGGCGCCCATCAATGTCGACGAGATTCTGAAAGCGCAGGATTCCATTCTGCACAGCAGAATGAAGCATGTCCGTAGTTACGCTGGATACCTCTCTTGATATTCTGCGTTTCAGATCAGCACATGTGTGAATGTTTTCCTGGCAAACCTTGTCCTTAAGGTAGCCCCACAACCAGACATCACCGGGCGTGAGAGCAGGTGATCGTGCGGGCCAAGAACTTGGAAACGATTTTCAGGTTGCGTTCTTTCATATATAATCAGTTTTGCTCACTACATTATCAGCATATACTTCGCTATGCATAGAAAACGTCTGGATACGTGGCACATCATACGCCTCCGCCATTCCACAATGTGTTTGACATCAAATTTGCTGCAGATACATATGCAATGCTCCCAGCTGTGAATAGAGTGACGTCGTGATCTGCTCTTGGTGTACACGGCCACTATGCATACAGCATTGCCTTCTTCCACCACATTACATGTAGGTTATATAGAGTTTGTGTGGTGTACTTTTATTTGTTACGCTTGTGAGTGAGGGAGTGGGGGTTAACAACGCCTACACAAAGCGATGCCGACAAATTTCAAGGGTTTGTAGAGGTTGTCTTGAGTAAAGAAGAGCGTCGAAGCTACAGGGGCCGGCGGCGTCACTTCAGCAGAAAATGTTTCTTCGTACGCTGAGCGACTGTAGACGGAACGTCTCGCGGTGTTGTTTCTCATTCCAAAATACACTGGAGAATTTAGAGAGGTCCAGGAGGAAAATAAAACTACGGATGGAAAACTGCGTCCGAAAGTGTCATCCACCGATGCAATAGAGCATCACATTTATAGCAGACAACACCTTTCTACGCTGAGACTAGGGCCATCTTCTGCACTGGCGATTGAGCAATCAGTCGCCATCACTGATACAAAATTGCGAGAGATTCCACCTATTGTCCGTCGGCGTACAAAGAAACGTTTGCTCCGTAGGAGTTGCGTAATGGCAGTGCCGGAGCCTGTGACTTTGACGTCCTGTAGCGTCATTGGATCATATTTCCGAACACAGCTTCCTATGCTTGATTTGGTCCTCAAGAAACCCTGTACAACCAATCGAAATTTGTCGCAACATTCCTGAGATGCCCGACAAATTGGTACATGGCGTCTTGAGGAACAAACTGAGGGTAGGATTCCGTGTCCAGCAACGTCATCCAGGGACGCTACAGTTACAGACGCCGGTGCTTGCTACTAGGCTTACCATTTCGGCAGCTACAGTGACTGTGCGCTGACGGACCGTTAATGACTGCCACGATCGCCAGTGGAGAAGGTGGAGCTAACTGCTGCTAAACAGGCCGTGTCTTCTATGAATGCGGTTCTCTGTTGCCTCGGTGAACGACCGTTTACATCCGCAGTTTTTATTTCACTTTGAACTGTCTAATATCTCTAGTGTTTTTTGGTACCTTATACGCTTGACTTATCAAGATAGGAGGCGATCTAGATTAACGTAGAAACAGAAGTACAACTTCAAACAGTCAAGATTGCTGCCGTACAGCATTTCTTATGATGACCGGTTTCAGCAAACTATTTTGCCATACTAGATCTTCTGCAGTACATTTCACTGAATCGTGACTCAAATGCATACTATGTCGCATCGTATCATAGAGCGATTGTTCTTGTACACGAGATAAACTGCATATCAGCAGGTCAAGCGTAAAGTAACTATTACATAAAACAGCATACATAGTGCACTGATTATACAAACATATGTAGCAGAAACAAGACTCCCATTATATACTTTGTTTTACGTAATAGTTATTTTATGCTTGACCTGCCGATATACTATTGTTCTCATGTTCATAAAATATCGTTGTCTGATACGATTCGATATAATATGCATCTGATCAAGATTCAGTCTGCTGTACTGCAGAAGATCTGAAGATGGTAACGTAGTTATCTGAAACCGGTCGTCACAATAAATGCTGTACAACAGCGATCGTGGCTGTTTGAAGCTGTATTTCGGTTTCTACGTTTTTCTGTATATAGGATGTAGCAGAAAGATACCAACAGCCTCTAAATTACACACGCTAACGCAGTAGCTATCGTCGTCTACTCCGCTGGTGTTTGCAGCCTTCAGTTGCGAGTTGCGTTCAACGAATAACGACAGAATTTTAGAGAATTCGTGGTTTTTATTTTTCATGTAAAGGTAAAAAGTGTCAATGCAAAGCAAAAAGAAAGAAAAATAAGAATGTTTAATGTGGCACACAACAGAAAACAAGTTTCAAAGAGTAAATGTTACAGTTTATTCTATCGTTACAAGGAATTAAAGAAAATTAGAGAAGTTCAAAATGCCCGCACCCAGCATTGCAGCATGCCTGAAGCCTGTGCACCACTGACTGACTCACTCGCTCAGTGATACCTGGTATGGTGTGACCATATTCATATGCTGCATGTATCTTTGCTACTAAGTCTTTCTATGACTCAAAAGAGGTTTCACACACCAAATTCTTCAGATGACCCCACAAGAAAATTTCTGTTGAGTTGAGGTCAGATGATCGAAGCAGCGAAGTTACAGGGCTACCTTGACCAATTCCACCGATCTCCAGACATCTGAAGTCGGTTCTAGCAGCTAAAGTGAAATACATGGGTGTCGCATCGTTCTGGGACCACAAACATCCTGGATTAATTCTAGCACCACTTCTCGAAAGAACGTGGCTTAGCTATCGCCTGTAAGTAAGGAGGAATCATGTAGGGGCCAAAGAAGTAATTATGTATAAATCTGTGGTAAGTGTTTTAGTGTTATTGATGATCTCGTTCATGGATGGAGTGCGGGTTCTATTCCACCTAAACATGACAGTTGTGAGTGTTGAAAACACCCTCAGTATGGAAAGACGTCCCGGCCGTGAAAAAATCAGATGCAGCGTAATACGGCTACCCCGCAAAGCTGCAAAAGCTATTACCAGAACTCCATACACGATGGCCGTCAGCACCTGTGCCTTCTGAAAATGGAAAGGGTGCTTTCCCATCTCGTACTTCACCCTCCAAACTCCTATGTGGGTACTTTAAAAAGCTTGTGCCACAGCTGTAATACATTTCTTCAAATCGTAGCGTGTGTGCACTTTGCACGGGACCTCCTGCCGTTTCGACGTCCTTTGAAACCACTTGTTTTATCCAGAGGCTGATGAGTAGCTGCAAACGTAGAACGATGTGGCTGACGCCTATTTGGATGTCTTTGCCTGCTGACGCGTAAAGCTGCGTACCAATGTCGTAATGCCTCAACGTAAATGTAATGCATGTCGCGCTGTTCGGACCAAGTGAAGTTCTCCACGATGTAGCACAAAATCACGAGACAAACTACGAATGAGTATTGTGTTTCTGCCGCGTATGTTTGTCTTTCCTCTCTGCTGCCACTGATGATTAGCGGTCTCTACAGTTTTTGGGACAGGCGTGGACGCTTTAGACGTCGTATAACTTTCAGAATGCTGTCAGGGGAGGACGACGATTCAAACCCGCGTCGGCCATCCCGATTTAGGTTTTCCGCGATTTTTCTAAATCGCTGCAGGCAAATGCCGGGGCGGTTCCTCTGAAAGGGGACGGCTGGTGTCCTTCCCCATCCTTCCCTAATCCGATGGGACGATGACCTCGTTGTTTGGTCCCTCCCCCAAACCGACCAACCAACCAATGCTGCCAGATAGACTGTGAGACGTGCCGTCTGCTGTGTGTCAGCGTACAAGACCACAAGAATATGGTACTCTCGGTCCGCTTTCATGCAAAACACTTGTTTTATTAATTTGCCTTCTCAAAATAGTGTCAGCGACAATGACGTTATTATCAGTGGCTTTTTCTTTATTCTAAAACATCCAAAGTTATTAACATTACAAAATATTATAAAATGTGTGCTGTTTGGTTCCAAATATTGTGTTTTATGAATAGTTTTATAACAGCTTATTTACTTCAAATTAGAGCGTGGTTCCTACATTTGTCACCGCTCTTTATAGTATATTTTCTGCCTTTTGTTGCTGTTTCTTCGTACAGCACGGCATCTGCAACTACACTCCTGGAAATGGAAAAAAGAACACATTGACGCCGGTGTGTCAGACCCACCATACTTGCTCCAGACACTGCGAGAGGGCTGTACAAGCAATGATCACATGCACGGCACAGCGGACACACCAGGAACCGCGGTGTTGGCCGTCGAATGGCGCTAGCTGCGCAGCATTTGTGCACCGCCGCCGTCAGTGTCAGCCAGTTTGCCGTGGCATACGGAGCTCCATCGCAGTCTTTAACGCTGGTAGCATGCCGCGACAGCGTGGACGTGAACCGTATGCGCAGCTGACGGACTTTGAGCGAGGGCGTATAGTGGGCATGCGGGAGGCCGGGTGGACGTACCGCCGAATTGCTCAACACGTGGGGCGTGAGGTCTCCACAGTACATCGATGTTGTCGCCAGTGGTCGGCGGAAGGTGCACGTGCCCGTCGACCTGGGACCGGACCGCAGCGACGCACGGATGCACGCCAAGACCGTAGGATCCTACGCAGTGCCGTAGGGGACCGCACCGCCACTTCCCAGCAAATTAGGGACACTGTTGCTCCTGGGGTATCGGCGAGGACCATTCGCAACCGTCTCCATGAAGCTGGGCTACGGTCCCGCACACCGTTAGGCCGTCTTCCGCTCACGCCCCAACATCGTGCAGCCCGCCTCCAGTGGTGTCGCGACAGGCGTGAATGGAGGGACGAATGGAGACGTGTCGTCTTCAGCGATGAGAGTCGCTTCTGCCTTGGTGCCAATGATGGTCGTATGCGTGTTTGGCGCCGTGCAGGTGAGCGCCACAATCAGGACTGCATACGACCGAGGCACACAGGGCCAACACCCGGCATCATGGTGTGGGGAGCGATCTCCTACACTGGCCGTACACCACTGGTGATCGTCGAGGGGACACTGAATAGTGCACGGTACATCCAAACCGTCATCGAACCCATCGTTCTACCATTCCTAGACCGGCAAGGGAACTTGCTGTTCCAACAGGACAATGCACGTCCGCATGTATCCCGTGCCACCCAACGTGCTCTAGAAGGTGTAAGTCAACTACCCTGGCCAGCAAGATCTCCGGATCTGTCCCCCATTGAGCATGTTTGGGACTGGATGAAGCGTCGTCTCACGCGGTCTGCACGTCCAGCACGAACGCTGGTCCAACTGAGGCGCCAGGTGGAAATGGCATGGCAAGCCGTTCCACAGGACTACATCCAGCATCTCTACGATCGTCTCCATGGGAGAATAGCAGCCTGCATTGCTGCTAAAGGTGGATATACACTGTACTAGTGCCGACATTGTGCATGCTCTGTTGCCTGTGTCTATGTGCCTGTGGTTCTGTCAGTGTGATCATGTGATGTATCTGACCCCAGGAATGTGTCAATAAAGTTTCCCCTTCCTGGGACAATGAATTCACGGTGTTCTTATTTCAATTTCCAGGAGTGTATATGAACGGCTATTGTTAACAGATTTGAGAATGTGAACTTGTAAACGCTTCGCTATTGAGAATTTCGGTAGTGCTGTGGACACGGTTTTGGTGTGCACAACACTCATGCGGTAACGTTCGTTGGTCGGTTTTTAGTTGCTTGTTGGTGTGGACAGGATGTGCTCTCTTAGTCTAGTGGATCCTACGATATAAAATAGGTGGGGATAATCTTTGCCCTTTACACATGAAATACCAGTTCTTTATATTTACCTAAGAGCATTTCTTGAAAATAATGTCCTCTTTCGTCCTACAATTTGTATTTACGTTACCTTTTATATTGTATTAAGTGTTTTAGCGACGTATAATGAGCTCAGTATTAAATAAATAAAAGGACAGTTCTCTAAAATCGTCTGTTTTTTTTTCATCAGAAACACTGTGCTTTGCTGAATTATTCTAAAAATATGTACACGATTTGCCTTTCTTATTCAGAACGCTTCCGAGTGTCAGCATTTTGTATTTAAGCAATGTGGCCGACCGAAACCACTTACCACTTATGAATAAAAGAGTGTACTTTCAAGCTGGGGAACCCTTTGGCAGTCGAGTTATAGGTATTTATTCTGTTATAGTCAAAACTGGGACTTCATGTTATCGTTACACTCTTTTCATAGAATGTCTCCAGATGATTGTGACTGCACAATAACGAGACTTTTCACCTGCTGTGTACAGTGTGGATGAGTTATTTACATACACACAATGAAAATTATTTGATTATTAGATAATGAAATTGTATAAAATACATTTCTAAAATTTCTCGTTTATTTAAGCGTCTCAGCTGCATGTTTATTTTTATGATGTAACTAGTTTTGATCAAAGTGGATCACTTCAGATCTTTATAGCTGCGTATGCAATTCATTGTGTCCAAATGGAACAGCGCATAGGAATACTGTAACACAACCGCAACTACGTTCATGCGGAGATGGTCAACTATGGCCGAAGCTAGTTGTGTCTAGGATTGCACTGTAACAAAACGACTCGACAGTTTTGGTACACTACGTAAATGGCAGGATTACCGGTAGCATTGGTAGCACTGATTGGGAAAGAAAGCTAAGTGAGTGTGTAAGAGAGAAACTGGGAACCGATGACTTCGTTTTTCGTTTTTGTTTGTTTGTTTGGCGCATAAGTAGAGGTGCACATCATTAAGTGTTAGCCCATTGCGTAATTGATATCTTTACAGAATGTAAATTGCATTTTATAAGTAATAAAAAGTGGTTATTTGAGAAACTTCGGTGCTTTTATTTAACCAAAGCAATTAATTTTGATGCAAGTACAGTTTACATGGAAATAAATAAATAAATATGAGTAATTAATCTTTTCATTTTGCACTGAACAGACTGTTCTTCATAACGATCGAAGGCAAGAGTTTTCTGTTATTACTGATAAATGTGAAAGTTGTTTATGAATAAGAGAAACATGTTTTGTAGAAGATCGACGAAGTACTGATGTCATGTCTGATGTGTCTTGCATCCTTTTATTTTTATTTTACCTTTCTGTTGAGGAAATTGCGTTTGCTAGTGCTGTATGATAATTTTGTTTGCTTTCTTTATTTTTACTACGACATTCATCTGTTTCACGTTACAAATCAACGAAATTCGAATAAAAACTTAATTAAACATTGACAATTTCGATTTTTCTGTAAATAACGTCTACTGTTAAGTAACAGACAGGAGGATAGGTATGCAGAAAGAAATTCTTACGTAGGTTATTTGGCACTTTATACATCCTCAATCAGTTTCCAGACGGATCGCCGATTCCTCTTATTAGAGGAATGTACGAGAGATTTTCGGAAAGTAAGTTCCGATAGGTCAATAAATGGAAACCACTGTGAAAATCTAATAGAGCTTGGCGCAAATGTATTCGACAGTGTCTGTAGGTTGCATCACTTCGCTCTTTTCAGTTCTGAGCGCATGGTGAGCACATAAAGATGCGTATAAAATAGAGTCTCCCGCCAAGTACGAGGTCCTGGTGAGAGATTTCGCCTGATGTTCTGCAACCCACATTACAGAACTGTCATACGGTTCCTACTTCGTGACAATTCTCTGTCGCAATCTGCAGGGGCAATGAAAATGCTCCTGCAGCGTTTTAGATGGGAAGTGTTTGATTACATGCACTGCAGTCGGTAATTGGCTCCCTCTGTGTTTCATCTCTGCTCATATTAACTACTGGCTATGAAGACAACATCTTCACACAGACAATGAGCTATAGATCAGCGTAGAGAATTGGCGGGAATTACAGGCGGCTGCCTTCTATGACGAGGATAATGGAAAGTTAGTATAACGATTCGACAGATGTCGTAGCTGGAGCGACGAGTATGTAGAGAAGTAGCTGGAAGGTGGAGCCAACTGTCCCAAATAAAACGTTTCTGATTTTCAAGTTAGTTTCCATTTCGCGACTGATCGGAACTTACTTTCTGGACAAGCCTCGTAGTTAGACACTGATCGCATACGCGAAGGAAGCCATCGTTATGAGACAACTCCCGATAGGTATGCAACACACCTAACGTATATGAAACTCATGTACGATCTTAACTGACCAAAGCTACTAAGAATAGCACCTAGCCTACGCTTATCGTATTTTAAGACTTTAAGGCGTTCTTTTTTCTTTTAAAAGTTGCCTCCAAAATTCAGGTGCGTCTTATACTCGAAATTAAAATAAATCTTAGAGTGTTAGATTTAAAATTCCCGCCAGTCTTAAAAATAGCCATAAATTCGATGCCTCAGAAAACCTGCCTCTATCTGGCAAAACTGGATTCAACTGGCAGCAGCAGTGCACCGATGCAACGAACATGAGTTGCGGGGATTCACGAGTTTGCTAACATTGTCTGCCTCCCGCCCCGCCATCCAAACCCAGAACACTTTCTGGCCTATGATGCATTGCAGTCTACGGTGCCAGTGAACTTGAACTGAAAGTGATTTATGTTATTGGTAACAGCACAATATTTTTGTTAGATAGTTTTGTAATGGAAACAAAGGAAAGGTATTCTTATGATGTGGGCTATAAATTGAAAGTAATAGCATATGCAGAAGAATACGGGAAAAGAGGAGCTGAGCAGCATTTCGGCCCTCTATCAACAGAAAAAACCATTCGCGATTGGCAGGCTAGTAAAAATAAACTGAAAAAATGAGGGCGACTATATGTGCACATAGAGAACTCTACGCAAAATGGCCAAAACTAGAAGATGTACTGCTATGAATTCAAGGACACTGTCAAAATGCTACTTGAATTAATACAAAAATGATTAAAATACACCCTCGTAAGATAGCGCTAGAGTGGAACTTAACAGACTTGAGGGTGGAGTTGGTTCGTGCTACAAGTTTATGAAACGTTCATCGACTTAGCATGCGAATAAAAACAAAGTATCTCAGAAAATTCCACAAGAGTATGAAGAGAAAGCATCATGTTTCCATCGGTGCTTTATTATTCAGTATCGAAAGAATACTAGCGTGGAACTAGGCCAAATAACGAATATGGACAGAACTCCTCTAACATTTGATATATCGAGTAAGAGAACTGTTGCCATGAAAAGTGCTAAAATTGTAACTATAAAAACAAGTGGACATGAAAAAATGTAATCTACTATTGTCCTTTTATGTTGCGCTGACGGTACTACACTTAATCCATTGCTCACTTTCAAGCGCAAAACAATGTCAAAATCTTCTGAACTACCACCAGGTGTTGTTGTTCAAGTACATGACAAGGACTGGATGGACGAGGCTGGTGTGAAATTGTGGATTAGCAGAGTGTGGGAGAGAAGGAAAGGTGCTTTATTGAAGAAGAGTTCTCTTCTTGTGGTAGATCAGTTTAGTCATTTCAAAAATTCTGTGAAAGAGAACCTGAGACAGGGAAATACATGGCTGGCTGTTATTCCAGGAGAAATTACTTCACAACTCGATAAATAAATCATTTAAAGTGTACGTGAGAGAGGAATGGAACAAGTGGATGATAGATGAAACCCAACCTCAATTCACGCCGAAGAGAACCTTAAAACGACCTGCAATGAAACAGATGTGTCAGGGGACAAAACAGTCGTGGTCTAGAGTGAGAGAAGAAATTTTATTAAATCTTTCAAGAAGTGCAGTATAAGTAACGCTCTCGATGGCAATGAGGACCATCTCGTATATGAAGAGGACAGCAATGACGACGACGACTACGACGACGACGAAGAAGAAGAAGAAGAAAATTCAGATGACGATTTTCAGGGATTTAAAAAGTCAGTTCGGTTTTATAAACTACGAATTCTTTTGTACTGGCATGCAGTCTACTTATGAAAATGGTCAAACTGCTTGAAAATTAAGGTGTGTCTTATTGTCTGTAGCGTCTTATAGTTCGTGAAATACGGTACTTACGAAAGTCTACCGTAGCCTTCGATAGTTTTACAAATCTAGTTGTGCCATGAACACAAAAGTGCAAGTGTGACGTCAAAATGAACTATAAATTTTAAAAATCAACACAGTTGCTGTCTCTCTCCTACGAGTATGTCGGAAACAGCGAAACTACATTTCGTTTTGCTGTAAGGTGGCAACGGCCTTGCACCTTACATGAGTCCATTTAACATGACACTTTAGGTTTTGTTGGAGTAATGCTCTAAATTACGGTGTAGGAAATCTATGTGGAAACGCATCGGCACGCGAGAATTACGCGATTTTGTAATTATAAGATTTTGCGGAAAGGCAGTACGCGAGACAGAGCTCGGGTACCTCCGCGCCTAGCCGCCGAAGGCCACAGCCTAACGGTATGAATGGTGAACTGGGGGATTTCTGTACTCCGTTTAGAGAGGCCACAGCGGTGGCCAACCTCTTAAGGACGTGCGGCTGCAGGTGTTCAATTGTTTACCAAAACAGAGCAGTGGATAGCTGAACGGGCTTTCCTGTGCGTGCTCTTGCCTATGTCCCACTAATTTTATGCCTTCGAGGAACTCAAGTGGGGTAGGCCAGGAGTTCCGAATAACAAACTTTCAATGCAAGAATCTGTGTTCGCTACGACGGGGAATCTTGCCGGGAAAATCTCGAATGGTCTCTTGGGAGAAAACTTCCAGTAAACGTGTTATTGCCGACAGCTGTGGTTCTTCCCAGCCGGCGAGGGCGGAGTTTACTTATGAAATTTTGTAGAAATAAAAGAATGGTGGAAAAGAGTTCTGTTCCCAGGCCGTGCATTGGTCGGCACTGGCAAACTGGGTATTTTGAGAGCTTCTAGTTATGTGATTCGCTCGGTAAAAGTTGAGAGGAGAAAACAAAGGTGACGAGCGATCTTGCTGGACTCTCGGTAATGGTCTTCCGTTCTGGGCTCTCGTACTGAGAGGACGTTACCCAAGTCGTCTCCCGTCTTGGTGTTTTCGTTCTGAGTGGACGTTAGCCGCACCAGCTCTTTGCTGCCGGGAAGATCGTTGCAAATAGAGAAGTTTATGGACAGCGGTCTGTTGCCTGAGTAGTGTAGGAGCGTACTTACCGAGACGCCACACGCCAACCGCACAGCCGCGCCCTCGCCGCCGGAGACCGCCGCTGCAACAGGAACATTACGGTGAGATTTTCCCGCTTCGGCCTGTGTTAGGAGTAACGTTAAATAGTTGGATCACGTGCAATTGCTGTTTCCACAGAGGTTTTACGGTACTTTGGGGTGTAGTGGTTCTTCGTATTTTACGTTTTGTGTCGATGTCAGTCGGTCAGCCAAGTTATAAGAGATCGCGTTTTAGACCAATTTTAACACAGTTCATTGCCAATGACAGTCAGGAGGATAATTTGTAAATTGTTCATTGTGTTTTATTCAGCATTGATCTGAAGGTTATAATAAAATTATTGTGATTCAGTAGAGCCTTTACTTTGAGTAGTTAATCCTGAAGTCACCCTTTTGCGTTATTTTATTTTTGTGTATGTGTTTGATGTCATTGAACATTGTAAGTGTTCATGATCACTCATGTTTGGAAGTAAAAACAGGTGTGATTCATCGTCAACGCTACCACCGCAGATTAATTAGGGGTGACAGAGCCACATTTAAATCTAGCGTTATCCATTTTTGCGTACAGTTCCACTCCCAATTTCTCTGTAAGTTGTTTGTCAGGGGAGAACACACGCAAAAATCGGACAAGCAACGGGTGGGGTGTTACATTACAACTAGCTCCGCAGGGAAACTCTAGTGTTTGTTCATACTTAAGGAGAGCTATCATTGTTTTACACCCCATGATCATGCATTTATCTCGTGTATGGGCCCAGATCGAGCCGTGGACGTAACGCGGCTTGCAGAGACACTGCCCTGTCTGGTACGTGTAGATCCCGTGCACCGGACGGTTGGAGCCGCACCCTGCCGGTCCTTGCCAGACAGCAGTAGCAGTGTTACTGCCTGCTCGTTAGCACCGCAGCGCCGCGATGCGTCACGTGGCGTAGCTGGCTGCGCTGGGAGTCAGACGAGCCGTCAGCCGCGGACTGCGTGAGGTGCTGCACTACGCTGCACTAATTGGAGAGCGCCGGCTCGCCGCCGCATGCGTGCGGCGCATCACGCGCTAACCCTCTGAGCGGTGCGTTACAGCCGGGAATAAACACGTCTTAGAAGCGTAACACTGTGCTGGCATTTAGCAGAGATTGCCGCGTAATCAACGCTAGTAGACATTTAAGGGCTTCGTCTTTTGATCTCGCTTCACGCGCCTTACTGACACCTATCACAATGAGTCGTTAGCCCATACGAGATCTCTTAGACTCGTTTCTAAATTGCTTGTGCACACACACACATAAGCCTTTGTGTACCGACAAGCGCTCAGTACGAGAGTTCCTTTTCTTAAAATCGGTTAGAGCTTAATGCTTAACGTATATAACTCACATATGGTACGAGATAGAATTCTAATTTCGCTGGATGAAGTTGTATTAAGGACCGACATTTCCGTTTTTCTGTAGGGGAACAAAAACTGCTTCCGAGTACATTACGTCACTTATTACCCTAATTAGGCTCCAGTTTTATACAAACACGGAATCACAACAGCTCATTATAAACAAACAGGTCACAACGTGAAACCATTTTACGAGCGGCGTGCAGTGAGTAATGCATCACATTTCTTTTCTCGGCCAATTTTCCATTGAAACAAATGCGGAGAGTCTTGTGGGACATCGTGGAATGTTATCCCTTCGGCCTCTATAGTTTCATTAAATTCCGATAAGCAGTGGTGCTATACGTAGCCTTCCAAAGGACGTCTGTAGCGGAGGTGCGTTCGAAGCAGAAACCTGTCATTCAGTTTCTTTCGGCGGAAAACCAGAGCATCGCAGATATTAATAGACGCTTGTAAGATATCTACGGAGACATGGAAGTAAACAAAAGCACGATAAGTCGTTGGGCGACGCGTGTGTCATCATCGCAACAAGGTCGCACAAACCTGTCCGATCTCCCTCGTGTCGGCAGACGGCACACTTCTGGGACTCCTGCAATGCTGGAACGTGCGCACACTCTCATCTGAGGTGATCGACGGATTATAATGAAACACTTCGCTGCTCACGTTGACGTCTATGTTGGTAGTGCTGACACACTCGTCCACCAGTTGGGTTACTCAAACGAGCATGCCAGCAGTGTTCCTAGCTGCCTAATTTAAGACCATAAAGAGCAACAAAGGACCATCTGGGCGGAACTGCTTGCGCATTACTAGGCTGCTCGTGACAATTTTTTATCGAACATCGTGACAAGTGATGAAACATGGGTCCAGCACTTCGAACCGGAAACAAATCGGCAACTGATGGAGTGGCGCCACACCACCTCTCCTCTGAAGAAAAAGTTCTAAGCCTCACCCCCAGCTCTTAAAGCCATGGTGACAGTCCTCTGGAACTAGGAAGGGGTTTTTTGTTTGATGTCATCTCCCATTATGCAACGATCCACTTTGAAGTGTATTGTGCAACCCTCAGGAAATTGAAGGCAGGACTTCAGCGTTCGTCGGCACAAAAATGCAAACGAATTTCTCCTTCTCCATGACGACGCAAGACCTCCCACAATATAAACTACTGGCCATTAAAATTGCTACACCTAGAAGAAATGCAGATGATAAACGGGTATTTATTGGACAAATATATTATACTAGAACTGACATGTGACTACATTTTCACGCAATTTGGGTGCATACATTCTGAGAAATCAGTACCCAGAACAACCACCTCTGGACGTAATAACGGCCTTGATACCCCTGGGTATTGAGTCAAACAGAGCTTGGATGGCGTGTACAGGTACAGCTGCCCATGCAGCTTCAACACGATACCACACTTCATCAAGAGTAGTGACTGGGGTATTGTGACGAGCCAGTTGCTAGGCCACCATTGACCAGACGTTTTCAATTGGTGAGAGATCTAGAGAATCTGCTGGCCAGGGCAGCAGTCGAACATTTTCTGTATCCAGAAAGGCCAGTACAGGACCTGCAACATGCGGTCGTGCATTATCCTGCTGAACTGCAGGGATTCGCAGGGATCAAGTGAAGGGCAGAGCCACGGGTCGTAATACATCTGAAATGTAACGTCCACTATTCAAAGTGCCGTCAATGCGAACAAGAGGTGACCGAGACGTGTAACCAATGGCACCCCATACCATCAGGCCAGGTGACACGCCAGATGACGAATACAAGCTTCCAATGTGCGTTCATCGCGATGTCGCCAAACACGGATGCGTCAAGGTTAACTGCAGCTGATAGTCCATGCTGCTGCAAACGTCGTCGAACTGTTCGTGCAGATGGTTGTTGTCTTGCAAACGTCCCCATCTGTTGACTCAGGGATAGAGACGTGGCTGCACGATCCGAACAGCCGTGCGGATAAGATGCCTGTCATCTCGACTGCTACTGATACGAGGCCGTTGGGATCCACCACGGCGTTCCGTATTATCCTCCTGAACCCACCGATTCCATAACAGTCATTGGATCTCGCAACGCGAGCATGTCGCTATGCGATAGACCGCAATCGCGATAGGCTACAATCCGACCTTTATCGAAGTCGGAAACGTGATGGTACGAATTTCTCCACCATGCATGAGGCATCACAACAACGTTTCGCCAGGCAACGCCGGTCAACTGCTGTTTTTGTATGAGAAATCGGTTGGAAACTTTCCTAATGTCATCACGTTGTAGGTGTCGCCACCGGCGCCATCCTTGTGTGAATGCTCTGAAAAGCTAATCATTTGCATATCACAGCATCTTCTTCCTGTCGGTTAAATTTCGCGTCTGTAGCACGTCGTCTTCGTGGTGTAGCAATTTTAATGGCCAGTAGTATACATCCGCAAGGAGCTTACAAAACTTCATCATTCTGTTCTTACTGCTCCAATCTATAGCCTGAATCTCACATCTTGCGACTTTCATTTATGAGAATGTGGCCTGGTTGTACCAGCTAGGCATTTCAAGTCTGCATTTCCGGTGTACAAGTACATTCATCAGGAATATTCTTTCCACTTGCCTTGCGCAGAACATTTACCGCCGCAGATCCGTTGATAGCACTCACCTTGACTGCAATTAGGATCACTAAAAATGATTAACAGGCTGCTTGGCTGCTGCACAATTCAAAGGTATTTTCTGGGGTGCCATCACATTTTTGTTTAGAACGAGATCTCTATTCGCGGAATGTGTACCACTCGTATTCACAATAACTCTGAATAATAATCACACCCAAAGAAATGAAAGTGATTAAAATTATTACTACTTACAGCGAGCACCCGCATTATGTATTGCTCCATCTCCGTTCACTCTCAGGCTCCCCGGCCACCAATTCGCATCAGGTTGTTCTGGAGAATTGGTTGTCAAATGTTAGCTATCACAGGCCAGACAAAGCAGGTCTTCCTCATAAGGGCTTACTCTGGACACCCAACGAGCGACGGGAAACGTAATTTTCACCCGTTTAACGGATTCAGCCACACACTCAGGACTTAATCCCGACACCATATCTGTCGTCCGATTGAGTTTACTTCGTTAAATTACAATTTTCATATTATAACAAATCTTTTTATGAAAACAAAAAGATGAGCTCTTGTGCCTGATTAAACTGTTTGCGGAATTATGGCAGTTACACTAAATGAACAGTAATAATTGTACTTATAAAAAGACAAAGACTTTTTGAAAAACGCATATATTTTATCACCTGATAGTGTACTGATCTTTTTTACCGACATGTAACCACGTTATCTATTTAAAAAGCGACGTGAGTTTGTTTCCTTTTCTCCCTTTCGCAGCGGCACGATATAGAAGTGTCCTCATTTTAAATTTTTGCCAAAATTTTTTTTTATTTTAACATGGCTCCAACCTTCTGGTTTCCCTAGGTTAATTATATGAACCAAATGCTTCGTGGCCGTTTATTTTACGTTGGATTGACCTCCTTGGCAATGCAAAGATCGAGCGTCATCAGCGCTCTATAGTTATTCCTTTTATGTTTTAAAAGTCGAGTCTGAATCTTTATTCGAAGTCCGATTAACGTTTTACAAAGTAATTTCCTTTATATGAACTTTAACTACGTATACGGTTATGCATCACCAAGCGTGCCGTGAACCAACAATGACCAATTTGGCCTGAATATAATTTTCATTTTTTGGCGGTAAATTCAGTAAGTCAGACTTTATTAAATTGAAAATAATCAATATTTGTAACAGTTTCACTAAAAACGAGAACGGTTGTATCTTTTAATTACAGGACGTATATACAGCTACATCAGTTGCACAAATTTTTGTCAATTGACCGCGGTTTCGATTGCACTATGGCAATTTTCATCAGAATAAAAAGTTACATGGAATACCAAAACATATAATGACATGGATTGAAATAATATACCCTTAATGGGATTACTTCCATAAATTACGTACAGACAGAATGTACTTACATGTCATCACACCATGATTTAACACGTCTGAGCAAAAGTGCTCTCGTCAAACAGGAATGTCATAGGAAGAAAAACTAAAATTAAAAGTATACCACAATTGTCAATCAGATAAAATACTCCATGGGATATAATGACAGCCGCAAGGTCGCTTAGGACCAAGAGCGGCATAATATAGCCGCTACCATCAGATTAACGGTTAACACGCCGAGGCAGCTACGAGATGGACACGAAAACAGATTCGCGCCATTTAGCATGAAGTAATCGAAATACAGACAACTTAAGCGTTAATGAGGCATTGCAAGGACAATTTTAAACATTACTGGTAACAAACACGAACCGATATATGGAAGTTACAACATAACGTAACAGTCTTCTTTACGAAAGAAAATACAGTTCAGAGAAAACAGAAGATTGAAAGGAAAACCGATGTTGACTACACTGAGGAGAGCATCGCCATTCAGGCAATTTTAATTAGCGGCTCTATACCTTGAAAAAAGTTGTTATGTCGTAATTGCAACTGTTCGTTAACAATGAGACCATCTTTCAGAGATAGGTATCTAAAAATTTCTAGCTAAGATGTTAAGCCTAAGATGTTAAGCCTAAAGCCCTTTTCCTCTGAGAGAAAGATCTGGACGTCTTTTATATCTTTAGGATTATACCTTGTGATTATTAAATTATCAGTGAAAGTTAAATTACGAACATTAGTGCCTTTTCTCCCTAGAAGGTGTTCCTAGAATCTGATCGAAATAACTCGGCCTGTTTGCCCTATGTAATAGGCGTGACAATTGTCGCAAATAATTTTATAAACACTAGAATTTTGCAAAGGGGAAAACGTAGGTTTCAAGTTATGTATGATGTTATTTTTTAAAGAATTTATAGTGAGAAAGGCTACTCTACATTTATACTTCCTGGACCCAGAAATGGTAAAGAAAAAAATTTTTTCGTTTCTTTAGCTTCATTATTAGCAATACCTACGGTGGTGATTTTCTTATTGGTTTTACTACTAAAAATATTATCTACTATGGAAGGGTCATAACCATTATTGACTGCAAGAATTTTAATCAGACTGATTTCAGATTTGAGATTTTCATAACAAAGGGGGATGGAGGTAGTTCTAAGGGGAGCTGAATGAAAAAAGGCTTTTTTAAGAGAATGTCGGTGTACTGAAGTGAAAGATATAATCTGATCAGAAGTGGTTTCTTTACGAAAGATAGTGGAGCTAATTTTGTCTCTACTATCGTAAGAGCGAGATCTAGAAAGTTTAACCGCCGGTACTCGTTTTCAAGGACACAAGTGAAACGAATATTTTCGTGAAACCCGTTAAATTTTTTTTAAAAGTCTATCAATACTGTCGTTAGATCCTTTGTACATGATCAAGATGTTGTCGACGTATCTTGCGTATGAAACAATGCCTACAGCTGATACTGAGAAATCACTGAAAAAATTTGCTACTAAGGAATTAATGAACACATCTGCAGGGCCACCTAGTTGTTTCCACTAGACTCAAAATAATTTTATTTCACTACAATACGAAGTAAATTCATAAGATCGGTGATCTGCTCATCAGGTAAGTCTTTTTTGAATGATGTATATTTTTTTCTGCTATGTGTAAAGTTGCAAGTACTGGCACATTTGTGTAGAGATTTTTAGTGTCAAATGAAACGAATTTCGAGTCTCTATCACAGTGAACGTCTTTAAGTTTATTAAATAAGTCTTGACTATTGGAAACTGAATAATTATTATGGAAAACGTACGATTTTTTCAAAAGTCTTGCAGAAATTTTGCTAAGTCGTGATAGACACTGTTCGTTATGAAACTTCCTGGCAGATTAAAACTATGTACTGGACCGAGATTAGAACTCGGGACTTTTGCCTTTCACGGGCAAGTGCTCTACCATCTGAGCTACCCAAGCACGACTCACGCCCCATCCTCACAGCTTTACTTCCACCAGTACCTCGTCTCCTACCTTCCGAACTTCACAGAAGCTCTCCTGTGAAACTTGCAGAACTAGCACTCCTGGAAGAAAAGATATTGCGGAGACATGGCTTAGCCACAGCCTGGGGAATGTTTTCAGAATGAAATTTGCACTCTGCAGTGGAGTGTGCACTGGTATGAAACTTCCTGCCAGATTAAAACTGTGTGCCGGACCGAGACTAGAACTCGGGACCTACCTCGAAGGTAGATGACGAGGTACTGGCGGAGGCAACCTGTGAGGACAGGGCGTGAGTCGTTCTTGTGTAGCTCAGAGGCAGAGAACTTGCCAGCGAAAGGCAAAGTTCTTGAATTCTAGTCTCGGTCCAGCACACAGTTTTAATCAGCCAGAAAGTTTCAAACCAGCACGCACTCTGCTGTAGAGTGAAAATTTCATTCTACTGTTTGTAATGTTGGAAATTGAGCGGATCGGATGGTCTTTTATATGGACTTTAAACTGAGCTCGTAACTTCGGCGGTTGAGGATTCATGTTGATTGGTTGCTTTTTTTGAAAAGATTTAAGAAGAGATTTAGCATCGGTAATTGCGGATCTCACTTCTTTCTGAAAAGTTCGTGTGGAGCCCTTATGTATCACGGTAATATCGTTTTCCTCAAAGAACTGTAGAGTTTTTGTAATATATTCTTGTTTACTATCAATGACAATGGCATTACCCTAATCAGACTTCGTTACTAAAGCATCTTTTTCTACAAGCTTGATATTTGTGGTTTTAGTTTTTTGTCAGGGTTAACAATATGATGAGAATTAATTAAGTTTTTGCTGACAATATTACAAACGTCATGTGCTACACTAGTATGACGCGAACTGTCCAATTTTACTCTGTCTAGATCTGATTTTAAATCAACAAGAAAATTTTCTAGTACACTGAGGCATGACATACTTTAAGCCTTTCTATAGTAGTGACATCTCAGATTTTGTAAAATTAATGTCAGTCTTATTAAAAACCGTGTCAGAGAATTTATGATAATTTTTTTTAAAGAAGTAGGTGGATAACATGATTTTACAGGCAGAAGGCATTGCAGTTTGCTTAATTTTTTTTTATGTCTAATGAAAATGTTTTGTCTACAGTTGTCTAAGCCTTCATTAATGAGGAACCAAAAATCATCAATTTGAATATTATAATGAACCTTAAATATTTTTGTTAATTCTAAGTACAAATAATAAACTTTTTAAATTAAAGCATCCTTCTTAGAAGACAGGGCACTTATTTTTTCAGACATGATTTTTTCCACTAAACGTTTAAAAGTATTTGGTTCTTTTTCGCGCTGCTTAAAGTTCAGACAGCACTTCACATAATTAGGTATAAGTCCCCTTGCTTCACATTGTTTATTAAAATTAATTGCAATACCTGTATTCAGAATTTTCATTCTCAAGTCATTGTATTTCATAACAGCATTAGATACCTCGAATGGTAGGAATCTTAAAAATTTTAACATTTGACTGGCTGCGATCCAGCAACTGTCCGCTATTTAATTGCAGGACGTACAAACAGCCACTTCAGTTGCACAAAATGTTGTTAGTTGACCACGTTTTCGATTGTGCTAGGGCAATCTTCATCAGAATAAAAACTTACTTGTAACACCTAAAAATATAATGACATGGATTGAAATAATATACACTTAATGGGATTACTTCCATAAATTACGTACAAACAGAATGTGCTTACAATGTAATCACACTGTGGTTTAAAACGTCTGAGAAAAAGAGCTCTTGTCAAACAGGAATGTCATAAAATAAAAACTAAAATGTAAAAGTATAACAAAATTGTCAATCAGATAAAATACTCCATGGACTAAAGGACAACTGCAAGATCGATTAGAACCAAGAGCGTCGTTGTACAGCCGCTGCCGTCAGACTAAAGCGTTAACAAGCCGAAGCAGCCACAAAGCGGACACGAAGACAAGGTTCGCGCCCCCTAGCAGGAAGTAATCGATAAGATTCAAGGAACACCTTCTACGAAAAAAAGCACTAATATTGATACTTCAACTTAAGCCGATAATTTATTAATCAAGGGCATAATCCTAATGATGTAAAAGATGCGAAATCTTGTCCTCAGAGAAAACGTCTTAGAAGAGCTAGAAACCTATCTTTGAAAGACGGTCTCGTTCTTAACGAACAGTTGCAGTTACGACACAACAACGTTTTTCAAGGTATAGAGCCGCTAATTAAAATTGCCTGATTGGCGATACTCTCCTCAATGTAGTCAACATCGGTTTTCCCTCCAATCTTCTATTTTCTCTGAACTGTATTTTCATTCGTAAAAAAGACTGTTACGTTGTGTTGTAACATTCGTACACTGGTTCCTGTTTGTTACCAGTAATGTTTAAAATTGTCCTTGCAATGCCTCATTTGCGCTTAAGCATTGTAATGCATTGTTTCGCTGGTGTGACACCAAGCATCAAGTTTCAGATTTGAGAGGACTCAGCATAACATAACGCCAGTTAGCCACAAGTACAAGACAGTTCGTAAGTACCTCTGAGGTTTGGGCAATGGACTGCTCAATAACTCTAAGTCACACAGAAAATTCACACATATCGGTCCCCCTGCTTAGCTGGGTGGTAACGTGCTCGCCTCCTATGCAAGTGGGCCCGGTTCGATTCCCGGCGGGTTGGAGTTTTTCTCCGCTCGGGGACTGCGTGTCGTGTTGTCCTCGTCATCATTTCATCCTCATCACCGGAGCGCAAGTCGCCCAGTGTGGTGTCGACTGAAATAAGACTTGCACTTGGCGGCCGAACTTCCCCGGATGGGGCCTCCCGGCCAACTATGCCATACGCTCATTGCCATTTATCACACATATCAGTGGAGATGGCTCCTCTTGAAGTTTCGATTCATAATACGCGCTTTAAAAATGTTCAAATGTGTGCGAATTCCTAAAGGACCAAACTGCTGAGGTCATCGGTCCCTATTCATACACACTACTGAAACTAACTTATGCTAACAAGGGAACATCCCCATCGCACCCCGCCCCCCCTCAGATTTAGTTATAAGTTGGCACAGTGGATAGGCCTTGAAAAACTGAACACAGATAAATCGAGAAAACAGGAAGAAGTTGTGTGGAACTGAAGAAAATAAGCAAAATATACAAACTGAGTAGTCCATGCGAAAGATAGGCAACATCGAGGAGAACGTGAGCTCAGGTGCCCCGTGGTCCCGTGGTTAGCGGGAGCAACTACGGAACGAGATGTCCTTGGTTCAAGTCTTCTCGAGTGTGAAAAGTTTAAATTTTTATTTTCAGAGAATTATTATCTGTCCGTGCGATGCGAGGTAACTGCGCCGTAGTATGGGGCGCTAATCTAAACAAACATCGAAACACACGACGTCAGTCGACTACAGTGCACGGAAGAGACAGTGTTCCTGCTAACGAGGCTCCCTGGCTGGCAGTTGACTGTTCGCTACTTTGGACGAGAGTGCATTAAATACGTGAGGTGTATTCCGTGGGCAATATGAATCCAGCAAATATAGCTCGCGACTTCAATAATAATCACACGATTCTGCGGTGCGGTCGCAAAACACAGAACTAAACTTATTACAGTGAACAGAGACGTCAATGAAAGAACGAAGAGATCATAACTTTGTGAAAATAAAGACGGTAAAATTTTCGCTCAAGTGAAGACTTGAACCAAGGACCTCTCGTTCCGCAGCTGCTCACACTAACCACGGGACCACAGCGCTACTGAGCTGGTACTCTCCTTAATGTGCCTTATCTTGAGTATGGACTACTCAGTTTGTATATTTTGCTTATTTCTTTTCATAGTTCCACACAACTTCTCCCTGTTTTCTCGATTGATCTGTGTTCAGTTTTTCAAGGCCTATCCACTGTGCCAACTTATAACTAAATCTGAGGGGGGTGCGATGGGGAGGTTCCCTTGTAAGAACAACAAACACACACCCATGCCCGAGGGAGGACTCGAACCTCCGGCGGGAGGGGCCGCGCAATCCGTGACATGGCGCCTCAAACCACGCGGCCACTCCACGCGGCCACGCGCTTTAGTGTAGTTGCCAAGCGCTCTGTTAGGGGAAGACGTATCACAACATGTAAGCAAATAATCAGCTCTTTGTAGTCGCATTGAATTAGGATGCGTCTGCAGTTAGGCAACCCTGTAGACAGATTTGAAAGTGGGCCGATGTCGCTGCGTCCCACGTAGCTTCTGTCAGCAACACACACTACGTGATCAAAAGTATCCGGATAGCCCGAAAAATATACGTTTTTCGTATTAGGTGCATTTTGCTGCCACCTACTGCCAGGTACTCCATATCAGCGACCTCAGTAGTCATTAGACATCGTGAGAGAGCCGAATGGGGCGCTCCGCGGAACTCACGGACTTCGAACGTGGTTAGTTGATTGGGTGTCACTTGTCACTGTTTCCCATGGGATAGTGAACTGGAAACGTGAATGGACACGTACAGCACAAAAGCGTACAGGCAGACCTCGTCTGCTGACTGACAGAGACCGCCGACAGTTGAAGAGGGTTGTAATGTATAATAGGCAGACATCTATCCAGAACATCACACAGGAATTACAAACTGCATCAAGGTCCACCGCAAGTACTATGACAGGCAGGAGGTGAGAAAACTTGGGTTTCATGGTCGAGCGGCTGCTCATAAGCCACACATCACGCCGGTAAATGCCAAACGACGCCTCGCTTGGTGTAAGGAGCGTAAATGTTGGACGATTGAACAGTGGAAAAACGTTGTGTGGAGTGATGAATCACGGTACACAATGTGGCAATCCGATGGCAGGATGTGGGTATGGCGAATGCCCGGTGAACGTCGAAGGCGGTGGTGTTATGGAGTGATCGTGTTTCTCATAGAGGGGGCTTGCACCCCTTGTTTTTTTCGTGGCTCTATCACAGCAAAGGCGCACATATATGTTTTAAGCACCTTCTTGTTTACCACTGTTGAAGAGCAATTCGGGGATGGTGACTGCATATTTCAACACGATCGAGCACCTGTTCATAACGTACGGCCTATAGCGGAGTGGTTACACGAGAATAAAATCCATGTAATGGACTGGCATGCACAGAGTCCTGACCTTAATACTATAGAACACCGTTGGGATGTTTTGGATCGCCAAGCCTCACCGACCGACATCGACACCTCTCTTCAGTGCAGCAGTCTGTGATGAATGGGCTGCAATTTCCCAAGAAACTTTCCAGCACCTGATTGAACGTATACATGCGAGAGTGGAAGCTGTCATCAAGGCTAAGGGTATAAGTACTTCGATGCAATGTTGTTTCTACTCCATCAAACGGAAGACACTAACCATCAGCAACATCGAAATTCTGGCAAATAGTAGAGGAAACGTGGAAATATTTTCGCCCCCAGGTTATCGTCACAAAGTGACAACGATGCAGCACTGAGCATAAAAGTAAGATATCCTACTAAAAGAGAAGTCAAGAAAGTCACTTCATATGAGGACTCTTTCTTAAATACAGGGTTGTAATAATCAATGTTTAAACTTTCAAACCACCGTAGAAATAACACCACTGATCAGAATGACGTCAAGCTGCAGCCGTATATTAACGGAGAAGGGGGAAAACGTACGGCAGAAGAAAAATAAATAGTTAGAAAATGTAGCGATAGATGGCGCTGTAAGTATCATAATTTAATATTGGTCGACTACAAATTACAAATGAATCATAAAACAATGCCTAACGTGTACGTTCGACATTAAACAAACTGTACTACTCAGTGTGGATGGGTGAACAGGTGTGATACTGTTAGTTACGTAAGCCCACCCACCACGGCAAAGTCATAACACATCGGATGGGAAAAACCGGATTTTAATTGTCCTGACGCCAAAAACCGCATGAAAAGCATCACTCACCATCTCCATCGGTATCTCGTAATGAGTACCGCCATTCGATAGTGGCATTCGCCTCTGATGGAAGCGTTAGGGCTTTTGCAGGGTCAGCCAGCCAGCAGCAGTCCAGCCAGCCAGCTGGCCAGCCAGCCAGCCTGCCAGCAGCCGTCCAGACCGCCAGCCAGCAGCAATCCAGCCAGCAGCAGCAGCAGCAGCAGCAGCAGCAGTGGCAGCGTTCCTGCCAGCGTTCCAGCCAGCCAGCATTCCTGCCAGCGTTCCTGCCTGCGGTCGCCTCCTGCCAGCGTCAGCGGAGTGGGGCTTTCGCTCCAGTCGGCGTTCCATCGGCCTACGTCCATCTTCATCCATCTTCTTCCATCCCTTGTTTTCTTCTGAACTTTTCGTCCTGTCCTGTTTCTTTTCCTACTTGTTGTCATGTCAACCCCCACCACCACTACCACTACCACCACCACCGCAATAGTTTATACCTCACCCTCCGCCGCCACCATCACCGTTGTGTGGTGTGTCCAATGCCCCCCCCCCTCATTCCATCCCTCCACTACTCACTCTCCCTTCGAATTCTCTCTTTGTCGCCCCATCCCCAGCTTCTTCCTCCCACACCTCCACCTCTGATCCTTTTCCTCCCCTCCCTCACCCAGTTACTGCAGCCCCACTCAGGTGGTGGCCCGGGGGGCCATGGCCCATGCCCCGCTCTTGCCTTCACCATCACCGTCATCTTCCCATCGCCGTCGCCTTCACCATCGCCATCCCCATCTCCGGCGCCGGCTCCACCATCCATGCCGGGACCTGCCACTTCCCGCCACCTCCCAGTTGCTCCTGTCCCCCACACCTCCTCTCACCCTTCTGTCGCCATCAAACGCCCTAGTGGCACCCCTGCCTCCTCTGCTTCCAAAAAGGCCTGGACCCATCCTCCTTCCCCCCTCCCCACCAGGATGCCATGGATGTCTCCCCACCTGGCCCTGCTCTGTCTTCCCCCTCCTCCTCCTCCTCCCCCTCCTCTTACAAATACCTCCTCTCTCGTCCTGAGCCTTCCCTCCTCAAGCCCTGTAACTTCTCCCTCCTCCTCCGCCAACACTTTCCCGGAGCCCCAATCTCCCTCCTCACTCCCTGAAAGGACTCCGTTCTCATCTCCTCCCCCAGCGCGACCCTTCACACAGACATCCTCTCCCAAATCCCCATTACCCGGTTTGACCCCAATGCCTCCCTCACCCCTGCTCCTTCCCCGTCCCCCTCCCGCCAACCCCAACCCCCGCATCACCCACCGACTCTCACCGCCGTAATCACTCGGCTTAGTCCGATGATCACGGAGGAGGAGCTGTTGGCGGAGCTCAAGGCGCACCCCCTTCCATTGACCGTCTCCTGAAGGAGGGTGCCCTCCTCTTCCACCACCGCTACAAGGTCGGCCCCTCCTGTTCCCCTCCTCAATCCCTCCGCTGCCAGAGGTGCCTAAGCTACAACACACATACTACATCTGAGTGCCGCTAGGCACCTGTATGCCCACACTGTAAACAGGCTCATTTCCTCCAACAGTGCCCCAACCTAGTCCCCTCCCTCCTGCAATACCTGTAATCCTCCACATCCCACCTACTTCCTGAAATGAAAGGCCAGACCCCCTCCCACCACTCCTAAACTCACCGTTCCTGTCCGCCCTCTGGATGCCCCCACCCCTCCTGGAAATTCCCTTCGTTCCCCCCCCCCCCCCCCACCGATGAGGACATCATCAGGTTCCTCATCATTGTCCTCCAAAATTTCCACCCTTTCCAGTGCCCCCCACACCCTCCAGCAGATATCCCTCACTGCCCGATCCATCTTCCACCTCAACATGTATGCCACCTACTCCCATAATCAGGCCCATTTCACCTTCTCCCGTCTCAACACCCTCGTTTAATTCCCTGTCATGGCGTGACAGCACCATATCTTGTTCAATAACATCCGTTCCCTTCCCGCCAATAAGAACCTCTTCCTGCTCACCCTCGCAACCCACTGCGTGGATGCCTCCCTCCTCCATGAAACCTTTCTTCAGCCCCAACACACTGTACACACCTCACCCTACCTCCTTCAACACTCCAATGATCCCCTCCCAATAGCACATGGTGGAGTAGCCATTGGCCACCAACGCCAGATCCCTGTTCGTCTCCAACCTCTCCTTCCCGACCCCACAGAAAACCTGATCCTTAGCGTCTCCTTTTCTGGCCTTCCCATCACCTGCACCACCATCTATGTCCGCCCCAACGCCACTATTCCTTTTGACTTCCTCTCCCACATTGACCCTACCTTCTCCTTCTATGTGATCGCCGCCGACCTTAACACCCATAGTCGTTCCGCCTCCCAGTTCCAGCAGTGGCATCGGTTCCTCTCCTCCCTCCATGGCGATCTTGTCCCCATTCCCCAGCACACCTGCCCTAAATCCAACTCCACTCCCGTTGTCATCCTCTCCTCCCCTAACCTCCTTGGCCGCATAGCGGTGGATGTCCTGGACCCCATAGGTAGTGACCATCTCCCTGTCCTCCTCACAGTTTCAGACATTCGTCGCCCCCATCCCGACCCGCATACTGACCCTCCTCCAAAATACGTCCATGATTATTCCCATGCTGACTGGAACGTCTACCGGGATACCCTCCGTACCCAGGTCGATAGCCACCCCCTCACCTACCACCACCATGATGATATTACCTGTGCCGCCTCCTTTCTCCAGCAGACCTTGTCTGAGGCTGTGGAGGCCCACGTCCCTTCCGTCGCCATCCACCCCTACCGTCCTACTTTACCCCCACAGGCCGTCCTCCTTCTCCATGAATCCGGTCGTCTCTACCATGCCTTCCTTCACACGCATGACCCGGACACACTACGACGCCACCACAACTACAACGACACATCATAAACTTGCTCACGGCTAAGAAACGCCGGGACTGGCGACAGACATGCACCCACCTTAATGCTACACTTCCTATCAACTCGTCCAAGTACTGTTCAGCCTTCTGCCGCCTTACTGGATCGAAGCCCCGCCCTACTACACTCTCCTTCATGGTGATCAACCCTTCCCTGACAACCTTAGTAAGGCCAAACACTTTGCCTCGTACCTCTCTGATGTCTTTACCATCCCCGATGATCCCCAGTTCGATTACTCCCTCTTCCCAGATGTCCACGATCGAACTGACACCTCTGTCCCTCCCCTCGCCCCTGGTTTCCAGTACATGGACAACATTGCACACACCGAACTCAATGCCCCTATCACTTCTCAGGATCTCATTGCTACACTCTGCACAAAACGTAACACCGCTCCTGGTCACGATCGTGCCCCCTATTGCCACCTTCGTGAAGCTCCTGCCTCCTTCCTCTGCACCCTGGCCCAGCTCTATAATGTAGTCCTGTCCACCGGCTACTACCCCGACCTGTGGAAAACCTCCCGCATCTGATGTTCCTTTAACCCGACAAACCGCCATCCGCTGTCTCCTCCTACCATCCCATCAGCCTTACCTCGGTCTTCAGCAAGGTCCTGGAATCCATTCTCACCTGCCACATCCACCAGCATCTCCGCCAGCACCGCCTCCTTCCCGTTACCCAGTGTGGCTTTTGGCCGTCCTTCCCTACCGATGACCTTCTCCTTCACCTCACTCATCTCCTCTCCGAACAGCTTAATTCACATCGCTCTGCTATCTTCCTCTCCCTTGACCTCAAACGCGCCTATGACCGTGTGTGGCATTCTGGTCTCCTCTTCATGCTCCAAACCTTCGCCCTTCCTATAAACTACGCCCATCTGATCGGGTCCTTTCTTTCCCACTGTCCTTCCTACGTCACCATCCAAAACACGGATTCCTACACCTTCTTCCCCTCTGCCGGTGTGCCCCAAGGTTCTGTCCTCTCCCCTCTTCTGTACCTTTTGTATACGGCGGACATGCCGCCGCCTTCACCCCCCCTTCCATCCACCTACTCCAGTACGCTGATGACACTGCCTTCCTTGCCCTTGCCCCACCCTGCAGCGCTCCCAACACCTTCTCCAGTCCCATCTTAATCGATTCACCACTTGGTGCAACCAGTGGTTGCTTAAGGTCAATCCTTCCAAAACCCAGGCGATCATTGTAGGCAAAACAACCCCTTCCTTCCGCCTCCTCGACTTCTATGTTACCGTCTATGGCCGTCCTATCGCCCTCACCCCCACCCTTAAGTACCTTGGCGTCACCCTAGACCGTCGCCTCTCCTGGACCCCCACCTCCGGACAATCCAAGCCAAGGCAGGCTCCCGACTCTGTCTCCTCAAGCTCCTTTCTGGCTGTACATGGGGTCTGGACCCTTCCACCATCCTCCATACCTATAAATCCCTCATCTGCCCCATCCTCTGCTATGCCCACCCTGCATGGATCTCCGCCCCTCCTACCTTTTACAAATCCCTCCAGATCCTTGAACACCATGTTCTTTGCCTCGCCTATTGAATCCATCTCCCTTCCCCCACGCGGATCCTGTATGACCTTATTCCGTCCCCCACCTCCTCCTTTTCCTCGAACGGATACGGATCCTCTACACCTCCCATAAACTCGATCCTCCTCACCCGCTTTTCTCTCCCATCCTCTCCCGCCCCTGTCCACTACCGCAACTGTATTTACACATCCCACCTGCTCTCCATCTCTCCACTCTCCTTACCCTCTCCCAAGGTGGCTTCCGCCAGCTCCCCCTCCCTGATGATGCCCTCCTCGCCTCCATCTACCCCTCCTACCAACTTTGATACTCCCTCCCTCTTCCTGTGTTTGTTCCTATGTGCACCCTCTCTCCTTTCTCCCCCCCTCCTCTCCCTCCTCCCATTCTCTCCCCTCCTCCCTTGGGCTTCCCCTACCCCCATACCTTCATTCCTTCCACCATATCCTCTGCCATTGGCATCTTTGCTTTCCTCCTCCCTCCCCCACCACCTTCTTCCCCTCTTGGCAGGTCCCCAGACTGGTACACGTTAAGTAGACATTCGCGCGCCGGAGATCATCGCCATCATTTTAGTGTGTGTGCAGTCGTGTTTGTGCCATAGTGTTTTTCGCCACCCACACTCCATCGTTCACGTGTTGTCTCCATCATCAGTGTCCGTGTGCATTGCCAACAGTTTCTTTCGGTGTCTTCGCGTGTGAACGGCTACGTGTTATTTGTTTCTGTGTCTACTGTTTTTTCCCCCACTTTGTTCCGTATATTCTGTGTCTCCATCGTTTTTCCTTTGTAAAACTTGTGGCTAAAGAGCAGCGTAGTGTGCCGCCGCCAGCCCACCTTATGTAATGTGTTAAATAACAATAAAGAGAAAAAAAAAACATCACTCACATCGGTTTTTAATTGTCCTGAAGCCAGAAACCGCATAAAGAGGCGCAATCAAAATCAAATCGGATTATTAATTTCCATGTGACTGGCGCAAAACTTATTCAGTATGCAGTCTACCGTTTTCTGCAACAAGTTGAAATCGAGAAACAGCATGTTCCACAACTGATCAAAGTGTTTCCGCGGCCAGGTTCAGAATTGCTGAACAGTGCGTGTCTTCAATGCAGCTAAGTGAATAGAACATCTCTCAGATAGCCCCACAGCCAGAAGTCACACGGATTACGATCAGGTGATGACGTGGTTGCGCAAAAGGCACTGATGGCGCTTACCGATTATGGTACAGGAACAGGACCAGATGTACCAGTCTCTCCGAAAAAAAAAGTGGCCCTGTGATAAATGATGCTGTAAACGAGCACCACACAGTGACCTTTTCAGGATGAAGTGGTACTGGTTGGTTTGCACGCAATTTTCCGTTTTCCGTATTCGACAATTCTGTGTATTGACATATCCCGTCAGATGGAAGTGGGCTTCGTCTTTCCACAAAATCTTCCACAGCCAGTCATTGTCCCCTTTCATGAGGGCAAGAAATTCTAAAGCAATGGTCTCTCTTGCTGGCACGTCAACAGGAAGCAACTTGTGCACATGGGTAATTTTGAATGGATAGGAAAAGAATGATGTTTCGTAGGATTTTACGCACCGTGTTCACGGGTATGTCCAATGTTCGGGCGATTCTCCGTGCACGACACGTTTGCACACCACTACTCGTCTCCTCCTTCATTGCTGTGACCACTGCTTCCACTGACGTCGAATCAATTCTTTTCCTCCCTCTAGCAGGTTGGACACCAAAAGAACCTGTCTTCTCGAATTTTTTTTCTCCAAACCCACGGCAGTCATCGGACCAACGCCTTTTTTGAAACCCTTCAGTGTCCGGAACTTCTGTAGAGCGACATGTGCACAGTCATCATTCTTGTAACACAGCTTCACAAGCAGAGCGCGATTCTGCATTGAGACAGTCATGGTGAACGGCTCAGATGCGAAAGGAGGAAAAGCCGTGTACCCGGCGTGTTTATACCATCTTCCATAAGTCGTGCGCATGACAGGTGTTTTCATTTACGTATTCTGACACCTACAGCGCCATCTTTTGATCAATTTTCACACTGTTCTCTTTTCTTCTGCCATACGTTTTCTCCTTTCTCCGATAATATTCCTTTGCAATTTGACGTCATTCTGACCAGTGTTGTTATTTCTACAGCGTTTTGAAAGTTTAGTTGTAATTACCCTGTATATTAAAAGAGAAATAAAAGGAAGACATTAAAGAGTACAAAAATTTTTGCTTAATGTGTGTCCCCACATAGTACGAAGAAAGAAAACACTACGTGAAAGTACAAATATTGAACATGGTAAGAAATGCCAGATATTATCAGCTTCTACCAATTTTTCTACAGCGTACGAACATCTGTCATAACAACAACACCAAAACAATGTATTCTCCAGCAAGTCCATTCGCTCAGCCGTATTCGTCAAACGTCCTAAATGAAACATAACCTCCACAAACTGTGCTCCTGTGCCTCTCTGCTGACAACGACAAGAAAAACCTAGAAACTTCTATCAGCAACTTGTTCACCACTTTCATCAATATATGATTGTAGGAGTGATTTACTTGAGGCAATAAAAAGTGTTGAATGAAATGATGTGTGTTTAACTCAAGGTTACTGATAAACCGTTCTTCAGGTGGTCCAGACTTCCTCCACGACGTGTCATGTTTTGTTATTTTCGGTCCCGTTGCTTGAAGCAGTGCGTCAAAACTGTTCTTACTCATTCGATAACACTGAAGAAATTTATCTGAATGATTTAATTTGTAAAACTAGCCTTTCATCAGTTTTTGCCTCACAAGTGGATGCACCAAATGACGATATTTGCCCTGTTTTCTCGCTATTCTTCGTTGTAAAACCTCCACCAAACAAGCTGTTTCGATTAAATACATAGAGGTACTGAGAGGAGTAGTGATTTTCCTGTCGCTGTGTGGGCACCACAATGCAGTTCCGCGGCCGTGGTTATACAGTCGCACCGACTGAAAAATCGCCTGTGTGCTCCTAGCCTAACTCGTGTCAGCGACTTCAAAGACATGCGCACTGATATTGACGTTTGCTACCCTGCGAACTGCGCCCACATCAACGCGAAGGAATGTGAGTCAAAAAGTTGGAGTGATGCTGCTCTGTCCATTTGGTACGTGCGTATTTTCTGTATGTCGTTGGACAACAATAGACCGAAACCTCGGAGGTACGGAAGACTAAGCCTGTATTACAAGTTAATATGAATGTTATTACATCGTTGCTCCAAAATGCCACCAGGCAGACATATACTGGGTGTTTCAGTGGTTATGAAATGTTTCGTAATTAATAGGGAAAACTACCCCAGTTGAAAGTATACGCTAATGGCAGCAACAACGCTCCAGAAGATTTGGTTCTGCAAAGGACCCATTTGCTAAAGTAATACGAATGTTTGGTTAAGAATCACGACTGTATTCAGTATGAAACATTGCCTTAGTACAAACGAACAAGTTTTGTTACAAGAGACCTAAGTCACTTTTCAACAGTTTTGAGAAAAATATAAGAAACCGTTCTGTCCTCTGGTATTTGACAAACTGCCAGTGGCTTCTGTCTCGTGTTCTTCAGCCAGCGTTTGTGTGACGGGTTTTCTTCGAGTTTGATTCCTGTCCACCACCAGCAATGAAGGGTGAAGCTTTGACAATGTCAGTCACTCGTGTTGGCGAAAAAATTATCAGTAAATGTCAGCCGAAGATACAGAAGGCAACAGGCAGTTTATGAATAAGTGGTCACGAAAGCCTTAACAACTCTGTATCTGGATTTTGTACCAAACATGTATAATTTTTGAGGAAACAGTTAACTGGGAACAGATTGTAGGGCACAACGCCCCATTATCATTTCAGTGCTTTTCAGGGAGAAAAACTATTGCAATACGACGACTTGCGTACATTTAACAACCAAGAAATAATTTCTCACTTCGGTACTACAATAAATCACTGCTCTTTATTCTATTGGCGAATGACTTACAGTGTAACTTTCGAAAGCCAAAATATCGTACGACAAGAAAAGAACCTAATCAATATTTCATGCCATCTATAATAATAATTATTATTTTTATAATATTATTATTGATAATAAGTTTTATAGGAGATTTTAAAGTCCAGTGTGGCAGGGAAAGAAAATTCAAAGACACAACAGAAAAACACACAGTCCACAAGCAGAAAAACAAGAATGGAGAGAACATGATAAACGTTTGCAGGAATTTCGACCTCAAAATCATGTCTACACAATTGCAGAAACCACACAAGAAACTCCGAACTTGTAAATCCCCCAACAATGCCCTAGGAGATTGGGATATCCATTAGAAACACCAGAGAAGTTATGAATGTCAGAACAACGAAAGAAATTTTCGAACCGATCACCACCTACTTTAGACTAAAGCCAAATTTACACCAAGTAGACAAATCAAGCGAACCAACAGAAGTTTCTGAACAGACTAAGAGTACCTATAACTAAACAAGAAATAAATAATACAAAAAATTAAGAAAATCGACGTAACGACTGAGCAGGACTGTCAGAAAGACTTAAAGTACCAATTAAACTGGGGCAACCACCGAGAAAAAGGAAACACGAATGGTGGAACATGACATGTGACAGAGCCCTAGAAGACACAATACAAGGCTGGGAAAAACAGTCATACAACATCCGAGAAATGGGAAGAATTTAACAGGATACAGAAGACAACTTCGTAAATAATCCCTAGCTAAAAAAGAGGTTATCAAAACAACAGATTGAAAGAGATACAACAGGAATTCAACAAAAACAACGCACGAAATTTTTACAGAACATTCAGAGAAAATATGACAGGATACCAGCCACCGGGATTCAAAAGACAAGACGGAACACTGGAGACAAAACCCGAAAAAGAAGTGTGAAATATTACCGTAGTACCTTTGACACACTACTAAACTGTGATAAACCGATGCAAATCCTACAGTTCAAGAAGCCAGAAAGCCACCTCGACTCCAGACCGCCAACACACGAGCAGATCGTGAAAACAATCAAATCAGCGTAAAAAAGCACCTGGAGAAGATGGACTGATTGTGGAAATTTGGAAATTAGACCATGAATACACCACACCGAAAATACTCAGAACCATCAAAAACATCTGGGAAACAGAAAAGATACCAGAAGAATGGAAGTCAGCGATAATAAAACCCCTGCATAAGAAAGGAGACAAAACAGACCCAAATAACTACAGAGGAATTTCACTACTACCCGTGAAATAAAAAATTCTATCAGAAGCCCTGTTAAGTCGGCTAGAGCCTCAAATAGCTCCGCAGGTAGGATAATACCAAGGAGAGTTCAGAAAGAGAATATCATGGAATGAACAGATCTGGTGCCTGAGAATAACATTGACAAATGGTTCAAATGGCTCTGAGCACTATGGGACTTAACATCTGAGGTCATCAGTCACCTAGAACTTAGAACTACTTAAACCTAAATAACCTAAGGACATCACACACATCCATGCCCGAGGCAGGATTCGAACCTGTGACCGTAGCAGACGCGCGGTTCCGGACAGAAGCGCTTAGAACCGCTCGGCCACCGCGGCCAGCTAATATTGACAATAAGGAAGTCCAGGGACACCACAACGACATTCGTTGACTTCAAGAAAGCCTATGATTCCACAGATAGAGAAACGCTCTTCAACACAGTGGAAGAAATGAAGGTGGGCAACAAAACCAGGCAGCTAATCCAGGAAACATTAACAAATACAACATCCAAAGTGAAGTTTATGGGAGAGATCTCAGAAACTTTCGAAATATAGGCAGGAGTGAGGCAGGGAGATGGGCTATCACTCTTTTATTTAATTCGGTTTTGGAGAAAATAATCAGGACGTGGGACCAAGGTGTCATTGGGGTAAAGACGGGGAGACACAAGTATAGAACCGTCAACATAAAGTGTCTGGCCTCTGCTGATGATATAGCCATCATAACAAATAACACAAAGGAAGCTATAGAGACACTACACGAAAGCTCAGCCAAAACATGACTACAAATCTCATATGAAAAAACACAAGACACGAATACAAGATCCACAGACAGACACACACTGGTAACAAGTACGGAAAGATAACACAAGTAGTTTCAAATACCTGGGAGGAATTGTACAGAAAACAGGACTGAATGCAACATCCAATGAAGAAAGGATCACAAAATTACAAAAAAGCATACAAGCTTACATGCAACGATTACAACAAGACAAGTATTTCCATCAATGCCAAATTACGACACTACAGTAAAGTAGTCTTAGCAGGGTAGTTATATGCCTCAGAAACAACAGTAACCAAGGGAAGAACGAAAATTAAGGAAATGAAAAAACAATCGAGGGAAGTATTGAGAAAGATCTACGGGCGAGTTCAGTAAGAGGAGATCTGGATAAAGAGACCGACAAAAGAACTGTATGAAAGGACAGAGATAATTATGACCGACATCAGGAAGAGAAGGAAAAAGTACTACAGACACATACATAGGATGAACGAAAATAGAATGACGAAGATAATTTTTAACATAGTGACAGTTAATATAGTGAAAACCAACTGAATAACGGCAACAATGGAAGACCTCAAGAAAATAAACATCTCCACGGAAGACTCGACAGACAGGGATAAATCCAGAGAAAAATCAGAAAATAGAAATTTCAGCAAAGGCCCAAAAAGAAGAAAACAGGAAAGAAGTGGACAGAAGAGAGAAAGAAAAAACACAATAAATATATGAGAAGATTTCGGAAGAAAAAAGAGACCGAAAAATGCCATGAAAATTGATTGTGTTTTAGCGCTCTCCTTAAGAGGGAATGAATGTTAATAATAATAATAGCAATAACAATGATATACTGCTATTATTAATATTAATGATAATGATACACACACGACAAATCTCGTAGTGGCGCTATAATAACCACTGTGAGTGACCAGAACCATAATATTGATCAGACACTGAGAGCCATTACAAAATTTTTTCATTGAGGTCAGACAACCCTTGTGGAATATAGCGGTACGCCTTCCGAATGTCTTCCAGCTTGGCTTTCTTAATCAGCATCTACTAGATGGGAGGGCTTCTGTAATGAAAATTCACTGGTGACTTTTTGCGAAGTACAAACTTTTGACAGGAGTTGTGGGTATTGATAGCTTGTGATACTTTCACAACAGCTTTTAACTCTCTGCAGTACTCAAAATAATGGAATCTGGTTATTGGTTATGTTGAAATGTTCTTTTCCTGAACGAAGAGCATTCTCGGGTGTGAGTTCACTGGTCGTTTATAGTACATTGGCCGGCAGTTTTTAAAATCGAAAAACATGCGACTCACAAACAATTACAATTTCTCGTCTTGGACGCATTATAGACGAGACTGTAAGTACGATCCTTTTTCCTTATCGACTGCTTTATAACACTAAACTTCCTGCCATAAGGCGCTAAAGAGGGACCTCGAAGGGAGAAAAACTAGTCGACTGCCTAGATTCATCAAGTGTCTCTGAAGGCTATGCGGAAACGCGACAAGGTATGTCTTCTTTTGTCCTTGACAGTTGTCTGCAAAAATGTGAAGTTCCTGGACATCAGATTGCACATTATTATTGATGCAGCCAAGCAATAAATATGCAGCCTCTCGCCCTTCTGGCCATCACTTTCGTGATATACGTAATGGTGAGATAGACCAGTGTTTGTTTGATACACACAGAACACGTTTACGGTAAGCTGTCTTAGATAAAAAAAATTGTTGGGTAGGAATTTTCACAACAGCAAAAGAGTTTGCTTGTAATTACAAACAAGACCCAGAATCTCATTGCAGTATTTGGACTCCTGTTCACTTACATGTAAAGTCTTCGTACCTTGTTAGGATTTCCTTTGGCGAACCAATAACTCTGCAGCATTTACTCTTTTCGCATTATCATTAACAACTTGTTTTCATGCTTTATTTTTCTTCTCCTCACATTCACGGCAAGTGTCCACCTTTGTTCTGCCAAACTTGAGAATGAATTTTTCATTGAAATACCGAAAATAGAATTATACGAAATTTGTGGTAAGTTCCTATGGGACCAAACTACTGAGGTCATCGGTCCCTAGGCTTACACACTACGTAATCTAGCTTAAATTAACTTAAGCTAAGGGTAACACACACACACCCATGCCCGAGGGAGGACTCGAACCTCCGACGGGGGAAGTCACGCCTTAGACGGCGCGGCTACCCCGCGCGGCTAGAATTAATATTAAAATCTTGAATCGAAGTACTTGTCTTTAACCAGACTGTACGTTTTAGCAAGAACATGTTCTACTGCAATGTAAATGCCACTGCCTGAAGTATAAGAAGCCTCTTTCACGACGAAAGAGCCCATATATGTCTGCACTTGGATAAGATCGCTCCCTGCAGTTACAAAGGAAGAAGGATGATGACCTCGCTTATCTTTGTGTGGCTTTCATTCCAACAAATGTTGTCGCTAAAGTTTTATTCCCTCATCAGAAACGTCGTATAGCTTAAAATGAGCCTCTCCACTTGTTTCACGTGCTAGCACGTCATATTCGAAACTTTCTTCTGTGAATATAACTTCTTATTTCCCTGGACGGTGCTTGCCCGCTTTACATCATATGAATCATCCTCTGGAGAGGTAAATCTTGTTAATTTTTTGCAGCTAACGTACGCAACGACTCAAAATTATCATCAGGCTGCTCATAGCATTTTCTCTGGCATGTGAAGTAAAAATCACAGTGCCGTGCTTTCGTTAGTCCAACCCTGTAAATGAATAATTAGGTCTGTTCAGAGAGGTAGAGCACATTGTTAATTAAACAAGATGGACGCGTCATTCTCGCTGTTCTTCCAAGATCAATATGGTCACAGTATTTTTCCCCTCTGACGGCAGCGGTTTTAATCATACTCCTGTTATAATGTCATGGTTGTTTATCATTTTCCTTTCCTTTTCTTTTCTGGAGATGAATCAGATACGCTCCCACTCACCCTCAACACTGTATAATAATCATCATTTACCGGCACAAATATTAATAAAAGGGCCTCTAAGGTTGTAACCTTGTACGAACGCGAACATAGACATAACCTTAAACACCAGCTCATGAAACAAATGAAAAGCGATCCAGGCAAAGCATGCTTACACTATTGCGTGTTAAATGGTACTTGAGTGAATAACTGAACGCCCTTCTTACAATGAAATCTGAAAACTCATCAACTAGTACACAATGAAAGAAGGGTGACAACACTCAGATGTGTGTCTACCCTCAGACAATTCGAATCCGTCACTAATGCAAAAAGACCAGTCAGGTGACACAGGGAATATTGAAATGAAGTCAAATATTTTATATTCTAAAATATGGGAAAAAATTTTATTTTTAGTGAAACAAGCTGCAATTTCATGTAACTGAGGCTACCAGCATAAGTTAGCGCCAAGAGATGGGATATTCGTCATTTTAGTTATCGCGGTATAATTTTATATACTTATGAAAAGTTGTATATAGGTACAAACTTTCATCCAGCATTTCAACAATGCTTCTGTGCAACACAGAGAATATTTCGTCACTGTCCAAGCGGATAAAACACGCTACTTTCACTTATGAGACACAAAAATATTTTTCAAAGGACTTCATATTCGCTGTTGGCTGTAGAAATTACCATATTTATTTCACAATTGAAATTTCGGCCTTTGGGCTATTTGCAAGTGGTGGTGCAAAAACTAAAATTTAGCCGTAGAAATACAGTATCATGAAACGAATGCGAAGCTCTGTACATCGTGAAATGTAAATTTAATGAATTGTTACTAATGTTAACATCCTTCACATACTGTATATCGTTACAAATCAATGTTCTAACTCGCGCCGGCCGAAGTGGCCGTGCGGTTAAAGGCACTGCAGTCTGGAACCGCAAGACCGCTACGGTCGCAGGTTCGAATCCTGCCTCGGGCATGGATGTTTGTGATTTCCTTAGGTTAGTTAGGTTTAACTAGTTCTAAGTTCTAGGGGACTAATGACCTCAGCAGTTGAGTCCCATAGTGCTCAGAGCCACTTGAACCATTCTAACTCGCTGTTTACATGTGAACTAAAGCCGTTAGCGCGAAAATACATTCACAAGTCAGACTGTCTGTGAATTAATCGGAGATAGTACATTCCAGCGATAACAGTTGTAAGCTTCATAATATCTTTTCACATCTATTGACAACGTACAACTTTATAGGTGATGATATAGTCGTAAAGCGTGAGGGGACAGTATATGAAAAAAATTTTTTTGTAGCAGAGTTGCGTAATATATGTTTTCTGTTCGAAAGGTCTCCCGCTGATTTGGGTGCTGATACAGAACATGGCAATAGTACTCTGTCATATTATTTTGTTTGTGTATACATAGAAGGCGCCATATGCTGGCCAATAATCAGCCAATAGTGCAGCCCAACAAATTTGGACGATACAAAGACGCTACCTCGTAAATTCCGGTTATTTCTTCTTACCAAAACCTAGACTGAAGACTGCAGATATGTAAAAACACACGTACCGAAATGATAAATTTCAAAATGCTTAAAATAAATTCGAGAAAAATGTAAAAAATAATTATACAGTAACATGATATAGTGCTAGAATAGATTAGATACTACAAGACACACACTAAGGATAAAATGCAATATAGAAGATGAAATTAATGTACAAAAATAAAATGTATGCGAATGCACTTGACTCTCTCGTTATCAAGTATAAAACTTGAAACTACAGTAGAAAACACGGGGAGCACTGATAAAACTTGTTACAAAGCATTTATGAAGAACTTGTAAAATACATAACTTAAGATATTCTAAAAATAAATAAAATAAAGCTGAAAATTAAAAAAGAAAACGATGTAAGCTCCGTACATAAATTTCGGTACAAAATGTTAGGGCAGTAAGCCCACATCAGATGGGAAAGGTAATGCGTCCTTATGCCATGTTACTTTAAATATATCTGCTGCTTCGAACACTGATGTCAGCCCATGAAGTACTTCGATCATGTGACGCAACTGTGACAGGTGAAATCTCACGACATGTTCCGTAGTTATTCACCGAAGTGTCACCTGTGGGGTCAGTGAAGGCTATTTGATCGGAAAATATTTACAGTTTTGGGAGAGACAGCCACAGGTGTCGTGACGTGTGTCGGCGGGCGGGATACGACGAGAGCAATTTGCGCTGACACAGGCTGACGCGAGCGATGCGCAGTCGCTCGTGGGACACAGCTCGGCGCAGCGCAGCACCACAAAGCGCTATTGTTCCTGCCATCATTGTGCGGGGGCGGCATTGAGTGCCGGTTCGGCGTGCGTGCCGCCCCACCTGGGGCGCGCCGCCAACTACGACGGCGCCAACTTTGGCACAGAAAGTTCCCGCGGGGGAGGCGGCAGCGGAGGCGGCGGGGACCGTGGCGGGCGTCGCGACGCGCCTTTCTCGATTACACCGCAACACCGAGTCAACTCCTCTCAATCACTTAAAACTAACTAGAAGTACTACTGTTGTCTCTGTCTCACTCGTCAAATCCAATCACTGATGCTGTTCATTTGCGTCGTTTGATAGCTGTCGTATTAATTGTAGCATGACTGCTGTATCCCATGTCATCACAGATTTATGTTCAGTACCCACAGTTTGTTATTCAGTTTCATTCTCACGATCACTTCCACTTTGGCAGGCCGCTCCCGGAGATCCGGATAGGGGAAAAGTCCGGAATCTTTTGCCTACGGAGAAATCATCATGAAACGTTTTCAGTTACGGGCCATATGAATTATAGACACACATTTTGTACTCGCACCTTTCATGCATTGGCTTCCGTTACCCTCTACACCCTCATGCCGATGATCACTGCTGATTCTTCAGCCATCTATACACCGATGAAGCAATGGCGGAAATAAAGGAAAGGTTCAAGAATAGGATTAAAATTCAAGGTGAAAGGATATCAATGAAAAGACTTGCTGATGACATTGCTATCCTCACTGAAGGCGAAAAAGAATTACACGATGTGTTGAGCTGAATGAATAGTTAGTCTAACGAGTACAGACTATGAATTGAGAATTAATCGAAGAAAGACGAAAGTAATGATAAGTAGCTGAAATGAGAACAGCGGGAAACTCAACATCAAAACTGGTGATGACGAAGTAAATAAAGTTAACGAATTCTGCTACATAAGCAGCAAAGTAACCTCTGAAAATGGTTCAAATGGCTCTGAGCACTATGGGACTTAACATCTGAGGTCATCAGTCCCCTACAACCTAGAACTACTAAAACCTAACTAACCTAAGGACATCACACACATCCGTGCCCGAGGCAGGATTCGAACCTGCGTAGCGGTCGCGCGGTTCCAGACTGAAGCACCTAGAACCGCTCGGCCATTCCGGCCGGCAAAGTAACCTCTCACGGAGGGAGCAAGGAGAATATAAAAAGCAGAGTAGAACATTTAACGAAATTGCTGTGTAAATTTCGTTAAAGGATTTTATTTGCTTTTAAGTTAATTTTCTTTACCTTACTTTCTTTGCGTGCGAACTTTGTTGTAGAACCTCTCTCTTATTTACGTGTGGTAATAAAAATTTTCACTTTCAAAAGAATTACGTACATTTACAAATTACGTGAACTCATATTAACTGATTAAGAATATTTGGTTGAAAATTAAATTCTTTACATCATTAGGCCTTGGCACACATTTTCTAAATGCAGTGGATTTTTTGTTAAATATTTTTACTGAATTCTTTCCCGGCGTTAGCTTTTGAACACAAGATTATCACTATTAGCAGAAAATGGTTAGTTATTACCAAGCCGACATTTAATTATCACTGATCAAACCTACTTCGCTATACATTAAAGTTATTTGAAAGAACCAAAATTGTTAAATTTCAATGTTAACTATCCGTCTAAGAATGCACAAATGTGTAACTATTTTTTTTAAAAATCTCAGTCAGTCTCTGGATCGCTGTAAAAGAAGAACATTCTCTTAGTTCACTGTTAATGTTTATCTATCTGTTCCCGATTTACGGGTTTGGTTGATTTTTCCTTTAGCGGAACAATTTTTTAAATGTGCCGCCGCTGCAAATCGATCGATCGCGGCACAGCCCAGCAACACCGCTAAAAAATGCTGAAAACTCTTTAAAGAAATATTATAGATGACATGGGCAAGCTAATTTACATTAATAATACACACTTTTGATAAATTCTGATATATTTAGATCAAACAATAATTGAACTCACAATAATTTGTAACGCCTCCTCTAATGGCGGCTAAATCTAGACAGAGACAAAAGAAGTCTACCCATTCACCAAATACATCGATACAGCTTCCTACCGCTTTCAGCTCTAAACGAGGAAGACCAAAGAATACATAGTGCATTGTGCTTTTATAGTATTGCTGACTATTAACATTTCTTTGCAATTTCACGACATTATTTCCCTCTGGCTGAATTTCACATCTCTGTTATCTCAGATATTGACACATTTCGCAATTACATATTTAATATAGAAATATTACCATCCTAAATACAGAGAGAATATTACTACAAAAAATATTACAATAATAACAAATGTCTTTTACACAAAATTCAATAATATTTTTTGTTAAATGATTACATTATATACAAATTGCTCAGAGTGGCGTATATGGTACAAATAAATTTCAGTTTGTTAATGTCTGAGTTTGCCAGGGAACGTTACAAACAGCAAAAAGGGTTTCCCTTCCCAAGAGAAGTCTACTAGTATCAAACATAGGCCTTAATTTGAGGAACAAATGCCTGAGAATATTGTATGGTAGTGAGACTTGGACTGTTGGAAAACTGGAACGGAAGAGAATCGAAGCTTCTGAGTTGTGATGTTACAGTACAATGTTGAAAATTAGGTGGCCTGATAAGGTAAGGAGTGGGAAAGTTTTCCGCAGAATCGGCGGGGAATGGAATGTGTGGAAAACACCGTCAATCTGTTATTACTTTTATGTTGTAATTTCATGTACTGACACGTTCCATGACCTTGGAGATTTGCTCCTGAGGAAATTGACGTGTAAATAAATAAAATAAATAAATAAGAAGGGACAGGAGAATAGGATATCTCTTAAAACATCAGGGACTAAACTTCCATCGTACTAGGGGAAGCTGCAGAGGGTAAAAACTGTAGAGGAAGACAGAGATGAGAATACATCCCAAATAATGGAGGCCGTTGGTTGCAAATGCTAATCTGAGAGGAAAAGGTTCACACAGGAGAGGAATTACTGGCGGATCGCATAAAACTTTTCAGAAAACTAAAGACCCAAAAAAATAATGAAAAAAAAATCACTTTCGTGAACGTTCCTCTCTTCCTTTAGTCAAGCTGTGCTGTAAATTTCCCTTCTCCCCAGTCCGAATCACTACCTCCTAATTTGTTGTTCGACTTACCCGTCTAAACTTCAGATTTCTTCTGTAACATCAAATTTCAAAAGCTTTATTCTCTTCTTCTCTGACCTGGTTATTGTCCACGTTTCACCACCACACAATGATACACTGCATGCAAGTACCTCAAGAAAAGTTAACGCAAAAGAGATTTACACTAGTGAGTCAAAACATTATAACCACTTTATAATTGTCGTTCTCTTCAGGAACTGTACCAACGCTCGGAATTTTCTCATCGAGGATATTGAAGAACCTTGCCCAGTCATCCTTCTTAAAGTAGTACATCTGTATAAAATGGACTTCTTGGGGGTGTTAATGATGGAGAAATTTTGCCATCAATTATCTACGAATACAGTGCATCCGATAGACCCCATGGTCTAGGGGACGAGGGGTAGCGTCTTTGATTAGTTATCAAAACGTCCTCGATCCAGGGTAGAAACCCATCCACCGCATAAAATTTAGATAAAAGTCTGCATTGGCGGCTGATGACCGGCGTAAGATGTCTCAGAGCACAGAGGATCACTCTCTTGACCAGGGGTGGGAAACTGCCCCTAAAGGCCGAAAAATCAGAGATGATAAATGGCATGAGGATGCAGAAGGCAATGGAAATTCCTGCATTAAACATTCATAATGTGTGTGCACAGGACATGTGGCCTATAATTGAAAAGGTGTCATGGTCATCTGTCCATTGGCAAAAGATTCCGGAATAGTCGTTCTTTCGAATCTCCGGGAGGGGACTGCTAAGACGAAGATGACAATGAGAAAAACAATCAATAAACAACGAAAAGATAACGTTCTACGTTTCGGGGTGCGGAATGTCAGAAACTTGAACGTGGAAGGGATGCTAGAAAATCTGAAAAGGGAAATACAGAGTCTCAATCTAGAGATAGTAGAGTCAGTAAAGTGAAGTGGAAAGAAGAAAAGGATTTCTGGTCACATGAGTATTGGGTAATATCGACAGGAGCAGAAAATGGTATAACGGGAGTATGCTTCATTATGAACAGGAAGGTAGGACAGAAAGTGTATTACTGTGACCAGTTCAGTGATAGGGTTGTTCTCATCAAAATCGACTGAAAACCAACACCGACAACGATAGTTCAGGTACACACGGTGACGTCGCAAGCTGAAGATGAAGAGACAAAATAAGTATATGAGGCTACTGAAAAAGTAATTCAATGCGTAAAGGGGGACGAAAATCTAATACTCATGGGAGAATGGAATGGGGTTGTAGGGAAAGGAGCAGAAGAAAGGTTTACGCTAAAACTTGGTCTTGGTAGTAGGAATGAGAGAGTGGAAGGACTAGTTGAGATTTGTAATAGATATCAGTTTGTAATAGCGAATACCCTGTTCAAGAACAACAAGAGGAGGAGGTATACTTGGAAACGGCCTGGAGATAGGGAAAGATTTCAGTTAGATAATATCATGGTCAAGCAGAGACTCCGAAATAAGATACTGGACTATAAGGAGTACGTAGGAGCAGATATATAGACTCGTATCACAGTTTAGTAGTCATGAGAAGAGGCTGAAATTTAAGAGACAGTCAGGAAGAATCAATGAGCAAAGAAGTAGGATACGAAAGTACTAAGGAATGAAGAGATACGGGTGAAGTTCTCTAAGGCTATAGATACAGCAGTAATGAATAACTCAGTAGACAGTACAGCTGAAGAGGAGTGGACGTCTCTAAAAAGGGCAATCACTGAAGTTGGAGGGAAAAACACAGGTACAAAGAAGGTAACTGCGAAGAAACATGGATAACAGAAGAAATATTCAGTTGAGTGATGAAAGAAGGAAGTGCAAAGATGTTCAAGGAAATTCAGGAATACACAAAGACAAGTCGCTGAAAAATGAAATAAATACGAAGTGCAAAGAAGCTAAGACCACATGATGACATGAAAAATATGAAAAAGTGGAAAAAGGCGTGATTGCTGAAAGGACTGACTTAGCATTGAAAAGTTAAAACAACCTTCGGTGAAATTAAAAGTAAGGGTGGTAACATTAAGAGTGCAATGGGAATTCCACTGTTAAACGTAGAAGAGAGAGCGGATAGGTGGATAGAGTACACTGAAGGCTTCTATGAGAGGGAAGAATTGTCTGAAGGGATAGAAGAAGAGACAGGAGTAGAGTTAAGAGAGACAGGGGATCCAGTGTTAGAATCAGAATTGAAAAGGGCGTCGCAAGACTTAAGATGAAATAATGCAGAAGGGTTGGATAAAATTCCATCAAAGTTTCTAGACTCATTGGGGTAACGGGAACAAAACGACTATTCACGTTGGTGTGTAGACTGTATGAGTCTGGCGATATACCATCTGATTTTCGGGAAAATTCCATCCACACAGTTTCGAAAAGTGCAAGAGCTGGCAAGCGTGAGAATTATCGCACAATCAGCATAACAGTTCAAGCATCCAATTTGCTGAGAATGTAAATATGTATATAGATGGAAAAGAAAATTGAGGAAGTGTTGGATGAGGATCACTTTGGCTTTAGGAAAGGTAAAGGCAGCAGAGGGCAATTCTGACGCTGCGGTTGATAATGGAAGCAAGGCTGAATTAAAATCTTGAACCTTTCACAGCATCTGTCCACATTTAAAAAGCGTTCGGCAATGTCAGATGGTGCAAGATGTTCGAAACTCTCAGAAAAATAGGGGTAAGCTGTAGGGAGAGACGGGTAATATACAACATGTACAAGAGCCAAGAGGGAATAGTAAGAGTGGAATGCCAAGAACGAAGTACAGGATTAAAAATAGAGTAAGACAGGAATATAGTCTCTTGCTCATACTGTTCAGTCTATAAACCGAAGAAGCAATGACGGAAATAAAAGAAAGGTTCAGGAGTGGAATTGAAATTGAAAGCGAGAAGACATCAGCGATACGACTCGCTGATGACATTGCTATCCTTAGTGAAAATGAAGAAAATTATATGATGTTCTGAATGGAATGAATAGTCTAATAAGTTCAGAATATAGATTGAGAGTTCCAGTACAGCACTCGTGGCTGCCGCATCGCGGTCGCGGAGTGGGGCCGAGGCAGTTCCAGGTAAGTTTTTACAGTCTGACGATAATTTATGGATTTGTAGTTTTAGCTTGACGATGTCCACTATGGACAAACGGTAGTTACTTTTATTCTGAAGAAGGTTGGGTTATCCCGACTGAAACCTAGGTAAATTCTAGGTAAACGTTGCAACTGAGGCTGTTGGTTATTAAAATTAAAATTAATATTTATACAGGCCCGCGAAATGCTGAAAATATTTAAATCTTGGTGATCCCCTGGCAACATTTGCAGTAACTGACGATGTCGTCGGGACAACGTGAGAACATGTAACTACCGTCTACTGCAAAGCCCAAGGTTCAATAATGTGGCCTGAATGGTGCGTTCCAAAACACATGTGTCTGCACCAGTGTTGTTCTCTCTCCTCACATCTCCCATAGATCGTCTCCCTATCCTGCTTAACACCTTGTCGCCTACAGTGGTTTCACCGTTCTGCTACCACTTAGCGATAATGGCAGGCGACCAGATTCGCTCTTATAATCTGCTCGTTCCCAGGCGTTTAAGTCAGTTTATTTACCCAGCAGCTGTCTGTATTGTCGATAGAATGATTTCCCTGTCGTCTCTGAATCTGTGATGATGTTAGAAACTTTCGGGGCGATGGATAAGGATGAATGTATCAATTTGAGGTAAAGGACCATTATTTGGAAACGACTGTGAGAGATACCTCTGACAGTGAACCTTATCTAATGAATGCTCTTTGATTTCTATATTTTGGGAGGAGGTAGTATAAAACAAAACAAGAAAAAATTGTCTAGAAAACATGGACTGTAAAATACATACCTTAAGACCTATGAGCACTTGTTTAACAGAAGACATCGGCCGTTGTGGCCGAGCGGTTCAAGGCGCTTTAGTCTGAAACTGCGCTCTTGCTACGGTCGCAGGTTCAAATCGTGCCTCGGGCATGGATGTGTGTGATGTCCTTAGGTTAGTTAGGTTTAAGTAGTTCTAAGTTCTAGGGGACTGATGACCTCAGATGTTAAGTCCCATAGTTCTCAGAGACATTTTAACCATTTTTTAACAGAAGAGATGTATTCCACAATAGCAGAGACGAAAAAAGTGCACACTAATCTTAAGATACGCAGTTTAGAGCCGGTGGTTACTAGATATTTTTTTCTTGTTTTGGTCCATATTACCTCATCCAAAAACAAGGAAAGCAAATAACTTGAAATACAGAAGTCCATTGTCAGAGGTATCAGAACGGTTTTCGGATAAAGCATTTGACTCAGTCGTTTCCGGGCGACGGTCCCTTGTCTCAGATTGGCACCTCTGCTCTTCTCCATCATCCTTGAAAGCTTGTAACATCATTATGGATTCACCCTGTGTACTGTGTATTTCCTTACTGAGTCATATATTCGGAAGTCCGCAAGTCCACCATGCGACATTCAGTCTCCTTGTGTTATGCTCGTAAAGTTTCAATTGATCAGTGTATGTTAGAAGTTAAGAAATTACTCTTTATTGGGCTCTTTTCTTGCTGCTGAGAATTTATATTTAATATCCTATCTACCACGGCTAAAGTTACTTTTTTTGCCCAAACTTAATAGGTTACTAGTTTGAGTGTATCGTTTCCTAACCTAATTCCCTCAGCGTCGACCGATTTAATTCGACAGCATTCCATTAACATTATTTTACTTTTGTTGATTTTCATTTTACAATCTCTTTCGAGACATCATCAATTCCGTTCAGTAATTTTCCAAGTTATTTCCCTACACTGAGACAAACCCAGTATGTGGCCAGCCAGTCATTCTTGCACTTTCACTTACTACGTTCTTCAGTGGCCATTTTCTCATTAACGCATTACAGGACGTCTTCATTCCTTATTCGGTAAATCTTCCCTAACCTCAACAGACTTTTGTTGCATAACGTTTAAAAGACTTTTAATCACGTCTTTGCGTGCTCTACACTGTCAATATTCATCACACACAGACAACGTTCTCGTCTCAAACTTTAGATATATTTTAGTTTGCAGCTGTTTTTCATTAAAAGTCTTTCCGTCTGTGAATATTTGCTGCTACGAGCCTTTGAATACTCCTTATTCACGTAATTCAGTTTTCTGGTCTAAAACTATTTACCGTTCATTAGCTTCACATAACGCCAACACCATTACCATAATTTTAATTTAGTTAATGTGCATATTACAGCCGTCAGACAGCAAACGTCCTGCCCATTCCATTAAACATACAACTCAATCCCTGCACACGTTTGGCGACCTCTGTTACGCAGTCAGCGAACCGTGTCGTGCTGATATTCTGTCCATGACAAACGAGTCCCACGTCGAGGCTGTCAATACTTCCCTCCGTGCCTTTTCAACGTACAGATTAAATATGAGGTGGATACAATCAGTAACTCTACCGTATTTAAGTATTATTGCTCTCAGTAAGAATTAAGGTAATGTTCTTTCGTAACAAGCTGTGTAATAAAGATCATTATTTGGGGCAGAGTTTGTTAGTGATATTAACGATAGGTAACACTGGAAACAATAAGAAACACAAAATAAGGAAATATTTTAAGCGTGTAATAAGTAGATAAATCCCTTGAGTCCACAGGAATTTGTCCAAGGAAGACCAAGGCTTTAAAATGATCATTTTTTATGTAATTGGGGCAGTTAGCCTGAAGACGTCTCATGTGTGAAGTAAATTTTACAGGAGGTATGCCATACTTATTATTTCCCAAAAGGGGTGATGTATATGTACTCAGTATTTACTGCATGCTACCGAAAAGGTACAAATAAATATTAATATCGATTAAGCACATATCTTTGCACCTTAATACGATTTTTGATATTATCTGTCTTAACACAATGATTTGAAACCATAACTGCAATATATTAAATCCAGTTAGTATCCAAGAAAATTATCAATATTCGAATTAAAATACTTATATTCATCTTAATAATGTTAGGTTGAAACCGAAAACTTACAATCTGATATATAAAAAGATCTATATCGAAATCTATTTCTGTAAATCACTGTGAAGTACATGGCGGAGGGTGTGTCCCATTGTACCAATTATTAAGGTTTCTTGCCGTTCCGTTCACATATGGAGCACGGGAAGAATTATTGTTTGAATGCCTCTGAGCATGCTTAATTATTCTAATCTTACATTCACAATCCCTACGGGGGCGATATGGAGGGGGTTGTAGTACATTCCTAGAGTCATTATTTAAAGCCTCTTCTTAAAACTTAGTACGTAGGCTCTCTCGGAACAGTTTAAGCCTAGCTTCAAGATTGTAATTTTAATTTCTTCAGCATATCTCTGACATAAGATTAGTGAAAAACAGCCTAGATCGCAATGATTATTTTATTTTAAATGACCGGTTTCGGCCTTGTCTTAGGCCATCTTCAGAATACCATCATCATTGACTTAGGTCTACTGATTGTTCTGGACATGATCAACTTCAGCTGATGGTGCTAGTCTGAAGATGCCCTAAGATTAGGTCGAAACAGGCCATTTTAAATAAAATAACCATTGCAGTCTACATAGTTTTCCACTAACTCTGTTCTACAAAAATGTTATCAAACACTTTGAATCTCTGTGACAGTCTCCCTCGGGTCAAACAAACCTATGAACTTTCGTGCTCCCCTTCTCTCATGTTCAACATGACCTGTTCGTCCTAGTTGGTGCAGGTCCCACACAACTGAACAGTATTCTAGAATGGATCGCATGAGTGATTTATAAGCAAACTTCTTTCTAGACTGATTGTATTTTACCAGTATTTTAGCTATAAAAAGAAGTCTGCCACGTGCCTCACCCACGACTCAGCCAATGTGATCATTCCATTTCATTCCCTACAAAGTGCTACGCCCAGGTATTTCTGGGAGCTGGCCGATTCCAACTATGACTCACTGATGTTATAGACGTAGGACACTACATTTTTCCGTTTGGTGAATTGCATAATTTTACCTTTCTCAACATTTAGAGGAAGTTTTCCAGTCTTTGCAACATCACAGCAAATGCAAGAAATTATATTCAAATCAATGGAAAACAACAATTTTCGTAGTGGCGCTGGATAACATTCCTCTAAAGTGTGGAAGCAGGAAATAAACTTAAAAATGTAGGTGCCATATGCAGATCGTCTATGGAACACTTGTTCAGACTTTGGTGGAATATTCCGTACACCAAAACAAAAAGAAAAGACCGAATGCACATACATAAAACATACTTCATTTTAGAGTTGTATTGAGCTTAACACCAAAACTACATGGGAAAGTCGACAGATGTCGTCCAGCTGTTCTACAGCCGTATGTATGTAGTGGTGATGAGGGAGGAGAGCCCAGAGAACTGGTGGCTGACTCGCCTCAGCGGTGTTCGACCCGTCGTTTACTTCAGCTCGATCAAATCCTGCACAGTGATGCGACAGAGAAAGGGTAAGGGCGCTGTTCTCCAATGGTTCGCATCCGTCTTCACAGTATGATGGAGACTAAATCACCGCTGAGGAGAAGAACATGTCCGAATTTACGACTAGCAACATGACAAGCAGACAAAACTATATTGCATGCTGAATTCGAAGACCACGTTAGTACGGCAATATAGTGACTGAATATATTAAAGACGCCGTTTATCAGAAAAACAATTATGTCTAATTATGGATGAGAATCCTGCAATGAATATGATGTGTTTTCTAGATTTCAGGAGACATGAAGTGGCTACATCTAGCGCCTCATTTCCCCTCCTCTTCCCCTTCGCCGCCAAGGAGGGGACTGTGTATAACTCCTTGGAATTTTTCTGCTCCAGACCTACACACTACTCGCATTTATATATATGGGAGATCAGTAACACACGCTTGCGGCGGGATCATGTACCAAGAGGTAGAAAGATTTTATCCTGATAATGGAAGAAATTTTCATCAGCAGAAAATGGTACACAAGGCGAGGAGCCGGCCGCTGTGGCCATGCGGTTCTAGGCGCTACAGTCTGGAACCGCGTGACCGCTACGCTCGCAGGTTCGAATCCTGCGTCGGGCATGGATGTGTGTGATGTCCTTAGGTTAGTTAGGCTTAAGTAGTTCTAAGTTCTAGAGGACTGATGACCAAAGAAGTTAAGTCCCATAGTGCTCAGAGACTTTTTTTTGGGGGGGGGGGGGGGCGGGGCGTGGAGTGAGTTCCTGCCAAAAGAGTACTCAGCAAAGCCCTGGCTTAACTCACAGCGTCTGAGTGTGTAACTCTGTTTTCGATCTCAGACTGTGATAAACTGTGTTAAGTTTCGTAAGTCAATCAACTCATTGACAGTGGACGGTTAATTTACTAAAGATAGTTGTGCCACTCCTCAGAGAAGTGTCGTTTATGATGTGTCTCGCCAGAAATTTCAGATTTCTCATGGAATTCTGCGTACTTGTGAAATTTTTACTGTTAGGAATGATCGCCTTCAAAGCAGGGCCAATTTAAGTGCACAGAGGTGTTAGATCGTTCCTTTCTAAAACTAAAACATTACTACATTTTTCCGTTGGTCTATGCCATTTATGACTTCCGTAAACAAAATCTTGCAAAATCTCACACGTTCAAGCTGCTTCGTACTGATATATGCCCAGGAGTTCACAGAATTACGAAGGGAGGTCAGTAAGTACTGAAACACATTTTTTTCCGGAAATCAGGTTGGTTTCATTCAGGATTGCAGTACACCACTCTATTCCCTATTCTTTTGGCTAAGAAATCCTGTTTTTCAACACAGTCTCCCTTTAATGCGGCGGCCTTACGCAACACAACTGGGAAGACTTGTATGGCCGCATGGCACCACTCTACTGGGCGACATCGGAGCCAACGTCTTGTTGCATCCATTACACCCCTGTCATCCACGTACTGGTCCCCGCGGAGTACATTCTTCTTTGGGCCAAACGGAAGTGGAAGGTGTGAGAACCGGGCTGTAGGGTGGATGAAGAAGAGCAGCCAAATGCTTGTTGTGAGCTGCCCTCGGGTGCACAGTCTTGAGCTGAAACTTGCGTTGTCAGAGATAAAGAAAAATTATTTTGCATTTTTGTGGCGAAGAACACGTCGAAGCCGTTTCTTCAGTTTCCCGAGGGTAACGGATTTGCTGTTGTTATCCTCAGTCCGAAGACTGGTTCGATGCAGCTCTTTCCTGTTTGATTCTCTTCATCTCCGAATAACTATTGCAACGTCCTTCTGAGTTTGCTTACTGTATACATCTCTTGGTCTCCCTATACGATTTTTACCCCCCCCCCCCCACTTCCCTCAGATACTAAGTTGATGATTTGTTGATGTCTCAGAATGTGTCCTATGAACCGATCCCTACTTTCAGTCAAGTTGTGCCACAGATTTCTTGTTTCACTAATTCTCTTCAGTACATTTTCATTAGTTACGTGATGTACCCATCTCATCTTTAACCTTCTCCTGTAGAACCACATATCACCAGGTTCTATTCTCTTCTTGTCTAAACTGTTTACCGTCCCTGTTTCATTGCCATGCGTGGCTACACTCTGGACAAATACTTATAGAGAAGACTTTCTAACTCTTAAATCTATATTCGATGTTCACAAATTTCTCTTCTTTATAAACGCTTTTCTTGTCATTGCAGGTGTACTTGTTATATGCTAACTCGGCCATTATCAATTATTTTGCAGCCCAAACAGCGATACTCATCTACTACTTTAAGTGTCTCGCATTCTTATCTATTAACTGATTTAATTTGACTACATCCCATTATTCTCGTTTTGCTCTTCTTGATGTTCGTCTCATATCCTCATTTCTAGACCCGGTCCATTCCGTTCAACTGCTCTTCCAAGTCTAAACTACTGATACATTGTTGATGCAGTATCAAAAATGGAAGCTAGTCATGATCGTCATGGTTCTGATGTCAGCTAACAGGGTGTACAAAGCCAGCACAATGTGCACGTGGATTAGTGTTGAGAAATGAATGAACAGTGAAACATGTTTACTGTTTAAAATCATGTGTTCATAGTGTGTGTAGTGTTCACGATGATCAGTGTTGAGAAATGAGTGAACAACATTGATCATCACACACACTCTGAACACACGATTTTATAACGTAAACAGTGATTCATTGTTCGTTCACGAGCGATGATCTGTGTTGAGAAAAGAATGAACAACATGGATCATCGCACTCATATGAACACATGATTTTATAAAGTAAACAGTGACTCACCGTTGGTTCGTTTCTCAATACAAATCCCTGAGCATATTGTGCAGTCTCTGTACACACTAACAGTTGATACGAGAACTGTTACGATGATGTTTGGCTTCCATTTTTTATCCTGAAACTTCTCATGCAGTTCTGAGAAACTCAGTCAGCACATCTCTGTTGTGAATGAGTTGTTGAGCACAATAAGAGGATAAGAAATTATTATCAGATTCAGATATTCGGTGTAGGACTTTTTAGAAATGAGCAAAGCGTTATTATGTGAATGAGTGTTGTGAAATGACAAAGACATTTTGCTATAATTTACTTACGTTGCACTTTTACCGGAAACCTACTCCGGTTATAGAAGTAATCCTTCACTGAATAGGTTTTGTTGCCTGCAAGTACTTTTAACTAAGGGTAACGGCCTTGCCGCAGTGGATACTCCGGTTCCCGTGAGATCACCGAAGTTAAGCGCTGTCGGGCGTGGTCGGCTCGTGGATGGGTGACCATCCGTGCCGCCATGCGCTGTCGCCATTTCTCGGGGTGCACTCAGCCTCGTGATGCCGATTGAGGAGCTACTCGACCGAATAGTAGCGGCTTCGGTCAAGAATACCACCATAACGACCGGGAGAGCGGTGTGCTGACCCCACGCCCCTCCTGTCTGCATCCTCCATCGAGGATGACACGGCAGTCGGATGGTCCCGGTAGGCCACTCGTGGCCTGACAACGAAGTGCTACAAGTACTTTTAATTGCCTTCTGAAAGAAGTTTTTCCTAGCAATATATTTAGTCATTTTAAGCAATGTACAAAATCTTTCTGAATGTACAATATATTTCTGTGGAATATCTGTTTTGAGTTTTAAATTTCTGCCTTTTTAGAAAATTTAAGTTCAGTCTAGATCTCGTTCCATGACTGACAAATGTTTGTTTAAAACATGATACAATATCACTGTTTGAAGTCATATTTCATCAGGTGAAACCATTGTTTGCATTGTCTAGTGGCGAATCATTTTGTGCGAAAGGAAGGTAACAGTCATCACTTTACTCTACTAACGTTCAATACACCAATTATCATAGATCTAAATTCGTTATATAACTGGAAACGGGGAAGGTGTAACACAAAAATTAATTAGATTTAATCTTTATGTAATTTATTTTGTAGCATCACAAATACAAAACCTGTAGTATAATATAGTTTTGATCTAGGGCTTACGTACCCCCATTTATTTGTAATTCGTATTGTGGAATACTGTCCGTATCTCTGGGCACATTAGTCATGTTCGACAACAGTCTGCACTCTCTTCATTACTAGCAATAAATTAGGGACGTCAGCCTCCTGTGAGAAGAGTCATAATGAAAGTGAGATAACAGAAATTACAGGAGATAATTGAAATTAGAGGATGCTTTCCGTGTTTATTCGTTGGGTGACTGAAATAGCAATGCCAGCGAAACGAATGACCTGTTGTCTTATCTTTGAATGCTTAGTAGAATTTTCACTATTCGTGTCTGTTTATATCATTATATAATAAAAAATAAATTGTACGTCGCTATCTAAAATGCTACAGAATCTCACCAGTGCATTGATTAGTGGCAATTTAAATATTGTACCTGAGCAACCATTCTCAGATCTTGTTAGCAGATTTGCGATGATCTTAATTTATATTTGTTTGTCTTCTTCAGCGACATCTCTACTATTCCTAAAATGTATAAAATACACATATAAACTATTTACTACAATTCATCTCGAATCCCTTAAAAGATTTCTATGCCACATTACACGCAAAATTATGAAACATGTTTCATTTTGTTAATCTAGTTTATAGTAAACAGCTAATAAATGTAGATAAGTAATATAAACTAATTGAAGCATTTGGTGGGTTTAAATATAGTACCATTTCCTTGTTGAAAAATTATTTTAAATGTCTTATGTCCATTGTGTGATTCGAGGATAAAAACATCTGGATTAGATGGAATTAACATCAGAACTGTTGAGACATGGTGGACTGTCTCTAGAATTCAGAAAGATCCATCTCTAAAACGTGTGTTGGCTTACCAGTTGAATACGAGAAGAATGGAAATGCACTAAAGTTATTTCACTGTTTAGAAAAGGAGACAGAAGCAACACAACTAATTACAGGGAATCAGTCTTCTGAGTACTTCTTATAAAATGTACAGAAAAATAATTAATGAAAAGCTTCGAAACATCACAGATTCAACTTTATTGGAACAGAAAGCAGGCTTCCTAATGGAAGATCCGGAAACGTTTTCACTCTGAAACATTGCCTCTCCATACATAACGACCATGGATACCTTCCTTCAAACGTATGGATGTCAACTGGCGTATGAGATGGATTTTACTCAGTTGTCATCTGCCTCTCGTTGTAGTCCACGAATAAGTAGTCCCACTCATACTATGCATGCTGTACTCTAGTACCAAGACGTTGGATGATCTCTGCTTCAATTAACATGTCAAAGTCACTATCAGGTGTCAGGTCTACATTCACACATTTAGATCTGCTAGGAGTGAAATTGTAGATATTGGCCAATAGCAGTATTCTAGAATTGCTTAACTGTGGCTCAGCAAGTTGAGGAAGCTCCAATGGTTGCTGCTGTGTTGGTAAAGAATACTTGATTGGAAGAGCTGATAGATCAGGGAAACTGCTTGTGGGCTTCTGTTGCTGTGGTGACACAGACAATGTAAGCCACAAACCTGTGTACCCTGGTCTAGCATTTCTGCTAGTACTGCATCAGTCACCTGTTGTACAGCTGGAAAGAAGCAATATCAAGGACATAAGTTCAGACTCATAGAATATTCCTTTTAAATAATATAGTGATATGGTGGAGAATTACTTACTTTTCTTCTTATTCTGACAGAAGGCTGTTGGCATTTCATGATCCTGATACTGTGGTATACGGTCCCCTAAATATGATGCTCATTCAATTCAGCTTGTATTAAGAAGAAAGGGGAAGGAGGGAGGAGGATGAAACTGATTCCTATGGGCCTAACGAGTGCAACCTTGACTTAGATTTTTTATCTGCTCTCGTACCCATACAGTGGGTGCATGACCTCAATAAATGTCAAGGAGAGTGTGTGAGCATGATTTTGGTCGTTGAATTGGTACTGTGGTGTAGTGATCTTGAATGAATCCCATCTGAGTTGATGAAGACGCTGGGCTTCCCCAGAGGGTAGGGAGAGGAGCATCTACATCTACGGTGGTCACTCCAAAAGAAATGCACACCATTTTTGTAAAAATACAGTTTTCATTCTGCATGTGTGAATGTTCTACAATGTGTAGATATATCCTTCCCGCTTGTTTTCTAACTTAGTTCAACCTGTTCCCGTGAGTGGCGCCGTCACAGCATGTCTTCAAGATGGCTGCTACACCTGATGTTCGTCAGAGGCAACGTGCTGTCATAGAAATCCTGTGCTGTGACAACGAGGCAGTGGGAAACATCCACAAGAGGTAGAAAAAGGTGTGTGGAGATGCTGCTGTCGATCGCAGTACAGTTAGTCGGTGGGCAAGCAGGTTACGTGATAAAAGTGGTCACGGCAATATTGAGGATTGTCCTCTCAGCGGCAGGCCTCGTACTGCACACACTCCAGACAATGTGCAGAGAGTTAACGAATTGGTGACTGCTGACAGACGCAACACAGTGAACGAATTCTGATGCATATGTGACGACACTGAAGAAACTTCAAGCTCGGCTGAGTCGTGTTCGACCACATCGGCAAAAGCAGGATGTTTTGCTGTTCCACGACAATGCACGGCCACATGTCAGTCAAAAAATCATGGAAGCGATCACAAAACTCGGATGCACAACACTGAAACACCCGCCTTACATTCCTGACCTGGCTCCATGTGACTATCATCTCTTTGGAAAACTGAAAGACTCTCTTCGTGGAACAAGGTTTGAAGATGATGACTCCCTTGTGCACGCTGTCAAACAGTGGCTCCAACAGGTTGGTCCAAAATTTTACCATGCGGGTATACAGACGCTGGTTCCAAGATGGCGTAAGGCAGTTGAGAGGGATGGAAATTATGTGGAGAAATGAAAATATTGTCCCTAAAGGATGTATCTACTCGCTGTAAAACTTTAAAACTCGTAGAGTAAAAGATGGATTTAAAAAAAAAAAAGGGTGCATTTGTTTTGAAGTGACTCTCGTACATGGATACTCTGCAAATCAGACTTAAGTGCCTGGAAGAGGGTTCATCGAATCACCATCCCAATAATTCTCTAGTATTCCAATCTCGAATAGCGCATGGAAGAAAAGAACGCATATATCTTTCCGTGCGAGCTGTAATTTCCCTTATTTTGTTATGATGATAGTCTCTCGCTGTGGAGGTCAGAGTCAACCAAACATTTTCGCATTTCGAGGAGAAAGTTGGTGATTGAAATTTCTTGAGGTAGTTCGATCGTAACGAAAAACGCCTTTGTTTTATGATGTTCACCCCCAAATCCTGAAGTGACACTCTGTCCCCCATTTCGCGATTTTGCAGAACGTGCTGCTCTTCTTTGAGCTTTTTCTATGTACTCCGTTAATCCTGTCTGGTAAGGAGGATGGACAACGAGGAGGGACAAGCGAAGAGGCACTCGGTTTAGTAGATCTCTTACATTTCCTGAGTGTTGTGCCAATAAAACGCTGTATTTGGTCTGTCTTCCCCACAACATTTTACATGTGTTCTTTCCAATGTAAGTTGTTCGTAACTGTTATACCTAAGTGTTTAGTTCAATTTACGGCCGTTAGATTTGACTGATTTATCGCGTAACGGAAGTTTAACAGCTTCCTTCTAGCAATTACGTGGATGACCTCACAGTTTTCATTATTTAGAGCCAACTGCAAATTTTCGCTCCGTACTTATAACTTTTCTAAATAGTTTTGCAATTTGTTTTGCTCTTCTGATGACTTTACTAGACGACAAACGACAGCATCATCTGCAAACAGCCTAAGACAGCTGCTCAGATTGTCTCTTAAATCGTTTATGTAGATAAGGAACAGCAGAGGGTCTATAACACTACCTAGGGCAACGCCAGAAATCATTTGTGTTTTATTCGATGATTTCCCGTCAGTTACTACGAACTGTGACATTTCTGACAGGAGATCTCGAATCCAGTCGCATAACTGAGACGATATTCCATAAGCATGTAATTTCACTACAAGCTGCTTGTGTGGTACAGTGTCAGAAGCCTTCTGGAAATCTAGAAATAAGGAATTAACTTGGAATCCGCTGTCAATAGGAGTCAACACTTCGTGTGTGTAAAGAGCTAGTAGTGTTTCACAAGGACGATGTTTTTTAAATCCGTGTTGACTGTGTGTCAGTATACAGTTCTCTTCGAGGTAATTCATAATAATCGAACACAATTTATGCTCCAAAATCCTGCTGCATATCGACGGAAAATGATATGAGTCTGTAATTTAGTAGATTATTCCTACTACCTTTCTTAGATATTTGTGTGATCTGTGCAATTTTGCAGTCGTTGGGTCCGGATCTGTCGTCGAGCGAGCGATTGTATATCATTGTTAAGTATGGAGCTAATGCATCAGAAAATTCTGAAAGGAACCTAACTGGTAAGGGGTCTGGACCGAAAGATTTGCTTTTATTAAGTGATTTTCTACTCCAAGGATATCTAATTTTAAGTAACTCATGTTGGTAGCTGTTCTTGATTCAATTCTGGAATGTTTATTTCGGCTTCTTCGTTGAACGAATTTCGGGACGCTGTGTTTAGTAACTCTTCTTTGGCAGCACTGTCGCCGATAGCACTTCCATTGGTATCGCGCAGAGAAGGCATTGATTGTGTCTTCCTGCTAGCATTCTTTATGTATGACCACAATGTCGTTGGATTTTCTGCCTGGTTTCGAGACAAGGTTTAGTTGTCTAAACTAATACAACCATCTCGCATTGGAGTCCGCTTTAAATTTCTAGCTTGTGTAGAAGATCGCCTTTCTTGGAGACTTTGCGTTCGTTTAAATTTGGGATGCTTTTTTCGATGTTTCTGCAACAGTATTCTTTGTTAATTTATTTGGTATAAGTCTATCGATTGCTGTCGACACTATTTCTTTGAATTCAGGCTACGTCTGGTCTACTCACATTGTTAATTTGCAAGAAGTGGACATTGTCTCTTGGGAAGGCGTCAAGTGAATTTTTATCTGCTATTTTGAATGGGTATAATTTTTTTAAATATATATATTCAGTCTCGCTACGACAGCCCTGTTTTCACTAATCCCTATATCTGCTTTGATCCTCGTTATTAGCTCAGGATTATTTGCTGCTAAAAGATCAACTGTGTTTTTACAACAGTTTACTATATACGTGGGCTCCTGAGCTAACTGATCGAAATAATTTTCAGAGAATGCGATTAGCTCAATTTCGATGTTTCATGCATACCTCCGGATTGAAACATATATTTTCGCCAACATATCGAGGGTAAATTAAAGTCACCACCAATTCAATTATATGAGTCGGCAACGCGTTTGGAATTAAACTTAATGTAAATACATGAAAATGCAACGAGTCACGTTTTGAATAGTTACTTATTATTCCATGAACCGATTTTCGAACGTTTTCAGGTTCATCTTCAGATGGTTTTCTGGAAGCTACGTAACTATATCTAGCAGAATGCTGGGTGCTGGCTCTGTAGCAAAAATTGAACATTCTTTAACGTACACTGAAGCGCCAAAGAAATTTCTATAGGAATGTGTATTCAAATACAGAGATATGTAAACAGACATAACACCGCCCTGCAATCGGCAACGCCTATATTAAAACTTCCTGGCAGATTAAAACTGTGTGCCCGACCGAGACTCGAACTCGGGACCTTTGCCTTTCGCGGGCAAGTGCTCTACCATCTGAGCTACCGAAGCACGACTCACGCCCGGTACTCACAGCTTCACTTCTGCCAGTACTTCGTCTCCTACCTTCCAAACTTTACAGAAGCTCTCCTGCGAAACTTGCAGAACTAGCACTCCTGAAAGAAAGGATATTGCGGAGACATGGCTTAGCCACAGCCTGGGGGATGTTTCCAGAATGAGATTTTCACTCTGCAGCGGAGTGTGCGCTGATATGAAACTTCCTGGCAGATTCAAACTGTGTGCCCGACCGAGACTCGAACTCGGGACCTTTGCCTTTCGCGGGCAAGTGCTCTACCATCTGAGCTACCGAAGCACGACTCACGCCCGGTACTCACAGCTTCACTTCTGCCAGTACCTTGCTAGTTCTGCAAGTTTCGCAGGAGAGCTTCTGTAAAGTTTGGAAGGTAGGAGACGAGGTACTGGCAGAAGTGAAGCTGTGAGTACCGGGCGTGAGTCGTGCTTCGGTAGCTCAGAAGGTAGAGCACTTGCCCGCGAAAGGCAAAGGTCCCGAGTTCGAGTCTCGGTCGGGCACACAGTTTTAATCTGCCAGGAAGTTTCATATCAGCGCACACTCCGCTGCAGAGTGAAAATCTCATTCTGGAAACGCCTATATTAGACAACAAGTGTCTGGCGCAATTATTAGATCGGCTACTGCTGCTACAACGGCAGGTTATCAAGATTTAAGTGAGTTTGAATGTGGCGTTATAGTCGGCGCATGAGCTATGGGGCACAGCATCTCCGAGGTAGCAATGAAGCGGGCATTTTCTCTTACGGCCATTTCACGAGTGCACCGTGAATAATAGGAATCCGGTAAAACTTTAAATCTCCGGCATCGCTGCGGATGTAGAAAGATCCTGTAAGAATGGGATCAAAGGCGACGGAAGAGAATCGTTCATCGTGACAGAAGTGCAGCCCTTTCGCAAACTGCTGCAGATTTCAGTGCTGGGCCATCAACAAGTTTCAGCGTGCGAACCATTTAACGAAACATCATCGATAAGGGCTTTCGGAGCCGAAGACCAACTAGTGTACCCTCGATGACTGCACGACACGAAGCTTTACGCCTTGTATGGGCCCGTCAACACTGACACTGGACTGTTGATGACTGGAAACATGTTGCCTGGTCGGACGAGTCTCGTTTCAAATAGTATCGAGCGGAAGGACGTGTACGGGCATGGAGACAACCTCATGAATCCATGGACCCTGCATGTCAGCAGGAGACTGTTCAAGATGGTGGATACTCTGTAATGGGGAAGGGTATGTACAGTCAGTGTGGTACGGGGCCCTTGATACGTCTAGATACAACGCTGGCAGGTGATATGTGGGTAAGCATTCAGTTTGATCACCTGCATCCATTCATGTCCTTTGTGCATTCCGACAGAATTGGGAGATTCCAGCATGAGAATGCGACACCCCACACGTCCAGAAATGCTACAGAGTGGCTCCAGGAACACTCTTCTCAGTTTAAAAACTGCCACTGGCCACCAAACTCCCCAGCCGTAAACATTATTGATCATATTGGAATGCCTTGCAACGTACTGTTCAGAAGAGATGTCCACCTGCTCGCACTTTTACGGGCTTGTGGACAGCCCTGCAGGATTCATGGTGTCAGTTCCTTCCAGTACTACTTTAGACATTATTCGCGTCCATCCTACGTCGTGTTGCCGCACTTCTGCGTGCTGCACGATATTAGGCACATGGACCAGTTCCTTTGGCTTTTCAGTTGATCTCCATGAGTACTATTTATCTGTCGATATGGATCCAAAATTTTAGTTTTGTACTAACTGTTACAATATGGGCGGCTTTTTTCCAGCATCCGGCATGTGCTAGACAACTGTTGCCAGTTACAAGGATTTTGACAAAGGGTATGACATAGGACTACTTTACCTATACTGTCGCATTGAGTACAAAAGTAAAATTTTGCATCCATATCGACAGATAAACAATATTCATGGCGATTCATTAAAACATGTTCCATCTTTGTCACAGAGGCAGCACCCAGCATTATGCTAGAAATAGTAATGTAACTTCCAGAAAACTATTTGAATATGAGCCTGATAAAGGCTTGAAAACCTGTTCATGCAATAATAAATAGCTATTCAAAAAAGTGACTGATTCCACTTTTACGTATTTACATTCAGTAAACCGTCACAGGTTCGAAAATACCTGTAATGAATAAGCATAATTAAACTTAAGTTTTCTTTGAAACTTTCAGCAACTGTATCATCTGTGTTCGGAATTCAGTAAAAGGGTCGAATTCTTTTTTTATTTGGGTTGCCAAGAATGTCCTCTGCCCATACTAACGCACAGGAACTATCTACTTCAGTTTCGGTACAAGATAAGCTACTCCTAACAGCAAGAAACATGCCACGGGCAAGTGTGTTTAGCCCACCATTTCAGAACACCGTTAGGTGAATTTATCCCATGGGTTTAGGCAGCTTTCAGTGCCTACAACGACTTGAGCACCAGTGCTTTCTATTAACGCTTGAAGTTTTGGTACTTACCTAACACAGCTGTGATAATTTACAACTGTTATACTGATGGGTCCTGTATCTACGTTCTTCCTGTGTTTTTCCTGCTCCATTTGAGATAGAAGCCCTTTTTGTATTTCCTGGGACCGTGTACCCTAAAAAAAAAAAAAAACCATCCAGCCCCTGGTACCTTTATAGCCGACCTATTCAGCAGAACCCGAAACCCAAACACCCTATGGTGCAAGTCGAGGAATCTACAGCCCACACAGTCGCAGAACCGTCTGAGTCTCTGATTCAGACCCTCCACTCGGCTCTTTGCCATTGGTCCTTATTCAGCCCTGTCGACTATGCTGCAAATGGTGAGCTCTACTTTCATCTCACAAGCAAGACTGGCAGCCTCTACCACTTCTGTTGACCGCTTGAAACCAGAGACAATCTCTTCTGATCCAAAGTAACACAGATCATCTGTACTGGTGTGAGTCACAGTTTGCAGCTGGCTGCAACTTGTGCTCTCCATGGCATCCGAAAGGACCTGTTCCACATCTGCAATGACTCCACATAGTATGTACATGGAGTGCACACTGGCTTTCATCATCTCCTTGGCAACCATGGCCCTAATGGGCCCTATAAGATGCCTAACATTAGAGCTCCCAACTATCAATAATCCCACACACTCTGTGATTGCCTGGATCTTGCAAGCTGAGACGTTTCCTCTGAAACAGCCCAAGCGACTGCATGTGGCTGAAAGATAGTGTTAGCCACAGATAGCACTTGGAACTTGTTTTTCAGACTATCCAGGGAGGCCTGGGAAGTCTTTCGCACCCTGCCACGCCCCAAGGCAACCTCCCACTTGACACAAGTGAGGGGCACACCTCAGTGCGAGCAGTAACTGGGCTGGCCATTGGTGCAGCCTGACTGGCAGATTCAGACATGCTGGATGTCTGTTTGATCCACATTGCCAGGCAACAACAGTGATGCCCATCCACTGCAGCTTCAGATGTGTAACTGAAGCCATCACAGCCTGGAGCTGAGAGCGAGGCGTCACCAACTTGGCTCGCATCCGCACACAGCAATGACAGTAGCTATCTGTGCTAAAGACCATGGAAAACTACACTACACAGACAAATAAGGGCAATAGACACACATTATGGATTTCTACTGCAGACACAGAAGAGAACACAAGAACTGTGTCCAATAAATTAGGTTAATATGCATAGATTCAAAAAGTAAACTATTTTTGTTTTTTGAATCATCCATCTTCTCTGGTTTGATGCCACCTGCCATGATTCCTCTCCTGTGCCAGCCTCTTTATCTCAGAATAGCAATTGCAATCTAAGTCCTTAGTTATTATTTGGGTGTAGTCCAATCCCTGTCTTCCTCTTCAGTTTTTGCTCTCTACAGTTGCTTCTAGTACCATGGAAGTCATTCCCTAATGTCTTAACAGATATCTTGTCACTTCTCCTTGTCAGTGTTTTCCACATATCCCTTTCATCTCCGATTCTCCACAGAATCTCTTCATTTATTACCTTATCATTCCACCCAATTTTCAACATTTGTCTGTAGAACGGCATCTCAAATGCTTCGATTCTCTTCTGTTCCGGTTTTCTCACAGTCCATGTTTCACTACCATACAATGCTGTGCTCCAAACGTACGTTTTTAGAACTTTCTTCCTCAAATTAAGGCCTACGTTTGACACCATTAGACTTCTCTTGGACAGGAATGCCATTTTTGCCAGTGCTAGTCTGCTTTAGATGTCCTCCTGATTAGGAACTTCTAATGTGTCACAAAATCGGTTTACTTTTTGGCGCAAACGAAAACGCAAGAACTGTGTCTATTAAATATTAAATTAACACGCAGAAACCGAAGGAATTAAACTACCAAAGCCACAGATGAAACTATACAATTCGCTCCTGGTTAGGAACTCGTAAAATGTCACAAAATCGGTTACTGATTATGTCTTGGCCGGCTGATGCTGCCTGACTGACATTCCTGAACGTCTTATCAGTGACCTTGATTGTGGTCCTCATTCTGGCCCTGCTCCACTACGATCAAGTTCTTTCAGATGTTTTGCAAAGGTGGATTTATCAAAGTTTCTTAGGTGAAAGGCATCCATGTGTTACCGATACTTATAACGAAGTCCTTTCCTGTCTGGCTCATATAGGACTATGGCGTACTGTGATATGAAAGCTGTAAATACCCGATTTGTGGTGACACTGGCTAATTGCCTAGAAAATCTGAATATGGTGGTTCCAATGATACCTTTGATGACATATGTGCAATAATGATTTGGTTCAAATAACTACTTTCTTGACAAATGAGCATTTATGGCGTGGATACTCCACACAATATAAATACGTTCGCTGTCAACACCTTCCCATTTTGAATGGTTTCACTTGTGACTTCATTTTCGTTACATAATGTGTCTTAAAGATTGAATAATGAACTCCAACATTAAATGTGGAAACACGAAGCTGAAAGTACAATCAACTGAAGAGGGGCGTAAGTGCAAAACCATTTGATTTAGGACTAGTAATCGATTTTATTTAGTATTACCCTTCAAAAGATCAGTCACCGAGCTCAGATATATGCATGATGGAAAAATACATCAAGTTACGCTGACTTAAGCAGGAATATATAAGTTTAAAAAAAAGTGAAATCACGGAGAGTCTTCAGTTTTTCAGCTGTAGATCTAGGAGATACTAAATCGAGGCTACGAGACGACATGTGACAAAGAAGTAAAATTTCCGATTGATTTTCGATCTGGAGACTTGTAATTCGGCTAGAGAAGACAGATGTCTAGGTCTCCAGTGAAATTGGTACCAAGAGCTAATGCAACTTCTGCTGCACCAAACCGACATTTTAGCATATGCTTAGTGAGTCAAAGCAGCATGCAATACACTTTCATGGCCAAAGTGATTGATAACACAGATAATCCACAATGTAAAATACGAAGTTAGTTTCATATTCTGCATGTAATTACCTTACTAAAATCAAATGATAAATTTGACAGGCCGATTGCGTTAATTTGGAGCTGAAATACTTGAAGTATACGCTAATAAGTTTTATTTCTATTTCTGTAACTGTGAGCATGGTTACGAATAATACTAAGATGCAGTCACTGCAACCACAACATATTAATAAGAAAGAGGGGAAATTATTTGGATGGCCCTCCTCCTCAATAGCTGTCATACTTATATTTATTTTTGGGTGTTAACGTTGCTACAAACTAAACCTCATTCAATGGAATCGGTTCCTTTTTTTAGCATCATGAGACTCTATGAACAATGTGATTAAATAACTTTTTTCAAAAAATATTATACACACAAAAACAGTTTTCCGTAAGAATGCTTTCATTGGCGCCACCTCTAACATACCGTTATAAAAATGATCTGACAAGAAGCACTGATGAAATAACTGAAATTTCCACAAAGAAATTTCATACACTGCAAATAAAACAAAATTTCAAATAAAAAATAAAAAACAAAGTGTTTAAGGAAATCTTCGGCAATGATCGAAAATTTGTACTAAAATGCGTGAAGAAAATGAAAGAAGTGGATGAGTGTAGTGAGTGTTTGATGGCAATAGGTGGTAACGTGAAATGAGTAGCAATTGCGATGAGAATGTTGAACAAGGAAAAAGAAACAAAGACAGTAGTCTCTCGAATATGTCATCCTTAAGAGAAACTGGCATTCAGTCTACACAAACTAAAGGAACGAAAAATGTCTTCCCGTAATGATTACAAGGTAACTGCTGATGGTACTTTGTCAATAAATGCGGGAATGTATAATGGATGAGCTTTCCTACTTTCAGAACACTTAACAGAGACAGAAAGAAAGGAACAGGAAGAATGCAACCTAGGTGAGCATAGGAAGATATTTCTATGTAGTTCCCCGCAGTTCACGCATTTCGTTCATGGATTAGTTCTCGGTTTGTTCACACAAACGACCCCTCTAGGTTATCAAATAGTTCCTATGTGAATTATCAATGTGTAATGATTACAACAAACTGCTGTGTTAAGTACTACAGTACGTGCTGTCGAATCTGATTCAGTTAACAGTGCAATATGTAATTTTATTTAGTCTTGAGGACTTCTGGAGAGGCTTAATAGCTCTCTCAAGATAGCTCCTGGACATGTAAACCTGTCTATCGGTCTCGCTTAGTTAAAGAGTTTTTGGGGGTCACATGAACGGAAAAAAATACAGAACAACAAGCAGACATGGACACGAGATGCCTGACGCTTGACGTCACATTGAAATAACTTGAAAAAGTTTCTCAGAAGTGGAATATTGGTAAGGCCAAGGTCTTAGATGACATGAAGCTGATGAAATAAATTAAACCTTTTGGGATCAAACCGAATTCATTGCTTTCAAAATAATTTCCTTGTCGAGTTCGCCTCTGCACGTGCGAACAAACGTCAAATACATGTCCTTCGAGTCGTTTTAGACTTTCACTTTCAAAATTCGATATCATTTTGGGGAGCGACCGCCAATGCCTGCTGTTGTCATCGCAGTCCCGGCGCAATGCGGGATACCATCTAAGTGCGTTACGCAATTATACTACGTCAGGAATTTATTGGGGGACCCATATCAACCCTCTTCGCTTTGGTATTAAAGAAGCAGTTTACATAATGCTCGTCGACCTCACCCTTACCCGCTAGGCGAGGATATACAAATGAGTAGTTCTGTACGAACGTAATTTTGAAGAAGTCGGACTGCCTTCACTTTAAGTTCCAAATTTGTACTGCTCCACCAGAAACATTCGCCGCTGTCAATCTCTACATAACCCGCAACTAATATCCTGCACGTTCACAGGAAAGCTAAACAAAGATGTAGTTTGAGGAATTCAGTGAAAGAGAGAGGGACAGAAGCCCGCAAGTCACAGGAAATGAAACACGTCAGTTCCTTCAGAACCGTATCGGTAAATGTCTCTTTAACAAGATTCGCAAAGTCTGTTTATTGGAGCAAAACCTCCCACCGTAAGCTATTTTCTCAACAAGGTTGCCTTCGAGTAACAACACCAGCCTCTTCTAAGTCTCCAAACAGTCCTTTTTGAAAATCATTAATACTGGTCAGCCACCAGTACTTGTAGATGAGATTCTACACAAGTTTACAAAGCCCATCTCGCGTTAGTCGAAAACTGCTGATGCCACTCCACACTTTCGCATGGGACATGTGGTTCACGCATTACTTCTGCATCAGGAACAAAACTCACCCAGTCCCTATGGATCCCAAATATTCGTCTTGTGAAATTAACACATAGTCGAAGTTAATCACCACGTGCTGTGTCCCATCGGACCCAAAGACCTCACGTTGTAATTGAGTATTCTGGGTAACGAGCATCCAATGCTTCCGTTCTACGAGGTAGATCTTGAGCTGCAGAGAAGGTCATATGAACGAATTAATAATACACATATGGTATGAATTTTTGGAAGTTGCAACGTAGTACCAGAGAGCTGATAATTATCAAGTGGTGTTTGTATATTTTACAACAAATTGGAGCACGAACGCAGCGACGCTCTTAAGATTTCGTTGTGGTTGATTTCAGTTGAACTGTAAAAGGAAGAAAAAGCTGGCAAGAAGTATGCCAGCACTTCAGAATATTGAGAACCTACATATAAACCTGCATTAACTACAGGAAACGGGATACCTGGTATATATGTAGCGAGATTACGTTGATGGGAAACTGCAATTTGCACATAAATTAACTTTCTGCAATCTAAACCCAAATTTTTGTGTCTTACGTGCGAATTGTTCAGGTAACTCAACAGAAAGGACAAGACTGAACTCGAATTTAAAGGATGGCGTAATTCTTTGGTTTTTGAATTACGGCAGGTAGTACCCTTAAACTAACTTTCGAGCCTCACCCATTGAATGCAAATTTTGCATTAAGGTTAAGTTGTCGTGGTCATTACATTTAGCAGTTATCAGGTGTACTGAATGGACGAAAGCGTTAATCTTAAAGACAGCTTCATTAAAATCTGTGTTCTTCCCGAATGATGAGTAATTCCCATGAAAACTGCCCTACCTGAAATGAGAAAACCATTTTCTGAGCTGACTGCCTTGACAGCACACGCCCCATACTCGGCACAATTGATCGAGCTGCAGCTGCTGCCTTCACGCGCGAAGAATGTGGCGATCACGTGGGGTGAGGCTGGCCGGCCGGCATCGGGATGGCCGCCAGCTGCTAGAGTCAGACAGCTGCATCCAGAGCAAACTTTCACGCAGGAATCATCCTGATACAGCCAAACGACCACGTGCGCTTTCGCGGAAATATTTTTGGAAATTTTTCTGTTACTAGAGGGTTAGGAGTGAAGTATGTTATCTTTTAACTCCCAGGAGAGAGACGAGATTAAGTTTAAAAAATAAAATAATGATTGGTCTCTAAGTGGACTTTGCATTTACACTGCATGACGTATACTACTGGACCATGAGCAGATACAGCACCAGAACACTTCGCGTGGAAGACAGCACTTCCTGAGGAATACTGTGTTCCCTACAGTACTGCCAGTGCATGCAGATGGCCGTTATGTCATCTTGTTTCAGTGATTAGAAAATCAAGTTAGAAGTCGACATTGGGTAGATGAGGCAGTTGGTGGATGCTAATGTGGTGGAACAAGGAAATAAAGATACTGAACAGGTTCTAGCCTACATGCTGGAATTCAGAATTTTCATCCTGTGGGGCATCCTCCAATATGACAAAATCATGAGCCAGTCACACGCATCCTCCGTTATCAGAAAATCATGAGCCTGTCACACATGTACTTAAGTGGTCTGTTGAAATGATTCTAGCTTCGTTTCGTTGCGCCGTTTCGAACGCACGGTTATATTGGCCGGCGCCAGCGATCTTATTCTGGGCTCTATGGTACTGGTCCCACCATGTGCCCCATTTGAGACGTGTGACCGCTGGAAGCGCCGCCGTGGCCGTGATGCTGAGAGGCGCAGACACAGGCGGCAGTCAGCGGAGAGTCGAGTAGAACGGATACGCCTCCTGGAAGCAAGCGCCGGGTCTGTGATTGCTTGAGAGTCGACAGGGCCCGTGCAGCCCTCCCCCTTGGCTGAGTGGTCAGCGCGTTTGACTGCCACGCGGCAGTCCCGGGTTTGATTTGTGTCTGGGTTGGGGATGTTTGCGCTCAGAGACTGGGTGTTGTGTTGCCCTCGTCATCATTTCACCATCATCGACGCGCAAGTCGTCCAATAGGACATCAACTGAAAAGGACTGCAACCCGGTTGCCGAACTTCACCAGATGGGGTCTCCCGACCGTCATGCCATATGATCATTTCATTTCACGGGGCACGGAGTGCTATGACGGCAGCTGAGGCTGGAGGTTTGCCTGTGCTTGGAGATGGACGCCAGGGGTGGTCTGGAGAGGTACCAAGAAAAGCAGTTTTGCCAGAAGCCAAGTCTAGGACGCTGACCTAACTGGCGGGCTCATCGATACGGGATGAACATGGTCAGCATCAGTGGCCCTGACTTGTGGACAAACAAGCCGTTGGAGCAGTTGTTGTTTTACTCCGATCGCACTCACAGCATTACAAGAGAGCGAAGAATTGCTTCAGCAGGTAGCAAAGAGCACAGTCAGATTCCTTCTGAAGATAATGTTGGTATCCACGTATTCTGGCCCTCAAACTGAGTGAATGTTATGTGCAATAGTGCTTTATTTGAAGCCAATCGTACGGGAATTGTGAGCGTAGAGTTATGGCTTGTCGTGGCTACTGCACGTGGGGCTGTTCTAGGGGAATATTGTGTACTGCACGCAGGCCATGGTAAAGTAAATATTGTGCCTTAAACCAAATCGAATTACAGCAGTATGCGCAGAGTGTGTGACTGCAAAAATTAAATGTCATTTAAAATCTTGTTACAACTGTGGATCTATTTTGTGCTCACAAGGGAACCTCCCCATCGCACCCCCCTCAGATTTAGTTATAAGTTGGCACAGTGGATAGGCCTTGAGAAACTGAACACAGAACAATCGAGAAAACAGGAAGAAGTTGTGTGGAACTATGAAAAAAATAAGTAAAATATGCAAACTGAGTAGTCCATGCCAAAGATATGCAACATCAAGGATAGTGTGAGCTCAGGAGCGCCGTGGTCTCGCGGTTAGCATGAGCAGCTGTGGAATGAGAGGTCATTGGTTCAAGTCTTCCCTCGAGTGAAAAGTTTACATTCTTTATTTTCGCAAAGTTATGATCTGTCCGTTCGTTCATTGACGTCTCTGTTCACTGTAATAAGTTTAGTGCCTATGTTTCGCGACCGCACTGCAAAACCGTGCGATTAGTAGACGATAGGACGTGCCTCTCCAATGGGAACCGAAAACATTTGATCGCAAGGTCATAGGTCAACCGATTCCTCCACAGGAAAACATGTCTGATATATTCTATACGACACATGACAGGAATATGTTGTGGACCCACCTAACTTGTAAACTTGGCTAATGGGTAAAAAGGTTCTTCTACCTTGCCCGATTTAGGTTTTCTTGTGGATGTGATAATCACTCCCAAAAAAGTGATGAAATCACAAGAGTTTGTCTCATAAACTGCAACAAATGAATGCAACAGTTTCACAGTCGCACAGTTTTCCCTGTGCTCTGTCAAAACATATGTTTTTAACGTTTTCAAATTTTTCCGTGTGTACACCGTCAAATCCTGCAGATGTCCAAGCAAATCTTAACATGTCCTGGAACTTTGGAGAGCGAAGTTGATTGTGTGTGTGCGCCTGAACTTTGATAATTGTCTGAAAATAAAAAAATAAAATTTTCACTTAAGAGAAGACTTGAATCTAGAACCTCTCGTTCCACAGCTGCTCACGCTAACCACAGGACCACAGGGCTACTGAGCTGGTACTCTTCTTAATGTGGCCCATCTTGAGCATAGACTACTCAGTTTGTATATTTTGCTTATTTTTTTCATAGTTCCACACAACTTCTTCCTGTTTTCTCGATTGATCTGTGTTCAGTTTCTCAAGGCCTATCCACTGTGCCAACTTATAACTAAATCTGAGGGGGGTGCGATGGAGAGGTTCCCTTGTCAGCAGTTGTAATGTTGTTTCAGTACGAATACTGTTATTGAACCTCTGGTTCATTCACGTGTATTGCGAATTATTATATTTTCTCGTATGAATGAAATCTTTATACAAGACTTATCAAAAAACTTCGGAGAATGGTCTCAGAAAATAAACGAAATGCCTTCCCTAGCCCTCAGAGTAATCACTGTTCGCTATAGCACACTTCTGACATCAGTTGCACAGCTGTTGGAAACTGTCAGAAAACGTTTGTAGGCCGCGCAGGGTAGCCGTGCGGTCTGGGGCGTCTTTCCACGGTTCGCGCGGCTCCCCCCGTCGGAGGTTCGAGTCCTCCCTCGGGCACGGGTGTGTGTGTTGTCCTTAGCGTAAGTTAGTTTAAGCCTAGTGTGTAAGCCTAAGGACCGATGACCTCAGCAGTTTGCTCTCATAGGAACTTATCGCCAATTTAAATTTCAAAAACGTTTGGAATCTCCTGAGGCACCGCCGTTACGCGTCATTACAGCAGCGGGTTGGGACCTGTACTACCAAACCGATCCTGAGGCCAAGCGACAGTCCATGGCGTGGTGTGCTTTTTCTGTGCCTCACAAAATAGTCCGCTGACAAAATCTAACATCTGATGAGATGGACTCAAGGCCTTGATAAATCATGAATTTCTACCCGTGGAAGGCGGTACAATTGGTGTAATGATCATTCAGACGTAAGCGTTGGTAGTTGAGTAGTTAACTGTAGTTGATGTCTAGTGGATTTTGAAAATAAGTGAATATTTTCTGGTGTAATAAGTGACTACTGCCACATTTATTGAAGGTCAAAAGCTGCACTATGTGATAAAAAGTATCCGGACACCTGGCTGAAAATGGCTTACGAGTTCATGGTGCCCTCCATCGGTAATGCTGGAATTGAATACGATATCGGCCCACCCTCAGCCTTGATGACAACTTACGCGCTCGCACGCATATGTCCGATAAGGGGCTGGAAGTTTTCTTGGAGTATGGCAGCCCATTCTTCTCTGAGTGCTGCGCTGAGGAGAGATATCGGTGTCGGACGATGAGGCCTGGCTTGAAGTCGGCGTTCCAAAACATTCCAAAAGTGTTCTATAGGATTCAGGTCAGGACTCTGTGCAGGCCAGTCCATTACAGGGATGTTATTGTCGTGTAACCACTCCGCCACAGGCCATGCGTTATGAACAGGTGCTCGATCGTGTTGAAAAATACAGTCGCCATCCCCGAATTGATCTTCAACAGTAGGAAGCAAGAAGGTGCTTAAAACATCAATGTAGGCCTGTGCTGTGATACTGCTACGCAAAACAACAAGCGGTGCAAGCCCCCTCCATAAAAACCACGAACACACCATAACACCACCGCCTCCGAATTTTACTGTTTGCACTGCACACGCTGGCACATGACGTTCACCGGGTATTCGCCATACCCACACCCTGCCATCGGATCGCCAAATTGTGTACCGTGATTTGTCACTCCACACTAAGTTTTTACACTGTTCAGTCGTCCGATGTTTACGCTCCTTACACCGAGCGAGGCGTCGTTTGGTATTTAACGGCGTGATACGTGGCATATGAGCAGCCGCTCAACCATGAAATCCAAGTTTTTTCACCTCCCACCTAACTGTCATAGTACATGCAGTGGATAGTGATACAGTTTGGAATTCGTGTGTGATGGTCTGGACAGATGTCTGCCTATTACACATTACGACCGTCTTCAACTGTCGGCGGTCTCTGTCAGTCAACAGACGAGGTCGGCCTGTACTTTTTTGTGCTGTACTTCACTGTCACATCGGAAAGAGTGGACCTAGGGATGTTTAGGAGTGTGGAAATCTCGCTTACAGACGTATGACACATGTGAAACCCAATCACCTGACCACGTTCGACGTCCGTGTGTAATGACTACTGAGTTCGCTGATATGGAGTACCTGGCAGCAGGTGGCAGTACAGTGCACCTAATATGAACACCGTATGTTTCTGGAGGTATCCGGATACTTTTGATCACATAGTGTATGTACTGTAGAGTGTTAGTGCGTATTTAGTTGGCCTATGTGGTGGCAGATTGAATTATTTGCACTTATTTGTTCTTATTTTTTAAGACGATATTTTGTGTTATTCAAGACATGATGAAGTTCATTCGGGTCACAAAGAAATTTTGGTTTTACAGTAACGTTTTCCATCTTGTTAAATTAGCCTTTTGCGTGGTAAATAACATTCTCATCATGTCATTTCGAACTGCAGCATAAGCACCAAACTTCAGGTGAAAAATCGACGAGCATTCAGTATGTAAGGCAACAAATTTTCTTTCTCGGCCAGTTGCGGTTGAAAAAAGGTGTAACTTTCTGTGGATATCTTGGAATACTCCCGCTTCAGCTCCCATAGTTACATTAAATTTCGACAGGTGGCGGCGCTATACACATCTTTCAACATGGCATCTGTAACGGAGATGCGTTCCGGGCAATGAGCTGTCATTGATTTCCTTTTGGCGGAAAAAACAGAGCATCCTAGATATTCGTGGGTGCTTGCAGAATGTCTACGGAGACATAGCAGTGAAAAAAAGGACGTTGAGTCGTTGAGTGAGTCTTCTGTCCTCTCTGAGCTCTCGCGTGTCCACCAGCCGTTGGCAATTGAGACACCTGCAATGTTGGATGGTGGGCACACATTATTTCGAGGTTTGTCGCATTGAACAGGAGGTAACTTTGAAAAATAGGGTTTTGTTGCCAAAAGAGTAGGAAATAATATGGTGTAATCGAATCCTCAATAAAACCAAACTGCTCTCAGAAAAAAAGTGTTGCACTACTTATTGAACGCCCCCACTAATCATGATTTCTAACTTTCTCTCCATGCGTTGTCTACAAAAATTCCGGTATCGATTCCCAGTCAGAGGGAGAACTTTCACTGTATCATTTCAGTTTTATACTTAATACTAGCAACTAACGAAGAAAAATTAGATACTTAACTTCTCCCGATGTGTAATCAATAATAGTACACTACTGGCCATTAAAATTGCTGCACCACGAAGATGACGTGCTACAGACGCGAAATTTAACCGACAAGAAGAAGGTGCTGTGATATGCTATTGATTAGCTTTTCAGAGCATTCATACAAGGTTGGCGTCGGTGGCGATACCTACAACGTGCTGACATGACGAAAGTTTCCAACCGATTTCTCATACACAAACAGCAGTTGACCGGCGTTGCCTGGTGAAACATTGTTGTGATACCTCGTGTAAGAAGGAGAAATCAGTACCATCACGTTTCCGGCTTTGATAAAGGTCGGATTGTAGCCTGTCGCGATTGCGGTTTATCGTGTCGCGACATCGCTGCGTGCTTTGGTCGAGATCCAGTGACTATTAGCAGAATATGGAATCGGTGAGTTCAGGAGGATAATACGGAATGCTGTGCTGGATCCCAATGGCCTCGTATCGGTAGCAGTCGAGATGACAGGCATCTTATCCGAATGGCTGTAACGGATCGTGCAGCCCTGAGTCAACAGATGGGGACGTTTGCAAGACAACAACCATCCACACAAACAGTTCGACGACGTTTGCAGCAGCATGAACTATCAGCTCGGAGACCATGGCTGCGGCTACCCCTGACGCTGCATCACAGACAGGAGCGCCTGCGATGATGTACTCAACGACGAACCTGGGTGCACGAATGGCAAAACGTCATTTTTTCGGACGAATCCAGGTTCTGTTTACAGCATCATGATGGCCGCATCCGTGTTTGGCGACATCGCGGAGAACGCACATTGGAAGCGTGTATTCGTCATCGCCATACTGGCGTATCACCCAGCGTGATGGTATGGGATGCCATTGGTTACACGTCTCGGTCACCTCTTGTTCCCATTAACGGCACTTTGAACAGTGGACGTTGCATTTCAGATGTGTTACGACCGTGGCTCTACCCTTCATTCGACCCCCTCGAAACCCTACATTTCAGCAGGATAATGCACGACCACATGTTGCAGGCCCTGTACGGGCCTTTCTGGATACAGAAAATGTTCGACTGCTACCCTGGCCAGCACATTCTCCAGATCTATCACCAATTGAAATGGTGGCCGAGCAACTGGCTCGTCACAATACGCCAGTCACTACTCTTGATGACTGTGGTATCGTGTTGAAGCTGCGTGGGCAGCTGTACCTGTACACGCCATCCAAGCTCTGTTTGACTCAATGCCCAGGCGTATTAAGGCCGTTATTACAGCCAGAGGTGGTTGTTCTGGGTACTGATTTCTCAGGATCTATGCATCCAAACTGCGTGAAAATTTAATCACATGTCAGTTCTAGTATAATATATTTGTAACTTAGTAAGTTTAAACACATGCACATAACATTACTACTTAAATTAACCGACAGTTAACGTCTATTCGTGGATAGAAAGCAACGGTGATAAATGCTGGGTTCGTATCCTGATGAGACAAATCTTTTCCTTCTCGTCATTTCAGTTTCAGTCATCTCGGTATGGTGAAGAATTTCGACACCCAACATCTGATTGTGCTTAATTATCAAACGATTAGGTTCTGGGTTCGAATCCGCGTCCAACACAAAAGTCTACAGCACGCCATTTTAAGTTTACTTATGAATGCCAAGTATCTTACGTGGTTAGTTAACAGGGACAATAGTTGCTGGTTAGGAAACGTGTATCCCAGTGCTGCACAAAAATTTTCGTCAGATGATTTAAGCTTGAACTTTCTTTCTGAACTTTCGTTTACTATAATTAGTTGGTTTTACAGCCTTCGAAGACTGTGGCATTTCTAATAACTTGTTTCTTGATATCTGAATTACCGAAAATTAATTTCCGTCGGGACTGGTAGCCGTACAGAGGAATGTATCTTGTGATCTCTTGTAGTAACCATTTCGCATTGTCAAACGACTGTACCGGAAAGAGATAAGAAAAGAATTTGCATTACGTGGTTCTGCATACAAACCTGGCATAGCGCATTTAGTTCGTTCGGTAGCAATTAGCATGGTAGTATATTCCAGGACAAAGCGACGTGTAATTATTGAAAATATATGTAAGTCTGCAAGTCTCTTTTCTATCGTTGTTGTCAAGTAGTTTTTAAAGATGTCTCTGAAAGAGATGTCTTTCCAGTGAAAATTGTTTGTAATGTGCTCCCGAGTTATGTACTTATTACTCAAACCTTCGCCGGTAATTCCTGACACACGTAACTTCTAACGGTTTAACATTATATTCATCTCATTATGCTAAGGGAAAGGGAAATTATAGGCTTTAGGGGAAGTTTAGTGCTTGAAGTTGCAAACTCCTGCGTTAATGCTCTGGTAATCTTCTGTTAGTAATATTCTGAAGATTCACAATCGAGGTAAATAAGCTACAGGTTACGTATGATAAGTAAAAAGCTATCATACAGCAAAGCGATTGTCACTTTTTATCATCGATCCCGGACGACGTTCTCAACAATCAAATATCTCGCGATACGTCACGAGCAGTCGCCTGGCACCAGTGCGATACTTACTCGCGACGAGTGAACTCATTCTGAGTGGCTTCTTGTGCTGTAATAAGTGTTGCGTGCTATTCAAGTAACATCGTATAGAGATACTTGCTTTCGAAGTGTGTCTGAACTTTCTCGAGTTCTAACAAGAGGACAGAAAGCCAGCACCGGACGGGATTCTTTAGAGGAACAAGTAAGTGAGCAGCCACCAGTCTTTTCATATCCACACAATGATGTTCTGAAGTGGGCATGCATTATAGTCTATTACTGGCAAGAACTGTGATGTCAGTTGTTCAATCGAAAGAATAATCTTTTTCTGGTGGTTCTGTCCTTTCAACTCCATTTCACCGATTAAAATGATTCCTTCTAGTCATTCCTGTTAAAGTACAAGCTACGAGACTAGTTTTAAAAAACTGTCTGATTTCGTCCTTATTTAATGGCTAAATATGTACTTTGTAATTATTTGAACATTAGTAGATACTACGTTTTCTTAGCGTTCTATGCATTCAGATGGATTTCTTTTTATTTTCAAGTATATTTGTGGGCCATGGTGCTATTGTAAAACTGAATCAGGTTTGTAGCACATGTTATGCCAATTACTATCACTCGTTTTGTAGAAATGTAAGTTTTGTGTGCTACATGGCTTATCAGTTGTAGCGATGTATTAATAAGCCAAAACGTTATGACCACTACCCACCTCGATAAAGGATGCCAGCTGGTGGCGTTGCAGGCACATGAGGCGGTAACAGAAGTACAGGGTTGGTCAAGCAAAAGTGCTCCGTACGAGTGGATACATTTTGAAACCACTTGTGGCCGCATTACCGGAGGAAGAAATGGCCAACACTTACTTCCAATAGGATTGAGAAACTGCCTGACACCATTGTTAGCAGAGGTCAGTCTGGTCGCGGCCCTAGCTGGCCATCCAGGTTAACTGATCTGTCAGTGTGAGATTACTTTGTGTGGGGACCCCTGAAGTATAGTGTATCGCAACAATCGTCGTAGTCTTCAAGAACTGCCACAGAACATTTCAGATGAGACTCCAACAATTCTAGCAGTCCAGCCTCGATGCTCCTTCATCAACTTGCTGATCAGGTCCCAATAGCGCTAAGAGATGAGTGGTGGTCACTTTCAACAGGTTACACTTTCAACAGGTTACTGCTGTATTTCCTTTCCTCTGCTGGGTTTCTTTGTTCTCCGGGCCACTTTTATTTGTCTTATCTTGTATGTAAGCGCAGCAGACACGGACGGGGGATCCGCTAGTAAAGATATGGATTGCAAATGGGGAAATTCATGGTGATTAGCGACTTTGACAAAGAGCAGATTATTATTAAGCAGAGCCTATGGACGAGTATCACGAAAACATCGAATCTAGTCCAATGAAAAAAATGAAATGAACGTATGGTATTGTTGGCCGGGAGGCCCCTTCCGGGGCAGTTCGGCTGCCGTATTGCAAGTCCTTTTTAGTTGTCGCCACTTCGGCGAGTTGCGGGTCAATGATGATGAAAGAAACACAAAACCCAGTCCCCTGCCGGGAATCGAACCTGCCCTGAGAAGGAAGCAGGAAGATGGAGTTTGAGTTGGTAGGAAGGGTAGATGTCAGGGTGAAGCTCATCATCCGGGAGGGGTAGATGGTGGAAGTTGTGTTGGGAAAGGAGATGGAGGGTGTGGAGCTGGAGAGAGGGTGGGACACAACGGTAAAGGCGTAGCAACTGGTTGGGGGTGGAGAGGAAGGGAGACACCAGGGGATGAGGGGGATCAAGGCGGCAGACAATATATAGTGTGCAGATGTGTTCAAGGAAAAGGAGAAGGAGGGGGAAGGGGATGAGGTCATAGAGGATGCGTGTGGGGGACGGAAAGCAGATGCGGAAGGTGAGGCAGAGCGCATGGCGTTCAAGGATTTGGAGGGCTTTATAGAACTGGGGAGGGGCGGAAATCCAAGCTACGCTCGCGTAACAGAGGATGGGGTGGATCAAGTATTTGTAGAAGGATGGTGAAATGATGCAGACCCCACGTCTGGCTGGAGAAGAGTTTCAGGAGGCGGAGGCGGTTGTGAGCTTTGTTTTGGATGGTAAGGAGATGGGGAGTCCAGGTGAGGTGGCGGTCGAGTGTGAGGCCAAGGTATTTGAGGGTAGGAGTGAGGTGGATAGAACGGCCATAAATGGTGAGGTAGAAATCAAGGAGGCGGAAGGAGTGGGTGGTGGGGCCTATGATGATCGCCTGGGTCTTGGAGGGATTGATACAGAGGAACCACTGGTTGCACCAAGCGGTGAATTGGTCAAGGTGAGTTTGGAGGGTACTTTGGGACCGCTGAAGGGTAGGATCTAGGGCTAGGAAGGTGGTGTCATCAGCAAACTAGAGAAGATGAACAGGTGGGGGAGGTTTGGGCAAGTCAGCAGTGTACAGGAGATAGAGAAGAGGGGAAAGGACAGAACCTTGGGGCAGGCCTGCAGAGGGATAGAAAGTACGGGAGTTGGAATTGAGGATAGTCACATAGGAGGGACGATGGGAGGGGAAGGAAGCAACGAGATGGACGAAGTTCATGGGGAGAGCATAGGTCTGGAGTTTAAAGAGGAGCCTGGGATGCCAGATACGCTCATAGGCGTTCTGCAGATCAAGGGAAACAAAGATAATGGAGTGACATGAGTTAAGTTGGAGGGAAAGAAGATTGGTAAGGTTACAGAGCTGGTCGTCAGCGGAGAAGGAAGGCCGGAAGCCGCATTGGGTAAGGTTAAGGTGGCGGTGAATACGGTGAGAGAGGATGGCGTCGAAGACCTTACTGAGCCCCTCTGAAAATTTTGAAACCACTTATAAACTGTTCTAATCGAAGGTGCAGAGTCACCATATATATATTTTTTTCTTTATTGTTATTTTTAAACCCGTACAACAGGCAGGCTGTCAGCAGCATGTTACGCTGCTCTTCAGCCATAGAATAGACAAAGAAACAACAGAAAGAATACACATAAGTTACATAACGGTGGGTAATAAAACAGTAGACACATAAAGACAAACACGGAGGCGTTCACACTCGACGAAAATCCACGCTACAAACTGCTGACAAGACGCACGAACACTGAAGATGTCGATGGCACAGGTGAATGATGGAGTGCGACGGTGAACACTGAACACTAAACACAACGGCACACACGAGACACTGATGGCAATGATCTCCGGCGCACGAATGTCCATGAAGCATGTGCGAGTCTGGGGACCTGCCAAGAGGGGAAGAAGGGTGAGGGGGGGAGAGGGGAGAACAAAGATGCCAATGGCTGAGGAGATGGGAGGAGGAATAGAGGTACAGGGGAGGGAAGCCCAGGGGAGGAATGGGGAGAAATGGAGGAGGGAGGGAAGGGGAAGAGATGGGAAGGAGGATGCCCAAAGATGCAAACACTGGAAGAGGGAGGGAGGAGCAAAGTTGGTAGGAGGGGTAGATGGAGGGGAGGAGGGCATCATCAGGGAGGGGGAGCTGGCGGGAGCCACCTTGGGAGAGGGTAAGGAGGGTGGAGAGATGGAGAGCAGGTGGGACATGGGAATACAGGCACGGCAGTGGGCGAGGGTGGGAGAGGATGGGGGAGACAAGCGGGTGAGGAGGATCGAGTTTACGGGAGGTGTAGAGGATCCGTATCCTTTTTAATGAAATCTGCCAATTTAAATGGAATTTCATTAAAGAATAAAAGTAAATAATCAGTTACCTTTTTTAAATTTTTTTGCTTTTAGTTAATTTGCCTATCTTTCTTTCTGTACGTATGAACGAACTTTGTTGTAGAACCTCTCATTTACGTATGGTAATAAAAAAATGCATTTTCAAAAGAATTGAGTACATTTAAAATTACGTGAACTCATATTAACTGATTAAGAATATTTAGTTGAGAATTAAATCCTTTACATAATTCGGCCTTGGCACACATTTTCTAAATGCAGTGGTTTTTTTTAAAAATATTTACTGAATTCTTTCCCGGCGTTAGCTATGGAACACAAGACTGTCTCTATTAGCAGAAAACGGTTAAATATTGCCAAGCCGACGTTTAATTATCACTGATAAAACATACATCCCTATACATTTAAGTTATTTGAAGGAACCAAAATTGTCAAATTTCAACATTAACTATCCGCCTATGAATGCACAAATGTGTAACTATTTTTAAAATCCGTCAGTCTCAGGATCGCTACAAAAGAAGAACATTTTCTTGATTCACTGCTAATTTTTTATCTGTTCCCGATTTACGGGTTTGGTTAATTTTTCTTAGCGGAACAATTTTTTAAATGTGCCGCCGCTGCAAATCGATCGGTCGCGGCACAGCCCAACAACACCGCTAAAAATGCTGAAAATTCTTTAAAGAAATATTATAGATGACATGGGCAAGCTAATTTACATTAATAATACACACTTTTGATAAATTATGATGTATTTATACCACAACAATAATTCAACTTACACTAGTTTGTAATTTCTGCTCTAATGGCGGATAAATCTCGATACAGACAAAAGAAGTCTACCCATTCATAAAACGCTTCGTCACAGCTTCCTATCGCTTTCAGCTCTAAAGGAGGATGACCAAAGAATACATAGTGCATTGTGCTTTTATACTACTGCTGACTATTAACATTTCGTTGTAATCTCACAACATTATTTTCCTCTGGCTGAATTTCACATATCTGTTATCGCAGATATTGACACATTTCGCAATTATATTATGAATATAGAAATATTACCATCCTAAATACAGAAAGAATATTACTACAGAAAATATTACAATAATAATGAATGTCCTTTACACAAAATTCAATAATGTTTTTTGTTAAATAATTACAGTATTTACAAATTGCTTTATAGCGGCGTATATGGTACAATTAAATTTTAGTTTATTAATAGTGTGAGTTTGCCAGGGAACGTTACATTGCCCCCTGGCAGCATTTGGCAAAGAGTTTCTATACTTTGACACAATGGTGCCAGTAACGTTCTTTACAATTCTGTATTTTTTTTATGGAATGGCTCTTTTAATTAGTCCCAGGGTTATATATGTTCATGGCTCCCCCATTTGGGCGAAGGCAGACAGGAAACTTGGGCAAAACTGTGCCGGAGCCCAGCCATCCCAGTTGGTTCATGATTAATCTTGTCTCTTTAACAGTCATTCTTTTGAATTGATATAGCAGTTTGTCATCAATGGTTACATAATATCACAGTCACATACAGTTCAACGAAAGTTTTTGTGTGTGATTAACAACTCGTTATTATCAATTTTTGCGATGTACTGCAAGGTCACTTGTCCTAGGATACATCACTTAGTTTTTTGAAATCACTTAGCACAACGTCACTTTTTATAATTTTCCCACTACCTACGTGTTACAAATCCATCTCCTACACTTGTTAGTGTTCATTTTCTCTTATCAGTTCACAGGTATACATAATAAATGTTCAATGTTTATCAAAAATGGAGTCATTGACATGTTATGCAATTCGTGTAAATATTTTGGAAAATGTCAATAATGCTGTAGTTGGTGAGCGGTGCGGAGTAATTGTTGAGCGGCGCTCGGCGCGGCGCGTCGGCTCCGTGTAGGTCACCGCCCCCGGTGTTGACAGCTACGGCGCGGAGAGGCGTGTGGCTGTCTGGTCTGCTACGGGCTGCTGCGGCCGCTGCATTGCTGAGGTAGCCGGATGCGCGTTGTATATCAGCTCGCCCGTGTGACATCTGCTTGCAGTGCTCCAGCAAACATGCAACAAGCTCACAAACAGTGTACTATCCTTATGGGCATTTTTCCTGCTGTGGGAAAAATAAACGCACACAGTTATTGGCAGTTATTATTCAGTAGGCCTTCACTAGTCTGGTTTGCACAATGTTTCGTTGTCACAGTAGCACGTTTTATGGGCACACAATATTTTTTCACCATGTCATGACTTGTCATTAGTCACACGCAAGTTTTCACCTTAGGACAAAATGTATCTCTGTAGTCAATGCGCTTTCCTAGCGTCCCTTGACACACAAAGAGTTATAGTTTGACACTAACTTGGTCCACCGTCCGTTATCGGCTCACTGTTCGTGTCGTGCTAGTTCCTTGTTCACTTGCACACACGGCGATGATATAGTTTCTTATTGTTTGTTCAAAACAACCTCGTGACGTATTGCTGCAGGTTTAACAGTCACTGTCTGTCTCTGCCACACAATACTGCACTTTTGTTTAAGTTTTTTCATTTACAATGTCCGTTGTGCAATTTTTTTTAAACAGCAGATTCGTAACTTCTTTGCTCGCTCTTTACCAAGGTGTGTGATATTTGCGTACATGGTAACAAATATTAAAATTTCGTATTAGTTTGCCCAAAAATCATCTATATTTGTTCGAGTAGATTTTATTTGTGCATTCCAGCCGGATTCAGGCATATTGTTCAATAACTCCTTTGAAATTATGTCTCACTTTACTTGCAAGGTCCTACGTAACTACAGTGTAGTCTCTGTAGGCTAAAATTGACTTGGACTGAATCAGGCTAGCTCTTTTTTACTGATTTAATCTGCACATGCTTCAATTGAAGCTTCTCTGTGCGTAACTTTTCGTTACTTAAATTTGCAATAAGTTTGCCTCCCATGGTGCCCTCGGGTCACTACTGGGTGCATTATTCTCTTTGATAACACTGGTTTGAGAATAAAGTTCTCAGGGTCTCATATTATTGATATTATTCTGGGTTCGAATCTGTCAATCTGACAGCTACACATACCTACATATATATATATATATATATATATATATATATATATATATATATATATATATATATAATAGAAAAGATTGTACCAAGAAATATTTCAAGTTTGACACACATATAGAATATTATGCAGTACACAAACATCACTACTAAAATGTTCCTCCTGACTGATCTCTGTCACAATTTAACACTATAAATAATTGCACTAATCAGGTTATCTGTGCAGACATTTAGAGCCTGTTTAAGCTAACACTAATTAAAAGAAGACATAACACAAATATTCATAAATAAAAGAGAAAGTCAATCATATTCTTATAACTAAATACTTCTACACTAATACATTATCTCTAAGATCGCACATCATTAATGTTCATTTTCAAAAGAATGGTGTATCTTTTTTTTTTTACACATATCACATAGGACTATAGTCATTTACTGTAGGAATATTTTTACATCGTTACGCGGATACAGTCCCCGTACTCTCCGTGATTGGGGATCTGCTAAGAGATAGCTACTATTTCCTTCTGGACTAAGGAATGGAGTATGAGGCTCGACAGTAGGTTTTATGAGGCTTCACCTCGATATTGTACTGATATCCCTTAACAATTCCTGTTCGTTCTGAAAATACATCTACATAATTAGATAATAACTATACCAAATCCTGCTGTTGCATTGAGTTCAAATTTTCGGACTGTGATACTTTATTCACAAGTGCGTCTACATTTGCTTTTAATTGATCACTTTGTACGTCTGAATAACAGAGATTTTGTCCTAAACAATGATTGTCTAAATGTAGTCTCCACTGATTCCTACATTTTATGTTAATAGCATTACAATTAGGCACAGGTACCTCTTCAGATCTGAGCATGGACAATTCTATCCTCCTACCCGCGTTCATCAAACTTAATTTTCCCCGAGAAAGGTCGATTATTGCGTCCCTTTCTCTCAAAAAATCTACCCCCAAAATGCAGGCTACCTTTAAACCCTTTACTACCAGGAATGAGCACGCTATGGCTTCTCCCCCTATATACATCTCTACCCGCACTTGGAGTTTAATTATTTGTCGCTGTGCACTGATGGCTCCAGAGACTTTACAATTGTTCACAGGAAAAGTCAGCATACGCTTTTCTTTCCCCAGTACTCTGAATAAGTCCATACTCATGACACTGACAGTAGCACCTGTATCTACGATTGCTTGCACATCAATATTGTTAATTTTGATCTCTATTATCGCTTGTACTTTGTCTTTGTGCTCCTTTATGCACGTGGATGGTTCAGTTATTAATTCATGTCCCATCTGTACCCCGTCATTATACCTAAGGATACAGATTCCCGATGTTTTGTTCTGTGTCGGGCTGCTCTCACTCCAAACCTCAGCCGACGATGGAGAGCGTATCTCGGCTGAATCTAGTTTGTTGGATTATTGCTGGTGGATGGGTGTGGCTGCTCTGTGTCACTGACCTCCACTATGTGTAAGTTGTGTTGCGTCGGCCGCCACGGTTGCGCAATTGGCGCATTTTGTGGTGGCGGTCGGCTATTGTCATATCTTTCACTGTTTTGCCGGTCCGGACTGGGCCTCTGGTTCTGTGGCCAAGTTCGGTTTGCATCATTATAGGTATTAGTGTTCCACGGCCCCCTGGCATTTTTCCATCTACTATTGCTTGGTGGGCCTGTTTCATATCGGTCATCTGACCTCCTTTTCCGGTCATTATTCACCGGCGGACTATTGCCGTTCCGGTCTCTACCTCTATTCCCGTTTTGTACATAATCTTGTCTCCTATTGTTACCTCCGCCGTTTCCATTATTTGGTGGAGGCGTGTTATTTCGACCATTTCTGTAACCGTTTCCGTTACTTCTAGCCTGTTCAGAAGCTGTCTTAACATCCTCCTGAATCAGGTCAATTGAGTCCAGAACAGACAAGAAATGTTCTATGTCGTTCTCCGGTACGTGTATAAGTTTTTCCTTTACGTGTATCGGCAAGTGTGATTTCAAAAGTCTGATCAAATCCCGGGATGTAATCTGCTCTTATTAATGTACTTCTCAAAATATTTTCGCAAATTGCCTAATCGTGGAGAATACGGCTCTGGATTATATACCTCTTTCCGTAATCTCTCCTGAATACATGTTGACCAATATTTGGCCAAGAATGCCTTTTCAAATTGCTCATATGTGTCGCAACCGTCAGCTGCTTCGGTTGCCCATAATGCAGCATCTCCTTGTATGTAAGACATAACGGACTGTATTTTCTGTGTATGACTCCAAACGCTAGGCAAAATGTTTCTAAATCCCTTGATAAACACTACAGGGTGAACAGATTTCTTCTCCGGTGTAAAGATCTGAAACTGTCGGTTTCTAATCAGGCTTTCTTCAACCACTATTTTGGAGTGACATTTATTTGTTTCGCTAACATTGGTTGCCTGTTCTGTCTCGCAGTCGCAATTTTTTTCTGCTGTATTTATATGCCTATCATTGTTGGACCTGGCTGGCGTGACACACGCCTGGGCGTCGCCTTGCAACAAGCTGTTTTCCAGCTCCGCAAGACGACGGTTGACATTCCGCTGCCACAGCGGAATGTCAGTGTGCACCACCTTTTTTAGGTCCTGCACTTCCGCATTGGAACCTACGTCTTTGGCTTCAATCGCGGCGTGCACCTTCTCATCTATTTTTTTTATAAATTCGTTTTCAATTTTGTGCACTTGTTCGGACATTTTGTGCTCAATTACTTGACTTGTGTCAATTTCTAATTGTTCCATCCTGTTAGCCAGTACACTAATTTCACCCACGATACTGGCGTTAACCACCTGGATATTATCTACTCTGTCGCTCAGTTCTTGCACCGCTTTGGGTATGGTTTCATAGTTTTGTCTCAAACTAACAATCTCACTTTGCATGGCTTCCAAAGATTGCATTAACTGCAAGTCTCTCTCATTCAAGCGTTGATCACGCTCTGCTTGTTTAGCATCACGTTCTCTATCGCGTTCTGCTTGTTTAGCATCACGTTCTTTATCGCGTTCTGCTTGTTTACGTACAAATTCAGCTTGGAAATTGAGCATGCGCTCGAACATAACTCTTAATGATTGCACTTCTGACACCTCACCACTCTCTGGTCCGTGTCTAGTGCTTGTGGGTGGCACAGTATTTCTACTATCAACTGAATCACTGGCTGGCAGTGGCAACATTTCTTGCCCTTCTGCCCCCAGATTCTCACATGGTACTTCCTGAATTACGCTACTAACATTACTTTGTGCCCCACTTTCTAACTCGGTATCACTACTTGCTAACTGTTGTTCATTATCCATGTTGATATCTTTCTGACTACGCAATCTAACCATAGTCAACAAAAGAAACAAAATCTGAACTAAATATCCTAACACTCAGGTTTCACTGACATAATCACACAAGAAATGGTCATTTGTTGAAACACACTTATTATATACTACAATGACTAACTACTCAAATGTCCTGTTATTTTAAAAAAAAAACACTAACAACAAGCACACCACTAATGGTCCGAGAACACCGCACTGAGGCTACTTTACTACCCACAGGACAACTACACTGTAGCTTTACCTTTTGGTGATCTATCTTGGGTGCAGCTGCCCCTGGTATTGTGGTAGGTAATTAATGTTTCGATATAATGAGCTCTCTTCTTCAGCTTGCCTCTGGGTATATAGTGTTCTCATGCAAAAAATCATATACATGTATTACCACACAATATTGGTTAGGCAATACATACAATACATGAAAAAAAAATTATTGGTTGTTCTCCAACAAAGTTCGACTACAATAATTCCCTAGTTATCTCATGGGTATTTTGTGGCCACTGCATATTCGAGCCCCACGTTGGGCGCCAATTTAATGAAATTTGCCAATTTAAATGGAATTTCATTAAAGAATAAAAGTAAATAATCAGTTACCTTTTTTAAATGTTTTTGCTTTTAGTTAATTTGCCTTTCTTTCTTTCTGTACATACGAACGAACTTTGTTGTAGAACCTCTCATTTACGTGTGGTAATAAAGAAATGCATTTTGAAAAGAATTGAGTACATTTAAAATTACGTGAACTCATATTAACTGATTAAGAATATTTAGTTGAGAATTAAATCCTTTACATAATTCGGCCTTGGCACACATTTTCTAAATGCAGTGGTTTTTTTTAAAAATATTTACTGAATTCTTTCCCGGCGTTAGCTATGGAACACAAGACTGTCTCTATTAGCAGAAAACGGTTAAATATTGCCAAGCCGACGTTTAATTATCACTGATAAAACACACATCCCTATACATTTAAGTTATTTGAAGGAACCAAAATTGTCAAATTTCAACATTAACTATCCGCCTATGAATGCACAAATGTGTAACTATTTTTAAAATCCGTCAGTCTCAGGATCGCTGCAAAAGAAGAACATTTTCCTGATTCACTGCTAATTTTTTATCTGTTCCCGATTTACGGGTTTGGTTAATGTTTCTCAGCGGAACAATTTTTTAAATGTGCCGCCGCTGCAAATCGATCGGTCGCGGCACAGCCCAGCAACACCGCTAAAAATGCTGAAAATTCTTTAAAGAAATATTATAGATGACATGGGCAAGCTAATTTACATTAATAATACACACTTTTGATAAATTATGATGTATTTATACCACAACAATAATTCAACTTACACTAGTTTGTAATTTCTGCTCTAATGGCGGCTAAACCTCGATACAGACAAAAGAAGTCTACCCATTCATAAAACGCTTCGTCACAGCTTCCTATCGCTTTCAGCTCTAAAGGAGGATGACCAAAGAATACATAGTACATTGTGCTTTTATACTACTGCTGACTATTAACATTTCTTTGTAATCTCACAACATTATTTTCCTCTGGCTGAATTTCACATCTCTGTTATTGCAGATATTGACACATTTCGCAATTATATTATGAATATAGAAATATTACCATCCTAAATACAGAAAGAATATTACTACAGAAAATATTACAATAATAATGAATGTCCTTTATACAAAATTCAATAATATTTTTTGTTAAATAATTACAGTATTTACAAATTGCTTTATAGCGGCGTATATGGTACAATTAAATTTTAGTTTATTAATAGTGTGAGTTTGCCAGGGAACGTTACACTTTTCAAGGAAAAGGAGGAGGTGGGGGAATGGAATGAGGTCGTACAGGATCCGTGTGAGGGACGGGAGACGGATGCGATAGGCGAGGTGGAGAACATGGCGTTCAAGGATCTGAAGGGACTTGTAAAAGGTAGGGGGGCAGAGATCCAGGCAGGATGGGTGTAACAGAGGATAGGGTGGATGAGGGAGGTATAGATGTGGAGGATGGTGGAGGGGTCCAGACCCCACATACGGCCGGAAAGGAGCTTGAGGAGACAGTCAGGAGCATGCCTTGGCTTGGCTTGGATTGTCTGGAGATGGGGGGTCCAGGAGAGGCGACAGTCGAGGGTGACGCCAAGGTACTTAAGGGTGGGGGTGAGGGCGATAGGATGGCCATAGATGGTGAGAAATCAAGGAGGCGGAAGGAAGGGATGGTTTTGCCTACAGTGATCGCCTGGGTTTTGGAGGGATTGACCTTGAGCAACCACTGGTTGCACCAAGTGGTGAAGTGGTCAAGATGGGATTGGAGAAGGTGTTGGGAACACTGCAGGGTGGGGGCGAGGGCAAGGAAGGCAGTGTCATCGGCAAACTGGAGAAGGTGGACGAGGGGTGACAGCGGTGGCATGTCTGCCATATACAAAAAGGTACAGAAAGGGGGGAGAGGATGGAGCCTTGGGGCACACCGGCGGACGGAAAAAAGGTGTACGAATCCGTGTTATGGATGGTGACGTAGGAAGGACGGTGGGAGAGAAAGGAGCCGATCATACGGACGTAGTTAATGGGAAGGGCGAAGGTTAGGAACTTAAAAGAGGAGACCGGAATGCCATACGCGGTCGTAGGCACGTTCGAGGTCCAGAGAGAGGAAGATTGCAGAGCGATGGGAATTAAGCTGTTTGGAAAGGAGATGAGTGAGGTGGAGGAGATCATAGGAAGAGCAGGACGGCCGAAAGCCACACTGGGTAACGGAAAGGAGGCAGTGCTGGTGGAGATGATGGTGGATGCATCGGGTGAGGATGGACTCCAGGACCTTGCTGAAGACCGAGGTAAGGCTCATAGGATGGTAGGAGGAGATGGCGGATGGTGGTTTACCAGGTTTAAGGAACGTCAGGATACAGGAGGTTTTCCACAGGTCGGGGTAGTAGCTGGTGGACAGGACTACATTGTAGAGCCTGGCCAGGGTGGAGAGGAAAGAGACAGGAGCTTCACGAAGGTGACGGTAACTGACATGATCATGACCCGGAGCGGTGTTGCGTTTTGTACGGAGTGTAGCAATGAGATCCTGTGTAGTGATAGGGGCATTGAGTTCTGTGTGTGCAGTGTTGTCCAAGTACTGGAAACCAGGTGCGAGGGGAGGGACAGAGGTGTCAGTTCAATCGCGGACATCCGGGAAGAGGGAGTAATCGAACTGGGGATCGTTGGGGATGGAAAAGACATCAGAAAGGTAGGAGGCAGAGTGATTGGCCTTACTAAGGGTGTCAGGGAAGGGGTGATCATCATGGAGAAGAGGATAGTAGGGGTAGGGTTAGTTCGAGTAAGGCGACAGAAGGCTGACCAGAACTTGGACGAGTTTATAGGTAGGGTAGCATTTAAACGGGTGCATGTCTGTCGCCAGTCCCGGCGTTTCTTAGCCGCAAGCAAGTTTCGGATGTGTCGCTGGAGTTGCTGGTGGCGTCGTAGTGTGTCCAGGTCATGTGTGTGGAGGAAGGCATGGTAGAGACGGCGGGATTCACAGAGGAGGAGGACAGCCTGTGGGGGTAAGGTAGGACGTTGGGGGTGAATGGCGACAGTAGGGACATGGGCCTCCACGGCCACAGACAAGGGCTGCTGGAGAAAGGAGGCAGCATGGGTAACATTGTCAGGGTGGTGGTCGGTTAAGGGGTGGCCTTCGACCTGGGTGGAGAGGGTATCCGGTAGGCATTCCAGTCGGCACGGGAATAGTCATGGACATACTTTGGGGGAGGGTCATTACGAGGGTCGGGGTGGGGGCGACGACCGTCTGAAATGTTGAGGAGGACAGGGAGATGGTCGCTACCAATGGGGTCCAGGACATCCACCGCTATGCGGCCAAGGAGGTTGGGGGAGGAGAGGATGACATCAAGAGTGGCATACATTTTTAGGTGGAAAATGGAACGGGCGGCGAGGGCTCTGGAAAGAGTGGACGTTTTGCAGGACAATGGTGAGGAACCTGTTGATGTCCTCAGCGGTGGGGGGGTGGGGACAAAGGGAATTGCCAGGAGGGGTGGGGGCGTCCAGATGACGGACAGGGACAGTGAGTTCAGGAGTGGTCAAAGGGGGTCGGGCTTTACACTTTTGGGAGTAGGTGGGATGGGGGAGATTGCAGGTATTACAGGAGGGAGGGGATTGAAGGTTAGGGCATTGCCGGAGGAAGTGCACTTGCCTACAATGCAGGCAGGTGGGGGCCTCGCGGCACTCAGCTGTTGGGTGTGCATTGTAGCGCAGACACCTCTGGCAGTGAAGGGATTGAGGTAGGGAATGGGAGGGGTCGACCTTATATCGCTGGTTGAAGAGGAGGGCACCCTCCTTCAGGAGATGGTCAATGGAGGGGGCGTCCTCGGAGAAAACCCGCATAAGGCGGGTGGGGCCAGCCGAGTTAAAAATGCGGCAGACCGCCCGCACCTCCAGCGAGGGATACGCCTTGAGCTCTGCCAACACCTCCTCCTCCGTGATCGTCGGACTAAGCTGAGTGATCAGGGTGGTGAGAGTCGGCGGGCGACATGGGGTTTGGAGTTGGCGGGTAGGAGATGGAGAAGGAGCAGGGGTGAGGGAGGTGTTGGGGCCAAAAGCGGGTGATGGGAGGTGGGAGAGGATTTCAGTATGGAAGGTGGGGCTGGGGGAGGAGATGAGAACTGAATCCTGTCTGGGAGTGAGGAGTGAGATGGGGGCACCAGGGAAGTGTTGGTGGAGAAGGAGGGAGAGGTTCCGGGCCTTGAGAAGGCAAGGATCGGGATGGGAGAGGAGGTCTTTGTATAAAGAGGGAGGGAGGAGGAGGAGGAGGAAGAGGTGGAGGGAGCAGGGCCAGGTGGGGAGACATCCATGGCATCCTGGGGGGGAAGTAGGAGGGGGGGGGCCTTTTTGGGAGTGGAGGAGGTGGTGGTGCCACTAGGGCGTTTAACGGCGGCAGAAGGGTGGGTGGTGACATAAGGGATGGGAGCTATAGGGAGATGGCGGGAAGTGGCATGTCCAGGCGTGGACGCAGTAGTCGGCGCTGGAGATGGTAACAGTGAAGGCGACGGCGACAGCGACGGAGATGGTGGTGGCGGTGATGGCGAAGGCGATGGGGAGAGCTGGGCATGGGCAGTGGCCCGAAGGGCCACCACCCTAGCTGGAGCTACAGTGACAGGCTGGGGGAGTGGGGGGAAAGGATCTGAGGGAGAAGAGCGGGAGGAAGAAGCTGGGGAGGGGGCGACAAAGAACGAGGGCGAAGGGAGAGTTAGAAGAGGAGGGATGGAAAGAGGAGGGGTGACTGGGCACACCATGTAATGGTGAGGGTGGTGGCGGAGGGCGAAGTATACACTATGGCAGTGGTGGTAGTAGTGGCAGTGGTGGTCGGGGCTGACATGATGACAGCAATGAACTAAAACAGCACAGGACGAAAAGGAGAGGAAGAAACCGGGGACGGACGAAGACGGACGAAGACGAGGACCAGAGTCCCACGCTGCTGGCGCTGGCGACGGCTGGCAGGAACGCTGCAGCTGCTGCTGCCGCGGACGGAGCCGGGGCCGCTGCTGCTGCTGAAGGGCTGGCTGGACCGCTGCTGCTGGCTGGACCGCTGCTGCGGCTACTACCGCTGCTGCTGCTGCTACTCGGCTGGACCGCTGCTGCTCGGCTGGCTGGCTGGCTGGCTGGCTGGCTGGCTGGCACCTGAAACCCTAACGCTTCGATTAGTGCTGGAATGGCACAATCGAAGGGCGGTATCCTTTCGAATTACCGCCGGAGATGCAGAGTCACCATAATGTTTATCAAGCTTCTCTTTAGTCTCCTGAGGCGTTATGCCTTTCATAAAGTAATGTTTAATCACCACACGAAATTCTTTTTCGTTCATTTTTTAATAATCACTCGACTTCCTTGATTCACACGAATACGAAACACAAAGAAATAGACTACTGTGGCTGAAACCTTGTGTGCATTCTTTCCAAAGATGCTACTAACTAAACATGACCTCGATACGCGCCGGTGGTGCCATCTCTCGGACTTTGCACGGACTTCTCAAACGCCCCTCGTAGGTAGTCTTTCTAGTAGCCACGTTAGATTTTTTGTGTTCTGCCAATAAATCGTAGTCCTTGGTTCGCTTTAGCCACAACATTATCCATGTGATAGTTCCAACTTAAATTATTCATAACTGTAATTCATAAATATATTCCTGAATTTACAGCCTTCAGATATGTGTGATTTATTGTGTAAACGAAATTTAACGGATTTCTTTTCGTACTCATGTGGATGACTTCATACTTTTCAGTATTTATATTCAACTGAGACGTAGTACACAAGCACTCAGTTTGATTAGAAGCAGTTTTACAGGAAAGGAGTCAAAAGCATTCTGGAAATCTAAAATTAGGGAATCAATTTGACATCGCGAGTTAACAACCTCATCGGAATAGGGAGCTAGTTGTTTTTTACAACAACGATGTTATCTGAACCCGTGCTTGCTATTTGTCAACAAATTGTTTTTTTCGAAATAACTCATAATTTTTCGAACACAGTATATGTTAAAGATCCTGCTGCAAACCGATGTTAGCGTTTGTAATGTAGAGGATTACTCACTCTTCCTTTCTTTCGCGGGTGTTGTTGTGACTTCGGAAACTTTCCAGTCTTTAGGTATGGATTTTACAGCTTCTGATCGGTTGTGTCTGATTGCTAAATATAAAGCTATTGAAATAGCATATTCTGAGAGGAACTTGACTGGTATATAGTCAGGGCAGAAGGCCTTGCCTTTATTAAATGAATTGAATTGCTTTGCTACACCGAGGATGTCTACTTCTAAGTTAATCATGTTGGTTAGTAACTGTACATTACTGGGACTACAATCACTAACATCACCATTGTTATTTCGTAGGGAAGGTACTGATTGAGTCTTTCCGTTGGTATACACTACATGTGAGCAGAGTTTGTCTGGATTTCCTGCCAGATTTCGCGACAGAGTTTCGATGCAGAAAGTATTAAAAGCATCCCACATTAAAGTCTGCGCTGCTTTTCAAGCTTGTGTACAACTTCGCCAATATTGAGCGTTTTGAGTTCTTTTAAACTTAGCATGTTTTTTGTTGTTTGTGCATCAGAATTCTGACCCGTTTAGTGTACCATGGTGGATAAGTAGCATCTCTTCTTAATTTATTTGGTATACGTCTCTCAACAGGCATCGATACCGTTTCTCCGGATTTATACAACATCTTGTCTGCTGTTTCATATTGAGACTGGAAGGAGTGGAGACTGTCTTAGGAAGGCCTCAAGCGAATTTTTATCTGCTTTTTTCAAATACATGTATTTTGCTTTTAGTTTTGGTGTTTTTCGAGGATACGGTTTTCAGTCTCGCTACAAACTTTTGGTTACTAGTCCCCGTATCCCTTATGACGCTCCCTATTGACCCGTGATTATTTGTTGCTAAGAGGTCAAGTATGTTCATTTACACTTTGAGTGGGCGCCTGAACTATTTGTTCAAAACATTTATTCAGGAAACGATTTCCGAACGATTTCGGACGACATTTTATGCCTACCTCCGAGTTTAAAGACGTCTTATTACCAACATATACAGAATAGACAAAGTCTCCATCAACTATGCATGTGGCACCTGTTTGAAATGAGACTCAAGTTTTCTTTGAGCAGTTCAGCAGCGGTATAATCTTAGTCGAGGTCTCGGTAAAATGAAACCTTTAATAATTAATTCCACTTGTAAAGTATAACCTTTACACATACTAACTCACAGGTAATATCTACTTCGATTTCACTACAACGTGAACTACTTCTGACAGCAATAAACATTCCACCATGAAGTACATTTAGTTTATTCTTTCTGCACACGGCTAGATGCTTTGCAAAATTTACGGCTGAATTTACATCCAGTTTTAGCCAGCTCTCCATAGCTGTAACCATCTGAGCTGCAGTGTTTTCTATTAGTGATTGGGGCTCTAGGACTTTTCCAACACAGCTACGTCAATTTACAACTACAGTCCCGATTGTTCTAGGTTTACTTTTCTGTCTTTGTCTTGCACCCTTTTAGACTGACTTCTTTTCTGTACTTTCCCGAGACTTTCTAATCTACAAAACCGCACAGTCCCCTCCACAAAGCCCATACTTCCCGTGTAGTCCCTTCTTGCTGTGTGTAGGTCGCAGCTCGTGGTCTAGTGGCTATCGTTACTGCCTCCAGATCACGGGGTACCGGGTTCGATTCCCGACCGGTTGGGGATTTTTTTCCTCCCCGGGGACTGGATGTCTTTGTTGTCCTCATCATTTCATCGTCATCATCATCATTTGTGACAGTGGCTAGGGTGTACTGCGAAAAATTGGACTGTGTAACAATTGGGACTGTGGTATAGTGGACCTCTGACCTACTAAGAAGAACCCAGAAAAGCACCACCCTATGGCGCTTGTCCAGGAATTTGCAGCGTGCACTGTCGTAGAAACCTCTGAATCTCTGTTTCAGATCTTCCACTCGGTTCAGTAGCAAAGGACCACAGTTGGCGCTGTCGACGATGCTACATATTGCAAGCTCCACCGTCATCTCGCCAAGCAAGACTGGCAGTATTTGCTACTACAGTCAGCCGCCTGAAACCAGAAAGAAACTCTTCCGATCAAAGCGATGCATGTCGTTAGTTCTGACATGAGCCACAACATGCTGTTGCCTGTACCCTGTGTTCTTCATGGCATGCAGAATCACCCTTTACGCATCCAGGATAACTCATCCCAGTATGCACACAGAGTTACATATTGCATTCCTTCCCCTCCTTGGCAGACATATGCCTATGGGTCCCCTTTAGGCACCTAATCTCTCCGGCCGAGAGGCTTCCTCTGGAACAAGGCGACCGACTTCATCTAACTCAGGAAACTCTTTACCCGCAGACAGCGCCTGAAACCGGCTCGTCAGAGGAACCGGGATGGTCCTCCGATAGGCCTTACGGGAAATCTTTCACTGCCTGCCTCTCCTTGGAGTGACCGCCCACTTAACCACAGCTCTCGTAAGTTCCAGTGAATCTAAGGAACCTCCATGCCTGTACTCTTTCAAAGAGGTTTCGTAGTTTTATCTGTGACTCACGTGTTATTTAACATGATTTGAGACAGACAAACTCATTTATTAATGATGTACTTCAGGGTGTTTATCCGAGTTGTTTCCATTTTATGCATAAAATGGAAACAATAGCTCGGACGTACATTGAGAGGCAAAATGATTGCCCGTTCCGAATAATTTAGAGTCCAAGAACGCAACATTGCGCAAACCTAAGTTCAGAAGTGCCACTGTTCACAATTATAGAGATCTGTCGAGCTTCGGCTTGGTGTTTACATTGTCAAATGGAAGGAATATAATTGCTATGATACATTTTATGTCTAGATTCATTGCAGTTTAACACATCGTATCATTTCTTTTGAAGAAGATTAAACGGGCCGTTGTGGCCGAGCGGTTCTAGGCGCTTCAGTCCGGAACCGCGCTGCTGCTACTGTCGCAGGTTCGAATCCTGCCTCGGACATGGATGTGTGTGATGTCCTTAGGTTAGTTAGGTTGAAGTAGTTCTAAGTCTAGAGGACTGGTGAACTCAGATGTTAAGTTCCATAGTGCTGAGAGCCATTTGAACAATCTCTTTTGAAGATGATTATTTGAGCACGTAGGGACAGTTGACATACAATAACTCCACGTCAGTAGATTTTACGCCCGTAAAGGACGAGCGTTCGAATCTGACTGGAGTTAGTTGTCATTTCCCTTACTTAGACCTGATCCGGTAATACTTTACGTTTTAATTCGCCACGAAGTGTACAGTAGCCTCTCTAGAGTCCACATTCTTTCAAAATATTCCATTTTGTACTAGACTAATCTTTAAAGAAACAGACAAATGGTCACAGTAAAAATATTATTATATGGAAGTATTTATTTGTAATTACTTGGACCGCCACCGGGTGTCTCTATAGTTTCCAGCTACGAGAAGCCTATATCAGATGATTAGAATATTTCTCAATGTCCTTACATGCGGTTTACACGAGCGAGTGGTTATGCCTCCCAGTATTGTTGTTTCCAGTTGAACATTTGTTCTTCGACTACGGTAGTCATATTCGACAGTTGTGCTAAAAACAAGAGGTCGATGGCTTCTTGGTAGCGTGTTAGCTTGTGTACTCGTACTATAGCTGTAGCATGTGTCTGATCGAATCTCTCTGCAGCTTTTCTTTTTATCGTGTAGCAAATGTTTCGCACTTTAATTACTTTTTGTTATAAAATTTTATTTTTTGCTTTTTTCAATATTCTCTTTAGAAAATAACTAATTATGGTTGGTTAATTTGATGTCTAAAATTAATCTCCTTGGAGGCTGATATTTATTTGATATCCCACAAAAATACAAATAATGTAGCAGAAAGTAGATTTTTATTTTGAAATTATATTGTTGGTGTAATAACTACGTAGGCCTTTTACGGAACAATGAAGTAAATAAAATTAGGAGTACGTTACGTATAGTTTCAGTATTTTGTCCACATGCCACTGACATCAAGAACTGCTTGGTTCCTTCGAGGCACAGAATTTACAAGTCTATGAAAAAAGTCCTGATTCATGGCAATTCCCTCCCATGAAGTTTGATGCAAATCCCATTGGGCACCCACAGTTCGCGGAGGAGCGTCTGGCCAATTGTAGCGCAGAGTCTTCTTGAGTTGCGCCGATACGTGATCTATGGGACTGAGATAAGGTGTCTTTGGAGGTCACGGAAGGCACTGAATAATATTCTCCACCTTTGCAACCAGTTCTGTATCCTAATTCCGTGTTGTGATGGATCGGGGGGGGGGGGGGGGTTCCGTAGTTGAGCCCCATGGATGATTAAGTTTTCTAAGAAATGTTCGTAACATGCTGAATTGTACTTGCCTTTGATACGTTCTAATGTGCCTGTAACTATCTAAGACAACCAGCCCAACGCCTATGTGTCTGCTTACAGTGCCTGTAGCCACGAAGCACGCGTTGTATCGTTGCCTTTCTGTGCCTATTTGCCGATCATTTTGAAGCAGACCTATGACGTATGTCAATCTATTAGCTGAAAACTATAGAGACACCAGCTAGCGGTCGAAGTAATTACAGATAAAACATCCATTTTTAAAATTTTTACTATGACCATGCATCTCTTTGTTTTTTAAAGGTTAGATTACTAAGAAATGGATCTTTTGAAAGCTTGTGGTACACAAGAAGTCTAAAACAGCACAATTTGTAGCGGATTTAGATTTTAAATATTACTTCCACAGGTCTAAATAAAAAGAAGTCACTGTTGACTCCAGTTAGATGTGAACGCTTGTCCTTTACGTTCGTAAGCCATCAGCCTATAAACTCAGTACTTGGATCACATGTGAAACGCTCGTCGTTATAGTGATTCTACCGACGTGGATTTCTTAGATTTCTACTGTTTTTAAGTGCTCGAATAATCATTTTCTAAAGAAGTGACAGAATTAGTTAAATTACAGTGAATCTAGACATATACTGCATGATAACTATTATACAGCTTCCATCTGGCCGGCCGGAGTGGCCGTTCGGTTCTGGGCGCTACAGTCTGGAACCGAGCGACCGCAACGGTCGCAGGTTCGAATCCTGCCTCGGGCATGGATGTGTGTGATGTCCTTAGGTTAGTTAGGTTTAAGTAGTTCTAAGTTCTAGGGGACTGATGACCTCAGAAGTTAAGTCCCATAGTGCTCAGAGCCCTCAGAGAGCTTCCATCTGACAATGTAAACAAGAAGCTGAAGCTCCACTGACCGCTACAGTTGTTAACACTGACACTTCCAAACTTGGGCATGCACAATGCTCCGTTCTTCGACCCTAAATTATTCGGGCCGCCCAATGTTTCTGCCTCTCATTGTAAATGCAGAAGCACGAAAGGAAACAATCAAGCCGATAAAAACTCATTTATAACGGATAGGAATGTTAGAGCAGTCGCATCAAGAGCATGTTGCATTCCATCTGACGACCGATAGGAGCTATACTGCGTGAAATTGGTTTCACTAGTACACAGTATAGAAGAAGTTATCATATCGAAAACATTGGTAATTTTTAGTTCCTGCCATTCCGTATCAGATGTCTGAATCATTCTCCTACCAGATTTTACTTACAGCGGAGAAATAGTTTACTTGTTGATTTTTTCATCCGAAAATCTCTGACCTATCACCACCGTAGGCATATTGTTCTCCGTATACGCTACGTTGGTAGATGACTCATTACCCAGTGTTAACAATACTAATATTCCAATAACCATATCAAACAGAATCAGAACCAAAATTTCTCGGTGCATGTCTAATGTGCCTGTAGAAATACGTCAGTGAAAGTAGCTTCCTTCTTAAATAAGGTTTTTTCTCTGAAGAATGAACCAATTTATCTGTTTGCAATAAGCAATTTGTATGTGATTCACTAGGAAGTTGAACTGTACGGAGAGATAGCTTTCAAATGCAAGTGAACGGAGCCGGCCGGTATGGACGAGCGGTTCTAGGCGCTTCAGTCTGGAAACGCGCGACCGCTACGGCCGCAGGTTCGAATCCTGCCTCGGGCATGGATGTGTGTGATGTCGTTAGGTTAGTTAGGTTTAAGTAGTTCTAAGTTCTAGGGGACTGATGACCTCAGATGTTAATTGCTATAGTGCTCAGAGCCATTTGAACCATTTGAACCAAGTGAACGGAATACTAATATGTAAATAAAAGTGAGAGAAATCTCCAAATCAGTAAAGTCATGTGTCTCTATTCACGCGTAATAGCAACTAGTCGTTTAGTCAAAACTTAGTAGGAACTAAACACATCGAACAACTGAATCATAATAACGTGTAATGGTTAAATTCAAACTATATTTTACCATCATTTGCAGGAAGTGCGAGGTTTCGTAAGTCTTATTATTTACCCGATGTATTTCGAGAATTTGACGTTAATTAATTTTGTAACGTCACTAAAATAGTTCAGATACTGAATTTTTTCTGGTAGCAGTACAGCCGTCAAGATACCTTCGTTGAGTAATCTGAGATCTCACTAACGATACGATGATTTCATCCACCTTTCTTCCTTTTGTAGAACTTTCAGCGTAGGTAGCGTATATGAGAGCATAATAAACATTGTAAAAAGATTACTTTCGTATTACTATCCGTACGAAATTTAATACCTTGCTCTGACAAAAAGATAAATCAAGAGATATGGTGTTGGAGGGCTGCCAGACGTCATCGTTGTCGTACTTTTCGAAAAAGGATTGTTTGTCCATGATAATGGTGTCGAAGGCTGTATCCACTGTGTCTTCATCGGTTGTCTAGTAAGCGAATATGTTTTGGCGTTATTGGTACGTCAATTCTAGCTCTTGGAAATCCAATTAGTCGGATAGACAGGGAAACTAAACGTGGGCCACTTGCCCTGTAAGGCATTCCCACGAACAGTTCTCCAAATGAAATAATTGTTGCAATATGTAATGGGCTGCTACCCTTGTCCCGTCTCAGTTACATGATTTGCAGACCTTCCGAAAAGAAAGAATTCTCACACATTCCCACACAAGATAAGACTAGATGCTACAGGTGAGTACACAAATTCCGTTTCAAGGGGGTGGGGGCAAGTCGTGGCTGTTGGAAAGGCAACAATCCTCCGCCGACCCCTCCCCCCCCCCCCCCTACCTCAAACACTCATATTGCCATAATCAGAGTAGGGTTAATATGCTGACCCTGTAAAAATTCGGACAACCTTGATTACGATTTCAAAAAACTGCTGCTGCGTTTCTGAAGATTTGTCAGAACTTCAGGGTAATCCTCAAAGCTCCAGAGAGTACTGACGGAAACTGGCTTGAACATAACGTCCATGGTCGGACTGAACAACGAAGTGACGGTAAATGGGTCATATAGTTTTTGAACACAACTCCAACTTACGAAAACACAAGCGTCGTGATCACTTTACCACGCCACTCTCCGTTTTGTCTCACTCGTAACGCAGGAAATCTCTTATAACGTGGCCCCAGATATTAAGAAGACGTACGTGTATAACGAGAAATAAGGTATATTCGTCAAAATGGCTCTGAGCACTATGGGACTTAACATCTGTGGTCATCAGTCCCCTAGAACTTAGAACTACTTAAACCTAACTAACCTAAGGACATCACACACATCCATGCCCGAGGCAGGATTCGAACCTGCGACCGTAGCAGTCGCGCGGTTCCGGACGGAGCGCCTAGAACCAAAAATGGCTCTGAGCACTATGGGACTTAACTACTGTGGTCATCAGTCCCCTAGAACTTAGAACTACTTAAACCTAACTAACCTAAGGACATCACACACATCCATGCCCGAGGCAGGATTCGAAGCTGCGACCGTAGCAGTCGCGCGGTTCCGGACTGCGCGCCTAGAACCGCTAGACCACCGCGGCCGGCCCGCCTAGAACCGCTAGACCACCGCGGCCGGCGTATATTCGTCGTTTACGGATAAACTACACATATTGAATTTACATGTTGAAGTTTATGCGCACTGTAGAGCCGAACAGTAATGAATCACTCCAATTTGTGATGAACAGCAACCAAAGATGTGATCTGTTCTTTGTCGCTGTGGTATAATTCAATGTGAAAATTCTTACTTTGAGAAAAAGTGATATAATATAGTCTTCTGCGCTCCACGATACATATACAGTTCGTACAGTATTTCTAAACGAACAGTTTAACACACTCTCCTTAAGTGATTTATTAGAATAACAAGTTGAAAATCGTTAGGTTTCCCATTCTACTCTGCGTGTTGTATTGATTTCCATTTTCAATTATTTACAGGAAACACGTAAAATTTTGCTACTAAACGCCTTTGCTTGTTTCGGAGCTCTAAACGTGGTATTTGTGAGCTAGCACTTAAAGTTGACGAAAATACAAGATTACGATGAGGCTGTCTCAGTACCCACCCCAAACATTCCGACTGCTTAGCTGTCTTCATCCGGGCAGCTCTCGTTCTGTTACACTAATGTACTATTTGAGGCCAATACTTGGTGTTATTTTTTATCTTCGAGATGTTCCGCAGATCCCTCGCCTTCTTCTGTCTCCCTTGTGGGTGGGAGACAGAAAGCGAAGATCTTCGAGTCATAGTGGTCACCGATGAGGATGATGACCCTGTAGTGCTGGACCCACAGGTGAGCAACGCCGAAGAGTGTGTAGAATATAACACTCAGGCTTAAGGGTACCCAGATTCTACGTATAATGGTCAGTAACCACCATGTCACATTGCAAATTACATTGAGAATTTTTGTTTTTTCCAAAGTTGTCGTAGTTACCTGTAGCACTAAGCATGCCTTTAGTTATTGTTGGTTTTGTGAATCTTCTCTCTAGCAGGCTAGAACTAGTTTTTATTGGATTACTGCCATACTGTCCAGCACCATAGCTGTGCGCCCGGCCAGCTCTTCTGACTGTCGTGTGGAGGATCTTGGTTCGATTTCGGGAAGATGCGAACTGAGCGCACAGAGCATCGTGAGGCCTATTGAGGAGCTACTTGATTGAGAAGTGGGGGCTTCAGGTCACAAAAGAGAGCGGTGTGCTGTCCTCACGCCCCATCATACCCCATGCCGCAGCGTCATTAGCAGAGGATGACACGGCAGTCGGTCGGTGTCGGTGGGTCCGTGTGGAGAGCCAGTGTACGAAGTTTGTTTTTACTATATTACCCCTATGTTGGCCCTGAGGTATGTTAGAGGTGATTGCGATGCCTCTCGCCCCAAGTAAATCCTGGGGGATGTGATAAACCTTTTGCATTTCCTTTATGTTTTAGTCTTCTTTAAAGACAAAGAGAGAATATGAAGCGGTAGCCCATCATACAGCCTATGCCTACCGTCACGTATTTTTGACTTTCAGTTGTTAAAAAACAGAGGATTTTTTCTGGTACCAGTAGGAGGAAGGAAGGATTCGCGCTCAGCTAGTGAACGAGTGAGAAGCACGCCATTTTTAGCGAGTAATTGTAGACCGCCATATGAATAAGTGAGGAGTATGTATTTCATATGTGCACCGTTTAGAAAAATACAGTATTGTTTTATTAACAGAAAGGTCGTGTGAGTTGTTATTTCAAGTAGTACGATAATTACAAGTACTGAAGCCCACCTGTGTACTTTGGAAAATTACGAAGATCCGATAAGCTTAATGGGAACACGGTCAAGACTTCAAAGGTGAACACGGCGACCAAAACTAGCATTATAAAGAATGGTAAGCACAAATCTACAGCGGAGAAAGAAACTACTTCGCCCTGCAAAATAATATGAACTAATACAAACTTATTTCCAGGCATAGCTCAGCTTATTGTGTTTGTCATTCATGCCGAAAAATTAACCTCATTAATTCAATACATTTTAAAAAACCACGCATTTCAACATTTTATCATCGTTTATTCCATTATTTTGTTATATTATAGGGACTGCCGTCTGCTGTCTGGTCTAAATACACTTCCAACGTGTACACTTTTTTCCGTGATACAATCACTATTTATGTCTGTCCTGAATATTGCTGTCCTAGCCTCGATTTTTCCATTCCCACATGCTATCACCCCCCCCCCCCCCCCTCATGAACCATGGACCTTGCCGTTGGTGGGGAGGCTTGCGTGCCTCAGCGATACAGATAGCCGTACCGTAGGTGCAACCACAACGGAGGGGTGTCTGTTGAGAGGCCAGACAAACGTGTGGTTCCTGAAGAGGGGCAGCAGCCTTTTCAGTAGTTGCAAGGGCAACAGTCTGGATGATTGACTGATCTGGCCTTGTAACAATAACCAAAACGGCCTTGCTGTGCTGGTACTGCGAACGGCTGAAAGCAAGGGGAAACTACAGCCGTAATTTTTCCCGAGGGCATGCAGCTTTACTGTATGATTAAATGATGATGGCGTCCTCTTGGGTAAAATATTCCGGAGGTAAAATAGTCCCCCATTCGGATCTCCGGGCGGGGACTACTCAAGAGGATGTCGTTATCAGGAGAAAGAAAACTGGCGTTCTACGGATCGGAGCGTGGAATGTCAGATCCCTTAATCGGGCAGGTAGGTTAGAAAATTTAAAAAGGGAAATGGATAGGTTGAAGTTAGATATAGTGGGAATTAGTGAAGTTCGGTGGCAGGAGGAACAAGACTTCTGGTCAGGTGAATACAGGGTTATAAACACAAAATCAAATAGGGGTAATGCAGGAGTAGGTTTAATAATGAATAGGGAAATAGGAATTCGGGTAAGCTACTACAAACAGCATAGTGAACGCATTATTGTGGCCAAGATGGATACGAATCCCACACCTACTACAGTAGTACAAGTTTATATGCCAACTAGCTCTGCAGATGACGAAGAAATTGAAGAAATGTATGATGAAATAAAAGAAATTATTCAGATTGTGAAGGGAGACGAAAATTTAATAGTCATGGGTGACTGGAATTCGAGTGTAGGAAAAGGGAGAGAAGGAAACATAGTAGGTGAATATGGATTGGGGGACAGAAATGAAAGAGGAAGCCGCCTGGTAGAATTTTGCACAGAGCACAACATAATCATAACTAACACTTGGTTTAAGAATCATGAAAGAAGGTTGTATACATGGAAGAACCCTGGAGATACTAAAAGGTATCAGATAAATTATATAATGGTAAGACAGAGATTTAGGAAGCAGGTTTTAAATTGTAAGACATTTCCAGGGGCAGATGTGGACTCTGACCACAATCTATTGGTTATGACCTGTAGATTAAAACTGAAGAAACTGCAAAAAGGTGGGAATTTAAGGAGATGGGACCTGGACAAACTAAAAGAACCAGAGGTTGTACAGAGATTCAGGGAGAGCATAAGGGAGCAATTGACAGGAATGGGGGAAATAAATACAGTAGAAGAAGAATGGGTAGCTTTGAGGGATGAAGTAGTGAAGGCAGCAGAGGATCAAGTAGGTAAAAAGACGAGGGCTAGTAGAAATCCTTGGGTAACAGAAGAAATATTGAATTTAATTGATGAAAGGAGAAAATATAAAAATGCAGTAAGTGAAACAGGCAAAAAGGAATACAAACGTCTCAAAAATGAGATCGACAGGAAGTGCAAAATGGCTAAGCAGGGATGGCTAGCGGACAAATGTAAGGATGTAGAGGCCGATCTCACTAGAGGTAAGTTAGATACCGCCTACAGGAAAATTAAAGAGACCTTTGGAGATAAGAGAACGACTTGTATGAATATCAAGAGCTCAGATGGAAACCCGGTTCTAAGCAAAGAAGGGAAAGCAGAAAGGTGGAAGGAGTATATAGAGGGTCTATACAAGGGCGATGTACTTGAGGACAATATTATGGAAATGGAAGAGGATGTAGATGAAGATGAAATGGGAGATATGATACTGCGTGAAGAGTTTGACAGAGCACTGAAAGACCTGAGTCGAAACAAGGCCCCCGGAGTAGACAATATTCCATTGGAACTACTGACGGCCGTGGGAGAGCCAGTCCTGACAAAACTCTACCATCTGGTGAGCAAGATGTATGAAACAGGCGAAATACCCTCAGACTTCAAGAAGAATGTAATAATTCCAATCCCAAAGAAAGCAGGTGTTGACAGATGTGAAAATTACCGAACTATCAGTTTAATAAGTCACAGCTGCAAAATACTAACACGAATTCTTTACAGACGAATGGAAAAACTAGTAGAAGCCAACCTCGGGGAAGATCAGTTTGGATTCCGTAGAAACACTGGAACACGTGAGGCAATACTGACCTTACGACTTATCTTAGAAGAAAGATTAAGGAAAGGCAAACCTACGTTTCTAGCATTTGTAGACTTAGAGAAAGCTTTTGACAATGTTGACTGGAATACTCTCTTTCAAACTCTAAAGGTGGCAGGGGTAAAATACAGGGAGCGAAAGGCTATTTACAATTTGTACAGAAACCAGATGGCAGTTATAAGAGTCGAGGGACATGAAAGGGAAGCAGTGGTTGGGAAGGGAGTAAGACAGGGTTGTAGCCTCTCCCCGATGTTGTTCAATCTGTATATTGAGCAAGCAGTAAAGGAAACAAAAGAAAAATTCGGAGTAGGTATTAAAATTCATGGAGAAGAAATAAAAACTTTGAGGTTCGCCGATGACATTGTAATTCTGTCAGAGACAGCAAAGGACTTGGAAGAGCAGTTGAATGGAATGGACAGTGTCTTGAAAGGAGGATATAAGATGAACATCAACAAAAGCAAAACAAGGATAATGGAATGTAGTCTAATTAAGCCGGGTGATGCTGAGGGAATTAGATTAGAAAATGAGACACTTAAAGTAGTAAATGAGTTTTGCTATTTGGGGAGCAAAATAACTGATGATGGTCGAAGTAGAGAGGATATAAAATGTAGACTGGCAATGGCAAGGAAAGCGTTTCTGAAGAAGAGAAAATTGTTAACATCCAGTATTGATTTAAGTGTCAGGAAGTCATTTCTGAAAGTATTCGTATGGAGTGTAGCCATGTATGGAAGTGAAACATGGACGATAAATAGTTTGGACAAGAAGAGAATAGAAGCTTTCGAAATGTGGTGCTACAGAAGAATGCTGAAGATTAGATGGGTAGATCACATAACTAATGAGGAAGTATTGAATAGGATTGGGGAGAAGAGAAGTTTGTGGCACAATTTGACCAGAAGAAGGGATCGGTTGGTAGGACATGTTCTGAGGCATCAAGGGATCACCAATTTAGTATTGGAGTGCAGCGTGGAGGGTAAAAATCGTAGAGGGAGACCAAGAGATGAATACACTAAGCAGGTTCAGAAGGATGTAGGTTGCAGTAGGTACTGGGAGATGAAAAAGCTTGCACAGGATAGAGTAGCATGGAGAGCTGCATCAAACCAGTCTCAGGACTGAAGACCACAACAACAACAACATGCTATCACACTTCAGTCAGGCTACTGTCTGATGTCACTAATTCGAGATGGCCTATTGTATGAAAGCACGGGTGATGATCTTTCTGTGTAGGACTTGATCGCAAACTAAGCAAACATCCTTTACTTCACACCGAGTATTTATTGTCTGTGATAATTTCCTTTCAGTTCAGATGCAAATTAGGTGGTAAATGTTTCCACACTTCCTGAAACGTGGCCTGAATTTGTTGCTGGATAAATGGGTAAATCGTCCAGTCGCGTAGGCGACGATTTCGGTATGCCCAATATTGTACTGCTCGAGTGGGGGGCTTTGGACACGGTACATTATTTTATTTGATACAAATTCAATTTTCGTAAACATGTTGGTTTGTGGATTTACGAAGCTGCTATTGTAAAACGTGCATGTCTTAGATTGTTATTAAATACTCTCTCTCGTAGAGTCAAAACGGAATCAAAGTTTTTGCAAACATTAGAAAGAGGTCATATTTCACCACTTTCATATGGGGACTAAATGACAGCTCTCTTAGAGTGAATTTAAAAACATGATAAAGCACACAGCCTATGGAGACTATTGGACAGATGTAAACTTCTGCAACTTGAGAGTAATAACACAAGACTTTCAAATTTTATTCTAAATTCAATATTTTCGCTTTTAGAGGAATTTTCACTGCTTATTTCAAGTACAAATTCAGCAGTATCCTGATGTACCAAGCGCTGTAGATCCTAAATGACCTTCTTCCCGACCACTTTCTAAGTTGCAACTGCACAAAATTTCTCGTTCAGGATCAGTGAAGCTATAACCATTACAGTTTGACTATTGTTTCTTTCAGATGAACGATGTCGCGTTAATCTCGACGGCCGCCGTGGCGCCCTACAGCCCAGACGGTGAGGCTTCTAGTGCAGAGGAGGCGCCGCCTGCAGCTCGCCGCAGACGCGGCTGCCGCCGTTGCTGGGCGGAGCGGCTCGGCAGCAGAGTGGTGGTGCGGCCCCAGGGTCGCCAGGGATACCGCCTCAACAGGGGATAAGACTGTCTCCTGAGGAAGAGAACGTAAATTCCTGCAGAAGCTACAAACATTTGGCATCAGTAACAGATAAATCCAGTACACGTGGCAAGGTTGCGGTTTCAGAATACCAGTGAGGAACAGATCTATTGAAGCTTTCCTAGGGATAATATGGAAGATAAACATTCGACAGGACTATAAGGCAAGTAAATTTCAAAGTTTGGTGGTGAACAAAGTTCTATGTGGAGTTCAGCCGTGTCTTCAAAGAGGGGCAGTTTGGGAGAAAATAAGAAAAGTGGAAATGGATTATATGGGAAGAACTTGCTGGTAACGTGGCAACGTAGGATACGAATTGAGTTATGAAGGCGAACAGAGATAATGTGTTCGACAGCAAAAGCGTTGAAGACTAGAGTGCATCAATGGTATTGGGCATGTGCCGAGGATGTGCAGCAACTGGTGGCTAAGGAAGAAAATTAGCTTGGAGCCGCCTGAAAGACGAAGAGGAAACCCAGCTCTAAGGTGGGAAAAACACGTACGGAAAGCAGTGGAAAACAAAGTTTAGGACCGAATTATTGGAGCCGAAGCAGCCTTTGGAGGTCGAAATCGCCTAATTCTTGGAGTGAAACGTGTAACGTCTCCTAGCAAAACACATATCTGTGGTAAAAAAGGAGAAAAGAATAATTGAACTGGATGATTGTAAATGCGTGGACAACTATTGTGTGAACTATATGTAATAAAGAGAAATCATTATGTGTCATGTTTTATACTTGTATAGAATTATGTACCGATTTTTTATGAAGATAATATCAGTGTCGGCAAGCACTGAAGCCGCTACAGACGATACTTATTAAATATCAAACAAAGATGAGAATATGTCACAACGAGTATAGATAGTAGTGACCGAGCATTAATTTCACTGTCGTCTTCTTGGAGTTACGTGAGTAGGAAGAGCCTGTGACGCTATATTGTATGCTTGTGTAGCATTCTTTTGTGAAGATTGAGAGAAGGACGCCATTAGATATTGATTTGTAAAGGTTATAAAATAAATAAAATAAATAAAATATTAAATATCGTATATGTATGATAGTGATTGGTTGTAATTAATATATGCTTATCTGGAACGTGGACGTTTAATTATTTGGTATCAGACGCTTGACAATGGCTTTTTCGTAAATGCAATGTTATTCGTAGTTTACCGTGAAATGTGATTCAAATAATCGGACTTCGTATTTAAATCGTTTCCAAAGACTGCTGCGGTAGGTGCGGACTCAAAATATAAATTTCAATATTAGAATGATTTGCCAGCCATGTCAATACGTCGTACAGAGGTGACTGTCTACTAAACATAAAAAAGTTTACACAGTTAGTTAAATCAGATATATTCAACGAATAAGCCTACAGTTAATAATTCTACTTACTTTCATAAATATGTATTCTTTATAGAATCGAGTGCCGAGTAAGATTGCAACTCGCAGTGTTCTTATATAACTTCAAATATGGCGGTGTGCCAGTTAATAAAATATATGTGCTTCCCGCACCAGTTGTTCTGCAAGACCTCTCCCTTCATAATCAAACATCAGAGTGTCTTAATTGTATTTTGTTTTATCAGCGACATAGCGCTGCAGTTCTGTGCCATAGGCTTTATTTATTTGTCAGAGATTAATTATTTAATTAAGATTTCGCGTTTCCGAGGAAACTCACGCACGGCATGCAAATGTGCCTTTATAAGGTATGTAAGAATTTAATGTCTAAATGTTTTGAATGGAGTTACTTACAAGGGAACCTCCCCATCGCACCCCCATCAGATTTAGTTATAAGTTGGCACAGTGGATAGGCCTTGAAAAACTGAACACAGATCAATTGAGAAAACAGGAAGAAGTTGTGTGGAACTGTGAAAAAATAAGCAAAATATACAAACTGAGTAACCTTTTCACTAACTGTAAAGTAAGGAAGATATGTTGAACTTAATAGCGAATTACAGTAACGAAGCAATGTTCCTTTAATAGAAAGCCAGATCCAGAATAATAAGAAAATAATAGTTTTGTTTTGTTGAAAATAAATGATGCAAAGAAAGTCACAGTACAGCATCCTTAAAAAGTATTTCAGAGCTCCTTTCGTAGCAACATATTAATCTCATAAATTTATCAATATATTAGTTGTTACGCGAGCAATAACAAGCAAAGAGATAGCGAAAAACGCTGAAGAAGAATAGAACCTCTTCGTGTGCTCAGTTTCGACTTATTTTACAAGTACTTTCTAACTGCGCAGCTGAAAAAGTTACTGACAGAACAGAATGTGATTTTCCCACCCGCGTTTCTAACGAGTGCACTGCCTTAATGATGGTAGTCAAGACGTTCTACGTAACCAGAAATGGATGACTTTGAATCTGAATAGAAATTTAATAGGATGGAGTTGTGTGTGCAGTGAGCTATATTTGGGCCAGTACGTAGTTGAGCTTGGGCGTGTCAAACGAACAGTTTAACGACGTTTAATTACTGCAGTGGAGCGTCCAATATTAGTGAAAAGAATCCTCGTCATTTTCTTTTTCGTGTCACTTTCGGTGGAGTCATGTGAATCGGTGTCACTAAAGTCAATGTTGTGTATCTCAATAAACCTCCCGCTTATCACACAATAAAATTTCAATGAAGATATCACATAAAAGATTGTTGTTTTCGTTAACGTATTTATTGAGTTTTACACTATTGCTTACTTATGAAAATGTGTTGCTGTAGAGTATTTTGTGTGTTGGCACTGGCTGAAAATTCGTTCACAGACAGACCCTGTTAGGTAGGTAGATAGGTGCTGATGATAGACTCCGACAAAGGGAAATATAGAAATTAGTGAACCGCTAATCAATTCACTATCCCAAATCTGTGTAAGTTATAGTTAAAGCTTTGAGCGACTTTCAAATCTATCACAAACCACATGGAGGTATAGAATAAAGGTTATCAAAAGATACAAGATAGCTTTGTATTGTGTCAGCACTTGTTACAAAAACCGGTGTTGCGCGTTTCAAGAATGCTCGAAACAGTTTACAGGATGTGCATGATAGTAATCCACTAAGTTATGCATATGAAACTGCATGCGACGTAGGTTACAGTGACTTCAAGGGAAGCAGTGGGTGGTCGCATAACTGCAGACAGTTCTACAGGACTGGAAGACGTAAGATTATGAAACTTCAATTAGAGCTGAACTTGGCGATGCACAGTTCACAGCGGCATCGGGCTGAAAATTTTTAGATGAGAGTAACTTATCCCATCGTTCACCAAGGAATTTGTTTCCAAGTACGACCAATCGGGATTCGAAGAGCAAATCCACGAGAAAAGAATCCTGGAAATTATAGCTACCAAGAGTTGTATCAAGTTCAGCTAAACATTAATCGTCTAACGGATTCGTATGCAGTTATGCCGACTGTTAATTTGGATGTTAAAACACGTGACAAAGTCCTGTTTATAAAAATACGATGCAACAATCCAATGAGAAACGAAGTTAAAGTTCCTGAATCCCAAAACAGATAATTAAGGACTTCAACATGTGGAAAGAATCAAACCAGTCTTTAACGGACAGCAAAATCTTGAAATCTGACTAAAGCTCTTTTTTTTTTTTTAAAAAAAAAAAAGGAGAGAATGAAAAAGCCCTCAGTTCTTTGTTTCGAAAACTAAGTCCACACTCCTGCTCCTGCTCAAGTAGAGGAAACAAAACACTTTCAAAATACCTTACAGTCGTACTTCGCTGGAGAAGTACTGTCGATCAAACAGTACACAAAATTTCTAAGTCCGGCAAGTAAAATCTTGGCTCTATCTTGTCGGTGAAGAAAACAAAACAGTGGAAATTATACCTAATGCCAGCCAGCACCTCGTCAATCACAATTAAGCTGTCGGTACACGAGACAATTGCGTCCCTGTACCAAAACGTAATAATAATAAATGAGAGGCAGAAAAACTATAAAAAGTTGTTGTGACTACGAACTACTTAAAGGAAGTGTTTTATGCGAACAATTACGAAAATAATAGTTTAAAAAAGCAAGACAGTATTGATGTATTTGAATAATAGATTTTATCGATGTACTGATAAGTGTTCATCTGCGGTCTTCAACCGATTTATGTTTGTAAAGATTCTCTCTCTCGCTCTCTCTTTCTGGTTGTCCACTGAAGCATTATTAGGTGTAACGCATATCCACGTCTGTAATGCCATGTGATATAACTTACCGAGCTGATGTCAAATAGACAATAAACTGAAGAGTGAACTGAGTTTTATTTGTAAAAATGTTAAACCAATGTCAAATAATCCCATTTTTCAGAATTACAGCATTGTCTGCAGCGGAGAGAAAACAGCATCGCTGGAGCGCTGCAGTCCGCCACCAATAAGCGGCGCATTTGAAACATACTTTGATTTAGAGACGGGTTTCTATCAACGGACATTATTTAATGATTTTTCTTCTAGAAAAGCTGAAGTACTGGACCAGCTAGGTTTACGAATAATTTGCCAGTCATTGAAAGCTATTGCATGGAATTAATGCATGGGCTGTACTACGCCTAAAGAAGGACGACATTCACTACAAAAAGTTAACATTGTATTTGACCTAGCAAGTTGAAAAACAAAATGACAGCTAAAAGAATGTTTATTTTCGCGTATAGTTACCAAGTTCCAATTGGTTGTGTTTTAATGTGTTTATAACGTATTGATGATAAGTGGCTTATAATTTTCATAGCGTTGCTAGACTTTTTTTAGTGTTTTATCAATTGCAGCAATATTATGCCACATACAATTTCACTGAAATAATAACAGCAATATTTAATTAACATAATACTAACAAACTGAAGTATTGACACATTTTAAAATATATATATATATATAAGACGCAATTTAATCAGAGTACAGGCACATTAAAAACTGGCGCCCAATAATGCGGGAGTTTGAATAACTTATAGAGCTAATTTTTATTATTGTATTTGTAGTTGTATCTTAATTGAATTGTATGCTTTTTACATGCAAACCACGTGAGAATAAATATGTAAAGAAGAGAACGTTGTAAGATACACACGAACTTGAGAACAAAAAGATCTCAACGTTTGAAAGATCACTGTAAGAAGGAAGAGTAAAATACGAATTTCGCGTACAAGGTAAGGGCAGTTGCTCGTGTACTTCTAGTTTCGTGTGGTTTTAATAGTGATTGTAGAAGAGATTACTTACGATGTGTTCTAATACAGAAAGATTTTAGTTCACACAAGGACAACGTTATTTACTTATGTGTGTATTACATTATTGTATATTACCAGCTGAAGACTATTGAGTGCAACTGCTGGTCAGACATACAATTATGTTAGGTATGGTCAGGTTAGTACAAAGTACTTACAGTGTTTCTTTCTGGATATTTAATGGAATTTATTTTTTTAAATATTAGTATGAATTTGAACTGTTTAAACAATAAATACTATAATTTAATATAATGTTTGGCTGGATGCTCTGCTTCTGCAGAATAAAATATGAAAGAGATAAATTTTCGTGATTGTCTTACGCCCTTATTTAATTTTGACGATTTCTTCAATCCGGCTGTATCATTGCATCAGACCGAGTTTGTTCCATGGCGATTCTGTTGGGTGGTGTAATATTATTTGTATTTCCGTCCTATGAAAGCTTTGAGTACCCTTTGAAAGACATTTGTTTTGTATAATTTACATAACTGTAAAGATGCGCATCTAGCGCGGACGCTAATACATCGATTGCGCAGTCAAAGAAACATTTTAACAGAAGCTGAACTGTCGTTGCGCTTCGATCTAAATAAAAGATGACGGTAGAAAACGTTTGTAGATCTTCAGATTTTAATGTACTTCTGCTTGTGGTGTGAAAGCGTGGAGAAGGTCGACTTTAAGCTAAAAAAGTGAGCGGTCTTGCCAGCGTGCAGACAACGTTATTAATTAATAACATTAAAGTAATTTATGTTCGAGACTGTAATTCAGCAAGTTATTGTTATCGGAGGTGTTGAACAGTGCAAGAATTATCTTCAACGAAAGGAGAAAAGTAGTGACTATAATTTGTGACAAAAACGTAACGCCGGAAATGCATATCCTCCTATTTCCATCTATTGTACTATTATTTTTTTTCCTTGTTTTGTTACCTCAAGATATGACATTTCTGTCTCTTTATATATTGTAATTGTTTTACTGTTTGTATATATATATTTATGCACTCATGTCGATGTATAATTGGTTTGGTTCGTAAATATTATTTGTATTTTTACGCTGGGTCTTGCCTAGGGAAAACTGCTATCGAACGATTACATCGATAGGTCGTGTGAAGAATCAAAGTGTGTAGGATCTTTGGTAGTGTTAACTCTGCCGCGTGGAGCGCGGGCAGAACAGGGGGAGTCTGGCGGGAGTAGCGAGTGGAGCAGGTGTTGTGTGACGCTCCCGCGAGTTGCCGCGCTTTCGGGGTTTGGCAGCATGTAATTGCGCTCGACTCGCGATGATAGTTTCTGACATGGTGTCGCGGACGGGAAGCATTAGCTGGCGCACATCAAGAGCCCGTTTCGCCTGGTGACCGTGTCGAGAAGAAGGCGCTCCAACATCCAGCTTCTGCAACAGCGACGGCCGACAATGAGTGACTGTCGCCACCTCCTCGATCGACGGCTTCAAACCTTCAATCAACCAACAAGGAAGACTAAAAGCACGTAAAGTTTCAGAACTGTACGGCAGACCTCAGCTTTTCAAACTGTACCATTTTCGTCACTATAATTACAGCAACTTAGCATGAACTTTTGTTGCTCATTGTCCCAATTGCATTACCAAGCAGAGTCCCTTCCTTTTCCGAAATGAACCCGAGTGTCGTTGAAATTCAAACGCCAGCATTAAAGTAATATAGCTAACTCGTTTTCACTGCTTTAATTTCAAAGTTCAATTATGGCATTAATAGCTGGCTACAATATTCAGATTACACAAGCACGAATTAAGAGTGCGAGCTTTGTTACCGTATTTTAGCTTACCTGTGACTGCAGCTCAGCTTGGTACGTACTAAATTTTACTATTGTTAATTGTTCAGAATCATTTAATTCAAGTTCAAAGTTAAATCTCTTCTTTCTAAATTGCGTAGATTCAAGTAGTTTTTGAAATGATTGTTGAGGTAGTCCAAGACTAACTGTATGTTACTGAATTTCGATGTGCTTCAGAAAGAAAGCTCACTATTAACTTCAGTCACTAAATTAACTTTCGATTTTCCGGTTATTAATTCTTTTGCTAAATTAAGTCAGAGTGTAGCGAAATTTATTACTTCTGACAAACTTTCAGTTTTCACACTACACGTGTCAACCTTCAGTTGCCACGCTTCTAGTGTTAATTATATGTGTAATAACCTTTCTTTTTCAGTTACTATAGTAATTGTCCTTAGGACTGGCGACCGTGATTTCCCCCAAATCTCAAATATCTAATTACCGCTAGTTAATTGTTAACGTAACGGCCGCACATTTACTTTCTTTATTAACTTTACCCCTTTTCAAAATTAATTTCCACCAGTTTCATTTGCATTTTTCCTTTCATTAAGATGTAACCCTTTCCTCCCTCTTTACCGATAGATTAACTTCGGTGACGATTGCTTTTCCCAAATTTCCATTAGGTACACGCGGTTTCATTTTTCACTGTCATTAAGGTCGATAAGTGAGGGGGAGGTTACACGTGGCGACCTGGTGACAGGACAATCTTCAGATTTGAGGTTGTTCTGGACACGAATTTTCTTTGGTGCAAATGTCGTAACAAAGTACTGGTTACGTACAGGCCGTTACGTCAGCGAGAATAAGTAGTGGGAGTAATCCTAATTACATTTGAGATTTGTCATTTATATTGAAAATTATTAAAATGAGTGAAGGCAACAATTACCAAAATTTGGTAGACTTGGATACGGAACAATCGGTCGAACAGTGGGAAACGCGCACGGCGGTTCCCATTGTTCAGGGGCAGGCGGCTAGCATGAAAGACGCGACCGCCGAAACGCAACAAAGAGCAGAAATGGAATTCCAAACTTTAGAAAATGTTTCGGAATCGGAAGCGAAAATCAAATCTGTACCCCTTGATGATGAATACGGGGGAACATGTATAGAGGAACCAGCTACGGAAGTAAAACCGGTAGTCTCCGGGAATTTAACTGATTTATTGAATGTTTTGATTAATGAAATCAAGAGTCAATCGGCAGAAATTATAGCTCTGTCTGCCAAGCAAGAAGCTCAGTCTGAAAAGATTGAACGAAAGCTAGACAATCAGAACAAAGCTATTAATGTTGTTAACAACAATGTTGGAGTTGTTAATACAAAAGTTGATAAAATCAAAGAAGATATTGTTGTAATTAATACCGAAATCGGTAATCTTAAACAGGAAATGATAGGCGTTCAGGCGGAAATTGCGAGCATAAATACTCGTTTTGATTCCGAAATTAGCAGAATCGAGAAAAGTGTAGGAGAAGCAGTTGCTCCGATCATCGAGAATAAGGTGACGGAACAAATTCAATTAGTGAAAAAAGAGGATCAACAGAAGGTGGAAACTTTAAAGGCTTTAGTGTCCGAAGTAGACACTAAAGTGAGGGAGCAGGCTAATACCTGCGAAGAGAAAAAGAGGGAAGTGGAAACGCTTGCGACAACCACTTGCCAAGTAATTACGAGAGTGTCGGAATTAGAAAAGAAACTTGACGAAAAACAGAGCTATGTGCCAATCTGTGCACATAGTTCGGAATTGTTGACGAAAGAGGAGCGGTTCGACCCCTTGAAAAAAGGCGGTATACACGCGACGGATTTCATTAAAAATTGTGAAAGAGTTTTACCCAGATCATGGACTAATGAGAGAAAAATTAATGCGGTTATTGATGTGCTGGCTGGTGATGCCAAGCGTTGGGGCTTAAACCTCAACATTACGAACCTGACTTTTGACGAGTTTAAAAATTTGTTTCTGGCTGAATACTGGTCAGAGCAAAAGCAGCAAAGTGTCTGGCGCGAATTTGTCGTATCGAGGCCTTTCGATGCGAATTCGCGCGGCTCGATGAAGGAGTTTTGTGAGGGCTGGATCCGCAAGTTGGAATATTTGCGTGATCGCCGCACGGAATCCGAAATAGTCTGGGAACTCTACAAGAAGCTTCCAGATGATACAAAACGCTACGTAGGAAGCAATTACAGGACAATCAATGATTTCCTGGAAAGAGTTGAGGACGAGGACAATTGGCGCAATAATCGCGACAGTGGTAGAGGCCGTGGTAACAACAACGAGTACCACCCCAACCATAACAACGATAACCATGGGAATAATGCATACCGCAGCAATAACAATAATGGTTCGGACCGTAATAACAATCGGTACAATGCAAATAATAACAGGAATGACAGAAACCAGTATCATACTAACGTGATACGGGCTTCGCAGAATAGTAATAACGCCAGAGGGTGTGATCAGCCGCCTCAGCAGCATCCGGGGAGCGTATCTGCTGGGACGAGACAGGGAAACCATTAGCCGCGCCGGTGAGGGGCCGAGCGGGCGTGGAGAAATTTTGGCGGCCCAATAACAAGAGAAAACCCAGGTGTCGCCGTTATGAAAATTCCGTATGGAATAATCAACGGCGGGAGAGTGTGCCAGTGTTAAGAGAAAGGAGTGCGCCCACAAGTAGTAGATCAGCAGTATACACGGCAGTAGGTAGTACATTCACTGTCAGTGAGAACAATTTAAGTAGTGTTCCGGAAATCGATTATAAAGTGGCAGCTGTAATACCCGTAGCGGAACTGGAGATTGAGTTTAAGAATGATTCGCAAGTGTTGAAAGAAGATCAGATGTCGGATAAAACGTCCGTCATCGAGCGAGGGGATGCAGAGAGGGATGAGGTCTGGTTAAGGCAGTTCGGTCGCTTATACGACGAACTAAGAGATTATAGGGGCCTGTACGGGAGAAGTGTTTATGGGGAGCGCGGGCAGGATTTGCCGCGTTTCGTCCCGCAGGAAGATAGTATTTGTGAAGTAATGGAAAGTTCTGGCCCTAACCGGCAGACTTTACCAGAAATAGTTGATGTTAAGGGGGAGCACGAGCAAGATGCGTCGTGTTTCGTCCCGCAGGAGTTGAATGTTGAAGTAGTAACGGAAAGTTCTGGCCCTAACCGGCAGACTTTACCGAAAGTTGTAGTGGTAGAAGTAGCCGACCCATCCGACGCGAACATCCAGTTTAAACATTGCGAGAGTATTAAGGAGAAAGATTATGAAAATTTTAGTGGTAGCCGGACACGATTGGTAGAGAAGCACGTAGATTACAGCGTGTATGAGGTTAGAGCTGACGTTATACGGTCAGACGGTAGCAGTGTGGGTTGCGCAGATCCAGAGGAAGTAATTTCAGATGCTACTGGGCACATTCTTCCAGGTAGATTGGCAGATGAGATCAATCTGACCAAAGAGGAATCAACGAAGGTGACAATTAGTGAAGTGATAGCAAAGCAGCACTCACTAGTTGACGAGTTACAGGAAAAGGTTTCGGTATTGGAGGCGAAGCTAGAGACTAAGCCTCAGGACAAACGTGTTGAAATTAAAACTGTATGTGAACAGAGGCTGAAAAAGCCGCCAGATAATCCGGATTTAGGATCAAAGCCGGATGGTTTTTTCTGGAATGACCTGGATATAGACGAGGATTTACTGTGGGAAAATAAAGAAACAGTCGAGGACAAGTGTAGACAGATAGTAGTGTCTGTTAATATGCACGACCTACAACTAAACGTGTTGATTGACACCGGTGCAGAATTGAGTGCTGTATCTGGGAAAATATTTGAGTTACTGAAAGACAGACCTGGCATCGTAGTTATGCCAGTAACAGGAGTGAAAATTATCGGTGCTACTGGGAAGGCCAGTAAACCGGTCACAAAACAGATTTTCGTCAACTTCGAGATATGTGGGGCACGATTTGAACAAGAGTTTGTCGTCGTGCCAGACTTAACTACGGAAGTAATTATCGGGTTAGATTGGCTATTAAAGTACCGTGCAGTGATTAACTGCGAAAGCAAAACGTTGACATGTACGTCCCAAGATAAAACAATAGTAGTTAGTTTTGACGAGGCAGGAGACGGTGTGCATAGGCAATACCAGCCTATACACATTGTTAACTGGCCGGATGGTATTGACATAGGTATGAATCTGAACTACTGTAATGTGAAGAATCTCGGCATTGACAATAATGTAGAAAGTGAATTGGAAAGTATTGTAGACGGTGTGTCAAACGTAACACACGAACAAAGACGAGGCCGACTTTCCCGTACCTATTGCCATCACAACCATAGGGCATGGGGCAAATATGTAGCAGTATTTGAGAGAATTATGAACACCTTGAGACATGAATCTACGGAATTTTCTCCAGAGGAAATCCTGTTGGGTGACAGAAGTACAAGTTTAGTGGTAGAGATAATCAAATTCCCTCCACGGATTGACATTAGTATTGGTGTGAAAAAGGATCGTTTGCGAGAAGTAATGAAGCTAAAAGCCGATGCTCGCATACGTGGTCATGACACTAAAGCGCGTTTTGATTAATCAATTTAATTTTAATCAATTTAATCATGATCTAATCAACTGAAAAATCCAAGCTGCTAGTTTAAGTTTTCAGCTGAGTCACAGTAGATTAAGCAATGTAAATATGATTTTGTAACTAGCTGTAAGAATTCATGAATATGTGTTTTACTAGTCATTGCCGATGTACTTAGACGCTGTTTTAAGTTTCAGGCTTGTACATGTGTGATGATGGACAGTGTTGAGTTATCCACTGTGATAGTGTTTATGGACTCCTTGAGATTACTCGGGAGTGAGTTTTTCCGAAAGAATTCAGTGAAACGGACGTTCTGGAAACGCCGTCACAAGGGCGAGTGAGATCAAGCGTGCCGCACACGCGGGCGCAACAATACTGGCGAGGCGAGCTGCTGTCGGCTCTTGTGCCGCTGTTGGCTCTTGGGCCGCTGTCGGCATTCTTTGTACTTGCGAGTACGGAAGGCGGAATTGTTTTTCTTCCTGGACAGCTGAAAGAATTCTACTGTCAATATTTATGGTTTTTTCGATCTGATGTGTGTTATTTTCTTGTTTAGCGTTTAATGGACTCCCATGACGAGAATATTAATTATGAAAAGGTTACATAAATATGTGTATTCTATGTAATTAATTATTAGTTTGCGTATTTTGATATACCTTTTTTTTATGACCATGTACTCTGATCAATTTTGTAAATAGTATTCCATTTCTTGATACTGCTAGGAATTTAGATTTTTAGAATAGCTAAACCATTTTCTATGTTTTCTATGAATTTTAATATGTTGTCAACCTGTTTTATTTTGATCAAGATGACAGAGTCGAATAAGATTAGGAGTGTCTCCACTCAATTATTATCGTCTAAAAATTGGTTTATGGTTAATTAGGCGAATGCTAAATTTTGTTGATGTTTTGAGCATATGCATTTCCGCTGTTTCTTTTTTGGGACATTTTCTGAGTCTGTTTACGTTACACGAACATCCTCAGACAATGTGGGGCACGTGTAACGCCGGAAATGCATATCCTCCTATTTCCATCTATTGTACTATTATTTTTTTTCCTTGTTTTGTTACCTCAAGATATGACATTTCTGTCTCTTTATATATTGTAATTGTTTTACTGTTTGTATATATATATTTATGCACTCATGTCGATGTATAATTGGTTTGGTTCGTAAATATTATTTGTATTTTTACGCTGGGTCTTGCCTAGGGAAAACTGCTATCGAACGATTACATCGATAGGTCGTGTGAAGAATCAAAGTGTGTAGGATCTTTGGTAGTGTTAACTCTGCCGCGTGGAGCGCGGGCAGAACAGGGGGAGTCTGGCGGGAGTAGCGAGTGGAGCAGGTGTTGTGTGACGCTCCCGCGAGTTGCCGCGCTTTCGGGGTTTGGCAGCATGTAATTGCGCTCGACTCGCGATGATAGTTTCTGACATGGTGTCGCGGACGGGAAGCATTAGCTGGCGCACATCAAGAGCCCGTTTCGCCTGGTGACCGTGTCGAGAAGAAGGCGCTCCAACATCCAGCTTCTGCAACAGCGACGGCCGACAATGAGTGACTGTCGCCACCTCCTCGATCGACGGCTTCAAACCTTCAATCAACCAACAAGGAAGACTAAAAGCACGTAAAGTTTCAGAACTGTACGGCAGACCTCAGCTTTTCAAACTGTACCATTTTCGTCACTATAATTACAGCAACTTAGCATGAACTTTTGTTGCTCATTGTCTCAATTGCATTACCAAGCAGAGTCCCTTCCTTTTCCGAAATGAACCCGAGTGTCGTTGAAATTCAAACGCCAGCATTAAAGTAATATAGCTAACTCGTTTTCACTGCTTTAATTTCAAAGTTCAATTATGGCATTAATAGCTGGCTACAATATTCAGATTACACAAGCACGAATTAAGAGTGCGAGCTTTGTTACCGTATTTTAGCTTACCTGTGACTGCAGCTCAGCTTGGTACGTACTAAATTTTACTATTGTTAATTGTTCAGAATCATTTAATTCAAGTTCAAAGTTAAATCTCTTCTTTCTAAATTGCGTAGATTCAAGTAGTTTTTGAAATGATTGTTGAGGTAGTCCAAGACTAACTGTATGTTACTGAATTTCGATGTGCTTCAGAAAGAAAGCTCACTATTAACTTCAGTCACTAAATTAACTTTCGATTTTCCGGTTATTAATTCTTTTGCTAAATTAAGTCAGAGTGTAGCGAAATTTATTACTTCTGACAAACTTTCAGTTTTCACACTACACGTGTCAACCTTCAGTTGCCACGCTTCTAGTGTTAATTATATGTGTAATAACCTTTCTTTTTCAGTTACTATAGTAATTGTCCTTAGGACTGGCGACCGTGATTTCCCCCAAATCTCAAATATCTAATTACCGCTAGTTAATTGTTAACGTAACGGCCGCACATTTACTTTCTTTATTAACTTTACCCCTTTTCAAAATTAATTTCCACCAGTTTCATTTGCATTTTTCCTTTCATTAAGATGTAACCCTTTCCTCCCTCTTTACCGATAGATTAACTTCGGTGACGATTGCTTTTCCCAAATTTCCATTAGGTACACGCGGTTTCATTTTTCACTGTCATTAAGGTCGATAAGTGAGGGGGAGGTTACAACGTGAACCAAGGAGACAGCACAGGACAGGCTGAAATCTGATCGCACCATACTGTTAGAAAAGTAATTATGTAAGTTGTATTGTTTATAAATAAGCCCTAATTTGCTAGTGTGAATTGTTTGAATATATTTAGTGTTTACCAGACTTCTTATTCTGTTCTTTTCCTTTATACTTTTTTATCCTCCGTGCCATATTATTTTTATAAATGTCAAACAGCCTTTACTACAGCAGAGCATACTGCGGCATCCTGGTCGTAGACAGAAGGCCGCTCCTTGTCTTCTATACAGCTCATAGCTGCCCCATTTATTAATGATTTCATTTGCAAAAGCAATTTTTTTTTTACTATCCACTGTTAAAGGTCCCTTAGGTAATTATAGAATTCATACTGATTACGTAAAGAAATCCGGGTTGTTCTCTTCCAAATAATAGAAGTCTTTGCGTAATCAAAAAAACTAGCCTCCTTCTGACAACGATCAGGAGCCGACCAGAAGACGGACGTCTTCGACCGCTTTCGTGTGTCCTGTGGCAAAGCTGTGCCAAACTGGGAACACGACATTCTAGTATGAAACACAGATTTAAATTGAAAGAATTGAAATATATTTAACCAAATAAAATAATAATTTTTTTTTATCATACTAGATCTGGCGCCCGAACAGGGACCTGATAAAAAAATTTTAATCTGTTCTGTTATTGTTTCATGACATCATCCGGTGGACATCGGGAAGCCGTAAAGGAAGTACTGAACGAAATCGAGGAAGTATAAAAAACAAAGAAAAATTCGAAAAATAACAGCAGTGCGCTAAACGACTGATGTAAGCACGGTTTTTCATTACGCATAAAATCTCGCGTCTTGTATAATACAACTGATTTCCGGAATTTCTTTCCTTACTGCTTCATTTTATCCTATCGCTGTTATTTCCTTGCAGAGTTGCTTATTTACGTAGTTAGAAATCATTTCTGATCATCTCTTCATGCAAAGTTTATTTGTTAGTATTATGAGCATCTTCATTGTTGCTACGGTTAAGAACACAAGATGGATGCCATAATAGCAGGATTCAGTGTCTAGTAGGTGTTTGTCACTTATTTTCAAAGTGGTGCCATCTTGTCTTCTCCCCGGTATAGCTCTGCGATTGTCACCTACCGCGGTGTGACGTTTGACTATCAGCGCGCGCATCTGAGAGTTGACGATCGGCGTACCGCGAAATATTTCTTTGAGCAGTTACGTCACAAACTTGAAAATAAACATGTCAGATGACAGAGGCAAGCCGACAAACAGTGTGGATGACGTTGATGACACTGTTGTCAAGTCATACCCACTACGTTCGCGAACGGGAACGGGCAGACCCGATTAGCGAATGGAGAGAACGGTAGACGATGATGATGTGCGTGACGTATCGTCACAGCAATCATCGTCACAGCAAGCGGGAGAAAATTTGATGGTTGAAATGATGAGAATTTTTTTTCAAGAAAGAGAACATGAGAAACGGGATAGGGAAGCTTATAAATTACAAAAACAACGAGATAGACAAGAAAGGGAACAAAAAGAAAGGGAAAAGGAACGGCAGACAGAGCGAAAATGGTTTGACCTGAATACCATGATTGGTACAATGAAAAATAGGTTAGATAATATTGATGCCAACTTAGAGGCAAGAATAAGGACAGTCACGGTGGAATATATCTCGGAATTAAGTACTAAAGTTAATGAAAGGATAGAAGGTATTCTGCAGAAGGTAGATGCATGTGAGAGCACAGTAGGTAACGTGCACAAAGACATCAAAGTACAAATCGAAAGTTGCCAAGCAGTTACAACAGAAGTTTCAAAAAAATCCGCTGAGGTCGGAGCTAAAGTGAACAAGCTTGCAGACAATGTCGTCACTCTGCAAGGCCAGGTCAATGACCTGACACAGGCGCTATCCGAAATAAACATTGAAAAGAGGGTGAATGATGCTGCAGCCAACGTACGTTCCACGATAGGAAAAGAATTTGTAGAATGGGTCGAGACTAAGGAACAGTACATAGAAAACAAGGTTCAACACGACTTAAAAGAAGCCGTTAAGTCAGCCACAGTTGAAGTTTTAGCTGCTCCAGGTACATCAGGAGATACGATTCTCACTGAATTAGGAGAGATTCGTAGAGTTTTTCACCGAGATCTTCCCGAGTGGAAACGACACCTCACTGAGGAAATCGAGCAGTTGAAACGACAAGTCAATGATTTTCCTAATGACAATAGAAGTGAGCATTCACACTTGCTTTCTTCAGAACATGAATACAATAATAATCCCGTGTCTCGTGTAGAATTCTCTCCACTTGTACATGGACACAGTAGTAAGAATCCTTTAGTACGCAACCAGAATGATCAAGTAACTCTTGTCGAGCTCATGAAAGAAGAAAGCGTTCTCAAGCACCGCGTATTCCAGCCTTTTCTGCCAGAGAAACGCAACATCCACCCAATGGTTTTTCTGAAGTCATTTAATGGTGTTTTTCCTGAGAGCTGGGATGACAAGCAACGTATGCGCTTTATAGTAGGTTACATTCAAGGAGAGGGTTCTGTCTGGGGAACAGAAGTAATTGACAGATGTAATAATTACGCTGACTTCGAAAAGCAATTTCTGAACAAATTCTGGAGTTCAGGCATACAACAACGCCTTAGAAAGGAGGTATATAATGCTGAACCATTTAATACGAGAAGTGCTGGTCTCCGTAGGTACTTCGAGAAATACCTGCGAAAAATACAATATTGGGACACGCCCATTTCCCCGAAGGACGTAATTATGATCCTTAAGTCAAAGCTACCGGTATCAATCAGGGAGAAGTTAGTAAATGTCAGTGACGACGACACGGAGGCTTTTCTGTCAGTACTTGACAACCTTGACATGATTCAAGAAGACGTGCGTGCTAGTGCGCGGAGTAATTGTAATCTTGGCCCGCACACTACACAGCCGCACGGTGTAGGCGCAGACTCAGGTATGTCATACCAACCCAACAACAGTAAAGGACACGACGTTCCGTGTGATAATAACAACTACTATCGCCGTAACGGGAAGCAGAAACATAAATTCCAGGATCAAAATAGGTACCACCCCATATACCAGACAACACAACAGCAATACGGTAATTCACCAGTTAATTACAATGATCGCTATAATAATAATTTCAATGGAAAAGGACGTTGGCTTAACACCAACAGTCAGCAGCAGTATGGTAACCAGCCTAGATTCCAGCACTGTTCTCAAGGGAGAAATCCTCCAGATCCTTCCAAGCAATACAAACAACAGTATGCTCCAAACTTTAGGAATAGTCCTCCGCCTTTTACCAACTATCAAAGTCAAAATCATGAACCTCAAAATTCTCGCATCTATTATGCCCGAGCAAACCCGCCAACACACACCATCTCGACTGAAATTCCGGCAAATAGCTCGCAACTTAGGTGGAATACGGAAGCAAACCTCGTACCGAGCGTACCGCCCGGTACTTCAAAAGTAATTGTGAGCGAAATTCAATCTAATGAACATGCGGAAAACTAAAAGCAGCTTCTTTTTCTTGCCTCCTTGGGGAAGCTGCGGAACATGTTGGGGGCGATTTCATTAGGGGGCAAATCAACCTTATACGATATGACAATGACTCTGACTTACGAGATGACTTGCTGAAGGAGAATGACGTTTTGAATGGTGAGGATTTATGGGAAAACCAGGTTCAGGCATCCACTATGATTCATATTCATGATGTACCACTTGTCGCTATAATAGATACTGGTGCCAATATCAATGTTTTGTCTTTATGTGTATATAAGAAAGTGTGTTCTGTAGCAAAAGTTCTGTCATTGCCAGTACAAGGGTGTACCGTCTCCGGAGCTGTAGGCTCTCTAGTTCAAAAGGTGACGCTACAAATTCATGTACCAGTGAGATTTGCATCAGACACCATACCATGTACTTTTCTAGTTGTTAAAAATCTGTCAGTACCTTGCCTCCTAGGAATGGAGTTTCTACGTAAGAATCGTGTCATCATAGATTTGCATGAAGGTACATGTACTTTCAGATGCAGTGATAAGAGTATAGTGATTCGACTTATGAGGACCAAAGTTAAGTTGTCCAGCCAAGAACATAAAGTAAAGCTCCGCAAGCTCACATCTCGGCAGCAATATTTCAATTATTTAGACGAGTCAATAGATGCAGCCGAAGACTTTGACTTATTACCGACACATGAAGAATTACTGACGAAGGTTAATGAATCTGAAGGATTAGGTGACCGACAAAGAAAGGAACTATACGATCTGTTGACACAATTTACCAAAGTGTTTTCTAAGAAACCGGGAATCATAGCCAACTATGTATTCGACATGAAGGTTAAGCCCCACAGCACCTACTGTAAAACCACCTATGCAGTTCCGCATTCCCGCAAGGAAGCAGTACGACAGGAAATCCGCAAAATGTTAAACTGGAAAATAATTGAGCCCTCTGACTCTCCATATTCGAGCCCATTATTGTCTATATTTAAACAGGACGGAAGTGTTAGGCTTGTTCTAGACGCTAGGAACATCAACAAAATTATTGTTCCTGTGTGTACCCGACCGGAAGCATTGGAGGAGCAACTGCAAAGGTTTTATGGTATCAAATTTCCAACCTCCATCGACCTTCGAAGTAGCTATTGGCAGGTGAAGTTGTCGCCTTCTTCAAGGAAGTACACGGCCTTTATCTTTGCGGGTCGGTCATATCAATTTCGTGTCGTACCCTTTGGCTTGAATATTAGTTCAGGTGTCTTTATTGCCGCACTTGACCATGTCTTAGGTCATGATTTACTGGACAAAATAACTGTCTACGTCGATGATATCTTAGTAGCCTCGACTTCATGTGAGGAATATCTTGACTTGATTCGGAAAATCTTCGTGAGGTTTGCTAACTTTGGCGTTACTGCCAATTTACAGAAATCAAAGTTTGTAAAAAAGGAAGTAAAATTCCTTGGTCATATTATCTCTTCTGAGGGAATCTCTCCCGATCCTAACAAACTGTCTGCAATAAGGAACTTCCCTGTGCCCTGCACCAAAAGACAATTAAAAGGGTTTCTAGGGTTAACGTCTTTCTTTCGTCGCTTTATACCAAATCAATCCATGAACAGTCCAGTGTTGCACACTCTATTAAAGAAAAACGTTCATTGGGTATGGACCTCTGAATGTCAGCAAGCCTTTGACAAAATCAAACAAGCTCTTCTGAATAGCAATATCCTCAGTCATCCGGATATGAACTCCGAATTCTGCATTTCTTGTGACGCCTCATTTCAAGGTTTGGGCGCTTGTTTGTTCCAGCTAAAGAAAACTAGAGATAAAGAAGAGATTAGGATAGTTAGTTTTGCCAGTCGTGTGCTGACGGAGTGCGAAAGATCGTATTCTGTTACAGAGTTAGAAGGATTGGCAGTTGTGTGGGCGTTCCGCCGTTTTAATTATTACGTTTATGGCCATCCGATCAAAGTGTATTCCGACCATCAAGCTCTTAGCTTTCTCCTTTCGTGTAAGCTCTATCATCCGAGGCTTACTCGCTGGTGCCTATTTCTACAGGAGTACAATTTCGAAATTGTTTACGTGAAAGGCAAGAACAACATCGTTGCAGATGCACTGTCACGCATGCCGGAAGGTATGCCGGAGCCTACGGAACTTGTAGAACAGATTTCCAATCACAAGATACTCCTTATGAAAGATCCCTTGAATCGTAGTTATTTTCTATGTCTTTGCCGACAGATGGGTACTCTGCAAGAAAGTGACCGAAAATGGAAGAGAGTCAAACAGCTTCTACAAGACAACCCCAATCATCGTTTGTCGAAATTTTATAAATCACACAATGGTGTTTTATTTCATCGTACATCTATGTTGACGGAGCAATGGTGTGTTTGTATTCCTGAGGAGTACGTTGAATATCTCATATGGTACACTCACCTATCCTGGGGACATTATGGCCCCGAGAAGTGTAAAAGAAAGATTTCTGCCTATTGCTACGTACCCAATCTGCATAAGAGAATTCATAAACTGCTACGCACTTGTGTAATCTGTCAGAAGGCAAAGCCCTTCAATCTTTCGAATGTCATACCATTGAATCCTATCTACACTGAGCGTCCTAACCAAATAGTCAGTCTCGACTATGCAGGTCCACTTCCTAGAGGAAGAGGAGGTGCTAAGTACCTTGCTGTTTTGCTAGACCTCTTCACTAAGCACGTGCGTTTATACGCGATGAAGTCTTCCAGTGCAAAATCTTTAATAAGACGAATAGAAAATGATTATTTTCCTCGTTTTGGTAAGCCGGAAACCATGTTGTCTGATAATGCTTCAAACTTCGTTGGAAAAGAGTGGAGACAGTTTCTTGCCAATAATGGTATTAGACAGATTCTAATCTCAAGATTTAGACCGCAAAGTAACCCGACAGAACGAGCCTTCAAAGAATTTAATCGTTTTATTCGCACCTATGTACCGAACCAGCAAACACGGTGGGTCGATTTCGTTACTCCATTTGAAGAGATTGTAAATAATCTTCCGCACACTTCGACCGGTTTCACACCTTCAGAACTAATCTCCAGGCAAAGGGAAAGCAATGAATGGACTGATCCCATCCCCAAGATAGAAGGTCCAGAAGTCAACCTAGATAATAAGTTAAGACAAGCCCTGATCTCTCTCACAACTCATGCCAATTTAAGAAAAAAGGCATTTGACAAGCATGTCAATAAAGTTCTGTCGTATCGCCTGAACGAGCGTGTTCTTCTGAGGACACACTTCAAACCATCTCTCATCTTACGTAAAAATCGTAAGTGGCAACACTTATACGAAGGACCGTTTGTTATAGTCAGGAAGCCACATATTGGTTGTTACGTGTTGGCAGATCCAGTTAGTGGACGAATAAAAGGACTTTACCACCATGTAGACCTGAAGAAGTACCATGAAAAACATTTAAAAAAATATCATTTATTATGTTAAGCTGCAACTTGAAACAATAGTGTGATCTGTTTAGAAAGTATGTGAATCAACAGCATGTACATGTATTCTGCAGGTGACGTAATCATTTGAGTGAGGTGGTCATGAAGTAATGATGGAGCTTGAAAGATATGAAGTGATTGAAGAAGGTACTCTACGGATTTGGAAAATAAGATTTGCTTTAGTTTTAAGGTAGTTTTAAGTTTCTTGAGCACGAGAAGACTGCAGTCGTTGAATTGAGTAAGGGATGTGCCAAAGTGCCACCTGCTGCTTTAGTTTTAAGTTATGGCAAATCTCCTTTTTACCAAGTAGTAAAGGTTTTCTTTAAATCCCTCATTCAGACCATAATGTCCGTATATGTGAAGTATTAACCTAAGATAAGCTTTCAAAGGATTGATATTTTAAGTCGCTAGAACCATAAACGATGCAAAACTGATACATTGTAATCTGTAGATTACACCGAGTATAAGCAGCAACATATAGTTAATGTACAAAGAAATGAATAATGGTACCCGCATCTGGAGAGCAACTTTAATTTATTTATTACTATGAGTCAACCAGTTAAGAAATTTGCATTTATAATAAGAATTAGGTCCTGTATTGGAGAAACTTAGAGAGACTATTCCTATGTCACGAGTATTATACAGAAACCTTCGATATTAAGACACCTAGTTGAGGACTGAGATAATCTGCTTATATTCTTCTGCTATGTCCGCATGCCGTGATTTTGAGATATATTTGAAGATGCTTTGGAAGCGGATTTGTGCGACATTTTAATACTGAAGTCAAGTTATGCCACGTGGATGACACTAAAAACGATGGAGCCGAAGAATGAATTTGCTCAACTGATTATTTCACCTATTATCTATCTTCGTATCTTTCATTTCCTTGCACTATCCTATTGTAGTTTTCTTCTTTAGCGTTCTAACCTTTCTACCCTACCCGGTAGGGGAAGAAATTTGGAAATTGGTTCAAAAGACTTGACGTGTGTATGTTGTGTGTATTGACGATCGTGGCTCGTTGGTTGATGCGTACCGGCAGTTACTTACCGAAACGTGATGTAAATCTGATTTGCTGTGAACAAAAGCATCCTAGGAAATAGGAATAATTTTCCCGATTTCTGTTAGATGAAGTTTTGAACGTGAACTGTTCGGCACGCCAAAGTGGGTATATTTTACTGATTATTGATGTAACCGGAAAAAAAGAGCTGTTATAGAACAATAAGAAAAGGAAAAGAATCAGATTTAAAAAATATATAAAATCTAACGTGCTTCAGAAGCACCATTCAGAATAGCAAACACGTTTTTCGTTAGGTCTTGGACAGTAATAATAAAAAAAAAACTATGAATATTTTGTAAATGATCCTTTCATGATAAGTAATTTTAGCATTACCTGTGCTACTCTGTGGTATAGAGAGACCTATATGGACACGTATGGATTGCTGCGTGTGACTCTGTGACAAAATGATGGACACGTGTGTAAAATAGTAATTTGACACATGTATGGGCACGAGAAACTAGTTATCTCTTGTGTGAATCAGAACTGTAATAAACTTATGGACACGAGTGATGTGCCGCGTGTGAAGTAGCATTACAAGTATTCTCATGTTGCAACGACGATACAGTGACTATCAGTCAAAGGATAGACAAGCTATTGTACTTACTGCAATAGGAGACAGTAGTCATTTTCATCGATGACTGTTCTTCGTCGCTGGTGCAGTCAATTTACCGTCCAGGTTGACCATGTCGCCTTGACGAGCTGCTCCAGTACCCACGATTCAACAAAATGCACAAGTTAAAAGAAAGGTTGGCAGCCACAGAACTATCTGCCTCGTGCAGGACGCGGACTGCCAACGCTGTTAAACCGCCAGTTCGTTACCACGTGACTGTGAAGCACTGTGGCAACATTCAATGACTGCTCGCCGGCCCGTACTCAACAATAAGCATTCCTCTCCATAACGGGCGCAAGCGTGCTCCAGATTTGAGATGAAAATGGACATAAAAATAATAAAACGTTGATAAACTACGCACGATTTTACTATATTTACATTTAAAGGACACTAATGATGACTTTTCCTTAACTATAAAAATTGCTACGGCAATATTGCTAAATACATTGCTTAAGAAAGACCTGTACAAGACGAAACGTGTTTTGCTAATATTTGCTAACGAAAGAATGTAAAACCTAGACACAAAATATGAATAATATATAATGGATATGTACATAGTCTATGTACTAATTTTTATTGTCTTAAATTCTTACTCTATATTCCCTTAGATTAAGATGCTAGTTAATGAGCAAGTCCTAATACAGATTTTTTTTTCTGTATTTTCATGTGCTGAAACATAAATTGGAATGAGATTAAGACAGCCACCAAACTGACTCATTCGTCATTGAACCAGTCATCAACTTTCCTGTTTCCCGACATGACCCGATGGATCGTCGAGTCAAGAAATATCACTTCCCCCTTCACATAGTGAAATTCCCAGTGTTTTCCACCAGAATGTGAAAAGGTGATCCCCAGTTTTAGTGCAGTGAAAAGTGACAGGTGATGAAAGATTTCCCCTGTGAAAATCACCCGAGTTCATGGGAAATACTCCCAACTACAAAGTGAAGAGTGACGCCGCTACGAGAAAGACTGATAAAAGTTTTATGTTCTGTTCACAATTGGCGGAAATGCACCAATACTGTAATAGAATTTTTTTTATTGTCAATATTTATGTATATTTGTATCTGTATGTGTATTTAATTTGTACTTGTATCTATGTTAGTATTTCAATGTTTCAATTGACTGAATGAGAGTCATTCTTGAGAACCTATGTTAAATCCTTGAACACTTATGATGACATCATGCCACAACCAAGTTTGTTAATGATCAAGCAACTGTGAGTAGCTTTGACGACTTAGTATGAAACGCATATAATTCTATGTGCCTTATGTTATGTCTGTTTTGCTCCCTACAAGGAGAGATCCTTAAATACTTCATTCACTAAGTACGTGAATCCAATAATATTACGACTGCGCGTGAGTCGTAACGATCTTTCAGACTCATTACTCCTCACGCGGGAAGCGATGTAATATTATTGGTATTTCCGTCCTATGAAAGCTTTGAGTACCCTTTGAAAGACATTTGTTTTGTATAATTTACATAACTGTAAAGATGCGCATCTAGCGCGGACGCTAATACATCGATTGCGCAGTCAAAGAAACATTTTAACAGAAGCTGAACTGTCGTTGCGCTTCGATCTAAATAAAAGATGACGGTAGAAAACGTTTGTAGATCTTCAGATTTTAATGTACTTCTGCTTGTGGTGTGAAAGCGTGGAGAAGGTCGACTTTAAGCTAAAAAAGTGAGCGGTCTTGCCAGCGTGCAGACAACATTATTAATTAATAACATTAAAGTAATTTATGTTCGAGACTGTAATTCAGCAAGTTATTGTTATCGGAGGTGTTGAACAGTGCAAGAATTATCTTCAACGAAAGGAGAAAAGTAGTGACTATAATTTGTGACAAAAACGTGAACCAAGGAGACAGCACAGGACAGGCTGAAATCTGATCGCACCATACTGTTAGAAAAGTAATTATGTAAGTTGTATTGTTTATAAATAAGCCCTAATTTGCTAGTGAGAATTGTTTGAATATATTTAGTGTTTACCAGACTTCTTATTCTGTTCTTTTCCTTTATACTTTTTTATCCTCCGTGCCATATTATTTTTATAAATGTCAAACAGCCTTTACTACAGCAGAGAATACTGCGGCATCCTGGTCGTAGACAGTCGGCCGCTCCTTGTCTTCTATACAGCTCATAGCTGCCCCATTTATTAATGATTTCATTTGCAAAAGCAATTTTTTTTTTACTATCCACTGTTAAAGGTCCCTTAGGTAATTATAGAATTCATACTGATTACGTAAAGAAATCCGGGTTGTTCTCTTCCAAATAATAGAAGTCTTTGCGTAATCAAAAAAACTAGCCTCCTTCTGACAACGATCAGGAGCCGACCAGAAGACGGACGTCTTCGACCGCTTTCGTGTGTCCTGTGGCAAAGCTGTGCCAAACTGGGAACACGACATTCTAGTATGAAACACAGATTTAAATTGAAAGAATTGAAATATATTTAACCAAATAAAATAAATTTTTTTTTTATCATACTAGAGTGGCTAAGACCGATCTGAAATACTACGCTTTTCGCATGTAAACGTAGTCCAGGTCGCGAATAGAAAACATTGGAAATATGGTCTAAGGGACCTATAGATTTGAAATAAGGGAATAAGCGACGAATGAACCCTATCATCGTTCGTTCACGGCCACCCACCAATGTTTTCGCACCTTCTTTCTAATGAGAGCTGAAGCATTACAAAAAGAAAGACATAATAAAAATCCAATATGACAAGCATGGAATAGGAAGAGGCTCGAAATACTGCCATAGCTTCTTCGCATAAATCCACTGTATTCATTCTATTAAAATATAAGAACAGGAGCGACATTTATGAAATACATCTGCTGCGACGGCTAAGAAGAGAGGGAGTGAGTAGCTTTCACTTTTTACTCAAGAGAAGAGAAGGAAGCGCACTATCTTGTTCCATACAGAGCAAAAATTAATTGCATATCACTGATTTTCAAAGATGAGTCGTTAACATACAATTAGATCTTCATCTTAGACAGCGTTTCATATTATTTTACGTATTTACGGACGCAGAGAAAAAATGAATTATTTGTCATGCTCAAAGAATATCCTCTAAGTTTGAGTATATTTTCGTCCCTTGTGCTTACATGAGTAATACTTCACCACCCCCTTGAATACTTGACTTCCTTGTGTCCACTAAATATGTAAAAAGTGTTCAAACGTAGAGTATTTAGCAAAGTATTTTGTTAAAGTAATGTGATAATCAAAGTAATGAAATTCATGCTTAGTCTGTGTCCTTTCGTAACACAGTTCAAGAAATGTTTTACATTTCACCATTATTAAGTTGTCTCTCAAAGAGTAGATTTACAAATTTTACAAAAAATGCAATTGCCTTTGGTAAGATTGTTCTTTGTTGCTTAGAAAATGGATATTAAATGAGTAATTTTATTGAGTTCAAAAAGTTTATATGTTTGTTCTTTTATTGTTCATCGAAAATGTTAAACTGCGCCCATGAGAGTGATCGACGAACGTACATGCAATAAATGAGATGCATGAACTGCAGGCTGATCACGTTTGGCGCGGCCTGATGTAAATGCGGAGAAACTGTTTGCATAGGTAACCATGCAAAACCAACTGCTAATTTCGCTTGCTGGCTGCTGTCGGCAGGTCGACGAACTCAGTGCGCAGCTGCCAGGGTGGCGATATAGCTTGGTAGCGGAGAAAAGGAGGGGGGGGGGGGGGGGGCGGCAGGGGCGCGGTGAACGTAATGGCGATGTCGGCTTCTTCACCCACCCATTCCCGCTGGTTACTATAAAGGCACATTTGCATGCCGTGCGTGAGTTTCCTCGGAAACGTGAAATCTTAACTAAATAATTAATCTCTGACAAATAAATAAAGCCTATGGCACAGAACTGCAGCGCTATGCCGCTGATAAAACAAAATACAATTAGGACACTCTTATGTTTCATTAAGAAGAAGGAGGTCGAGTAGAATAGCTGGTGCGGGAAGCATGTATATTTTATTAACTGGCACACCGCCATATGTAGTGTTAGGTAAGAACACTGCGAGTTGCAATCTTACTAGGCACTCGATTCTGTAAAGAATTTATATTTATGAAAGTAAGTAGAATTATTTAACTGTAGGCTTATTCGCTGAATATATCTGATTTAACTAACTGTGTAAACTTTTTTTTTGTTTAGTAGACAGTCACCTCTGAACGACGTATTGACATGGCTGGCAAATCATTCTAATATTGAGATTTAGATTTTGAGTCCGCACCTACCGCTACAGTCTTTGGAAACGATTTAAATACGAAGTCCGATTATTTGATTCTTATTTCACGGTCAACTACGAATAACATTGCATTTACGAAAAAGCTATTGTCAAGCGTCTGATACCAAATAATTAAACGTCCACGTTCCAGATAAGCAAATATTAATTACAACCAATCACTATCATACATAATTAATAATTAATATTTTATTTTATTTATTTTATATTGGCGACTGCGTGTCGGACTTGTAATTTTGTCATTTGTTACATTGTTCTCTTTGTTTCATGTGAAAAATCAACTTTCTGGACCTGGACTTGAATATATGAGAAATAACAAAAATCTGAAGATATTTTCCAATTCTAAAATTTTGCGGGAAGACGCAAGGAAGCTTCCAGCAAACTAAGGTAAGACGCAGCATCTTTGCATTGGCAGGCTTGACCAGACGCATAATTCAGTGTATTAGCTCTTCAGTAGATTCTGTAATATTTCTTTCACGTGTAGCAGTTTTCAGTGATAAATTACATTCTCAGTGCTTTTCCTTAAACAATAACTTCTGCAACGATACCAATACACAAGTGTACAATATGGCCGACTTCTGTACGACACGTTGTAACATGGCCAACAGCCATTAACAATAATCCCATATTCAGTTTACATTTTTAAATTAACAAACAGCCATTGTTGCTATGAGCGATTAATGTTCAACTGCATTTTATTTTAAAACCAGTGTCAAACTTTATTTTCTTGAAACATATATTACGTGTGGCATGGTCATAACTAGAAAACAATAAGCAAAGATGGAACAGCAAAGACATACTATTCAGACGCAATCCGACTCGGACGCGAGGCAAATGTTTGAAAATGACTTTACGACAGCAACCAGTAGTGACGATTCATCAACATTGACGCAAGTGTTAACGGAAATCTTGACAATAGGCCATCCACCACAAAAATTTCAAAGTCTCAGTCAGAGCCCATGTTAATACATGACGTCACGTCTAATGACGTGGAGGGGGCAGTGACCTTGCAAACAGTAAACATTGCCAACATGTTACAAATGCTAATGAAACAAAACGCAGAAAATATGGCAACCTTAAAGACACAAAATGACGAAATTAAATCTGACCTTATAGCAATCAAGACATGTAATGACACTTTATGTAAACGTGTGGAACTTATAGACGCCACACTGACCAAACAAATGACTGAACTCAGTGCGAAATTTTCCAAGCTTAATACGATACAAGAAAAGACTACAAATGACGTAGCACTTTTACAGACACAAGCAAAAAACCCTAATGTCACGTGTGAAGCTCTTACTGAACAAATTGAAACATATCCTTCAGTACATGACAACTTTGAAAAACGAATTACTGACGTGCAGAATAAATTTGACGATGTTGAACAACACCTGACTGACAGATTACAATCTGATGCCACAGCTCATTTTCAAAATATTAATAAAGAATTTCGTGATTGGGTAGAGAACAAAGACAAACATTTTCATAGATGCATACGTGAAAACTTACCAACAATTGTGCACGACTCCGTAGCGGAATACATCACTAATAACAAACAGCTAATTAGTGACGCAGTTATAGCGTCCCCAGCGCCATATTACGAAAAGACTTAAAAACAATATTTATAAAGAAGACATTCATAATTTGTAAGAGCTTTTTTTTCATGTAGCCGTAAAATAATAATTTCTCTGCAAAGAAATAATTTATGACAAAATGATCTAAAGAGGTGACAAGATACACTCTTTTGTTAATTTTTTAGTCGTCTTCATTACTTCTTCTCTTGTCTTTATTGTGTATCGACGGACATCTTTCGAGTGCTGGCAAATGTAAGCTATTTGTATGAGTTAAACATATAATATAATGATTTAATATTATTGTGCACTTTTAATTTGTAAGAGGTGATCCCGATTTCGTGTCCACCTTCCTTGAATTAACCTGCATTCAAGTAATTTACAGCTCAACAATCGCAGCGGCCGATGCAGCCAACGACGCCATTACGTGGCGATATTAACTTACGAAAAATTAGCGGAAGCGGAAAACTCGCCCGCTATTAGCATAATATTAATTTTTCTCAATAGCCGCACGAAGTTGCAGAAATACTTAGATTTAAGATTCTTATTTTCAGTACCATAGCCGAGACCCAGAGCCAGGACTCTGACTACAATACAATGGTTAACGGAGGTAAGAAAAATACTCTCGCGCGTGTGTGGGCCGCAATTTTAATTAATAACTAAACATTTCTTGCTTTAAAGTGAACTGACTAGCCGAGGAAATTAATATGAAAAGTTTATTACATTGTTCAACTTAAATATCATTTTTATTAAGGCCCACCACGTAAGTCGGCAACAATCAAAAAATAATAATAACAATAATAATATATATATATTAAATTACGACGACCGACGGACGCGAGATTGGCGCCCAACGTGGGGTCCGATTAATATGATTCTATTGTAATGAATGTAATTATGTATGTGTCTAATTGTTGTAAAATATTAATGCTTGTATGAATTCTTTTACATGTACAACAACAAAACCACACCCTGAGGAGATCTGGAGAGGAAAAAGTGTAGAAAAGAAAAAGGATTGCGAGAAAGAAAAATAAGTAAGGTAAGGCCTATTGTGCAAGCATCCTGTGTAGCTCTGTGCGGAATATCGAACCCATGTGCACATGAGATACCTTCAGTGTTTTGTGTATTTATGTGTTTATTTTTGGAGGGGATAATTATTCGTTTTGTTTATTTAAATGTTTATTGTTGGAGGGGATAATTAATCGTGTGTGTATCAGTGTTCAGTGGCTTAAAGTGAATTTAGTATGGGAAAGATAGGACAACCTAAAGCATCCGTAACAGAAGAACAAAATTCTGTTAATATGGAAAGTGAGGATCATTTGCAATATGTAAACGAATCCCAAGCCACCGCCTCGGATAACATAATTTCCGGAGCGGGGGGCGAGGATCTGTGGACGGTGAATGACGCTCCACAGCAGATTGGGAATAGAGTAACAACTCCACTGCCTGGGCAGGGGGGCCAATCGAGTGCTAGATTAAGCGGGGCACCAGTATGCTCACCGATTACAGACCCATTTGCAGAATTTCTGCGCAGGTAAGAAGAAAGAATGTCAGAACAGAGGGAAAAACAAAGAGACGAGAAACTGGCTCAGATGCTCTATGAGCAAGAGCGACAAAGAGAACAGAAAGAAAGGGAAAAAGAAAGAATGTCAGAACAGAGGGAAAAACAAAGAGACAAAAAACTGGCTCAGATGCTGCGTGAGCAGGAGAAAAAATTAACGCAAAAGCTCATTGAGCAAGAGCAGCGCAGTGAAGCAAAACTCGACAGTATCCAAAGCGAACTAACAGAGATGTGGGATGCGTGCAAAGAAATACCCGATCTTGTGCAAAGCTTAGCCGGCGAAATGCAAAAATTACAGATATCGCAGGCTAGGCTTGAAGATAATGTCCAGACTTTAACCAACCGCGTAGAAGATGTGGAGATAGATGCACGGAAAAGTATTGACGCATATTTGGAAGTGCAAGCTCAAAAAGTAGAAAAAGAATTAAATGAATGGCTAGAAGTAAAGGATCGCGAGATATCTGCAAAGATTGAAAGGGACATAAAAACAGCTGTAGAACAAGCGACTGCGGCCGCGAGTGTAAATATTGACGCTAGCGCTGCCGCACTACGTGCCGAATTAGTACAGATCAAATCCCGTGTGACTGCGGAGTTGCCAAATTGGCAACAGGAGGTCGCGCGGAGACTGTCTGCGTTGGAAAGCAATGTAAACAGTGGCGGACAGATCATGAATCCGACTCCGCGTACTGATTACTGTAATAACGCTGACGGTAGGCAGGGTGCGAGTGCGCAACCGCAACCTAATGCGAATTATGAGCACGAACAACATGCGATACCGTGCAGCGCACATCACGAAGTGATGAATGTCCCAGAATGTAGCAATCAGACGTGCAAAAAAGAGGACAATGTAATAAAACACAGGACATTCCAACCTTTCAATAGCGAAAAACGAAATGTCCACTCTGTTGTATTTATTAAGAGCATCAGGAATGTGTTTCCCAGGACATGGACGGAAAGACAAAGAATACAGTTCGTGGTCTCCTTTATTCAAGGTGACGCGGCACTGTGGGCCACCGACGTGTCCGAGAAATGTCTAACGATGCAACAGTTTGAAGTTGCATTCTTGCAAAAATTCTGGTCCGATAGCGCCCAAGAAAGACTACGAAAGGAGTTGTACAGTATGGAAATGTACAATCCTAAGATGGGAACGTTACGCAAATATTTCGAAAAGTGTATAAACAAAACCAGGTACTGGGACGAGCCAATGTCCGATCGTGACATAATCAGATTAATAAAAATGAAGTTGCCCAGTGAAATTAAAAGATATTTCATCAATGTGCCGGAATACGATATAGAACAATTCATGGAAATAGTGGATTCTGTTGACTTATTGATCGAAGATATGAAAACCGAAAACAAGTGGAACCATGCAGGCTGTAATCAACAAAAAGCCGATTACAATAGCAGCCACAGTAATGGTAGTAACTTAGTACCAAATGGTAACGGGAATAGGGAAGAGCACCGGCAACAGAATCGAGGCACAAACAGTGGCAATGGTTTATAACGGCAACGGTTATAATCGTCAAAATCGAAAGAGACATCATGATGGACGCATGAGAAATGGATATAATGGTAACGGCAATCCGCAATGGCGGAACAACCGAAACCAGTGGCGTGGTTGTAATGAACCGACACCACAGTGGCAACAAAACACAGCGCCTCAATGGAACGCCAACCCAGGTCCGTCACAGAACATGTCAGGGAGTTACAACCGACCACCACAAAACCAGAGCCATACACAATATCAAAATACACCATCGGGGAGGCAGGGCACCCAACTCAACAGTAGCAACAACAACAACCAGAACCACAATGTGAGGTTAGTGGAAGTGACAGACAACTGTCAACCCACTAATGCTCATCCGTTAAACTAAAGACAGCCACAATACGCTCTCCGTTGTTGGCTGCAGGATGGTGTAGTGAGGGCACATTCACGGATGACAGTCATAAACTTTGTATGCTGAGATACAATGAAGGAACAAAAATAGAAAAGGAACTTGTAGACATACCGCAGAAATGTAACCGAACCGACAAAAGTGTTGTGCAGGCTATATTGCAAGCAGATATGTATGGAGCACCAATACACATAATAGTCGATACCGGTGCGTCAACCAATGTCATGAGCGCAAATTTTTACAAGTACTTGAGTCAAAATAATAGAATACCAGTATTGCCAGTGAAGAATTGTCGTGTTACAGGTGCAATAGGTGCACAATCTCATATCATAAAGCACCAAGTGCAAGTCGAGTTTACGGTAGGAAATGAAGCAATGAAAAGCTCGTTCCTAGTAGTTAAGGGATTAGGTGTTGCTTTCATCTTGGGGATGGAATTTTTACGCCAGAGGGACGCAAAAATCGACCTCTTGTGCGGGGAAGTAAGCCTTATGAATGAGGATAGACGTGTAGTTTTGCCGTTGTTGAGGACACGGGAAGTGCACGGTAAATATTGCCGGAGCTTTCAGTCGAGATTCGAAGGAATACAGGTAGTGAATTTATATTCTGACTTAAGTACAAGACAAGCATGTTATAAAGAATTTATTACTGAAGACAAAGAGGAAAAAAGGAAACTGATAGCCATGAAAGTTAGGGAGTCAGAACATTTGACTGAAGCACAACAAAACGAATTGACTCAGCTACTTACAGATTATGAGAATGTGTTTTCGGAAAAAACCCGGTGTTATCGAGGGCTACACCTATAACATCGAAGTGGTACCTCACGTTACTTTCTGTCACGCAAACTACACCATCCCGTGGTCAAAGAAGGAGGCAGTTACGAAGGAAATAAGAAAAATGCTTGATTGGGGGATAATTGAACCATCTCTACCCCGTACAGCAGTCCGCTCGTGGCTGTAGCGAAAGCTGACGGCAGTATACGTCTCGTGCTTGATGCGCGCGATATTAACAAAATAATTGTACCTGTCAGAACGCGACCAGAAAACCTGGATGAACAGATACAGAAGTTTTATGGAGTTAAATATCTGACCTCCGTCGATATGCGTTCGTCGTATTGGCAAATCCCACTAACTGAATCATCAAGAAAGTACACTGCCCTTGTGCTTGCCGGCAGAAGTTACCAATTTAAAGTTTTACCATTTGGATTAAATGTTAGTGCAGGTGTCTTCATTGCAGCGCTCGAAAAAGTACTAGGACCGGATTTGTTGGACCGAGTAACGTTGTATGTCGATGACTTATTAATAGCTACTCCTGATTGAGAAAGCCACATGGACACGCTGAGATGCGTACTAAAAAGATTTTCTGAGGTAGGCGTAACAGCAAACCTCGCAAAATCCAAATTTGGCAGGGAGAGAATAAAATTTCTTGGTCATGTAATATCACCTACAGGTATTGTGCCCGATCCGAAGAAAATGGCAGCAATTGAGAACTTCCCTCCTCCTAGAACCAAGAAACAGTTAAAGGCATTTCTGGGTCTAGTGTCATTTTTCAGACGATTCATACCTGACCAGCTTTTAAATGATAATACCCTGTTAAACTTGTTGAGAAAGAATACACCCTGGATATGGAATGAACTGTGCCAGCAGTCATTTGAGCAAATACGACAAGCCCTTCTAAATACTAATCTACTGACACATCCTGACATGTCAAAGGAATTTTACCTTGCTACAGACGCCTCCACTGTCGGACTAGGCGCTTGTTTATTCCAAATCGATGAGGAAGGTGGAAACAAGAACGTAAGAATAATCGGTTTCGCAAGCCGAGTGTTGTCAAGTTGTGAACGATCATATACAGTCACCGAACTCGAAACACTAGCAGTAGTATGGGCCATGAAGAAGTTCAGATACTATGTGTACGGAAAAAATGTAAAAATTTTCTGTGATCATCAGGCCTTAAGTTTTTTGCTGACATGCAAGTTAATGCACGACAGGTTGACTAGGTGGGTACTTGCTCTGCAGGAATATCAATTTCAAATAATGTATATAAAAGGTTGTGACAACGTAGTGCCTGATGCTTTGTCACGGTTGCCGCAAGGTCTGCCTGAGTTAACAACAATACTAGAACAGGCAACAGAGTACAAAATTTTAGTTATGAAAGACCCTACTTGTCGAAAAAAGTTCCTGCAGACGTGCAAGCAACTGCCTAGTTTACAGGACGAAGATCCCGCCTTGGGAAAAGTCAAACAAGAACTCCCATCCTCGGGTGGAAATCAGATAGGTAGCCATTATTCTGTGCAAAATGGGGTATTATATTACCGGAAGGATGTTAACAAGGACTTGTGGTGTATCTGTGTACCGGAAGTATGTATCAGTGATTTAATCTGGTACGTGGACCTTTCGTGGGGACACGTGGTTATTGAAAAATGTAGAGCACTTCTCGCAAGACAATGTCATTTTAAGAATATGAAAAGAATAATTCAGAATGTTGTAATGACATGTGTAGTTTGTCAAAGGACGAAACCTACAAATCTGCCCACTATAAGTGAATTGCACCCTGTTGTTCCTAACAAACCATTACGACTAGTTTCTGTTGACATTCTAGGGCCACTACCCACTGGCAGAGGTGGTGTGAAATATGTATTTGCTGTATATGATGCCTTTTCCAAATTTCTAAAATTTTATCCTGTAAAAGCTTCAACGGCCACACACCTCATTCAGAAATTACAAACAGATTATTTTGTTAATGTTGGCAAACCACAGATCATATTATCCGATAATGCCACCAATTTTACTGGTCTCAAATGGAAAACGTTTCTACAAGAGCAAGGTGTTAAACACATTTTTGTAGCTCGATTTCACCCGGAGAGCAGTCTTGTAGAGCGTACCTTTAAAGAGTTGAACAGGTTCATGAGAACTTACATTCCGAATCGCCACACCAAGGGGGCAGAATACGTTTCGACTTTTGAGGAACTCCACAATAGATTGCCACATTCAGCCACCGGTTATACTCCACTAGAAGTCATGTTTGGAAAGAATGAAACCGACAGCTGGCTGTCACCATTACCAACTGTACCACGACAAGTTGTACCTCACGAACAAATTATAGCTGAGACTTTAAATAACTTAACGAGGTGCGCGGAGCGCCGAAAGGAGAAGCATGACAAGAAACTAAAGAAGGTAACAGTGTATCAACCAGGTGACTTGGTGCTAATAAGGACTCATCCCAAGTCATCTCTGTTAGCGAAAAAGAATAAATGGCAACCGGTGTATGCCGGGCCCTACAAAATCATAGACATACCACATGGATGTAGCTATTTGTTGGGTGACGTAGAATCGGAAGAGATTAAAGGACTCTATCCATACAAAGACTTAAAGAAGTTCGCTCAGTAGAGCAGCGTTTACATTTGTGTGTAGTAGGTTAAGTTTATAGTGTATTTTTTTCTGTGAGTAAATGTTCAGATTTTAGTGTAACATTTAAAGACAATGAGGCGCACAAGATTAGTGCGATTCAGTTTTGTAGATGTTAAGGAATAATAGTATTTTTAAACAATTGCATTTTGAAAAAAAATGAACGTAGATTGAAGAATATTTTACAAATTTCATGTGTAACAATGCTTTGAAAAATATTAAAAAACAATTCAACAGCATTTGATGATGAAAGAATTTTTCATTAGTGTGTCATGAATATTTTTGAACTGTAGTAGTAACGCAACTTACGGAATTCAATATTATAGTGTATATGTTGTTCCATGTATTTATGTCTATATCGATCTTGAAATATGCTCAACCATAATTTACTAAACAACATCAGTGCAGGGTGTACATCACCCAAGGTACCTCATGTGTTGTGGACAAGGTACAAAGCAAATCAGTAAATGCGACTACCGCTAAGCACTGTTAAAATATATTGCCATCTGCTAAGGCAGAGATTTACACGAATTTATAGTGTAAACAAAAGTCACAAATCAAACACTAATCTAGGAACATGCACGTTAGGCCTAGATTATAAAATGTCTACAATAATGCGAGAGGCAAAATTTTGTAAAGTCGAGCCTGGCTCTGGAGGGCAAGTACGCAATGAGTGGGCAGACATGACATGGGGACTTACCTCAGATGAGACGGAAATACAATTGTTTGGAAAAAAAAAATCTGAAGGCAAGTACGACTCTAAGTGGAAAATGAAAGGAGACAATTAATGCGAGAGACTGGTAAAATCCAGCACGAGCCAAAATCCAGTTCAGACTGAATGAGATACATTAGTGTTTGTGAACTAATCGAAACAGTTACTTTAAACAGTGTGAAAAACTGTGAAGGTGAAACTGTGATACGGACAGTGAAGTGCTAGTATTGAACGTTCAACAGCGGTAAAGACGCCAAACGCCAATATTACGCACGAAAAACTGTGAATTTGCTTATAAATGTGAACTGTTAACGTGAAGTGAACCCACAGTCAATATTTTTGGGACAGACTGTAATTTCAGTGAGTACAACAATGCGAGATTGGAATGCGATGCATGGACTGTTGCAAAACAGCGACCGCAGAAACGGCGAATGTTTGTGCTAAGCTCGTATTGGGACACTCACCAGTGCCTGCGAGTGCGGCGAAAACAAATAATTTTGTCAAGACAAAAACTGACGTGTAATGGAAACAGTATTGCATTAAAACTGCATTCACGGGAGAAGGTCCATGTCATGTATTCTGCAAGACAGTGCTAGCTTGACACTCGGAAACTGGCGAAAACTTAACAACAACTGCCGCACTAATAAATGCTTCTTTCCCACTAGCGCAACCATCTGCAGCGGGAAAACAAATATTACGTTGGTTGTGTGTATGTTTCATGTACTACGTCGGAGATGCGTAGCAGAGCTAACTCCTGCCAACAAGAGCGGGGGGCGAATATCATCCCACTCCGCCACGCTCGGGCGAGACAGAAGCGTATCGCCAACGGTGCAGCCGATCAGCTGATTCTGACGTTCCGCGACGGCGAGAGAAACGCTGGCGTCGAGCGGGCGTTGACCTCTCCGCAGCCGCCGCGACCGCCGAGCACCGAACACACCAACCGACGCCGTCGCGAGCTAAACGTCGTGGCGTAGATCATCAACGACACCGCAATCAATTGTTATAATGACCTCATTTCTTTGCGTAGTGCAACAAAACGTTATTTGCACATCCTGTACTCCAATGACATCCCAGAAACGTTTAAGTGAAAGTGACCCAAGTAGTTAGTCTGTCGCTCCGCCGAGGTTTTCCCCAGGTTTCCCTACGGCCGCGCCAAATGGCGAGCGAACAGTTGACACCCCTGGGACTTCAAATATTCCGGACTAACTCGTGGTTGTATACCTTGAACCTCATCTGTATTACACTTTGTGGACAACACACCTCAGTAATTTAACGATTTAAATATACGATGTGACATATGCAAACTGTGAAAGAAAAATCTGCGTGTGGACACTGTGGACATGAAAGAGGAAATATTTATGTCAAAAAACACGAACATTTTTTATGACATAAACATTTCGGGGGGCAATATAGCGTCCCCAGTGCCATATTACGAAAAGACTTAAAAACAATATTTATAAAGAAGACATTCATAATTTGTAAGAGATTTTTTTCATGTAGCCGTAAAATAATAATTTCTCTGTCCAAGCTTCAAATGCAAAGAAATAATTTATGACAAAATGATCTAAAGAGGTGACAAGATACACTCTTTTGTTAATTTTTTAGTCGTCTTCATTACTTCTTCTCTTGTCTTTATTGTGTATCGACGGACATCTTTCGAGTGCTGGCAAATGTAAGCATATTTGTATGAGTTAAACATATAATATAATGATTTAATATTATTGTGCACTTATAATTTGTAAGAGGTGATCCCGATTTCATGTCCGCCTTCCTTGAATTAACCTGCATTCAAGTAATTTACAGCTCAACAATCGCAGCGGCCGATGCAGCCAACGACGCCATTACGTGGCGATATTAACTTATGAAAAATTAGCGGAAGCGGAAAACTCGCCCGCTATTAGCATAATATCAATTTTTCTCCACAGCCGCACGAAGTTGCAGAAATACTTAGCTTTAAGATTCTTATTTTCAGTACCATAGCCGAGACCCAGAGCCAGGACTCTGACTACAGCTATGTGCCGTCTGAGGTTCTGCAAACAATCTTCCACGGAATATCGAAACGAACTGCATATGTACCAATTACTCGACGGGTCACGTCCGATCTGTAATAAACAATGCTTTTTCTCACAACGAACTGCATCACAACGACTATAATGGAAATAGGAAATGGGCATGCTTATGTATCAAATACGTTGTTGTACAGCGATGTTACTGTGATCAAAAAACTTTACCACGACGACACTAACCTGTGAAACATTACTGTGCAGCAGATGAATATAAACTGTAATAACGACACGATGTGTATAGGTCAACGCACCTGAAACAAAAAGACATTTTTCTTTGAAGCATTTCAATGCAATACTATGTAACTAACAACATTCAACAATCTAAAGTTGTATTGTATTGTAACAATAATTGTAATTTTAAAATTAAGTTACCTGTCATAGAATGTACTCTTCATATGTAATCTTGGTGGAATATTTCCTTTATGCAACGACTAAGAAACGCGCGCTCACACGAACAATATGAACTGCAATACTGTGCCGCGTGATCTAAATTTACGATATAACGGCAGTGCCGAAGTCACATAGACGCTTCTGCGGATGCGCGCACTCTATTTTGACAACACAAGAACATTTACGGCGCACGCGCGTCATTCAAATTTTGTGTATAATATACTGCGCAATGTATGTCATGTAAATAGTTGTAGATAACTTAGATTTTCTTGTGCTTTTAGGTGAATTGCTCGCCTGCAGGTGTGTCCTTTCGCCTCGCAATTCAGGGGGCAATATAAAGGCACATTTGCATGCCGTGTGTGAGTTTCCTCGGAAACGCGAAATCTTAATTAAATAATTAATCTCTGACAAATAAATAAAGCCTATGGCACAGAACTGCAGCGCTATGCCGCTGATAAAACAAAATAGAATTAGGACACTCTTATGTTTCATTAAGAAGTAGGAGGTCGAGTAGAATAGCTGGTGCGGGAAGCACGTATATTTTATTAACTGGCACACCGCCATATGTGGTGTTAGATAAGAACACTGCGACTTGCAATCTTACTCGGCACTCGATTCTGTAAAGAATTTATATTTATGAAAGTAAGTAGAATTATTTAACTGTAGGCTTATTCGTTGAATATATCTGATTTAACTAACTGTGTAAACTTTTTTTTTGTTTAGTAGACAGTCACCTCTGTACGACGTATTGACATGGCTGGCAAATCATTCTAATATTGAAATTTAGATTTTGAGTCAGCACCTACCGCAGCAGTCTTTGGAAACGATTTAAATACGAAGTCCGATTATTTGAATCACATTTCACGGTCAACTACGAATAACATTGCATTTACGAAAAAGCTATTGTCAAGCGTCTGATACCAAATAATTAAACGTCCACGTTCCAGATAAGCAAATATTAATTACAACCAATCACTATCGTACATAATTAATAACTAATATTTTATTTATTTATTTATTTATTTATTTTATATTACAAACACGTGACAATCGCCAGTTGCTGCAGGTTGACGTCTTGGCTTCACGTTCACGCGGAAGAATGCAAAATTCAAAATGACGATATCAACACCCGTAATTGTATTAGACTAAAGAGCCAAAGAAACTGGTACAAGCCGGCCGAAGTGGCCGTGCGGTTAAAGGCGCTGCAGTCTGGAACCGCAAGTCCGCTACGGTCGCAGGTTCGAATCCTGCCTCGGGCATGGATGTTTGTGATGTCCTTAAGTTAGTTAGGTTTAACTAGTTCTAAGTTCTAGGGGACTAATGACCTCAGCAGTTGAGTCCCATAGTGCTCAGAGCCATTTGAACAATTTTTTTGAAACTGGTACACCTGCCTAGTATCGTGTAGGGTCCCCGCGAGCAATACGGCGTGGCATGGACTCAACTAATGTCTGAAGTAGTGCTAAAGGGAATCCTACCACAAATACTGCAGGGCTGTCCATAAATCCGTAAGAGTACGAGGGGGTGGAGATCTCTTCTGAACAGTACGTTGCAAGGCATCTCAGATATGCTCAATAATGTTCATATTTGGGGAGTTTGGAGGCCAGCGGAAGTGTTTAAACCCAGAGAAGTGTTGCTAGAGCCACTATGTAGCTGGACGTGTGGGTTGTCGCATTGTTATGCTGGAATTGCCCTAGTCCGTCGGAACGCACAATGGACATGAATGGATGGAGGTGATCAGACAGGATGCTTACCTACGTGTCATCTATGAGAGTCGCATCTAGATGTATCAGGGTCCCATATCACTCCAACTGCACACGTTCCACACCATTGCAGAGCCTGACATGCAGCATCCATGGATTCATGGGGTTGTCTCCATACCTATACACGTCCATCCACTCAAAACGATTTGCAACGAGACTCGTCTGACGAGGCAACAAGTCTGCAGTCATCAACAGTAAAATTTCGGTGGTCATGGGCCCAGGCGAGGCGTAAAGGTTAGTGTCATGCGGTCATGAAGAGTGCACGAATGTATCTTCGGCTCTGAAAGCCCATATCAATGATGTTTCGTTGACGCTGCCTCTTTTTTATGGCCAAACATTGAAATCTGCAGCAATTTGCGGAAAGGATGTACTTGTGTCACATAGGACGATGGTCTTCAGTCATTGTTGGTCCCGTTGTTTCAGGATCTTTTTCCGGCCGCAGCGATGTCGGAGATTTGTTGTTTTACCGGATTCCTGATATTCGCGGTACACCCGTGAAATGGTCGTACGGGAAAATCCCCATTTCATGCCTTCGTAGGAGACACTGAGTCCCACCGCTCATGCGTCGACTATAACACCGCTGTGAAACTCACTTCTTGACCACGTGCTATTGCTAATAGATCTAACATCTGTACCAGACACTTGTTGTCTTATAGAGGCATTGCCAACCGCAGCGCCGTATTCTGCCTGTTTACATATCTCTGTATTTGAATATACATGCCTTTACCAGTTTCGTTGCCGCTTCAGTGTATGTGTAAATGTCTTTGTGATCTATATCAGATTGGGGACTATTAGTTTTCACTAGATTTGTGTTGGCATTACTGTCCGTAGACCAGTTCCGATTCTAAAGGGAGTGAGTCAAGATTTTACACACTGTGTTTATCAACGTAGCTACACTCGTTAAGCACAATAGTGTTCACCACATTCATTTGAATAATGTCACTGCAGAATCACTGCTAATTACGGTTGCGTTAGAAACCACACTTGGCACATAATTATAGAGTCACCACATGTCAACAATCATCTGTGTGGATACATTATGTTCGTATACTGACAAGGTCCCTATTGAGTTGGTGTATCCTCGCCAGTATCACCATTTAGCCATATGTGTTTATAAAGGTGCATACATGTGCGTGTATGTGTATATTACAACACGTAAGCTCTCACTGAAGACAGCAGGTGTCCACTCAAGCTTTCCACTGTGTCTTCTGGAATCCAGCCCAACCATGGTGAGTCCCATGAAACATTGTTTGCTTCAAGTGAAATATTCGGTAACACTACACACACTAATTTCACAACACCACCAACTTGAGCGTTGTATTGTGTCATTTGCGATGACTGTTCGGCAGTTAATACCTCTCCTAATATTCATACAGACACTCGCAACTAAACATATTTTTTATGCCGACTAAAAGTTCACGTGTCCCCTGAAACATGTTACGTTTTATCGTAGTATACAAAGTGCAGTTTACATTTATGTTATTTACAAGTGGTATTATTTACAGAAGATGATGTTGGTTACAAAGGAAAAAGTTGTGCCGCTCATGTAGTACATGGCTGTGCTCTGCCCACTAGTCTGATGCTTATAGATAAGTTACTTTTCCATTTCATGACACTGATGCTGTTACCTGGTTCATATTACCTCTTCTATACAAAACTGTTCTACCCTAGGCACGAATCAGATGAGCGGAAATACCAAACAAACAAAACAAAACTTGGGTTAGCAAAAAAGAAACACACCAAAACCTCATGTAGCAAAAAGGTATGAGCCAAAGTAAAGCGCAGCATAGCTCGCCTAATTCCTGGCCTAACGTTTACATGTACATCATGTTCGTTCTCTTTCAGTCACTGTGCTTTCAATGACAACCATTTACTTCCAGGAAAAACCATTAAAACTCACACTAAATAGACCATTATGAAAATACTGTACACATATAAAATAGAATGTCAGGCAAAAATTCTTCTGGTTTGACTTCAGTTTACCCTACCAGCAGGGAATATTCTCTTACATATTATTTACACTGAAGCGCCATAGAAAGTGGTATAGGCATGCGTATTCAAATAAACAGGCAGAATACAGCGCTGCTGTCGGCAACGCCTATATAAGACAACAGGTGTATGACGCAGTTAGATCGGTTAGCAATAACAGGTTGTCTAGATTTATGTGTGTTTCAACGCAGAGTTATAGTTGGTGCGTGAGCGTTGGGACTCAGTGTATCCTAGGAAGGGATGAAATGGGGATTTTCCAGTACGACCATTTCACGAGTGTACCGTGAAAATCAGGAATCCGGTAAAACAACAAATCTTCGACATCGCTGCGGCTGGAAAAAGATCCTGCAAGAACTGGACCAAAGACGACTGAAGAGAATCGTTCAACGTGACAGAAGTGCAACCCTTCCGCGAACTGCTGCATCTTTCTTCAATGCTGTTCCATCAAAAAGTGTCACAATTCAACGAAACATCATCAGTATGAGCGTTTGGAGCCGAAGGCCCACTCGTGTACGTTTGATGACTGCACAACAGAAAGCTTTATATCTCGCATGGGTCCGTCAACACCGACATTGGACTGTTGATGACTGGAAACATGTTGCCTGGTCAGACGAGTCTGGTTTCAGATTGAGCTGAGAGGATGAGCGTGTACGGGTATGGTGACAACCTCATGAGTCCATGGTCTCTGCATGTCAGCAGGAGACTGTTCAAGCTGGTGAATGCTCTGTAATGAGTTGGGGGGGCATGTACAGTCGATGTGATATGGGACCCCTGATACGTCTAGATACAACTCTGGCAGGTGATACGTAGGTAAGCGTCCAGTTTGATCACCTGCATCCATTTATTTCCATTGCGCATTCCGACAATTTTGTGTCTACTATTGCATTATGTGCAAATGTCTTTCGGAACTTTAGTATTCACTAGATCTGTGTTGGTATTAGTGTTTGTAGACCAGTTCAGATTTTAAATCGAGTGAGTCAAGATTTTACTCTCTGTGCTTAATCAAGTCTTTCCTCAGGGCAGCTTTGGTTTGTTAAATATTTTTTCATCACTGGTACTGCCATTTTGAACTTCGCATGCATCCGAGAGAACACGAACGGCCGGTAGTCATGTGTCTGGAAAGAGGGGGAGCGCGGGTCAAGAAGCCGACCACCCCTCCCCCCCCCCCCCCCCCCCTCTCTCTCCATGACCGAGCGCTTGCCACTTTGTCAGCTGCCCACAGAGCCTCAGAGTTCGTCGACTTGCGGAAAAGGATCGGCAAGTGAAATCAGCTGTTGGGCCTGATTAGCTACGCACATAGTTTCACCGAATTTACATCAGACCGCGCCAAACGTGCTCTGCCTGTAGTTCATGCATATAATTTATTACGTATATATTCGCCGTTTCTAAACGCGAATGAACCATTTTACCAAAGACAATTACATCATTTGTGAAATTTGTAAATCGTATCACTACAGGCTATGTTAACATGCGAAAGGCGTAATGTTTCAGAACGGTCTTAGCCACATAACAATATAGCCATACAGCAACCTAGTTGATCTAATGCAGTGATACAGCTAGAGTGCAGAAATCATCAATATTAAATAAGGCAGTAAGACAATCAAAAAATTTATCTGTTTCATATTATGTTCTGCAGAAGTAGAGCATCCAGCAAAGCATTACATTATATTATAGTGTTGCATGTTCAAACGGTTCAAATACATACCAATATTTAAAAAAAGTTAATTCCATTACATCTGTAAGAAGAAACACAACAAGTAATTTGTTCAGACATGCCTTTCCTCACTAGCGATTCTAACTGTTTGCCTAATTTGACCATACGTTACAATATATATGTCTGATTAGCAGTTGCACACTATATTCTTCACTTGGTAAGATACAGTAACATACTACACACATAAACAAATAACTCTGCCTTTGTGTGAACTGAGTGTGATCGACGATATGTTGGTTGGCACTAGGTAAATTTCCACTGTTATGTTTTCTTCGTCGACAAGATAGAACCAAGATTTTACTTCGAGCTTCTACTCTTGCAGGACTTAGAAACTTTGTGTTTTGTTTGTTCGCCAGTACTTCTCCGGTGAAGTGCAACTGCAAAATATTTTGTAGGTGTTTGCTGGAGTGCGGACTTCGTTTTCAAAACAAAGAACTAAGGACTTTTTTTGCTGAAACAACTTCAGTTGGATTTCACGATTTTGCTATCCATTAAAGACTGTTATGATTCTTTCCTCTTGTTGAAGGGCATAATTATCTATTTTGGGATTCAGAAGTTCTATCTTTGTTTGCCATTGGATTGCTGGACCATAATTTTATAAACAGGATTTCATCATGTGTTTGCTATCAAAATTAAAAGTCGGCATAAACGTATACGAAAACGTTAGGGCATTGCTGTTAGTTGATTTTGATACAACTCCCTTGGTACCTGTAATTTCCAGTGTTCACTTCACGTGCATTTGCTCTTCGAATCCCTATTCGTCGTAGTCGGACACCAATTCCTTGCTGAATGGTGGAAAAAATTATCTGATCTACAATTTTTCGGCCCAATTCCGCCGTTTGCTGTGCATCGTCTTAAAATGAAACTCTTCTACGTCGTAAAAAAAATTAATTATTTAACTTGGTCTTTGACTTCTGTCTCTGACAAAGATAAAACAGTTACTGCACTAAAAAAACTCTTTTCTTAATTTTTTTGCCTAGATGTGCACATTATAAAATTTTTTGCCTGTCTAATACAATCTGTGAAAAAATTTGAGTATAGATGAATGTGATTCAAATGGCTCTGAGCACTATGGGACTTAACTTCTTAGGTCATCAGTGCCCTAGAACTTAGAACTACTTAAATCTAACTAACCTAAGGACATCACACACATCCATGCCCGAGGCAGGGTTCGAACCTGCGGCCGTAGCGGTCGCGCGGTTCCAGACTGTAGCGCCTAGAACCGCTCGGCCACCCTGGCCGGCAGACGAATGTCTTCTTTTCTCCACAGATTCAATTTTTAATCTTGATAATTGCGATTACATGTTGACCTCTGCACTTCAAATTACTTCTGCATGCAATCTTATCTCTTACAATTACAAGAAAACATAGATTCTCCTCTATTTTTCAGCAAAAAGCGTTGTCGTCAGAGCAGAGAACGTTGTCCTATCAAAGTACGGTAGCGCACCATCGCTGGTACTCACAGCCGGAATTTTACAATCATATTTCATTACGTAGGGGCATAAAAGTCTACTTGACGTTTTAATTGAGGTTTCATTATCTTACTTCTTCCAATTCTGTAGTACCGTCTGCAGTTATGCAACTATCCGCTGCTCCCCTTAGAGTCACTGTAATCTACGTCGCACGTAAGCTTCATGAGCACCACGTAGTTGGTCACTATAATGCACATCCTGTAAACTGTTTCCAGCATTCTTGAAACGCGCAAACGCCAGTTTTTGTAACAGGTGCGTCTTGTCCTCCCTTGAATATCCGTTGTTTTCCTTATGTACTACAAGGAAATATTGCTGCGGACTTATTCAAAATCAGTTCATCATTGTTTTTTTACTATGCTGCGGGTGATCTTCCATGTACATAACTGTGTTTACTACTTGCTTCTTAGACAACAATTATCCTTTACTGAGTTTCACAAGAGACGGGATTTGTTGCTTCCTTTCCGACAAGGATGGTGAACTCCATATCTCGACATCTATTTCAATATCATTTTCACTTGTTAAGCACGTATCGCCATCACTGTATTCCGCAGGCACACTGTCCGCACAATCGAACGTATACGACACCACAAATTCCGCTGACACATTTGCAGAAAGTTTCTTACTTCATGTGCCACTTCTGTCTCACCCTGCGAAATTCCTTGGGTCCTCTCTGACGCAATGTCAACTTCAGCAACTGTTGCTGTATATGTAATCCAGTGTTTGAGTTCTTTATCGGTGCCTTTGATGTGCTTTGTTTCAAAATCACTAGCACCGTAGCACTGTTATTAGCTACTCGTCGACTAAATACTTCAACCACGTTCTGTAGCCTCTTGCTCTTCTCACCATTGGATACTTCCAGTCATGCCCCCTACTGCTGTTAGCAGCCAATATTACGGTTGCATGGTAGACAATGTGTGAAGGCGTCGAACATCATTGCCCTTTAGCGACCTCGTGTGGGGCGGCTGGTTGGTTTCATAGTAATAAATCATTAGTCATGGGAGGAAATTGAAATTGTTGTATATATTGTTCGGGGGCTTTTAGGAGAGCCTGGAAATTATTTCTGTGGTCAGCCAGAATGCGATGGAGAACATATTAAACATAGTTTCCAAGCTGCAAGTCCACATACTTGTCGAGCCCACTGAAAAAAATGTTTCTGTTCTCTATTTCCTCAGCGATATCAGGACTATGATTGCAAAAGAAGATTTTGAGTTCTGATTAATACTTATATTTGGTAAAGTTTCACACACACAACATTATAATAGTTATCATGTTGATACTGATAGTAAATCTCTCTATCCTAAATAGCACTATGAGGAATTCAGAGGCGACCTCTGCGGTAAGTTCCTACTAAATTGTCTTTCGCCTTGACTACTGATAACCAAAACAATTCCTCGCCACAAAATTGGAAAATAATCGTCACCACTTGCCACGCGGAGTTATTAACCTTACAGGCGGAAAACTAACAGTTACTTTTTCTAAATCTAGGCGATCCAGGACAGTGTACAATTTACGCAAGTTCACTTACTATTATTGCTGAAAATAAGCGTCTTGTAACAGCCTGTCTCTGTCGTCACCCGAGGCAGCGCGCTCTCCGGCGTTTGACTGACACGGATCTTATTGGGGCTAGGTGCGAAGTGAAGTTTAGTCTTGCCTCTCTGGCTGTATTCATATATGTGACCAAGCCCCTACCACGCCGTAGCGGAGAAGCGAGACAACTGTCCCCCAACTGAAGCAGCTGATCGCCGCCATTTGCAGGGATGAATCCTTAGTGCTGGGGTTGTGATTTGAAGTATATGAGACGCAACAAGAGCAAATTGAAGCACAAAGTAAACAAATGTTTGTTTAAAAAAGTACTGAGTATTCGAGTCTATTTTAAAAGTATACTTAAATGAATAAAGTTTCCTAATTTCTGAAATACGTCTGCATAGAGAATGTAAGGCTCTTTCCTGACAAGGTGGAGCGAGTTTACATCGAGTTATTTGCATTTGATAATTACATGAAACTTTTAAAGTAGCAGACAGTACGGTTGGTTTGGGTTGTTTTGGTAAGGAGACCAGACAGCGAGGTCATCGGTCTCATCGGATTAGGGAAGGACGGGAAAGGAAGTCGGCCGTGCCCTTTCAAAGGAACCATCCCAATCACGGAAAACCTAAATCAGGATGGCCGGACGCGGGGTAGAAGCAGACAGTACGATTATTATTTAATTCACGTAGTTTTCCTGTCGGGTCGTGTTTGCTTTTGCCGATTACAGTGTACATTTTGCACGCTTACTTTTGTTTAGCACAGTATTGTCTACACTCGAATTTTGGTATGATTAATTGTAATAACCCATATCACTTTAAATACCGTAGGAAATTCATTCGCACATTAGTTTTTAACACTGATAGCACCTCTGAAAGTGATTCATACTTAATATATATTTGATTGCCTTGGTAACCTGGAAAAGAACGTTCAAAATTATACACACTGACAGCATTTCCACACTATTTAACCTAGGCCTATATTGCACGATTTCCAGGACACTATACCTTTTTCAAATGAGTTGGAAATCCAAATACTGTCGGTATAGCATCGTCCTTCAGTTGACATCTATTTACATAATTTTCCATGTAACAATTCTCTTCAAAATGAGGAGGGACAGCAAATAATTTGCTGTCGGTTGGAAGTTCTCTCTCCGAGTAGCAACTATCCATTTCCCATTTAGAAAATCATTTGTAAGGGGAAAGCTAAACAAAAAAAAAAAACGCTCATGATGTATTATTTCTCCACGAAAATACTATATACAAGTAATGGAAAGTAACAAACAACCAGAAATGTGAAATGTAAGTTTCCGTCTTCGTCTTTGCTTCCATTATACTGTTACAATTAAAAACAGCACACGAACGAACCATGTTTACACAATGTTACCCTGCAAATGGCGGCTTCTATCACGTTTAATGTGGGGACGCGACACTAGCGCCAATGCGCGGTCTAGTTTTTATTTAGTAAGTCTATGTATGTGACGCAGGGGACCTGCTGTTATCCGCCCTATGCACACGGTAGCAGTCTATAAACGGCAGCTTTCTTGGACACACAATATTTAATAACAATGTTATGAATCGATTTTGAATCTTCGCAATTTTTGTGTGAATGAAGGTAAGTCGGTTAAAATCACAGAAAAAGTTTTAGCTCGCCTGCATTAAAACTTTGCCTTCTAGAATTTTTAGAACTGAACTAACTGCAGAACATGACCTCTGAACGACACCTTTAAGAGACCTTGTATTGGTTGTTTTTAACATCAAGGTCCTAAAACTTGTTATAGCAGCATTATTTAATAGGTTTCATCACGTGCTGAAATCAAAAGTTTCTATCAGCAATATAACAGATACTTAATCTATTACAAATAAAGACGTTTTCGTTACAAATTTAGTTTTCAGTAAATTACTCGAGAACTATTAGAGGTAGCTTGATGGGGTCACGTAGTTATTATTTTTATGCTGAACTGAAGCGGCATACAAATTTTCACATTTCTAAGTTTAATGTTTAGCGCATTCAATTTTTCTTAAAAGCCGGCCGGGGTGGCCGGGCGGTTCTGGGTGCTACAGTCTAGAACCGCGCGACCGCTACGGTCGCAGGTTCGAAACCTGCCTCTGGCATGGGTGTGTATGATGTCCTTAGGTTAGTTAGGTTTAAGTAGTTCTAAGTTCTAGGGGACAGATGACCTCAAAACTTAAGTCCCATAGTGCTCAGAGCCATTTGAACCATTTTTTTTTCTTATAAACTTCGATTCTGACCAAAATATTGCTTTAATGACGTTGAGAATGTACCAGTTAATTTTGACATACATCTGCACATTATGACCATTTCTGGCTTCCTAGCTTTATTATTTAGCGCCACCTTTTTTTTCTTAAAACTATGTATTTGGATCAAATATTCACCTGATAAATCTGATACTTGACAGTTTAAACATTATTACACTAAAGCATATGTTGACAAAGTTTGAAAAGCAACTTTAACTTTTAATTCTATTCTTATTTGTGGTTGAATACTTGTGTGCTACGCACAGACGCGGTAGGGTGAAGTGGCGCTACTAGTAGTGAACTGGGGCAAGTCCCGACACACTCGCTCGCCCCTGTATCTCACACACGATACAGCGCTTGTTTCGCCACACTCGCACTCAAGGGGTTCACTGGAAGACGGGTGGATCGTTCCAGCAGCGTCCGGTTGCTGCCTTTCCTCTTCCTCCTCACCTCTCAGCACAACTCCACGCTGCGGTTGAAGCGCTAGGTAATGGCACGACCGGGGCGCCACACGGCGTATGGCTTTCGGTAGGCCTTGCTTTAACTGCGTGCCTGCCTTAATGTCTAGGCCAACAAAACGCATTTGTCGCATCACCCTGACTAGTCAGACCTAATTTCTATAGTTCAAACATATAGAGGACTGATTGGACTATGCGATGAAAAATAATGCTCACAACTCTCTGCTGTTCTGATTTAAATACAAAACAGTGTTTAATATCTCCTTTTGTAATTCGAATCAATTGACGACTGTGCTGAAGTTTTAAAATACCAGAAACCACAGCGGTACACCATGTGAACTGTCGGAAAGTCCCGATACTGAAAACTGTTTTAAGTTCCACCACGAATGTTCAAAATTAAGGTTTCACACTGCAAACTAGCTAAAACCACAAGCTCAAAGCGCTCTCAATCTTCAAAAAAATTTTCACCCATCCTTCACCTAGAGCGAGTCCGTACTCTTGCTACCTTACCAGAATATTCCTAAATCCACAAGAGTGCATGACAGTTTTCTAAATATCGTCGATCGACACTCGAGAATATCGCAGGTCGATACCTCGAAAAAGGGGCCCTGTCGCCGCTGATCAACACATTCACGCATGTTCGCTGCTCCAGTTTTCGTACATTACTAGTTTCGAACAAAATGGCCACCAGCCATTTATGCCCTCACAAAGCCGTTACGAAAATTCACATACTTCCATTTCTAAACCTACTTAGAAACAATTAATCTTACTCAAACCATAGCATGATTATCAAATGAAATGGAAATTATATCACTTTTTCACTGTCGGACTTAGTTTTTTGCTGAATTTTCTAACTTCCGTAACAATCACTTTTATATTACGTCTTCAACTTTGCTTCCGTCGTTTTTTCTCGAAGTTCGATCTCATTTGTGAGAAACTTACAAAATATTTACGATTGAAACTACCGGCCATTGCTTCCTCCCATCTTTCTGGAAAGGTGGTTGCCGGAGGGAGCAGTGTCTGGAGAATTCGTTGGGTGGGGTAAGGCATTCCATTTCAAGGTTTTCAAGTATGTCGTGAGGGGTACTGCGACCTGGGATCGAACATTGTCACGCTACAAGATCACTTTTCCATATCTATCGCTGTATCCTTATGGTGGCCGTTTGTCTTCCAGCGCGCGGCTCAAAAGCACCAATTGCTTGCATAACTATCTCCTCCGATTATTTCCGTCGGTTTCAGTAACTTCGAAAGCCATCTCTCTTCCACCACCATACCAGTCCTCGACGTCAAAATCACAGTTATTGAATCGCTGAAATCATTCTCAACAAGTTCTTTACTTAATAGGTGTGTCACTGTAGGTCTTACACACGATTTGGCAAGTCACAGCCGCAGATTTCGAGTTAAAGTATGGCATAATGTTTACAAATACCTATGACCTTCACCCCAATTCTACTGCAAAATGACGGAAGCAAACTTATTGTCCTAATTGATGTAAACACTACTTTGGGCCATTTTGTCGCTGATAAATCAGAAACAGATATCAGCAAAATATAGATCTACATAAATACCTAAGTCGAAATTGATTATATTGTCAACTATTTTCCTAAAAATTTACATTTTAGTGTTCGAAATATAAATTTTGGCGTGTGGTTTAAATTATACAACGTTTGTAAAAATTGCACTACTATGTTCTGATAGAACTCGACGAGCTCTGTCCGTGTACACTTATAAATCACCCAAGGCGTTGGGAATATAGTAAAGTTCATTTTCATTGTAAAAATTATGATAAAGAATCTCCTAGAAATTACTTGCTTGATTGAGGACGTGTTTTCACAGACACTTGTGTAATTCCTTTCTTTTTAAAACTTTTATTGGTGTTTCGGAAACTGTGCGGGCAAACTTTAATTAAATTTATTTCTATTTTTTGTGAACCGTTGCGCGATCAGTAGCTCGCTCCAAGTTTCCTGAACAGGAAGGGGATTGGCACGTTCACCGCGAGTGGCGTTGAAGCCGTTCGCTAGCAAAAGCTGTGAGTGAAGCAGCGCGGACATCGCCGGTCGGCAGATCAACGGTTTGGCTGTTTGTTCTTCCGCCTGTGTTACGTCCAAGTTTATCTGACTGGGCATCTTCCGGACACCGCACAGCGGCTCTGGATGCTCGGTGAGCCACTTCTAGTTCGTTGCTTCGCTGTCGAGAGCACGCGGCAATCATAAAGACGTTGCTCCCCACTGTGACCGTGATAACTGTGATTGGTTAGCTTCCCCAGCGTGTGATCTTCAAGGTCCTCTTGACCTAATTGGTAAATTTACTTTTCCTGAGGAGTTTCAATAAAAATCTTGAAACGAATCATGTTCAGTCCTTATTTTGCCCGATCCTTGCACTTCCAGGCAACCCAAAGCCAGTAGCGTGTACCAGTGCTCATATAAATCCACAATGGCGGGTACTGCTTCTATGCCCCTCTGACTCACAGAATCACTGAGTTTTTCAAGATAAGTTACTCAGACTTCCCTCACGTTCCACTGCTTTGTAAAGAAGCCAGGAGAAAATCGTGTCACCCTAGCACAACCTGGAAACATTAGCTTCCAACCAGAGGTCCAATCTCCAAAAATAATCAGCTTGGCATTCAAAGCCGTTTGAGTAACTTAGACCTCGAAAATTCGGTTCACTTACATTATAACGGTAGTGAACTTTCTTATACTAATCTGATACGTATATCGTCATCTGCTCAACATACACTATAACTGAATATTTCTTGGAGCATAATATCAAATTCTTGAAATACATCAGATAAATGATAAAACTTACGTAATCTCACACTTACCGCAAATGATGGTAAGATATAGTGAGAATTTAACCATTAGATATTAAAAATGGCTCCGAGCACTATGGGACTTAACATCTGAGGTCATCAGTCCCCTACAACTCAGAACTACTTAAACCTAACTGACCTAAGGACATCACACACATCCATGCCCGAGGCAGGATTCGAACCTGCGACCGTAGCGGTCGCGCGGTTCCAGACTGAAGCGCCTTTAACCGCGTGGCCACACTGGCCGGCTATTAGATATTATTTTGATTCAGTTGCTTATTGTGTTTTGTTCCTCATGACCTCTGGCTGAACATCCTGTTGCTGTAACGTGCGAATAGAGAAATATGACTACTGTTTTGTAAACTTATCTCATTTTTATTTACATATTAGTATTCCGGTCACTTGCATCTGAAAGCTACCTGCCTTATAGTTCCTCTTCTTTGTGAATCACATACAATTCGCTTGTGGCAAACAGAGAAATTCGTTCATAGTTACAGAAAAAAAACTATTTAAAAGGAAGTTACTTCCACCACTAACGTAGTCCTACAGTTACATGTGACCTGCACCGAGAAATTTTCGTTCTGAATTGCCTTATATGATTATTTGGAATATTAGCATTGTTAACACTTGTTAAATTGTCATCTATCAGCGTATAGTATACGGAGAGCAGCATGTCTAGTGTGGTCGCAGATCAGAGAATTTCGGATTAACAAATGAACAAGTAAATTATTTCTTCGCTATAAATAAGAGATGGTAGGTGAATGTTCCAGACACAAGATACGGAATGTCAGGAACTAAAAATTCCCAATGTTTTGGTAACTTCATCTATGCTGTGTACTAGTGAAATTAATTTCACGCAGTGTAGCTCCTATCAGTCGTCAGGTGAAATGCAACATGCTCTTGATGCGACTTTTCTAACATGCCTTTCCGTTATGAATGAGATTTCCTCTGCTTGATTGTGTACTGGTGTGCTTCTGTATGTGCAATGAGAGGCAGAAAGATTGCCTGTCCCCAAGAACAGAGCACTGCACATGCCCATGTTCAGAAGTGCCAGTGTTCACAACTCTAGCTGTCTTGGAGCTCTATCTTGGTGATGGCGTCGTCAAACAGAAGCAATATAATAGTTATGATACAGTATATGTCTACATTCGTTGCAATTTAACTCATCGTATCACTTCTTTTGAAAATGATTATTCGAGCACGTAGAAACGGCTGAAACATAAGAAATCCACGTCTGTAGAATTACTAGAATGACGAAGTTTTCACATCTGTTTCAGAGGCTGAGTGGGCAGGCTGATGTCTTACGAACGTATAGGACGAGCTTTCGCATCTAGCTAGAGTCAGTTGTGACTTCTTTTTATTTAGACCTGTGCCGGTAATATTTTAAACTTAATGCGCTATAAATTGTGGAAGTATAGGCCTTTTTAGGTTCATAATTCTTTCAAAAGATTCCATTTTGTAATAGTGTAATCTTTAAACTAACTGATGAACGTTCATAGTAAAAATATTGAAAATGGATGTATTTATCTGTAATGATTGCTTTTCAGCCAATATATTGGCATACTCATAGGTCTGCTTCAAAATTTGTGATATGAATTTTCGCGAGAGAATGACTGCTCTCTTTGAAAACGATGGTAGTATATCTGACGCAAGACGTCGTTATGATGTTGATGCTTCGGCAGAAAGGAGATGGACTAATCGATTTAGAGATAATGATGAGTTAGTGACACGTCCAGTGTCTGGAAGACCACGAGTCTCTACACGGATAAAAGATGAATTGGTCAGGGTGGCCTAGACTGCCCCTTCCTCGGTAATCCAGGAACCAAACAGAACTGCTTTCAGCACATTAAAGGACCAAGGAATCAAGTCCCGTCGTGCTCTTATCGAAGAGCAGTTATCTGACGAACAAGCCATTGACAGACTAGCAGTTGTGAGTTTCTGGGAATATGTCGATCGGAGGAAAGCCATTTTCTCTGACGAGTGCATAAGAGCATCCAAGAGCAGAGGTCCTCCTCTTGTTTGCCGCTTCGATGGACAACGACATAACCCGCGCTTCGTGGCCAGACGTGCTAGAAGCGGAGACATACTAGTAGGCGTGAAATGTGGCAGCTGGATGTCTTAGATAGCTGCAGGCACTTTAGAATGCATCAAAGGCAAGCTCATTTCAGCATGCTATGAACTTTTCCTTGAAAATGTAATCATCCCTGGAGCTCGTCTTTGGTACCTCAAATGTCGTATGACTTGCCAATATGATAATCATCCACCACAACCTAGCATTAAAATTCAGAGCTGATTTCAAAGGAGGGAGAATAATATTCAGTGCCTTCCGTGCCCTCCAAAGTCACGGCATCTCAATCCCACAGAGCACGTATGGGCTTAACTTACGAAGACTCTGTGGGAGAATTGACCAGACCCTCCCCTGGGAACTGTATATGCTCTACGTGAGTTGATTCATTCTTCATTGGAGGGAATTGCCATGAATGAGGACTTTTTCCATAGACTTGTAAATTCTATGTCTCGAAGTAGGCAAGCTGTTCTTGAGGGCAATGGCATGTAGGCAAAATATTGAATTTATACTTAGCCCACTCTTCATTTTATTTACTTCACTGTTCCGTAAAAGGCCTACTTAGTTATTAGGCCAACAATATTAATTTCAAAATACGAATATATTTGCTACTACGAGGGTCATTCAATAATTAGAGACAAATCGGTCTGGGGAAAAAACTGTTAGTAGGCACGTTTGTACTTTTACGGCTTTAAGTTGGCATCATTGGAATGAGCCCTTATCAGCTGATGTATCAACATTGTTTTGTTTATAACCTCAAAGATACGTTTCAAGATGGCGAGTCCACTTGAAACGCCCTCATTAGTTGAACAATGTTCTGTTGATCGCTTTTTACTTGCTGAAGGCAAGAACCCAGTGAATATATACTGTAGAATGTCTAAAGTTTATGGTGGAGGTTGTATGAGTCGTGAAAATTTTTACAGGTGTGTAGAGCAGTTCAATAATGGTCGCGACTCTGACGAACACCGTTCTGGCCGACCAGTTACAGTTTCAACTCCCTCACTTGAAATTCGCATTGATGACATTATTCGTGCCGACCGCAGTGTGATTGTGGGAATGATAGTTGATAAGGTTCAAGTTAGTTCTAGTACAGTTCATAAAATTATCTGTAGCAAGCTGAAGCTCCGCAAAAAGAGTGCAAGATGGGTCCCAAAGGAGTTGGCGCGGCTACACAAAGAAACAAGGTTGAGAGTGTGCATAGAGCTAAAGGAACGTTATGGAGGAGAAGGTGAGAACTTCCTCAACAAAATTTTAACTTGTGGTGAAACTTGGGTTCATTGTTATAAGCAAGAATCAAAAAGACAAAGCATAGAGTGGAAGCACACCAGCTCACCTGTCAAGAAAAAATTCAAAAACCAAGCATCAGCAGTCATTTTGACGGTGTTTTCGGATGCTGAAGACCTAGCTTTTTGTGATTATCTCGAAGATCGGCGTACAATGAACAGCCAATACTACTCGGATTTCCTTTAAATCAAGGTGAAGCCAGCCATGGGAGAGAAACGTCGTTGACCTCAGAGGAGAGGTGTGATTCTCCAGCAAGAGAACGAAGGTCCTCATATTGCTCAACTAACCTGTGAAACCTACGATAAAATGGGCTTGGAAGTACTACCTCATCCCTCTTACAGTCCTCATTTAGCACCCAGTGATTTCCATTTGCATGGTGCACTGAATTAGGCATTACGTGGGAAGCGGTTGCAGGACAATAAGGACATGAAAAAGTTTGTGGGGAATTGGTTCAAACATCATGATGAAGAGTTCTTTGCAGCCGGAATAAAAAGCTTGTAGATAGTTGGATCAAGTGCATGCATTTACAAGGGGATTATGTTGAAAAGTAGAAAAAGTATTGTTTCGTAAAAATAAACGCTTTTTTTCCAGACCAATTTGTCTCTTTAATTATTGAATAACCCTCGTATATTATTTGTGTTTTTATGATTTGCTATTATATTATTTCTACTGTTATGAGACCTCACCCTCCAAGGAAGATTTTTAGACATCAAATTCACAAACCATAATTAGTTATTTAGTGAAGAGAGTACTGAAAAGTAAAGGAAAGAAAATCTAATTTAATAAAATAAAGTAAATGAAGCACGAAACATCTGCGTCGCGGATAAAAAATAAGCTGCTGAGAGATTCGATCAGACCCATGTTACAGCTATTAAACGAAACTGTCGTATAGGTCAGCAGTAGTCGAAGAACGAATAATAAACTGGAAACAACAGATACTGGAAGGTATATACACTCGCTTGTGTAAACCGCACGTAAGGACTTTGAAAAATATGCCAATCAGCTGATACGTTTCTCTTAGCTGAAAACTATAGACACAGCAGGTGGCTTTACCTGCAGAGGTCTATACACAAAAAAATGACAATTCACTCCAGTTAAATTCGAACGCTCGTCGTTTACTCTCGTAAATCGTCAGCTTATCCACTCAGCTTTTGTTTTTGTTCCGCACCGGGATTCGAAATCGGGATATCTTGTTTTTATCCTTTTTAAGGAAAACATCTTTCTTGACAAGTATATTTTTTAAAAAAAATTTTATTTACTTTTGTGTTTTCTGTTTGTTAGGGCCACAGGTAGCTACAGGTTGAAGGAGACAAGGTGGGCAGGGGTTGAATCCCCAGACGTACTTATTTATTTATTTAATAATTTTATGCGCAAATTAAAACTAGTCCACCCATCTGGAACCCTGGAAACCCTGCAAGGTGATGAGAGATGACAGGCGAACCGAACCCAAGTTGTAGGCGCGTCATGTTTCATTCCTGCCACGAGGGGAACACGATCCTCTGTGGAAGCGTGGTAAAAACGTTGTTAAAATAATTGGCAAAGCATTCGAGATAACGGGAACTGCACGCCACCGCTGCATGTGCAGTCTGCAAGTAATGCCAAAAAAGTCAATGAGCGAATGGTGAGTATTTCCATACGGATACGCCGAAGTCAGGTCCTTTATCCAGAGAACCACCCGAGACTTTTCTGCAGGAAAACAGTCCACCGTTCGGTAAAGAAAGGTCTGTGGGTCAATAATATGCGGTCGTACTCGCAGAAACCATGCGAACACTCGTCGCCCCAACAACCGCACATCCGTAAAGGCACACAGTTGAATAGGTGGTGACCATTATCGACACTGCGACAGACGGCACAGAGGGGAGAGTGCGCCAGGCCCATGGCATAGAGCCGCTGATTATTTCGTTACTTCCCACATGTCGCATAATACCAAGTCGATCTGTTATATGTCAGAAAGAAGCTGTGATAAATGTGCCGCCAAATCACAGTCCTCCGCAACAATGGGAACTTACGTTCTATGACGTTAGGACACTACGCAGGAAAAGGTGATAGAAACCGTTCGCCCGCGGCCGGCGCGTTCGTGGGAGTTTGGCGCTGGCATAATTGAGTTCCACAATGAAGGCCGCGGCGAAGAGAACGCGTGGTGAGAGGGGTTTGCAGCGGGCAGCCAATAACCGCGCAAAAATCTTGTGATCATTATTTAATAAGGTGATAGGGCGGTAGTGGCCCGTAGTAATTCCAGGCGTCCGTTTATGAAAGGGAACAATAATGCCGTCGACGAAAGCCGGCTGAATCCCAGCTGCAGACATGATCAGTTCATTATACATCTTCGTCCATCGTGTGGACAAGAGAGCACAAAACGTACGATAAAAATCAGTAGGGAATCCGCTGATGCCTGGTGACGTGCGCAGCGCACCCATGAAGATAGCGTTAGTGATCTCCTCGCAAATGAAAGTTTCCATTAACGTAAACGCCTCCTCAAGCGTAAAGTTCGCAGAATATCCACAGCGATAATGTGCGACAAAGCTATCGATGATGTCACCTTGGTACGTGACCCGCTGCATATGATGGTCTACGAGTTCCGTGACTAAGTATTGTCTGCGGTGTCTGCGATCGTGCACAATATGATGCTTGGAGGGATTCTCTCGCCACAGATCAGGTCTGCGAGCACGCACCACAACTTTCTGTAGTTTCCGACGAGTAATCGCTAGAAGCTTCGCCTTAATCATGCTGCGTTCAGTTTGCACTTCCGGGGAAGATGGCTGGCCATCAAGAAGAGGAAAGGAGCTGAAGTATAAGTCTGTAGGGTACCTGTGCCAAGCGCCCACCTCCCTGCTGTAAGCGGGGAATGTGCGCCGGAGCATCGGTTTGGCTCATTTCAGCTACCAGTCGAGCACGGAAGCGTGGGATCGGACGCTGCTCGCACCTTGTCCACGTCTCCGTGATACATTGGCGACAATCAGGAACCTGCAGATGCTGAGTGTTGAGTTTCCATGGCGCTCGACTCCTCCAAACCTTCTGGTGGGGAAGGAGGAATTTAAGCATGTATGCGCAATGGTAGGAGAACACGCAAGGCCAGAGTTTTACATTGAGCAGTACATCAACCAGTCTACAGGAGACACAAATGCGGTCTAGCATACTCGCCCAATTACTCTCGTGAAAAGTGACTCCCGGATCGTCTGCGCGTCGTACCTTCCAAATATGCTGTTGGTCTAGATCACAAACAATGAGACACAGCTCCTGGCATGGTGTAAAATTCGCGTATTGATCTTTCTGGCCGAGTACGGAGTTAGTCCCCCCCCCCCCCCCGCACCCCCCTTCCAAGAAGACGATGTTCTTGTCGACCTAAGAACAGTAGGGCGACCTCCTCAGCATAAAATGATGCTTTTTCAAGCCGACGCTCTATACCAGAAGGCGCATAGGCATTAATGACACGCACGGAGTGAATCTTAAATGCCATACCACTGGCAGACGGAAGATACGTCATGTCATCAATCAGGGTGCCTTCGCGTACATGGACCGCCACTCCTCGGCCAAGGGGATATCCAGGACAGGCAAAGAAGCCGTATCCTGCAGTCCATGGTAGCTCTGCTAAATGCACCTCCTGTAACAATGTTTTGTTTCAGAAGATGGACCTTGAACGGTGACCGGACGCCGTTGACATTAAATGTCGCGGTGCGATATGCGTGGAGCTGTGCCCTACGAGGACGCTGGAGGTCGGTGATGTGAAGATGCGGGGCGCCCAGAGGCAGGCGCTGCTGGTGCCCCTCGCATGGCGCAGAAGTAGACATCAGGAAGTCGCCCCTCCTATTGTTTGTGATCTAGACCAACTGCATACTTGGGAGGTACGATCCGGGAGTCACTTTTCACGAGAGTACTTGGGCGAGTAAGCTAGGCCGCATTTGTGTCTCCCGTAGACCGGTTGATGTAGTGCTCAATGTAAAACTCTGGCCTTTCGTGTTCTCTCACCATTGCGCATACATGCGTAAATTCCTCCTTCCCCATCAGAAGGTTTGGAGGAGTCGAGCGCCATGGAAACTCAACACTCAGCATCTGCAGGTTCCTGATTGTCGCGGTCTGCTCTTTCTTCAAAATCCTCGCTCCACGCACGCGGTGACTCCGTCGCAGTGGTATCCAACGTTCAACAGCTGCCGACACTGGCAGACCGGTTGGTAGCTTTTCTTCTTCGGTAGGGGCTTCAGAGGCAGAAACATTCCGTTCCGTCGATGTAAGAGCCACTGAGGGCCGCCGTTCCACTGACGCACTGACGACGCCGACGCTGAAAAGTTGATTTCCTCAACAGGCAGTGCATCATCTCAGCATGGCGATGAGTACGTTTCGAAGTCGTACGGCGCCTCCTTTTGCATCGTCTATGGGAGAATTGTTCACGCAACCGTCCTTCCGTATCCGAGGACGGGATGGAGTCGCGCCAGTCAGGCAAAAAGACCGCCGTCGGGACAACCAGGGAGTCGACCAAGGACTAACGTTCGGCATCAGCGTCGGCCACAGGGGCAGCCGGAGCAATCAGCGGAACTGAGGATATGGCTGAAGTCACATCGTCAGTCACCTCGTCCTCAACCGGCTCAGGAAGGATCAGAACACTATCCATCAATTGTTCATGTGATCCCGATAGTAGCCGGGCGTCCGGTGGCGACTTAAGCGCCGTCGCATATGTGATGGGAATTACCGTGCACTACAAGGGAAGTACCACTTCTCCAGTTGGTATCTGCGTTATCCGTCACCGCAGATATTCATCCAGATCTGATGTGTCCTTCTTTTCCACACCTAGAACAAGTACGTGGCTGTCCGTCGTACACGATTACGGGCCGATATCCGCTGATGCTCAGATAAGACGGAATATGGCTGCGAAGATCAATTGTGATCTGACGCACCCCGTTAAGAATAGTTTATGTGCGGAAGTGAGCTCTTATGATCATGAACAGCACCATATGGCCGGAAAGCTGCTGTTGATGTCCTCTACAGGAACCTCGAATGGCAATTCGAGCATGCGAATATTTCTAAAGCCCCACCACGCGTGTTCGACTGTGACCAGGCCGGTGTTACCGTTAGCGTGACGAAAACGGAGTCGCTTGCACGCAGCGTCATTGATAATTTTAACGTAAACGGTGACGCTGAGAATGGAGATGCCGAGAAGTTCCGCGTCGCAATCTTCACCTCCTCGTGGAGGAAACGTTCCACATCTAGGTCTTTTGATCGTGCGCATTCCAGGCAAAAGCTGAAACGCAACATCGATTTCCAGAAGTTATTTGCCATTATTTCAGGGCGCTTAGCCCAAGCGCTGGCTAAGCTCAAACGCTCCGAAGGCGGAAGTACGTCACGTCCATTCCGGGGGTGGGGTGGGGGCGGGGGGGGGGGAGGGGGACAGCTAAAGCCAGACTTGTTACGAACATTTCCTTGAAAATTTAATCATCCCCAGAGCCCGACTTCGGTACCCAAAATGACGTCTCATTTACCAACATAATCATCCATCATGCGATGAAAAATAAGCGGCGGGGAGATCAAATCACACCCAGGCAGCGACTAAGAATTCAGTAAACTGGCGTTCTACCATGTAGCTACCGACCTTTTGTTTTTCTTCTAGTGGTCAAATAGGCCTCCCGTAGTCGAAGAACGAACATTAAACTGGAAGCTACAGGTATTGGAAGGCACATCCACTCGCTCATGTAAGACGCACGTAAGGATAATGAAAAATATGCTGATCAGCAGATACGTTCCTCTTAGCTGGAAATTACGGACAGATGAAGTGGCGATCGAAGTAATTACAAATAAATACTTCCATCTTCAATATTTATACTGGGACCATTTGTCTGCTTCTTTAAAGATCAGACTATTATAAAATATAATCTTTAGAAAAAACGTAGAGACTTAAAGTTTAAGATGTTACCCGCACAGGTCTAAATAAAGGAAATGACAACTAACTCCAGTCAGATTCTAACGCTCATCCTGTACTGTCGTAAACTCTACCGACGTGGAGTTACTATATTTCAACTGTCCCTACGTGCTCGAATAATCATTTTCAAAAGAAATGATCCGATGAGTTAAATTTGCTATGTATCTCGACATATACTGTGTCCTTACTATTTGACCATGTATATACCAAGCTAAAGCTCGACAGAACGCTAGAGATGTGAACACTGGCACTTTTGAACTTGGGCATGCGTAATGCTCTCTTTTTGGACTCTAAATTATTCGGACCGGGCAATCGTTTTGCCTCTCATTTTACGTCCGAGATTTTGTTTCCATTTTATACATAAAATGGAAACAACTCGGACGAACACCCTGAAGTACACTACTGGCCATTAAAATTGCTACACCATGAAGATGACGTGCTACAGAAGCGAAATTTAACCTACAGGAAGAAGCTGCTGTGATATGCAAATGATTAGCTTTTCAGAGCATTCACAGAAGGCTGGCGCCGGTGGCCACACCTACAACGTGCTGACATGTGGAAAGTTTCCAACCGATTTCTCATACACAAACAGTAGTTGACCGGCGTTCCCTGGTGGAATGTTGTTGTGATTTCTCGTGTAAGAGGAGAAACGCGTACCGTCACGTTTCCGACTTTGATAAAGGTCGGACTGTAGCTTATCGCGATTGCGGTTTACCGTATCGCGACATTGCTGCTCGCGTTGGTCGAGATTCAATGACTGTTAGCAGAATATGGAATCGGTGGGTTCAGGAGGGTAATACGGAACGCCGTGCTGCATCCCAACGGCCTCGTATCACTAGCAGTCGAGATGACAAGCATCTTATCCGCATGGCTGTAACGGATCGTGCACCCACATCACGATCCCTGAGTCAACAGATGGGAACGTTTGCAAGACAACAAACATCTGCGCGAACAGTTCGATGACGTTTGCAGCAGCATGGAGTATCAGCTCGGAGTCCATGGCTGCGGTTACCCTTGACCCTGCATCACAGACAGGAGCTCCTGCAATGGTGTACTCAACGACGAACCTGGGTGCACGAATGGCAAAACGTCATTTTTTCAGATGAATCCAGGTTCTGTTTACAACATCATGATGGTTGCATCCGTGTTTGGCGATATCGCGGTGAACGCACACTGGAAGCATGTATTCGTCATCGCCATAATGGCATATCACCTGGCGTGATGGTATGGGGTGTCATTGGTTACACGTCTCAGTCACCTCTTGTTCGCATTGACGGCACTTTGAACAGTGGACGTTACATTTAAGATGTGTTACAACTCGTGACTCTACCCTTCATTCGATACCTGCGAAACCCTACATTTCAGCAGGGTAATGCAACACCGCATGTTGCAGGTCCTGTACGGGCCTTTCTGGATACTGAAAATGTTCGACTGCTGCCCTGGCCAGCACATTCTCCAGATCTCTCACCAATTGAAAACGTCTGGTCTATGGTGGCCGAGCAACTGGCTCGTCACAGTACGCCAGTCACTACTCTTGATAAACTGTGGTATCGTGTTGAAGCTGCCTGGGCAGCTGCACCTGTACACGTCATCCAAGCTCTGTTTGACTGAATGCCCAGGCGTATCAAGGCCGTTATTACGGCCAGAGGTGGTAGTTCTGGGTACTGATTTCTCAGGATCTATGCTCCCAAATTGCGTGAAAAAGGACCCACATGTCAGTTCTAGTATAATATATTTGCCCAATGAATACCCATTTATCATCTACATTTCTTCTTGGTGTAGCAATTTTAATGGCCAGTAGTAACATCATTAATAAATGAGTCTGTCTGTCTCAAAGCGTGTTAAGTAATACGTGATTCACAGCTAAAACAACGAAACCTTCCTGAAACAGTACGAGCATGGAGGTCCCTCAGATTCGCTGAAACTTAAGAGAGCTCGTACCTGGTGTTGATTTTCACCTCATATCCACTAATGTCTACACGTAAAGTGCAGCTGCGAAAAAATGAGAAAAGGAAGAGAGGAAGTGAGGAATCATATTAAACGATTATCCTTCGATTTTCACAGTAAATAAACATATGTATCTTCATTGGAAAAAGTACTCCCAATGTGATAGATAAGGCTGTGAAAAAGCGTTGCACTACATCAAAATTCCCTGTTAGTTCAAAGCTGACTTCACAGCACTGAATTTAGCGCAAATAAATATTCACGCTTTCAAAAAGTGGTTCCTGCTGCATCTAATGTAAGTACAACGTTTCTTTGCGAGTTATATTTACGGGATTTAAACACGAATGACTTATTTTCAGTTTTCTTAATTTCTTGTGTGTCTTTGTGCCTTCCAGCCACCATCTAGCGTTCTAGTAACTGTGTTCTGGATAATTTTGCTGTTATTTGTCTTGGTAGGAACTGTGACTGCTGTGTTCTGATGTGAGCTGAGTTTGTGACTCCTCGCGCACCGCTCCACGTGGTGTTGTCTTTAGTCACACAGCTTAAGGCTGTTGTCAGCGGGCGTCACTGTGGGGACGCACACTTGGGTATCTAGGGGACGTCCAGCACGTCCCAAGTATCCCCTTGTACTGCCCGCACCGAAGTTAACCCATTACCTGTGGTCAAGTGGGAGGTCGCTCCAAGGAGAGGCAGCGAGTGAAAGGCCGATCGGAGGGCCTTCCCGGTTCGTTTGTCGAACAGGTTTCAGGCGCTGTCTGCGACGAAGAAATTCCATTTCCAGAGGAAGCCCTCGGCCGGTAAGGTTATGCGCGTAATTGGCCCGTTAGGCATATGGCTGCCAAGGAGGAGAATGAGTCCAGTGTGTACTCTGGGTGCATATTGGGAGGAGTCATTCCAGATGCGGAAAGGGTCTTCTGAATGCCATAACGACCACAGGGTGCAGGCAGCTTCGTGGGGTGGCTCATGTCGGAAATAATGATACCTATCGCTTTGGACTGGAAGAGGTTCATTCTGGTTTCAGGCGGGTACCTGAGGTAGTAAAGACTGGCAGTCTTGCTTGGCGAGATGATGTTGGAGCTTGCAATAAGTAACATCATCGACAGAGCCGACTGTGGTCCTTTGGTACAGAGGTGAGTGGAAGGCCTGAATAAGAGGCTCAGAGGGTTCTGCGACAGTGAATGCTGCAGATTTCTAAACATGCGTCGTAGGGTGGTGGGTTTTTGGGTTCTGCTTAATAGGTCAAATGTCAACTAAATACAGACAGTGACTACGCGGGTAGTGGGGGCCTTGTGGAGGGGACTGGGCGGTTGCTTAGGTTGGATGGTCTCGTGAAACTACAGATAGGAAGTCAGTCTAAAACGGTCTAGGACAAACACAAGTAGACATACAAACAATAGGTATTGTAGTTGTAAATTGTCATAGCTTTGGTACAAAAGAACAAGAGCTCCAAGTACTAGTAGAAAGCACTGATGCTCAAACCGTTACAGGTATGGAAAGCTGGTTATAGCTGGACATAAGTTCAGCCGTCAATTTTGCAAAGCATCCATCCATGTTCAGAAATGACAGATTAAATATACTTGGTGGTGGAATATTTATTGCTGTCAGAAGTAGTTCATCATGTAATGAAATTGAAGTAGATAGTTCATGTGAGTTAAGTGTAGAACGTACACCTGACAAACAGAATGAACTAATAAGTGTTTCATTTTACCGATATCTCGACTAAGATGATACTGTCGCTGAGCAGCTCTAACAAAACTTGAGTCCTTTCAAACAGGTGCCCCACGCATACAGTTATAGTTGAAGGGTACTTCTATCTGTGCTCTACATCCTGGCAAAAATAAATGTTTAAAATCGGAGGTAGGCATAAAACGTCGTTCGAAATCGTTCGGAATGCGTTTCCAGAGTAAACATTTTGAAAAAATAGTTCAGGAGCCCACTGTAAATGTAAATGCTTGCAAAAACATACTTGACCTCTTAGCAACAAATAATTCCGAGCAAATAGGGAGGATCATGACGGATACAGGGACTAGTGACCAGAAGATTGTTGTAGCGAGAATGAAAACCTTAACCTCCAAACATTCCAAAAATAAAAGCAAAGGAGATAAAATTTATCTTGAGGCCTTCCCAAGAAGCTGTCTCCTCTCCTTCCTGTCTGAAATGTAAGAGTAGACGAGATGATGTATAAATCCAAAGAAAAAGTGTCGATGCCTAGCGAGGGGCCGGCCGGAGTGGCCGTGCGGTTCTAGACGCTACAGTCTGGAACCGAGCGACCTCTACGGTCGCAGGTTCGAATCCTGCCACGGGCTTGGATGTGTGTGATGTCCTTAGGTTAGTTAGGTTTAATTAGTTCTAAGTTCTAGGCGACTGATGACCTCAGAAGTTAAGTCGCATAGTGCTCAGAGCCATTTGAAACTATCGAGGGACTTAAACCAAATAAATTAAAGATAGATAGTACTTATCCCCCATGGTCCCCAAAAATGTCAGAACTCAGTTGCAGAAATATCTAAAAAACAAACTAAATTTAAAAGAACTCAAAACCCTCAAGATTGGTGAAGTTGTACAGAAGCTCGAAACGTAGCACGGACTTTAGTATGACATGGTTTTAATACTTGCTACATCGAAACTCTGTCTCGAAATCTGGCAGGAAATCGAAGGAGACTCTGCTCCTATGTAAAGTACATTAGCGGAAAGACACAATCAGTACCTTCACCGCGCGATAACAGTGGTGATGTTACTGATGATAGTGCCAATAAAGCAGAATTACTAAATACGGTTTTCCGAAATCCTTTCACCAAACAAGACGAAGTAAATATTGTAGATCCCGAACCAAGAACAACTTCCAACACGATTAACTCAGAAATAGACATTTTCGACATAGCAAAGCAATTAAATTCACTTAATAAAGGCAAGGCCTTTTGCCCTGACTGTATACCAGTCAAGTTCCTCTCGGAAAATGCTATTACAAAGCTCTATATTTAGCAGTCAGATACAACCGATCAGTCATTGAAAGATCCGTATCTAAGGACTGGAAAGTTGCACAGGTCACCACAATACCAAAAAAAAAAAAAGGAAATACGAGCAATCCCCTAAATTAGAGACCCATACCGCTAACGTCAGTTTGCAGCAGGATTTTGGAACATATACTGTGTTCGAATATTATGAGTTATTTCGAAGAAAACTAGTTATCGACAAGCAGAAAACACGGGTTCATATAATATTGTTCTTGTAAAAGAAGTAATGAGTTTTGTTAACAAGGGATGCCAAATGAAATACATATTTTTTTGATTTTTCGACACAGTTCCATCAAAAAAAGATTTCTAATCAGCGTGTGTGATAACTAGGTCTCAGTTGACTCTAAATAATGAGAAGTATGCGGTCATCCACATGAGTACGAAAAGAAATCCGTTGAATTTCGGTTACAAGATACACATATCTAAGGACTGTAAAGTCAGCTAAATATGTAGGAATTACAATTACGAATAACTGAAGTTGGAGCTACACATAGATAATGTTGTGGGTAAAGCGAACCAAGGATAATGCTTTATTGGCAGAACACTGAGAAAATTCAACATTTCTGCTAGAGAGACTACCTACACCACGATTGTACCTCCTTTTCTGTAGTATTGCTGCGCAGTGTAGGATCCACATCAACTAAAAGCGACCGAGGACATCATAAAAGTTCAAATAAAGGCAGCTCATTTTGTACTAGCGTGAAATAGGGGAGACTGCGCCAGGGATATGATAGTTTGGTTGGCCATCATTAAAACAAAGGCAGTTTTTGTTGCAGCATTATCTTGTCTTGAGATATTAATGACCAACTTTCTCCTACAAGAGTGAAAATATTTTGTTGGCCTGTACCTGCGAAGGGAAGAATGATTATCATTATAAAATAAAGGAAATCGGAGCACGCACAGAAATATTTAAGTGTTCGTTTTTTAAGCGCGCTCTTAGAGAGTGGAACTGCATGGTTGGACGAACCCTCTGCCAGGCACTAAACTGTGAATTGCAGAGTAATCATGTGGATGTAGATGGCTGTTTGTGCTACTGCCAGATAAATTATAACTTTGTACTCCATGTTAGAACCTATGCCTTTGCCTTTTGATAATGACAGCGAGTAAAGGTCATTTGGGGAAAAAGCATAGAAACGAAAATAAAATCTTCTACCTGCAACGAAATGTTGGAGCGAGGAAGTGTGAAATTGAAGCATTAAGTTCAGCAAGGAGAATACTCTGACAGACCAGTTGGCAACAGCGTCGCCGGCCTAAGACACAGCACTCGTTCGAGTGCATTCTTTGGTGACAGTTCCAACTTGGCTGGAGTTCTGTCACAACAAACACATCGATACAGAGCGACAGATTCATTTTTGAAAAATAATCGAAAATTTACCCACTGTTGACCATCTGTTGCATATATGTTTAACTTTCAGCTTATTGTTATAACGTAGCACATACAGCGATGTGTGAAATCACAGTTACAGAGTAAGTTACCACATTTACAAATTATGAATATAGATTTCTGAGGAAAAAATTTATGATCACCTGCTTAATACCTTGCTTGTCCGTCTGCGTATCAGGAATCCGAGAGTTTCAAAAATTCAAAGGTGTGTGAAATCTTATGGGGCTTAACTGCTAAGGTCATCAGTTCCTAAGCTTACACATTACTTAACCTAAATTATCCTAAGGACAAACACACACACCCATGCCCGAGGGAGGACTTGAACCTCCGCCGGGACCAGTTGCACAGTCCATGACTGAAGCGCCTTAGCAGTCATGGACTGTGCAACTGGTCCCGGCGGAGGTTCAAGTCCTCACTCGGGCATGGGTGTGTGTGTTTGTCCTTAGGATAATTTAGGTTAAGTAGTGCGTAAGCTTAGGGACTGATGACCTTAGCAGTTAAGCCCCATAAGATTTCACACACATTTTTGAAGCGCCCAAAACCGCTCGGCTGATCCCGCGCGGCAATCCGAGAGTTTGTTGGTAGGTTTGTGAAGATATGTGGGAATAGATGTCTGCGCACAGGTCATGTAATTTGCTTAAAAAGTGGGCCGCTGATGTGCGTACGCAAGGATAGCGTTAGATAGCGACTCAGATAGGTTCCCATAGACTTTACATCAGGTGAATTCGGTCGCCGATACATCAGCGTGAGTTCACTATACTGATCCTGAAACCATCGCAGCACGGTTTCCGCTCGGAGATTAGGACAATTGTACTGCTCAAAGGTGACATCGCCATCGGGAAGACATCAAGCATGAAGGGATGCAGGTATTTTGCAGTTGTTAGTGTGTCTTCGATTACTACCCTAAGTCCGATAAAAACGCAGGACAATGTCTCCCATAGTGTAATATTGCTCCCACCAGCCAGCGTCCATGGCGCGCAGCACGTTTTGAGCTGCCGTCCACCCGATGACGGCATTTTAGATGCCGCCCAGCGACCTCGTGTAGCAAAAATGCGAATCAGTCGAAGCGCTGATACGTTTCAATTGATCGAAGGTCGAATCCCGATGGTTCCGCGCCCATTCCAGTTGTAATTGACTATTTCGTTGGGTCATCATGTAAACACGTAGGGTTGGTATGCTGCAGAGCTTCATGTTCAACACTGCACGATGAACGGTGTGCTCGGAAACACTTACGCTTGCACCAGCATTGTGTACTTTCGTCAGAGATGCCACAGATCACCATCTGTCTTACCGTACGGAACAGAGAAGCCTCTCAACACCAGGCTTTGTGAAGATTCGTGGACGTCCAACCATTTAGCGCCTAGTGGTAGTTTCACTGACCTTCTACCTCTTTCCGTAGATGCTCACGACTGTAGCAAGTCAACATTGGACCATATTCGGTGTTTTCGTGATACTCGTTCACAGGTTCTGTGTGATAATAGTCTGCTCTTTGTCTAAGTTATTAATCTAAATGGATTATCCAATTTGCAACCCATTTTTTCACTAGGGTATCCGCGGTCAGTGTCTACTGCGCTTACATACCGATGGGGCAAATAAGGTGACCCGGGGAACAAAGAAAGTCAGCAGAGGAAAGGAAATACAGTAGTAACCTGACTATAGCAAATGTTGAAAGTGACCACCATTCATGTCTTGGCGCTGTTGAGCCATGATCAGCAATTTGCTGATGGCGCATCGAAGCTGGACTGCTGGAATTGCTGCAATCTTATCTGAAACGTTCTGTTACCGTTCTTGAAGACTATGAGGACTGTTGCGATACAATTTATACCTGAGGGCTCCCAACGCAAAGTAATCGCACACTGACAGATCAGGTAACCTGCGTCCCGGGTGGCCAACTAGAGCCGTGATCTGACTGACCTCTGATAACAACTCAATCAGAAGATTGTGTAAATGTGCTCCAAGGATTGGCCGGCTGTTTAGGCAGTTGCTCAATCCTCTTGAAAGTAACTGTTGGCCACTTGTTCCTCCGTTAATGCTGCCACAAGTGGTTTCAAAATGAATCCAATCGTATGGGGCACTTTTGTTTGACCCACCCAGTACTTCTGTTACCCCTCATGTGCCCGCAATGCCACCAGCTGGCATCCTTTATCGGGATGGGCAGTGGTCATAACCTTTTGGCTTATTAATACATCACTACAACTGATAAGCCATGTAGCACGAAAAACTTACATTTCTATAAAATGAATAATAGTAACTGGCATAATATGTGCTACAAACCTGATTCAGTTTTAGAATAACACAATGGCCCACAAATATAAGTGAAAATAAAAAGAAATCCATTTGAGTGCATAGAACGCTAAGAAAACGTAGTATGTGCTAATGTTCAAAAAATTACAAAGTACATATTTGTCTATTAAAAAAGGAAGAAATCAGACCGTGTTGTGAAACTAGTCTCGTAGCTTGTGCTTTCCATGGATCACTAGAAAGAATGGGTGTACACGGTGAAATGGAGGACAGAACCACCAAAAAAAGTTTATACTTTCAATTCAACAACTGACATCACAGCTTTCAGCAGTAGTAGAGTATAATGCATGCCCACATCAGAACATCATTGTGTGGATATGGGAAGACTGAGAAATGATGCTGACTGCTCACTTACTTGTTCCTCTTCAGAATCCTGTCTGATACTGGCTTTCTGTCCTCTTGTGAGAACTTTTGAGAAAGTTCAGACACTCTTCGAAAGCAAGTATCTCTATACGATGTTACTTAAATAGCACAAGAAGCCACTCAGAATGAGTTCACTCGTCGCGAGTACGTATCGCAATGGTGCCAGGCAACTGCTCATGACGTATCGCGCGTTATTTGATTGTTGAACACGTCGTCCGGGATCGATGATAAAAAGTGACAATCGCTTTGGCTGTAGGACAGCTTTTTACTTATCATAAATAAACTGTAGCTTATCAACTCGTTTGTGAATCTTCACAATATTACTAACAGAAGATTACCAGACCATTAACGCAGGAGTTTGCCACTTCGAACACTAAACTTCCCGTAAAGCCTATCACTTCCCTTCCCTGTAACATAATTGAATGTAATGTTCAACCGTAAGAAGCTACGTGTGTCAGGAAATAGCAGCGAATAATTGAGTAATAAGTACATAACTCCGGAAGCACATATTACAAACGATTTTCGCTGGGAAAGACATCTCTTTCAGAGACCTCTATAAAAGCTACATCACAACAACGATAGAAAAGAGACTTGTACACTTACATATATTTACAATAATTCCACGTCGCTTTGTCCTGGAATATACTACCATGCTCATGCTACTAAACGAACTAAATGCGCTATGCCAGATTTGTATGCAGAACCACGTAATGTAAATTCTTTTCTTATCTCTTTCCGGTACAATCGTTTGACAATACGAAATGGTTACTACAAGACATCACGAGATACATTCCTCTGTACGACTACCAGTCCCGACGGAAATTAATATTTCGGTAATTCAAATATAAAGAAACAAGTTATTAGAAATGACACAGTCTTCGAAGGCTGTAACACCAACTAATTATAGCAAACGAACATTCAGAAAGAAGTTCAAGCTTAAATTATCTGACGAAAATTTTTGTGCAGCACCGGGATACACGTTTCCTAACCAGCAACTGTTGTCTCTGTTAACTAACCACGTAAGATACTTGACATGATTTCATTCACAAGCAAACTTGAAATGGCGCCGTGTACACTTTTGTGTTGGACGGGGACTCGAACCCAGATCCTAATCGATAGATAACTGAGCACAATCAGATGTTGGATGTCGAAATTTTTCACCATAACGAAATGATTGAAACTGGAATGATGAGAAGTAAAATTTTTGTCTTACTATGATACGAATTCTAGATTTATCATTGTTGTTTTCTATCCACGAATAGATGTTAACTGTTGTTTTATTTAACTAGTAGTGATATTTGCATATATTTAAACTTACTACGTTACGAAAAGTTTTATGCTGAATCGAGTCTGACTTGCACGCATCATTATTATTGGCAACACATCAGAGACGTATCTGATTTTTCTTCGTCAGTTGCTACTATTAAGTGTAAAACTGAATTGATACAATGAACGTTCTCTCTCTGACTGGGAGTCGAATCCAGCAGCTCATCATTGTTGTAGACATTGCATGGAGAAAAAGTTAGAAATCGTGATGACTAGGGGTGTTCAATAAGTAATGCAAAACATTTTTTCTGGAATCAGGTTGGTTTTATTCAGAATTCGAGTACACTATATTACTGCCCACTCGTTTTGTTAAGGTGCAAAGGTAAGCGCAAGTACGCCAGTCGGGAACGATAAAGAAGACATGGCTGTGAGAAGACGTCAGCCTATAGCTCGCTGACCGACCCCTCTCCAGGACGACAATGCGTCAGCAGCGGCCTCTATGTGAAGAGGATATAAGCGCTACGCCCGACTGGTCGTGGCCTAGTTGAATTGTAGCTTCAAGAATAGGCACTTGTATAGCAGTGTCAACTCTACTCACTTTGTTTGTACTTTCTATGTAGCGGCGACTTGTGTTTGTTTATACTAAAGAGGAGTCATTATTTGTATGTCAGCCTTTGCTTGCGACACATCTGTGTAACACAAAGCTATGTATGTATCTTTTCACATTATGATAAAAACTCATTAATACGATTTGTTTCATTTGTTTGTCTAGCGAATCGATAAGGCAGGCTTCCTAGATTCCAAATATTGAACTACTAGGTTGGATTTAACATTGGGTGAGAAGGTGTAAGAAGAACCCAGCACCTGGCTGCTACAAATTTTCTTTTGTTGTGGGTTTTACTGGTTGGCTGGCGTCTACCTTGTCTTTTCTTTGAAGTAGTGTGTTTGCATGTTTTAACAGTCTCTTATAGTGTTTTTGCTAATCAGTGTTTTCAGGTGGGCATTGCAGAACATTTTTTCCTTGTGTACTTATTGCTTGCTTTGTCTGTTTATCGCATTTGCTTATTCACAATGAGCAACTCACCTCTCCCACCTCCTGCTCATGCACCTCAGCTGCAAGTTGTAGCTGCAACACAGCTAACACAGATGTGTAGTTTCTCGTTTCATTCAGAAATTGTTCCCTAACACCACTCCGAGTGAATTTCCATATGACTGGGTTGTAGATTCGCTAACTGATTATTATGACCTACAAGTGAATGTGGTACCAATTCTTTCATTGCAAGAAATGGTGAGAACTAACTTATCGCGAGTGGGTAACAGGATTTGCAGGGTTTGAAGAGGAAACGCAAATTCAGATGTGCTTGTGATGCTTTATATTCAGATATTATCTTGTGTGATGCGACTGCATACAATGTAGCTGATGTCAGACTTAGAGAAAAGATTTAGAAACAGTCACAGGGTCATTTCAACATGTTGTGCAAATACTAAATCAGTACGATTCAGGTGCCATGTGGGGCAGTAAATTTCAGCATCCACGAATTTGTCGGGTTGAGGCATCCCTTGCTTACTACCAGCCCAGTAGATGGCAACAGCCCACATGCGCCACGCTGTGTTAATAGTTCTCTAAACTGACAAACAGAATTAAGTCATGTCCTCGCTGCTATGCGCGGTACAAACACCAAAGCTGCCCATCAAGACAAGCACAGTGTTACGCTTGTGGCAAGAAAGAGCATGTACAATCTGTATGTTTGCAACAGAACAAACGTAAGAATCCTGCCCACTCACAAAAATCTAGTCACAAGGCCCATGTAATAAATGCAGTGTATTCAAATCCTGATGCAGACATTAGCAAAACTAGCAAGCATATTTTTGTTTATTTGCTTATTAGCAGAAAATGTGTGGAATTTCAGTTGGACTTGGGTACCTTTGTTAAATTGCTGAATCATAACACATATGAACTTTTAGGCTCCCCACTCATGTCTAAAACTAGTACGCACCTGATGGTCTGTAATGGAGAAAACATTTCTGTTCTCAGAAAATGTACTTTGCCTGCCATGCATCGCTCGCATACACGAACTGTGACTTTTACAGTGCTACAGTTATGCGATTGTGAGAAAATATTTGGTGTTGAATGGTTTGACTTGTTTGGCTTTAAAATTCAGGACAATGCATTCAATGCCAAAAACAGTATAGCTAGCTTGCTGAAAGAAATTCCTGAACACTTTTCTGAAGGTTGCAATGAAAGACAATGCTCAGCTCAAATTTTGCCGGGCCAAAACTGTTCCCATTGCGTTATGGGACAAAGTCGCTGCTGAACTTAAAGAACTGCAAGATAGCAGAATTATTGCGCTCTTAAAAGCTAGTCAGTGGGCAAGGCCACTGGTTTTGCACCCCAAACCTTCAGGTCGCATTCACCTCTGTGGTGACTTTAAGCATAAGGTCAAACCACAGACTGTGCTTGATACTTATACACTGCCACCCCCGGAGAATCTCATGGACAGATTAGGCGCTGGTCGCTACTTTTCAAAAATTGATTTGTGTGACGCATATCTTCAAATACTACTAGATGAAGGATCTCAAAAAGTGTGGATTGGGGATACTCCTTTGGGCTTGTTTAAATATTTGGGTTTGCCTTTTGCAGCGCTGACATTACAATCAAATTCGCCACTGTCATGTGCACAGTTATTCTTCTGTATCTCTTCACCAAGGTTCATAGATCCCAAGGACATTGCGGCCACAGCAGGCGCTTTCGGGTGTCATCACGACAACGCTGGACGACCCCATGGAGATGGAGGTTTTACCTCCTCCGCCTCCTCTCGTCCTACCGATGGAGCTGGACCTGCCCACGCCACATCAGCCGATGCTTTCTATATCTGGCTGTGGAATGCAGGAGCTGTATGCGTACCCTTCTGGGCGTTATCTGGCGGACATTTCTACAGAGCGCAGGCCGGATGGCGGGGTATGACAGGAAGTCTGCCGTCCCATGCAGCCACAGCTTCCGGTTCAACAGGAAGTCCACGCTCCTATCTCCCCCACCGTTGTCACACTGCGTATACGACGACGGTCTGTCGCTTTGGCGGCGAGAAATGTTACTGCATAAAGTCAAGCCCTGGCACGGCAGTCGGAAACGATAGGGAAGAGATGGTGGTGTGAAAACGTCAGTCAATCGCACGCTGACCAACCCCTCTCCAGGACGACAACGCAACAGCAGTGTCCCCTATGCGAAGAGGACATAAGCGCTGTGCCTAACTGGTCGCGACCCAGTTGAATTGTAGCTTCAAGAGTAGGCACTTGTATAGCGGCATCAACTCTATTCAATTTGCTTGTACTTTCCATGTAACAGCGACTTCTGATTGTTTACACTAAAGAAGATTTATTATTTCGTATGTTGGCCTTTGCTTGTGCTACATCTGTGTATCACAAAGTTAAGTATTGTATCTTTTCATTTTATAATAAAACTCGTTCATACGATTTGTCTAGCGAACAGATAAGGCAGGCTTCCCAGACCCCAAATTTTGGACGACTAGGCTGGATTTAACACTTTTGGCTACAAACTCTATTCTTCAACCTAATTTCCGTTCAATGCTACGGCCTCACTTCACCTTACTGGGAGGGCATGTATGCCAACATGACACGTCTCTACCTGTCAATGTCGGACCCAACTTCTTGCTGCATCAATAACCTCCTCTTCACCACACATGTAAATTATACACATACTGGGTGATTTTTTCCACCGTGTGAAAACTCTAGGGACTGATCGGCGAAAGGATACAGAACAAACAAAGTCTAACGAACTTTTTTCTGGAAATTCATGGGTTCCATGCTAGAGACCATTTATTCAGTTATACATGTTGCAGATACTGCAGTCTGGTTCGCATTATACCATGCAACCACAATAGCAATATGTGTTGAATATTGTTTCCATGTGCTTCAATGCATGTGTGTACATGCTGTTGCATCTTCTGTCTCACATGTTCGCATTTGCCAGGATGCATCCGAACAGTCTCAAAGGCAGCAAGAATACACTTCTCCATTGTCTCCACATCCAGAATGGGCTCTGCATACACGATACTTTTGAGATGCCCCATAACCAGAAATCGGATGGGTTGACATCTGGTGAACTAGCAGGCCATGCGACTGGCTCCTTGTCTGATCCATCGATGAAGTAAGACACTATTGAGGTACGTCCAGACGTTAATGACGAAGTTGACTGGAGCGCCATCATATAGGAGCCACATAACCCTTCGAATCATCAATGACGCTTCTTCTAGCAGGGAATGCAAAGTCACACACAAGAAATCCCGATAGTTTGAACCTGTTAGGTGATGCGGAAGGAAAACTGGTCCCAAATTGCGGTCCCCAATTATCCTGGCCCACACATTCCAGCTGATGATTTGCTGTCACCATACCATAGGGATTCTGCATACTATCCCAAAGATGATTTATGAAAGTTGAAAATACCATTCGGCTTAAAGGATGTATGACACAGATCCCAAAAACGTGGTTGTCTGGTGAGGAAACCAGTGACAAAATTGTTCACGATGTGGAAAGTCTGCCGATAGTAAGCCCAACACACGCTGTAAGTGATGAGGGTACTAACAGTTGTCATGGAGAATGTTACACTCGGTCGTCTGACTTAACTTGTACTGGAGGGCCAACTGTATGGTACTGAAAAGGCGGTCGCCTTCCACAGCGTTAATCACATTTTCCTCCAAGTCTGGTCACCAAACATTTCAGGATCGTCCTTCTTGATTTCTTGCTTCCTTAAACGACCCTGTCTCAAACAAACGCGAAACAATTTTCCAGACATTGAATGCTGCTGCTGTTGTCGCAGGGGATAGGTCTACTGATACAACCTTGGTGCCCACCGCCCATTGCCATTTGCCTTTCAGTAAGATAACACCATGTCGGCAAGCTCTCGATTAGAGTACGGAACCATTGTGTACAACGCTGTATCACATCCACTACAAGGTGAGTCAGCAAGAAAATGAATCAGACACAAGATCACTAATTACTGTGCAGGAGAGGACGCTAGGGCATGACATATGAGGAACAGTGCATACAGGAAGAAACTGTGCATACCTTAACTATGGCTGCATGGTACAGCGCATATTAGACCGCAGTCACTGTAACAATGTATTATTGAATAAATGTCTCTATCAAGGAAACTATGCATTTCCGGACGTAAGCTAATTAGACCGTTTTTGTTCCACATCGTCTCATCGATGATTCCCTAGAGACTGTACACGTTGGGATAAAACCCCGTGCCGGCCGCGGTGGCCGTGCCGTTCTAGGCACTTCAGTCCGGAACCGCGTGACTGCTACGGTCGCAGGTTCGAATCCTGTCTCGGGCATGGATGTGTGTGATGTCCTTAGGATAGTTAGGTTTAAGTAGTTCTAAGTTCTAGGGGACTGATGACCTCAGATGTTGAGTCCCATAGTGCTCAGAGCCATATATATGATAAAACCCCGTCATATTTATGAGCCCAAACAGTATGACCACCTGCTTAAATGCCTTTGCTTGTCCGTCTCTGGAACGAAATACATAACTGATTCTGCGTATCAGGTTCAGATGGTTCAAATGGCTCTGAGCACTATGGGACTTAACATGTGAGGTCATTAGTCCCCTAGAATTTAGAGCTACTTAACCTAACTAACCTAAGGACATCACACACATCCATGCCCGAGGCAGGAATCGAACCTGCGACCGTAGCGGTCACCCAGTTCCAGACTGAAGCTCCTAGAACTGCTCGGCCACACCGGCCGGCTGCGTATCAGGGATCCGACAGTTTGCTTGTTGAACCTTTTGGCGTTATTTGGCATTAGATGTCTACACACAGGTCATGTAATCTGAGTAAAAAAAAAGGGCTGCTGATTTGCGAACGCAGATAGCGACCCAGATGGGTTCCCATAGGATTTAGACATGAACGTAAATTCACTACAATGATCCTGAAGCCATTGCAGCACAGTTCATGCTCCAAGACGCGGACAATTATACTGCTGAAACATGACATCGCCATCGTGGAAGACATCAAGCATGAAGGGATGAAGGTGTTTCGCAGCTGTCAGTGTGTCTTCGATTACTATCATAAGTTTCATGCAAGAGCTGGAGAATGTCTCCCTTAGCTTAATAGGCTACTGCTCCCACCAGCACGTTATACGTTTTGAGCCCCTGTTCACCTCGATGACGGCGTTTGAGGAGACGACCAGCGACCTAGTGCAGCAAAAATGTGATTCACCCGAAGAGCCGACAAGTTTCCATTTATCTACGGTCGAAATTCCTAGGTTTACGTGCCCATTAACGAGCGAGGTGGCGCAGTGGTTAGTACACTGGATTAGTAACCGGGAGGACGATGGTTCAAACCCGAATCCTGCCAACCTGATTTAGGTTACCATGCTTTCCCTAAATCGCTTCAGGCAAATGCCGGGATTGTTCCTATGACAGGGCAGGTCCGACTTCCTTCGCCATCCTTTCCCAATATGATGAGACCAATGACCTCGCTGTTTGGTCCCCTTCCCCAGATCAGTCAACCAACCAAAGTGCCCACTGCAATCGTAATTGACGATGTCATTTGGTCAACGTGTCAACACGTAGGGGTGATCTGCTGCGGATATCCTTGTTCAACAATGTACGATGAACGGTGCGCTTCTAAACACTTGCGCATGCGTCAGCATTGTGCTCTTTTGGCAGAGATGCCACAGATCACCATGTATCCTACTTTACAGAGCAGCCAAGTCTCAGAACACCAAGTACTGTGAAGAGCTGTGAACGTCCAACATTTCAGCAACTGCTGGTAGTTTCACGGCCCTACCTCTTTCCGTAGACGCTCATGACACTAGCACGTGAACACTGGACAAGATTCGCCATTTTCGAGATACTCGTTCACAGGTTTTGGGTGATAATAATCTGCACTTCGTCAAAGCGGCTCACATCAATACATTATCCCATCTGCATCCGATATATTCGCTAGGGGATCCATCGTCCGTGTCTGATGAGCTTACATATAGGGTGGGCCAAATAAAAGTAGATGGGAGAACAGAGTTCCAGGATACAACGAACACAGCAGAGGAAAGGAAATACAGTACTGATCTATCTCCTCATCTTGAGCTTGTGACGTCGGCATGTATACCTGAACTATCGTTGCCGGTGTTGGTTTGCTGTCGACTCTGATAAATAGAAATGAGCGTTTGGCGTCACTGGCCGGGAGGCCCCTGATGGGTCAGGTCCGGCCGCCTTGGTGCAGGTCTTATTATATTTGACGCCACATTGGGCGACCTGCACGCCGCATGGGGATGAAATGATGATGAAGACAACACAACACCCAGTCTCTGAGTGGAGAAAATCCCCGACTCAGACGGGAATCGAGCCCGGACCCGTAGAACAGCAGTCCATCAAACTGACCACTCAGATATCGGGGAGGACGACTCTGACAAGAACAACCGTATCACTGAACTGTTCACAATTGCACGCTCTCTGCCCTACTTTCCTATTCATAACGAATCCAACTCCTGTTAAACCGTTTTCTGCTGCTGCTGATCATCCTATACTCATCTGACCAGAAATCCTTGTCTTCTTTCCGTTTACCTTCACTAACCCCTACTGTATCTAGACTGAGTCTTTGCATTTTTCTTTCCAAATTTTCTAGCTTCCTCTTCATGTTCAAGCTTCTGACATTCCTCATCCCGGTTCGTAGAATATTATCCTCTCGTTGATTATTGAATACCTCTCCATTGGCAGTCTCCTTCCAGAGATCCGAATGGGGAACTGCTCCAGAATCTTTTGAATCATCATGACACTTTTTCATTTACAGGCCACATGTCGTGTGGATACATGTTATGTGTCTTTAAGGCAGTGGTTTCCATTGCCTTCTGCATCCTCATGCCGTTGATCGTTGCTGATTCTTCCATCTCTAGGGGCAGTTTCCCACCCCAAGGACAAGAGAGTGCTCTGAATCTCTGTCCGCCCCTCCACCCTCTTTGACAAGGCCGTTGACAGAGTGAGGGTGATTTCTCATGCTGGAAGTTTCCGGCTGCCAATGCTGACTATTAATCAAAGTTTAAGCGTTGGCGGCTTTCGAACCTGGGACCGATGATGTTTTGATTACTAATCAAAGGCAGTACCCCTAGACCACATGAGGGGGGGAGGGGGGGGCTTCTGAATAAGACCTAAAATTAATAGACACACTTGTTGCTTACCTCTCAACTAAGTGCCATCGTAATTATTTTTATTTGTTGCTGAGGACAAACTCACTTATGTCATTGTAATTTCTGGATTATAATTTTCTCACAGAGGAGTGTGTGAATTCGTATGTGGGAAAGAAGAAAAGAAATGATAAAGACTTTCTTTGACATTTCTGAACGCTTCGCGTGAGCAGCCAGTAGTCAGTGAGTAATAGCTTGCTATTTATATTTTGTGCACTGTTATCTATATTTTGTTAATCAAAGGAAAGCGAAACAGCTTTCTCAGCGCAATTTATTCTAGTGCATGTTGTCTGTTTTGTGTTCACTGTAAATTATTAGAATTATTACCACTGTCCTTAAATTCTTCGTTCGTGTGGTCATGTTGTCCGTAATTGCCTTACAATTCCTGAGTTTGTTTTCGTTCTGCCGTTGCAGCTACAAGAGGAAAGGTGTTTTTTTTTTCATCAGTCATGTTTCGCTTTACCTCAATGAAGCGAAACGCGTCTCGTCAAAAACTGTAAGAAGATATCTGTTTTCATTCCATCAGGCGTGTTTCGCTTTACCTCTATACAGCGAAACGCGTCAAACGAAAAAAAAAAAAAAAAACACGCATTTTCTTCTAGTTGCAACAACAGAACGAAAATACCATCAGGAATTGTTAGCATTGTGTTTGATTAGAACAGGTACGCTTCGACGTCGTGTTTACATTTTAGAGGTGAAACCTTACGATCCCTGCAATGTTGAAAGTAAAGCACAGCACAGTTTATTGTATTAAGTAGATTTTGTGAGTATTGCCATATTGTGGCATGTTTGTCACTGCATCTAATAGATGTGCGTTGAGTTATGCTGGGTTTTAGTTCAGAGAGTTACGTATGGCCTGATTAGAAAGCAGTGTACAGTTGAAAAGTATCAGATTGCCAGAAAAGTCAGTCCGCTAATTGTAGCCCTACCCTTGTAATTTAGCTGCTGAATTAAAATGAAAGTCTTATATACACAGAAATCTTAAAACGTTAATCACTGGTTTAAATTGTTACCATAAATATATGTTAGTGCCATGAATTTATACTCTGAATGTTATTTCCTTAGAAAACCACTTAAAGATGATGAATACCACCGGCATAATTTGTTGACTGAAATGTAACCAGATACCATTTCCTGATGTAACTACAATTTAATTTTTTTTTTGCTACAATCACCCATTGGACAGTAATATGTTTGCGAAATAATTTCGTGTCTTAAGAGAAATATTTGTCACTGCTTGAGTGTCATGCGTACTTTAACTCGGTGAACTTTTTTTTCCATCCATTTTTAAGTACTAATAAGTAATGAATGAAGTCAGATGTGGTGGTGTCAAATATTTTGGTTACATATTAACTGTGACTATAAGCATACAATTAATTGTGTACGTTTACGCACAAGTCGTAACTTGACTTACACTTTAAACAGTTTACCCTCACGTAAGTGGCAGGGAAAGTCTCCGTAGAGATTACAGAAAGATGTACAGTGTATCTCGAATGTGAGTACAGACAGAAATACAGTTTGGTGCATGTTTAATTCTAGTTAGAGAAAAAGGGAGCAGTGGGGAGGGGGACGGAGGGAGGACGAGAAGTGTCCCCAGTCGAGACGATCTGCCGTAGAGTGCGGCTCCCACCTCAGTCCTCTCGAAGAGAGGACAGCAGACTGTGGTCCAGGATGTCAGTTGTAGTGAAGACTAGAGCCTGGTCATCCGCCATGGATCGACCAAGACTGCAGCAGAGGTTCGCAAGTCGGCCAGGGCGGGGTTGCACGAATGCACCACGTCTGGTTGGTGTGGAGATAACTTGCAGATCATCGGTGGTTTCTCCTGTGGGAGGAGGGCTGGCCGCACAGCAGTCTTCTCCTCATCCGCGATGTCCCAGTAGACAGCAGCGGAAGATCACGGCTGTGGTGTGCATCACGTTGGCTGCATATCCATGTTGATGTAGGCAAGCAGGTAGTAGGCAGACCTTCGTCGGTTTCACTGAAACTCAGGAGACCATAATTCTCTCTTGTTCTCGTGACACTAATAGAATGGCAGCACGACAGTATGTGTCTTTGAGCTCCGAAACCTTCGCTATTTAAAGGACTGAGCCTGCGCCTATGAAGTGATGCCTCTGTGGGTCAACGAGCTCGTGTTTTTCCGTATACGTCTGATTTTGCAATGCCACTCTAGCACTTAAAGTACACTCCTGGAAATGGAAAAAAGAACACATTGACACCGGTGTGTCAGACCCACCATACTTGCTCCGGACACTGCGAGAGGGCTGTACAAGCAATGATCACACGCACGGCACAGCGGACACACCAGGAACCGCGGTGTTGGCCGTCGAATGGCGCTAGCTGCGCAGCATTTGTGCACCGCCGCCGTCAGTGTCAGCCAGTTTGCCGTGGCATACGGAGCTCCATCGCAGTCTTTAACACTGGTAGCATGCCGCGACAGCGTGGACGTGAACCGTATGTGCAGTTGACGGACTTTGAGCGAGGGCGTATAGTGGGCATGCGGGAGGCCGGGTGGACGTACCGCCGAATTGCTCAACACGTGGAGCGTGAAGTCTCCACAGTACATCGATGTTGTCGCCAGTGGTCGGCGGAAGGTGCACGTGCCCGTCGACCTGGGACCGGACCGCAGCGACGCACGGATGCACGCCAAGACCGTAGGATCCTACGCAGTGCCGTAGGGGACCGCACCGCCACTTCCCAGCAAATTAGGGACACTGTTGCTCCTGGGGTATCAGCGAGGACCATTCGCAACCGTCTCCATGAAGCTGGGCTACGGTCCCGCACACCGTTAGGCCGTCTTCCGCTCACGCCCCAACATCGTGCAGCCCGCCTCCAGTGGTGTCGCGACAGGCGTGAATGGAGGGACGAATGGAGATGTGTCGTCTTCAGCGATGAGAGTCGCTTCTGCCTTGGTGCCAATGATGGTCGTATGCGTGTTTGGCGCCGTGCAGGTGAGCGCCACAATCAGGACTGCATACGACCGAGGCACACAGGGCCAACACCCGGCATCATGGTGTGGGGAGCGATCTCCTACACTGGCCGTACACCACTGGTGATCGTCGAGGGGACACTGAATAGTGCACGGTACATCCAAACCGTCATCGAACCCATCGTTCTACCATTCCTAGACCGGCAAGGGAACTTGCTGTTCCAACAGGACAATGCACGTCCGCATGTATCCCGTGCCACCCAACGTGCTCTAGAAGGTGTAAGTCAACTACCCTGGCCAGCAAGATCTCCGGATCTGTCCCCCATTGAGCATGTTTGGGACTGGATGAAGCGTCGTCTCACGCGGTCTGCACGTCCAGCACGAACGCTGGTCCAACTGAGGCGCCAGGTGGAAATGGCACGGCAAGCCGTTCCACAGGACTACATCCAGCATCTCTACGATCGTCTCCATGGGAGAATAGCAGCCTGCATTGCTGCGAAAGGTGGATATACACTGTACTAGTGCCGACATTGTGCATGCTCTGTTGCCTGTGTCTATGTGCCTGTGGTTCTGTCAGTGTGATCATGTGATGTATCTGACCCCAGGAATGTGTCAATAAAGTTTCCCCTTCCTGGGACAATGAATTCACGGTGTTCTTATTTCAATTTCCAGGAGTGTATTTGTCAGACCGACTGATCTTAAACACTTTTGGGGCTTCACATGTTGAGACTTTCAACTATCTGCGAGTTGAAGTTGTGGGAGCTGGCTGCCCTCGAGCACATTGCTTAATGTGGTATCGTCACTCACCACACAGTCCAGACGGTAGCTTATACTTAGCACTATTCTGATGCAGCAGTCCATTACTAGAGATTTGATCAGTACAGTTGGAGTCCAACCATATACTGTAGTATTAATTTAAGCTGAGGTTTCCTCTAGCTCCATTAAAGACCATGACTGTTTATTGCAGTGTACGTGAAACTGTCAAGCAATACTAAAACAGTCACTGGACTCTTGCAGCAGGTAATAACCATGCAACGTGGACGTTCCAGAATGTATATTACGCCATTTCACTCAAATTGAGACCATGCTCTACAAGGGATGTACAGCTTTCATCCAATCCACTTCCAAATTGCTATAAATACTTAATAGTTTATCTAATGAAGAAGAGCTGTGATGGAAATACTAACAAAAATTGTACTATATTACACTGATATATCTGTGAAAAGAGGGGGGAATTTGTTACAATTTTGTGCAACAATTTTGTTTTACTGTAACAAAGTCGTTTTGTTACAATTTTGTGTAGGAAATGGTGACACGTTTCTGTTGCTAATATTACCATCTCAGCATTCCCAAAAAACAGTTTGATTACACCCATCCTTAACCAGAGCACTGGCCATATCAAGTAAAGTAGAACTCATAAAAAATCGGGAAATGTGACGTAAGACAATGAATTTCCATAGACAAATTAAATTACATAGCTTTCTTGTAAAACCAGCTATTTTTGGAAGTTGTCAACCTGGGTTATCAACGCTACTCCGTGCATTCGCACCTTGTTAATTCAATGGGGAGAATGTCAGAATGTCGCCAATTGCCACCACATAATATTAAAACTACTATCTAAAATTAAATTTTTTTCCGAAACCTGCTATTTTTAGAGATGTGCAAGGTAATTTTCTTTCCATATCATGCTATTTAGTTTCTGTGGCGGAATCCACCGTTTTCTGTACTAAATGTCGGACAAAAGAACATGAATTTAGAAACCTGATTTTTAATTTTTGAACGAAATCCTCAGGAGATGACCATTCCACAAAACGGATATGTTTGTCATTTAAAGTAATCAGATTCTGGTGTTGGTTGGAAAAAGTTGTATCTATTGTTGAACATATGTCGGATTGTTAGCACTATAATAACACTGTTATTTCGCTTTTAGTAGCAAAACATAGTGCAGTAAAGAGCATTCAGGTTGTCACTTTATTGTTCAAACCTTGGCGATTAAAAGTTGATTGAAGTATGTTTGAAAGGGAAGATGTGGGTGACACTGAAAAAGTACAGAAGAACAAGAGACGAAAAGAAGGCATTAACAAAATAGGATTTAGGATGAAAAAAAACGAAAAATGGGAAAATGAATCAAAATGAACGAACAGCGGACAGTATCTCGTGATTAAGAAAGTATTCACTTTTGTAGAGCTAAGGAAATTTCTAATAATGACATTGAAGTGTTTCACCGTAACATCTGAGCTTTGCGAGATACCATTATAGAAAGACAATACATTCAGGGAATACTGAAGTATCCTCGACCAACGCATATTCTTCAGAAAATCAAAAATAAATCATTCATATAGCGCCTTCTACGCTGTTCAAACACAAAAGGGACCCGTGTACGTGTGTAAACAAGATTTTCTTGGAAGTTTACACATAAGATGATCCAAAGTTGAGTGTACTGCTAAAGTGATTAAAAAGGAGAGAAGAGGTGGCTCTCGAGTGACTGAGAAGATGAACTTGCCTAAAGAGGAAATAGAGGATCATATCACGTAGCTCATATGTCGTGAGAGTCACTATGGTATGAAAAATACACCTAGAAGAAAATATTTATCAGCTCATTAACTGTACCCAAATTGGATAAATAGTTTCTAAAGATAGCTAAAAAAATCAGACAAAAGTCGGTATTCGTTGTATTATCCTTTTTTCGATCAGCCTTTAATTTAGGTTTTGGCTCCTTGAAAAATGATACTTGCAGTGAGTAACTGAGGCTAAAAAGCTTGTGACAAACAGAAACAAACACGTCAGAAAGCAAGAAGCTCATTTTTCATACCGAGCGAGGTGGCGCAGTGGTTAGCACACTGGACTCGCCTTCGGGAGGACGACGGTTCAATCCCGTCTCCGGCCATCCTGATTTAGGTTTTCCGTGATTTCCCTAAATCGCTTCAGGCAAATGCCGGGATGGTTCCTTTGAAAGGGCACGGCCGATTTCCTTCCCCATCCTTCCCTCACCCGAGCTTGCACTCCGTCTCTAATGACCTCGTTGTCGACGGGACGTTAAACACTAATATCCTCCTCCTCATTTTTCATACCTTATGCATAACAGTCGAGGAAAGCGCTGTTTTGAAGAGCTGGGCTTACTGCCAGAAGAAACTTTGATTTCATGCAAAACCAAAATTGATATGGTCAGTACTCAAGGCGCTTATGAGGCTGTAGAAGCGTCTTATTATTTATTTAATAGTACTTAGGAAATTTCGAAGACATGTGAGAAATATAGCCTCCTGTACTGGATGTGTGCAGGTCAGGTGTGGATGTCAGTCACCAGACCTTCATAATAAAGTGAATAGTTTGAGCTGAATATTAAATTAGTATAATGAAATTTAAATGGGATTTCGATTTAACGTGTTTGTAGATGTTCATTATCTCACACCACTTTTGCTGATTTTCGTTTACCAGTTCTACGTTGGAATTCCAAAACTTGCTCCCATGCGACAACGAATCTATTGAATACGCTGTAATTTGCTTAAGAATAACATTGAAAATGCCCTGAGAATTTATTCCTTGAAAGTGATTTTGTGCATTAAGTTCAATGTCGATGCAGCTCTCCAATGACAAATTTATAGCCTTCATCAATAGGAATAATTTATTAGGCTGTGATACGCGACTGCAAGTTGAGCGTATAAGGTGCACTTTGAATTCGTGTGTTTTGCAGTTACCAATGTATATAGGACGTGAGGCCATGGGACGGAGGCTTTCGAATCCAAGCATTGGGCCACCATGTTCAAAATTTCAGTCGTTATACAGAGGGGAACTGTTTACACCAAAAGAACGAGGCGTTGTCTCTTCCGTCTTCTGACTGGATGAGACTCCTGCTGTTACTGGCAATCTCACCTTGGTGATTGTTCAGTGAGCCCCCATCATGTTTACTTGGTCTCAGTACGCAAAGTCCAGCAGTTTAGATTTTAGAGAGAAATTGCCTGGGAGCGGGCGAGTCGAGCTGCAACATCAGTAATGTGCTGTGATTTTTGCAGGGGAGTTGCTACATTTTTGTGTTAGAATTCTCTATAACGACTAAACTCCATCCTTAGAAGTTGTCCGAGAGACGATTTCAGTACCGTTTTCCGTGAATTCATATCGAACAGAACTCGGTCCTTAATCAGTCCGGACTGCTTCACGTATAGTGTGCCCAGTTAATTTCCCTGATTCTTTAGCTGTGAGTGACGAACTGGCTTTGATGATTTATTTATTAACGGAAAAAAGTTGTGAACTTTGCTTTCGATTACTGAGTGAATTTGAGATTTTGTGTCAGAGGAACTGCATGTACGTCATGCATTTCCTTAGTCCATAAATTCTTTCTGGCAAAAAATGATAGGAATGTTATTATCGTTTGCTCGTATGGCACCGTAGCATGAGTACTTCTACGTGTGTTGCATGTAAATACAGTTTCAGGGGTTGATCTACCTGTTAAATAAAAGTTCATTGCGTAGTTACTCAGTTCGTTAAACTCCGACAGAGCCTGCAAACCGGCATGCTCGCCCTCTTCCTGTAACCTATGATCTCGTGTACCCTATGAGAGAAAATTGATTGAAATGTATAAACCCAGATCGGTCGTTCTAGAGTTCACTAATAAAAATTCCATTGCACAGATTTCACCTTAGGATAGAGTATAGGACTCACAATCAATTAATATTCATGGAACGTCGGACGATTTGGCACTCAGGGGCAGGTAAATAATGTTAAGGACGTTTCTTGTGTAACAGATAGCTCTCGGCTACGATTCGTCCCTGGTATAAGACGGAAGGCAGTCCCAGAACAAAACAAAACAGGCGGCAAGGGGGGGGGGGGGGGGGAAGGGGGGCGGGGACTACATTTATCTGCGGATGTCTGCCAGGATATTTTATACACCAGTACTAGTGGGAAGCGTCAAATAGGACGTTCTTAGTTTGAAATTTTCTCTTACCCGAATATTACAGTTTCTGAGCCACAAAAAGGGGTCACAGCGTCGATTGCCATCATAATATCAGCTTCACATTCTCGAAATTTTCAACGTGTTGTTGGAGGGACAGTAATTGTAACTCTGAATAATAACATGTGCCGTGTACTTATCAAGTGTTCAGGTTCGTTGGAAATATCAATAGACCTTTCCTTTTTGTGTTATAGTCTGTGTTGTGAGAAACAACAGAATAAGGTTTGAGGCTTGTATCAGTTTCAGTTTGGAAACATTGGAACGAAAGTCTGAGATGCACGGGCGTCAGCTGGAATGGGTTGAAGTCCTGCATGCTGAATGGGATAATTTGAAACGATCATCTTTTAGCAGAGTGAACACAGTATGGAGGAACACACAGTTTTAACAAGGGTTGGTCGCGTTCCGAGATATTCGCAATGGAACTGCCTCCGACATGGCAATATACGTAAGTGTAACAGCGAGCAGAAAGACATTCATTACCACGAGTATGGCTAATCAGGCCGCTGACCTAGAAGCACACAAACCATGCTCGCAGCCCAAACATCGTCTTCGTCCAATTTATACCACGTTAGACTGCAAAATTTTATAACTGTTTTAAGAAATGAAATGAAAGGACTACACTGCCTTGGGAACGAAGTTTTGAGTGCAAAACGACCATTTAAATAAGATAGTTGAAAAGAACGAAGCAGATGACATCCACGTGGATGTCGATATTAAAGTCAGCAAACAAAGGAGGAATTAAGTTCGTATAGTATTAGAAACGAGTAACCAATAGCACAAAGACGTGAGCAACGAAAACGTAGCATTCAGTACTACTGAGGAACAGCTAATCAGTAATGCTTAGCAGAGTTCAGATGGCACCTTGCGAACCGGTGCTTCTGGTTCGGGTGAGGTAACAGCTCTTCCGGGGAAATTTTTAGATGCACCTGCCGAGCTCACAGTGTCTGTTATGAGGAAGGAGTGAGTGAATCAGGACTGACTGAGGAATGAGCTCACCACCACTGTGGCTCCTTGTGTCGAGACTGTGTTGGGTTATGTGAATGCTGTGCCGATGCGAAGTAAGAGTTTCAGATATATCATGCCACTGCTAGAGATTAAAGTATATCGGTCACTGTTATGTGATAAGTTTAGGAAGGTGACAGATCTACGCTCTGATGTCTCTAACAAAAGAAGAGGAATCTTTGCTTGGCTAGGAATCACTGAATTGTTGGTGAGAGATTTTCCACAGACACTGCAGCATATTGCGGTTCATGTGGTACAACATGTAAAAAATTTAGAGCGCAGTTGGTGAAAAATAACATATAAACAGAGGTTTAGAATTTGTTTAGGGCAGAACTCAGAAACAGAAATTATGTATGTGACGTACTTTATGGCGTCGTAGTTTCACTGTGCAACTATGTTCTAGGTTAGTCTGCTTGAATAACTGGGCAGAATAAGTGCAGTTTTTGCGTGCCAGGTAGTTTAAATGTGTATATTTGGCCACGTCTGTCATGTCTTCTGATGTACTAGGTTAGCTGAGCAGGTTGTACACGAGCTTTGGCGTGCCACTCTCTTTGTCTAGGTATCATGTGCCAGGTAGTTTGCGAGTTCGTTTAAGCAGATTTAACTTGTGTTTTAATGAGGCAGGCGGTTTATATGATGGATTTTTCATGTGTGATGTGTTAAGCAATTTGTGTGCACTTGTGAATTGATTTCTTTCTCGTGTCAGACAATTTGTGTGTTCATTGGAGTAGTTTTTCCATGTGTGTTTGTTGAATAGAGCTTACATGTGTTGTGATGTATTACGTGTTCATTTGCCTCCCCTGGACTAGAGCTTTCATACACTGTCAACAGATATGGAGGTGACGTACTTCCAACCTCAGGTATTCACTGAATAGTATTTATGTAAATATATACTTACTAGTTAGTATCTTTGAAAACTGATCAGCGTCGTTGTCTCGTGAAGTGTACTGTGTGTTAGATGAATAGACTGTCTTGTGTTTTCATGTAGCAGGTAGTTTGTGGATTCTCCCTGGAATAAAAGTTCGTATATTCCTTGTGTTAAACACTTCATGCTTTCGTTTGAGTGGATTTTCCATGAGTTTTATGTATTAGGCATTTTGTGAGATTGTAATAGAGTTTTTACATGGGTTATCCTTGATATAACTTGACATGTGTTTTATGTGCTATGCAGTTTCGGATGTCTTTGTTGACAAGGATTTTTGCAGCTGTGTTTCTCTGGAATAGAGCTTTCATGTGTGACGAGCTACGAAGCTTTCGTAGTCATTTCAGTATATTTTCCATGTGGTTTAATGTAGCATAAATGTATGGGTTCTCTTGGGGACGTTTTTTCAAGATGTCTTGTGTATTTCTGAGACAATCGTTAGACGTTGAAACAGTTGTAATATATGATTGCAGTATGGGGTAACGGATTTGGTTTTCTTAAAGGTGAATGTTGGTAAAGGAGTGTACAGTGATTTTTCATGGTATAGGGCGTTCAGACATGAAATAGTTTTTTTCCGTTGTTTTTTTTTGATAAACATGAAGGCCTATGTCTACCGGGCGCCGTGTCACATTCTGCCTTATGGCGTCATGGGGATGAGGCATGAAGGAGCATGTAGTCAGCACACCGCTCTCCTGGACGTTTTGCAGAGTTTCCAGACCGTGATGTCGTCACTACTGGATGGAGTAACTCGTTAGTTGGAATCAAGAGACTGAGTATACTCCGTGCCGGTCTACACACCAAAGAGAATTCCTTGGATGCGCCGAAAATGGAACCTGGGTCCGCCACATACCAGCCATCCAGACTTTCCACTCAGCTAAGGAGGCAGACGAAAAGTATGTGGTACTGAGGTATCGCAGTTGCTTCCTCACATGTTTGCGGTGAAAATTTTGATGTAGTGGTATTGTAAGTATCTGTATGTTGTATAATAGAGTGAGTGGATGGAGGATAACGATTCCTTTTTCGATTGTCGTGAGTTTCCGGCTCTAACATCTGAACAGATGTGCTTATTTGCTGAACAGTATGGTTTACTACATGACGTGTAGGATGGCTTGTGCCATTTTACCGTTGTCTGTGTGAGATACTTCTGTCCTTTTGTATTGAGAAATGACTTGTGGTTTTGTATCTATCTTTTGGCCCTTGAGCATTTTTGGGTTTCTATATTCCAGTTGTGTCGATATGTTATGATTACAGGGAGAGTTAAGATCTGAAGAAGTAGTTGAATTTCCGACCACCGGGAGAGAACAGTACAGTTATAAGTATTACTAAGGATTATTTCGATTGGACTATGTCCTGTACCGAAAGCAAACGGTAACTCATTACGTGAGAGTCTCTCATGACCGAGAATAAGCACGGTAAAGCACAGTACAATCGAAGAGTGTTGGTTGATTGATAACGCAGGTACACATCTTCAGGTGGCCTTGGTGTGATGTTTTGGCGTAAGCGTAAGGGTCCTCTGACAATTTACTCCTCATCGCATCCTTGGATCCTTGGCGATTGTATGATGCCATGAGAGCAAACAAACAGACTTGCACGAACTGTGTTATTGCCACCCAAAGCACATGACTTCCTTCCATGTGACAAATAAAGTAGTGAAGTGTTTCGTCCATGCACTGCGTGATACCTCATATGTAAAAGGTTATTTTTTCCTTGTGTATATATGTATAGTAGACCTTTGTCTTTCTCCAAATCTGATGGTGTGAGGATTATGTTTTGTGCTAGGTTTTCTATTTATGGTCCAACAAGCATTTAGATGACTATGTGCGTACTACCGAGGATAATACTGAAGTACATAATTATTAATTTCTTAGTATTTCGGGTGTGACATCATTGTCGTGACACCTTCTACTCGTGTGACATACACTTTGACACATTTTTACGTTTTTTAGAATATTATTGATATTTTTATTTCAGGAAGGAAATTTTATTTATCTGTTACTATTGGTTAGGCCAATGGCCTTGTCCTAGTGGTAACACCGGCTCCCGTCAGATCACCGAAGACAAGCGCTGTCGAGCTGGGCTAGCACTTGGATGGGCGACCATCCGGTCCACCGAGCGCTGTTGGCAAACAGGGTGCACTCAGCCCTTGTGAGACAAACCGAGGAGCTACTTGATGAAGAAGTAGCGGCTGTGGTCTCGTAAGCTGACATTAAGGCCGGGAGAGCGGTGTGCTGACCACATGCCCTTCCATATCCGCATCCAGTGGCGCATGTGGGCTGAGGATGACACGGCCGCCTGTCGGTACTGTTGGGCTTTCCAATGCCTGTTCGGACAGAGAGAGAGAGAGAGAGAGAGAGAGAGAGAGAGAGAGAGAGAGAGAGAGAGTTACTATTGGCTATCCGTGGTGACGTGACTGTAGTTTAATTAAAAAGAATTACACCAGACGCGTTTCGTTTTTAGTTATGAAGCATCTCCCTAGCAAGGAGGGAAGGAGCATAATGTATAAAGGAACACCGTAAGTAACTTGCACACCAATTTTATAAGCAAATGCTGATTTCAACCTAAAAGAACCAAAAATGTATAAGCATATGTATCCAATTTGCAGAACAACCACTGAAGATGCTTTATAAATAAAAGCGAAACGCGTCTAGTGTATTTTTTTGATTAAATTGCATTCACCTCAAGACGGATAACCAATAGTAACAGATTTTAACAGCTACTGTGGAAATTAACCACACAAGAAAACGTAAAATTTAGTTGCTTTAACGGTACATACGAGTGAGGACGATACTTTAGTATCTACCTCTTAATATCTTTATACTTTTACCCGTGATATGACATCACTGCTGTGAAATATACATTCATGAGACATACGAGGGCGTGCTGAAAAGCGTGCCTACGAATTTTTAACCTGAAAACTCTTAAAGTCTTTAAATAAAAGAAACCTTATTAAAACACTGTATCTTTATTCTTCATGTCTACATACTGATTTTGCCCGTGGTGACGAACGCACTTCTCCCCCTGCGAGGAGATGCTGGTGACAGTGACACAACCTCACCTCTGCTTGCGCCGCTTCATCACCAGCCTCGAAGGTATTCTGTAAGTTCTGAAAACAGATAAAAATCGGATGGGGCCAAGTGGGGACTGTATGGAGGATGATCAAAGACAGCGAACTCAGAGTATCAGATTGTTGAAGATGTCGCGGCGCTCGTATAGAGCCTGGTATTGTCGTGCTGAAAGAAAGGATGCTCTATGATAGGACCAATTCTTCGAATTCGAAACTCGAATACAAAACTCTGTTTCCCGCGCATCGACGTACTCACGTTATGCACCGTCATGTTAGACATTGCAGTTCGGTGCCCTCTAGTGGCAGAGAGCTGCAAAGATGTGGATATGAAGAATGATGTGCAACGCTAATAATGTTGGTTTTTAAAAGGTTTAAATGTTTCCACATAAAAATTCGGGGGCATTACTTCTCAGCATGCCCTCATAAACACATACCCGCATCTGTTATGTTTATGCTTCATAACAATAGGTGTATCATGAGTCAAATGGACCAATATTGCCGTAAATTATATTTTTGATAGATAGAAGTTGATAATATTTCAGTGTAGAACACAATAGCTGGAGATTCCTTCTTTTTGTGTCACACTCTGTATCTTATGAGGAAATGATGATAATAAATATGCAAAAAGAAAGGAACACTTGGTCTTCTCATAACATCGTAGTAAGAGATCCGGTGTTTCTAACCTGCGTGGGAAGAAATAAGAAGTGGAAGACGTCAATCAATCTGCCTCTAATATAATTTTCTGGTTTTGCTTTATCGATCGAGATCGTCATAGTATCGTTGCCTGCAATTGCTCATGTGTTCATGTCAGGGAGGAAGCTCTTATTTGGTAAACTAGGAAGGAAGATCACGCTGAAATCCTAAATTATGTGTATTTATTCTTATCTTAATTTCAGGTGATAGGCAATACAGCATATGCCTATAACCACCTATACCGAACATATGATGGCTCGTTTCAACGAATTTGAGTGCAATTATGAACACAGGCAACCATGGAAATTCAGGTGGAAGATAATGTTTTAGCTTTGCAGTAAAAGCCTGGGAAACCAGTTGAATTTAATCTTCGAAGCCCACTGTGTTGGCAACAAGTCCGTCGCTACACTCTGTCCCCACACTCGGCTGTGTAACCCTCGACATGGGGCCATCCAACTGGGACTTTCAAATCGAACGGTTGGGACGCCATCTTCAAAATCTCAGCTACTGAACCGCGTGTAAAAATGTAGGCCGGAAGAACAGGCGCTGTCTCTCCTGATTGGAGGAGATACTTACTCTTAATGGCAAACACATCTTGGTGACATATTAGTGCTCCCCCACCAGGATCGCTAGGTCTCTGCAAACAGAGGCGAGGCAGTGAAGATTTTAGAATTAACTTACTAGGACACGGAGGAATCGGGTCGCAGGATCAGTCGCTCCTGCGTTATCAATCAACTATGATGTGCCGTTTCTGCACACACGTTGCTTCTGGTTATTGGACGGGAGTTAGTTAAGCTTTGAATTAGAATTCTCTACAATGATAAATCTCCATCACTAGAAGCAGTGCGAAATTCTCGTGAACGATGACTTCAAGCAATCATTTTTGTCAATTCATATGGAACAAAACTCAGTCCTTAGTTGCAACAATTCACTTCATGAATAGTGTTCCCAGTTAATTTTCACGTTTCTTTTGCTGTGCGTCAGGAGCTGGCTATGATAATTTATTTATTAAAGGAAAGTGGTGAACTTGGCTTTCGATTAGACGGTGAGTTTGAATCTATGTACGAGGAATTGCGTAGCCGTATTGCATTGCATTAGGTCAGAAAGTGTTGTTGAACAACGATGGCCGCTACGTTATTATCATTTGCTGGTATGGAACCAAAGGATTAGTATATTTATGTGTGTTCCCGATAAATGCAGTCTGAGAAGTACGATCCATCTGATAAAGAAATGTTCATTATGCAGTTACTTAACTGGTTAAACTTCGCTGCAACATGCAAACCTGTATTTTTGCCCTCCCCTTGTAATCAATGACCTCTTGTACCCTGTGAGAGACAACTAACTGAAATGTTTAGTTAAGTGTAAATCCTGATCGGTCGTTCTGCAGTTCACTAATTAAATTTCCGTTGCACAGCACTTTTCTCCTTAGGATAGAGACTAGGCCTATTAGTCAATTAATATCGATGGAACCTTAGACGACTTGACATTCAGGACCAGATAAATAATATTAAGCACGTTGTTTGTGGAACACAGATCTCAGATAGGTGAAGTCCTTGGTAAAGGTGAAAGACAGTCCAAGAAAAAAACAAAAGAGGGGAAGAAGGGGTACTTTTATAGTTACGTCTGCAGATGAATCGTGTTGCGAGAGAAGTTTAAAATAGATACAGGCAGTTTCTGAATATTTCCAGAATGAGATTTTCACTCTGCAGCGGAGTGTGCACTGATATGAAACTTCCTGGCAGATTAAAACTGTGTGCCCGACCGAGACTCGAACTCGGGACCTTTGCCTTTCGCGGGCAAGTGTTCTACCATCTGAGCTACCGAAGCACGACTCACGCCCGCCAGATTAAAACTGTTGCCAGGAAGTTTCATATCAGCGCACACTCCGCTGCAGAGTGAAAATCTACCCCAGGCTGTGGCTAAGCCATGTCTCCGCTATATCCTTTCTTTCAGGAGTGCTAGTTCTGCAAGGTTCGCAGTAGAGCTTCTGTAAAGTTTGGAGGGTAGGAGACGAGATACTGGCAGAAGTAAAGCTGTGAGTACCGGGCATGAGTCGTGCTTCGGTAGCTCAGATGGTATAGAACTTGCCCGCGAAAGGCAAAGGTCCCGAGTTCGAGTCTCTGTCGGGCACACAGTTTTAATCTGCCAGGAAGTTTCAGTTTCTGAATAGTCACATTTCATGCAAAGGCGAATTAAATTTGAGGGACTTAGTAATTTGTTCAGGATATTATGAGGACGAGTTGTTTCTTCTCCTTCTTTGGAGGGTACGACGAATCAACTTTGGCTGCTCTTCATTGTATTAGATTTAATTAATTTCCAAATTTCCTTCATCCTTTTAGAGTGCTGTTCTCTTTCTTCTTGAGTCCACTCTCGTCTAGTTGTTTCCTTTCTCTCCTGAAATTCTGCCTTCTCAACTGCCTTTCTGAAATGTGTTCAGTTTTCTATTGTGCCTATTGTAATTCCAGCGTTTTCCATGTCCTTTTCCGTCTCTATGAATCATGCGGTCTTGGATTTGTAGCTATAGAGTAATGTGGATATCCGGTTGGTTAGTCTGTTCTTATCTATTCTGAATATATATCCAAAAAACTGTAGTCTTCTCTTCCTCATTACATCAGTTAGTTTTTCAGTTTTCAAGTATAGCTCTCTGTTTGGATATTGTCAGATGTTTTCTTCTTCACTCTCTGGATCAGTAACAATATTATGTGTATGGTTCATAGTGTTCAAATAGACGTTTTAGTAGGTAGAAATTCTGGTGAGTAAGATTCATGTTAGGGAAAAACGCAGCTTGCAACTCATTTCAGTTTCATATATGGACTAAAAACAATGTGACTTCCACTACTGTTTTGAGAAAGTACAGTCTACAAAAATACGAATGTTTGCATATTGTGGAGTTTCTATCTCTGTAATAGAAAACTGCACTGAGTTTGATATCACTCTAAGGTGGGCTAATGCACACACACGCTTAATGATTGACTGAAAGATTATGGACCGAATTCCGTGCACTGGAAAGCAATACCTTTCCATAAAAAAGTTTTTGCTGTATTTGAAATTGTCTATGAAACTTAGTGCTGTTTTGTACTACTCCAATTTCAGCGTTTTGTTTTGTTGACAGTTCTGTCTGAAATGTTGACATGGTAGCATTTCCTATGGTAGACTATAGTCATGGCATTGTGTGCATAAAAAGAAAAAAATTAACATTAGTCATCTGGTTCAGTATAAGACACAGAACATAAGTTACTAGAAATTGGATCTCTGGATTCACGGAAAAGTACATCTTTTATGAAGAAGTAATGTATCCTATCATAAACAGTGCAGCTATTATAGAGCCCACCAGATAAATATTTTGAGAGGTATGTCTGTGCCAAATTGATATCCACCAGGATGTGTCTTGGTCTATTTCAGTGGTTTGTCGCCAATACATTATTTTGTCTCTCATCTCGAAAATATTACGTTGTTACATATAAGGTGGCAAAGATGACTGTCTTGAGGACCCTGCAGTTAAACTTTCAATTTCTGTCTACTGGATCGCTGTCTCTTGCGATTTCACTGATGTTACTGTTCGTCAACTTATAGTACTACCGTTAGCCAGCCACAGCTTTGTTACGACAATTTCTGTTGCTAATAAACTCATCGTCAGACGATTTACGTGCTTTGAGGTTTTAAAAGTGCCATAGTTTCTACTTACCTGTTCTCGTTCCAGTATGCTTCTTATGTCACCTCCGTGATAACCGCACGCACCAATGAGCGTGCTGTGTTGTTTACGTAACTTGTTATCGTTACTGCAATAGTTCAATTATATCCGTTAATGAAAGTGGGGAGGTGTTTGTAGTATCTATCTTGATACTGGTTTTGAGAGCACAATCATTAACCAGCCACAACTTGACTATGAGAATTTAATCAATGACACGTCCTCGTCAGACTGCTTTACTGGCTTCAAGCTTTTCGAAAGTGTGGCAATGATGCTTGCGCTAAAAGCCTGTTTCTTAGAATGCAACTTATGTAGAAAACCTTAAGCAACTCCTTTGTGCCTACTACAGTCAAATGCAAATAAGATATGTTTTCATCAGTAACTCTAGGTTGTTGGGGCACTGAGTCTCATGTTCTGTTAGGGAAATGACAAGTTAGGTGTAAATAGTACGCTTGAGGAGACAAGTGGTATCATTGTTGTGGCAAACGAATGTGGCTTTGAACCGAATGTTTTGTTCGATTCCACTGACAATAGTTATATGTTGCCTAGTCGTAAATGTGTTTCCCCTACCACATGCCGTGATAACGTTGATCGCTTCAATACGTCACGTTAACGTTAGCCAGTCCGTATTGCAGATTGTGAATAAGTCCAGAGAAGAGGAGAGGTAGAACCCGGGAATTAAGAGAAAAGAAGATATACGAATAAGAACACAACAGACGAATGTTTGTTAGGCGTTCAAAAACAATTGCAGTAAAGCAAAGAGAAAAATTAAACTCCAACGAACGAATTGAAGGCATAAATCCAGAATTTTGAAAGTAAGGATGCATAAATTTGGGATGACATTTCACACAAATTAGTCAGATTAGTCAGATTATGGGAGAGCTACGCCATGAATATGATGGGACAGCTACCACTGTTGAAAATAAGCTTACTGCAACTGAATAAAGTCGAAATGAGACAAGCAAAGTAGTAGAGAATCGGAAAAGACCTTGTAGAAGAATTTGAATGCCTAATGACAAGAGCACTCTAAAGATAATGATGAAATTTCACTTCCCTCTCTGAAAGTAGCCAATCAAGTTTAGCTGCTAATCATGCCACTACTCAGCAGAATTTCGAGGAGGGCGTTGAATTACTTAGACCCAGTACAGAGAAGGAAACTTAAAGGGACTAACAAAGAATTTCTTAAGAATGCTACCAAAATAAACGAACACAGTGCTGCTGTCTGTAAGTACTGAGTGGACGTCGGTGGGGTCTGTACCAAGAAAAACTGCGGTCTCTGATGAAATCGCGTGTTTTACGTTTCTAAAGAAAGTCAGGTGTAAATGGACTGGAGGAAGCCTGAATCAAGCCAAGAGTTGCAGAAAAGAGGATATCAGATCGAGGATATGATTATGGTCGTGAGGAAGAGCCAGAACTTTGGCATTGGTTTGATAGGAGACTGCTTCACCACAGTCGACAACAGTATAATAGATGTCAGGTTTTTGTAAAATATAGCTTCAGGTGTATTTTGTATAGTGGAGAATCACTTAAGAAAACTGACTACTCAGACAGAACGTACCCATCTGAAAACTTGAAATTTTGAATCAAACGACAGATAAATACATCTTAGTCTCTGTGGTCAAGAAAACCCGGCTTTGATCAGCATTACCCCAGACTTGCTGGAGCCGATGTCCAGTGCTATTTACATGGCTTCAACAGTAATGTTTTTATTGCTTTACTAGTTAGCTTACTCCCTAGCTTTTGCTTTAAGAGCTGCTGGACCAGTGCGCTGATGATAACATAGTAATTCCTTCGTTGCTGCAATCTCGTCAGAAGTATCAATGTATGTTTGATAACATGTAAAATTTCCCCCCCCCCCTTTCGTGACATCAATGGACTGAAAACAGCGTCGCAGAAAGTAAGTAGATCATAAGCTAAAAATCGAACTGAAACCCAGAAATGTCCCGGAAAAGAAGTACGTCACTGGCTAAGAACAGAACTGTCTCAGAAAATACGTAGATTGCTTGGCAAAACTCGGTAGGCCATGACGTCTATAAGTTCTGGAAGAGCCACATGCTGACCTAAATTTGAATTGTAAGTTGTAAGGAATTTACGGGATGGTTGTGCCAGAACTGATGGGAGCATGGTACTATCGACGGCACTTGTCCCGCAACGTCATGTCGGAGCGATATTTGTCAAATCATTACGGTGCACTCTTTAGGAGCAATTGCTTGCCCATTGTCTAGCTGAAGAGAACCATTACTTCTGGTTGGTGCAGAATAAGAAACTGATTCCTATGACCGACAGAAAATTCGTGAATAGTCCTTCTGTGAGAATGATGGAAGACGAATTTGAGACCCCAAGGCAACTTATATCGGGAAAATACTGAGATTTCGCCTAGTGGTGGAGTCTCCAGAGAAGGGAAAGGTTGTGGCTACACTTATGCTTCCATGGAACTGGGAACGAAGAGTGGATGGAGTCGTACAAGATGACACAGGCAGCAACATACGATGTTGCGCTTGAGTTCTAATTACAGTTCAAAAGAAACAGTCAAACACGAGCGATGAGACAGACGAAATACTATTATTATAGCAACCGGTCTTTTGTAACTCGTAAAGTAGAAAACCAAAACACCTTAGAAACTGTTTATGCAAATTCTAGTAAACATTATGCCTTCAACAAGTTGAGACGCTGTTATATCAAACAGTTACAGTAATGATACAACATTCAGACAACGAATCATAAAAGTGATAATGAGGATTAAAGATTTATCTCCGACAGTATTTCATGTTGGGAATTTTGCAGTTTAGTTATGAATAACACCGCTGACACTAATGGGTAGCATAAGTGATAGATTTCAGAATGTGTTGTATGAATAATGTACTACATTTTACATTTCGTGGCAATTCGAAAAAAAAAAAAATTATAAAACCACGACAGAACAGCAAAAGGACACTACATGTTGGTCTATAGAGTCTGAAGAGATAGTGTGTGGCGAGGTGATTTCACGCGCAAAATTGCACTATCTGACACCAATGGAAAGGAATCCCCCGGCCCCCTCCCCTTTCTCGTAGCAACGCTCGTCTGTTGCCGATTAGCAGGCAGCGCTGTCCACTAGGGTATACTTCGTCAGGGCAGCCTTCAACTGGCCATACCCTCTCAACTGCCTAGAAACTGCGATCATGCTCTTTATAGGTTCTATATAACAACGGATATATCCAGCAGCTCGCTAGCGTTGTAACCTCTGTGTCATTGCCATACTCACAATACTTAAAGTGCTTCTGTAAAGAAAAAGTCAGAGCTTAATGAGAAAAGTGCTGTAGTATGAAATGCATCGAAGTGTATAAGTTTTTTCCTTTCTTTTCGAGAAGACTGTTTTGTATACAGCAGCTGACAATAGGACAACAATGTAATATGTGTCAGATTGTTCGTAAAATTTGCTTAGCCATGTTTACTTAGCTGACTGTGACTTATTTGTATCCATGTACTACAGAATAATGTAACTGTCGTCATAATTTTATACTTAGTAGTCAAAAGATTATTCTCTTTTTTACATAATGTTGAATTTCATTTCATGTCGAACAAACAAATATTGTAAATGTAGCACACTTTGTTCGTGATGTACTTGCACTGCAAGTAAGAATGATTTCTTTGCTCACAATAATTATTCTGACACATTTCTTGTACTGTGATATAAGGATGATTACGTAACTGTCATCATTGATGATATTTTGGTGCTTCATTGATTAGTTAAAAAGCAATATGAAAATCTACTGTCTCTAAATTATCTTGTGAAACTCTGTGAAATATTTAACTGAAATTTGATGAAGTGAAACATTTCATTTGTATGAGTGTGCAGTGTAAATAATATTGTTGTTTTGAAACACCTGTTCAACCAGAGACATTTTAAATATTTATAAAAATTGTTTGCTGCAGTTGCAGTAATTGTTCTGATGAACAATTTTATCTTTTTCTAGAGTTTCTTTCGATATAGTGCTTTAGTGAATCAGTAATGATTATTTTTTGGACTCTACAATTCATTGATTTTATTATGCGAACGACATATTTTACTCTACAAGTTTTCGATTTACTGATAGTTGTAATACCATTTCAATATACAGAACATTATGGAATATGTTCACTTCTCCTGAAGAGTCGTGGTTTTACAATTCTTTTTCAGATTGACAAGAACTGTAGTGCACTGTTTGAATTTTAGGATTTCTTTCTGGTTGGTTGGTTGGTTTGGGGGATTCAAGGGACCAGACTGCGACGGTCATCTGTCCCATTTTTTTCTGTTTCTAAGTTAGTTATTTGATTTGCTCGTCTTTAACTTACAGCTACCATGCTAAATTATATTAATACGTCAAACCATTCTTTAAGAACTACATTATATTTAGACGAGTTGAAGCATTATATATTTTAAACATGTTACACAATATTGTGCGTATATTGCCAAGAAAAGTGTAATACAATTCATTAGAGCTTCATGTATATCAAGCGTTCAATTTTTTATAACTAAAGTGTATTTAGTTTGCCTTCATTTGGTAATTTTATAGAGCGTCTTGAAACGACTCGAGGATTATATTTCAGTTGTCAGAACTACTCTGCAAAACACATTCCGTGCTGTGAGGATCCGATTTTCACTTCATGACTGATAGCCTGTAATTATTTATATTCCGCATGTTTTGAATTATACTTAAAATGTAATATTATTCGTTTTCTCCATCAATCGTAACAGTCCTCAGTTGGTCACGGGATGAGTAGGGTGCTTAGTGTCCTAGGCGCAAATTATTTCCTTGTACCGATCTAGTGCATCAAATACCAGATTATTCCATTAAAAACCTGTCGACGTTTGTAATAACAGTTCTAGGCAAATTGTTTATTTCAGACAATTGCTACCAGTAAAGGATTACAATAAATGTCAGTATTGTTTGATGTCTTCGACTGTCATTTCTCAAACTGCTACAGTAAGTTCCTCCACCCAAACCCTCGTCCCTACTCCCACCCCAGCTGATGTTAACATCACCCTTCTCCACTAAGTGAAGTTTTCACAGACTGTCTCTCAACATTTGGCGTCTGTGGCTGTAGATGAAGTGTTCGTCTCATAAATATTTTTACACCCACGTTAAACTATTGATGATGACTGAGTACTGAATCTGAAATATACTTTATCTAAAATTTACTGCAAATGAGGAATGTTCTCTTTTATGTTGGTACAATACATTTGCGTCAAGGAAAATAAATTTTCATTTGATAATGGAACTGTAACATCAACCGGGATGTAATTTAATGTCCATCCTCCATCTGCAATGGATTGATACTCGAAAGGCTTGTTGAGTGGGCATAAGCAAAATTTTATTTTATGTAATCAGTTACATATCTCATATCCAAATACAACCCCGTTTTCAGTTTCATATTCAAAGGACGACGTTTACTAAGCTTTCAGACTCATTATGAAGAGGAATATTGTCATGTACAGTGCACATATACATCTGCCCTACACATTACTTACCACGATGGACTGTAAACCTATGACCAACATACAGCCGTGTATAGCATTTAAATCGAAAGTTACTTTGATCCTCAATTTTAAGCACTTTACCATGCGGTAGCAACAACATAATTCAGATTTAGGTATCTTTTATATAAAAGTTAACAGTTATTTCTTCCGCTAATGAGTTTCTCGTATAATATTTCAATTTAATAATTTTTTGTTACAACTCAGAAAGAAAATCGCAGTCGGAACAGGCAGAATGGTTTATCCCTTGGAGGAGAGCTCTCAGCCTCGGCAGATGAAGACAAATCCCCCTTCCGCTCTCTTTCTGTCTCTCTTGCTTTTCCATTTCAAACGCTTTCGCTGATATGTGTTCTTTATCCTCTGTGAGCCTAGTTAATACCTTTTTTCGGCCTCTGTGCTTTCTGTGTAAGCTTCCCATTTCATAGACGTTCTGTTATATATTCGATTAAATTAAAAACTTGCAATCTTACGTTTACAGCGTCGTAAAGCCTCAGTCTATCTCAGGGTGACAACGTGTTGTGATGCTGAGATATCCGTTTCACTGCTGCATTTATTTCAGTTTTATACCACTGTCAGAACAAGTTAAATATTCACATGTTTATAGCCTCAGTGCTCTCAAGAATCTACATTTTAACAGTACTTGCAGGGCGCAATGAAGATAAATTTTTAGTTAACTGGATTTAAATTTAAATTTATCCATGTTATATGGATGTTCTTTGATTAGTGCGACTGGATTTGAAGATTTTTATGAAATAATATATAGCAACAGTCACTTGTTACTAATATTTTACTAGCATGACACGTGTCGGCAAGATGCTTCCATAATCTTGTGCATTTATTATTACTTTTTCATTCTTATTCAAATGAAGTGAGTTTACATATCTTTGCTGTGTGTGACAATGGGGTTATGTGTTGAAAATGACGCCTGTTCAGGTAGATGAATATGTTACAGTGTGTACATTAAGTGACAGGCACGATTAGCTTCTTCCGTTAGTGCATTTATTTACATTTTTGTTGGTAATTCCGTTGTCTGGCACACAGAGCATAGTAATAAGTACATCTCAACGTAACACTTTCGCAATCATTTGTTTACATCAATCCAAAGAGTCTTCAAAGGACCGCTCGCATACCAGTAAAACTCAACGAGGTGATGGAATCCCGTGAACGGCTTAGTCAATTATTATTGGCGGTGCACTAGGCGCCGTTCGAACTTTCAACTTGTTTCGTCATATGCTAGGTCGAATTAATCACGGCGAGTTCATAATACAGGGTGATCCATTGATCGTGACCAGGCCAAATATCTCACGAAATAAGCGTCAAACGAAAAAACTACAAAGAACGGAACTTGTCTAGCTTGAAGGGGGAAACTTGATGGCGCTATGGCTGGCCCGCTAGATGGCGCTGCCATAACTCAAACGGATATCAGCTGCGTTTTTTTAAATAGGAACCCCCATTTTTATTACATATTCGAGTAGTACGTAAAGAAATATGAATGTTTTAGTTGGACCACTTTTTTCGCTTTGTGATAGATGGCACTGTGATAGTCACAAACGTATAAGTACGTGGCATCGCGTAACATTCCGCCAGTGCGGACAGTATTTGTTTCGTGATACATTACCCGTGTTAAAATGGACCGTTTACCAATTGCGGAAAAGGTAAATATCGTGATGATGTATGGCTATTGTGATCAAAATGCCCAACGGGCGTGTGCTATGTATGCTGCTCGGTATCCTGGACGACATCATCCAAGTGTCCGGACCGTTCGCCAGATAGTTACGTTATTTAAGGAAACAGGAAATGTTCAGTCACATGTGAAACGTCATTCACGACCTGCCACAAATGATGATGCCCAAGTAGGTGTTTCAGCTGCTGTCGCGGCTAATCCGCACATCAGTAGCAGACAAATTGCGCGAGAATCGGGAATCTCAAAAACGTCGGTGTTGAGAATGCTACATCAACATCTATTGCACCCGTACCGTATTTCTATGCACCAGGAATTGCATGGCGACGACTTTGAACGTCGTGTACAGTTCTGGCACAAGAGAAATGACGGGACGATGACAGATTATTTGCACGCGTTCTATTTGGCGACGAAGCGTCATTCACCAACAGCGGTAACGTAAATCGGCATAATATGCACTACTGGACAACGGAAAATCCACGATGGCTGCGACAAGTGGAACATCCGCGACCTTGGCGGGTTAATGTATGGTGCAGCATTATGGGAGGAAGGATAATTGGCCCCCATTATATCGATGGCAATCTAAATGTTCCAATGTATCCTGCTTTCCTACTTAATGTTCTACCGATGTTACTACAAGATGTTTCACTGCATGACAGAATGGCGATGTACTTCCATGATAGATATCCGGCACATAGCACGCGTGCGGTCCAAGCGGTACTGAATAGCGTATTTCATGGCAGGTGGATTGGTCGTCGCAATTTCACCGGACCTGACGTCCCCGGATTTCTTTCATTGGGGAAAGTTGAAGGATGTTTGCTATCGTGATCCACCGACAACGCCTGAAAACATGAGTCAGCGCATTGTCAATGCATTTGCGAACATTACGGAAGGCGACCTACTCGCTGTTGAGGGGAATGTTGTTACACGTATTGCCAAATGCATTGAGATTGACGGACATCATATTCAGCATTCATCGCATTAATGTGGTATTTACAGGTAATCACGCTGTAACAGCATGCGTTCTCAGAGATTATAAGTTCACAAAGGAACAATCGAAATAAAATGTTCAAACGTACCTACGTTCTGTATTTTAATTTAAAAAACCTACCTGTTACCAACTGTTTGTCTAAAATTGTGAGCTATATGTTTGTGACATTACAGCGCAATCTATCACAAAGGCCCGCATCTCGTGGTCGTGCGGTAGCGTTCTCGCTTCCCACGCCCGGGTTCCCGGGTTCGATTCCCGGCGGGGTCAGGGATTTTCTCTGCCTCGTGATGGCTGGGTGTTGTGTGCTGTACTTAGGTTAGTTAGGTTTAAGTAGTTCTAGGGGACTGATGACCATAGATGTTAAGTCACATAGTGCTCAGAGCCATTTTGAACCAGCCATTTTCTATCACAAAGCGAAAAAAGTGGTCCAACTAAAACATTCATATTTCTTTACGTACTACACGAATACGTAAATCAGATAAAGACACAGCTTCCTCGAATTCGCCGATAAAACAATAAGCTGGAAGTGCTACGTGTTGACGTGCTATTGCCCTAGGCGGATAGCAAGAGGAACTGTACGCCAAATGTAGAAGCTGTAAATACATAACACTCATATATTCAGTTCCCTTACCTTGATTCCCTTGTTACATTAAACGGGATCCAAATTAGGTTCGGTATACACTTTAACACACAAAAAACGACCCATCACGAAAGAATTATCCGAATGGGACGGAAATCGGTAGGTGTGACGTACATGTACATACAGAAAAACGACTAATTACAATTTCGGAAGAATTAGATGAACTCTGAAAGAGAAAGAGTTTCACAAATGCGTTGATCCACCTCTGGCCCTTGTGCAAGAAGTTACTCGGTTTGGCATTAATTGTCACAGTTGCTCGGTGTTCTCCGGAGGGATATCGTACCAAATTTTGTCAAATTAGCCCATTGGCTCGCCAAAATCCCAACTAGTTGGAGGGCCCTCGCCCCATAATGCTCCAAACGTCCTATACTGGTGAGAGATCCGGTGACCTCGATCGCCAAGGTAGGGTATGGCAAGCAAGAAGACAAGCGTTAGAAACTCTCTCCGTGTGCAGGCGGGCGTTATACAGCTTAAATGTAAGCCCAAGATGGATTGATATCTAGGGCAATAAAACGGTGCGTAGAATATCGTCGACGTACTCGTGTTTCGTAAGGGTGCCGAAGATGACAACCAAGTGGCACCCCAGACCATCACTCCTGCTTGGCGGGCCGTACAACGGATGGCAGCCATGTTGGTATCGCACTGCTGTCCGGGGCATCTCCAGACACGCCTCAACTACTCATCGGGGCATGGAATCTCATTGACAGAAGTAGAATTGTCTTTGGTGATGAGTCAGGCTTCGAAATGAGCGTCCTGGGCTTACATTTCAGCTAGATAATGCTCGTCCTTACATGGCAAGAGTTTCTACTGGTTGTCTGCGTGCTTGCCAAACTCTACCTTGGCCAACAAGGTCATAGGATCTATCCCCAATTGAGATCTGTACATGGATATCACATCTACCGATTTCTGTATCATTCGGATAGTTCCTTTTCTTTTTGAGCTGTTACGAAAAAGAGTCCACTACTGATTTGGTCAACCACAATGATCCGAAGCATCCCTTCTCTTGTAAGACGGCTGCCTTTAGGTCGTTGCTCCACAGGGTGCACAGTGTACCACTTAGCTATGAAGCTTTCAATAAGGAATTAAAAGTCATTCAGTACATTGCTTATACCAATGGTTATAACACAGAGTTTATTAAAATCGTTAATAAAGAAATCATCAGGAAGAGTGCGTGTAAGCCACGTAGTAGGGCCGCCATTACCATTTCGGACCAACTGATCACTTCGGAATGGGAGCGAGACTGTAGGAAATAGGATCCCGTATTTGAGTAGAATACCTGAAGGAGATGGCAAAGCGTTGCGTGAAAAGAGTGTTATACTACATTTAGAAGAATCTTGGTGTCTCCATTGGACACAAGGAGACGTCAGAATCAGTCCCTTTTAATGGTACTGTTGTTTATAGTGCGAGAGGAACTCAATAAGTATGACAATACAATTTTTTATTGGACAGTTACAAATGAAAAAATTCGTAATTTGTTGTGGGGCATTGTGGAATATTCCTGTTTCAGCCCCTACAGTTTCATGAAGTTCCGATACAAGGCGGCGCTATACGAAGTCTTCCAAATGGCGTCTGTAATGAAGCTGCGTTCCAAGCAAAGAGCTGCCACTGAATTTCTTTTGTCGGAAAACCACAGCATCGCAGATTTTCACAGGCGCTTGCAGAATGTCTTCGGGGACCTGGAAGTGAACAAAACCATGGTGAGTCATTGGATGACGCGTCTTTCATCATCGCAACAAGGTCGCTTAAACCTGTGTGATACCTGCGTGCTGGTCGGCCGCACGCAGATGTGGTTCCTGTAACGCTGGAACGTGCAGACACTCTCGCTCGAGGTGATCGACAGATCACAATGAAACTCCTCGCTGCGCTATTGGACTTTTCTGTTTGTGGTGCTGACCCACTTGTCAACCACCTCCCCCCCCCCCCCCCCTTACTCAGTGTGGCTTCCAACCCTCCTTCTTGGCCAAAGACCAAATCCTTAACCTCATTCACCTTCTCTCCCTCCAGCTTAACTCACGTCGCTCCCTCGACCTCCAAAATGCCTATCACCATGTATGGCATCCCAGTCTCCTCTTTAAACACGAAACCTACACCCTGCCTATCAGTTTTGTCTGTCTGGTCGCTTCCTTCCTCTCATGTCATCCTTCCTATGTCACCCTCCACAACACCAACTCCCGTATCTTTTATCCCACTGCTGGTGTTCCCCAGGGCTCTGTCCCCTCCCCTCTCCTTTATCTATTGTACACGTCTGATATGTCCAAGCCACTCCCACCTGTACACCTTCTCCAATATGCTGATGACACAATCTTCCTCGCTCTCTGTCCTACCCTTCAACAGTCCCAGCACACTCCCCAAACCCACCTTGATCAGTTCACCACTTGGTGTAACCAGTGGTTCCTTCATCTCAACCCCTCCAAAACCCAGGCAATCATCATAGGGAGCACCACCTACTCCTTCTTTCTCCATGATTCCTACCTCATCCTTTTGGTCATCCCATCCAGCTCACCCCAACCCTGAGATACCTTGGCCTCCCCTTGACCGTCACCTCACCTGGACCACTCACCTCCTGACCATCCAGCAGATAGCCCATTCCCGCCTCTGCCTCCTGAAACTGCTGTCTGGCCAGATATGGGGACTGCATCCTTCCACCATCCTCCACCTTCCCTCATCCGTCCTATCCTCTGTTATGCCATCATTGCCTGGATCTCAGCACCCACCCGCTTTTACAAGGCCCTCCAAATGCTCAAACGCCATGTGCTCTGCCTTGCCTTCCCATTCCTCCTTCCTTCCCCCACACAGCTCCTGTACAATCTCATCTCCTCCTCCACTTCATCCTTTTCCTCGACATCTCCACGTCCCTTACACTGTCCACAGGCTTGATACCCCCCTCCCTCTGGTTTTCTCCTTCCTCTCCACCCCCTGCCTGTTGCTGTGCCTTTATCGCTGTATCCCTCCCATGCCCTCCATCTCCTTCATCAGGGCAATTTCCAGCACCTCCCTCTCCTGGATGTTGAACTTCGTCATGACATATACCCTTCCTTCCAACGGTAACCTGGTCTTGTTCCCCCTCCCCTCCCCAGAGCCCCCATTTTCCTCTACCCTCCTTCTCCCAGAGCAGATTTTCCTCCTTCCCCCCTCCCCCCCCGAGACCCTGTACCCCATCCTCGCCTCTTTCCCTCCCATGTCCTTCCCTCCCTGCCTATCTCCCCCCTCTCTTTCCTTCCCTCCCTTCATCCCTTCTTCCTCATCTCCTTGCGCCTGGCAGATTCTCTGTGTTGCTCATCGTCATCAGTGTGCTACATCAGTGTTGTGTTTGGTGCTGTTCTCCTGTGTGTCGAGAGGTGTGATTTTAATTGTGTGCAGGACTTGTACATAGTGTTATTGTCATTGATTGTTATGTGCTACGCAGTCCGTCGATACTTTTATGCTCTGGTCATACTTTGACTTGTGTTCTTGTAATTGTCCCAGTGTGTGGTTTTTTGTGTGTGCTACATTTTTAAAGTTTTTATTTTCATTTTACAGTTGCCCCTTTTTGTCTATTGTCTTCCATATTGTCCCCCCTTTTTTAATATCTGTGTACACCATATTTTCTCATTTCTGTTATTTTTTCGGCTGAAGAGCAGCGCGTATTCTGCTGCCAGCCTGCACCGATGGGGAATTGAAATACAATAAAGAAAAAAAAGACATATGAATATGTCAGCTCATTTTAGATTGACATGGCCTTATAGCCATAACATCTAAGCAACATGGTTACGCAATTACATTTTTATCCTGTGTAAAAAGACATATAAATGTGTCAGCTCATTTTAGGTTGACATGGCCTTATAGCCATAAGATCTAAGTAACATGCTTACGCAATTACATTTTTATCCTGTGTAATCGGCAGAACATCAAGAGACACAACGATTTTGTTAAATAATGTAAAAACATTCTGTATTTTCAGCTTTACTAGATAATGGCCTAAGGCCGAAATTGCAATCGTGAAATAATGAAAGTGTTACAGTCACTGACGTAAATATGATGACTTATAAAAATCTCTATACTGTCTGGGCATCGAATTCGAGCTTTCTGAGCGTGCCGGCTGAAGTTGCTCGTATTTATTTTCTTGCCTAATTACAACGCGGCTGCCACAAAATGTCACGATGACATAAAATGAAGATACTCTCCAATTCTGGTCCCACAACAACCTTTTTCGTAGCAGGTTGTTATAAAGTTCAACGTCAGAAATAGTGAAGAATTCTTTAACATGTAAACACCGATGGAAATTGCTTTGTCTAACTACAAAATGACGGACTATGCTGATGGCAAGGGTCTTCAGGCATGCCGAAGTTTCAGAGTTCTACATCCAGGTAGTGTAAAGATCAGTATTGTGGAAGTTCGATATAACACCGATAACGGAGAAAGAGAGAGCAGTTTGTTTCCTCCTCTGCCTGCGCATGCGCCATCTGGGTCAACTTCCCTCCGCGCCATCGGTTCCTGTTTCTAATTTAGAGTTAGCCAGTTGGGTGGCGGTATACATTATTCATTCGCTTCATTTCGTTTTCCAGCCAGCACCATCCTCTCGCACTTTTGGTGGTTTAATATACGCAGTTTTCTGCGTTTTCAGACTTTTTTTCCTCACTCGGGGAATCCGTTGACGAATTCCATACACATCTGATAAAGGCTTCCGATTTCTTACTTCTGAGGCGTAATTTTCCTACAGAAACTGTCGATGGAAGACTGACAAAGACCGTGGAGTGGAAATATCTTTCATAATCTTTTGGGTCCACGAATATTCAGGTAAGACCAACTGTGACAGGTGACGGTTTTACTATATTCTGTTTTAGTCTGTTTTCATTTTGATGCTCAGAGGTTATGTAGTGATTTTTAGATTATTAAAAGTGCTCAACATATTGCAGATATCACTGCGTAAACTATTAATTTCAGCAACATTTATTTTTACAGTAATTTCTGTTCTTCTATACATGGGTCTCTGCAAACCACTGTGCGGCGAGTTGCAGAGGCAACATTCTTATTCCATATGCTGATGATAAGCGGCAATTGTCCTAAGAACTGAAAGCTACTGCCGAAGTTTGAATCACTGATAAAACGATGTCGAGTTCGACACAGTACTCGGCACTCACGGTTAGCTAAAGCCTAAAACTGTCATCTTCGACGCAAATGCTTTTAGTGGGAAGAAAACAGGAATAACGGGACAAGATTAAGACTGTAGGCCATCCCGTACTTCCTTGGAGGTCGTCTCTTCACCTGCACACGCACGGAACGGCCGCATGACGTCATCATCCAGCCGACTCGCACACAATATAGCAAGCAAATTCAGCTCTCGTCAGTACCAATATGCACGCGAACTTGAATGGTAACGAGTAAGTAGCACTAATGAAATAAAATATATGGTTCAGTCCTCCAAATTACACCAGGCACAGCTGAAAAAGTAACATATATACAGCTAGCTCTATAATAGTTGAAGAAGATTTCAATGACTCACAACTGACTGAAAATTTTATAGCGTGTTGTATCTACATCTGCATCTACATCTACATCTACATTTATACTCCGCAAGCCACCCAACGGTGTGTGGCGGAGGGCACTTTACGTGCCACTGTCATTACCTCCCTTTCCCGTTCCAGTCGCGTATGGTTCGCGGGAAGAACGACTGTCTGAAAGCCTCCGTGCGCGCTCTAATCTCTCTAATTTTACATTCGTGATCTCCTCGGAAGGTAGAAGTAGGGGGAAGCAATATATTCGATACCTCATCCAGAAACGCACCCTCTCGAAACCTGGACAGCAAGCTACACCGCGATGCAGAGCGCCTCTCTTGCAGCGTCTGCCACTTGAGTTTATTAAACATCTCCGTAACGCTATCACGGTGACGAAACGCGCCGCTCTTCTTTGGATCTTCTCTATCTCCTCCGTCAAACCGATCTGGTACGGATCGCACACTGATGAGCAATACTCAAGTATAGGTCGAACGAGTGTTTTGTAAGCCACCTCCTTTGTTGATGGACTACATTTTCTAAGCACTCTCCCAATGAATCTCAACCTGGTACCCGCCTTACCAACAATTAATTTTATATGATCATTCCACTTCAAATCGTTCCGCACGCATACTCCCAAATATTTTACAGAAGTAACTGCTACCAGTGTTTGTTCCGCCATCATATAATCATACAATAAAGGATCCTTCTTTCTATGTATTCGCAATACATTACATTTGTCTATGTTAAGGGACAGTATCTCCGACGAGACCAAACGTCTTCGAGAATCCCTAGATCAGGTGTTTGTGGTTTGGCACCCTAAATAAGATATAAAAAAGCCTGACCTATTTGAGTATGTTCACATTGACACAGGGAAGATAGGGATAAGTGGACCCCATGTGGTTGAGTACAGGCTGCAGAAGGGTAGCGATGTAACCATAAGAATTGGCATTTTCAGCGAAGTGAGAAAGGGGCTGTTATGTCATTTCTCATACAGGAATTAGAATTATTTGATTCAGGCAGTAAATAAAAATAAATGTCGTGTGACTAGGGCCTCCCGTCGGGTAGACCGTTCGCCGGGTGCAAGTCTTTCGATTTGACGCCACTTCGGCGACTTGCGCGTCGATTGGGATGAAATGATGACACAACACCCAGTCCCTGAGTGGAGAAAATCTCCAACCCAGCCGGAAATCGAACCCGGGCCCTTACGATTGACGTTCTGTAGCTCTGACCACTTTTTTTTTTTTTTATTTCATTTTGTTTGCTTTCGTTCGTTGCATCTGCTCGGGGCGGACGTCGTTGATCGGTTAACTCAGTTTTTTTATTACAGAGGGCAGCTTAGCTTCTGACCGAACACGCTGAGCTACCGTGCTGGCAAAACTCTAACTAGTCCACCAACCGTACAGCACACCACTCAGCTACCGGGGGCGGACAATTCAGCCAGTAATGCATGAGGAACTATGGTGGAAAGTGTAGCAAAATCTAGAAAAATATGCAGCTGATTAACTACGGTAGGATTCCCCTTTGTAAATAGTGGCTATTTGACTAACTATGGTAGAATTCCCTTTTGGAAATAGTGACTCTTGCAGCTTCTTAAGAAGAAACGCCTGCTGCACAGAGATACAAAAAACTGTAAATCAGCGCACAGACGGATGTTTACTGAAATGTCTCTGGTTACCATTAGATCATTAAATGAAGCCTTCTATAATTAATAATTAACGTAGAAAAATGTTTGCCAGAAGATCTGTCTCAAAAACCCAAGAAATTTTGGTCACATGCTAAGTGACAGAAAATTAGTGTCTGATACTCCTGAACGAGACGGCAACCGAAATACAACACAAGAAAGACAGGAGCTGAATTGCTGAACTTCTGTTTATAATCGTCTCAAAAACCATAAGAAAGTTTGGATATCAGAACTGAATCAGCGTCTACAAAAATGGTTCAAATGGCTCTGAGCACTATGGGACTCAACTGCTGTGGTCATAAGTCCCCGAGAACTTAGAACTACTTAAACCTAACTAACCTAAGGACATCACACACATCCATGCCCGAGGGAGGATTCGAACATGCGACCGTAGCGGTCGTGCGGTTCCAGACTGAAGAGCCTTTAACCGCGCGGCCACTCCGGCTCAGCGTCTACACACTTGTGAGCACACAGAAACAGGAATAGAAGTTAGTAAAACAAAAACTGATATATTGAGCTTTTGTCTTCAAAGGCTCCTGCGTGGACGGGAATCAAAGAGTGTTACTATCATTCAACAGCCGTACTGCTGCTATGATAATTACATGATAATTGGTAATAATTACATGATAATTAGTATTAATGGTGTTGAAAGCAGCTAAAATCGCTAAAACTCAGTAAGAGACAAGGGCTCGATGCTGTCTCTGTCAGGTTTTATACAGAATTTAATGTGAATCAACTACGATCTTCCATATAATTAAAACATATCCCTTGCGCACTGGTAGCTCCACCCTGTACCCAGAGCAAAAATGGCAGTCGCGCTACACTCCAAGAGAGTGAGATCACTCTGACTGTGGTTAGAGGACCACTGGTCCTTAGAGAAGTCTTTAATCGTGCGGAGTATGTCAGCAGAGACAAAGGTTGTCTAGAACGTCGTCTTGCTGCTCATCGCACTTCAAACCGTCGTTTTGACCACATATTGTGTGGGACTCAACGCCTCAAGGAAAGGCGTGGTTTCATTGACGCCATTTATCCCGCCCCTGAGATTTTTTCGTGTGTGCTTTGAGCGCTGATGTAACTGAAATGTTTTCTTTTCCACCCACAAGAAATTCGCGTGATTTAAATGCATGGGGTTGCTTTTTCGACTTCCATCGCAGAAGGGTCAAGAGAAGGGGTGAAATGTGGGGTAGACGGGATATTGTGACCGTGTGATAGTGTCACATGCCCACGGGGGCGTTCTGCAGAATTGAGGTGGAATTTGGTGCCAATGCGACACCATCAAAACTCCTTACACTTCACATGAACTTCTGAGTTCTCGCCTTTCTTTCACATTTGCCAACACATGGTTGTCTGAAACATCACTGAGCTTGAGTGTGACGTCGCAGGGCACCACGTATTCCAGCATTACACAGGAAGGCTTTATGCATCTTTGAGATAAATTCCAAAGTTGTGCGTCCCGGTTGAGACCATAAAGAGGGTTCATAAACTGACCCTTGAATTGTGCTGCGCAGTTAGTTTTCAACCTCACTCTTTCCTTAGTATCGAATTACACTCCCGTATCCCTACAAAATTTTCATCTCCGTTGACTATCAGAATAATGTCGTTTACCTCATCGCACATTCGTTTCATCTGTTCAGCATATGCAAAGCCTGTTGGCATAGGAACTTGTTTCACTCTCATGGTTGTCGTCTTTTCATTAAATAAATGTATTTACAATGGTGTTTACACTTGATTATTCGAATTCATATTTTTCTATTCGTCATTAGATCTGCATTAACCCTATCTGAGTTTTGTTGATAACGTTGTCTGATCTGATCTGAAGTCCTGTTCTTCCTCTAAACGCGCTTCACTAGTTCCCACTATATCCAACCTATCCATCGATCTTTCTAAGTTCTCTGACCTGCATGTCTGGTTGAAGCACATGGACATTCCACGCTTCGACTTGGAGATCGTGACTTTTGTTTCTCCTGATGACATCATCTTCCTGAGTAGTCCCAATCGTAGAATGTGGGATTAATTTATCTTTGATATATTTTACCCCAGAAGGTTTCATCATCAGTAACCAATACAGTAGAGCTGCCATCCCTCGGGAACTATAACGGCGGTAGTTTCCTATTGTTTTCAGCAGCGTAATTGTGTGTTCATCCAACTATGCCGTACAGACACAATAACAAAAATATCGTTATGTGCTGTTTATTCCTGTGTAGCAAAGCTGATGGCCAGCAATGTATTTCCTACAACCGTATGCCTTCACAATTGCGAGTTTACGTTGCACATAACAGTACTTACTTTTAAGTCCTTTCTGAACCACATCGAAGTAAACAAAATTTTTCCCCACATAAGAGGTGCTCTGAATAAGAAATGAAATACACTTGCCGACCGGAGTGGCCGTGCGGTTCTAGGCGCTACAGTCTGGAATCGCGCGACCGCTACGGTCGCAGGTTCGAATCCTGCCTCGGGCATGGATGTGTGTGATGTCTTTAGGTTAGTTAGGTTTAATTAGTTCTTAGTTCTAGGCGACTGATGACCTCAGAAGTAAAGTCGCATAGTGCTCACAAGCATTTGAACCAATTGAAATACACTTCTTCGAAAAGCAGGTTGATTTTATTCAGTACTCCGCTACATCATACGATTTCCCACTCTTTTGGCTACAAAAGCCTGTCATTCAACGTAATGTCTGTATAATACGAGGCCTTACGCCACGTTACTGGTAGGGCCTCTATGGCTGCATCGTACCACTCTACTGGTCACGACGGAGCCAATGTCTTGTCGCATCAGTAAACTCTTCATCATGGGTACTGCTTCCCGCAGAGTGCTGGAAAGACGGAAATCGGAAGGTGCGAGATCCGGGCTGTAGGGTGGATGAAGAAGAATAGTCCAATGAAGTTTTGAGAGCTCTTCTCGGAAGTATAGACTAGTGTGAGGCCTTGCATTGCATCTATATTAATTTCAGAAGACCAAACTTCACCAGCTTTGGATATAGTGATATGCATCAAGCTGCCTTCTTTAACATACAGTTCCTCACAGCCTGCTGAAGAGTTTTTATATCTATACGTCATAACTCGTCCTGTTTCACCACGCTTCACAACTATGTGCGAATTCAGGCCGATTGTCCTAGAATAAATCCTTAAAATACGTTGCCCATTGACCATGGCTAATACTGTAATGATGTAACTTTTCAGTAGTTGACACTCGTACTAACTTGATTGTTCTCCATGCCTCAGCACTACTAGCCCCACCAATTATATTTTCCACATATTCACATCTTTCTTACCATGCCATTTCTTCCTTTTAAACACTTCTCGTTTTATTTCTATATTTATCGTTCCATATCTATTCCTACTTTGACAGTCAATCATGTTCAGGAACGTCATATAAGCTTTCTTTTTGTTTCCAGTCACCTCCACTATTTCACCAACTGGTTTCATCTTCTTCTCATTTTCTCCAAGGGCTTCTTTCACAGGTTCAATTATGGCCTTCTTTATACGTTCATATTCCTCTTCTACTGTTCGCCCTGCACTTGTTTTCCAGTCGCTGTTGGTCTAAGTACTTAATTGTATCTTTCTTTAAACTATCCAATTCATACCTTATGGTCTAAGGCTGGTCAGCATGTTGTGTCCTCTTCTCTTCACCACTCCTCCAGAAAGTATAGGGAATATAAATTTTACGTTCCACTGAATGATGGTCACTTTTTTTAAATTGGCCTTATGCATCAAGATTAGATAATCAATAATTATGCAACCTATACATGGATATACATACATGGTATGGAAAAAGAATGTGCGTCATAAAATAATAACGCAATCGTGTCCATCCTTTTGTTAAGGGCCTCGGTGCTTGAGTAAAACTATGAAGATGAATAATGTGCCATTGATAACAAAGAACACAGAGTACTTTGAGGAAAAGTAATGGGGCAGAACAATCAGTTCCGTCTCGGCTGCACCCACAGACTCGTATTCCAACACGTATTTTGGTCTAAAATTTTCAATATTGGTTCGGCGGACCATTTTCGCAGCTGATTTCGTTGCGACTGTATGGCATGCGTCAACATACATACATCTCCTTTGTCACGCCACTCCCAAATCATCTCATTGTATCTTTATCCAAATTCCATCTCACCTCTCGGCGATTTGTTTTCAGTTTTTGGCGTACCTTTACTCTTCTGGTGAACTGCACCTACTGCATTTGTTCATCTTTTATGGTAGCGGATTCAAGAGAAATGGACGTTTGTATCATTTGCCCACATACACTCCAGGGCTCTGAAACACGTAGAGTATCACTTAGATGTTACGGACTCTGTCCCGGAAACAACAGAGTCGAATGTTATAACCGAAAATTTTTCTGATACCTATGACAGTGGACCTCTTGTAAGTTCCTTACTTTTCATATTTTGGGGGAGGTAGTACGTACCAAAACAAGATAACAATTTACAGTGAATACGGGCTCTGAAACGTACGCATTAAGTCGTATGAGCCCTTACTCACTTCACTAATGTGAAACAAATCTGTTCTACTTAACAAGTGCCAATAACTCTTACTGCATGAATATTAGAGCCCATATTTACTGAACGTAGTTTTCTTGTTTTTACCCATAATACCATCTCTGAAAGTTGCCTGCCATACAATCTTAGCAACAACTGTACAGGTTCTTTTATTCCATTGTAAGAGGTATGGGAATCATTTTCACTGTCGACTCAGTCGTTTCCGGACCAGGTTCACTTACCCCAAATTGAAGCATTCCCCTTCTTGTAAGGTACCCTTTATTTTCAAATTAGATTTTGTTTCCATATTTTTCAGATTTGCATCTCATATTGCGGCTGCAGATGTCATTAGTGTGGTGTCACCGCCAGACACCACACTTGCTAGGTGGTAGTTTAAATCGGCCGCGGTCCATGTAGTACATGTCGGACCCGCGTGTCGCCACTGTGATCGCAGACCTAGCGCCACCACCAAGGCAGGTCTCGTGATACGAGAGTGGACTCGCCCCCAGTTGTACGCGAACCTAGCTACCGCCCCAGTTGTACGAGAACCAAGCTACCGCCCAGTTGTACGCGAACCTAGCTATCGCCCAGTTGTACGAAGCCTTTCTCTCTCATTAGCCGAGAGACAGAATAGCCATCAGAAGTTAATGGCTACGAACTAGCAAGGAGCCATTTGTATCAGTGCCTATAGCTTACGAGTATTCAAGAGAGATGTACTCCAAGGAATTATTAAAAGTTAAGTAAAAAGCATCTACATACTTTTCTTCTTATTCATTCATAAGTTCTCATGTTCCAGACTTCACGCTCGTCTGCTTATTGCCGTTCGTGCACTATCGGCACAGCGTTAGTTTAGCATTCCTTTTCAGCAATCAACATCACGGTGTCGGTCCAGCTACCGACACTACAATTAGCATTCAATAAGCTCAGGAAGCACTGCAGAACGCGTAGCAGGGAGTACGACTTCAGTTCCCATGCTGGCTGAAGTAGCCCATGACCGTCTGGCTTTGCCGGTAGATGGTGGGGTGAGCTGCTGAGGCTAATGGTGAGCAATACAGTACACCAGCTCACGATACGTAGGGAAACCACAGCCATTCTGGCGCAAAGAAAATAACTCTGATTAATCAAAAATGTTCAAATGTGTGGGGACTTAACTGCTAATGTCATCAGTCCCTAAGCTTACACACTACTTAACCTAAATTATCCTAAGACAAACACACACACCCATGCCAGAGGGAGCACTCGAACCTTCGCCGGGACCAGCCGCATAGTCCATGACTGCAGCACGCCAGACCGCTCGGCTAATCCCGCGCGGCTCTGCTTAATCAGTATATACTAAAAGTGTATAAGTGTCTACACGTTAGCGCTGGAGGCACAAAGTCTGTGCTCGGATATATATTTCAAAACCAGTCTCGTTAGGGACACTGTTGCGGCAGTGTACTTAATTTTGCATCCTGTAAACCATAAATCAACCACAAATGTTGCTGTGGTTGTGTTCCTCGGTACTACCAATGGTTTGATGCAGTATTCCGCACTAGTCTATTCTCTGGAAGCATCTTCATCTTCACGTAATTACAGCATCCTGCCTCCATTTTAACAAGTTTTACATACTTAATCCTTGACCTCCCACTAAAATTTTTGTTCTCCACACTTTCTTCCTCTACCAAATTGTCGATTCCTTTACCCCTCGTGTTGTGACCTATCAATCGATCCCTTCTTTTCGTCCAGTTGTATCACAAACTTAATTTTCCTCCTGTTAGAATCAGTACGTCCTCATTAGTGAAACTTTTCTTCAGTATCCTTCTGTAGCTCCACATTTCAAAAGCTTGTATTTCCTACCTTTCAGAACCGTTTATTATCCGCGTCTCAATAATGTAAAAACCTTGATGGTCCATACAAATACTTTCCGAAAAGACTTACAGACATCTGAAACCACATTCTTTATTAAAAAGTATCTCATATTCAGAAACTATTTTCTTGTAGTTGCCAGTCTCTATATTACGCCCTTTTTATGTCGGCGATGGTTAGTTATTTTGCTGCTGAAAATAACAAAACTCATGAACTTCTTTTAGGTATCATTTCATAATCTAATTCGGTTAATATCACCAGATTTAATTCGACTACATTCCTTTATCCTTGTTTTACCTTGATGTTCATCTTGTAACCCTTTTTAAGACTCTGTCTATTCCGTTAAACTTACTTCCCAAGTCCTTTGCGGACGGCATTTTCTCCTTCTCTCACAACTTGAACCCTTTTACCGAATTTCACCGTATTTTCCTTTCCTGCTTGCTAAGTTCACATACTATTCAGGATTAAAATCTTGTCTTAGTTCCTTCTGAAAACCTTCTTCCCTTTCACGTCCTTCAACTCTTATTGGCAGTCTGACATCTCTACAAGCTGTACATATGTTTTCACACTCTCCTATCCTCTGAATCAAAAATTGTTTACGGTCAACATGTCAAAAGCTTTGTCTAGATCCACAGACGCTATGAACGTAACGTTGCCTTCCTTCAGTCTAAAATAATTGGCAAGATCAGTGACCATGTGACCCTATATTTCTCCGGAATCCCAATCGATAATCCCCAAGGACTTGTTTTAGTTTCTGCATTCATCTGCAATAATTCCAGCCTGTATTCAGCAACTAATAGTTCGATAGTATTAACACCAGGCAGCACCTACCTTATATCGAACTGAAATAATTATTACATTACTTTTGATGTCTGAGGGTATTCCGGCTGTCTCATATATCTTGTATACCAGGTGCAATAATTTTGTCGTAGTGGCTATCCCAAGGAAATCAATAATAAGTGAGAGGGAATGTCGTCTACTCCATGGGCCCTGTTACGACTTAGGACTTTCAACGCTTTGTCAAATTCTTGTCGCCGTGTCGTATTCGCCATCTCTTACTCAACTAATTCCCTTTCTCTTGCTTTAATTTGTCTTCATGCTTGTTTCTTTTCTTTTTTCTTCTTTTAGCTAAAGGCCTCGCCACGGTAGTGCCACCGGTTTCCGTCGGATCACCGGAGTTAAGCGCTGTCGGGCTGGGTTAGAACTTGGATGGCTGACCATCCAGCCTGCCGAGCGCTGTTGGCAAGCAGAGTGCACTTGTGACGCCAACTGAGGAGCCACTTGATTGAAACTTACCGGATCCGGTCTCGTAAACTGACATATGGCCAGGGGGACGGTGTGCTGATCACATGACCCTCCACATCCGCAATCGATGACGCCTGTGAACTGAGGATGAAACGGCGGCCGGTCGTTACCGTTGGGCCTTCATGGCCTGTTCGGACGGAGTTAAGTTATAGCTGGCTTTTAACTTGTCCAGGGCCAGTCGTGCGTTTACTGACTTGTATTTCTCGTCTAGCAATTACTAGGTAGCCATTTTGCACTTTCTGTCAATCTCAGTTTTACGCGCATGTATTCCGTTATGAGCGCTTCATTTGCTGCGTTTTTATGTTTCCATCTTTGAATTAAACGTCCATGTGTTTTTAATGTCCTTGTCTTTTCGACTATTTCATCTCGGAAAGCTACCCGTTCTTCTTGTATTGTATTCTTTCCCCTGTCTCATTCAATCAAATACTGTTGTCAGCGAGCCCTGCATAGGTATGGGGATAGTGCCGAAGCTGCTGCCACAGAAGGGGGCGCGAATGAGGAAGGCTGAAAAAGCACTAACACCCTTAACCAAGTTGGATCAAGTTGGGATATAGTGAAGGAGGAGACCGGTAGAACCAGACATGAAGAGGAACAAATAGCATTAAGAGTAAATGATACATTGGTGACGGATGTGTATAGTGTTGCAGAACTTTTTAATAAACATTTTATAACTGTTACCGAAAAGATGGGGTTGTCAGGTTCGGTAGATGCTGCTATGGAATACCTCAGACCAGAAATTTAAAGCAACTTCCATAATATGAATTTGACCCTCACTACCCCAACAGAAATAATGTCCATCATAAAATCTTTAAAATCAAAAACATCTAGTGGGTATGATGAAATATCAAGAAAGTTAATTAAAGAATGTGATTCTGAGCTAAGTAACATATTAAGCTATCTGTGTAACCAGTCATTTATCAGTGGAATATTTCCTGAATGGCTGAAATATGCTGAAGTTAAGCCACTGTTTAAGAAGGGAGATAAAGAAATAGCATCAAATTTCCATCCAATTTCACTGTTGCCAGCATTCTCAAAAATGTTCGAAAAAGTAATGTACAGTCATTTATCAGTGGAATATTTCCTGAATGGCTGAAATATGCTGAAGTTAAGCCACTGTTTAAGAAGGGAGATAAAGAAATAGCATCAAATTTCCATCCAATTTCACTGTTGCCAGCATTCTCAAAAATGTTCGAAAAAGTAATGTACAGTCGGCTTTATAACCATCTTATCTCAAATAACATACTGTCAAAGTCACAGTTTGGATTTCTAAAAGGTTCTGATATTGAGAAGGCTATCTACACTTACAGTGAAAATGTGCTTAGTTGATTAGACAAAAAATTGCAGGCAACTGGTATATTTTGTGATCTGTCAAAGGCATTTGACTGTGTAAATCAGAATATCCTTTTAAGTAAATTAGAGTATTATAGTGTAACAGGAAATGCTGCAAAATGGTTCAAATCTTATATCTCTGGCAGGAAACAAAGGGTGTTATTAGGAAAGAGACATGTATCAAGCTATCAGGCATCATCCAACTGGTAACTAATTACATGTGGGGTCCCACAAGGTTCCATTTTTGGGCCCTTACTTTTTCTTGTGTATATCAGTGACCTTTCATCAGTAACATTACCAGATGCCAAGTTCGTTTTGTTTGCCGATGATACAAACATTGCAATAAATAGCAAATCAAGCGTAGTCTCAGAAAGATCAGCTAATAAAATATTTGTGGACATTAATCACTGGTTCCTAGCCAATTCTTTGTCACTAAACTTTGAAAAAACACACTACATGCAGTTCAGAACTTGTAAGGGGTGTCCCACGAGTATACGTGTAACATACGATGACAAGAAGATAGAAGAAGTGGACAGTGTTAAATTCTTGGGATTACATCTTGATAATAAATTCAACTAGGAGGAGCACACCACAGAACTGCTGAAGCGTCTTAACAAATCTCTGTTTACAATGCGAATTTTGTCAGACATAGGGAATATAAAAATGAAACAGCTGGCATACTATGCTTACTTTCATTCCACAATGTCATATGGGATTATTTTTTGGAGTAATTCATCAAGCCAAGCTAAAGTTTTCTGGGCGCAAAAACGTGCAATAAGAGTTACATGTGGTGTGAACTCAAGAACATCCTGCAGAAGCCTGTTTAAGGAACTAGGGATTCTAACTACTGCTTCCCAATATATTTATTCTTTAATGAAATCTGTCATTAAAAATATATCACTTTTCCAAACCAACAGCTCAATTCATTGAATCAATACTAGAAATAAGAATAATCTTTAGCAGGATTTAAAGTCACCTAGTCTTGTACAAAAAGGTGTGCATTATTCAGGAACACACATTTTCAATAACTTGCCAGCAGCCATAAAAAGCTTAACAACCAATGAAATTCAGTTTAAGAGAAGCCTAAAGGATTTATTGGTGGCCAACTCTTTCCACTCCATTGATGAATTTCTCAGTAAAACCAACTGATTTGTGTATATATATATATATATATATATATATATATATATATATATATATATATATAAAGTACAATATAACTTCTGCACCATTTCAGTGCAGTAATGTGTTCATTGTAAATAAGTATTATAGTAGTTGTATTACATGTTTATTACCTTATAAATAAATAACAAACTTTTTTATTTTAAATTCAGTGCATTACTATTTGTAAAAAGACTTTCATTGTTCATTAAAAAGTGACGATCATTCCATTTGGGACCTGTGGAATGGTACATTAGCTTATTTGTTTTAGTTGTAAATATTTGTCATGTATTGTTGTTTTTCTGACATGTTCCACGTCGTGGAGGACCTCCTCACTACGGATCAATTGGAATGAAAGTAAATCTAATCTAATCTAATCTTATTTCATCGAATGAGTTTGAACGGGCACTGGTAGCTCCACCCTGTACCCAGAGCAAAAATGGTAGCCGCGCTACACTTCAAAAGGGTGAGATCACTTTGACTGGGGTTATAGGACCACTAGCCCTTAGAGAAGTATATAATAGTGCGGGGTATGTCAGCAGAGTCGAAGGTTATCTAGAATGTCCTCTTGCTGCTCATCGCACTTCAAACCGTCGTTTTGACCGCATATTATGTGGGGCGCAACCCCCCAAAGAAAGGCGTGGTTTCATTGACGCCATTTATCGCGCCTCTGAGATCTTTTTCTGTTTTGAGCGCTGATGTATCTTAAATGTTTTCTTCTGCCATCCACAAGAAATTCGCGTGATTTAAACGCTGGGCATTCCTTTTTCCACTCCCATCGCAGAGGAGTCAAGAGAAGGGATGAAAGGTGGGGAAGATGGGATATTGCGACTGTGTTATAGTGTCACACGCCCACAGTGGCGTTCTGCAGAATTGAGGAGGAATTTGGTGCCAATGTGGCATCATAAAAATTCCTTACACTTCACATGAACTTCTGAGTTCTCGCCATTCTTTCACATTTGTCAACACATGGTTGTCTGAAGCATCGCTGAGCCTGGGGGTGACGTCGCACGGCAACACGCTTTCACTATTGCACAGGAAGACTTTATGCACCTTTGAGGCAAATTTCTGCGTCGCGGTTGAGACCACAAAGAGGGTTTAAAAAAAAGAGACCCTTGAATTGTGTTGCGCAGTTAGTTTTCGCCCTCACTCTTTCCTTAGTATCGAATTACGTCTGCGATGACTATCAGAATAATGTCTTTACCTCATCGCATATTCTTTGCATCTGTTCACCATATGCGGAACGTGTTGGCATATAAACTTGTACTGCGCTCGTGCTTGTCGTCTTTTTGCATCTACGTTGATTAAATAAACGTATTTACTCTGGTGTTTTGACTTGCTTACTCGAATTCATATTTTCTTATTCGTTATTAGATCTACTGCATTAGCCCTATCTGAGTTTTTTTGATAACGCTGATCTGATCTGAAGTCCTGTTCTTCCTGTAACAGTGCTTCACTAGTTCCAACTATATCTTTTTAAGTTCTCTGACCTACCTGTCAGGTTGACGCACATGACATTCCATGCTGCCATTTCTAGAGCGTGAGTTTTGTTTCCCCTGATGACATCATCCTCCTGGTAGTCCCAATCCTAGAATGTGGGACTAATTTATGTTTGATATATTTTACCCCAGAAGGTTTCAACATCAGTAACCGATACAGTACAGCTGCCATCACTCGGGAGATATAACGGCAGTAGTTTCTCATTGTTTTCAGCAACCTAATTGTGTGTTCATCCTACTATGCCTTACAGGCACAATAACAAAAATATCGTTATGTGCTATCCATTCTTGTGTAGCAAAGCTGATGGCCGGCAATGTGTTTCCTACAACCGTATGCCTTCACAACTGCACGTTTACTTTGTACATAATAGTACGTATTTGTAAGTCCTTTCTGAACAACGTCGAAGTAGACAAAATTTTTCCACACATAAGAGGTGCACTGAATAAGAAATGAAATACATTTCTTCGAAAAGCAGGTTGGTTTTATTCAGCACTCCACTACATCAGACGATTTCCCACTCTTTTGGCTACAAAAGCCTGTGATTCAACGTAATGTCTGTGCAATGCGACGGCCTTACGCCACGTTACAGGTAGGGCCTCTATGGCTGCATCGTACCACTCTACTGGTCACGACGGAGCCAACGTCTTGTCGCATCAGTAAACTCTTCATTATGGGTACTGGTTCCCGCAGAGGGCCAGAAAGACGGAAATCGGAAGGTGCGAGATCCGGGCTGTAGGGTGGATGAAGAACAATAGTCCAATGAAGTTTCGTGAGCTTTTCTTAGATGTATAGACTAGTATGAGGCCTTGGATTGTCATGGAAAGGGGAAATTCGTTTGCATGGGAGTGTCTATGCGTTCCAACATTGCAGGAGTAACAGTTGTGTGAGCCCGGCCGCCACGTTGGAAATCGGTCATTTTGAGTGTCCCTGTTGCCACAATGACTGACACCTCGCCCGATGACCCGCAGTGCTTTTGTTCACTGCGACGTCTCCGTAGAGATTCCGTAAGTCTCCTGGTTTTCAGTCAAAGGAAAGTCAATGACAGTTCTCTGCTTGGACTGCACCTCCCGTACAGGTGCCGTTTTGAAGACTAGGCACAGCGCCGCTATCGATCGGAAGGTCTGTAGCGGAAATATTCTACCATGTCCCGCAACAAATTCCTAATTTTTTTCAACCGAAATAGGCCGAGAGAAAAATCTGTTGCAATACTTATTGACCGTCTGTCATATTTTCACATATTGAGTATTAATGGTATTTTAAGTTTTTTCATTAAATAATTTAAAATTACTTTACATAATTTATAACCGAATTATATGTAGGAACTTCTTTTATCCCGTCTTCTTCAAATTAGCTCTCATTCCTTCTCCCTCCCCTGGTACCAGGCTGCGAAACTCATGGAGCTACGAAAAGACACTGGGAAGTAATTCTCTGAAAACCACAACGTTCGGAAACAATTCAAAACGGTAATTACAGTCCCAACTTAGTAGCAAAGTACTCTGAAGAATACCGTGACTGTATAATCGGTGTAAAAACTTCCAGCCGTGGAGCGCAGAAGGGACGGTGAAGCGTGCTCTGATCGTTTTATCGGCCGGCTGTCTCCGCCTTCTCTGGCTTCACAACAGACGCGGGCGTCGTTACAGCAATTTACTAATTGCATCCACGCGACGCGGAAGTTAATGGCCGGGCAGGAGGCGCCGGTGCTGCCCTCTAAAATTTAACGACTTGTCTCCGTTACGGTCGCACGTCGTGCACGCCCTAGGCTCACTTTGTTGCCAACACCGTAATAACAGACGAAGGAAATTTCGAAGGCAAACTGTCTCGTAAAAACAGTGCCTTGTTTTATGGAGAAAGAGGCAGGTAATAAATTTCCTGAACAGACAGCTGGAAGGAAATACACTATCTCGTGCCAAGTCTTTTGCAAACTAGATAAGCAACCACTTCAGTGAGCCAAATCATTTGTTGTGAGCTTAACTACGGTGATATTAGTTTATTTTCGTCGGATTCCTCCATAAACTATTTAATAAGTTGTAATAAGTAGCCACCCCATGATTAAATAGCGAAATAATTAAGATATTAAGTGATTTAGCTTTTAGTTCCGGGTTTCGTCTTTAATTGTTAATGTGTAAATGATTGTTTTATGAGAAAAATTTAGTACTTAAATTTTTGTTGCGAATCAGTAAACAATTCAGGACTGATAACATGATGTTTATCTATTACATCCATGGAAAGGTGTGACTGTCGTGTTGCAAACGTCAAGTATAAACTGTAGATATCTGTGGTACATGCGTACAGTGCAGCGTCGAGTTCCTCTTGTTTATTACAATGAGAGTCAAAAGAGAGAGAGAGTAGAACCTATCACTAGCATACCGCCTTCTCGCCCTATTTTGTCCATGTTAAATCTGCGATATTTACGACCCGGCATCTCAAAGAAACGATTTCAAAATTTCTTCCATGTATAAATACAGTTTACTTATTGCTTTTTATCTACAGTGAAGGGATTTGCAATAATATCTTAGGTTTTCTAATTAATCTACTCATCGACTACGTTTTTGTTACACCTTGGACAACATAAATACACATTACAGAAACTCAGATGAACGTGTATTAATGAGTATTCATCCATTACTTTGCGGATGGTTACAGAGACACATGTAACACTTTCAGACCAATAAATTCAATAGTTTCTGAGGAAATGGGGCGTTTTAGTCAGAAATTTTCAAACCGAGAAATATGTTTTTAAAACTTTAGTAAGATTCTTAACATTCTCTCCTTTATCTCGCGGTGTCCGTTCCATGAAGCGCTTATACTGTGGTTGTCGTTGTGGTCTTCACTCTAAAGACTGGTTTCACGCAACCCTGAATCCATTTCAACCTTCCTACTGTATTCATCTCTCGATCTTTCTCTCTAAAATAGTTAACTGACAACGCCTTGATATCTCAGAGTGTGTCCTATCAACCAATCACTTCTTGTAGTCAAGTTGTGGCACAATTTTCTTTCTTACTAGGTGCTATAGAGTATCTCTTTATTAGTTGCGCTATCTACCAAAATTATGTTCAGCATTCTTCCGTAGCACCACATTTCGAAGTATTCTATTCTCTTCTTGTCTAAACTGCTTATCGTCCACGTTTCACTTCCACACAAGGCTACAGTCAAGAGAAACATCTTCAGAAAAGACATCCGAACACTTTATATTCGACATTCACAAATTTCTCTACTTTAGAAACACTTTTCTTGTCTTGAAATTCTACTATCCTCTCTGTTTCGACAATCAGCAGTTACTTTACTCACCAAATAGCAAAACTTGTCTACTACGTTTATTGTCTCATTTCCTGATCTAATTTCCTGAGTTTTACATGATTTAACTCATCTACAGTGCACTTTCCTTGTTTTGCTTTTGTTGACGTTCATGTTATATATTCATTTCAATGTACTGTCTGTTCCGTTAAAGTGCTCTTCCAAGTCCTTTGCTGTCTTCGACAGAGCTACAATCATCGACAAATCTCAAAGTTCTTACTTCATTTCCCAGAACTTTAATTCCCTCTCCAATTCATCTTCGGTTTCCTTTACTGCTAGTTCAAGGTACACATAGATCACTATCGGAAACGCACTAAAATCCTGCCTTACTCCCTTCCAAACCTCTACAGCCCTCCCATGCCCTTAGACTTTTATAGCTGCTGTCCCATTTCTGTAAAGTTGTCAATTGTAAATAAACTTTCGATCCCTGTATATTATCATGCTGCCTTCAGAAGTTTGAAGGGTGTATTCCTGTAAGCGTTGTCAAAAGCTTTCTCAACATCTGCAAATGCCATAACCATAGATTTGTCTTTCTTAACCTATCTCCGAAGAGCATTCATAGTGTCAGTATTGCCTCACGAGTTTCTATTTTTCTCAGGAACCCAAAGTGATCTTCCTCGAGATAGGGCTGCTACTAGTTTTTTCATTCTTCTGTAAATGTTCGTGTCAGTATTTTGTAACCTTGACTTATTGAACTTATAGTCTAGTAATTTCACACCTGTCACCATCTACTTTCTTTGGAACCGGAATTATTACTTTCACTGTATGTTTCTGCAGATTCACGCCTGGCTTCTCAAATACTCTTAGTTTACCACTGCATCGAGTTTTAAATGTTATGACAGCGATCATAGGCACATAACTTTAGAGCCTTAATTCCAATAAACATACAGACAGACAATTTATGATTGTGACACCACTCCTTCCCTTGCTTGTGCAACTTCCATGTTACCGCACCAACACGAAGACAACAATTGTTTCAGTATTTGAACCAAATACCGAACACCACAATCAAGTCACTTTGTACACTTACTTCATAAACACGGCAGTCTTCTTTCTTTGCAGAAGGGCTGGGAGGTGTATGCACTGCACTTATCACAGTTGCAGTAAAACCTTGGTATATCGAATCTCTAGGGAAGGCTAAATTCATTCGATATATCGAGGGATGAATACAACTGCGTTTCCGAAAAAGAAATTGTTTACAAGCAACGATTTTTCATTACTGATCTGTGATTTCTTTCGCGTTTGTGTTTGATACAGGTCTCTGTCTTGTTTTGGTAATATAAAAAAAATCAAGGTAGATTGTTATGAATATTGTTTTATTTCTCTGAAATGAACAACAATTCATAAGTGATAGTTACGGATTGGTCCTCCTGCAAGTACACAAACTATTGTTTTGTTTTATCACTATTTTAAAGCTATTCACAGTAAAAAATTATTTCATATTCTAATATAAATTCAACATCCAACACGAAGGACTTTCCATTTGCTCGCCGTAAGTAGCCTGCTGGCTGATGACTTCCTTAACCACCTTTGAAACGAAGTCTCTGAAGACATAATAGAAAGAAAACAGTACAAATTAAAATATTAGTACCGTTATGTTGGTAGCACAATTTGTTTGGTAGATGAAACACACAGACATCAGTACTGTTCACCCAGAAACACACTTCACCCTTAGAGCTGAAGGAGAGAGAAGAAAATAGACTTCCTAGACATCAAAACAGAAAAAGAAAACCACCAACACCGGTACTCAATATACAGAAAACCACATCAACCAGTACAGTTACTCACAGCAGAGCAAACCACCTGACAGACCACAAGCAAACCAGTCTCACATTCTGGCTGCAGAGAGTGAGTAAAGTTACAATGGATAAAGATAGCCACACACGGGAACTAAACACAATCAGACGGATTTCCACAGAAAAGAGTTACAAAATAAACGTTGTTGACAAACTAAACCATAAAATATAGATCGCAACCGACACAGAACTCACACAACAGTATCACAACACAACACACTAGCAACATACACACAATAGAGAACACATGAGGCTCAGTAGAGAACATAAACAACAAGAAGACATGGCGCACCATGATATTTGACAACAAAATAATACACGGAATAGGAAACGTAATGAATAAACATGGTAAATATGACACCAAAACATAACAGTAAACAAACGACAGCCATAAGCTCATCAGAGACAGATTTGTGCAGTAAAACGTATGCCCTTGCCTCGGCAACGTAACAGCATGTAGTACTTACAAACGAATAAGAGAAAAAGTGAGTAAACGCTGTCAAATCACAAAACACAGTCCATCCCTCATGTTTGCAGATGACGTGGTATCCTAATTTAGAACTGTGACTGATTTTAATTGGTAGTGAAAACACACATACTGTGCAAAATAAAAGGTTAACTGCACATACAAATTAAATGACAAAAAAAATCTGATGTATCATATTTCTTGAGCTAAAAACAACCTGTGTGTATGAATTTCAGGAAAATAATAAAAAAAACCACAGAGAATGCCACAACTGTGGTGAAACATGTTTGGGTGATAAAACAAAACAATAATTTGTGTATTCGCAAAAGAGGGGACCCAACCTTAATTAATTATCATTTTTCTACAAGCAAGGAAATTGAGCACAAAATTCCAATATGATAACTTATGAATTTAAAATAAAATACTTTCGTCGTAAAAAAGTTAAATTCAGTAAAAGAATATGCAGGATGTACATAAAAAATTCGAGAAATCGTTGACTTTAAAAGTAATCCGTAATTTTGACTTGACTTTACACTTTTGATCACCTGCGAGTCAGTTTCACTGCCTATGATCATGATGACTGAAAACCTTCTTACACTTCTCCCTGTACGCTCTGATTGTCTCGAGAGCCGCTCTGGCCTGCCTGCTTGTCACTGGCGGTGCTTCTTGAAACTCCCCCTGCCCCTCTTTCCCTTCGTCTTCGCCTTTGTTGCCGCCTTCTTTTTCGTTCGCTGTCTTCCCGGAGTCATCAATCTCGGCTTATGTTAGTGATCTTGTTGCTGTCGACATCGTCGCCCACATCCACGAAATCTTCAAAACTAATGTGTGCAGTGATAAAGTGAGTCACCACTATCGTCGATACGGACTCGAGGATACTGACAGGGCTGTTTCCTGTAAGTACTGTATAAAATAAAAACTTTAATCAAAATTCCCATAAACCAATATCAGAATCTAACTAATATTTTGTGTTCTTAAGTATTAAACTCACCTCAAACCTCCAGCAAGTAAACAGGATATGAAGTGGAAGGACTAGATGGATTGGGACCCAGAAAATTCACTATTTTTTTATTATACCATATTTATATAAGAAACATAACTAGAATCAGACAGGCTAACAGGATTAAAAGCAACTCTCTGAAATTTTCAAATTTAAGAAGTTACACATTTTAGTTTGGTGGCAATTTAAATAAGGCAATAATTAAAGACAATAGCTATGTCTGACAGTGGGTCTTAGATTTTAGACTCAAAATTTCCGCCTTTACGAACCACAACACAGAAAATCCTTCAACAATTGAACAAATGATTAACATTTGGAAACAGATGGCTCTTTAAGACAACATAGAAGCATAACTCATCTCAGAAGGTTAAAAATTTAATACCGGAAGACAGAGTAACTTATAATTGTCTCGAGACAAGAAGGAAAAGGAAATTCTTAAAATACACCTCCAAGGGCATCTAGATAATTTAATAAAGTAAACAGGTGCATAAATGTATAGAACTGCCTTCAGGAAGACAGAGCAAGACTCCTTAAACCTCGCCCCAATGAGCAGTTAAGTAATTAATAAGGGAACGACAGTGTGCACAGATTGACACAACTGCCTTCAGACAGAATGCGAAAATTCTCGTAAGGCACACCCTAGAAAACACTTAAGTGATTCAGTAAGTGAATGTACATTAAAGTGGGTCAAGAACGCCATTTAAAGAGGAAAAGAACCAATAATTAGTACTCAGAACCAACTTGTAGCAAGAGGTAAATATATAAATAAATGAAGGACGAGAAAAGGTCTCCCTATGAATACATTTAAATAACAAATAGTTGAAAAATTGAATCTAGCAAGCTGCAACTAACCATGACACAGGAAAAAAATTGATTTCACTTTTCAGCTCACGAATGGCTAGCAGAAGAACACATAAGAAACATTCAGTGCATAGTAAAACTTAATACTTTTACACCTTTTTGCTTTTAACACCCATCAGCCTCAAATGTACCTGTTAGTTACCGTAAATGGGCTATATTTTCACAAGTCCTTTGACATCTCAATACACATGCGATCCATATACAATCGACCAACGTGTGCGGCTCTACGCTATGTCCAACAAAAGCACTTTACTGAACAAAACCCCAAACATCAAAATGAGACAATTTTAGTACAAACTTCAAACATTGGTTTACATAAGTTGATTGACACCGCCAAAGGGTAGACAGTGGCGGTGCATTCCATGAAGACATCGTTAACAGCCGCAATAGGATGAGCACGCAGTGGTCCAGATCCAAGACATTCAAAACGTGCCACAACAGCAGAAAACTGGAACAGACTAAGGGAGTGTCTAAAGTCCACTGTTATTCTCACTTAATATAACTCAGTGACCTCAGTACTTGTGCAAATCAATGGAAGCTTCAGATGATCCTCTTCAAAAACATGGCCTATGGCTAAATGTGGTAAAACAACAATGAGCAGGATTACTAAATCATCGAATCCATTGCTGAACGTGGGAAATTGAATTTGCAATAACAAGTGTCTTCTGTTGCTACACGTTAGACTAACCCCTTGCAAGGCAACGCCACAAGGTATTCGGTCACGTGAAACGTCCCAAATAAGGCAATTATAGGATCAGAAAGCTCCTTGTATAACGGAACGTCCGCCGAGAAGAACCAACAGCAAATTAAAACAGCCAAGACCACACCATTGTTACACCTTTTGATAACACCCTGCCCACAAATATTAAATAGACAAAACGTCTGAAGGGTTAACAATACCTGAACGGCTTCAAAGCACCGACTGCCGTGCGATCCGTTGCCACCCTCGCCACCCAGTGCGGCCCCACCACGCCCCCTGTTGCCACAAGCTCCGAGTCGCGAGAAGTGACATCCGCCAGGCGCGCGGGGCGAAATTCAAGGAGAGAGCAGGCCATGGCTCACCACCAGCAGCTCATTTTCATCTGTCTTGGGAAGTCCACATGTTCGGAAGCAACTGACCATCGGTGGCTCCTTCACGTCTCTTCAAGCTTTATCCAGCATGTTGACAATTGTAGGGTTGTCATCGTCAATATTATCGACTATCATTCGGATAGCTTCGTACCTGTAGTTTTCTTTGACGTTCTTGATTATTCCTTGATCTAAAGGTTGCAGTTTCAACGTGGTGTTAGGTGGTAAAAATTGCAGTGTCGCGGATTTTGTAACAGAGGGATAGCATTATGCGCATTACAGTTGTCCACAAACAATTCCACTTTTCGATTTTCACTAGTCATTTCCCTATGACAAACCTTTAACCAGCTGGAAAACACTTCTGAAGTCACCTATACTTTCTCGTTCGCAGTGTACTCCACAGGAAACGACTTACACCCCGGAAGACATCGCGGTTTCTTATTTTCTAGTCATAAGTTGCTTGAGTTTTTCTCTGCCGATCATATTTGCTGCTAACAGAACTGTAACACGAGTTCTGCTTTTCTTACCTCCGCGACTTTTTCTTCCTTGGAAAGTCAAAGCTTTATGTACAAGACATCTGTTTAAAAATATAAGTTCGTCTGCTTTAAAAACGTTATCTGGTTCGTAATATTGAAGGATCCTGTGCATTTATAACTTCCGCTCATCACAAATTTTGTTATGAACACAGGCACTACGCACTTTGCCCGCTAACTTGTCGAAAAACTATGCCGTGTCTTTTCCTGACATTCTCTAACCGCTCGTTGCTCGCATGAAACGTATCGTATCGGAACGCTACTGCAAAATAATCTGCTTTTCTCTTAAGAGAAGTCTACCAATGTTCGAATTATTAACTTTGTGTTGTCGGAACCACTGCACTAAACACTCTTCTATACTTGGAAACTAAGCCTTTCATTGTCGTTTCCAATCTGTCCATTCATCTGTGGTAGTCACACGTGCGAGGTTCCGGAGCTAGCAGCGTATTTAACACTAAATTCTTCTAGAATCTTCATATGGAAATGATGCTCTAAGACCGCCTTTTCTAACTCCGACCTTTGCTGCTGCACATGGATTAAGAAGAAACGCGAATTGACTGTAATCGACCCTGCAAGTGGAGTAGAAAAGAGTTTGGCACCTGCAATAATTTAATTTGATAGAAATTAATTTGATAAAGGGAAGTTTCATTAACGTAGTGAGAAATGAAAGTGTTGCTCTACCAATCTACGGAATGAAAGTTCTGTCCTAAATAACAATTTGATTTATTATGGCTAAACTCACAATAATAATCAAAACACGTACAATGCGTCAAATTGGATACTCAAATAAATGCTGTCAAGGTAAAGTTATCTATAAACTAACTTTTGACATTTATGACCAAGTGGTACGTGGAGCCAATTCCTTGCAACTCAAATCTTAAGAGAAACACACAGCCAATGCAACATTAATTGCTGCTACAGTAGTGAGAACTCAGACAATGAATACCCAAGACAGAACCACGTTAGAAAAAACGGGAACAGGCGCTCTCTGCTGAACTCTGATTATCACATAGCAAAATTCCCTATCTGCCGGTGCTGCGGACATACATTACCAAGCTATCTTCTTAACTGCAAGGACACGATCAGGCGCACCGGAGGCGATGGCTGGTTGCTTCTACGTCCCGGTGTGGTGATGATAATGTCGCGAGTATAGCCCGAAACAAATTATCCTGGTCAGGTTGTTCCAGACTAAGGACTTCCTAGCAATACAAATGCGCCTCTGAGGGAGACGAAGAAGACTCGCTACACAATCACTGACGGTACAGTGGTTGATTTTAACAAGCGAAGTCACACAGTTACTCCGATACAGTCAACTTTAGCCAAAACTGCTCAAGACGGACAACATAGGCCGCTTGTACGCAGAACGCTCAATTGCCAACTGCACTCGGAAAGTTACGTTGATGTCGAAACTTCAGCAACTTCGTCAAACGGTTACAATTAAATGAAAGTATATTAGACAGCCAACGGAAGGTAGGCTGTCCAGAGCAGTGAGAGCTCAGTCTTGTAACCTACTCCGACCGAAAGGCGAGAGCCGACTCTCTCAAGAGCACCCGTACAAACCGAACACAGAACATTACCGCCCCCACCACAGTGGCCGTGGTTAAGCGTGCCACTCAGCAACTCGAAAACCGGCGGAAAATTCCAATCTATTGCCGAAGCGCTACTATTCCACCAATGGAGATACTTGGCTCCAATTGCTGTGCCGATTTTGCTACGTCACGGAGCTATCCCCTGAGCAAGCCAATCACAGTTATGATTTTGCAGAAAATGCGGGAATTTGCCCGCCAGGCTGCCTGGGAACACAAGTCATTCCCACGCCTCGCTGGAAGCCCGTCAGAAAGTGTTTTCACTAAGTTTCTGCGAAGTAACGGAATCTCTAACCCCAGCCGCTTCTTCAGACCCGTGTAGGAGTGTCGCCCCCGCTTTTATGACAATGTCGGCGTCTGGACAGCATCCACTTTACTCCCTCACACCCGTCGGCATAACCCTTTCGAGATCAGCACAATCTGCCTGTCACCGGACATCCCGGGTGACGAGAGACACTGGGTGGGAAGTCCGCATGTAAAGGAATAGCAACTTTTTACCGCATGCAATTAGAGAGGAAAAGATTCATATATTCTGAGTTCTCAATACTAGCCTTGTAATGACAATACTCGGCTGTACTTCCCCAAATCGAATTATTCAGAGTAAGATATAAACATGAGAGGGGGCAAGTCACTGTGTGCATCGTAAAGGCATGCCACCTCTCACAGCGTCTGTGCCCTTGGTTACTATCGACAGTTTGCTTACTGAAATTCAAAACTCTGCAACTATGACTTTCTTTTTCTTCACTCCTCCTATGACTTCGTCAATTAACTTCTGCTTCTAAAGCGACTGTTACACCTTTCCTCTTAGGGCTCTTGGCCGACAGTTACAGCTCACACTCAGTCAAAACAAGCACTGCCTCAAATAACTCCTTCATGGAGGGCATGGGAATTGCAACGCGATGCAGAGGGAGGGGAGGGACTGGAATTCCCCTATTTAAGAGCACTTAGATATACAGAGGTATCATATGAGAGACTTAGGTACATGGAGGTAACTTCGATATAAAGTGTTTTTGTCCATGACCATCGATACTTAGAGGAAGTATCTAAACTCCTGGAGCCTTCCAAAAACATTTATATAACGGCGTGTTTTCTTCAAAATATCAGTTTTTTGGGCTTCTGAAGGAAAGGAATGAAGAAAAAATCCGATAGAAATACATCTTCGATATACCGAGGTCCGATTTAGCGGAATTTAACGGTACCACACATGTTCCTTGTTAAATTCAAACTTTCGGTTTTAATATCAGCTAGATATTTACAGCAAAACTTGTTATTTCTTTGCACGATTATTAAGGGTTCCTACGATTTTATTACTATTTTTCTGAGAAAACTCCCACAACTGCTTGCTCTGCTAATACTATAACAGTTATAAATACAGCTGCACGTAATTAAGTAAAATAAATTTCCTTTTCTTCCACAACTGTGTCGAAATTTTGTGGCGCACGTGTGACTGGTTACCCACTTTACGCTTGGCATATAGGAATTTTATGCTCATATCATTTACAACAGCGCAAGTCTTCTTCTACATTCACATTAGTGTTTTACCAGTCGTTTTTGTTTAGGTGTTGTGATAAAAATATTGTTCCAGTGTTCGAGTGTTTCTCCTACCACAAATCGCATCAAGAAATGTGCTTGTGTAGTTCTTGTTCGTGCTGAACGTCACTTACATTTTATTCGATGACCCGTACTATGTTAAGACAGGTAGATTTGCGATGAAAGTCCATTGTCACCTATTTTTGCCAAGCGGTTTATGGACTTAACACTTAACAGTACTTCAGTCAAATCGGTCCTGAACAAGTTAAAATAAATTCCAGTTAGTTAAAACTGTGTTGTGTTCACTAAAAATTATTCCTGCCTGCTAACATTTGTTTTATAAACTTGACATTAATTTAAAATTACTGGGGATAGAGCAGCGTATGTGGTTGGCACCCCTTAGACCTAACGTAGCCAATTTAGTTAATAAGTCCAACCACATGCATGCTATGTAGGTGCTTGGGTGATAAATTTTTTTTCGTGCAGAAGCCATCTAGTTTTACTAGACAACTGACTTTGAACTAAAATTATTGTGATCACCCAGGGCAACCAGTGTGTTTCTCCCTATCTCGCGCTTAGAGAGAAACCATAGCATGTCGCAAATGGTTCTCTCGACCCAACGAAGCTCGCAAATGGGTATTTCTCGTCCGTAGTAGCTCGCAATGTCAAAGCGCCTTGATGGGCCCAGATAGGGCACCTTAATCAAGAATTTGACATGGACCACATCCAGGAAACCATCAGAAAGTCTACGCCTAAGCTCCTGAATACCATCGAAAATCCCCGTCCGACCATTGGCCATCTGGACTACTCGGATCTATTCCGCGCAACATTAGCACAACTTGGTTCAAATGGTTCTGAGCACTATGGGACTTAATTTCTGAGGTCATCAGTCCCCTAGAACTCAGAACTATTGAAACCTAACTAACCTAAGGACATCACACACATCCATGCCCGAGGCAGGATTCGAACCTGCGACCGTAGCGGTTGCGCGGTCCCAGACTGTAGCGCCTAGAACCGCTCGGCCACTTCGGCCGGCTCATTAGCACAGGATTCTGGTGCCACGGGCCATTACCAAGGCTCCTCAGTAACCAGCAAAAACGTCTAGAAAATACCACCACTGAAGGGCTCATGGACCCAGAGCCCGCAGTCTTTCTTACGAGTGAATCAAGAGAACAGTAGCTATTTATTTTCATACAGAGAGTCCAACCACGCTCCCTCATAGCTTAAAGACTGCTTCCGATGGTACGCAAATTTTTAAACACGCTTCTACCTGTCAAGTAAAATTAACACCCAGACTGTAATCAATTGTGGGTGTGTGTATTCGTCAGCAAATAAAATATAATGGCTTAAAATATTGTGTGCCATGCGCAGCACGCTACAAACACAACATAATGGTGGCTCTTGTCGCCATAGTACTTTTTCCAATCCAGAAGTGAGGGACTTTCACTAACTGCAGCTTAGAGACGATTAGTTCCAACGACTCGTCTTCTCGTCAATATATGTCCTTGTGCCTCCACTGCATGTAGCAGAACCTCACATTTAGCCACTTGAAGTATAATCGAGGCGTCCGTAAGTGGTGCACCATCCGTTTCATTGTTCCTAATTCCCGCATGGCTTGCTTCGCACGACAATACTACTTCGTTCCCAATTATGACGAAGGCGACGGAAGATTTCCTAGATCTTAGATGGTGGTCAAAAATACTTTTCGCGTCATATTATCGCAAAGTAGGACCCACCCCGTAAGGCCAAAAGGCAGTACACTTCTGTGCCACCTTGGTATAGTCATCACTCACCCAGTGTACGGATGGTCAATAGCGCAACACACGTCTGTTCTATTTTTCACTATAAGGAGTGAGATGAATTGTGAACTGGAAAGAAGCTAACTCAGCTGACGTGGGCCCTATGCACCAAGGTACAAAGTATCCCTTCATGCTGAGCTGGATAGTGACGACTAGAAACAAGTCGGCGTGAACAGGCTTCCTATGAACGACAAGCTCCGACGTATCATCAACATTTGTCCTCACCAAATACACCAAGGAGTGGAAGGCAGCCATCCTTTTCAACATCAATCGACAAACGAATATTTAAATGAATTCAGGTGTTCTAAAAGTCTTTCAAATTCTTAATGTCATGAAACGAAACACGAAAATGATCTTCTACATACCTGAAAAAACCCCCAGGTTTCAAAGCCGCTGACCTGATGGTACATTCCTCGACGTCGTCTTCTAGGGTCGGTAAAGGATGATCTTGACTTGCGTAAGGTGGGTGTCTATCGTATTGCTTGAAGTTGTAGTATATCATATACTGGTCCTTCTATCAGGGATGTGGAAGACCGGTGTACTGAGCATAAGCGTCACATAAGCATACAAGAGACGAGCAAATCTGCTATTGCATAAAACTGTTTTTGCAACGGACATCCTGTAGAATATAAGAACACGGAGGTTCTAGTACACACTTCCAGCTATTGGGATAGTGTTATTAAGGAAGCAGCTGAAATTAAATTAGCAAGCCACCTTATAAACAGGGAGGGAACATTTTAATTAAATTCTGCGTGGAATCCTGTTCTGTCTCCTTTGTCAAAAAACGGAGAGTCAGCGTCAATGCTATTTCACATGGTGTTTATTAATCTTCACTATCCATAGGTTATGACGTCGGTCATCTTTGGTTGTCTCGTGGCGCTAGTGTTTACAGTGTGTGTTGTGTGTGTGTGTGTGTGTGTGTGTGTGTGTATTCTTTCTGGAATTGCTCTGCAAACCGAGATTTTAGATTCCCTTGCGTAGCACTTGTTTGCTGATGTTTTGCCTTGAAAATGGCAGATTGTGCACCTGCCGAAATGTCTGCGCTTGTCGACGACGTCAACCGGCTGTACTCCGGTAAGTTATATGAAAAATCTGTTAAGCCTGTAGTGAAGGAAGATTTAGAAGAGTTCTGGAATTATTCTGAAAGTTTTATGTAACTCATTGAGTGTTCTCAATATGAAACGCTGGATGAGAGTAGTATTGGTTATTTGCGCCCCATTTAAGCATAAACTAGCTTTTCACGCATCTAATTGTATATGACGTCATATCTCCTGAAGTGTATGTCTGCGTTCAATGGCAGAAATGGATATTCTGCAAACAGTGTTGTGAATACAGCCAATAGTAAAGAAGTTTTACAACGTCATATCTGATGCTGAAGTTTTACTGCTTCATATTTCTGTGTGTGTGTGGGGGGGATGGGGGTGTCAGTTAGGAAAAGTTTCGTAATGAAATTTCGTATAAAGTTTCTTGCGAGTCGCTAAGTTCTCTCATTCTCAGCTGGTACAGGCGTATTATTTGCGCGGTGTTAGTTACGCTGCATCAGGACAAACACACAGTTTCCAACTGTAATATTTGTAACACCGTGTGAAACTTTTAAGATGCGATTTTCCGCGCAATGAGAACATTAAAACAGCATTGTAAGTTTCTGAATTCGGCCAATATCTAGGCGATTATTGGAAAAAAAATGGAAGCTTGGAATTGGAACCTTGTTCCTGAATAGGCACTTACTAATATAGACCGCTCTGACTAATTCTGGTGTCCTTTCATTGGATAAACATAATTATCGTTGCTTACAGTAGGCCTTGATTAACTAGATTATCCACAATTTTAATTCGAATTCAAAGCAAAGCCACGTCTTGTAGTGCTTTTTATCCTAAACAGACCCCTTGAGTATCCAGTTATTCTTTTTACAGCAACTGTAAGGCACAAGGTACAGAGCGCAGTTTTTTAACCTCACCCGCAGCAAGTAGTGCGGGTGGTCCTGTATCAATAGTAGTAAACTGCGGGCGGATATGCAGGCCAATAGCCTTTCAGCTGGCCGATCAGCTAAGCGTTCATTTATGCTAATAGCTAGTTGGGCGTGATAACTTTTCTGCACATGAATGCCTACCTGCATTCTGTGAATGGTCTTGCTCTGAACTTTGAAAAAACACAGTACATCCAATTTTCAGCTGCAAAAACTATAATTCCCTCAATAAATATAACACATCAAAAGAAGTCAGTAGCCAGGGTAGAGCATACTAAGTTTTTGGGTGTACATATAGATGAGAATCTTAACTGGAAAAGTCATATTTTGGATCTCCTAAAGCGACTAGGTTCAGCAACTTTTGCAATCAGATGTAGGATGTAGAAATTAGTAAGCTAACATACTTTGCATACTTCCACTCTCTCATGTCATACGGAATAATATTCTGGAGCAACTCAACACTTAGGCAAAAGGTAGTCACTGCTCAAAAGAACGTAGTTAGAATAATGTGTGGGGTTCATAGTAGCACATCTTGTAGGCATCTGTTTAAAAGGTTAGGAATTCTTACAACTGCTTCACACTACATTTACTCAGTAATGAAATTTTTTCTCAACAACATCGACCAGTTTAAAATCAACAGCGACATTCATGATTACAATACCAGAAAAAAGAAAGACCTACACTATCCTTTACTTAAGCTATCTTTGGCACAGAAAGGGGTAAAATATGCTGCTATAAAACTTTTTGATAAGCTACCAGATGAAATAAAATGTCTGACAGACAGCAGTAATAGTTTCAAAACAAATTGAAATCATACCTCCTTGACAACTCCTTCTATAACATAGATGAATTCTTAAATATGAGTAAATAAATCTGGAGATATAATATATGTATTTTGTGCCATTAAGGGAATGGTATAGATAATAGAAATATGTAGGTATAACATTATAATGTAAAAAAAGCACTTGTTTCTGTGCGCATTTCTTGTGCATTTGACACATTTCACATCATAACGGTTTTTTCCGTGCTATTGGTCAATGGAATACGTAACTAACTAACGGTTAAACACATAACGTTTATCATTTTAGTGCTACATATGCTTTGCAGGTTCCAGACCAGATGAACATCTTAAGGATTCATAGCGTCCAATAAGCGATACATCGCAGGTCCTAGCTGCTCAGCTCAGCTGCTCTTCAGCTTTATTACCTAAAGATTATGCTTCAGCATTAATTGTGGAAACGACTTTGGTCTACATGTTGGGGCTAAGCCTTCAGACAGAGTATTTGCCACCATACTACAAAGTTACTGGAAACCCCTACTGAATATAAATTTCACATTTTAATCGCAATAAGGGAAAGTAGGCTGCAAACCGATGTTGTAAAAGAAGAGCACTTACAAATACAAATTATTGTTAGTTTTGTCACAACCAAAACATGGCCTACTTTACAAAGTATGTAGTTTCTTGGGCCTGATCTTACGGATGGTCGTCATGGAGGACTGATGCTAAACAGATTAGAGATCGCATCCCTAGCAAATTTCTCAAACTTACCAGAAAAAGATGGTGACTTAGAATGCCACAACTTTAGAACGTGTTAATAATTTTATGGTTCTTACAAAAATACCCTAAATCCATCGCAAATTAGGTAGACACGTACAGACGTAGAAGAGGAAAATGAAACCGAAAAAAATTTCATTTTATTTGCAAAACTTTGTATTTCTTTGGAGACAGAACATACCTATAAGAAGCCACCTCAAAAGAACCCAGACTATCAAATGAAGTTAACGTTAAGCAACTGATTAAATTTGGTGTGGAAGAATGTGGAGATACTGAATTAGCGACGCAGTACAGCTCTTATAGTTAAAGAGGCTTGCTGGGCTGATAAGTCGAAACAAGGCCCCAGGAGCAGACAACATTCCATTAGAGCTACTGATAGCCTTGGGAGAGCCAGCCCTGACAAAACTCTACCATCTGGTGAGCACGCTGTATGAGACAGGCGATATATCCTCAGACTTCAAGGAGAAAATAATAATTCTAATCCCAAAGAAAGCAGGTGTTGACAGATGTCAAAATTATCGAACTATCAGTTCAATAAGTCAAGACTGCATAATACTAACACGAATTCTTTACAGACGAATAGAAAAACTGCCGACCTCGGGGAGGATCAGTTTCGATTCCGTGGAAATGTTGGAACACGTGAGGCAATACTGACCCTACGACTTATCTTAGAAGATAGATTAAGGAAAAACAAACCTATGTTTCTAGCATTTGTAGACGTAGAGAAGGCTTTTGAAAATGTTGATTGGAATATTCTCTTTCAAATTCTGAACGTGGCGGGGATCAAATACAGGAGCGGAAGGCTATTTACAATTTCTACAGAAACCAGATGGCAGTTATAAGAGTCCGCAGCTCGTGGTCGTGCGGTAGCGTTCTCGCTTCCCGCGCCCGGGTTCCCGGGTTCGATTCCCGGCGGGGTCAGGGATTTTCTCTCCCTCGTGATGACTGGGTGTTGCGTGATGTCCTTAGGTTAGTTAGGTTTAAGTAGTTCTAAGTTCTAGGGGACTGATGACCATAGATGTTAAGTCCCATAGTGCTCAGAGCCATTTTGAGCAGTTATAAGAGTCGAGGGCATGAAAAGGGAGCAGTGGTTGGGAAGGGAATGAGACAGGGTTGTAACCTATCCCAGATGTTATTGAATCTGTATATTGAGCAGGCAGTACAGGAAACAAAAGAAAAAATTGAAGTAGAAATTAAAATCAATGGAAAAGAAATAAATACTTTAAGGTTTGCCGTTATAATTCTGTCAAAGACATCAAAAGACCTGGAAAAGCAGTTGAATGGAATGGACAGTGGCTTGAAAGGCAGATTTCCTGATTTAAGTGTCAGGAAGTCTTTTCTGAATGTATTTGCATGGAGTATAGCAACATATGGAAGTGAAACATGGACGGTAACTAGTTTAGACAAGCAGAGAATAGAAGTTTTCGAAATGTGGTGCTACAGAAGAATGCTGAAGATCAGGTGACTAGATCACGTAAGTAATGAGGAGGTACTGAATAGAATTGGCGAGAAGACGAATTTGTGACACAGTTTGACTAGAAGGGATCAGTTGTTAGGACATGTTCTGAGGCATCAAGAGATCACCAATTTAGTATTGGAGGGCAGCGTGGAGGGTAAAAATCGAGAGGGAGACCAAGAGATGAATACACTAAGCAGATTCACAAGGATGTAGGTTGCAATAATTACTTGGAGATGAAGAAGCTTACGCAGGATAGAGTAGCATGGAGGGCTGCATCAAACCAGTCTCTGGACTGAGGACCACAACAACAGTAAAAGAGGTACATTTCTTAATAATATTGTGTAAAATGACTTGAGTGAATGCTGTAGCGAAAAAATGATATCGCAAGTACTGCACAAAACACAAGAAAACGGATTGTGCAGTTTCGGGTTTGAACAGATCACTGATATTAGTCACTAAATTCAGATGACAATTTTTCTGTGATAAATTTGCCAAGATCAGAGAAGATTTAATAGGTTTTATTAATCCGCGTAAGCTAGAAAAAACCCGTGGAAAGAAGCTCTTCAAGTTCACTACAGCCGTAAGGGAAACGAAGATTTATTTTCAACTTCTGAAAATAACAGTGATGAACAGGAGTCATTTGAAGATGCAAAGATGCCAATATCTGTTACAAAGAGAAAGTAGATGAAGAGGATAAAGATCCCCGAATGACTGCAGTAACATGAAGTAAAACTGTGTTAAATACTATGACAAGCAGTAATCTCGATCTTAGTAAATGCAATGGTATTGCAACAAATGACTGCTTTGTCATGAGTTCCGAGGTTGTGGGAGCAGTAACTATAATAAAGAAAGGATGTAATAACGCTGAACGAATCCATTATTTTAGTCTTCCTTTAATATTGTGTATTTCTGAGAGCAGTTAGTGTGAAACTCAACTGGGATCGTTAAAGAGTTTGTCTCTTTCTTTACAGCTTCGGAAAAAAGTGCTATACTCATAAAGTACGTAGGTAACCTGCGAAACAATGTAGGTAGGACGACATCTGTCTATAGCGTCCTATCTACAAAACATTCAAGAGAAACGTGTCATTCCTTGAGAAAATTTCGCAATCAGTAATGGAGAATTCATCGTAAGTCCAATATGCTCTGTTTACGCGCTCAGCTAAACATTACTTCTCAGTAGGTTGTTCCAAAAAGGGGCTATTGATGTTAGCAAAGCAATTAAGTTCTTACCCGATACTTTATCAGTTTTGAAATTATTAATACAAAATAAAGGAAAACATCCTATGGCCTATAAGCTAAACAGAAGCTATTTGTTATTCAAAAGAAAATTTGCACCACGGACTTGTCATTAGCAGCACTGGCCCCCATATATATGTATGGCTGATGGCCTTGACTAATTCAGATTCAAGTGACATGAAATTAGTTAACTATCGAAATAATATTAAGAGGGATTCGATTATTATACATTTATTTTACAAACATTTACACATATAGGAAAAGCTAAACATCATTTTCGTTCAAAAATAACGGGATATACTTCAGGTATTAACTGTTTCAGTTATAAGTAAAGCACGTATGGTGGGTCTGCAAAGTACTGGGAAATACAGTGCAAAAGAGACGTTACTTCAAGATATCGTGACTGATTCGACTTTAAATGGTGTGCCAGAAATAACTGCAAATACCCACGGTATTAGGGAGGGGTTAGACATGCATCAGAATTAATACAGGTAGCGAGCAAGTTAAAGAGGACCACAATACTCACCATCGTGGCTGCTGCCTCGGATCCACATCCCATACCAGCTGCTCTCCATCGATCTCAGAATCGGAAAGCTTCTGCTCTCTGCTACTCTCCGAAGTAGAATGTTTTCTCCACCACTCTCCAGAACAGAATCTTCTCTCTTTTGCTCTCCGAAACCGAATTCTCCCTGCCCTTTTCGTTTCATTAACCACGGAATGTCACTAAAAATAATTCTACCAAACCCCGCGTCAGCCATGCAGAGCTCGTGCTTATTTATTTTACTTATCAGAAGGGAGAGAATTTTCCACACGACTCCCCTCCTCTCGTCTTATGAGCCTCAGAAGAAACCATGCCACATACTAGGGCGCAGTGAGATCTCTAGTCATCGCTTTAGTCAATGAGACGAGAAAATTCACATTTATCTCCTACCAATCCGCTTATTTTTCGAAAGTGTATTCGCTCTTCCCACAATTTTGGCAAACAACTTTGGCGTCGGTATATATGCAGTGGACGTAACTTCCTAATGAATAAGAAGACTGTCGCTTGGAGGCGCAAACAGTCGTCATTTTTTCAGCTGTATAATTTAGACTGGTGCTATTGCGTCTGCAAAAGGCATACCCCACCGATAATCGGAAGACTCTCCACCACAGCACATTCCTCTAGAATCCTGGCGTGACGGATCACTGAGACGTTTGAAAAGTGGATGTTCAAAGAAGAGCCTCCTCTGAATACTTTATGCGAAGGTTCTGCATTAATTGAGACACAGAAGAGACCGCCGCTCTGCCCTATGAGACACACAAGTCGCGAATGAAACTCGGCCATCCGAACATTACCTCATACAAATGAAAAATATTATTCAGTAAGATCTAACCTGCTTGTTCGTTGACCTGTTAAGACGATTATCAAATTCTATTAAAAGTAGCTAATTACTAGGGTGAGTCCAATTATTTCTGCTCTTTCTAGGCTCACACTCAAATTACTGGTCGAAACCAATATTAACCGAGTTTTAATCACAACAAGTGGATGTCCCAACTAATGGGACAAATGTCAGTATCTTGCCATGTTCCTTTTATTAAACAAAGAATTCTTTACCTTTTGTTGGATGGGATTTTCATATCAGCTGGATCAGGAAGGAAGTCAGGATTATGTACTCATATTATCATTCACGAAACATGCAAACCTAAGGAATTCAATGGCACTCTTCCTTCTGAGACTTTGGTTATATTCGCAGTTATTTAACAAATAGCAAAAGCCTACGAACAGTTTATGAAAGTATGGTACCACGTACCGAACGACACCACAGGCGTCGCAGCAACGGAATTGCAAGTTTCTGGCTGACGCCGATAGCGGTCGTGCGGGATGTGGCAGACCAGTGGTGCACGCCCACTGAGCCACGCCCTCATCAGCTCTGGACTACGAGCGCTCTCTGCTGCGGCCGGCGGTAGCCATTCAGTCCATTTGCGCTTAGAGCCACATCACTGTGGGACTTTACACAGGTGCCGCCCAGTCGTAGCTCCAACTCCATCACTCGTGCTTACTTCAGGGAGCCTCATCGTTGTTGACACAGAAACAGCTGGACTTTGTTTCTTGCTGCATTATTTGTAATGAGTCTTCATTCACTTGGAGAAATGCGAGCCAAGTAGATCTTCAGTTTACCGTGTTAACCTCTTCGTTAATCATTTCTGCTCCTGAGCAGCTTTCGTACGGCAACAGTTGCCGCACTAACCCAGCAGACCTTCTCTCCTCACCGTTGTGTACGACGTCATACATGTAGAAAGATATGGGAGGGATCTGACAGACGCCACTCAGGGTCAGTGATTGGAGGTGCAGAAACTTTGGCTACAAGGTAATTGGGTAGGAAGAAAGTGACTGCATTTGTAATATGAATGCAGAAAAAAAGATTATGGGAGACAGACTGGAAAAGGGAAGATGAAAGCAAAACTCTACCAGGGTATGCAGTTTGCACTTTTGCACTCCAGATATTTTCCGTTCCATTAGATCTTTAATGTTAATCCTTCCTTCTCTTACTGTGACAACTGCAACAGTAGAAAGATCTTTCTCATCACCGAAACTCATTAAGACTTGGTTAAGAAACCACTGTCGGTAGAACCGCTTAATAGGATTAGAATTTTTGTATGCCATTATTAAAAAAGAAAAATATATACATACAAAGATAATTGAGAATGTCGAAAAGAACAGAAAACATATATTGTCTTAAATACAGATACTATAATGCTATCCGTTCAACGGTAATGTAAAAAGACAAAGTAATAAGATTTCACTCTCTTTGATTACTCTCTACAGCCAGCCGGTGTGGCCGAGCGGTTCTAGGCGCTTCAGTCTGGAGCCGCACGACCACTACCGTCGCAGGTTCGAATCCTGCCTCGGGCATGCATGTGGTGATGTCCTTAGGTTAGTTAGGTTTAAGTAGTTCTAAGTTCTAGGGGACTGATGACCTCAGATGTTAAGTGTCATAGTGCTCAGAGCCATTTGAACCATTTTTACTCTTTACAGTCTCATATAAACACTGAAGAAAGGGTGAAACAAGCAGCTAATATGCATGAAACACACCAAATATTTACTGTATGAGCAGAGAACTAAAATGAAAAGTATAAACACGGTAAGTTTTTGTAAAACGGTCCTTTACGCGAGAAGTCAAAGACCACCAAGGGTAGTGACTATTTTTAAACAAGGTTCTAATTATTCTCCGCATAAAACCCGGTATTTTGGAGTAGAATTAAGCAGATAGTGTTTACAGCTTCCTAATTAGAGGTTTTGGAATGACTTATATCGGAAAAGGCGGTGAAACTCTTGTTTGAGATCGTCAACAATTTTGAAGATATATATGGATGCCAAAAGAAAATATTTGAATTAAAATCTTGCTGATGCGGTATTATATACACATTAGTGTAAACACAAGCTGCAACATTAACGTCTCAGAGTAAGACAGTGATTTTACCGTGGTCTAACAACAGGAAGACACTGTGGCACATTAATGAAATTTTGTGAGTGGGGACGATTGCTTGGAAGAGGAAGATCTACAGGTCTTCCACTTGAAAGTTAAGGAAAAAAGGTGACCCAAAAATTTTGTTTTGAGGTGTTTGGTAGGTAAAAATATCAAAGAAGTACGAAAGTGTCCTTTATTTTAGACAAAATGTTTTATACTTTTTGAAATATGTAGCATTCACAGACTTCTTCTAAGTAACTTCATTTATATAACTGTTAACACACTACCACAAGCTCTGTAAGCCTTTTGACAACACAGACTTGCTAAAAATTTAAAAGCGACTAACCTGAAATTAGAATCAAATGCTTTTCAAATTGTAGTTCGAACATAAAATCAGGTAAATAACATTAAGATTCACTACAAAATATTTCATATATTTCATGCAGTACAGAACGTATATGCTCTCTTTCTTTTCTCATATCGAGACACACACACACACACACACACACACACACACACACACACATAACGACACAAATATTGGAACAACTGAAAGAGAGAGATCGAGAGAGAGAGAGAGAGAGAGAGAGAGAGAGAGAGATAGAGAGATAGACGCTTGCCCACGTGCTCCAACTCACAATAGAAAGAAGGATAGTATAAATGTATGAGACAAAAAGTTGAAAACATAAACTAGAAACTGATAACAGGAAAACCGAGCTGATTGTCTCATTATAACACTTCAGTTAGAATTGAGGAAACCAATGCTGAACCGACTAATAAAAGTACTAAATGACGTATAACACGAAAACAAACACGATAGAACGCAAAGTGTGCAATTTAAAACTTTATGGCCACAAAACGAAAGTGCTGTTTCCAACCAGTCGTTTCACCAAGCGGATATATCCGCAGGGTACATGAAATAAAAATTAACTGTAAACACCACTTCAATTTACATAGAACAGAGGTATCATCTGCTGGACAACTACAAATAAAAAGTTTTGTACAACAAATGAAACTGGTTACATTTCACAGTTCTCAATGGAAGTGCGTTAAAAATAAGAAAAAGATGATCCATGTATTGGGTTAAGGGATTCGCTACGTTGCAACAAGCAAAAGATAAACAACTTGAATAGTGTAAATGAATATCTAATCTATTTACAGTTCTGTAGAGTCATTATTCTTCATTACGATGAGGTTAGCTCTTCCTAAGAACTACGAAAGAATCACATTGTCAGTATGATTATCATAAACTGCTTGGCGCTGAACTACAGCTTCCTTCTTATGATCAGAAGGTAGCCTGTGACTGGTGAAACCAGTAATATGTTGTTGAAATTATTGTGGAAAATAGTTCATTATGACAGAAAACTTATTGTGTTGGTTACAACAGAAAGTGCAGAGACATTACGATAGAATGAATAGGTGTAACATCAACAGGCGTCTGGATAATGTGTGTCATAAGAAGAAGGTACTGCGTTTTATATTTCGCAGAAGTAAAAATCGGTAGAGATAGAATCCGGTGCGTCAAAGAGAATCATCAAAGAAGGAAAAGTCTCCACTATATGTATGAAGTATATCAAAAAGCGGTACGGTCGAGATAAAGTATCCCAAAGGAGAAAGCAAGCTGAAGAGGAAAAAGTAATGAGACAGTGATGCAGCCAGAGCTTGACAGGTCAGTAAATGAGTAGGGCTCAGACAAAAACAACATACAATCCGCGTTACAGAAATACCTAGGAAGAATTCCACTATTATATGGACAATCAAAAGTCTAGGAAAAAATAATCACCATAATATATGTTGTTGTTGTTGTGGTCTTCAGTCCTGAGACTGGTTTGATGCAGCTCTCACCATAATATATAGTTTTACGAAAAAATAAATGTGAATGCTACCAGATGATTACCCTGCTGGGAAGAAAAACACAAATTACGATGGAGAGCAAAATCGAAGAAGTTGTAGATGAAGGTAGGTTTGGTTGCACAGAACAAAATGGTGCAATAGATACAATTCTGCATTTGCCTTTTGTAAAGAGAACGAAGAAAGGAAGATTAGAGTTTAATGTCATTACAGACGAAGTACAAGCCTGGGTTTTGGAAGTATGGGGGCGAAAATAGGACATGGACTTTTCAAAGGAAACGTCCCGGCATTTGTACTGTAAGGAGGAAAGGAGTAAATAAAAATAAATGTTTATAGCTCTTTTGAATTTACAGAAAGCTGAAATGAGATGTTTGCAATTCTGGGGAGGGGGTGAGGGTGTTGATGTTGGAGAGGGTGGATAACATCAGTAAACTAAATACCTAAGAAAATCAGTAAGTAGTAAAAGAATTAAAGTAAAAGATCAATAAATACAGATTTGCGTTAAGCAAGTTACAAAGCAGTGTTTCAGTTCGTTACTAGAATTCTTTCATTTCTGATAATACTATACAACAAAAATCTTCTTTTCAGATTTAGAGATAAAACATGGTGGACATAACTAATTTGTACTTTCTGAATCTGAAAATGCAGCTTTATCTTCGCCATCACCCTCCAATTTTATGTTAAGGAACTTTTTAAATGATTATATCTAAAAACAGAGACTAGGGTGGTGTACACGAAATTTAGACAATATGTAACTTACTTAATGCCATAAAACTATCTTACTCTAGTGTCGTGGGCCTAATGTACATTCTTACAAGAAAAATTGCAACCTTCATTTGCTTTCCATTCGCAAAATGTCCTGATGGAACCTTTCTCCGTGTTCATCACTAACCGCTCCCAAACTGGTAGGGAAGAAATCTAAACGAGAATGAAGCAAGTGCATTTAAAGTGACATTCTGCATCCAAGATTTTTATAGTTGTCTAAAAGAGTTCCACTAATATGTCACTGTTTCCTGCTCTTGTATTCCCTAAGAAACCTTCAACAACATCCTTAAAAGAACGCCAGGCTACAAATTCTAACTGACTTAGTTTTTCATCGAAGTTCTTAATGTGCATTAACTTCGTAATTTGTTGTCCAATAAAAATCCCCTCTTTCAGCTTGGAGTCACTTAATTCAGGGAACGTAGATACATGAAACCATTAGCATTTTCGTCCATTCCCTTGACAGAATTCTCCATAGGGTCAAGCTTAATATGCAGTGGGGGAAGGAAAACATTTTGAGAAGTCACCAAAGGTACATATTTCATATTTTCACCCCCTGGAGCCAGTTTCTCGTGTGGTGGCCACTGTTTAACTGTATAATGTTTATCAGTTGCACGGCTGTCCCAAAGATGAAGGAAACAGCAATACTTCGTGAAATCACTTTGGAGAGCAGTTAGTAAACCAATCACCGTAAGATCACCACATGTTTTCCTGTTTTCTTCCTTATATTTAAGAGCTTCAAGTGACAAATTTAAGTAGTTCTCTTTCATAGTCACAGAGTACCCTACAGGTACAGATGGAAACGTATTACCATTATGCAATAGTACTGCCCTCAGACTTGTCTCGGAAGCGTCAATAAACAAGCGCCACTCAGCAGAGTCGTATGATATGTTTAACTGTTTCATTAATCCTACTACATCACTACAAGCTCAAACGTTGCCCACTATACGGTACTATGTCATCAGATCTTTATTACGTTGCCTAAAGTGAGTAGTTCTTGTTTCTTCATGAAGTAACTTCCATTCCATAAGACGTGAAGAAAACGTTTCTGCATCGTCCTTGGATAAATATAAATGACGAACTAGGTCATTCAAGCCTGCTTGTGTAATTAAATGTGGTCTTTGCTCTGGAAAGTGCACCTCTTCACTTGACTGACATTGTGCTTCCTCAGCGTTTGTAGATTCATGATCAGAATTAGGAACTTCTTCCCACACTAGTGAAGGAGTTGGAAGTGGCATGTCTTCACCGTGGGGAACAGGTCTAATTGCTGAAGGCAGATTAGCGTACTCAATATTCTTCTTATTCTTTGATAAAAAGCCAGTTACGTTAGTCAAACAGAAACAGCAACCATGAACATGATTTTGAAGCCTCGCCAGACCATTAGTATGCCAAATGGTAAGTGCCTTTTTCCGTTGGTTTGTACATCCACGTTTTGATTTCTTCATGTTGTATTTTCAATGCCTACAAAACACCTTTCTATCGAATGTACTTAGCCAGATCAATTCCTGAAAAAGACTAGATAAATTCAAAGACATGGGATAATAAAGAAGGAAGAGTAGGCAAATGTATGTGACTGGATGATTTAATGTTACATATTACATTTAGAAAGTAGCCCATATTAAAGTTAAGAACAAAAAAGGTCACTGCACTAACTTTTATCACATTCCTTTCCAACACAAAGCACTCAAAAATTATACAGTAAATTCAGCTATGTTATATAACTTGCATGTCATAACGTGTAATTCTGAAGTGATGGGCACTTTCTGATTTCACATTTTATGTCACATTACAATATAGAATTAAGTTTTATGTGAACTTTGTACCAAAACCACTGTTGCCTAGTGTAATTAAAATGTGCGTCGCTGGCTAATATTTATTGTGATAGCTTAATAAGAGGCTCTTATTTGATATTATCTCTCTGCTTGTCATCTGTGTATTTCTCATGGTTTACAGCTGTTTCAGATATTACTCCAAAGCAATGTAATGTAGTGTGCAGACACTCCGCTAATGCTATGACCGCAGAATGAACTCTGCGGTACAGCTTTCAGACTCTGATGGGTCACCGAAAATGCACCATGAAATACTCAGCACACGTTTATTCCTTAACTGAATGCCTGATTCGTGCGTAATGAGTGGGCGCGAACAAAGTAATGTCAAATACAGAGCTACGGCATTTCCAGCCAACCCCAACGAGCGTAAAAGCATTGCATTTACGTTTACATCATTAATGGTCCATTAGCTAATCGGTGTCAGTTAAGCGAGGAGGACGGCATTTACTAATCTCCAGCCATTGAGCCTGGACTTTGTCAGTCGTTATATTTTTACTCGTGCAATTTATTGTAATTCCAACCAAGCGTAGCAGGCAGCCATAAAAGTCTCACTCTCAGAGTAAAATTCCATTACAAATTAAAATGCTAAACGAAACCCTTTACCCACGTGGCTAGATGTAAGCGTGTATCACGTGAAATTTCCAGTGACTTATGTTAGAAGAGTACAGATTATAATGAAATTTTTATCCTTCTCTATCCAACATAATTGAACTGTATTTGTAAAAAATTCTACAAAGGACTGTCAAGCGCAAAGTACCGCTGGGGTTGTTTAAAATTTGAATGAGCGAAGATGATCAGTTAGCTCAGGCAAAAGTGCACATTTTGTCAAGAATTAAATGTTACCATAGTCTCACAGTAGCTAAAAGCTTGTTAACTGATCAAAGGTATACGACTGATGATAACTGCACAAAGCAGTTACATGCAGTCCGAATAGGTATTGTTTCGTTTCCGCAACTTAACTTCTTGTAACAATTAACGTCACTAACTTGTTGGACCAGTAAGATTAGGGTGAAATAGTGTTTTTATTGATGTTGTCAAGAGTTAGATGACCGTCTGATTCTAGGAAATTTTATTTACTTATCGTTCGTTTGACCGTCAGCAACGATTTGGTACAATTAAAATGAGACGTTGCACGTGCTTCGGAATTCGCGTTAAACTGTAACTCCACCTTGGGTAAGTCAGTCCAAAAGTCGGAGGAGGTCAAGGCCATATTATCTTCAATATAACTTTGCCTAGTAACGCACTGCGGTTTTCATACCATCTTTCGGGTTTGGAATAACTTTAATGGTATTGCTTTCACATCATGCTGTTGAAAAGTGTTGCACGAAAATATTCAAAAGTTTCTCATCGATGTCACTTGTTCATCTTATAGACATATTGTTATCATTAAACAGATAATCAGGCACCGACAGATACAAATTTTTTAAGTTTTCCCTAACACCTCGTGGCGAAGCCATTATACGGTCTCCAATAAGCATATAAGAAGGTGAAGTCTTATGTGACTCCACGTGTCTTTGGTTCTACAAACTCTCACATCGCTATTTATTACAATAACTTTTATGCCATATGCTATTTATTACTATAACTGTTATGGCATACTGACTAATGTATAGTTCTTCATCGCTAGTAGTAATCGTGTAAAATAGCCGAAGAAGGTATTTTTTTGTCGTTGGTGGGTAAAATAATATAATAGGGCCTCCATTTTTGGATATGTCTATTTTTTGACAGTCTTGGAACTACTCTGAATTTCTCTTCGTTTTCTGATCCCTTCGCGCTATACTTCATGGAACTAAACGCTTTAGTATTTGTTATACTAATCTTCCCACTTTTGCTATGATGCAGTTACTTCTTCGCTTCTTCTATTAAATTTCTCCTAATCACATACTTTATGTGTACACTGATTTGAACCCAGTACCACAGAATCATATATCAAGTATTTTTCATACCGACCATGATTACATTCTTAGAATGAAACGTGCAGTCTCACAATCTTTTTTCTCAGTCGCAGTTTAACATGAAGCGCTACCTCCTCTTTTTTTCTTTACTGTCTTTAATTTAGCTCTACTATATGATTATCCCCCCCCCCCCCCCCAAGAACCATGGACCTTGCCGTTGGTGGGGAGGCTTGCGTGCCTCAGCGATACAGATAGCCGTACCGCAGGTGCAACCACAACGGAGTGGTATCTGTTGAGAGGCCAGACAAACCTGTGGTTCCTGAAGAGGGGCAGCAGCCTTTTCAGTAGTTGCAGGGGAGACAGTCTGGATGATTGATGATTGACTGATCTGGCCTTGTAACACTAACCAAAACGGCCTTGCTGTGCTGGTACTGCGAACCGCTGAAAGTAAGGGGAAACTACAGCAGTAATTTTTCCCGAGGGCATGCGGCTTTACTGTATGGTTAAATGATGATGGCATCCTCTTGGGTAAAATATTCCGGAGGTAAAATAGTCCCCCATTCGGATCTCCGGGCGGGGACTACTCAGGAGGACGTCGTTATCAGGAGAAAGAAAACGGGCGTTCTACGGATCGGAGCGTGGAATGTCAGATCCCTTAATCGGGCGGTAGGTTAGAAAATTTAAAAAGGGAAATGGATGGGTTAAAGTTAGATATAGTGGGAATTAGTGAAGTTCGCTGGCAGGAGGAACAACACTTTTGATCAGGCGAATACAGGGTCATAAATACAAAATCAGGTAGGGATAATGCAGGAGTTGGTTTAATAATGAATTAAAAAAATAGGAGTGCGGGTAAGCTGCTACAAACAGCACAGCGAACGCATTATTGTGGCCAAGATAGACACGAAGTCCACGCCAACTACAGTAGTACAAGTTTATATGCCAACTAGCTCTGCAGATGACGAAGAAATCGAAGAAGTGTATGATGAAATAAAAGAAATTATTCAGATAGTGAAGGGAGACGAAAATTTAATAGTCATGGGTGACTGGAATTCGGTAGTAGGAAAAGGGAGAGAAGGAAACGTAATGGGTGAATATGGATTGGGGCTAAGAAATGAAAGAGGAAGCCGCCTGATAGAATTTTGCACAGGGCACAACTTAATCATAGCTAATACTTGGTTCAAGAATCATAAAAGAAGGTTGTATACATGGAAGAAGCCTGGAGATACTGACAGGTTTCAGATAGATTATATAATGGAAAGACAGAGATTTAGGAACCAGGTTTTAAATTGTAAGACATTTCCAGGGGCAGATGTGGACTCTGACCACAGTCTATTGGTTATGAACTGTAAAGTAAAACTGAAGAAACTGCAAAAAGGTGGGAATTTAAGGAGCTGGGACCTGGATAAACTGACTAAGCCAGAGGTTGTAGAGAGTTTCAGGGAGAGCATAAGGGAACAATTGATAGGAATGGGGGAAAGAAATACAGTAGAAGAAGAATAGGTAGCTTTGAGAGTTGAAGTAGTGAAGGCAGCAGAGGATCTAGTAGGTAAAAAGACGAGGGCCAGTAGAAATCCTTGGGTAACAGAAGAAATATTGAATTTAATTGATGAAAGGAGAAAATATACAAACGCACTAAATGAAGCAGGGAAAAAGGAATATAAACGTCTCAAAAATGACATCGACAGGAAGTGCAAAATAGCTAAGCAGGGATGGCTAGAGGACAAATGTAAGGATGTAGAGGCTTATCTCACTAGGGGTAAGATAGATACAGCCTACAGGAAAATTAAGGAGACCTTTGGAGAAAAGAGCGCCACTTGTATGAATATCAAGAGCTCAGATGGAAACACAGTTCTAAGCAAAGAAGGGAAAGCAGAATGATGGAAGGAGTATATAGAGGGTCTATACAAGGGCAATGAACTTGAGGACAATATTATGGAAATGGAAGAGGATGTGATGAAGATGAAATGTGAGATACGATACTGCGTGAAGAGTTTGACAGAGCACTGAAAGACCTGGGTCGAAACAAGGCCCCGGGAGTAGACAACATTCCATTAGAACTACTGACGGCCTTGGGAGAGCCAGTCCTGACAAAACTCTACCATCTGGTGAGCAAGATGTATGAGACAGGCTAAATACCCTCAGACTTCAAGAAGAATATAATAATTCCAATCCCAAAGAAAGCAGGTGCTGACAGATGTGAAAATTACCAAACTATCAGTTTAATAAGTTACAGCTGCAAAATACTAACGCGAATTCTTTACAGACGAATGGAAAAACTGGTAGAAGCCGACCTCGGGGAAGATCAGTTTGGATTCCGTAGAAATATTGGAACACGTGAGGCAATACTGACCCTACGACTTATCTTAGAAGCTAGATTAAGGAAAGGAAAACCTACGTTTCTAGCATTTGTAGACTTAGAGAAAGCTTTTGATAATGTAGACTGGAATACTCTCTTTCAAATTCTGAAGGGGGCAGCGGTAAAATACAGAGCGAGAAAGGCTATTTACAATTTGTACAGAAACCAGATGGCAGTTATAAGAGTCGAGGGGCATGAAAGAGAAGCAGTGGTTGGGAAGGGAGTGAGACAGGGTTGTAGCATCTCCCCGATGTTATTCAATCTGTATATTGAGCAAGCAGTAAAGGAAACAAAATAAAAGTTCGGAGTAGGTATTAAAATCCATGGAGAAAAAATAAATAGTCTGCGGTTCGCCGATGACATTGTAAACTTTGTCAGAGACAGCAAATGTCTTGGAAGAGCAGTTGAACAGAATGGACAGGGTCATGAAAGGAGGGTATAAGATGAACATCAACAAAAACAAAACGAGGATAATGGAATGTAGTCGAATTAAGTCGGGTGATGCTGAGGGAATTAGGTTAGGAAATGAGACACTTAAAGTAGTAAAGGAATTTTGCTATTTGGGGAGCAAAATAACTGATGATGGTCGAAATGGAGAGGATATCAAATGTAGACTGGCAATGGAAAGGAAAGCGTTTCTGAAGAAGAGAAATTTGTTAACATCGAATATAGATTTAAGTGTCAGGAAGTCGTTTCTGAAAATATTTGTATGGAGCGTAGCCATGTATGGAAGTGAAACATGGACGATAAATAGTTTGGAGAAGAAGAGAATAGAAGCTTTCGAAATGTGGTGTTACAGAAGAATGCTGAAGATTAGATGGGTAGATTATATAACTAATGAGGAAGTATTGAATAGGATTGGGGAGAAGGGAAGTTTGTGGCACAACTTGACTAGAAGAAGGGATCGGCTGGTAGGATATGTTCTGAGGCATCAAGAGATCACCAATTTAGTATTGGAGGGCAGCGTGGAGGGTAAAAATCGTAGAGGGAGGCCAAGAGATGAATACACTAAACAGATTCAGAAGGATATAAGTTGCAGTAGGTACTGGGAGATGAAGAAGCTCGCACAGGATAGAGTAGCATGGAGAGCTGCATCAAACCAGTCTCAGGACTGAAGACCACAACAACAACAACAACATATGATAATAATTAGAAGATTTCTTTTTTTACACTTATTTTTTACAGTTTGTACATACTAATAAGGGTTTTTTAAAATCAGTACTAATTCGTAGTTAGCACTAGAATTCTCTTGCCCATAGTTTATATGCTAAATTTGGATGATTTTTTTTCTACTCGGAGTGGCAATAATACTAGCGGCCCATATGGTATCCTGAAATTGTTTTCATAATTTATTTCAAATATAAATCAGCTACTTAAGTTCGTTCACCATAATCGACGGGTTTGGAGAGCCTGCAACTGCGCCAACAAAGTTTTAAGTAATGAAAGACTGCACCACTACGTGTTTTGTGTGCTTAACACAACGCGTTTCGAGAATTTATTCTCATTTTCAAGTGCAAATATTTATTTGAGTATTATGTGTCATGTTTGCAAGTGTGTTTCTTTGCATCCATTGCACTGTCGTAGTCTGTTTGTGGTTATAAAGTATAGTGCCTCTTACATTATGGTGAACATTGCAGACATGAAAATCCATCCAGAATGAGATTTTCACTCTGCAGCGGAGTGTGCGCTGATATGAAACTTCCTGGCAGATTAAAACTGTGTGCCGTGCCGAGGCTCGAACTCGGGACCTTTGCCATTTCGCAGAAGAGCTTCTGTGACGTTTGGAAGGTAGGAGACGAGGTACGGCAAGAAGTGAAGCTGTGAGGATGGGACGTGAGACGTGCTTGGGTAGCTCAGTTGGTAGAGCACTTGCCCGCGAAAAAAGGGTCCCCGGTCCGAGTCTCGGTCCGGCACACAGTTTTAATCTGCCAGGAAGTTTCATGAAAATCCTTACTCACACTGTTTGTTTTGAAATCAAAATCTAGCAGCGAGATTGTGTAGGGTTTAGTAAAAGCGTCCGTTTACTACGTGCAGTGCATCCGACTTGTAAATCATCTGTCGCCTCATATTTTTGCGCATTTGCACAGATTCTCTTCATCTAACTCGCGCTGTATGAAAGTCCTTGCAAACAAGTTTCTACCACAACTAACGCAACGCATCTGTCGACCACGATACTGTTGCATCTGGGAGTGAGGGGCTCCGGTCGGCTTATCGAGAGCTTTTATCATTGTATTTCACATCGGTAAAAAGAAGGAGCCTTCTAGAAGATTGTGAGCCTAAAGACTGAAGACAGACACAATCGGGCGTACCCTGGAAACGGTGAAAGATTTCACCGGCTAAGCCTTCTAACACCAGATCAAGTTAAAGTCCAAAACCAAATTAACATCAAGATGCAACGGCCTTTATCAAGACCACCCCTTGTGACAATCTCGATCAATATTGAGGGATTCTCTAGTCATAAGAGTGTTTTATTAGCAGACATGTGCTATAAGCATAAATGCGACGTATTGTTGGTGCAGGAAACACACCGGGGAGCCACCAGCCACAGACCTAAAATAGCACTAATGGATTTGGGCATTGAAAGACCTCACGACAAGTATGGGAGTGCGATTTTCATCAGACCCAGGCTCAACGTAACATCAGCCGCAATGACAGAAGTAAATAACATTGAAGTACTTACCATTCGCGCCCAGAAGTTCTCTGTGACGTCTGTGTACAAACCACCAGATGTGGACTTTGTTTTCCATGAACCAAACAATTTTATATATGACCATATTAATTTTGTCATGGGCGATTTCAACTGCCATGGTGAAGCATGGGGATATAATGAGACTGATGAGAATGGTGTACAGCTTGAATCCTGGGCTGACACTAATGACCTACAACTCATTCATGACCCAAAACAGCCAGCATCGTTCAACAGCAGAAGACGGAGAAGGGGATATAATCCTGACAACATTTTTGTGAGTAGGAAGTTGGCAGCACAGTGCATGAAGCTTGCTGAAGAACCTATCCCAAGTACACAACACAGACCTGTCATTTGTGTTGTGAATGCCATGGTTAAACCAGAGGAGGTGCCTTTCCGAAGACGGTTTAATTTCAAAAAGGCAGACTGGAAGAAATTGAAAGAGCAATTGGACGAAGAGATTGAGGAAATCCCTCCTCGACCAGATGAGTATGGTAGATTTATCGATCTTGTGAAAGGGATCTCAAGGAAAAACATCCCAAGGGGTTGCCGTACCCAGTACATCCAGGGTCTGACCGGCAGTAGCAAGGTCTTACTTGACAGGTTCCAAAAGCTGTTCACTCAGGAACCCTTCAGCGAAGATACATGGATACACTGAAACACTCAGTAGAATTTGCACTGCTACCTTGAAATCAGAGTGCCTCACGCTTTCCTTAGTCACGACGGAGCGATGTGGCCCAGTGGTTAGCACACTGGACTCTCATTTGGGAGGACGACGGTTCAAACCAGCGTCCGGCCATCTGGATTTAAGTTTTCCGTAATTTCCCTAAATCGTTGCACATAAACGCAGGGATGATTTCCGTGAAAGGGAACGGCCGACTTCCTTCCCCATCCTTCCCTAATCCAATGGGGCCTATGACGTCGCTGTTTGGTCCCCTCCCCCGAATCAGCCAACCAATCAACCAGTCTTAGTCACCACAGTGCTTGTTTACTAGAAGGTCACGTTTTTTTTTTCGATTACGGCAATGGGAAACCAAGCGCAGTAGTATCGTGATGGAGCAGTACAACCATCTGGATTGAAACTATTACAGTGCTTTGTCAGTGAGCTGAAACTTAAAATGCAAAAGGTAAAATGCTCTGATGACTACAAACATCACCACCTGTTAAATAGTTGGTACGCCTATGGAACGCGATACAACAGAGATTCTGCGTGCCATGGATTCTGCAAGTCCGTGGTATGTCTCTGGAGATACGTGGCGCCAGAGGACTATGCAAAAGTTACACAATTCCTATAAATTATGGGGTAGGTGACGAGCTGGCGACACACTGTTCCGCCGAAATGTTCCATCGGGCTCAGATCAGACGAAATTGGTGGCCAAAGACTAAACACGATTTCTCTATCACGCTCCTTGACCACTGTAGCGTGATTCAGGACGTGGTTCATGTTAATGTATCCTGCTGGAAGATGCCATCGACGTCGTGAAAGCAAGAGTAAAGGATGTGGGTCGACCTCGATAATGTTCACGCGGTCCACAGCTGTCATGGTACATTCGACTGCTACCAAAGGTCTCACGGAAGACAGGGTAATTATCGCCTGCAGCATAACACAATCAGCGTCCTTGGCGCAGTGTGTTTTATGCAGTCTTTCGCCTGGATAACGGCCTATCTGGGGACCGCCATCGACATGGCGTAGTAATAAACGTGATTTCCAATAATGCACGGTGCAGTCTCGACGATCCTGTACCCATTTCTTAAGTCATCAGTCTTCTGACTGACTTGATACGGCACGCCACGAATTCTTCTCCTGTGGCAACATTTTCAGCTCAGAGTGTACTTGCACCCTATGTCCTTAATTATTTTCTGGACATATCAGAAACTCTGTTTTCATCTACAGCTGTTACCCTCTACAGCTCACTCTAGCACGGTGGAAGATATTTCATCATGTCATAAGGGGAGATGGTGGCAGAAATAATGAAAAATTTACAAATTATTTTTATTTTCTTATTTGATAGTAAATGTAATTGAGATTCTTATCCCTAATTTTTTCCTTGAAATTCGAACTACAAATGGCATAAAAAAAATTAAAACCCTATACAGCGTAATGCGCCAAGCCCGCTTTTCAATGTACCAAATGGAGGAAAATTTTTATTGCAGAATATGGCCTGTGAACCTAGAAAATATAGCTTTAGAAGGCTGTGATTTTTTGTATACATAACAGCAGTGTTGTAAAGAAGGCTGTGGAGCCATTTTCTGGTTCAATCAGTGTGTTACAGAAGGCTGTGGGTTATTGTAAACAAGCTTTGTGCTGTTCAGTGGAATTCGAGTGATGCTTTATTTATTGTGCCATTCTTTGTGCAAGGTTGAATCCGTTGATCCCTTTTTACAATGCTTAGGCCTGGTAAAGTGTTTAAAAATATAGTAAGTCCCATATTTCCAATATAAAGCGAAAAACTGACATTGAGGTTAGGGTCAGGCCTGCAGATGCAAACATTAGCTTGTCTCCAAGTGCATCTAAAATAAAACTTGAGACAGGGATTGTGTCAGAAGAAACAAATCGTGACAGAAATACAGGTTTCAGAATTGTGGATCTGGAAATGGTGGCAGAAGCACTTAGAAAAGTCTGCAAGTGCTCTGCTTGTGGAGGAAATGTGGATTTGGTTGATGATGAAGAGAGAGAAGGTTTGGTTTGCACATTGCATATTTTGTGTAAAAACTGTGATGCTGACAGACCATTCAAGACATCAAAGGTCAGTAATAGAATCTATGAAGCCAATATGAGATTTGCTTATGGACTAAGATGTATAGGGATTGGAAGAGATGGTAGAAACCTTTTATGTGGTATTATGAACATGCCTCGTCCTCCCCTAAAATTTTCTGCAATGAATACTGCTCTCCTCAATGCAGTTGCAGAAGTAAGTGAAGAGAGCATGAAAATGGCAGTCCTGGGGGCAATTCAAGAAAATTGTGAAGCAACTAATAGCAACGAAATAGCAGTTTCCTGTGACAGGTCCTGGACGAAGAAGGAGCATACTTCACTGCATGGAGTTTCAATAATAATTAGTGTCGACACTGGAAAAGTATTAGACTTAGAGGTGATGTCTAAATATTGTTCTACATGTTCCTTGCACAAGAAATATATTGATGCAGGTAAAGAGACAGACTGGCAAGAAGCCCATAAAGCTGTTTGTAGCAGAAATTATGCAGGCCCCAGTGGTAGGATGGAAGCTGCAGGTATGAAATTCATTTTCCATAGATCTTTGCAAAAGTATGGAGTAAGATGCATACAGTATTTAGGAGATAGAGACTCTAGTGCTTTGCTTTCAAGAATGTAGTTGAAAGTCAGCACTACGGAAAAGATTGCACTATTGTGAAACTGGAGTGCTTATGCCATATTCAGAAGAGGATGGGTGGACGACTCTGAAGACTTGTTGCAGACAATAAAGGCAAGCTACTAGAGAATAGGAAACCACTGGGAGGTAAAAACAGACTAACAAAGAAGAGAATTGACAGCCTACAAATCTATTATGGCGCTGCAATTAAATGTAATCTCACAAGCTTGGACAGTATGAGGAAAGCAGTATGGGCCATTTGGTTTCATTACTTGTCGACAGACACTACACCTCAACATGGCCTCTGTTCTAGAAGCTTATACCCATAAAAATAACCTTCCTTATGAGGTTTCAATGGCCATTAAACCAACTTTTAGAGCACTGGCTTCACCAGAACTGCTAGAAAAATGTCTGCAAGGGAAAACACAGAGCCCAAATGAAAGTTTCAATGCTCTTATTTGGAAAAGATGTCCAAAGACTGTGTTTGTTTCCAATTTGGTGATGAAGATTTCTGCTTTGGAAGCTGCAGCAGTGTTTAATGATGGAAATGTGGGCTTTACACCTGGAGTCTTCACTGAGCAGATACTGCAGATCATCGATAAGCAAAGAATCGCGAAGGCGGAGACCTCAGTCCAGAACATACAAAAAATTGATAGGCAAAGGAGCAGAGAAGCTAAAAGAGCTGTAGAGGATGATGAGGAAGAAATGGAATATGGATATGAGAAGTTTTAGCTAAGGTATGATAGCTTTTTTTCGTTTTTACTGTAACAGTTCTGACACTAAATGTAACTGGGTTTTCCCTATTGATGCTAGCCAATTGCCAGGATGAGCATTACTGCAAAGGGCATTTGATTCTAAAGCATTCTGTCAGGGTGAAAATACAAAATTAATTAATTTTTCTCTCTTAACAACATGTGGGCAGGGTGGGTTCTTCCTTGGCTCGGGTATGAGGTAGAATGAAATAGCATTTTTACATAAGATAACTTTTATTGAAAGTTTCGTACAACTGTATCTTACTGGATGTTCTGGTTCGGAGAACGGCAGCTGTGTCGTTTGCGAAGCCTTCTGCTGCGGCAGCGGCGGCGTCTGATTACGCGTGGCAGTGTGTATCTCGTGTCGCCGTCTCGCCCAGTTGACTGGAGACGCGCAGCGCGAGGTGGCCCATTTAATAATTGCGAGCGAAGTCGTGCATCGGATGGTGATACCTTGGATGTGGCGTCCCAGTGTTTCTCTTCTCTAAGCGGCCGCGTGTGTTGTGCGTCGGCCAGCGGAGCGGCGCGATGGGGGAAGGCCAGTGTCCCGGACTCGAACAACGGACTCCTGCTTGCCAGTCTCCGGCTGTCAGATCTTCATCGCAGCTCACAGGTGACTGCTGATGTGAGGCCGTCTCCTTCTTGTCCTCACGAGTCACCCGGGTACGTAAAAATCAGACTTCAAATACCTTTTAACTTCTGTCTTCGCTGCTGCTTGCTATTCCATTACAGCGGCGGACTTGGTGCGTCTGTGTATGATGTAGTCTCTTCTTGCATGACGGTCTTCAGCACCGAAACTGACTGAAAACTACTGCTACTCTCTTCTCTTTTCTTTTGTTGGGCCCACTGCGTCTCACGTATTTATTCACTTCAGTTCACTGGAGGTGAACGACTTCACGATCATTGCCTCTCCTGTCACGTTGAAAAGCTTCTCGAAGAATCTTCTTAACGTCGGTCATTGGCTCTTGGAATGTAGGTGAGGGCCTTTGCTCACATGTGACGACTGAGAAACATGTGAGCCGGTTATTGCCTCTTCTGTCACGTTGAGAAGCTTCTCAAAGAATCTTTTTAACGTCGGTCATTGACTCTTGGAATGTAGGCGAGGGCCTTTGATCACATGTGACGACTGAGAAACACGTGAGGCGGTCATTGCCTCTCCTGTCACGTTGAAAAGCTTCTCGAAGAATCTTCTTAATGTTGGTTATTGGCTCTTGGGATGTAAGTGAGGGCCTTTGCTCACATGTGACAATTGAGAAACACATGAGCCAGTCGGGCGATGCCCTGACGGCTGAATCGACAGCGTCCGCTTATGTGGGGAGGGCGATGGCTTCTGAACTTGCTGACTTCATGGTCATTGTCTCTTCTGCTCTGCCGCTCTGCCTGCTGTTTGCCAGTGTGTAATTCTTCTAAACTAAACCAAGTTTTTCATTTATTTACTAATTTCTACTTCACTCTGATTTCACTAATTTATTTACTTATCTTATGTACCACTCAACATTACATTTCATCCAAACTTTAAAATGATTTTTCTGCAACTTAAGGTTTTCTGCTTTCAGGAACACGTATATCAGAAACTACTGGAAGGATTGCAATGAAATTTGGCACACCTATTCTTTTACTTTGAAGCAATATTTAAGTGGAACAAAATTTTCATTGAGATATTATACACAGTTTTGTGGTTGATAATACATTGAAAAGTTTGCTTGTAAAAAATATTCGAATCCAAAATATCGCAGAAAATAATAGCATTAATTTACCAAGAAGTTACTGCACTTAATTGTACACCTATTAGTTTAGATTATTTTACCATTAAAAATTTGCCAAATTTGCCTCGAAATTATGAATACAATAAAAAATTCAAAATTATCTCACTGTATCAGATTGTTATTAAAAATTCTGATTTTTTTTAAAAAAAAATCGTGTTAGATCTCTATACATAAGTGTGAAAAATTTCAATGAGGTTGAACAAAAAGTGGCAAAGATATGGATTTACAAAAATATCAGTGCAAGACTGCCACCGTCTCCCCTTAACGAATGTCCTACCATCTTGTCCGTTCTTCTTATCAGTGTTTTCCAGATATTCCTTTCCTCACCTATTCTGCGGAGAAACTCCTCATTCCTTTCCTCATTTGTTCACCTAATTTTCAACATGCTTCCGCATTATCCCATGTAAAATGTTTCGATTGACTTCTTTTCCAGTTTCCTCACAGTTCATGTTTCACTACCATACAATGCTTTGCTCCAAACGTACTTTCTCAGTAATCTCTTCCTCAAATTAAGGCCTATGTTTGATACTAATAGACTTCTCTTAGTCAGGAATGCCCTTTTTGTCGGTGCTAGTCAGCTCTTCTGTCTTCCTTGCTCCGTCTGTCATTGGTTATTTTGCTGCCTAGGTAGCAGAATTCCTCGACTTCAACTACTTCGTGATCATGAGTCCTGTTTTTCTTTTTTCTCTTGCTGTTCTCTGTTCCGTTGGTTCTCATTATTTTCTTCTCTATTCGATGTAGTCTCAGGCCGTATTCTGTGCTCGTTAGACTGTTCATTCCATTAAGCAGATCCTGTTATTCTTCTTCACCTTCACTGAGGATAGCGATGCCATCAGTGAATCTTATCATTGACATCATCTCAGACTGAAATTTAATTTCACTCTTGAATCTTCCTTTTATTTCCGTTCTTGTTTCTTCGATGTATAGATTATACAGTAGGGGCAACATACTTCGTCGTTGTCTTACTCCCTTTTTAATTCTTGGACTTCCAGTCTAATTTTTTCCTTTTGTTTCTTGTAGATACTGTATATCACCCATCTTTACCTACAATTCACCGCTATTTTTCTCAGAATTTCGAACATCTTGCATCATTTGAAATTTCTGAACTTTTTTTGCAGGCCAGCAAATCCTATGTACGTGTCTTCTTTTTTCTTTACTCCTTCTTCCATTATCAACCGCAACGTCAGAATTACTGTTGTGCGATAATTCTCGCACTTGCCGGCTCTTACAATCATGGGAATTGTGTGGATTACGTTTCTCCGAAAGTCAGTTGATATATCAGCAGACTCATATATTCTACGCACTAAAGCGAATAGTCATTTTGTTGCCACTTACTCCAATGATTTTAGAAATTCTGATGGAATGTTATGTATCCCTTCTGCCGTATTTGTTCGTAAGTCCTCCAAAGCTCTTGTAAATTCTGATTTTAGTACTGAATCCTCTCTCTCTTTCATATCGACTCCTGCTTCTTCTTCTATCTTGTCTCAGACAAGTCTTATCCCTCATAGAGGCCTTCAGTGTAGTCTTTCCATCTTCTCACTCCTCCTCTGCATATAACAGCGGAATTCCTGTTGCACTCTTAATGTTCCCACCCTTGGGTGCTGTGTATTGTGCATTTAAACCGGGGACCTAGAAACGACGGAGAGGCTTCGTCCCGCCGTAGCACTCAGTGATTCACAACCCCACAACAGACCACAGCAGTCCAACCACCCCTCCGCCGCCTCACAGCGAACCAAGGGTTATTTTGCGGTTCGACCCCAGCGGCCCCCACCCGGGAACGTCTCATACCAGATGAGTGTAGCCCCAAATGTTCGCGTGGTAGAGTAATCATGATGTACCTGTACGTGAAGACAGCGTTTGCGCAGCAATCGCCGACATTGTGTAACTGAGGAGGAATAGGGTTAACCAGCCCGCATTCGCCGAGAGAGATGGAAAACCGCCTTATAAACCATTCGCAGACTTGCCGGCACACCGGACCTTGACATTAATCCACCGGGCGGATTCGTGCCGGGGACCGCCACGGTGGGCTTTCCCACCCTTGCTTCTAATTTCAGTGAATGTTGTTTTGACTTTCTTACAATCTGAGTCAGTCTTTCGGACAATCATTTCTTTTTAGATTTATTCAGATTTTTCATGCAGCCATTTCGCCTTAGCTTTCTTGCACTTCCTATATATTTCACTCCTAATGACTTGTATTCCTGTGTTTCTGAATTTCCTTGAGCATTTATTCCCTTCTTTCATCGATCAACTGAAGTATTTCTGCTGTTACCCATGGTTTCTTGGCAGTTACCTTCTTTGTACCTATTTTTTTCTTTCCAGCTTCTGTGACAGTCCTTTTTAGATATGTCCTTTCCTCTTCAGCGGAATTGCCTGCTGAACTGTTGCTTACCGCAGTATCTATAGCCTCAGGGATCATCAAGTGTGTCTCTTCGATCGTCAGTACTTTCATATTCCACGTCTTTGCGCACTGATTATTTCTGATTAGTCTCTTGAACTACGGCCTGCTCTTTATCATTGCTAAATTCTGGTTTGAGTCTGTATCGTGTCCTGCGTGCGTCTTGCAGTGCAGTATCTGATTTTCGAATCTCTGTCTGACCACGATCAATCTAACTGAATGCCTTCCCTATCTCTTTGTACCAATTAAGTTGCTGCTGACGACTTTTATGGGCCAATATGGGAACACGTAACGGTTGTCTGCTACAGAGCTGCGAGTTTAATAACGTGAGATTAACACTGTGCTCCAAAACGTTTACTCCTGCACCAGCCTTGTAATCTGTCTTCAGGTCTGTCAGAGATCGCCACCTGTTGTTATTTACAGAGCGGGCAAGCTTCTGATTTCCAAGTTCTGTGGTGAGGAGAGCAATCATCCCTCAAACACTTTCCACAGTCGGTCACGACAGTGACGTGCGAACAGCTGGCCAGTTTCATCGTTTCTAAGATGTTCGTTCTCAATAGGCAGGCCACAACAATATGACCCATGTTAAAGCGGTTTATAGTGTATTTCCCTATTTGCGGCTCCGTATCGTCCCTGTAATGATTGTCCATCCATCCGTATTAAGCTTATATACTCTTACATCCCCGAAGGCGTCCTCCTGCGGCACGAGACAGCTAAACCTGACGTGGACGCTTATGGGACGTTCGGCTCCTCGAGAGAGAGCGTAATCGGCACACGGGTCGAGCTGGTTAACGTGATTTGCGCACTCATCGTTCTCCAGCGGCCTTTGTCGGCTTTATTTGGCTCTCAACCCTCACAGTTTCCTGCGTTAACTCTGTTAGCGATTGTCGAAGAAGAGCAGAGAATATCGTGTCGTAGATTCTAGACTCGTCCATGACTTAAACAGCGAATTGCTGGTGGAGGTACACTACATTATTCTGTAAAACGATCTGAGATACATGCCATCAGAAGTTATTAATTAACTCTATTGAATTGTCGTCCCATCTTCGGTTTTATATTCAATATGGTTAAATTACAGTGTCTAACATCAGTTTTATGTGCATGTTAACCATATTATACATGTTGCATTATTTCGAAGCTTTTCATCATCACTGAAAAACATATAGACGCCCAAGATACAAACGCAAGATACAACATGAGCCGTTCCATAATCAAAGAGATAGCCGTATATACTTCAAAGAAAGTTTCATGATAGCAAAAACTTTCAGTATGTAGATTGTATTCACTGTCTGACAGACTGTTAGTCACGTTAATATTTCTGGTCACTGGGGAAACACTTCAGTAGTTGGCCTTTGCGCCGAGAATTGCAGCAAATACATCATTTATAATACATAACATCGACTTTCGTGATAATACTTCTACTAAATGAATAAGAAATATCCAGATCTTTTAGAAGAATAAGGTGAAAAAAGATTGGAAGAATATGGACACGAATCTGCTAACCTCAGCTCACCTCAAATGAGGCTATCAGCTTCGCTAGGACTTCGACAATACAGCCAGTTCTACGTCTAATGCGTGGACTACGTGTTTAGTATTTAATAAGCAGATTCTACGAAAAAGACGAATTTGCCAGACTTTATTGTGCATAGCACTGAAACGGCGTTCTTTCGTAGCACCCAAGTTATAATACTAAAAACAACTACAGAAAGCCTTTACTGACGGATAGGCAGTTTACTATAACAAATCGTACCTAAAGGAAGCATTTTCGAGAGATTCTCAATTTTCTAATGCTTTGAAACAGTTTTCATTCCTACCACGTACTCTATGAGAAAGAAAATCCACCAAATACGATGTTTAACGCAATACAATATGCCGGCTCGTATGTTTTGCTTGCGACGTAAAACGATATCGCGTATCGGGAAGAGACTTGTCGATCTGCCTTCGGCATTTTTCAAACTCTCTCTTCTTTCGCTCGGTGCAGGGTTTGATTTCGTTCTGCATACCCTTGTGAATGTTGCTCTCGATCTTGTCCCAGTCGTTTCGATGTATGATGGCACTGATGACTATCCAAAAGTTTCTCATCAGTTCTTATCAGTACTCTCGGGAGTGCTTGAATTCGCTCACGAAGAGATGTTTGTTCCTCTAAATCTACATACAGACAGCACAACCTACCATAGAGTGCATGGCGGATGTGCATTCGGACCATTACTGCTCTTTCTCTTTCCCGCCCACTCGCATATCGAGCTAGCGAAAGACTACTCGGTATGTGAGAGCGGCCTGAGCTGGCGAGGCGAGCGCATCGCTGACGTTGCGCGCTTCGCTTACTCGGCCGTTGAGAGCTCGTGAAGAAGTTTTCTGTGCTGTGGGCGCCGCGGAGAGCAAATTGTCGTGCGTTGTTTTGACAACGCGTGCAAATTGTCGTGTTCCGCGCCTCGCAGCATGGGGAAGAAGGGTGCGCAGAGGAAACCTGCCGCTACGAAGGGTCCTTCGGTTGTGCAACTCACTGAGTCTGCCGACCGTGCAAGGAACTCCCGAGAAGACGAGTCGCGGCCTGTCCCCCCTTTGTACGTCAAGTGCAAAGGCGGGTGGACAGCGCTGTTCGACAACATGACGAACTGCGCTCGGAACGAGGTGGTCTACGAGTCTGTCGACACAGACTCGCTGATCTGCGTTCGAGCCGCAAACGTGGCCGACCACAGGGCGATCAAGGTCGCAGTGGCCGACCACATCGTCGACGCGCCGCCGGCGCGTGAGAAGGCACCTTCCGTAGGAAGGATGAAGACGACTAAGGCACTCCTCAGGGGGTTGCCTTGGTGCTGTGATGAGGCAGCGGTCCGGGAAGGGCTGCTGCGAGCCGGGTTTGGTAATGCAGCCGCAAGGTTGCACAACCGAACCAACAAGAAGAGGGCGCCGCTCTATGCCGTGACCGTGCAAACGGTCGACGGCGGGAGCGACATCTTCGACTTGCGGAAGTTGCTGGGCCTCCCGGTTACGACGGAGGCTCTCCCGACCGCCATGGATCCTCAGCCCCAGTGCTTCAGGTGCCAGGGCGAGGGCCATGTTGCGAAGTATTGCCGCAACGCGGCGCGGTGCGTCAAGTGCTCAGGTGAGCACGACAGCCGCGCCTGCGATCGCGGCAGCAACGCTCTGCCGACTTGTGTCCGGTGTGGCGGCCCGCACGTCGCCAGCTGGCGCGGTTGCGCAGCTTTCTCAAGCCGCAACCGTGACGGGGCGGCGAAGCGGCCGCGGCCGCACCGACGCAGCAGCAGAAGAGAAGACGACGTCAGAAACGGCGTAGGGCGCAGAACAGCCCGGCGCAGCTGAGGGACGGCGCAGCAGCAGATCCACCTGCCAGGGGCAGGGACGGCCGCTCGGAAACGGGCAGTCAGGACGCAGCTCGCTCTCCCGTGAAGAGATGTGACCTCGAACTCGGCACCGCCGTGAAGGAGGCCACAGCAGCCCTCAAAGCCGTCATGGCGGCGGAGAGGGCTGCCTTCGCAGCCGCCGTGGCTGCAGAGAAGGAAGAGGCCTTGAGGCAACTGCGCGCAGTTTTCGCCCAAGGCCTCAGCGCAGTCGTACCTGTGAACACTCCTGCGACCTCGCAGAAGGACGTTCGCACGCCTATCCCAGCTTTTGTTCCAGCAGCACCGCAGGTGAGAGGCGCAAAGAAGACAACCGCCGCCCCAGAGGAGCTGGTGGCGACGCCGCCCGCTGCGGGAGTGGACCCCTCAAGGGACCGAGAAGACAGAAAGGCAGCCGTCATCGCGCAAGCGCGAGCGAACGGCGTGCATCTCTCAGACGCTGAAGCGGCGCAGATCACTGGACGTACGGAGCAGCTCACAGCTGCAATGCAGAAGGGCTGCGCCGTGCAGTAGAGGACGACGCTGTACGGTAGCCGATCGCCGTCGTTCTGCGCCAGCCTGATGAAGCTGTACCAAGTCACTGACGACAAGGCGCAGCAGAGGGCCTAACAGCAGCGCATGCGTTGCCGCGCCGAACTTTTATGTTACAGGGAGGAAGCCACTGCAGCCGGCCCAGGAGACTACAAACGAGCCCAGCTGCAGCACCGGACTGACCCAGCTAACGACCACGCAGTACATAGGTAACGTCGCACGATACCTCACGCTAACCACCCCTCACCTTGCATGCTCTGTCGCAGCTAGCAAGCCGCTACTGCCCTTACTACCCGTCCTACTGTCGCAGAGGTTTTTTTTCCCTTGGCGCTGGCCTTGGCACTTTTTTTCCTCTGCTCTTACAACCGCTACCCTTCAATCGTTTTCGACCACTTCTATCTCCTGATGGACCATGTTAATGAGTAATCCTACCCAGACGCATGGATAACATCACAGCCTGCATCCTGTGACGCCTGATTCAAAACTAACTTGCATACGGAGGTGACAGTAGAACTTTTGTGTTGGTCACCACGTTGGTGCGGGCGTGGAGGGGCCCCATCCTCACTAAAGACTCGGTATGTGTCTCCATTCTTGCTCTGTTCTCTGTCTTGCCTCGCGGTCCTCATGAGAAGTGTACGTTGGTGGCAGTGCACTCTATCAGCGGTCAGCCGCAAATATCAGTTCTCTAGATTTTCTCAGTAGCGTTTCACGAAAAGAACGTCGCCACCCCACTAGGAATTCTCATTTGAGTCCGCGAGCATTTCCGTTATGCTCGCATACTGAACGAATTTACTGGGAACTAACCTAACAACGCGCTTCTGAATAGTTTTGATGTCTTTATTTAATCTGACCTGGCGGGGATCCCAAATATGAAAATAACCTGGCACTACAGGGTGGTCCAAAAGTCTGGAAACACCCTCATAAAATTCAAATGGAGTAGCAAACAATGAAACAGAGTCCCTACACACGAGGAACGGGAAAGGGGAAACTTTATAGGCTATTCCACCAACATGGTGGCCATCTTGAAAGCCGCCATCTTGGATTCAACTCCAAAATTTCAAATGGGAATGTGGTCATGTGACATATCAGACAGATAGAGAATTTCACCAGAAAAACAATGCCGTTCTTATTTTAAACATAGCTTTATTCATTCTCGGATTATAGCCATGTGTGTTATGTGCCGAAGATACATTACGCCATTGTTACACAGTTTCGTGAGACCACCAGCAGTCATAGGAATGGCTCGATATGTTGCCCATTTTGTTGGATTGTTAATGCTATCCTCCGAACCCAGTCTTGATGAACTTTGACCAACACATCTGGCTGAACTGGACCACACGCATCAACAATGCGCTGCTTTAGATGATGCAAATCCCGTATTTTCACAGAATAAACCAGTGCTTTGATATGACCCCAAAGATAAAAATCCAAAGGAGTCAAATCTGGTGAACGTGGTGGCCACTCCACAGCACCCCTACGACCAATGTACTTTTGAGGGAACTGCACATCCAGGTATGCTCGCACATTGTGCCCATAATTTGGTGGGGCTCCATCATGCTGGAAGAATTCCGGAAATGTCCCGTCCTCCGTTAACAACGAGGGAAACACTTCTTCATTCGATAACCTCACATAACCGTAGGCTGTTAACGTACCATCAATAAAAAAAGGTCCAATGACTATGGTACCCCACACACCACACCATACCATCACTTTTTGTGAGTCGACCGTTTTGGAAGCATCAATCCAGTGCGGATTTGTGTCGGACCAGTATCTGTGATTCTGCTTGTTCACTTCACCATTGATAAATAAATTGGCTTCATCGCTGAACAGCAACTGATAGGGGAAACGTGGGTTTATCTGCAGCTGCTGTGTCACCCATTCTGCGAACTGTACCCGACGGTCTGGGTCATCCTCGTTCATGTGTTGGAGCAGCTGAATTTTGTATGGGTGCCATTTGTGATGCGATAAAATTCGCAGTGTGGAGGTATGGCTAACCCCACATTCTTGTGACAGGCGACGAGTACTCCGTTGCGGACTCTTGCTAAATGATGCCAACACGCTCACTGTTGTTGCTTCGTCGGTGGCGGATTTTGGTCTTCCAGCCTTAGGTTTATCTGCGACAGAACCTGTTGCTCGGAATTTGGCCAAAAGCTTGGCAACTGCGCTGTGAGTGATGGGCTGTCCAGTTGGGTGACGACTGTTGAAATCCTCAGCAATGACGCGTGTGCTTCTTTCTCCTGATATCAAGATGATTTCAATGCGTTCTTCATGTGTAAATAAGGAAACAATGATTAAAACGTTAGCATGAGTAAATGATACCCAACAGTTAAACACATGTAACATATCAGGCATGGGATAGTCACTTTGTACCGTTTGAGACTCCATTTTATGACTGCTCAGTACGTAATACTCACGCTGCCGAGCGTCCCACCGCTGCCACATGTAATTGGCTATAACCCGAGAATAAATAAAGCTATGTTTAAAATAACAACGGCATTGTTTTTCTGGTAAAATTTTCTATCTGTTTGATATGTCACATGACCACTTTCCCATTTGAAATTTTGGAGTTGACTCCAAGTCAGCGGCTTTCAAGATCGCCGCCATGTTGGTGGCATAGCCTATAAAGTTTCCCCCTTCCCGTTCCTCGTGTGTAGGGACTCTGTTTCCTTGTTTGCTACTCCATTTGAATTTTATGAGGGTGTATCCGGACTTTTGGACCACCCTGTAGTGTTCTACAAACGTCCTCCTTCCTAGATGAGCTACACTTTGTGGCGGCGTGATGTGTTGCAAAGATCCTCACCTCGTGGTGAATCTCTACTCACACGCACGCGCCCTTGAAGTTACTGAAATGCAGTTCTCTGTAGAAAAAACAGCTGTACACCTCGTAACCGCAAGTCTCACTAAAAATTGTTTTGTCGGTGGAAGGAATAGTTAAATGAAAGTATTTATGTGCGTAAAATTTCACTCTATTACGATACGCTTGCATACAACAGTCACTACCAAGCCTTACTGTAAGCACACATCATTCATAATCGAAAGTTTACAAATGGGTTGTTTCTTTCAGAGTAGCTCGCTCCAATGTTGCTGTAATCAGTCTCACGGGACAAAAGGTTCACATTCGAGGTTAAGCAACACGCCACGCGGAATTTAGTTATTTAAAAAGACACCAGAAGTTCGGTATTTCACACCGTGCATTAAACCGAAATCTCTTGATTACTTTACAGCACTTCTTAAACACTCTGATATCAAAATATCACAATATTAATAATATTCATCGGAGCACATATCAGTAGGTCTGATCACTATGACATCCAAGCCCCGAATCTACTTATATCGCTGCACAAAAGAAGTTTCTATTTCCCAAAATATACGCGGATATGCTAATTTCTGATTGGTAGAGAAAAATTATAGCCAATCGGAATGCAGCATCAAGCCCGCACAATCTCGCGCATGTATACAGAACCAATCAAAATTTGTTTCTGAATAGGAACAGTAAATTAATATACATAAATTTTGAAAACCCACAGACATAAAATTAATTTCTTCTTAACAAAGCTACTTTATCGAAATCATAAACTGAAGAAATATTCCCCGGTAAGAATGACAAACACACACAGCATTCTCGATCATTCCTCAAGGGACCAGTTACTTCGATGTATGGTATAAAAACTGTACATAAAACATCATTTCACATTCACACCGCCATTCACTCTCATAACTAAGCACATTTGTAGTATTAATTAAAAAACAATTAGAAAACAGAACTGCAAGTAAAAATGACAGTATCTTGACTGCAGCTCCAAGTGTGTCCGTCAGCTAGTGAGTGACCTCTACCAGATCAAATTTAAACTACATACAAACCGGCATCCGACGCCACCTGTTCGGCGCGTGACTCATACTACACGTCTGTTGACTGCTGTTGCGATGTCATTAGGCACGATGTAAGGCGCTACGCCTGAACTTTCCTAGAAGTTTCCCAATAAATTGAAGTCGACCACTTTCTCCGCTACTGACATTGTGTGCTTGTTACCTTTCACATCGGTTTGCGATATTACGCCTACGTATTTAACTAACGTGTTTGTGTCAAGCAGTAGACCAGTGATACCATAATGCAAGACTGTTCCTCCTAGCCATTAATATTAACTAACATTTTTTCTACAGTTAGAGCAAGCTGCCATTCATCTCACGAAACAAAAATTCTGTCTATGTCATCCTGTAGCCGGCCACTGTGACCGATCAGTTCAAGGCGTTTCAGGGGCCTGGAACCGCTCGACCGCTACGGTCGCAGGTTCGAATCCTGCCTCGGGCATGGACGTGTGTGCTGTCCTTAGGTTAGTTAGGTTTAAGTAGTTCTAAGTCTAGGGGACTGATGACCTCAGATGTTAAGTCCCGTCGTACTCTGAGCCATTTGAACCACTTTTGAAATCTGCAAAGGTGTCTTCCATAATATAATTGACATATCTTTTTATAATGACAAAAATATCATTCGTAGACTTAATTTCGTGGTGAGGGGAGCTGAGGTTACACTTTTTTTACCGTTTCCGTAGTTGAGGACCATTTTTGCAAAACTGGCTTTAGGCAAAAATAGAGTTTTTTAGGAGATACGTCTTTTTAATTAACAAGCAGGTTCAGAGGGAAATTTTTTTACAATTAGCAAGTTTCGTACAGTTCTGAATATGTTTTAAGATACTCTTTGCATACAAATAAAATTTAGATAGTTTATCGACTGCTGGGAGTAGAAAAACAATATTCTTTTTCATGTTCAAACTAGATCAGTGATAGCTGAATATTACATTTCTGCTTTTTACATTACAGTTTTAAAATAATACTCCTTTCTCTCTTCTACAGAACTTCAGAGATATCTTCATCCTCATGAATTCTCCGTGAACTGTCATGATTTTTATACCCCTTATCATATGCAAAGAGTATGTCGTTGTAGAAACTTGCTGCATCCTAAGGAATCGGAAGGAAACGCATTAACTTCATTGCAGCTTTGAAGGAAAGAAAGTTCTTCTTCAGAACATCGCAACACACTTCAGATCCAGTAAAACACGCCCTTTTAACAGCACTTTGTATCTTACCATTGATTTCTGTGTGTGTTATTGCACGTACACCAATCATTTTGATAGGGAAGATAGACTAAGAATTTCTTTATATATCCGTTTGAAGTCGTAGGAAAACCTCTCTTCTTCTCACGCCAGCACCTTTCCAGACTTCGCCAAAACGTTCCTGTATTGACAAGGTAAAATGAAGTGTTCTTTCTTCCGATAATCCTTCTCAGCTCTACCAAATACACGATCTGGTGGCAAGAAGCTATGTCCACAAATAGGCAAATACTGGGTAGATTCAGAGAACACTTTAGAGTGTTCCATAAAATATGCCATAATATACAATATTATAGGATTCTTGTTCTGGGTGGAGCAAGAGTCTGAGAAGAGCTCACGTTTCAGTCCTCTCTAACCTATATCTCTACTAGTACTTTCCAAATATCGTAGTGCAGATGCGATTTCATTTGCACCTCTTCCAGCTTCTGTTTCACACCATGTTTCACATTAGTGCTTTATTTTGGTTCATACATCATCATAGTCGGCGGCCAAAGCCTTCCGGTATAAGAAGTCACCTTCATTCTGCCAAAGGCCTAGTCAAAGAGGACGGGAGAGAGGACAGAGGTTCAGGGTACTGTCTTGTCCTTGGGGTGGGAAACTGCCGCTAAAGGCGGGAGAATGATCAACGACATGAGTATGCAGAAGGCAATGGAAACCACTGCATTAAAGACACATAACGTTTATCGACAGGACATGTGGCCTGTAATTGAAAAAGTGCCATGATCTTTGCATTGGAAAACGATTCCGGAATAGTCCCCAATTCGGACCTCCTGCAAGGGACTGCCAAGAGGGAGAGAACCATGAGAAAAAGACTGAATAACCAACGAAAGGATAACATCCTACGAGCCGGGGCGTGGAATGTCAGAAGCTTGATCGTGGTAGCAAAGCTATAAAATCTGAAAAGGGAAATGGAAAGGCTCGATCTAGATGCAGTAGAAATCAGTGAAGTGGAAAGAAGGATTCCTGGTCAGTTGAATATAGGGCAATATCAGCAACAGCAGAAGATGGTATAGCGGGAGTAGGATTCGTTGTGAACAGGAAGGTAGGACAGAGAGCGTGTTACTGTGAACAGTTGATTGATAGGGTTGTGCTTAAAGAAATGAATGAGAACCAACACTGACAACGATAGTTCAGGTATACATGCCGACGTCGCTAGCTGAAGATGAAGAGATACAGAAAGCATATGAGGATATTGAAAGAGTAATACAGTACGTAAAGAGAGATGAAAATCTAATAATCATGGGGAACTGCAGGGCAATTGTAGGGGGAGGAGCAGAGAAAACGATTACAAGATAATATGAGCTTGAAAGAAGGAATGAAAGAGGGAAAAGACTTAGTGAGTTCTGTAGTAAATTTTAGCTTGTAATAATAAATTTTCTGTTCAAGAATTACAAAAGGAGAAGGTATAATAGGAATGCCGTATGATACGGGAAGATTTCAGTTACACTTCATCATGGTCAGTCTGATATTCCGCAATCAGATAATGGATTGTAAAGCATACCCAGGAGCAGATGTAGACTCAGATCAATATGTAGAAGTGATGAAGAGTAGGTTGACATTTAAGAGATTATTCAGGGCAGTCACAGAAGTTGGAAAGAAAAACATAGGAACAAAGAAGGTAACTGTGAATAAATCACACGTTAAAGAAGAAATACTTCAGTTGATCGATGAAAGAAGGCAGTATAAAAAATGTTAGGGAAATTCAGGAATACGGAAATAAAAGTCGCTGAGAAATGGAATAAGTAGGAAGTGCAGAGAAGCTAAGACGAAACCGATGCATGAAAAATATGAAAAAATCGAAAAGTATGAAGAAATCGAAAAATACGAAGAAACCGAAAAATATGTGATCGTCGGAAAGACTGACGCAGCATATAGGACCGTCAAAACAAACTTCGGTGAAATTAAAAGCAAGGGGAATAACATTAAGAGTGCAACGAGAATTCCACTGTTAAATGCAGAGGAGAGAGGGGCCCAGTGGAAAGAGTACAATGCAGGCTTCTATGAGGGGGAGTATTTATCTGATGTGACAGAAGAAGAAACAGGAGTCGATTTAGAAGAGATAGGGGATCTAGTACTATAATCAGAATTCAGGAGAGCGTTGGAGGACTTAAGATCAAACAAAGCAGAAGGGATTGATAACATTCCCTCAGAATTTCTAAAATTATTGAGGGCGGTGGCAACAAAACGATTGTTCATGTTGTTATGTAGAATGTATGAGTCTGGCGACTTACCATTCGGAAAAGTATCATCCACACATTTCCGAAGACTAAAAGAGCTGACAAGTGAGAGAATTATCACACCGTCAGCGTAACAGCTAACGCACCCAAGTTGCTGACAAAAGTAATATACAGAAGAATGGGAAAGAAAACTAATGATGTATCAGATGGCTGTCAGCTTAGCTTTAGCAAAGGTAAAGGCACCTGAAAGGCAATTCTGACGTTGCGGTTGGTAATGGAAGAAAGACTAAACAAAACTCAATACACGTTGACAGGATTTATCGACCTGGAAAAAGCGTTCGACACCTAAAATGGTGCCAGATGCACGAAATTCGGACAGTGGATTATCAAGAACGAAGCGCTCGGAGAGTGGAAGACAGGGATGTAGTCTTTCGCCCCTACTCTCCACTGTTTAGTCTGTAGATCGAATAATGGAAGTAAAAGAAAGGTTCTGGAGTGGGATTAAAACAAAGAGAGGAACAATTACGGGGTGTGCAGAACGGAAGAGTAAATCGAAGAAAGGCGAATGTACTGAGAAGTATCAGAATTGAGAACAGAGATAAACTTGACGGTCACGAAGTAGATGAAGTTAAGGAGTTCTAATAACTGTGCAGCAAACTAACCAATGAGGGACGGAGCACGGACATAAAAAGCAGAATAGCACTGGCAAAAAGGGCATTCCTGGCTAAGAGAAGTCTACTAGTATCAAACACAGGCCTTAATTTGAGGAAACAAATTTCTGAGAATGTACGTTTGGAGCACAGGATTCTACGGTAGTGAAACATGGACTTTGGGAAAAAGAGAGAGAATCGAAGCATTTGAGGTGTGGTGCTACAGATGGGTGATGGAAATTGGGCGGATTGTTTAAGGTAAGGAATCAGGAGGTTCTGCGCCGAATCGGAGAAGAAAGGAATATGTGGAAAACACTGACATGAAGAGGGGGCAGGATGATAGGACATCTGTTAGGACATCAGGGAAAGAGTCCCATGGTACTAGAGGGACTGTAGTGAGCAAAAATTGTAGAGGAATGCAGAGATTGGAATACATCCTCAGCTGCTGCTATTCAGCCCCGTGAGCAAAATGTAACTGGAGGTATGGGGAGTCCATTTCTGCCATTCCAAATACTGAATTGTCAAGTATATCACGCCACTGCCCATTCTGAACCACAATCACTTGCTAGAGCACACGACAGATATTTCAGACATGCCTTGCCCTAGTAGCATGCAAATTAGGAATTTGATTACTGTAGGTACCAAACAGACAATTACATTCAATAGAACAGTCACAGGTAAAATTAAGAAACAACCACACTTAGAAATACAATAAAAAGACTTACAATATACAAGAATTAAAGTGATAGGTTAGACTGCAAGAAACCGAATAATTACTACAAAAAATATACATCAGATTAAAGAAAAAACGTAAAATTAGTATATTACTTCCAGTGACAATCTGGAACTTAAAACTTCCGGGCTGATAGGCCGTGGTCGAAGTATGAAACTCCCCCCTCACGTTTCGTCTCCGACTGCGGGAGACATCCTCGGAGGTACAGCGGCGAACTGCGAAGAAAACTCGAGGAAGCGCTTATTATATAGGTAGTACAGAGGGCGCCACTGTCGATCACGTGGCGTCGGCTATGAGGTTGTCTCTGGTAGTTCCAACGTTCTCGATTGCAAGTAATCGATTGTCACGCTTGCGGTGCAACGCTGACATCCAAATTTTATCCAGTTTTACACCTTCGTCTTTCGTGTTGAAATTATTACGGTATGTATCAATCTCGATAGCCTCTCTATACATGTGTTCATAATAATGCGAGGTTTGTGATATGATGCTCGTCTCGCTGAATTTTATTTCATGATCACCTTCCTGGTAAACATGTTCAGCTACGGCCGATTTATCCGTCTGACGCAGGCGGCAATTCCTGTTATGTTCAACAAGACGGGTGTTCACACTTCTCTTTGTGGTACCGATATAAACCTGTCCACAACTACAAGAAATTTTATATACCCCCGGTGTACCCAAGGGTGTCGTGCATCTTTTGCCGATCTGAAATATTCTTTTGTTTTCCTGGTGAGTCTGAAAATAATTTCCACCCCATACTTACTTAAAACTTTCCCAATGCGATCTGTGACCTTACTAATGAATGGAAGAAAAACTTTGCCCTTGGGCGACTGTTTTTCGTCGTTGCTCCTGAATCTTTGCCTAGAGCGAAGTGCTCGATCTATCTTGCTAGAATAGCCATTCTTCACCAGAATTGACCGTTAAATAAACAGGTTCACAAATTTTGTACACCCTGTCTACCAAGGTTTTCATTACACCTCTTTTTTTGTCTAGGGTGGTGGTTTGGATCTTTATGCAGATAACGGTCAGTATGTGTGGCCTTTCCTTACACTCTATGGCCCAACGTTCCGTCCTGTCGTTTAATCACATGGATACACGGGGGAGAGGAGTTGGATGCCTTCCTGACACATTTAAACAGCATTAATCCGAAAATCCAATTTATGATGGAGACGGAAAGGAATGGGCTATTGAATTTCCTGGATGTGTCTGTGATTAAACGACGGGACGGAATGTGTGTATAGAAAAGCCACACATACTGACCGTTATCTTCATAAAGATTTAAACCACCACCCTAGACAAAAAAGAGGTCTAATGAAAACCTTGGTAGACAAAGCGTACAATATTTGTGAACCTGTTTATTTAAAAGATGAGATAGAACATCTACGGTCAACTTTTGTAAATAATGGTTATTCTAGCAAGTTTATAGATCGAGCACTTCGCTCTAGGCAAAGAATCAGGAGCAACGACGAATAACAGTCGCCCAAGTGCAAAGTTTTTCTTCCATTCATTAGTAAGGTCACAGATAGCATTGTGAAAGTTTTAAGAAAGTATGGGTGAAAACTATTTTCAGACCCACCAGAATATTTTAGATCGGCAAAAAATGCACGACAGCCTTTGGCTACACCGGGTGTATATAAAATTCCTTGTAGTTATGGACAGGTTTATATCGGTACCACAAAGAGAAGTGTGAACACCCGTCTTGTTGAACATAACAGGAATTGCCGCCTGGGTCACACGAATAAATCGGCCCAGTGGAACATGTTTACCAGGAAGGTGATCATGAAATAAAATTCAGCGAGACGAGCGTCATACCAAAAACCTTGCATTATTATGCACGCATGTATAGAGAGGCTATTGGTATTGATAAACATCGTAATGCCGGCCGCAGTGGCCGAGCGGTTCTAGGCGCTTCAGTCTGGAACCGCGCGACAGCTACGGTCGCAGGTTCGAATCCTGCCTCGAGCATGGATGTGTGTTATGTCCGTAGGTTAGTCAGGTTTAAGTAGTTGTAAGTTCTAGGGGACTGATGACCTCAGCTGTTAAGTCCCATAGTGCTCAGAGCCATTTGAACCAAACATGGTAATAATTTTAACAGGAAAGACGAAGGTGTTAAACTGGATAAAATTTGGATGTCAGTGCTGCACCGCAAGCGTGACGATCGATTACTTATATCGAGAATGTTGGCACCACCAGCGACAGTCTCATAGCCGACGCCACGTGATCGATAGTGGCGTCCTCTGTACTGCCTATATAATCAGCGCTTCCTCGAGTTTTCTTCGCAGTTCGCCGCTGTACCTCCGAGCATGTCTCCCACAGTCGGAGACGAAACGTGTGTGGAGAGTTTTATACTTCGACCACGGCCTATCAGCCCGGAAGTTTTAAGCGAAGACAATACCTGCCCTGAAAGCCTACATTGTATGAACAATCTGACAGTAATGAAGCCAAACAGTTTACACAAATACAATAATATAATAGGGGGCAGCGGTAGCTACTTAGATGGAGGACAGAACCACAGGATACAAGACATCAGTCCTTAAGTTCCGTACTTCCAGCCAATTGCAAATTATAATGAAAATAGCTATGGTCATCTGTAAAAACAAACAATATTAGCATTAGTCAAGAAAGAACGGTACAAATCTTATCTAATTAACATGCGTCTTTGGCTATTCACTTTCTTCCATCACCTGAGAGGTTTGGATATTATAACCCAGTCTCAACGCTCAGTCAAGTCCTTCAGAATATATTAACCAATCCAGAAAGCATAATCCAGAAAATAATTGAAACTTCCTGGCAGATTAAAACTGTGTGCCCGACCGAGACTCGAACTCGGGACCTTTGCCTGCTTTCTCACTCTGCAGAAAATAATTATTATTTACAGGAGAATGTGCATTAAAACAAAACTCACTCAGATCAAGGCTCAAGACTTAATTAGCATATCAATAAAATAACTTGAAAGAACACCCATTAAATAAACATCATGAGGAGCCAAGCAACCCGCTTGATAGAAAATAACTTATAATAGCGAACTACTAACTGAACAGAGTAGAGAAAAGGATTTGTGGGGAGTGAACTAGTGGTATATTGAAAACTAGATGAAACTTTAACACTATATTGACACTCATTAGCGCAACACACAGAAACACCAGCTGTACAGACACACCATGGTCTAGCAACAGAACTAATAATCACACTTGAAATTAATATCGCATAGCCATACTTTTATTTTAAAACTTCCCAAAATAAACTAAAAGGCCCTATGCAACATTTGACTTATTTGACCGCCAAAATGTAAATTATTTTCAGGAAATAATTTTTTTTTTAACAAATGGAAATATGAATCATTCTTCTACCCACCTAAAGGCATTGAAATTTACTGACAATGTCCATAGCACCTTGTATGGTCTAAATTTTTAAGCTTATAAAATGACATAAATAATTTTAATCTTTAAAAGCTGCAAGAAAACGACTACACGGAAAGAAGGGGTTAAGTCTAAATCTCACGAAAATGAGTTAGTGGTCTCATTATGAAGTTTATCAGATGTACTTTCATTTGGGCGAACTTAAATGAATGCGATGGGTATACCACGGAACTGTAGCCAGATTAAAATATGGTATACATGCAGAAGACGGGTCAAGTCCGTCCAGTACACCGTCAGAAAGGGTGAAGACCAGCAGGTACAGATTTCTGAGCTGTATTGATTGTTTGTCTGCTTTTATGGAAGTCTCATTGTTGACATTGTTAAATGCTATGTCGTTTTGATCTTTCTTATGTATTGTCGAAGCTAACACGAAGCAGATTTGACATTAGCTTCTTTTCTTTCCGCTGTGGTAGAATTGAATTTTGTGCCATGATTTGTGCCAACACAGAGCAGCCTTGACAATCACTTCAGGGCTTTGTGGTGTGATAGATAGAATTGAATTTCGTGTAAAATCCACCTGAGGTCTGTGTTCCAACTGATGATAGACTATTTAGAGTCAAGCTGCGGTGGTAAGTCTAGAAAAAGACAGAGCTATAGTAGTATCTAAAAAACTTAGAACAACGTAGCATGAAGTAGGAGAGCATTGTAGCTGCGAGAAGAATTGTACTGATTTGCTAACTGATGCAGAGAAGTCCACATTAATATCCAGTTTCAATTTGTGAAGGACTGGAATGACGAAACTTGTCACCTGACAGGACTGATTTCTGTTGACAATGTACAACAGCGGAGGCCTTGCAGAGATGAGACAGAAGCTACTTTGAGTGATCACACACTTCATTATAAGGTCACAATAATGAGAAACAATACTGAGACTGAATTGTCTGTTTGTCAAAAATACTGCATGGTATTTCAAAGAAAAGATTAGAAACTATCAGGAATTCCCTAGAAAATGAAGGCACGGCGTCAGTCGATAAATGAGGGAACCACGGAAACCAAGTTCATAAACTTTCAACAGAAACAGAACGTCTGCCCTCACATCAAGTCTTTTAAAGGACGGTCCAGTCATGACAGCATAAATAAAACACAGAAACTCTATTTGCCTCAAGAACTCACAATCAAGAAGATGTTCAAGATGTTTCAAGAGACACATTCTACTTGTTCCGTATCATATAAAACTTATCGTAAAATTTAATATCTCACTCGGTTTCCCTCTAAGTGATACAGGCAGGCCTTGTTATAAGTTATCTGTAACTTTCAAAGCTCTAGTGGCACAACTCACACATGCAACAGATGAAAAGGAAAGATCAGATGTTCAAAGTAATATGAAGAGAGAGAAGATTGAATATGAACTGCACTGCCCTAAAGCTGATACATTCTATCAGCGTAAAAAACAATCTCGACAGAAAAGCAGAAAGTTTACAAACACAGAATCGATATGTGTCGATTTCCAACGAAATCTCCCATGTCCAAACATCAGCACCAACATTCTCTATTATAACGACAGCTTTTTCTATATCTATTTAAGATACGTCTACTCTCAGGCAGTAATGCAGTGTTTTGTGTTTATCCTGAAATTACAGGGAAGCATGGATCAAATGAAGTATATTTGCTGCATCATTATGTTACTTCGTTTCTGGATCCTGAGGTTAAAAAATTCTTAATCTTGTGTAACTCATGGGTGGTCAAAACAAACTCTACACCCTTTTCAGGTTCATCCATTATCTTGGCCATCATGCAAAGCAATTTGTATCAATTCGTGTGACATTCCCAGTAAGAGGACATTCATACCTGGAAAATGACAGAGTCATGGACCTCCTCAGACGTAAGGAAAAGCTGAGCATCCAAAGGACTGGAGAGACGTAATTAAAGACGCGCGCGCGAAACCCACTCCTTTTCAGGTTGTTGAAGTTGATGGCACAATGATACGTGACTGGACCGATTTCTTGCAACCAGGATACCGACCAAAATGTCCATTCCCATCGCAAATTATTGAGGACATGAAGATAGAAAGTCACCATCCAAGGCTTATCATACATCATGACACTTCCAATGGATCTTGGATCACATCAGTTGTTACAACTCCTGCTGGACGAATGGAAGAGGAAACAGAACTTGCAGAAGTAGAGTTTTTGTACCCTTCATCCTGTTACGAAGGTAGGCTGGTAAAGACACTAGCCACAGTAATTAAATGAAACTAGATCATATCAGTGTGGGAAATAGCAGGTCCTGCTTTATTAAAGCGAACATATTGAGATACCATGGTAATAAGAGATCGCATGTCCAATATTTCAGGAGTGATACCTATCACCAAGGAAAAATATCGTGATCTGCAAGAACTGAAGATGTTCTGTGGGACAGGAGCCCAAGGGTACTACACAAATATTCCTTTCTGGCAGTGAATTTTGTTTGTAATAAGTAAAAAGTGAGAAATGGAGACTGTCATTTATGCTGATAACTGAAATTACGTCCTATTAACTACATTTTTAATGTATGTGTTGTAACCACTTATTGTATAATTGTTGGTGGTTGTATATCAAATGATTTAAAGATACAAAAGTTGAGACATGGGCTTATTAATCATTATAATCTACTTGAGATGAATGAAAATAAAAACACAATATTCATAAACAGTATTGTTCCTAAAACCTGATTAGTCATGAACATCCTGTACGATAATGACTAGACTCGAAGATGAATAGATCTTTGTCAAGTGAGTAGCAGGGAAGTCTTATAGTGAAGTATCATCGCATTATCAGATTAAATTTTTACTTTTACAATCTAATTAGTGCATTATTCAAAGAAATTGAAAGATCGACATTCAAATAAAAAGACATACAGCGTCCTATTCTGAATAATATTTTTCCCACTTTTAAGGAATCCTAAGGAAAAGGTCGTTGAATGTACTGTATAAATTACAAAAGCATATTTCGGTAACCAATCAAACTGTAACGTTTTAAACTTTAAAATTGCTCTCCTAAGAAATCTGTGAAATATCCTTAACTCCTTCTTTCCGTGTGCTCTTCAAGTAAACACCTATAGATCGTAATTTGGGAAAAATTAGTCAAATAAGGTAGGTTTCATTACAAACAAACACTAGTTTGAGAATTATTGCACAGTGAATTAATACACAATTACGTACAAAGCTCCTTAATTCTTTTTCTTATGTTCTGCTTCAGTTATTGCACTCTACCTGTGACAAACAAATAGTTAGTTACACTTATCCTTGCCTTTTTCTGATTAGGTCCGTAAAGTACTCATGTCCTCCTCTTTTGGCATCAACATCAAGATACATCTAATGCACTCTCTACCTTTAGCAACCGTATTTCTGTCGGCTACGAAGTCTTTCGGGCCGTATTTCTTGAGTAAAAATCTCTCGGTGTACATACCGCGTCAATTCAGGATAAAACTCCAAGCTTTCGACCACTACCTCCATGGTCGTCGTCAGGGCTAAAACTGACTGTCGTGAACTAGCGAGGTTCCCACTTTTATATACAAAGGACGGCTTCTGATTGGCTGGAATACGTCAGCGATATGGCGCGTAGTGAAATGGTGTCCTCTACTTCCATAGATGTACACTCCTGGAAATGGAAAAAAGAACACATTGACACCGGTGTGTCAGACCCACCATACTTGCTCCGGACACTGCGAGAGGGCTGTACAAGCAATGATCACACGCACGGCACAGCGGACACACCAGGAACCGCGGTGTTGGCCGTCGAATGGCGGTAGCTGCGCAGCATTTGTGCACCGCCGCCGTCAGTGTCAGCCAGTTTGCCGTGGCATACGGAGCTCCATCGCAGTCTTTAACACTGGTAGCATGCCGCGACAGCGTGGACGTGAACCGTATGTGCAGTTGACGGACTTTGAGCGAGGGCGTATAGTGGGCATGCGGGAGGCCGGGTGGACGTACCGCCGAATTGCTCAACACGTGGGGCGTGAGGTCTCCACAGTACATCGATGTTGTCGCCAGTGGTCGGCGGAAGGTGCACGTGCCCGTCGACCTGGGACCGGACCGCAGCGACGCACGGATGCACGCCAAGACCGTAGGATCCTACGCAGTGCCGCAGCGGACCGCACCGCCACTTCCCAGCAAATTAGGGACACTGTTGCTCCTGGGGTATCGGCGAGGACCATTCGCAAACGTCTCCATGAAGCTGGGCTACGGTCTCGCACACCGTTAGGCCGTCTTCCGCTCACGCCCCAACATCGTGCAGCCCGCCTCCAGTGGTGTCGCGGCAGGCGTGAATGGAGGGACGAATGGAGACGTGTCGTCTTCAGCGATGAGAGTCGCTTCTGCCTTGGTGCCAATGATGGTCGTATGCGTGTTTGGCGCCGTGCAGGTGAGCGCCACAATCAGGACTGCATACGACCGAGGCACACAGGGCCAACACCCGGCATCATGGTGTGGGGAGCGATCTCCTACACTGGCCGTACACCACTGGTGACCGTCGAGGGGACACTGAATAGTGCACGGTACATCCAAACCGTCATCGAAACCATCGTTCTACCATTCCTAGACCGGCAAGGGAACTTGCTGTTCCAACAGGACAATGCACGTCCGCATGTATCCCGTGCCACCCAACGTGCTCTAGAAGGTGTAAGTCAACTACCCTGGCCAGCAAGATCTCCGGATCTGTCCCCCATTGAGCATGTTTGGGACTGGATGAAGCGTCGTCTCACGCGGTCTGCACGTCCAGCACGAACGCTGGTCCAACTGAGGCGCCAGGTGGAAATGGCACGGCAAGCCGTTCCACAGGACTACATCCAGCATCTCTACGATCGTCTCCATGGGAGAATAGCAGCCTGCATTGCTGCGAAAGGTGGATATACACTGTACTAGTGCCGACATTGTGCATGCTCTGTTGCCTGTGTCTATGTGCCTGTGGTTCTGTCAGTGTGATCATGTGATGTATCTGACCCCAGGAATGTGTCAATAAAGTTTCCCCTTCCTGGGACAATGAATTCACGGTGTTCTTATTTCAATTTCCAGGAGTGTAGTTGCTATCCCGCGTTGCTTGCAGCGCCATCCCTTGAATCAGGAGGTAAAGTGCGAGAAGTTTTTCTCTGCGATTTTTCTTTATCCAGTGCACTCTTCCAAGTGTTGCTAAGTGCATAGCCGTCGTCTCTATTAAAGTTATTATCGCTAAGTCTAATTTCGACTGCTTCCCGGATCACAGAGTCCCAGTAATTCGATGCGTGGGCAATTACTCTGGTTTCTTCAAATAAAATCTTATGCTTGTTAAGCAGGCTATGTTCAGCCACCGCTGACATCTCCGGCGGTAATTCATTTGAATACCGCCCTTCGATTGTGCTATTACGGTACCAAATCGAAGCGTTCGGTGTTACAGGTGCCCGCCAGCTCGTCAACGTGCAGCAGGCAGCCAGCAGCGGTTCCTGCCAGCGTCCATCAGCGGTTCCTGCCAGCGGCCTGTAGCCTGCAGCCAGCGTCCATCGGCCAGCAGCGGTCCCTGCCGGCAGCCAGCAGCCAGCAGCCAGCAGCCTGCAGCCTGCAGCCAGTGTCCAGCGTCCAGCGTCCAGCAGCGATTCCTGCCGGCAGCCAGCGTCCAGCAGCGGTTCCTGCCAGCAGCCAGCGTCCAGCGGCGGTCCCAGCCAGCGTCCAGCAGCAGCAGCAGCAGCAGCAATAGCGTCGCCGCACCCGCCAGCATCAGCAGAGTGGGGCTTCGGCCCCAGTCTCCTTCATAGTTTCTCGGTCTCTATTACTCTGTGTTTCTCCTCGCCTTCTTTGTCCTGTCCTGTTCTTTACCCCTTCTCGTAATGTCGACCCCCACCACTGCCACTACTGCCACCATCACTGCCATCACTTACACGTCCCCCTCCCCTGCCGCCACCAAAATCACGTGGTGTGCCGCATCCCTCCCCCCTTCAGTCCATCCCCCCACTCCTCACTCTCCCATCTCCCTCACTATTTGTCGCCCCATCCCTGGTTCCTCCCTCCCACGCCTCTTCTGATCGCTTCCCTCCACTCCCTCCCTCTGCGGCACCCGTTCGGGTGGTCGCCCGGAGGTCTATGGCCCACGCTCCACTCTCCCCTTTGCCTTCACCGTCACCTTCGCCATCGCCCTCACGATCTCTGGCGCCGCCTCCAGCACTGGGACCTGCCACTCCCCGCCACCTTCGAGTCGCTCCCATCCCCCACACCTCCTCCGTCGCCATCAAGCGCCCCAGTGGCACCCCTGCCTCCTCTACTCCCAAAAAGGCTCCTCCTCGTCCACCTTCCCCCACCCATGATGCCATGGATGTCTACCCGCCTGTCTCTGCCCCCTCCTCCTCCTCCTCTACCCCCTCCTCCTACCGCTACCTCCTCTCCCGTCCTGATCCCTCTCTTCTTGAAGCCCGGAACCTCACCATCTTCCTTTGCCAGAATTTTCCTGGTGCCCCCATCTCCCTCCTCACTCCTCGCCATGATTCGGTGCTCATCTCCTCCTCCAGCCCTACTCTCCACACAGACCTCCTTTCCCACATCGCTGTCACCCGCTTTGGCCCTAACGCCTCCCTCACCCCTGCTTCTTCCCCACCTCTCTCCTGCCAACGCCAACCCCCGCGTCGCCTGCCAACCCTCACCACTGTGATCACTCGGCTTAGTCCGACGATCACGGAGGATGAGGTGTTGGCGGAGCTTCAGGCACATCCCCATCTGGAGGTGCGTGCGGTTCGTCGCATACACAACGCTGCCGACCCCACCCGCCTTATGCGGGTCTTTTCCGAGCACACCCCCTCCATCGACCGTCTCCTGAAGGAGGGTGCCCTCCTTTTTAACCGACGTTATAAAGTTGACCCCTCCCATTCCCCTCCTCAATCCCTCCGCTGCCAAAGGTGCTTCCGGTATAATGCACACCCGACATCTGAGTGCCGTGAGACCTCCACCTGCCCGCACTGTAGGCAAGCCCACTTTTTACGGCAGTGCCCCAATCTCCAGTCCCCCCCCCCCCCTCCAGTAATACCTTTAACCTCCCTCATCCTACCTACTCCCAGAAATGTAAGGCCCGACCCCCTCCTACCACTCCTGAACTCACCATTCCTGTCCGCCCTTTGGATGCCCCCACCCCTCCCGGTAATTCCCTTCGCCCACCCCCTACCGCTGAGGACATCATCAGATTCCTCACCATCGTCCTTCAGAACGTTCATCCTTTTCAGCGCCCGCACACTCTCCAACAGATCTCCCTCGCCACCCGTTCCATTTTCCAGCTCAAAACGTACGCCACCTACTCCAACAACCAGGCCCATTTCACTTTCTCCCGTCTTGACACCCTCGTTTAAATCCCTGTCATGGCAGGACAGCACCGTATCCTTTTCAACAACATCCGCTCCCTTCCTGCCAACAAGTACCTCTTCCTGCACACCCTCGCCACCCACCGCGTAGATGCGTTCCTCCTCAATGAAACCTTCCTCCAACCCCACCACATTGTCCACACTTCACCCTACCTCCTCCACCGCTCCGATAATTCCTTACCGATTGCACGTGGAGGAGTTGCCATTGGTCACCACCGCCAGATCCCCATTCGGCTCCAACCTCTCCTTCCTGACCCCACCGAACACCTAATCCTTAGTCTCTTCTTCCCTGGCCTTACCGTTACCTGCGCCACCATCTGTGTCCGCCCTAACGCCCCTATTCCCTTCGACTTCCTCTCCCACATTGACCATACCTTCTCCTCCTACGTGATCGTCGCTGACCTCAACATCCATAGTTGTTCCGCCGCCCAGTTATGGCGGTGGCATCGGTTCCTCTTCTCCCTTCAAGGCGACCTCCTCCCCATCCCCCAGCACACCCATCCTGAATCCAACTCCACTCCCGATGTTATCCTTTCCTCCCCCAACCTCCTTGGCCGCATAACGCTGGATGTCCTGGAGCCTATTGGTAGCGACCATCTCCCTGTCCTCCTCACCGTTTCAGACGGTCGTCGCCCCAGCCCTGACCCTCGTAATGACCCTCCCCTGAAGTACATCCATGACTATTCCTGTGCCAGCTGGAATGCCTACTGGGATACCCTTTCCACCTAGGTCGATAGCAACCCCTTCACCTACCACCACCCTGACGATGCAACCCATGCTGCCTCCTTTCTCCAGCAGATCTTGTCTGAGGCCGTGGAGACCCTCGTCCCTACTGTCGCCGTCCACTCCCACCATCCTACCTTACCCCCACAGGCCGTCCTTCTCCTCCGTGAATCCCGCCGTCTATACCGAGCCTTTCCCTGCACGCAAGACCCGGACAAACTACGACGTCACCAGCAACTCCAGCGACACATTTGTAATTTGCTTGCAGCTAAGAAACGCCGGGACTGGCGACAGACATGCACCCGTTTAAATGCTACCCTACCTCTCAACTCGTCCAAGTTCTGGTCAGCCTTCCGTCGCCTTACCGGAACTAAACCCTCCCCCTACTATCCTCTTCTCCATGATGATCGCCCCTTCCTGATTCCCTTAGTAAGGCCAATCACTTTGCCTCTTACCTCTCCGATGTCTTCTCCATTCCCGATGATCCCCAGTTCGATTGCTCCTTCTTCCCGGATGTCTGTGATCGAACTCACACCTCTGTCCCTCCCCTCGCTCCTGGTTTCCAGTACTTGGACAACATTGCACACACGGCACTCAATGCCCCTATCACTACACAGGATCTCATTGCTACACTCCGCACGAAATGCAGCACCGCTCCTGGTCACGATCGTGTCACCTATCGTCACCTTCGTGAAGCTCCTGTCTCTTTCCTCTCCACCATGGGCAGGCTCTACAGTGTAGTCCTGTCCACCAGTCACTACCCCGACCTGTGGGAAACTTCCCGTATCCTGATGTTCCTTAATCCTGGCAAACCGCCGTCCGCCGTCTCCTCCTACCATCCCATCAGCCTTACCTCGGTCTTCAGCAAGGTCCTGGAATCTATCCTCACTCGCCGCATCCACGAGCATCTCCGCCAGCACCGCCTCCTTCCCGTTACCCAGTGTGGCTTTCGGCCGTCCTCTTCCGACGATCTTCTACTTCACCTCACTTATCTCCTTTCCGACCAGGTTAATTCCCGTCGCTCCGCAATCTTCCTCTCCCTGGAGCTCGAGCGAGCTTATGACTGCGTATGGTATTCCGGTCTCCCCTTCAAGCTCCAAACCTTCGCCCTTCCTATTAACTACGTCCGTCTGACTGGCTCCTTTCTCTCCCACCGTCCTTCCTACATCACCATCCATAACACCGACTCCTACACTTTTTTCCCCTCCGCCGGTGTGCCCCAAGGCTCCGTCCTCTCCCTCCTTCTGTACCTTTTGTATACGGCGGACATGCCGCCGCCGTCACCCCCCCGTCCACCTCCTCCAGTTTGATGACACCGCCTTCCTTGCGCTTGCCCCCACCCTGCAGCGCTCCCAACACCTTCTCCAATCCCATCTTGACTGGTTCACCACTTGGTGCAACCAGTGGTTGCTCAAGGTCAATCCCTCCAAAACCCAGGCGATCATTGTAGGCAAAACCACACCTTCCTTCCGCCTCCTTGATTTCTATCTCACTGTCTATGGCCGTCCTATCGCCCTCACTCCCACCCTTAAGTACCTTGGCGTCACCCTCGACCGTCGCCTCTCCTGGACTCCCCATTTCCGGACAATCCGAGCCAAGGCACGCTCCCGACTCCGTCTCCTCAAGCTCCTTTCTGGCCGTACATGGGGTCTGGACCCCTCCACCATCCTTCACACCTATAAATCCCTCATCCGCCCTATCCTTTGTCATGCATATCCAGCCTGGATCTCTGCCCCCCCTACCGTTTATAAATCCCTCCAAATCCTTGAACGCCATGTTCTCTACCTCGCCTATCGCATCCGTCTCCCCTCCCCCATGCGGATCCTGTATGATCTCATCCCCTTCCCCCACCTCCTCCTCTTCCTCAAAAGGATAAAAATCCTGTACACCTCCCGCAAACTCGATCCTCCTCATCTGCTTGTCCCACCAATCCTCTCCCACCCTCACCCGCTGCCGCGCCTGTATTCCCACGTCCCACCCAGTCTCCATCTCTCCACCCTCCTTACCCTCTCCCAAGGTGGCTTCCACCAGCTCCCCCTCCCTGATGTTGTCCTCCTCCTCCCCTCTATCTACCCCTCCTATCAACTTTGATCCTCCCTCCACCACTTCCTCTTTCCTTTAGGCACCCTCCCTCCCTTCTCTTCCCTTCCCTTCTCTTTTCTTTTCCCCCCGTCCCCTCCCTCCTCCCCTCTTCCCCCGGGATTCCCCTCCCCCTTCCTCCCTTCCCCCTATCCCCCCTGCCCATGGCATCTCTGGTCTCCCCTCTCCCTCTCCCGTTCCCCTTCCTCCTACTCCTCTCTTGGCAGGTCCCCGGACTCGCACACGCTCAGTGAACATTCGCGCGCCAGAGATCATCGCCATCAGTGTTTCGTGTGTGTGCCTTCGTTTGTGTGTAGTGTTTGTTCGCCGTCACGCCACCACCGTTCACGTGCCGTCGCCATCATCCGTGTTATGTGCGCCGTGTCACCTAGTGTTAATGATGTTTCTCGTCGAGTGTGAACGGCTCTATGTTTTTTGATTTTTAGTGTCTACATTTTTTACCCACCGTTTTGACTGTCTTCTCTGTGCCACCTTTATGTACTACTTGTTGTCAAACTCAAGGCTGAAGAGCGGCGTATTTTGCTGCTGCCAGCCCGCCTTTGTATAAGGTGTTTAAAATCACAATAAAGAAAAAAAAACCACCACTGATTTTTCCAAATACCTGTATTTCAGGTGGCGTTGGTGCTCGATGCAGCGGTTGGCAACGGTTCTTACAGACTGGCCCACGTAATTCTTGCCGCATTCGCAAGGAGCAGTATAAATTCCTGGCACTCTTAAGCTGAGACTATCTTTGACTGGTCTCAACATTTCCTTAATTTTCCTAGGTGGTCGGAAAACTGGTTTTATTCCTTGCCTCTTCAGGACTCTGGCTATCTTGCTCGTTGTAGCACCGCAAAAAGGAAGCCGCGCTATGTGTTGGTCCTCTTCTTGTATGTGGCCGGCATCGTGTCTTACTTTCTTGGACAATACTGATTTAATTTCACCGGCAGAATAACCATTCCTCTTGAAAACAGTCGTCAAATGGTTAATCTCGAGACCGAGGTGGTCCTTGTCGGAAATAGTCCTGGCTCTGTGTACTAAAGTATTCAGCATAGCTCTCTTCTGAGACGGATGATGGAAGCTATGGCTATGCAGATATAAGTCTGTATGGGTTGGCTTCCTGCACACAGAATAGCCCAGTCGTCCATCCGGCTTTCGCTCTACCAAAACATCTAAAAAAGGTAACTTCCCTTCCTTCTATACCTCCAATGTACAGGAAGCCAACCCATACAGACTTATAACTGCATAGCCATAGCTTCCATCATCCGTTTCAGAAGAGAGCTATGCTGAATACATTAGTACACAGAGCCAGGACTATTTCCGACAAGGACTACCTCAGTCCCGAGATTAACCATTTGACGACTGTTTTCAAGAGGAATGGTTATTCTGCTGGTGAAATTAAATCAGTATTGTCCAAGAAAGTAAGACACGATGCCGGCCACAGACAAGATGAGGACCAACACATAGCGTGGCTTCCTTTTTGCGGTGCTACAACGAGCAAGATAGCCAGAGTCCTGAAGAGGCAAGGAATAAAACCAGTTTTCCGACCACCTAGGAAAATTAAGGAAATGTTGAGACCAGTCAAAGATAGTCTCGGCTTAAGAGTGCCGGGAATTTATACTATTCCTTGCGAATGCTGCAAGAACTACATGGGCCAGTCTGTAAGAACCGTTGCCGACCGCTGCATCGAGCACCAACGTCACCTGAAATACAGGTATTTGGAAAAATCAGCGGTGGCTGAACATAGCCTGCTTAACAAGGATAAGATTTTATTTGAAGAAACCAGAGTGATAGCCCACGCATCGAATTACTGGGACTCTGTGATCCGGGAAGCAGTCGAAATTAGACTTGGCGATAATAACTTTAATAGAGACAACGGCTATGCACTTAGCAACACTTGGAAGAGTCCACTGGATAAAGAAAAATCGCAGAGAAAAACTTCTCGCACTTTACCTCCTGTCTCAAGGGATGGCGCTGCAAGCAACGCGGGATAGCGACTACATCTATGGAAGTAGAGGGCACCACTTCACTACGCGCCACATTGCTGAAGTATTCCAGCCAATCAGAAGCCGTCCTTTGCATATAAAAGTGGGAACCTCGCTAGTTCACGACACCAAGACCCAGGCCGTCATCGTAGGTCGTACCACTCGCTCCTTCCGGCTCCTGGATTTCTCCCTTACTGTCTGCGCCCGTCCTGTCCGCCTTAACCCCACCCTCACCTACCTTGGCCTCACCATTGACCGTCACCTCACCTGGATCCCTCATCTCCGCTCCATCCAATCCAAAGCCCACAACCGCCTCTGACTCTTCAAACTCCTCTCTGGCAGGACATGGGGGTTGCACCCCTCTACTATCCTCCACACCTACAAATCCTTAATCCGTCCCATTCTATATTATGCCAGTCCTGCCTGGATATCTGCCCCCCCCTCCCAAATTCTATAAGTCCCTCCAGATCCTTGAGCGTCATGCCCTCTGCCTCGCCTTCCGTATTCGCCTCCCGTCCCCCACGCGGATCCTCTATGATCTCATTCCTTTCCCCCATCTGCTCCTATTCCTCGAACATATCCGCATCCTCTACACCTCCCGCCGTCTTGAACCCCCTCACCCCCTGGTTGCTCCTCTCCTCTCTGATCCACGCCTCCTGCCATGTCTTCACCATTGTGTCCCCCCTACCCCCCATCTCTACACCCTACATCTCCTTTCCCAAGGTGGCTTCCATCAACTCCCCCTCCCGGATGATGCCCTCTCTCTCTCCATTTATCCCTCATATCAACTCTGATCCTCACTCCCCCTCCTTTCCTCTGTCCTTTTCTCGGGCTCCCTCTCCCCCCCTTCCATCCTCTTTCTTCCACACCTCCCCTCTCTTTGCCCCCTTCTCTCCCCCGAGTCCTTTTACATTTCCCTCCTCTGCCTCCTCTCATTCCGTCTTGCGTCTGCCCTTCTCCCCCTTTATTAGTCCTCTCCCTCCATGTTCCCCCCCCTTTTCGTTTTTTCCTCTCCTCCCTCCTTGTTTTTCCCCCTACTCCAGGTCCGTCCCCCCCCTCTGCCTTGGATCGGGAGTGCCATCTTTGTGCCGCCTTTTTCGTGCAGTGTTTTACAGTGTGTTTTTCCAGTGCATGCTCCGTGTTGTGTCTTTTGGGAAGTGTAGCGAACAGCCACCATACTGTCGCTGGGTGTGCTTTTTATCACTTGTGAACAGAAACCTGACTGTCGCCATGTTTTTTAATTGTGTGTCTCCTATGTTACTTGTCTGATTCCTGTGTCTTTTATCAACATTCCTGTCCCCTTTTGCTTTCTGTTTTAACTTTCCGCATGTTTACGCCATTTTTCACTTTAAATCACCATTTTATCGCCTGTTTTTTCTTGTTTCTTTCTTCTTTCTTTTTTTAAAACAAAGTCTGTAGGCTGTAGAGCAGTGTAGTAAGCTGCTGCCAGCCCCCCTCCTTCGGGGGAAATTGAAAATCAATAAAGAGAAAAAAAGAAAAAAAATAGTTCACGACAGTCAGTTTTAGCCCTGACGACAACCATGGAGGTAGTGGTCGGAAGCTTGGAGTTTTATCCTGAATTTACGCGGCATGTATACCGACGTATTTCTGTTAGTTGGTATAACCAGCAACAGGTTGCACAAAAGAAATATTATTCGTTTACTGGTTTCAAACACCTAGTGTCCTTCTACAGAGTGTTATAATTTTATTACAATTTGAGAGCATCAGAAATAAGTAGCTGCTTGTAGTATACTGCTGTGGTCTCCAGACACTGCCGCCGGCCCCACGACAGGTCCTGCAGCAAACCTCCTGACTGGCACCTGCCAGCACTCTACTAACCTCACTTAGGTTATTTTTGACGCTCCCAAATAATGTGATAATTATAACCCTCTGAAGAAGGGCACCAAAGGCCTGAAACTGATAAAGGAATAAAATTTCTCTAGTGCAACTCGTTGTTGATTATTTCGACAGAACGATACCTCTACCTATACGCCGCAAGATTCAAGACGGCTCGCCGTTCCGCAAAATGTGATCAGGTTAAAAGCTGTGTAAATGAATACATTAGTTACTTGAAACACCACCTCCAGGAGTCCGTAGGTCAATCGTTTTCTCAATATCCCGTCAGACTTGCAACAGAAACGCGTTCGTAATTCAGTTGTAACATGCTTTTCTATATAACGTCTTCCCTTAGCGAGACTTAAATCCTGAAACCTCTATTTGAACGGTCACGATGCCTTAAAAGCTCGAAGGTCGACATGCTCGACATACCGTATATCTGTCCATCGTAATCAAGAACCACAGCCCATCTCCTTCATCCAAGACGCTGACTGTTGATCCGTGTGCCTTCCTTGCCACAACACGGACTCGTTGTAGGCTCCCACAGAGAGTCCAGGCACTGTCTCGCCTGCTCCACCTCGCCTGCAGGCTCACTCCACACTGATCTCTCGTTGTGCGCAGCGAGATTCACCGTAGCTGACCAAAGGCCACTCTCCAACCAGTACTGACTGACCGCTCCACTCATTCGTGCCTTAATCCACCGATTATATTCCCGCACTCCACATAAAGTTCCTTCTGGTGAATGTCGTTCGATAGTCTCAGATAAGATCAAAAAATAATCGACCATATAGCATGGTTAATTCTCCTCTCCTTTCAGCCCAAATCACCCCTTCCCCCCCCCCCCCCCCCTCACTCCACCAGGGGTGATTCAGACTTCATCTATGGTGCATGACAATACAGAACCTTTCCTCGTGCTACATCGTGTAACAAGAGATAAACTGGGGTTTCCATTTTAATGAATTTACGTGTACCCACAAACCTGAGCCCTCTTAAAAGTAATCCCAAAAACCTGATAGAAACCTTCTCCTCAATTTTTATCCTTGAGGGCCCTATCGCTGCTTATACCTGTCAGCTTCTCTATGATGTGTGGCTTACAAGTTGGCTTATACGCTGGCCCTTGCCCTCCACCAGTTTTCTTTGATAATCAAAGGATGATTCTTGTCAGACAGTAAATCATCAATCACTCGAAGTTTAGGTGAGGTTGAATATATGCCAGCATCAACTTAAGGGTAAGGTATACAACTGTCATGATTAGCGGTACTGACAGCATAGCTTAGTCGTGGAACAGACTGATCCAATATCGTTTGATATTAAGGGTTATATGCATTCAACGCTGCCTTGTGATTATGGTTCTGCAGGGCAAATATCGCTCACCAGCATTTTGTGCCATAAACACCCAGCATAGGCAAAGCAAGGCGTCAAACGTCATTCACTAGCCATATGGCATTTCATAATGCAGTAAACAATCTTTCAACTAGCAAGACAATATACATTAAATGTTTCTCATCATTTCATTTCAGTAAATATCATAAATTAAGAACTCTACAGTGTAATCATGTTTTCAAGTTCGAGCGTGTAGTATTTGCGATGCTTTCTACAAAGGAATGTCAATAGCGAGGATAATGGCCTCCCCTTTTTTTTCCCCACCTGTGCCTCTGGAAGGCACACGCTAATGGCTTTTTTCAAGACGACTGTCGCCCAGCTGGGTGCCCACAACGCATTACGTGCAGGTGGTCACTTAACTTTCTTACCGAAATATTTATGACACCAGTTTCCGCTACAGTGACAGTCTCATATGAAAATTTCAGAGGTCGAAAATTTACGTTAGAAATGTGTAGAAACAAAATCCTGTAAATATAACAGTGTCCAAAAAATTTTCGTTGGCATTGTGGTACATTCAAGCATTTACACACATTTCATAACTCTTAAAGTACGATTCTTGGTTTCCAACATCCTGTTCCACAAATCAGAGTCCCTAACCACTGCTCATTATTCCTTACCTCATTATACATACACATATTCATCGACACTTCTTCAATATTTCATCATGAGAAATACGTAGCATAATAAACATTCCTCAACAACATAATACACCTCAGTCAAATCTCAAAAACATCGTAGCTTTCTGCAATAATTTCAAACCAAAAAATATTCTGTGCTCATTTCAATAGTGTCATCTACCTCAAACGTACTTTAAAAATCATGATCTCATACCAAATACATCATTCAAAGCTCTCGTAGTATCACAATGGTTCTGAAAAAATATGAACAGTTCACAAAGTACAGACAAAATACAATTTCGTAAGTGTGAAGTTACCCAACTGTGTAATTACGTAAACATCTGTCACTGACGTAGTAAAAAAAATTTTTGTCTCTCTCAGTTAAATGATCAGATAGCTGTGTAATTCTGTCTTAGAGAAATATGGTACCGATGTGTAAAGTTGTATAAGCAAATACCATATTAGCTAGGGCTCCTTGTGCTTGCAAACACATGGTACACAAAGTAAGCGTGTACCCCCTGAGGCTTAATGTAATTATACCCTCAGGTGTTACAGATTACAGCAGTGGAATGAAATGTATCACGGAAACCTTTGTATCATTGTACTTTAAATATTTTTAAAAATAAATGATTTTAGTGCAAAATTAATCACTCAAATACGTGTCCTGTAGCGCTAAATGTGCGTCTTGTTGCAACATAATCTCTGTGGAAGAGTCGTAGTTGTCTTCCTCCGAAAGCTAAGTTCTGCAGAAGCCAATGTACTTACCTCATGATACACAAAAGTGAAATGCTTTGCGTATTGATATTTTAGTTATTACGCTTATTGCCGTGATGAGGAAAGTACTGTGCTGTAACGTATTGTTATCCTACGGAAAAGGCTATCTCCTTGTAGCCATAGCACAAAAGTCACCACTAAAACATGTCTCACTTTACAGAAGAATTCAGAAAACTGTGCAGATATAAAACAGATACACTGCAAAAGCAACATTGTAAATTGTCACTCATTAGTAGCGTCGTGATAAAATCGTGTAGCTGTCACATAAACTAACCTCTGTGTCATCTGGTATCTCTCAGAAAGCACTTTAAATTCAGAATGTATTTTCAAATAAACCAAAATGTTGCATTAAAATCTCATTAGCAGTACTGGTAAATGTTCTAAGTATCTGAGCCTTATGGTCGTTACGTAATCGTGCAACAAACAAGCAAGAATGCACACACCCAATAACACTGTGTTGTCTGTTCACAATAACAATGCATTCGTAATTTCTGTTTAAATAAGTTCTCTTGGTTCTTGACTGGATATTTAACTTCAAACATTGTTGCATATTAACAGATTCTAAGTCTGACAAAGCATACTAGTAATGTAAAGTGAAAAGTTATATGACAAAGACAAAGTTAAAAAGCAGATTATCTTTCAATAAACGGTTTTACATGTGCAATGTGGTGTAAATCTTTACTCTTCCTAGTGCACAGAGTTTCAACTTCAAAGCAATTATCATGTTGTATACATCGGTAAAGAATGCTAAAATTTTTCTCAAGGCTAGCGTCTTATGTTATTTTTCTCGGAGCTAGCAGGCGCACGCGGCTGCCTGCTGTGCGAGTCATTGTCTGTCTCTTTGTTGGCGCGCGCCGTTATTGGGATTAGGAGACCGAACTTCTACAAATTCACTCTGACGAGAAGGCCCTGCCCTGTTTGAATCCCGCCAGTTCTGATGCAGTTCAGGTCTGTCGTTATGATTATCTCGTCTGTCGTCATGTCGGTAGATTTCATAATTTCTTTCTTGTCGGTCATGTAGTGGAGAATTTCTTTCTGAATCGTAACTGCGCGCTGAACTGTTGCGTCTGAAAGTATTCTGTCTCCCTTGATAATAATAGTTCTGGTTGCCATATTGTCTGTTTCTATGATTGTCTCTGTCATATTCATTACTACGGAAATGCGATCTTTCTCTGTAACTATTATTACTCTACCAGTGGTTGTCATATGGGTGGTGTCTGTTTGGGCCACGATTTGCGTTGTAAGAATAGCCTTGTCGTGTCCAGTTATTGTTTCTGTCGTCACGGAATTGTGACATATGTGACCTGTAGCGATTATTTTCCTGTTTTCGCATCCGGCGACTGTCTGTGTCAATTTCTAATTCTTGTAAGAGTCCTTGAAATGCTTCAGTGTCGTCTTTGCATCGTCCTGCCAAAATAATATGTCGTAAATGTTCAGGCAATTTGAGTAAGCAAATGCGGATGAGTTCTGAGGGGCTGTATGGGTTTGAAAGATACTGATTCTTATGCAACATGTCTTCAAAATATTTGACAAGACTGGAAAATTCAGATTGTTCAAAGTGTTTCATCATCATGATGCTATGTTTTACTTGGTCTTGTGTAGCTTGAGACCAATATGCTGAAAGGAAGGCATGGTAAAATTCTCCTTCACTGTGACAATCGTGAATGACCGATTGCATTCTTACAGCTGGTTCATTCTCTAAGTAGCCACACATAGATTCTAATCTGTGTTCTAATGACCAGTTGGGAGGAAAACAATGAGAGAATTGATGGAGCCATGCTTGTGGATGAATGTCGTTGCCAGAATTCTTAAATGTTTTGAATTTACGTGTAGTAATGAACAGCTTATAGTCAAAATCATCATGTAGGCGAGTCGCATATCGGTCATTGTTAGGTCGTGTCGGCCGTTCCATCTCAAAATTCGGTGCACATTGCCAATTTCTTTCATAACTTCCGAAATGCCCTGTGTTATTATTTTGCGGCTTTTCCGTATTTATAAGTCCCTCTTCCCGTGTTGGAGCGCGAGTGTGCTCTGAAATTTGTAACTTTTGTATTACTTGTGCCAACTGATCTTGTACTTCCCGGATTTCTCTTTTGTACTGTATATTGATTTGATTTTGATTGAATTTCCTAATTTGTTCGCACTCTTCTGTGTCATTAAAGACTACCGGTTTTGTGTCATTCAGATTATCATCTACCTTCGTAGATAAATTAGTGAACTGATCCGAAAGTTCGGCTACTTTCTCCGATAGTGCACTTATTTACTCAGTGTGTTTTTCTGAACCAAGTTTCAGAGTATCTACTGTGTCCTTTAAGTTTTCGTGAGTTTTTGCAAGTTGCGTAACCGAATCGGTAGATGGAACTGAGTCAAATTTAGCTTGCAAGGTCTCATGATTTTCATGAACAATAGTTTGCAGTTCTTTTATGGCTGCTTCGTGATTCTGTAATGCATTTTCATGCCGCGAAAAAATAGGTTGAAAATGCTCACAAATTTGTGTTTTTACGTCATTACAGACTTTTTGACATTTCTATTCAATGTTATGTAACTCAGTAGTTAAATATTCACGTGTTTGTTCAAGAGTTTGTTCCAATGAGTCTAACTTTTGAAGCTGTTGCTGTGTTTGTCTCTGATTTTTTTCCATCGCGTCTAACTTTTGAAGCTTTTGCTGTGTTTGTCTCTGATTTTGTTCCATCGTGTCTAACTTTTGAAGCTTTTGCTGTGTTTGTCCCATTTGTTGTATTAATTGTAATAACAATGCATTGGTGTCTGAAACATGTTCCTCAGTGCTTTCCGGCAGTGAATTTGCACCGGCAACATTCACATTTTGACAAGCGGAAAATGTGTCTTGACTCATTTGAGAAAACGGTGAGAACCCAAAACCTGAGTCTACAGTATTTGCAATATTGTGTTCTGTCATTCCCGATTCCTGAGGCGAGCTGTTGCCGACCGATCGATCGATGATGCTTCCCTGTTCACTACCTGTTTCACTGTCTACACCATTATTTGACGCCCGCTCCATTTCCCTATGCACAGTTACCAAATTACTACTTTGAATGTCTGTTACTTCATTACACAGTGGTGCTGATAAGCTACGCTCGTCGTCACTATTATTTCTCAGTTTACTTTGGAGCCTAGTGTTACGTTTTTCACACGCCATTATTGCCACAATATTTCACACGATAACACAGAAAAGCACGATTTGAAGAGCAAAATAAGATAACACATTAACATAGAAATGGAAATAATGTCTACTTAAATACTTGGTGCAAATCTACATGCATGTCACAACTGTTTTACTGTACAACAATGAAAGACTGCAACTACAAAGGAGATTCTCTCTACAATTACGCGCTAGCAATAAACAAAAGCTACACTAATTACACAAACTACAACAAAAAATTCAGAAGATTCCAGTGAGGTGTCCTCGGCTAAGGGTCGACATATGAAGCGTCCCCTTTGAACAATTTATACATGACTGTGCTTATCCTGACACAGAATATTTTTATCGCAACGCAATCTGACTTTCAATAATTCCTACAAAAGAATGATATTAACCTATACGTTTCACAAATCACATACCTCACAAAAATCTTGGTTACTGGAGCTACTGCAATAAAGCTAGCGCCACTACTGCCAGCTAAATAAAAGATTCAAACTAAGGAAGGCACTAACTACTGATAGGCATAGTTAGCAAATGAAAGATATTAATAGAGAACAAACAATGTATTTACCTTAATATCATCATATATACATATATATATATATAGCAGCTCATGACAAATTTCAAAACTCCGCCATCTCTCTCCCCACATCCACCACTGCTGGCGGCTCACCTCCAACTGCCCAACGCTACGCGCTGTTAACATCCAGCTGCCGCTGCCCAACACTACAATGGCAGACAACAATGCGAACTAGCCACAGACTGCACACAGCACAGCCAGTGATTTTCATACAGAGCGCTACGTAACGTTGCCAATAAGAAAACATAAACAGCCTACTTACACCAGCAGCTCCTTAGGGTAACACTATTTTCTCCCTATCATCACTAGGTGTTCGGTAACACAACACACAATTCTTAATAAAATACCCATTTACCTATCGGTTCTTCTCCTATTGTCTTTTAATAACGCTTAATTCACTACCGTTATTCTGACATGCACCAAAGTTATTAAAAGGTCCGGTAAATTCACCAATGTACTATTTGACTCTACAATTTCTTTGTGCTCTTCTGATTCAACCGTTTTTTCTTCTTCCTGATTTTATCCAGATTCCTCTTGGAACAGTGACAAACCGTCGGAAATATCGTTGTCACTTCTTCTTACGTGTTTAACATTTAATTGAAATGCTGATATATGTACTGACCGCCGTGTAATTCCTCCAGTTTTAAGTTGGAGCACCGGCACCCAACTCAGCACCTGATTGTCAGTTTCCAGCGTAAAATATTTCTGGTCCAGATAGAAATGGAACTTTTCTATCGCAAATAATATTGCTAGAACTTCCAATCCATACACTAAACAAAGGGTTTCTAATCCACACAATATCCGGGGGAGGTATTCTATCGGTCTACGTTCCCCACTCTCTTCTTGGACAAGAACAAGACCCCTTCCGGTGAATGTAACACATAAAATGTTTTTCAAAATCCAACAACAGTGGACCGTTCATGAATCTGATCTTCAACCCTTGAAATGTGGCTTGTTGTGAAAATTTAACTTAATTTCTGGTCTTGTACCTAAAATTCACTGATGGGCGCAGCTTGTTGGTGATAGTTGGATATAAATTTGCCAAGAAAGTTTTTTTTTCCATTCCTACAAACTTGCCAACACCTTTAGCTGTTTCAGCTGGAAGAAATCTATAAATTGCGTGCGTTCGATCCTGATCAGTCTGCATCCCCTTTTCTGAGATGATATGACCTAATACTGATACCTGGGAGTGTGCTCAACTAACGCTTCACGGTTTCACAGTAAGGCCTGCTTTTCTGAAAGATTGTAACGCCTGATTTACATAATCTAAATGTTCTTCTAAAGAAGCACTGTGAACAATGGCGTTATCTAAGTAAATACATAAACTCTAAATTCTAAGCCATTTAACACGGAATCTAATAACTGGGAAAGCACAGCAGCTGTTATTGCGAATCCAAAAGGAACCTTGCGGAATTAAAAAGATGTCATCAATGGTGAAATCAGTGACTGCTTTCGACAGTCAAGGTAATTTGGTATTACGCTTGGTATAAGTCTGTTGTTGTTGTGGTCTTCAGTCCTGAGACTGGTTTGATGCAGCTCTCCATGCTACTCTATCCTGTGCAAGCTTTTTCATCTCCCAGTACCTACTGCAACCTACATCCTTCGGAATCTGCTTAGTGTATTCATCTCTTGGTCTCCCTCTACGATTTTTACCCTCCACGCTGCCCTCCAATACTAAATTGGTGATCCCTTGATGCCTCAGAACATGTCCTACCAACCGATCCCTTCTTCTGGTCAAGTTGTGCCACAAACTTCTCTTCTCCCCAATCTTATTCAATACTTCCTCATTAGTTATGTGATCTACCCATCTAATCTTCAGCATTCTTCTGTAGCACCACATTTCGAAAGCTTCTATTCTCTTCTTGTCCAAACTATTTATCGTCCATGTTTCACTTCCATACATGGCTACACTCCATACGAATACTTTCAGAAATGACTTCCTGACACTTAAATCTATACTCGATGTTAACAAATTTCTCTTCTTCAGAAACGCTTTCCTTGCCATTGCCAGCCTACATTTTATATCCTCTCTACTTCGACCATCATCAGTTATTTTGCTCCCCAAATAGCGAAACTCCTTTACTACTTTAAGTGCCTCATGTCCTAATCTAATTCCCTCAGCATCACCCGACTTGATTAGACTACATTCCATTATCCTTGTTTTGGTTTTGTTGATGTTCATCTTATATCCTCCTTTCAAGACACTGTCCATTCCATTCAACTGCTCTTCCAAGTCCTTTGCTGTCTCTGACAGAATTACAATGTCATCAACGAACCTCAAAGTTTTTATTTCTTCTCCATGAATTTTAATACCTACTCCGAATTTTTCTTTTGTTTCCTTTACTGCTTGCTCAATATACAGATTGAACAACATCGGGGAGAGGCTACAACCCAGTCTTACACCCTTCCCAACCACTGCTTCCCTTTCATGTCCCTCGACTCTTATAACTGCCATCTGGTTTCTGTACAAATTGTAAATAGCCTTTCGCTCCCTGTATTTTACCCCTGCCACCTTTAGAATTTGAAAGAGAGTATTCCAGTCAACATTGTCAAAAGCTTTCTCTAAGTCTACAAATGCTAGAAACGTAGGTTTGCCTTTCCTTAATCTTTCTTCTAAGATAAGTCGTAAGGTCAGTATTGCCTCACGTGTTCCAGTGTTTCTACGGAATCCAAACTGATCTTCCCCGAGGTTGGCTTCTACTAGTTTTTCCATTCGTCTGTAAAGAATTCGTGTTAGTATTTTGCAGCTGTGACTTATTAAGCTGATAGTTCGGTAATTTTCACATCTGTCAACACCTGCTTTCTTTGGGATTGGAATTATTATATTCTTCTTGAAGTCTGAGGGTATTTCGCCTGTTTCATACATCTTGCTCACCAGACGGTAGAGTTTTGTCAGGACTGGCTCTCCTACGGCCGTCAGTAGTTCCAATGGAATATTGTCTACTCCGGGGGCCTTGTTCCGACTCAGGTCTTTCAGTGCTCTGTCAAACTCTTCACGCAGTATCATATCTCCCATTTCATCTTCATCTACAGCCTCTTCCATTTCCATAATATTGTCCTCAAGTACATCGCCCTTGTATAGACCCTCTATATACTCCTTCCACCTTTCTGCTTTCCCTTCTTTGCTTAGAACTGGGTTTCCATCTGAGCTCTTGATATTCATGCAAGTCGTTCTCTTATCTCCAAAGGTCTCTTTAATTTTCCTGTAGGCGGTATCTATCTTACCCCTAGTGAGATAGGCCTCTACATCCTTACATTTGTCCTCTAGCCATCCCTGCTTAGCCATTTTGCACTTCCTGTCGATCTCATTTTTGAGACGTTTGTATTCCTTTTTGCCTGTTTCACTTACTGCATTTTTATATTTTCTCCTTTCATCAATTAAATTCAATATTTCTTCTGTTACCCAAGGATTTCTACTAGCCCTAGTCTTTTTACCTACTTGATCCTCTGCTGCCTTCACTACTTCATCCGTCAAAACTACCCATTCTTCTTCTACTGTATTTATTTCCCCCATTCCTGTCAATTGCTCCCTTATGCTCTCCCTGAATCTCTGTACAACCTCTGGTTCTTTTAGTTTATCCAGGTCCCATCTCCTTAAATTCCCACCTTTTTGCAGTTTCTTCAGTTTTAATCTACAGGTCATAACCAATAGATTGTGGTCAGAGTCCACATCTGCCCCTGGAAATGTCTTACAATTTAAAACCTGGTTCCTAAATCTCTGTCTTACCATTATATAATCTATTTGATACCTTTTAGTATCTCCAGGGTTCTTCCATGTATACAACCTTCTTTCATGATTCTTAAACCAAGTGTTAGTTATGATTATGTTGTGCTCTGTGCAAAATTCTACCAGGCGGCTTCCTCTTTCATTTCTGTCCCCCAATTCATATTCACCTACTATGTTTCCTTCTCTCCCTTTTCCTACACTCGAATTCCAGTCACCCATGACTATTAAATTTTCGTCTCCCTTCACAATCTGAATAATTTCTTTTGTTTCATCATACATTTCTTCAATTTCTTCGTCATCTGCAGAGCTAGTTGGCATATAAACTTGTACTACTGTAGTAGGTGTGGGCTTCGTATCTATCTTGGCCACAATAATGCGTTCACTATGCTGTTTGTAGTAGCTTACCCGCATTCCTATTTTCCTATTCATTATTAAACCTACTCCTGCATTACCCCTATTTGATTTTGTGTTTATAACCCTGTAGTCACCTGACCAGAAGTCTTGTTCCTCCTGCCACCGAACTTCACTAATTCCCACTATATCTAACTTCAACCTATCCATTTCCCTTTTTAAATTTTCTAACCTACCTGCCCGATTAAGGGATCTGACATTCCACTCTCCGATCCGTAGAACGCCAGTTTTCTTTCTCCTGATAACGACATCCTCTTGAGTAGTCCCCGCCCGGAGATCCGAATGGGGGACTATTTTACCTCCGGAATATTTTACCCAAGAGGACGCCATCATCATTTAATCATACAGTAAAGCTGCATGCCCTCGGGAAAAATTACGGCTGTAGTTTCCCCTTGCTTTCAGCCGTTCGCAGTACCAGCACAGCAAGGCCGTTTTGGTTATTGTTACAAGGCCAGATCAGTCAATCATCCAGACTGTTGCCCTTGCAACTACTGAAAAGGCTGCTGCCCCTCTTCAGGAACCACACGTTTGTCTGGCCTCTCAACAGATACCCCTCCGTTGTGGTTGCACCTACGGTATGGCTATCTGTATCGCTGAGGCACGCAAGCCTCCCCACCAACGGCAAGGTCCATGGTTCATGGGGGGGGGGGGGGTATAAGTCTAAAACAGTGAAATACTTGGTCCCCTTAAACCAGGCTAAACAGGTACTGACTGAAATAACCTTCTTGTCTAGCTGTCTGTAGTCCACGACTAGTCTAAAATCTGCCCCTCCGGATTTATAAACCAGAAACATGGGCTAAGCATAAATTGAATTAGAGGGTCGAATAAACCCTTGCTGCAATAACTGATGTATAATCTTTTTCCGTTCCTTCATTTTTGGAGGCAACAATCTTTATGGCATTTGCTTCACTGGCTCCTGATCGATTAGCTTTATTTGATACTAAATTAGGTAAGTCGCACATAATATATCGGTAATGACATCGCTTTGCGGTTCGAGCTCCTAATGACTTAACAAACCTTTTCAGTGGTGGTAGTTTCTGTGCATCGACCAGCTCCAGCAACGAATTGTGGACTGCTCGTACTTTATAGACCCTTTTATTATCAACATGACCACAAAAGAAATACGCCTCTCTCTGGCAGAACTTAAATGGAAACTGTCTTGCAGAAGCTTTACAGAAGCTCTCTTGCCCTCCTCGCGGGAGAGCTTCTGTAAAGTTTGGAAGGTAGGAGAGGAGGTACTGGCGAAAGTAAAGCTGTGAGGAAGGGGCGTGAGCCGTGCTTGGGTAGCTCAGATGGTAGAGCACTTTCCCGTGAAAGACAATGGTCCCAAGTTCGAGTCTCGGTCCAGCACACAGTTTTAATCTGCCAGGTAGTTTCATATCAGCGCACACTCCGCTGCAGAGTGAAAATCTCATTCTGGAGTAAGATGCATAATTTAGCGCTGCATGACACACATTTGAGTGATTGCTTTCCGTACTTGAAACATTTTAGCAATATTTTTGACCTACAGTGATACAGAAAAGGTTTTCGGAGGTACTTTTCATCTAACAGTTTGAATCTGCAACATATGAGGTATAATTACATTATCCCTTGTGGGGGTACACCAACTTTGCGTACCGTGGGTGTGGCAAGCGCAAGTAGCCCTAGCCAATATGGTATTTGGTTATACAAGTTTATACATAGGTACCATATTCTCTAACACAGAATTACACAGCCATCTGGTCATTTGACTGAGAGAAATAAACATTTCAGTACGTCATTGACACGTATTTACATAATGACACATTTGGATTACTTTGCATTTATGAAATTGTACTTTGCCTACATTTTGAAAACTGTTCACATATAGTTTCAGAACCATTGTGAAACTGTGAGAGCTTTGAGAGATGTATTATGTGTAAGATCATGAGTTTTGAAGTATTTTTTAGGTAGATGTCACTATTGAAACGAGTAAGAGAGCATTTTTTAAGGTTTTGAGATTATTGGAGAAAGCTGCGACAATTTTGAGATCTGTTTGATATGTTGTGACAATAATTTTATGGTGATGATGTGTGTTATGATGTTGAGATATGGTGATGATGATTATGAAAAGTGAGTATATATGTGAATGCTAATACCAGACTGCTGACGGAAATTTTTGGATACTATTATTTAAGAGATTTCGTTTCTACAAACTTATCCTGTAATTTTTCAACCTGTGAAACTTTTTATTTGTATCAAACTGTCACTGTACCGAACTGCTGTCGTAAATATCTTGGTAAAGAGTACATGTGACATTGATGTAATTCTCTGCTGCGCCCTGCTGCGCGCTAGCCGCCTGGAAAAACTCATTGTTGTGTTGCCTCTCAACTTTAAATGGTGTCGCTTAAGCCGCTGTGAAGCACACCGCACTCATTCAAGTGCGCGCGCGGCGGTAGAAAAGATAGTCCGTTGAACTCGCTATCGACACTTCTTTGCAGAACGCACCAGAAACGTGGCACACTGTTATTTGGAAACATATGATAACAGGTCGGAGTTTGTACTTTGTACTGCTTACTGAAATGCGCATGAAGTTATGAGAAATATTCTTACATCTACACACCTATTATGACAAGTGTCTTTCTATGAAAGTTGAGAGAGTTTTTACTGACTTCTGAAATGCCATATGGCTGGTGAATGATATTTTTATGCTTTGCTTTGTAGTTGTTTGCTTATTTTATTTGATATCTAGTTGATAGAGCGCTGCAGCATTGGTTTTATAAAATAAAGTTTAATACGTATGCTAATGTATACACATTCTGTCAACAGATCTATTAAATAATGATTTTTGATCCACATTCTTCAAAAACAAGCACTTGGAAAGGAAAGAACAATAAGAAGGAGAAGGAATTAGTAACAGGAATTGCATATGTAATTTTCTTTTCAAGGACTTGCTACTTTTTTGGTGGAATAAGTTGTTTTGTTGCACCACTCTAGTGTTAAGCTGTGACATAGACATTGAGATGTTACACAGACATTAGGATGTGAATAGACATTTCCCTTATCTGTATTGCTGTCTTCTCTGTATATGTTTTCTGCTTGTGCTTTGTCATATCTAGGCATAACTAATTGCATTTGCTGCTGCTATTTGTCAGGCATTATCTCACTGAATTTTACATTGTATTACTTTGTTAAACCAGTCTTATCACTGATTTATTTTTCATGCTTGCTCCATATTGCCTTATACTAGTTGTAATGTTGCATTTTCTTTGCTAATTTAGATATACTGCTTCTTGCTTCGGGAATTTGCATTTTTGTCATGGTTGTTCATGTTAATTATTTTGTGCTGCTGATTTCCTCGCTTTCTAGTTTATTTATCTGAGCTCAGTAGATTTAAGTTAGTTTAAGAGGGGGTATGCTATATAAGAAAATGAGTTATGATGAGTTGGGAAGAAATGCATCGAGAAGCTATAAGAAAAAGGTTTGGCCAAAGAGTATTGTACAATGAAGAACAATTATTTTGAAAAAGGAAGTGAACAGATAAGTAGGGTATATAGTGACAACAGGTTTATGTAGGATTTTCTTGGAAATAAATGATGAGGTAAGAAATATAAGAAAGTATAAATACAAATCGATAGGAATCTTTTTTGGGAACAAATGCTGAACTAAAGGAGATCTCCGAAAATTAAATGAAGTACTTTTGGCTGAAAGCTATAGAAGGATGGGCATGAAGGATTTTATTGAAAGGAGAAAAATGAAAAAGAGGTATACTCACCACAAGTACTGCAATACCAAGTGTTACATTTAAGACAGGCCTGTCCTTTCCTTTTGTGTTATTCCTCTATTATTATGTATACTCTTATGTGTTTATGTTCTTCCTGTCTCTGTGTATTTACCTTATAAGGTAAATTTGGTACAATTTTTTTCCTTCTAATATTAAGCTGCGTTCATTATGATGAGGTGTACTGTTATCCTCAAATCTAATCTGTTTTTGTAACATATTCTTTAGTCTGGGAAGGTGTTCAGACATTATTTATTCTGTTATGTTTTCTTTTAATGCTCATGTGTCAAATTAATGTTTCTAAAGATATTCTCATTTTTCATTTATTTACTCATGTCATACTTCCTGTAATACTCGTGTACATGCTTATTTCTACGTTATTTGTAGTATCATGTTCTTTACTGTGATGATGTTTTCATTACATTTGGAATTGTATTCTTATGCTGTAAAATTGTAGTTGTATAGACACCAGTTCTTCAAGGTAAGTAAATAGTAGGGATTCATTTCACTGAACACATTTTTCTGTTGGCCATACTATACGCATAAAATCTCATAGGTTATACGATTGCGTTAGTGCTTGCATGTATGTTGATAATTCAGCAAGGGACTGATTAACAGCATTGCTGGTACTAAGAATATTTCAAAAAATCTGTGATTGCACGAGTGGTGATTCATCAGCTTGCTATAACATCCTCAATACTCTTCAATTGTGACTGTTGCAGACGCACAGTCGCAATGGATGGGTACTGCCCATCTCTACAGGGACTACAGTGATTCTGCACCTGTGGTGCCCATTACTACCATAATCTCTACAAGGACTACAGTCGATCTGCACCTTTTGTAGCACATTACTACCACAATCTGTACAAGGAATACTTTAGGTCTGCTCTGTGGTGACCTACCAATTCTATCAATATTTATCACGACTTTGGATGAGTCTGCTGTGGTTCTCCTCTGTTGTGGCCCATTAGCAATCTTCATGTCTTCACATCAAGAGTCAGCACTGTGTTTCCGTTGGGAGGACAACACTACTTCTTCAAGACTGCATGGAGGTCCACTACTTATGTGCGCATGTTCTTTTACTGCTCAGGCTTTGTGCATAAAGCTGTCATAGTCTTCTCTTCTGATGAATGATTAGGACTATCTTTAGGGATTGGGAGGAGAATTTTGCTTTAATGACGAATAGGATATTACTAATTGCGGGCCTCTGACCTGTTTAATATTGTTAATATAAAAATTTTTAACAGATTGGTCTTTGCCACTGCAGAAATTTTTTTGAGGGGAGCCGGTGGGCTATGTAAGTAGACTGTTTATATGTTTCTATGTTGGCAGCGTTCTGCATTAATATCACACACAGCGCTGTGCGCCCTCTGTAAAAGACTCTGTGGCTGGTCGGACTCCCAGTTAGAAGTTAATAGGTCTGAAGTGTTAGCGCAAGTGGACGGTCTTGACCTGTGTCCGTCATGGAGTTTTAATATTGGTTGGACATTGATTGTAAAATGTGGGTATTGGAATTTTTGACGATTATATAATTTTTGGAACTGGATGTCACACGATTAAGGTAAAATATACTAAATACATTGTTTGCTCTGTAACAAAATCTTCCCTTTGCTAACCATATGCCTATTAGTAGTTAGAGCGTACAGTAGTTGGAACCTTTTTATTTAGCTGCCTGTATACTTGCTGTATTTGCTGTAGTTCGTGTCATGAAGATTCTGTGAGGTAAGTGAGTTATGAAATGTGTGGGTAATTGTTAGGATTCCTTATAATTCAGGGCTATTCTTTTGTGTTAATTAATAGTGAGATTGCGTTGCGTTTGAATATTGTATGTCATTAATGAATAGAATAATTTTGAGCTGGTTGTCTCAGGGAAAATTCTGTAGGTCAGTGTTCAAACGACAAAGACAAGCAAAGTGACAGTACGTTCAGTTGCATTCAACAGCTTTAGAAGGTTCGTTTGCACTCAGTGTCACTCAGTTATTTCAGTTTAAGTTAAAAACTTACTGTTTAGAAGTTTCAACTGCTACAGAAAAGTCAGGAATGCCTTTCTGGATTGTCTGCATCTGATTTTTATTTTTAAATGGTGATTCATCCCAATTTCATGATGAACTGGCCCCGTTATCGGAGGCCTTGACATTTCTCTTACGCATACACAGCAATGAACACTTTGGTGCGCTAAATTCTGAGTGCGTTATCAAGTCTGAGAGAAAAGGAGATCAAATCGTAACTGCTGTGAGGAGTTACAGCAGCTCTCTTGAGAGACAAGCGGTTTGTGAGGAAAAGGAAGGACGTCGCTACCATTTAATGCTAAGAATAGTGTAACACATGGAGATACTAGAATTCCTGATTAAGGCTCTGTTGCGAAAAATAATTAGTGTCCACCAGAGAGACAGAGGTTTAAACTGCTGTCGTTTGAGAGTTGAACATAGCTTTCACACCAATGTCTGTCGCACACTTCCTTAATATACTTGCACTGGAGCAAACAACATTACGGCGTGGACTATGATCGTAAACTAGTTAGCGCTGGTCTCCGAACACTAAAGAAAATCCATACCGCATAACACAAATTTTGTTTGGTTTTGCAAATTCTACGAAACATCACACATGACGCTGTTCCTAGGTTGAGGCTACTACTACTGTAACATATCCTTCTCTTATCGATGTCCATTCATTATCACTTTTGTAACTGCAACCATCAATGTTGCTAACTATTGATATCGAGCAGTCCAGTCATTGCTACAAGCAGCCGTATTATACTGTGCAGTCACATTAATGGGACCCCCTGTCAAAAGCCTTAATAACCACCTTTTACAGCGATTAGACGTGCTTGAAGAGTGTCAGTGGGGTTCTGAACGGTGCTGACAGGTATATTAAGCCAGGCCGACTACACTGACGTGGCCAACTGTGCTAGGTTTGTCGGTTGAGGGTCCGTGCAACATACAGCCCGATCGAGGTGGTCTCCAAGACTCTCTATTGGGTTTAAATCCCTGGAGTTTGATGGACAGGAGAGTACGGTTGACTCATCTGGGTACTCTCTGAAACACGGACGTACACTGCGAGCTGTGTGAAACGTTGCATTGTCCTGCTGTTTGATGACATCGTGCTGAGGGAAAACAAACTGCACTTGGGCGTTGACGTGGTCCGCAAGGATAAATCTGTTGATTTACTGTGCCTTCCAGAATGACGAGATCACCGAGGGAATACCACGTGAACATTCCCCAGACAACAACGCTGCCTCCCGTGGCCTAAAGCCTTCCAATGATTTTAGCAGTGTGTTTGCTTTCATATGCTTCTCGTCGTAACTGCTAAAGGCCATCTACCATCTGCAAAGGATACCTTTTATCACTTGGTGGCCGTCCAATTGCGGTACTGGCGCGCAAACTGCAGCCTACTGCTCCGATGAAATGCAGTCAGTATGGGCGCAGGAACCAGTCGCCGGCTGCGGTGGTCCATACACAACAATAATCGCAGAACTGTCGTTGAGGAGATACGATTAATAGCCCTTGCTTCATCTGGGCTGTTAGTTGCTCAACAGTTGCACCTCTATTCTGCCGTACACATCTCCTCAGCTGTGGTTCACCTTTCTCATCTGTAGCCTGTAGTAGATGACAGTTGCCTAGGCGCTGATTTTGGACAACACCATTTTGTCATGCACATTATACCTTAAGCACAGTGGCACACGGCCAGTTTGAAAACGCAGCCGTTTCTGAAATGCTTCCACCGCTGGTTCGAAAGCCTACGATCATGCCATTTTGGTCCAGATAAATCGCTCCATTTCCGCATTATGGCAGTGACTACACTGTTTTCCACCCCCCTTCCCCCCCCCTACCGACCACTCTGCCGCCTACCCCCCGCCCCTGAAATGTTTTACATACCATCCACGATTAGTTCCAGTGCTGCCATCTACCGTCTCTGAGTGGTTATCGCATGTAGTCGTCGAACATAGGTGGTGGTCACATTAATGTGACTGGACAGTGTAACTGCACAGTTTACAGCTTACTTCATACCCCACAAAATTAAGGATAATACTGAGCCGTGGCGCTTCTAATTATGGCGGCATGGAATTCCATTGGCGCTACCAACTGCTTGGGTGGCCTATATCGATTTGATCGTGAGTCACAAGGTAAGATCTTTGGTCGAGGTGTGTGTGTTGCTGATTTGGCGGGGCCTGGAGAATCAGTGTCCTGGAGGGCTTATGGTTGGCAAGTTTTTGCTTTTGGGAGACTCCAGCTGTCAGTTGCGTGTCCTGAGAAGCGCGAATGGTTAAATCAATCGGTGGGGCAAGCCTCGCCGGCTTTCGTACCGACTGGTAGTGGCGAGCTGCTGGAAGACCTATGATCGTTGTGGGCAACCTTGTTGGCAGGCTCCCCACCTACTCTGCAGACTTAAATTTTACCGCACCTCGACGACCGCCAGTACGAATTGATCGCAATAACACCCTGGTTCGAATCCTGCAAGTCACGGCGTTTTCACATCTGAGTGGATTTAAGTTTTGTTTTCTTATGTTCGAATACTTGGTATTGTAAGACCACAGCTGTGTTATGTGGAATAGAACCTGTTATATTAATACGTCTACGAGTGATTTAGTGTATAATCATCGGTCAGTGTTACTGATCACAGTTTGTTTTCGAGGCCATATTCCGTGAAAGTGTACAAGCTCCGATGACGGAATTAAAATATAACATAATTTGTGTGGGTCGCAAAGCAAACCTTGTGGATGAGTATGCTTGAGTTACTGCATCACCAGGTGCTGATATTTTAGCTTCTGAATAAGAGTAACTTTAAGGAGTTTTAAACTTGTAACTTGTATCGGTAGTCGCTTGTGCGATTTGTTCAGAGTTTCTAGTCCTTAGATATTCTTGGGTGTAGCCTTATTCGCACAGATTGCTGTTCCCTTTGATGTGCATTGACAGGGTAGCTTGGGTGGCAGACGGCACGTTCCCGTTCCCTGGGCCCGAAGCAGGGGCTTGTTTGCTTTTTGTCGCGGCGGTACTTTCGTCGTAGCGCGGCGTCTGGACTGGCCGGCAATCTGGTGCCTCTACCTGCCACGACCTGGTGGCTCAAGTTAAGTAAAGTGTCTGATGCGTGCCACATGGAACTGTCGCCGATTAAGCGTGAACCAGTAGTCTGCTTTATTAGGGAATTTAATGAAGCAAAGAGGTATAAGGTGTGTTTGGCAAGACTGAAGTTCTTCCTCAGTGCACCTGTTTAATACCTCTTGTAGACCTTGCACTCTTGCACCCTTGTTACTACTGTAGTGTCGCGGAATAGTAAAGAGTCTGAAACGTGGAATATTTTCAAGTTTCGTTGCCTATGCTGAGCGCCAGAGGCAGTAGGTTAGCCAAGAGGTAAGAGGACTGCACATGTACTGGAATGTGTCGTCACGCAGGGGCAATGGCCTGGTTACACACAACAGGTGAGAGAGCATGCAGGTTTGTGTTAAACGGAGACTTTCGTAGAGTGTAAGAGAGAGGTATAGCGACAGCTGTACTGCATTTCACAACTTAGCGTAAGTCTGCCGCAAGAACACGTAACTCTGTCACAAGAACACCTAAGTGGCGAGTACGACAGATAAGTCAGCAGTATAAGTGGAACGAATGCGTTCATTACAAAGGAGTATGACGTCAGGACGTAGCTCGTGCTTCCTTTAAATACGCCAACTTTGATAGCAACAAGGCACTCGCAGTTAGACTTGCAGTGAGATGTGTACTGGGACGCTGTGTAGCGCTCAGCTTGGTGATCGACATGTTAATCTTTATTAAGGAGATGTTGCAGTAAGGGCGGCCCATCCAGCAGCAGACGTGAGGGGACAGTACCACCTCTGGTCCTCTCTGCTGCCGCTGTCAATCATCGCCCCAGGATTAGCAGACATCGCAGCAGAGTCGCTCGCCGCCGATGCTGACCACATCAGTGAGCCATCGTCGTGATCGTGCGGGGCCTAGGCCCTGTGCATCCGCTGTCACAACCAGGTGAGCCGACGATGCTGGGAGATTACCGCCCGTTCCACCCGTCCACAGCAGACCAGCCGCCAGAAGGAGCAGGGGAGAAGACGGGGTGGAATAGAATACACTCCGCACTACGAGAACGCGTCTCGTGCTGACAGCGCCGGGACTCAAACCCACAGCCTCCTTCGCGCAGCGGCTTGCTGTTCGCCGAGCCGGCCGGCCAGCTGGACGCCGCCAGCCATGCACGGCCAAAGTAAGGGCATTCCTACGCTACATCACAGCACGCGGCGCTGCGGTAGCAAGACTGGTGCGGCCCGGAGCTGGTGCCATCGCTCCGAGTCAGCGAGGACTCGGGGAAGGCCGTTGATATCACCAAGCTCAGCCAGCCTGTGTTACGCAGGTCACATTGTACTCAACAGGAATAAAGGTGTTATGAATTAATAATGTTTCTTTGGAGTTTCTGACGCGTCCACAGTCATTTCCTAGCATCCTGACAATTGGAAAGGTCACCGCTCGGCATCCAGTCCACCGTAGGCGACTGGGACCACCGGGGCGTCTACAGATTTGGTGTCAGAAGACCTCGCGCCCACCGCCTACGCATTTGGTATCAGAAGTGTTCGAACCGCCCACTACAGCACTGGCCTGCAGATCTGGTACCTGGAGTCGTCGACACCGCCACTGCAGGACTGACACCACAGAGTTGCGGTGAGAACTGCCAACTCTACGCAGCCTTGTGGTAAGTGCACGAGGCGATTTTTGTTGATAACTATAGATGCACGTTATTTGTTGGGAGTGCACTTTGTGGGACCTGCGGAAACAGCAGATTTATCTGAGTTAAGGGAAACAGTTGGGAAACGTACTTGGTACCAGTCAGATGTACTGGGTGTAATGTAATGGGGCATGGGGAGCCATGCACGAAGTTTGTACCAGTAGAGGGTTCAATTTGTAGACGGTTTGGTCACTCAGCGCACAATTGTAGAGAGTGCCGCTGGGTAATATCAAGGCGGAAGGATTAATTTTGTTTATTTGTGCATTGTGAGTCTTGTTTGTCTTCTTGTGTGTAGTGCTCAACTGTGACAAAGGAGTTGAGTAGCTAGTGTAGTTATTGCTCTGAGGAGTAAATTCAGTATAGAGTAAGTTGTTGGTAATTTGCATAAATCATGCCAGAAACGAGATCTGTTAATACTGAAGTGAGTATAGCTGCTCTGACGGAGAAAGTCTCAAAATTGTTAGAAGATAATGCACAGCGTAAGTTACGTCATGTAGAATTAATGACGCAAATGGAGACCTTGTGTTCGGCGCAAGAGTCGCAAACGGGTTCAAGTCAGTAGCAATGTCCAACCTTGCAATATATCCTTCAGTAGCTAACCTGATCACGCCTTTCTCGGGTAAAACAACAGAGGATGTGACAGCGTTCATTAGTGATGTTTTGGCAACAGCTGCAATGATGTAACTACGTTACGTATGGCAAATTTGCGACTTGCAGGGGAAGCCAAGACGTTCGTGATGTACCATGAGACGCTTAGTAAGGCGAGCACGTTTGAAGAATTGGCAGATGGGTTACGACAGAGATATCGTAAGCAGAATAGTGCAAGATGTTTTAGGGAGAAGTTAGCTAATTTGACACAGAAGGTCAATGAGATAGTGGAATCTTTTTCAGATAGGATACGGAAAATTAATCCGCAGACTTATGAATTATCGGGTAATCCGGATGCGGATCGTGTATTACTATGAGAGGCAGAAAACAGAGCCCTCGATGTATTCCACAGGGGAATTCCTGCAGAATTTTCTCGTAGGGTTAGGATGGAGAATCCTAGGGATTTAGCTGCAGCACTGCATATTGCAACGCATCTGCGGGAGATAGACTTTGCAACAAGTGTTCGCAATGACAAACGCATCTTTGAGTCGTACAGGAATTGTTACCGTTGTGGGAGGAAAGGTCACGTGAAGGCTCAATGCAGACAGCCGCAGTGCTATGCTTGTAAACGCTACGGCCACAGGGCGAATGAGTGTCGTAGTAAGCAGAATGGTAACGGGAATAAACAGGAAAAAGCGTTAAACGGGAACGGGAGTGTTTCGTCCGTCGGAAGACATTCCCGGTAAGCAGAAGTACGGTGAAAACTAGTACAGAGACGGATTGTTGCTTGATGGGTGTTGTAAGGAATAACAGATGAAGTTTTTGATTGATACAGGGACACATGTATCTGTTGCTAGTCTAGACCTCGTGGGCAGGAGAAGACTAGGTACTCCTAGGTATAGATTACGTGAAGTAGGGAATAATGAGTTGCAATCATTGGGTACAACACAGCTCGTTTTTAAGATTGGAACTGTAGAGTCCAGAGAGCAAATGGAAGTGTTGCCAACTGTGGGACAAGGGTATTCTGTGATTCTCGGACTGGACCATGCCAAGATTAGTCTATCACAGCGTTCAGTTGAACTTAGTGGAAACTTGTTTCAATTGGTACAACAGCTGTAAATGTTTCTACGTCGCGAGGTGCATCCATTGCTAAGATGTCACCAATTGAATCGCGTACAAGGGCATTAAAGATGATTACGCATGTCAAAGTGCCTTCCGGTACAGGGAAGTTAGTTTGGTTGCAGTAGGTACCGATGTACCACAGCAGAGACTATGTGTGGTGGAGACACTGCAGAGCAATGAAGCATTGGATGAAATGCATTGTTTTATTAGGAGGAGCGTTGCGAGCGTAACGGATATAAATGGGGAAATGGTGATTCCGGTCAGTGTAGATAATTCTGGGGCAGATGAAGTGGATCTCCCAAAGGGTTTAGTGGTAGCAAGTTTGGAAATACACGACGATGAGGATATGGATGAATCCCGAGGTGATTATAACGTCAAGCAAACCGTCAAGGCATCTGTACTACGTGATAAGATTCGTCATTTGGAGAATGGTGATCGGAAAGCTATGGAAGCTTTGTTTATTTCAGAAGGTCCATTACCAGCAACTCCTATTACACAGCACCGTATACCGACTGGCGATAGTCCGCCGGCCTATAGAAAACCATACAGGATAGCGAAACACCTACAACCGCTAGTGGAAGAGTTTATTAATCAACAGCTAAGGGACGGTATTATAGAGAACAGCGAAAGCCCGTGGTCTGCCAACATAGTGGTAGTTCCTAAGAAGTCATTGGACGGTACTGAAAAGTATAGGATTTGTTGCGACTATTGTTTTTTGAACGCACGAACTGTAACAGATGCGTATCCAATACCGAACATCACGGAAACATTGGACAACCTAGGTCGGTGTAAATATTTTTCGACAATAGATCTAAAGAGTGGGTACCATCAGACAGAAGTATGTCCAGAGGATAGACCGAAGACGGCCTTTACAACAAGCCTTGGTCACTTTCAGTATGGCAGAATGCCATTTGGGTTGAAAAACGCTCCTGCTACTTTCCAGCGGCTGTTAGATGGAGTGGTTCGGGGACTGAAACCGAAGATTGCAATGGTATACCTCGATGATGATGTTACTTTTTCGCGTAATATAGAAGAGCATGTGGAACGACCGAACGAAGTATTTAGTAGGCTAAGAGCGGCAAATCTTACGCTTAATGTCGAGAAATGTCAGTTTTCTCAGACGCAAGTGACTTATCTTGGGCATAATATCAGTCAGGATGGGGTAAGAACTGATCCTCGTCTAACGTCGGCTGTGCGTGGTTTTCCAGTACCACAGACCACTAAACAAGTTCAGCAATATGTCGGTTTATGTAATTACTACAGACGATATGTAAAGGGGTTCGCGGAAATTGCACATCCATTAACGAGATTGTTAAAGAAAGGTGTTAAGTTTGAATGGACAGCGCAGCGTCAGGAGGCATTCGAGAAGCTCAAACAGATACTAACATCAGACCCAGTGTTGATACTTCCTGATTTCGAACAAGAGGTCATACTATCTTGTGATGCTAGTAATATTGCTGTAGGTTGTATTCTTTCTCAGAGGGTTAATGGACAGAAACTTCAAGTGGCTTATGCTTCCAGGCAACTGAATATGGCAGAGAAGAATTATTCAACTACTGAGAAAAAAATTTTAGCAGTGATTTACGGTATCTCGTATTTTCGCTGTTATTTATATGGGCGTAAGTTCAAGACGATTACAGAGCACGCAGCATTGAAGTGGTTGCTGGGGTTGAAAGATCCTTCGCGTCGTTTAACGAGATGGGCACTGAAACTAAGTGAATTTGACTACGAGGTAATTCACAAACCAGGGGTAAAACATACGAATGCAGATGCGCTTAGTAGAAAAATAGTAGCTGTACAAGTTGTGGGCTTGAGTGAGAAGGAGTGGATGAAGGTGCAAGCCACTGACGGAGAGTGTCAATTGTTCCGAACGCAACCGCAGTTTGAAGTGCAGGATGGGTTGGTTTGCAGGAAGACGAAGTGCGGACTACGCGTTGTAGTACCGGAGTCGCTAAGGGAAGAAGTGTTGAAATAAGTGCACGACCATGTATTGTCGGGTCATGGTGGTAAAAGAACGACTGATAGACGGGTAGCTGAAAGGTTTTGGTGGAAGACACGTCGCAATGATGTAGAGCAGTATGTGCAAAATTGTATACCGTGTGCGCAGAGAGCAGGTTTAAGTCATCAGAAAATTCAGTTACAGAGACTACCTGAAGCGGATCGTCCGTTCACATTCATTGGATTAGACGTAATGGGAGCATTTAACAAGATCCAAGTGGGTAATAGATACGTATTAACAATATTAGATCATTTTTCCCGATACCTGCTAATGGTAGCTATTCCAGATCAGAAGGCAAGCACTGTTGCGCAAGCCTTAGTAAATAACTGGTTGCTGAAGTATGGTGTGCCTGATACTATAATTACAGATCAGGGTAGTAACTTTATGTCAGAGCTGATGAAGCAGTTATGCCGTTTATTGAAAGATAAGAAATTGCGGATAAGCCCATTTCATTCTCAGTCGAATGGACGAACAGAACTGGTTCATCGGACGATAGTTAAGATGATTAGTCATTACGTAAATTCAGAACACACGGATTGGGACGTGTATTTAAATCTGTTGACAAGCGCATATAACGCGAAAGTTCATACAGGAATGGGGCTCTCTCCATATGAGGTAATTTATGGTCGGAAAATGCCATCACCATTTGATGTATTCAAACCTCAGGTAGGTTCACAGGATTTGTCAGTGAAGAATTTCGCCAAGAAATTGAGAGAGATTTGGCAAAGGGTACGGCGTGCTAATACTAAAGCTTTGGAGAAACAAGAGAGTATTGGACAAAGAACAGGTAAACTGCCGCAATACAGAATTGGTCAATGGGTGTTGTTGGCTAATCCTTATGTTCCGAAGGGTAAAACGAAGAAATTTTTGACGAAATATTCTGGACCGTATCAGGTAAACGAAATAGTGTCTCCAGTGAACGTAAAGATGCAGTTACCAACCAAGTCGTCAGTAGTTCATGTGAGTAGGATTAAGCCGTTTAAGGGCGCAGTGGGTGCGTTATCGCAGATTCCTCCAGCAGTAACAAAGGATGTGAGGGTACCGAAGCTAAAAGAACAGCAGAGGTATGTTCCTTACGCACTTAGGTCTAGGGATAAGTAGATTAAGTGTCCTCGGGGTGGAACATGTCGTATTTATTGTTATTAGGTAATAGGGTATGTGTAGTTTTTTACTTGTCATTTGTGTGTTTTAGACGTGGTAAGGAAGGGAGCGATTGACAGGGCTTCCTTTTCCTTCAGGTGCCGTGCCAGGATGTGGTCCAGGAAACTTTTCGTCAGTCTGGTACTGCTACACTGTTGCAGGGGAGAGGTGGTGCAGGAGTAACCACTAGATAAGGGAACTTTGTTTGCAAGACAATTAGATGTGGCACTGTCAAGCCGCAGGTGGACAGTTGTGTTCACGTATAATATATGGGGAATGAGGAATGATGTACGGACACTACAGGATAGGTTTATGGCACTACAGGCGGCCACGGAGAAGGAGGGGTTGTTTCAAGACATACGCAACGAGTATTAGGAATTGAAGTTCTCATACAAAAAGCCGAGAAGGCAGCTGCAACAAGTAACGGAAGTGGTCCTGCAAAGGCTCGTTCGCAGGAAACGAGGGTGGTTGGATGCAGAGGGAAAATTGCTGAAAACAGTGTTTGGAACCTCGGACGAGGAAGATATAAGGAGCTTAAATAGTACGGTGGGCGAGGTGCAGGAGTTGGCGGAGGAGACAAAGTCGAAAGTGGATTGGCACATGACACGTGTAGGTAACATGGAGCAGTGGATATTGAATGTCACTAGAACAGTGCTGGAGTTGACGTCAGACCTGGAACAGTATGCAGCAAATACCAGGAAAGTGTTGAATAGGGATATAGAGGCTATACAGGCGTGATTGAGCCGAATAGACGGGAAAATACAAGTAGCAGCTTTATTGAGGGCATTAGCAGACAGGGTGGGTGACGTGCGTGTCGAATTGGAAGCGTTATGTGAAGCTATGCATCAAGCGGTGCATGGGCAATTGAGTGCCACTTTGTTAGGTCCAGATAAGATGCTGAAGGCGTTGCTGAAAGCGCAGAAAGAATTCTCTGAAGCAGTGCGTCATGTCGTGCGTCCGGCTAAGCGGAATTTACCGTTATTCTATCGCATGTCTAAAGTGAAAGTAATTACGGATCAGGCCAGTATACACGTAGAAGTGCAATACCAGTGATGGGTACGAATTCGCAGAACCAGTATTATACAGTACACCCATATCCAATTAGATGGGGTGCACTTGGGAAGGGGGTGCAAGTGCAAACTAGGGAAGTATTGTTAGTGTCAAGACGGAGGTGTGCTCATGTGGTAATGTCTACGGAAGTTCTGACAGACTGTTTCAGGGGAAGTGTTTTTATTTGTCCAGCAAAGGAGGTGGCAACCCACAATCATTCGTGTGTGATGCAGTTGCTCTTGGGGAATATGGGAACCTTAGAATGCGAAAAGAAGGTGCTACTTCCGAGACCGAAATTTCGGAAAGTTGGGGAACATTGGATTTACTCTGTGTTCGAACTAGACACCGCAGTTGCCACTTGTTACAGAAATGGTAGATTGACAGATATATCAAAGCTTGAATTGCAGGGGAGTGGGTTATTGATTAATGGCACTGGATGTGAAATAGTGGGGAAGCATTTTCACCTACCACCTACTTTCACGGGCACAACAGTGATTACCGTGACACAGCCTATCTTGTATTATCCAGAGGAACCACCACACATATTACCTCACCAGAACCTAACGTTTATTAACGAATCCTTGGATCCTACATTGCTACAATCTTTAGATAGCCTGATTATCTCAGAAAAAGAGCAGATCTCAGTTAATCAACTACTGCAGCATGTGCAGCAATATCAGGAGAAACATAAGCAAAACACAATTATATTTGGTGTGTCAACGACTAGCATAATCTTAATTCTATTGTTTATGTGTGTAACTTACTTTTGTGTCTGGAAAAAGATGTCTCATTCTGAAATAACAACTGTACATCAAATACTTATGGGATGGATCGGGAATAGTTGAACGTAATATAAGAAGATAACCAATGATCAAATTGGAATCAGTAGTAAGCGTAAATAGATTATTAGAAGATAAGAAAAGTTTGACAGTGTTGAAGGAGTAGTTGAAAGATACATGCAGAGTATAAGGAAGTATGGTGTGCACAACCAGTAAGTCCAGAATTGTAAAATTCAGGACGAATTTTCTTAAAGGAGGGGGATGTGTAGTGTCGCGGAATAGTAAAGAGTTGGAAACGTGGAATATTGTCAATGTTTCGTTGGCTATGCTGAGAACCAGAGGCTGTAGGTTAGCCAAGAGGTAAGAGGATTGCACATGAACTGGAATGTGTCATCAGGCAGGGGCAGTGGTCTGGTGACACACAATAGGCGAGAGAGAATTGCTTAACATGTGGGTTTGTGTTAAACGGAGACTTTCGTAGAGTGTAAGACAGAGGTATACCGTCAGCTGTACTGCATTTCACAACTTAGCGTAAGTTTGCCGCAAGAACACGTAACTCTGTCACAAGAACACCTAAGGAGCGAGTGCGACAGATAAGTCAGCAGTATAAGTGGAACGAATGCACACATTACAAAGGAGCATGATGTCAGACGTCGCTCGTGCTTCCTTTAAACACGCCAACTTTGATAGCAACAAGGCACTCGCAGTTAGACTTGTAGTTAGATGTGTACTGGGACGCTGCGTAGCACTCGGCTCGGTGATCGACATGTTCATCTTAAATGAAGGAGATGTTGTAGTCAGGGTGGCCCATCCAGCAGCAGACGTGAGGGGACAGTACCAGCTCTGGTCCTCTCTGCTGCTGCTGTCAACATCATCCCAGGATTAGCAGACATCACGGCAGACCCGCTCGCTGCCAATGCTGACTACATCAGTGAGCCGTCGTCGAGACCGTGCGGGGCCTAGGCCCTGTGCATCCGCCTTCACAACCGGGTGAGCCGACGACAATGGGAGATTGCAGCCCGTTCCGCCCGTCCCCCGCGGGCGAGCCACCAGGAGGAGCAGGGAAGAAGACGGGGTGGGAGAGAGTACACTCTGCACTAAGAGAATGCTTCTCGTGCCGAAAGCATCAAGACTCCAACGCGGAGCCTCCTACGCGCAGTGGCCTGCTGTCCGCCGAGCTGGACAGCCAGCCGGGTGCCGCCAGTCACCCGCGGCTGAAGTAAGGGCATTCCTACGCTACGTCATAGCACGCATCGCTGCGCTAGCAAGACTGGTGCGGCCTGGAGCTGGACTCGGGGAAGGTCGTTGATATCACCAAGCTCAGCCAGCCTGAGTTACGAGGGCCACATTGTACTCGGCAGGAATAAAAGTGTTATGAATTAATAATGTTTCTTTGGCGTTTCTGACGCGTCCACAGTCATTTCCTAGCATCCTGACAACTGGAGAGGTCACCGCTCGGCTTCCAGTCCACCGTAGGCTACCGGGACAACCGGGGCGCCTATACTACTTCTCGGCACATAAAGTTTAAGACCTGTTACTTATCAACATTTTCGCAAAGAAGCTGAGTAGCACTGTGGTGTAGTGGTTATGATACTGAACTGTTGCATGGAGGGTCATGAGTTCAAAACTCACCTGGGTTCTACAGTTTTGATTTATATATTCGGTTCGAGTACATTCCAGAAATATCCATAAACATCAAGAATCATTCTACCGGAATGCGCTATAGCTGTATATTTACTGTATGTGTTCTGACCTGAACAGTTCGCTCCGCACTCTTGTATCTGCAAGTGCTGAATAAACCTTCGTTAAGTGATGTTAGTGTTCGTCATTCATCTAATTACGCCTTCTTCTACGTGACATTATTCTGGTGGAGACGCTGCGTACTGGAACATTATCGACGACACAGTGGCTCCCATCAGGCCACGACAGAGCCGCCGTTTAAGTGGCGAGAAACCCGAGTTCGAGCCAGATCGCAGTCTACCGGAGACGGAAGAAGAAGAGGACGTTACGATGACAGCAACTGTGTGCCATCACATAAGAAATCCTTCCGGTTCTCTGGTGACGGTTGTCAAGATCCAAATAAGCAGCTGAAGGTGTATGAGCGTATAGTCAAATTTAACAAATAGGATGACACCATGTGTTTGGCTCAAGTACTCATATTTTTCTACTTGGTGGGCATTGCCAAGAAGTGGCATGAGAACATCGAGGAGAAGTTCACAAGCTGGGAAGTATTCCAGGCGGAACTGGGCATGTATTTTGGCGACACACGACGACAGAAGTGTAAGGCTGAAGATAAATTAAAGTGCAGGGCACAGCGTCCGGGAGAAACTACAGCATCCTACATTCAAGACGTCCTGGAACCTTGTAAAATAGTGGATCGTAGAATGAAGGAGGACGCTAAGGTTGCAATCTCATGAAGGGTGTTGCTGAGGACATGTATCAAGCCTTATTCCTGAAGGAGGTTTTGACAGCAGACGACTTCATAAAATGGTGCCGGGATATCAAGACAATGCATCAAAAAAGAATTACACACAAAAAGTTTGAACGGCTTCCAAACGTCGTATCGATGTCTGTGATGGAGGAAGCAACTAATTTCAAAGGTGTTCTTCGTCAGATAGTGAGGGAGGAAGTCCAGAAGGCACTTGGATTGCACGGCGAGCAAAAAAGAACGGGACGCTTCAAGAAGTGATAAGGGAGGAAGTGGAACACACATTGAACTCAATCTCTCGTCCTTCATTTCCCTTTAAAACAGTGAAAAAGTCGAGACCCAGGTGAAGTTACGTTCCTACAATATCGAATGAGGAACCTGTTTGGGCACCAAGGAAGACTGACGACTGGAGGACCCAGGATAACCAATCAGTATGTTTCCACTGCGGACGACCGGGACATGTGGTGCGCTATTGTCGAGAAAGGCGGCGGATATTTGATGACGGCCGCACCCGAAGACAGCATACCGATCTTAGCCGACGCCAACTCCGGGACGACGAAGATGAACAAGAAGATGGGGGTGCAGGACGACGTAGGTCACCATCGCCGCAAGCTAGTCGCTGGAGGGGACGCACCCCAACACGCCGATCAACGTCTCCATCGCCGTTTAGAAGCTCCAGCCAATCACCTAGCCGCCGCAACCTGGAAAACTAAAGGTTGCGACCTTCCTTGGAGGTGAGGCCACCGAAGGGAAAAATTCTCCGCCATCAATCACTACAAAAATGATAGGAAACTACGTTGATATGCTAATGGATGGCCGACCAGCCCAAATTCTTGTAGACTCTGGAGCATCATATACAGTCATTTCGGAGTAGTCCGCCGGCCGCGGTGGTCTAACGGTTCTAGGCGCTCAGTCCGGAACCGCGCGACTGCTACGGTCGCAGGTTCGAATCCTGCCCCGGGCATGGATGTGCGTGATGTCCTTAGGTTAGTTAGGTTTAAGTAGTTCTAAGTTCTGATGACCACAGATTTTAAGTCCCATAGTGCTCAAAGCCATTTGAACCATTCGGAGAAGTCCCGTCACTAGTTGTAGAGAACCGTATTCGTCGACAGCATGTCTCTGCTGATGGTGGCTAATGGAAAATATGTAAAACCTACAGGAAGATCTACTATTCGTTTGGGTATAAGTGGACATACACAACCCTCAGAATTCATCGTCTTAAAAGAGTGTAGTCATGACCCCATTCTCGGATGGGACTTTTTGAAAGATTCTGAGGCAATTATAGATTGTGGTCGCTCGAAGATTATGCTAGACGAGATACCGTGGACAGGAAGATGCGCATCCGAGTGTGTGGAGACTATGTGTGATGAATGAAGTGATCATTCCTGCAGTCAGCGTTAGAAAGGTAAGTGTCAAGTGTCATGCCATGTATCAACCCATGGATCTTGTGGTGGAACGCAAGAGAATCATACCACTGAAGAATAACTTGGTCATCCCAGCCTCTGTCGTTTCGCTTAAGAACGGATTCTGTGAATTGTGGATAGTTTACTGTCGCCAAGGAACGCAGATCCTTCCAAGACGCATGTGCGTAGCAAACGCTGAGACATTAATTGAAGAACAGCTGAGCGTCATAGAAAGCTCCCATGCCGAGTCTGTGGGCGAAATTAGCCCTACCACTACGAGACAAGATCTTCTATCTCCACTATCACCAGATCTCGCTAAGGAACAACAGCAGAAGCTACTTGCCATTCTTCAAGAGTTTCTGAGGTGAAGAGCAAATTAGACAAATCGGCGGTGAAGCACCGGATTAGCACTGGAGACCATCAACCAATAAGCCAGAGAGCATACCGTGTGTCAGCAACGGAACGTCGAATAATTCGCGACGAAGTAGAGGAAATGATGAAGAACGACGTCATTCAGCGTTCGCAGAGCCCATGGTCGTCACCTGTGGTCCTCGTCAGGAAGAGGGATAGCAGTTGGCGCTTTTGTGTTTACAGGAAGCTTGGTAAGATAACTATAAAGGACGTTTAGCCGCTTCAACGAATTGACGATACACTAGATTATCTGAAGGGGCCTAAGTTTTCCTCAACCATGGGCTTGTACTCTGAATACTGGCAAAACTAAGTAGATGAGACTGATCGTGAGAAAACTGCATTCATCACCCCTGAGTGCCTGTATGAGTTTAAGGTAATGCCGTTTGGTTTGTGTAATACACCAGCAACTTTTGAAAGGATGACGGATAGTCTTCCACGTCATCTGAAGTGGACGATATGTCTTTGTTATTTACATGACATTATAGTGTTCTCCGAGACATTTGATGAACATATAAAAAGGCTCAGGGTCATTCGTAAGTTTCTCCAACAAGGTGGACTGAAACATAATCCAAGGAAGTGTCTCTTTGGAGCAAAAGACATCAAAATACTAGGACACCCTGTGTCAAAACGAAGATATGCGGCCAGACCCAGAAAAGGTGAGATCTGTAGCGGAATTTCCTATTCGTAAAAGTATTAGAGATGTGGGAAGCTTCCTCGGATTATGTTCTTATTACCGTCGTTTTATCAAAGACTTTTGTATCAAAGCCAGGCCACTCCAAGGTTTGTTAAATGCTGATGCTAAATTCGTCTGGGGTTGTGCTCAACAATATTCTTTCGATGTGCTGCGAATGGGGAATGACCCTGTACTTGGTCTGTATGATGAAAGAGCACGTACAGAACTACACGCATATGCCAGCAGGTATGGGATCGGTGCTGTTCTGGTGCAAATTTCGGATGAAAAAGAGAAGGTTATAGGCTATGCATCTAGGACACTTACAAAAGCCGAGAGAAACTACTCAGCTACAGAAAGAGAAAGTCTTCCTGTGGTCTGGGCCATGAGCAAATTTCGACAGTATCTCTATGGAAGGCCATTCACAGTTGTTGCAGACCATCATTCACTTTGTTGGCTGACAGGTCTTAAGGATCCAACAGGACGACTCGCCAGGTGGGCAATACGTCTTCTAGGGTATGACATTACCACAGTGCACAAAAGTGGAAGAAAGCACCCAGATGCCGACTGTCTCTCAAGAAACCCTGTGCAAGATCGTGACTGTCTCGCTGCACTCCAGGATCTCTCTGCTTAGCAGAAGAAGGAACCCAAGATATCTCAAATTATGCTTGCCTTAGATCAGTCAGAGGATTTGAAAGGACAATTTGAAGTAGTTAACGGATTACTTTGCAAGAAAAACTTTGATCCGTTTGGAAAGAGGTGGCTACCAGTGATTCCTAAACACATGCTCTTAAATGCTCTACAGAAATTACATGACACAGCTGAGGCCGGACATTTAGGAATTATTAAGACATACGATAGAATCCACAAGAGATTTTTCTGGCCAGGTTTATTTAGGAGTGTGCGTCACTATGTGTCGCACTATTGACGCCATAACTCTCCTGGAATGAATTAGTCTGCTGTGTCTCAAACAGCACCATGGACTGGAAGACAGCTCTATCTGTAAGGTTTCAACAAAGGCCACCTTAATAACTTTCTTTTTTTATTTGTGTTGTAATCGTCATTTCAAATTTCCTGATCATAGTCTTTCTCTTCTCAGGCATCAGAATTGTAGCCAGTCCATCTTAGAGGTACTTACTGAATATAAAACGTTACTAATTAAAAGTGAGTAATCGCCATTGCAACAGTCTTAAAGAAATACAAGACTGGTAAAAACTTACGCCAAAGAATTTCGTCATTGGTTTATTGGGACCACAGTCATTTTTTTAGTAACATATTGCTTCGAGTTTATCCGTGTAAAAGATGTTACATAAAAGCACGTTTCACAGCCTGTCAAAGTTTCTTTTGTCATTTAGATAAACATTAGTTTATGGCGAAATAGGCATATAGCAAGATATTACAAAAGATCTTCACTTGTATTCCAAAAGCGAAGGTAAGCTCGATTTTACATTTTACAGGCTGTCGCCTGTTAGTCAACTCATGTCAGTGTATAATGTCTTGTTTTTGTGGAGAAGGCTCATTACTTCATCAGTGTTTACATAACTCACTTTGTCACTTTGCTGAGAATACCTGTTTTTATTTCAAGAGGCTCAAAAAGATCGGAATCTTTAGTATTCTTAATTATCAATGTAGACCTTTATGTGATACTTTTACGACATGCTAATTTGACGACATCGTAATGCTGCATGATCCAAACATCGCTGGGACACATATGAAACAGTGATACTTTTCTGAAACTGTTATCCAAAACGTTATACATAGGTACTGCTGAATAAAGCGTGACACATTTGGTGTTTCTGTGTTCATTTACCAATTCTAACACAAGGCAACTTCAGTTGAAATAATGCTTCTACTGCTTGTACCAAGAATAACATTATTTCACAAGTTGAACCAGATTTCGAGTCTATGATCAACTTAAACGTTCATACGTATGTTAAAACCGCTGTATGAGTAACCAATGCCGTATGTAGGTATCTTGCACTGTTAACGAACAACGTATTATGTGTATAATAACTCATAATTTATGTCATAGAAGATTTACGTCGCATTTCAAATATCAACGATCGGCAGTCACTGAACTCTGTTGACTTTGTACAATGTATACCTAGTTTTTATTTTCCAAAGAAGCTGATCATTAATTTGCACAGCCTGTATAAAAGGGGGAAATGGATTCGCGAGACTCCGTTCCAGTTTTAATACTTCCTTATTAGAAATTAACAACTTCTGTTTGGTACCTCACAACTAGGATTGAGATAGATTTAAGGAAAACACATGGAAGGTGGTCTCTCATCTTTCGACATCTGTTGTTTCATGGAATACACTTTATTACTGAACACAAATATTATCATTACAATTTTAAAAACTTTTTCAAAGAATCACAATTCTCAGAATCTTAGAAACTTGAACAGGCTTAATTCATTCAAAAAATTCTTAACAAATTATACCACTAAGAGCAGGTTTGAAACCGGATGTATACAGATCCCAAAAAACTAGTAAAGTCACTCCAAGTGGGTATGGCTGCAAGCAGGTTCAACAAACAGTTTTACCAACAAAATGAATTACAATGGCAGCCATTAAACGTACTAAATATTTCCAGATTTAGTCAACCATTACACAATTGAATAACACTCATGTAATTACAGAAAGGATCACAAGTTATGCCACTGATTGTGGCTGTTGCAAGGCTGCTTAACAATGCATAAACCTTAATAAAAAAATCCCTTAAGCAAAACAACACACAGTCCCTCTAAACAGATCAAGTGGGAAGGTATAAAATTTAAATATAAATTCCAACCGATACATTCCAAAAAACAGTGAAAATGATTCTTCAACAAAAATACAATTGTGTAAAATACAAAATAAGTTGGGAATACATCCAATTTAAACTTAGCTCCCAAATGGTCTAGACAGTTGTCTAAACTACAAGATATGTTGCGAGTACATGCAATTTAAACGTAGCTCCCGAACTGGTACAGATTAGGAGAAATGTTGACAATGACCTTCAGAAAATATACAATTGTCAGAAATTGCAGGTAAGCTGAGAGCTACAGCAAACGGCTATCACAGCCAACAAGGAACGAGCAGGCAAGCTTCACAATGTGTGGAACTATCTAATGAGGGTGGATCAAGGTAAGATTCGACAGTTTATATTTTCACGCAGAAGAAGGTGTAATTAGATGAATGACGAAGATTAACTACGCTTAGCTAAGGTTTATCCAGCAACTGCACATACAAGAGTGCGGAGCGAATTTCCTCTGGCCAGAATACATACAGTATATATACAGGTATAGAAAATTCCAGTACAACGATTCTTGAATTTATGGATACTTCTAGAATGTACTCGAACCGAATATAGAAATAAAATTGTACAGTGCAGGTGACTGAACTCCATGCAATAGTTCAGTGTCATAACCACTACACCACGGTGTTACTCAGCTTATTCAACGACCTTGCTCCCTCCTTAAGACACCAGCGTCTCGGTGTTACGTCCTCCTAGTCCGGGAACGAGTCATCGATCCTGCATACTCCGACCCCCGATGACTGATGTTAGCCCTGGCGTTGACCTTCTTAGAACTTCTTTTGCTGCGACGCTCTTTGCACCTTTCCGCATGTTGCCTGTCGCTGGAGCTTCGAATTTACCCTGCGTTGCACGATCCTTGTATGACTTCATTCGAAGGACGGGGACCGTATGTTTGATCTTTTGTCGTCTTGTGTCGGAGTCCAAATCTTCAACCTCAGAAGTAACATCAGACAACTGTTTTACAACCTTACAAGGTCCATCTACATCTACATGATTACTCTGCAATTCACATTTAAGTGCTTGGCATAGGGTTCATCGATCCACAATCATACTATCTCTCTACCATTCCACTCCTGAAAAGCGCGCGGGAAAAACGAACACCTAAACCTTTCTGTTCGAGCTCTGATTTCTCTTATTTTATTTTGATGATCATTCCTACCTGTGTACGTTGGACTCAATAAAATATTTTCGCATTTGGAAGAGAAAGTTGGTGACTGAAATTTCGTAAATAGATCTCGTCGCGACGAAAAACGTCTCTGCTTTAATGACTTCCATCCCAACTCGCTTATCATATCTGCCACACTCTCTCCCCTATTACGTGATAATACAAAACGAGCTCTCCTTTTTTGCACCCTTTCGATGTTCTCCGTCAATCCCACCTGGTAAGGATCCCACACCGCGCAGCAATATTCTAACAGAGGACGAACGAGTGTAGTGTAAGCTGTCTCTTTAGTGGACTTGTTGCATCTTCTAAGTGTCCTGCCAATGAAACGCAACATATGGCTCGCCTTCCCCACAATATTATCTATGTGGTCTTTCCAACTGAAGTTGTACGTAATTTTAACACCCAGGTACTCAGTTGAATTGACAGCCTTGAGAATTGTACTATTTATCGATTAATCGAATTCCAACGGATTTCTTTTGCAGCTCATGTGGATCACCTCGCACTTTTCGTTATTTAGTGTCAACTGCCACCTGCCACACCATACAGCAATCTTTTCTAAATCGCTTTGCAACTGATACTGGTCTTCGGATGACCTTACTATACGGTAAATTACAGCATCATCTGCGAACAACCTAAGAGAACTGCTCAGATTGTCACCCCGGTCATTTATATAGATCAGGAACAGCAGAGGTCCCAGGACGCTTCCCTGGGGAACACCTGATATCACTTCAGCTTTACTCGATGATTTGCCGTCTATTACTACGAACGGCGACCTTCCTGACAGGAAATCATAAATCCAGTAGCACAACTGAGACGATACCCCATAGGCCCGCAGCTTGATTAGAAGTCGCTTGTGAGGAACGGTGTCAAAAAAAAAAAAAAAAAAAAAAAAGGTTCAAATGGCTCTGAGCACTATGGGACTTAAAATCTGTGGTCATCAGTCCCCTAGAACTTAGAACTACTTAAACCTAACTAACCTAAGGACATCACACACATCCATGCCCGAGGCAGGATTCGAACCTGCGACCGTAGCAGTCGCGCGGTTCCGGACTGAGCGCCTAGAACCGTTAGACTACCGAGGCCGGCAACGGTGTCAAAAGCTTTCCGCAAATCTAGAAACACGGAATCAACTTGAGATCCCCTGTCAATAGCAGGCATTACTTCGTGCGAATAAAGAGCTAGCTGCGTTGCACAAGAACGACGTTTTCTGAACCCATGCTGATTACGTATCAATAGGTCGTCCCCTTCGAGGTGATTCATAATGTTTGAATACAGTATATGCTCCAAAACCCTACTGCAAACTGACGTCAATGATATAGGTCTGTAGTTCGATGGATTACCCCTACTACCCTTCTTAAACACTGGTACGACCTGCGCAATTTTCCAATCTGTAGGTACATATCTATTGGTGAGCGAGCGGTTGTATATGACTGCTAAGTAGCGCCTGAGGAGCTTCTCAGAGAGACAAACCTTCCGAACATGAGTGAAGATCCAGACGAGGTCATCAGGCTGGTAGATAACAGGGCGATGGCTCGCGTCATACCTTTGATGATCGTTTTCTTGAGCCTGTGTCATAGGCACAGTGTCGTACTTAAAATGCACTATTAGACACATTGTCTAAGGGTCAATATTGGCCCATAGACAATGTGTGTAATAGTGTATTTTAAATGCGACCGTATGCTATCTTACGCACTGTATAACATTAAAACACATGATAATGGCACTTTGAAACCGAAATCATGATCGTGTAAATGTAGCATTGCAAATAAAAACCAGTCTGACTTTAAAGATATGTATTATGACTTTGGCCCCACATCATGAAAAAAGTTATTACATTGTCCATCGTCGTAGTCGCCTCACTCGCATGCACCGGAAAAACGGCGTAAATTCTGTGGTGTCTTGTTTGGCGGCGTTGTAGGCAAACGGCACGAAAGGTGCCTCATCCCAGTTGCTCTGCTCAACATTGACGAACATTGATAGCATGTCGGGCAAAGTCTTATTAAGGCGTTCAGTAAGCCAGTTGGTTTGCGGATGGTAGGCAGTCGTCATGTGATGGGTAATGTTGCACCGACGGTGTGTCTCTGTTGCAAGATTGGATTGAAAAGCTTTCCCTCCATCCGTAATTAACAACCTTGGGGCACCGTGTTTTAGTGCAATGTCTTCCACGATGAATTTTGCTATCTCGGATAATTCGGCTGTTTTCACGGCTTTTGTAATGGCATAGCGTGTCAGATTGTCAGTGCAAACAATAATCCATCTATTGCCACTAGCAGACGTTGAAAATCTTCGTAGGAGGTCAATCCCAACACGCTGAAAAGGCGTTTCGGCTGGTGGAGTTTGTATGAGTCGGCCAGGTGGTTTCTGAGGAACTGCCTTTCTCCTCTGGCACTCTCATGAGTGCGACACATAGTGACGGACACTCCTAAACAAACCTGGCCACAAAAATCTCTTGCGTATCCTATCGTATGTCTTAATAATTCCTAAGTGTCCGGCCTCAGGTGTGTCATGGAATTTCTGTGGAACATCTGAGTGCGTGTGTTTAGGAATCACTGGTAGCCACCTCTTTCCAAACGGATCAAAGTTTTCCTTGTAAAGTAATCCAATAACTAAAATTGTCCTTTCACATCCTCTGACCGATTTAAGGCAAGCATAATTTGAGATATCTTGGGGTCCTTCTTCTGCTCAGCAGAGAGATCCTCGAGTGCAGCGAGACAGTTTAATAGTTAACAGTATTATATGTTTTTCACTACTTTTGCATCAACCAAAAGCATCAGCGGAAACACACTCAACATTAAGGTGGGCTCCACTGTACTCCAGTACTTCGGATCAAGTTTTCTTCATTGTCAATAATTCACCCCGAAAGATTTCTTATATAAAGGAAAATGTATGAAGTCCTTTGTCATGAGCTGTCATGTCTTAGTTAGAAATTCTGAAAGTTTTCATTTCAATAACGATGCCAGTCATCTATAATTAAAGACTATCACCGTAACCAATTCATTTGTGTGGGTCTGTGTATCGCAAAGTGAAGACCCCTTCAAAACCACAACTTTGATGGGTTGTAACACGCATTACCGTTTTGTCGCAACGAAACTTAAAATTTAGAAGCTATTGATTCGAGGAAGCATAGTACACATTTTGTTTCGTTTTGTGTCATATTTAATATCAAACTGTAGTAAATTAAGTTGTGCTGGCTCTCTTGAAAACATATGCAATAATTACACTTAAATGTCGTAATGGAAAAATATGAGCATGTGTATCCTGACGTTAGTAGTTACAATTAACAGTTAGGTTGGTAGTATTATGTTCGGTAGTGGGAACGGCGGCTCATCTAACGTCTGGTCAAAACGAAATACACTGCGGTGACGGAAGTCACGGGATATCGATATGCACAAATACAGATGGCGGCAGTATCGCGTATACAAAGTATAACAGGGCCGAATGTTGGCGGAGCTGTCATTTGGGTTCAAATGACTCGTGTGGAAAGGTGTCCGCCGTGATCATGGCAGCACGGCGGGTAGTAACAGACTCTGAACGCCGAGCAGTAGTTGGAACCGGGCACAAGAGGTATTCCATTTCGGAGATCGTTAGGGAATTCAATATTTCGAGGTCCACAGTAAGGCGAGAATACCAAATTTCAGTCATTACCGCACGTCATGGACAACGCAGTGGCCGACGGCCTTCAGCAAATGGCCGAGCGCAGCGCCTTTTTCGTAGAATGGTCGTTACTAACAGAGAAGCAACACTGCCTGAAATCATCACAGAAATCAGTGTGGGACGCACGGCGAACTTATCCGTTACTGCACTGCGGGAAAATCGGCATTAATGGGCTATGGCAGCAGACGGCCGACGCGAGTGAGCCTTTGCTAACGGCACATCGCCTTCAGCACCTCTCCGGAGTTCGTGACCATGTCGGTTATACGCCAGACAACTAAATAAGGGTGGCACGGTCAGATGAGTTCCGATTTCAGTTGATAAGAGCTGATGGAATGTGTGTATGAAATCTTACAAATTACTTATCCTAAATCTTACAAACTACCTGACCTAAATTAATCTGGGGGCAAACACACACACCCATGGCCAAGGCAGGACTCGAACCTGCCCTGGGACCAGCCGCACAGTCCATGACTGCAGCGCCTGAGACCGCTCGGCTAATACCGCGCGGCAGAGCTGATGGAGTTCGAGCGTGGCGCAGAAATCATGAAGCCATGGACTCATGTTGTGCCGGCCGAAGTGGCCGTGCGGTTAAAGGCGCTGCGGTCTGGAACCGCAAGACCGCTACGTCGCAAGTTCGAATCCTGCCTCGGGCATGGATGTTTGTGATGTCCTTAGGTTAGTTATGTTTAACTAGTTCTAAGATCTAGGGAACTAATGACCTCAGCAGTTGAGTCCCATCGTGCTCAGAGCCCCTTTGAACTCATGTTGTCAACAAGGCACTGTGCAAGCTGTTGGTGGCTCCATAATGGTGTGGGCTGTCCTCTTTCCAACTGAAACGATCATTGACTAGATATCGTTGTATTCGACTACTTGGGGACAATTCGCAGCCATTTGTGGACTTCATGTTCCCAAACAACGATAGAATTTTTACGGATGACAATGGGTCATCTCACCGGGCCACAATTGTTCGCCACTGGTTTGAACATTGTGGCGAATTATTTAGTCACCCAATGGCCTAATAAGTGAATCTCATGGAAAATTTGTGGGGCATAATCGAGAGGTGAGTTTGTGCTCAAAATCCTGCACCGGGAACGCTTTTTCAATTATGCACGGCTATAGAGGCAGCGCGGCGCAATACTTCTGCAGGGTACTTCCAACGACTTGTTGGGTCCATGCCACCTCGAGTTGCTGCACTACGCTGGTCAAAAGGAGGTCCGACACGATAGTTGGAGGTGTCCCATAATTTTCGTCAATTCATGTGTTTGACGGTAACCTAATATGCTATGCCTAACTACAGGGTGGCGCACGAGATATTTTACCAATTGTTTCTTTGACAATTTACGACGTTCATTAGATATTCCGCTGGGATCTCTACAGCAGTACCAGCAGAGCTTGGAAAAACAAATCAGTTACGAAATGACGTGTAATTCACGATACTGCCGCTAGGAGACTGGTAAGGAGCAATGGCTGACAATGGAAGACTGACGACACAGCAACGGTCGGCAATTGTGTTACTTTTTCATGAAACGAAAAGCCTTGTTGTGACTCAGAGGCGTTTTCGACAACAGTTTAACACACGATGGGTCCCTTGCAAGAAGACCATCTACAGGTTGTACGATAAATTTGTACAGGATTGAACAGTATTGGAAGCGAAGCGACCTCGGCCTAAGCCTGTTTGTTCGCCGGGGAATATTGAAGCGGTACGAGTTGCTGTACAGAGAAGTCCCGCGAAATCGTGTAGAAGGGCACCAGTGCAACTGGGAATATCCAGACGCTCGGTTCAACGCATTCTTAAAAGCGACCTCCATATGTACCCATACAAGATGACCTGTGCACAGAAGCTCACTGAAGAATACAAGCAGCAGAGACTACTGTTTGCTCAGTGGGTGGAGGATAGGGAAGAAACTCTCAAAAACGTTTGGTTTTCAGATGAGGCGCATTTTCATTTAGACGGTGTGGTTAACAAACAAAGTGTACGCTTTTGGGCCACTGAAAACCCCCAAGTGCTTCATGAACGACAACATTATGTTCCGAGGATTACAGCGTTGGCAGCAATTTCCAGTCACGGAATTATTGGACCCTTTTTCTTTGAAGAAACTGTGAACAGCGAGCGTTATTTGAGCATCCTTCGCAATTGCTTCAGTCCACAGCTTCTTGCTACTGCTTTGCCCTTCAACACGCATTGGTTCATGCAAGATGGAGCAAGGCCACATACTGCAAACACTGTGTTGGAGTTTTTACAGGAGCATTTCGACATGCGGATCATTTCACTCAGGTTTCCAGGTCGCTTCAATGACGGACAAAATTGGCGCCGCAATAGTCCAGACCTCAATCCATGTGACTTTTTTCTTTGGGGGTAGCTAAAGGGAAAAATTTTCCCGAAACGTCCACATGATTTAATGGAGCTCTTCAAGTTCTTCAAGCTTGCAGTGAAATTACGGAAGGCATGTGCCGTAGCGTAATCACTACCTTCAGTGTTCGTTTGAAGAAAGTTAGGAAACTAAATGGTGGACATATTGAGCATGTACTGAGTTAGAACAAACCTCCATGGACGGCTCTTCATTGTGGTATATGTTCCTTTCAGACTGTATTGACAATAAAGTTCATATTCAAAAACAAAATGGTAACACGTTTCATGCGCCACCCTGTATGATACCAAGCAACTGTGACTGGAAATACAAAAGTAGTGATTTGATAAACAGACGGCGTATTCTCGTGGAAGGCAGGCATAATTTGCTATGTAGAACGACGCGTCACGCACCCGTAATGTCAACACCACGCTTATTTATCCGGATTTAATGATAATTTACCTCTGTTTAGTAATTGATTCCCCTTGGAACATTCCAGAAACTGGTACAGTTTGTTTGTCCATTTATAGAGATAAAGCATCGTTTTTAGAAAATACGTAATACCGTGTGATTTCAGTTTTTCACACAGAGAGCGTTTTGACAAAACGAATGTGCAAAAAATTTGTTGACACCCTTGTAATGAAACTGAGTATACGATGGTTTACATCTTGAAATTAGAGCCATACACGAGATGTGACCAAAGAAGCCAGATGTGCTGGGTATTAAATAAAGCAGCTGTATCGAGCCGGGAGGTGAAATGAGGTTTTTGTTTGAACTAGCAGAACTTAAGGCCAGGATTTTCTATCAAAACTAAAGCAACTTTCTGGTACCGACGGATTAATTAACCCACTGCGAAACAAATGTTGAATACTGAGAGCATAAGAAACTCATCAGCTTAATTGTGATCGTGTCAGTGCAAAATGGAAAGAAAAAAGTTTGTTTTGTGAATGAAGTTAGTGTGTCTAACAAACTCTTAAGTGAAGTCGCTTTTAGCACTCAGCTGTTGAGAGTGTAATTGGGAGGCAGTAATCGATATTAAACAAAAGAAATAAATCTGCTCAATTTCTAAATTTAAAACTACCACAGAAAAGTTCGAGACTTAAATATAATATGCATGTATTTGAATCATACCAAATAATAGCAGCATTTCATGCTAATGTGTAGTTAAAATAACTGATTATGTTACGTACAATGTCTATACGTGTACAAATGTTGCTTCAGAAGATCACAGGACATCCTTCGATTGACGGTAGGTTAATCTCTTAGTGGGGATCAAATAAATTTTAACCTGTCGTTTATGGGTCATGCGCATCAATGCAGAACGCTGATCTTAGCAGGAAACGGGCCTTAGCCAAACAGTAGTTAATTAAAGATCGATTTCTAAGCCTTCAGCGTAACTTATCGATTCCAATTTACATGGGAGTTCAGGTACACGGACATAAATTTCGAAATGTTTGAACTGTTACTGTATACCGAGTGGCAATGAAAAGACGCTCGTCGTATCTAGGAGCATCAACTTCCTACGGCGACACATCCACATTTCATTTTCCTTTCTGCAGCTTAGCAACGTCTCTGATAAACATGGGGTCTTCGCCTTGAGGTTGTTCGTGATGGAAGATGTTAAAACACCGTATTTTGACGATACCAGGCAGAGAGGGTTAGTAGCACTATACCAAAAACTACATTTGCTTTGATACATTCTCTAAGCAAAGATTACTTAAACGTATTGGAGGAGTTCAAGTTTCATGTGTACTACATTCGAAGTTTCCGGCACTAGTACCACTTGAATCTCGTATAAATCGTGTGCCATAGTTTCTTTACCAAAATGCAAACGTGAAAACGTACCTTTGACGGCGAGAGTAGTTATAGCAGCAATACGCTCCCTGAGTAGCGTTTTGGGGAGGGGGAAGGAATCGGGGGCAGGTAAGAAAGAAGGTAAGCTATACATCGATATCTATTGATTAAAGTTCATTCCGCATATCTCTCCACCCAGCTTAAAAATCTTTCATTATCGATAATTCGCATAAAATAATTTTCCTTAAAAATGATAGCAGCAGATGGCGATGACATTTCTGTTTTCAGTCTTCTTCTTGTTGAGAAGATGTTGTGGTGGCCATTCGAATTGAAGTGTTCCAACTTTATACGGACACCAGCTTATCAGCGAAGCTGACTGAATGTATGGTGAATCTCGTTTATTTGTGTCGATTTTATTGATGAAACTGCATATGCATTGTATTTATTATTAGAATTGTTTATGTTTAAGTTACTACGAAAGAGTATGTCGTTTCCCTGTTTCATATATCCAGACGGCGAGGGCAAGGCTTGGCAGATCGCGGAACAAGCCGAGCTGCGTGCGTCTGGCCGCCAGTCACTGCGAACCGGGAGCCGTGGCCACTCCGAGTCGCGCAAGCGTTGTCCACGGAATTCAAGCAAGCTATTATGCAAATAATTCTACACGTCAACTTTCAGTCGACATCTAACGTCGGTGTCACTAGTCTTCAAGTTATCAGATGTGCAATAAATAGGAGAGGGTATGGGAATCACGGACGGTAGGTAATTGCTGTGTTAGAGGAGGATGGAAGATATTCCCAGCAGCGCACTCGTGAGTCGGACCTCACCTCATCGCCGAACGAACAGTTGTGAATTGATGACGCTCTCGCTGTACTGCGTACGTTTACTTCAGATTTTTAAAAAAATTTCGTGCAACGTATGAGTAAATTTGAATAGGTGTATAATATTTTAGGTATGACACAGAAAAGCGTTATTAAACAACCCTTTTACGCAGTCGCCACGTGCATAATGCGGTTGTAACCTCAAATAAAAATATTGCTTTCCTTTATCCTATTTGTTGGGTAAGCTCGGACATTTGGGTGGTGTAATCATGACCTTCCATAATTATCCCTACACAATTAATTACATCTGTTTTACATGTCAAGAAATAACCAAAGAAGACCGCACCGAGTAGCCGAGTGGTCTAGGGTGCCTTCCTGCGGTTCGCACGTCTTCCCCCATCGGAGGTTCGAGTCCTCCCTCGGGCATGAGTGTGACTGTTGTCCTTACCGTAAGTTAGTTTAAGTTAGATTAAGTAGTACGTCAGCCTTCGGACCGATGACCTCGGAAGTTTGGTGCCATAGGAGCTTACCACCACCATCACTACCCAAGAAAGACGGAGACCAAATACTGATTAGACTACTCAGAGAGAGCCATTAAGGGTGTAAAGAACAAAACACATTCACTAGGAGGAGCAACTGCTAGTTACAATCTTCCAAAAAGTACTATACAAGAATATCTCAAGAAAGAAGTTACACAGCAACCAAAACCTGGACGTAAGGCTACATTTTCGGAACAACAAGAAAGGGAATTAGAAGAACATATCTTAAAATGCTGTATACCGTTTGATGGGTTAACCATAGAGATGGAGCGGAGACTATCTTTCGAATTTGGTGACTTAAAAAATATGAAGTATAATTCTGACAAAATGTCCTAAATGGCAGGGAAAAACTAGTTCTACAGATTCAAAAGACGGATTTCTAATATTTCGCTATGGTAACCCGAGTCTACTTCTATCAACAGAATTACAGCTTATAATGAAACGGAAGTGAAAATGTTCTTCAGCAACTTGCAAGCTTTGCAAGAAAACACTACTTTGGTACTAGTCGTATTTACAATGGTGACGAGACGGCATTTCTAATGTTCAAAGAAATACAAGGATTTTGGCATCAAGGGACAGAAACAAGGGGCCATAGCAAGTGGTGAACGAGACACTAAAACAACGATTGCTTGCGCATTTAGTGCTTCAGGAAAGTAAGCGTCTGTTTTTATTTTTATTTTTAAGACGAAGCTAATTAATGGTCAGTTAATGTGTGGAGGTAATGCTAACATGATAACAGCAATCAGTGATTCCGATTGGATGAACGAGAACCTGTTCGTTGAGTGGCTACACCACTTCATCTCCTATGCAAAGCCCACAGTTGCAGAGCTCGTTCTTCTCATTCTAGACAATCATGAAAGTCACGTTAATCTGGCGTGTTATATGTTTTGTCACCAGAATGGAATAATATTGTCATCCCTTACACAGTGTAGACCACATCGTGTGCAACCACTGGACCTGAGAACAGAGAATGTGACTTGTACCTGACTTCAGATGTAGGCCGACGAATTACATGGTACGACGTTGTCGAACATTGCACGAGAGCCTTCAATCGCATCTGCAATCTAGAGAAAGTAGCAAATGGTTCCCGGGCAGCTGGTAATTGGCCAATAGAAACAACTAAATTTGATGAACATTTCGTAGATGTGACATCAGTGGAAGCTGATGCACAGGTATCATTGACATCAAATGTGCAAAGAGCAGTGGCGTTTGTTGCGAAGGTAGCACTTGTATCGACATTAAATGTGCGGCAGAGGCCAGTAACTCCTGTAGCTGTTTTAGACAAATCATTTCCACTTGAAGACATTGTTAGGTCTAATGTTCCCAAATTGCCACATCCAAAACGTAAAGAACATGTCAGAAAATAACATTTAGCTGTAATAACCAGTTCTCCTTTGAAAGATATTTTGGAGAAAAAGAAGAAAGAAAACAGTAAGGAGCAGATGAAAGAAAATGAACAGACAGTAGGTTTCACTAATGATAGGATAGACGTGCACAATATTCAAGCATTTACATGTGATAAAATTTAGATGAGGATTCTAGAAAAGGACATTCCACTCAAGAAGAAAAAGGTCAATGAAGAAGCTGCAATGAAGAATTAGTATTATTGCATATTTTGTGAATAAAAGTATGAAGATTCTCCCACTGAAGATCGGATAAAATGCTGATAATGTAATTTATGTGCCCGCGAAAACTGCACGATTGGTGAAAGTACGTCACGAGCACTTAAGCGATGATTAGATTATGTGCGAGATTACCTACACACCAACCGTAACTAACCCATGCTCTGTGGGTAGCCCCGGACACCAATATTTTGATTTTCTGTTGACATCTGATTTTGTACTGAAAATTTATCTACGCTGATTATGCAAAATTAAGATTGATTGTTTTTAGTAAAGTTGTAGTAATAAATAGGATTCGGAACTTTATTTGGTTTCACTTTATTTCAGTCTCCATTAAGTGTTTGCGGTTGCTACGATGGACATTATTTGCAGAGTTCGAATGGTTCAAGTGGCTCTAAGCACTATGGGACTTAACATCCGAGGTCATCGGTCCTCTAGACTTAGAATTACTTAAACCTAACTAACCTAAGGATATCACACACATCCATGACCGAGGCAAGATTCGAACCTCCGACCGCAGCAGCAGAGAGGTTCCGGACTGAAGCGCCTACAACCGCTCGGTCACAACGGCCGGCTTTTCAGAGTTCTTACTTTTAATAAGGTGCAATTGTAATTTGAGCTTTATTTTAAGTATCCACGGAGGCAGACAATTTTTTGATTGAAGTCTTGTCTGACTGGTTTGATGTGGTCCGCCACGGGTTTCTCTAATATGTTAACACCTTCATTCCATTGCACTCTACCTCTTTGCTTATTTTCTGGGTGTATTACCTATCTCTGTCTTCCTCTGCCACTCCCTGTAGTACCAAGGACGCTGTTCCCTGATGTCTTAACAGAGGTCGCATGATCAAGTCAGTGTTTTCCTTGTGCTCCTTTTCTCGGCTATTCTGCGGAGAACCTCCTCACTCCTTACCTTATCAATTCATCTAATTTTCAGCATTTTTCTGTAACACCACATCTTAAGTGCTTCAGTTCTTTCCTGTTCCGTTTTTCCCAGTCAGTGTTTCACTACCATACTATACTATGCTCCAAACGTATGTTCTCATAAATTTCTTCATCATGTTTGATACTAGTAGACTTCGCTTAGCGTCCCGTTTTTCCCAGTCAGTGTTTCACTACCATACTATACTATGCTCCAAACGTATATTCTTATAAATTTCTTCATCATGTTTGATACTACTAGACTTCTCTTAGCTCTCCGTCCATCATGGGTTATCTTTCTGCCCAGTTACCAGAATTCCGTAACTTAGTTTATTTCGTGATCCCAATTCTGATGTGAAATTTCTCGCTGTTCTCATTTCTGCTACTTCTCATTACTTCCGTCTTTCTTCGATGTATGTTCTGTAAACATTAGGATGCTATTTACATTTAACACATCCTGCAATTCTTCTTCACTTTCGCTAGTGATACCAACCTCATCCGCGGTTGTTATCACTGATATTCTTTAACAATGCATTTTAATCCCACTATTGAACTTTCTTTTATTTCTATAGTTGTTTCTTTGTGGTATATATTGAAACGAAGGTGGTGAAAGGCTACATCCCTCCATTACACCCTCTTTAGTCCGAGCACGGCGCTCTTGATCTTCCGGTCATACTGTTTCTATTTACTTCTTGTACATATTGTGAACTACTTGTCTTTCCTTATAGATTACCCCAATTTTTCTCAGAATTTCGAACATCTTGCACCATCTGCCATTGTCGTTCACATTTTACAAGTCTCAAATCCTATGAATGGGTCTTGCTTTTCCTTCTCTTGCTTCCATTATCAACCATGTGAGGTAACGGGGCCCTGGAAATATGGTATGTTCGGAGTTGGGGTGGCCGCACAGGACGCTCGTCAAAGCCGGGGCCCAGCAGCAAACACGGGGTGGCGAACGTTAACCTGTGGCGTCTCCTGGCAAGACAAACAAAATCGGTAGAATATAAAATAATAATAAAAATAAACATATATCTCTATTATTATTATTATTATTATTATTATTATTATTATTTCATTCCTGTATGAATGCTTGTAGATTATGTATAAAAGGAAATAATTTTTCATTTTTTATGACATGGTCACGAACTCCGGAGAGGTGCTGAAGGCGATGTGCCGTTAGCAAAGGCTCACTCGCGTCGGCCGTCTGCTGCCATAGCCCATTAATGCCGATTTTCCCGCAGTGCAGTAACGGATAAGTTCGCCGTGCGTCCCACACTGATTTCTGTGATGATTTCAGGCAGTGTTGCTTCTCTGTTAGTAACGACCATTCTACGAAAACGGCGCTGCGCTCGGCCATTTGCTGAAGGTCGTCGGCCACTGCGTTGTCCATGACGTGCGGTAATGACTGAAATTTGGTATTCTCGCCTTACTGTGGACCTCGAAATATTGAATTCCCTAACGATCTGCGAAATGGAATGCCTCTTGTGCCCGGCTCCAACTACTGCTCGGCGTTCAGAGTCTGTTACTCCCCGCCGTGCTGCCATGATCACGGCGGACACCTTTCCACACGAGTCATTTGAACCCAAATGACAGCTCCGCCAACATTCGGCCCTGTTATACTTTGTATACGCGATACTGCCGCCATCTGTATTTGTGCATATCGATATCCCGTGACTTCCGTCACCGCAGTGTATTTCGTTTTGACCAGACGTTAGATGAGCCGCCGTTCCCACTACCGAACATAATACTACCAATCTAATTGTTAATTGTAACTACTAACGTCAGCATACACATGCTCATATTTTTCCATTACGACATTTAAGTGTAATTATTGCATATGTTTTCAAGAGAGCCAGCACAACTTAATTTACTACAGTTTGATATTAAATATGACACAAAACGAAACAAAATGTGTACTATGCTTCCTCGAATCAATAGTTTCTAAATTTTAAGTTTCGTTGCGACAAAACGGTAATGCCTGTTACAACCCATCAAAGTTGTGGTTTTGAAGGGGTCTTCACTTTGCGATACACAGACCCACACAAATGAATTGGTTACGGTGATAGTCTTTAATTGTAGATGACTGGCATCGTTATTGAAATGAAAACTTTCAGAATTTCTAACTAAGACATGACAGCTCATGACAAAGGACTTCATACATTTTCCTTTATATAAGAAATCTTTCGGGGTGAATTATTGACAATGAAGAAAACTTGATCCGAAGTACTGGAGTACAGTGGAGCCCACCTTAATGTTGAGTGTGTTTCCGCTGATGCTTTTGGTTGATGCAAAAGTAGTGAAAAACATATAATACTGTTAACTATTAAACGATGTAGAGAACAAACTTTTTCTGAAGGTATTAAGTGGTCCATTCTCTGGGCCATGTTCAAATTTCGACAGTGTCTCTATCGAAGGCCATTCACAGCTGTTACAGACCATCATTCACTTTGTTGGTTGACAGGTCTTAAGGATCCAACAGGACGACCCGGCAGGTCGGCACTACGTCTTCATGGGTATGACATTACCATAGTGTACAAAAGTGGAAGAAAACACCAAGATGCCGACTGTCTCTCAAGAAACCCTGTGCAAGAGCATCAAGATTTTGATCAAGGTAGTGACTGTCTCGCTGCACTCGAGGATCTCTGTGCTGAGCAGAAGAAGGACCCCAAGATATCTCAAATTATGCTTGCCTTAAATCGGTCAGAGGATGTGAAAGGACAATTTTAGTTATTGGATTACTTTACAAGGAAAACTTTGATCCGTATGGAAAGAGGTGGCTACCAGTGATTCCTAAACACACGCACTCAGATGTTCCACAGAAATTCCATGACACCCCTGAGGCCGGACACTTAGGTTTTGTTAAGATCTACGACAGAATCCGCAATAGATTTTTGTGGCCAGGTTTGTTTAGGAGTGTCCGTCACTATGTGTCGCACTCATGAGAGTGCCAGAGGAGAAAGGCAGTTCCTCAGAAACCACCTGGCCGACTCATACAAACTCCACAAGCCGAAACGCCTTTTCAGCGTGTTGGGATTGACCTCCTACGAAGATTTTCAACGTCTGCTAGTGGCAATAGATGGATTATTGTTTGCACTGACAATCTGACACGCTATGCCATTACAAAAGCCGTGAAAACAGCCGAATTATCCGAGATAGCCAAATTCATCGTGGAAGACATTGCACTAAAACACGGTGCCCCAAGGTCGTTAATTACGGATGGAGGGAAAGCTTTTCAATCCAATCTTGCAACAGAGACACACCGTCGGTGCAACATTATCCATCACATGACGACTGCCTACCATCCGCAAACCAACTGGCTTACTGAACGCCTTAATAAGACTTTGCCCGACATGCTATCAATGTTCGTCAATGTTGAGCAGAGCAACTGGGATGAGGCACCTTTCGTGCCGTTTGCCTACAACGCCGCCAAACAAGACACCACAGGATTTACGCCGTTTTTCCGGTGCATGCGAGTGAGGCGACTACGACGATGGACAATGTAATAACTTTTTTCATGATGTGGGGCCAAAGTCGTAATACATATCTTTAAAGTCAGACTGGTTTTTATTTGCAATGCTACATTTACACGATCATGATTTCGGTTTCAAAGTGCCATTATCAAGTGTTTTAATGTTATACAGTGCGTAAGATAGCATACGGTCGCATTTAAAATACGCTATTACACACATTGTCTATGGGCCAATATTGACCCTTAGACAATGTGTCTAATAGTGCATTTTAAGTACGACACTGTGCCTATGACACAGGCTCAAGAAAACGATCATCAAAGGTATGACGCGAGCCACCGCCCTGTTGTCTACCAGGCTGGTGACCTCGTCTGGATCTTCACTCATGTTCGGAAGGTTTGTCTCTCTGAGAAGCTCCTCAGGCGCTACTTAGCAATCATATACAACCGCTCGCTCACCAATAGATATGTACCTACAGATTGGAAAATTGTGCAGGTCGTACCAGTGTTTAAGAAGGGTAGTAGGGGTAATCCATCGAACTACAGACCTATATCATTGACGTCAGTTTGCAGTAGGGTTTTGGAGCATATACTGTATTCAAACATTATGAATCACCTCGAAGGGAACGATCTATTGATACGTAATCAGCAAGAGATCAGAAAACGTCGTTCATGTGCAACGCAGCTAGCTCTTTATTCGCACGAAGTAATGCCCGCTATTGACAGGGGATCTCAAGTTGATTCCGTGTTTCTAGATTTGCGGAAAGCTTTTGACACCGTTCCTCACGAGCGACTTCTAATCAACCTGCGGGCCTATTGGGTATAGTCTCAGTTGTGCTACTGGATTCATGATTTTCTGTCAGGAAGGTCGCCGTTCGTAGTAATAGACGGCAAATCATCGAGTAAAGCCAGGGAAACGTCCTGGGACCTCTGCTGTTCCTGATCTATATGAATGACCTGGGTGACGAACTGAGCAGTTCTCTTAGGTTGTTCGCAGATGGTACTGTAATTTACCGTATAGTAAGGTCATCCGAAGACCAGTATCAGTTGCAAAGCGATTTAGAAAAGGTTGCTGTATGGTGTGGCAGGTGGCAGTTGACACTAAATAACGAAAAGTGCGAGGTGATCCACATGAGCTGCAAAAGAAATCCGTTGGAATTCGATTAATCGATAAATAGTACAATTCTCAAGGCTGTCAATTCAACTGAGTACCTGGGTGTTAAAATTACGAACAACTTCAGTTGGAAAGACCACATAGATAATATTGTGGGGAAGGCGAGCCATAGGTTGCGTTTCATTGGCAGGACACTTAGAAGATGCAACAAGTCCACTAAAGAGACAGCTTACACTACACTCGTTCGTCCTCTTTTAGAATACTGCTGCGCGGTGTGGGATCCTTACCAGGTGGGATTGACGGAGAACATCGAAAGGGTGCAAAAAAGGAGAGCTCGTTTTGTATTATCACGTAATAGGGGAGAGAGTGTGGCAGATATGATAAGCGAGTTGGGATGGAAGTCATTAAAGCAGAGACGCTTTTCGTCGCGGAGAGATCTATTTACGAAATACTTCCAAATGGGAAAATATTTTGTTGAGCCCACCTACATAGGTAGGTATGATCATCAAAATAAAATAAAAGAAATCAGTGTTCGAACAGAAAGGTTTAGGTGCTCGTTTTTCCCGCGCGCTGTTCGGGATTGGAATGCTAGAGAGATAGTATGTTTGTGGGTCGATGAACCCTATGCCAAGCACTGAAATGTGAATTGCAGAGTAATCATGTAGATGTAGATGGACATTGTAAGGTTGCAAGACAGTTGTCTGATGTTACTTCTGAGGTTGAAGATTTGGACCCCGACACAAGACAACGAAAGGTCAAAGATACGGTCCCCGTCCTTCGAATGAAGCCATACGAGGATCGTGCAACGCAGGGCAAATTCGAAGCTCCAGCAACAGAATTATCGGGCCATTCTTCTTCGCTGAGGCTATCATCACATCTGCAGTGTATTTGGACATGTTGCAACTGTATGCTGTTCCTCAGCTGCTTCAGTATCATCGCGATGTCTTGTTTCAGCAAGACGGTGCACCGCCTCATTGGGGTTTGGACGTCCGTGTCTATCTCGATATGACCTTTCCTGGGCGATGGATTGGTCGTGATGGACCAGCGGTTTGGCCTCCACGCTCTCCTGACATAACCCCATTAGACTTCTTTTTATGGGGTTATGTCAAGGACGATGTCTACCGAACACGTGTAGATGTCCTACGTGCTACCAATGTTGTTCATGTGGAAGTTTACTGATGTGTGAAAAAAACTTTGATAGTTTGTAAGCAATTAGACACCAGTTTCACATTTGTATCTTACTTCTAGCCTGAGTTATCAATTTGTGTAATCAGGGAAAGATTTTTCGTACACATTGTAAAATTAATTGAAATACTGTGCCATATAAACTGCATATAAAGTAAAAAGGGTGTGCGGTGGGGATTACGCGACAATTTGGCGCCCTGAAGCGCGGGGCCCGAATGAGCACTGGCCACGTTCAGTTTGCTCGCAGTGGTGTAGTTTTCATGAAAGAATCATACATGCAGTAATGCATGAAAATTACACCACTGTGAGCAAACTGAACGAGTAAAGACTGATTCTATAGAGGAATTGCAACAACATAGCCTGGAGCAGCCGAAATCAGAACCATGCAAATTAACGGTAAGACTACAGTTTAGTTGTCCTGTCAGTAGAGTATGAATTTCAGTGAAGTCATCTCATGTCACTAGTGATGTGTGTGTAGTTTAAAGATAGTTGTTTGCGACAGGACAGAGTTTGAATGTAGATAGAATTTTTCATTGTGTAGTGTATTGTGTACCAGTTCATATATTTTGTGTGCAACGAGTAAGACGACAGATATTGTATCCAACTTAGAAGTCATATATATGGTCAAACTGCGTAGGCGACGCACAGGCAACATGGATACTGAGGAACATCAGTTAACCAGTGCAGTAAATGTAGAAGCAAATGCTTTAGAGAGTACAAGCAATCTGTTTGGGGAAACACCCTGTGAAACTGTGGGGGCGGGGGCACAGAAAGTGTTGCCAACATCCACCAGTGCCCAAGCAGACATAGAAAAAGAAGTAGTACAACCACCAGCAGAGCAGGAACCAAATATTGGTAATCTGCCTGGTGGGTATTCGATTCAGGTTATGTTAGAGCGCATGCTAAATTATCAGGCGAAGTTAGCGCAACAGCAAGTGGAAAAGGACAAACAGTTGGGAGCCTTTTTCTGCCAACAAGCTGAGTGGGACCGCCAGCAGTCGTAAAAGGATGAAAAATTCGGAAGTTTCATTGCACAGCAAGCTGAGCGGGACCGCCAGCAAGCTGAGCGTGACCAACAAGTAGTACAGTCCTTAGAAACCGTGCAAAAGGAGGTAGTAAACATGTAACAAACCTATGAATCAGTACCTAAAGCTGTACAGGAGTTAACTGCGCAGGTAATTAATCTGCAGTTAGCGAATACTACCACTGTAGATGAAATGGGCATTTTAGCTAACCGAATCGAAAAATTAGAACTAGATTCTACATAGCTTGCCGAACACAAACTGGACGAACAAGCTACTACAACTGAGGCTCAGTTTAATTCCTGGTTAGAATCGAAACACAATGAAATCGAGAAAAAGACTGATTCAAAGGTAAAAGCAGCTTTTGAGGATAAGGACTCTGAATTTCTTAGTGCTGTAATAAACAGTCAGGTACAGAGTGATGTTCAAACTGTCAAACAAATACTAAGTGATGATATTCCGCATTGGCAGATATCAGACTTGGAAAAAGGTTTAGCCGATAGTAGCAAACGTGCCGAAAATGAAAGTGTGCCGCCAGTAACCATCGTTTTTGGTAACGCACTGACGTATGCGCGACGCAATAATGAGGAGTCTTCGTGCGACAATGCGAAGAGCCGCAGCTCCAGATCAGAGCAGGCAGCCTATGCACCAAGGGCAAATGCGTACAATTCAAGAATATTGGTCGAAGAAACTCTAATTAAGGACAGAAAATTCCAGACATTCACTACCGAAAGAAAGTCAGTACATCCGGTAGTGTTTATGAAAAGCTTCAGAAAAATCTTGCCAAGCGCATGGAATGAAGCGCAGAAAATACAATATGTCATGTCCTATATTCAGGATGACGCAGCATTATGGGCTACTGAAGTAGCGGACACCTGCATGACATATGCACCATTTGAGAAGGCATTTTTAGCAAAATATCGGTTGGCTTGCATCCAAGGGTGGTTTAGGAAAGAGGCCTATATTCCTGAACCTTATTCAACACATTTTGGAAATCTGAGTCGATATTTTGAAAAATACATTAACAAGACGCGCTACTGGGGCAAACCTATATCGTGGAGAGACTTTATTATGCTACTTAAATCACATTTACCTACCCACATTAAGGAAAATCTAATTAACGTTCCCGAAAACGACATGGAACATTTCCTGTCAGTACTAGATTCGATTGACCTAATACGGGAAGACGCGAAGTCAGTGTGCGAACACGCAAGAAATAATGGCTCAGGATGCATACAAGGTAGAAATGGTAATGCACCGAACCACAATCATGGAAATGGTGGGGGCGGTGCTTAAAGGCATTAATATCAGCCGAATACTAGCAACAACCAAAATCAAAATAGTTATGGTCACCCGTCAAATAATAGAATACGTAGATTTGACGATAGGTATGATTCCGCACAAACCGTTAAAAAAATGCACGAGGTCAATGAAACGACCTTACAATGAAAACAATCGTACCGGGAATAATAATCACCGACCGAACCAAGACCGACAAAATAACGAGAGGTACGATATCAACAGTCCACCGCAGCAAAACGCGCCTATCGCGCAGCCGTGGCGGCCTGCAAAAATGTTCATATTATAGAGATCACGGACAACAACCGTCCATGCACCTCGCACGAAAATAGTTGAGCAAACTAGAATCGGCCACGATATGCTCTCCGTTGCTCGCCGTGGAGTTGAGTGAGAGCCTCACAGATGATAGTATACCTGGAATCAAAATGCTGTGTTCTAATGACGGAATTAGTATGGAGCACGACCTCCCAACAGAACCGCACGAATGCGCAAAGAATAATAAAGAAAACATACAAGCAATCCTAGAAGCAAAAGTCTACGATATCGCTATAAACATAATCATTGACACAGGTACCGTGGTCAGTGCGACGAGTGCAGAACTGTATAAAGCACTTGGGAAGGGGCGAAATATACCGACTTTCCCAGTGAATAACTGCAAGGTGTCTGGAGCCATAAGCGCACAGAGCCAGTTAATTAAGCGCCAGGTGCTGGTAGAAGTTTGTAAAGAGGACGTAGCCATAGTGAGCTCGTTCCTCGTTGTTAAGGGGTTAAGGGTGACCTGCATTCGACCTCTCTGTAGAAAAACTAAGCATACTTAACAAAGGCAGAAGGGTTGAATTATCAATGATGCGATCGAAAGAGGTACTTGTGCCATGTTGCAACAGAATAAATATCAATGGTCGGAACCCGTGTGTACTGCACTTGCAATGTAATTCAACAATGATAGATCTTTACTATCCCAATAAAGAAAGTAATGATTTTGAAGTAAATGTAGATACATTCCAGAATAAAGTCCAAGACTCTGAAAGTTTAAATGGTATACAAAAACAACAGCTAACGCAGCTGCTGTCAGAATATAACATGGTATTTTCTGAACGACCAGGAGTAATTAGGGGTTATAACTATCATATCGAAGTAACGCCCCACAAAACCTATTGTCGAGCGACTTACTCCATCCCATGGTCGAGAAGGGAGGCAGTGGCAAAAGGGATCCGAAGAATGTTAGAGTGGGATATCGTCGAACCCTCTCTGTCCCCGTATAGCAGCCCTCTTGTAGCGGTGGCGAAAGCCAATAGAAAAATTCGTCTGGTCTTGGACGGACGGGACATCAACAAGATTATTGTACCCGTAAGAACACGTCCGTAAAATTTAAATGAGCAAATGCAGAAATTTCACTGTGTGCAGTATTTAATCTCGATTGATTTGCGAAGTTCGCACTGGCAGATCCCACTTACGCCAGAATCGAGAAAATACACAGGATTTATATTCGGAGGGCGAAGTTATGAGTTCAAAGTACTCCCCTTCGGATTGAATGTAAGTGCCGGAGTGTTTATTACCGCATTACACACGGTACTAGGACCAGACGTATTAGAACGAATTACATTATATCTACATCTACATCTACATCTACATTGATACTCCGCAAGCCACCCAACGGTGTGTGGCGGAGGGCACTTTACGTGCCACTGTCATTACCTCCCTTTCCTGTTCCAGTCGCGTATGGTTCGCGGGAAGAACGACTGTCTGAAAGCCTCCGTGCGCGCTCTAATCTCTCTAATTTTACATTCGTGATCTCCTCGGGAAGTATAAGTAGGGGGAAGCAATATATTCGATACCTCATCCAGAAACGCACCCTCCCGAAACCTGGCGAGCAAGCTACACCGCGATGCAGAGCGCCTCTCTTGCAGAGTCTGCCACTTGAGTTTATTAAACATCTCCGTAACGCTATCACGGTTACCAAATAACCCAGTGACGAAACGCGCCGCTCTTCTTTGGATCTTCTCTATCTCCTCCGTCAACCCGACCTGGTACGGATCCCACACTAATGAGCAATACTCAAGTATAGGTCGAACGAGTGTTTTGTAAGCCACCTCCTTTGTTGATGGACTACATTTTCTAAGCACTCTCCCAATGAATCTCAACCTGGTACCCGCCTTACCAACAATTAGTTTTATATGATCATTCCACTTCAAATCGTTCCGTACGCATACTCCCAGATATTTTACAGAAGTAACTGCTACCAGTGTTTGTTCCGCTATCATATAATCATACAATAAAGGATCCTTCTTTCTATGTATTCGCAATACATTACATTTGTCTATGTTAAGGGTCAGTTGCCACTCCCTGCACCAAGTGCCTATCCGCTGCAGATCTTCCTGTATTTCGCTACAATTTTCTAATGCAGCAACTTCTCTGTATACTACAGCATCATCCGCGAAAAGCCGCATGGAACTTCCAACACTATCTACTAAGTCATTTATATATATTGTGAAAAGCAATGGTCCCATAACACTCCCCTGTGGCACGCCAGAGGTTACTTTAACGTCTGTAGACGTCTCTCCATTGATAACAACATGCTGTGTTCTGTTTGCTAAAAACTCTTCAATCCAGCCACACAGCTGGTCTGATATTCCGTAGGCTCTTACTTTGTTTATCAGGCGACAGTGCGGAACTGTATCGAACGCCTTCCGGAAGTCAAGAAAAATAGCATCTACCTGGGAGCCTGTATCTAATATTTTCTGGGTCTCATGAACAAATAAAGCGAGTTGGGTCTCACACGATCGCTGTTTCCGGAATCCATGTTGATTCCTACATAGTAGATTCTGGGTTTCCAGAAATGACATGATACGCGAGCAAAAAACATGTTCTAAAATTCTACAAGAGATCGACGTAAGAGATATAGGTCTATAGTTTTGCGCATCTGCTCGACGACCCTTCTTGAAGACTGGGACTATCTGTGCTCTTTTCCAATCATTTGGAACCCTCCGTTCCTCTAGAGACTTGCGGTACACGGCTGTTAGAAGGGGGGCAAGTTCTTTCGCGTACTCTGTGTAGAATCGAATTGGTATCCCGTCAGGTCCAGTGGACTTTCCTCTATTGAGTGATTCCAGTTGCTTTTCTATTCCTTGGACACTTATTTCGATGTCAGCCATTTTTTCGTTTGTGCGAGGATTTAGAGAAGGAACTGCAGTGCGGTCTTCCTCTGTGAAACAGCTTTGGAAAAAGGTGTTTAGTATTTCAGCTTTACGCGAGTCATCCTCTGTTTCAATGCCATCATCATCCCGTAGTGTCTGGATATGCTGTTTCGAGCCACTTACTGATTTAACGTAAGACCAGAACTTCCTAGGATTTTCTGTCAAGTCGGTACATAGAATTTTACTTTCGAATTCAATGAACGCTTCACGCATAGCCCTGCTTACGCTAACTTTGACATCGTTTAGCTTCTGTTTGTCTGAGAGGTTTTGGCTGCGTTTAAACTTGGAGTGGAGCTCTCTTTGCTTTCGCAGTAGTTTCCTAACTTTGTTGTTGTACCACGGTGGGTTTTTCCCGTCCCTCACAGTTTTACTCGGCACGTACCTGTCTAAAACGCATTTTACGATTGCCTTGAACTTTTTCCATAAACACTCAACATTGTCAGTGTCGGAACAGAAATTTTCGTTTTGATCTGTTAGGTAGTCTGAAATCTGCCTTCTATTACTCTTGCTAAACAGATAAACCTTCCTCCCTTTTTTTATATTCCTATTAACTTCCATATTCAGGGATGCTGCAACGGCCTTATGATCACTGATTCCCTGCTCTGTACATACAGATTCGAAAAGTTCGGGTCTGTTTGTTATCAGTAGGTCCAATATGTTATCTCCACGAGTCGGTTCTCTGTTTAATTGCTCGAGGTAATTTTCGGATAGTGCACTCAGTATAATGTCACTCGATGCTCTGTCCCTACCACCCGTCCTAAACATCTGAGTGTCCCAGTCTATATCTGGTAAATTGAAATCTCCACCTAAGACTATAACATGCTGAGAAAATTTATGTGAAATGTATTCCAAATTTTCTCTCAGTTGTTCTGCCACTAATGCTGCTGAGTCGGGAGGTCGGTAAAAAGGAGCCAATTATTAACCTAGTTCGGTTGTTTAGTGTAACCTCCACCCATAATAATTCACAGGAACTATCCACTTCTACTTCACTACAGGATAAACTACTACTAACAGCGATGAACACTCCACCACCGGTTGCATGCAATCTATCCTTTCTAAACACCGTCTGTACCTTTGTAAAAATTTCGGCAGAATTTATCTCTGGCTTAAGCCAGCTTTCTGTACCTATAACGATTTCAGCTTCGGTGCTTTCTATCAGCGCTTGAAGTTCCGGTACTTTACCAACGCAGCTTCGACAGTTGACAATTAGAATACCGATTGCTGCTTGTTCCCCGCATGTCCTGACTTTGCCCCGCACCCGTTGAGGCTGTTGCCCTTTCTGTACTTGCCCAAGGCCATCTAACCCAGCCCACGCCACACAACCCCTGCTACCCGTGTAGCCGCTTGTTGCGTGTAGTGGACTCCTGACCTGTCCAGCGGAACCCGAAACCCCACCACCCTATGGCGCAAGTCGAGGAATCTGCAGCCCACACGGTCGCAGAACCGTCTCAGCCTCTGATTCAGACCCTCCACTCGGCTCTGTACCAAAGGTCCGCAGTCAGTCCTGTCGACGATGCTGCAGATGGTGAGCTCTGCTTTCATCCCGCTAGCGAGACTGGCAGTCTTCACCAAATCAGATAGCCGCCGGAAGCCAGAGAGGATTTCCTCCGATCCATAGCGACACACATCATTGGTGCCGACATGAGCGACCACCTGCAGATGGGTGCACCCTGTACCCTTCATGGCATCCGGAAGGACCCTTTCCACATCTGGAATGACTCCCCCCGGTATGCACACGGAGTGCACATTGGTTTTCTTCCCCTCTCTTGCTGCCATTTCCCTAAGGGGCCCCATTACGCGCCTGAACATTATACGTTGATGTCTTGGTAATAGCAAGTGCTACCTGAAATGAGCATATGCAATTAATTCGTAGAGTTTTAGAAAGATTTCAACAGGCAGGTGTGCCAGCAAACCTCGAGAAATCGAAATTTGGGCGCAACAGAATTTAATTCCTAGGCCATAATGTCATGCCGCACGGCATCAGACCTGACAATAAAAAATTAGAAACACTTCGAGAATTCCAGAGACCAAGATCTAAGAAGCAATTAAAGGCATTTATTTGACTTACATCCCTTTTCAGGAGAATTGTCCCTTAACAGTTACTAAATGATGAATCACTATTAAATTTACTGCGAAAAAATGTGCAGTGGGTCTGGACTGAGAAGTGCCAGCAAGCATTTGAAGCTATCAAAACAGCCCTGGTGAATGCAAACATCTTGCAACACCCGGACATGTCAAAAAACTTTTGTCTTGCGACGGACTCGTGTTCTTATGGCTTGGGCGCGTGTCTGTTTCAATGGGAGGAAGGAAGCGATCCGGCTACAATAAACATTGTCGGATTTGCTAGGAGAACTTTAACTAGCTGCGAGAGAGCTTACTCAGCGACAGAACTGGAAGCGCTCGCGGTAGTCTGGGCTGTAAAAAAGTTTAACTGTTTTCTACTTGGAAAGAAAATCAAGGTTTACAGTGATCACCAGGCATTAAGATTGTTAATGTCTTGCAAGTTATTGCACCCCAGATTAAAGAGATGGATGCTAACCTTATAGGAATTTCAGATAAAGATAATATACACTCCTGGAAATGGAAAAAAGAACACATTGACACCGGTGTGTCAGACCCACCATACTTGCTCCGGACACTGCGAGAGGGCTGTACAAGCAATGATCACACGCACGGCACAGCGGACACACCAGGAACCGCGGTGTTGGCCGTCGAATGGCGCTAGCTGCGCAGCATTTGTGCACCGCCGCCGTCAGTGTCAGCCAGTTTGCCGTGGCATACGGAGCTCCATCGCAGTCTTTAACACTGGTAGCATGCCGCGACAGTGTGGACGTGAACAGTATGTGCAGTTGACGGACTTTGAGCGAGGGCGTATAGTGGGCATGCGGGAGGCCGGGTGGACGTACCGCCGAATTGCTCAACACGTGGGGCGTGAGGTCTCCACAGTACATCGATGTTGTCGCCAGTGGTCGGCGGAAGGTGCACGTGCCCGTCGACCTGGGACCGGACCGCAGCGACGCACGGATGCACGCCAAGACCGTAGGATCCTACGCAGTGCCGTAGGGGACCGCACCGCCACTTCCCAGCAAATTAGGGACACTGTTGCTCCTGGGGTATCGGCGAGGACCATTCGCAACCGTCTCCATGAAGCTGGGCTACGGTCCCGCACACCGTTAGGCCGTCTTCCGCTCACGCCCCAACATCGTACAGCCCGCCTCCACTGGTGTCGCGACAGGCGTGAATGGAGGGACGATTGGAGACGTGTCGTCTTCAGCGATGAGAGTCGCTTCTGCCTTGGTGCCAATGATGGTCATATGCGTGTTTGGCGCCGTGCAGGTGAGCGCCACAATCAGGACTGCATACGACCGAGGCACACAGGGCCAACACCCGGCATCATGGTGTGGGGAGCGATCTCCTACACTGGCCGTACACCACTGGTGATCGTCGAGGGGACATTGAATAGTGCACGGTACATCCAAACCGTCATCGAACCCATCGTTCTACCATTCCTAGACCGGCAAGGGAACTTGCTGTTCCAACAGGATAATGCACGTCCGCATATATCCCGTGCCACCCAACGTGCTCTAGAAGGTGTAAGTCAACTACCCTGGCCGGAAAGATCTCCGGATCTGTCCCCCATTGAGCATGTTTGGGACTGGATGAAGCGTCGTCTCACGCGGTCTGCACGTCCAGCACTAACGCTGGTCCAACTGAGGCGCCAGGTGGAAATGGCATGGCAAGCCGTTCCACAGGACTACATCCAGCATCTCTACGATCGTCTCCATGGGAGAATAGCAGCCTGCATTGCTGCGAAAGGTGGATATACACTGTACTAGTGCCAACATTGTGCATGCTCTGTTGCCTGTGTCTATGTGCCTGTGGTTCTGTCAGTGTGATCATGTGATGTATCTGACCCCAGGAATGTGTCAATAAAGTTTCCCCTTCCTGGGACAATGAATTCACGGTGTTCTTATTTCAGTTTCCAGGAGTGTATATAAAAGGTCGAGACAATATCGTAGCAGATGTTTTGTCACGACTGCCGGTGGGCTTGCCGGAGTTAGCTGAGATGTTAGAACAATCAGCTGAATACAAAGTGCTTCTAGTGCAGGATTTCCTATGCATGTGCAAGAAAATGCATGAATTGCAAAGATCTGATCCTGTGTGGGGAGAAATTATTAACAATATCGAAACGGATATCAACAAGAAAGATCAGCAAAGTTACAAAATTGTGAATAACATTTTGTATCATAAACGCAATGTAATAGATGACTGCTGGGCGGTATGTATACCCAGTCAGTCAGTCCGAACAGTAATATGGCACACGCACTTGGCATGGGGCCACACAGGAAGGAATTGGAAAGTGTGCGGAGCTCATAGTGAGATACTGCTACTTTCCAAAAATATAACGTCAAGTACAGGCAATTGTGAGGACTTGTGTTACTTTCCAGAAAGCAAAACATAATAACGGACAGAGAAAATTTTAACTGCATCCTATAGTCCCACAACGACCACCCCAATTAATATCCTTGGATATAGCAGGTCCGTATCCAATGGCTATGGGAGGGATGAAATACGTACTAGTAGTATTTGATATTCTTTCTAAGTATTTGAAAATTATTCCATTGAAATCAGCCACAGCTAAGAGCATAGTCAGGAGTATTAATCAAGGATACAAGCCTCAGGTAGGAAAACACGAAGCAGTGATTACTGATAATGCGTCCTACTTCACTGGCCATACCTGGAAGAACTACTTAAGAGAACAAGGTGTACAGCATATCCTTGTAGCTAGGTTCCACCCCGAAGGTAGTTTAGTCGAAAGAAACTTTAAAGAATTAAGTAAGTTTATCAGGATCTACATTTTAAATCGGCGCTCAAAATGGGTTGAGTTGATCCCGACATTCGAAGAAATACAGAATCTAGCACCCGACTCCAGTACAGGATACCCCCCTATAGAAATAATAAAGGCAGATAATAAGACGCGAAATGAATGGCTTGTGCCTCTTCCGAAACTACTCATTAAAGTGTAGACAAAGGAGGAGAAAGCAAAAAAGGTATGGGACAACCTAAACAGCTGTGCTGCAAAGAGGAAGCAAAAATGTGATCGGGGTGTGAGGGACACCCAGAAATATAATGTAAGGCACTTGGTACTAATTCGTAACCACTCTAAATCGTCAGCCACAATGAAACGGAACAGTAAGTGGCAATTAATATATTCAGGTTCTTTTGTAGTAGTCAAGGTGCCACATGGATGTAGTTATCTTTTGGCACATTCACAAACGGGACAAATCAAACGACTATACCCACGCAAAGACGTGAATTTATTAGTAAAATAATTTGTAAGTAGTAGCTGTAAGAAAATTTTACATTTGTGTCCTAGAATATAAGAGTGTTTAGTTTTAAGTATGAATTTGTGTATATTCAGCTCTGAATATCAATACAGTAAAGAATATTTACGGTGTGAGCAAGGCTCACAAGAAAGTGTAATAATGCGCTAGATAAAGACTTGCCTACAAACAGATTAGTGTCAGTAAAAAAATTTCGTGCTCATCAAGCACTGAACAATTTTCTGGGTCATTTTTCATTACTGTGTGTATAAATAATTGACGATTAATTTGCATGTAGTACTATAATAGATTTAATTTTATTAGGTTAATGTAATGCCTCGAGAGAATATTTATTTAATTGAAAGTAACTTTGAGTCGTAGGACGATTAGGTATACAGTATTACCACCAATAATGATATGAGAGTGACACTAGAATAAATTCAATCTAAACCGAATCCATTTTATATGACGTACCCTGTGTACGTACCAGTGCTTAAATTGAAGCCAGTATATTTCATACATGACTTTGAACATTAAATGCGCATTATGCGAATTGACACATTCTATGCGGAAACTACACTGTAGTCCTGTGGGACAAATTATTCATGCAAATTTTGTCCCCAAAAAATAAAGTATTTATCGAACAATATGCCCAGGTCCAGCTGATATGAACATGATAAGATCTGTTCACTAGAGGAGTGATAACTTGGCAAGCCACATAGGAAAAACTAATGTACAAACTCACACATCTTCATGTAATTGCAAGAAAGTCATTTATGCATTGTAATAATGTTAAGAAAGGTGCAATGGACACTGTAAATGTAATGGACTCACCATGAGTGAAAATAATTGTGTAAAGAAGGGACAACATGCCTTCCAGACAGACTGCGTGTACACATGCAACCTAGCAGACAGACGGAATATTGTGTGTAGAAGGGACAGAGAGTGACTGTTGGAACTGCACCAATATATACGTCGAAGTGAATCGAATGCTGAGTTATAAACTGTTATAACGCAGCGCTCAAACAATAACAAACTTACCGTGTGTAGGGAAATAGGTAGTAAGCATTCAGAGACGATAACAATAAACATCGCTCGACAGAAACAGTGTGTGTTGACGGAAATGATTTCACGTGTAGAGAGACGCTGCACCACCCGTGAAAACGAAGCAAAAGTGTGTGGTGTAACATGCGCTTGATAAACTCTTAATAGCAGTGTCACAGCGCAGTTCAATTGCCATGCCATGAAAACCGTTATCACACCAAAACATTATGTGCAAACCAGCGAAACGACGGCTTACTGGACGATAAACGTTGTTTAATCCAATTGCATTCTATTCCCACAGCTTGTATTGTGTATCCTTAAAGATAGTATACTACGGAGGAGTGTTAGTTACATGTACTTTGACGGAGATCCGTGTGGAGGAGCATCAACGGAGTGCAAAGCGGCCTCCGGTCAGCTAATCGTGGGCGAAACATCTGCCGTACGCCACGACAGCGGAACAGGACAGCTTGTATTGTGTATCCTTAAAGATAGTATACTACGGTGGAGTGTTAGTTACATGTACTTTGACGGAGATCCGTGTGGAGGAGCAACAAGGGAGTGCAAAGCGGCCTCCAGTCAGCTGATCGCAGGCGAAACAACTGCCGTACGCCACAACAGCGGAACAGGACAGCTTGTATTGTGTATCCTTAAAGATAGTATACTATGGTGGAGTGTTAGTTACATGTACTTTGACGGAGATCTGTGCGGAGGAGCAACAAGGGATTGCAAAGCGGCCTCCAGTCAGCTGATCGTGGGCGAAACATCTGCCGTACGCCACGACAGCGGAACAGGACAGCTTGTATTGTGTATCCTTAAAGATAGTATACTACGGTGGAGTGTTAGTTACATGTACTTTGACGGAGATCCGTGCGGAGGAGCAACAAGGGAGTGCAAAGCGGCCTCCAGTCAGCTGATCGCAGGCGAAACAACTGCCGTACGCCACAACAGCGGAACAGGACAGCTTGTATTGTGTATCCTTAAAAATAGTATACTATGGTGGAGTGTTAGTTACATGTACTTTGACGGAGATCTGTGCGGAGGAGCAACAAGGGATTGCAAAGCGGTCTCCAGTCAGCTGATCGCGGGCGAAACATCTGCCGTACGCCACGACAGCGGAACAGGACAGCTTGTATTGTGTATCCTTAAAAATAGTATACTATGGTGGAGTGTTAGTTACATGTACTTTGACGGAGATCTGTGCGGAGGAGCAACAAAGGGATTGCAAAGCGGCCTCCAGTCAGCTGATCGCGGCGAAACATCTGCCGTACGCCATGACAGCGGAGCAGGACAGCTTGTATTGTGTATCCTTAATGATAGTATACTACGGTGGAGTGTTAGTTACATGTACTTTGACGGAGATCCGTGCGGAGGAGCATCAAGGGAGTGCAAAGCGGCCTCCAGTCAGCTAATCGCGGGCGAAACATCTGCCGTAGGCCACGGCAGCGGAACAGGCCGGCTCAGCTCGCGACCGCGCAGGCGCCACTTATACCTCCGCACCGTCGTTGCTTCTGCGAGAACGCGGCGACGATCCCGATGGTCACTGAGGCATCGTGTTCCAACTAACGCTTCAGGAGACAACTTTGACCTCACTCTACCACACGCACCGTCCAACGTCATCGTGAACATTTCGTTGAACATGAACTCCAATATTGATGAACTGAACATCAGAATGATCTTTGTAGTACGAACTTACATCAAGTGACTAACACTTTAATTTGTTGCAGTAATGAACTCAAACTGTGAACCTATTAGACACCATATGTGAGATGTTTCCTTCGTATTAGCAATATAAATTGACATACGTAAATTGCCCTGGTAGGACGTCTATAATCAACAATTAAGTGGCAAAGTCATAACACTACTTTGACTTATTTAATGCACAATACTGTACTTTCACCAAAACATAAACTTGAGCATTACCACGGGTTGGAATTTCATAAACGTACAGACTCGAAAAGGACCGAGTTGTAACAATTTTTGACGAATAACTCTTGTGTTTTGTGCTTCAATTGTGAACACTTGACAAGTGTCGCACGTCATTCGTGAACCGAGAGAACTGTGTTAAACTGCGAAGCGAGCGAGATGACCATGGCTCCGGCGCAGTTTCGCAGGATTTCTGAACGCACATACTCTAGATGGGGGAGCCAAAACTGTAATGACCCTGGGACTAGGTATAGGGTCAGCTCGGAAAGTGGAAGAGAAACATACATTCCTGGATACAGTATTGGACAGTGTAAACCAACTACCGTGTGAACATAGTGAACAAAATGAGCTTGATGTTCAAAACACCAAGTGATATACAGTGACTGTGTTGACGTCAATGGCAACATATTGACAAACATTTGCCAATGATAGTCATACGCTGCCAGGGGACATTGTGACGTCTCCTGGCAAGACATTTATAAAATCGGTAGAATATAAAAAAAATAATAAAAATAAACATTTATCTGTATTATAATTATTATTCTTATTATTATTTCCTTACTGTATGAATGGTTGTAGATTATGTATAAAAGGAAGTAATTTTTCGTTTTTTATGTTTGTGCAATAACGACTGTGGTCGGCGAATGTATGTATCAAAGCAGATAATGAAAAATAATTACAAAGATGCTTATTAAATTGCCTATAAATAGTGGAGGTTGAAACAGTACTCTCTCTGTCTTCTTGTAGCCGTTAAAGTTGTAAGAGCCTGTGACGCTCGCTTGAATGCGTAGGTAGCCTTCATTTGTCCTTTGATCGAGAAAGACGCCATTGGAGGCCGATATTTGTAAATGGTGTATACGTTCAATTTAAGTTGATTTTTTGAATATAGAAATCGTTAAAGATATTACCTGTAATAATTTATTGCCAGCTTGCCCAAGATTTCATTCCACATTTTTAGCCGTTTTCAGCATATTAGCAATTTTTCATGACGCAGGGCCGTGCAGCGATCGCGGGAGCCGCTGCCACGGCAAATTCAAATTAAATTGAATGAAACCAGTTTTCCCGCAATATAGCGGGCAGGTAACGGTACATTAAAATTATCTCTTTCAGCTTCCTGGAGACTTCAGAGGGAAATTGTGGGTTTTATTATGTCATTTTAAGGTGGATATGGGCAGCTGCTATTATGTTATAAGTTTCGTAAATAATTCATGAGTGTTAAGGTTTTACTTGTGTGTAATCAAAGATTACTGTGCAAAACCTGTTCTGGCTAATAACATAGTAATTAAATTTCATTTTTTTTGTTTTATGCTCTCATGTTAGTCGGGGCAGTTAATAGTCTTCATATATTAAAAAAATCCACTTCAGCGTTTATGTTTAGTGAACATAACGTACTGTAACTTCCGTACAGGCAATAAGAGTAATTTTACATCTACATCTACATCTACATTTATACTCCGCAAGCCACCCAACGGTGTGTGGCGGAGGGCACTTTACGTGCTACTGTCATTACCTCCCTTTCCTGTTCCAGTCGCGTATGGTTCGCGGGAAGAACGACTGTCTGAAAGCCTCCGTGCGTGCTCTAATCTCTCTAATTTTACATTCGTGATCTCCTCGGGAGGTATAAGTAGGGGGAAGCAATATATTCGATACCTCATCCAGAAACGCACCCTCTCGAAACCTGGCGAGCAAGCTACACCGCGATGCAAAGCGCCTCTCTTGCAGAGTCTGCCAGTTGAGTTTGTTAAACATCTCCGTAACGCTATCACGGTTACCCGATCTGGTACGGATCCCACACTGATGAGCAATACTCAAGTATAGGTCGAACGAGTGTTTTGTAAGCCACCTCCTTTGTTGATGGACTACATTTTCTAAGGACTCTCCCAATGAATCTCCACCTGGTACCCGCCTTACCAACAATTAATTTTATATGATCGTTCCACTTCAAATCGTTCCGCACGCATACTCCCAGATATTTTACAGAAGTAACTGCTACCAGTGTTTGTTCCGCTATCATACAATCATACAATAAAGGATCCTTCTTTCTATGCATTCGCAATACATTACATTTGTCTATGTTAAGGGTCAGCTGCCACTCCCTGCACCAAGTGCCTATCCGCTGCAGATCTTCCTGCATTTCGCTACAATTTTCTAATGCTGCAACTTCTCTGTATACTACAGCATCATCCGCGAAAAGCCGCATGGGACTTCCGACACTATCTACTAGGTCATTTATATATATTGTGAAAAGCAATGGTCCCATAACACTCCCCTGTGGCACGCCAGAGGTTACTTTAACGTCTGTAGACGTCTCTCCGTTGATAACAACATGCTGTGTTCTGTTTGCTAAAAACTCTTCAATCCAGCCACACAGCTGGTCTGATATTCCGTAGGCTCTTACTTTGTTTATCAGGCGACAGTGTGGAACTGTATCGAACGCCTTCCGGAAGTCAAGAAAAATAGCATCTACCTGGGAGTCTGTATCTAATATTTTCTGGGTCTCATGAACAAATAAAGCGAGTTGGGTCTCACACTATCGCTGTTTTCTGTTCATTCAAGAGATGAAAGTAGCGAAGGGCATTTTTTTTTCATATTTAGTTACAGTAATGATACCATGTTCCATATCTAACAAGCCAGATCAGTGTTATATAAAAATAGTTTGCAAATTAAAGATCGTACGTCCACAGCAGGAAATCTTTCAGTGTTGTGCGTATCCCCACATATTAGGTCAAAGTGCATAAAGTTAAAATATTTTCAACTGCAGAAACTAATAGTGAAAATCGTATTTTGTCAGTCGTGCTTGCAACAATAAGGAATATAAAATTAATTAAAATATTATGTCATAAAAGCTACATGTAAAGTAAAAAGTGTGCGCGGTGGGGATTACGCGACAAGCCGGACGAGAGGGGGACCCTAGCGCATGGTCCAGCCGCATGGCTGGGAATTCCAGGGTGACGCTGTGTCTATGAAAGAGACTTGTATGCCGGGGGTGCCAAAGATGGCGGACGTTGTGAAACCATCATGACAGACATTTCACAGTTCGTATAGAAATTACTAGTAGCCAGACGAATCATGATACCTCAAAAGGAAACATGTACATTGCTATTATTTGCACGACGATTCTGATGGTGTAATCGGATTTTCAATGTCCTTATTAGTTTGAAGTTCAGTATCTGACTAAATTAGACAAGTAACACCCAGCAACGAATTTCCAATCTAATTCCTTCAGCATCGCCCGACTTAATTCGACTACGTTCCATTATCATCGTTTTGATTTTGTTAATGTTCATCTTATATCCTCCTTTCAAGAACCTGTCCATTCCGTTCAACTGCCCTTCCAGGTCCTTTGCTGCATGTGACAGAATTGCAGTGTCATCGGCGAACCTCAAAGTTTTTATTTCTTCTCCATGGATTTTAATATCTACTCCGAATTTTTCGTTTGTTTCCTTTATTACTTGCTCAATATACAGATTGAATAACATCGGGGATAGGCTACAACCCTGTCTCACTCCCTTCACAACCACTGCTTCCCTTTCATGTCCCTCGACTCTTATAACTGCCATCTGCTTTCTGTACAAATTGTAAATAGCCTTTCGCTCCCTGTATTTTACCCCTGCCACCTTCAGAATCTGAAAGAGAGTATTCCAGTGAACATTGTAAAAGTTCTCTCTAAGTCTAAAAATGTTAGAAATGTAGGTTTGCCTTTCCTTAATCTATCTTCTAAGTTAAGTAGTATGGTCAGTATTGCCTCACGTGTTCCAACACTTCTACGGAATACAAACTGATCTTCCCCGAGGCCTGTTTCTAGCTGTTTTTCCATTCGTCTGTAAAGAATTCGCGTTAGTATTTTGCAGCTGTGACTTATTAATCTGATAGTTCGGTAATTTTCACATCTGTCAACACCTGCTTTCTTTGGGATTGGAATTATTATATTCTTCTTGATGTATCTTGATCACCAGATAGTAGAGTTTTGTCAGGACTGGTTCTCCCAAGGCTGTCAGTAATTCTAATGGAATGTTGCCTACTCCCGGGGCCTTGTTTCGACTTACGTCTTTCAGTGATAATCATACAAGTAGTTCTCTTTTCTCTGAAGGTCTCTTTAATTTTCCTGTAAGGAGTACCTATCTTACTCCTAGGGATATATGCCTCTACATCCTTAGCCATTTTGTACTTCCTGTCGATCACATTCTGGAGAGGTTAGTATTCGTTTTTGCCTGCTTCATCTACTGCATTTTTATATTTTCTCCAATCATCAATTAAATTCAATATTTCTTCTGTTACTCAAGGATTTCTACTAGCCCTCGTCATTTTACCTACTTGATCCTCTGCTGCCTTCACTACTTCATCACTCAAAGCTACCCATTCTTCTTCTACTGTATTTCTTTCCTCCATTTCTGTCAATCCTTCCCTTATGCTCTTCCTGAAACACTGTACAACCTCTGGTTTAGTCAGTTTATCCAGGTCTGATCTCCTTAAATTCCCACCTTTTTGCAGTTTCTTCAGTTTTAGTCTACAGTTCATAACCAATAGCTTGTGATCAGAGTCCACATATGCCCCTGGAAATGTCTTACAATTTAAAACTTGGTTCCTAAATCTCTGTCTTATCATTATGTCATCTATTTGAAACCTTCCGGTATCTCTAGGATTCTTCCATATATACAACCTTCTTTTATGTCTCTTGAACCAAGTTTTAGCTATGATTAAGTTATGCTGTGTGCAAAATTCTGCCAGGCGGCTTCCTCTTTCATTTCTTACTCCCAATCCATATTCACCTACTACATTTTCTTCTCTTGTTTTTCCTACTGTCTAATTCTAGTCACCTATGACTATTAAATTTTCGTCTCCCTTCACTATCTGAACAATTTCTTTTATGGCATCAGACATTTCAGCAAACTCTTCGTCATCTGCAGTGCTAGTTGGCATATAAACTTGTGCTACTGTAGTAGGCGTGGGCTTCGTGTCTATCTTGGCCACAGTAATGCGTTCACTATGCTGTTTGTAGTAGCTCACCCGCACTCATATTTTTTTATTCATTATTTAACCTACTCCAGAATTTCCTCTATTTGACTTTTGTTTATGTATCTAATAATGTGCGTTAGAGCGTGTTTGTGGTCCAGCAGTAGGAATATTTATTTGATTTTAAGTTATTTAAGTGTAAATCCAGTACTTCGAATGTATTTCATTATGTTTGTGTGGGCGCGTTGGCATGAAGATACGACGCGAGCGCTCTCGCCATCACAGCGCTCGTGAATGGGGAGACTGGATGGAAGGTCGTCCTGTGAGTGCTGGACGGTACGGCAGAGAGCACGGAAAGTGCTGGACGTGAAGGCGCGACGTAGAGTCGGCGGAAAGACTTGAAGAGTGGAGCAGTTTGCGCGTGGTCCGGACAGAAATATTTCGAAGTGCAGTGAAGTCGTAGAATGCGTTCAGAGGTGAATATCTCGCGAGCTATGTTGTTGTTCATAACTAATTACGTGAAGTAGGAATCTATTGTTTCCCTGTTATTCAACTTATATTTTATTTAATTGCTGGACCATCGACACCAATAAGTGTTTTGCTGAAATATATCGCATTCCCAAAAGTAAATCTACTATCGTACTCATCATTTAAAGTTTTTAAACTGGTACCTGCAGATTTTATTTAATTGCAAGCTTCAATTTATAAATTTCTATATTAATTCGCAGTTGCCGAGTAATAGAAACCTTCGACCATTCGATTCATGTGTGTATTATTATCGTATACTGTAGACTCAGCAGTATTTGGCCTGTAATGCGCCAACTGTGTATCCCAGCCCCTAGACAACAAAACCAGCCAAAAATTTTAATATTGCAAGTCTGAGTCGGAGGGTACGTGGTTAAGGCCCACATCATTTCATTCATTATTGATTGAAAGCCCGAACCACGATGTCACCTCTCTGGTGCCTTTACCTTTCCTAAAGCCAGAATGATTGTCATCTAACAGATCTTCAACTTCCTTTTCTATTCTTTTGTACACTCCTGGAAATGGAAAAAAGAACACATTGACACCGGTGTGTCAGACCCACCATACTTGCTCCGGACACTGCGAGAGGGCTGTACAAGCAATGATCACACGCACGGCACAGCGGACACACCAGGAACCGCGGTGTTGGCCGTCGAATGGCGCTAGCTGCGCAGCATTTGTGCACCGCCGCCGTCAGTGTCAGCCAGTTTGCCGTGGCATACGGAGCTCCATCGCAGTCTTTAACACTGGTAGCATGCCGCGACAGCGTGGACGTGAACCGTATGTGCAGTTGACGGACTTTGAGCGAGGGCGTATAGTGGGCATGCGGGAGGCCGGGTGGACGTACCGCCGAATTGCTCAACACGTGGGGCGTGAGGTCTCCACAGTACATCGATGTTGTCGCCAGTGGTCGGCGGAAGGTGCACGTGCCCGTCGACCTGGGACCGGACCGCAGCGACGCACGGATGCACGCCAAGACCGTAGGATCCTACGCAGTGCCGTAGGGGACCGCACCGCCACTTCCCAGCAAATTAGGGACACTGTTGCTCCTGGGGTATCGGCGAGGACCATTCGCAACCGTCTCCATGAAGCTGGGCTACGGTCCCGCACACCGTTAGGCCGTCTTCCGCTCACGCCCCAACATCGTGCAGCCCGCCTCCAGTGGTGTCGCGAAAGGCGTGAATGGAGAGACGAATGGAGACGTGTCGTCTTCAGCGATGAGAGTCGCTTCTGCCTTGGTGCCAATGATGGTCGTATGCGTGTTTGGCGCCGTGCAGGTGAGCGCCACAATCAGGACTGCATACGACCGAGGCACACAGGGCCAACACCCGGCATCATGGTGTGGGGAGCGATCTCCTACACTGGCCGTACACCACTGGTGATCGTCGAGGGGACACTGAATAGTGCACGGTACATCCAAACCGTCATCGAACCCATCGTTCCACCATTCCTAGACCGGCAAGGGAACTTGCTGTTCCAACAGGACAATGCACGTCCGCATGTATCCCGTGCCACCCAACGTGCTCTAGAAGGTGTAAGTCAACTACCCTGGCCAGCAAGATCTCCGGATCTGTCCCCCATTGAGCATGTTTGGGACTGGATGAAGCGTCGTCTCACGCGGTCTGCACGTCCAGCACGAACGCTGGTCCAACTGAGGCGCCAGGTGGAAATGGCATGGCAAGCCGTTCCACAGGACTACATCCAGCATCTCTACGATCGTCTCCATGGGAGAATAGCAGCCTGCATTGCTGCGAAAGGTGGATATACACTGTACTAGTGCCGACATTGTGCATGCTCTGTTGCCTGTGTCTATGTGCCTGTGGTTCTGTCAGTGTGATCATGTGATGTATCTGACCCCAGGAATGTGTCAATAAAGTTTCCCCTTCCTGGGAATTCACGGTGTTCTTATTTCAATTTCCAGGAGTGTATATTATTTTTGACAGCAACTTAGATGAGGAGCTGTTAAGCTGATTGTAAGATCATTCTCGCGCTGATCAGCTTTTGCAATCTTTGCAATTCTGTGGATGACGTTTTTCCGAAAGTCTGATGGAATTCCGTCAGTTTCATACATTCAAGCAGCAACGAGAGTAGTGGTTTCCTTGCGACTTCCCCAAATGATTTAGGAATTCTGATGGATTATTATCTACCCCTTCTGCATTATTTGATCTTATGTACGTACTGCACTGGGATCCTAGAAACGACGGAGAGGCTTCGTCCCCGCCGTAGCCCTCAATGGTACACAACCCCACACTCCACCGCCGCCCCACACAGAACCCAGGGTTACTGTGCGGTTCGGTCCCCATTGGACCCTCTCCCCTCCCGCCACCGGGAAGGTCTCGTTCCAGACGAGTATAACGCCAATGCTTGCTTGGAAGCATGGTGTATTCGGACGTGGAGGCAGTATTTGCGCAGCAATCGCCGACATAGTCTAACTGAGGCGGAATAAGTGGAACAAGCCCGCATTCGCGGAGACAGATGGAAAACCGCCTTAAAAACCATCCACAGACTGGCCGGCACACCAGATCTCGACACTGATCCGCCGGGCGGATTCATGCTGAGAATCGGCACGCCTTCCCGCTCAGGAAGCAGTGCGTTAGACTGCACGGCTAGCCGGAAGGGCTTATTTGATCTTAAGTCGTACTAAGCTCTTCTGAATTCTAATTCTGGATGCTCAGTCTCTTCCTAAATCTACTCCTGTCTCTTCTTCTGTCAGGTCATCAGACAAGTCCTCCCCTTCATAGAGGCTTTCCATGTATTCTTTCCACATACCCATTGCACCGATGATTGTTTTTAATTATCTACATGCTGAGACAGTCGTTCCGACAACCTTTTCTTTTTCGATTTCTTCACATCTCTCATGCAGCCATTTCGCTTCAGCGTCCCTGCACTTAATATTTTTTTCATTCCAAGGTGACTTGCATTCCTGCATTCATGAATTTCCGTGAACATTTATGTACTTCCTCCTTTCATCGATCAACTCAAGTATTACTTCTATTACCCATGGTTTCTTCACACTTATCTCCCTTGTACCTATGTTTTTCTTCCAACTTAAGAAATAGCCTTCTTCGGAGATGCCACTCATCTTCAAGTGAACTGCCTTCTGAACTTTCATTATCACAGTATTTATAGCTCGGACCACTTCAAGGATATATCTTCAATCCTTAATACACCTTATCCCACTTCTTTGCGCACTGATTCTTCCTTACCAGTCTCTCAAACTTGAGCTTACCATTCATCACTGTTAAATTGTGATCTGAGTCTATAGTCTCATTTTGTACGCTTTGTAATCCAATATCTATTTTCGTAATCTCTATCTGATGATGATACATTGGCTCTGGAATCTTTCCGTATCTCTCGGCCTTCTCTTCGGATTCCTTAACAGAGCGATCGTTATTACTGATACTTAGTGCAGAACTCCATCAGTCTTTCACCTCTGTGGCTTCTACTACCAAGCCCATGTTCTCCATTAATTCTCTATATGAATGCTACCAGAAACCCTTATCTTCTTTACATTTCACTTTACTGGTCTCCACTATATTTAGAGTGAGCCTCTGCATTTTCCCTTTTCAGATTTTCTAGCTTCCCTGTCACATCTAAACTTCGGACATTTCACACCTCGTCTCATACAACGTTACTCTTTCGTTTATTAGCCACTCTTTTTCACATGGCCACCTTTTCCTTGGCACTCTCCTCCCCGAGATCTGAATGGATGACTATTCGGGAATGTTTTGCCAATGGATAGATCACTGAATGACAGATTTACAATTACACGCCACACGTGCAGTGGATACACATTATGATTTTAGGGGGAAGGACGTCAAGCGGACCTTGGAGCAGGAGAGGCACCACAGGACATTCTAATATCAAATCAATTCATAAAACTTTGTCAACATGACCAGGAAGAATTCAAAATTCACACTCATAGCAGTGAAAGTTCTAAAACATAGCAAAATAATTCTTTTCATGTGAAATATCATCATTTTTTCCCTTACTATTGGCTGCATTTCTTGCTATAGGTACACTTTCCTTCATAAGTAAAACAGATTCTTCGATGAATTTTGCACTGCTTATTAAACACAAACTCCTTAATGCAAAACTCTAGAATTTTCTAAATTGTTACAAACTATGGTAAAATTTGAGATAATTATCTACAAAATTTAAGTTTTTCCTAAACATGAAGTTTACAACGTAACAGCTCATTCATTTTTTCAAAAATTAAATAAATTCTACAGTTTCATACACCTATAAGTATGGTTGTATGCTGTGCAAAATTTATCGAAGAATCTCTCTGACTTATGAAGAAAAGTATACCTGTAGCAACAAATGCAGCCAACAGTAAGTGTAAAAATAATGAAATTCCACATGTAAAAAAAATATTTTGTTATGTTTTTGAACTTCCACTAGTACGGATGTGAATCATGAATCCTCCCTGACAAAGATTTTTGAATTTATTTGTTGAAGTATACGCAGTGGAATTAAAATGTCCTGTGGTGTTTCTCCTGCTCAAAGTCGGCCCATTTGACTTCCTACCCCTCTTAATGTTGTGGTTTCCAGTGTCTTCTGCATCCCTACGCTGTTGGTCATTGCTGATTCTCTCGCCTTTCAGGCGCAGTGTTGCACCCCGAGGGCCAGTGAATGCTGTGAACCTCTGTTCACTCTTCCGCCCTCTTGACAATGCCATTGCCTCAACGAGGATGAATTACGTATTTCTTATTCTGCAGTGCCTACAGGAACTTCAAGATTATTGATTATTTTAGCGAGAATGGCTTGAATGTGGATGTTCTAATACCAGATAAGAGGAAATATTTTACCGACAGAGAAACTTCCGCTGGTGGAGAGAACTGATAACAGAAGTAATACTGAGTTTTTCTTACAGCACTGTCGCCTTCCCTCTGGCTTCTGTCCCAAAGTTGCTGACCTCTCGTACTGTAATGGAGAACTTTCACGAGGTTACTTCAACATCCTAGCGAAAAAACGAAGTCCAATAGTAGAAATCGTTACCACACTAGGTTGGAACGCTACTATGGCTAATTTATGCAGAAATTCAATGAAATGCCATGGCAGAGGCCTCTTAGACTCTGCCGAACCAGTCTGGTCTTCATCCTCGCGAATGGTGTGCGAGGCGATACTTCTACATTGACTGATAATACAATGTTGATGGTGTTACGACAGCAACCAGCCAATTAAATTTATGGCTGGTTGCTGTCCTAACACCATCAACATTTGTCTTCAAATAACAGCCACGGTCTCTATCGTGTCATCATATGACAAAATTGCATGTTAATACAATGCTTCCCTTCCCGTGGAGTGAGATGAATACACTTTCTCTCAACAAGAATCGTTCTTTCCGTCAATTGACCCGCGCACTTCAAAGCTCCTTTCTGTTCTGAACAATCGATAACAGCTTTTGGAGAAAGATCTCTGATAAGATGTCGACTCAATATGAAGCAGTGTGAATCCCTATCTCCTCATTGTAGGACGAACAGAATCGGGCATGTATGTTGTACAGCATATCCTCAAACTTTCTTGTCCCATTCCTGTTTAAAAGAGAAGAACGTCAACATTTGAAACTTTCAAATGATAAAAAACACCTGTATATCGACTGGGGTTCGTTCTTAAGGTTCTTGGAAATGCTATAGTCGTGAAATGTCACTTTTCGAATTGACTGGAAATATTGAGTATTCTCTTAAATGCGAGCAGTGAAGACATAAGAGAGTCGTTGTTACCCAATCTAATACCTGTAAGAGCTTTACCAGGCTTTTGTTGATAAATAAAGGTGAAGCATATTCTATACAAGACTAAATAAAAATGAATCTGTCAGATAGGACTGTTACTCGAACTTGATGCTGTATTGGAATGTGCATTTGAAAATTATTAATCAAGTTTGTTAAAGCCAGTAGCTTGATTAAAATGTATTTTTACATACATAACTTTAATCCGGTTCTAAGGGTGTGGTGATATCAAGAGACTCCTTGTTTAGAGAGCACTTTATATCTAGACAATTTGAGAAACCTTGGGTTTTAATTTCTTTCCACATCTTGATCAGTCTGGAAGGGGTGGAGATAGCAGATACTATTTGTTAATTTTGTGGGACACCCCATAACCGTTACTTCAGGTTGAATCATATTGCTAGTTCCAGCGTACAAAAGTATACTTGTTCGTAGTTCTAAGCTACCACCTCATCCATTGGCTGAACTGCTGCTGAAGGTCATATCGCGTGACCGAGTATATGTGCAGTTTAACAGTCAGGCTGAAAATAATTCCTATACACTATGTGCGGAAGACAGTCTATATTCTGATATTACAGTGAGTACAAGTCGTACTGACAAAAAGTTCATCAAGTTCCAAATCCGTTGGTATTTTTCACGGTACGTGTATTTAAGCAGTTTGCAAAATGTATTTGAATAGGTAGATTGTATTTCTTAAATGTATTTGAGAGACAGAACAAGAGAAGAGACTATTAAAGTTCTAGAAGCTTTGCAGTGCAGTTATTTTTGAAGAACTCTTGCATTTCGCCATTTCGCTTTCTATTATATTTGACTTTGTGTATGGTTCAATCCCTGTATGAATTGTAGTAGAAAATGATTCAGGTTACGTCACACACTATGTGTGGTAATTGTCGGTTCTCTGATTCCTATCTTTCAGGTGTAGACTTCAATTTAACCTTTAAATTAGATCTTTGGTATACTATTGTAGGTTTGCAGCTCAGTAAATGCTAGCGTCCCTCGCTTAGTTCAGTTGGTGGATAGTATGAACCAACGAATAATCGCAGTCGATCCATTTAATGTTAATGTGAACAACATTGCACTAATTTGTTAAATGTTGATATATAGTTTATACATGTACTCTGAATACTTGTCACCTCGAAAACAGGCATTTTTACATAGTTAATGGGGAAGTTGCATAATTAGTCGCTTTCATTCTGGACAGATCGTGTTAATGTACGATACCCACAAAAAATAGCTGGACATTGTGTCAGTCACCGTGGTGTATTCTCTCCAACCATTGAATCGAATTTCTCTCATAATGCAACAACCACAGCATTCTGTCACGGGCGACTAACTGCTCAACAAAGGGCTGGATCCACTCGCAGATCGCGGTCGCCAGTTTCTGGTTTATTTGTCGGCACGTTATGACAGTGGAGTACATTATTGTAACTGCACTGTTCACAGTGCAGTCTTCCTCCCACGATAATGCTAGATATGACGATTCTATCAGCGGATTTTCGTAATGTCTACATCATTCGCTATTTTATAAATAATGAGACGGATAGAGTGTTACATCAAAAGTTTATCTTTTCTTCTTGAACAATAATTCAGTCACTTTATATTCAATGATTGAATTATCCTATTTACCTCGGGTAATACACTGCGCAAAGAATGTATCACTTTTTCGAAACCTGGTAAACTGTCTGCCTTTGCGACTCATAATTTTGAAACTGGGCTAAAAGGTACCCGAAACCTTCTTCTGTGATGATGCAAGTGTGTGGGGTCCTACGACCGTCCCTCGGGCTCGGCGACACTTCACACAACGAAGAGGTGTAAGGTGGATAATGAAGTCACAATAGCACCAAATTCCCCACACTTCCGCCCAGCGCCATGGTGAACATGTCATGTGATTCTGAGATCGCCTCAACCTTTCTTAGCCACATTTCACCCATTACTTAAGACGTCTCTGCAATGGAGGTCAGAACCGCGACATCAAGCGTTGAAATCACGCGTTTTTTTAATGGGTGGACGAGGGAAAAATATCAACACACCACCTCAGAATCGACACAAAAAGTCTTCCGGACGCGTAACAACGGGTACCAATGGAACAACCCTTTCCTTCGAGCCGTTGATTCCCACACATTTCGAGGTCGAAGGCGATATTTCGAACTGTGATGAGGCACAGGATGACGTACTTCGACAGTACTGACACGCCCGGACTGTTCAACCCTACTCCAAGGACTTTGTGGGGCTGGATCCCCACTGAAATTGATCTGGAGTGTACTGCGACTGCATTTTTCGTTCTGGTATACAGGGTGGAACCACTAATTGCCATTCAAAGCCATTCGACGAAATTTGAACGTTATCCCAAGTAACAGAATTTGTTAAAGCTATTTTAGCCCTCCTGTTCCGCGTTGTCCTATGGCGTCGTCACAAAGGGGTGCAACATTGACCAGTGCATGAATAAATCTGGTAAGAATCTCCTAATATCACGCAAATTTAGAAATTAACTCGGTGCCACTCACACACCATTACTGAGCGCGTTAAAAATGTATCCGTTAGCGCAAAACTTGCTTTGACCTACGCTTCTAAGTGGTCAGATTACGTTTAATGAGGGTGCAATCCTGCGGTGTTCTTAGAGTAGCGTTGAATAGTCGGGGGATTGTCAGCACTGTGGAACGTTGATAGGATCGTCGTCATGTTGCTCATAGCACTGCGAAATATGTGGGAATTAACACCCCTAGAAAAGGGGTGATTTCGGCGACGCCCGTTATGCCTCATGGCTTTTCGTGTTGGTTCTGAGCGGTGGTATGTCTTAAATGTTTTCCTCTGACACTCATAAGACAACCATATGATTTCAACGTTGGGTACGGCGGTTCTGAGCGCCATCGCGTGAAAAGAAGGGGTTAAATGTGGGCGAGAGCGGGTGTGATGACTTCCTATCGTGTGACGCATCCACGATGGCACTGAGCAGAATTGTGGTGAAAGTTCATGTCAATGTGACGTCACTAACCCACTTTACAGCTCACGTGAACTGAGTTCTGACCTTTTTTCTTGCATGTGTCGGCACCTCGCTGTTAGAAGCGTCTCCATCTCCGAGGGTGAAGCCGGATCATTACAGAGGAAGGTTGTATGTACCTCTGAGCAAAATTTCAGATAATCGTGGGGGTTTGAAAAAGTGATGCTTTCCTTCTGCGCAATGTGGTTACATGACACAGTTCACAGGTGAAGTACGAAACACGAGATGAAATTGAAGAGTATCCACAACACATCATTCCGTATAGTTTCATACGATATAAGAGAAGCGCTAATACTTTGCAAAAATTGCGGAAAGGCGTTAGGTCTTCATGCACGGCATCTGTGAGTTTACGTTCTGTCGACTGCACTTCCCAAGTAGAACTTCGAAACGACCTCGGCCTCTGAGATTTCAGCGTACCGGGTGTACAAGTATGAAACCGGAATTTCGTTGCAGTAACTACACGTCTGTTGTTTGAAACTGATAAACAATATTTTACTCAGAATAATCTCCATTACTTCTCTGGCGGGATATGAATGCCATGCCAAAGAAAAAGACTTCTTCTTTTGAAACGAATGAGTCAGTGATCCATTTCTGTACATTTTCATACGAATTCAAACATTATTCGGCTGGAGCGTGTCCTAGTGATGCAAATAGATGATAATCGGATGGAGCCTAGTCTGGAGAATAAGGCACATGCCCTAGTATTTCCCAACTGAACACCTCGATAGTTTCCCTGATCCGTTTTGCTGTGTTGACGGGGTGTTATCATAGAGAAATATGACTTTGTGTTGCCTTTTTTTATATTCCGGTAGTTTTTCACGTGTCGCTGTTGATAGCGATCAGTGTTAACTGTTTCACCAGGTTTTACCAGCTCATAATAGATGACATCCTTCTGATCCCGCCAAACACGGAACATTGTCTTCTTCTCAAAGCGATTGGGTCTTGGAATGGATGTCGATGGTTTGCCTTTATTCACCCATGATTTACGACGCTTGGATCCATTTTTCATCACCTGTCACTATTCAATGGAGAAAAGACTTTCTTTTGTATCTGGCGACCAGAATTTCACAAGTGGTCTTTCGATTTGCTTGTTATCTTTCATTCAGTTAATGTGGAACCCATTTTCCCACTTTCTGTACCATTTACATAGCTTTCAATCGAAGAAAAGCGCCTTTCTGCATCACATTCAATTGATCCGCTAGTTCCTGTTGAGTCTGGGTATCATCTTCATCCAGTAATGCATGCAATTTAATGCATGCAATTCGTTGTCTTTGAACGTTTTCCATGGTTTCCCGCGCTCCACTCGAAACGCTGTGATTTCGGAACATCATGTTTGCCGAAACTTCGACAAGCATTCGATGCGATTCTGCAGCAGTTTTCTTCAAATGATAAGAGAACCAACGCTGTCCGCAAATCGTAGTTCGTAGGCACAAAACTCGACATGTTTTGCGGGTTTGAAAGAGGCTGACATTCCTCGCCAGCCGTTACAGGAAGCAGATGGCGCTGCAGACGCTGTCTTACGGTCTCTGCACTGGCGGCTAGCAGCATCTATAGGGAAATTCCGGTTCGTTACTTAGACACCTGGTAGCGGTATTGCTACTGATAATTTTATGGAGCAGTCTTACAGTACGCTCACAGCTGCATGTCTGATAAAGTCTGCGGTATCGTTAGGAGGGAGTAGTCTGTCGGTAGCCCAAATCTGCTCCACACAGTTTGCTCAACAGACACATTTGTATAATATTTCAGATTTGGTATTAAATACACATTCGAGGGTTGGATTCCCTCACTTCTTCGTCGAAGAGTTTCACTGCCTGGGCTACTCTCAGGGTGCACCCTCGACGTGGGAGATCCCCACCCTTGCCTTGCCGTCTGCTCGTCGTCAGTACTGCTCGCCGCCGCCGCCGCCTGGTCGCCGCCTGCCGGTGCTCGCCGCCGCCGCCGCCGCCGCCGCCGCCGCCGCCGCCGCCGCCGTCGTTTGGTTGCCGCCTGCCGGTCCTCACCGCCGCCGCCGTTTGGTCGCCGCCGCCGCCTGGTCGCCGCCTGCCGGTGCTCGCCGCCGCCGCCGCCGCCGCCGCCGTCTGGTCACCGCCGCCGCCGTCTGGTCGCCGCCGCCGCCGTCTGGTCGCCGCCGCCGCCGCCCTTCTCGCGCGCCGCCACCATGTCCCAACCCACCACCACTACCACTATCATTTTCACCTCTCCCTCCGCTGCTCCAACCACCATCACATGGAGCTCATCCTCCAGCCCACTTCCCGTCCTTCCTTCTCTCCCTGTCCACCCCACCCCTGCGCCACTTTCGGCTGTACCCACCCTCAACTCCTCTTCCCCTATCACTGTCGCCCCATCGACAGCTACTGACTTTCCGCCGCTCCCCGCACCGCCTCCGACAGGCTCCAAGCCAGCACGGATCTCTGCTCGACGTTCCACAGTCTCAGTGACACCCACGCCCCCACCGTTTGCTTCTTCCGCTGCTCAGGGTGGTCCTGCCCCCCGCCATCTCCCCCTGCAACCCGTCCCCCTGCCCCCTCCCCACCCAGTGGTGTCCACGAAACCTTCCAAGCGCCCGAATGCTGACCCTTCCCCCGAAGTCTCCTCCAAAAAAACCCCCAATCCCCGTGACCCACCCACTCCCATGGACGCGGCCCCGACCCCCACCCCCGCCACGCCTGCCACCCACACCTTTGTCCTCTCCAATCCTGACCCTCAATTCCTTGATGCCCGCTCCCTCACTCTCGCCATCCGGAAATACTGCCCCAATGCTCCCATCTCCCAACTGATTCCTCGCAAGGACTCGGTCCTCATAAAATCCCCCAATGCTTCCTTCCACACCGACCTCCTCTCCCGCATCCCTCGTATCCAATTTGGCCAACGTGCAACCCTCACCCCCTACCACACCCCGTCCTCTCCCCATCAGCCTCACCCTCCCCGACGTCCGCCGACCTTCACCGCTGTGATCGCGAAGCTTAGCCCCGTGATCACGGAGGCTGAGGTGTTGGCGGAACTCAACTCCCGGCCCGACATCGAAATCCGCTCGGCCCGTCGCATCTTCAATGATGCCGGGCCAACTTTTCTCATGCGGATATTCACTGAATCCTCCTCCTCCATTGACCGCCTCCTCACCGAGGGAGCCCTCATCTACAATCAGCGCCATAAGGTGGACCCCTCCCGTTCCCCTGTCCAATCCTACCACTGCCAACGCTGTCTCACCTACAATGACCACGTTACCTCTGCCTGCAAGAACCCCCCTACTTGTCCCCACTGCAAAGCCTCCCACTTCCTCAAGCATTGCCCCAACCTCACCTCTCCCCCCTCCTGCAACACTTGTAATGAACCACATCCTACCTACTCCTCGAAGTGTAAAGCGAAACCTCCACCAGTAACCCCTGAGCTCACCATCCCTGTCCGTCCTGTTGATGACCCCATCCACCCCAACAACTCGCTCCGCCCTCCCCCTACTGCTGAGGACATCATCCGTTTCACCACCATTGTGCTCCAAAACATCCACCCCTTCCAGCGCTCCCACACTCTTTCCCAAATCGCCCTCGCTGCCCGTTCCATCTTCCATCTTACCACCTATGCCACTTACTCCCACAACCAGGCCCACTTCACCTTCACCCCCCTCACCACCCTCGTCTAACTCTCCACTCCCATGGTACAACAACCGTACCGTATCCTGTACCACAACATTCGCTCCCTGCCCACCCACAAACTCCTCTTTCTCCACACCCTACGTCAGCACCGCGTGGATGCCTTCGTCCTCAATGAAACCTTCCTTCAGCCCCGTATCTCCGTCTCCACTGCCCCTTACACCCTACATCGTACCGATAACCCGTACCCTCTGGCACGTGGCGGAGTTGCTATAGGCCACCTCAAGCACCTCCCTGTCCGGCCCCAACCTCTCCTTAACAATCCTGCCGAGCATCTCACCCTCAGCCTCTTCTTCCCCGCCCTTACCATCACCTGTGCCACCATTTATGTCCGCCCTCGCACCCCCATCCCGTATGATTTCCTGGCCCCCATTGACCGCACCTTCTCCACCTACGTGATTGCCGCCGACCTCAATATCCACAGCCGCGATCCTGCCGACCTCCGGCGGTGGCATCAGTTTCTCACCACTCTCCAGGGAGACCTGGTTCCCCTGCCCCAGCACACCCGGCCCGAATCCAACACCACTCCTGATGTAGTCCTTGCCTCTCCCAACCTCCTTGGGCGCATCACCGCGGATGTCCTTGACCTCATTGGCAGTGACCATGCTCCTGTCCTCCTCACTATCTCTAACGGTCGCCATCCCCGCCACGCTCCTCGCCCTCACGTCCCTCCTAAACTTGTCCATGATTACTCCCGTGCCAACTGGGATGCCTACCGGGATTCCATTCACACCCAGGTTGACAGCCACGACCTTACCCTCCAGTCTCCTGATGACATCTCTCGCACTGCTGCCTTCCTGCACCAGACCTTGTCTGACGCCGTCGCCACCCATACCCCCACCAAAGCCGTCCACCCTCACCGCCCCGCCCTGCCTCCACAAGCCGTCCTTCTCCTTCGGGAGTCCCGCCGCCTCTACCGCTCTTTTCTCCGCACTCGTGACCGGGATACACTTACCCGCCACCGGCAATTACAGCGACACATCCGCAACCTGCTTGTTGCGAAGAAACGCCGAGCCTGGCGCCAGACATGTACCCACCTCAACTCCACGCTCCCCATCAACTCTTCCAAGTATTGGTCTGCTTTCCACCGCCTTACTGGGAACCGCCCCACCCCCCAGTACCCTCTCCTCCTTAATGACCGTCCCTTTCCTGACAACCTCAGTAAGGCCAACCACTTTGCCTCCCACCTCTCTGATGTTTTTTCCATCCCAGATGATCCCCACTTTGATTATTCCCTCTTCCCTGATGTCATGGACCGTACGAATACCTCTGTTCCTCCCCTTGCTCCTAGCTTCCAGTACTTGGGCCACACCCCACCATCTGCACAGAACACTCCCATCACTACACAGGACATCAGCCTCACACTCCGCACTAAACGCAACACTGCTCCCGGCCACGACTGCGTTACCTACCGCCACCTCAAACACTGCCCTCCCTCCTTCCTTTCCCTCCTTGCCGCCCTCTACAATGTCATCCTTGCCACTGGCTTCTATCCCGACCTGTGGAAAACCTCCCGTATCCTGATGTTCTCCAAACCCAATAAGCCTCCATCTGATGCCTCTTCCTATCGTCCTATCTGTCTCACGTCGGTGTTCAGCAAGCTCTTGGAATCCATCCTTTCCCGGCGCATCCATCTCCACCTCCACCAAAACCACCTCCTCCCAAACACCCAATGTGGCTTTCGACCTTCCTTCTCTGCTGATGACCAACTCCTCCGCCTCACTCATCTCCTCTCCCTCCAGCTTAACTCCCGTCGCTCCGCCATTTTTGTCTCACTTGACCTTGAAAAGGCCTACGACCGTGTCTGGCATCCCGGTCTCCTGTTTAAACTCCAAACCTACGCCCTTCCTATCAACTACATCCGTCTGGTGGCCTCCTTCCTCTCCCGCCGCCCCTCCTACGTTACCATCCATCATGCCAATTCCCGCACCTTCTACCCCTCTGCCGGTGTGCCCCAGGGCTCTGTCCTCTCCCCTCTGCTCTACCTCCTGTACACAGCAGATATGCCCCAACCCCCCCCTCCAGTGCACCTCTTGCAATATGCTGATGACACCGCATTCCTCGCCCTCGCTCCTACCCTCCAACGGTCCCAACGCCTTCTCCAGAATCACCTTGACCTTTTTGCTGCATGGTGTAACCAATGGCTCCTGAAACTCAATCCTTCCAAGACCCAGGCAATCATCGTAGGTCGTACCACTCGCTCCTTCCGGCTCCTGGATTTCTCCCTTACTGTCTGCGCACGTCCTGTCCGTCTCACCCCCACCCTCACCTACCTTGGCCTCACCATTGACCGTCACCTCACCTGGATCCCTCATCTCCGGTCCATCCAATCCAAAGCCCACAACCGCCTCCGCCTCCTCAAACTCCTCTCTGGCCGGACATGGGGGTTGCACCCCTCTACCATCCTCCACACCTACAAATCCTTAATCCGTCCCATCCTCTGTTATGCCAGTCCTGCCTGGATATCTGCCCCCCCCAAATTCTATCAGTCCCTCCAGATCCTTGAGCGTCATGCACTCCGCCTCGCCTTCCGTATCCGCCTCCCGTCCCCCACGCGGCTCCTCTATGATCTCATTCCTTTCCCCCATCTGCTCCTCTTCCTCGAACATATCCGCATCCTCTACACCTCCCGCCGTCTTGAACCCCCTCACCCCCTGGTTGCTCCTCTCCTCTCCCATCCTCGCCCCCTGCCCCGTCTTCACCGTTGTGTCCCCCCTACCCTCCATCTCTACACCCTCCATCTCCTTTCCCAAGGTGGCTTCCGTCAACTCCCCCTCCCGGATGATGCCCTCTCTCCCTCCATTTATCCTTCCTATCAACTCTGATCCTCCCTCCCCCTCCTTTCCTCTGTCCTTTCCCTGGGCTCCCTCCTCCCCCCACTTCCATCCTGTTTCCTCCCCACTACACCTCTCCCTACCTCCCTTCTCCCCCCCAGTCCTTTTGTATTCCCCTCCTCTGCCTACCCCCCTCCCTGTCGCGTCTGCCCCCCACCCCTCTTATGGGTCCTCATCCTCCATCAGCTCCTTTCCCGGTTCCCCCCCCCCTTCGCTTTTACTCTCCTTTCCCCCCCTTTTGTTTTCCCATCTCCTGTTCAGTTTCCCCCCACCTGCTCTCGACTGTGGTGTCACCTTTGCCGACTTTTTCGTGCTGTGTTCTAGTGACTATTCAGTGTTGTGTTGCGAACAGAAACCATGCTGTCGCTGGGTGTGCGTTTTATACACTTTGCGAACAGAATCCAGACTGTCGCCGTGTTTTTTTAATTGTCTATTGTTTCCCCTGTCTGCTCCGTATGTATTTTTATTCGCTTCATCATCCCTCTGTTGTTTGTTGTCATTTCCCCATTTTCTTTTCACCTTGTTACTCAATGAGTCCCCGATTTTATCGCCTGTTTTTTATTCTTATTTATTCTCCTGCTCTTTGTCAGAAAACCTGTAGGCTGCAGAGCGGCGTCCTAAGCTGCTGCCAGCCCGCCCCCTTCGGGGGGAATTGAAATTCAATAAAGGAAAAAAAAAAAAATGGTATTAATTACTGCGTCGCAGTTACCAGGTTGAGCAGTATCACACCACGCACTATGCTCTATTTTAAGTAAAATTTTCAGCTTCACGATAAGCATTGGTGTTGCGGTTAATTACTGAACGCAGTTTCCACAGGCACCTACAACTCGTATCGGTCTTCTATGTAATTTCGTCGAGCATTGTTAGTGCTAAAAAATTCATTTTCTCGTATACTTAGGTTCAATAAGATTTCAAAGAGATTTGCACCGCACAAGTCTTGCTCAAAATGATGGGACTCATTACACTAAGCATTCATTATCCATGAAGAATTCCAAATGAAGCTTAATGTATTATTTTTCTTCATAAAACACATCAAGAGAACCTACGTCGCACTTGCGGAAGTTCGGCACTTGCTTGGTAAAATCCTCCGAGGCAGATAGCGTTATCGCAGGGCCTCACCTCAAAAATAATCGTACATCTGTTTAAAACTATAAGTAAAGTTGAAAGTCAATGGTTAGCTTTCAACGCATTCCACCTGTTGCAATAGCGCAGGGAACTGGTATGCTCTGTCGTGGATTTATTTCCTGAAAATTCGCGTTTACTTTGAGCAAGACTGCTACTAAGCATTAGAATGCACATCTCGAACACTCTCCAACACTTATTAACTTATCATCACTGTGGCTATTTTTAAACAGTCAAAACGAAAGGGTAAATGCAGCACTGAAGCCCCCAGGCTGAAGCACCGTTTCGATTGTCGTGTAGTGGGTGCTAAACTCGTGAGAATCTCAAAGTTTCCGCAGCAGTGTGTCAACACATGCAGCTACGAAGGCCAAGTTATGTGTTCTTCGATTGACAGTAAAAGAACGAGTTCTGTGTTTTGAGAAAGAACTTATTTTTTGACGAGATTATTTTAGTTCCCTTTACTTTATGGAACGCTTTTGCCATAAATATAGATTCCATGTCTGATGTGCAATTTAGGAAGGTCTGCAAATTACCCATCTAAGGAATTTAAAACTTTAAATGGGAAACAAAATATTTTTAAGCCTATCATTTTCTGCACGTATGGGAATAAGTTGATGTCAGAGGGAAACAAGTCTGATGAATGAGTTCCTGAATTTTTCTTTTCCAATAATCATTATTTTTTATAAATTTTGTTTCAAATGGCTTCGGCCAATGGACCACACAAACGAGGAAATTATTCAGAAGCATGAGAATGAGTTAAAGTGAAGTTACTTTATGTGGAGAACATGAACGTCGAAAATAGTAAAATTTGTAAAACTAATTTCTGTACAGTTTATTATGATGCATATAATGAGATTGCAGATTGTATCATTCAAAGATTTTTCCATAAAAAGTTAAATTATCGACTCAAGCAGGACCTACCAACTTAGATCCCTCTGATAAAGAGAAATAAACTTAGAAATACATTTACAAATTTTATACTCTGAAACGTTGGGATCAACCGAAGGGAGAAATAATTTATAACTTTTTGTTCTTCGTGTAATGTTTTCATACTTTATTATCCTTAAATTTTACACACTACAGTAAAAAACGCATGATGTAATCATAAAATGTACAGCAATCTCTATTCAGAGAAGATATTAACTTTAAGCGCTGTCTTCTGTCTAGTTTTTTTTATGACCATATGGCCTGCTGTTATCTTATTCATGATCACAATCTCTCCTGTTTAAGACCTGCGTTAAAAGATATTGAGCTATGAAGTACGTGATGTTGCATACCCAAGTATCCATTTCCTTTGCAGTTAATGTCCTCAACTACATAGCGTGACGAGCATGGTGGCCACATCCACTGTGCAGCGGCCATCGCTAGCATACTGCGCACCGGTTCGCGTACTGCAGTTTCCGTCGAGCACACTCATTAGCAGCAGGCAGCAGGCAGCAGGCAGCGTACAGGTGGCAAGAGAGAGAGAGGGGGCGGCGACAGAAGACAACAGCTTGTAAGTGACAAACTTTAGCTACTCATGGAATCATTCACCGGAAGGAATACGTCGTGGATTTCCGTTCCGTTGTAGTAGACCAAGAATTTGTGCGAAGCTGACTGGCTTGTGAGTACTATGAATCTTACCTCTGAAAACGTATCAGGATTGCAGTTTCATTTCATGCAAAACGAAATATTTATAGGTAGTTTCGAAACAATATGTCAAAGAATAGTGGGTAACAGAGAAGATGAAGTAGATTTTTAAGCAGTTAGTCGAGTGCGGGATTAGGGTTCCCTATGGTTGGAATTTACAAGTTACCCATAGAGATTGCAAATGAACAGACTCCATTGGTGCTAAAAATTATGGTAAAGTGTTTCAAGTACTACAATAACAGAGGACAACGAGTGGTTACTTTAACATACCTGAAGCAATTAGTTCTGTACGATTTGATCTTGCGAAACATGTCAAGTCATCTATAAATGTTATAAAGCCCTGCGCTCTTGTCGTCTACAACAGGCAGTCACTTAATTAATTACAACTAGCCGACGCTGTAGGAGGTTCTCTGAGGATCCTCACCATGACCTCTCATGCGACAACCGTTACACACGGAAAAATTCAGCCAATGAAAACACCCAATGTAGCTGAAACAAGTCCAGTAGAACATATGAAACGATAACGAAATAGGGGACCCTGTCTCGGCTAATAATGGAAGCTTCGATGTGAGGCCTCATCTAAAAGAATGGCTGTATTCACAGTCACAGAGACTCTCATTACCAGATTCATTTCAGCAATTGCAGACGGAAATAGAACCCATCGAGAATGACTTAGCCACAACCCTAAATGAGACAACCGATCAGCAAGTACCGACATAGATCATTTACGAAAATGTGACTTATCCGCCAAACATAAAGCGAGCGTAGTATCTACATAACGTGTGCGATACTCTACGACACACACCTGATTAGGAATCCACCCACATCACCAGAGCAAAAAGAACATTATCCATCCAACAGGACAAAATCAATACAGACAGCGAAAACAAACAATAAACGAAGCGAAAACACGACAAAAAAGTAGCGCTGTCATGACCAAAAACAAAACTGACAAATAGTATTGTCACCACACTCATCCGTAAATTAAAAAAGGTTAATACTGAAGAGCAGAATCAGCAAATAACGGTTTAAAATGTTTATCCCAGCATGCGTTGATCTGACGATTATACTGTGCAGTGCTACAAACGTGCCAAGTAGCACCCATACATTTTAACAAACATTTTCCGGCAGAGTTACCAGAATTAAAGAATCATTTATGAAAGAAGGAGGTGGACATAGCTGTGTTGCAAGAGATACCGTCTCCAACAGCTGCTTGTATTATTGGATACGAACATGTTTACATTATAAATACAGGCGACACCGCAGGCACTGTACTTTCTACAGACAAGGAATATAGTGCAATGCAGTTTCTCTACTTGCACCAGTAAGAGGAATCTTATGTGAGAAATAAACACACAAAAATAATAAAAATTTATGTCCGACTGTGTGAAATTAGGACGAAACGAATTTTTTAAAATGCAACTGGCACCATTATTCCGCAGCTGGCAAGCATCCATAACTCTTTCTGGAACTTCAACAGTGTTATATACAGACGATACTGAAACTCAAATCACTGCCTCGAGTTACGCAACTTGGTCAAAGATGAGAAATTCAGCTACGTGTAACATTGGGACCATCCCATGCAAATCAAGCGGATTTGATCATATGAAAGCGCAGGCTGACCTTTCACCTCACATATTCAATAGTTAAATTATCTTGTTTCGTTGTTCTGGCCATTCCTGCTATTATAATTTATGCAGCAAAGCAAACAAAAACCATACAGATCGCGAGGTCTTTCGTGCTTAACGAGTGACGCATTTTCCGACAGATATAGTAAAGCTATAGACATTCTGTCGCTTCTTAACCCTGCTGTTCTGTTCACTTTTACTATACAAATGTACTTTTTGGGTTAATACATATATGTAATAAAAAAATACTGGAAAAAACTTCTACACTCACGTATTTTTCGTACAGTTGTAAGCCATCGACATTGTTGTTATATTAAAGTTTGTTGTTAATGATCATAGCGATAATAATAATAACAATAATACACAGAACTTCACTAAAGAAAATTTATTATTTTAATATTCATGCAGGATATATTAGGAACAACAGATGATTCCACCTAAAAGTCATTCTCAACACCCATCTGTCCGTCTGCCCATACCGCTTTCTTTCCTTGTTACTCACTGCGGTTGGGACAGGAGTACGTGACGTGTGTTTTGCGTACGTGTTTATTACACTTTCAACAGAACGTGTTTGTTTATTGTCATTGCTTGAACGACAGAACTGACAGCGTGCACGTTTAATAGAGTTTCTTGTTTGTTACTGATTTAGCTGCACCTGCCACTCCTTACGGTTCTTGTATGCTCCTGACCATTCTCAAAGAATCTTCTGTTCATGGAAAATGCTTTCTTGATGCAAAGTGCTCTGAAACCAGTGACTTTTCAAGTTCCTCCAAAAACATTCTGCTTCTTGTCAATTTTCTTGCATTCCAGTTAGGGACAATCGAAGTCCATAAGACATGCTTTATAAGCAATAACATCAAGAATACTGTAAAAAACTATCATGGGCCATCTATTGGTTTTCCGTTTGCATGCATATGAACCCGTTAGCTGAATCAGTGTGTCTACAGCCCCTTCGGGTGAATTATAATCTAAAATCATTCTTGGCTTCTTATGAGCCCTGTCACTTATTTCGCACCATGGTGGAGAGTGCTCAATAGTACAAAATTCTTATTTGTCTTAGGAATATAATTGTCCAACGTAGTGTCATTTCTGAAGTAGAATAAACAGCTATGAACCTCCTTGTTGGTCATATTTCCTGGAAACTATGGTTTATTTTTACGTATGGTATCAGACGTTGTCAATTTCCTTTTCAGGGTCACTGTCCCAAATTGTAAGACGTAAAAAAATTGTCAAATGTTACATTCTGACCTCACGCATCAGAGGTAGGATCAGCAACTACTCTCACTCCCTCATTTTTTCTTGGTGCCTTTACACTCTCCTTTTATGTACAAATTTGGGCTTTCAGAACATATGAAAATTTGCTGTCACACAGAGTCCATATCTTGATCCCATATTTTGTCGGTTTGCTTGGGATGTACTGCTTGAATGGACAGCGGCCTCTAATTGCTACCAGCTGATCATCGACGATTACATTTTCCCCTGGATTATACAGGTTAGGAAGAACTTCTAACTACTTTTCCCAGATACTGCGAATTGCGGCGAGTTTATCAGTATGTCGTCTTTCCTCTCTTGTAAATTTCTTATGAAATTGCAAGACGCACGATATTTTACAGAATGTTTCTAGGGACGTGGTTGCTCGAAATATTTTCTATCCAGTATCCTTATCCAACAAACGTTTTGCGGATTCCCCACGTGGGCGATATATACCGGCATGGAATAAGAGTCCTAAGAAAACGTGAAAAGAGAATCATCAATATTTGTCCATTGTTTACCATAAATTCGTTTCCCTTCAATGTTTGAAACCTCTTTTATTTCATTCTGATGTGCTAAAGAACACAATACTTCAAATGAACTGTGTACATCACTTATTCTGCTGCTTGCATACCTATTAACTCCTGTGGTATTCCTGATCGATGTTCGAAGTAGGTAGGCGGCCGTGTTGTGCTGGTGGTTGCAACTGCCATTCTACGTTCTCGTTTTAAAAAAATAGAAGTCTGTACACTATTTTTAACAGGCTGTGGACTGTCATCAGTGACATGAGAACAGTCGCTTACAGATGCATTACTGATATGATCTTCGAGCTCGGAAAGTGATCCTTCGTCTGTTAAGCTATTTTACTAATTCCTCCAACTCAGCGTCAGTCAATTACGTAATCGCCATAATGTCACAATTCAGACCGATCAGAAACGATAGAGAACACAAACTGAGCAGAAACAATGGATAATTCGAACAGTTGACAAGTCGCAATGACAGACCCATTGTTGTAAACGCAGTGACTTTGTTGACTTGTTGAATGTTGAGAGTAAGTATGATCAATGAACGTCATTACTGCTGTAAAATATGAGACAACCAGGAACTATTTGAGTTTAGATTAATCATATTAATGTCGGGTCACTGTGAACCGATTGTATGTACCTCTTACGGTTTATGACCAGATGACTTAAAATATTTCAAAACTCTTTTAACCACGCACTGCCGTTGCATTTTCATAAAGTTATTTTGATATTTAAATAATAAGAAACGAAATTCATAACCATTCCCGATAAAGACCCGAACAGAACTGAGGGTTAATCCAACTTTCAGTATTGGTTCTACGTGACACCAACCATTATACGCCTGTTAAAACAATTTTCAAGAGGAATTATACACTGGGGACGTCACTCCTCCTGAAATGATTTGTTAGCGACCAGAGGGCTTTATGACGATACACAAAACAAAATGAAATATAGCAGGAATTAAACCGTTCAAAGCTACCATTGCACAGCTAACACCTATCGTTACAAAGGTGTATGCCATAAGATCAAATTTCAAAAGTTCACGATGCATTATGTTATGAAAGAGTATCACTCCGCACAATATCGCATCATAAAATGGCTAACAGACACGCAGGACCTTAAATACGACACCGAAGGGGAGATGACGTTTTACGACATTTCCGGGATCTGTATACTAATACAGCAGCGCCAAACATTCGTGTACCAACCTGGCTATCCGAAAACTTCGTACCAGAATGTGAAAACAAACTTAGATAATCAATAACTAGTGTAAACTATAAATCAATGTGAAACAGCTGCAACAATGAAACGAATTCCTCCTACTAAATCCTCGGGCACTGGTGGAATCCTCGCAGGACCGAAACTGACGCAAATTTAAAACGATCTACTACGAGGAACTGGGTTGCGTTTGATTTCACGGAAGTTTTCATCGTCTTAATGGAGAAACAACCTTCTCCCACCTAAAAAAAAAAAAATTACTTTCATCTAATAATATGTCTGAATACTGATTTCAACTTTTTTATCTATGTTCTCAATTCACAGTCAAAACAAGTTATTCACGGAAACTTGAATGATTATCGAAACATTGTAATTGCTATTGGAAGTCTAACCAATATAACGGAAACATGTCGTGATGTGGCAGCCATGCCAGGAAGGCCAATTCTCCTGTACTACTTGCATTTTTATGCTTTGAAAACGACATACAATCATCGATCGTGAGGTGCGTTGCTACTACTGCTACCAGAATGAAAATTAACCAGTCCCTCACCGCCCCAGTATTGTTAGACAAGGACTCCACACAGGATGCTCACTACCGATTACACAATTTACGTTGGGCAGTGAGAGCACATGTTGCACCAATACGGAGATAAAACTATGATGATGGGGACTGTAAGATGATAGTTATGGTGAGGTGTGACTAATGCCTCCCGTCGGGTAGACCGTTCGCCGGGTGCAAGTCTTTCGCTCTGACGCCATTTCGGCGAATTGCGCGTCGATGGGGATGAGATGATGATGATTAGTACATCACAACACCCAGTCCCTGAGCGGAGAAAATCTCCGACCTAGCCGGGAATCTAACCCGGGCCCTTAGGATTGACATTCTGTCAGCTACCGGGGGCGGACTTGGTGAGGTAAAGGATATAGATACACATTACATTGTCCTATCAGTTCATGCAAGTGCACACTCGAACATCTATTGATTCGGCCGGCCGAAGTGGCCGTGCGGTTAAAGGCGCTGCAGTCTGGAACCGCAAGACCGCTACGGTCGCAGGTTCGAATCCTGCCTCGGGCATGGATGTTTGTGATGTCCTTAGGTTAGTTAGGTTTAACTAGTTCTAAGTTCTAGGAGACTAATGACCTCAGCAGTTGAGTTCCATAGTGCTCAGAGCCATTTAAACCATCTATTGAGTCGATACAATGGAGCTGTTAACGTCCAGTACTGGGTCGAAAACTTTAGAAGAGATTACATAAAGCAGAGACCACAGCAGAAAATTCATCCAGACACAAGAAAATAAAGGCCATAGTTATGAGAAATCGTCAAAATTTTATACAACTCCTAGCAGATAGTATTAAAATTCTGAGTGTATCTTGAATCGCCTAGCATGAATATGATCAATTAATAGGATTCTCACAAAATGCATTTTTCATCTCAGTGATGATCATACAGTCGATGGAAAAACTGTGAAAAAAATCGAATATGAAATACTACTGGCCACCGACATGTCCTCTGTGTTCTCTTAGAGGTGACGAGAAACAGATTTGAAAAATGCAGTCAATCTGGGTTAGTAATTTCAGTTTAGAAACACGTTACACTTACAATAAACTAATGGAACCAGCTATTAGCCACCCTCTTAAAGCACTACTTTTTGATGAGCTGTAGATAGTGTGAAATGGTTGTAGGCATTCGTATAACACTCCGTCGCTGACGTAAGCCATACTGAAGTAGTACGCACATGCAAGTCGGCGGTACAGAGCCGACGTAAGATGGCTCAGCAAGGAGTCTGATGAAGGGGACAATCGCGTTTGTGGTCTATCAGAGCAGACTGTCATATCTATTACATATATAATGACGGGAAAATAATTTCAGCACCAAGAAGGACTTGGGGGACATAAACGAAAGTTGGTAGGCGTGTTTCTTCATCTGAAAGACTATGTATTTTAGAAGTTTGCTTCAGTTGCTTAACAGTGGCACTAGCAACGTCACTATGAGGGTGAAAATCAAGTTCAGGTTAAATACACATTGTAACGATCGTAAGCATTAGTTACTTTTGAGGCGGGACATGGTGCGTCAAGAAATTGTGTAAGGCGACAAAGACGCCATTATCAAGAACTCACAGTTCGAACGAAGTTGTGTAATAGGGCCAGGAGGAGCTAAATGTTCCTTCTGCGACATTATAGAAACACTTGGCAGTAAAGTAGGCACCGTACATATTGGCTGGTAGCGGGGGCCACGAGGCTGTATAGTCGCAAGGAGATCAGGCTCCGAAAGGCCACTTGCAATACCGACAGGATAGACCATCGTTTTCGGTGCATGACTCTGGCGCAATATACTGCATCTGCAGGGGAAATCTGAGCAGTGGTTGTTACCACAGTCACACAACGATGTGTTACACATCGGTTACTTCAAGGACAACTCCGAGCCAGACCCCCAGTAGCATGCATTCCACTAACCTAAAACCAACCTAGAGCTCACAGGGTAGTGGTCTGTTTTGTTTTCTGATGAAAGCCGGTTCTGCCTCTGTGCCAGTGATGGCCATGTGTTGGTTAGAAGGAGGCCAGTTGAGGACCTACAACCAATCGGCCTGCATGCTAGATATACTGGACTTACACCAGGAGTTATGGCCTGAGATGCGATTTCGTATGACAGCAGGAGCACTCTCGTGGTTACCTGACGTACCATGACTGAAAACTTTTACACCAATCCGGTGATTTGACCTCTTGTGCTGTCATTCTTGAACAACATTTCAGGGGGTGGTTCCAATACAATAATGCTCGCCCACATACATCTGTTGCAATCCAACATGCTCTACAGGTTGTCGACATGTTGTCTTGGCGTGCTCGATCACCGGATCTGTCTCCAATCCAGCGTCATACACAATGGCATTAACCATCCCTGCACTGAGCACAAAGTGCAACAGGCATGGAACTCCATCCCATAAACTGACATCCTGCACCTGTACAACACATTGCATGCATGTTTCCATGCTTGCATCCAATATTCTGTCGGCTACACCGTCTATTAATGTACCAGCATTTCACATTTTCAGTGGCTTATCCCACACTTACTTAACCAATGACCTTGCAGTATTAATCACTTAAATATGTTACCTATACAAATGTTTGAGATGAAGAGGTTGGCTCAACAGAGGAATTCATCGCGGGTCGCATCGAATGGCTCAAATGGCTCTGAGCACTATACGACTTAACTTCTGAGGTCATCAGTCACCTAGAAATTAGAACTAATTAAACCTAACTAACCTAAGGACATCATACACATCCATACCCGGGGCAGGATTCGAACCTACGACCGTAGCGGTCGCTCGGTTCCAGACTGCAGTCCCTAGAACCGCACGGCCACTCGGGCCGGCGCGGGTCGCATCAAACCAGTGAGAAGACTGATGAAAAAATAAAAAGTTTTTCCAAAATTTCATTACTCTACATTAATTATTTTTGGTACTTTTTTCTGTCATCGAACATAGAAAAACAGAGTGCATATGTGTATATCTGGGATATCCCAAATAACTAGATCGATTTCAACCCATTTTGGCTCAGAAACAGTGGGCTGACACGTATCTACAGTGTGAGGTTTATAGCCTCTTAGGTCTAATACAAGCGGATATATGGGCAAAAGAGTGTTTTTCCCGTTGCTTGGAAGGCGTGTTGTTGGGGTAGTATCAGACTCTTACACTGAACTATTTGCAAAGGCAACGAAACACACGCCAATGAGCTTGCTTGGGGACAGCTTGAGATGGATGGAGGAGAGAATGGACAGGATATGGAGAGCAGGAAATGGACAGAGAGAGAGAGGAGGAGGGGGAGATGAATGAGGCAGGGGGTGTAATGGGGCAGTGGAGAGATGGGCAGGAAGAGGGGGGGGGAGGAAGAGATAGAAAGAGAGGGGAGCAGGACGATATGGTCAGAGGGAAGGAAGAGAAAGGTGCGGTGAAAAAGAGGGGGTGGAGAAAACGAACAAAGAGAGGGGAAGAGGACACGAAAAGGAGAGAAAGAGGGGAGGAGAATAGATGTGGATGGATGAGTTGAATGGCCAGAGGAAGGAAGAGATGGTTACAGAAAGGGCAGGAGGAGGTTTGTTCCATATGTGTGTCGAACGGATTCAAGGTCGAAACCATGGGGAAACGTCTAGTATATGTGTAAAGAATGCTGTACCACTCACAACTACGTAACACAATATGAAAATGTAGGGATAGAAAGGGATCCCAACTGACAGGGACAGGATACATTTGCCACGTCATGTCAAAAGTAGTCAGATTGAAATCTGACAGGAATTGCTACTGTCAGTGAATGATTGTCCGTCTCACCAGATTCCGAGCGAACATTGCAAAGGAAACTTCATTTAATGTGGATTTGTAATTGGCTACCATTCAAAAGGAAAAGCTCACAGTATCACATAAATCTACATATCTTTGACGAGCCAAAACAACGCTGTAACTGGACTGTACTGACTGGATGCATGTAGTGTGGTTAGATGAGTCTTTCTCTTTTGAAATGATGCGAGGCGTCAAGTGCACTGATGTGCCAAAGTATGTAGGGCTAGTTAAGGCTAGAGTTGGTTCTGTGATATTATAGGGGTAGTTTCGTTTCGTGACTTGAGTCATAGCATTCATGATAATGTGAACATGGGCTAGGAAGGTTATTTCACAGGGCTGCACACTTACGTTTCCAGTTGACAGACACTCAGGTGTTCGATCACATTGCAACTGCCAGGCAAAATAACGTACCTTAATCCAATATAAAATGTCTGGGTCCATTTGGTACAACGGATGAAACGTAGCAGTCAGAATCCCAACAATTACGTCACTCTTTGGGATACAGTCGTTAAATAGTGGCTTGATCTGGGTATGGCATATCAGAAGAAACCTGTAGACTCTGTGTCTTGCCCACCTGACTCCATTACGTTGTACATAGGAGATGTTACAGGGTATTTTCGTGATGATCTCGGGAGTGACTAATTTTTTGCCTTCTCTGGTTATTTTCATTACATTTCATAGATGCATATCATGGCTCATCTTCCATAGTAGACATGAAGGTATGTCAACCAAGTGAAGTCGAGCATGGTGACAACCAAATACTGATTAGTAAGATAGGATTTCCTTTCGACTAATAGCAGTAATGCTTGTGGTTGCGGTGTTATCTGTACACTTACAATAAATTTGCAAAACTGTCGTGCCTGTCTGTTTGTCTGTCTGAACACGCTGCTCTAAAACCACTAGAGGAATTTTAATGGGATTTTCACATGTAATTTGAGCATAGCTTCGGGCAAGGTATGCGATTTTCTCATCAAAATCGGATGATAGAAAAAGAAGATATCGTGATCTAAAAATTTGATGTCTGCTTCTTTGTCTGTTTAAACAAACTAATCTCTTTCATGGTGACGTGAGCATAGATTGGAGCACTGTGCAGGCTTAAATTCACGAAAATCGGATGACACGTAAAGAAGATACCGTGACTTGAGAATATATTGGTTCACGGTACCGTCTTTATTTCATCAAAATCGGATCACGGAAAAAAGGCACAGTAATTAAAGTTTTATCCACACTGACATTATAAATTCGAAAGTAGCTCTGTCTGTTACGTTTTCAGAACGAACCCGCTAAACCAATTTCGATGAAATTTGGTGTGGAGATAGCTTAAACTCTGAGGAAGAACATAGGCTTTAGAATGTGTGTAGTACAAGATAATTATTAATTTGATTAGGGATAAATATTGACTCTTTGAAAGACTTGTTTACTCTTTGACTTCTAATCTTTACCATATTCGGGAAAATGTTTTTATTTATTGATATATTTAATATGTAATACGATTTGAAGTAATGAATAGCAGTTTACGCAATCTTCAGCGCGTTTAATCTCGCTTTCACATTGTTTATCGTGTAATGTTCACATTGTGTACTGTATAGGTACTTCAGTAGCACGATACATAGGTGCACGCTGCTCCTCATGCGCCTCCTGTAGGCTCTGCTCGCCAGTGAGGCTGCACATGCTGGTGCATCGTGCTTTGGGAGAGCTCTAAAGGGTGTGCATGTGTGTGTGTGTGTGGGAGGGGGGGGGGGGGGGGCTGGCGGAGCGGATCGAATGTCATGAGCTGTGGTTACCTGAGCAGACAGACACGTGAGCGCAGCTGATGATATCGTACATACAATGGCTTACTTACTCACCATCACTCATCATAACACAACCACTGATTTGCAAGCATAGCTGCGGACAACAGTTTAGTAGAGCATACTACGTCTATTTCACACTGTCCCCTAGCCCCAACACTTCCAACAAGTGACCAAGTTGCGGGAAACTCAATTGGACACCATGTAGTCTGATACTGAACTGATATGTTCTAATTTACTGTGCTTTATCAGTTTGTAATAGTGTGTTTCTTAGTTGCATGCTTTGTACCATGCATTGTATCTATATTAGAATACATATTCTACGTTTGCGTGGTCCAGACACGAAATTACTAAATCGGTCTTCTTACAGAGTATCTCATAAAAAAATATCCAGATACGCCTGTGTAATGATTGTGCAGGTGGCTACTAGATGTCACGAGTGCGCACCCGCCAATAGAAGAGGTGTCGATAATCATTTTGTTGTGCAATAACAGCTGAAATGAGTGGTCAGGTGAGCTCAATAACTTACAATGTGGACTTATCGTTGGATGTCACTTGAGTAGCAAATCCATCAGTGACATGTCAACTCATCCAATTCTGCACATACCCACTGTGAAATGGAAATGTGAATTAATAACCATAGCTAAAACAAGACCAAGCACATCCTATGTACATCACAGGTTCCTCCGAGCATTTCTGGGGGTGGTTGTAAAAATCGCATAAAATTAAGTCACTAGTAGTAATCACTTGTGCATTTCAAAGTGCCATCAGCAGTCCAGCTAATATAGTGACTGTGTGTAAGGAGCTAAAAACAGGGGGGGGGGGGGGGATACAATGATCAAGCTGCTCATTATTAGGAACACGATTCAATAGTCAGTGCTAAGTGACAAGTGAGGTGGTGTAAAGAGTGAGGCCATTGGACAGTATATAAGTGAAAGCAAGAGATTTGGAGTGATAATCGTGCTATGCACTGCGGCTATCGGAAGGAAGCGATTGCATTATGTCTGGAGAGCGTTACCTGCTAACAAGTGTAGTGGCAAGAGTGAATTACGCAGAAGGTGATGTTACAGTGCGAGACTGTTTATCGTTAGGGTATGATCCCCTTATTGCACTTAAGGGAACGCTAAGAGTGGAAGGATATGGACATATTTTATAGTATTGTGTACTGCCTGCAGCAGAGTAGGGTTCGTAGACGATGATGGTTTGTATTCCCATGTCAATGCACACTGTCACGAAGTTGTATCTATAGGCAGTAACACTCGTGAATGGAGTGGCCTGCCCAGACTACCGAGCTGAACTCAACGGAAAAACATTGGGATAAGACTTCAGACCCCAGCGTCCAATATCGTTATCTTCTCTGGTTTCAGCTGTTGAGGAAGAATGCGCTGCCATTCCTCCAAAGACGTTTAGAGACCTCACTGAAAGTGTCTGGAGCAGAGCTGAATCCGTCATAAAGGAAAAATGTGGACAGAATTCGTATTAATATCTCCTACATGTCAAAGTGTCTGGATACTTTGAATTAGGTAGCGTATCTGTGTAGCTTATTGCGCTGCTAAGTTTCTATTTCACATACAGCAACATGTGAGAAATGTTACAATAAGCAGATGACAAGTTTATTACTGTAATAATCTCACCAACTCTCAAGATTGGCGATGTTTTACAGAAGCTCGAAAATTAAAGTCAACTTCAATGTGGAATGCTTTTAATAGTTTCTGCTACGAAACTCTGTCTCAAATCTGGCTGAATATCCAAAGAGATTCTGGTCGTATATGAAGGATACCAGGGGCAGGATATAATTAATACTTTCACCCTGCGATAACTAATATACTGTTACTGATAACAGAGCCACTAAACGAAGTTACTAAATATAGTTTTCCGAAATGCCTTCACCAAAGAAGACGAAGTAAGTATTCGAGAATTCTAATCAAGAACTACTGCCAACATGAGTAACTTAGAAGTAAAAATCCTCGGTTTATCAAACGTGCTTAAATCACTTAGTAAAGTAAAGTCCTCACGTACAGACCGTACACCAGTTACATTCGTTTCAGAGTATGCTAACGTAATAGTGCAGTACGTAACAGTTATATACGAAAGACCTGTATCTAACGACTGGGAAGTTGCACAGATCACACTATTACCCAAGAAAGGAAGTAGGAGCAAGCCTATGAATTATAGATCCGGATCATTGACTTCCATTTGTAATAGGATTGTGGAACAAATAGTGGGTTCAAATATTTTGAATTACCTCGAGGGAAACGATCCGTTGAAACGCACTCAGCACGGATTCAGAAAATATTCTTGTGAAACACAAGTAGCTCTTTATTCTCACGAAGTAATGGCTAATATGACAGGGATGTCAAATTGATTCCATATTTTTAGATTTTTGGTATACCTTTGATACTGTATCACAGAAGCGATTTATATTCAAGTTACGTGCCTGTGGAATATCCTCTCACTTATGCCACTGGACTCGTGATTTCCTGTTGGAAAGATCACAACTCGTAGTAACTGACAGAAGTCACCGAATAAGGGGTATTTGGCGTTCCGAATGTATATGAACCATTTCAGAGTCAATCTGAGGAGACATCTTAGATAGTTTGCAAATGATACTGCCATTTTTTGTGTAGAAAGTCACCAGAAGATCACAACCAACTGTAAAATGATTTAGACAAGATATCTGTATGGTGCAGAAAGTGTCAATTGACCGAATATAATGAAATGTGCTAGGTCATCCCAATGAGTACCAAAAGGAATCTGTTAAATTTCAGTTACATGATAAATCACACAAATCTAAAGGCTGTAAATTCACTAAATATTTGGGATTTACAATTGAAAATAAATTGGAACGATCCCACATATAATGTACTGGGGAACGCAAACCAAAGACCGTATGTTATTGGCAGAAAATTTATGCAACGGATCTACTAAAAAAGACTGCCTCCACTACGATTTTTCCGTCCTCTGATAGGGGACTGCTGTGGAGTACGGGATCCTCAACAGATGGGATTGACAGAGGACATCGAAAAAGTTCAAAGAGGAGCAGTTTGTTTTGTGTTATCTCGAGATATGGGAGAGATTATCACGGATATGATACGTGAATTGGAGCGGCAGTCATTAAAACACAGACGTTTTTCGTTGCGGCGGGATCATTTAATGAAATTCGAATCTCCAAAGTTTTCCTCCAGATGCGACAATATTTTGTTGACACCCGCTTACATAGCAAGAAATGATAATTGTAATAAAATAAGAGAATTCAGAGATTGCGCGGTTACATTTAAGGGGTAAACGACTCTAACGGCCTGTAAAAGCATTTTCTTTACATTTATGTTTCGGGCGGAAAGGAAAGAAGTGGGGAAATAATACTTGGAGTAGTTACTTAGCATAAGTGTAAGTATATTAGCCGGCCGGTGTGGCCGAGCGGTTCTAGGCGCATCAGTTTGGAACCGTGCGACCGCTACTGTCGCAGTTTCGAATCCTGCCTCGGGCATGGGTGTGTGTGATGTCTTTTGGTTAGTTGGGTTTAAGTAGTTCTAGGTTCTTGGGGACTGAGGACCTCTGATGTTAAGTCCCATAGTGCTCAGATCCATTTGAACCATTTTTAAGTACATGACAAAACTTGCTGTCGGAAAATATTAGAAAATCAAGACACTGTAGCATTTCTGTCGAGCCACGTTGAATTTTAGGCGTTGTGCGGAACGCACTATAACTGGTGCCAATTTGCTGTATGTAATCTACATGAGTGTAGCTAGTGAGCCTTGTGGGCGACTTCAGAAAAAATTATTTATGTGTAATTGGCGAGCGTCTGAATAAAGTCGTTCAATTTTGACCAGAAAAAGTGATAGTTATTTGTAAATAACTGTTGCTTAAATTAGCTAATCGATTTCCCCTTCGTGGTTCAGTTTGAAGTATTATTTAAAGGTCGTGGCTAAATTATTAAATAAAAAGGTTGAAAATTGTTGGATCTATACTGCGTTCCGTGTTGAAAAATAATATTTCGAGAAAAACGCGTTTGACGTATTAGAATGTGTTACAGACATGAGCAAACGAAAAAATTGTACTTTTAGAAATCTCTGACCATCAATTTACCATCACAGGACTGGGCTGGGTTGGGTTGGGTTGGGTTGTTTGGGGAAGGAGACCAGACAACGAGGTCATCGGTCTCATCGGATTAGGGAAGAACGGGGAAGGAATTCGGCCGTGCCCTCACAGGACTGGCCTGTCGTACAGTTGCCGTTGCGGTCGAAATTATATCCGCTAGTTTCTCAAAGAACGATTGAAATATCGGTTATGGCAATTCCATGAAAGCACAATACTTTACAGTCCCGTTTAGCTGTACTCGAAGAAGGCGCATTGGTAGGAGATTCGGCGGTTGACGTCATATACGATCTGTGTGAATGTACTGCTTGGTATAATAACTTTGGGGCAGTTTGGACAAGCAATAATTATTATGACGTCTAAGCCTCGATGACATCGCTCTTACAACGCTATGTCTACATTGCACGTCTTACATTTCACGTGTTGCGAAATAACAAAGAAAAACGATAAGAAAACGTTGTCACTCAATCAGTAATTCACATTAAAATCCTAGTCAGTGTCTTTTCAGTATCGTAGCACAGGCACTGACTCCTTCCTAACTGCTCTCAGCCTCATATCTATTCTTTGCACGCTTCGATGACATACTGCGTCGACGCCGCGTTGGATACGCTACTTTAGTACCTTTCTGCCCGAGTACACTTTCTTATCATTCATTCTTACTTGAAACGCAATTTTTTTTTTTTATGGTCATCAGTCTACTGACTGGTTTGATGCGGCCCGCCACGAATTCCTTTGCTGTGCTAACCTCTTCATCTCAGATTAGCACTTGCAACCTACGTCTTCAATTATTTGCTTGACGTATTCCAATCTCTGTCGTCCTCTACAGTTTTTTCCCTCTTCAGCTCCCTCTAGTACCATGGAAGTCAGAAGTCATTCCCTCATGTCTTAGCAGATGTCCTACTCATCCTGTCCCTTCTCCTTATCAGTGTTTTCCACATATTCCTTTCCTCTCCGATTCTGCGTAGAACCTCCTCATTCCTTACCTTATCAGACCACCTAATTTTCAACATTCGTTTATAGCACCACATCTCAAATGCTTCGATTCTCTTCTGTTCCGGTTTTCCCACAGTCCATGTTTCACTACCATGCAATGCTGTACTCCAGACGTACATCCTCAGAAATTTCTTCCTCAAATTAAGGCCGATATTTGATATTAGTAGACTTCACTTGGCCAGAAATGCCTTTTTTGCCATAGCGAGTCTGCTTTTGATGTCCTCCTTGCTCCGTCCGTCATTGGTTATTTTACTGCCTAGGTAGCAGAATTCCTTAACTTCATTGACTTCGTGACCATCAATTCTGATGTTAAGTTTCTCGCTGTTCTCATTTCTACTACTTCTCATTACCTTCGTCTTTCTCCGATTTACTGTCAAACCATACTGTGTACCCATTAGGCTGTTCATTCCATTCAGCAGATCGTTTAATTCTTCTTCACTTTCACTCAGGATAGCAATGTCATCAGCGAATCGTATCATTGATATCCTTTCACCTTGTATTTTAATTCCACTCCCGAACCTTTCTTTTATTTCCATCATTGCTTCCTCGATGTACAGATTGAAGAGTAGGGGCGAAAGGCTACAGCCTTGTCTCACACCCATCTTAACACGAGCACTTCGTTCTTGATCGTCCACTCTTATTATTCCCTCTTGGTTGTTGTACATATTGTACATGACCCGTCTCTCCCTATAGCTTACCCCTACTTTTTTCAGAATCTCGAACAGCTTGCACCATTTTATATTGTCGAACGCTTTTTCCAGGTCGACAAATCCTATGAAAGTGTCCTGATTTTTCTTTAGCCTTGCTTCCATTATTAGCCGTAACGTCGGAATTGCCTCTCTCGTCCCTTTACTTTTCCTAAAGCCAAACTGATCGACACCTAGCGCATTCTCAATTTTCTTTTCCATTCTTCTGTATATTATTCATGTAAGCAGCTTCGATGCATGAGCTGTTAAGCTGATTGTGTGATAATTCTCGCAATTGTCAGCTCTTGCCGTCTTCGAATTGCGTGGATGATGCTTTTCCGAAAGTCAGATGGTATATCGCCAGACTCATATATTCTACACACCAACGTGAATAGTCGTTTTGTTGCCACTTCCCCAATGATTTTAGAAATTCTGATGGAATATTATCTATCCCTTCTGCCTTATTTGACCGTAAGTCCTCCAAAGCTCTTTTAAATTCCGATTCTAATACTAATCCCCTATCTCTTCTAAATCGACTCTTGTTTCTTCTTCTATCACATCAGACAAATCTTCACCCTCATAGAGGCTTTCAATGTATTCTTTCCACCTATCTGCTCTCTCAGCTGCATTTAATAGTGGAATTGCCGTTGCACTCTTAATGTTACCACCGTTGCTTTTAATGTCACCAAAGGTTGTTTTGACTTTCCTGTATGCTGAGTCTGTCCTTCCGACAATCCTATCTTTTTCGATGTCTTCAGATTTTGTATTTCTGTATTCCTGATTTTCCCGGAACATTTTTGTACCTCCTCCTTTCATCAATCACTTAAATATTTCTTCTGTTACCCATGGTTTCTTCGCAGCTACCTTCTTTGTACCTATGTTTTCCTTCCCAACTTCTGTGATGGCCCCTTTTTAGAGATGTCCATCCCTCTTCAACTGTACTGCCTACTGTGCTATTCCTTATTGCTGTACCTATAGCGTTAGAGAACTTCAAACGTATCCCACTTCTTTGCGTATTGATTCTTCCTGACTAATGTCTTGAACTTCAGCCTACTCTTCATCACTACTATATTGTGATCTGAGTCTCTATCTGCTCCTGGGTACGCCTTACAATCCAGTATCTGATTTCAGAATCTCTGTCTGACCATGATGTAATCTAATTGAAATCTTCCCGTATCTCCCGGCCTTTTCCAAGTATACCTCCTCCTCTTGTGACTCTTGAACAGGGTATTCGCTATTACTAGCTGAAATCTGTTACAGAACTCAATTATTCTTTCTCCTCTTTCATCCCTTGTCCCAAGCCCATATTCTCCTGTCACCTTTTCTTGTACTCCTTCCGCTACAACTGCATTCCAGTCGCCCATGACTATTAGATTTTCGTCCCCCTTTACATACTGCATTACCCTTTCAATATCCTCATACACTTTCTCTATCTGTTCATCTTCAGCTTGCGACGTCGGCATGTGTACCTGAACTATCGTTGTCGGTGTTGGTCTGCTGTCGATTCTGCTTAGAACAACCCGGTCACTGAACTGTTCACAGTAACACACCCTCTGCCCTACCTTCTTATTCATAACGAATCCTACACCTGTTATACCATTTTCTGCTGCTGTTGATATTACCCGATACTCATCTGACCAGAAATCCTTGTCTTCCTTCCACTTCACTGACCCCTACTATATCGAGGTTGAGCCTTTGCATTTCCCTTTTCAGATTTTCTAGTTTCCCTACCGCGTTCAAGCTTCTGACATTCCACGTCCCGACTCGTAGAACGTTATCCTTTCGTTGATTATTTCAATCTTTTTCTCATGGTAACCTCCCCCTTGGCAGTCCCTCCCGGAGATCCGAATGGGGGACTATTCCGGAATCTTTTGCCAATGGAGAGATCATCATGACATTTCTTCAATTACAGGCCACATGTCCTGTGGATACACGTTACATGTCTTTAATGCAGTGGTTTCCATTGCCTTCTGCATCCTCATGTCGTTGATCATTGCTGATTCTTCCGCCTTTAGGGGCAATTTCCCACCCCTAGGACAAGAGAGTGCCCTGAACCTCTATTCGCTCCTCCGCCCTCTTTGACAAGGCCGTTGGCAGAATGAGGCTGACTTCTTATGCCGGAAGTCTTCGGCCGCCAATGCTGATTATTTATCAAAAGTTAGGCAGTGGCGGGGATCGAACCCGGGACCGAAGACGTTCTGATTATGAATCAAAGACGCTATCCCTAGATCACGGGTAAAACCGTGTGTAGTACAAGATACAAATACAGTGTCAAACGTCAGTCAGACACACACAAATCAAGATAGGAAGCGAAGGAATTGCCTTGTCGTACACATGCTGGCACTTGTTGACGCCATGCCAACGTATTCTTCTTTTGAAATCCTCCTAACTATGGCCATACGCTACAGGTAGGTAGTTAAGGGTATCCGAGGCGCTGGAGGAGGAGCTCGGAAATCCAACGAACAATTTTGTTCAGTGGCTTGAAATTTTGCCTTATACTACATACTAAAGCGCCAAAGAAACTGGTACACTTGCCTAATATCGTTTAGGTACCGCGTGTGCATGCAGAAGTGCCGCAACACAACGTGCTTTATACTCAACTAGTGTGTGAAGTAAAGCTGGAGGGAAATGACACCATGAATCCTGCAGGGATGTCCTTAAATCCGTAAGAGTACAGGGGGGGGGGGGGGGTGGAGATCTCTGAACAGGACATTGCATGGCATCCCAGATATGGTCAATAATGTTCATGTCTGGAAGTGTTTAAACTCAGATGAGTGTTCTTGGAGCAACTCTGTAGCAGTTCTTGGAGTGTGGGGTGTCGCATTGTCCTGCTGGAATGTCCCAAATCCGTCGGAATGCACAATGGATGTTAATGGGTGGAGGTGATCAGACAGGTTGCTTACTTAGGTGTCACCTGTCAGAATCGTATCTAGATGAATCAGGGGTCCCATATCAGTCGAACTACGCACGCCCCACACCATTAAAGAGCCTCCACCAGCTTGAACAGTTCCCTGATGACATGCAGTGTCCATGGATTCATCTGCTCGACATAATATGAAAGGAGACTCGTTCCAGAAGGCAACATGTTTCTAGTCATCAACAGTCCAATGTTGGTGCTGACGGGACCAAGCGAGGAGTAAAACTTGGTGTCGTGCAATCATCAAGGGTACACGAGTGGACATTGGGCTCCTAAATCCCATATCGATGGTGGTTCGCACAATGACACTTGTTGATGGCCCAGCCTTGAAATTTGCAGCAATTTGCGGAGGGGTTGCATTTATGGTCACGTTAAACGATTATCTTCTGTCTTCGTTGGTTCCGTTCTTGCAGGACCTTCTTCCGGTCGCAGCGATGTCGGAGATTTGATGTTTTACCAGATCCTGATATTCATGGTACACTCGTGAAATTGTCGAACGGGAAAATCTCCACTTCACCATTACCTCGGAGATGCTGTGTCCCACCGCTCGTGCGCCGACTATAACACCACGTTCAAACTCACTTAAATCTTTATTACCTGCCACTGTAGCAGCAGTAATCGATCTAACAACTGCGCCAGACGCTTGTTGCAGACGTTGCTGACCGCAGCGCCGTATTCTGCCTGTTTACATATCTCTGTATTTGAATACGCATGCCTATAGTAGTTTCTTTGGAGCTTCAGTGTAGAAGGTTCAAAGTATCTTTTAAGTCAACAAACAGCAACTGATTTTTTGAAACAGAGATGTTACCACTTAAGTGTTCGGTTTCCCCGCGCGCTGTGAAAATGGAACGGTAGAGAAATGGTGTGAAAGTGGTTCAATGAACCATCTTCTAGATACCTGAGTGTGGAGAGCAGAGTATGTGGATGTGTTAACTTGACCAAAATTCCGAAACAGAGTGTAACAAACACTTCGCTTCAGTTAACTTTTTTAACTGTGAGAAACGTACTGATGGGCGAGGTTTCACTTTACCGATATGACGGGCCTTTGTAAATGCCTACAGGGTCGCAGCCGTTGGCGGACAAAGGGCCGAGATGCTGCCGTCAGCCGCCGCGCTGTGGCTGCTGGTGTCCGCATGCGGCGCCGTGCCGCCCATCTTGCTGCGCAGCCAGTGTTCGGCGCTCGGAGGCCACAACTCCCCTCCTATCAGCTCTACGCCGTACACGCCGTCGCTTCGGGGGCGCAGTATCCGAGTCGGAAGCCCCGTGGTGGGCAGCTTGCCGGCCGATATCTCGCAGTTCCCCTGGCAGGTGTCGCTGGAGGCGCTGGGCCGGCACGTGTGCGGCGGCTCTGTCATCAGCGAGACCTGGCTGCTGACGGCTGCGCATTGCTTCTCCCTGACTCAAAACAGAGGCCTGTCCGTCAGGGCCGGCACCTCCTCACGCGGCAGCGGAGGCACGCAGTTCAACGTGGCTCACAAGGTCCGCCACGAGAAGCACGGCCTCACCGCTGATTACGACATCGCTGTCGTCTCCATCTCGGGCTCATTTTTTGCTGACCTTAAAGTGAAGGTAATGTTAGCCTCAGTCGTTAAGTTTTAAGAGCCTAAGAAAAATGTGACGACCCGTGCTGGAACACATTTATGTTCCAAGACTGTGATACGACATTGCCAGCAGCATTCCCAGCAATACTCTCTTACTTTCGCGACACGCGCTACATGCTGATGTAAAGTTTTTTTGTGACTGACATTATACTAAGGGGACGTGGAATGCACATAACATTGTACATCTCTGTCCTCTAGATAGTAAACAACTTTGTGAAAGTCTCTCTCCCAGTGTGTCGCTACTTCAGCGTTGCTCAAAGTATCTTGATTGATGAGGAAGGACATAAAATCCACCAGACATCAGCTACAGTGTCTAGCTATATGTAGCTAATTGAATAAAATAATGGTAGAACGAGAACCCAGTCCAATTTGCAAACTTTTACTGTTTATTCATTAGATGACTAGTTATGGGCAGAGACCCATTTTCAAATCATTATGTGCAATGAATATTTACAGTGCATACAGTTATCTGTATGCACTGTAATGTTTGTTGCACATTTTAGACAGCTTCGGAAATGCCATTTTCAACTGTTTTATGATGGTTTGAAAATGGGTCTCGAGGCGAAACTACACTGCTGGCCACCGTAAATGCAACACCAAGAAAGACAAGAGGTAGCACAACAAAATTTATTTTGTAGATAACATGTTGAGCAAGTATCAAATGATTACGTTTACAGACGTCTGTGACATGTGGTTCCTGCCAGAATCAGTAGCCAGAGTAGCCGCCATTGTTGGAGATCACCGCTGCCACACGTCTCGGCATTGAGTCAAAGAGACGTTGGATGTGTTCCTGGGGTACAGCAGCCCAAGCAGCTTCCACACGTTGCCAAAGATCATCTGGTGTGGCAGCTGGGGATGTAATCTGGGTCACTCGTTGAGCAACCATGGACCACATGTTTTCTATCGGCGAAAGATCCGGAGAGCTAGCCGGCCAGGGAAGCAATTCAATCTGGTTATTGACGAAGAACCTTTGGACAATGCGTGCCACGTGTGGTCGCGCATTATCCTGTTGAAATATGGCTGTGGCCGAGCCCTGAAGGTAAGGAAGGACAACTGGCTCCAGCACCTCGGATATGTAGCGCCGGCTATTTAAAGTAGCGGCAATGCGTACTAGAGGCGTGCGAGAGTAATATCTAATACCGCCCCATACCATAATTCCCGGTGCAAGACCAGTGTGGCGGTGCATAATGCAGCTGTCCAGCATCCTCTCTCCACGGTGTCTCCACACTCGAATCCGACCATCGTGGTGCTGCAGACAGAAGCGTGCCTCGTCAGTAAAGACAACGTCATTCCATTCTGCCGTCCATATCCGTCTGTCATCACACCATTGGCGACGGAGACGTCTGTGGTTCTGCATCAATGGTAGACGAAACAATGGACGTCTTGCGGACAGACCACTCTGCTGTAAACGGCTTCGAATGGTAAGCGCAGACACTGGATGATGCGTTACAGACGCAATGTGCTGTGCTATGGTTCGGGATGTCACTGAGCGATCCGTCACTGCCATGCGCACAATTTGCCTATCAGCACGTGCAGTGGTGCACCGAGGTGAATGCGATCGACCACGTCGGTCCGTCGTACCCTCCTGCATCCAACGGTCACATATCCGCATTACAGTTGTTTGGTTTCGTCCAACACGACTAGCGATTTCTCTGTATGATAATCCACAATCTCGGTAAGCCACTATCCTTCCTCTGTCGAACTCGGATACTTGATCAAAAGATGTTCGCTGTTGTCTACGAGGCATAACTGATCGTCTTGTGAAACAACCACAAGGTAAACACACGTGCCGAACGTACACTCGTCGAAATCGCCAAGCCTTAAATGGCGCTATGAGGTGGCGCCACAGGCGCGCGTGATGTGCGTCTGCGCTGAAATTCTAATCAGTTGCATATCTCATCGCTGCAAACTCATGGTGTAAATTTCACTTGATTCGGATGCTTCCTTCAGGGTGTTGCATTTACGGTGGCCAGCAGTGTAAGTTTGCAACTTGGACTGCTTTTTCGTTGTACTGATTAACAAGCTGCCCCACCAAGCTGGAAGTTCGTAAAATAATGGTATGGTATACTTGTCCTTTCCATTATTGTGACGGTGTATCGTTTCACAACACTTGTGAGAGTACTCTGTAGTTTATTGTTCAATACAACTCGGTACAGGAATATACGGAAAAATCGCGAGAAATGAGTGCTTGCAGATGAATCCAGATGCTAGCCAAGTTTGCAGGTTGTGCTGTTGTATTTGACAACGAATAGCACTTGTGCGGTATCCTCAATACAATCCACGTGGTCAATACAGTGCTGAGTGTGTGCGTTATTTCTTAGCTAAGTGAATTCGAACGTAGGCGAACTGTTAATGCTCGTGTGGTGGATGCTTTCGTAATCAAAGGAGCCGAAGTGTTTGGTGTTCCCAGAGTAACCCTTCCGAAGATTTATACCAGACACACGGAAAGCGGAGAAATCAGCATCTGGTAAGTCACGAAGCGGAGGAAAGTTTGTGTTTAGTGATTGTGGTAGACAGTCTTTGTAGAGAAATGTGACGAAAATTGAGACGACGACAGCTGCAAAACTCAGTACGGAACTGAATGGCGCGCTCCCGAAATCTGTTAGCACGAAAACAACATGAACGGGACTCCATAAACATGGAATTTCAAGGTGCGGTGAAATTACAAAACTACTCATTACTGATGTAAATGATCGTAGCAGGAAAAAGTGATGCCGAAGGTATTAAACACGGACTATGACGTACTAGAAGAAAGTTACTTGGTCGGATGAGTCTAATTTCACATTCTTTCGAATTTCTCGCAGGTTTTGCTCCGAAGAGTGAAACATGGTGGGGCTCGGTGGTAATTGCGACAGCCGTATCGTTATACTCTATGGGACCTATGGTTATTCTGCAAGGTCGCATACTGCCAAGGATTATGTGACGATTTCTGGGCAACAGATTCATCTCATCGTGCAATGTTTGTTCCCTAGTGTTGATGCAGTGCTCCAAGAGGAGAAGACCCCCGTTCACGTAGGTATCATCGTCCATGACTGGTTTTCTGAGCCCGAGAATGAATTTTCACGTCGTCTCTCGGCACCACTTTCAGCAGATCCCAATGTAATTTTGCCTTTGTGGTCTTCTTTGGAGAAAATGGTCCATCATCACAATCAACTTCCATAATCGTTATCTGAACTTGCCACTATTTTACAGGGAAAGTCGTGAAAGATTCCCTTTAAAATCATAAAGGAACTGTATTTATCCATTCCAACGCGGATGGAAGCTGTTTTGAATGCCAAAGGGCTTCCTGCAACGTATTATGCATAGTAATGTGTTGTGTTTTGGTGTTCTGTCCATCGCTGTAAAAAGTGAATAAAAAGTGAACGGTGGAGTCGTAGCCACCTGTGTTTCCTACATCTTTTACAGGTTCAAAACACGTGACACCTTCAGATTAGCTCTTCATTCTTGTCTAAGCTTCATGGGGTGCTATTGTACGACACGAAAGTAGCTCATGGCATATATCAATATGTGTAGTGGTTTCTCTGCTGTTCACGATGTAATATAAATGACCTGGCAAAAACGTCTACATTTCTTAGTGTACCTTGTTCGAGAATCGCTACGAACCACAGAATGACTAGAACATCGACCATATTCAAAATATTCTGCATTGCGTAACAACTCCGAAAACTGATACGAGGACTGGCAAAAGACTCTCGATATCAACGTAAAGAGTAAGAAATGACGTGACGACCTCATACTGCACAGGCGTCAAGAACCCTAGAGGGTTTAGCATAGAATCAACACGGCATTCAAGCCATGGGAAAGGGAGATACCAGACTCGGATTTACTTTAAGCATCATAATAAAGGAAAGTTCACACACAAAAGACGACCCTTGTGAGTTGGATTGATAGGAGAGGTTAACAAAATCGAAAGACGAGTTGTGTGCTTCGTCACGGTGAAAGTTTAGTAGGCATGAGTACGTCACACATCCGCTCTACAAACTGTGGTGCGAGGCGTTAAGAGAAGGCGTCGTGAAACGTGGGAAGCTTTTATTTACACAATTCCGAGACCGCAAGTCGTAAAATTAGTCAAATTTGTATCTCACGTAATGTCCACGTGACAGTATTGGGACATTTTGTGTTTATAGAGAAGGATAGGGACAATAGCCTTTCGGAAATACCGTCGGCGCAGAAAGCGGAAGGCACAAATACAATGCGATCCCTACGCCACAGGCTATTCGGTGGCTTGTCGGGTACAAATGTAAATGGCCGCTGGACAGGTAAGTACCTTCCAGCACAAACTGATTTAACTGAATTTAATACTAGCCACGTTTTCACGTCCACTAACGAATGAAGTCCGCCTCCAAATTACTCCATGCGTTGTGTTCTCATTTTCTCTTCAGTTGTGTATTTTTTTTAAGTGACATCTACTCTCCTTAGATTAGGTCATCGTCTTGATCTGTAATTATCTTTAGGAAATCTTCGATCAAATGCAATCCTCCATCCTTGATCTAATTGCCTGTATAGGAGAACCACCCAAGCGTTTCATTTTCAATACGTTCTTCATTATGTGTCCATTCCAGTCTCTTTCTGGATCATTCTGTTTGTTTCCCTGCTCCTTGTAGTGATACACAACACCAATATCTCTGTCGACTGCTGGCAAAACCTAAGTTTATGAACAGTTTTTGCATCAAGATCCATGTCCAGCTGTCATGTGTCAAAACTGACAACATACGCCAATTTATAAATGTCGGAAGTTTAATTCTGAGCAAACAGATATTTTCTTCTTTTCTCCTCATTTCTTTCGAGGTCCATCTATTCATTAGCTTCAACCGCCCCATATAGGAAACCAGTCAGCTGCTGTGAAGGTAAAATCCTCCTGGGTGAGTAAGACGTACCTTGCTGCTCTTTAAACATTTTCTCCAAAATTCCGTGTTTTAATCCTTCAGCTGGAATCGTCCTCAAACGTCTTCTGGCGCCCGCAGGTTGTTAAATGTTCAGTTATCACCTTGTGTTACTGATTAATAAGTTAATAATAGTAATTAAAATATACCGATCAACGGACACACGGTGGTTATAAGCTTTCGCTTCTTGAGCCAGTGCAGACGGAAAACTGTTTACCGTATGGATACCGAACACTACTGGAATGATATTCAGACTGTGAACTGCAGGATTTGTGTCGTAAATAGTGTTAGTGTCATGACTTGCCGTTCGTGCTGGTGCTGGCATGGCGATGTAGGGTTGAAAAGGAAGTACCGATGTGCATTACAGTTTCAGACAGTCAGCATGGGTCTGGACAAGGTGAGCAGGGCTCTATTCGTAAAGCTGTTTTATCAAAACAATAGCAACAGCGCCGCAACTCTTTGCGAGTTCGACCTGTTAAAGGGATACAGAGAGGTTCTTTTTCCGAACCAGGCTAGAAGAAAGTTATTCGGAAGTTCAAATCAACTGGCGATTTGATAATTGCTCCCAGGAGAGGCCGTCGGTCGATTGTGCCAGAAATTGTTGAAGATAGTGTTATCATTGCTGAGAATCTTGGACGCAATGTGCGATCTACAAGCAGTGTACGAGATGTGTCACAACAGCTGAACATTTCATCGTCCATCACGTGAAAAGTGCTTCTAACAGTTGTGAAACGGTATCTGCAGTGCAGTTCCGGGCCATTGTGAATGATGATGATCGTCACATTGAGCAACGTTTGTAACATGAAACGTAAAAACCGTACGCAATTGAAACATGTGTAAATTAAAAAGGGTTCCTTTCAATGGTTTATTTTTTATTTCTCTTGCGCATGTTCTTTCAAACGTTGCCACGAAATTGGACTGTCCTGCGATCACTCGTTTTTCGGGGGCCTCCCAAGTAGCGAAAGAGTAACTCTAGCCACCCTGAACATGATGATCACTGCTTACCACGAAACTGAATGCCGCCAGGAGGCACTATGGGCGCATGATGCGGCAAGTAAAGAATATTTGAGAGGAACGAGAAGAATGGATAATCATTCTAGCGGAAATAAGGGTCACAAATGGCAAATCCACTGACAAATAGCTGGGAACGAGCATCTCGGAAACGGCTAAGCTGGTCGACTGTCTCAATACTACTGTCGTGAGCACGAATATAAAGTGGTTGCAGATGGTGAAATCACAAGTTGGCGGCAAGGTGTTGGACATCCACGTCTCAGAACGTGGAGGTCGGACGCTTGTCATCTCTGTAAAATGGGACAAGTAACGACGTAATGCGGCAGACCTGATGAAAGACAACAATTCTGTAGACAGAACTTTTAGGATCACACTGTTCGGTGCATATTATTGTACATGGAACTCTTCAAGAGACGATAACTATGTGTTTCCACGTTGACCCAACGACATCGTCCATTACTGTTGCAACAGGCAGAGGATCGTGAATGGACCGTGGATAAGTGTAAACATATCGCCTGGTCATATGAAACATGTTCCTTGTTACAGCAGGTCGATGGTCATATCCAGATACACCATCGTGAAGTCGAACAGCTGTTTGAAACATACCCTGTGGCATGGACAGTACTTCGAGGCCAGTATTCTGCTATGGGGAATTTAAACCGGCGATTCGACGAGACCTGTAGTAGTAATCAAAGGCCACGTGTCAACTGTGCTGCATTTGAACATTATTGGAGACGACGTGTATACCTTCATGCTCGTTGTCTTCTCTGATGACAAATGTACAAAGGACTTGACGAATCCGTGCCACGCAGACCTGCAACACGGGCCATGGTGTAGTTGCACTAGCGTGCAGATATATTTCAAGATGTGTAAATATCAGCCTCTCCATATTGAATTAATTTACGCCTGTAGACAGGCAGTCCAGTGAACGGATTTTCTGCTGCGCGCGTTCTAGGCAATTCTTGTTCTCCAACTGCCAGCACGTATGAACGTTTGCCGTGTCACAAACTGTGCCCATATTGAGCACCTTTAGTGTCAGCTAAAAACTTACACTACTATGGGTAAAAAGTTCTTGTTTTATTTGTTGCATCAAGTTCGGGTCAAACTCCAATCTTTCGATAATTGTCCCCATTATCGTCGCCAGGGACTAAGAGTGCTTGTCGGGAACTGGCGAGGTTCCCACTTTTATACCAACTACCTGGCATCCGATTGGCTATAGTACCGTAATGATGACAACACAGAAATGGCGGTGCTGAGCTGGCGCCCTCCATGTCTATAGATTTTTTACTGTACTCTCTATTGATTGTTGTTCACAGCGCTGTCCCTCGCATTAGGCGTTAAAGTGAGAGAAGAAGCCTTCGTCTAACATGGCTTCCATTTTGCGGTGCAACAACGTAGAGTCGTAAACAAAGAAGGGATATGACCAGTCCTCCGGCCACCCAGAACAATTGTAAATTTCCGTGGTGTCTGTAATGTATGGCGTGTGTACGGTGTAGTTGCCTAATGTTGTCTCCGCAATGGAATTCTTGCGCCTACAAATGATAAAGATGATTCTTCCATTGAGAGTTTACACCTACGGATTCCCATAAAACGAGGTATCATAGTTTTACTTCATTTATCATCTTTGTCGTGATGGCACTAGAATGAATTACAGCCTGGAAACCATAAATTATTAATTATGGGGAAAAATATGCAGCTTGCAAGAAAGTGTGTAAATATGAAACCCACAACGTCGAATTGTACTCTACAATTTCGCGATTGGCAGAAAGAATGTTTGACTGATCTTAGACTGCGCCCCCCCCCCCCCCCCCGCCCCCTACTGGTTCCCAGTCACCTGTTATTAAATGGACACAAAGTTGGCTGATACTGACCAGCGGTTAGAAACGAAACACATTCATCCGGACCCGCACTTTCAGAAAAATGCAGTGGACATTCAAATGAAACTCAACACATTTATGGTGAGTATTTCCCCTTCTCCCAAACTGAAGTGCGCATATCACTTATTGAGGTAGGGAAATCAATTGTCTTCCACCGATGATCTGATCACGAGAGCGTTGGTCACTGTGAAGATGATGTTCCTGATACACCTGTAGTTTTGTGTCTACATAGTGGACGCAATATGCCCTCTGCAAACTCCAGTAGAAGACAGAAGATTTCTGTTTTCTTACTAGCCAGGAACAGAATTTTGACTCAAGTATTCTCCTATAAAGGATCACTTCAGTGTCATATCCCACAGAAATCTAAACAATCATCATTCACGTAAACAGAATAACAACTCTTACAGCGAAATGACTTCACATGCTCTCCGTGTCGAACTTCTCAGTCTAATCACCAGATTGTCCTCTGTGGCTGTCGGCGGTGAAGTCTCTCTGTTGATCCCGTGAGAGAACTGTTTTCGATCTTTCCAGGCAGGGAAGAGGCAGGGAAGTGCCCTTGTTGATCCCTGGATGGAAGTGTTCTGTCCATGACACACCCCCTGTAAAACATGATGTCTACAGTTACACTCAGATAACGAATCGCAGTCACCATTACAAAGACATTATCTCCCATCACATGGGTTATGAATCAGCTAGCCAATCACATGCAGCTCCTACCCCTTTCAGAAGATTTTCTGGAAGTGTCCATTTGCCCTCCTATTACCTTAGCATTCCACCAATAAAAACACGTCTCTGCTTTTCATAGGGAAACTTACCTCAGCGCTTTCTGTGAGATGATTTCTTGATGTCAACGTGCGACCATCGTTTTTGATCCTGAGCATTCCTTCAAACTAAAAGGGTGTCTTTTCACCCTGTTCCTTTCCCGATACTCTTCCTCCAGGTACGCTATTCTGAAACTTTTTCCGTCCACCAGAGAGCAACCTCCCATCCGCTCTGTGCTTGCTACAATGGATCTGTGGCCTTGAGCATTGTCAACTGCTGCCTCCACACTCAGCTCTCTCTCAAGGTAGTAATTTTCCACAGCTGCAGAACGCAACAAGTCTCTTTCCAGCTGCTCTTTAGCCGACAGCGGCGTCTGAGGAACGCGTGGGCCGATTCACTCTTTGTCAGTGCTCAGTTCCACTTAACTCCCAGACATGCAATTTTACAGAAATTGTTATTATATGATGATAGCCAGTATCAGCCACTGAAATGATTAATAATCTGATTATACAGTTCAAACAGTGATCCAATATAAATGTAAATCTAATGTAATATCAAATGTATGGTGGCAAAATCTTACCGCCTTACAAAATTAAATACACTCCTGAAAATTGAAACAAGAACACCGTGAATTCATTGTCCCAGGAAGGGGAAACTTTATTGACACATTCCTGGCCTCAGATACATCACATGATCACACTGACAGAACCACAGGCACATAGACACAGGCAACAGAGCATGCACAATGTCGGCACTAGTACAGTGTATATCCACCTTTCGCAGCAATGCAGGCTGCTATTCTCCCATGGAGACGATCGTAGAGATGCTGGATGTAGTCCTGTGGAACGGCTTGCCATGCCATTTCCACCTGGCGCCTCAGTTGGACCAGCGTTCGTGCTGGACGTGCAGACCGCGTGAGACGACGCTTCATCCAGTCCCAAACATGCTCAATGGGGGACAGATCCGGAGATCTTGCTGGCCAGGGTAGTTGACTAACACCTTCTAGAGCACGTTGGGTGGCACGGGATACATGCGGACGTGCATTGTCCTGTTGGAACAGCAAGTTCCCTTGCCGGTCTAGGAATGGTGGAACGATGGGTTCGATGACGGTTTGGATGTACCGTGCACTATTCAGTGTCCCCTCGACGATCACCAGTGGTGTACGGCCAGTGTAGGAGATCGCTCCCCACACCATGATGCCGGGTGTTGGCCCTGTGTGCCTCGGTCGTATGCAGTCCTGATTGTGGCGCTCACCTGCACGGCGCCAAACACGCATACGACCATCGTTGGCACCAAGGCAGAAGCGACTCTCATCGCTGAAGACGACACGTCTCCATTCGTCCCTCCATTCACGCCTGTCGCGACACTACTGGAGGCGGGCTGCACGATGTTGGGGCGTGAGCGGAAGACGGCCTAACGGTGTGCGGGACTGTAGCCCAGCTTCATGGAGACGGTTGCGAATGGTCCTCGCCGATACCCCAGGAGCAACACTGTCCCTAATTTGCTGGGAAGTGGCGGTGCGGTCCCCTACGGCACTGCGTAGGATCCTACGGTCTTGGCGTGCATCCGTGCGTCGCTGCGGTCCTGTCCCAGGTCGACGGGCACGTGCACCTTCCGCCGACCACTGGCGACAACATAGATGTACTGTGGAGACCTCACGCCCCACGTGTTGAGCAATTCGGCGGTACGTCCACCCGGCCTCCCGCATGCCCACTATACGCCCTCGCTCAAAGTCCGTCAACTGCACATACGGTTCACGTCCACGCTGTCGCGGCATGCTACCAGTGTTAAAGACTGCGATGGAGCTCCATATGCCACGGCAAACTGGCTGACACTGACGGCGGCGGTGCACAAATGCTGCGCAGCTAGCGCCATTCGACGGCCAACACCGCGGTTCCTGGTGTGTCCGCTGTGCCGTGCGTGTGATCATTGCTTGTACAGCCCTCTCGCAGTGTCCGGAGCAAGTATGGTGGGTCTGACACACCGGCGTCAATGTGTTCTTTTTTCCATTTCCAGGAGTGTAGATGTTGCGACCAGTAAATAATAATGTCGGCTTGCGTGCACTAGGAATTTATAACATAGTTGTGAGTGTGGCAAATGTTATGTGGATGTGGACCAGTCTATATGGACTGTTGCCAATCGCTGTGGCAAGCATCAGCGTCACCTTAAATACAGGTATCTGGCTAAATGAGCTGCGGTTTCTTTTCTTCATTATTATGGCTGTCAGTGATACAGTGTTCCACATTTTAACCGACATAATTCTTAAAAATATAACAAAGATGAGAAGAAAACATGATGACCCTCATTTTAAAACAAAGAAGATCAAAGATGGACAGCTAAAAAGACGAAAATATACACAATTTAAAAAATGTTGCAACGTGGTGAGTTTCTTTTACGAAAAAGCACCGCAGCACTCCACTTTCACATAAAATATGAAGAACCTACATTGCTTGAGAAGTATTTTGGGAGGAGATAATGCATTTTATGGTCCTGAGTGATGTAGGTACAAAAGACAAGGATCTGTTGACAATAAATCTATGGAGATGAAGGTAGTTGTTTGGGAGGACAGTGGGAAGACAGAAGATGGGAATGTGAGAGGATGAGGAAGAGTTTGGTGTGTGGGTGGGGTATCAGCCACAAGAAGAATGGAATGGAGATCAATGGAGAGGGTAAAGAAGAGAAGAGCCCTGATGTGGAGTGGGATGGGTGGGAGGAGAAAGCCCGTAGGAAGGAGCAGATCTTATTGTCTGGGATAGAGAGTTGGTTGAAGTTGCCTTGGGGTACCATATGGAGTGTGTGTTGGTGTGGGGGCCTGTGGCATGTGTTTGGAAATGTTCACAACAATATGTTTCATGATCATAGGGTAGAAAAATTGGTTATTAGAATGTAGTCTGCAGTTAGTATAGCCAGGTAAAGATAAAAAAAATGGACATTTAAGTCTTTAAAAATGAAAATGAAAACTGCAATATTAGTTAAAATGAAGCATGCACTTTCACTAAAGAGCTGAAGAGCGCGCTGAGTAAAGAAACTCTGGGCAGATCAAGCATTTGAGTGATGGTAGGTATAAATTCAGATGTCGTTGGTTAGTGTATGTAGAAATAGGAACGTTAATAAGTTGCGTGTTGTGAAATATGGAAGGAAGAATGAGTATAGTGGGAGAACAGGGCTGTAGTTCTGATAAGGAAAGGGAGGGAATGAAATGGAAAGTGAAGAGAGAGGGCGAGCCCTGATGTGGAGTTGGTTTGTGTATGTAGAAATAGGATGGCGAGTAAGTTGCGTGTTGTGAAATATGGAAGGAAGAAAATGTTCAAATGTGTGTTAAATCTTATGGGACTTAACTGCTAAGGTCATCAGTCTCTAACTTACACACTACTGAACCTAAATTATCCTAAGGACAAACACACGCACCCATGCCCGAGGGAGGACTCGAACCTCCGCTGAGACCAGCCGCCCAGTCCATGACTGCAGCGCCTAAGACCGCTCGGCTAATCCCGCGCGGCTATGGAAGGAAGAATGAGTCTAGTGGGTAAGCAGGGCTGTAGTTATGATAAGGAAAGGGAGGGAATAAAATGGAAAGTGAAGAGAGAGGGGAGCCCTGATGTGGAGTGGAGATAGGTGGAAAAAGCTATGGCTGGTTGGATGGATAAATATCGAAGCAGATTTCGTCGTTTGGGAGAGGGGGTCTGTTGAAGTTGCATTTGGATACGATATGAAGTCCATGTAGATGCAAGACCAGTAGGTCGTTTTTGTAAAGGTGCAGCAACGTCCCAGGATTGGTGATCAGAGGGGAAACAATGGAGTTATTTGAATGTAGTTTGAGGGTAATATAGGAGTTAAGTACATGGAGTGCATGGTGTTCGAGGATATGGAAGGACTTATGGGAATCTGTCAGTGTCAATTAAATTCATCAACAGCCATGTAGCTTGTTGTTTTTTTTAGGGCTACCAGTTTCAGCATTTCACCACGCCATCTTCCGGCCCCATATGCAGCTCTCCAGATAAAGGAAAATGTCATATGGAGCCATAAATCTCTGGATGTTGCGAATCCAATCATTACAACAGTGCTTCATTCGAAGACTTGAAGTCTTCGAATGAAGCACTAGTGTAACAATTGAATTCACGACATCGGTAAGGTGGTGATGGTAGTGGACACCTTTTTTGGCAGTGTCAGGATGGGAATTTGAAGAATCAACCTTGATAAAGTGGTGGTAGATAAGGGATCTGTCTATAAGGAGAAGGCCTATGGTGGTAGCAGATTCAGAGAAGACACAGACGAGACGAGTGGGGCCAAGGTCATTATTGATATGAAGGGCCTTTCGATTTTGTTCAATTTAGATGTCACTTCCTCAGAAAGGACACAGCCGAAGTGAGTAGGGCCAAGGTTACTATTGATCAAAATGGTTCAAATGGATCTGAGCACTATGGGACTTAACATCTATGGTCATCAGTCCCCTAGAACTTAGAACTACTTAAACCTAACGAACCTAAGGACATCACACAACACCCAGTCATCACGAGGCAGAGAAAATCCCTGACCCCGCCGGGAATCGAACCCGGGAACCTGGGCGTGGGAAGCGAGAACGCTACCGCAGGACCACGAGCTGCGGACTACTATTGATCCAAAGAGCTTATCGAACTTCTAAATAAGGTGGTTTTCCAACTCAAATGCCACTTCTTTAACCGTGATATCAACTTTAACCTTTGTGATGCTGGAAGGATGGCAGGAGGATTGGGCTGTTTAGCCATGGATGTGGTGGTAAGAGGTGTTTAGGAGGAATTGGGACCAAAAGCAATGCAAGAAATTTTGGAGAGAAGGGCAGTATGGGAATTGAGGTTCTGAACTGTAGTAGGATGAAGTATCGTACTTTCTTGAGATGATTGTTGGATGTGGAGACTTGTTAGGGACTTTTTTAAATTTCGAGGGTGAAGAATTTGGGTTTGAAGAACTTTGGAGAGGATGATGGTTTGGATGGTAGAGGAAAAAGTAGGAGGAGTAGGAGCTGTATCCATCTGCTGAGTGTTGTCAGTTTCGGTTTTCGGTTTTTAGATGCAGTAGAAGGAGAGATGTCAGTGGTTTGACGTTTTGTAGGTTTCTTAATGGCTGTTGGAGGGGAGGATGGTGAGGGATGGGATGAGGAAGGAAATGACGTTGTTGATGATTACCCTTCAACAGGACTTGATGTGGTCAGTGCAGTGATGTTCGATGAGGTGATGCTTGTGACATCAGATATTGCAACAATTACTCGATGGGCTATCACACGTGCGGCAGTGGTGGAGGTGGCTGGCGAGTCGATGCTGAAAGAGAAAAGTCAGGGGATTCTGGGGACAGACAGAGGTGCATACATAATTGCTGTACTAGGACAGAGTACGGTAGTCTACGTCTACGTCTACGTGATTACTCTGCTATTCACAACAAAGTGCCTGGCATAGGGTTCAATGAACCCTATGAGCTTTTTTTAAATAGATATGCTTTGCGTTTATTTTTGATGATTGTAGGTGTTACCAGCATTCAGCCTAGCAGCAACTGCCTTGTGGTCGCTGATCCCTGTATTCGTCACGCTACTCACTATTTGTCCAGGATTATTTGTTGCTACGAGGCCAAGTATGTTTTCGCAACCACTTGAGCTTCGTGTGGGTTCATGAACTAATAGTTGAAAATAATTATCCGAGAAAGCATTCAGTACAATTTCGGATGACTTTTTATGCCTACCGCCGGTTTTGAACGTATAATTTTTCCAGCATATCGAGGGCAGATTGAAGCCACCACCAACTATAACTGTGTGAGTGGGGTACCTGTTTGAAATGAGGCTCAAGTTTTCTTTGAACTGTTCAGCAACTATATCTTGTGAGTCGGGGGTAGGGGTGGGAGTCGGTAAAACGATCCAACCAATAGTTTTGTCCGATTGTCAATTATAACCTGTACCCATACCTTATCGCAGGAACTATCTACTTCATTTTTACTAAAAGGCAAACTACTTCTGACATCAATAAATACTCCACCTCCAACTGTATTTAATCTGTCCTTTCTGCACACTATTAGATCGCTTGAAAAAATTTTGGCTGAATTTATTTCCGGTTTAGGCAGATTTCTGTATTACTATTTGAGCTTCAGTGCTTTCAGTTAGGGCTTGGAGCTCTGGTTCTTTCCCAACACAGTTACGACAATTTAAAACTACAATACCGATTGTTTCTACAACTAACATACTGTGTTTCATCTGTCCCCCTTTAGACAGACGCCCTTTCTGTGGTTCCCTCAGACTCTCTAACCTAAAAACCGTCCTGTCTTTTCCATACGGCCCTAGCTACCCGTGTAGCCGCTTCCTGTGTGTAGTGTACTCCTGACCTATTAAGCAGAACCCAGAAACCCACTACCTGATGGCACAAGTCAAGGGAACTGCAGCCTACACTGTCACAAAACCGCCTGAGCCTCTGATTCAGACCCTCCACTTGGCTCTGCACCAAAGGACCACAATCGGCTCTATCGACGATGGTACAGATGGTGAGCTCCTCCTTAATCTCGCAAGCAAGACTGGCAGTGTTTGCCATTTCCGCTAGCCTCCAGAAACCAGAGAGAATCTCCTCCGATCCAAAGTGACACACGTCATTGGTACCAACATGAGACACCACCTGCAGCTAGCTGCAACCTGTACTCTTCATGGCATGTGGAAGCACCCTTTCCACATCCGCAATGACTACCCCCAGTATGCACACAGAGTGTAGAATGGCTTCCTTCCCCTCCTTGGCAGCCATGTTCCTAGGGGGCCCGATTACACTCCTAACATTGGAGCTCCCAACTACCAGCAAACCCACTCTGTGAGTGCCCAGACTTTGTGGGCCAAGAAGCTTCCTCTAGAACAGGCTGGCATCTGGCTGGAGACTTCGACAGCCACAGATAACGCCTGAAACCTGTTCGTCAAACGATCCAGTGAGACCCTACAATCGGCCCTCAGGAAGTTTTTCACTGCCTGCCAGACTTTGGAATGATCTCCCACTTGACCACAGGTGAGGGGTCAACCTCAGTGCAGGCAGTACCCAGGGTGGCCATAGCAGTGGACCTATTGGGGGACACGTGGGACATGCTCGACATCTGACCCCCACAATGATGCCCCTTGGCAACAGCCTCAAGCTGTGTGACGGAAGCCAACGCTGCCTGGAGCTGTGAGCGAAGGGTCGCCAACTCAGCTCGCATCTGTACACAGCAATCACAATTCCTAAGGGGATGGACGTGGGAGAGGGGGAGGGGGTTGGTTAGAGGACAGGCTCTATTTATTGACAGTGGGAGCAGGAGATGGAGAGGTGTGGATCATTGATGTAGTAGAGTGGTCCATGATGGAGGAGAGTGATGAATGGCGTTGGTGAGCAGCTGCCGAAACAGGGTGGTGACAGTGTTGACGCGCTGTGGTGATCTTGTGAACGGTGAGAATGTCTCTGACGTGACAGGGATGGAGGCATCTATCTCAGGCGTGCAGTGGCGGCGATAAACAGATGGAAGTGGCAGTGGTGACAAACCGACGATGATGCGGCGGTGACACTGATGGAGGTGAAGGCTGGCAGTGAATATGGGAGCTTGCACTGACCAGTGGCGAAGGCGAGATCTTGCTGTGACGATGATGACTAACATGGAATGCAATGGTGGGTATCACATGATGGTGGTGAAGCCACTGACACCTAGAGAGAACTGGCAGCAAAGGCGATGATGATTGAAAACAATGCCCTATCGGATTTTAAACCCTGAGAGCAGCCCAGTCAGTTCTTATTCGTGAGAGGAAGAGGGATTCCAACCCTCGAATAAGGGTCAGTTGTGGCTTTTTTTTAAATTGTGGTTTCATCGCTCTTGCCCCATATGCCGGCACAGTTCTGCACTTTTCAGCCAAGCGAATTATAAAAAAAATGACAATGAAAAATGCAAAAAAGTTTTGGGTTGTTCTATATTTGAAATTAAAAATCAAAGGATGGCAGGTAAAAAACGGAAATAAACAGGGTGTTTTACAAAACATGTTACAAATTATGGAGGCTGTAGAAGGGACTTAGTACGCAGAATTTCATTCAACGATGCTACGGAGTGTCAAAGCTACAGGTGCCGTCACCTGTAAATGTATATATATTCAGGATGATTTCGTGATGACGTTGCAAAGTTTATAGTATGATGGAGAAGGTTAAATGTATCAAACTGAGGCAAGGAACCAACGAGTAGAAAGCTATAAGCGAAAACCGTTGTCATACCTTTGACAGTGGAATACCTCTATTACGTTCAAAGATGATAGGATCGACCAAACCAAGGAACAGAGTACAGTATACATGGGCTCTAAATGCTTACTTTAAGGACTATGAGCATTTGCTCAATAGAGAAAATGTATTTCACAGTACTGAAGATGAACACGTGTTCATAGCTTCTGAGATAAGCATTTTAGAGTCCATGTTTCCAGGAGATTTTTTTCCTTGTTGTGGTCCATAGTACCACCTCTGAAACTACCCTACGATCTGAGCTTCAACACTACCAGTACATGTATTCCACTGTCAGAAGTATAACAACGGTTTTCGCTTATAACTTTCGACATGTTCGTTTAGAGTAAAGGAAACCTTACCTCAGATTGATGCACTTATCCTTCTCTATCGTCCTAGAAATTTTTTAACATCATCACTTAATCCATCTGTATATACATACATTTACAGTCACCGGCACCTGTAACTACGATGCTGTGTAGCTTTGTTGAATGACATTTCCGAACATGGTTTCCTATTTAAATACTGATGTACGAAGTCCTCTCTGTAACCTCTGTAAATATGTAGCATGACATTAATTGTGAAACACCCTGTATAGATTTTAAAAATATATTACAAGAAGGTGAAAATTCTTATGATTAAAACACCAAAGCATTCCTTTTTCACTTAAAATCTGATGGAGCTACATTAGGGTGAGAGGTGAGAGGTATTGCCAGAGAAGAAAGTATGTTCCATAGGATTGAGAGGTGTGAGTAGAAAGATAGAGCTCTAATAGGTAGGTAAGAGCTGAGGCGGGTAGTGGGAAATACAGTCGGTGGCAATAACACATAGTAAGGGGTAGTGAGTCGTGAGGGTAGGAAAGTGGTTGCAAGAGGAAATGGACTGGAACAGTAAGAGAAGGAAAGGAGACAGGATCGCTGATGTTGAGTGGGATAAGTGGGCAAGAGTTGAATTTGGTAGGAGGGATAAAAATCGGGACGGTTCTCATTGTCTGGGAGAGGGAATTGGCTGAAGTTTTTTGGTATAGTATGTGGAGTGTTTGTAGGTGTAGGGACGGAGGAATGTGTTTGTCAAGGCGAGGCAGCATACCAGGGTTCGTTATCAGACTAGACACAATGGGGTTAGTGGAGTCTAGTTTTCAGACAGTAGTTGAGTTGTAAGCTTGGTCTCCGGGTAGTGTCTTTAACTAGTAATTAAAACTTTCTCGGTCCTAGGTTGGAGCACAGCCACCGCTTGAATTCTGAAAAAAAGTCATCAGCATTGGCAGCCGAAAGCTTCTGGCATAAGGAGTCACCCTCATTCTGCTAACGGCCTCGTCAAAGCGGGAGGAGGAGCGGACGGAGGTTCAGGTCACTCTCTTGCCCTTCGGGTGGGTAACTGTCCCGAAAGGCGGAAGAGTCAGCAATGATCAACGGCATGAGACTATAGAAGGCAATGGAAACCACTACATTAATGACACATGATTGGCATCCATCGGGCATGTGGACTGTAATTGAAAAAGTGTTATAATGATCTCTCCATTGGCAAAGTTCCCCATTCGGAACTCCGGGAGGAAGCTGCCAAAGAGGAGGTGACCATCAAATGAAGACTGAATAACCAACGGAAGGGTAACGTTCTACGTGTCGGAGCGAGAAATGTTTGAAGCTGGAACGTGGTAGGGAAGCTAGAATATCTGAAAAAGAAAATGCGAAGGCTCAGTCTAGATATAGTGGTCGTCAGTGAAATGAAGTGGAAAGTGGACAAAGATTTCTAGTCAGATGAGTATAGGGTGATCACAGCAGCAGCATAAAATAGTATAACGGGAGTAGGATTCGTTATGAACAGCAAGGAAGGGTAGAGAATGAGTTACCGTGAACAGTTCAGTGATAGGGTTGGTTTCATCAGAATCGACTGCAGACGAACACCGGCAACGATAGTTCAGGTCCACATATCGACGTGGCAGGCTGAAGATGAAGAGACAGAGAAAGTGTATGAGGACGCTGAACGGGTAATTCAGCATGCAAGGGGAGACGGAAATCTAATAGTCATGGGGGACAGGAATGTGGTTATCGGAGAAGGTGTGGAAGAAAGCATTACTGGAGAATATGGGCTTGGAGAAAGACTGTTTGAGTTCTGCCGTAAATTTCAGCTGGTAAAGGCAGAGACTCTGTTCAATCATCACAAAAGGAGGAGGTCTACTTGGAAAAGGCCGGATGATACGGGAAGAATTCATTTAGATTACATCATGTCAGACAGAGATTCCGAAATAAGATACTGGATTATACTGTGTACCCAGGAGCACATGCAAACTCAGATAACACTTTAGTAGTGCTGAAGAGTATGCTGAAGTTTAAAAGATTAATGAAGAAGACACAGTACACAGAGAAATGAGACACCGAAGTACTAAGGTACGGTGAGATATGCTTGAAGTTCTCTAAGGCTATTCACACTGCAATAATGTACAGCTCAGTAGGCAGTTCAATTGAAGAGGAATGAACATGAATATAAAAGGGCAGTCACAGAAGCTATAAAGAAAAACATAGCCAGAAAGAAGGTAGCTGCGAAGAAACCATGGGCAACAGAAGGAAGTGTTCAGGAAAATTCCGGAATACAGAAACATAAGTCGCTGAGAGAAGAAATAAACAGAAAGTGCAGAGAAGCTGAGAGAAGAAATAAACAGAAAGTGCAGAGAAGCTAAGACGAAATGGCTGCATGGAAAATGTGAAGAAATCGAAAAACAAATGAGTGGCGGAAGGACTGTCTCATCATACAGAATAGTCAAATCAAAACAACCATTGGTGAGATTAAAGCAAGGTTGGTAACATTAAGAGTGCAATGGCAATTCCTCTGTTAAACGCTGAACAGAGGTGGAAAGATGACACCGACAGTCTCTATGAGGGCGACGATTAATCTGATGTGATAGAAGAAGAAACACGGAGTCTATATAGATCCAATATTAGAATCAAAATCTAAAAGAGCTTTGGAAGATTTAATATCGAGTAAGTCAGAAGGGATAGATAACATTCCATCAGAAATTCAGATGATGAAGTGGCATCAAGAGACTACTCACGTTCGTATGGAGAATGTGTGAGCCTAGCGATATCCCATCTGACTTTCGGAAAAATATTGTGCGCGCAATTCAATGCATCCATGTTTCATTCAAGAATAGTACATAAATGAATGGAAAATAAAATTGAGTATCTGTTAGATAACGGCCAGTTTGGCTTTAGGAAAGGTAAAGGCACTAGACAGACAGTTCTGACGTTGCTGTTGATAATGGAAGCAAAACTGAAGGAAATAAAGACACGAAGATGTTCGCAATTCCGAGGAAAACATGGATAAATACCATTAGTGAAAACACGATCTAGATCGCCATGATTATTTATTTAGGCCATCTTCAGAACAGGACCATCAGCTGAAATGATGTCCAGAAGAGTCATCAGACTTCAGTCACTGTAGTTTCAGTATTTTAAATAAAATAACCACCGCGATCTAGATTGTATTTTCACTAACTTTATATAGCTTACAAGATTGTCGTTTTCTATAAATATTACTAACAATAGGGGTAAGCCATAGGGATGTACAAGAGCTTAGAGGTAACAATGAGAGTGGAAGACCAAAAACGAACTGCTCGGATTAATAACGATGTATGACAGGGATGTAGTATTTCGCCCCTACTGTGGAATCTATACATCGAAACAATGACGGAATTAAAAGATAGTTTCAAGGATGGAGTTAATATTCAAGGTGAAAGATATCAGTGATAAGATTTGCTGGTGACGTTGCTATCCTCAGTGAAAGTGAAAAAGAATTACAAGATCTGCTGAATGGAATGAACAGTCTAGTGAGCACAGAATATGGACTGAGAGTAAATCGAAAAAACAAAAAAAACAGAAAAGTAATGAGAAGTGGCAGAAACGAGAACGGCGAGAAACTTCAGAGTAGGATTCATAATCAATAAGGGACGGAGAAAGGAGGACATAAAAAGCAGACTACCAGTGGTAAAGAGACCATTACTGGCCAAGAGAAGTCTACTAGTGTCAAACATAGGCATTAATCTGAGGAAGAAATTTGTGAGAATGTACGTTTGGAGCACAGCATTGTATGGTAATAAAACGTGGGCGGTGGGAAAACCGAAACAGAAGAGAATTGAAGCACTTGAGCTGTGATGCTACAGACGGATGCTGAAAATTAGGTGGACTGATATGGCAAGGAATGAGGAAAGGAATATATGGAAAACACTAGTAAGAAGAGGGGACAGGATTGTGGGGCATCTGTCAAGAATTCACGGAATAATTTCCACAGTACTAGAGGGAGCTGTAAAGGATAACTATAGAGGACGACAAAAATTGGGATACATCCAGCAAATAATTGAGGGCGTAGGTCGCAGGTGCTACTCTGTGATGAGGAGGTTGGCATAGGAGAGTAATTCTTGGTATTCCGCATAAAACCAGTCATATGACCAGTGACTCAAGAAAAAAGGAAATGAGATGTGAAGTTATTCAGTGTGGCTGGGGATAGGGGGACGGAGGGTGGAATTCGATAAATGGTAGGGGACCCAGGTGGGGGAAGGTAAATAGATGCAGAAAGCGAGACAGACTGCATGAAATTTGTGGATTTTGGGGGACTTGCTGAACTTTGATGAGGTGGGCATCCATACATAGTATTTGCGTAGCAGAGGATGGGATGAATCAGGGTTTTATAGATGTGGAGAAAGTTCGACCAGTTAGTAGTTTTAGTAGTTTTAGCCTATTGTGGACTCTGTTGGGTGCTTAGTAGGCGAGGTTTCCGCCTTAATTGCTGGTCTAGAGTTAGTCCAAAATATTTTAGTGTATTAGTATAGAACGGTTGTAAATGACAAGGCGAAAGTCGTGGAGGCGAAAGGTGAGGGTGGTTTGTCCTATAATTATCGCTTGGGTATTGGAGGGTTTGATCTTGAGGAGCCATTGGTTACAACAGGAGGTAAACTGAGGTGGATTTGGACAGATCGTTGGAATCTCTGCATTTTAGAATAGGGGCGAGGAAAGCGGTATCAGCAGAATGTTGAAGGAGGTGGACTGGTGGCGGTGATTTGTATATCAGTAGTATAGAGGAGATAAACAAGAGAAGACAGAACAGAGCCTTGGGGAACTCCTGCAGTCTAATGGAAGGTATGGGACTTGGTGTTGCTAATAGTGATAAGGGATCCGCTATTAGATAGGAACGATGCAACAAGGTTCACATAGTTAATTCGACGCTCGAATGTCTAGAGTTTGGAAGGAAGACCGGAATGCTGTGTATGGTCACGGGGTTTTTTTAGGTCGAGGGAGACAAAAGTAGCGCATTTACGGGAGTTGAGTTGGTGGGGTAGGCGGTCGGTGAGGTGCAGGAGCCGATCATTGGAGAATAAACGGGGACCGAATTCGCAGAGATTAAAGGGAAGAAGGTGGTGTTGGCTCAAGTGTTGATGGATGCATCGGGAAGGGGATGGATTCAAATACCTCGCTTAACACTGAGGTGAGGCAGATGGGGCGGTAGGAGGAGGTATCAGTGGGAATTTTTTGCGGGTTTGAGGAAAAGTATGATTCTGGGTGCTTTCCATTGCTGCGGATAGTAAGCTGTCGAGAGGACAGTGGTGTAAAAGCTTGTAAAATCCGTGAGAAAGAAGAGGTGGCCTTCTTTGAGATAAGTAATGCAGTCGTGACTGATTGGAAGTGTTGAGTTTTTTGTGGAATAATTGTTTTATGTAGCTTGCTGCAGTAGGTGTATGTAATTCTCTTTGTAGTATGTTGCCCAAGCACTGGAAGCCAAAATCCAGGGGTGGAACAGTGGTAACTGTACGTTCTTGGATGTTAAGGGAACGTGAGTATTGAAAATGTGTGTTATCAGGGATGGAGAAGGTGTCAGACAGGTAGGATGCCAAAGGATTAGCTTTGCTCAGGTTTTCAGGTTAGGGACGGATATCGTAGATAAGCGGGTAATAAGTATGGGATTATTACCAGTGAGTCGATGGAATGCTTTCCAGTACTTGGCAGAGTTAATGGGGAGTGTAGCGTTGAATTGGGTTCATGTCTTTTCTCAGTGCTGGCGTTTTTTTTACGCATCATAAATTCTTGATACGTTTCCGTATTTCCCAGAGACGTGTGAGTGCATCCAGGTCATGAGTCTGCAAGAAGGAGTAGTACTTACAACGGTATTCTCGGAGGAGTAGTAGGCCATGCGAGGGAAAGTTTAGTGATGGCAGGGCACAGCCTGTTAAATACGCACAAGATTTTGTTGGGACAAATGAGAATACTTGCTCACGCATCGACCTATGGGGACTCTGCGATCAGGGAAGCAGTTGAAATTAGTCTTTGTGAAAACAACTTCAATAGAGACGCCGGCTATGAACCTAGCGATTGTTGGAAGCTTGCACTTGATAAAGAATAAGCACAGAGAAAGACTAGTTGCAGTTTACCTCCTCATGTGGGGGATGTCGCTGCACGCAGCGTTGGATAGAGGGTGCAACTAAATCTATGGACATAGAGAGCGCCACCTCAGCACGCACCATTCCCGTGCTGTCATTATGACGTAATGCAGTCAATCGAATGCAGTTCTGTTGGTATAAAAATGCGAGTGTGCTAGTTCTCGATATTAAGTCCTGGCCCCTGACGACGACGATAGAGGGAACCATCGAAAGCTTGGAATTTTATCCCAGTTTTCCGGGGAAAGTAAATCAAGGATTCCATCGCGAAGAACTTCGTTTCTCTTGATATGTTTTTAATTTCTGTATACCTTGTAGTTCTCAGACAGCCGTCTTATGAAACACTGAAGATACGTAGGTAAGAGAGAGACAGAGAGAGTTTGTAATTCAGAGAGAGTTTGTAATTAAGAGAGAGAAATGTTAATCATTTCCCTCGCAAGAAATATAATACTTTTTTTATAATTACTTGACTCCAAACCTTACAAGCTAGTCTCTACAGCAGTTGTTATCAATGAATTTGTACTTACTACGCTCCACAGTTCTTAGATTTGATAGAGTTTGTACTTTCCTAAATGGCATCGATCAGAAAAGTTAAGACATCGAAGCCTCATGAACATAATCCATCCATCAGGGTGCTGTCGAATAGTTCTGAGATAACATGGTTAAGTACTAACTCTGTTCTTTTAAACTCAGTAGATTTTTCCAACTGAGTAACACACACTTAGGCTACACCGCTCTCGAGACAGAATTATACAGGGTGGTCCATTGATCGTGACCGGACCAAATATCTCACGAAATAGGCGTCAAACGAAAAAACTACAAAGAACGAAACTTATCTAGCTTGAAGGGGGAAACCAGATGGCGCTATGGTTGGCCTGCTAGATGGCGCTGCCATACGTCAAACGGATATCAACTGCGTTTTTTTGAATAGTATCCCCCATTCTTATTACATATTCGTGTAGTACGTAAAGAAATATGAATGTTTTAGTTGGACCACTTTTTCCGCTTTGTGATATATGGCGCTGTAATAGTCACAATTTTAGACGAACAATTGGTAACAGGTAGGTTGTTTAAATTAAAATACAGAACGTAGGTATGTTTGAACATTTTATTTCGGTTGTTCCAGTGGGATACATGTACCTTTGTGAACTTATCAGTTCTGAGAACGCATGCTGTTACAGCGTGATTACCTGTAAATACCACATTAATGCAATAAATGCTCGAAATGACGTCCGTCTACCTCAGTGCATTTGGCAATACGTGTAACGACATTCCTCTCAACAGCGAGTAGTTCGCCTTCCGTAATGTTCGCACATGCACTGACAATGCGCTAACGCATGTTGTCAGGTGTTGTCGGTGGATAACGAAAGCAAATATCCTTTACCTTTCCCCACAGAAAGAAATCCGGGGACGTCAGATCCGGTGAACGTGCGGGCCATAGTATGGTGCTTCGACGACCAATCCACCTGTCATGAAATATGCTATTCAATACCGCTTCAACCGCACGCGAGCTATGTGCCAGACCTCCATCATGTTGGAAGTACATCGCCATTTTGTCATGCAGTGAAACATCTTGTAGTAACATCGGTAGGACATTACGTAGGAAATCAGCATACATTGCACCATTTAGATTGCCATCGATAAAATGGGGGCCCATTAACCTTCCTCACATAATGCCGCACCATACATCAACCCGCCAAGGTCGCTGATGTTCCACTTGTCGCAGCCATCGTGGATTTTTCGTTGCCCAATAGTGCATATTATGGCGATTTACGTTACCGCTGTTGGTGAATGACGCTTCCTTGCTAAATAGAACGTGTGCAAATAATCTGTCACCGTCCCGTAATTTCTCTTGTGCGCAGTGACAGAACTGCACACGATATTCAAAGTCGTCGCCATGCAATTCCTGGTGCATAGAAATACGTTACGGCCGGCCGTTGTGGCCGAGCGGTTCTAGGCGCTTCAGTCTGGAACCGCGCGACCGCTACGGTAGCAGGTTCGAATCCTGCCTCGGGCATGGATGTGTGTGATGTCCTTAGGTTAGTTAGGTTTAAGTAGTTCTAAGTTCTAGGGGACTGATGACCTCAGATGCTAAGTCCCAGTGCTCAGAGCCATTTAAACCATTTTAAATATGTTACGGGTGCAATCGATGTTGGTGTAGCAATCTCAACACCGACGTGTTTGAGATTCCCGATTCTCGCGCAATATGTCTGCTACTGATGTGCGGATTAGCCGCGACAGCAGCTAAAACACCTACTTGGGCATCATCATTTGTTGCAGGTCGTGGTTGACGTTTCGAATGTGGCTGAACACTTCGTGTTTCCTTAAATAACGTAACTATCCGGCGAACGATCCGGACGCTAGGATGGTGTCGTCCAGGATACCGAGCAGCATACACAGCACACGACCGTTGGGCATTTTGAGCGCAATAGCCATACATCAACACGATATCGACCTTTTCCACAATTGGTAAACGGTCCATTTTAACACGGGTATGTATCACGAAGGAAATACCGCCCGCACTGGCGGAATGTTACGTGATACCCCCCGTACTTATACGTTTCTGACTATTACAGCGCCATCTATCACAAAGCGAAAAAAGTGGTCCAACTAAAACATTCATATTTCTTAACGTACTACACAAATATGTAATAAAAAATAGGGGTTCCTGTTTCAAGAAACGCTGTTGCTATCCATTTGACCTATGGCAGCGCCATCTAGAGGGCCAACCATAGCCCCATCTGGTTTCCCCCTTCAAGCTAGACAAGTTTCGTTCTTTGTAGTTTTTTTCATTTGACGCTTATTTCGTGAGATATTTGGCACGGTCACTATCAATGGACCACTCTGTATATTCCTTCGTACTCCAGTTTGGAGGACTGGTATGTTAGAAGTAACTACAAAATAGTCATGAAAGAAGAGTTTCAGGTGTCGATCATTTGGATACAGGGCTGTTCGATTCAAGTGAGAAGGAGAAAAGCTAAGATTACGGAAAATTCACAGGTCCCACACACAAAGTAAGATTTCAAATTATTGGAAAGAAGGTACAATAACCAATGTATTGAAGAAAGGAGGCAAAACGAATACCAACAAATACTTGTAAATAACCCTTCTTTACATGACGTATAATCTTTACACTGGGATACCCATCACACAACTCGACCAGTAATTTAGAACTTCTTGCTTGAAGAAGAATTTATTCCAACAGGTGTGGATGCAGCACAAAGAATGTTCCGGAAGTGAAGCAGAAGGCTGAGAGAAATGATAACTGAACCTCAACTGCTACATTGAGGTAGTCGGATAAGACACGTGTTGTGTTATTTTGAGAAGCAAGCTCCTGGAAGTAATGGACAATGGAGCTTTCACGGGGTGTACTACATAGAGGAACCCCTACTACCAGGCTCAAGCAGTTGTGACAATGGCGCCACTATAAAGCATTACTTGCACACGCCAACCAGAGAAGTTAACTAAAGTAAACTGAATGAAGTGAAATAAAACTATACTATGATAGGAATTTTGATATAGTCCGTAAAGGTACACTCAGTATACTCAGCAATTATCGTTGAGAAAATAATAAAACATTCTGTATGTCGACAGATAGGTAACGACCATAAAAAAAATTACTCACCTATTCGAGAAATATCCCTTTCGAGATCATTGTTTCCATATCTTGCAGAGTGCAGAAGAAATCCATGGTTACGTTGTTGTGTGACTGACTATAATTATGTGCCCTTCAGTGAGATAATGTTTCAAATGTTTTGTGAAGTAGTGAGCCTGAAAAAAAAATATTCTTTGGTATACAGGTGATCCAGTTAATTATTATCAAAGAAAATTATATAATAGATATGACACTATAGAATCCTCTCTTTAGTCCACCAGCTAAAGTCCCTCTACAAGTCCGAAATAATAGTAAGTTGTCAGAATCCAACCTTTCAGGAACTGTAGTTAAAGCCACTCTTCTTCCAGTCTCTTTCTAATACTCTTCAACATGTATGTCTTTCCATTGTTTGAACTTTGAAGTAATTTATGATACGACTCTTTTTCCGTTGTAATCTCTGACATCAAAACATTCTTTGCAGCCGGTCGTCCTCGGCAGATCGGAGTTGTCTGGCGGCGCCGGGGTGTTCGTCTCCGGCTGGGGCGATATGAGACACGGAGATGCTTCCTCAGACCAACTGCATGCCGTCAGTATGGCGATTGTTGAACGTTCCTTGTGCAATGCCATTTATCGTGGTCTCATAACAGACCGTATGATATGCGCCGAAAACACTGACACTGGCAAGGATGTTTGTCATGGTGCTAGCGGAAGTCCACTGGTTCAAGGCGCCATACAGTATGGCATCGCCTCCTGGGGCAACGGATGTTCGTCGGCAACTTATCCTGGAGTGTATACCAACGTTGCCGATCTGCGATACTGGATTATTTCAACAACTGGCATGAAGTAAACTATCTCACCGACATATAATGGCCACACCATAAATACCCCATCGATTTGAGATAACTACACCATAAACATCACACCGATTTATGATAACTACACCATACACGTTACTGATCTACAATAAAGTGTTAATTCCGTCCTGAATCATATCCTGTAAACCAAGAAAGTACCCATAGATTTTTTAAACTTAATTTTTCAAGACGAAGGTGAAAAACCGCTCTCACAATTCAGGCATACGCAAAATACGTTCATCCTTCTGAAGTAACCTTAATCTAACATTTTCTACTCAACGACTTCTGTAGGAAGTTAATTACTTCATAGCACGCCCTATTATGAACTTGGGTACAGGAACAAAAGAGAAGTGATCATACTAGTGCTACAGGTTTGCATTCAGCTGTAGTAAACACACTCTACCAGAAATAGATAACTGTGCGTGGCTCGATGTTCATAGTGTAACAGTATCTCAAAGATGGCCACCAAGCTAAGGAACAACCTTGGATCATTAATCACCGCGAACAGTACAGCACAAGCAAGTGGCGAACGAGGTAGCAGCAGCGGGTTAAAGTCTGTGAATCCCATTAAGTTTAATACTTTTTATTTACATGCTTCTACTCTGCAGTAACTTATATATTGTTCTTGCTTGTATGTAATGTTTTAAATGTTTTTTGCTGTTTCTGGTTTTAAAAGAGTTAGAATAAAGTCTGATTCATTATGTGGTATGTGTAAACATAGTCTGAAGATCTTCGCTCGCATGATTCAGTCTGAACCAGCGGCTGTTAAATGAAACTGAGTAGCGCTCAGATCTCGAAGCAATGATTGTCTATTGGGGTCCAGTGCGGTAGTCTCAGTTCTCAGTACTTATACAACTGTTTGTGGTTCTGCTCTATCTGGTTTCTTGGTAGAGGCTTAATCACCACCTACATTACATTAGGAGTAGCTTTAAAATTTTTGTTTTTATTCTTTGTAGACCATAATTTTAGCAATATCGCTTTACGTCGCCTGCGACGCAATAGTCGTTTTGTTTTATTGCTTTTTCTTGGGGTCTGCTAATAGTTTCTCAGTCTCTGACTAATTGTCTTAGTATGTTTTTTCGTGGTATTATATATTTCTGAATGGTAGGAAATTGATAGAGATTGCCCTTGTGAGGAAATTTTCGCTGTCCAGAGATAGTTAAAAAGTTTGGATACGGTCGCGAGGGTTCAGACTGTGGACCTTAGCTCTAAAGACCTTTGGACAGCCGGCCGGGTGGCCGAGCGGTTCTAGGCGCTGCAGTCTGGAACAGCACGACCGCTACGGTCACAGGTTCGAATCCTGCCTCGGCCATGGATGTGTGTGATGTCCTTAGGTTAGTTAGGTTTAAGTTGTTCTAAGTCTAGGGGATTTATGACCTCAGAAGTTAAGTCCCATAGTGCTCAGAGCCATTTGAACCATTTGAACGTTTGGACACTTCTAGCAAAAGCCATAGTACCTCTGGTGGGTCTGGAATTCCTCAGAAACCACTTTGTCGCTGTAACCTCTGATGGGCATGATTGCCCTCTATTGAGGCCAAGTAGTAGATCGCGTTGGTTGGCATATTTCTGAGTTCAACGTGAATACGAGCACTGGTTTTACCTCTGTCTCATTATTCCTTGACAACAGTTATGAAGTGTTCCACGTAACATAGTTAATAGCATAGCTACGCCAGCACGGAGTTTTTATCTTTTGGCCGATTCCCCTGAAAAGTATGAACGAGCATGGAGGAAAGATGTGCTGGTGTCTGGGTATTGCAACATTAGATGGGTCTGGAACCCCACAGTCACGGATGTAGCAGGCAAGTGGGGAATGAATGCCGCTATGCCTCGGAATGGTAATGTTTGTCGGAAATCTCGGCCGTGATGTGGATGAAGCTCTGTCAGTGATTGCTGAACGCACTGGATGCAACCGGCTGAAAATATAGGGCATATCGACACGAAAGGAACGTGATGGTTCTATGTTATTTCTGGCGGCTTGCTGGATTCCTGAAGACCGTCGCACTCGGAGTGTAAGCAAGACTGGCAATTTGCATCATCGTACCCACAGCCGATCATAGTGCTTCGGTCTGGACCCAAGTGGTAGGCCAAAACCAGTGGCTCGGACGATTCTGCGAAGATAGTACATGTCGTATTTTTTTTACCTCTGGTATCTGTTCGAGAATTATATACTTAGCCCACACCCTTCGGAATATGAGACATAGGACTGTTGTTAGATTAAACTCCTCTGTAAGTTGGTTAATGAATAACGTGGTAGAGGAAGGAGTTAACCACTCAAGAGAACAATCATCCCAGCAGATCAGAAAGAGTATTAGTTAACTGCAGAAATAAACGTCGTAATGTTTCCGGAAGTAGTTTCATTAATTAAATCTAATAATATCTTAGCGCTAGTAAGAACATAATGGTGGCTGTAAGCGGAAGCAAATAGAAGCGAAATCATTTATAACTGAACAAACATTACAGGGGTAAGTAAGATGTTAATGATAAAAATGCTTTCATTATTGTAAAGATGACGATTATTGCTAGTGAAGTAATTACACATTCTGAGTGTGTAAGCATCGAAGGTGGCTCAAACGTAGTACTCTGGAGCTGTTACAGAGCGCCTTCCTGAGGAGCTGTCGTGGCAGAATTAATTCAGAAGGACTTTGTTGTAAATTTTGTGATCATCCAATCAGAAAAGACAGAGCCTTCAGCATGTCATCTGCAGGATGATAATACAATTGAAACAAATTCTTGGGACTTGAGTGGGAGAAAACTGATACCTGAGGATGACGTCTTAGATATACTTAATAACAGGCCTTAATAACTTTTCGAACAGTTAAAGTAGAGGAAGAAGTCATTTGACGATATGACGTCTTTAGCGTCACTGACTAAAGCTGTTCTAAGGAATATTGTTAATAACTGCAGTCATTACCATCGGTTCTAACTTCAGTTACGTTTTACCACAAAGACGAGGGAAGTTCCGTCTTTTGTAAATGAAATTTGTTCTTGAATACCAGACACGTTTCACCTGTTCATCTTAAGCATCTTCAGTGCTGTAGAATACATACAAAATTATTTAATTATACACATTTTGGCATGAGATTTATAGTGATTCTTTAGCGGTTTGTTGGGCTCTACCTGTTTCTATTTACAGATACGCTGAGGTGACAAAAGTCCAGGGATTGCGATGTGTACATATACACATGGTGGTAGTAAGCTGTACACAAGATACATAATGGAATTGCATTGTCGGAGCTGTTGTTTGTATGCAGATGATTCATCTGAAAAGGTTTCCGATGTGATTATTGCGTCACGACAGGAATTAACAGACTTTGAACACGGAACGGTAGTTAGAGATAGACGCATGGCACATTCAGTTTCGGAAATCGGTAGGCAATATTCCGGGATCCACAGTGCCAAGACTGTGCCGAGAAGACCGAATTTCATGCATTACCTCTCACCGTGGACAACGCAGTGGCCGATCGCCTTCGCTTAACGACGGATTGAAGAGGGGTTCGTGTAGAGTTGTCACTGCTAACAGAAAAGCAACACTGCGTGAAATAACCGCAGAAATCAGTGTGGGGCATGCGACGAACGTGTCGATGAGCAGACTGCGTCGAAATGTGTCCTTTAATGGACTGTGGCAGCAGACGACCGACGCCAGTGACTTTGGTAACAGCATGATATTGCCTGCACAGCCTCTTCTGGACTGGTGATCATATGGATTGGACCATAGATGATTGGAAAACCGTGGCGTCGTCAGATGAGTTCCGATTTCAGTTGGTAAGAGCTGATGATAGGGTTCGAGTGTGGATTAGACCCCACGAAGTGATGGCCCCAAGTTGTCAACAAGGCACTGCCCAAGCTGGTGGTGGCTCCATAGTGGTGCTGGTTGTATTGTATGAAGTGTAATGGTCCTCCGATCCAAGTGAACCAATTATTGAAAGAAAGTGGCTATATTCGGCTGCTTGGAAACAAGTTGAGCCATTCGTGGACTTCATGTGCTAAACAACGATGGGACTTTTATGGATGACAGTGCTCTATGTTACCGGGCCCCAATTGCTTGTGATTATTTGAGGATCATTGTGGACAATTTGAGCTAGTGATTTGGTCTTCCAGATCTCCCGACATGAATCCCATCGAACATTTATGGGACATAATCTACAGAGCAGTTCGTGCACAAAATCTTGCAATGGCAACACTTTCGCAATCATGGACGGCTATATTTCTGCAGTTGAGTTCCGACGATTATTTTAGTCCGTGCCACGTCGAGTTGCCGCGCTGCGCTGGGAAAAACGAGATCAGACATAATCGTAGGAGGTGTCACATGGCTTTCGTCAACTCTGATAATCCATCAAGGAAAGTGAGACTGCAGCTGGACACGGAGTACGTGAATAATGAAAACAAAACCAGCGGCCTTATTTGAATCCACGTAGTTTATTCTTTTCACCACGTGTTGCCAGTTTCTACACCAAATGGTGTCATCTTCACGCCCTTGCATATGGAAACACACATAACATGAAAATATGAAACCACAGCCAACATAAATCATAGCTTATGATAAAAAAGCGTAAATCACATCATAAAATTACCTAATAATATCATGATATTGTTATCCATACAAAACCAAATTTTGCATGAAATTCATATTGCAATTTTTATAACAGTGGTGTAATGGGCTCGAGGAGAACCCACACGTACAATGCAGGTGACACATTTGCTAGGCATTTGCTCAGTGGCTACTGAGGTCAGTTGTTTATGTTTTTGGGGTAGCATTACATCAACAGAACAAAGTCGTAGCAAATTCTCAACACAACATAATGAAAGGGTAAACAAACGGCATGCTCACACCCCTTGTGACTGGGTTGCTTTAGTGTTTGTTAAGTATCCACACCAAACGGTCCACACAATAAGTCCAATACCACACATTAGAAAATTTGGAAGTAACGCCCCCAGTAACCATACCAGGTTACTCAACAAACCATTCCTGTTTTAAGGGGTGTGAGCATGTCGATTGTTTACCCTTTCATTACGTTGTGCTCTGAATTTGTTACAACTTTGTTCTGTTGATGTAATGCTATATAATGAATGACTTCAACTGTCACTTTTATTTTTATTTTTGTTTTGAATGTATCGTTGTATCACATTCATTAATAACTGGAAGTGGGTTCAGTGTTGATTTTCTTTGTACGAAGCGCCTTTTGGGCGCACGTTTTTGTTATATGGTGTACCGCTACCACAGTATATTTTAGGTGTGCAGAGTTTTAACATATGAATTATGTGTTTCGTCTAGAACGTATATGGATGCGATCGCCGTTTGTCACGTTTACGTGAGTTATTACCTAGGTTACTATTATTATGAAATGTTCAGAATTCTTTGTCTTGGTCCTGGGTGTTCATATGTAGATATTTTTGCTTTTAATCTGCTGTGTTTCCATATGGGAGTTTCTAAGTTCATGGTCCGGTACATGTAGTTGCAAATAGGTGGCTACTGGTTTTACTAATTGATTTTTACCATGTTATTCTTTATAGACTATTGTTACATGTAAATAGCAGATTTGCTGCACGAGATGTTCCTCGGCAATAGTTTGTCGACATATATGATGTATTTACTTTTAACAGAGTGGGTACATTTTGACGGTGACTGTTACTAATGGTGGGAACATTGTTTTACATCCGGTGGCTTTTTTGGAATTAGTAGGAACTTTGATGACATGCTTCGTTGTTTCTTTCCAGATATTACATCCATTGCCTTTTACATATGCAAGTTACACATTCGCTAAGCTCGTGTCGTGGACCTTAGTGATGTGACTGGGTTGCTTTAGTGTAATATCAGTAGAGCACAGGTCTATCTGTATAACAGGTTTTAGGCCGTGTTCTACATTGTTGATATTTTTGGAGTATTAGATTATATGTTGGTATGTGGTTGGGTTTTTATTCTCCAGCGTATGTTCGTTCATTATATTTGTGTTGTAATTGTTTAAACAAATTTCGGGCTTGCAGCCGGTCGTCGTTCAGTACCTCGCACGATATTTCAACTGGGCAACTGCCAGTCATCTTCAGGTGAGCCGTCGCAGACTGGCGAAAACGTCCTCCGTTCCGCAATATATAGCGCGCTGTTAACTATTCTGCGCATGCATCGAAAACTTCTTCAATTTGAGCAAATCGTGGAGATGATGGGACCCATGCACTGTCCAGCTGATAGCCACTGTCACGGTTCAACAGATTTTCCGCTAGGCGTATTTCTACTGATTCTTTAATAATGGAGTCCCAGAAAGATGTTTCTGTGGACAAAATCATTGTTTTCTCATACTCCATTGAATTTCCAGTGGAAATACAATGTCCAGCAATAACGGACTTGCTTGACTGCAAAAGGCGGGTGTGACATTGATGTTCAGTGCAGCGTTCTTTCACGGACCATGTGGTTTGACCTATTTAAGCCATACCACATTGGCACGGTATCTTGTAAATTCCGGCCTTTCGTAGTAGCGGATTGTCCTTTACTGATCTCACAAGGTCCGCAATCTTTGATGGAGGGTTAAAAACCGCTTTTACCTTAAATTTTCGGAGGATTCTTGTTATTTTAAACGAAGTGCTGCCAACGAAAGGAATAGAAGCTGAAGATTGTTCCGGCATGTTCTCCTCTTTATCCACTTCCTGCTTCTTAGTTTTAACTGTTAGTGCCCTGTCAATATGCCGGATAGAATACCCATTTTCGCTGAATACTGTCTTTAGATGAGCGAGTTCTTGAGGTAAGCTATCTAGATCTGAGACAGTATGAGCTCTATGAACAAGTGTTTTAAGCACACTCATGGTTTGGCACGGGTGATGGCAACTCGCTACTTGCAGGTACAAATCAGTATGAGTGGGCTTCCGATAAACTGAATGCCCTAGAGAACCATCATTCTTCCTTCATCCAAGAAAGGCAAACAACCAACTTTCTCTATTTCCATGGTGAACCGGATGTTGCTGTGAATGGAGTTAAGGTGATGTAGAAACTCCATTAATTTTTCTCCATGAGGCCACATTGTGAAAGTATCATCCATATACCTCGAAAAAACTGTTTGTTTAAGGGCAGCTGATTCAAGCGCTCTCTCCTCAAAATCCTCCATAAAAAGGTTGGCCACCAAGGGAGACAGGAGGCTACCAATGGTGCCACCGTCAGTCTGTTCAAAATATTCTTGATTAAACATAAAATAAGTTGAGGGAAGAGCGTGCCTAAACAAAGCAGTGATATCAACAGGAAACATGTTACCAATCAGTGTCAAAGAATCTGCTAGAGGAACCTTTGTCAAAAGTAGGACCACATCAAAACTTAGCAGAAGATCTACACCCAGTCTATTAATAAAATCAGCTGAGTTTCGTATCCGATGTGAGCATTTGACCACGAAAGGTCTCAGCAAGGAAGCGAGATGTTTTGCTAAATCATATGTAGGAGCTTCGATGTTTCTCACTGTTGGACGCAGGGGAAGACTCTCTTTATGAACCTCTGGAAGGACATACAGTCTTGATGGTGCACAACCATGTGGTCTTAACCTCTTGATGGTCTCTTGCGGTAAGGAGGAGGAATTTAATAGTGCTGAAGTTTCCTGTTGCACACGTCCTACAGGATCATAATCAATCCTCCTATAGGTAGAGTCAGTTAGCAGACCATACAGCTTATCTTTATACACACCACGAGGTAACAAAACAGTTGCATTACCTTTTGAAACGTCCCCTTTGAACAATTTATACAAGACTGTGCTTAAACTGACACACAATATTTTGTTAGCGCAACGCAATCTGACTTTCAAAATTCCCTACAAAAGAATGGCCCTGACTAACATTAAACTATACCTTTCACAAATCACTTACCTCACAAAAATCTTCGCTGCTCAAGCTACTGCAATACAGCGAGCGCCACTACTGCCAGCTAAATAAAAGATTCAAACTATGGAAGGCACTAACTACTGATAGGGATAGTTAGCAAATGCAAGATATTAATAGAGAACAAACAATGTATTTACCTTGATATCATCATATATAAATATAGCAGTTCATGACAAATTACAAATCTCCGCCATCTCTCTCCCCACATCCACCACTGCTGGCGGCTCACCTCCAACTGCGCAACGCTACGCGCTGTTCACAGCCAGCTGCCTAACACTACAATGGCAGACAACAATGTAAACTAGCCACAGACTGCACACAGCACAGCCAGTGATTTTCATATTGAGCGCTACGTAACGTTGCCAATAAGAAAACATAAACAGCCTACTTACATAGAGAAAACATAAACAGCCTACTTACATAGAGAAAACATAAACAGCCTACTTACACTTTGTCAGCTTTCAATATCACTACGTCAGGTTCTTCTCTCAGATTTCGTAATGCAGCTCTTTCTGCAGAGGTGAAGTTACTCCGTTGAGTAGGAGCCTTCAACAGAGCACGGCAAGTTTCCCTTCTTATATCTTCTGCAGCATCCAAAGGAAGACGTCGTACAGCTTCTTCAACACCACTGAAAAAACTTATTAATGGCGGTGCTGCAGGTGTAGGTGCAAAATTGAGTCCCTTGCTTAATACAGACAGCGTCGCGTCGTCCAAATTCTTCTCCATGAGATTGACAACGGAACGTCGTACAATTACTCCTTCTGTCGACGGCTTCTGTGGCAACAGGCGATAAAATTTTGATATCTGCTGACAGTTAGCATCCTTGTGGATCCTATCTAACTTGGCCGAAGTCAAACTTGGCCGAAGCCACTCCATCAGCCCAGTCCCATGATACAGGAGGAAAATGCCTTGCAACCTTTAGATGTAACTGGTAAAGTTCTGCTGAAACAGTATCTAGCCTTCGTCTTGTATAGCAAATCATCTCTTTTGAAATAGCATGACTAGCCTTCTCAGTAATCTTACGTGCAGCGGCGGTCTTAATGAAATGAGTCACTCTAGCAAATTTTGGGATAATGTCATGTTCTCGACATCTCAATAAAAAGGTTAAAGAACTTAAAAGCTTTGCTTTTTTACCACATAGCTTCTCGAAACTTCGGATCTGTGAGGCCATCTCCTCCCCGTAAACGCGTCTGATGTGAATTTTAAGATTTTCCCGGCGAATTGATTCTTCAAAAAAACTTCGGGCCTGCAGCCGGTCCTCGTTCAATACCTCGCACGATATGTCAACTGGGCACCTGCCAGTCATCTTCAGGTGAGCCGTCCCAAACTGGCGAAAGCGTTTTTTTTCCTTTATTGTCATTTCATTCCCCTGCCCCATATGGGCAGGGGAGGGCTGTCATATGCGCAATCCGCCCCTCTTCAGCTGAGTGACATGACGGCTAATACAATAAGAAAATGGTACACATAAGGGCGATAAAAAGAGGGACATAAAACAGAGTAAGGGGAGATAATGGAGGTAAAAATACACTGACATGGAGAAGTCAGTCATGGGGACAATTAAAAAAGTAGACACAAAGTTAAAAAAAAACAGTTGGCGAATCGTAGAACACAAAAAAGACACTGAAGTCACACACACACACACAGTTTAAAAGTTGGCCACAGTATTTAAAACACTCCAGAACAACACACTTCAAACCCACTTGGACCACATACGATGAAGAATAAAAGTACCAGTTGGGACCTGCCGAGGGAGAGGCCTGAGAGGCTGGAAAAGGAGGGGAGAGCAAGGTGCAGCAGGGGAGGGATCGGGATGAAAGTAGTAAGGACGCCAGTGGGTGCACAGGAGGCAGGTGGCGCAGAAGATGAAGAGGGAAGTCAAGGCAGGAGGGAGTGCAGAGACACTGAAGGGGTGCACAGCAGAGGGAGGGGGGGTAGGAGGGAAAGCCGCTCAGGAAAAGTGAGGGGGAGGAGAGGGGGCGGCGAATATGTCCTCAGTTCCGCAATTTATAGGGCGCTGTAACTATTCTGCGCATGCATCGAAAATTGATAGATGGACCACACTGACCGCCGGCAGCGCCTTGCTGGTCAATAACGGAACTCGGTCGCCCTCTACGTTGCTGTTTGCTGCGGTCGTCGACGCACTCTGTCGTCTTCGATTTGAGCAAATCGTGGAGATGATGGGATTCCATGCAATGTCCAGCTGGTAGCCGCTGTCACGCTTCAACAGATTTTCCACCAGGCGTATTTCTACGGATTCTTTAATAATGGATTACCAGAAAGACGTTGCTGTGTTATTGTTATAAAAATTGCAATACAGCTGCAAAATTTGGTTTTGTGTGGATAACGGTACCATAAAAGTATTATTGTCTAATTTTATCATGTGATTTATCCTTTCTTATCATAAACTATGATTTATATTGTCTGTGCTCTCATATTTTTCTATCATGTTATGTGTGTTTCCATATGCAAGGGCCTGAAGACGACACCATTTGGTGTAGAAACTGGAAGCACATGTTAAAAAGAATAAACGATGTGGAATCAAATAAAATTTCTTCCAATAAATGTTTCTTTGCACATAACCAACGCTGTAGTGAAGTACACATCCTTCCACTACCCTTGATCTCATGCCTTAGAAGTGGCAGAGATGTCACAGAAACTTACTAAGGGATCATGAGAGAATGAAGTGAGCTGTTGGTGTGGAAAGAGTGAGTAATCAGGCACTTGCTCCCACTGCTCTTCGTCACATGCCTTATAAATGACGGAGAAATCATGGGAACTGAGTAAGGGATCATGTGAGACTGAAGTGTGGTTTTGATGTAGGAAGAGTGGGTATTACAGCACTATATTTGTGTGTGTGTGTGTGTGTGTGTGTGTGTGTGTGTGTGTGTGTGTGTGTGCATGTGTGTGTGTGTGTGTGTGTGTGTGAGTGCGTTCTGTACAATGCAAACTTTGCAGACAAATACCTATCTGAACATTTCAAACTGGAATATAACAGAAATGTAGAAAACTCCTTAAAATTAATCCAAGAAATAAAAGATACACACATTCCATAAACTGTAAAACTGCTATGATTCGATGTGAAAGACGTTTAGACTTCAATTCCAGCTGCTGATACGATTAACATTATGAAAAAACCTGACAGGAAAACCAGAAATTTCAAAAACAGCTAAAGAAGATCTTGCACAAATAATATAAATCATAAAAGTTCCCACTGAGGAAAACTACTTTAAATTTAAGACCTGCCAATGAGAAGTCAAATCTCATACATACTGGTAAATATCCTCATGAATTACACTGAAGACATAATCTTTGCAGAAATAATAGAAACAAAAAGGATACGAAATAATATACTGCTACAGATATGTAAAAAATATTATATGCTTCTTAGATGAACCGCAAGAACATACAAACAGTTTACACAAACAGATAAATGACATCAACCACAATATTCAATTCACCATGGAAACACAGACATAAGAGTTAATATATTACCTCGTAAAATCTAACAGCAAACACACTTTCAACATTTTTCCTAAAGGAAACAGCAACAGACACGATAACTCACCAGGAATCAAAAACAACCTGCATTCTCAAAATCTTGCAGCCATCAGACATATGGTTTACAGAGTATGCTGATTACCACTAAGCAAAAGCAACTATCAAGAAGAACTAACTGCGGTCATTAATGTAGCACAAAGGAATGGATACGGCAGAAACATATTAGATAAACTACATGACACCCTTAAAAAGATGATACAGACACAAGACAACAAAATTAAAAAAGAAGTCCGAATATACCAACAAGTAACAATAATACACAATGCACACTTAAACCAGAAAACACACCCCTGAAAAAAGTGACACATCACGCCGTACCACAGTCAGCTCACACACAAAATTAGTAACATCTTCATAAAACACAACATATCCTTCAAGAAAAATAGCGCAATACAAAAAGTAGAAATTGTGACAGAGAGAAAGGTAAATATGAGAGTTGAATAAAAAGTAATGCCTCCACCTTCGTTAATTGGGTTTGGATGGGAATATTTTAATAAATTAAACGCAGAAATAATCCTTAGAATGTGATTTTTAATTACCAATATTCACTTTTCCACATAATCACCAGCCGATTGGATACATTTCTGCCAACGATGAACAAGTTTTCTGAATCCGTCATGGAAGAGGTAGGCACACTGTTTCCGCAACCACAGTCTCAAAGTTCTCTCAGTGTCTTCATCAGAAGCATAATGATGTCCCTGCAGATCATCTTTTATTATCGGGAACAGATGGAAGTCAGACGGTGCTAAATCTGGACTGTATGTTGGATGCGGTATGGTAGTGAGATTCAGTCTCTGAAGCTCTGCTGTGGTGGAAAGTGAAGTGTGTGGTATGGCAAAGCAATAATGTGACCCACACGTTCTTATGAAATGCCGATTGTGCTTGCAATTTCTCTCTGAATGATACGACGATCGTCCTGAATCAAACTGTCAAAGTTTTGCTCACGAAACGTGGTGGTTGCTGTCACAGGCCGTCCAACTCTTTGTCTGTCACGCAGGTCAGATGTTCCCGCCTCAACATCTTTAAACTTACTTGCCCAACGACGCACAGTACTCACATCAACACAATCACCATAAACTGCTTTCATTCTCTGATGAATCTCCTTTGGCGTGACACCTTCTGGTGTCAAGAATTCAATGACTGCGCGTTGCTTAAATCGCATTGACCGAACGTTTGCCCAGGGTTTCATACTTCACACTGCAACAACACAGCCGTTCAATGCTAAGCCTTCCCGCCAACTGGAGCTGTGGAGAAGAGGCTACGGAACACGCCAGTACCCGCCGCATGCTAATGCTGCCAACTGTTGAAGAGTTACAAAGGTTACAACAGTTCAGGACTACGTGGATTAACGTGTAATAGGTGCAGCTCTAAATATATTTGAATGACTGCAATAAATTGTAACATTAGGTACAAATAATGGCGTGTGACGAGGGCCTCCCGTCGGGTAGACCGCTCGCCTGGTGCAAGTCTTTCGATTTGACGCCACTTCGGCGACTTGCGCGTCGATGGGGATGGAATGATGATGATTAGGACAACACAACACCCAGTCTCTGAGTGGAGAAAATCTCCGAGGCAGCCGGGAATCAAACCTGGACCCATAGGATTGACAGTCCGTCGCGCTGACCACTCAGCTACCGGGGGCAGACAGGTACAAATAGCATATAAGGCCATTGAAGAGTGAATGTACTCACTCAACTTAAGCTGAACACCTAATGAAAGAAAATCACCATCACACTGGGATAAAAACAGATGTAGAAATCTTATGGCAAAACAATAAAGGAAAGGGACTGTTCACTCTAGAGGAAGAATACTTCATTCAGAATGCCATAAATGAAAATGGAAACATTCGCAATTACCAAATCAACAACAACAGAAGACCAATATCCGAACTAATTTACAGTCATAATCCCCTTTCCCATGACCCCTTAGTCAGTTCCCATGATCCCTCAATCAGCACTAAAGGATATGACCAAGAGCAGTGCAGGCAAGAGCAGTTTACTACAATATAGGTTACGTGCGTAGAATATTTACTGGGAGGAACCTGTACTACGTGCAGTTAGCATATAGAACAAAAAATGGTTGTATGAACTAGACTGAAACATGAACGGAAGTAAGAAACACAACTGTAGACGAAAATAGCTAGATCCAAACAGCTAAATAATCACTACAAATCACATATTAAAACATGTACACTTAAATAACTTTGTATGCATCATAAACCACTAAACATGCTTAACATGAATAGGCAAAACATATCTGATTCACAGCACTAAATTCGAGTTGCAAAAGACGGAAGTTTTCTTATCTTTATGATATAGCATTATTATTCAGAGTAAGGCTTAGAAACGCAAGTAAATGATTTTGCTGAGGAAGTGTCATAATAAACAGAACACACATTATATAAGCAGTCAACATCATTCAGTCATCTCGACAGAGGAAGACGTGGAGCATTAATGAGTAAAATTGAAAAGCAAAGTACGATACGCAGTTGACTTTTATAGTTAAGTGATCGACGTACAGGGAAAATACTAAAATTGTTCAACACAATAAAGGCATCGTATATAGATTGCGTGGAAACGTCTCTCCTCTTCTAGAGGCAGATACTCTTCGGTTAGCTGCGCGGCGTAGCCGCGTTGTCTGAGGGACTTTGTCGCGGTCCGTGCTGCTCCCCACGTCGGAGGTTCGAATCCTCCCTCGGACATGGTGAAACGTCCCCTTTGAAATATTATAAATGACTGTGCTTAAACTGGCACACAATATTTTTAGCGCAACGCAATCTGACTTTCAAAACTCCCTACAAAAGAGTGGCCCTGACTAACATTAACCTATACGTTTCACAAATCACTTACCTCACAAAAATCTCGGTTACTCGAACTACTGCAATACAGCGAGCGCCACTACTGCCAGCTAAATAAAAGATTCAAACTTCGGAAGGCACTAACTACTGATAGGCATAGTTAGCAAATGAAAGATTTTAATAGAGAACAAACAATGTATTTACCTTAATAGTCATCAAAAGTCATAATACACTCCTGGAAATTGAAATAAGAACACCGTGAATTCATTGTCCCAGGAAGGGGAAACTTTATTGACACATTCCTGGGGTCAGATACATCACATGATCACACTGACAGAACCACAGGCACATAGACACAGGCAACAGAGCATGCACAATGTCGGCACTAGTACAGTGTATATCCACCTTTCGCAGCAATGCAGGCTGCTATTCTCCCATGGAGACGATCGTAGAGATGCTGGATGTAGTCCTGTGGAACGGCTTGCCATGCCATTTCCACCTGGCGCCTCAGTTGGACCAGCGTTCGTGCTGGACGTGCAGACCGCGTCAGACGACGCTTCATCCAGTCCCAAACATGCTCAATGGGGGACAGATCCGGAGATTTTGCTGGCCAGGGTAGTTGACTTACACCTTCTAGAGCACGTTGGGTGGCACGGGATACATGCGGACGTGCATTGTCCTGTTGGAACAGCAAGTTCCCTTGCCGGTCTAGGAATGGTAGAACGATGGGTTCGATGACGGTTTGGATGTACCGTGCACTATTCAGTGTCCCCTCGACGATCACCAGTGGTGTATGGCCAGTGTAGGAGATCGCTCCCCACACCATGATGCCGGGTGATGGCCCTGTGTGCCTCGGTCGTATGCAGTCCTGATTGTGGCGCTCACCTGCACGGCGCCAAACACGCATACGACCATCATTGGCACCAAGGCAGAAGCGACTCTCATCGCTGAAGACGACACGTCTCCATTCGTCCCTCCATTCACGCCTGTCGCGACACCACTGGAGGCGGGCTGCACGATGTTGGGGCGTGAGCGGAAGACGGCCTAACGGTGTGCGGGACCGCAGCCCAGCTTCATGGAGACGGTTGCGAATGGTCCTCGCCGATACCCCAGGAGCAACAGTGTCCCTAATTTGCTGGGAAGTGGCGGTGCGGTCCCCTACGGCACTGCGTAGGATCCTACGGTCTTGGCGTGCATCCGTGCGTCACTGCGGTCCGGTCCCAGGTCGATGGGCACGTGCACCTTCCGCATGCCCACTATACGCCCTCGCTCAAAGTCCGTCAACTGCACATACGGTTCACGTCCACGCTGTCGCGGCATGCTACCAGTGTTAAAGACTGCGATGGAGCTCCGTATGCCACGGCAAACTGGCTGACACTGACGGCGGCGGTGCACAAATGCTGCGCAGCTAGCGCCACTCGACGGCCAACACCGCGGTTCCTGGTGTGTCCGCTGTGCCGTGCGTGTGATCATTGCTTGTACAGCCCTCTCGCAGTGTCCGGAGCAAGTATGCTGGGTCTGACACACCGGTGTCAATGTGTTCTTTTTTCCATTTCCAGGAGTGTATATATAGCAGTTCATGACATCCGTTCGTACAAATGTACTGTCTCTGATGGACACACCTCCAGATTATCCATTCTCAAAAATCCGCCATCTCACTTCCCCACATCCACCACTGCTGGTGGCTCGCCTCCAACTGCCAACGCTACGCGCTGTTCACAGCCAACTGCCCAACACTACAATGGCAGACAACAATGCAAACTAGCCACAGACTGCACACAGCACAGCCAGTGATTTTCATACAGAGCGCTACGTGGCGTTACCAATATAAAAACTTAAACAGCCTACTTACATACCCCCCATGATCCCCACAAAAAATTTTACTTTTTTTTTTGGACACTGACCAATACAGATTTGAAAATTTTTCTTCTAATTACAGTAAGAAAGAAATCAAATGCACACACTTATTAATACAATGTTGGTCAAAAGCTAAAATTTTCTCACAGTCCATAAAGACAGTCCTGATCATTCATCACAGTAAAACTGCCCTTTCTTTTCTCAAATTCTGAGCAGTAAAAGACAATGCACACGGAAGTAGTGGATTTTCATGCAGTCTTAAAGAAGTAGTGTTGTCCTTCCAAGGGAAAGACAGTGCTGACTCTTGACATGCTGACGGGTAATGGGCCACAACAGAGCAAACCCACAGCAGAGTCATTCGACGTTTTGAAGAATATTGATAGGTAGGTCATCACAGAGCAGACCCACTGTAGTCCTGGTAGAGATTACGGTATTGGTGGGCCACCAGAGGTGCAGACCCACTGCAGTCCTTGTAGAAATAATGGTATTGGTGGGCCATCGAAGGTGTAGACCCACTGTAGTCCTTGTAGAAATAATGGTACTGGTGAGTCAGCAAAGGTGTAGACCCACTTCAGTCCTTGTAGGAATAATGGTATTGGTGGGTCATCAGAGATGCAGACCCACTGTAGTCCTTGTAGAGATGGCCAGCAGCCATCTGTTGTCACTGTGCAGGTACACAATCACCATTGAAGAGTCTTGCGGATAATATAGCAAGTCCATAACCACCACTTGTGCACTCACAAAGTGTTTGGAATTGTCCTTAGAACCAGCAATGCTGATATCGAGTCCTTTGCTGAATTATTAACACACGTGCAAACACTAACAGTCCCTACTTCTCACATATTGTCCATATACTATGACCAACAGAAACGTGTGCAGTGAAATGGAACTTACAAGTTAATAATATGATGAACTGGTGTCAATTACAATTTTATAACATAAGAATACAATTACAAAGGTACAAAATACATCATTAAAGAACATAACAATACAGATAACATTTGTAGTACAAGCTTTACAAAAGAATCGAAATAACATATACATCAGTGTTACAGGAATTATGACATGAGTACACACATAAAAGATCAGGATAACTTTCGAAACATCAACTTCACACATGAGCATTAAAACAGAACAGAATAAATAATGTCTAAACATCTTTACAAAGAAAATAACATAGTATTTGAAAAATTCTACAACATAAATCGTATTAGCTAAACACATAAAGACAGGAAAAAGACAAAGACACAAGGGTACATAAACACATAGCAGAATAACACGGGAGAAAAGGACAGGGTTTGTTTTCAGTGTAACATTTGGTACTGCAGTCCAACCCAAAACTTCATTCCATTGATCTTTCGGCTTATTTCAACATTTGTTTCCACAAAAAAAAAAAAAAATCCTATCCAAGCATGCTTTCTGTATTCTGTTCACATCCTCTTTCAAAAATAGTTTTTCTCCACTGTGCACTACTTTTTTGGCGAAACCATTTTCTTATAGTTTCTCAATGCATTTCTTCCAATTCATCATAGTTAGTTTCTTATATAGTCTACCCCCTCTTAAGCTAACTTAAATCTACTGAGCTCAGATGCTAAACTAAGGGACGGGACGAGCCAATGCAGCAGCACAAAACAAGTGACACAAACAGCAATGACAAAAAATTCAAATTGGCAAAGCAAGCTGCAGTAAATCTAAATTACCAAGCAATGCAACATTACAACTAATATGAGCCAATGTGCAGCAACAAGAAAAATAAATCAGTAGTAAAACTAGCTTAATAGAGTAATACAAAGTGAAATTTAGTAGCACTATGCCTGACAAACAGCAGCAGCAAATGCAATAACTTATACCTAAATATGACAAAGCTCAAGCAGAAAAAATAGCACACTAAAGACAACAATGCAGATAAGGGAAATGTATAATCACATCTTAATGTCTACGTAATCAAAATGGTGCACCACAAAAACTAATTCTACAAAAAATTACCAAGTACTTGAAAAGAAAATTATATATGCAGTTACTGTTTTTAGTCCCTTCTTATTGTTCTTTCCATTCCAAGAGCTCCTTTTTCGAAGAATGTGGATCATAAAATAATTACTTAATAGATCTGCTGACAGAAAGTGTTCACATTAGCAAATGCATTTAAATTTATTTTATAAAACCAGTGCTGCAACACAGCTGGAAACTAGATATCAAATGAAATAAGCAACTGTGAAAAGCAAAGCATAAAAATATCATTCAATAGTCGTGTGACATTTCATAAGTTAGTAGAAATTCTCTCAACTCTCGTAGAAACACGCTTGTCATAATCAGGTGTGCAGATGTAAGTATCTTTCCAAGTAATGAGCGTGTCGTATCTGCGATGCTTTCTACAAAGGAATGTCAATAGCAAGGATAATGGCCTCCCTATTTTTTCCACCTGTGCCCCTGAAAGGCACACACTAATGGATTTTCTCCAGGCGACTGGCACACCTGGGCGCCACCTGGGTCACTTAGCTTCCTTACCGAAATATTTACGACAGCAGTTTGCACTATAGTTAGAAATTTACATTAGAAGTGTTTAGAAACAAAATCTCATATATAACAGTGTACAAAAACTTTCGCCGGCATTGTGATAACTAACATTCACGTATTTACACACATTTCATAACTCTTAAAGTACGATTCTTGGTTTTCAACATCCTTTTCATAAATCAGAGTCCCTAACCACTACTCATTATTCCTTGATTTATTACACATATACATATTCGTCGACACTTCTTCAATATTTCACCATAAGAAATACATAACATAATCAAATTCCTCATACACAGGAGCATCATCTTATTGAACATAAACATATCTCAACAGCATAATACACATCGTCGTCGTAATAATATCATAACATCTCAGTCAATTCTCAAAATCGTCATAGCTTCCTCCAATAATTTCAAAACCTAAAAAAATTCTCTGCTCATTTCAATAGTGTCATTTACCTCAAACGTACTTTAAAAATCATGATCCCATACCAAATACATCATTCAAAGCTCTCATAGTATCACAATGGTTCAGAAAAAATATGAACAGTTCACAAAGTACAGACAAAATACAATTTCATAAGTGTAAAATTATCCAACTGTGTAATTGCGAAAACATGTGTCACTGACATGGTAAAAAAATTTTTCTTTCTCTGTTAAATAATCAGATAGCTGTGTAATTCAGTGTTAGAGAAATATGGTACCGATGTGTAAAGTTGTATAAGCAAATACCACATCAGCTAGAGCCCCTTGTGCTTGCCACACACATGGTCCACAAAGTAAGTGTGTACCCCCCTGAGGATTAATGTAATTATACCATCAGGTATTACAGATTACAGCAATGGAATGAAGTGTATCACGGAAAACTTTCTTTGTAATTCAAAAATCTTTAAAAATATGTATAAAATTAATCACTCAAATATGTGTACTGTAGCGCTAAACTGTACGTCTTGTTGCAACATAATCTCTGTGGAAGTGTCGTAGTTATCGTCCTCCGAAAGCTAAGTTCTGCAGCAGTCAATGTACTTACCTCATGATAAACAAAAGTGAAATGCTTTGCGTATAGATATCGTAGTTATTATGCTTATTGGCGTGTTGAAGAAAGTACTGTACAGTAATGTATTGTTGTGCCACGAAAAAGGCTGTCTTATTGTTGCTATACCACAAAAGTTACTACTAAAACATGTTTTACTTTCCAGAATAATGCAGAAAAACTGTGCAGATATAAAACAGAAACACCGCAAAGCAACATTGTAAATTGTCACTCATTAGTAGCGTCGTGATAAAACCGTGTAGTTGTCACATAAACTGACCACTGTGTCGTCTGCTATCTCACAGAAAGTACTTTAAATCCAGAATGTATTTTCAAGTAAACCAAAATGTTGCCTTAAAATCTCATTAGCAGTACCAGTATATGTTCTAAGTAAGCAAGCCTTATAGTCGTTACGTAATCGTGCAACTAACAAGCAAGAATGTACACACACAATAACACTGTGACGTCTGTTCACTATAACAATGCATTCTTAATTTCTGTTTCAATAAGTTCTCTTGGTTCTTGACTGGATATTTAACTTCAAACATTGTTGCATGTTAACAGATTCTAAGTCTGACAAGCATACTAGTAACGTAACGTGAAAAGTTATATGGCTAAGACAAAGTTAAAAAGCAGATTATCTTTCAATAAACGGTTTTACATGTGAAATGTGGTGCAGTCCTTTACTCTTCCTAGTACGCAGAGTTTCAACTTCAACGCAATTATCATGTGGTATACGTCGGATTCTGTAAGGTCCATTGTAAACTAGAAAGAATTTGTGACTCAAGTGTTTCTTCTTATGTGATAATGAATGAGCTTTAATGAGAACTTTCTGACCAATGTATAATTTCTTTGCATTTGCTTTACCGTGTAGTTTTCTCCTTTTGTCTGCTGCAGATTTTATATTTTTAATAGCCAAATCAATTATGTCCTTGTGTCGAAGTTTACGTGTATTCGGGAAAGGTACAAGCTCTCTGATTCTGTTCGGTGGTTCTTCATTCTTCAGTACAAGAGTAGGTGGTAAAGCAGTGGAATCATGAGGCATTTCATTCAGCACATTTTGAAATAAGTGTAAATAACTGTCCCAATGCTGATGCTTTCAGTGACAATAAAGTCTGCAAAGCTTATTGATTTCTTTCATAATCCTTTCAGACGTGTTACAATGTGGTGAGTACAATGAAATAAAAACAGGTTTGATTTTATGATTCCGAAGCATGCGTGACCAAACAGCAGATCTGAATTGCGGTCCATTATCTGAAATGACTTTAGCAACGTGGTTAACTTCACGTAAGAAATTTTTAATAAAGGCGTTGGATACATCCCATCCAGTGGCTTTACGTAACGGAGTGAAGGAAACAAATTTTGAAGTAAGTTCAACAGCGACTAGTACGTACGAAAATCCATTCGATGTTCTGACAAGGGATCCCAAGAGATCAACAGCAGCAAATTCTTTTAATTTAGAAGGAATGATAGGAAACAACGGAGCACGATGTGAGATAGTAGATGGTTTCGCCTTTTGACAAAGTTTACAAATAGACAAGACTCTTCGAATTCTCTTTTCCATATTGTTAAAATAACAAGTCGTCCGAAGAATATGATAACATTTTCGTGGACCAAAATGTGCATAGCTGAAATGAATGTACCAAATGAGCTTATTAACAAAATCGTCAGGATTGCAAAGTACCCATAGCTTGTCATCAACAGTGCAGCGTTTGAAGAGTATGTTGTTTCTAACCAGATAATAATGTCGAATCTGAGTGTGCGGCTTTTCATGCCATTTACTTTTGATGTCTTTCCAAATCGGATCTTTATCTTGTTCATGAGCAATGTCCTTTAAAGATGTGGTGATGAAGTTTTCAAAGGCGACTTTCTGAATGTAAAGAATACTGAAATTTTTCTCGAGGTGGCCTTCTGTGTTACTTTTCTCAAGCCCAGCCGGTGCGCGTGACAGTGCGTCCGCAACAATGTTCTCCTTGTCGGGAATGTAGACTATTGTGAAGTGGAATTCTTGCAGAAACAATGCCCAACGTTTTAACCTGTCATGATTTAATTTTGAAGACATAAGATATTGTAATGCACGATGATCAATGTATACTTTTACGTGCTTACCAGAAAGAAAGAAACGGAATTTGTTAAATGCCCAAACGATAGCTAAAGCTTCCAATTCAGTAACGGAATAATTTTTTTCAGATTTTGTTAGCACTCGGCTAGCAAAAGCAATGGTTTTCTGAAGTGTCATTTTCTGTGGCTTCTTGAAATAAATGGGCACCAAGACCGACTTTAGAAGAATCCGTGCTAAGGCAGAAATCTTGTGAAGATCTGGATGAGCTAGTATTGGCGTGTTAAGTAGCGATTCTTTCAAAGAATTGAATTCCAACTGTGCTTGTTCGTCCAAGTTCCAAATAGTATTTTTTCCAGTGAGAGAACAAAGTCTTGGTGTAACTAGAATTTACATATTCAGAAAACGACGTTAAAATTTATGAGACCTAGAAAACTGCGGACTTGTCTTTTTGTGGATGGAACTGGAATGGCTCTGATTGCTTCTAACTTTTCAGGATCCGGCTGAATGCCTTCAGAAGAAATAATATGTCCCAAAAACCTCACCTTTGACCTACCGAATTCAGACTTTTCCAAGTTAACTAAAATTCCAGATTCTGCAAAAATACGTAAAAAACTGTTGAGGATGCGATTATGTTGTTCCCATGAAGCTTCTGCTATTAGAATATCGTCCACATATAAGGTGATGTGACGTTTTAAGAACTCAGGTAATATGTAATTTAGCCCGCGAATGAATGCTGCCGAAGACATGTTCAAACCAAAAGGAAGTTTCCGAAACTGATAACAAACGCCGAAACAAAGGAAAGCTTTGTATTTTCTACATTCTGGATGAAGTTTGATCTGATAAAAGCTGGATCTGAGATCAATGGAAGACAACACTTTTACACCATTAAAATTTTGAAGAAGTTCTTCCAACGTTTGTGGCCTGTCTGTTTCAGGAATGATGATGGTATTGATTTGTCTCGAATCTAAGACAAGCATGATCGATCCATTTTTCTTCTCAACAACATGTAATGGATTGTTGTATGAAGTTACTGCAGCCTCAATAATGCCTCCGTCAAGCATAGATTGTACTTCTGTTCTAACACGGTTCCTATAATGCGCCGGAATTACGTATGGTCTAACACAAAATTTAGTATGCTCACGAACACGAAATTGGTATTGAAATCCCTTGATTGTTCCTGTTTTGTGAGTAAAAACTGTGGAATGTGCTTGTAAAATCTCAAAAAGGTCCTGCCTATCAGTGTCATTACAATTCTCAATTGTTAGAATTTTATTCTGAATTAACTCATTAGTATCAAATGCGCCGTCGATATCATCCCTGTCAGTACTTGCAGAGTGATTGTTAGTGTCAAGTTCCGTCGAAAATTCCGAACTGTTGTCTAACAGGAGGTAAAGCCGATTAATTTCTTCGTCATGGTTTGAGAGCCAATCTTCAAATTTCGAAGCTACTGACTTACCTTCTTTTTCTAAACTTATTTCAGCGTCGTGAAAGTTTAAGATTGCTTTGTATTTATTCAAAAAGTCTACTCCCAGTATAATTTCCGTCGACAATAATGGAACAATAAGAAAGTCCATAGAGAAGCTTCGGCTTTGACAAAAGAATTCTAAGTTGGTTTGTTGGCGTACATCTACACTTTTTCCAAAGATTGCACCTTGTAATTTAATCTTACGTAACGGAAGTGTGGGGCAATCGTTCGATTTGTTGCATTTGCTAAAGGCTGTTTCACTAATTACTGAAATGGGACTGCCAGAGTCAAGTACTGCCGTAAATTTTACGTCATTTACTGTAATGTGAATCACAAGATATGCAATGTTGTTATGTTTTACGTCGTGTTATTGGAGTAAGATGTCCCTAATGACTTCCATTTTTACGTAATTACTAGCTACGGCAGCTGCGTCGTTAGTTTCATACGTACGTTTTGTGGCTGCCAGCGGTATGAGTCATTGCCTATTGTCTCTTTGTTGGCACGCGGCGTTATTGGGGTTTGGAGACCTAACTTCTACAAATTCACCTTGTCGAGAGGGCCGTGCCCTGTTTAAATCCCGCCAGTTCTGATGCAATTCAGGTCTGTCGTTACGATCATATCGTCTGTCGTCATGTCGGTAGATTCCATAGTTTCTTTCTTGTCGGTCACGTGATGGAGAATTTCTCCCTGAATCGTAACTGCACGCTGGACTGTTGTGTCTAAAGTTATTCTGTCTCCCTTGATAATATTTATTTTGGTTCCCATATTGTCTGTTTCTCTGATTGTCTCTGTGATAGTCATTACTGTGGAGAGGTGATCTTTCCCTGTAATTATTACTACTCTGCCAACGGTTGTCATACGGGTGGTGTCTGCTTTGGTCACGATTTGTGTTGTGAGAATAGCCTTGTTGTGTCCAGTTATTATTTCTTTCATCGCGGAATTGCGACGAATGTGACCTGTAATTGTTGTGTTCCTGTTTTCGCGTTCCGCGATTGTTAGTGACAATTTCTAATTCTTGTAAGAGTCCCTGAAAAGCTTCAATGTCGTCTTTGCAACGTCCTGCCAAAATAATATGTCGTAAATGTTCAGGTAATTTGATTAAGCAAATGCGGATGAGTTCTGAGGGGCTGTATGGGTTTGACAGGTACTGATTCATGTGCAACATGTCTTCAAAATATTTCACAAGACTGGAAAATTCAGATTGTTCGAAATGTTTCATCATTATGATGCTATGTTTTACTCGGTCTTGTGTAGCTTGCGACCAATATGCTGAGAGGAAGGCATGATAAAATTCTCCTTCACTGTGACAATCGTGAGTGACCGATCGCATTCTTACAGCTGGTTCATTCTCTAAGTAGCCACACATAAATTCTAATCTGTGTTCTAACGACCAGTTGGGAGGGAAACAATGAGAGAATTGAAGGAGCCATGCTTGTGGATGAATGTCGTCGCCAAAATTCTTAAATGTTTTGATTTTACGTGTAGTAATGAACAGCTTATAGTCAAAATCATCATGTCAGCGAGTCGCATGTCGGTCATTGTTATGTCGTTTCGGCGGTTCCATCTAAAAATTCGGTGTGCCTTGCCCGTTTCTTTCATAATTTCCGAAGTGTCCTGTGTTATTATTTTGTGGTTGTTCCGTATTTATAAGTGCCTCTTCCCGTGTTGGAGCGCGAGCGTCCTCTGAAATATGTAACTTTTTTATTACTTGTGCCAACTGATCTTGTACTTCCCGGATTTCTCTTTTGTGTTGCGTATTAATTTGATTCTGATTTTGTTTGAATTTCTTAATTTGTTCATACTCTTCTGTGTCAGTGATGGCTATAGGTCTTGTGTCATTCAGATCATCATCTACCTTTGTAGATAAGTTAGTGAACTGATCCGAAAGTTCGGCTACTTTCTCCGATAGTGTACTTATTTCCTCAGTGTGTTTTTCTGAACCAAGTTTCGGAGTATCTACTGTGTCCTTTACGTTTTCCTGAGTTTTTGCAAGTTGCATAACCGAATCAGTAGATGCAACTGAGTCAATTTTAGCTTGCAATGTGTCGTGATTTTCATGAACAATGGTTTGCAGTTCTTTTATGGCTGCTTCGTGATTCTGTAATGCATTTTCATGCCGCGAAAAAATAGGTTGAAAATGCTCACAAATTTGTATTTTTACGTCATTACAGACTTTTTGACATTTCGATTCGATTTTATGTAACTCAGTAGTTAAATCTTCACGTGTTTGTTCAAGCGTATGTTCCACTGAGTCTAACTTTTGAAGATTTTGTTCCATTGTGTCTAACTGTTGCTGTGTTTGTCTCTGATTTTGTTTCATTTGCTGCATTAATTGCAATAATAAAGTATTAGTGTCTGGAATCTGTTCCTGTATGCTTTTCAACAGTGCATTAGCACCGACAACATTCACATTTTGACAAGCAGAAAATGTGTCTTGACTTATTTGAGAAAACGGTGAGGACGCAAAACCTGAGTTTACAGAATTTGCAATATTGTGTTCTGTCATTTCGGATTCCTGAGGCGAGCTGTTGCCGACCGATCGATCGATAATGCTTCCCTGTTCACTACTTGTTTCACTGTCTACACCATTATTTGCCGCCCGCTCCATTTCTCTACGCACAATTACCAAATTACTACTTTGAATGTCTGTTAATTCATTACACAGTGGTGCTGATAAGCTACGCTCGTCGTCACTATTATTTCTCAGTTTACTTTGGAGCCTAGTGTTACGTTTTTCACACCCCATTATTGTCACAATATTTCACACGATAACACAGAAAAGCACAATTTTAAGAGCAAAAATAAGAGAACACATTAACATAGCACTGAAACAAATATCTAGTTAATTGCAAGCGCAGCTGCGAAATAATTGATGCAAATTTACATGCATGCCACAACTGTTTTACTGTACAACAATGGAAGACTGCAACTACAAAGGAGATTCTCTCTACAATTACACTCTAGCAATAAACTAAAGCTACACTAATTACACAAACTACAAGAAAAAATCAGAAGATTCCAGTGAGGTATCCTCGGCTAGGGGTCGACATATGAAACGTCCCCTTTGAAATATTATAAATGACTGTGCTTAAACTGACACACAATATTTTTAGCGCAACGCAGTCTGACTTTCAAAACTCCCTACAAAAGAATGGCCCTGACTAACATTAACCTATACGTTTCACTAATCACTTACCTCACAAAAATCTCGGTTACTCGAACTACTGCAATACAGCGAGCGCCACTACTGCCAACTAAATAAAAGATTCAAGCTACGGAAGGCACTAACTACTGATAGGCATAGTTAGCAAATGAAAGATTTTAATAGAGAACAAACAATGTATTTACCTTAATAGTCATCAAAAGTCATAATATATATAGCAGTTCATGACATCCATTCTTACAAATGTACTGTTTCTGATGGACACACCTCCAGATTATTCATTCTCAAAAATCCGCCATCTCACTTCCCCACATCCACCAATGCTGGTGGCTCGCCTCCAACTGCCAACGCTACGCGCTGTTCACAGCCAACTGCCCAACACTACAATGGCAGACAACAATGCGAACTAGCCACAGACTGCACACAGCACAGCCAGTGATTTTCATACAGAGCGCTACGTGGCGTTACCAATATAAAAACTTAAACAGCCTACTTAAAATGGGCGTTGTGTTGTCCGTAGCGTAAGTTAGTTTAAGTTAGATTAAGTAGTGTATAGGCTTAGGGACCCATGACTTCAGCAGTTTGATCACATAAGACCTTACCACAAATTTCCAGATTTCCTCTTCGGTTACTGGAGGAATAAAGGGTTCTCCTTGAACGGAAAAATGCATAGGGTATTCGTGTTTTCAAGACGAGTCTTCGGGTAGCTGCACATTGTTGTAGAGACTGACTTCAGTGTGTTCTAAAATTATGGGAAACGTTTGTAGCTCGATTATTATAATGTATGAAAAAAAAATCTCATGGACAAGAATCAATTCAGTAACTTGAGACTTTGTCAAAACGTTTGTCCACCGGCCGTATACAACGGTGCCCAAGCTGATGCTGTGTTCACAGACTAGGGGAAGACATTTGATATAGTTCCGCATATTGTTGAGCAGGTAAGGTACGAGCTTAAGAAGCAGTTTCTCGTTAGATTCAAGACTTCTTAGAAGGAATTTACAAAGAGGCTGAGGTCAGAACATGTAAAGGTAGCTCCGGCGATCCGATGGGAGGTTATAATGCCGTTACTGTTGACCTTATACATTTGGTGAGTAACAATGTCTTACGTTAAATATCTGGGAGTACGTGTACGCAGCGATTTAAATTGTATGGAATGCAGATACCAAACTGAGTCTAATTGGAAGTATATTCCACATACGAACGAGATAGATAACTAAACCTTCGCTTTGAGTTGTTTTCCTCAGTCTCGGATCCATAGCAGGTAAGGAAGTAGAGAAGATCCTAAGATTACCAGCGCCTTTCGTCAAAGGTTCATGTAAGAAGTGTGAAAGCGTCACGGAGACGCTTATCCAAATCTGCGCACATGGCGGGGACTATCCGCTGCCGTCAATTGACCTTCGCAGCGCACAGAAACTTAGAGATTACACACACACGGCCATCGCATGAATGAGCCGATTATTGCCAGTGAATGTCTATTATCAGACTGGTTCACTAAGGTTTACTATGTTATTCAAATGAGTTGTTCCTTGTTATTACACCGACGAATGAAAAGAAAAGGAAAAAGTCGACGAACCTAGTTGCATTCAGTTACTGAAAGAAGCGGAGAGGCTGGGGCATTCCACACATTGTAGGGTTGAGGCAGGACGACATTAAATTCCTCAATTATTTCATAATGACTTACGATGGCAGACTCGAAGGGCGGCTGAAAGATACTATTCAGTGTAAAAGTACCAATGTGAGCAATTCCATTCATCCTGTAGAAATGCTGGCAGTAATACTGAGGTAAGTGAGGGATGATCACCGTGAAACTAGTTTTTAAGGTAACATTATTTACTGATACAACTCTGTGAAAACCTACAGAAAACCTATATTACACTGCCTTTTATACAAAAACACACTTTAATAGTGAATATACAATCATAAATTGATGTCCATTGTGCTAGATGAATTGTAGAAATTTGCTGAAGAACTTCTTTCAGTCTTCTTCGTCAACTTACTCAGAAAAATTTTGGTAATGTTCAGCTGCTGCATTTTTTCTTTCATTTTTTCCCTTCATGGGGTGGGAGGGTAGAGTAGGAATTTCACTTAGGATGGAAACTGAGGGAATCGATAGTGGGTCATAAACTCGGAGATGTGGAGGTTTTGAGGGACAAAAAGTCAGAGTTTTGAATGTTGGATGAGTTTTCGTTGGTTGGGATGCTGGATTAGACAGTGTATTTGGAGTGGAAACTGTGAGAATCGTTGGTAGGGTGTAAGTTGAGAAGTGTGGAGGTTTTGAGTTGTGTGGAGCCACAGCTACTGTGAAAGGTTTTATATTTCGGAATAGTATAACTGTGATTGGCTCTATTCCTGAAACTGGGAATCGGGTTATGTAGTGTAACCTAGATTGTGAAGAACTGCAAGATTTTGAATCTTAATATTGACAACGACTCAAAGAACCTTAGTTTGAGATTGAAACCATTCATTAGTCTAGAATTCTCTATGTGAGACAGGAGGCTGTGGTAGAAGGCCATCTGAGAGTTTGGTTCACAGGTTTTGTTTTTCCCAAGGCCTTTACGATCCTCAAACCTTACTACCTTTACTTTAGCTGATGTTTCCTGTTACCAGCAGTTACTTGTTCCTTTCGCTGGCTTTAGCTGTGGTTCCCCTTCACGTTGCCCTCTGTCTCCCTTGGCTCCTTTTCCATGACGGAGACCATTTGAGCAAACACTGCGACCATCGTTGCTCTGCCATCCGTTGGGCGTGGCCATACCATTTCAGTACCCGAGCATCAATCCTATCTGTGACCGCCTCCATCAAATCCATCTCCATTGTTACATATTAATCTCCCAGTCAATCCAAGTGGGTCGCTCTCATGCCCCATCATAGCCCATCCATTTGGACAGCATCAATTTTCCCCTTTGTCTCTCGTTCAGAGTCCAACACTCCGAACCCTATTTCAGAATGCTTTTAACTACAGGACGTACTACTGCCTTCTTTCTTCATCTGGATATTTGCCGACTCCATAAAACACCATTTAATGATCTAATAGCCACCCGGGCTTGACTTATCCTGTGGGACATTTCTATGTCAAACTGACCAGTTTTATTTGTGAGTGAACCCAGATACATGTCCACTTCCACATTTCTGACCAGGCCAAAAAAATGCGAATCCCCACCTTGTCCACTACCAACAACAATACATTATGTTTTACCTATACTGACTCTTAGACCCCACTGTTAATAAATAATCATTACATTCCTCATGCCATCATCCTTATCAAGAGCGGCAAGTACTTGATCATTGGCCAATAGTAATGAAAGTAAACTTTGATGCTGTACTGTCACACCTGAACTTCCGTACTTTCCATTCCAGCAGTCATGAACAACTTCTAAATACAACTTAAATATGGTTGGTTACAAAGAACATCTTTGTCTTAATCCTTTACTTGTTCTAAAACTTTCCAATACCGTCGAACCAGCCATCACAGTTGCCTTGCATTGGTGGTACATCCTTTTCATCAACTCTATTGTACGAACTACCCCAACATTATCCATTGCTGTCCACTGTCACATTATTTTCACAGAATCGTAGGATTTATCTAAATCGGTGTTGATTTTTTGCGACCATTTCCTGACGCATCTGGAGTACTCAGAAGATGTTATCGATACAGCTTGTCCAAGCAAGAAACAAGACTGCGCAGGTGATACTACAAGCTGAGCAACTTTTCCATTCTGATCTTTAATATATTACTGGACAACTTACTCACCGAAGCCATTATAATTATGCCCCCGTAACTAATGGGATCTCTCCTGCTCCCTTTCTGATAAAATGCGGTAATGGTAATGTACCATATCTTCCATTCTTGGGGCTCTTCATCTCTTGGAACCACTCTATTAGAAATACTTACTAGTGCGTCTACTAATTTAGGTCATCCTTACTTCAATAATTCCATTGCTATACCTCCAACACCGACTGCCTTTCCAGTTTTTGAGTTTTGAAGGACCTGTCAATTTCATTGTCAACAACCTCTTTCACATTATAAATTTTCACTTCGTTCTACTCTTTTCGAAACTCTTCCCTATATTCCGTAAGCGTATCTTTAAAACGTATCTTCCCTTGAGAAGTGGCAATCACTCTAGTTCCTCTTCTAATTTTAGGAGGAGCTCTCACTTGACATATGTATCATCTAGCTTCTGGTGAGCTGCTGTATCCATCTAAATGTTCTACATCTCCTGTTTAGCGCTGATAAACTTCTTTTTACTTCTCTCTATCTTCTTGCCATTTAGAGCTTAACCGTTTCTAGTAAGTAGTCTTCTTTTCTTCTGTGCTTTCTCTTAAGGCCAGAGTCATCCACTCTTCACCCAACCCTCTTCATTTTCTTCCAAGAGCGTCCTAGAAGCTCCCATTAATCATGGTTATAAACCCTCATGCTGTGATGTTGTTGTTCCATTCTTACCCACTCTGTTCAACTCGTCTCTGGTGCAGATATCGTATACTCCAGTCCTGCAGATGCTCTGCGTTTATCTGTAGCATTTACATATTGAGTCCTTCTTCCTGCTCCCTCTCTACATCTTTGGACCTTGAAAGATTATGACCCTTCCCAATACGATATGGTAATCTATTCCACGTCCTGGTCCTCGAAACACACTCACCTGCTTAGTTACCGAACTTCCTTCCTGCTTAGCAATTACTGAATCTGTAACGTTTTTAAATTCCTAGTTAGTTGAATCCACGTACACTTATGGCTGTGCTTCTGTTGGAAGAACCCATTCATAATTTGACATTGCATCTGATCACACACTTCAGTTAATGTAATCCTGTTGGTGTTCAGTTTTCTTCACCAATTTTTCCAAACAAACTATTATTTAATTGAGAATGCTCCAGAACAAACAGCTCCTGAGGCAGAATAGTTGCATCATTTATATCTCTAAGGCAGTAAAAATATTCGTTTTTATCAGCGTTGGTAGAATCGTCACAGGGAGAATTTGTTGCTGTTGTAATCACTTCAATGCCACATGTAACAATCATCAACTTCAAGAAACTCTCATTTACCTCCTCCCAGTTCTTTGTTCTGCCTTCACAACTGCTCTTTACTAACATAGACGCGCCTGCTTTAGTCCGTGCACCTTTGTCAACACCATTCTATATGTGCTGGTATTTGTTAAAGTTTTCACTACCTCTACCATTCTTCTTTGTCTCTGTCAAAACTAAAATATATGCTAACTATTTCTCAACATGTGATACCAAGTCTCGGGATTTATTGCTCAAGAGCTGAATATTGCACGTTCGAGTTCGAATTGTCCTTTCTGTTTTCCATGAGATTCACCAATTTCTCTCTTTCTGAGAGACATAGCAATAACTGTTTTACCCATATAGGGTGCCGCCTGTAGCAGAACTCCCAACCTGGAGGACCAGGGGACTTTTCCTTCGGGTATATCCTCGCCCTAAAGGGACTATCTTCACTACAGGTATGTGATCCCTCTTCCTGTCGCTTTTATACTACTCCTAAAAGAAGGATTGCATTTCTAAAAGCTCCGCCGTTCCGATGGTCTCCATCGCCGCTTTCACTGCGTTGGAAGTCTTCGCTGTACCCTAGAAAGCGGCCGTCAAGAGGTACTATCACCAGGGCCATGTGAACCAAACTGTTTTTAACGAGGTGTTGCTCTTCCACCTCTTCCTTTCTCAATCAGGCTTAAACCTCCTTCTTCTTTTTTCTTTTATTTCCTTCGAGGGTGAGTATTGGCGAGAGATTCTCCCATTGTTGCAGTTGTTAAGCTAACTTCATGTTCTGTATTCTGAGTAGGTTGCCAAGAGCCATCACCTTCATCCTTTTCCTCTTCTGCTACGCTGAAACTTCCTGTACTCCCTGGAGATCTTCGGTAAATACGTACTTTCTTTTTTGCTAGTATGTGAGACACTGGTTTTTCTTTCTTTGCCCTCTCTTGATCCTTGGTAAAGGCGTCACGTAGATCATTCCATCGTTTTATCATTTCCTTACCTAAAAAAGAAAATAATTAAGTACTATTTACATTAGCTACATAAAAATATAAAATAGTAATTAGTTTCTTCTTTAGAAATTAAATATCTTTTTCGTTTTTCAGATACCTAGCAAGTGACTGTGCTTTCACTGCCCTTCATTATTCATTCGCAATAGTAATCTCAACATTAAGAGCGATAGAGATGTTTATCAAGCATTGTGGGAGGCTACGCAAGACGAGTTCGTACCTCCTCGTAGAAAACAAATTTAGCAATTAGTAGCAAATGAATTTGAACATGCAGCAAACGTTCCCCATTTTATAGGGCAGTAGAAGAGAAACATGCCTGCATCATGAGTACAATATAAATTATATCTATGTACTTTCATCATAAAGGCTACTATTCACCTGTGTTAATAGGCGTTGCTTTTGTGTATGTGCGTATTGGTTGCTATGAAAAAGATCGTAACTCGTCGATTTTTGAAAGGATTCATCTGTGAAAACCAGTTAAATGCCGTTGAAAGATTCTACTTCATTAGAAGTGCCTATCAAGTACAGACAGTACGTGAGTGCCACAGTTTGGTGTTCATGATGCAGCAAAAATGGCTCTGAGCACTATGGGACTCAACTGCTGAGGTCATTAGTCCCCTAGAACTTAGAACTAGTTAAACCTAACTAACCTAAGGACATCACACACATCCATGCCCGAGGCAGGATTCGAACCTGCGACCGTAGCGGTCTCGCGGTTCCAGACTGCAGCGCCAGAACCGCGCGGCCACTTCGGCCGGCTCATGATGCAGCATTTCGACTACATAAATACCTTCTAATGTGTTATGCTGGAACACATTTAGCAGTCGACAGGCGAAACTTCAAATGTCAATTGCACTAAGCAAGAAACTACAAAGAATGACCTTTCGGTATCCTCAGCAACAAATGTAGAATATTCCACTGGCCATTAAATGTCCAACCACAATTGGCTAATGGCGTTGTTAAAGCCTGTGTTATTTTTCATAATTAAGTCGGCGATATAGATGGATACATGACTAATCATAAAATGTCTATCATAAGGCTGAAATGTATTCAAAGAGAGAATACTATGAGACCTCAAAGCAAACAATGTGAGAAACGTTCCTTGCAAATATTTCGTTTGAAGTGTGGGGAGTGTTCTCTGGTACGTGTCCGACATACAAGGGAATTATGTCAACAACAAATAACTATCAAATGTGTCACTTACTTGTTGAGCAAATGCATTCAAATGGAGAGCTTTTTATTTTGTATTGTGTAACACCGCAAGTAAGTGGCGTACGTAATAAAACTCTCAAACCGTAACGTTATTACTGGTTCTCCAAAAATGTTTATATTTCCACAAATACAATATTTGTTAATAATATCCCACCATGGTAGTAACGACAGTAAAACAAAATCATCATCTCAGGAAACGCCTGGAATGTAAAGAGTCTGTGCCACTACACTACTGAGTGGCTAGAAACTTGCAATCGAATTTCTTCCCCTACATATAACGGAAAAAATATTAAGCTACCAAAATCATTTCTCTCTCTCTTTTCGTCCAACACATCAAGTCGCTACTATTTGTTATGCAAAATTTACGCCAAGCCTTTCTGGTAGCATTTCGGTTCTTGAATATGTCCAGCGTTTAATCCCACAAAACAGGCCTTTACTGAATTAATAAAAACAAAATTTCATGATCTATATCTGAATTACTAACGTTTGTTACAGAAAAAAACAGTTAACAACTGTGCACACCGATGAAGACTCGACTCGGTATGAACTACACCTTAGTTACTCAGTGTTTCTATAGAAGAAAACTGTTAACAGCTGTGTGCAACTCCGAACACTTACGAAGACTTGGCTCTGAATGCGGATAAATGCTAGCGTGGTTCCTTTCAAAGGCCAAGGCCGATTTCCTTCCTCATCCTCTCACGATCCGAGCTTATGCTCCGTCTCTAACGACCACGCTGTCGATGGGACGTTAAACCCAGTCTTTCTTGCCTCCTTTGACTCTGCACGAAAGAATTCTAGACGTCAGAAAAACCAGGCTATGTGTAATGGTACTACCATCGTCGACCGCGAGTGGCAGCTGGAGGTCGCACAGGTACCACCAACGGCAAATTTACCGCTGGTGTACTTTTCCACTTAGTGTGAAAGCTCAAGATTTACGTTAGTGCACTACTATTGGAACGGCGGCGACGGTCAACTGACCACAGCAGAAAAATCCGTCATGTGTGCAAAAGGCCGAAGACGGAGTAAGAAACTCATGTGCGTCACGGTTTAGTTTTCTATTAAGATTCCAAGATCGTGCATTTCTATAAGAGTCAACTGATGTATTACTTCCTCCTACATATATATTGTGAAATGACTATGAAGGTAAAATTGGAAAGATTACTCAGAGGGTTACGAACAGCCGTCTTTCGGTGCAGTGGTCTCGTCTGGGGCAGAGTAAGTAACAGTGGTACACGAAGTAATATCCGTCAAAAACCGTAATATGGCTTTCGAAGCATTCTCGAAGTAATTAACCTACCATATGGCGTATAAATAAACGGTAAGTATCATTACTGTTAAATTATAGTATTGGCGATAAACAGCTGGAAACAGTAAACACAGTAAAAAAAGAAATAGATTCTAGGAGACCCTGGCTAAACAGACGTAAATTGAAACAAAATGAACTTAGTTGAAGGAATAGCAGATGCCACAAACATATTTGATGAAGTTCGAAGGACATGTTACTAATCGACGAAGAAATAGCTTTCAGAACACTTGTTTAACTTACTGCTGAGTGCTGCTCCTCAGTCTTGTAGCGACTGGAGTTTTTATCAACTGGTCGTAATGGAGAGTTACAGAGATTGTGGCTGTTGTCACGTCAGTGGTAAATAAGATAAGGAGCGTGAACGATGGCCTATCACCTTGATCCTATCAATTGGCGTAGCCTCATTCACCTGCTGATCTTCTACCCTTTACCGAGTGGGTATCCGTCTTCACCATGTGCTTTCACCGGTTGGTTGTCTGGACGTTGACGTGATTAATAAATGACCAGTGGAAAGCTACGGCAAAGGACATGACATAGTAGTATGCTTATTTACAGAGGGCGGAGTTATCACTTGTACTCAGGTGATTCATGTGGAAAGTTTTCCGACTTGATTGTGGCCGCACGACGGGAGTTAACAGACTTTGAATGCGGATTAAGGAATTCAGTATTCCAGTGTCAAGTGTGTGCTGAGAGTACCAGTTTCAAGCATTACGTCTCACAAAGGACAACACAGTAGTCAACGGCCTTCGATTAACGACCGAGAGCACTGGCGTTGGCATTGAGTTCTCAGTGGTAATAAACAGGCAACACTGCGTGAAATAATCCCAGAATTCAATGTGGGACCTAAGACATGTCCTTTCGTACAGTGCGGCGAAAATGGCGTTCATGTTCTATGGCAGCAGACGACCGACCCGAGTGTCTTTCGTCTCTAGTGGACTCGTGATCATATCGATCGGACCATAGACGACTGGAAAGCCATGCCCTGGTCGGACGATTCCCGATTTCAGCTGGTAAGAGCTGGTGATAGCTTTAGAGTGTGGCAGCGGTGAACCCAAGCTGTCAAATAGTCACTGTACAATCTGGTGGTGGGTAGTTAATGGTGTGGGCTGTGTATACATGGAACTGACTGCTTCCTCTGGTCAAACTGAACCGATCATCAACTGGAGATGGCTACATTCAGACACTTGCAGACCATTTGAAGCCATTCAGTGATAGAATTTTTGTGGATTACATTGCTCCGTATCACTGGACCACAACTGCTCGCAGCTGGTTTGACGAACATTCCGGACAGTTCGAGCGAATGATTTGACCATACAGATCGGCCTACATTAATCTGTTCGAACGTATATTGGAGATAACTGAGAGAGTACTTCGTGCACAAAATCCTACATCGACGACACTTTCGTAGTTACGGAAGTAATAGGGGCATCATGGAACAATATTTCTGTAAGAGACTTTCAGCGACTTACTGACTCCTTGTCACATCGGGACGCTCCATTAGGCTGGGCAAAAGGAAGTCCGGCATGATATTAGAAAGTGTCCCGTGACTTTTGTCACGTTAGTTAAAAGATGTTAAATATGAAGGTATATTATAAATGCAAAGGAACACAAATTGAATATACTTGTCTACAAGCGTTTACCAACGATTTGGCGAGGTGTTTTCCTGCTGTAGTATAGATAGTACCCATGATAAATACATCAAAACTCCAACAACGATATCGCCCGCATCTCGTGGTCGTGCGGTAGCGTTCTCGCTTCCCGGGTTCGATTCCCGGCGGGGTCAGGGATTTTCTCTGCCTCGTGATGGCTGGGTGTTGTGTGATGTCCTTAGGTTAGTTAGGTTTAAGTAGTTCTAAGTTCTAGGGGACAGATGACCATATATGTTAAGTCCCATAGTGCTCAGAGCCATTTGAGCCATTTGAGTCCAACAACGATACCTAAAATTAATACCTAGAGTGAGGTGGCGAGAAGTAATGTCTAGAGATAAACCTCGAAGTAGAAAAATGCAAGCACCTGGAATCGAGACAGGTTATCAGAAACAGGGGCATCACTTCACAGCTTATTCCATTACTTCTGACGGACTCGCGGTGCCGACTGCGAGCAACACATTCACCGTGAGCGCACGGTAACAGCTACTGGAGTTGCTGTAAGCTGCTGACCATTCATCACACTACCCGACTGCTATCTGCTGCGTACACTTTGCACAGCTGTGTTCTAAGATGGCGGTAACTTTCACGTTGCAGCTACTCAAGGAACTAAATACAGCTGAGAACCAAAGGTATGTTCTCCGCTTCCGTGGGAGGCCAAGAGGTACCTCATGCCACCGTAAGTTGGGGAGGAACCCCAACGGTTCCTAAGGCCCCGGGCGCGTAGAGCCGCCCGACCGTTTGCAGTTAAGGTAACCTGGCCTGTCTTGGCGCCAGTTCTTCGAACACACAGACAAGTGGTGTCTCCACGCGCAAGGATTATACCTCCCTCTGGGGTTCCAACTTTAAGAAAACTCGCCGCTTTGAGCGATTTTAATATTAACTGAATGGTAAAGCGAAAAGAATGTTCAGCCCAGTCCAACCGACAGTCCGCGATGCAGGCAGGATATTGGTGGTGAAGCCGTTTGGGGTAGCCGTGCGGTCTGGGATGCCTTACCACTGTTCACTCGGCTTTCCCCGTCGGAGGTTCGAGTCCTCCCTCGCGCATGGGTGTGTGTGTTGTCCTTAGTATAAGTTAGTTTAAGTTAGATTAGGTAGTGTGTAAGCCTAGGGACCGATGAACTCAGCAGTTCGGTCACATAGGAACTTACCACAAATTTACAAAAATTTTGGTGGTGGTTTTTGGCTGGACGTAATTAGTTTTGACACTCAAAGTAAACTGATTAGTGAGATTTTTGATTATGATATTGAGTGGTCCGTGCTCCGCACCAATAAACCACTCACGTCGTCGGCATCATGAGCCTGTAATCGGATTTATTTCAATTCCTTCTTTGTTTCAAGGTGCTTCGCGACGCATTGTATCTGCAAATGGAAGTCTTTGAGTTACAGTCTAATAGGAAGTTTACCATGTATGACTGGCAGAACATGTGGGGAAGATCCTAAGGAGAGTAGTGCATTTTGTTACGGATAAGTTTCGTACAGTTCAGTACCAGATACGGCAAGAACGGGGCTGTGAATTATGCGGAAGACTACTGTTCAAATTTAAAAAGCATACGAAGGGTCATCCTGTATACACTGATCAGCCAGAACATTGTGACCACCGACCTACTATCGATATCAGCCCGCCCAGGTGATAGCAGTGTCACCTCGCGAGGAATGAATCCTTGTCAGACACGCTCAATGTGCATGTAACATCAGTGAGCTTGCTGTCCACGTTTAGAACGGGAAAGGAGCGCGCTCCATCTGAGTTTGACCGAGGGAAGACTGCGATGGGCCGGAGGCTCCGCACGAGCATTCCGGTAATTGCACAACTTGACGAGCGTTGGAGGAATGCTATGGTAAGTATCTTCAACATGTGGTGAAACGAAGGTGCAAAAAGGTACAGACGTCGGGCGGCTGGGCGGCCACCGCAACTACGGATGTCGGACGTCGTAGACTGGGCAGACTGGTAAGACAGGACAGGCGGCGAACTGTAGCGCAACTAACATCAGAATTTAACGCTGGACAGAGTACAAGCGTGAATGATTACACAGTGCTCCAACACTTCTCACGATGGGCCTCGACAGCCAACGACTCATGCATGTGCCTTTGTTAACACCATGATATCGGCAACTATGACTGAAATGGGCACGTGACCATCAGCACTGGACATTGGAGCAGTGATAGAACGTTGCATGTCTGATGAATCCTGATACCTTCTTCATCATGCTGGTGGGAGGGCGCGGATCTGTCGTCTTCCAGGGAAACAGCCCCTCGATACCTGCACTACTGGACGGAGACAACTGGCGGCGACTCCATTAGGCTCTGGAAAATTTCACGTTGGCATCCACGGATCCAGTGGACGTCGCGTAAGGCACCATGACGGCCAAGAAGTATGGTACACTGGTTTCAAACCACGTACATCCCTTCATGATGATCATGTTTCCCGACGGCAATGGCATTTTTCAACAAGATAATACGCCTTGTCACAACGCCAGGAGCGTGATGGAGTGGTTTGAGGAATACAGTGACGTACTGAGCCCTCAGTCCACCAGATATGAAACCAATAGAACACATCTGGCACATGGCGTCAGCACTCATCGCCCGCCCCCTTCCCAGAATTTACGGGAATTAGGTGACTCGTGTGTTCACATGTGGCGCGAACTCCCTCCAGCGACCTTCCAAGGCATCACTGCTTCCATCCCACGACGCGTCACCACTGTGATCCGCACCAAAGATGAACAGGCCGGTTATTACGTAAGTGGTCATAATGTTCTTGCTGTTCAGTGTATTACTTCCTTCCACATACGATATAAAACCAACGAAGGCATACGGACAATCGCTCCTATCGCACATCATTCGCTAATACAACAGGAAAGGTATGAGTGATATGGACACCAGAAGCTCCCTTTTTTTTAATTAAAGATGGGGCCCCTCCACGCCCGCACCAACGTGGTGACCAAACCAAAAGTTCTACTGTCACCTCCGTAAACATGTTAGTTGTCTAGTAAGTGGATCACAGGATGCTGGGCTGTGATGTTGTCCGTGCGTCTGGGTAAGGCTACGCATTAACACGGTCCATCAGGTGATAGTGGACGAAACGCGAGTGAGGGTAGCGATTTGAAGAGCAGAGGGAAAAAAGTGCCATGGCTCGTGCCGTGGGAAAAAAACCTCTGCGACAGTGGGATGGGTAGTAAGAGCAGTAGTGGCTTACTAGCTGCGATAGCTCATGCAAGGTTGGATTTGTTAGTATAGGTATCATGCATCATTACCATGAAAAGCGATGGCGATGTGTCCCAGTTGCTGCTGCTGCTGCATTCCTGGAACAATCAAGATCGTTATACAGTAGTGGGAGATCGGCCATAGATCATCTCACTGTGTGGGGGATGTGTGGAGCTTGTTTGCATGCAGTGTACGGTACGGCTTCCCTGTGTGGTGCCAGTTATTCGGCAGTGTATTCCAGCTGGATATCCAGTAATGGCGTCTGATTAACAGGGGCTCGCCTGTGCCGTTATGTTTGCGTATGCTTGGCCATAGATGTTATGTCCTTACAAGTGTCTTTTGGTCTTTTATGTTTCCATCTATGGTTGTGGTCGTAGTTCCCCAGATTCAGAATAAACGGGTTCTGCGAATGTCTGGAGTTTCTGTATAGTCTTGTGGTGAGTTTGTGGATTACCTCCGTGAGAGCCTCAAGTCGGTATTCCCGGTGAAGGTCCGCGATGCGTGTGTATCGTGGAGCATTGCTTATGATTTTGTATACTTTGTTTTGTATGAGCTGCAGACGGCGCAGGCGTGTAGGCGCAGCGTATCCCCAGACAGGAGCTGCGTACGTCATCAGGGGTCGGATAAGTGTCATGTACATGGACCTCGACACCCTTCTGTTCAGTGTGCTACGCCTGTTGAGCATAGGATAGAGCTGTTTGAGCCTCGCGCTAGCTCGGTTGGTCATGTGTTGTATGTGGCCCCCCCAGAGTAATTTCCGGTCCAGCCAGACACCGAGGTATTTGACTTTCTCGCGGAAACGTATTGGACGTGCATGTAGAGTTATTGGTCTGCAGTAGCGGTGTTTGCGCAGTTGCTTCGGTCTTCTAGTGAACAGAACGGCTTCGCACTTGTCGACGTTTACTCTAACACGCCATTTCTCCAACCAAGGCTCGGCCACTCTGAGTGCAGTCTGTGGGCGTGACGTAATGTTTGATGGTTTCCAATCTTGCGCAAGGATGGCTGTGTCATCCGCGTAGATTGCCATCATTGTGTTGTGTGTGGTTGGGAGATCGTTTATGTAGAGGTTAAACAGTAGGGGCCCTAGGATGCTTCCCTGGGATACTCCCGCGTGTTTACCGTGTCGTGTTGATTGTTTTCCCTGCACGTCAGTGTTGAAACTCCTGTCTGTGAGGTATGAGTGTATTAGACGCAGCAGCTCGTCAGGGAATCCCGCTTCGCTGAGTTTGCGGATGAGGCCGTTGTGCCATAGACGGTCGAAAGCCTTTTCGATGTCCAGGAACACTGCTCCTGTAGCTTTGTTTATGTTGAAGCCATGTGTTATATGTTCAACGACCCGTAGGAGTTGTTGTGTTGTGGAGTGGTGATTCCTGAAGCCGAATTGCTCCGGTCTCAGGATGTCATTTGTTATGCAGTGCCTAGTGATGCGTTTGAGAATCACCTTCTCAACAATCTTACTGAGCGAGCTCAGAAGGCTGATGGGTCGGTAATTTTGTGGGAGGCTGTGGTCTTTCCCCGGCTTCCTGAACATCAGGACCTTGGCCGTCTTCCAAAAGGCGGGGAAGTGTTGGTGTTTTAGTATGGCATTCGTTATGTGTGTTAGGCACTCAGTTACTTTATCCGTGAACTCCTGGAGGACGCGGTTCTGAATGCCATCATGACCAGGGGCTTTCCTAGCAGCGGAATGCATTATAGCCCAGGAGACTTCGGCTGTGCTAGCATATCGAATGTCGTCGCGCGATGGTTGGGCTAGGATGCGTGTAACCTCTTGGTCAGTAGCAAGTGTGAACACTGGATCTGATGGTACCAGGTTCGGTGTGAATGACGCTGCGAGTGTTCGAGCCATTAGTTCTGCTTTCTCTTCCGCTGAGTATGCAGGTCCGTCAGGCCCTTGAAGCGTTGGGGTGTATATTTTCTCCCTGGTGAAGTGTCGGGCTAGCTGCCACACGCCAGGTCGTGCGGTGTCCAGCCCTTCCAGTTTTTGATTCCACTGTTGTGTTCTATGTGTTTGTATTTTATCGTGTATGATGCCCTGTAGTCTGTTAATGTGCCGTTTGAAGTACGGACGCCTGGTGCGCTGTCATTGTCTCCTGAGGCGATTCCTCATTGAGATTAGGCCCAGGATTTCTTGGGGCAGGGCCGCACTGCGTTGTTGTGAGGTGCGATCAGGTATGGTGCCTGCCATTGCGTCTCGGACGGCATTAGTGAGGGTTTCTACTGCCTCGTCAATTTGTCCTGTTTCGTTAATTTCGTGTATAGGTGGGATGTGGCTATCAAGCGTTTGCTTGAACAATGTCCAATTCGCACGCCCGTAGTCCAACATCTTGCGTTGTTCCGTGTGCTGCAGTGTTTCCTCAACGTACAGTATTACAGGTTGGTGGTTTGAGGGCAGATCGTTTTCAACGGCAACGTTGAGTGTCGCTGTAATGCCCTTGAGGAGGGCCATGTCTATCACGTCTGGCCTGTGTCCCCTCTGATAGGGAATGTGCGTCGGTTCAGTCGGCGCTAGTATAATGTAGTTTCTGCCTAGCGAATGTTCGTACGGTTTTTTGCCGTTGGGATTTCGTATGCGTGAATTCCATTCTGGGTTTTTTGCGTTCAGATCTCCAGCGACTATTACTCGCGGTGAAATGTTGAGTAATGTGCTGATATCGCGTGTTGAGATGCCTACAGGGCTGTTGTATACCGATATCAGTGTGGTGTAGGCTCCGTTGAACTTGACTCTGACGGCCGTAGCCTCGATTTTTTCCAGTTCAGGGAGCTCTATGTTTGTGTGCTCAATGTCTTTGTGTATGACGATTGCAGTTCCACCTGCCACGGCGTCACCCGGTCGGTCGGTACGATAGACACAATAGCCAGGAAAGTTTAATTGTTTGTGCGGTTTAAGTTTAGTCTCGCTCAGTAGCGCGACAAGGATTCCCTTGCGCTCCATGAACGCGGCAAATTCTGCCCTTTTGTTGTGGATCGAGTCTGCATTCCAGAACAGGATCTGTGATAGTGTATGCGGGTCTGCGTTATGGGCCGGGTGTGGTATATTATTCATGTAAGAGTGTGAAAGAGTGTTGTGATGGCAGTGTGTATGACAGCCCAGTATTGCCCGGGTTCGGCGCTCATGAGCTGGGTGATGAGTGTAGTGACGGCCGTCAGCACCTTGGTAAAGATTTGAACGGTCGTGTGTCGGGGGAATAGTGTTTCCAGTATTCCCCCAGGTGATGTGTTGGTGTTGGGTGTGGCAGCCTGAGGTGCTATTGTGGAGTTAGCGGCCGCTTGTGCGGGTATTGGTGTGTTGTTAGGAGCGGCATTTGTGCTTTGTGACAGAGGTTGTGGTGCCTGTGTTACTTCTGTGGTGAGGGGGATGGTAGTGTGAGTTACAGTCTCGGTGTCTTGTTGACTGTTTTCCTGTGTGTTGCTGTTCTGTTGTTGCTGTGTGGCCTGTTGTGGTGATTTCGTGTTCCCCGCCCTGTGTTGCGTGTGCGTCTATTCCTCCTCTGGGCTTGGGGTTCGGGGGGTTCTTGTGTGGGTGTGTTTTCCTGTATATGGTGCGTTTCTTCGCAGCACGTGATTTCCCGGAGTGGGGTCGTGTTGTTTGGGGGCATAGGTGTTGGTACCGATTCTTGTTAGGTTTCAGGTGTTGCCTGTGGCTGTTGTGTGGCTGTTGCAGCGGTTGTTTCACGTGTGTGTGTAGGGCGCTGAGGTTCCGCAGCCTGTGCCGTTCCGCCAGGGCGTGCAACCGTGGCAAACGTTACGCCGTTCCTTACTGGGTTCGGCGCTGGCCTTGGACGTGGTATGTCGTACAGTACCCTACTTTTGTCTTGTTTTCGCTTCAGCGCCTGTTTGTATGAGTTGCACTGTCTGAAGTTTGCCGCATGGGGCCCACCGCAGTTGGCACAGCGTCGCTGGTTTGGTTGTGTTTGTGTGCAAGTGTTGGATCTGTGGTTGCCAGTTCATCCGCGGCAGCGAGTTGCCAGGCCGCAGCGGAGGGCCGAGTGGCAGAACCGCTGGCAGTTGTTGCATTGTTGGGGGACGTTGGGTGGTTCGTAAAGTTCTACACGTACGTCCATCCGCAGAAATCTCTTTATCTGCAGGATGGCGCGGGAATCAGCCGAGACGGCTAACTCTAGTGTGGTAACGGTGCGTGTGTACGGAACCCTGTCATCCGGGAGGCACTTTTACAGTCGAATCCCAGATAACAAAGGGCCGCATGTACTGTCTCGTTGGGGGTACTGGGATCCACTCCCTTGATCACGTACTGCTGGGTTCTCTCGTCCAGCATTCTGTACGTGTAATGTTCGATCTTCCGATCTTTGAGGAAGGTCAGAAGATCTTTATATTCGCTGTCTGTGGCAACGTACAGTGAGGCCCTATCCCCCGAGTGCTTTGCATGTAATGTGCTGTTTATGTGCCTTGCCGCGAATGCAGTGTTAAGGGCACTAAGGTTCCCATAGTTGTGTATAACGACTGGGGGGAAACCAGTCTTGTGTTGTGTGGGCACCGCTGTGGCTTTGTGTGCTTTGTTGTTGTTCGCCACAACTGTGTTTGCATTTAGTTTTGTGTTAATGTTGCTAGCCTGAGATGAGCTAGTGGGTGTAGGCAACAGCGCCTTTCGGTTGCCTAGCGAGTTTGGTTGCTCGCTTGTTTGTGCTGGTGGTTTTTTGGGTCTGCGTTTTGGGCCCTCCACCTGTCAGGGCTCTGTGTAGTGGTTTTCTGTATCCACATCCGCCGCCGCTGCCTCGGTCTCTTGAGGCTGCGGCGCCGGTGGGAGAATGGTACATGACTGTCCAGTGACAGGTGAGTGTAAGGTGATGTTGAGTGTAGTTGTTTTGGTGGGTGAGACGTCCGTCCCGAAAAGTTCGGTGATTAGCCGGCGCGACTCGAGCTGCTTTTGCGCTTTCGCACCAAGCTGTCGAACGTCGCCAACCGCTCCCTTGCCTTCGGTAGCGGGCGGGGCGCGAGTTTCGGCGGGTGCAGTCGATCCTCACGCCTCTTGTGTTGCGGTCTTGCTGCGGTTGATAGCAGGGGAAGTGCTAGTAGCGTCCGCTATCTCGCACTTAGGATTATTTATTGGGTGGGAAGGGGGAAACGACAATTTTACTTTTCTCGATAGGCGAGAGAAGTGTTACTTGTTCCCTATTGAAGTGGATGGTCCCTACTTTACGCTAACATGCGCTGTTCGTGCAAGCGCGGCACCTAAAGGAGGTGCGGAAGAAGAATGGCCTGCAGCACGAGGGCTTGGTCCCGTGAAGGAGCCCTGGTACTGTCTCAGTGTCCCTAAAAGAACGAATCACGTTGGGGGCGTTGGGTAACCGGAGACTACCGGGAGCTGCGAGCCGAAGCTCTTTCGCGGCAGTCCGCGACTGGTTGCGCGGCTTTGCGTCGAAGGGGAGCAGGCTCAACCCTTCGGCACTCGGCCGGTTGCCGCTGGGCGGCTGCGCCGTCAGCGGCTGATGCGCACTCCCCGGGCGCTGCCGGGCGACTGGCTGCGGCTGCTGGCGGTCGGCGGCTGCGCTGCGAGGTCCTCTCCGCTCGGCGTCCAAGCGACGACTCCGTCACGGAGCACACGGTCTAAATGGCTAAATGGCTTGTGGCGAATAGATAATGGCGAGGCGGGTGTCACTCCGTGAGAAACTACAAAGTTGTTTAGACTGCGACACTAACAGTTCCTCCTTGCCAGGAGCAGCACTTTTTTTTTTTTAGGTCATCAGTCTTCTGACTGGTTTTGATGTGGCCCGCCACGAACTCATCTCAGAGTAGTACTTGCAAACTACGTCATAAATTATTTGCTGCATGTATTTCATATCAGTGTTTTCCTTTCCACATTCCTTTTTTCCTCTCCGAATCTGTGCATAATTAATAAATATGCTGTGGTTATTAAATATTAACGTAACTTTGAAATGGAAATAATTTATTAATCTGGCACTCAGCCATTATTGATACTTATACCGTCATTGTGGGGCAATTCGCCATTATCAATATTTGGTCGTCATGATTTCTGAAGTATGTAAATAAAATTCGTTTATGAAATCCCTTATCACAAATTATTTAGTAGTTAACAGGACCCAAATAAACTCCTTTTTATGAAATTCATTCTTGGTAAAAATAAGCTTTAGCCGCTGCTGCTGCATGCTGCTGCGTATTGCTGTAAACCACAAGAAAAAAGGCAGTCATTTAAAGAGGTGAGTGCAAAACATAGGGCCAAAACAGAGACACTGACACACCACAACATGCCATGTACTGTAATCCAGTAAATTCCGTTTCTAAAGTCAGATTCTGTATCACTTGTAAACTGTTATTCAAAAATGCAGTCAGTTAGCTCAGGTATTCATTGTTTTACAGGTTCATTTTCAAATACGCAGTCAGATAGCCTATCCAAATGCTAGTTTTAAGTTTTTCATGTAACGATCTGTTGAGGGCTTAAAGGATAGTGAAACCGACACTCAAGCAACACGCACACAGTGTTATGCAGGTTATATTTCGTTTACTGATAGCACAAGTTGCTTATCGAGTCCATTTTCACAGACGAACATGGGCAATATCGGATGCAGCTACGTTACATATTGGTTGCGTATACGTTACAAACTGTAGACACTATGTCAAAGATCCCTTTTAATACTCACGACAATGAAACAGATGCTATACAAACTAAGAAGTTTCATCGGTGGACAATACCCACTTCTGAGAATGCAAGTGATAAAATACATGTTGTGTGAAATAACATAGTTTTGTTGAGATGGAAATCATATTCCCATGGTAGCAGAATATGAGGCGAGTGGTACATGTGGCAAAGTAGAGACTGTCTTTCTATTGGGAATCTGGTCTGGCCTTGTTTCACGAGACCCGCCAGTAATTTATATTCTGTCTCCTATGTCGTACTTTTCATCCCAGAATTGACATTTATCTGTTGGATATATTCATATCTGTCTTCCCCGTAGAGACTTTACACTCTACAGCTCCCTAAAGTACTATGGAAATTATTCCCTGATACCTTAACACGTATCCTATCAGCACGTCCTTTCCTCATGTTATTGCTTTCAATGGCGATTCTTCAGTTCATATCAGTGCAAATAATTTTCAGCATCATTCGATAGCACTGCATTTCAGACGCTTCGATTTTCTTCTTTTCTGGTTCTTCCACGCTCCATGACTCACTTCCATCACGTGATAGTTGCTTTCGAAGGCAGCAGAAATCCTTCGTGTCGTCTATTCGTGGTCACTGTTTTGATATTAAGTTTGTCGCAAATCTCATTCCCACCCATAATTATTACTTTCGTCTTGCTTTGTTCACTTTCAGTTTACCACCTACTAGTGAGACTTCATTTGATTAGCTAACCACATAATTTTGCATCGCTCACCCCGAGGACAACAATGTCATCAACGTATGTTGTCTCTGATATCACTTCACCATCACTTCCATCATAAAGCACTACGTCAGAATTGTTTGTCTGGGGCTTTCGCTTTTCTGAAAGCGAAAGTGATAGTCCGACTCTCATTTTTCTTTTGCATTCTTCTGTATATTACTGTTGTCAGTAACCTGATGAGACAATTGTGCGATAGTTCTCGTACTTATCCTGTACTTCTTAACTTCAAGATTATGTGGCTGATAGTCTTCCGAAAATTTGGTGGTATGAATCCAGCCCATGTATTCTTCACATCAACTCGTGTAGCTGTTTGGCTACTATTTACTCCACTGGTAAAAGAAATTCCGAAGGAATGTTATCTATGCCTTCTACCTAATTAGATCACAAGTTTTCTAAAACTCTTTCAAATTCTGAGCTTAAAGCTCATACCTTTGATTTTAATTTCGGTGTTTTACCTTTTTGTACGCTGAAGCACTCCTTCCGACGACATTTCTTTTTATATTTCATCGAATTCTTACTCCAGCCATTTCGCATTAGTTCTCCGACTCTCCCTAATAATTTCGTTACTAACTGAATTATTCTGTTGTATATCTGTATTTCCTTCAATATTTTTGTTCTTACTTTCTTCTTCATTCATTTGTTTTACTTGTTCTGTCACCCAGGGTTGCCCTGTACCTGTATTTTTGAATGCAACTGCCATGACTTCCCTTTTTAGTGAAGTCCACTCCTCTTCAACTGAACTCCATGTTGTAGCTTCCATTGTCACAGTATCTACGGTCTTAGAGAAGTTCAGATTCAGTCGTAAGTATATCAGTATCGCAGCTCATTCCACATTGACACTTCAGGAGGATTCTCTTTAACATCAGCTTGTTCTTCATCGTTACCAACGTCTGATCTGAGTTACATCTGCACCTGAATATGGCTTATAGTTCAATACGAGAAGCTCTTTCTGATCAAATTGTAATAAAGCTAGAATCTTACCCCAAGCCTCTTCCAATTTTACCTCCTCCATACGTGCTTTCTGAACAGCCCTTTCGCTGTTAGTTGCTGAAATTTGTTGCGGGATCCTATTAGTTTTTCTCTTCTGTGATTCATACTACCTTGCCCATATTTTCCCCTGTCACTATCCTCTAGTTTTCCCTTCCTACTTCGTTCCAATCCACAGTGATTATTAGACTTTACGTCCCATCATATTCTAAAGTACACCGTCAGTATTCGTATGTTCCACATCTGTCTACATCTCTTCATTTTCTGCTTGGGACGTGGGGGTTTATACTAGAAGTATTGTTGATGTCGTTGGTTGACCGTCGATTCTGAAGAGAATAATCATATCACTGAAGTGTTGACAGTAACTCACTCTCTGAACTGCCTTCCAATTCTTTACAAGTCTTACTAGCGTTATTTTGTTTGTTGCTGCTTTTGATATTACCTTGTATTCGACTGACTTCTTTTATTATTTTCATTTAACTTCACTGACTCCTGTTAATCTAGACCTAGACTTTGCATTTTTCTTTTCAGATTTCCTAACTCCCCATCCATTTTCGAACTTCTGGTAATCAACTCATAGAATATTACCATTTCTTGCTTAATATTTGTCTCATGGTCGCCTGCTTCTTTTCAGTTCCATCCTGTTTTTAGCGTAGTGCTTCGCAATGTGTTCTGCATTCTCACGCGAATGATCGCTGCTGACTCTTCTTAGTTCGTAACTTCAGTACGTTTGGTACGTATTTTCATGCTGTGTGCGTCTCACTAGCACGTTTCACGCAAATATATATAGACTACTTGCAACTGGAACGGCCGATGATTTTCTTCATTTACGATTAGAAAAAAGTGATCTATACATTATCGATTAGCGGTTATTTCAACGCAAATTACCAAGAATGCGCATCTTTTAGCACATGGTTCCCAAAACTTATAGTTACGCACGTTTACCGACAGCTAACGCTATGGACGTAGCAAGCTCAAGCATAGTAATGTTCTCTTTCAACCTAACAAGTAAGTCAGCTAGAGTAAGTATCTAGCAGACGCAGAGTAGATAAAAAACAGAAAATCCGTTGCCCGTGGTTACAGGTCCCACTAAAGAGATTTCCGATTTCACGGCATAATATCGCCAATAGATTCGTGTTAATTTATTTCACCGAGAATTATGCTCAATGCATTCAGATTATAGTTCAAGTGAGATTATGGCCTTACAAGCAGTCTGTTTAAATTCACGGTAAAAGCACAGCAAGACATATCTTTCAACATCTCTTGGTCCTTAGAGCCATTACATTGTACGGGAATCGCTTCCTAGCAGTTGCGCCTCTTCAAATCGTATCTTAGTGGAAGTGTCCGTCTTCTATTTGTTTGAACGTTTAACTGGCTACTTGATGTGGGTAGTTATACATCGAAAAGTCCGGGTGAAACGAGAAGATTTCAGTTAGACTACATCATGGTCAGACAGAGATTCAGAAATCAGATACTGGAGCAGATATAGACACAGATCACAATATAGTAGCGATGAAGAGTAGGCTGAAGTTTAACACATTAGTCAGGAATAATCAATACGCAAAAAAGTTGGATACGGAAGTACTAACCCGACCGCTGTGGCTGAGCAGTTCTAGGCGCTTCAGTCTGGAACTGCGCGACCGCTACGGCCGCAGGTTCGAATCTTGCCTCGGGCATGGATGTGTATGGTGTCCTTAGGTTAGTTAGGTTTAAGTAGTTCCAAGTTCTAGGGGACGAAATGGGTGCAGGAAAAATGTGAAGACATCGAAAAATAAATTATTGTCGGAAGGACAGACTCAGCATACAGGAAAGGCAAAACAACCTTCAGTGACATTAAAAGCTACGCTGGTACCATTAAGGGTGCAACGGGAATTCCACTATTGAATGCAGAAGAGAGAGCGGATAAGTGGAAAGAATACATTGAAACCCTCTATGTGGGGGAAGATTTGTCTGATGTGATAGAAGAAGAAACAGGAGTCAATTTAGAAGAGATAGGAGATCCAGTATTAGAATCAGAATTTGAAAGAGCTTTGGAGGACGTAAGATCATATAAAGCAGAAGGGACAGATAAAATTTCGTCAGAATTTCATGTATCCAAGTTGCTGACAAGAATAGTACACAGAAAAATGGAAAGAAAGGATCAAATAAGGCAGAAAGGATACATAACATTCCATTTGAATATCTAAATCTATTGTGGGAAATGGTAACAAAACGACTATTCACGTTGGTGGGTAGAAATGTATGAGTTTGGTGACACACCATCTGACTTTCGGAAAAGCATCATCCACACAATTCCGAACACGCCAAGAGCTGACAAGTGCGAGAATTATCGCACAATCAGCTTAACAACCCATGCATCCAAGTTGCTTACAAGAATAATATACGATAGGTTTGGCTTTAGCAAAGGGAAAGGCACATAGAGGTAATTCTGACTTTGCGGATAATAATGAAAGCAAGACTAAAGAAAAATCTAGATACATTCATAGGATTTGTCGACCTGGAAAAAGCGTTCGACAATGTAAAATGTTGCAAGATGTACGTAATTCTGAAAAAAAGTAGGAGTAAGCTATAGGGAGGGACGGGTCATAGACAATATATACAACAGCCAAGAGGGAATAATAAGGGTGGACGACCAAGAACGCAGTGCTCGTTTTAAAAAGGGTGTAAGACAAGGATGTAGCCTTTCACCCCAATTGTTCAATCTGTACATCGAGGAAGCAATGAGGGAAATAAAAGATTACATTGCTATCTTGAGAATTACATGATCTGCTGAACGGAATGAAAGTATGGATTGAGAGTAAATCGAAGAGGAAGGAAGGTAGTGAGATGTTGTAGAAATGAGAACAGCGAGAAAATTAACATCAGTATTCATAATCACGAAGAAGATGAAGTTAAGGAATTCTGCTACCTAGGCAGTAAGATAACAAACCACGGACGGAGCAAGGACATCAAAAGCAGACTAGCAATGGCGAAAAGGGCATTCCTGGCCAATAGAAGTCTACTAATATCAAATATCGACCTTAATTTGAGGAAGAAATTACTGAGAATGTACGTCTGGAGTACAGCATTGTATGGTAGTGAAACAAGGACTATGGTAAAACCGGAAGAGAAGAGAATCGAAGCATTTGAGATGTGGTGCTACAGACGAATGTTGAAAGTTATGTGGACTGATAAGATAAGGAATGAGGAGGTTCTGCGCAGAATCGGAGAGGAAAGGAAGATGTGGAAAACACTGATAAGGACAAGGGACTGGATGATAGGGTATCTGTTAAGACATGAGGGAATAACTTCCATGGTACTAGAGGGAGCTGTAGTTGGTAAAAACTGTAGAGAAGGACAGAAATTGGAATACATCCAGCAAATAATCAAGGACGTAGATTGCAAGTGCTTCTCTGAGATGAAGAGGTTAGCACAGGAGAGGAATTCGTCGTGGCTGGCCGCATCAAACCAATCAGAAGACTGATGACAAAAAAAAGTTGACTCCTCTTGCAGTTAGCTACTGTGATGAGCACAGACACTGTTCGATTCTGTCATTTGTAAGAAGTCAGATGTTGAAAATTAATTGCCGGCCGGAGTGGCCGTGCGGTTCTAGGCGCAACAGTCTGGAGCCGAGCGACCGCTACGGTCGCAGGTTCGAATCCTGTCTCGGGCATGGATGTGTGTGATGTCCTTAGGTTAGTTAGGTTTAATTAGTTCTAAGTTCTAGGCGACTAATGACCTCAGAAGTTAAGTCGCATAGTGCTCAGAGCCATTTGAACCATTTTTATTGAAAATTAATTAATATTACACGGTAAAGAAAATGTTTCCTTACGATGGAAAAATAAAACTGGAATTTTAACACACCGTGGTTTACTAATTGTTACTGAAACACTATGCCTATCGACAAAAGTATGTTACCAATTTCATTTTGAGAAGAAAATATGACAATATAAAAATATCGGCCTCCGTTTAAAATACAAATATGTACCCTTTGTCTAAAGGGCAGGGAATTACTTTTATAGTGCCACGCGAAATTCAACAGTATAGGGACGAATGCGATAAGAATGTACATTACTAGACGTAGTCGAACGTGTAAGACAAATCACTCAGTGCAAGACAGACAAAGTGACAGAACCGTTGACGTCGGATTCAAAATACGCACAAGCGAACTCACAATCTCAAGGTCTCAACACATTTCTGTTAAATATAAAGAAAACTTCGATCTGATTATAACGAGACATAACAATTCGGTCACATGGTAGGAAAAGTTGTACTAATACATTTTAGTTTTACCACTGTGGTAAACTGAATAACACAAAGAAATTGACGGGACGTCTCTTTGGCACTCACTTTACTATAAATCAAATTATACAAACTTAGTTTTCATAGGAATCGTTATTACAAGTTTGGAGCTGTATCCAATAGAGGGCCGTTACTGGTTTCGTACCTCAATCTGAATTAATCACCATCAGCTATGCTTATCAGACTAATATAGTTTCCCTGTTGCTTGCTGGATAGCGAAACTTTGGTGAGATTACGTTACGTGCGCGGACTAACTGTCGTTAATGGGGATATGCCGATGAGTAAACATCCACCACCGAATTCAAAAACATCCGAAATTTGGTGCTCGGGGAGCATGGCAAGACGTTACCTTCCAAACGCAATGTACGATTACAGTGCCACGCGAAATTCAACAGTATAGGGACGAATGCGATAAGAATGTACATTACTAGACGTAGTCCAACGTGTAAGGCAAATCACGCAGTGCAAGACAGACAAAGTGACAGAACCGCTGAGGTCGGATTTAAAATACGGTAGTTCTAAACGAATTGAAGTCTGCATTGCTCTAAGATCAACATGTATTCTATGTAGACAACGATCAAAAGTCATGAAAGCGTGGACGAGGAACTAAATAAAGTGCAAAACAATAGTGACATACTTCTGTGCAAGTTGTCGAGGAAAAATGCCGTTATTGAGGTGAAATCCAAGGTGCGACTGCCGATAGCATCCGCTTTGGAGACAAACTGGGCCTCCTGTGTGGATAATACAATTTTAGTATCTTACTGATGCTAGCATATAAGTACAACGTCACAAGGAAACGACCCAGCAGTCAGGACACTGTGATTCAGTGACGAGCACTGCACTAGTCAGAATCTCCTACTGCACTAATAGAATTTTGTTTTTGTAGCTTCCTTGATGCAGTTTCTATTAGAACACATACAACACAAATTATCACGTTCTTCACGAAAACTGCGTCGCTTAGCCTCAACTGTCCCCTTCAAGTACCTACTTAGTAAAAATTATTCCAGTTTATATTACGTAGCACCATCTGAGCTTTTATGATTTCACAGCTCTCGAGGATGTTTTACGGGAAATGCTTGCAACGGTATTAACAGTTCGTTTTCATCTTGTTAAAAGAAGGGACGATCAATAAGCTCCCGTTTGAGGGCATTGCTGCAGTGTGCAGGAATGCAACGTAACGCGACTCCAATGCGAGTACATACGCACCGACATGTAGGCAAAGAATTAGAGGGGTGTTTGGGTCTTTCCGATGTGTGTGCAGTACATGCGGAAACGTGAACTATGGCGATGCCTTAGGCAAATGGTTCCAAACAGGACCAATGTGCTGTTGTTCTTTTCTTGGGCCCCGAAGGACAAAAACTGGTAGACATCCGTCGGATAACGAAGAATGTGTATGACGCTGCGTATTTATCGGAAACCACCGTTGCGGAATGGTGTACCAAGTTCAGTGCTGCTGCTTCGTTATAACTCATGTCCCCATATCGCAAAAGTTGTAACACAGAACTTAAGCCAACTCAAGTGGGAGACACTCTAGTATCCGGTCCATGGTCCTGATCTCTCCCCGAGTGATTATCACGCCATCAGTCCCTTAAAAAAGGCCTTCATTGCTCGACGATTCCTGTCAGACCGGGTTGCGCAGCAAGCGGTAGTGGACTTCTTCAGGCGGCAGGACACGGTGTTTCACCAAACTTGTATTTTCACAACCTGGTGCGTCGGTGGGACGATTTCCTAAATGCTCAAGGCGATTTTGCCTGGTTGGCATACCGATTCTGGGCTGTAGGGCCTTCGAAGGAAAACTTTTTTGATCCACCTTACATGTAAACCATGATACAGTAAAATCACAGCTAATGTTTACAGAGCTGGATTATGAGATGACATACATAACAAAGACTCTAGATGAGGAGCAGTAATCCTTCTTAAACAAATATTCTTTATTTTTATTCAGTAATGGTGAGGTTCAAAAGGACATATAACTTAGGCTCTCAATTGTGCTGTATGCTTCGCATTACTTAGTATCACATATACGAAATCCGACAGCGATACGACAAATTAGCGACGTCTCTATTTTGAATCTAAGCCTGATTCCGTAAATGAATACCGATGACATACGCCCCTGCGATTACCTTTATCCAGAAACTTCGCTGCGAATACTTGTTAGAAGAATTTCCACTCCATTCCAAATTCAGGTCGATGTCTTCATTTTCTTATCGCAAGACTATGTGTCAGTGTCTGGAATAACATTGGAAACATTTTTGCTATGTGATGTCTTGTATCTATTTTTGTATACTAGTATATTATAAATGCGAAAGTTTGTAGGTGTTTGTGTGCATTAACACGTTTGCACTGCTTCACGCTGAAATGGCTCGACGGATTTGGATGAAATTTGGATTGGAGTTAGCTTATAGCCTGGATTAGAAGGCAGTCTACTTTAATAATACCTACCTGTCAAAGGAGTGAAGCTGTTGGTGAAGATGTAATGCAGCCCACAACATTAGAATACCCATATTTTATTCATACAGTATTTGAGAATGAGAAATCTTAGTGACTGGGAATAAACGTTACATATAACAACCATTACGAAATTTCCTGTCGCTGACAACGCCCATAACATTATGAAAGGAAAGAAGTTTATTACTTTTCAGTAAAACTGCTGCTATACGAATGAAGTTTTAATTGATTACTTCTGTACTAAAAATTGTAATTGCGACTCATTTTTCAGATAGCATTCACATATACAACTGAATGTACCTGCAACATTATGTCGTTGTACAACACTTAGTTCGGGAGATATTACGTCATAAGCACGTAGATGCGTGGAAAGCTGTCACATCACGTATGACAATTTATTACTTCTTCACTACTAAACCTATTCATAACACATTTCGTAGACACTAGCCACATATACCATTGGATGCACCTGAAAATTGTATCATTCTGTGGTACATACACTCCTCGAAATTGAAATAAGAACACCGTGAATTCATTGTCCCAGGAAGGGGAAACTTTATTGACACATTCCTGGGGTCAGATACATCACATGATCACACTGACAGAACCACAGGCACATAGATACAGGCTACAGAGCATGCACAATGTCGGCACTAGTACAGTGTATATCCACCTTTCGCAGCAATGCAGGCTGCTATTCTCCCATGGAGACGATCGTAGAGATGCTGGATGTAGTCCTGTGGAACGGCTTGCCATGCCATTTCCACCTGGCGCCTCAGTTGGACCAGCGTTCGTGCTGGACGTGCAGACCGCGTGAGACGACGCTTCATCCAGTCCCAAACATGCTCAATGGGGGACAGATCCGGAGATCTTGCTGGCCAGGGTAGTTGACTTACACCTTCTAGAGCACTTTGGGTGGCACGGGATACATGCGGACGTGCATTGTCCTGTTGGAACAGCAAGTTCCCTTGCCGGTCTAGGAATGGTAGAACGATGGGTTCGATGACGGTTTGGATGTACCGAGCACTATTCAGTGTCTCCTCGACGATCACCAGTGGTGTACGGCCAGTGTAGGAGATCGCTCCCCACACCATGATGCCGGGTGTTGGCCCTGTGTGCCTCGGTCGTATGCAGTCCTGATTGTGGCGCTCACCTGCACGGCGCCAAACACGCATACGACCATCATTGGCACCAAGGCAGAAGCGACTCTCATCGCTGAAGACGACACGTCTCCATTCGTCCCTCCATTCACGCCTGTCGCGACACCACTGGAGGCGGGCTGCACGATGTTGGGGCGTGAGCGGAAGACGGCCTAACGGTGTGCGGGACCGTAGCCCAGCTTCATGGAGACGGTTGCGAATGGTCCTCGCCGATACCCCAGGAGCAACAGTGTCCCTAGTTTGCTGGGAAGTGGCGGTGCGGTCCCCTACGGCACTGCGTAGGATCCTACGGTCTTGGCGTGCATCCGTGCGTCACTGCGGTCCGGTCCCAGGTCGACGGGCACGTGCACCTTCTGCCGACCACTGGCGACAACATCGATGTACTGTGGAGACCTCACGCCCCACGTGTTGAGCAATTCGGCGGTACGTCCACCCGGCCTCCCGCATGCCCACTATACGGCCTCGCTCAAAGTCCGTCAACTGCACATACGGTTTACGTCCACACTGTCGCGGCATGCTACCAGTGTTAAAGACTGCGATGGAGCTCCGTATGCCACGGCAAACTGGCTGACACTGACGGCGGCGGTGCACAAATGCTGCGCAGCTAGCGCCATTCGACGGCCAACACCGCGGTTGCTGGTGTGTCCGCTGTGCCGTGCATGTGATCATTGCTTGTACAGCCCTCTCGCAGTGTCCGGAGCAAGTATGGTGGGTCTGGCACACCGGTGTCAATGTGTTTTTTTTTTCCATTTCCAGGAGTGTAGTTCAGGAGATAGGACATCATAAACATTGAGCTCTTTGAAAGTGAAACCGCAGAGTGAAAATCGCTAGAGATACAGATGAACTGTATGAACAAATACGTATGCTATATGTTAAAAATATCTGAAGTACATTTGACACGAGCGGTCGCAGACAAATACATGGGTTAAAAGCTCATCCTAAAACCCTGGAAAGATTGCAACCAAATTTGATGCAGATATTAGTTACAATCTGAAACGAAACACTGTGGGGATAAGAACCAATAGCTTTTTTTGGAGTAGGGGTGGTCAAGTGGAGAGAGAAGGGAGGGAGGGGGAGATGGACAGACAGAGAGGGGGAAGGAGGAGATGGTTCACAGATACGAGGAGGTTTGGGCCAGGGGGAGGGGGTGGAGAAGATGGACAGTGAGAGTGGAAGGAGGAAATGAACAGAGGAAGTGAAGAAGAGGAAATCGGCAAAGAGTGGGGAGACGAGGAGATGGACACAGAAAGGCAAGAGCAGGAGATGGAAAGAGAGACGGAGTAGGGGGCAGAGCTGGCCATGGGGGGGGGGGGGGGGGGGGGAGGGAAAGGAGATGGACTAATAGAAGATTGTGAGGGAGGAGATGGGAGAGAAAGGAGATGGACTGACAGAAGACTGTAATAGAGACAAACGCGGACCTTTTTTGTATATAAATAACTGTTTAACCGTGGTGTAGCTAACTGAGAAATGAAGATGATAAATGTTCGAGAATATTCGGAAGATGATGATCATTGGTCTGCAGGTTTCATTTTCGAAGAAGCTGTACCGTAAAACGTTTGCAGGTTAGAATGTTCGTTCGCCTTCACTTCATCAGATATAATAGTTTTGAAGAATGCATCGGTAACACTAGTATTAAGTGTTTTTGGTCGTCAAGTTTATTTTTGTTGCATAAAAGTGAAAGCTGAACATTTTGAAAAAGATGGTTTAGTGTATATTCATTGATATTTACTCTAAACATTTTACACTTACGGAAAAAGTCGACACCAAGATCCAGCGGGGTAGCCGAATAGTTTGCTCGTTGGACTCGCAGTCGTGATGACGACGGTTAAAACCCGCGACCAGCTACCCTGATTTAGGTTTCCCGTGAGTTTCGTAAATCGTGTAAGGCAAATGCAGGGATGGTTCCTTCGAAGGAGCACGGACGTTTTCCTTCTCCTTCCTTCCCTAATCTGAGCTTGTTTTCCGTCTCTAATCATTTAGATGTCGACGCACGGTAAACACCTCCAGCAACATCAAGGAGTCGTGCAACATAAACGACAGTTGGTAGGCGCGTGTCTGCATCTGAAATATGATGTCTATTCAAATTTCGCTGCTCCAGCCACATATGAGTGGTGCTATTAGGTTTGCTTTAAACGGTCGTGAGGGTTAGTTACCTTTGAGATTGGACGTGGTGAGTTGTTAGTTAAGAAAACCTTTAACGCGACAAAGACCCTATTATAAACACCTCACTGACTTTCAACGAGATCATGTAATAAGACAAAGAGAAGCTGGCTGTTTCTTCCGCGATACTGCAAAAAGACTTGACAGGAATGTAGCCACCGTACGTGCTACTGTGAGCTGTAGTCACTGGAATATATGGACGCAAGAAGCCCGGTATCCGGACGGTCACCTGGCACTACCGAGAGGGAAGACCATTGTGTTCCGCGTGTGGCTCTGGTGATTTTAGTGAATCTGCAGCAACGAATTGAGCAGTAATTGGTACAATGGTGACACAGCCAACTGTTGTAAATCGGTTAATTCAAGGATAGCTCTGAGACACACGCCTTTTAACGTGCATGCCACTGACACAAATCAACGCCATTTGCGACTTCTGTGGTGTCAAGCGAGATCTTATTCGAGGACAGGATGGAGATCTGTTGTTTCGTGAAAGTTGGTTCTGTCTCTGTGGCAGTGATGGCCATGTGTTGATTAGAATGAGGTTAATTGATGGCCCGAACCAACCTGTCTGCATGCTAGAGACACTGAACCCAGCCCTGGAGCTATGATCTGGGGTGAGGTCTTGCATTACAGCAGGAGCACTCTCGTGGTAATCTCACGCATCGTGATTACATATTAGTACGTCAGTCTGGTGATATGGTCTGTTGCACTGCCATTCATGAACTCCATCCCAGGGGTATTTTTCGTGACTATAACTCTCGCCTACTTTACGCTGTTGTAGCCCAACCCGCTCTTCATAGTGTTGACATGTTATCTTGGGTGCTCGGTCACCAGATCCGTCTCCAAACGAGAACAGGTGAGACATCGTCGGGCGACAACTCTAGCGTCATCTACAAACAGCAGTAACCGTCCCTGTATTGACCGACCACGCGCAACACGGATGGAACTCCACCCAACAAACTGACCGCCGGTACCTCTACAACACAGCGCATGAATGTTTACATGCTTGCATTCAACATTCTTGCAGTTGCAACGGTTATCAATGTACCGGCATTTCACATTTGCAGTGTCTTACCTCGCATGTACATTACCCTGTGATGTTGCAATGTTAATCATTGAAATGTGTTACGTACAGGAATGTATTCCCGAAATTTCATTGCGCTAATTATTTTTTTGGTGCTGCGATTTTTCTCCGTCAGAGTAGTTGTGGGATGAGAAAGAACTAGTGTGTGAAGCAAATAAATTTTGAGTGATAAGGAAATATAGTTATGTTTATAGTTTTGGGCCTTCTTTTTAGAAGTCTGGATTATGGTTCAAATGGCTCTGAGCACTATGGGACTTAACAGCTGTGGTCATCAGTCCCCTAGAACTTAGAACTACTTAAACCTAACTAACCTAAGGACATCACACACATCCATGCCCGAGGCAGGATTCGAACTTGCGACCGTAGCAATCGCGCGGTTCCGGACTGCGCGCCTAGAACCACGAGACCACCGCGGCCGGCCTGGATTAAGGGGCAAAACATAAAAGGACAGAAATCGTGCTTTGCAGCAACCATCGATTATAGAAACAAGAAACAGTCGTCGAGTTTACACAGTCACGTTGGGAGACAGGCATACGTAAGCTAACCCCTTTGCGTGTAATCTAGACATATGTAGTCCCGAAATTTCCTTAGTCAACCTTAATTACTCTCTGGTGTTGCTATTGTTTCTATCATATATTTTGATGGGCTTAAATTCCATTTAATGCAAGCTATTTTATTTGCGGAAATCGTCATCCGCTAATACATACCTGTGCTGCTGCCAATTTTTTCGATAGGAGGGTGGTGTGTTTTTTTTGTAAGACCGTGTATGTCCATATATGACTGCTGCGACGAGACATGCTCACCGTGGTGTGCAACAACTGCCGTGGCCAGCAAAATCACATGTTCTCTCGTCAATTGGCCGGCCGGCGTGGCCGAGCGCTTCTAGGCGTATCAGTCTGGAACCGCGCGACCGCTACGGTTGCAGGTTCGAATCCTGCCTCGGGCATGGGTGTGTGTGATGTCCTTAGGTTAGTTAGGTTTAACCAGTTCTAAGTTCTAGGGGACTGATGACCTCAGATGTTAAGCCCCATAGTGCTCAGAGCCATTTGAACCATTTGAAAACTTGCCTGTCAGTTATACTGAATAATTTCCACTCTCTATGAATCCTTTTGCATATGGGACCTGTGTTCTTAATTTGAATAAGGATATGGCATTTTCCCTTTTGAAACCTCACAATTTGTTATTGCAGTGACGACCATAAAATAACAGTTTTGATAAGAAATATCAGTGGTTAATCTATGACTGCAGGCTTTCTCGGCTTACTCCACTGACATAATGCTCTCGTCTGGTTAGTCGATTCTCCTGAAAATAATGGGTACGAAATTAAATGAAATGTTGCGAAAAGACGACGCACCTCTCAGTTCATCACCTGAGAAATTTTTATTTTATTTACGACTGTCAGCTTTCTGCTTAGGTACAGCTACGTCCTGTGACATGGGTATTTATGCTTCCTGAGAATAAGGTTAATAGTACGGATCGATGCCACAGAGACACCTATCCTTTTCCTTTCCAGCTCTAGCTGCGGGTTTGAAGTTGGCAAATACATTTCCTGTAGATACTTACAATGTGTTCTGGTTTGATGAAATGTGGTAGTTATTATTTTTATACTGGGTCCCCCAAAAGATTCTCCAGTATTTCTAAAGGTAACTCCAAACAAACAGTGAAAGACACACAGAAAATTCTTTGAAATGTGAACAACAAATACTATGCCATTTTACATTAGCTGCTTTCAAAAATTATGACCGGTAAATGATATCTTCAGTAGCTGAGACGTTGAAAAAGCCTTCGCAGAAGTTGTCCAAACCGTATTTTACGGACTATAAGACGCTACAAACTGTAAGATGTACCTTAATTTTTCAGCAATTTTTTTAAAAAAGGAGCGTTTTCATCGTTTTATTCTTAGATTCCAAAGAAGGATGAAAAAAAAGGAATTCTTAGTTTATAAAACCGAACTGAGCTTTAAAACTCCTGAAAGTCGTCATCTGACCTTCCTTCTTCTTCTTCTCCCTCTTTGCGTCATCATCGTCCTTTGCATGTCTAAGATTGTCTTCACTGCAACCGAGAGCTTTACGTATGCCGCACTTCTTGGAAGATTTAACAATAATGTCTTCTGTCACTGTAGATCACGACTGTTTTATCCACTGACACACTTGTTTGATTGCAGTTCGATTTAAAGCTCGTCTCGGCGTGAATTCATGATGGGTTTCATCCATCATCCACTTGTTCCACTCCTCTCTCATATACACTTTAAGTGATCTATTTATCCAGACATCAAGAGGTTGCAGTTTGAAGTAAGTCCTCCAGGAACAGCCGCAGGCTCTGTATTTCCCTGTCTCAATTGCTCTTTTAGGGAATTTTTCAAATGACTACTAAACTGATATAGGACAATAAGAGCAATATTCTTCAATGAAGCATCTTTCCTTCTCTCCCATCCTTTGTTAATCCGTAATTTCATACCAGCCTCGTCCATCCGACCCTTGTCATGTACGTGCGCCATAGACTGTAATGACGCATCATGGGCTAGACAGTGTTCTGGTTTTGTGGTAGCGTGGCGGGAGAGAGACAGTAATAACAAGCTTGGGAATCAGGCAACTCATGTTCGTTGCATCGGTGCACTGCTGCCAGTTGACTCCAACGCTATCAGATAGTGACAGGTTTCCCGCGGTATCGAGTATATGGCCATTTTTTAGAGTAGCGGAAAACTGAAATCAAACGCTAGACGTTTTTATATTAATTTCAGGTATATGACACATATGAATATTGGAGGCAATTTTTCGAAGAAGAAAGTGCGTTTTATGGTCCGTAAAATACGGTGGTTCTTCGTGTCATTTCCTGTGGAAATTTGTGTGTTTGCATCTCAGGATCTCTGTGCAGGATTATCCTGTCACACAGTCCTAGGGCAGCTGCATGTTTAAGTGCTGCAAGCTTTGGAGACTACAGGACGGACGCCCTAACACTCGCCACATTTTCCGACACTGTTGCAATACGAAGTCGGCCAGCAGATTTTCTTTTGAAAGGGGAACATGATGCTCGAAAGTCCGATACCTGAACTCGAAGTGCTTTCCAATAGGAAGAGAATCATGTCTGCCAAATTCGAACCGATGCAAAGTGCTCGCTGAATAGTAATTACAGAACAACCATTATGAATTTACTAGTCCACAGGAAACTCATGGTGCTCACCTAATCAAGCCATTGTGCCTACTAGAAATGGAATACACACCGCTCTGGATCGATACCCCCCCCCCCCCCCTCCATCTCTGTATCTCCACCAAGGCTCACATAGCGGCCTCTCCAAATACGGGCGGTGTTTTTGTCGGACCCTGTATAACAACAAAATAGACTCTCCTAACCTGTTCAAACGCGAGTATGGTTTACCTGGTGTTACGTGTCACTCCAATGTTCTGATGGCGGTCACAGAGCAGAGACTTGGTTTTGGGATGTTGTCTTTATGTGTCTGTATATACAGCGTCAGGCAGCAAGTATAAAGTTTTCATTCACTGCCATCGATAACTTTTGAGCATAATGCTTAACGCAGATCATTCATTTCGCGAGTTTTTATGTGCAGGCGATTGCCATGTATGTGATGAAGAATTTATTTTATCAGAATTCAGAGGGCTTTGTGTCAAGAAATTGTTCTATTCCCCTCTTAACGTTATTCAAGGAGTATAGTCTGTTCACAAGAAGACGAATGCATTCTGACCGGGGTGTGGAGAGCGGAAGAAGCAGGCTCTGCACACCGACTCATAGCACGAGGCAGCGGAAGGGGGTTCAATCTGTCCGAGGGATAAACGCGCTTACGCGTCTACTCTACCATTTATTTTTGCTCTTCCGCGCTTAACATTCAGCGATATTACTACTTATTTTCTACCTCCACTCCGCAATCTACTATTCCTTATCCTGGGAAAAGTATCTGGCACTACCCATAATGAGCCAGTAGTAGCTTCGTCATTGATCAAGAGATGTGTTAATATAAGGCACAACACAGTCAGTTCGCAAAGTCTACTTACACAAGATTCTGAGGTTGACCGCGGCCGGATACATAACATGAACGGACCGAAGTTGATAGACGTCTAGCAACTTCTGCCGACGCAGAACTAGGTTGCCCTCGTTCATCTCTTTGTGAATAGACTATACACGAAATAGTTTTATGTGTTCATGCATGTGTCCAGGTAATTGTTAGCGGCAACATTGTTTAAAGAATCTGTATCAGCCCATCCTTTGTTGGTTAAAGCCTAGGACAGCTGCAAAAGTCAACATCAATTGGAAAGACTTGTCGAACAATTATTCTGTGTGTCTAGGGAAAAGTATACTTCTATCTATTTCTATATATAACTGCAAATCAATATCAATAAATGCACTTGAATTAAATGAACGACCATTAACCTTACTAATTTTTGGCTGTTGCTGCCCAATTAGTTCAGCACCGTCGATTAAATTTCTGACATGCAGCCGCGCAATTAAAATCTATTCCACAGGTATTTCGGCCGCGGCCATCGTCACAGTGAGCCTTGCGACTCTCTGTGAGGGTGGTCGGACAACACGCGGCCTAAATACCAGTGGAATAAATTTTATTTGCGAGGCTGCATGTACGAAATTTAATGAACTATTCATCACGCCGCGAAAAGTTGATAAAGCGCAGCGTAGCGTGTTTCCCAGATAGTTACTTCTCATGTTCAAATCCGAAATTATTATAGCCAGTGGACAATTAGCAAGTTACTGATTCCAATCTAAGGTAATAAAGTTTCACAGCACAGGTAAATAGATTATATTTGTGCAGTATTAGTTTCAGTATACTATTATCGCGTAGATTATTACACGAACGCAGCAGCAACCATTACTAAGTTTTCGTGTGAACAGACAAAAGCTACCAAGTTATTGTTCACAGATGCTAGATTACAATCTATATTACATTTAGAACATTGCAGCAAAATATTAACCATTACTAAGATTTCTTGTCAAAAAACCAAAGCTATAAGTTATCTTTTACAGATGCTAGGTCACATTCCATATTACGTTTAGAGCACTGCATGTAAACAAAATCTACACGTTACGTTCGGAGTGTTGCATTTACCACATTCCATTTTTGGAACGCTGCAGCACAGATAATTTCAGAGAAATTACGGGGTGATTCCATTAATAACACACCACGTTACATGTATGTCTTGGTATGCACACTAGACAGCAATCACATTTAGGACTATACACTTAAATTTTCAGACTTCAAGAAGAATATAATAATTCCAATCCCAAAGAAAGCAGGTGTTAACAGATGTGAAAATTACAGAACTATAAGTTTTATAAGTCACAGCTCCAAAATACTAACGCGAATTCTTTACAGACGAATGGAAAAACTGGTAGAAGTCGACCTCGGGAAAGTTCAGTTTGGATTCCGTAGAAATGTTGGAACACGTGAGGCAATACTGACCCTACGACTTACCTTAGAAAATAGATTAAGGCAAGTCAAACCTACATTTCTAGCATTTGTAGACTTAGAAAAAGCTTTTGACAATAATGACTGGAATACTCTCTTTCAAATTCTCAAGGTGGCAGGGGTAAAATACAGGGGGCAAAAGGCTATTTACAATTTGTACAGAAACCAGATGACAGTTATAAGAGTCGAGGGGCATGAAAGGGAAGCAGCGGTTGGGAAGGGAGTGAGACAGGGTTGTAGCCTATCCCCGATGTTATTCAATCTGTATATTGAGCAAGCAGTAAAGGAAACAAAAGAAAAATTCGGAGTAGGTATTAAAATCCATGGAGAAGAAATGAAAACTTTGAGGTTCGCCGATGACATTGTAATTCTGTCAGAGACAGCAAAGGACTTGGAAGAGCAGTTGAACGGAATGGACAGTGTCTTGAAGGAGGATATAAGATGAACATCAACAAAAGCAAAACGAGGATAATGGAATGTTGTCAAATTAAGTCGGGTGATGCTGAGGGAATTAGATTAGGAAATGACACACTTAAAGTAGTAGACGAGTTTTGCTATTTTGGGGCAAAATAACTGATTATAGTCGAAGTAGAGAGGATACAAAAGGTGGACTGGCAGTGGCAAGGAAAGCGTTTCTGAAGAAGAGAAATTTGTTAACATCAAGTATAGATTTAAGTGTCAGGAAGTCGTTTCTGAAAGTATTTGTATATAGTGTAGCCATGTATGGAAGTGAAACATGGACGATAAATAGTTTGGACAAGAAGAGAATAGAAGCTTTCGAAATGTGGTACTACAGAAGAATGCTGAAGATTAGATGAGATCACATAACTAATGAGGAGGTTTTGAATAGAATTAGGGAGAAGAAGAGTTTGTGGCACAATTTGACAAGAAGAAGGGATCGGCTGGTAGGACATGTTCTGAGGCATCAAGATATCACAAATTTAGCATTGGAGGGCAGCGCGGAGGATAAAAATCGTAGAGGGGGACCAAGAGATGAATACACTAAGCAGATTCAGAATGATGTAAGTTGCAGTAAGTACTGGGAGATGAAGAAGCTTGCACAGGATAGAGTAGCATGGAGAGCTGCATCAAACCAGTCTCAGGACTGAATACCACCACCACAACAACAACAACAAATTAAATTTTACACAATTACAACATAACACATAAACGTTAGGCACCTAACTATTTAAAACATAACATAAACCTTAACGTACCTAGAACAAATGTAAACACTTGCAAAAATTGTTGTTATAACTTTGAGTCTTGGGACTTAATTGGCAGTTAACGCACTGCGATTAAACGCCTTCGAGCATGATATTCCTTCTACATACTACAATTACTTTTCAGTATTACATATGATTAATAATTAAATGCAACTACAATATACTAACCAATATGCAATGTTTTCATAGATTTCCGTAGACGAAGGTTAGTGGGCCACAAGAACACTGAGATCAATGGCTAGAAATTTGTTATTAATTCAGCACGCACAACTTAGCTACAAACGCCATCCATTCACATTTTTTGTTGCAAAAATGTTTTTGACCGGTTTATTTCAACAGGTAACTTTTGGGAACATTCCTCTGTACAAAATGTTAACATCTCGTTCTACTTGCAGCTGAAAGTCTGCAGTACAAGAAATGAATATGAATTATTAATCTTTTCTAAGTCTGTTGTTTGTAAGACAGGTGGTGACTATAAGCCTTCATTCGCTCACAAATTATAGTTTTTCATAATCTCTGTCGTCGTTGGTGGTACTTGGTGGGCTGTCGTGAAGACTATGTTGTGATTTAAGCATTCAGCAACAACAGCTGGCTAGTAAGAACTGATACGAATATAATGTTACTAGCTGAGTAACAGGCGCAGCCCTTGTATGTTTTTATCTCGATTTTCTGTAAGTCTCTCTCCTCCTCCTTCTCCATCTGCTCCCCTCACCTTCTCTCTCCATCACCAAGGTATCACCCCCATCACAGCAGGAGGCTGATGATTCTTATCCCACAGTGTAAATGACCAGATAGTAAGTAATATGTTTATCAACTTTGGTTGAAATCGAACCATGCATTTAGGAGGGGCTTTTACCTCTCAACTCTGGCAGAAAGCCGACGTATCACATGTAGTTCATATATCTTCAACATATTTCACACATATTTGTACACGTATTGCACAAGTATCCGTTGGGAATTTCACTAATCAGTTTCGTTTTCAGGCAGCTGAATTTCTACGAAGTCATATCTCTTTACCAAAGTGTTGTACAATGATATAATTTTGCAAATAAATTCAGTGGTATATTTGAAGTGTCTGCAATATGTGTTACAAAAAGACTTCGTAGTAAAGTAATAAATTAAAACGTCATGCACAATGATAAAGTTTTTCGATCATCTCAGTATTTACGTCGTCATACGTCATGAACTGTGTGTTAAGGAATGACGTAATTTTGCAGTTACATTTAGAGCTATACGTGGATACTGAATGCCAAATGTGTCGTGAATACTGTTAGTAGTGAAGAAATAACAAATTAAAACATCATACCTTATGCATCAATTTTACTGGATGAACAGGAAAATGTTCTAAGTGACAGACTTTTTCCTTTCATCATTTTCTGAGAATAGTTAGGGAGAAAAATATGTACAGGTTTAAAATTATGCGAAAAGTTTGTTGCGCGTCACTAAGTGATCTCATTCTAAGACAATGGATGAATAAAATCTGGATACTTCCGCAACATGGGCTACACTCTTGTCACCCCCACCACAACCATTTGATACATATGTAGTTCTTACTCCCACAGCGATTCTTTTCAGATTTGTGTATCAACTTTGGTTGAAATTGGTCCAGTGGTTTTGGTTGAAATCTGTTCATTGGTTTAGAAGAAAGTGTAGCACATACATTTCTTTCATAACGTATATGGATTTGTTAAATGAAGGGGCGAGGGGGTGCTTTGGAGGGGCGAACCTAAGAGTGGAGACGGTCAGATTTGGACAGGTGACGCATGTCTACGTTCACATGTCATAACACACGAATTTTCTCGAATATCACTGCGGTTAGAATTCTGACTGATAGCTATAATGAATCTATCACTTGTAATGTAAATACTGGTTGTATTAGCTGATGGGGTTTGGAGATCCGTGACAACGACTAATGGAGCTTACCTCAAAGTATCGATTGCTCTCCTTCAACAAATGAAGTAATAAGTGAGTTAAGTTGAAACGTCCCCTTAGAAAAATTATACATGACTGTGTTTAAACTGACACACAATATTTTTAGCGCAACGCAGTCTGACTTTCAATAATCCCTGCAAAAGAATGGCCCTGACTAACGTTAACCTATACCTCTCACAAATCACTTACCTCACAAAAATCTTCGTTACTCAAGCTACTGCAATACAGCGAGCGCCACTACTGCCAGCTAAATAAAAGATTCAAACTACTAAAGGCACTAACTACCGATAGGCATAGTTAGCAAATGAAAGATTTTGATAGAGAACAAACAATGTATTTACCTTACTAGCGTTCAAAAGTCATAATATATATAGCAGTTCATGACATCCATTCTTACAAATGTACTGTTTCTGATGGACACACGTCCAGATCATCCGCTCTCAAAAATCCGCCGTCTCACTTCCCCACATCCACCACTGCTGGCGGCTCGCCTCCAACTGCGCAACGCTAGGCGCTTTTAACATCCAGCTGCCCAACACTACAATGGCAGACATCAATGCAAACGAGCCACAGACTGCACACAGCACAGTCAGTGATTTTCATACAGAGTGTTACGTGGCGTTACCAATAAGGAAACCTAAACAGCCTACTTACATAGCCCCCATGCTACCCACAAAAAATTGTACGAATTGTTTTGGGCAGTGGCCAATACAGATTTGAAAATATTTTTCATAATCATAATTACAAGAACAAAGAAATCAAATGCACACACTTATTGATACAATGTTGGTCAAAAGCTAAAATTTTCTCACAGTCCATAAAGACAGTCAGGATCATTCATCATAATAGTAATTACAGTTTTTTTCAGAAAGTCTCATTAGTAAAAGAAATTGCACACGGAAGTAGTGGATTTCCATGCAGTCTTGAAGAAGTAGTGTTGTCCTTCCAACGGACAGGCAGACAGGTAATGGGCCACCACAGAGCAAACCCACTGCAGAGTCAGTCAAAGTTTTGAAAAATATTGGTAGGTAGGTGGTCACAGAGTAGACCCACTGTAGTCCTGGTAGAGATTACGGTACTGGTGGGCCCCCAGAGGTGCAGACCCACTGCAGTCCTTGCAGAAATAATGGTATTGGTGAATCATCAAAGGTGGGGACCCACTGTAGTCCTTGTAGAGACGGCCAGCAGCCATCCGTTGTGACTGTGCAGGTGCACAATCACCATCGAAGAGTCTTGCGGAGAATATAGCAAGTCCATAAACCACCACTTGTGCACTCACCAAATTTTATTTGAAATGTCCTTAGAACCAGCAATGCTGTTATCCAGTCCCTTGCTGAGTTGTTAACACACGTGCCAACACTTACAGTCCCAACTTCTCACGTACTGTGCATATACTATGACCAACAGAAATGTGTGCAGTGAAATGAATGCTTACAAGTTACTTAATTTGAAGAACTGGTCTCAATTATAATTTCATAACATGAGAATACAATGACAGAGATAGAGAAAACATCATGAAAACATAATAATACAGATAACATTTGTAGTAATACAGGCTTTACAGAAGAATAGAAATAAACGTATACATCAGTGTTACAGGAATTATGGCATTAGTAAATATATAAAATAATGAGAATAGTTTTCGAAACATTAATTTCACACATGAGCATTGAAACAGAACAGAATTAATAATATCTAAACATGTTTACAAAGTAAATAACATATTATTAATGCAAATTATATTTTAGGATAACAGTATTCCTCATCATAGTAAATGTAGCTTAGTACTACAAAAATTCTACAACCTAAATCGTATTAGCTAAACACATAAAGACAGGAAAAACGCAACTACACAAGAGTACACAAACACATAGCAGAATAACACAGGGAGAAAGGACAGGGTTTGTTTTCAGTGTAACATTTGATACTGCAGTCCAACCCAAAACTTCATTCCATAGATCATTCGTCTTATTTCAACATTTGTTTCCACCAAAAAAAATCCTATCCAAGCATGCTTTCTGTATTCTGTTCACATCCTCTTTCAAAAATAGTTTTTCTCCACTGTACACTACTTTTTTTGGACAAATCATTTTCTTATAGCTTCTCAATGCATTTCTTCCAATTCATCACAACTCGTTCTCTCATATAGCTTACCCCATCTTACGCTAACTTAAATCTACTGAGCTCAGATGCTAAACTAAGGGACGAGGCAATGCAGCAGCACCAAACAATTAACACAAACAGCAATGACAAAAAATGGAAACTGGCAAAGCTATTGCAATATTACAACTAATATAAGGCACTGTGCAGCAAACAAGAAAAATAAGCCAGTAGTAAAACTGGCTTAACAGAGTAATACAAAGTGAAATTCAGTAGCACTATGCCTGGCAAACAGCAGCACCAAATGTAATAACTTATATCTAAACATGACAAAGCTCAAGCAGAAAAAGTATTACAGTAAAAATGGCCATGTTTAATACCTATGTCACATCTTAACACTAGAGTGATGCATCACAATTTATTCTACAAAAGAAATTACCAAGTACTTGAAAACAAAATTATGTATTCAGTTACGGTTATTAGTCCCTTCTTATTGTTCTTTCCTTTCCAAGTGCTCCTTTTTCGAAGAATGTGGATCATAAAATTATTATTTAATAGATCTGTTGACAGAAAGTGTTCACATTAGCAAATGCATATAATTTTATTTTATAAAACCAATGCTGCAACACACCTGGAAAGCAGATATCAAATAAAATAAGCAACTATGTACAAAGTAAAGCATAAAAATATTATTCAATAGTCATGTGGCATTTCATTAGTTAGTAGAAATTCTCTCAACTCTCGTAGAAAGACACTTGTCATAATCAGGTGTGCAGATGTAAGAATTTTTCCAAGTAATGAGTGTTTCGTATTTGCGATGCTTTCTAGAAAGGAATGTCAATAGCGAGGTTAATGGCCTCTCCTTTTTTTGTTGTGCCTCTGAAAGGCACACACTAATGGCTTTTTTTCCAGGAGACTGTCGCACAGCTGGGTGCTTACAGTGCATTACGTCAAGGTGACCTACCTTCCTTACCGAAATATTTACGACATCAGTTTCCGCTACAACTAAAATTTCACAGGTCGAAATATTTGCGTTACAAATAAGGCTTTTTCTCCAGGCAGGTGGTACAGCTGGGCGTCCACGACGCATTACGTGATGGTCACTTAACTTTCTTACCGAAATATTTACGACAGCAGTGACACTCTCATATAAAAAAAAATTTTTCACAGGTCGAGAATTTGCGTTACAAGTGCGTGGAAACAAAATCCTATAAATATAACAGTGTCCAAAAAATTTTCGTCGGCATTGTGATACATTACGCATATACACACATAACTCTTAATGTACGATTCTTGGTTTCCAACATCCTTTTTCACATACCAGAGTCGCTAACCAGTCCTCATTATTCCTTACCTTATTACACATATACATATTCGTCGACACTTCTTCAGTATTTCATCATAATAAATACATATCATAATAAACATTCCTCAACAGCATAATACACATCGTCGTCGTAATAATAACATCATAACACCTCAGTCAAATCTCAAAAACGTTGTAGCTTTCTGCAATAATTTCAAAACTTAAAAAAAATTCTCTGCTCATTTCAATAGTGTCATCTACCTCAAACGCACTTTAAAAATCATGACCCCATACCAAAAACATCATTCAAAGCTCACATAGTATCACAATGGTTCTGAAAAAATATGAACAGTTCACAAAGTACATACAAAATAACATTTCATAAGTGTGAAGTTATCCAACTGTGTAATTACGTAAACATCTGTCACTGATGTAGTAAACAATTGTTTGTCTCTCTCAGTTCAATGATCAGATAGCTGTGTAATTATGTGTTAGAGAAATATGGTACCGATGTGTAAAGTTGTATAAGCAAATACCATATTAGCTAGGGCTCCTTGTGCTTGCCAGATGCATGGTACACAAAGTAAGCGTGTACCCCCCCCCCCCCCCCTGAGGATTAATGTAATTATACCCTCAGGAGTTACAGATTACAGCAATGGAATGAAATGTATCAGGGAAAACCTTTGTATCATTGTAATTCAAAATCTTTAAAAATAAATGTTTTAAGTACAAAATTAATCACTCAAATGCGTGTCCTGTAGCGCTAAATGTGCGTCTTACTGTAAGATAATTCTGTGGAAGGGTCATAGTTATCGTCCTCTGTATGCAAAGTTCTGCTGAAGTCAATGTACTCACATCATCATAAACAAAAGTGAAATGCTTTGCGTATAGATATCGTAGTTATTATGCTTATTGCCGTGATGAAGAAAGTACTGTACTGTAACGTATTGTTGTGCTTTGGAAAAGGCTGTCTCATTGCAGCTATACCACAAAAGTTACTACTAAACTATGTTTTACTTTCCAGAATAATACATAAAAACTGTGTAGATATAAAACAGATACACCACAAAAGCAACAATGTAAATTGTGTCCCACATTAGTAGCGTCGTGATATAATCATGTAGCTGTCAAAGAAACCAAATACCAAGTCATCTTTAATCTCATAGAAAGTACTTCAAATAAAGAATGTCTTTTCAAGTAAACCAAAATGCTGTATTAAAATCTCAGTACCTGTATATGTTCTAAGTATGTAAGCCGTATATTCGTTACGTAATCGTGCAACTAATAAGCCAGAATGTACACGTAACAACACTGTGTCGTCTGTTCACTATAACAATGCATTCGTAATTTCTGTTTAAGTAAGTTCTCTTGGTTCTTGACTGGATATTTAACTTCAAACATTGTTGCATGTTAACAGATTCCAAGTCTGACAAAGCATACAAGTAATGTAAAGAGAAAGATTTTATAGCAAAGACTAAGTTAAAAAGCAGATTATCTCTCAATAAACGGTTTTACATGTGAAATGTGGTGCAATCCTTTACTCTTCATAGCACTCAGAGTTTCAACTTGAACGCAATTATCATGTGGTATATGTCAGTAAAGAATACTGGAATTTTTCTCAAGGTTTGCGTCTATGTTATTTTTCTCTGAGCCAGCCGGCGCACACGGCTGCCTGCGGTGCGAATCATTGTCTGTCTCTTTGTTGGCGCGTGTCGTTATTAGGATTAGGAGACCTAACTTCTACAAATTCACCCTGTCGAGAGGGCCCACCCCTGTTTGAATCTCGACAGTTCTGATGAAATTCAGGTCTGTCGTAATGATCATATCGTCTGTCGTCATGTCGGTAATTTCTGTAATTAATTTCTTGTTGGTCACGTGGTGGAGAACTTCTCCCTGAGTCATAACTGCGCACTGGACCATTGCGTCTGAAGTTATTCTGTCTCCCTTGATAATATTTATTTTGGTTCCCATATTGTCTGTTTCTCTGATTGTCTCTATGGAAATGCGATCTTTCTCTGTAATTGCTTTTACTCTGCAAACGGTTGTTATACGTGTGGTGTCTGTTTTGGTCACAATTTGCATTGTAAGAATAGCCTTATTGTGTCCAGTTATTATTTCTGTCATCGCGGAATTGTGACGGATCTGATCTGTAATTTTTGTGCTCCTGTTTTCGCGTTCTGCGATTGTCAGTGTCAGTTTCCAATTCTTGAAACAGTCCCTGAAAAGCTTCAATGTCGTCTTTGCAACGTCCTGCCAAAATAATATGTCGTAAATGTTCAGGTAATTTGATTAAGCAAATGCGGGTGAGTTCTGAGGGGCTGTAAGGGTTTGACAGGTGCCGATTCTTGTACAACATGTCTTCAAAATATTTCACAAGACTGGAAAATTCAGATTGTTCGAAATGTTTCATCATTATGATGCTATATTTTACTCGGTCTTGTGTGGCTTGAGACCAATATGTTGAGAGGAAGGCATGATAAAATTCTCCTTCACTGTAACAATTGTGAATGACCGGTTGCATTCTCACAGCTGGTTCATTCTCTAAGTAGCCACACATAAATTCTAATCTATGCTCTAATGACCAGTTGGGAGGAAAACAATGAGAGAATTGATGAAGCCACACTTCTGGATGAATGTCGTTGCCAGAATTTTTAAATGTTTCGAATTTATGTGTGGTAATGAACAGCATATAGTCAAAATCATCCTGTCGGCGAGTCGCATATTGGTCATTGTTACGTCGTGTCGGCGGTTCCATCTCAAAATTCGGTGTACCTCCCAATTTCTTTCATAATTTCTGAAATGTCCTGTGTTATTATTTTGTGGCTTTTCCGTATTTCCCTCTTCCCATGTTGGAGCGTGAGTGTCCTCTGAAATATATAATTCTAGTGTTACTTGTGCCAACTGATCTTGTACTTCCCGGATTTCTCTTTGGTGTTGCGTATTAATTTGATTCTGATTTTGTTTGAATTTCCTAATTTTTTCGTACTCTTCTGTGTCATTAAAGACTACCGGTCTTGCGTCATTCAGATTATCATCTACCTTCGTAGATAAATTATTTAGCTGATCCGGAAGTTCGACTACTTTCTCTGATAATGAACTAATTTCCTCCATGTGTCTTTCTGAACCAATTGTCAGAGTATATACTGTGTCCTTTAAGTTTTCCTGAGTTTTTGCAAGTAGTGTAACTGAATCGGTAGATGCAACTGAGTCAATTTTAGCCCACAATGTCTCATGATTTTCATGAACAATGGTTTGCAGTTCTTTTATGGCTGCTTCGTGATTCTGTAATGCATTTTCATGCTGCAAAAAAATAGGTTGAAAATGCTCATAAATTTGCGTTTTTTCGCCGTTACAGACTTTTTGACATTTCTGTTCAATGTTATGTAACTCGGTAGTTAAATCTTCACGTGTTTGTTCAAGTGTGGTGTCTAACTTCCGAAGATTTTGTTCAATTGTGTCTAACTTTTGAAGCTTTTGCTGCGTTTGTCTCTGATTTTGTTCCATTGTGTCTAACTGTTGCTGTGTTTGTCTCTGATTTTGTTTCATTTGTTGCATTAATTGCAATAATAATGTATTAGTGTCTGGAATCTGTTCCTCTATGCTTTTCGAAGTGCATTAGCACTGGCAACATTCACATTTTGACAAGCAGAAAATGTGTCTTCACTTATTTGAGAAAACAGTGACGACGCAAAACCTGAATCTACAGTATTTGCAAGATTGTGTCCTGTCATTTCGGATTCCTGAGGCGAGCTGTTGCCGACTGATCGATCGATAATGCTTCCCTGTTCACTAATTGTTTCACTGCCTACTCCATTATTTGCAACCTGCTCCATTTCCCTATGCACAATTACCAAATTACTCCTTTGAACATTAGTTAATTCATTACTCGGTCGCGCTAACACACAGCTTTCGTCTTCACTGTCATTTCTCAGTTTACTTTGGAGCCTAGTGTTACGTTTTTCACACACCTTTATTGTCACAATATTTCACATGATAACACAGAAAAGCACAATTTGAAGAGCAAAATAAGAAAGCACATTAACATAGCACTGGAAATAATATCTCGTTAATTGCAAGTGCAGCTGTGAAATACTTGGTGCAAATATACATGCATGCCACAACTATTTTACTGTACAACAATGAAAAACTGCAACAACAAAGGAAATTCTCTCTACAATTATGTGCTAGCAATAAACAAAGGCTACACTAATTACACAAACTACAAGAAAAAATATCAGAAGATTCCAGTGAGGTATCCTGGCAGGGTCGCCATATGAAACGTCCCCTTAGAAAAATTATAAATGACTGTGTTTAAACTGACACACAATATTTTTAGCGCAACGGAATCTGACTTTCAATAATCCCCACACAAGAATGGCCCTGACTAACATTAACCTATACCTTTCACAAATCACTTACCTCACAAAAATCTTCGTTACTCAAGCTACTGGAATACAGCGAGCGCCACTACCACTAGCTAAATAAAAGATTCAAACTACTGAAGGCACTAACTACTGATAGGCATAGTTAGCAAATGAAAGATTTTGATAGAGAACAAACAATGTATTTTCCTCAGATAAACGTACTCCAGCTCGGTATCATCAGATAACATACCGTGTTATTTGTCTTACTACTCTCCACCAAATGCGTAGGTAAGGGTAGAGTGATTATGTGAGTGCCCATTATCTTACGGTCCAAAAGTCGAATACGTTTCCAGGTAAAACCAAAAGCCTTTATGAATTTCCTACGTTCTGACCAGCTCAGCTTGCACTGATAAATTGATAGGACAGTTTTGAATAATTCAAATGAAGTGAAAGCAATACATTTGTATTTGACGCGGTTAATTTTGGATGTCATCAATCGCACTCCACGCACTAAAATTGTACCCGGTGTGTATAATGGAACATAACGCATTAGAAGGAGAAACGAAAATAAGAAACATATAACTAATATATGATGGAACAAATCTTGTAATTGTGGTAGCAAACCTGGGGTGAAAATCATAAAAAACAGCCTTCGAGCAGTGCTGTATAATCGATTGTTGCTGGACAGAGAATTTTTGGTTGATGCATAAACAAAAGTGCGCAGGCGGCACGATTGATGAAGCCAGACGTGAAAAAACGAGAGTCTGACGGGTCAGTGGGCAGTACTGTAGACAAACGCGATCTGTTCCAACTAGCTAATGTTTTTGTTTGTACCTATCTGACGTAGCAAAAACACGCATTTAAAATGACTATCTATAATATTACTTTGCAGTTATACTATTTAGACTGTCTTTAGTCACATTATCTTTAGTATTACTCGTATAGCTTGTAACTGTGTTCTCTTTAGGATTACTCGTATAGCTTATAATTATGGCGATATCAACAATCATACACCAAAAAAAGTTTTACATCACCTCGGTTCCGAGAGTTCCGGAACCTGTACAGAAAATCGGAATAGAGATCAGCATAAACATCATTTCCGCCCTTTTTATTGCTCATGAGAACCACACATTGCATGTTGTTCCACCATACAGCGAGACCCTCAGAGGTGGTGGTCCAGATTGCTGTACACACCGGTACGTATAATACCCAGTAGCATGTTCTCTTGCATTGATGCGTGCTTGTATTCGTCGTGACATACTATCAACAAGTTCTTCAAGGTTGGTCCAGGTTGTCCCACTCCTCAAAAGCTATTAGGCGTAGATTCCTCAAAGTGGTTGGTAGGTCACGTCGCCCGCAAACAGCGCTTTTCAATCTATCCCAGGCATGTTTGATAGGTTTCATGTCTGGAGAAGATGCTGGCCACTCTAGTCGAGCATTGTCGTTATCCTGAAGGATAACACACGATATGCACAAGATGTGCACGATAAGGGCGCGAATTGTGGTCCGTGAAGACGTATGCTTCGTCAATATGCTGCCGAGATGGTTGCACTATCGGTGGGAGAATGGCATTCACGTATCGTACAGTTGTTACGGCGCCTTCCATGACCGCCAGCGGCGTACGTCGGCCCCACATAATGCCACCCCAAAACAGCAGGGAACCTCCACCTTACTGCACTAGCTGACAGTGTGTCTAAGGCGTTCAACCTGACCGTTTGCCTCCAAACACGTCTCCGAGGATTGTCTGGTTGAAGGCAATTGCGGCATTCATCGGTGAAGAGCACATGATGGCAATCCTAAGCGGTCCATTGCAAAGATGGACCTCACCATGGACGTCGGGATTGAAGTTGTGCATCATGCAGCCTATTGTGCGCAAGTTGAGTCGTAACACGACGTCCTGTGGCTGTACTGCAGTAGTACTCTTGGGCGGCCTGAGCGAGGCATATCATCGACAGTTTCTGTCTCTCTATCACCTCCATGTCCGAACAACATCGCTTTCGTTCACTCTGAGACGCCTGGGCACTTCCCTTGTTGACAGCCCTTCCTAACAGAAGGTAACAATGCGGACGTGATCGAACCGCGGTATTGTCTAGGCCTGGTTGAACTACAGACAACACGAGCCGAGCACCTCCTTCATGGTGGAATGACTGGAACTGATCGGCTGTCGGACCCTCTCCGTCTAATAGGCACTGCTCATGCGTAGTTGTTTACATATTTGGGCGGGTTTAGTGACATCTCTGAACAGTCAAAGAGACTGTGTCTGTGATGCAATATCCACAGTCAAAGTTTATCTCCAGGAGTTCTGGGAACCGGGGTAATGCAAAACCTTTTTGATGTGTGTATGACACGTGTGTAGAAGGATGATTTCCCATCGAGTGGTGCAGCAACACGTAGTTCCAGTTCATGTTATACTTGATGTTGAAACGGACGTAGTTTCAAGATAACTCTGTAGCCCACAGTAGCATTGGCATTTGTAAGTGATGGCATCTGCAGTTTACATCGTACTCGCTTTCTCTTTCAACACTTCTAATTAAGTTGTTAGGCCCATTCACTGCAGTATTCAATATTTATAACGTTCGTGATTGGTGAACTAATCTGTAAATTCTTGTAACAGAGGCAGTACATATGGGTAAAATGAACAATCCGGGAGAAGAATTGTTGGGAGATTAAATTTCTGTGGCGATTTTACTACACATAAAAATAATGTGATAAGTAATTGTTTCGGAACATCGATATTGTATGTTGTCAGTTGGAATAGTATTTTGTTAAACCGTGAGGGATAATCATGTGAATGATTGCCTTAAAACCGGTGTAAGAGTTGTCCTGAAATGATCAATTATTTTTTATAAAGAGGTATTATTAACTTACTTGAGATTGAACTCAGAAATCCAGTAAATGATTGTTTGCACTTAATGTTTCGTTTTCAATTCTGGTAGCTTAACAGAGTTTTTTGCTATGCACTATAATTCCACATTCAGATTCAGAGCCACGACCATATAAGGTTGCTGTATTATATTTTTCAATTGAATTGATTAGTTTGGTATACGATCACGAGATCATTTTAACGGCACTTTCTTTGTAAGTTTCAGTCCTCGCGTCTTGACTCATACATTTTCGGCCTTACGACATCATTACACGGCCTTAAAGCCAATGAAGAAATTAAATCAGCACCTTGTTCGTATTCTTTTCAAAAGAATCTGGTTATTGTTCAGGGCCGAAATCAGGAACATTGCGAACTACGTAAGACAATGCCTTATTCTAGACTGGAATTTACAAATGAAGTGGTATTTGTTTACATTGATTTGATATAAATGATATCGGCTCTACTCAAGTGATTGTCCAGGAACTACGTTTCTTGATAGGCCGAATGGAGGAACCTACCCTTTCTTGACATTTTTAGACAATTCGTGATATTACATTTGTATGGTTCTTGTGCGACAACACATTGCCGCAGTTTGCTGGTGATTGACTGTTGCGGCAATGCTCAATTTTTTCCAGTCCTGTTTTTGGCCAGGTCCATTCACAAATTATGACTTCGATGCCGACCCATACGTGACTGGAACTGGAAAAGCGGTTGTGATGCAGGTACAAAAAGTGTCCTCCGCCACAAATCGTAAGGTAGCTTGATGCGTGTAGATGTAGATGTACTATTGTGCTCTAGGCTATGTCACAATGTGGAATAATAGTTTTACAGATATACAAAAACACATGCGCACTTCAAATTTTCATGGGAACAAATGGGATTTATTTTATCAGCCATCTGTATGGGTGCCCCGTTCACTGAAGAGACCTCCCAGCCAGCTAACGGCTCCATGCTCTCGTATGTGGCGTGTTGCTACCGAGACACGTGCCCCAACAAAACTTATCTCTCCCTTGGAAACCAGGAGATGATCAGGCTGAATCCCAGCGAGGTCTCTCAAGGCTTTCCACAGTGACAGAAAAACTTTATCGATAGCTGAGCATCTGTTTCTTCAGACCCGAGGAACTCAACCATATTGTTACATCACCTCCGCCGCAAAGGAACCACGACAACCTTCCCAAGTGCTGCCTACCAACTCCTCCAAAACAACAAGAGTAAATTGTATTAACATTCATGCCATTTAGCTACTTAATCTCTGGATTACATTCTTACGCTAATAACTCCCCTCTGGAAAGCGCTTTCCACCAGCGCTTGCCGAATTTTATTTCCAACAGGAGGTCTAAAGCACTTGCCATCACGGCAAACTCAGTCGCTCTTAAGACCGTTTATCTGTTCCCGTCGCAACCCACTTGGAAGGATTATGGTAAGCAGGGATGGACGCACGATTTTTTTCGGGAGGCGGAATTTGAAGAATTGGTAAAGAGTAATTATCAGAACTAACGTAATATTTTCATAAACTTTATAATGACCTTAATACCCAAACAACGAAAAAATAACGCTTAGAGAAGATGGCGAGATTTCGTGTGGCACTTCATCAGTGTTTATTTCTACATTTTTGTGAAAATATTAGGTTGGTGCATAAGTTCGTAGAGTTTTTGTCTTGCATTTCGGTATTCCGGTTGTTACGGGTTTAATTATCGATTGTCATTTTTTATTTATAGTTCACTGTTACTATATGAGTTTAGATATTCTCATTTTGTCATGTGGAGACAGTGGACAGAGCTGTGAACGCTATAAATTGGGGTACCAAGTGGACAAATTGGAACATTTCCTACGTATTCTTCTGTTTGAGTTCATTTAAGGGGTAGTAGCAGCGGCGACAGCCGGAAACATTTGCACCGTGTACGGTGACAATGCTTTCGGACAAAGCACGGTAGCAAATTGGTTTTCTCGTTTTAAAGACGATCGTTTTGACATTAATGACTCTCCAAGTTCAGGAAAAATTTCCAGGTTTGAAGAAGGTCGTTTAAACGCATTCATCCAGAATGATCCACGTCAGTGTTCTGGAGACCTCACAAATGTGATGTACTGTGATCAGTCCACCATCGTAAGACATTTTCATACAGTGGGAAAGGTTCAAAAAGCGGTTGTATGGGTACCACATTCTCTGAGCTAAAATCACAAAAATTACAGGGTGGCCATATGTGCATCTCTGCTTGCTCGTCATCAATTGACTCATGAACAACACCGACCATTCCTATTCTGCAACGATACTGATAACGAGAAATGGTGTCTTTATGCTAATGTAAGGAAAATAATGGATTGATTGAGCCGAAACAATGCAGCGTCTCCCCGCACAAAGACCTACGCCCCCACGAAAGATAATGTTACGCATCTGATGGAACAGTGGTGGTGAGGTGGACTACGAATTGCTTCCCCGAGGTGTAGGCCTAAACATTACTGCTGACGTTTATTGTCAACAACTGAAACGTTACACAGACACAGTTCAAGAACAACGACCAGGAAGACTACGCTACTTCACGATAACCCGCGCATGCATTCTGTTTGACTGTCAAAAAGCACTATACAGGAGTTGGGTGGGGAAGTCATTCGGCACCCACCTCATTCATTTGATCTTGTTCCATCAACCTTCAAGGAACTTCCTTTCGGATGAAAATGCACTCCGGACACGGTTCGACAAGTTCTTCGTCTCAAAACCACGTGATTTCTACAGTCGTGGAATCGAAAAGTTACCCCAGCGTTGGTAGAGTGTTGTAAATAGTGAAGGAGAATATATTGTTGACGACTACAGTCTTCGTTATGTTTAACTGTCGTATTTACGGAACTTATGGCAAAACGCTACGAATTTATGCATCAACCCAATACAAGTCCAGTAAATTTTATCTGTATACTCCTAGCGTTCTTAAGTTGGTATTCAAACAACACGATGCTAAGAATGAACGTTCTCATGTTGCTGCAGTTACCAGCAATCCGCAGAAAAGTTTTAGCACGTAATGAGTAAAGGAAAAAACGATTTCAATACACATATTTAAAGATGTAGTAAAATGGGTGGTCATAAATTAAAGATATTTTTGCTTAAGGGAAATTTTCCCCACGCCTTGAATTTATTGAAGAAAATCTCTGATGACGTATCAACATCATTAGGCCTCTGATTCGCTATGCATGAACAGCAGTTTGTAGATTTTTCTCTGGTGCTCGCACTTTATTTTTCGGTAACAGAGTTTGTATGTTTTTATTTGGAACCACTATGTTTTAGAAACCTATCTTTGAGATGGGTGATGAAATAGTGTATGGAAAGAAGAAAAATTGAAAGCCTAAAGTACTCGAGCTTAACACGTTGTGTTTGTCTCCCCATTGTTTTTGGAATATCCAACTTAGAGTCCAGTAAGTTCAGTCACACGTTCCTCCTTCTTTCACACTGGCTGGAAACGTGATCGGATGTTTTCCAGTATTCCACTAAGGTCAGCCATACTTCCTGCCACCTTGTACACACGGTGGAAATGTGATCGATGATGTTAGATTTTTTTCTAGTTTCACACATAGATCAACACAATTATTAACGTCCATCTGTTCTGACTGTAGTAAACTGGTTAAACAATGTGACAGGCTAAATACCTGACTGGCTAGAACCGTATCATTGACACCAAGAACTTTGGTTTCCATATTGTTGTAAAGAAAATAAAAGGCTTGGCTTGAAGTTTCAGTATTTGCGAATTTTTGTGTTTCAAACAAAGATTCAGTGACAAGAGGAAATAGTTCAACATACATGGAAATTACATCAAGCCGTTTTACCCACCGGTTCTGCTGAATTTCATAAGTTTTGTTTTTCTTGCTTTGGCATGACACCTTAATACTTTATCCTTGAGCATTTCTCCCTCTTAAGATATGATATTGTTTAAAGAGTTGTTGATTGCAGAAGCAATACGCGAATGGCTAAGGACTAAATTTAATGAATGGTTATCAGAGAGAACGTAAATTGCTTGTGAGTATGACTCCTGCAATTTTGCAGCACATACACCAAACACAACGCTCATATTTGCTGCCCCATCGAAGCCTAATCCACGTGCATCGTTTAGATTTATCCTCAGATCCGAATGTTACCTTTTAAAACACCAGACGAAACCAAATGCCTGAGGACCATAAATAGGAACAAATCTGAAGAAGTCTTAACGAGTTATGAAAATATTTTATGAACATATCGAGCACAAAGCTCAAACTGTTCTGTCCCACAAAAATTAGCAGTTTAGTCTGCCAGCATACTGAAAAACGTAGATTTTTTTAAATTTTGCCAACAAGTTGTTTGCAAACTAAACTGCCAGCCGTGTCAACAATTTCATTCTGAATGACTTGCTCAAATGCGTTGCACTAGCACCTGCACTGTCAAGATTGGTTTTTGGAGGTGAGTCCACTCAGTGGTAATCCCTCTTGTTCTCAGAACAAAACAGTATATAGGTGATGGGTTTGCTCGGTTTACACTTACTGTTCTTTTTCAGATATGTGTTTAGTTGATTGTCAATATTATGTGCCTTCTTTTCGAACACTAACATAGAATTGTGAGATAAAATGCAAGCTTTGGAGTGGTTCCCTTTCGTTTCATGATCTCAGTATTCTAGCTTATTTCACATTTTTCCAATTTTATTTCCCTTGTACTAATGAGCTCAACTGAACATGGACACTTTCCCTCTTAATCAGCTGAAAAAATAGCACGGAACTTATAGAAAGCGCCCTCATTTGCTTCTGAATAAGCTAATCATTAAAACTGTGATAACCATTGTTAGAATTTCATATTTCTTTGGCAAAAGAAAATCTGTAATTTACATCTATAGTACTCTGCAAGCCACAAGGTGGTGTGTTGCAGATGCTACTTATGGTACCATTAACATATAGCCACTTCCCTGTTCGTAGGTGGAGCCTAATATCTCTCAGTATAGTTATATATTTTCTAAGCGTCCCTTCGCCAGTTCTGTGAAGAAAAGGTACCTCTGTCATATTGGTTGCCGTTTTGTCTAAGGTTTGGATGATTATTTGTGTGTTGATGTTCTTCAGTAAGTTGATGATGTCTGCTTTCATCTATCTGTGTTGTTCCTGAATGATGTAGGATGTCTTCGTCTGAGGTATTGTTCATTATACCTGTGATTTCTGTTCGATTTAAACACTTCGCGTGGTCTAGGGCGCCTGGCCATGGTTCGCGCCGTTCCTCCCTTCGAAGGTTCGAGTCCTTCCTCGGGCATGGGTGTGTGTGTGTTGTCTTTAGCGTAAGTTAGTTTAAGTTAGATTAAGTAGTGTGTAAGCGTAGGGACTGATGACCTCAGCAGTTTCGTCCCATAAGAACTTACCACAAATTTCCAAATTCCAATTATACACTTTCTTTTGTTTGCATACGAAGAAAAAACGAAGAATATTGCTTGTCTTTTCCTCTCGATTGTTAAATAAATGGAAATGTAACTGCGCTATACAAAACACACACATCCTCAGAATACTGAAACTTGTAGCACGACGTTTGACTTATTAACAACCTCAGCGCTGGTACGACCGCATACTAATGGGTACCAGCGTAGAAGATTCTGCGAAACATGCATAGTTAGTATACGTATCACAGCAGTTTCTCTAGTTTATGTCGAGAATGTACACTTAAGCAGTGTCACTGTTATCCTGCTTATGGTTACAAGGAAGTGTTAGGCAGCAACTAAATGTTCACAATATTAAGCGCATGAGGGTGAAACTGTAATAAATAGATGGCTTTGGTAGTAGCAATCAACACCTGCAGGGTACTGGATTCACATACGTTTGCTATAAATTGTTCGGCAGATTTTCTGCATCACAGAAGTCGTAATTAGATTAAAAATTCAAAGCTTACTTCGTAAGGCAGCCGTTAGTAAAAGGGGTGTTGAAGAGCACACACGAAATAGATGGTAGTAGTAACAAACTAGTTTAACCAAGGGTGCACTCGAAACGTTTCGAAATTATATTTCTTAATTACTGAAACTCAGATAATCCTCTAACTGAAATATTTTTTAAAGGCATGGTAATGAATATTTATCTCGTCAGTATGTGCGGTCTGAACACACATCACTGCTTTTGAAATACGATGTTCACAGTGGTATAGGTTAGATGTTTATTTTTTCATCTGTTCGAAATCTCTTGAAGAGTAGAGACTTTTAGTTTATTCTCCAAGAAAAAGCGAAACTGTTGGTGTTTTCATTTTTTGTTACTCCAGGCACCCGAAAACATAAAATATTTGTGAATTCGTACATTTTACAAATTTCGTGTGAGGGGGGGGGGGGGGGGGGGGGGGGGAAGGTGAGTGGAGGTATAAACTCTCTCTTCCCCCCCCCCCCCTCCTCCCACCCTTCCCACGCGTCTCGTATCACATTCAGGCTCTACAAAACTATTTTTCCACAAGTATCAGAAACGAGCTGTGGCTTCCACAATAGCCCACGCACTCATATCTTTATTTTATTTGATTTTTTGAGTCATTGGTCTTCTGCCTGGATTGATGATGTCACCCATGAATCCCACTCCTGTACAAACCTCTTCATAACAGAGTAGCAATTAAATCCTACGTCCTTAGTTATTGGTTGGATGTATTCCAATCTCTGTCTTTCTCTATATTTTGTAATCTCTAGAGCTTCCCCGTAGCATGGAACTTATTTTTTGATGTCTTAACAGATGTCCCACCCCGTCTTATTGTCAGTGTTTTCCATATATTCCTTTCCTCGTCGATTCTACGGAGATCCTCCTCATTCCTTGACTTATCAATCCACGCAATTTCAACATTCTTCTGTAGCACCTCATTTCAAATCCTTCGCTTATCTTCTTTTTCGGTTTTCCCATAGTTCATGTTTCACTACCATTCAACGCTGTGCTCCAAACGTACATTCACAGAAATTTCTTCCTCAAATTAAGATTTATGTTTGGCACAAGCAGACTTCTCTTAGCCAGGAATGTCCTTTTGCCAGTGGTAGTCTGATTTTTGTGTCCCCCTAGCTCCGTCCGTCATGGGTATTTTGCTCCTAGATAGCAGAATTCTAGAAGTTCATCTACTTCATGATCATCAATTCTGATGATAAGATCCTCTGCGTTATCATTTCTGCTACTTTTAATTAATTTCGTCTTTCTTCGATTTACTCTCATAGCAATGCCATCAGCGAATCTTATAACTGAAATCCTTTCATCTTAAATTTTAATTCTACTCTTGCACCTTCCTTTTGTTTGGTCATTGCTTCTTCGACGTATAGACTGAACAGCAGAGGCGAAATACTACATTCCTGTCTTACACCCTTTTTAATCCGAGCACTTCGTTCTTTGTCTTGCACTATTGTTTTTCCCCTCTTAGCTCTTGCACATATTGTATATTATCCGTCTTCTCCTTTAGCTTACCCTTATGTTTCTCATAGTTTCGAATGTCTTGCATCATTTGAGATTGCCAACCCCTTTTCCAGGCCGATAAATCCTATGAACATGTCTTTATTCTTCTCTAATCTTTCTTCTGTTGTCAACTACTAAGTCAGAACTTCCGCTCTGGTGCCTTTGCCTCTCCTAAAGCAAAACTGATCGTCATCTAACACAATCTCAATTTTCTTTTCCATTGTTCAGTTTATTATTGTCTTCAAAAAGTTCGATGCGTGAGCTGTTAAGCTGATGGCGCGATAATCTTGCAGTTGTCGGCTCTTGCAACGTTCGGGATTATCTGGATTATGTTTTCCCGGTAGTCAAGTGGTATTGCCAGATTCAAGCATTCTACACACGAACGTGAATAGTCGTTTTGTTGCCACTTTCCCCAATGATTCCTGAAATTCCGATAGAACATTATCTGTTCCTTCTGCCTTATTCTATCTTAAGACTTGCACGTCTCTTTTAGATCCTGATTCTAATACTGGATCCGATATCTCTTCTATATCAACTCCTGTTTCTTCTTCTGTCACGTCATCAGACGAGTATTCCCCTCATAGAGGTTTTCACTGTAGTCTTTCTACCTACCCGCTCTCTGCTCTGCAATTAACAGTGATATTTCCATTGCACTCTTAATGTTGCCACCCTTGTTTACAGTTTCACCCAAGGGTTTGTGCTGAGACAGTCAGTGACTAAGCCTGCTCTTCGTGTTCATTTCATTTCTAGTGACCTGTATTTCTGTATTCCGAATTTCTGTAAACATTTTTTTACTTCCTTCTTTCATCGATCAACTGATGTACTTTTCTGTTATTCGTGGTTTCTTCGGAGCTACCTTCTTTCTATCTATGTGTTTCTTTCCACCTTCTCTGATTGCCCTTTTCAGAGATGTCCATTCCTCTTCAACCGAACTGCTTACTGAGCTATTACTTATCGCAGTATCTATAGCCACAGAATGTTTCTACATTCCTTATTACTTCCGTATTCCACTTGTTTTCGCGCAGATTTTTCCTAAATAGTCTCTTAAATTGCAATCTACTCTTCATCACAACTAAATTGTGATCTGAATCTGTTTGTGTTCCTGGGTACGTCTTATTACCGAATATCTGATTTCTGAATCTCTGCCTGACCATGATGTAATCTAACTGAAATCTTCCCCTATCACCTGGCCTTCTCCAAGTACACACACTCCTCTTGTGATCCTTGAACTGAGAATTCGCTATGACCAGCTGATATTTATTCCAGAACTCAATTAGTCTTTCTCGTTCCTACAACCCAATCCATGTTCTGTTATTACCCCTCCTTTACTCGTTTCCCTATTACTGTATATCAGTCACCCATGACTATTAGATTTTCATCTCCCTTTAGGTACTGAATTACTCATTCAATATCGTCATATACTTGCTCTATTTATTCATCTCTAGTTTGCAACCTAGGCGTCTATACCTAAATTGTCATTGTCGGTGTTGGTTTTGTGTCGATTATGATCTGTTCACGGTAACTCTCTCTCTTCCCTACCTTCCTACTTTCAACGAATCTTACTTTATACCGTTTTCTCCTATTGTTGGTATTACCCCATACTCGTCTGACCAGGAATCGTTGTTTTACTTCTACTTCAGTTCACTGACCCCACTACGTCTAGACTGATCCTTAGCATTTCCCTTTTTAGATGTTCTTTCTTCCCTACAACTTTTAGACCTCTGGCATTCCACAACCTGACTCGTAGAACGGTATTCCCTCGTTGGTTATTGAATCTTTTTCTCATGGTCAGCTTCCCACTTGACTGTCCCATCCCAAAGATCTAAATGGGATCTAGTCAGGAATCTTTTGCCAATGGAGAGATATCATGACACTTTTTTCTGTTACAGGCTACATGTTCATATGTCTTTAATGCAGTTGTTCCCATTGCCTCTTGCGTCCTAACGCCTTTGATCAATACTAATTCCTCCGCCTTTTTGGGCAGTTACCCACCCCAAGGGCAAGGGAGTGGTCTTTGACAGGGGCTGAATGAGGGTGAGTTTTTTATTCCAGAAGCCTTCTGTTGCCGCTGCTGATGGCCTTTGTTTGAGTATTAAAGTTATAGCCTGTTTCGAACCCAGGTCGAGACTGTTTTTATTAATGATGAAAGACGATAAAACATAGTGGAGCAATTTTTCCACTATTTATCAAATTTTGCCAGGACGTTCATCAGATAACGGGTATTAGATAATTGAACGTTCAGTCCTTTCAAAACTGATGTCCATCACCCAGATCACGTTTAAGTGCAATTACCATACTCACTATCACACAATTGCACTCGTTGTGGCGTGGAGGCAAGCAACTTCCGAATGTCATTTTGATGAATTTCTGGCCTTGCTTGAGAAAGACGTTGTGCCACTCTTGAAGATTTCTGGCTGGATGTTACTATGAATGTATATAATTTCATGAATGTATACGTCCTCCAATCACATCTCAAGCATGGTCAATGAGTGGCAAGTCTGGAAGCTGAGCAGGCTGTACATTCTTCACAGTGACTGTGGTGTGAATTGAATTGTGGGATTTCCCATTATCCTTCTGGAATATGTCATTTAATGTTCTGTTCAGGAATGGTTCATCATTCTTACCACTTACTGGTGAGAATTCAGCCCACCTTCAGATCTGCAAAATCAGCCTTACATTCATGTGCAATAGCACCTAAAGCGGGAGATGGAGAGGTAAGGGTCTCGCTGTTTCCTGTGGCCCCAAGACAGCCACGTAGGCTAACTGATCGCCACAGCCATACGTGAGTCTTATCGCTGAAAAAATGTCAGTCAAGCTCCAAGTGAACTCTGGCGCTTCACTAGTCTCCATTGTCTGTAATATGGTGTCAACGAAGCGACACATGGCAACTCAATATTGCAATCCAGCTTCCAGTAATCAGTTTCCAGCTGCATGTGGTGTCACTTTTCCTGCAGCAGCTACCAGCATTTGAGCTTTTGTCGTCCTTCTATTCGCCAGAGTCAGTCGATCAACATTTTGGCCATCTCGTTGTGCAGTCCTTGTGGAAGAGCCTGCACCCATTTTTCTCGCCATGCAGTTGTCCTGTGTCAGGTCCTGCAGCCTGTGCTGTTTGATGGCCCCATGACGTCGAAGCCAATAATTCGACTTTTGTCAAAGTCTGAAAGAAGTGCACGTCCTCTTAGCACGCTGTATTGCCATCTCCAACTCAGATGTTCGAGTAAAATCACCAACACCAATTAGCCAGCATGTACTTGCCCCATATTTCGTAAGTAGGGATGCCTCTTGTATGTAGTGAAATTAACAAGGATAAGGATTGAATTTTAATCAAGACATAACAAAAATATGGAAATACTGGAGTATCTGTTTGGTATAATTTGGTCACACTGTTTACTGTGTAAAGATTCCTGCTGGTGTACATCACATTATGGTTCAAGAGAGATTACGTGTTAACTTACATGCATACGTACATACATCAAATTTCTGGATAAAGAGTCCACAGTACACCAAACGATTTACCAAATACAGTTGAACTATTATTGAAATGTAGTTGATAGCATTAAATGTCTAAAACTGGTGTGTCTAAAATCCACTTTTTGGTTGCCAATGCACCACAAGGTCCGTGCCTCTTGTGAGATTACAGGACTCTCTGTGTGCAAGTAGTGAATGGACTATGGACTTTACAAGTGTGTAAGAAGTTGAGAATCTGGACTGGACAACCCACTTTTTGATTTACTACATGTATATGTGTGTATGTGGTGTTGTGTTGGGCTTGTCCAAAAGAACAGACATCGGACACACACACATATGTATACATGTGTGTGTTGGACTTGTCCAAAAGAACAGACATCACACACACACACACACACACACACACACAAACAAACACAAACAAACACAAGTATATATATATATATATATATATATATATATATATATATATATATATATGTGTGTGTGTGTGTGTGTGTGTGTGTGTGTGTGTGCGATGTCTGTTCTTTCAGACAAGTGCTACACAACACCACTTACCCATATATACATGTAGTAAATCAAATATATATAACAAACAGGATATCTGTAAGTGTGACTGCCTTGATAACTTCAGTGCCAATGCACAACAAGATCCGTGTCTCTTGTGGGATTACAGGACTCTCTGTAGTGCAAGTAGTGAATGGACTACGGACTTTACAAGTGTGTTAGAAATTGAGAATTTGGACTGGACAAGACGTGTGTCCATATGAGTGCAGCACTTCAAGGAACCGTGCGTGTTACGTGTCAGATATGGATTCAGGTGCCAGTCCAGTACAAATTTTTGAGTATCACTGTCGAATTATTTTCATGCCCGATTGTGGCAAAAGCCAGTTTCTTCTCGAAAAGAACCTATGACTGTTATCTTACAAGTATCTAGTAATCATCCTGTAAACAAATAAATCAAATCCCACATAACGTCATCGTAAATACTTCTAGATATTGAAAGATTGCAACTAGAGTTTCAGATTAAGTTGAACAAACACAGTGTAGTTAGATTTTTCGTTTTATTCAAAACTAAATAAATGCTTACATTTATGATCTAAAAACCATTTCTACAAATATTCAGACAAATATTTTAATCGTTAGGCCAGGACAGCACTACACAGTATATATGGAGAGATTCCATCGAGTTGTTGTTATTATTCGACATGTGCAAGTCTTAAAAACTACTTAAAAATTCTGTTCTACATTTTTTTCAGTGTACGTGTAAGGGCTCTAAAGAGTATATATTAACCCACATTCCGTGATGACATTTTTGATATAGGAAGTTTGATGTAAATCCATCGCAAATCAGATTTTTTTTTAATTTTTTGTTCTGTGACCAGTGTTGATGTGTAAGTGATCACTTTTCTGTTCTACTGATGCTGTACTCCATACGGTAAGCTATACACCAGAAACAGAAGATTAAATATTAGCCAGATGACAGGTTGAAATTAGTCGTAGAGTAATAAATAAAGAAGTAGCAGATTGTTGATGTTGTTCATACAAATGTCTACGGAAAAATATGTGCAGCATAACTTAAATATTTTACAGGTGCAGTGTGTGCTACAGACAGAACAGAGGGTGGAGACCGGTCAAGCGGCGCCTATGTGCTCAGTGATCCAGGGCCGCAGGGTGGCGACGTTGGAGAAGACGCCCGGCAGGCCGGGCCGCGCACAGCCCAGGCCCCACGACACGACGCCGACGAGGAGGCGGCGCTGCACCAGCGGGCCGCCGCTGTCGCCGTGGCAGGCGTCCCGACCGCCCTCGGGGAAGCCGGCGCAAAGCATGCGCTGCGTGATGCCGCCCAGGAAGGCGTACGCCTCGCCGCAGCGCCGCGGGTCCAGCACGGGCTCGGTGAGCGCCTGCAGCTGGGTGGCCGCCGGACCGTGCTCCGACAGCCTGCCCCAGCCGGTCACCGTCACCAGCGATCCCACGGCCGGTTCCTTTAATGGCAGTCCCGCTGCCTGCAAGTGCGGAACCCAAACAAATATTGAGTTTTCTCACTGTGAGAGAACTGAAGGGCCATCTGTTTTAATTGTAAAAAATCATTCAGGAGCGAAGAACGAATAAAATATTTCTTTACTGAAGACAACCGGTTTCGACAAACGTTGCTGTCATCTTCAGGTCTGAAAATCTGGAGTTGTAAAACATGTTAATTTTACGCCGAACCTCACGCACAAGATGCCAATTGGATAAAAATTAGCATATTATAAAAGGTTTATCATCGCTAATTTTTTTTAAAAACTTAAAGCACGATATACGATTACATATTGCTTAAAAATGCTTGTTGCATCATTCAAGCATGTAACAACATAACACATTTTTTTACGTATGCTGAACATATTCTAAACAGTCCGAATCCACTTTCAATTGCGTATAAGGTACCTTTCCATTTAAAGTGGATTCGCAGTGTTTGGAATATGTCCTACATATGTAAACAGATGTGCTACTGGTGCCTTGCTTGTATGATTTAACAAGCATTTGTGAGCAACAGGTATGTAGTCATGGCCTTTTTGCACAAAGTGCTTTATGTTTTTAAATATTTTAGAGATGAGAAGCCTTTTATAATGTCCTGATTGTTATCCACTTGACACCTTGCGCTCGAGGCTCAGACTAAAATGAATATGTTTTATAGCATAAGATTACAAGACCCGAATATGACAGCAAAGTCTGTTGAAACAGGTTGTCCTCAATAAAGAACTAGTTTATGCGACCTTGGCTATTGAAGTTTTGTTTACAAACAAATCATAGACAACATCGGACATCACACAGTAGTCAAAATAAATGTTGCATATTGCGGAAACATTAATATTGAACTACGTGGCCGCGCGGGATTAGCCGTGCGGTTTAAGGCGCTGCAGTCATGGACTGTGCGGCTGGTCCCAGGGGAGGTTCGAGTCCTCCTCGGGCATGGGTGTGTGTGTTTGTCCTTAGCATTATTTAGGTTCAGTAGTGTGAAAGTTTAGGGACTGATGACCTTAGCAGTTAAGTCCCATAAGATTTCACACACATTTGAACATTTCTGAACTTTGTGATACATAAATATGTTATGATATCAACACACTGGTTACGTTTTAATGCAATTCTAGCGGAAACAGTCAATGTTTCTGCCTTGAGGGCCAGTTTGTTCAGTCTGTTGCAACCGTGTCACCTGTAAACATAGCAGCACATCTGTTGTGCTTCAGAACGTTTTAGACCACAGTAACGTTTGATAAAGGGCTTCCTGCAGTCATTCAAACGAAAGAGGGAATGACACAGGAGGAAGTCGTTGTGAAAGTCACTCTGAGTCAAAATGATGTTTCTAGAATCTGGAACAAGTTCCTAACGATAGGAATAGTTGATGATCGTGACAGTAGTGGCCGCAGAAGAAAAACGAGTATGCAGGACTTATATCTGCATATAAGAGCAAGCATAAATCCTCAGTACAATGCTACATGTCTATAGTGCTACTTTCAAACAGCTGTAGGGCTGTAGGGGTGTAGGTGTCAACACAAACGATACGAAATAGGCTCCACGAGGAGCAATTACTTGCCAGAAGACGTCTGAAAGTTCCTCCTCTAAATTGGGTTCAGAGAGGGTCTGGTATCATATGGGCATGGCACCACTCTTTGTAGAGTGCAACGGAACCTTCGTTTCTGATGAGACCCTTATCAGTCTCCACACTTATATGAACGTATGGAGGCTACGTTTGCACCCTAACTGTATCGCAGACCAGCACCCTCCTCAAGATGGTTCAGTTATGTTTTGGGGTGGAATCATGATGACCGCAGGACACACATTGTGCCAGTACATGGGAGGATATCTGGTGTGAAGTATGAGGATGACATTCTTGCATACCATGTAACTCCTTTTTGTGACGGTTTGGAGTGGGAGTAAAACAGATGGACGACAATGCACGCCTTCATCGTCACACTCTAGTGAACACCTTCCTATTGGAGCATAGATCAGTGAGATGGAATGACTCCAGATGACAGCTGCATTGAGAACGCATGGGACGTGTGAAACCCAGCGGTTTGCAATCGCCCTGTCTCACCAGGTACCTCACAGGACATCACATTGAAATAAAACAAAACCACATTCACACAAATTATTGTGGTACACATAGCCATTCTGTTACTGGTACAGCCTGACTGGTATCTGGCAGTAGTGAGGCAGAGCTGAAGCCGGGATAGTCTGAATTGTTGACAAATTTATTGAAAATGGTGTCAGCAGATATGGCAACATCGAAAAAAGATTACATTATCAGATGACATCATGGGTTTTTCCACCATCCAATATCTGTCCCTTCCCCATCCATCCCCTTTTCTAACTAGGAATTGGAGGGAAACACTCAGTCTGTGCTGAACTGTTACTGTGGAAGGATCTCTTTACATCGTCATTTTTGACAAGTGCGGGTGTTATTCTGTTTGAAGAATTTTCTTCAGTTCACAATACCACTCGATATTGGGGGGAGGGGCGGGGGGGGGGGGGGGGGGAGAGGAGGGAATCTCAGAGAGGTGCGAGTACTGCCCTGTTGTGTCCAACAGCAACTACGTGCCCTATGTACACTGCTACAGATCATCAGTTTCAGTCAGTTACATAAAACTCACTTGCGCAGCTGTAGAGATCCGTCACATATTGCAAAAACAGTACAGCTACAAATCTTATGTAGGAATCGTATAACGATCCGATATACACATTAAATGTCGGGAAAAACAGTATGCCAACACAGCTAAATACCGTGCCTAAACTCCACCTACAAATCACAAAAAATCATAAACGTCTGTAAGCACAGCTACAGAAACAAACATATAGCACATATTGTGAAACACAGTGTACCAACTGTACTAAACATTGCCTTTTTTTTTTTTTTTTTTTGGTCATCAGTCTATGCTGACTGGTTTGATGCGGCCCACCACGAATTGCTTTCCTGTGCTAACCTCTTCATCTCAGAGTAGCACTTGCAACCTACGTCCTCAATTATTTGCTTAACGTATTCCAATCTCTGTCTTCCTCTACAGTTTTTGCCCTCTACACCTCCCTCTAGTACCATGGAAGTCATCCCCTCATCTCTTAGCAGATGTCCTATCATCCTGTCCCTTCTCCTTATCAGTGTTTTCCACATATTCCTTTCCTCTCCGATTCTGCCTAGAACCTCCTCATTTCTTACCTTATCAGTCCACCTAATTTTCAACATTCGTCTATAGCACCACATCTCAAATGCTTCGATTCTCTTCTGTTCCGGTTTTCCCACAGTCCATGTTTCACTACCATACAATGCTATACTCCAGACATACATCCTCAGAAATTTCTTCCTCAAATTAAGGCCGGTATTTGATATTAGTAGACTTCTCTTGGCCAGAAATGCCTTTTTTGCCATAGCGAGTCTGCTTTTGATGTCCTCCTTGCTCCGTCCGTCATTGGTTACCTTACTGCCTGGGTAGCAGAATTCCTTACGTTCATTCACTTCGTGACCATCAATCCTGATGTTAAGTTTCTCGCTGTTCTCATTTCTACTACTTCTCATTACCTTCGTCTTTCTCCGATTTACTCTCAAACCATACTGTGCACTCATTAGACTGTTCATTCCGTTCAGCAGATCATTTAATTCTTGTTCGCTTTCACTCAGGACAGCAATGTCATCAGCGAATCGTATCATTGATATCCTTTCACCTTGTATTTTAATTCCACTCCTGAACCTTTCTTTTATTTCCATCATTGCTTCCTCGATGTACAGATTGAAGAATAGGGGCGAAAGGCCACAGCCTTGTCTCACACCCTTCTTAATACGAGTACTTCGTTCTTGATCGTCCACTCTTATTATTCCCTCTTGGTTGTTGTACATATTGTATATGACCCGTCTCCCCCTATAGCTTACCCCTACTTTTTTCAGAATCTCGAACAGCTTGCACCATTTTATATTGTCGAAGGCTTTTTCCAGGTCGACAAATCCTATGAAAGTGTCTTGATTTTTCTTTAGCCTTGCTTCCATTATTAGCCGTAACGTCAGAATTGCCTCTCTCGTCCCTTTACTTCTCCTAAAGCCAAACTGATCGTCACCTAGCGCATTCTCAATTTTCTTTTCCATTCTTCTGTATATTATTCTTGTAAGCAGCTTCGATGCATGAGCTGTTAAGCTGATTGTGCGATAATTCTCGTACTTGTCAGCTCTTGCCGTCTTCGGAATTGCGTGGATGATGCTTTTCCGAAAGTCAGATGGTATATCGCCAGACTCATATATTCTGCACACCAACGTGAATAGTCGTTTTGTTGCCACTTCCCCCAATGATTTTAGAAATTCTGGTCGAATGTTATTATCCCTTCTGCCTTATTTGACCGTAAGTCCTCCAAAGCTCTTTTAAATTCCGATTCTAATACTGGATCCCCTATCTCTTCTAAATCGACTCCTGTTTCTTCTTCTATCACGTCAGACAAATCCTCACCCTCATAGAGGCTTTCAATGTATTCTCTCCACCTATCTGCTCTCCCCTCTGCATTTAACAGTGGAATTCCCGTTGCACTCTTAATGTTACCACCGTTGCTTTTAATGTCACCAAAGGTTGTTTTGACTTTCCTGTATGCTGAGTCTGTCCTTCCGACAATCATATCTTTTTCGTTGTCTTCAGATTTTTCCTGCTGCCATTTCGTCTTAGCTTCCCTGCACTTCCTATTTATTTCATTCCTCAGCGACTTGTGTTTCTGTATTCCTGATTTTCCCGGAACATGTTTGTACTTCCTCCTTTCATCAATCAACTGAAGTATTTCTTCTGTTACCCACGGTTTCTTCGCAGCTACCTTCTTTGTACCTATGTTTTCCTTCCCAACTTCTGTGATGGCCCTTTTTAGAGATGTCCATTCCTCTTCAACTGTACTGCCTACTGCGCTGTTCCTTATTGCTGTATCTATAGCCTTAGAGAACTTCAAACGTATCTCGTCATTCCTTAGTACTTCCGTATCGCACTTCTTTGCGTATTGATTCTTCCTGACTAATGTCTTGAACTTCAGCCTACTCTTCATCACTACCATATTGTGATCTGAGTCTATATCTGCTCCTGGGTACGCCTTACAATCCAGTATCTGATTTCGGAATCTCTGTCTGACCATGATGTAATCTAATTGAAATCTTCCCGTATCTCCCGTCCTTTTCCTAGTATACTTCCTCCTCTTGTGATTCTTGAACAGGGTATTCGCTATTACTAGCTGAAACTTGTTACAGAACTCAATTAGTCTTTCTCCTCTTTCATTCCTTGTCCCAAGCCCATATTCTCCTGTAACCTTTTCTTCTACTCCTTCCACTACAACTGCATTCCAGTTGCCCATGACTACTAGATTTTCGTCCCCCTTTACATACTGCATTACCCTTTCAATATCCTCATACACTTTCTCTATCTGTTCATCTTCAGCTTGCGACGTCGGCATGTATACCTGAACTATCGTTGTCGGTGTTGGTCTACTGTCGACTCTTATTAGAACAACCCGGTCACTGAACTGTTCACAGTAACACATCCTCTGCCCTACCTTCCTATTCATAACGAATCCTACACCTGTTACACCATTTTCTGCTGCTGTTGATATTACCCGATACTCATCTGACCAGAAATCCTTGTCTTCCTTCCACTTCACATCACTGACCCCTACTATATCTAGAATGAGCCTTTGCATTTCCCTTTTCAGATTTCCTAGTTTCCCTACCACGTTCAAGCTTCTGACATTCCACGCCCCGACTCGCAGAACGTTATCCTTTTGTAAATTATTCAATCTTTTTCTCATGGTAACCTTCCCCTTGGCAGTCCCCTCCCGGAGGTCCGAATGGGGGACTATTCCGGAATCTTTTGCCAATGGAGATATCATCATGACACTTCTTCAATTACAGGCCACATGTCCTGTGGATACACGTTACGTGTCTTTAATGCAGTGGTTTCCATTGCCTTCTGCATCCTCATGTCGTTGATCATTGCTAATTCTTCCGCCTTTAGGGGCAATTTCCCACCCCTAGGACAAGAGAGTGGCCTGAACCTCTATCCGCTCCTCCGCCCGCTTTGACAAGGCCGTTGGCAGAATGAGGCTGACTTCTTATGCCGGAAATCTTCGGCCGCCAATGCCGATTATTTTATTAAAATTTAAACAGTGGCGGGGATCGAACCCGGGACCGATGACGTTTTGATTATGAATCAAAGACTCTACCCCTTTTCTTCTTTTTTCTTTTTGTATTTTTTTCTTTTTTATTCTTTTTTTATTTTTTATTATTTTTCTTTTTTCTTTTTATTATTTTTGTTTTTGTAGTTTTTTCTTTTTTGACCACTTTTTTACCTTAAAAAGCCCCTTAGGAAAATTGAACTTAAAAAAACACCAAAGTGCCACCGCCACGTTTCATCCTATAACAAAAGAATCTGATCCACTTCAGGCGTTGGCTCCTGAGTAAACCCACCCCAGAGAGCTGCCTATATACCAGGGGAAATATGGGAAATCAAGGTTAGGGCTATCCTTTGGCACTTTTTTTTTTCATCATGATTACATTTAGGGAACGTGTACAAATGAGAATTCTAATAACTAAATGTTACAAGTAAGTGCTACAACAACAAAGGTGGCATAAAAGAGTAATCAAAAAATATAAATCACTGATGTAATTCCAACTAAACGCTCTTCAATAATGTAACTGGTTCCACTTGGAGCCTCGCCATCGTTATCAGATATCTCCAGTAGCGCCTTTGAATGGCATCTGCAACGGAGGCATTCTGCTTCGCTAGTGCCTCCAGCAAAACAGCATCCTTGCAGCATCTTGTCTCCTCCTTCGCTCATGGCTGACAAGGCAGGAACAACCAGTAATCAAGCTGCTCTTTCTCTCCGTCGCTAAAGATGTAGGCGACGGTAAGTCCTTTGAACCACGTAAGCGCATGATATTTAGCAGCCGGAAAGTAAGTTTCATCGGGACAGAGTAGGGTCTGAGGGTCAATCATATCAGGTGTGACCCGGAGGTAACAAGCCAATATCTTCTGTGTTAGTCGCCAAACTCCGGACGATGATGCGCAAGTAAAACGGTGTTCATCGGTATCCAAAAGGTGACAATCTGGGCAATAAGGGGAGTCTGCCAGTCCAATAGTGTGAAGTCGCTGTCGTGTGGCATATTTTTTGTTGGCGATCTGATACCACTTCGAACGCACCGTGGATGACAGAAAGTTGTGGTGTATCGTTTTCCACACTCTTGGCCAGTGAACCGTAGGGTACTTGTTTTCCACCACGTTATGGGGAACAGCCCGCAGAAGGTTGGTATAAAAATCTTTCGCCTTTGGTGGACGTGTGGCGGAGAGGCTCGAGCTGACATAGCTGTAATCAAGAATGAAGGTCGACACATGGGAGAGCTGTGGTGCGACGTGCGCTACCGACACCGGCGGGACGTTAGAGACTGGCATCAGAACCTGTAGTAAACGACCCGCGAGAGAGGTATATTGACTATTCCATCGTTTCCTCATGTTGCTCATGTAAAGGGCAGCTGCTCTCGCCCTGACGTTGACCAATCCCAGCCCTCCTTTGTGCACTGGGAGGGTAAGAGTGTCGTATCGTACTTTAAAGATATGACCTGCGGAAACGTAGTAACTGAAGGCCGCCTGAATCCGGCGACCTATCTGCAGCGGTAGTGCGAGGACCTGTGCCACGTGGTTGAGTTTTGATGCCACATAGAGGTTCAGGTATTCAACACGTTGTAACTGATTCAAGTCCCGGAGCAGGTTCTGTTGCACCATTGCGCGTATAATCTGTAATAACCGTCGGTAGTTTGCTGCAGCGGTTTTACGTACATCTTTCTTGAACGTGATTCCCAAATATCGCAGATCAGAAACTGGTGGGAGGGGAGCGAGGGCTTCCGGTCTGAGACCACGTCCAATATCCAACGCCGCCGACTTGTTGATGTTCAGAAGACTGCCTGCGGCCTGTCCGTATCGCTCAATCCAGATTAGTACGCTTTGAACTTCGTCATTGGAACGAACCAGCAGTAGCAGGTCGTCAGCGTATGTCCTATAGCGAAAGGTGACGTCCCGCAGCGTGATGCCAGATAGACGGTGGTTAAGGCCCCCTAGGAGTGGCTCGAGTGCGATTGCATAAAGGTAGGTAGAAAGGGGACAACCCTGTCGTAGAGACCTCTTAATGGGTACTGGTCCTACCGTCCTTCCATTGACCTGGACGTGTGAGCTGGCTGCCGTCCAAAGACGCCGTAGGGTGTCGATGAGGTCCGGGGGGAATCCCATACAGCCCATCACTCGTAGGACGAAGTTGTGGTGCACTCTATCAAAGGCGCGGTTGCAATCGACGGAGACGATCGCCGCTCTCAGACGGCACGCAGAAGCGATCGCTATTAAGTCCCTGCAGTCACCGGTGGCCATGTGTATGTTGGCTTCTCCCCCCTGCGACGTCTGTTCTGGAGCGAGGATCATCGGCAAAGTCGTCTTAATACGGCTCGCCATAATCCTGGTGAAAATCTTTTAATCGGCGTTCAGCACTGTAAGCGGCCGATAGACGTTAATCGATAGCCCTCCACCTGGCTTGTGTACCGGTATGAGAAGACCTTCTACAAACGCTGGCGGCACAACACAGACTGGAGACATAAGTTCGCGGAACATTATAACCCAGCGAGGCATCATGATGTCATGGAAAGTCCGGTAGAATTCGATGGGCAATCCATCAGGTCCAGGAGACTTATTGGCCGCACCTTTGTCCACGGCGTCTTCGACTTCTTCGAGTAAGATTTCCTCTGTTAGTGCATTCACGGTAGCCTCGTCGATAGTACGTGTTACCTGGTGTAACACTTCAGTAGTGGCCTTGTCATCGACGGTTCTTTCCTTGTAAAGATAACCAAAATGATTCTCCACCGCCTTTACTATGCTTGCTTGGGTCGTACATAAGCGACCGTCGTGTGTCCTGAGTTGTGTGATTAAATGTTGGCGTTGTCGGCGCTTATCCGCCACAACGTGGTGCATAGTGGTTTCCTCTGCAACCGTTCGGTCGTGCCGTCGCGAGCGGACTACTGCAACTTCTAGTCGGCGCTTCGTCAATGACAGTATGTGAGCCTTGATTCAGCTTTGGTCATGTTGTCTCTCCGGGGAAGGGGGTAAGGCGTCGAGGTTCTTGAGTGCCGCGTAGTAAAAATCGAGGGTCTGTCGATGCCACGCAGTCACGTCCTTGCCATATCGCGTAAGTGTCCTACGGATTGCTGGTTTGGCACAGAGGAGCCACCACTCCAGGGTCCAGGTGTATCGTGGGTGGCGGCGTTCACAGTCAGTCCACGTTGCTGCAACTTGCCGACGGCAATCCAGGTCCTGGAGATGAGTTATGTTGAACTTCCAAAAGCCATTGCTGCGCTAGACTTGTTGGGGGCGTAGGTGTATAGTGCAGATATAGGCACTGTGATCGGAATAGGCTTGAGGCCTTAGTTCGGCGTCCACCACACCTTGTGTGAGATCTTGTGACACATATATGCGAGCAAGTCGGCTGGCCGAACGACTGGTAAGATGAGTGTGGCCAGAGCGGTGACCGTGGACTTTTTCCCACGTGTCGCACAAGTGAAGTTCTTGGATCACCGCACCCAGTTCCGGACAAGGCATGTAATGTGGGATTTGGTCCTTGGGGTGAAGTACGCAATTAAAATCGCCGACGAAGACGCTGTGGTCGTATCGTCCAAGGAAAAGGGGAGTGACATCTGTGGAGTAGAATCTGGCGCGGTCGTGACGTCTTGTGGTACCCAACGGCGCGTAAACGTTAATGAATCGGGTGTTGAGTGCCGTAAATGCAATTCCTTGCGCGGAGGGAAGAAACGTGACGTCGGTAACTGCAATACCTTCACGCACTAATATTGCCACTCCAGTGTCTGCAGGGCTACCGGGCGTCACATGTGTGGCGTAACCGTAAAAGTGCGGGAGTGCAGTCGTTTTCACTTCTTGTAGGAAAGCAAAGTCAACTCCCATGGCTCGTATGGTTTCTTTCAAAAGTTGGAGCTTAACAGGAGAACTGATCATGTTGATATTCATTGTCGCCAGGCGGTAAGCCTGGCAACGTGTTGTTTGGGCGAGGTTATCCATGTTGAAGTTGGAGAGAAGCGAACATCGGACGTGATGTCACCCCCCGCCGAACGCGGTCCTCCTTGTGCTGCTTATGCTGCATGATCCGGCGGCGCCTCAGCTGGCCGCGGATCGGGATCTTGTGTCTCGACGTCCTCGGCCCACGAAGCGGGCGCGGATGTCTGTTCATGTTCCATAGCCTCGGAATGTTTGGTAGTAAGGGAGCGGGCGACTTCGCTGCCTGCACTGGTACCTACCCGCTGCTCACTGTTTCTGTCAATGGGCTGATGTTCGAAAGCTGCATGTTTTTCTGACTGTTCTGCAAGGTTGGAGTCAGTGGAAACAGCCTCAGCTTCGCGGCTGGCTTCTTGAGTGGTCAGTTGTTCTTCCCCGGCCGAATGCGAACTGCTGTGTTCCGACACGGTCCGACAACGTCGCTTTCGGCGTTTCGGTGATCGCTGTTTCCGTACATGGCCTTCATTGTCAGAAGACGGCACTGACTCACGCTCCGCCGGAACAAACGCTTCGGTCGGTACAATAAGGGAATCAATTGCCATCTTGCCGACGTCAATGTCTCTCGCGTTCGGTAGCTCCAGAGTCGTAGTACTATTTTCCACCACTGTCCAGGTCGGCAGATCATCCAGGTTTTTGTCCGTGGAAAGTGATTCTTGTTCCGCTGAAGCGGTCGGCCGTGTCTGTTGTGTGGAGAACGTCGTGAGCGCCGCCGCGTAAGTCACGGGTAGAATAGTCGTCGCCGCTGGTGGTGCAACGTCCTTCGGTGGGAGTTGTGTGATCCGACGCTGGAGGCACTCGGAACGAAGGTGTCCTTATTTGCCGCATCCGGAACACGTCTTCGGCTGGCCGTCATAAATAACTATGGCCCGGCATCCTCCTATCTATAGATAGGATGGCACGTGGCGTTGGAGATCTATGCGCACTTGGCGTACTCCATTGAGTTCTGGATACGTCTTAAAGTGGGTCCATTTTTCAGCCACGTTTTCGTGTACCGTGCCGTAGGGGCGGAGCGCCGCTACAACTTCTGCCGCTGGGAGTTCAAATGGAAGTTCGAATATGCGTATAGTCCGCAGTCCCATTGCGGCATGGCCGACCTCGACGTTGCCAACATTGCCATTTGCGTGGCAGAAGCGGAATTCTTGTTTCATATCACGAAGCACCTTGTCGCATGTAGTTTCGTTTATGAGCTTTATATAGACCGTGCTACTGACGATCGAAAAGTGAATGCCGACAATGTCGGCAGCCGGGATCTTGGCTTCCTCTTTTAAAAAGCGTTCGACTTAGAGCGCCTTTGGTCGGGTAAAGTCGTTCCGAAATGTGTATTTCAAGGTTGATCTTCTGTATTCGTTTGCCATGGTCTTGTAGCGCTACGGCGTCACGTTAGTGTCGGACGAAGAAAGTAAACAAGGCGCGCGGGCTCTCTCTGACAGCGGAGAGAACACACCGCACGTCTGCTTCGCTCGGCTGCGAGAGCCGCACTACCCCTAGACCACGATTCCATTACCTACAGATCGTAAACATGCACCTTATATATCGAAAATGTAGTCTATATATCAGAAACGGATATCCACCGGCATCTTCCAAGAGAGAGCCAAGCAAATGAGCGTCGAAGATGCGTGAGAGTAAGCGTAGTTTGAGGCTGACACACTGCCGGCGCCCTGACTCAGCATGCCCATTAACATCGGTGTCCCGAAGCCTAATGCATGTGCATAGGTCACCAGAGAGCTAAATATTACTTCTACTACTACTAAATTAAGCTCCGTCCGAACAGGCCTCGAAAGAAGCTAACGGCTCTGACCGACCGCCGTGTCATCCTCAGCCTATAGGCGTCACTGGAAAATAGAGGGCATGTGGTCAGCACATCATTCTCCCAGCCTTGTCGGTTTTAGTGACCGGAGCCGCTACTTCCTCAATTTGCCTCACAAGGGCCGAGTGCACCCCACGTGCCAACAGCGCTCAGCAGACCGAACGGTCACCGACCGATGTACTAGCCGAGCACGACAGTGCTTAACTTCGGTGATCTGACGGAAACCGATGTTACCACTGTGGCAAAGCCATTGACTCACCAGAGAGCAGTCCGCCCCGGTAGCTGAGTGGTCAGCGTGACAGACTGTCAATCCTAAGGGCCCGGGTTCGATTCCCGGCTGGGTCGGAGATTTTCTCCACTCAGGGACTGGGTGTTGTGTTGTCCTAATCATCATCATTTCATCCCCATCGACACGCAGGTCGCCGAAGTGGCGTCAAATCGAAAGACCTGCACCAGGCGAACGGTCTACCCGACGGGAGGCCCTAGCCACACGACATTTCCATTTACCAGAGAGCAAGTGATTAAATGTAGCGCCTCAGGCTGCCTCGCCCAGAAGTACTGCATCGCTGCCCCTGACTGCGTATTCGGGCACAGAATGCACCACATGAAAACCACATGGCGGCTGGGGGAACTACTGCATTAGACGACACGTGACAGTACACGCCAGAGTGCTCTAGCAGTGGCTGCCTGTATCTCAACCAACCTCCTCACTAGCTGGTGGCTGCAAGTAACCTGCTGCCCTTCGTGGAGACGTGTGCAGGCTGACGTTTGATCCCACAGCCTTTCGTTGTCCCCATTGTTGATCTGCATAACCACTTCTAGTAATGCCCGTTGGACTTGCGCAAGTGATTCACAGTGCTCTTGAGGCACCGGTGGGACAAGAGACCATGTGTGGGCAGGTGCTATTGAGGCTGAGCTTCCTGTCTTCAAGCAAAGCCCATCAGAAAATCGTTAAGCATCGAAACGTTGTGTCTATCGGTGACGTGGCAGCGGCAGCGTTTCCTGTCCTCACGCACATACATGAGTGCTTTCTGGATGCTTCAGAGACATCACTAGGCTTGTCCTGAATTGCAAAAGCCATCCTATTCTTTTCTGAAGTTGTGGCAAACGCCTGGCCTCTTAAATATCACAAACATCCACTTTTCACTACCAACGAGCAATATATTTCCCATCTCCCCACCTGCAAATCGTCAAGCATATTTCCTCCCTAAAGATGTGTATTCGAGAGACATCTGGAAACGCCAATGCTGTGGTGTACAGGAAGGTGTCGAAGTTGATTGACTGTAGGATACAGGATAACTTAGACAAAATTTCTAGTTGGAATAATGAATGGCAGCTAGCTCTAAATGAAGAAAAATGTAATTAATGCAGAAGAGTAGCAACAACCACACTGTAATATTCATATCCAGTATAAGTAGGCTCCTGCTTACCACAGTCACCAGATTCCAATATCTGGGCTTAGTGTAGTAAAACGATATGAAATTGAATGAGCATCAGAGGACTGAGACTTGGGTTTATTGGAAGAATTTTGAAAAAGTAAGGTTTATCTATAAAGGAGGCTGCATAGAGGGCGCTAGTGCGACCTATTCTTCAGTATCGCCTGAGCCTTAGGGGATCCTTATCCGGATGGATTAAAGGAAGACAGCAAAACAATTCCAAAGTGGACTATTAGACTGGTAGGTCTGACCACACGCAAGAATTATTGAGATGCTTTGGAACTGAAATGGGAAGGTGAAATTCTTTTAGAGGATTACTCTTGAGAAAATTTAGAGAACCAACATTTGAAGTTTACTGCTGCACCAACATACTTTTCGGGTCAGGATCACAAAGATGAGAGACGAGAAATTAGATCTCATATCGAAGCATACAGCTATCTGTTTTTCTCCATTGTTCTATTGGCAAGTGGAAATGACTTGTAGTGGTGCAGGATACCCTGTACCGTACATCATATGGCTGCTTATAGACTATGTATGTAGATGTAGATGTAAGTTAAGTCTACCTATTAAGATGTCAGTCCATCGATTAACAGACACACAGAACTCACGGAAGAAGGTTGTCTCTTATTTATCGAAAAAAAAAAACAAAAGACAGAACTACAGCTGACAATTGCCTCTCAGTAAAATACTTCGTTTTAGCACCTAATTTTTTCATTGCAGTCACTTCGAGAGACGATGTGGGAGGGAGTAATATAGTTCCCCATAACGCTTAGTCGAAACTCACCTCTCTGCCTCCCTTTTGTCAGAGTATCCCTAAACCTCCCACAGTCTCAAGAATCTCCCAGGTTCCGATATATGGCAGTTGTATCTACCTGAGTTACAAATAAGAGATGTCTCTAGCCAGTTGTATCCTGCTAATTCTATCAAAATCCTGTCACGTTGTGACAGCAGTTTCAAAAGACTGGGTAGTCCTCAATCCATCGCTGCCTGTATACAGAGCTATCACAACGAGGAAAACAGTACACCAACTTACAAGTAGAAGTTCACCATCACGCGAATGGCTACGTCCAGATATTTCTTCTATTGGTACTGGTTCTAGTGAATTCTAGTCAGTGATATAATAGAACTGTAGCAGGTCTCTTCGAATATTTTACATTCAATAGTTGCATTTAGCTAAGCTCTACTGCAACTTCCACCAGTCCTCAATCCTCTGCAAACCTCTATAGCTGACCGATGTTGCAACCCTGCTATAGACAGAGCTTAAATACCTATTCCGCAAACAACTGCACCGTGTGGACTATGCTGTAGCAGTATTTATTCTTTCCTTTTCCAATCACATATGTAATTTTCGAGCAAAAAGTGATTGTCTATATGCTTCTGTACGTACTGTAATGTCATCTATTATCACTACGCCACATATAGTTAAAAAAGTGGTCAATGAAACCTTACTGATTCATCTGTAGTATATGAGGACGAAGACAATCTGACATATCTGCAATCAACGACATCGAATGCTTGTCCATGAACGTGCCTCCGTACGCACCTTAGTCCCTTTAATCGTATTGCAATGATCGCTACGCTAGAACTACGAAATTGTGATCGTGTCAGAGTCTCCGTTGACAGCATAGTGATTCGTGATGAGTACATCAAAAGTATTTCAATTGCTTTGTACCTCCATACTACGGTTCTAACGGTCTGACAGAGGTCCCAACATGCACACTATCCTTTGCATCATTTACAATGGCGTAACAACCTCGCACCTTCACGCACAGTTGAGAGTTACTGCAAGAGTAGGTAAAGATTCGGATTTAATTGCACCATTGTTCACCCCTCACCTCCCCCCCCCCCCCCCACGTGTTATTCGATAGTGGACCGACGACGGTACCGCATTGCATCTAGAGTGGTGGATAGTGCGCATTTGTGTAGTTGTATTTACTTTATTTGTTTAGACGCAAGCCCAGGAATTCCACACTTATGTGACCATCGTACTTCGACAGCCAATTAACCAACATGTACAAGTCAGGTCAAATCAATGCCAGTGTCTCCTCCATCAACAGCAATCATCTTACTGCCTCTTACCCCTCGATCCGAAAAGTAGCGCCACAATCCCTAGGTGGAATTCTGACAGAATTTGCGGCCATTCGCCTCCTACACTGTCACTTGTTGATTACACCCTCTTAATAATCCATGCAAATGAATTTGAGCCTGACAACTTCTTAATTTTAGTGTTTGGATTACTTCCCTTTATATTCCAGCAAATGGATAAGAGCCCGACATATGCATTCTACATCAGTTCGCCCCACATGCTTGTCGCTCATAGCTATTCCATTAAGAGTAAAAATAACTGTACTGATGTAGGGAAAAACAAGAAAAGAAAGCATTTTAAGACAGTGGTTATTCTTCACAATGTGAATTATCAAACTATAAGAAGTACAATCCAAAATAATAGTATCTGTTGCAACATCGTTGCCTTCATCAAAAGCACTCTTACTGTAGATGACACACAACCAACGATGAAAGGGTAGGTCCATATTTAATGTAGGCAGCAATCCGTCTCTGGGAAAGAATATTATTTCCATTCCTTGGTGAAAGCAGATTTTTTACACAAGTGAGCATTGTCAGAATCTCTCACAGTCACGTGACGTTCGATGGTGTTTCCAGGAGATTTTTTTTAGGTTTAATATTGGCTGCAACCTTTACAGTAATTTTTGCAACTCTTTTCTGACATACTATCGACGAAATCCTTACCCCTCGCAATAAATACGCACAGGCTCTTCTAACACTACACACCATATTCAACTCATGGGTTACCATTTCCTCCCAGTATTTAAAACTGTCACCCACAATGGAAACAAATGATTTCACCTCCGTCACCAGTATAAAAAATACAGTTTCGCCTAGTTTGTCAGGAAGCTGCTTAAGAGCGCAAGACCAACCTTTGACAGATGGCAGCCTCACATCAGATGTTCTACATTTATAGTGAGCTATTCCAATCACCTGCACAGCACACATTGAACTGTATAATGATGCTAATTGAGAAGATGAATGTGGGAGTATCTCTATTCTTCACAGGTTACAAGTATCGTAGAAAACAAACAGTTCTACCCACTGATAAATGTCACTAATACCCTCAGACATTCACTATGTTAGAGAGTGACCCGCTTTTAAAGCTTCCCTTATACAGGGTGAGTTACCTAACGTTACCGCTGGATATATTTCGTAAACCACATCGAATACTGACGAACCGATTCCACAGACGTGAGGAGAGGGGCTAGTGTAATTGTTTAATACAAACCATACAAAAATGCATGGAAGTATGTTTTTTAACACAAACCTACGTTTTTTTAAATGGAACCACGTTAGTTTTGTTAGCACATCTGAACATATAAACAAATACATAATCAGTGCCGTTTGTTGCATTGTAAAATGTTAATTACATCCGGAGATATTGTAACCTAAAGCTGACGCTTGAAACCTCCGACGTTCAGTTGCGTGTTGTAACAAACAAGGGCCACGGTCGGCGAGCAGTATCTGCAGGGACATGTTTACGATGACGACCGTGTTTACGAGTGTGGCTGTAGTGCACTGTTGTGGTTTGGTCTAGCTGTCGCAGTGTCCGCATGTAGCACTTGCTGCTATTGTTATTCTGCATTCGTCTCCGCACGCAGACCAACTGTAGTAGACCGTGTTACCAGACGTCTGTGATAGTTTAGTGTTGTAGGAACTGTGACCATGGTGTATTCGAACTCTGAAAAGGCGGAGATGATACTCATCTATGGCGAGTGTCGACGAAATGCAGCTGAAGCCTGCAGGGTGTATGCAGAACGGTACCCGGACAGAGAGTATCCAACGTGCCGCACATTGCATAACATCTACCGCCAACTGTATGCAACAGGTATGGTCGTAGCACGCAAACGGGTCCGTAACAGGCTCGTCACAGGAGAAGCGGTTGCAGTTAGTGTGTTAGCTGCTGTTGCCATGAACCCACACATGAGTACACGGGACATTGCGAGAGCCGGTGGACTGAGTCAAAGTAGTGTCATGCGCATATTGCATCGTCACCGCTTTCACCCGTTTGATGTGTCGCTACATCAGCAATTGCATGGTGATGACTTTAATCATCGAGTGCAATTCTGTCAGTGGGCATTAACAGAGAATGCGTTGCAGTTCTACCTGTTTACCGATGAAGCGGGTTTCACAAACCACGGGGCAGTGAATCTACGGAACATGCATTACTGGTCCGTGGACAATCCTCGCTGGCTCAGACAGGTAGAGCGACAGCTACCGTGGACTGTAAATGTATGGTGCGGAATCATTGGCGACCACCTCATTGGACCTCACTTCATTGCAGGGGCCCCAACAGCTGCAACATACATAGCGTTTCTACAGAATGATCTGCCAACGTTGCTCGAAAATGTCCCACTGGAAACGCGTCGACGTATGTATGATGGTGCACCAGCACATTCCGCAATTAACACTAGGCTGACCCTTGACAGGATGTTCGACGGGCATTTCATAAGACGTGGAGGACGCATAAATTGGTCAGCCCGTTCTCCTGATCTTACACCTCTGGACTTCTTTCTGTGGGGTACGTTAAAGGAGACTGTGTACCGTGATATGCCTACAACCCCAGAGGATATGAAACAACGTATTGTGGCAGCCTGCGGCGACATTACACCAGATGTACTGCGGCGTGTACGACATTCATTACGCCAGAGATTGCAATTGTGTGCAGCAAATGATGGCCACCACATTGAACATCTATTGGCTTGACATGTCGGGACACACTCTATTCCACCCCGTAATTGAAAACGGAAACCACGTGTGTACGTGTACCTCACCCCTCATGGTAATGTACATGTGCGTGAATGAAAAAGACCAATAAAAAGGTGTTAGCACGTGGACGTAATGTGCTGTTCCAGTCTCTTCTGTACCTAAGGTCCATCACCGTTCCCTTTGGATCCCTACGTAATTCGGTGCTCTCCGATACACACGATCGAACAGCGGAGGAGTGGTACTCAAGCGTCAACTTTAGGTTACAGTATCTCCGGATGTAATTAACATTTTACAATGCAACAAACGGCACTGATTACGCATTTGTTTATATGTTCAGATGTGCTAACAAAACTAACGGGGTTCCTTTTAAAAACGTTGGTTTGTGTTAAAAAACATACTTCTGTGCATTTTTTTATGGTTTGTATTAACCAATTACACTAGCCCCTCTCCTCAAGTTCGGTATGTGGAATCGATTCATCAGTATTTGATGTGGCTTACGAAATATATCCAGCGGTAATGTTAGGTGACTCACCCTGTTTTGTGGCGGTGTTCTAGCGACAAACAATTCGCTGTAGAAACGGCTTACGAAGTCACCGCCACACTTTTAATAGCGGGCCGACCGGTCCGCTGGAACAGTGAACAGAAAGATGAAAACCCAAACACTCTGATTAAATAAAAGTCGGTACTTATCTTTATTGATGAAGATACAGAAACACAATAGTGAACTCCGTGTCTACAGAGATCTGTCTAGTTCGAGTCGGAGCGGCTAGGTCAGCGTCGGCTGACGACAAACAACAACTCTGCTGCGATGAACACACAACTGACTAGCAAGTACACAATTCGGTGGCGAGTATACAACTGAGCGGCGAATACAGAACTGTCCTAGCGCTCGCGACTCCAGCGCTTAAGAAGCCAGAAGCCAGCGGTGGCGCGCGCAGACTTGCGGCGATTTCCTGTCTCGCTGGCGCTGCTTATGCGGACGGCGTCCGGACTTTGATGCTGCCAACCTTTTGGCAGCGGGCTCGGGTGGCATTACTGACTAGGATATAACACCCTGTATATAGTTTACTGTAAGGATCCAAGCTGCTGACACTTCCTCTTATGGGATCAGGAATTCACTTCTGGAGAATGCTGTAAATTTGGCTGTGAATATGGTGCAACTGTAAACACCTAGAGAAATTGCCCTGTTTTGCATTAAACATTGTGATCAGCCCAATAATACAGAGATCTAGATACGATCCTTTTCCTAACTTTTGATTGTGACGTCTCTTTTCAAGAAACACCGAATCAAATATGCATTCCGCCCGGTGCTAGAGCAAACATAGTTGAAATTCGTGAAAGATAGTCTCATCTAAGAAGGCAAGGACTCTATAAGATTCCAAGTCAGTGTGGGAAAACAGACGTCACAGCTGTAAACACTTTTCGATGAGTATCGACGTCACAGAAAACATGGTCAACTGGAAACCTTGGTATCGCCAGCCAGTGCATGGATGTAGGACATTGTCTGAAGTAAGACGAGATTAAGATCCCGTCGGTTACTTCGACCATCTTGGAGTTCATAACTGAAGATGGGTTCGAATTACACAAGAAGGACGAACAATTTAATAGGGATACAGGATATCAGTTCAGCAACGCATAGGAACAAATGACGTCGGGTGTATCTGTGTCTGTATCGGTTTCTCTCAGGGTCTCCAGAGCCAACTGTGGCTCTATTGCTGATGAATCCACATCCTGACACCACCCCGGACATATTGCGTGTGTCTATCCTGGTCGTATCGTGTGGAACCCTATCTCAGCTGTAATGTATGGTGGGTCCACATTCGAACCCTATCCCGGATCCAACGATGATGGCTCTACCTACTACAAGCTTTATCCTGGCCCTGCCCCTGATATACCTGTACCATGAGGGTCTCCTACAGAAAACCGATATACAAGTATACGAAAAATAGTGCAATTTGCTAGGTGTTTACGCTTGTGTTATATTTACAAGTAAATTTAGAACACATGGCTATAAGTGATGCTATGTTCACGTGAATAGAAGTGTCAGAATCTAGAATCTTTAGAGTAAGCTACATATAAAGGTCGCTCTTTGGTGTAGCGGATGTCTGACGGTGTTGGGGAGGTATATCAGTGGGTCGAACTGTTTATTTTGTACAATTGTTGTAACCTGTGGAGAATGGAGATACTCCCACATTCATCTCCTGAATCAGCATCGTTATGCAGTTCAATGTATGATTTGCGGCAGATTAGGTTAGGTCGCTCTAAATACAGAACATACGATGTGAGCCTGGCATCTTTCAGGGGCTGGTCTTTAGCTAAGTGAAGCTGAATTCCTTCATGCCAGTGATGGAATTGAAACCCTGTGTTACAATTGTGTGAAGGAATAACCGATGGGTTGAACATGCTGTATGGTTTTGTGGGTAGTATTTGTCAGAAGAGAGGAGGAAAATTACAGCAAAGGCTGCAGCTAATATTAAACCTTCATCAAACCTAATGGAAGCAGTATCAAAACTCAAATGTGACTTTGAGGGCTCCTGACACTGCTCACTTGTGAAAAATGTGATCCAGGAAGAGGAGGGAGTACTATTCTTTTCCTGCAGAAAAATTACTGTTTACACCATATGTGGATATACTCTCTCCTTGTGTGCTGTGTTTCAGTGGCCAGTTTAGCTACAACGAGAGCATTTTTCACGGAGGCAATGATGTTGTAAAAGACACTTTTGCTTTATATTATACTTTTATACTTTCTGAATGCACATTGTATAAAATGAAGAATTGTGGTTAGAATACATTCTTTTATTACTTTGTTTCTACATAAGTCACACTTAGGTTTGCTCTTATTCAGATAGTTATGATAACACTATGGTCCTAACACCTCCTGAGCTCCATTGAAGCCCCATGACTTTTTAGTACCGAAGAATGGGACTGACACATAATAGCATCGGTTTGTGAATGTGTACAGTCTTCCATGGGGCTAGAAAACATCATTTCTTCATTAAGCATAGTTCTATTGTTAAGATTTATGCAACAGAATTCCATATGATCCAGTAACAAGTGCTTTGTGACATGTACATGCCACTAAGCTAGTACCGACTAGATTCTGTAATGGGGTGCATTGCAGGAAGAAAAAGAAAATCTGAGTACTGCCAATGGCCACGCATCTTATCACTTTAGTATAAATCATTTCACAGTAAATGTAATCGGAATTTGTGGTTGAAGGTGTTTGGTTTCTTAATGGATGCTGTTTATGTTGGATGGAAGGATGGTGCCATATATCAGTACTTTAATAGGGAGAAGACTATGAACTCTACAGGCACAGTAATATATGCCTTAGTCAGGAGCATGGTGTTTATTAGGAGAAATTGATATCTATGGAATAGGAAATGAAGACTCCATCTAAAGCAGAAATGGTTGACTTTGAAATGGCCATCATCCAATACTATTGCAATTGCCTTCTACAGGTGACTACTACCTTATGGATTTAGATAAAACGTAGATTTTTTTTATCAGAATGGATACATGTGACTACATAATGTTTAGGAGGAACTTTTAGACCATACTCCGCTAATGATGAAAGGGAGTAGCCCACACAGAATCACTGTACTTATACAGTACTGACTGACGTTTGGAAACTGCAGACAATAAATCGCAAATAATTGTTTTTTATATGTGCTGAATTCCTCATTTATTCCTTGAACAACCCGCTACAGTAGGCATACCATTTTTCAGTGCACTTTCGTTGATATTACAATGACTGAGTGACCTAAATCACGAACAGCACGTCTCCATCTCAATGCTCTCACTACATTAAGCAAAAAAATTATCACAGATCTACTCTCGCTTGTGTTTTACATATATCGCATCCTGCGGAACATGTGAATTTAGTGCTATTTGATGCTATAGAAATACATCGTGTGGTGACCCTCGAGCTGTTAATTTTAGCGTAGCAACACGAAGTATAATGTGTGTTGACGCAGTAACACTGCTGCTGTCAAATAATGTAATGCCAAGACAGATGGTGTCGTACTGCCGTTAACTACCCCTCGGTGTATATGTCAGTGTGCCACACAGCTTCTTCCCTCAGTCTGAAAGAACCCCACCTTCATACGTCACTAAACATAACTTTGAGGTAACTGTCAGCTGCTATCCCTACATCAACAAGCATATACCCATTTGTGGTTAAATGGTACACACTGCTGAAGAGTAACTTCGATTCGACAGCTCAGAACTACATAGTCTCTGTCTACCAATGCTGTGAGGTCACAGCGCACACCTGTCCATGTTACGTGGCTGACCCACGAAGCAAAAGCATAATGTGGATGCTGCTAGGATCAATACGTTGCCACATTTCATTCGAATATGTGACGAAAAAAAATCTCTGTGAAAGACGGCGTATTTGTTTCGGAAACATAACGATGAATTAGGGTACGTATGAAAGTATATAGACGCTAGTTTTCAATAGATCAGCGCGTGATCTTGGGTTCGAAGGGTAATCGAGCATACTGGTGTCATGTACCATCCACCATGCAATATACACACACTTGTGGCGTATTTGTTTTAGATGTAGGATGTTCGCAGGTAATGAAGTTGTGTGCAGCCAGGTGGGAGGAGTTGGTACTTGACCTGAAGGTAACGGAATTTATTCCACATTAATAGAACTGGGAATCCCGTACACTGCCAGCGGAAGCATTAACTACAGTAAAATGTCGAGCGGTAAGCATCTGGGGCGAAGTAGAATGCATATGTCGGGGTCTTATCCATTTGCTGGAATATAAAGGGAAGTAAACCAAACACTAAAAAGAAGAATTTGTCAGGCTGATATTCATTTGCAAGGATGTGACGCAGCATGTGAAGGTTGCTTTGTGTGGACAGGTTACTCCTGTAACCGAATTTGAAGATCTGAAGATGGTTTTAGAGGAACCGAAAGCGGTCATGTGACTAAACATTCATGCAATCAAGACGGATTATAAGTAACTCTAATAAGTGACAGTGTAGGAGGCGAATGGCTGCAAATTCTGTCAGCATTTCACCTAGAGACTGTGGAGCTACAATTCGGATCGAGATTTAGGAGGCACTAAGATGATTGTTGTTGCTGGAGAATACATCGGCATTCATTTGGTCTGGCTTGCACGTGTTGGTTAATTCGCTGTCGATGTACGATAGACAGATAAGCTTGGATTTCCAGGGCTTGCTTCTAAATAAATAATTGAAGTACTACAACACAAATGCGCACTAACCACCGATGTAGATCAGGATACAGTTGGCTAGAGACACCTCTTACTCGTAAGACTCAGCTAGATACAGCTGACATTTGTCAAAAGCTGTAAGATTCGTTAGAATGTGGAAGGGTAAGTGATACTCTGACAAAAAGGGAGGCAGAGAAATTAGCTTTGTCTAAGTGTTGTGAAGAACCAATTATTTCCTCCCATATACGTCTCTCGAAGTGACTGCAATGAAAAAATTTGGGGATAAAAAAAAGTATTCTCTTTTTTTTCTTTTTACCAAAGAGAGAATCGGCAACGGAAGTTCCGTCTTTTGTTTTTCCAATAAATAAGAGAGTCAACCTTCTTCCTTGAGTTTTGTGTGTCTATAAATCGATGGACTGACATCGTAATAGGTAGACTTAACTTACATCCACATCTGTATCTACATACATACGCCGAAAGCCACCATATGGTGCGTGGCGGAGGGTGCAGTGTACCAATACGAGTCATTTCCTTTCCCGTTCCACTTGCAAATAAAGAGATAGAAAATCAGCTGTCTACATTCTTTCATATAAGCTCCAATTCCTTGTATCTTATCTTCGTTATCCTTACACGAAAACTATGTTGGTACAGTAGAATCGTTCAGAAGTCACCTCCAGACCTTGGTTTTCTACATTTCCTCAATATAGTTTTCGAAAACAACTTCGCCTTTCCGTTTGAGTTCCGAAGCAACTTATTACCACTTTTGGGTTGTTCGAACCTGCCAGTAAAAAATCTGGTAGCCCGCCTTTGAACTGCATCGGTGTCTTTCTTTAACCCAACCTGGTAAGGAGCCCTATCACTCAATTAGTACTTAAGAATAGGTCACAGTAGCGACATGTATGCAGTCTCTTAAATAGATGAACCAAACTTTCTCAAAATGCTCCCAATAAACAGAAGTCGACCGTTTATCTTTCCTGCCACAATCCACTGATACTCGTTCAACTTCATATCGCTTAGCAGCTTTAGGCCGAGATATTTAAATGTGGTAACCAGTGTTGCCAATAGTTAAAGTGCGTTCCCCACCAGTTCCAAGTGGAAAAACCACTAACAAAAATGCCTCTACTCTCATAATCGCTAAAATTTCCGCTGTTTTTTTTTAAATTATTATGATAGAAAACAAGTATATTATTAATTAGTTTCCTTTATTAATAAGTGATAAAATCCTCACAATTATTAAATGAACATACAATAAATAAATCGGCAAGTCAAGGTGAGGAACATACAAGAAGTTCTATAACAACACCTAATAATTTAAGGGAATTCGTCTACTTCACATGAATCATTTTTGTCTGTACCATCATCATCGTTAGTTTCATATTGATATGGTACTTTGGTGCCGATTTGTTTTACAACCTTTATTGGAATTTCATATTCGTTGTAGCATTTTCCTTCCATCCTCAGACCACGGCGTATTGTTAATATAGCGGTTGAAATATTTAACTTCTTTCTGTTCCTCTGCTTGTTTTTTTTTTTTTTTTTTTTTTTTTTTTTTTTTTTTTTTTTACACTCATACTTCTAAATAGTCTCTTAGTATCGGCACTGGAATGAGGCAGTATTAGGAGAGTAATTGCAAAAGTCGCTAATTCCTCAAATCTGGATTCCCCTTGAGGGCTTTGAAATGCAATACTTTATTCCAAAATTTTTGGTCTCGTATCAGTTCAACAAATGAATTTGTACCACTGATCATCCACTCTTGCTATAAATTCAACAATTTTATTGAACTGAGCCATTATATCAATTATATTTTCTTTCTTGGGATTATGCGGTTGTTAAAAACCTATTCTGGAAATTTTTTTCATCAACGTCAAATTTTCTGGTAACCTTTTTTTATTTCTTCAATCAGACTTACTATAAAACCAACCACGCAACATTTCTTCGTCTTCCCGTGATAATCCTTTTTCTCTCATTTCAAGCAACTGCTTTCCAAAGCGGAATCCCAGCAACATCTTTGATCCAAGAAATGAGGAATATTTTGAGCAAAAATTTTAGCTTTATTTACAGGTAACGTAACTTTGCTCACAAGGATATCTACCAGGTTGGTCAACTCATCAAAGCGTTTGGTGTGATCTGTATTTTTCAGCTCGAACATTTCACTTACTCTGTTTCTTTCAATTAATATTGGATACAAGTAAAGCAGTGGTCTAGGGGTAGCATGTGGTTGTGTGCTGCAGTTGCGAGGCGCTACGCAAGGCGGGTGACCTTGAACGAGCTTTCGCTAGCAAATGCCAGAGCTCGGGGGATCGCACTCAGTTTTAACTAGATCAAATGTATCTACCTTCATAATCAAAAAGTCTTCGGTCCCGGGTTCGATCCCCACTACTGCCTAAATTTTGATAAAATAATCAGCATTGGCGGCCGAAGATTTCCGGCGTAAGAAGTCAGCCTCATTCTGCCAACGGCCTTGTCAAAGAGGGCGGAGGAGCGGATAGAGGTTCAGGGCACTCTCTTGTCCTAGGAGTGGGAAATTGCCCCTAAAGGCGGAAGAATCAGCAATGATCAACGACATGAGGATGCAGAAGGCAATGGAAACCACTGCATTAAAGACACGTAATGTGTATCCACAGGACATGTGGCCTGTAATTGAAGAAGTGTCATGATGATCTCTCCATTGGCAAAAGATTCCGGAATAGTCCCCCATTCGGATCTCCGGGAGGGGACTGCCAAGGGGGAGGTTACCATGAGAAAAAGATTGAATAATCAACGAAAGGATAACGTTCTACGAGTCGGGGCGTGGAATGTCAGAAGCTTGAACGTGGTAGGGAAACTAGGAAATCTGAAAAGGGAAATGCAAAGGCTCATTCTAGATATAGTAGGGGTCAGTGAAGTGAAGTGGAAGGAAGACAAGGATTTCTGGTCAGATGAGTATCGGGTAATATCAACAGCAGCAGAAAATGGTGTAACAGGTGTAGGATTCGTTATAAATAGGAGGGTAGGGAAGAGGGTGTGTTACTGTGAACAGTTCAGTGACCGGGTTGTTCTAATCAGAATCGACAGTAGACCAACACCGACAACGATAATTCAGGTATACACGCCGACGTCGCAAGCTGAAGATGAACAGATAGAGAAAGTGTATGAGGATATTGAAAGGGTAATGCAGTATGTAAAGGAGGACGAAAATCTAATAGTCATGGGCGACTGGAATGCAGTTGTAGGGGAAGGAGTAGAAGAAAAGGTTACAGAAGAATATGGGCTTGGGACAAGGAATGAAAGAGGAGAAAGACTAATTGAGTTCTGTAACAAGTTTCAGCTAGTAATAGCGAATACCCTGTTCAAGAATCACAAAAGGAGGAGGTACCCTTGGAAAAGGCTGGGAGATAAGGGAAGATTTCAATTAGATTACATCATGGTCAGACAGAGATTCCGAAATCAGATACTGGATTGTAAGGCGTACCCAGGAGCAGATATAGACTCAGATCACAATATAGTAGTGATGAAGAGTAGGCTGAAGTTCAAGACATTAGTCAGGAAGAATCAATACGCAAAGAAGTGGGATACGGAAGTACTAAGGAACGACGAGATACGTTGAAGTTCTCTAACGCTAAAGGTACAGCAATAAGGAATAGCGCAGTAGGCAGTACAGTTGAAGAGGAATGGACATCTCTAAAAAGGGCCATCACAGAAGTTGGGAAGGAAAACATAGGTACAAAGAAGGTAGCTGCGAAGAAACCATGGGTAACAGAAGAAATACTTCAGTTGATTGATGAAAGGAGGAAGTACAAACATGTTCCGGGAAAATCAGGAATACAGAAACACAAGTCGCTGAGGAATGAAATAAATAGGAAGTGCAGGGAAGCTAAGACGAAATGGCTGCAGGAAAAATGTGAAGACAACGAAAAAGATATGATTGTCGGAAGGACAAACTCAGCATACAGGAAAGTCAAAACAACCTTTGGTGACAGTAAAAGCAACGGTGGTAACATTAAGAGTGCAACGGGAATTCCACTGTTAAATGCAGAGGGGAGAGCAGATAGGTGGAAAGAATACATTGAAAGCCTCCATGAGGGTGAGGATTGGTCTGATGTGATAGAAGAAGAAACAGGAGTAGATTTAGAAGAGATAGGGGATCCAGTATTACAATCGGAATTTAAAAGAGCTTTGGAGGACTTACGGTCAAATAAGGCAGAAGGGATAGATAACATTCGACCAGAATTTCTAAAATCATTGGGGGAAGTGGCAACAAAACGACTATTCACGTTGGTGTGTAGAATATATGAGTCTGGCGATATACCATCTGACTTTCGGAAAAGCATCATCCACGCAATTCCGAAGACGGCAAGAGCTGACAAGTGCGAGAATTATCGCACAATCAGCTTAACAGCTCATGCATCGAAGCTGCTTACAAGAATAATATACAGAAGAATGGAAAAGAAAATTGAGAATGCGCTAGGTGACGATCAGTTTGGCTTTAGGAGAAGTAAAGTGACGAGAGAGGCAATTCTGACGTTACGGCTAATAATGGAAGCAAGGCTAAAGAAAAATCAAGACACTTTCATAGGATTTGTCGACCTGGAAAAAGCGTTCGACAATATAAAATGGTGCAAGCTGTTCGAGATTCTGAAAAAAGTAGGGGTAAGCTATAGGGAGAGACGGGTCATATACAATATGTACAACAACCAAGAGGGAATAATAAGAGTGGACGATCAAGAACGAAGTATTCGTATTAAGAAGGGTGTGAGACAAGGCTGTGGCCTTTCGCCCCTACTCTTCAATCTGTACATCGAGGAAGCAATGATGGAAATAAAAGAAAGGTTCAGGAGTGGAATTAAAATACAAGGTGAAAGGATATCAATGATACGATTCGCTGATGACATTGCTATTCTGAGTGAAAGCGAAGAAGAATTAAATGATCTGCTGAACGGAATAAACAGTCTAATGAGTACACAGTACGGTTTGAGAGTAAATCGGAGAAAGACGAAGGTAATGAGAAGTAGTAGAAATGAGAACAGCGAGAGACTTAACATCAGGATTGATGGTCACGAAGTGAATGAACGTAAGGAATTCTGCTACCTAGGCAGTAAAATAACCAAAGACAGACGGAGCAAGGAGGACACAAAAGCAGACTCGCTATGGCAAAAAAGGCATTTCTGGCCAAGAGAAGTCTACTAATATCAAATACCGGCCTTAATTTGAGGAAGAAATTTCTGAGGATGTATGTCTGGAGTACAGCATTGTATGGTAGTGAAACATGGACTGTGGGAAAACCGGAACAGAAGAGAATCGAAGCATTTCAGATGTTGCGCTATAGACGAATGTTGAAAATTTGGTAGACTGATAAGGTAAGGAATGAGGAGGTTCTACGCAGAATCGGAGAGGAAAGGAATATGTGGAAAACACTGATAAGGAGAAGGGACAGGATGATAGGACATCTGCTAAGAGATGATGGAATGACTTCCATGGTACTAGAGGGAGGTGTAGAGGGCAAAAACTGTAGAGGAAGACAGAGATTGGAATACGTTAAACAAATAATTGAGGACGTAGGTTGCAAGTGTACTCTGAGATGAAGAGGTTAGCACAGGAAAGGAATTCGTGGCGGGCCACATCAAACCAGTCAGTAGACTGATGACCAAAAAAAAAAGAAATATGTGCGTAACTAGTCTCGTTCGCATACATAGCGTGCAATAACTCAGCCGTGTGCACCTTCCGCGCACTTTAGCTGCTGAAAAATGTGTTTACAGCTCTGACCATTGTGTGTATATTCTTGATACAGCGGCTTCTATTGATAACCACCTTGTCTGGTACGCTTGAACTATTTTTAACGCTTTCTGTCCATCGTTGATGGTTTTGTATAGTCCCTTATAAAGAGATTTTCTGAGAGAGGAGCGACTAAACCACTACTATGTCCCTTTAATTAAAAACTCCAAATTTCTCGGTAAAAATTCTTTTGCAGCAGCTGAAACAGTCAATTGCAAAGAATGGCACAAGCAACGTACTAAGATGATGTATGATACCTTTTCTTTCAGTTTCGTAAATACTCTGTTATTTACTCCAAGCATGACAGAGGCATTATCAGTACCAATGCCCACTAAATTTTCAAGTCGCAGATCGAATCGTTGACGTGTCTTCATTAGAGCAGAGACAGATTGAGCGTTTCACTCGTGCAGTTCAGCATGGTTAAGGTATGTAGATACTATTTTTGGTGTAATGTACTGTAATAAACTATAATCAGTCCCAAGTATTTATGTACAGCAACATCAGTAGATTGCTCTGTTAATAAGTTGAGTAGTTGATCTTTGTAATCTTGTTTTAGAACTTCGGTGAAATGCGGTGCTAACACATTTTTTATCACTGATGTGCACTTAGTTCGGTGCCGCTTAACTTTTTCGATATCTTTTTCATGACTGTGATTAATTAAATCTCCCAAATGGGAGACTGCACGTATAGTAGTGTACATGGCTGTGAATAATGCAAGCCTTGCTTCTTCCTTTCTTTTATTCTCAATGGGCTCTGTCTTAAAAGCAATTTTAGGCTGCATAGTTACAATCTGCAACTGTTTTCTTACTCAAAGAGTGGTCATCGATGTAAAACCGATCGCTGAATGGCTAATCAATTAAAAAAAAAGGTTGCTTACCTTTTTATTTGGTGGACGCTTGTTTGATATCCCATGAGACTTCAAATCTCCATATTGACTCCTTACAACTTTACCACAAAATTTGTACCTCGCTACCTTCCCCGTAATACTTTCAATAACGAAGCAACTCTTTTAAATGTGGGTCTTGAGACAAATAATCCCGAAACGTTTGCGTATATTGTGGTTTCGGCGTTGTTATACATGTATGAAGTCGTGAAATAATACCGCACATTGAGAATCACAACTGCATAGTTACGTTCTCTTCTCATCTGACGTGGCGCATCCTACGTGAGCCAAGAAGCGCTCGGTGGTTATTCGAAGCGACAATAAAATAAGTGAGCACCCATTGTTTGAAATTGGTTGCTGCACTCTGCATCTGTACGAGCCTCCTTCGCTCTTGAAATGAACTATAACTAGTTGCTACTAAATACTGTTCATTCTACAGTGAATCACTGCCTGTGTGATGGTTCGTTTGATGTCACTCCGTAATGCATCAGTGTTGTCTTCGCAGTAAAATATAAATACTCCCGAAATCAAGTAAAGTAGAAATAACATATTTATAATCATATAAGAAGCTTAGTGTTTGAGAGATCGCATTTTCAGTAACTAAACCACTATAAAATCCAGCAGCCACTAGAAGCAATATTTCGCCACTAAAAGGAGGGTAGAACCCACCAGTTTTAGTGGACAATTCACTCAGTTGGCAACACTGGTGACAATTGTGTTAACCAGATGGCTGCTAATAGTGTATATAAACGTTACTGGTTTGTTTTGCCTATTCATCTGCATAATAACATTTTCTATATGAAGAGCAAGCTGTCATTCATTACTCGAACTAGAAATTTTGCCTAAATCATCTTGCATACTCACACAGTTAATCAATTTAGACATCATCCTGTACAGTGCAGCATCGGCCTTTCCAGACATTTCTCGAAAACAAGTCTTAGGACCGCACACACATAATAAGTTTCATTCTGGGAAATTTGCTTAACGATCTGCAGTTGGGAAGACTGGAACCACAGTGTTCACTGTCGGTGTAATGTCCTATTATTTTCTCAGTTCTGGTGGCTAGTGCTGTTTAAGAACCTAGGTGTTTGCCAGTCCTTCAAAGAAGACTTGGACATGTTTTGTGACTCTGATCAAAATGAGATTAGTCTCTGAGCCACCCTCAAAGCACACCTTGTGTTTGCTAAGACAGGCAGTGCTGCCGTTGCAAGGCTGCCGATAGACCCAACGCTTCGATGCTTAACGGTTTACAAGTGGTCTTTGAGTGAGAACAGGAAGTGCAGGGTCAAAAACGCCCGCCGATACCTGCTATCCGATTCCGCTGGTGCCTCAAGAGCATTGTGAAGCGCATGTATAATTCCCCTGGGCATTAAGAGCTGCGGTTACGCAGATCAACAAAGCAGGCGACCACAATAACCTGATGAAAGCTGCAGAAACAAAAGCCGGCCCACAAAAGGTGAACTAGTTGTATCCAGTCGCCCCCTCGGTGATGGATGACGTGAGGTGTAGCTGGCTGCCGCTAGATGAATCGGTTTGTAGTGTCACATGGGATCTAGGCAGTAGTTTTCCCAGTGACTATGTGGTGCTTGCATTCTGGCTTCTGTGTCTGAATGCTTAGTCGTCAGCAACAGTGCTATATTTTGAAGGAGGGGAGGAAGATTGGATTTAATGTCTCATCAACAAGCTTGGTTTGTGTTGAAGATGGAAATCCTAAAACCTGTCTCCACGGCCAGACATGGGTTTGAAACATCATCCTCCCAAATGCAAGTCCATTTTGTTAAACACTATGACACCTTGCTTGATGTCGTAGTTCGAGTTTCAGGCGCTTGAGGTGCTGTGCTCAGTTGCTTGCTGTCAGCTTGCCCGGGCACATGTCGCAAGGCTTCTGGGCACTGCACTGAATGGGCAAGCCACATCTGGATGTTGTCTGCGCACCAGCTGCCAACTGCTTGTGATCTTGCGTGCATTTAACTCTCAGATGCACACAAATATGTTTCGTGCCCCTCTCTCAGTAGGTGCAGGCGGATGTCCCTTCACGAAATATACACTCCAGTTGCAATATGTAGGGTCCATGTGTATGACCTGTAGGTAAAGTTTAGGGGTATTGGCATACTGTATAGCATGATACTAGCAACGTCTTTGAATTTATAGGTGCACATGTAGATGTTTATGATCTTTTATGATCTGTAGGTGGCGTTTAGGCGATGTTTTTAGCAGTGTTGATGTATTGTTTTAAAACAAGCTCATCTAGTCTGAAGATCTGTAGCAGCGTAATTAGGACATGCAGCTGTTGTTCGACCCAGGGTATACTCGTAGTATCTTCCTGAGTTTTTTATTGCCAGTTTTGTGTGGATTTGTCAAGTCAAGAAAATTCCTCCTGCAAGAAAATACCTGAATGTCCCAAAAAATGGTTCACACCTACAGCCCAGCACAGACTGAGCGGTTCCTACCAATTCTCAGGTGGGGGTTGGGAAAGGGTAGAGAGGGTTGAGGAAGGGAAGAGGTGGGAGTGAGTGAACTCGTGACATCATCCAGTGACGTCGTCAGGGTAATGTTGCCGCATTTACTGAAGTTATCTTGAATAATTTTGACAACAATAAAGACTGTCCCAGCTTTCGCTTTGCCCCACTACGTCTGGCATTATGTAGGTGACAGCCAATCCAGACACGAGTGGCACATTTATGTCTCTTCTTTCCATGAAGACAGGGCTATACTTTTTAATGTTCTATTCTCTTTTTATTTCGAAGTAATGCTATCTTTGGAACATACTGCAATATGTATATTTATTATAATAACTTATGTAATCGTAAATTTTTTTGATTTCAAATTCACTGTCCGTTTCGATAGTACGAAAACAAAGGAGTGGTTTATCACACAGCATGATTTCATAACCTGTACGCCGTGGGTACATCATATGGAACTTACGCTAAATTGTTATTTTACGATTACAGCTACTACATTGTAAATATTTTTGTAATTTTTGAAACCTTGCAGATCTGTAGGTGGCGGCTTGGTCCTGTCGAAACTAGTAATCCAGTGTACATACACACGGTCAAGGTAGCAAAAAAAAACTTCGTTTCAGAAGCTTCCTTTACAACGAATTAATTGATCGCTCTCCAGCCAGAAATGACAGGTTTTTATAAAATCAGTTTTGTTTCCTGTTATCTCCAGTACTGACAATAAAGCAAAATGCAACGTTTATTTTGACCACTGTATGGCGTGTAAAGGGCACTTTTAATGCACCCAGAAATATTGTCGAACATGTTCATTTTGATGGTCGATGTGCTGTGCTGTAGGAACGCCTGATTTACATGGGTGTACTCATCTTCAAATGATTGTAAATTTACACTCGATGGTCAAATATATTGTGACACTGTACTCCTTCCTCCATCCTCAGGTGCGTCTGTTTCAGAGCTTCATTCGACCCCGACCTCATTTTCATGGATGACAATTTGTGAGCTCATCGAATAGCAAAGGTAAAGTAACTCTTGCAACAAGAACTTATTTGGCGAATGGACTGGCCTGCCAATTCTCCCTGCCTAAATCCCATCGAGCACGCGTAGCATGCATTGGCGAGACATGTCTGCGGCTCGTGGTCTATTGGCTAGAGTTGCTGCCTCTGAGTCATGGGGTTCCATGTTCGATTCGAGGCCGGGTTGGTGATTTTCTCTGCTGGGGTCTGTGTCGTCCTAATCATGTCATCATCATCATCACTCGTGGCAGTGGCTAGGTGGGACTGTGTAAGAAAATGGACTGCGAAAAACTTGGGACTTTGTACGGGTACTGATGACTGCGCAGTTGAGCGGCCCCCAAACCAAACATCATCAGCTTCATTGGGGATACATGTTGCAGCTTGTTGACATCCACCAACAACCAGCCAGCATTTGTCAAGTGATGGTGCGAGAGTAGAGCGTCCTATAACAAAAAATTCCCTACCAACCTTCAAGCCAGAGTAGGAGCACGTTGCAGTGTATATGCATCCTATTAAGAGCCATGGATCGCCTTTTGTAATGTCCCAGGGAAAAATATAAATCACGGCAATTTTAATACAATTATTTTCTTTGAATAAAAATTTCATTTCCGTTCGTCTCATTAAGCATTTCTTTCAGTTACCTTTCTACTATACTGTAGCAGTTTTTTCTATGTACGGTTACATCGAGCTATATTATTTGACAGTTACACATTGTGTGAAAGTTACTTCGTACTTAACTTTTGCTGACCTGTGTATTTGTGTAGTTTAAACAATAACTGTTTGCAACATACTATGATGGTGTAGTACAAATTGAGACCAACAATTCGATATGGGCACTTACAGTCTCTCGAATAGGGAAACTACCTACAACAACTGTAATGGCACAAGTCGTTGCCATGCGCGCTACCATTTGAAACTCCAGCTGCCGGCAGCATGCGTAAGAAGAACTCATCGTTATAGGAAACGCCTGGGATGCCGTAAAAACTGGGGAAGTTCCCGTGCCGTCTTGAGCCGGTCTGTGCGACAGGCGCTAGAAATTGATGATCTCTTGAAGAGTTAGCGACCGACAAGTCAACACCATCTGCGAAGATACAGCTCACGTGTGGCAGCCTGGTGCGTGGATTTCACCTGCTGGAGTAGCGACCATATATCATTTTTCGGTTGGTACTAATTTACAGAATTGGTACGAGAGAGGACTCGGAGTAATAAGAACACATCCGTGTATCCTGTGGTCCTAAGTTCTGATGGTTCGTGCCGTGGTCACAGTGGGTCAAACTCAAAGGGTGTCTGTAGCCATGGATATTTCTATTCTCTCTCGCCCTGTGATGTGAAATTTGCTACTTTGTTAACTAGCGAGATGTTTTTGTAGCCGAGTTTCACATCCGATGAGCAGTTTACAAAAAAGTTTTCTTGTTGTTGTGGGTAGTTACATACGAAACTTATGCTTCATGCATAAACGGCCGTCCATCGACGTATTTGAGCTCTGAGGTCATGTGTGCTAATGGTTCTTAATTAAAAGCGAGAAAGTTTGAGTTGCTTATTGTCTTTTCGAATTGCCGAGCATAGCGTCATTTTGTACCACATGACTTGGTGCCCTCCCCTTTGGCAGTAAATGATCATTTGTGTAAACTGTTGTGGCCCGTTTGTATTTTGTATTGACTATTCTCTACTCACGCGTCATTCTGGTGTGCTTGACAGAGTACTGTTTGTACTTAATTCTGTGGTGTTAACCATTAACCAAGTTAAGCGCATGTTAACTTTTGATATGAACATTTCAGGTTACTGAAAGCGTAATTGGAACCTGAACTTGAACAGCACTTGACTTTTGCTACTGTAAATTGTGTAGGTTGAGAAACTTGGACAGATAGTTTGTTTAATCATTTAAAGACATTAATTTGAGAGTAGTGTAGCTGGAGTTCGACCAGCCTGATTACGTCAGATCTGTGTTATGAAAATTGTAGAATCGTAAGTCTAATATACTATTTTCGTATTTTATCTTTTACGAACTGTGAGAAGCTTTAATTTTGTTAAGAAGATGTTTTGATGTTTTGTGGAATAATTTTATGTTCATAACTGGAAATTGGGTATACATTCTCTTTGGGTGGTAGTTTCAGTTGTTTGGAGAAACAACTGATTTTGAGGTGTATTCACATCTCTCAACGCAGCACTACCTTTTCCCAAATTCCAGTTCTCGCTACCTTAGCCATGTCTTAGTGCATACCCTGTCATTTTGCCATTTCTTCTTCACAGCTGATCATAAAAACTGCAGCGTCAGGAAGGGTAGCCAATAACTGTGTTTTGCTGTCTGTTGTCCGCCCAACATGATTAAATTTATTGCTGATATGGGGGCATAGAGAGTGCGAGAGATAGAAAAAGAGGCTGCTATACGGGGTGATTAAGCTGCTCCTAACTCCGAGTTTTATATAACGGACAACACCTTTAAAAACCAAACAAGAGTTTTTTATTCTCTCTCTCGCTGGGCACAGAATGTTAGTCCCATCAGTACTGTTAATGTTGGCGTCTTTGCAAGAAATTTAATATTGTTAAATTTTGTTCTGAGATATGTTTTCACTGGAGGTCATAGTTTTCTAATTATTCAAGAAAAATGTACAAAAAGACCTTCAAATGCGTTTTTCTGGAATAATTGGAGAACTATGGCTTCCAATGAAGACGTATACCAGTACAAAAATTTATCCCCTACAAAAAGGTCTTACTAATTTTGTTCTGTGGGACTAATAATTTGCACGTAGTGAGATAGAGAGTAAGAAAATCTAGCAAGTGGTTTTTAGAGGCGTTGTGGGTCGCATAAAGTGATAGATAGGGGCAGCTGAATCACCTTGTAAGTAGCAACTTAGCTTGGATGACAGGCATAGATATGTCATTTCATACTGCTTCAACTATATGCCAGTTTTCATCGATTGCAGTGCTTAGCGAGTGGTGGTATACCAATTTCTCAGGAACACATGACCAGATGTTTTCAGTGGGTGAAATAACTGGAGAACCTAATGGCTGAGGTAACAATAGAAGACACTTTGTATCGAGGGAGGTCTGGACAGCAATTTGCAGTCTGCCATCATCTTGTTGGAAGATAATGACAAAAAGATCTCGAAGACAGAGCTCAGTCACCGGTCTTAACGCACCAGAAATGTAATGCATGCTGTCCAAATTAACTGTTTTTGCAACCACAGGTCATAGTGTTGTGACTCAATGGCACTCTGCACCATGCTAAGTGCTGTGCCCGTATGGAGATCACGAACGCTATCTGGAAAGATTCTTTTTTCTCAGAGCATCCACACTAGGATACATGCGTAGAGCATAACTGGGACTCACGTGAAGAGATGGTGTGGCGCCACTGGTGCATCTTTGCTGTCACTGTGCGCACTACCGTTGGCGCTTCTCTTTGTTTCCGCATCAAGGAAAGCCGCAAAAATGTGCACCCCGCTGCCAGTCTTTGTTGCTGCAGACATTGTTCTTTTGTCTCGCTGCAAACAATCTGACTGTATCATACAGTGTTCGTGACGTGTCTGTGCGATTCTGCACAGTGTAGCAATTGATATACTTGTCCTATCGGATGGTAGTAGCATTGGACCCTTAAAATCCTGCATTACTTTATGACCACTGTGAATCCATAATACTAGAGCCATTAGGTGCTCTTAATCGAAATTCTTTTCTTCTTCTATTGCACAGTCAAATATATCCCCCTCGTAAGGGCCTTGAATATCTCGTTCATATCTACTCGCTCTCTCCTCTGTATTAACAATGACATCCCATCAGTACTGTTAATGTTGGCGTCTTTGCTTTTTAGTTCTACGAGAACGTATTTTGAGTCCTCTGTTTTCTGAGTGTTATTCTGGACACCATTTCGTTTCTATCACTTCATTTCTATCGATTTCCCTTTATCGTCCTGTCACTCTTTATTGATTTAAAGTTTAAATTGATTACCCAGATGTATTCCTTTGTTTCCCTGAAATTCTGTAATTCCTTGTTTCGTCGTTTAATTGAATTAATACTTATAATCCACTTTTTCTTCGTAGGAGCAAATAAAATTATACTTTTCGCTGTTCGGATTTCTTTTGTAAGAAAGGCCATTCCGTATCAACGCATTACCTACTTTGCTGTTCACTATTACGACGGCTTTCAATACTAAAATCTAAATCTCGTTCAACTGGCGGTGCAGTAGAGACTGGATGCCGTGACATCTTCTGCAATTGCGTCATTTCGGATTGTTATGAAGTGTCATGGTGTCAGCAAACCGCTATCCCTGCCATTGTCAGCTTGCTAGACGTTGAAGCTGATTCTTCTCACCACAGGTGGCATCACGTGATCGAGTGCATCACATTCCAATCCACCAAACAATGAAAAATCCTTAGCAAAACTAGGAATCGAACCCAGGTCCTCCACATATCAGTCAGACACAATGATCACCTAGCCACAGAGCCAGATATCTTTCAACACGGGAGACACGTGTTAAGCCAAATGACAACACAAAAGTGTTAGTTCACAGCTAACGTTAATGCTCACACGAGCTATCGTGCCCCATTGGATGACATAAACAGAGGAGTGAAAGGTAACTAACACACACATAAAAAAAAAAGTTTTCCATCACCTCGGTTCCGAGAGTACCGGAACCTGTACAGAAAATTGGAATACAGATCAACATAAACATCATTTCCGCCCTTTTTATTGCTCTTGAAAACCACACATTGCATATTGTACCACCATACAGCGAGACCTTCTGAGGTGGTTGTCCTGATTGCTGTACACACCAGTACCTTCATCACCCAGTAGCACGTCCTCTTGCATTGATGCATGCCTGTATTCGTCGTGGCGTATTATCCTCAAGTTCATCAAGGCACTGTTGGTCCAGAGTGTCCCACTCCTCCACGGCGATTCCGCGTAGATCCCTCATAGTGGTTGGTGGGTCACGTCGTCCATAAATAGCCATTTTAAATCTATGCCAGGCATGTTCAGTAGGGTTCATGTCTGGCCACTCTAGTCGAACGATGTCGTTATCCTGAAAGAAGTCATTCACAAGATGTGCACGATGGGGGCGCGAATTGTCGTTCATGAAGACGAATGCCTCGTCAATATGCTACCGATACGGTTGTACTATCAGTCGGAGGGTGGCAGTCCCTTACCGTACAGCCGTTACGGCGCCTTCCATGATGCCAGCGGCGTTCGTCGGCCTCACATAATGCCACCCCAAAACAGCAGGCAACCTCCACCTTTCTGCACTCTCTGGACAGTGTGTCCAGGGCGTTCAGCCTGACCGGGTTGCCTCCAAACACGTTTCCGACGATTGTCTGGTTGAAGGCATATGCGACACTCATCGGTGAAGAGAACGTGATGCCAATCCTGAGCGGTCCATTCGGCATGTTGTTGACCCCATCTGTACCGCGCTGCATGGTGTCGTGGTTGCAAAGATGAACATCGCCATGGAAGTCGGGAGTGAAGTTGCACATCATGCAGCCTATTGCGCACAGTTTGAGTTGTAACAAGACGTCCTGTGGCCGCACAAAAAGCATTATTCAACATGGTGGCGTTGCTGGCAGGGTTCCACCGAGCCATAATCCGTAGGTAGCGGTCATCCACTGTAGTAGTAGCCCTTGGGCAGCCTGAGCCAGGCATGTCATCGACAGTTCCTGTGTCTCCGTATCTCCTCCATGTCCGAACAACATCGCTTTGGTTCACTCCGAGACGCCTGGACACTTCCCTCATTAAGAGCCCTACCTGGCACAAAGTAACAATACGGACGAGATCGAACAGCGGTATTGACCGGCTAGACATGGTTGAACTGCAGACAACACAAGCCGTGTTCCTCCGTCCTGGTGGAATGACTGGAACTGAACAGCTGTCGCACCCCATCCGTCTAATAGGCGCTGCTCATGCATGATTTGTTACATCATTGGGCGGGTTTAGTGACTTCTATGATCCGTCAAAAGGTCTGTGTCTGTGTTACAATATCCACAGTCAACGTCTATCTTCAGGAGTTCTGGGAACAGTTGTAATGCAATACCTGTTTTGATGTGTGTAGTTCCTCAAATAAAGACTAGCGAAATGTGTCGTTTGTGCGTCAGCCTATGGTGCCGAATACTGTCTGCCCTGCTAGATTTTGCCTCGGCGAGTCTGCATCAAAGCCTGCTGGAAGGAATATGAGTTAAGTTATCTGTTTCATTTTGTCTACATTCCTTCATTGTCTATTCCATGTGCGATGGAGTTGGGTGACAATGCGGGTTGTTGGAAATAAACGCATCATCGTGGTACAGGAAGTATCATGAAGCACGGGCGGGAATGTCGGTTTGATTTTCCAAATGTAAACGATAACATTCCACCTACTTGGGACATGACCAGGACTTGTCTTGTTTGAGAAAGACGTCAATCTTTAACGTAGATTTTTGCCCACAACCTGAATGAACGTGTTGCTCTAAATGTGTCAAAGAGGTACTTGTGTAAGGAAGATGGGCAAATACTGAACCGAAAACGTGGCAACGATTGGTGTGTGTAATTTCTAATGGACACTTCTCCTCACTTCATGCTGGAGTTAGTTTGAATGATTAGAGGGAGGTATAGGACGGAAAATGGAGAAAAAACCGAGACCGTCGCACGACCCATGAAGGAGCGTTTCAGAGCCACCCGGCATCTCACCTTCTCTACCTGCGACCGAATTCCGTTCTAGGGGCGACGCAGATGGACAAAAGTGAGACAGAAAGAGGGACACAGAATTGTAAGCCTTGAAATGATTGGATGTTTTAAAATTAAACCTTCTCTATTTGGTCATTTTCAAATTAACAGATTTTGCTTTTCTGCAGATTTATCGATCACGGAATGACTTCACTTGCGCACAGTTACCCGGGGTAAAGTATGTCGAGTGAGATGCAAGCACGGTGCGGAGCCGTCTGGGGCGCTGATGGGTGTCTGTTGTCGTGAGTCCGTCCAAACGGGTGCGCAGTATCTCCTGCTGTTCTTGGTTTGGGTTGGGTTGATTGGGGAGGAGACCAGACAGCGATGTCATCGGTCTCATCGGATTAGGGAAGGAAGTCGGCCGTCCAATTTCAAAGGAACCATCCCGGCATTTGTCTGGAGCGATGAAGGGAAATCACGGAAAACCTAAATCAGGATGGCCGGACGCGGGATTGTAGCGTCGTCCTCCCAAATGCGAGTCCAGTATGTTAACCACTCCTCTACTTCACTCGGTGCTCTTCTTTGGAGGACCGAACTTAGGCCACGTTAGGTAACGTGCCTCTTCGTTTCTTTATGATTAACTGATTCTGTCACTTCAGATAATAGTTTGGTGTTTTTCTTACATCTCATAATGTCTTAGGATAAAACTACAGTATCCATAGTGGCCCGTTCCCCGCTAGGCCGTAATTTTTCCTTTTTATGACACCAGTGTTTGAAATATGGATCTAAAGTTAGCAAGGACGGATTATTCTCAGGTGTGTCTGCAAGATATCAGAGAGAACAAGAGTTTTCCCTCCTCATACGTAACGATATCCCCAATTTTCCTCCATACATGAGTGTATTCCTGATGTCTTTACAGAGGTGTCGAGTTAAGTGAACCATACCTTGTTGTTCAACGTTTTGGCAGTCGTTCATTGTTTGTACGTCCTGGGGATAATGTATTTTCGACTAGCTGATCAGGTCTTACGAAATAAAGGTCATTTGTGACACAGCCAAATCTCCCCTGACTGATGCTTAAGCGAACCACCAGCTTCCTCCAGTTCATCTTCTACCACCTGCCTGGCAGAATTCTTTTCCACTGTGTAATATCTCTTTATATGCGATGAATTATTCTGGTACAATTCTACCCTTGAATGACGTTTACTAATTTTCTATCTTCATACTCGCAGAATCCATGCGCAAAGTAGTTTCATACAATAGCTATGCCATGAGCGCATAATTATTCTTTGTAGTACTCTCTCTGGTGGTTGTTAGAAAAAAGCTTCCGAGATTGTCTTCGTGCCGCTTAGCCTGAGCATTGTTTGAAGAATTGTAATCTGAATATTGAGATTTATGACAAAAGATAACTGATACGAAATTGTACGATTCCGACAAAAGGTGTGTAACAATTTAGATTATTTGACATTTGAGAATTAATGATATTCATCGATATATTGCGTAGTTTTTAGTCAGAAGGGAACTTCCGAAAGACTGGATACGAATCTGCATTTAATAATCCAAGAGCTCTATTACTTCTTCGGAAGGTTAAATTTCATCAAAGCCAAATATCCGCTTGATCTGAGATTTCCCGACTGATCATACAACGCTCCCAAGAATACGAGGCATTTTATTTGTACAGATTAGCAGACTGCCGCAAAGCACGAGCCTGCAGAGAAGAAGAATCATCGCCTGATTTCATTCTAACAAGTAGAATTTCTGAATCACTTTGAGTGACTGAGTTATGACTGTGTTTCCTATTATGAATGATTGCTTGCTCGAACGAATTGAGAATTACGTAACTACATAATTAGATAGATAGGAGGAAAAATTACAACTGTGTGACGCTCCATGATTATTATCTGGACGGCAGTTTAACCGCTCATCCTAATTTCTATAGCGACAGGGAAGGAAGATAGAAGTTCATGCAGAAGTTTAATATTACATTTAATTTAAACTATGCGAAGCTACTTTAAACATATTAGATACTCGACAGACGTACTTTCAGTAAAGTGGATTAACATGAAACGTGGCAATGTGCTGTGCACGAATGACCACGCTTCAGATAAGCAATAGTTTAAAGCCTTTTTAATTAAGCGAGCGCCGATTAGAATTCCGCGGAATAGTAGACTGACGGCCGGCCAGAGCGGAGGTAGAGTGCCGAAGGGTTACGACAAGAGCAGAGTCGGGCGCGGTAGGTCAGCACGGTGACTTGCAAGAAAGTGAAGGCGGAAGGACACAGAAAAGCAAGGGGTGGCTTGGAAATCCGACGCAGCATCCACAGGCGGGCACCCCTTAGGGATGCAGAAGCTGGAGTGGTCCGACTAGAGGCTGCTGAAGTGGCAAAAACTTTAAATCAGAGCAGAGGGCCAGAGTGAAATTTGGAGAAGAGTGAAAATCGAAAATGTATTTGCGCAGAAAGCAACAGGGAAAGTATAAAGTAAAATGCGTCTGTTCTAAGGGCAGAGATGGTGGCTGACGTCACAAGCGGTTTAGTGGGGGAGAAGAAGCGCACAGCTCGCCATTGTTAGGGACTAGCGGTTAGACCGGCGAGCATTACGGATGGCGAGCGGTTGCGCTGCCGCAAGATTACCAACTAAGCTTTGCTTTGTGGTTTATCTGCTTAAGACAAAGTAACTTTCGCGTTGGTGGTGAAGTTATGTTGATTGTGAAGGAACGTTTATTTTAATATCTGACAGTTACTGAGGTATAGACGCCAATAGTTAACTGAGCAAAGCTTATTGCATGCAACAACACGACAGTCATTGAACACAAAGTCTGCTGCTGTGCTCGCTCCTGCTGTTGCAAATTCTGTTTTTGTTTTCTGATAATGATCGTTATGACCCATTGGTTATGATCATGCTTATTTTTATATGGGGTATCAAGTGAAAGTAAAGAGTGAGTTCCATGGTATCCGTTAATACAAGATCCTGGACTTGTGCACTTAAAAACCAGCTGAGTGATTTATATTAATAAGATCACAATTGGGATTAGCCTGATTGAGGCAAAATGCAATCGGTATCCGACAGTGGTTTTAAACTCTCTTAGAGGGGCATAACCGTCTGTCCGCTATCTGGCTGGATTCTGGCGTGAAAACTACGATTTTGCAACTTGTTTGTAATAAAGTGTGTCAGAGGATTTTGAGTCCAATATAACTGCTTTTATCAGAGGTGCGTTGCATTATTTAGTCGCACCGGAATTCCTCTCCAAAGCCTTAGTTCTACGTATTTACGAAGACCAGAAGACAGAGAAACGTACGAGCGGCTGAATTGCAGTTAAGGGCAGGTCGAGAAAGTGCAGAGGCTGACTACGCTGCTACCATGCGGGTAAAAGAGGACCTGCCACGAACCCCTGTAAGTCTACCGCTTACCGCACCAGACAGTCCAAGGGGTCCCGTACATTACAAGTTAGGGTTTGTCATTCCGCAGAGGGGATGTTACCAAGTAATACATCCTCCTAGGGAATGTTACAAATAGACTTTCAAGGGTCCAAACATCAACAACCATTTGGTGACAGGATCCGGTCATATGCTATTACTCATTTTCTTTTACATCGCTCTAGATTTTGTACTTCATTTTTAGCCAGCTTGTGGAACATATTAGTAGATCTATTGAGTAATATTACGAAATTTGAGTCGTAAATTACTCCAGCTGTACTATTTATTGATATCAATTGAAAATTTATGCTGGACTGGGACTCTAACCTGGATGTCCCGATTTATGTGAGCTGTCGCTTTCAGTGCGTCGGCTATGCGAGTACACCTCCAGGACCGACCCGAAATACCACATACTACGCTTGTCCACATCTCCTCCAGGGACCACCCAAACTTGTATATGTTACACTTGTCCACATATCCTCCAGGAACTGTCCAAACTTCCATATGTTACCCTTGTCCACATTTCATCGAGGACCAACCAAAACTTCCACATGTTACACTTGTCCACATCTCCTCCAGGGCTTATCCAAACTTCCACAAGTTACATTTGTCCACATCTCCTCCCCAAAGTACCTGGACTTTCGTACGTAACACTTGCTCACATCGCCTCCAGGACCGAGCCAAATTTTCATTTGTTACACTTGTACACATCTTGCACGCTCACACGCACACACACACACACACACACACACACACACACACACACACACACACACAGTGTGGTTCCCATCAGAGAGGGATACTTGATATGATCATCGTTTTAACCCGTCAAGACGTACAATATTTGTTATGTAATCGTACAATGTCTGAAGGAACTTTGTAGTACGCGAATTGTCAACAGAGACACTGTACGATTACGCAATACCTAACAAGTAATACATTTCCTTCATGGGTTAGAAAGCCGATCGTATTGAATGTTCCTTTTTGTTGGGAATCATGTAGTTTGTGTGTGTGTGTGTGTGTGTGTGTGTGTGTGTGTGTGTGTGTCTTACGAGATGTGAACAAGGTGTGACATACGGAAGACTGGGTCAATCCTGGAGACATGCTCGCGTAATGTGGAAAATCCGCCGTTCGAGTCCCGGCCTGGCACAAATGTCTGATGGAAAATTGTTTCACGTGAGTTGTCAACACAGACGTTATAAAATTATATAATAAATATCGATCGGGTAAAGTTGAAAGTGCGCAAATAATGATGGGGGTGTACTTTCTCACAGAGATTGAACACCTGTTGTTTTACAGCTTCTTCACTTTCACTCAGGATAGCAATGGTAACAGCGAATTGTATCGTTGATATTCTTGCACCTCGAATTTTAATTCCAGTTCTAAATCTTTCTTTTCTATCCATCATTGCTTCTTCGATGTAATGACTGAACAGCAGGGGCGAAAGACTACATCCCTGTCATACCACCTTTTTAATCCGAGCACTTCGTTCTTGATCACCTACGCTTATTATTCCCTCTTGGTTCTTGTACTATTCTCCCTATAGCCTACCCCTATTTTTCTCAGAATTTCGAAAATTTTGCACCATTTTACATTGTCGAAAGCCTTTTCTATGTCGACAAATCCCATGAACGTGTCTTGATTTTTCTTTGATCTTGCTTCCATTACTGAACGCAACGCGAGAATTGCTTTACCTTTCCTAAAGCCAAATTGATCGTCACCTAGTAACACCTCCTCATTTTTCTTTTCCATTTTTCTGTATACTATTCTTGTCAGCAAGTTGGATTCATGAAATTATGATGGAATATTATCTGTCCCTTCTGTTTTATATGATCTTACGTCCTAGAAAGTTGACATAAATACTGGATCACCTATCTCTTCTAAATCGGCTCCTGTTTCTTCTTCTATCACATCAGACAAATCTTCTTCCTCATAGAGGGCTTCAATGTATTATTTCCACCTATCCACTCTCTCTTCTGCATATAATAGTGGAATTCCCGTTGCCACCTTAATGTTATCACCCTTGCTTTTAATTACACCAAAGGTTGTTTCGACTTTCCTATATGCTGAGTCAATCCTTCCGAGAATCATTCCCTTTTAGCTTTCTTTACAGTTTTCACGCAGCCATTTTGTCTTAGCTTCCCTGCACTTACCATTTATTTCATTCCTCAGCGACTTGTATTTCTGTATTCCTGAACGTCCCTGAACATTTTTGTGCTTCCTTCTATCGTCTATCAACAGTAGTATGTCTTCCGTTACCTACGGTTTCTTCGCAGTTACCTGCTTTGTACCTATGTTTTTTTCTTTCCAACTTCTGTGATAGCCCTTTTCAGAGATGTCCATTCCTCTTTAATTATATTGCCTACTGAGCTATTCTCTAGAGCTTTAGAGGACTTCAAGCGTATCTCGTCATTCCTTAGTACTTCCGTATCCTCACTTCTTTGCGTAATTATTCTTCCTGATTAACCTCTTAAACTTCAGCTTTCTCTTCACCACTACTACATTGTGTTCAGAGTCTATATCTGCTCCTGGGTACGCCTTACATTCAAGTATGCGATTTCGGAACCTCTGCTTGATCTTCCCTTATCACCTGGCCTTTTCCAATTATACTTCCTCCTTTTGTGATTCTTGAACAGAGTATTCGTTATTAGTAGCTGAAATTTATTACCGAACTCAATCATTTTCCTCTCTCGGTCCTTACGCAAAGCCCATATTCTCCTGTAACATTTCTTCTACTCCTTCCTCTACGACTGTATTCTGGTCCTCCACGACTATTAGATTCTCATCTTCCTTTGCGTATTCTATTATCGTTTCAGTATCCTCAGATACTTTCTCTATTATTTCATATTCAACTTGCGACGTCGGCATGTATATCTGAACTATCGTTGTCGGTGATTGTTTGCTGTCGATTCTGATAAGAAAACCCTATCACTGAACTGTTCTCAGTAACGCACTCTCTGCCCTATTCTGCTGTTCATAACGAATTCTTCTCCCGTTATATAATTTTTTGCTGCTGTTGATATTACCCTATACTTACCTGACCAGGAATCCTTGTCTTCTTTCCATTTCACTTCACTGACCCCTACTATATCTAGATTGAGCCTTTTCATTTTCCTTTTCAGATTTTCCAGCTTCCCTACCACGTTCAAGCTTCTGACATCGACCTAGTGTAGCAAAAATATGGTTAACTCGAAAGAAGACACGTTTTCAATAATCGACTCCCGAATCCCGACGGTCCCGTGCCCATTGCAATCGTGATTGACGATGTAGTTGGGTCAACATGTGACCACGAAGAGGTGGTCTGCTGCGGTGCTCCATGTTCAACAATGTACGATAAACGGTGTGCTCCGAAACACCTGTTCGTGCACCAGCATTGTGCTCTTGCGTCAGAGATGCCACAGATCACCATCTATCCTAGTTAATAGAGCAGACAAGTCTCCGAACCCCACGTTCTGTGAAGAATCGTGGACGTCAAACCATTTGGTGCGTAGTGATAGGTTCACTGTACTTCTACCTCTCTCTGCAGATGCTCACGACAGTAACACGTGAACACTGGACCAGCTTCGCCGTTTTTGAGACACTCGTTCACAGGCTCTGCGAAAGAGTAATCTGCCCTTTGTCAAAGTCGGTTGTTTGAGTGGGTTTCTCCATCGTCAGCCCGTATCTTCGCTAGGGTGATGCCTCGTTCGTGTCTGCACCGCTTACATACTTTCCTTACAACGTCGAGTTTCCACAATGCCATCAGGCGCCATCCATCGTCGCGGTGGGCCGCGATCATAATGTTTTGGCTTATCAGTGTATGTATCTAAGTATGTATGTATCTATGTATGTATGTTCCACATCTCTTCCTAAACTACTAGACCGATGTGAACCAAACATGGTACACATATCACTTACTGTCTGGAAAAAGTTGCTATGGGCTTAAGAACTACCCACCTATCAAAGTGGAGAGGTTGGGGTGAAAAAGAAGTGTAACTTCCCCATATTCTGAACAGAGCACTAGGAGAATTGCAACAGACTATACATTCGATTTCAAATGTTTACCAAACTTTCTTCTCTGATGGCCCACACAGAATTATGTGAGGAAAAATATTTATCGCTTACTACATCTTCGCTGTTCTTGCTGTAAAACTGACGTTTTAATTTATTATTTCTTTACTGATAAGCTTATTCGTGCCACATTCTGGGGACAGCATTCACATGTACTACTGAATGCACCAAAAGATACTTAGCTCAGGAGATGTGACATCATAAGAACTGAGACATTTGTAAAACTATCGAATCATACAAGACGTATACATTTATAGCCTCATTGTTACTAACTCTATTCACTGCACATTTCGCGGATAGTATCTACATATGTTGCTGAATGTACCCACACAAAAATATATCATTGCACGAAACATATTTCAGGAGATATATCGTCAAATTTTCAAGTACGTGAAATACTGCGGCATCGCGTATGAAGTTCTAATTTATTACTTCTTTTATACTAACTCTGTCCACAATACTCTTCGCAGTAAATAATCACATATCATGATGAATGTTGCATGGCGGCTTAATTAAAATGCAATAATTTTAGTAGCTGTGTGACCGGTTGCGAAGTCTGGTAACCGGTTGGCCCAGAGTAGATTAGCACGCAATCTGACTGCATAAAATAAAAATAAAGAATCACAAGAAATTTCCATTAACACAATTGATTAATTAAGTCCCCTGAAACTATAAAAGCTACGAAACAACAAAGCAGAAGTGTAACTGTTCTGTGTGTGGAAGTGTGATTCAACGTACATGTATCTGGCACGGTTCTTCCTCAATACGACAAGATATTTTAAACACCATTTACAATAAACTAATTGAAAAACCAGAAATACTATAATTGCAAATAGAAACCAGCATTACAAGTCTAATGCATGAACACGAGCCAGATGCTTTGTTGACTGAACCTGTGACCAAGAGGCATTGTCATTAAAGAAATGTGAAATAAATTTTTTTTCACCTCCATATATATTGACGAAAAATACACTGTGATCATTGCAACATCTTCCACCTATACATTACACCAACCGAAGAGCATCTACTGTCTCGCTCAACAGAACAACAACTGCACACAACATGCTCTCACTAGTACTGCTCTCAACATCCTCTCAACAAGCACTGCCCACTGCAACCTCTGAACTACTGCCAGTGGAGGCGGCGGAATAATAATCTTTAGCGCAATCTCTGGTGCTGAGACTCAGTGTAGCCACCTTTCAATGTACCTGTAAAATTATGTCATTGTTCGGCACAGTGTTCAGGAGATACAGCGACAGAAACATTAAGCTGCGTGAAAATGAAACTGCGGGGCAAAATTCGCTAGTGATACATGTGAAGTCAATGTACAAATACGTGTGAAACATGTTATATATATGTGAAGTACATTTGACATGTGCGTATGTAAAGAACTGGCATCATGGAATTATTTCGACCAAAATTGGCTCACACATTAGTTAAAATCCTGTAGGGATGCTGTAGGAGTTAGAACCACCAGCCTCACGCTGAGACGAGCGGAGAGAGAAGGGGGTAGGAGGAGATGGACAGAAAGCGAGGGGAAAGGAATTGATATGGGAAGGAAATGGGTAGAGATAAGGGGTAGGTAGTTAGAGAGAGGGTAGAAGAGGAAACGTCGGAGAAGTGGAAGAGCGGGAGATGGACAGAGAGGGGTGAGAGGAGAAGATGGACATAGAAAGAAAAGGGGAGGAGATGAAGAGAGAAATGGGAAGGAGATGGATAGAGAAAAGATGGAGAAGGAGATGGGACAGGGGAAGGGGCACAGGAGGTGGACCAAGTATACAGGTGGAGGAGATAGAGAGAGGATTTCGAGGAGATAAGCAGAGGTGTAGGAAGAGATGGACAGAGGAAGGCAGGAGGATGACATGGACACATGGAGGGCGACAAAAATGATTGTTTGAGTGCTTCTGTGCACGGAGTAATTACACATGTCGGCAACATAGCAATTGTTTAAAATTTATTAGGTGATTTTTATAGTGTTTTAACGCTGATTTCGGAGAAAAATAGTGAAAAAGTTCCATCACGAACAGTTATTTCACAAACTGCTTGTCTGGTTTTAGCTTTTTTCGATATTTCTACACTCTAGTGATTATGAATTTCGGTTTTTAGGATCTCCATAAACTGGTATTTATCCGTTTTTATACTAGATATACGTAAAATAAAGAGTAATTAGGAGAAACCAGCAGTATACTGATGTCAGTGCCTGTCTGTCGCGCTGCCCCTTCCCCCGCTGTCAGCAAGCAGTGAGCTTCTGCTGTTGTCCCTCAGTTCAGAGTAGAGTACCTCTTCACTCTGTGCTGTTCATTTGTTGTTGTTACTAGTGCTTTAAAGTAGTGACTGTTTTCTTGTGTTGAGAAGTTGTTTTATGGACAATAGACAATGGCTACTAGACACGCATAAACTCGCCTGATTGATTCTGCTACATTTGTGGTAACTATACTGTTAAAAAGCAACAAAGAAACATTTCCGATTTTGTTGAAAAAGTATATTTCGCCTATTTTGGTATAAAGTTAGGCGACCAAGATAAGTCTTGGGCCCCACACAAAGTTTGTGCGGTGTGTGTTGAAGAACTGAAGCAATGATTTCAACGTAAAAAGCAGTCCTCACGTTTTGGGATACCAATAACTTGGAGGGAGCCCAAAAAGCATAGTGATGACTGCTATTTTTGTTCTTGCAACTTACGAGGTTTCAATTCGAAAAAAAACCAAGGATATTTCTTACCCTAGCATTCAGTCAGCCATTGGCCCCGTTCCTCATGGACCTGAAGTACCAATATCCTCTCCGCCAGATTCTTTGGATGATATAGATGATAACGAGCCATTGGTTCAGCAAGGTGATAGTGAAGAAGACAGAGATTGCTTCGTTCCTAGCACGACCTATCGATTCTCACAACCTGAACGATTTATTTAGGACCTAGGTCTTTCTAAAGAATCTGCAGAGGTTTTAGGATCAAGATTGAAAGATAAACATATGCTGGCTCCGGGTACATCTTTTTCTTGGTATCGATCGAGGGAAAGGGAGTTTGTATCTTTCTTCTCTGAAGAAGGTGACCTGGTGTTTTGCCGTGATGTTCCTGGACTTATAGCACGCTTCCAAACAGAATATGCTCCTGTTGAGTGGAGACTTTTTATTCATTCTTCAGAAAGAAGCCTTAAAGCAGTACTTCTACACAATGGCAATAAAAATGCTTCTATACCAGTAGAACACTCGGTTCACTTAAAATAATGTTACGGAAACCTTGAACTGGTTTTAAGCAAACTCTGCTATTCAGACCACAAATGAACACTATGTAGTGATTCAAAAGTGATTTCAATGCTACTTGGTCAACAAAGTGGCTGTACAACATTCCCTTGCTATCTCTGTGAGTGGGACAGTAGAGACAGAAAGCAACACTACATAAAAATGCTTGGCCCTTGAGAAAAACGTTAGAGGTAGGGGTTAAAAATGTTGAGAGGAAAAGCCTGTGGATCCCAAAAAGGTGTTACTTCCATCATTCACATTAAGTTGGGGCTGATGAAACAATTTTTTAAGGCATTGTCAAAGGAAGGGGAGTGGACAGTTTCCTGGTTTATGCGAAGCAAAGCTAAAGGAAGGAATCTTTGTCGGACCAGACATTAGAAAACTAATGACAGATCCCAACTTCGTGGACAAAATGGAAACAAAAGAAAAGGCTGTATGGGCATCTTTTAAATTAGTTGTTACCGGTTTCCTAGGAAATAAAAGAGATCCAAACTACAAGAGAATCGTCGCAGACATGCTCGACAGCTTTAAGAAGCTGGGCTGTAACATGAGCATTAAAGTTCATTTTCTCCATTCACATCTTGACTACTTCCCTGAAAACCTTTGTGATGTAAGTGAAGAGCAGGGCGAAAGATGCCATCAAGACATCAAAGAAATGGAAAGAAGATATCAAGGAAGATGGAACGTCAACATGATAGCACACTACTGCTGGAGGATAAAAAGAGACGATCCTCAACGAGTCCACAGCTGGAAAAGCAATAAAAGAAGCTTCGACAGAAAGCGAAAGCGTTATTCTAAGGACTTATGAGCTTAAAGAGAAATGGAAGTGTACTGGAAATGTAGATTAGAACATGATTTATAGCTAAAATAAAATTTTATAACGTTGGAAAAAATGTGGTAAACTGCTTACATTTTGTTATTATACTCAAAAATACTTCCTTTTTTGTGAGAAAACTTGACGTGATGAAGAAATGTACTGCATTTTTGAAATCAGCGCTGAAAAGTACATAACAGTCAGTTATCAAATTTCAAAGAACTTCAGTTCATTGTTGGATGAATGAAGTCTCCAAAGACGATTAAATTATGATTGTGGAACTTACGTGCAAGTGAACCGTGGTTTTTGGTCACATCAGGAGGTGAGTCTGGTGGGCGTTAGAAGGATTCAGTTATCATTTTGTGCCCACCCCTGATACTGAGTGTTATCCAAACAATCTCACATGCAGCTTCAAATTCTACCTTGGTGGTCAATGAGGTTCTGGAAGGTACCAGCAGGGATGTGAAGCAATGGCGACTCCAGTGCCGTGGTCATGTGCGCTAGGTTTCTTTGTTGAGTACCGATGGTGCGAACAATTCGCTCGATGCGGTAACACAAATTCATTGCATGCGAAGAGTATGGTGGCCGGGGGAGTACAGTAAGCTCTTCTACAAGTTTTTCGAACTACGCACCTACAGTGCAAGCTCTGTGACATGTTCCATTGTCCTGCAAGTAGATATCAGTGTGCGAGGAAATGCAAACTGCATGTAGGGGTGGACTTAGTCCTCAACAGTGCCTTCCGGAATGACGACATCACGCAGGGAATAACAAGAAAACATTTTCAGACCATAATGCTTCCTCCTCCGGAATGGTCACTTCCGACGATTGTTCAGCGGAATTTTCTTTCAGTCCGATGGAGCATAAAATGTGACTCACCTAAAAAAAAACTACCTGTCGCCACTCAGTGGATGTCCATTTGCTTTGCTGGCCTGCGATTTCCAATTTCTTAGCCGACGATCAGAATTCAGCCCGAATGCACGAACCAGGCACCTGCTGCCGAGGCCATATGTACCAACGTTCTCTGAATGGTCGTTGAGGAGACTTTGCTAGTATTCCCTTGGATCATTTGGGTGGTCAGTTGCTCAACAGTTTATATCTATTCGCTGGTACACATCTACGCGTCCGTCGTTCACCGCTGTTGTCTATAGCTCGTTGTGTACCACAGATGCATAGGCGCCGTTTGTGGATAGCGTCATTTTGCCATGAACGCCATACAGTAACAACTGGGGCACTCAAACAATTTAAAAACCTAGCCGTTTCGGAAATGCTTCCAGCTCTGACCCGAAAATGAATGATCGTGCTCTTTTAGACAGCTTTTAGACAGCAGATAATTGGCTCCGCTTCCAGTTTACGATAATGAGTACACTGCTTCCCACGTCCCCCCCCCCCCCTCTTCCCCACCACAGCCACCCTTCCACGACACACTTTATATTCTATTCACTGCTAGAGTCGCCACCTGCAGTCTGTGAGCGGTTATTGCACCTCGACGTGGAAGGTAGACGGTGTGTCATTAAAGTGACTAGATCGTGAATATTTGTCCTATCGAGTTCCCTACGTTTGTATCTACTCTGCTGTCACCAAACAACGTTCTGTACACGTCTTAGGTAACGTATGCGCCATTACAGGGACTGTCATCTCTATTCAGATTTTTGTAACTAGTAACTTCCTCTTACTTCATGCCCATTGCAAGAGTCTTTCATTCCCTATGCTCACGTTGTGTTCAATGTCCCCTTTAGTTAGCAGAATTTCTTTGATGCTTCCAAGGATCCAGTGGACGAGTTCACGTAGAACGTTGATATTTCTGCAGGTGCATACATCATAAAATTTGATTGAAGCAACATGGATGTATACTATAGTTTTCTCTTGTATAAAGTTGTGAGTATGAGGTAATGTTTATCAGGGAAACATTATTTCATAGCAGCTCAGACTGCGATGTTACGACACGTTCAAATTGTTTTGCTTAAAATAGACATTTTTCCGTATGTCTTTGCCTCTTATAAAGAGACATTCATGCCACGGGCAAAATATTAGCAAATAATCATTACTTTTATTTGAAGAGAATGATTTCAGGTTCAGTGTGTCGTAAAGTATGACGGTAAACTACATGCTGTTGATTTGCAACTGTCGTACTGGGTATGTAGCCATATGCACTGCTGTAATGACATAAGCCCACACAGTCCCACGTATTTTCTAAACTGTTGATTTTCTGTAATACGTCCGAATGTCACTTCAGCACCTCAGCTAGTGAGGGATGTGGCATGTTTTACTTGTGCAATCCAAGTAACTCCTCTGAAAAAGATACCCTTAGTAGCATCGAAACCTAAGTCAGGTCTAAAAATAAAAATCGGCAGTTGATTAGCTGCGCACTTAATTGACTGGAGAAATATATGTTCTTAGTTATATGGATTGTGTATACCTTTAATCAGTTAAATTTTGAGTAGAACTGTTTACGGTAAATTTTCGTTTAACTGGATTTGTAATCGTGCAGCCTGCCCTTGCTCCACACTCCAGAAACTACGGAACGTAGCCCGCTAGAGATAAAGATTCCGAAATGTCGTTCGCTTTCGAAGCGACACACTTGTGTAGCTTGAGATTAGATAGCTATCACCTACTTCTGTGTTACGTACACTCCTTTCTTTGAGCGTCAGTTATGTAAACACCAGGTATTATCCAAATAGCTAATGTAGGATACAACTCGTAAGTATCTTACTGCGATGTTTACTATTTCAAGGAGTAGATAGTATGAATAAGAGGAGAATAAGGAATGTTGCCTACAGTACTTTGTATGCTGCTGCAAGTTCAGTCATTATTTCCGCTTTTCGATGTCTCCGTAATCACAGTAATTTGATAGCGTAGCAGTGTCATGAAATAGCGATTCATCTGTTTCGAAGACCCAGAATATTGTTCATCATTTCATTTTCTTCAGCATTACTCGGTGTGTGGTAACAACAGAAGCTTCTTAGCAGCTTTATTTGACAAATGCTTCCAAAGTCTCGGTTGGTCCCCCACCTTTTGCTTTACTGTAGTTCCACAACATTCATCTCGATTGTTCTGCGGCATTACAATTTCTCTATGAGTCTCCATAATTCTGTGACAGTGACTTTGCGACCTGTTAACAGTCTGTCTGGGAGGAAACCACTACTTATGGCTTTTACAGAATAGTTTTCCAGATTAATCAATAGTGGATTAACATCGATATTAATGTCGATATTGTTGTCAGTATCATCCAAAGATAATTGAACAATAGATATAAATAATTTAAATTCACTTTTGTGATAATCAAGTGTAGGATATAGAAATTGTTTCTTAGGTAAGCATCTTTGAACAAATTCTGAAACTCGGGAACTCCTATAGTTAGCAAAAGTTAGTATTTCGCAGTTGAATATTCATATTTTAAGATGTAGTTCATCTATTTCGCTACGACCGTACATTTTAGTAATACTTTGTTCATTTGGCAGGTTTAATAAGATAATTTCCACCAGTTCAAAACCTCTCAGCAATAGAGATCGCAGTGTAGACACTTTTATTGTTCCAAGATGACCGGTTTCAACAGACTTACGTTGCCATCATCTCTTCTTGCGGAATTTGTTATAAAACTGCCATGTTAGATTATATGAAGTAAAAGCATAAAAGGTACTCCCCATGTATATATGTCTTTATATAAAGCCAGTTGATAAAATGAACACATTTTTACTTCTGAAGAAATGATAGTATTTTTGTACCATGATCATACAAAACAAGGTAGTGTTACTTCTGCTACAGTAAGGACGCTGACAAGGACAATAGGAAGGATCTCAAAAATCAAATAGATAATTTTTTCACAAGTGTTCAGTTGTTTCATCAAATAAAGAGGAAAGGATTACAGAAACTTTTAGACAAACCAACGTAGGGACAAAATGACAATTACATGCCACCAGAAATGAAGGTTTCCAAGTTTCGAAAAGCTTTACCCTCAACGAATGGTTTTGGAAGGCAATTTAACAATTTCAGGTTACGAAACCAAAGATTATAAACCACTCATAATACTCAGTTCTCTGCACCGCATTGCCACAGTAGATGACGGACGTAAAAAGAATATTCTGTGTTTAATTTCATAGCAGCATCCTAACTAATAGCAAGACAGAGCTGATAAAAGGGAAATTTTCTTCATGGAATTAAGAGCATAAATGATAAATTCTCAAGGGGATAAGAGAATCAACTACCCGTACCTGCAAAAGAATGGTTCAAATGGCTCTGAGCACTATGGGAATTAACATCTGAGGTCATCAGTCCCCTAGAACTTAGAACTACTTAAACCTAACTAACGTAAGGACATCACACACATCCATGCCCGACGCAGCGCATGATTCGAACCTGCGACAGTAGCGATCGCGCGGTTTCAGACCGAAGTGCCTAGAACCGCTCGGCCACAGCGGTCGGCTGCAAAAGAATGCTCTACAAGCCAAGGCACATTATGGAGTTACTCGCCAACAGTGAAAGATTGCGTGAGTTGGAGGACCACAAAAAAATTGATGTTCTGTGTGCGCATAAAGACTAAACATAAAACGTGGACAAACATGCGTCAAACGCAAGAAAGATACTCAAAAGCATAGTTTAATTGTTTATAAAGGGATATGTTGTATGAACAGATCGTCTTGTGTGAACCCAGTAAAACTGAAAGGTTTGGTTTAATTTTAGAAAAATTAAACTTATGAAGTGAAATGAACGTATCGCATTATTGGCTGGGAGACTCCATCTGGGGTTGTTCAGCCGACCGTTGCAAGTCTTTTTTCTAGTCGTTACTTTGGGAACTTGCGGCTCGATGATGATAAGAACAACCCAAAACAAAGGCACCAACCTGACTGGGGATCGAATCCGGTTCAGGCCCTCTCCCCTTCTCTTTCACACCCTAATTAAGGACATCCAACGTGACAATAAAAGCTAAGCATGCACTTTCAATAGTCAGCTACTCTCGACCTGTATGTGTAGGGCACAATGTCCACTTTTTCCGAAGGAAAAGTAACAAACGTTCGCGAGGAATGACGTAATTTCCAGTTAAGCGGGTCAGCTGGTGCCGCAAGATTACATAGTGAGAACTTTTCTTTCCTAACAGGCACTGCCGATAGATTGGTATTTAAGTAAAAGCAGTATGTGTCAAAAACAACGGAAGTTAAACATTATTCTGATGCTACTCTATTATCTTAGCCATAGCGTCAATAAATCTTCACTGGGCAAGAGGCAATAACTACACGAAAAGTTCTCACACTAAAGGGACTGCAGAAAGTACAGTCTCTGCTGTTGGAATCTACATCTACAGCTGATCTACATCTGTAGTCTGAAAACAACTGTGTAGTGCATGGCAGTGGGTACATGCCACTGTACTACTTATTAGGGTTCCTTCTCGTTCCCTTCATGTATGGAGCGCGGGAAGAATGATTGTTTAAATGACTGTGTGATTGCTGTAATTAATCTACTATTGTCCTCACGATCTCTATGTAACCGATACAGACGGGTTTGTTGTGCATTCCTAAAATCACCATTTAAACCGGTTCTTCAAAATTAATAAGTATGCTTTCTTGGGGTACTTTTCGCTTATCTTCAAGATTCTCTCTGTTCACTTTCTTCATCATATCTGTGAAACTCTGCCACAGGTCAAACAAACCTGTGATATGACGACTGAGAGAGAAAAAATCTGGTATCTCTTATCGATAACACCTTATGGGCGTCAAAGCTGGAAACGGAATTACGCCGAAAGCAGTCATGCAGGATCTAGCGGACCCATTGGTGCATTCCTGCTGAGCCACGGCTCCAGGAGCGTCTTCTGCCGCCGCAATATACGATGGCCTTCAGCAGCCACCCAGCCTTTCGTACTTGGGGGCACTTTGCTACGTGACGCTACGCAGACACCGCCTAATCATAGCTCTGACACCACCGTTCATGCTCTAGTTGAGAGAGCCTCATCCTTGTTGACACTTGAACTCTATCTCTTGCTGCAATATGTGTACTGACTCTTCGTTCACTTGGAGAAATACAAGTAACTAAATCTTCTGTTTACTGTGTTACCTTGTCCGCTGATCATTTCTGCTCATGTCAAGCTTTCCTACAGCAACTGCCACACCACACCGTAACCCACCTCCCCATACCGTTGTGAGTAGAAGTCGTACACAACATTTGAAAACTTAAGCCTACCACAATGGACCTCTGACTTCGAGGGGTTAAATTTTACTCTATCACATTATACTGATTCATGTATTGGCTCACCAGTCTACAATTCGGACCTTTGTTCTCAGTTGTCAACCTGCGTGGTGTGCTGATATTGGAGAGTTCAGGTCGACGTTTAAATTGTTGAATCTTTCCTGAATTTTCTGCAGCGATTAATAAGTCACTTTATATCTGTAAAAGAGGTGAGTTACCTTTTTTCCCCAACCAAGCGTTCTCTACACACAACAATACAGTTCAATATTCTGCAGCGAGTTGAAGAGCAGCCACGATAGACACAGGGACCTTGATTGCTACGGATTATACATTTGGCGCATCCTGCTTCTCGGATTTTACCCGCCGCCACTGAGAATCAACGCCGAAGCATGGCCTTAGCTGACCGTTTAAAGCTGGGCCGACCACGGCGTGGCAAACTTCACGCGGATTGAATGTGCGGGCCACGGGTGGTCCAAGGCTCTGCCTGGATCGCCTTTACTCGTGTCTTCCCCGAAGAACTCGGTAGAGCACGACATTTCATTTAGTATTGCGGTGTGACTTTTTCGGTTGGCGCAACTCTCTTCAGTTCGGCAAAATCGAGATGTCAGCGCTGTTTACCCTACGCGATTTGTTCGTTGTACGAAAGACATTCACAGGTTCAGTGGATGTTTGCTCAAGAAGACGCAGGGATGAGAATTCTCAGCACATATTATACTGTCACGAAAGTCACGGGTACTGCAAAGTTGCTAGGAAACGAAATTACAACACCATGCACAAACAAATTAAAGATTTAGTTGACAATGAAAGAGCGAAGAATTACAGCAATCGGCAGGCGGGATTCATTGTCCAGTACATCAAGAAGAACTTTGTGCTAAATTTGCAGGCATGCAGCTTGTGAAGCTATTGGTGATATGAATACTAAATTTCCTGGTGTCATACGCATTATTTCACTGTCGGCTGCAACTGTTTTCGATGCAAATGAATGAAGAGTATCGAGACTATATATTTATTGCCGAGTACTTTGTTTAAGTCAAGGGACATGACTGGAACGATTTTTTGATTTAAAACTCGCTTTTACTGAATTTATGAAGGAAAAAGGAGTCCAATAAATAAACATAGAACATCCAGAATGGATCGCAGACCTTGCGTTTTAAGTGGGCTTGAAGGCACATTGCAAAATAAGGAAGAATTTCTTTCAGTTTCGATGAGGATACATTTAAAAGAAAACAGCATTGTAGAAGGCACATAATTTTTACAAACACAGTGTAGTTCCCGAACTTCACCATCGTTAAAGAAAACGTGAGGTTTCAAGAATTCACTGTGGCCTTAAAAGAACTACAACGATAATTTCCTAAACTTTCTAAGGACGCTGTCAATCCTACATTTGTTTTCGAGACCGTTTGCCGTTTCTGTTGAAAGCGCTCCTGTGCATGTGCACATGTAACTGACTGATTTGTAAGGTAATTCACATTTTAATGACAAACCCTTTTACGTTAATATTATCCAGGACGTCCACATTTGCTTACTTCAGATAAAGTTCCCATGTCTCCATAATGAGGATGCAAAAGTGATACAATACTTCGAGTGACATATTTGTGCGAAAGATCTTTTTTTTTTATTTTGGTTATGAAACTAAATAAGTCACGTTTACGTAGCAGACTGAATGTGAAAATCTGTGAAATTGTCTCAGTCTGTCCGTATGCCGAGAATTTGTACCAGTTAAAAATAATGTTTTCAGCGCACCAAAAGTAACTAAATAATGCTGAAAGTTTGTTAGCCTGTGATCTGTGTTGTTGAGACATGTGAAATATAAAACGGAGTCGTATGCGACTGCACTGCCACTTAAAAGTTCGCAGTTTCCCCTTTAAACCCTTCTCCCCCTCAGACAGATTGGCTTGGTGTTGGGGGAAACGTGCGGCGAAGCTGAGCGCTATGGCGCTCGTGCCAGGGCACAGCCCGCGAGCTAAAATCTGGGCCACCCCTAGCTTAAACCAGTCGAGATGGTGCGGTGGCAAAGCACCGGACTTGTTTTGGCGAAGACACTGACAGACACACCCGGCCGGCAGCCAAATTACTTTTTCCATGGCTTCACCAAGCTACTTAAGGGATATACCGGAATAGCTTCTTTGAAAAGGAGCAGCTGGTGTTTTCCTCATCCTTCGCCAATCTCAGCTTTTGCTTCGTTTGCAATGACCCTGTCGTCGGTGTGATGTTAAGCCTCTTTCTAATAGTGTCTGTTATTGTTTCTATGTCTTTGTAAATATCTCTAGTTGGACTATTCCGCCCGCATCTCGTGGCCGTGCGGTAGCGTTCTCGCTTCCCACGCCCGGGTTCCCGGGTTCGATTCCCGGCGGGGTCAGGGATTTTCTCTGCCTCGTGATGGCTGGGTGTTGTGTGCTGTCCTTAGGTTAGTTAGGTTTAAGTAGTTCTAAGTCCTAGGGGACTGATGACCATAGATGTTAAGTCCCATAGTGCTCAGAGCCATTTTTTGGCCTCTGCATCCAAATTCCTTCCCGAAACACTGCTCCATGTATTTTCCTCAGAATATTTCTTTCCTGCTTTTCAGTCTCTCTGATCTTCGTGTGACCACGAATCACTGTAGTTTTTGCAGCATAATGTGCTTCTGGTAGGACTACCGTGTTGTAATGCCTTAGTTTCGCATTGACAGAAATAGATTTCTTATTATAGTGATTCCAAGTGAGCTTATATGTTTTTTGTAATCAGGAGATTCTGTCTTTATTGGCTATTGAGTTCAGTCCTGATGGTAGGATTATCACTCTCAGGTATCTGAAGTGGGAAACTTGTGCCACTTTCCCGTATTGAGTAGTAACAAGGAGATTATATACAGGTTTGTTTTCCATGTACTGTATTTTCTCGTAAGAGATTTGTAGCCCAGTTTTCTGTGAGATTTGGTATAGTTTCTCCAAAGCAAGTTTGGCTTCCTCTCTATTGTTCGTTAGAATGGCAAGATCGTCCGCGAAAGCCGGACACTTCACCCTCATTCTCTGCCCTTTTTAAATCCCAAGCTGAATTCCTTTTATTTCCTTTTCTCATGTCCTCACAATTTTTGCAGAATCATGTTGAATAGTAGGGGGGACATTCCATCTCCTTGGCGAACACCAGTATGGATATGAAATGCTTCTGATATTTCTCCCATGAATTTAACTTTTGAGGCTGTATCTGTTGATGTCTATTGAATAATTGACATTGTTTTCCTGTAAATCCTGAACTCCTCTAAACTGTGGAATAATGTTTGTCTATGTATTGAATCGTACGCCTTTTTAAAATCGAGAAAAGTTACCACATTATTTCTACATCTTCTCATTTGCAAAATTGTTTTTATGTTTGATATCTGTACGATGCAAGATCGACCTTTGCGAAACCCTGTCTGATACTCCCCTATTAACTGGTCCGCTGATTTTTCAAATCTGTTTAAAAAGGGCCTTTGAAAGAATTTTGTATGTTACAGGGAGCAGCGAAATTCTCCCTGTAATTATTTGGATCGGTTTTTGCACCTTTTTTGTGGAGAGGGAGAATTAATGCACATTTCCTCTCTCGAGGTATTTGTTCAGTTTCCCAAAAGTTTGATATGATTCTGTGGGTTGCTTGTGATTATAGTCATTTAATTTACGTACTTCTGCTATGATTCCGTATTCCCCTGGAGACTTTTGTTCTTCAAAGAATTGATTATTTCATTTAATTTACCTCTTTAATTGATGGCGGATTTGAATCGGGACTGAATGTGGGTATTTCGAAATCTAGTTGTTCTGTCGGAGGCTTGTAGTTGAGAAGTGAGTGAAAATATTTAGCTAAAATTTGACAGTTCTTTTTAGGGTTGGTTTCCAGTGATACATCAAGCCAGCGAAAGCACAGATTAGGTGGTTAATAGCCTGTTAGGTTTTCTCTGAAAATTTTGTAAGAGTTTCTGGTGTTGTTCTGGGTCAAGTCTTGTTCAATTTCTTTAAGCCGGCTTATATAATATCTACGTTTTTCTCTTCGTATTGCCTTGGATGAACTCTTCTGTATTCTCAAAAATTCCTGTCATTTTTCTGTAGTTTTATTGCTACTGAAAGTTTTCCAAGCTTGTATTCTTTCTTCTATTGCTTGATCACATGGGCTGTTCCACCATCTGTGTTTTCTCTTTCTTGAGAGTTTGCCAAGTTTCAGAGTGTTTTTCTACTTCTGCAAGTTCCTTTCAGTTCGTTGCGTTTGATATATATATATATATATATATATATATATATATATATATATATATATATATATATATATATATATATATATGCGATTTTCCTTCTTCAGCAAGGCAGAGATGGATCAAGTGGTATGCAAGGTAACCCTTACTTTGTGTAACTCTGAGCTGTTCTGGAGGCAGTTAACAAGTCCATTTTCACCGGATTATCTTCCCAGACCAACAAGACGACGATGAAATGACGATACCAAAAATCAACTACATATTGCAGACTTAATATGTAGCAACAGTTACCGGAATAACTACATGATATCATTTTTCTCTCGTAGGAATTCCACACTGAACAGCGTACGACGGAGGTGTCCTCCACAGCTAATCACTACAGTGTATTTCCGTGAAACCTGTGTCACATAAACAAATTTCTGTTCTTTATATATTTATGTATGTACGCCTCTACTCATATGTAATGAAAACGTCACGCCAATGTTGTGTCCCATGTTTTATGTGATATGTGTACCGGAACCAAGAAATGAAGAACACCAGGTGAAATTAGGATGCTGAAGCGTAAAGACTGACGGTAGGCCCATGTCGGTTTATTAGTGGGAAAGGACTTGTATTTTTGCAGGAATCAGTAATTCTTTGTGGCATTAGTCGGATGGTGTAAAATGGAACAGTGAGAGTAGTGTGTCAGTGAAATCAATTTTTGAGTGCAGAGACGAACAAGCGAGGATGTTCCTAGACACTTTTTACTACACCATTTCGCAAGGAATCACCAGGTTACCGGAAGAGGTAACGATGTTTGAAATTATCAACATAGAAGACTCAAGAAACAAGAATATGAGAGAGAAGATTCAGGAGACAAGACGCAAGACTGAAATATATTGAAAAGATATGCACAGAAGACAAACGACGACCGAAGATTTCAACACATCATAAGAAGGAGATCATACGTAGTTCTCATTACAAGAAAGAGTATATTTGTTATACCTGCATGGACTGTGTACGAAGGAGACAAAGGCATTATTTCACATAAGTTAATGAGTGACCTTAAAATTACAATGTAAATGTGATTCCTTTTGTAAAAAAAGTTATCGAGCATTTGTGTCTGCGAAAGAGACTGTGAATGAATTAACTGCTATTTACTGTGAAGCCAAAATTATTCATTATAATGTGTCCCTACACTACTCATATCCGTCATTACGTGACTATCCATTGTTGTGCATTAAAAACGTTTTCGTAGATCATGCCAGCACATCCCATTCCAATATCCTTCCTAACGAGTTTTAAAGAGTTGATCAGTCAGACGGTGTTGTAGAGCGGTGCTTGGTGTTATTAACATTTCTGGTGTTAATGTGTTCATTTAGGAAATAGCACGTCCTCATCTTAGGAGATTCGTATGGACTGCAGAACATCTGACGCACTACAGCTACTCCAGCCGTCATCTGCAGCAGCTGTTAAATTTCAGGTGAGGCAAAGAGGAATCGTATTGATACTTCTTTATACGCAGCGATTATCTCCGACAATGAAACCGAATGTTATACAGCAGTCTTTATATATAGGTAACGATAGAAGAATGTTGACTTTCAGTTAGTTATTTCAAAATAATAATTACAAACCTAAATATGTAGCTATATTAATTTTTATTCAAACACATACTTATTCGCAGTCGAATGTTTGGCTGAAGAGAAATTTGATGTTCTGAAGGATGAGCATCAAATCATTGGAAACTGCTTTCGACTTCTTTATAATTTAACTTATTGACAGCGAACTTCACAGTGACATTCATGCCAAATAACATGACATATACTTCTAGGACTTATAGAGGATAGTGAGTACCTAAAATTTTGGATGGGAATCCATCTCCGGAAACGCATAGTTACCGTTCTATGATGGTTTCAGTTCAGATGTTTAACTCATCTACTTTTGCTTGAGGAACTGAATTAGGCGTGACGCACTACAGTTATATGTAACAATTCGAAAGGAAACATAACGAAACGTCCATTCATTACTTAAGCACATTTGTTTGTATTAAGACTTAAACATTAAGTATTTACATAATTCCAAAACAAAAAAGAACCCAGCATACTGTGCGTACAGGACGGTGCTGATGCATTACAACAGCAACTCGATGAGACGACCACCAACGTTCTTTCAGACCTTGTACCTACGATACATATTCTGGTACACACTCTCCATCCCACCTGGTGTCTTTTTAATTTCTAGTGCAGCGGTTAGAACTCTTGCCAGCAGATCTTTCTCTGTCTCTACACAAGTCTCGCAAATTAAACATTGGGTAGGACCCTACTAGAAGAAGTCCATAGGTGTTAAATCTGGCGATCCCGACGGCCACTCAGCTGGAGCACTTCGGCCTGTCCAGCTTTCACCACATCGCCTGTTTCTCTGAACGGCAGGTGAGAAGTGAAGTTGTGCACCATCTGATGAGACCATATTTGCTGACGGACATTCAGTGACACAGTTTTCAAGAACAGATCCAACACGTTCTGCAGGAAGATCAAGTATGCAGGATGGAGGTACGACTCAATCGCATGACCATCCAGAATATATGGCCAAACGTTAATGCCAAACCGGTACTAAAATCCCTGACCATGCGTGACACGAGGGTTTTCGTGTGCCGAGAGATGGTTGTTTCGCGAACTTACAACAAAATCCTTAGTGAAATTATATTCTTCTGTGAACAGAACTCGATGTGGGAACGGAGGTGCATCGACACAGTGGTGTAGCGATGCAGCAGTGCAGGAAGCACGTTCAGTAGGCAACACGTTGTAAAAAATCGGCTGGACCCGTAGCGAGGATCCTTTTTAACTGGTAATGTTCCAGGCGATATTAACACCTATTTCGCGTAAAATTGTTCGAGTGCTCATTGATGGGTTTTCATGAAGGCGATGCAGTACATCTCCTTCGGATTCGGGCGTGCGGCGTTGCCGTGGAGCAGCGAAGTCCTCTCTCCTCACGGTGAAGGTACCTGTTTCTCGGAGCCACCGCGTAACTTGGACAAATTGTTTGTGCGATGGCATGCTACGTTGCGGAAAACGTTCGTGGTACAGCCGACTGGCAGCTGTACCGTTTCCTCGAGCTTCAGCGCGCGTAAGAATCATGTCTGTGTATTCCAAAAACGTGTACCGATGCATTTTTACTGTGTCGGAAATGCACAGGCACTGAATAGGTTTCGCAGTAAGGCAGTCGTAAAGTGACATTAGATGACCATCTGATACAGTACACGTCATCCTCTCTACCATATTGCACACCAGGAGAAGCAACACTGACACTTTCCTCTTTCCCTTAGCAGACGTGGACGCGCTATACACCTGAACTGAAACCGTCGTAGAACGTAAACGGTACGTTTCCTGACATGGGTTCCTATTGAAACCATAATATACTCAATGCCCTCTACAAGTCATAGAAGTTAGTAACTGGCATTTCCGGACACCTTGTATGCAATCTCACACAGCAGTAGTAAAATCCCAGTAGACATTTCACGTGACAGATTCTGTCTGCTCATAACTTTTATATTTAGCTTGACCAACACATTCGATAAACTCATAAGATCTTCAACATTTCGCGGTCCTGTCAGCAACTGTATAAATATTAATTTAAATTTTAATAATGAAGAGTCTCAGTTGCACCGTTTAGCTAGAATTTACCTAGGTTTCAGTCGGGGTAACACAACTTTCTTCAGAATAACAGTATCTATCGTTTGTCCATAGTGCTGTACTGCACTAGTGGCTGCCGCATCGCGGTCGCGAAGTGGATCGGAGGCAATGCCAGATACGTTTTACAGTCTGACCATAATTTATGGATTTGTAGTTTTAGCTTGACGATGTCCACTATGGACAAACGATAGATACTGTTATTCTGAAGAAGGCTGGGTTATCCCGACTGAAACCTAGGTAAATTCTAGGTAAACGGTGCAACTGAGGCTCCTCATTATTAAGATTAAAATTAAAATTTATAAGAGGTTAAACATTTTTAATTTAACATTAAAAAGATCACTCCAGCTACATCCATAAATAGCAGTTTAAGCAAAGGAGAACGAAACTTATTTGTAAATAATTGTACAAATATTTTTGTGATTTTACATTTGTGTTTGTTCTGAAAGTATGACTATGCTTTTGCTTGTGTTGAATTAAGACATTTGTCATAATCATGAGCAGAAGTGAGAGGTAGCCAAGAACAGCTTAGCGAAAGCAATTTCTGTAGTACTGATCTATTTTGATGAAACGTTATCAGCCACGATAGTAGCATTTCGGGTGTCGTTAATCAATGATGACAGCATACCATTAGGCACTCCTTCATATCTATGTTGATATCTATGTTCAGTATTTCAGTGTTACTTAGGCAGGTAGTCAGGCATATAACCGTTGGAGCCAAGCAGCATGGAACGCTGTTCAGGCTGTGTCCACAAGTGTTATTTACGTGATTTTAATCACGTGTACATAAAAACTTCTTCGTTTATTTAGACGAATTGTTACCTCTGAACTTCTCCTCTTACATCTCCCCCACCACCCCCCTCTATCTCTTGCCTTTTCTGAGCATTTGTCATTTCCTCTCTGTTTCTATTTACATTGTACACAAAAAAATAACCTGATAACAACGACATAGCAGGGCAGGTGACGTCGAATAGAGCGGAATTTTCCAAATGATAGTACACAGGGAATGCAATGTTGTTTAACAAGGGCCATAAAACTACATCCGGCGAGAACGTTGAGATGTGCACATTTAAACTAACTCACCCAACTAATACCTGATACAATAAACAACACAGTTACCAATTAAACTGGCTGAAGGATTTTGTTTCACCATAACAGTCAAAAGTAGGCAAACATTAGAATCCCTAGCCATAGCTGGCTACAATAGTCTCGATTTATGCGTGACGTTTACTAGATAAATCAACGTCGCTAAAAGTACCCTAATACTCTTAATATGTAAGCTGTATTGCACAAACGACAGTTTATTAACATAGCCGGCCTGTGTTACTTTTAAAGTGCCATGTTATTAATTATTAAATTTAACAGTTACATGCTACAATTTTATTAATGTAAAGAGAGCGCGAATGCAATCTTATTCTAACAAGCAGAGTATATCAGTTAACGAAGAAGGAGATGGAAAATAAACACTCAATTACCTTAAATCCCATGTTTTCAACAAAGTCTCGAAATTCCTGCCTGCAACCGCTACAAAACTGACATTGTCGAAGAAATGACTACTGCACCGTTTAGGAAATTCCCGGCACATTACGAATGACCGTCATAGCTTAAAAAATTCTTGCGAGCAGCTGTTTACGAGTCTTCACTTACGAAAGCTCTCCACTGATCGGCGGACGTTTTGCAGCTGTACCTTGACAACGGCGTGTTTCTGTCCCATTAATATTATTTGGTAAATTTTGTTCAGGTCCACTCCTCTTATTCTGCTCTCTCTTTGGTTTGTTCTTATTTTCCTTCCATCAGTCCAAATTCATCTCCATTTCTGTTTCTCCTCTCTCTCTCTCTCTCTCTCTTCTTTCTTTCTCTCCTCGCTCTATCATTCTCTCTCTCTCATTCTCTCTCACTCTTAATCTCCTTCACAAAATCTCTACCCCTAACTTCGTCATTCTCGGGCTGAACAATGCCTAAGGAGTCTGTTATTGCGGGATTCCAAAAAAAAAAAAAAGAAAAAAAATGGCTCTGAGTACTATGCGAATTAACTTCTGATGTCATCATTCGCCTAGAACTTAGAACTAGTTAAACCTGACTAACCTAAGGACATCACACACATCCATGCCCGAGGCAGGATTCGAACCTGCGACCGTAGCGGTCGCTCGATTGCGGCTTCCATTATCTTGAAAATAAATGCTGTGGCAGACAGCTTAGGCACGTAAATGACGTCAGAATTAACGACAGGAACACATTTGCTCGTGATTTAGCAATTAAACCATGTATACCACAGAATAAATCAAACTGTCTTCATGTAACCACAAAATATCTAATCTAGATTATGAATTACTAATGTTTGAGTCGTGGCGCACAAAAGAATGGCCACAGTTATGTGCACTGATAAAATAAAGAATGAGGAGGTTTTCCGCCGTATCGGCGAAGTAAGGAACTAATGGAAAATACTGACAACAGAAAGGAAGAGGATGATCGGACAAACGTTACGAGATCTGGGAACACTTACATGGTACTAGTGGCAGCTATAGAGTGTGACAACTGTAGGAGAAGGCAGAGATTGGAATACATCAAACAAATAACAGAGGGCGTTGGATGGCAGTGTTATTGTGAGATGAAGAAATTATCACAAGATTGGAATTCGTGGAGGGACGCACCAGACCAGTCAGAAGACTGACAAAAACCCATTTCGGACTGAGGAGGATTTCACATAGCGTTTTGAAAAGTTGTCCTAACATAATAAGTAGCGATCTTATATATGCAATGAATCACTTCACATGAAAGTTATCCAGAAAGGTTAAAACTGTAAGGTGTCAGGCAAATCCAACACCTTCCATGAAAACCCTGACATGATAAGCAAATCCAGTAGCATGTCACATAGCTCCGAATAAATCGTGACATTAAGTTAACCAAAGTAATACGAGTAACGGGTGAGCAAATGGAATACCACAGACTAACACAAGAATGCCTAAATGCATGTCATACCTTCCCACCGTGAGACAGACGCAGTTCCGAGGGGAGAAACGAGAACAGAAGCCGAGAGCAGAACCGTGTTAAGCTGGAAGGCCCTACGATAAGGGACGGACGGACACCCACGTCGCCAGCTAACTGCTAGGACCACACCACCCGCAAGTCTTAGCGTGAGACTTTTTCGCGTCTCTGTTACATCAAGACCACCCCCCAGCCCATGTTAAAAGCTAGAGCCCTCCAGAAGAACAGTATAGATCTTACGATAACACAAAAAGGGTTACACCACCCGCAAGTTTTAGCGTGAGACTTTTTCGCGTCTCTGTTACGTTGCAAACTTTAAAAACATTGCCCCACCACGAAAGTATAACGTTTCACATTGGATAGACAGAATTTTTGTAGGCGGAGCTTAAGGCTAACATTGAGACCCTGATTGGTCAGATGAAAACACAGCCAGATAGTTTATTTAAACCAACTTCAGTAAATTGTAGTAAGGAGAAGTTATAAGCGAGTTGCTTCGGAGACGGCGAGGTGAGTGGAGCTGTGCTGCCCGCCGCCCCCTGACGAACACTCACAAGGTAATGAACGCACACGATGCCGCATAACAGCACATAAAGCTTCACTCAGAACTGCAAAAGTCTCATCTGTTACACCCCCTTTTTGCGTAATACTAGTGTCGATCGTCAATTAAAGCTCATGGTGTTCACATTTGCCACTTGAAGTAAAAATCTGAAACGCGATGATTTTTCTGTTATATAGTTATTGAGAAGCCACATCAGCCACTGTAATTTACGACAAGTTAGATAAGTAATTAAAGATAATTGAGGGTCACTGTAGACCATTTTGATAGTTTTCTCTCTTGTGAAACTTAATTTAAACCTACATTATAGATGTGATATGGCATAGGTCATCCTTCGATCCATTGTAGAACTTGGAATCCCATTCAGGGATTATTCGTTCACATTTTTGTTGAACGCAGAAGGTTTTTACCATCCTGTATTAAAACATTTCCTTTTATCAATAGTGCAATTTATAAACAATGTTTTGTGAGTAGAACAAAATTTACAATGGTAAACTTAACTGCTTTTTCGACGTTATTTTACCAGCTAACAAAAAATAGGAAAGCCTTGAACCCCTTCTACTAAATTTAGTTAGTATTAAGATTCTTTTACAGGGAGTGCAGTGGAGCTGACGCTGAAATCATTAAGTACACTCCTGGAAATTGAAATAAGAACACCGTGAATTCATTGTCCCAGGAAGGGGAAACTTTATTGACACATTCCTGGGGTCAGATACATCACATGATCACACTGACAGAACCATAGGCACATAGACACAGGCAACAGAGCATGCACAATGTCGGCACTAGTACAGTGTATATCCACCTTTCGCAGCAATGCAGGCTGCTATTCTCCCATGGAGACGATCGTAGAGATGCTGGATGTAGTCCTGTGGAACGGCTTGCCATGCCATTTCCACCTGGCGCCTCAGTTGGACCAGCGTTCGTGCTGGACGTGCAGACCGCGTGAGACGACGCTTCATCCAGTCCCATACATGCTCAATGGACAGATCCGGAGATCTTGCTGGCCAGGGTAGTTGACTTACACCTTCTAGAGCACGTTGGGTGGCACGGGATACATGCGGACGTGCATTGTCCTGTTGGAACAGCAAGTTCCCTTGCCGGTCTAGGAATGGTAGAACGATGGGTTCGATGACGGTTTGGATGTACCGTGCATTATTCAGTGTCTCCTCGACGATCACCAGTGGTGTACGGGCAGTGTAGGAGATCGCTCCCCACACCATGATGCCGGGTGTTGGCCCTGTGTGCCTCGGTCGTATGCAGTCCTGATTGTGGCGCTCACCTGCGCGGCGCCAAACACGCATACGACCATCATTGGCACCAAGGCAGAAGCGACTCTCATCGCTGAAGACGACTCGTCTCCATTCGTCCCTCCATTCACGCCTGTCGCGACACCACTGGAGGCGGGCTGCACGATGTTGGGGCATGAGCGGAATACGGCCTAACGGTGTGCGGAACCGTAGCCCAGCTTCATGGAGACGGTTGCGAATGGTCCTCGCCGATACCCCAGGAGCAACAGTGTCCCTAATTTGCTGGGAAGTGGCGGTGCGGTCCCCTACGGCACTGCGTAGGATCCTACGGTCTTGGCGTGCATCCGTGCGTCGCTGCGGTCCGGTCTCAGGTCGACGGGCACGTGCACCTTTCGCCGACCACTGGCGACAACATCGATGTACTGTGGAGACCTCACGCCCCACGTGTTGAGCAATTCGGCGGAGCGTCCACCCGGCCTCCCGCATGCCCACTATACGCCCTCGCTCAAAGTCCGTCAACTGCACATACGGTTCACGTCCACGCTGTCGCGGCATGCTACCAGTGTTAAAGACTGCGATGGAGCTCCGTATGCCACGGCAAACTGGCTGACACTGACGGCGGCGGTGCACAAATGCTGCGCAGCTAGCGCCATTCGACGGCCAACACCGCGGTTCCTGGTGTGTCCGCTGTGCCGTGCGTGTGATCATTGCTTGTACAGCCCTCTCGCAGTGTCCGGAGCAAGTATGGTGGGTCTGACACACCGGTGACAATGTGTTCTTTTTTCTATTTCCAGGAGTATATTTGGTTATATCATCGCTAGTCTCACTGAACTCTTCTGAATTCTACATGTCATGTGTGGTCTGGCGTCTCCTTACCACCAACAGGTCCCAGGTTCAAACTAGTCAATTCCCTAGAAAACACGCTCAGAGCGTCGTTGCGCGAAAGTGGTAGGGAGACACGATATAGAACAAACAGACACCACGCAGAATGTTTAGAAAATATGCAGTTGTTAAACCGCTTGCTAAAAAAGGTAACGAGACAGACTTATGCAGTTATCATTCAGTTTCCATACTGACATCTTATCGTAAGTATTGGAGAAAGTAATGTACTCAAGAATAGTCGAACACTTGAGTGGAAACACCTTACTTAGAATTTCATAGTTTGGGTTCAAGAAGGGTTGCTCAACTGAGAGTGCTACTTATACATACACTCTTCAAACAGTACAAACCTGAAATAACAATACTCGTATATCACCCGTTGGCATATTTTGAGATGTTTCCAAGGCATCTGATTATATAGATCACGTTAGTCTCTTAGAAAAATTCATGTTTTATGGAACTGGTGGCGTTAGACACAGCTTGTTTGAATCATATTTTCAATGGGAACGCAAAAGAACGTGCTGAATAATTCAGACAATGTCGGGAAAGTAGAAAATTTTTGTAACTTGGAAAAAAATCATAAATGGTGTCCCTATACTATTCTTTATAAGTGTGAATGACCTTCCACTTAACAGTCAACAAGCCAAATTGCTACTTTTGTAGACGATACCAGTGTTAAACAAAATCACACGGGAGGGAAAGCTAAATGATATTTTCCAAAGCATTATTAAGTTATTCCCTGAAAACGGAATCTCCCTAAATTTTGAAAAAGCGCGCTACGTTCATTTATGTACAACAAATAGTGTCAAACCAATAATTGATGTAGCACATGAGTAGGAGTCAGTAAATCGGGTAGAATGCTCCACATTTTTGGGTGTACATATTGATGAAAACTTGGGCTGGAAGAAGGATGTTACTGAGCTTCTCAAACAATTAAGTTCAGCTACTTTTGCTATCCACATACTTGCTTATCTAGGAAACGAACATGTCAGCCTCCTGACATTTTTTGCAGACTTGCATCCGATAATGTCTTACGGAATAATTTTTTGCATCCGATAATGTCTTACGGAATAATTTTAATCACTTTTCATCGCTTGGAAAGAAGCTACTGATTGCACGGATGTCATGTAGGTACAGTAAATCTTCAAGGAAGTAGGAATTTTAAATGCGCCGTCACAATACATAATTTAGCTAATGAAATTTCTTATAAAGAAAGTAAATACCTTCAACATTAGAGGGAAAATGACATTTATTACGCATTGCTAATGCTGTCAGTGGGTGAGAGAGGAGTTCAGAGTGTAGCAATCAAATTTTTGATCACTAGCCCAATAACATAAAAGTCTGACTGGTAGCGAAGCAAAATTTTAAATCTAATATAACATTTCTCCTGAACAATTCCTTCTATTCCACTGACGAATTTTTGGTTAAAAACTGATAACTAGTACAAAAAATTTTTGAAGTTCACTTTCATGACTAGAAATAAAATGATAATGTATTCATTAATTTTAACATTGTTCCATATACACATATATAATGTAAGCTGGTTCGTCCCACACCATTTAGATAAAACAATCGTTCAAATGATCTATGGAACATGTAACTAACTAAGTGACCGAAACAAAAAATATGAAGACTTCATAACAATCCCTCGTATAAGCTGTACTAACGGAAAAACATCGCAAAATCAAATAGGAGTTAATGTAAAATAAGGAAATTTTAGGAGTACTTTCACTCGGGTAACATATTAAATTGACTAACATTGCAAGATCACAGGTTAACCTACGCGCGAGATAAGCCATTACAAGTGAGAAATGTTGGTACATTAACAATCCTTGTTACCACTAGAATGTTGAATGCAAACATGCAAACGTGCATGCACTTGTTGTTCAGATACAGGACGCCATTTACTGGGATGGAGTTCCATGCCCGTTGCACTTGGTCAGTCAATACAGTTTCTTAATGACGCTGGAGTTTTTGTACGATGATGTCCACGAGGCAGATTCAGTGACCAAGCAGGCCAAGCTTACGTATCGACACTCCGTAGAGCGTGTTTCGTTACAACAGCGATATGTGGTCGAGCGTTATCCTGTTGGAAACACCCCTGGAACGCTGGCAGCACAGCAGGTCGAAACACCAGCCTAAAGTACAAATTTGCAGTCACTTTGCGGGGGATAACCACAAGAGTGCTTCTGCTGTCATACGTAATCGCTCCCCAGACCATAATTCCAGGTGTAGGTCCAGTACGTCTAATATGCAAACACGCTGGTTGCAGGCCCTCAGCTGGCCTACTAACCAACACAAGGCCATTACTTGCACCAAGGCAGAACTAGTTTCGTCAGAAAACGCAACAGATCTCTACTCTGCCCTCCAATTAACTCGCTTCCCGAGCACGGGGTCCCGGGTTCGATTCCCGGCGGGGTCGGAGACTTTCATCTGCCGCGAGATGATTGGGTGTTTGCGTTATCCTCTTCATTTCATCATCGTTCATGAAAGTGGCGAGTTTGGACTGTACAAAGGTTGGGAATATGTACGAGCGCTGATAATCGCACAAACCAAACATCATCATCATCCAATTAGCTCTCGCTTGACTCCACTGAAGTCGCAAATAGCGGTTGTTAGGGATCAGTGGAATGCACTCTACACGGCGCCCGGCTCGGGGCTTTCCTAGAAGTAAACGATTTTCAACACTTCGTTGTGTCACTTTGGTGCAACTGCTGCTCAGACTGCTGCTGCAGATGCGATGTGATGCGACAGAGCCATACGCTAAACACGATGGTCTTTCTTCGCGATAATGCCACGTGGCCAATCGGAGACCGGTCTTCTTACGACCGTACATACTCGTAACCACCGCTGATAGCAGTCATGTACAGTGAGTACATTGCCGCCAAGTCTTTTTGCAATAGTGCAGAAGGAGCAGCTATCTGATCATAGCATTACACGACCTCATTAATACTGAGTGAGGTGTTGATAATGGTGTCTGTTGCCTTAAAGGCATTCGTGACTAGCATCAACTCCCGTCTAGAACCAAGTCCCGTCTCAAAGATAATTAACGCTCACGATGGTTATAGCGTTATTTAAAGTGAACCTGATCTGCATGCTCATAGTGGCGCTACTAGCGCTAATGTTGTGCGATTGGCGCGGAATTGGAAGTGACATCAAGTTTCTGATGAAGAAACACATCTACCAAGTTTCGTTTATGTCGCACAACTCCTTTTTGGTGCTGCGACTTTTTCCCGCCTGTTTATACGCAGAGAAAGATGCACGTGATGGTCAGTTTACCTGAATTGTTGCACCGAAGACAAAGGGATCCGCGACCTTCACGAGGCCGACGTCGTAGTCGAAAGAGGTCCAGGAGAAGCCGGGGTGGGGGTGGACACTGGATGCGGCGCGCACGACGCCGCCGCTGCCCCTGGTGGAGGTGCCGGCGCGGACGCTGAGGCCGAGCCCAAAGTAGGAGGCGACGCAGTGTGCCGCCGTCAGCGCCCACTGTGGCCTGACCAGGGCGCCGCCGCAGTGGTGGCGGCCACGCTGCTGCAGAGACACCTGCCACGGGAAGCGCTCCACGGCCGCCGCCTGCCCGCCCACCACGCGCGCACCCGCCTCGGCGCCGCCGGCCGCCGCGCCCACCACCAGCAGAAGGCCCACCACTCCAGCCATCGCTCTGCGAGTGCCGGCAGCCGCCCGACCGGTCCATTTATGTTACGGCGTCTTCCCCTGCGGCCTTCATTTACGAGTTTTGGGGCACTCGTTACTGACCCAGTAACCTCACGGCGATTCACCTGTGCGAGATAACATTATTTACCTCTTCAAATGTGGTGTCCTGTAACGTAAGCCTTTCTTACTCCGATGTTGACACTTTCTTTTATTCTTACATAACTCTGAGCCGTTCTCCTTTTAGAGTTGATGTAACATCTGTTTCTGCTGTTGCAAGACCACAAATGTATGGTCCGATTAGGAAACACCATAGGAATGCTTTCATACATATTACGTGCTTGCATTGATTTCTTGTATGAGTTATTAGCTGCCGCTCAAAGAGCTCTGCATCGTGGTTTTTTAATTTTTTAAATTTATTTTTTTAAATTTTGCTAACTACATGAAGCGAGCCATAAATTCCTCTCTTGTGCCAACCTCTTCATCTAAGAAAAGCGATGCAGCCTTTTTCTTATTTTGAGTGGTCATTCTTCTGGCTGATTTGATGCTGCCCGCGACGAATTCCTCTCCTCAGTCAAACGCTTCATCTCAGAGTATCCCTTGCAAACTACGTCCTCAATTATACGCTGGATGTGTTCAAATCTCTGTCTTCCTCTACAGTTTTTACCGTCTACAACTCCGTCTGGTACCACAGAAGTTAATCCCTGATGGGTTAATAGGTGCCCTATCGTCCTGTCCCTTCTTCTTGTCAGTATATACAGGGTGATCAAAAAGTCAGTATAAATTTGAAAACTCAATAAATTACGGAATAATGTAGATAGAGAGGTACAAATTGACACACATGCTTGAAATGACATGGAGTTTTATTAGAACCATAAAAATACAAAAGTTCAAAAAATGTCCGACAGATGGTGCTTCATCTGATCCGAATAGCAATAATTAGCATAACAAAGTAAGACAAAGCAAAGATGATGTTCTTTACAGGAAATGCTCAATATGTCCACCATCATTCCTCAGCAATAGCTGAAGTCGATGAATAATGTTGTGAGCAGCACTGTAAAGCATGTGCGGAGTTATGGTGAGGCATTGGCATCCGATGTTGTCCTTCAGCATCCCTAGAGATGTCGGTCGATCACGATACACTTGCGACTTCAGGTAACCCTAAAGCCAATAATCGCACGGACTGAGGTCTGGGGACCTGGGAGGCTAAGCATGACGAAAGTGGCGGCTGACCACACGATCATCACCCAACTACGCGCATCTGTCGGACATTTTGTGAACTTTGTTTTTTTTTGTTCTAATAAAACCCGATGTCATTCCAAATATGTGTGTTAATTTTTACCTCTCTATCTACATTATTCCGTGGTTTATTAAGTTTCCAAATTTATACTGACTTTTCAATCACCCGGTATATTTCCTCTTTTGCCAATCCTGTGGAGAAGTTCCTCATTCCTTATCATACCAGTACACCTTACTTTCATAATTCTTTGCTAGCACCACTTCCCAAATGCTTCGATTGTTCCCTGCTCTGGTTTCCCCATAATCAATGCTTGATTGCCGTTCAGTGCTGTGATGCCAAACGTACATTCTCAGAAATTTCTTCCCCAGATTAAGACCTATGTTTGTTATTAGCGGTCTTCTCTTGGCCAGAAATGCCCTATTTGTCAGTACTATTCTACGTTTTAAGTCCTCCTTGCTCTGTCCATTATGATTTTATTCCTACCTAGGCAACAGAACTCCTTAACTTCGTCGACTTGATGTTCCACAATTCTGATATTGAGTTGCTCGCTGTTCTCATTTCTGCTACTTCTCATTTTTTCCGTGTTTATCGATTTACTCTCTTGCACATTCTGTACTCATTAGACTGTTCATTCCATTCAACACATTCTTCACTTTCACTCAAGATCGCAATCTCATCAGCGAATCTTGCCACTGATGTCCTGCCACCTGAATTTTAATCCCATCCTTGAACCTGTCTTTTATTTGTATCATTGCTTCTTCGATGTTCATATTGAACAGTAGGGTTGAAACATTACGTCCTTGCTTCACACCTTTTTGTGTTGGAGTACTTCGCTCTTGGTCTTCCAGTCTTGTTGTTGCCTCTTGGCATATTTTTCTCGGAATTTCGAACATCTTGCACCATTTTACATTATCGAACGTCTTTTCCAAGTCGAAAAATCCTATGAACGTATCTCTATTTTTCTTCACTCCTGTTTTGAGTATCAACCGCAAGGCCAGAACTGCCTCTCTGATGCCTTTAACTTTCCTAAAGCCAAACTGATCGTCATCTAACAATCCTCAGTTTTCTTTTGCTTTTGTACTTACCTCCAAAGTCGTTAGTTTGGAGCTTTTCTCCTCTGCAGCTCCCTCAAGTACCTAGGAAGTAACTCTCTGATGTCTCAATACATGTTCTGTCACCCTGTCACGTCTTTTCCATGTTTTCATTTCTTTGCCAATTCTGCAGAGAATGTCCTTGTTCGTTCTCTTATCGGTCCAACTAATTTATAAATCCTCCTACGGCACGATATCTCAATCGTTTCGATTTTCTTCATTTCCGGTTTTCCTATTGCCCATGATTCACTTGCAAACAACGTTGAGCTGCAATGCTGGATTGTCATAAATTTCTTCCTCAAATTAAGGGCCATGTTTCATAATAGTTGACTTATTTTGATCATCAATGCCCTCTTCGCCTGTAATAGACTGCTTTCTAAGTCCTTTTTCCTGCGTCCATCATGTGATATATCGCTTCCAAGGCAGCACAATTCCTTGACCTCGTCAACAGCATGGGCACCAACTCTGATGTGAAAGGTGTGGCTATAAAATAACGGAACTATTCTTATAAAAGATTTTATTTCAAAAACATATTTATTTATTTACTGTCACTCCCAATACACTCCCTCGTCTAGCCATACAACGTTTCATGCGAATTTTCCTTTGATGGAATCAATGCTGGAAGTCTCCCTCTGTGACGCCTACCGCTTTTGCTTTCACTGCTTCAGCTGACTGCAACCTTGTTACTTTTGGTGCAGATTTGACCTTGAGGAACAGATAAAAGTCACATTGTGCTAAGTCAGGCAAATGAGCTGTGTTGTCTAACGCGGTGATGCTGTACATCGCAGTAAACTTCTTAACAGACATGCGGTGTGAGCCGGTGCGTTGTCTTGATGCAGGTAGTTTTCTCCTCATTTGTTCACGGATTTGAGCAGGAACGTCAAGGTAGTAATGTTGATCAATAGTCTGACCTTCAGGAACCCAGTGAAGATACACAACTCCATTAATTTCGGGACAATAATCATAATCACTTTGAATCTTAATTTGCTCTTTCCAGCTTTTTTCGGTCTCGGTGAATTTGGGGCCCTTCCAGTGGAGTTTCTTGATCATGAGTGAAAAACCAAGATTCATCACTCTTTCCGAGATATTAGAATCACTTTCAGTCGTACTAAAAGTGTCAGTAAAACATCTTCACGAGATTATTTTTGTTCGACCGTGAGAATTTTTGCCACCAGTTCTGGACGTAATATTCCCATGTTAAACTGGTTACGTAAAATTTGTCTTACGCATTCTTTGTCAAGTCCTACAGTTCCAGGAAACGAGCTAATGCTCGACCGACTGTTACATCGAATCAGATTATCTACTTTTCCGATATTTCATCCCTGTTTGATGTTGAAGCGCGTCCCGTGCGTGAATCATCATCTAACATATTCTCGGTCAACTTGGAAATGAAAAGTGATAAAAAATTGTCACTTTACACTTCTTTCAATAAAAGATAGGTTTCAGTGGCAGTTTTTCCAAGTTTCGTGTGAAACTTCATACCAATTATTTGCTCTACTATAATACTTACGATCTTTCCGGGAAAACAAAACAACATATCTTACGTAAACGAAGGCCACGGACACACTGATTTGTCTGCAGACACCAGAGATGCTGCATTTGACTGTGATGGTTTAACGCTGCACAGTTATTCGTTGTTAACCGTTGGCGCATGCGTCCTTACCCTGTCACTTTAACAGACTCATTGTTTTACAACCACACATCGTATAGTTTATCGCTAATCTCATTTCTGGTACATCTCATTACTTTCACCTTCTTCGAGATTACTCTTAATACATAAACAGGACTCACTACAGTGTTCATTCCATTCAACAGATTCCGCAATTCTTCACGTTCACTGAAGTTAATATAAACGCCATTAGCGAATCTTAACAGTGGCATCTTTCCACCCTCTATTCTAATTCCACTCCTAAAATTTGTGTGAATTTCGGCACTGCTTCGTCGAAATATACTGAGTGGTTATAATTAAGCTGCTTGAGATAGCCCCCATAAAGGACGAAGGATCTTAGGTCAACGAAACTCAAAGGAGACATTTGTAGGGACACATGGAAAAGAAATAACGAATTAACCATTGAATGAAAGGCTTCATAATTTCCACATGAGAGGGCAACATTTCTCAATTTCACACAATGTTTACGTTCCTGGCTACAAACGTTTCTCATTGAGGCGACCGTTGCATCCACAACCTGGAACCGCACTACAGATACCATTTCCCAATTTTTCGCAGCACTTTTCGAACTGTGAACCATGGAATCTATAGCTGTCGTGACACAATTCGTACACTGATTGGAGATCACACATTGCGTTCAGCATTCTCAGCCATGACAGCTGTAATTTCATCAAAAAATTGTGGCACAACTGACCATGCCATCGGAGTCTCCCTGGTGCAATCTCCAAATCGTCTTGGGTTCTTCAACCACGGTACGAAAAGATGACCAATTCGTTTTCCTTTAATGAGTCGATACTCGTGGAGCGCTGTAGAGCTGTTGCTGTCGTTTTGATATCAAAGCTTTACTAGTAAATGTTTGTTCATCTTGTCAAGACCCATGCTGGCTGGAAATATGTTGCACACTGATGTTCAATTTTTTTTTCGGCGTTACGTCGCCGCACCGTAACAGGTGTCTAATCGCAGGTCATGACACTAACACTACTAACAACACACAACCAGCAGTGCAGTCTGAACGTTATTTCTGTTATATGATTAACATACGCTAAACAACTTTCTGTCTATACAGTGTCAGCGAAAGTCTAAATACCCAGCAGTCTGAAAAGCAGAGGGGGGGGGGGGGGGAGTGGGAGAGTGCATTCCTGTCCTTAATCCTTTCTAACCCACATACTTCGTTCATTCCCCTTTTTTCCTACAAAATATTGTTCATGACCCGCCTTCTCCCTAAAGGTTTCTTTGGCTAAATATTTTTCTCGGCTAACGACAGTAATAAACTTTTCCTATCCTTTTCTTATATACGAGTATATGTTTTTTTTTTTCTTTTTAATCCTTTCTTCCCTTATCAAGCCCAATGTCAGAGTGCCTCCCTTTACGAATGTCACACTGATCGTCATGTGACAGCTCCTCAGTTTTCATTTCCATGTTTACATATATGATTCCTGTCGGCCAGTTGAAGCATGAGTAGTTGATTACGTGATAATTCAAAAATGGTTTAAATGGCTCTGAGCACTACCGGACTTAACATCAGAGGTCATCACACCCCTAGAACTTAGAACTACTTAGACCTAACTAACCTAAGGACATCACACACATCCATTGCCGAGGTGGGATTCGAACCTGCGACTATAGCAGTCGCGCGGCTCCGGATTGAAGCGCCTAGAACCGCTTGGCCACCGCAGCCGGCCTATGTGCTAATTCTCACACTTGTCTGCCCCCTCGCGCTACACAACTGTGTGCATGATATTTTTCTGGAAGACTGATGTACGTCTCCGATCTCAAAGACTCCACAACACCAACTTGAACAATCTTAAAATGATTATAGATATCGTACAAAATCTTTTCCTTTTGTTTTATTTGGTCGTAATCCTCCCAAAAATTGTTCAAATGGCTCTGAGCACTATGTGACTTAGCATCGGTGCTCATCAGTTCCCTAGAACTTAGAACTACTTAAACCTACCTAACCTAAGGACATCACACACATCCATGCCCGAGGCAGGATTCGAACCTGCGACCGTAGTGGTCACGCGGTTCCAGACTGAAGCGCCTAGAACTGCACGGCCACACCGGCCGGCTAGCCTTCAAAATCTGTATTTACCTCTAATACTTGATCTCCTATGTTTTTTATCTTGTCTCCCAATTCCTTCAGCTATCACGCCATCAGGCAATTCCTCCTGTTGTAGCCGGCCGCGGTGGTCTAGCGGTTCAGGCGCTCAGTCCGGAACTGCGGGACTGCTACGGTCGCAGGTTCGAATCCTGCCTCGGGCATGGATGTGTGTGATGTCCTTAGGTTAGTTAGGTTTAAGTAGTTCTAAGTTCTAGGGGACTGATGACCACAGATGTTAAGTCCCATAGTGCTCAGAGCCAACCTCCTGTTGTAAAGTTCTGTCAGTAATCATTTCTTTCTCCATTTCTTCACAGTTTTGTCTGCGAGTAAATGTGGAATTGCGAGTAGCCAGCTTGTATCGTCTGGACCATGTCTTTTAAAAAGAACGCCGGCCTTTAATAAGCAGAAATGACGAATGCCGCATTGTCGCGATCGTCCCCTTTTCGTCTAATGGCTCTCAACACCTCATCTCTGGCCTGCTCTGTCCTGTTCCTGAGAGAGGCTGTAACAGCATTTTCTCCAGCCACTCCTTTTAGATACAGGACGCTGAAGTTGTTTTCTCCATGATCACCATCTTCTGGAGTTAGTAATCCTGGGAATAGACTCCACAGTAAACTGGAATTCTTGGAGGTATAATACCAACTGCACCAGTGTTTTGTGGGATAACTTCCTGGTTATTAAGAATTGCACAGCTCGATGATTGGTGAATACCCTTTTCGTTCGACCAAAATGGTACTAATGGACTGTGATAAATGCCCACACCATGTGAGCGCATCCAATTACGTGACCGAGTAATTTCATTCATAGTGAGTGAGCACCCAGCTTGCGAAGGAAATCGTTTTCCAAGAGGATGGATCGATGAAGTTCTTTGTTTGGAATAAAATGACACCCAAACCTACCGAGCGAGGTGGCGCCGTGGTTAGCACACTGGACTCGCATTCGGAGGACGACGGTTCAATCCCGTCTCCGGCCATCCTGATTTAGGTTTTCCGTGATTTCCCTAAATCGTTTCAGGCAAATGCCGGGATGGTTCCTTTGAAAGGGCACGGCCGATTTCCTTCCCAATCCTTCCCTAACCCGAGCTTGCGCTCCGTCTCTAATGACCTCGATGTCGACGGGACGTTAAACACTAACCACCACCACCACCACACCCAAACCTGACAATGAGCAGTCAGTCATTACACAGAAATCTTGATAGAGGTAGGGGTGTGCAAAAAGCGGTGTCTTGACTAATGCCTTTTTAACTTTCGTGAATCCTTCTTGTGTTCGCTGGTCCCAGATCCACGGAGCGTTTCTTCCAGTCAGGGCACAAAGATGTGGTGTGGTGGTCAAGTTTAGATTCACAAAGCGCTTGTAGAAATTACGTAGTCCGAGAAAACTGGTTGGAGTTGCGCATTCCGCAATCGCACTAATTATGTCCAGGTCGATGTGTACCACGAATCTTTTCTTTTCTTTCTGCCGAATTGTGACTTCACAGTCACTCCAGCATGTTCAAAGGCTTAGAATAAACGATGCACCACTTCATTGTGGTCTACCCACGACTTCTCTGCCACGAGAATGTCACCCACATAGGGTGTTACACGTGATCGTAAGTCTGCAAGCATGAGAGGTGAAAATTATCTGCCAGAAGCTTTCGCATAAATCAATCGACGGCAATACTTGTATTCCATGGAAACGTTGTAGAAGCTCGTTCAGTCTCTGGGGTCTATCTGTTTCGAGAATAATAATGGTGTTCACCTGTCTTGAGTCTAACACTAACCGCGCAGACCCATCACCTTTAGGAACTACAAGGAGTAGTGAACTGTACGATATCACTGCCCGTTCAATCACGCCTTAGTCCACCATGTCGTTGATTTCTTTTTCAACTTGAGTTTTACATGTGAGGGGAATCGGGTATGGCTTTACAATAAATGGGTGGTGCTCATGCAACCTAAATTGATAGATGAAACCTTGGATCGCGCCGGGCGTGTCCGAAAATACCCGCGCATGGCTCCGCAAAATATGGTACAATCTCTGCCGGTCTGCTTACAGTGCTTCACAGTCTTTGTGAGAATGGCATCTTTTTGACGCTCATCAGACGGATAGGCCATCTCACTAACGTAGTTCACGAGAAACTGCAGTTCGGGTCGCAATCGGGATCGAGTACGAAATTTTAAGCAGCTCACCTCCGACTCGTCCCACAGTACGCACTCAGCAAAAACAAGTACAGCGGTCCCTTCCCCAATTTTAACTGTCATCGTCAGGTCAATTACTGCCTGGTGGGTATGCAGAAAATCGGTCTCCAAGATTGCTTCTACATTTAGCAGGGGCACGATTAGGAAATTTTATTCGAATTCTCTACCTTGACACATAAATATAGTGCGAGTCTGCTTCCTGATTTCAATACTCTTTCCATAGATTGCTCCATGCAACGGAAGGGTGGGTTAAGCCCCCGTCTTCTCACATCTTAGAAACGTCATTTCGGTCAGGATGCTGAAGGGACTTCCAGTGTCGATTACGCACGTAAGAGACACTTCTTAAATTGAGATGATAACCACCGGATTAACGTGTGGGACCGTCATACTAGTTGTTTCGCGCAGTAATTCTTACCTCATATCTTCCTTAGCAATAAGCTGCACATTGCAGATTTCCAGTATGTTGTGGCTAGTGACGACGCTCTCCGCATTTGGCAAGTATCATTGAGGCGGGTGCGGTCTGTTGTTTGGCCGATTGTGGCGGGGATCGGCTGACCTTACTTCAATGTCAGCTCCCGGAGGCACGTTGTGGTTTTGTTGTTCGCCACGGTCACTGGGTAAACGATCTTGATTACCGTAACTGCTGTTTGGTTTAAGTTCCTGGAAACGTTCATCGAGCGAGGAAATGACCGTAGTATTGTTTCCTGTTTTGGTATCCGTGGGCCTATTGTCCGCTGCCCTGGAGACACTTTAAATTAGTTTGAGTTCATTATTGCAGTTTGCATCATCTCCTTTTCAGCATGTTCATCATTAGTTAATAATGGTTATACTGATCGTGTGTTCAAAGTTTTTAAAATTTCTTAGATATCAGATGACATTTGATTGTTTGGTTTATACATTCCCTGCATAGTTATTTGGCCGCCTTATACATTACAGTAATCGAATACAGTGTGGCAAATTTGCATTCCCCGTAAATATATTGACTGACTCGTCCATTTGGGTTAGAGGTAACGGGAAAACCTGGTACTACTAAAACTCTTCCCGGAGTCTTCAGACTGGGAATGACTGGACTTTACATAATAATTGCCAAATCCTTTACGGGTCACGTTCTTCCAATGATTAAGAATGTGGTAAGAAATATAAATAATTTCGTTATGGTTACGAAATTTACAAAAACATATTTGTAACATAAAGAAAATTACAACATTCGTTGGCAAGATTGTCATTTGCATATCATAAACAGGAATGAATTCAAAAGTCTTTGCCAAAAAAGGTTTGGTAAACAGTTCATACTGATAATATTTTTACTGTTTTAGTTGATGAATAAATATATAATTCTTCGTTAGTTGCATTGGTAGCGGCGGTGTGCGTGCGCTGCACTGGAACAGAAGCTCATGGTTCTACGTGTGGTTGGCCGGTGCGGTGCGACGGCTCGAGAGTACACGAAATGGCACCGATCACAGAGACACAGGAATGGTTCAAAATGGTTCAAATGGCTCTGAGCACTATGGGACTTAACATCTATGGTCATCAGTCCCCTAGAACTTAGAACTACTTAAACCTAACTAACCTAAGGACATCACACAACACCCAGTCATCACGAGGCAGCACAGGAATGGTGATTTAGATGTAAGGAAGTTATATTACTCTGCATTCCTTCCACAGTTTTTCTTGAGTGTGAATAAATGCTAGCGTACGTTATATAAAGATGTATATCAGTCCAGGTTTCGTACACGTTTGGATCGTATGAACTCAATGTTTTGAAGATCCTACACAAAGAATCACTTTTTATTATGGCACAGCACTTCTGTGTCTGTGTCTGTACACACTATGGTGAGCGTTCGTAACAGTTTTGTCGGTTTCAAGTGTTTATTGTTTTCTTGGTTGGTGCACCTTGTGTTGCAGCATTCAGATACGTTCTTTTTAACTGACAACGTCCGCCTCGCGAGTAAACACAGCTGCCTTCCACTCGCGCGACACATTAACGGTCTCTTTTTCTTACTGTACAATTCTAGAGATATACAAGTGTGAGTGAAGCGTCACTCAACTAAATATTTAACTGAATCATTGAGTTCACTGATAATATTTTTGTAATTAGACAAACACTGTTGTTTTGCCTTGTTTCACAATTTTATTATTAATGTCCATTATAATTATCCGGGCTGTTATGCCGCGGTCGGTTGATGAAATCTGAGGTGATTCCCAACGTTTCGTCTCCGACTGCGGGAGACATCTTCAAGGGGGTCCGTAGCTTGATGGAAGGTCCAACACACACACTGGCTCGCTACTGACTGCCGCTAAATTCCGTGTCCGCGCGCCCCCGCGCCGCGGCGTGACGTCACGTGTTTTGAAAACGTCAGTGCAATTGGCCGCTGTCCGTCGCCGCCGATCGCCGTTGTCATCACCCAGTAGTGGACGAGTGGTACACATCTTCCTTAACACCGGCATCCATATACCGTTTAATTTGACGCCCTCCTCCTTTCGGTTGAAATTATTTGGGTGTTTAGCGATTTCGATTGCCTCCCTGTAGAGCCTTTCGTAGTATCCGCTCGTGGCCGCTAGCACTTGCGTCTCCTCGAAACGAATATTGTGGTTCCCTGGCTGGAAAGCATGCTCCGCAACAGCTGATCGTTCCGTTTCTCCTCTTCTACAATTTCTCTTGTGCTCTTCCAAACGTTTAGAAACAGTTCTTTTGGTGGTACCCACATAAACATCACCACAGCTGCTTGGGATCCCATACACTCCAGATTTTTCCAATGGTTTGCGAGCGTCCTTGGCAGGCCTAAGGTATCCCTGTATCTTCCTGGTGGGCTTGTACATTACGGTAATATTCCGCTTCGTCAAGATCCTCCCTATTCTTTCCGTTATATTTTTAACAAACGGCAGGAAAACCTTAGATTTTGCAGTAGCCTGTACGTCAGTATGATTTCTGCGTGGCTGCCTCAACGCACGTTTTATTTCGGCGGACGAATATCCGTTCTTCGTTAGTGCATTGTGGTGATGTTCCATCACAGCGTCGAGCAACTCAGGTTCACAAATATTTCTAGCTCTGTCCGCTAACGTCTTGATAACACCCCGCTTCTGTTGTGGGTGGTGGTTCGAATCCCGGTGCAAATAACGGTCCGTGTGCGTGGGTTTGCGATACACTGAGTGGCCCAAACTACCATTTTCGTTTCTAAACACAAGCACATCGAGGAAATGTAGTTTGCCGTCTACCTCCTCCTCCATAGTAAACTGAATTCTTGAGTTTATACTGTTCAGATGTTCGTGGAACCGGCTTAGTTACTCCCTACCATGTCTCCACAACACAAACGTGTCATCCACGTATCGGAACCATACATTTGGTTTCTTGCTGGCAGTACCTAAGGCCTGTTCTTCGAATTTCTCCATAAAGAAGTTTGCAATTACGGGACTTAGGGGGCTTCCCATAGCCACGCCATCCGTTTGCTCATAAAACTGTTCATTCCACTTGAAGTATGTGGTCGTCAAACAACACTTAAACAGCTCTAAAATATCGGCAGGAAAAATTCGATCCAGCTGTTCCAATACATCATTAAGTGGAACCATGGTAAACAGCTACGGACCCCCTTGAAGATGTCTCCCGCAGTCGGAGACGAAACGTTGGGAATCACCTCAGAATTCATCAACCGACCACGGCATAACAGCCCGGATAATTATAATGGACATGATATTTCCGGCCGTGAAAGTTTACATTTTATTATTAATGTTACTGCACAACTTAGGTTTCGGATTATAAGCCCATTTTCAAGTACATTAATGATGATTACTGACAATTATATCAGTCGTATGATAACTGTGACTGCGCAGTTTTTGTCTATTTGCGTCACACAGTTTAGAGCTAGAATAGAGCGTTCTTGGACTTAAAGCACAATTTATATTCACAAATTCATACTCAGACTCTCTTTCACATCATTCATTCCATACATTGCAGGTGATGAGATAGAAGCGCTATAAGCTTATAAATTCGTGCAGTTCATGAGCATAGACACAAAATGTGACATAGATTTACGTGTTACATTTTTTCATTAATAATACTTCGATATTTCATTACTTATGACCACATCAGAAGTAACTTAACATCCCTTCACGCCGAAAATTTGACCATTTGGTCATTTTGGACTAATTCTTGTGGTTTTACATTCATTCAAACTGATGCATTTTGCCAAATACTGTCACCTACAGGACACGGCTGCATCCTGCCAAGCTTCGCTATAACGTGCAGAAACCTCTCGCGCGTGAATGAACAGTTAAGAACATACGTATAAAGCGTACAAATCTCCACAATAAGGGCATGTCTCATCCTGGATGAGACACAATTACGAGCAAGTAAAAATCAGAAAGGTCTGTTTAGTAAATCGAAATCATAAAAGTGTTTCCGGAACATGCGATAGTTGCTTACTGAGGGCCCACTTGACTTAAAACTGTTAACAAGTTTCCCATACCGTTGTGGTCAAAAAAGTTCAAATGTCAGTGCCTTTCGTTACCATCTCAAAATCAAACAAAACATTACAAACGTACATATACACAAACAGAAAAATTTAAAACCATTGCCATACATACATAGACATCAATTAATAAAACTTAGGAATCGTATTTAAACTGCTATTTTCTTGAGCAAAAATTTTGTTTTTTCTGTCATACGACATGGCGTACTAATGTTCAGTTACTCTGCAGTAATGAAAGGTTTCAAATCACGGTGCAATTATAATTCATTCAACGTTAAAGTTTCTGGGTTTGCGAGGACGCAGCAACCTTCATACCGTCTCTTTACAATCAAGTGTGGCCCTGTGTGTAAAAACCGCCACTTTTTATTGACCCTTTCTAGGCTATAGGCTTTTGGGTGAGTCCACAGGAAGACAAGATTGCCCTCTCGGTGCTCATGAGTAGCGCTCCGTTGTTTCTTACGTTGGTGACTTCTGATTTGCCCCTATTCGCCTAATGATATTAACCTTGCTCGTTTTTTTCGTCTATCGTCATCTGTCTTGGTATCTCCATGCTCGTAAGGTATCTCACTCCCTGGGACTTTGATGTTTGTTCCCCCATGTTTTCCGGTCGTGTTCGCACAGGAATGATTATCTCGTTCGTGTCATGAGCGTCAATCACAAGGTGAATGCTATCGTCCGACTTTCGGACTGTGACCGAAGGGCTCCTGTCAGAGGATAAGGAGTCTCTATTATCCCTCGCTTGATCATCCGTTGTATCTTTTTGGATACAACGTCTTGCTTGGTTCAAGGAACAGAGTAGCTAGTCGGCAGTATGTTTCATGCGGTTAAACTTGCCTGTCATAAATGTATAATTGTATTGTGGTTCAAATGGTTCTGAGAACTATGGGACTTAACATCTGAGGTCAACAGTCCTCTGTAACTTGAACTACTTAAACCTAACTAACCTAAGGATATCACACTCACCCTTGCCCGAGGCACGATTCGAACCTGCGACCGTAGTGGTCGCGCAGTTCCAGACTCAAGCGCCTAAAACCGCTCGGCCATACAGGCTGGCAATTGTATTATGCCCAGTTTCTCCTAGAGTACCGCTGCATAATATTCTAGCAGCTGTGCGTGTTGATGCTGCTGACTTCCGTCGAGAAAATTTGACTCGGTGACCATAGTATCGACGTCCCTTTTTATGACGTCTATCTCATTCTCGTCGTACCTACATGTAAGTGGGTAGTCTTCACGCGTATGCTCGCAGGCAATGTACAGTAAGTCCGGCCGGTCATAAGTAATCTTTAACCCTCTAAATACTGTGTGTGCAGGGAGGTTATATCATTGCCAGTTCTACAATTCTGCCTTCATTCCATAGTGAACAGAGAGGCGTAAAAGGTTTGTTTTTGCATCCCTCTCTCTCGCAAAAATTCTCATCCCAACATAGAGGCAACTGCCAAATTCTTTGCAAATGGGAATAAGAATGTAATCGCTTCATTTTCACTTGTATAATTGCCTGCACCAGGTTCTTGATTCGTTGCATTCCCACACGCATGATGTCGACAATTTTGCTGTCTTGCACCGACAATGACAGTAACTTACGTACCTGGTTTGTGGACCTGAATGAATCATAATCATCACGGATACACTTGGACCAGTGTCAGTAATATTCACGGGCATTCCATGGGCAGTTCTCTTAATCGCAGATTGCTCCAGTTCACTCTTCCGTTGCCCATATTTGCGCGTATCAGTGCACAATTCCTCCTTCAGGTCCAGCCTCTGGCTGGATGTATTTGACAACTCCCCCCCCCCCCCTCCCCGCTGTGCCTCCACGACCACACCCGGAGAGCTTACATGGGTGTGGTGTGGAGTTTGACGCTTGTGACGCGCTGCGCTGGGTTCGTCAACAACCTCAACAATCCTAACGCTATGAGACTGTTGCTGCATGTGCGGCCGCATCTCATTTTGTGGCGTTATCCACCTTTGTTGCTGGGGAGGAGTTAGCGTTGGTATTACATTGACATTATTTACAGACTAGTGTCTATCCTGTGGTGGATTCGACTGTCAGGTTACTGGACATGTTCTTCGTCCAGGCTCACTCATGTCACGCAAGTATCTAGGTTGGAACCGGGCATTATAACCATCTTCATTCCCCCTTTTCCTATTAATATTACTGTTTCCATTGCGAAACTGGTAACTGTTCAATCGGTTGTTATGATTTTTGTTACAGGTGGGCTGATTTACATGCCCGTTTGCTTGATTACTGTTATTCCATGTACAGTAATCATTCCCCACCTTTCCCTAATCCGATGGTCCCCTCCCCCAAATCAACCGTCGGCCGCTGTGGTCGGGCGGTTCTGGGCGCTTCGGTCCGGGGCTGCGCGGCTGCTGCTGTCGCGGGTTCGAGTCCTGCCTCGGGCGTGGGTTTGTATGGTGTCCTTGGGTAGGTTGGGTTTGGGTGGTTCTAGGTCTGGGGGACTGGTGGCCTCGGATGTTGGGTCCCGTAGTGCTTGGAACCGAATCAACCAACCAGCCTGTTCACGGCAAAGAGGGAGGTTCACAGTGAGAAATTCCGAAGATATTAGTGTCGCTTGGCAGCGTGTAGACTGAAGGAGCAATGTCCATCGTGAGCTAGGCTCCACTACCGAGTGTATCTTTGGAGATGCCTTTCGGCACTAAATATATGTGCCGAATAAGCGTATCGTAGTTACGAAACGAGCCTAACAGCCACGTAGGCTAACATGGGTAGGTTTCTGAAAAATAGCGCCAGGAGAATGTCAGGCATATCTTTTGCACTACGTAGGCCTACTTTGTTTGGTTGTAAAACTATTTATTTCTGTGATTGTTGATAATGACAGTAACTGGTATTTTGTTTATTAATCAAATGGTTCAAATGGCTCTAAGCAATATGCGACTTAACTTCTGAGGTCATCAGTCGCCTAGAACTTCGAACTAATTAAACCTAACTAACCTAAGGACATCACACACATCCATGCCCGCGGCAGGATTCGACCCTGCGCCCGTAGCGATCGCTCGGCTCCAAATTGTAGCGCCTAGAACCGCACGGCCACTCTGGCCGGCCGTTTATTAATCGTGGCAAGTTACATCTAATAGGCATTTTTTAGTACTTCATTACTGCATTATTGTACGACATACGTGTTACGAAAGTTCTTAGATTTAGAATGGAATCAAACACTTGGAATCAGTTATGACAGAAATAGTAAAAACAGTACTAGATGTAGATTAGCTCTCTTTAGACCGCTGTTATGTGCACTGATGCTATCCTGGTTTTTTTCTTTTAATTATTGTTTTGACCACTGTTCACTGTTCCGCTCTGCTTCGCATCCTCTTGGATAAGATCGAGCGAGTAAACTGTGACCATAAACGTGTGTATCAGGGATGTGGAATAGTTTCTCTCGTATAGCGATCGGTAATCTACCTTTTAAAATTCTTAACAAGTCGCTTGAAGACATGGGTTCATCCCACTACAGCGTTTTGTTCAAGTACTTTTCAAAGTACTTTCGCACATTTCCCGGCTTTGAGTGCACGACTCAGGTTTATAAATTTGTTTAGTTACGCGTTATTGTGCACAATTCAAGTAGAAGCGACCCAAGAATGCCTTCTCAAATTCGAAAAATGTTTGGCAGCTGTCAGCGATCTCCATCTCCCACAGAGCTGCGTCGCCAGTCATAAATGATATCACGAACTCGATCTTTCGTCTTTCAGTCAATGACGTAGGCATTACATTCCGGAAACTCTTAATGAATATCACCGGATGCACAGTTTTCTTCTTTTCCGAGAAGGTTTCGAACTGGTGGTGTTTTATTAAAGACTCCTCACGCTTTCTGTGTGCCAACGTTGGCACCGCAGCTCCTGCGCTCCCTGCGCCAACAATCCGTTCTTCGCTACATGTGCTGTACCTAACACCGGCACTGTGATTCAAACTCTCGCAACTCGTAGCGTTGGTTGGACTATTTCCATACTGATAACTTGTAGTTGGAGTCTCAGTAATTTGTCGATACCTGTTGTCGTTATTCTGACGCTCTGTCCAAGGTATAGGCTGCGGTTCTTCATGCCCTTCCTGCGGCAATCGTCTACTATGTTCGTTTTCCTCCCAACTCGCTCTACAATATTCATACGCTGCAGAGTCGCCGTTACTTCGGTTTCAAACCGTCTACAGTCGTCGTAATATTTTAACCTGTTCTTCAAGTGCTTGAAGCGCTTTTCCTAAGGTAGTGAGTGACTCGTGAGTCTAGTTCGCTCACTTTGTTAACCAAATCTTTATCTTACGCGCTGAGTTCTTCGACCTGGGAGCGCATTTTATTTATTTCATCTTTAGCATGGTAACTATCCACTACCTCACGCCTCGAGGTACTTATTGAGCTGTTCTGCTAACCTCTTGTCTCTTTCGGTTTCTCTTAGCCTTTATTTTTCTTCGCGTTCCAGCTCCTTAATCGTTTCCCTCTCTTTCTTTCGCCTTCTCTTTCTCGTCGTGTTATAGCCCCTTAACATTTCCTTTATACAATGGATTCATGCAGAGAGAAAGTCATTTCCTACGTCCTTAGGCAGTATCACGTTTCCTGTCGTTATTGCGTGTTCGGTAGGTACCTTGGCCATCGTTGATCTAGCGTCTGTCTGTGGTTCTAACGTCTCCACTTTAGAACCAGACATTAACTTCCTTAATTCAGACTCTTCGGTTTCCAAAGCTTGGAATTCAGGGCAGAATTCATCTGCGTCAGTACACGGTAACTCTCTGGTATTCTCGGTCTCCTCTAAATCTGTAATACAGGCTGTATCAAAAACAATCATCCGATTTGGAACGTCTATGTTTCTGAGACTATTAAGCATATACAATAAATTTTGTTTTTTGATGAACGGGAAACTCAAAAACTTTTTTTCATACCTTTCCATAAGTGTTCAATATGACTCCTTGAGATGCACGGCATATGTCAATGTGGTATTCAGATTGTTCTCACACTGCAGTGAGCATGTCTTGAGTCACGTCTTCCACAGTTGTTGTTATCCGATGTCTTAGTTCATTCATTGTTGTTGGTAACAGAGGCACAGAATAATCAAACTTCCACAAGAAATAATCACATCCGCATTTCCCGAAGGCAGTGTGGCGCTGTTCCATCCTTTTGGTAAATGAAGGCTTTCGAATCAGTCTGCAACTGTTGGAAAAGAAAGTTCTCAAGCATATAGAGATATGAGCTTCTGTAACAGTGTTCTCAGCAAAGAAAATTGGACCATACACCTTTTCCCGTGAAACTGCGCAAATCACATTAAATTTTGGAGAGTCCTTCCTAGCGGGAACCATGCTAAACTCGAGAGTTTGCTCTTTCAAACAGTACGGTTTTCACACATGTATCTCAAATAACATAATAGTTATGATGTTATTACATCGGATGATTCTTTTTCATACACCCCGTATTGTCATCTTCCGCTCTGTTCTTTCTCTTTGGCCTACCCATCCTTGATGACTAAGTATTATGTACACACTAGATATACACAAATATAACACACAAAACACAAAAAATAATATGACACTGAAAATATTGCTATAAACTGAATAAAAATGTTTCCCCTTTACTAAACCTACTCTCTAACAATCTACTGAAAGAAATCTGTGGGTGAAACTGTCTCCCATAGCGCTGCAATATGTGCAACAACAACAAATACTTTTAGAAAACACGTATAAACGCTAATCATTTACTGTATGTCACCAACGCACTGTCTGAATACGTATGTGATTGAAGCTTGGTGGGTATACAAACGTCTCCTTACCTTGAATGTTCTATCGTATAGCAAACTTTCTCAGAATCTGTGTTACCAATGCCTCCTCTCGCTTGTAGAATCATTGCCAGTCAATGTTTATCTCGTTGTATTCGACGTACTACACGAAAAAAAAAAAAAAAATGTATAACGCGTATTACAAGGAAGTACAAATCTTGTATAAACTAACCACACAAATATTTCTGGGCACGCGGCAGGGTGCCAATTTTTTTATGTGTTTTGCGTTCCGGGTGTTTCGTTCTGCATGTCAAGTGGTGCGCTTTAATTGTGTGTACATGTGAAGTTCATTAAACTGTTTGATTTGTAGGTACATATACATATAGTTACACATCAAATTACGCAACACATACTAAAGTGACAACACAAATTATCTCGGGCAAATTACACATTTTTTTATGGAAATATTATTTGAAGGTTTAATGCCTGCAATATGAAACATGTAAAGAGCAGTGTGAAGCACAGTACTAGCTCGTCCGTTAACACAACATTTCAGGTTCTTTTAGGACTGCAATTTCATTGAAATTAATATTGGTTTAATGTCATGGGTACTCGTAGAGAAATATTACTGTGTGGTGTATTTATCGCTAATCATTTCGGAGTAAGTTAATTTCTGTGGATTTACGTAGCTGAGTTAAAAGATAGTCGTTACGCGACAACCACAAGAATTTAATTAAAACCGCTATTAATCTTTGCAAATAATTTAAAAACACACTAATGTTAAACAATGTAATTAAAATGCAAACTTTGTCAGTTATTGCCTCGGCTGTGTGCCGTTTAATGTTGGCAATATTCGAATAAGACTTTGTGGTCGTGCAAAAGGCCGACTACAATCAGTCATAGGCTCGCGCTGTATTGCACGTTCTGATAGTCTTAAAAAATAAGACATTAGTTTTCTAACATGTAGAGATGCTAAAATACACAAACAAAGGTTTTAAGAGCAAATAAACACATATATGTAACCGAAATGCAACGTAAGTACACTTACAATGTTTCTCACGTCTATCCTCATCCAGGATCAAGACCAGAGTAGTTAATTACATAAAATCATTCGATTGTTTCAGAGCTATTAACATTTTTAACAAAGAATAATGTACATAATAAATCGATATTCTTTTTAAATACAATTACATTCAATGATAAATGTTTTTCTGTACACATTTTGTACGTCTTTCAACAAGCATAAAAATCTGAATTCATAACGCTGCTCGTCATTCCATATGAATAAATATTGTTCTCCCCAGGGCAGCCAGTACAAGGTGTCTACAGTAAATGAGTGTAGGAGGCTACAAGATGACTTGGACAAAATGTCTGGTTGGTATGATGAACGGCAGCTGGTTCTAATGGTAGAGAAATGTAACTTAAATCAGATGAGTAGGAAAAACAATCCCTCAGATTTAGAATACGACGTTAGTATTGTGTCGCATGGGTTACATACCTAGGCCTGTCCCTTTGATTGCTGTTGACGAGTTTACTCGGCATGCTGCCTCCCGCTCCATGGGTGCTGATGACAAGTTAAGTCGCAGCCGCCGGCTTCCCGTTTGCCGGCCGCAGAGCGCCAATGACAAGCATAAACGCGCTGCTACGAGAGTGCTGATGACGAGATAATTCGCACAGCGCAATTTAGCCGCATTCCTTAGTAGCCTTTTGCAATTCTGGCAGCTAACTTGTCCTCCGATTCTCTGTATGTTATGTGCCTAGGATTCGCACTACAGTTCACTGTTCATCGGAATTTTCTTCAGTAGTCTTACCGTCCTGTATTTTACAAAGAAAATGGCAAGACGTCGTGGGTGCACTGAGGGAAATCATGGATGTTCTTACGAGAAGCGACAGTGAAGATGAACTACTCGATCTTACGGAAATGGTAGCTCTTCCACAGAATCGGAAAGCTGTAGTCATAAACCGTCCACATCGGCATGGGTGTCAATGCAGTATCATGTTTCAACAAGAGATGTTAGTTGTTCTTAATCTGAAGACTCAGAAAGTGACAGTGAAACGTCTACGAAGAAATCACATCTTAGCGATAAATTAGACTGGAAAAAAATGATTTTCGGACAGCTAATCGCGCATTTGATGATAAGCTATCGGCACATGTGTGCCAAATAGGGAATGAGGCAAGTATTCTGACAGTTTTCATGTTATTCTTTACAGAAGTACTGATGAAATACATAGCTGACGAAACGAATCGGTTTTATTTATTCACCAAGGAGAATACTCTAGAATAAGTGCAGTCTCAAATATCAAAGTGGAAAGATACTGGATTTGAAGATATGTATTGTTTCATAGCTGTTTATCTTCTGATGCCTCGCGTGAAAAAACTGAAAATTATCGAATACTGGCCCAAAGATGTTCTTCAGAATAGTCAAACTTTTAGTGAACTGATGTCAAAAAGACCGCTATTCAATCTTTATGGGAATGCTACATTTCAATGACAACTCTGGAAATACTGGAGGAGACAGATTATTCAATATTAGGAACATTGTAGATAAAGTTCGTACAGCTTTCCGTTGCGCACTTAATCCACATCAGAAATACTGCATTGATAAAAGCTTATTATTTTCAAAGGACGCTAATATTTCAGACAGTTCATATCATTGAAACGGAGTGGATTCGGAATAAAAACATTTGAATTGTGTGATCTTAAGACTGGCTAAGACTAAGGTTTATTTTTATACAGGGACAGCAAAAGAAACTGAGTTCCAAAATGTGGGGAAGAGTAGTGACGTAGTGGCTACACTAATAAAGCCCTGTCTAGAGCGTGGACGTACCATCTACCTCGGTAACTGGTACTCAATCCCAGACTTTCCTAGCTTCAGAGACATGGGACGAACGCAAGTAGTACTGTCCATAAGAACAGACGCAACATGGTGAAACTTTAGAAACTGTAATGAGGAGATATTCAGTTTATGTGCACTAATACAATTCTTGCTAGCAAGCGGTGTGACAAAAGGGAAGTGTGGATGTTGGCCACATGTAACGCCACAAAAATGATTGACACGGGAAAGGCTGACGGGAATACTGGAGAGGAAATTAATAAACAGGAAGAGGGAGGGAGGATCAAAGTTGGTAGGAGGGGTAGATGGAGGGGAGGAGGGCACCATCAGGGAGAGGGAGCTGGCAGAAGCCATCTTGGGAGAGGGTAAGGAGGGTGGAGAGATGGAGACCGGGTGGGACGTGGAAATACAGGCGCGGCAGTGGGCGGGGGTGGGAGAGGATGGGCGAGACAAGCGGGTGAGGAGGATCGAGTTTGCAGGAGGTATACAGGATCCGTATCCTTTCAAGGAAAAGGAGGAGGTGGGGGAACGGAATGAGATCGTACAGGTTGCACATGGGGGAGAGGAGACGGATGCGATAGGCGAGGCGGAGCGCATGGCATTCAAGGATTTGAAGGGATTTATAAAAGGTTGGGGGGGGGGGGGTGGCGGAGATCCAAGTCGGATGGGCGTAACAAAGGATAGGGCGGATGAGGGATTTATAGGTGTGGAGTATGGTGGAGAGGTCCACCGGAAAGGAGCTTGAGAAGATGGAGTCGGCAGCGTGCCTTGGATTGTCCAGAGATGGGTGGCCAGGAGAGTTGACGATCGGGGGTGACGCCAAGGTACTTAAGGGTGGGGGTGAGGGCGATAGGACGGCCATAGATGGTGAGATAGAAATCAAGGAGGCGGAAGGAAGGGGTGGTTTTGCCTACAATTATCGCCTGAGTTTTGGAGGGATTTACCTTGAGCAACCACTGGTTGCACCAAGCGGTGAACCGGTCAAGATGGGATTGGAGAAGGTGTTGGGAGCGCTGGTGGGAGGGGGCAAGGGCAAGGAAGGCGGTGTCATTGGCAAACTGGAGAAGGTGGATTGGGGGTGATGGCAGCGGCATGTCCACCGTATATAAAAGGTACAGGAGGGGATAGAGGACGGAGCCTAGGGGCACACCAGTGGAGGGAAAAAAGGTGTACGAATCCGTGTTATGGATGGTGACGTAAGAAGGACGGTGGGAGAGAAATGAGCCGATCAGACGGACGTAGTTAATGGGAAGGGCGTAGGTTTGGAGCTTGAAGAGAAGACCGGAATGCCAGACGTGGTCACAAGCATGTTCGAGGTCCAGTGAGAGGAAAACTGCGGAGCGACAGGAATTAAGCTGTTCGGAAAGGAGATGAGTGAGGTAAAGGAGAAGGTCGTCAGAAGAGAAGGACAGCCGAAAGCCACATGCGTAACGGGAAGGAAGCGGTGCTGGCGGAGATGCTGGTGGATGCGGCGGGCGAGGATAGTTTCCAGGACCTTGCTGAAGACCGAGGTAAGGCTGATGGGACGGTAGGAGGAGACGGCAGACGGCGGTTTACCAGGTTTAAGGAATATCAAGATATGGGAGGTTTTCCACAGGTCGGGGTAGTAGCCGGTGGACAGGACTACATTGTAGAGCCTGGCCAGGGTGGAGAGGAAAGAGACAGGAGCTTCACGAAGGTGACGGTAGGTGACACGATCATGACCAGGAGCGGTGTTGCGTTTTGTGCGGAGTGTAGCAATGAGATCCTGTGTAGTGATAGGGGCATTGAGTTCTGTGTGTGCAATGATGTCCAAGTACTGGAAACCAGGTGCAAGGGGAGGGACAGAGGTGTCAGTTCAACCGCGGACATCCGGGAAGAGGGAGTAATCGAACTGGGGATCATCGGGGATGAAAAAGACATTGGGGAGGTAAGAGCAAAGTGATTGTCCTTACTAAGGGTGTCAGGGAAGGGGTGATCATCATGGAGAAGAGGGTAGTAGGGGGAGGGTTTAGTTCCGGTAAGGCGACGGAAGGCTGACCAGAACTCGGACGAGTTTATAGGTAGGGTAGCATTTAAACGGTTGCGTGTCTGTCGCCAGTCCCAGCATTTCTTAGCCGCGAGCAAATTTCGAATGTGTCGCTGGAGTTGCCGGTGGCATCGGAGTGTGTCCGGGTCGCGCATGTGGAGGAAGGCACAGGGCGGGATTCACGGAGGAGGACGGCCTGTGGGGGTAAGGTAGGATGGTGGGGGTGGATGGCGACAGTAGGGACGTGGGCCTCGAGGCCTCAGACAAGGTCTGCTGTAGAAAGGATGCAGCATGGTTTACATCGTCAGGGTGGTGGTAGGTGAAGGGGTGGCTATCGACCTGGGTGGAGGGGGTATCCCGGTAGGCATTCCAGTTGGCATGGGAATAGTCATGGACGAACTTTGGAGGAGGGTCATTACGAGGGTCAGGGCAGGGGCGACGACCGTCTGAGATGGTGAGGAGGACAGGGAGATGGTCGCTAGCAATAGGCTCTAGGACATTCACAGTTATGCGGCCATGGAGGTTAGGGGAGGAAAGGATAACATCAGGAGTGGAGTTGGATTCAGGACGGGTGTGTTGGGGGATGGGATGACGTCGCCTTGAAGGGAGGAGAGGAACCGATGCCACCGCCGTAACTGGGCGGCGGAACGACTATGGATGTTGAGGTCAGCGGCGATCACGTAGGAGGAGAAGGTACGGTCAGTGTGGGAGAGGAAATCGAAGGGAATAGGGACGTTAGGGTGGACATAGATGGTGGCGCAGGTAAAGCCGGGAAAGAAGAGACTAAGGATCAAGTGTTCGGTGGGGTCGGGAAGGAGAGGTTGGAGATGAACTGGGATCTGGCGGTGGTGACCAATGGCAACTTCGCGACGTGCCATCGGGAGGGGATTATTGGAGCAATGAAGGAGGTAGGGCGACGTGTGGACGGTGTGGTGGGGTTGGTGGAAGTTTCATTGAGGAGGAAGACATCCACACGGTGGGTGGCAAGGGTGTGCGGGAAGAGGTTCTTGTTGGCAGGAAGGGAGTGGATGTTGTTGAAAAGGATATGGTGCTGTCGCGCCATGACAGGGAATTAGACAAGGGTGTCAAGACGGGAGAAGGAGAAATGGGCCTGGTTGTTGGAGTAGGTGGCATACATTTTTAAGTGGAAAATGGAATGGGCGGCGAGGGAGACCTGTTGGAGGGTGTGAAGGCGCTGGAAAGGGTGGACGTTTTGTAGAAGAATGGTGAGGAACCTGATGATGTCCTCAGCGGTGGGGGGGGGGGGAAGAAGGGAATTGCCAGGAGGAGTGGGGCATCCAGAGGACGGACAGGGATGGTGAGTTCAGGAGTGGTCGGAGGGGGTCGGGCTTTAGACTTTTGGGAGTAGGTGGGATGGGGGAGATTGCAGGTATTGCAGGAGGGAGGCGATTGAAGGTTACGGCACTGCCGGAGGAAGTGCGCTTGGCTACAATGCGGGCAGGTGGAGGCCTCGTGGCACTCGGCTGTTGGGTGTGCGTTATAGTGCAGACACCTCTGGCAGCACAAGGATTGAGGAGGGGAACGGGAGGGGTCGACCTTATAGCGCTGGTTGAAGAGAGGGCACCCTCCTTCAGGAGACGGTCAATGGAGGGGGCGTCCTCGGAGAAAACCCACATAAGGTGGGTGGGGCCGACCGAGTTGTAAATGCGGCGGACCGATCGCACCTCCAGCGTGGGATGCACCTTGAGCTCCACCAACACCTCCTCTTCCATGATCGATGGACTGATCCGAGTGATCACGGCGGTGAGGGTCGGCGGGCGATGCGGGGGTTGGGGTTGGCGGGTAGGAGATGGAGAAGGAGCAGGGGTGAGGGAGGCGTTGGGGCCAAAACGGGTGATGGGGAGAGGATGTCAGTATGGAGGGTTGGGCTGTGGGAGGAGATGAGAATCGAATCCCGTCTGGGAGTGAGGAGAGAGATGGGGGCACCAGGGAAGTGTTGGCGGAGGAGGAGGGAGAGATTCCGGGCCTCAAGAAGGGAAGGATTGAGGTGGGAGAGGAGGTATTTGTATAAAGAGGGAGGGGAGGAGGAGGAGGAGGAGGAAGAGGAGGAGGAGGAGGCAGAGGGAGCAAGGCCAGGCGGGGAGACATCCATGGCATCCTGGGGGGGGGGGAAGGAGGACGGGGTGGGGCCTTTTTGGGAGCGGAGGAGGTGGTGGTGCCACTAGGGTGTTTAATGGCGGCAGAAGGGTGGGTGGTGACATGAGGGACGGGAGCTATATGGAGGTGGCGGGAAGGGGCAGGTCCCGGCGTGGACGCAGCAGTCGGCTCTGGAGATGGTGACGGTGAAGGCGACGGCGATGGCAACGGTGGTGGCGGTGATGGCGAAGGCGATGGGGAGAGTTGGGCATGGGCGGTGGCCCGATGGGCCACCACCCTAGCTGTAGCCGCAGTGACAGGCTGGGGGAGTGGGGGGAAAGGATCAGAGGGAGAGGAGTGGGAGGAATAAGCTGGAGAGGGGGCGACAAAGAGCGAGGGCGAAGGGAGAGTGAGAAGAGGAGGGATGGAAAGATGGGGGTGTGACTGGGCACACCATGTAATGGTGGTGGTGGCGGCGGAGGGGTAAGTATAAACTATGGCTGTGGTGGTAGTGATGGTAGTGGTGGTGGGGGCTGACATGAGGAGAGGGAGAAACAAAAGCGCACAGGACGAAAAGGAAAGGAAAAAACTGGGGACAGACGAAGACGGATGAAGATGAAGACGGTTGAAGACGAAGACGGTTGAAGACGAAGACGGATGAAGACGAAGATGGACGAAGACCAGAGTCCCACGCTGCTGGCGCTGGCGCTGACGCCGACGACGGCTGGCAGGAATGCCGCAGCTGCTGCTGCTGCCGCGGACGAGGCCGGCGCCGCTGCTGCTGCCGCTGCTGCTGCCGCTGGCGGGAAGGGGCAGGTCCCGGCGTGGACGCAGCAGTCGGCTCTGGAGATGGTGACGGTGAAGGCGACGGCGATGGCAACGGTGGTGGCGGTGATGGCGAAGGCGATGGGGAGAGTTGGGCATGGGCGGTGGCCTGATGGGCCACCACCCTAGCTGGAGCTGCAGTGACAGGCTGGGGGAGTGGGGGGAAAGGATCAGAGGGAGAGGAGTGGGAGGAATAAGCTGGCTGGCTGGACGCAGCTGCTGGAGGGCTGGCTGGTTGCTGCTGGCTGGGACTGCTGCTGCTGCTGCTGCTGTTGCTGCACGGCTGGACTGCTGCTGCTCGTCTGGACTGCTGCTGTTCGGCTGGACCGCTGCTGCTCGGCTGGCTGGCTGGCTGGCTGGCACCTGAAAACCTAGCGCTTCGATTAGTGCTGGAATAGCACAATCGAAGCACAAATACTATACGAAGTAGTTGTCCATATACATGAAATATTGTCTATGAAGTTCGTATGTAAATTACATGTGACAATTTTTAAAATGCATTGCTATTCCTTAAGTTATATGCTAGTCTTATAAACAAATAAAAATAATGAAAATGGAAGGAATTTAAAATTATAATGCTATGAGCCATAGTGTCAAAAATAAAAGGATGTAAATTAGCAATATGCAGTCTAAAAGCATATAAGCAAAATTCTAAAACAGATAGTCAGTCATAAAATAATGTCTGTTGAAATAAAATTACAACGTAAAGATAAAATATTTCCTACAAGTCTCAATAATTTTAAATATTACATACGAACTTCATAGACAATGTTTCATATATAAGGACAACTACTTCGTAATGTATTTGTGCAGCATGTAGTATACATGTCAGCTAAAGATTTTTGCAGCCGACTCATTGAAAAATCGTTTCAATAAAGACATGTTGCTCCTCAATAATATATCGTCTGACGTGACAGTCTTTGCCATTCCACTTTCGCAACAACTTCGTTAGAAAGAAGCCTGCTGCCACATCTTTGCACTGGCGTTTGTCCTCACCATGGCAACCACTAGTTCGCCTATCGACTTTACAACAACTTCAGTGGAAAGAAGCCTGCTGTCTCATCTTTGGAACGGCGTCCAACTTCACCATGGCAACCAGTGGTTCCAAATGGTTCACTAACACGCGTTGAGAGGGCAACCCATTGTAAGAGGTCCATGATTAAGGAATTTGTTGCTAGCGCACTCGAGCAGAAGTAATTTCGATGGATTGCGCACGCGCTGCCTGCGATATGTAAGCTGTAAGAGAATCTCAGACCAGAGAGCAGTGTTGTATGCTGTAGGAACTGTGCGGTAGTAGGAGTAAGTAGCTAGCAGTCGTGTATGTTGAGTTGACTGGGCCGGTCGTGGGGAGCGATGGCGGAGCCTGAGCGTTGTAGTATAAGGTAAAAGCAGCCTCGCGCATGTATACACTTGTTATATCAAGTCCCATGTAAACGTTTTAAAAAATCTCTTAATAATAATCTCTCTCATAAAAAGTAACTTTTGACAATCATTCATTTCAATTTAAAGAATTTACTAATTTCTCCAGTCCTTGGTCATCCTGATTATTGAAAAGAAAGATCAGTTGTTTCTTTTTATACACGACAAATCTATCGGCCAGCATTGTACTCGGCTGTGCCAGAAAAATTTCTTCTAGGAGTAGATATATATGCGTTATTCGGCGACCTTATTGAGGTAAGAATTTTCAATTTATTCTGAACGATCTTTCAGGGCCATGACGCAGCACTTCTGACGTTCAAAACTTACCAGTTTAAATTCACACTCAGTTACTGAAAGGTTATAAGTGAGCCACAGTTTTATTGAGAGGTTACTCACATTGTATTATTGGTAGGTTACGGAATTTATCTGTTGGGCAGTTACACTGAATGTGAATTATATAATTGTATTTTTTGCTGTTGGGAGATTGTTATAGAATTTATCTGTGGGGAGGTTACACTTGTCGACAGCCGGCCAGGATCGTATTTTTGTGAATTTCTGAGAAGTGGTCAGTTATATATCTGCTCTTATTTACTCAATGTTACACTGAGTTTGCATCTGGCGCAACGTATTTACTAACTTGTCACTCTTTCTTTCACAGATCATCGGCAAATTATTGCTCTTTGTTGTAATTGTATTTGTTCCATTTTTGCTTTGTCTTTGTTTGATTTTGTGCTTAACTTTGATTTGTGAAAATGCTGCGAAAAACTGCTAACAGTACATAGCGATGTACAATGAGTGAAAACGCCGACTCGAATAATTTGACCGATAATACTAGCGACACTCAGTGTAATAGTGATAATCCTCTAATTATAGATAATCAGTGCGTACCGGCCACTAGTAATGATTTTAATCCTAATGATGGACAAACTAATTCAGTTATGTTCACACTATATTTAACGACAATTGATGACGCGGCACGTTCCGTTACAATGAACGCTGCCCAGTTTGACACACCTGATTTGCAAAATTTACGTAGCGAACAAATAATTGTTTCTAACGAAGATGAACTGTGTAGTCAAAATATGTGAGATTTATTTGATTCCGATGTAGTGACCAACAGTGCACATCCGATTGGCAAACCTTTTTGAGAATCAATGACCAAATAGTTACACAAAACGTGACCCATGCAGATATGCCATCACACAGCACAGAGAATGCAGCAGCTAATTTTGGCACGGATAGAGTTATGGCATTATTGCTATAACTTAATGAAAATATCAAACAACGACTTAATGAAAATAATGAAAATTTCAAACAACAACTTAATGAAAATAACGAAAATCTCAAACAACAACTTAATGAAAACCTCAAACAGTCGAATGAAAAACAAGACAACAATTTCAAACAACTTAATGAAAATCTCAAACAGTTGAATGAAAAACACGACAACCTTAATGAAAGTTTCAAACAGTTGTATAAAAAACACGACAGGTCGTTCAAAAAAATTAATGAAAAACTTGACACCTCTATTGAACAGCTTACTGAACAGATTACAGCCGTTGCGGAGCAATGTAATGAAACTAAAAAACAATTACGTGAGGAAATTAAGGCCTGCGCCAGGAATAATAGTGAAGAGACACGCAATACACAGCCAAATTGACGAACGTTTTAATCACCACCTACGAAACAGTGAAACGCGTTGCCGTAAATTTATACAGGAACAGAACAAAGAAACAAGTCATGGAAACAATTACTGTACAGAGACAGCAAGATAAGCGTAAGTTATTTACGAAAGCAAAAACATACGTAGACAACATCGTTGCTACAGTATTAGACGAAATCAATACTATCAAACAGTTGAACACTGAACTGCATGGTGAAACATCCGATCTAAAAACAAAAACAGATACTAATATTCAGACTTTGGAAAATAAATATACAGTAGACTTTCAGACAATGACCAACAGACTTGAACAATTAGAATTAATACAGGATCCTGATGCCATTAAAGCAGACGTTAAGAAATTGAACAAAACCACACGTAAAATGTAGAAACAAATTAATGCTTGTGACACTAAAAACGACGATCAGGTAAAAGCACTGACTGAAAAATTTGATGAATTGGCCAGTCGTATTGACGTTATCGAAAATAACAATGGCACCAAATCAGACGATACGTCACCAGTTTCGTTTAATCAAACACCCGAATTCCTAAACATACAGCAGACAATCAGTGAGATAGGTTCGTGCAATAATATATTACGTAGAAAATTGTCATCTTTACAGCAAGAAGTGACAGAGACGAAAAATGTCTCAGCCTCTAACACGACACAGCATACGCCACTCTCCGAACATTTCTCATACTCACACAGCCAGTATAATTTAGGTAATTTACAGAGAGTACGTGACTTAGATTCCGAACAGTCACAGACAAACAGATTGTCATACAATCCTGAACCTGTTCAGACATTCAGAGACGAAAATTTTGATAACAAGCACTTTCTATCCGATAGGAAATTTAAGGTATTTAAAAATGACAGAACAAATTCGCCCTTTGGATTGGATACAACAGTTTAGCTTTGCTTTTCCACCAACTTGACCCATAACACACAAACTTGAATCTATTTGCAGTTTTTTGGAAGTCGAACTGGCAACTCGTATGAGACCGATCGCGAGACAATGCTATTCGGTAGAAGAATTTCAGAATGCTTTTCTGTCAGCGTATTGGTCGAAGACGACACAGCGCGGAATCAAGGATCAATTAATTAGTTTACCGAAGTATGAGAACTCAAATTTTCCCACTGTCACGCAATTTTTTGAGCACATGGTCCAACAAAACCAATACTTAAGTGAGCCATACAGTGAATCAGCACTTATCCAATTATGTATTTCTAAATTACTACGATCGTTAAGAGTATTACTTTTGACTGGTCAGCAGAAAGAAAATATTTCGACATTCAGAGATCTGTTACAGCTTTTGGAAGTTCAGCAATCAGACTATTCCGTCATTAACAAAAATTTTTCACTTCATAGCCAAGACCAACAAGCAAGCATACGGCAATTACGATCAGCCACGCTATTTTAATAACAAAGGTGATAGACGGTCCAGGAATGACAACCACCAGAACTTTAATAACAGACAAAATTTTAATTATCAGTATCCTCACAGTTATCAGCAACAGAAAAGACAGTTTGGCAACAATAGAGGCTTTTCCCCACAACAGCAACATACCTAACCAACAAGGTCAACCAAGCTTTAATGTTTCGCCGCCTACAAGTATAGCGTCGGCTCCACCAAATAGTAACGCACAGCAACAAGGAAATCACTACGCACACAAAACACACCATTTCAACTCCTATCGCAATGCGACGTATAGTAACGATTACTACAACAGACGTAAAAATAAAGAGCACAGTTTTCAGCGCACGTTTAATAACAGTCGGTCTTACCAGCAGCATAATCAACCACAACAACAGATTATACTGAATGAACCAGACAGTCAGTATCATCCCGAACCTAATACGTCAGGAAGAAATAACAGAACAGTACAAACAGTCGAAATGCCACAGCATCCTCCAGCAAATAACAGCACGTCAGAAAGAATTTGACTAGATATAGTACAGGTTGCATCTTCCAGAGACGTAAGCAATACTTTTGACACACAGACTCTTGTTCACGAAAATGTTATTACTTTTGACGACATCCGAGACACTCTTTTGCATGAAAAACCAGTTATTCAAAAAATCATTTCCCACCCTGTCATTGAGGTAAAGATTGGATCATCCTTATTTTCAGCAGTAATCGATTCTGGATCATCTATGTCAGTTATAAATGAAGAAACCTTCAACGAATGTACCAAAGATAATATTTACCCTACGTTACCATTAGGCAAAACTAAAGTAAAAGGACGTATCTAGTAAAGGAGTAGATGTAAAAATACAGACACACTTATCATTTTGTATTGCAGGTCATACGTTCCACTCAAATTTTTGGGTTGTTCCCTTATTGACAACAGACGTTATTTTAGGTACGCATTTTGTGGTACAAGATGACGCAATTATTGACTTTCAAAATTCCTGTTTAATGTTAAAGGACGAAAATATACAACTGGCATTAGAATTTCAGCACGCTTTATCTGCAGAAGAACAAGCAATTAATCGAACAGAGGTCATTTCGACATCGCGTAATATAGACTGTCATTCCACATTGCTCACAGATACGTACGTACACAACTACAATACACCAGACGAAGCCGACTATGACGTTATGCAAATGATTTCTGAGAAAGCAAAGCAAAGCAGTGCAAATACAGACGACGAACGTACAGAGCTACGCAAAATTCTTTTACAGCAAACTCCAGTTTTTGACAACATCCCTGGTACTATGTCCGGTTTCATGTGTGAATTTCAAGTTAAACAGCACGACACGTTTTAAGTCAAGCATTATCCCATTCCTTATATTCACAGAGAACAAGCTGAGAAAGAATTGCAAGCTATGCTTGACCAAGGTATTATTGAACCGGCAATTAGTCCGTACATAAACCCGCGCCATATTGTTAAGAAAAAGGATGGATCACTTCGTCTCATATTTCAATCGCGTCATGTCAATGACATTATTTTTAGTGAAACAGATTGCCCACAGACACTACAAGAACTTTTACAGAAATTTCATGGTACTGCTGTTTATTCCACATCAGATTTGAAATCGGGATTTTGGCAAATTCAGCTCCATCCGAACTGCAGAAAGTACACAGCATTTCCATGTTTCGCTGATTGTTATCAATTTTGCAAATTACCGTTCGGTTTAATAATTTCTTCAGCAGCGTTTATTCGCGGTCTGAATACCATACTTCCGACAGAACTGAAAGACAGAATCACAACGTATGTAGACGACGTCCTTAATGCAGAAGCTAACTGGACTGAACACAATTTGATTCTTTAACGACTGTTACAAACTTTTCGTGCACAAGGACTCACAGTTAATCTTATCAAATCGCACTTTGGCAAAACTTCTAGAAAAACTTCAAGCTATACGTGACATTAAGGTTCCAACGACGAAGAAACAACTACGCAGCTTTCTGGGTTTAATTAACTTTTTCCGTAAATTTATTCATTACTCTGCTTTAGACACTCCTAGATTATGTCAATTGACGGGTGAAAATGCTATTTGGTCCTGGGATAGCTAAGCGCAGTCTGAGTTTGTTAATTTGAAACATGCCTTGTTGAATCCACCACTTTTATCACATCCACAACTTACTAGAAATTTTTCCATTGCCAGCGACAGTTCTAACACCGCTTTAGGCGTACATATTTTTCAGGAAATTGAAGAAGACGGTACTACAGTAATAAAAAACATCGCCTTTGCAAGTCGCATTCTGTCACCTGCTGAACGCAATTATTCTGTTACAGAACTTGAAACATTATGTGTTGTATGGACATTTACCAGATTTAGGCATTTTCTTTATGGAATACATACTACCGTTTACACAGATGATAGAGCTATTCAGTTTTTACTTTCCGCTAAATTTACACTCGACAGGTTAAGCAGGTGGGAACTTTATCTGCAGGAATTTAACTTTACAATTGTTCATATTCCCGGCACACAAAATGTTGTAGCAGACGCACTATCCCGTTCTCTCAGCAACAATCAGCAAGACATCGCAACCAACTTCTGCCAAGCAAATTTTAGCGTCATGTATATTCAACAAGTTGCATTTGAAAATTTCATTTCGTCGTCATTACGAGACATAGCACAAGAGCTGAGCAAAGACAACGTATGGAAAGATATTAAACGCCTTTGGCAAGATAGGAATAATGTTAGCATTAGAAACCATTACACTGTACGCAATAATAGTCTGTTTCGCCGCTCTCACCCTGACACCAACAACTGGTTATTATGTATTCCTGACGAACTTGTTAGCAAATTAATTTGGTATACTCATTTAAGTTACGCACATTATGGAGCCAGAAAATGTTTTCTTATACTGAGACAGAACTGTTATTTTGCCAACATGGAGAAACGTATCTGCCAGAAAGCTAAATCAGTTACATCCCATTGTACCCGTTAAACTGAGACACTTGGCCGCTGTAGACATTTTTGGTCCAATTCCCAGATCTAATAGAGGTTTTTGTTATCTCTTTCTCGCTGTTGAACTTACATCGAAATTCGTTACCTTCACTCCGCTACGCAAAGCTACTGCTAAATCTATTTCTAATGTATTTGTAAAAGATTTTTTTATTTCATGTAGGGCATGTATTGAAAGTAATTTCCGACAATGGACCACAATTTCGATTTACTATATGGATACGTATGTTACGAGCAAGAAACATTTCTCCGATATATATATCCAGGTACCACGCTTCTTCGAATACTTCTGAACGACTAATGAAAGAAATTGGTAAACTATATCGAATATACTGCCATAAAAGACATATTGATTGGGATACACGCAACTCTCATTCCAGGATGTAATTAACTCCATACCAAATGAATCTACTATGCTATCTCCGACTGTTATACTGAAAAATGTTGAACTACCTAACAAAATTAAAGAATTAGTATCTTTTCCTACATCTCGACGACTACGCCACCATGAAATAATTTACATTGCGCTCCACCACATCAAACGTGCCGCAGAGCGCCGGAGAAGACAACAAAAGCAGGTTTGTACACGCCGTGACTTTCACATTGGACAGAAGATATTAGTACGCAGACACTATTTATCTAACAGAGGAAAGAGTAGATGCAGTAAATTTGAGCTTCTATACGCAGGTCCATATAGAATTCGCAACATTCCTCACCCCAATGTAGTACGTGTCGAAACTTTGAAAACCAGAAAAACAAAGGCAATCACCATATTTCCAATATTAAACCCTTTATTGAATGATTATACTTTATGATTTATCACACTGTAATGCCATTCCCAGATATTCGTATGACCACTTTTTTCCTGGCAAGTGCCCGGCAAGGTAAGGTTATCAGGTCGCTTTTGTTGTCGTCTTACATCAGACCGTGCACATTTTCCACTTTTTGGTGTATAAATGATTGTTTTCGTATCGAAAGTAGAATCTTTGTCTGCATGCATATGAAATCTGCAAGATATAACAAACACCAGTTGACTTTGACATTTTTGCGTTATGATATCCCATTATCTTGACTGTTCTACATTTTTTTGCTACTACATTATGATACCGTGTGTACATTTTTTGAACTTGAAAACTGTCTATGGTTTTGACCAAATACGTTTTCTGTCATGATATGCTGTATGCTTACTCATATCACTAGAAATAAATGTTCATTTAATTGGTATATGATTTAAATGCAAGATATTAATCCATATTCATCGTTTTCAGAAAGCAATACCGTGTAAAAGAAATAAATTATACAACCACAGTTGTTTACTATGAAATGGAAATTTCACCATCGGAATGAACGAAAGAAAATGCAATACCTTATCATGAAGAGTAAATGGATGAGAATTAACAAGCATTATCAAGAATATACTATACACACTGTATAATAGCAGTCTTAACTAATTATTTTTCTTTCAGAATATGAGGCGATTGATGCAGGCTGTCAGACAGAACTACATATGTTAATTTTAGTGATGAAATATGCTAGAAGTAAGAAACTCTATACTATATGAAGTAAAGAATGATAATGAATAGTTGTATGAAGTAAATGGTAATCTGAGTATGGATAATGAAGTGTCTATTTTTTTGCAGAAGATAATAAATGAGGATGAATATTTATATGAAGGATGTGCGTATATGAATAATGAAGTTTTTCTTTGCAGCTGATGATAATGGTGAAGTTTATATATTTTCTGTTAGTTAAGAAATGCTATGTAGTTATTTAAGTATTTGTTGCAGTTTCTTTTGACAGTATGTCTTATGTCACATAGTATAATGACTGAATGTTTTGGGAAAGACAGCTAGAGTACATACATATTGAGTACACGTTTTACTACTTGTTAATTCGAAGTTTACTACATTTCAGCACAATATACATTTTTTTCTTTCAGGTCAATAATCCATTTTGCATTTTTTCCAGGAGAAGCTTTTCATCATATTAATATGCTATAGGCACTTAGTTAAGAAACCTGTTCTAATACTTGCATTTTTACCCAGTTGTGTGCATCATTCATGAATGTGATCACATATACTGCACTTAATTTATAACTTTGCTACAGCTGACTCATGATGAATGATGTTATTAATCCTTATTTCCAGCAATAAGTCAAAAGTAAATAATTTTCATGCCCCAGCAATTGACTATCGATCGCTACGAAATGAATTGCTAGCACAAAAAAAAAAAATTATTGCCAGTCCTAACTATTACCAGTATACAACTAAATAATGCTACCAGTTTAAGATATATTTCTAGTCCTAAATATAATGCAAATTTCTCTGATGTATTGATTCCATTATATCTATGTATTATTGGACTACAGACCTTGAGAAATAGTTACAATGTGTTACATTTTAAATATGTCTTATGTCACTTGCATGATATCATATATAAACACTAACAGCTTGATGCTAGACACAATAACGCTTGTTTTGAATGATGACTTCTGAATAATACTGAATGATGTTTTGTAATAATGCATAAATGCTATGCCAATAATTACTGTAATGAGAAGGCTTATGATGCCAATAATTACTGTATTTAGATGACGTATGAATTATGTTCTGTAATAATTACTGTAATGAGATGACATATGCATAAATGCTACGCCAATAATTTCTGTAAATAATATTTTGTTATACTATATAAATGCTATGCCAATGATTACTATAACAAGATGACTTATGCATAAATGGATGCCAATGATTACTGTAATGAGATGACTTATGCACAAATGCTATGCCAATAATTACTGTAAAGAGATGACTTATGAATGAAGTTCTGTAACACTGCATAGATGAATGCAAATAATTACTGTAATGAGATGACTTATGCATAATGCTATGCCAATGATTACTGTAATGAGATGACTTATGCATAAATGCTATGCCAATGATTACTGTAATGAGATGACTTATTAATAATGTTCTGTTACATTCCATAAATGCTCTGCCAATAATTTCTGTAAATAATATTTTGTTATACTCTATAAATGCTAGGCCAATGATTACTGTAATGAGATGAGTTATGCATTAATACTATGCCAATAATTTCTGTAAATAATATTTTGTTCTACTGTATAAATGAATGCCAATAATTACTGTAATGAGATGACTTATGCATAAATGCTATGCCAATAGTTACTGTAATTAGTTGACTTATGAGTTATGTTTTGTAATACTCCATCCATACCACATAAATGTTTAGTAATTAGCTAATGAGTACCAATAATTATTCAAATCGGTTGATACACTAGTGTAATTCTGAATGATGACTAGCATAAGGCCTAATGTCCTTCACCTTCTGACCTAATTACCAGCAATTACTGCAATATCCGTATGTCCTGTCCATCCTCATGATCATGGAGCACTATATTTGGTTTTTGCAATAATTATACGTTGATGTAAGAGTATGAATTCTGCAAGAATGGGGTGTTGACATATCAAGCCGTCCACCACCTTGAACGATGGAGATGTTATTATGGTCCTACTGTTTGGTGTACCTAATGTACTTCCAAAATGATAACATTGAATATTAATACAACATTTCAGTGTCTTGGCTACACTGATAAATACTTCAGGGAAGAGAACTTCAGATTGTCTCACTTGGTGTTGTGCTTTTGTAGAAAGATATGGACTTTCAGTGTAGCTAAGTGCAACCCACTGTGCTACAACCATGATGCTATACTTCCCATTCCTTTCCAAGTTCTTGTAAAATGTTAGGGACTCATACAGTGTGTGTGCACTTTATTTCATTTATCAATGTATTTAATTCTTATAAAATGCTGAAGACTTATACAGTGTGTGTGCACTTCATTTCATTTGTTAACATGATCAGTTCTGCTAAATATGCTAAGGACTTTTACAGTGTGTGTGCACTTTATTTCAGCTCTTAATGTAATCAGTTCATGTTAAAATGTTAAAGAAATATTGAGTGCGTGTGCACTTTGTTTCATTTCTCAATATGTTTAAATTCTTGTAAAATGGTGAGGACTTATACAGTACATGTGCACTTTATGTCATTTGTTAATATATTTTGTACTCATTGCTTGTACATTTTGTCCTTTCTTAATATGTTCTGAACTCAGTGCATGTGCACCCTGTTTCATTTCGTAATATGTTCTGCACTTATCAATAATGTATATACTCTGCGACTGTAGCCTTAGCCTACTAAGTAGATTATAGAAAAATTTGTTGCTGATGGCAAGTCCAATTGACTCACCATCGCTGCCAAATTTTTGCCCCCCCCCTCCCTCCCCCTCCAGTGGAGGGTTATGTAAGAGGTCCATGATTAAGGAATTTGTTGCTAGCACATTCGAGCAGATGTAATTTCGATGGATTGCGCACACGCTGCCTGCGATATGTAAGCTGTAAGAGAATCTCAGACCAGAGAGCAGTTTTGTATGCTGCAGGAACTGTGTGGTAGTAAGAGTAAGTAGCTAGCAGTCGTGTGTGTCGAGTAGACGGGGCCGGTCGTGGGGAGCGATGGCAGAGCCTGAGCATTGTAGTATAAGGTTAAAGCAGCCTCGCGCATATGAAGTATTGTTATATCAAGTACGATGTAAATGTTTCTAAAAGACTCTCTTAATAATAATGTTTGTTATAAAACGTAACTTTTGGCAATCATTCATCTCAATTTAAGGAATTTACTAATTTCTCCAATCCATGGTCATCCCGATTATTGTAGAGAAAAATCAGTTGTTTCTTTCTATACATAACAAATCGTTCGGCCAGTATGGCACTGGGCTGTGCGAGAAAAATTTCTTATAGGAACAGATATATATGCGTTATCCGGCGACCTTATTGAGGTAAGAATTTTCAATTTATACAGAATGATCTTTCAGGGCCATGACGCAGCCCTGCTGACATCCAAAATTTACCAGTTTAAATTCACAGTCAATTATTGAAAGGTTATAAGTGAGCCACAATCTTTTTATTGAGAGATTAGTCACATTTTATTATTGATAGGTTACGCAATTTCTTTATTGGGAGGTTACGCGAAATGTCAATGTTATAGTTATATTTTTTACTGTTGGGAGGTTTCGGAACTTTTCTGTTGGGAGGTTACACTAAATGTGAATATTATTCATATTATTTTTCTGTGGGGAGGTTACACCAGGTACTGCCAAACCGAAGTTCATTTATCCTACATACTTAAATATTTTTAACGCTTCTTAATTGACGATAGCTGTTTAATAAGCTAAGTTTTGTGTGTAATTATTTTTAATTCTTGGCGATGTTCTTTTAACTAATAAATTTTAAATTGTTATTCCACTTGTAACTCATTGGTTAGTAATGACATCATGCCGTCAGAAGAGGGCGGAGCCTCCATTATATGTAGTAAGACGTGCTCTGGTTACTGCAGTAGTGATTCTGCAGCAGAAAGAGGTTCCTACTCAATGGTAATTCATCCTTTCATAGCTTTATAATTTTATGCATTTTCTTTAATGTATGTAGCCCTCTAATTAAAGCTTTGTACACAACTTATAGGTCTGAAGATGACCCCAGTAGTGGTCGAATCCGGTCACCTTGATAAATAAATCGTGATCAAGACTGTTTTTAATAATAAATATTTGTAAGGCATTGATCACTGCCACTCCCATAACGTATTCAAAAGTAATGTAATTATTAATATGGGTCTCAGGGGCTACTGGCTATTTATGTACCAAATTACATAAAGATTAACTGAGATATTGCGGAATGTAATGAATTTCAATATTTCTTGTTCATTATTTGCAAGGCAAAACTGGAGAGAATCTTGTCTGCCGTTAGGCGGTCAAAATGAAACATGCTGAACTCATTCAGTGCTGTGAACTTTGGTAACTGAAATTAATTTTAACTTCAAAATTAATGAAAGATGAGAAGTCTCTCGCATTTACATTTAATATTATGACTTGAAATTTTAATTAAGTAATACAATCAGCGTAATGGCCGACTAAATCCTGTTAGGGGAGATGAACTCCCTGCACTACGAAGTTCTGTAAAAATTTTGTTAATTGTAATTAATGCTTGCAATCATGAGAGGTGACAACTAAGTCAATAACACATTCTTACTAATAACAATTTCTATTATATTTTTCAAACATTCAGATAAAACTTACGTTAATTATCAGACAGCACTACAATGGCGGCCTACCGCTAGACGAAACAGAAACAGGAGAAATAGTTCAATCAAAGCATTGTCTCTGATCCTCATGGCCTATGGTACACAGAAATTATACCAAAAAATTGTATTTTGTTAATTACATCGATATTTGCGTTTTGATAAAAATAACTTCCGTTCTTTACCATTTGTTATACATAGCGAACACGTGCACAGCCTTGAAATAATTAATAATTCACACGTGTCACAACAAAAGCTTCTTTCCCCTTTCTGCAAATGTCCATTTATGTGACGTACCGTCACAGACCGCAATCACTAATTAGTTATTATAAAATATTACTATTGGTCAGTGCTACGTAAGAATTAATGTGTACATCTAAGATGAAATATCGAAGGTGTTAAAGGACTTTATTTAAAGAAACAGTCAGCAAGATAGAAAATTGAAATTGTATGGAGCCTTTTGTTAGCAATACTGATTAAGGTAGTTAAATTGGTTATTGTGCTCTCAAATGCTGTACTGCCTGCATATTCGTTAAAGTATTTCCATGCTATCCATCTCCTATTAATGGCAACAGAAGTAACGGTGTTTTTATAGTTTTCATACAGCTACCAGGGACCGACTGCATGTCGGCAAAAGTCGTAGTTAAGGCAGAAGGCGCATTGCCATTTACCTAGTTTGTGATTTAAATCCAATTTCATTTGACGTGTGGTGTAGTATAGGAAAGATAATTTCCAGCTCTGTCTGGTCCCTTAGGTTTCCCTGTTCGTAGTTGCTATGTTTCATATCCAGTCGTGATCGAACATGAGCACGACACAAATAAATTATGTGGCAATGCGAACTCTGTTCTTAATCTTGCGAACGCTACGCCTTCTGCAAACGATTTCAAGTGACATATAAACTATCACATACTGTACTTAAGTTTTTGAAAAGTCTTTGCTCTTCCCGCCAAGAGGTGGTGCAAAACTGACAACAGATTTCAGAATCTTCACAAGAGAATAGTAATTTAATCAAAATCTTAGTATTTTTCCTTAAAAAAAACACCACACTTGGCGCCCGAATAGGGACTTGACTGAAATCACGAAAATCAGTCCTCTTGTGTTGGCTCCTAATATAGATGTATCTAACACCATATTTATTTTTCATGTGTACGACCTTAAAAAATTGAGGACGAAAATTTCAGACAGCGAAGAGATCCGACGGCGGAAAACGGAGAAATTTTGTATCCATTTGCGGACTTTCAAGACATCAAACGTAAGTTACGAAAAAATATTCATATGCAGTAGCGACGCTTTAGTAGTACAGTTGTGTTTCGAGCTACATTACCATTCTTCCTTTTATTTCCATCTGCACGTTTAAAAAATCGGTTTAAAATTATTTTAATAGTAAAAATTTAGTAGGATTTGCAACGTAGTGTCTAAATCCTATTGTAGAGTCTTGATTTCAATGTGTGAATATGGCGTCATGTCACATATAAAATGCTAGCGCTGTGTGCTAATTCAGTTGTTTAGTGTGCCCGTCTTCCATCTTGTCTTCTTCGCTTCAGTTCACAGTCGTTTGTTAGGCGAGTGCAACAGGACAAACAGCACGTGACCTGCGGTCACAACCAAAGAACAGACGAACCGCGTTGCAGACCACGTGCAGCTGACGTAATACTGTTGACAAACAGACACCGCGAGATGGTGGAGGCTAAGCAGAAATCAATCCCGACAGCAGGTGATGGTGACGAGGTGAACATCACTCAATATTCGTTGCGCGCACGTGCAATTAGCATGTGAATGGAGCGGAGGCTAACGCCGGTTATGATTGACACAGACCAAACAATTCAAACGACTCCCGTGGGTAGCAACCCAACTGTAGATACGAATGCAACGCTCCTTCAAATCCAAACTTGGATGGCAAGTAATGGGAGGTGAAAGAAACAATTTGATAGGGTAAATGAAAAATTTGAAGTGATAAATGGAAAATTTGACACAGTAAAAACTGAAATAACTACCGACTTGAAAACTGATCTGAATACCCATTTGGGCGAGAGATCCGTAAACAGGTTGAGGCTGCGATCCAGCAGGTATTTAGTAAAGTTGATGAAGCAGTAGGAGCTGCCATGGGTTAAACAAATGCCACGGTAGAAGCATACCACAGCGAAACTGTAGCATTAAAGGGTCATTGTGAAACCATGTCAAAGGAGGTCAGCGCCGTGAAACTGGTTGTCACTAATATGGGAAAGGAGATAGATGATTTGACGAAACAAGTAGCATCACTTGACATAGAGGAGCAGGAAAAATTATGGTAAAGGCTCACGCCGAAGCGTTATTCGACCACTACAAGGAGTGGAGAAAAACCAAAGACTATCTGATAGAAAAAAAGGTAAAGACAGAACTGAAGGAAACAGTGACGGAAGTTACTTATGATCTTTTGGCGGAACCAGGAAAATCGGGAGACACCGAGTTATCTGAGCTAGGACAGATAAGGCAAACTCTGGCACAAGACCTTTCTCAATGGAAGCAGCAGGTCATTGAAGAGGTGCAGACACTAAAGAACAAAGAGGAAAGTCCCTCACATCCAATGGGTAACGAATGGAATCACTCCCCATACCCAAATGGCAATAGGCAAATTCATTACAGCACTCCACTTGATCACACGTCATACCACAGTCCGACAGACACAGTGCATAACCACACTGAAGTGAACAGCCCACCAACACTCATAACCCAAATGCAGGAAGAAAGTGTATTGAAACACAAAACGTTTCCAACCTTTCACCCGCAAAGACATGACATACATCCGATCCTATTTTTGCGAAACTTCTCTGGAGTATTTCCGAACAGTTGGACAGACAAGCAAAGAATAGAGTTTGTAACGGGGTATATAACAGGAGATGCCCCCTTATGGGGAATGGGAATGACAGACAAGTGCAGGACGTATATTGAGTTCGAGAGGATGTTTCTGAACAAATTTTGGAGTGATGGTGTTCAGCAGACCTGAAGAAAAGAAGTGTTCAATACTGAAATGTTCAATTGGAAACGCGGCAGTCTCAGAAGATATTTCGGAAAATAACTAGCAACTATTTAATTCTGGGATTCGCCAATTACAAATAAAGACGCGATCATGATTTTGAAAACTTAATTGCCCATCTCTATAAGGGAGAAATTAATTAATGTTTCCGAGGACGATACCGATGCATTTCTTTCTATATTGGACGTACTGGATTTGATTCGCGAAGACGCGGTAGCAAATGTTGGTAGTGCTCCAAATGAAGTGAGCAGGCGAAACAGTGGAGCAGGGCCGCCGCAAGCCTAAGTGCCGCCCCGTGCGAGCTGCTAAATTGCCGCCTCACCCCCTCCCGCCCCCCTTGTTTTTTTTCCGAAACGTTTGTGGAATTTAACTTAAATAAATCTGTAGGAAATGTCAGCAATCAATCGCAATTTTTGTTTTTGATTTTCAGATCTACCTAGGTTTCGGCCACTGAGTGGCCAGTCTCAAAGCTTTTAATATGTGCTTACATCGAAACCGTCATGTTGACAGTTACGTTCAGTATGACAGTATAGATGTAAACATAACTCAAAGCATTGAGAATAGCCACACTGTGCCCGAGATCTATGTAGATCTGGAAAATAAAAACAACAATTGCGACTGATTGGTGACATTCTCTACAGATTTGAAAAAAAAGTCACTGGCCACCAGCTCAAAAATGGAGTCAAACCTGACTGAAGAAATCTAGCTAATTTTAATAAGCCTTGTGAATTTACAAAAATCTTCAAATGTGTGTGTAATCCTATGGGACTTAACTGCTAAGGTCATCAGTCCCTAAGCTTACACACTACTTAACCTAAACTATCCTAAGGACAAACACACACACCCATGCCTCAGTGAGGACTCGAATCTCCGCTGGGACCAGCCGCACAGCCAATGACTGCAGCGCCTTAGACCACTCGACTAATCCTGCGCAGCATGAACCTACAGTTACCGTAAATAAACATTTTTCAATGGTTGTGAACAGCTAATGTATTCAACGGAAAACAAAATATATTTACAATTTAACGATAATTTGGTTTGAAGAATAATATCTACAACAACTATTTAATGTTGAACAGAATATGAAACAACACAGTAAATAACCAAGACACTGATCATAATATAAAAATTTAAGAAAATACTAGACAAATTGAACCTTCCTGGCTTTTGCTTGTGCAAACTCTTTCACACGATCTGTGTAATTTAAGTCCTCTACAAGCTCGTGCTCAATCGATATTGTTCCAACATCATTGAAACAAGTTTGGCTCGCCGTTGATCGGAGGCATGTGTTTATCAATTTCAGTTTTGAGAAACTCCTCTCTCTACTCACAAGTGTCACTGGGAGTGTTAGGAGAATTCTCAGGGCAATGTTAACATTAGGGCAAAAATTATGTCTTGCTATAAACCTCAGAGTCTCTTTTGGACCTATTCCAGGTTTCAACAATGTTGAAAGCACTTTTAGATCTTTCCTCAACTCCAGTGCATCAATGTCGCTTGACTCATGATCTTGCAAATGAGTGCGAGGTTTCTACGCTTTCTGTCCAGTTTGTCAGGAGGTGCATTCTTCAGCTCGCCGATGTCGTAGAGAAAATAAAAATAATCACAATGAGAGTTCAGTTGATTGAATCTCTCATCCAAAGATGTGGTTGCTATATCTAAAAGAAAATAGTAGAATTCAAGCTTGTTACGTTTTGTTGGGTCATCTATTGTCTCATCCCTTCCTTCATAGGTAAAGTGTATTGGCTTCGTACTTCGTCGCCGGGAAATACTGATCTGTGGTAACGTTAGATCTTCTAGGTCTAATTCTGTAGTCAATTCTTTGGAATACGTCAAGAAATACACAAATTTTCTTCTGTTCTGCAGGTCTCAAAATATGCTTTCGTTTTTTTCAAGCATTTCCACGTCCTCAGAAACATTTATGTCAGTGGTCTGGAGGGTCTTACTGACTACACTGATGTGAAGCAGAATGTCGTAGCAGATTACCAGAGAAGTGAGGAAGTTGTAATTTTTTATTTGATTCGCAAGTGACGTTGCTTCGTGAGCGGACATGCCATAGAATTCTTCTGATATCTGAACCAGTGCATCATAAACGCCTTCAATTTGAAACCTCAGGGGAGTAAGTGCATCGATGCGACTTTCCCACCTAGTATCGCTCAGTGGCTTCAGCGACAGGTTAGGCCGATATTTCTTCAAGATATCCCAACGTCGAACGGAGGACGAGAAGAAGTCATACAAGTTTTTCACTGTCGAAAACATGAAAACAGTATATTTAGAAGACATAACAGCATCGTTTACAATAAGATTCAATGCGTGACTGCTACATGGTACATAAAATGCTCTCTTTTTCATATCTGAAATTCTTTTCTGGAGACCAGACCTTTTTCCTTTCACGTTTGCTCCATTGTCGTATCCTTGGCCTCTCATATTACACAATAGGATTTTTTTATCTTCCAAGAACTTGAGCACTACCTGCGTCAAAGTGGAGCTTGAATGAATCTGGCACTGGAAGAAATCCCAGGAAATGCTCCCGAATTCGGACATCGTATAAACCGTCGAGTCTTGTCTCGTTTGACGAAACGTACCACAACTGTCATCTGCTCAACTTTTGAAATATATAATGTGCAGTCCAGAATTATACTGTAATACTTCACAGATTTTATCATTAATAGAATGTTGTTGGTTATACACTCCTGGAAATTGAAATAAGAACACCGTGAATTCATTGTCCCAGGAAGGGGAAACTTTATTGACACATTCCTGGGGTCAGATACATCACATGATCACACTGACAGAACCACAGGCACATAGACACAGGCAACAGAGCATGCACAATGTCGGCACTAGTACAGTGTATATCCACCTTTCGCAGCAATGCAGGCTGCTATTCTCCCATGGAGACGATCGTAGAGATGCTGGATGTAGTCCTGTGGAACGGCTTGCCATGCCATTTCCACCTGGCGCCTCAGTTGGACCAGCGTTCGTGCTGGACGTGCAGACCGCGTGAGACGACGCTTCATCCGGTCCCAAACATGCTCAATGGGGGACAGATCCGGAGATCTTGCTGGCCAGGGTAGTTGACTTACACCTTCTAGAGCACGTTGGGTGGCACGGGATACATGCGGACGTGCATTGTCCTGTTGGAACAGCAAGTTCCCTTGCCGGTCTAGGAATGGTAGAACGATGGGTTCGATGACGGTTTGGAAGTACTGTGCACTATTCAGTGTCCCCTCGACGATCACCAGTGGTGTACGGCCAGTGTAGGAGATCGCTCCCCACACCATGGTGCCGGGTGTTGGCCCTGTGTGCCTCGGTCGTATGCAGTCCTGATTGTGGCGCTCACCTGCACGGCGCCAAACACGCATACGACCTTCATTGGCACCAAGGCAGAAGCGACTCTCATCGCTGAAGACGACACGTCTCCATTCGTCCCTCCATTCACGCCTGTCGCGACGCCACTGGAGGCGGGCTGCACGATGTTGGAGCGTGAGCGGAAGACGGCCTAACGGTGTGCGGGACCGTAGCCCAGCTTCATGGAGACGGTTGCGAATGGTCCTCGCCGATACCCCAGGAGCAACAGTGTCCCTAATTTGCTGGGAAGTGGCGGTGCGGTCCCCTACGGCACTGCGTAGGATCCTACGGTCTTGGCGTGCATCCGTGCGTCGCTGCGGTCCGGTCCCAGGTCGACGGGCACGTGCACCTTCCGCCGACCACTGGCGACAACATCGATGTACTGTGGAGACCTCACGCCCCACGTGTTGAGCAATTCGGCGGTACGTCCACCCGGCCTCCCGCATGCCCACTATACGCCCTCGCTCAAAGTCCGTCAACTGCACATACGGTTCACGTCCACGCTGTCGCGGCATGCTACCAGTGTTAAAGACTGCTATGGAGCTCCGTATGCCACGGCAAACTGGCAGACACTGACGGCGGCGGTGCACAAATGCTGCGCAGCTAGCGCCATTCGACGGCCAACACCGCGGTTCCTGGTGTGTCCGCTGTGCCGTGCGTGTGATCATTGCTTGTACAGCCCTCTCGCAGTGTCCGGAGCAAGTATGGTGGGTCTGACACACCGGTGTCAATGTGTTCTTTTTTCCATTTCCAGGAGTGTAGATGATCCAATAAGATGAATTACTTCATTCTGTGTTTCTTTTCCAAGATAATGATGACCCTTGTTCTCACCTTGCTTTGTTATGTACAGTTGGTCCATCATCACAGTGTCGAACTTTCCGAATAATTCAACGAGTTTCAAGAAGTTTCCTTTTTCAGGCTGAAAGGGAGTATCCGTAGAAAGAGAGTGTCTGTACTTCTTCTCAAAGGAAGACATTGCCGACCAAGGAAATGAATTATTGCTATTAAGCGGTCAAGAACATTTTTCCAATGTTCGCTTTCAGTATTCAGATGCCTTTGATGATGGGCGTCGACAGTTCTTGACTTTTTCAGTTCCTCGGAAAACACGATCCACTTTTTATGCGAATTCAAATGCTCGGTAGACTTCCCGTGACTTTTGAGATACGAAGCAAGGTGTCGCCAGTCGCTTATACCGTTCTTTGCAAATTTTACTGCAGATGACGAAAAAAGTTTGCAACAAAAGCAGAACACAGCATCCATGCTCTTTGAGTTCACCAACCAATGTCTATCTGCTTCTTCTAAATTCTTGAAAGAGTAGCTGCAGTGCACATGGCTGAAACGCCGGTTGTCCGATTTTTTAGGACATTCTCTAGCTTCCTTAAAGGGCTCGGGAGGACCTCGCATGACCAAAGTCGTTCTAATGTAGTCGATAATAATTTCCGGCCATCTTCCGGAATCTGAGTCAATTGTGTCTTCTAGTTTACGCTCGCATTCAATCCCTTCTCCAGTGGTGAATACCTCGGCTGATGTTCCTCCGGTATTTTCCGAATCGGGTCGCTTAATTTCAGTTGTGCCTGATGTTTCAATCTCGGAGCTTTCGTTACAAAGCAGGTCCTGAGTCCAGACGAGGTCTGTTGAACATTTTGTGGATGGTCCACCGTCAGCATTGTTACTGTATGCGCTGGTCGCAGTACTGTGTTCGTCAACTCTCTGGTCATGTCCTGAAGATAAATATGTAGCTGCAGTAGCTCCACTAGTTTCTGTACTTTCAGGACCTGTTTTTCCACCCTTGCCGCTGCTAGGTCGTTGTCTCTTTGGCTTGAAATATCGTTGTAGTGCATCCTTTTGCTTCTTATCGTCAGCTTCCTTCGGCGCCCGTCGTTTCCTATATTCACTGCCAGACACTGTTTTTCCACCGTCGGACATGATTCGATCCAGCCTGTAAAGAACGATTACGTGAAACTAACTGTTAATGTCAGTGCACCAACTTTATTTGCAACATATTTCGCAGACAACTTCCTGATATTCCACTGCACGTAAACGGAAAATTATGTTACTGTAGGATACACTGTTCAGGAGATGAAGTCATAAGAATTGATCCGCGTGAAATTGAATTTCAGGCCGAATTTCACTACAGACGCAGGTGAAATGGTCAAAGAGTGGGGCGGAAGACAATGGAGAGAGGAAGAATAAGGAGATGGAGTAACATAATAATGCAATAAATACACACACGGGCCTCGACGGGTACTAATGCTAGTCGAAATATATTAACTCACTGCACTGCGGTTGTTCATTTCAAAGAACTGACACTCGACATCTGTCGTAATTTCCATATCTCACTTCTTTCGTGTCTGATTATGGAATAAGGGGTAACAAATTAGTCATCGCCGTAATCACATCACTTTTCTTCGCTTTATTTTTGTTCTAGCTATTGCGCTACCGCTATGGTCACAGGTTCGAAACCTGCCTCGGGCATGGATGTGTGTGATGTCCTTAGGTTAGATAGGTTTAAGTAGTTCTACATTCTAGGGGACTGATGACATCAGCAGTTAAGTCTCATAGTGCTCAGAGCCATTTGAGCCATTTTGAGTCTAGCTACATATCGTAAGAAAATTAAATTTTCCTATTCTGCAATCTTGAAGGAGAAAAATTCTAACTTATGAGTAACATGCATGCGCAGTACTAATTGTACGTTATATGAAAAGCACTTACCTATTACATCCCAAGTGGCAACATATTCGGACGCACTAATTCTTCTGTTCTTACGAAACGCAGTGGAAGTGCTTCTGACCAATCTTGACTCCCTCAACCAACTACCGAAACGAATTCTATAGATTTCGTTGTAGAGAACGCAACAATACCAATTGCCTGGAAGGTCAAAGTGGTGACGCGGCAGTGCCAGGAACTAGGTCACATGAGGAGGTACAGCGAGGCTATTGTTAAACTAGCTTCCAAGAAGAAGACGCAAGAAGCTCACAATAAGTATGTGACCAATGATATGATTAAATGTATTATCATGCAGAAATCACTATGGCATTACGAACAATAGAAAGAAATACGAACTTTCCGAAAAAAGCACAACTTCTGTCAAACAGAAATAAGCCTCAAAGCTAGCACGAAAACCCTTAGAAGCAATGTCTGTTTATGGATTTTAGTTTTAGGAGGTGTCAAAATTATCGTTTTGTTTTGTGCGGACGAGCCGGCATTGTTGCTAAAAGACCATACTTTCTCAGGTTTTCATCACAATCAAAGCGACCAGTAGTTTACAAAGATGAAACATGGATTCACACGCAATATACAGCAAATAAATGTTGGCAAAGTGATAAGTGTGAGGATAGTATTGTCAAACAGAGGTGCTGGTCAGAGTTTAATTGTTGTTCATGCAAGCGGAGACAGGTGTTTCATGGCTCAAAAACCAAAACGTCCGACTATCACTCAGAAAAGGATAGCAAAAATTTTCAAAACTTTGACGAAACCCAACTTATACCAGGTTTATTAGCAATGTGTTTATCCCTTGTAATTACTCGCAGCGTATTTACCCATTCAGAATACTTCTAGTCATTGTAGGTGTTGGACATGTTTGACTGTAGTAATTTTAAACTATTTTTTTCCATAATGCGGGAAGAATAAAACGCTCAGAAACTGCCATTGAAGTGCTTAGCAAAATTGCTTCAGGCTTAACATGTAACCGCATTATCAAGTATTACATTCGAATTTCCAAATTAGATTTCGTCTTCTGCAAAATTAGTTGTGAGTAAACGCACAGCGTGTAACAGGCTCGCAACGCTCCACTCATAAGAATACTGGCGTGTACGCCAGACTGCTTCCACCTCTCTGTTCCTCCGGCGTAAACACGACGGTGATGCCACAGTGGCGAGGAAGAAATTAGTACTCCTCCCTCCCCTTGTTCAACAGGGGCGGCCGGCAGGTAGTCGAGGCGCCATGCTACAATTCTCGAAGCCGCTCCCTCCGAGATTTCGAAGTTTGGTTTCGAATCCCCTCCTGGACATGAATGATGAATGTTGAGTTTCTCCTTAAAAAAAAAAAAAAAAAAAAAAAAAAAGAGAGAGAGAGAGAGAGAGAGAAGGATGGCAGATTTGCCGCCCCTCTGAAACTGCCGCCCCGTGCAGCCGCACGTTTCGCACGTGTCTTGCGCCGGCCCTGCAGTGGAGGTTACGCGGTCAACAATTGCAATGAGGGAAGAGCGCGCGGTAGCGACGTTTGCTGCTAATCGTCCGGCGGCTACAAGAATCAACAGGTGTCGTACGGAAATGGACAATTTCGACCTGAGGACAATAATAAACAACGGTACAATCCAATGGATAATACATCACGGCCACAGTACGGAAACTCAACACACGATTATCCACAAAATCAGTACGGAAACAAACCCCCACAGCAGGGAAATTATCAGAGCGCACCAGCCTTTAACAGGACGCGTGAGTGGAAATCAAATAAATGCCATCGGACGAGTGGAGAACAACATCACTTTGCTAATAATGACAACACAATACACTACATGACCCAGAACACATTCCGACCTCCGACAAATATAAATTTTTCCGGCCACTCAAACGATTATGCAGGAAATCCGAAGCCAAAACGGCAAAAGACTGCACAAATCTATTGTGCGCAAAGTGGATCGTACACGGGACAAGATCCTTGTCCACCACCCTTCGTGCCACAGTCACAACACCAACACGAAACGGAGGAGACGTTAAGGGCGATATCCGATAGGGAGAACCACCACAATCAGGAAAACTAGAAACAGCATTTTTTAGCCTCCACAAGAATGCTGCAGAACTCATTTCAATTAGATGCAATACGATACGACAAAGGCACCGACTTACGTGATGACTTATTGCAAGAGACTGACAATAAGGACAATGACGACATATGGGACGAACAAGTTCAGGCCTCTACCAAGATTTCAATAGTCAACATGCCCATCATCGCTATTATTGATAAGGGAGCCGATATTAATATTTTATGTTTGTTTAAGCAAATTTCTTCAGCGAGTAAAGTTTTATCGCTCCCTAGACAAGGCTGTACAGTGTCTGGAGCCTGTGACACAGTGTGTAATCTTGCAAGCGCAACTTCAAGTAAATATTGATTTCATTTCTATTATGTGCAATTTTCTTGTAGTAAAGAACCTATCGGTACTCCTTGGAATGGAGTATCTCAGACGGACAAAAGCAAAAATTGATATTGAAAATGGGACTTGTAGATTAACGGTGAACCAGCAGGAGGTAACAATAACATAGTTACACAGAAAAGTGAAACCAGTGATTAACAAATGTCAATTTAAGGTGTGGTACTTCACTGACAGACAAAGTTACGGACTGGTAGACGACGAAACAAATCTTGTAGATACTTGTGAAGACAGATATGTTGACTTACTACCTGACAAGACTGACTTAAATTACAAAGCTTTTGGAGCGACTGGTTTGACTAAGGATCAAAGGAGTGAACTTTTTGACTTGCTAGTTAGTCATGTGCCGATATTCTCCAACAAACCCGGAGTAATAAAGGGATATGAGTATCGTATAGACGTGCTTCCCCATAAGACCTACTGCAGAACGAGTTACGCAGTTCCCCAATCACGACGTGAAGCTGTCAAACGTGAGATTAGGAACTGAACCATCACTTTCTCCGTATTTGAGCCCCTTGTTATCAGTTTTAAAATCTGATGGAAGTGTGATTAGTTTTAGACGCAAGGCTGATAAACAAAATAATAGTACCGATTCGAACGAGACCCGAAGCCCTGGAAGAACACTTCCAGAAGTTTAATGGAGTTAAATTCCTCAGCGCAATTGGCTTAAGAACATTTACTGGCAGGCGAGATTAGCGCCTGAGTCAAGAAAATATACAGCATTCATATCTGCAGGCCAATCTTATTACTTTACAGTCATGCCCTTTGGACTGAATGTGAGTTCGGGAGTTTTTATCTCAGCGTTAGACTATGTTTTAGGACCAGAGTTATTGGATGAAGTAACGGTGTATGTGGATGACGTCCTAATACCTTCGAAAACATGGGAAGAGCATGTGAAGATACTGCAGAAAGTATTTAAAAGATTTATAAATTATGGAGTCACGGCCAGTCTTCAAATGTCAAAATTCCATAAGAGTGAGATCAAGTTCTTAGGACATATCGTCACAACAGAAGGGATTAGGCCCGAGCCTGAGAAGTTGGGAGCGATTAAGAATTTTCCCACGCCCACAACAAAAAGACAACTGAAAGGCTTTTTAGGCATTGCGTCATTTTTCAGACGTTTCATATCGAGTCAGGCAATGAACAGTGAAGCTCTTCATAATCTGTTAAGAAAGAATTTGTATTGGAATTGGAATTCTGAGTGTCAGAAAGGGTTTGAACAAATTAAAAATAGTCTTGTTAACAGCAATATCCTTCATCATCCTAAGATGGATAAATAATTTTGTATTATGTCCGATGATTCGCTTGTGGGCATTGGATCCTATTTGTTCCAAATCGACATCGTTGATGGACGTGAGCAAGTTCAAGTAATCAGCGTCGCTAGTCGAGTCTTATCAGAATGTGAGAAGTCGTATTCTGTTACGGAGCTAGAAGCCCTTGCCACCATCTGGGCATTTAAAAGATTTAACTACTACATCTACGGTAAGAAGATCAAAGTCTTTTCTGATCATCAGGTACTCTCTTTTCTTCAAACGTGTAAGCTTCAACATCCCCGCTTAACCAGGTGGTGTATGTTTCTACAGGATTATGATTTTCAAATAGTCTGTATTAAAGGAAAAGGCAATATCATTGCCGACGCTTTATCCCAATTACCAGAAGGATTGCCTGAAACCAGCGAGTTAGTGGAACAAATGTCTAATTTCCGGATAATCTTAATGAGAGACCCGATGCACAGAAAATATTTTCTTCGGTTGTGTAAATATATCCGAGTTTTCCAAGATACTGATCCAAAATGGAGAAAAGTTAAGCGAATCCTCACAGAAAAGCCTAATCATAAAGTATCGAGATTTTAGAAATTTCATAATCAGGTTATATTTCGCAAAACTTCCGGACCGATCGAAAGATGGTGCGTATGTATTCGAAAAGGTTTTGTTGAACATCTATTGTGGCACACACACAATTCCTTGGGTCACTATGGCCCGGAGAAACGTAAAAGAAAAACTTCTTTGTATTGCAATGTTCCAAATCTGCATCACCAAGTACATAAGTTACTAAGAGATTGTATCATCTGCTAGAAGGCAAAAGCACTAAATATTTCTATGTTGATTCCCCACAATCCTATTCTTCCGAAGAAAAACGAACCAACTGCTGAGTATTGATTTGGCTGGACCATACCCGTCTGGACGAGGAGGTGAAAAGTATCTAATAGTCATTCTCGACAATTTCACAAAACACACTAGATTGTATGCAGCAGAATCTTCTTGAGTCAGGCCAATTGTACTTCGTTTAGAAAGTGATTATGTCCTACGATTCGGCGTACCCGAGTCGATCCTGTCCAACAATGGCTCGACCTTCCCTTGTCGTACTTGGCGTGAATTTCTCGCACGCCACGGCATTCAGCAAGTTTTAATACCCTATTACCGACCTCAATCGAATTCGACTGAGAGAATATTCAAGGAATTTAACCTATTCATCAGGACCCATGTTCCTAACAGGCAGACTAAGTGGGTCGAATTTGTTACTCCGTTTGAAGAGATTATTAATAATCTCCCACACCTGTCAACAGGCTTCACACCGCATGAACTCATGTCATCCAACAAAGAACGAAATGAATGGATCAATCCTCTTCCTAATGTGGAAGGCCAAGAAACTAATTTATACACCAAAATCAGGTAGGCGTTGATTTCACTGAAACGTGTGCAAACCTGCATAAGAAAGCATTTGACAAAAAGGTAAATAAGGTTATTGAATATAAAGAAGGTGAGAGAATCTTACTAAGGACTCATTTTGAGCCATCGAAGCTACAAAACAAAAATCGTAAGTGACAGCCCGTTTACGAAGGCCCATATGTTGTTGTCAGGAAGCAGCACATAGGAAGTTACTTGTTAGCCGACCCCGTGACTGGAAGGATTAAAGGTCTCTTCCACCACAGTGACTTAAAATTCCACAATGGTAACACAAAAAATTTACAGGTGTTAGTAGTACGAGGCCATTACAAAGCATCATCAGAGAACAAGGTAAGTCTTCGACGTCGAATGATAACTCAAGAAAACGGATAATGCTATATATACTTTCACTAATGAAATATTAAATGCTCTGAGTAGCCGGAAGTCACCCGTTGGGATTTTTTGTGATCATCAAAGGCTTTTGAGTGTGTAAATCATGGAATATTTGTAGATAAGCTGAAGTACTGTGCTATGAATGGGACAGTACTCAAATGGTTTAAATCATACCTAACTGTAAGAGTGCAGAAAGTTGAAGTAAGCAGTTCACATAATATGCAAAAAACTGGTGATTTTTTCAAACTTGGGAACAATCAAGAATGAGGTGCCGCAAGGCTCGGTCTTGGGTCGTCTGCTGTTCTTAATATATATTAATGACTTGCCATTCACGAAGATGCAAAGCTGTTACTTTTCGCCGATGATACAAGTATAGCTATCACACCCAACAGATATGAATTAACTGGTGAAATTGTAAACGATATTTTTCAGTAAATCATTGTTCTATGCAAATGGGCTCTCATTAAACTTTGACAAAACACAGTATATACAGTTCCACACAGTAAATGGAATGACACCATTAATAAATATAGACTTCGATCAGAAATCGGTAGCTAAGGCAGAATATTCAAAATTTCTAGGTGTATGCATTGATGAGGGGTTGAACTGGAAAAAAGATCTGCTGAAACATTTGAGTTCAGCTACTTATACTATTAGGGTCATTGCAAATTTTGGCGATATACATCTGACTAAATACCTTACCACGCGTATTCTCATTCTCTGCTTTCGTGTGGCATCATATTCTGAGGTAACTCATCACTGAGTAAACGAGTGTTCATTGCACAAAAACGTGTAATCGGAATAATTACTGGAGCTCAACCTACAGACACTTATTTAAAGTGCTAGAGATCTTGACTGTAGTATCACATTATATATATTCACTTATGAAATTTGTTATTAACAATCCGAACGAATTCAAAAGTAATAGCAGTGCACATGGCTACAACACTAGGAGAAAGGATGATCTTCACTACTCAAGTTTAAATCTAACTTTGGCTGAGAAGGGGGTAAATTATGCTGCCACAAAAGTCTTTGGTCACTTACCTAATACCATCAAAAGTCTGACAGATAGCCACATGGCATTTAAAAGGAAATTAAAAGAATTTCTTAATGGCAACTCCTTCTACTCATTAGATGAATTTTTGGATGTTGTAAGTGGGTAATTTCCCCAACAGCCACAAAAAAATTAAAATATTAAGTGTCATGTAATACTTTGTGTAATGTAATATCTTGTATAGACACTTTTTATTAACCTGACACGTTCCACATCATTACGAAGTGTCGTATTCATGATCTATGGAACAAGTACTACTCTAATCTAATCTCTAATCTAATGACAAGCCAGTAGTTAATACGGCTGGAGGTCATCATATATTGCTGAATGTGTTCTAATCTCTAATCTAATGACAAGCCAGTAGTTAATACGTCTGGAGGTCATCATACATTGTTGACTGTATGAGGAAAGTTTGTAGCGATCTGTTAATTGAATACATGTAAAAGAAAATGTCAAAGAGAGAACTTAGCACTAGTTTTAAGTTAGTATATAAGTATATGATGCATGCTCGTCTGGTAATCAGCATCCGAGATGTATAAATCAAAGAGGAAGCAGTGATCAGTGCCTTTCTCTCAGGTCTTATAATGAAAGATTTTTTTTTTTTTTTGAGAAACTAAAGTCTCTCAGAGGACAGGTTGTAGTCCTGTGTAAAATAAAAGGTCATAACTTTTCGTGACTAGAATCAAAGAATAACAGAGGATATCGTAATAAGAGAGACACATTACCAAACAAAAATAAATAAATAAATTATAATTTGCTAAGGAAGATGTGTAAGATCCGAAAATTAGATGAAGTAATGTATGTGGAAATCTTCATTAGGAACAGAGTTTTAAAGTCTATGACAGATACGTTGTGCTGACGTAAATTCGAAGGTGTAGCAAGTAAAAGAAGGGGTAGAGATAGCGCCATATTTTAAGTTCCATGGAAATACCAGCCGCAAGACTAAGTGTAGCGATTAATAAGTGAATGACAGGTAAAGAGCAATTGCAGCAGCATAAGTGCTCGCATATAAATGTTTCTTGTTTAGCATGAAAATTTTTGTAATGGCCAGATTATTTAAATGCTGGTTTTTGTGTTCCTTTATAAAATCTTATCCATAATACCGACCCTTGATAATCCTTCAAACATCCTATTCCGAGGATCAGCTCGTAGAGCTTTACTTGTACTGTCTGGACGAAGCAACTCATATGAAAAGCATGTAGGTTCGCGATGAGATCAGTTAAATTTTGCTTTTTGAAGCCAGTTAGAGTCAAGCCACTTGTTTGGCATGCAATTGAGTTTGTTGTCTTTGTAACGCGCGGTTAGTTAATCATCGCAAGTATATTTTTAAGCGAATAGTATTCCGCATGGTAAAGGAGGCAGTCTCTCTGTCTGGAGACTGTCCTCAATCAAAATAACACAGTAAATGTGGTGTCACCGCCAGACACCACACTTGCTAGGTGGTAGCTTTAAATCGACCGCGGTTGATTTAGTACATGTCGGACCCGCGTGTCGCCACTGTGTGATCGCAGACCGAGTGCCACCACAAGGCAGGTCTCGAGATACGGAATAGCACTCGCCCCAGTTGTACGGACGAAGTAGCTAGCGATGCACACTGACGAAGCCTCGCTCCTTTGCCGAGCAGATAGTTAGAATAGCCTTCAGCTAAGTCAATGGCTACGACCTAGCAAGGCGCCATTATTAACATTGCATCTATCTAAAGAGTCTCACTTGTATCGCCACAATCTCCAGATGTACCAAAAGGATGGATTAAAGTTAAGTATTCCAGAAGCTACGTACTTTTCTTTATAGCATTCATTACGTATCCTGTTTCAGACCTCACGCCCATCTGCGTGAGCGTAGCGCGTGCCTTTCGGCTTCCTCTCATTGTGTCTAGGCTGTCTTGTCTAGACACAACAGTAAACACAAGTTAATGGACACATAAATGAAAAGAGTGATAGAAAGAGGCGTGTTCTCAAAGAGGCAGTCAATTAGTTTGTCTTTGAGACAGTGAAAGATGTAATAAGAATTTGACGGTAAAGAATAAATGAAACTGTTAGATGAGTTTATAAGAGGAAATTGAAAAATAGTCATTAGTGGAAGACGTAAATTTTAACTGGTAGGCAAGAGACAGCCACAAAGAAAATGATCGACAGCAGTTCTTTACCGGATGTGACCATCAGATTAAGAATATACATGTATGTATAAGCAAACCATGTAAATATTATTAGTCAAGGTATCTTCTTATCCTTCTGTGAAAGTGTTATTTTTTCAAAGAGAAAGTGAGATGATGGACAACGTTTAGTTCACGAACGCCTATCAATGTGAAAGTGAAAAATTTATGCGTCGAAAAGAGAGTCTGTGTCACGACTCTTTATGCTACACCTTGTGTGTATCAGTTTTATTTTTAACGTGTGCAACGGTAAGTGAATAAGTATCGTTCGCCATGCAGCCCTCGCAAGTCAGTAAAATAACTTTTTTCACTTGCCTGTGAGTCCTTTACGGACAGTTGATAAGTGGTATGACGAGATGACTTCGTGCAGGCTTCCTCGGTGACGCAGGAGCAGCAGTCCTCAAACAACGTGCTTTAAAACGCAGCACGTTATCAGCGGACAACACAACACACAAGAAATCTACGACTGCGCGCGCGATACTGGCCGGTGTTCGTCTGCCAACATGGCCGCGCAGCGGCGTATGACGAAATAATAGATATTTGAAACTTTAATGGCCGGGTCAGCGTGGCGCGCTCCGACAATATAATTGTGACTTCATACTACTTTGCTATGTACGTATAGAACAATGTTCTTCAAACATCATATTTTCATTAAGCAAAGAATAAAATGATCACGACTATAACAAATTTCGGTCACGGTCAGAACGAGGTTGATATTTGCCTTAACCGCTGTCATAAACAAGAGCAAAAAAATGGCTCTGAGCACTATGGGACTTAACATCTCAGGTCATCAGTCCCCTAGAACTTAGAACTACTTAAACCTAACTAACCTAAGGACATCCAGACTGAAACGCCTAGAACCGCACGGCCGGCATAAACGAGAGCAGAAATCAGTGCGAAATGAAAGAAAGAAAGAAATGAACCTTACCCATGCTGTACCCTTTGTAAATAAACCGATAAATTAAGTAATTTTAATGCAGAGTGTTCCCTATTTATGTTCCATATTCCATGCGTTGACGAAGAATGGCAAATTCCATTCAGTGAAGTGGTAGAAAAGGGACTCCCATCGTGAGCGGTTCTTGACAAACAATTCGACGGCACAATGTACAACGTGTGTAAACTAAGAAGGAATGTTACGATGAAATAAACACGAGCCTATCGAGCTTGTAGAGACATTCAAAATTTGGAAAACATATGAAAGAATAACGAAAATGTCGTGTCAATTTGATAGTTTGTAAGCATTTTAGGATTTTATAGGTACTTCTATGTCCATGTATTTATTTTTCTATGCGACAATGCCTGTCATCTCCACTTAATGTATATAGGTCTTTATTGTGAATAGTAATACTTTCCGTGTTTTGTAGATGTTAAGAAACCCTGTGACCAAAACACAGATGCAGATGAACTGCAGAAAGACAACTTTTACTAATGGTCCTAACAATGAATATTTTCTCTATTATGGTAACTTTATGAATCGCCAAGTGTATATTACTATATGACTACTACCCAGTTTCAGCAGTAGACATGTATTAAAAGCCACTAATGTTACGAGTGACATCAGGACGGAAGTAATACCTCCGGTATTCCTCCCCTCCTCATGGGAGACAGTGTAATATTAGTATCTGCTTCGATAGCTTAAATCAACTTGCATTCGATAATCTAGCCATGCAGGCTCATAAATGCGATACAATTAGTGTAAATATTTCTTAGATCGTCGCTGAGCAGCGACCACCTGATACTTCAAAGAATATCTTACGCACCACGGTGCAGAATACGAATTGTTCATAAATCGTATCGATAGCGACATTTTTTGTTTCTAATTTTTTGACAACTGAAGGATTGCACTCCTCTTCTATTACCACAGTCCTGATATATTTTTTAAAGACGGCGGACGTGTATGTGGCGCTGTACGCATTCACTAATTAGTTATTATAAAGTATTACTATTGTTCAGTGCTACGTAAGAATTAATGTGTACATCTAAGATGAAATATCGAAGATGTTAAAGGACTTTATTTAAAGAAACAGCCAGCAAGATAGAAAATTGAAATTGTACGGAGCCTATTGTTAGCAATACTGATTAAGGTAATTAAATTGGTTATTGTGCTCTCAAATGCTGTACTGCCTGCATATTCGTTAAAGTATTTCCATGATATCCATCTCCTATTAATGGCAACAGAAGTAACGGTGTTTTTATAGTTTTCATACAACTACCAGGGACCGACTGCATGTCGGCAAACGTCGTAGTTAAGGCAGAAGGCGCATTGCCATTTACCTAGTTTGTGATTTAAATCCAATTTTATTTGACGTGTGGTGTAGTATAGGAAAGAAAATTTCCAGCTCTGTCTGGTCCCTTACGTTTCCCTGTTCGTAGTCGCTATGTCTCATATCCAGTCGTGATCGAACATGAGCACGACACAAATAAATTATGTGGCAATGCGAACTCTGTTCTTAATCTTGCGAACGCTACGCCTTCTGCAAACGATTTCAGGTGACATATAAACTATCACATACAGTACTTAAGTTTTTGAAAAGTCTTTGCTCTTCCCGCCAAGAAGTGGTGCAAAACTGACAACAGATTTTAGAATCTTCACAAGAGAGTAATAGCTTCATCAAAAACTAAAGATATATTTTTTTAAACACCACACTGTCCATAAGAACAGACGCAACGTGCTGAAACTTTAGAAACTGGAATGAGGAGATATTCAGTTTATATGCACTAATACAATTCTTGCTATCAAGCGTTGTGACAAAACGGAAGTATGGATGATGACCACATGTAACACCACAGAAATGGTTGACACGGGAAAGACTGACAGGAATGCTGGAGAGGAAGTTAAGAAACCATAAAGCATTGTAGATTACATCTTCAATATGGGAGTCATTGATCGTTGTGATATGCTGCTTAACTCTGTCGGATATACACTAAAAGCAATGACATATTATAAGAAATTCCTTTTTCAAGTTCTCGATCTGTGTGTTTTAAAACGCTCATCTCCTACACAGGTCACTAACAGGTCGTAAAATGTCGATAGCAGAGTTTCATCTGTAGCTGGTAAGGGAACGTACGGAAACGTATGCATCAGAGCACAGAAGAGCTGGCAGGGGAAGGTGTTGTGATGATAATCCTCCAAGGTTTGTGGCAATGCATTTTCCAAACATTATAACATTCCAAGAAAACTACGTATGTAAAACATTGCAAGGTACCATTGTGTGTCGCACCCTGTTTTCAAAATTGCCACACGAAAACGAATTACTAATCGCAGTACAGGACGAGTACAACAACTGTATCAGAAAAACTTCGAAAACTAAAAAAAAATTACAATAGTATATGTTTTTAACTTCTCCAATTCCGGTTCAAAGCCGGGATCAAGAAGAACGGAAAATATATCCACAGAGTGTCAAAGAAACTTTGAATCTCTTCTGAAACTGAATTTACTGTGCAAACAAGAAGACAGAGATTTCGCAGCTTTAAAATTTTGGAAAATCTGTTGAGAACTTATGTGCAGCAAGTTGAAGGGCTTATTTCAATAGTGGTACAAGTCCAATTTTGTCCATTCTGAGATACAGTGTCCGAAAGTTAAATCAGCGCTGTAAAATCTGCAGTTGAGATACCAGAAATATTCAAGCATATATACTTGAATATTAAAACTTTTATGGTACTCCAACTGCAGATTTTTCAGCGCTCATTTGAATATATTCATGTATATATACTTGAATATTTCTGGTGTCTCAACTGTAGATTTTTCAGCGCTCATTTAACTTTAGGACTCTGTATTTCAGAACGAACAAAAATGTACTTGTACCACTAGTGAAATAAGCCCTTGAGTTAAAGGTATAGCACAAAAAAATTATCTGTAGCAGACAATAAGTTATTTCCGACGATTCCAAATTATAACAGCACTGATTACCATTTGCAAAGGACAGCTACATTTTTGCCTGGACGGAACACTTTGTACAGTGTCCGTATTACAAGTAAAGAATCTGACGGCAAATGACTAAGCACACAGTAGGTTATATTCTCCAATCAAATAGCAGGCAATGTTAAATTTCGAAACACGTCACAAAGCGAACTTACCGAAGTGAAATATAATTGTTCTTACCGTTTCTCACAGTAAATTCCGATGTTGTAGTGCGATACGAATGATGATCTGTATGTCGATTTCTCCTAGAAACGACGTAATACGACATTTTCAAGTACAAGAACAACGTACAGTTATCTCTAATCTATAGATTATTTTATTCGTTTTTGAGTTAGTACAGTGAGAAACCCATAGAGAAATCCAGTTGGTATAGACGGGTATGCAGGAAATAAGAGTAAACTATTGAGGTAAATCTAATGAATTACGTAGCTTTCAGCATAATCTACAAAAATCGTGTGAAAAAGCAACAACAGACGGAAAATAGTTTTCACGGTTCAGTTTAATTCTGCAGTAACACATCCGCAGAGAAACTATGTAGCAAGAGCATTTATTCTGTATCAGCCGTGAGAGGGCACATTGCTTATCCTGGAGTCGTAGTCTCTCCAGAAATATTCAGCACAGGACGGGTGAGGCAGCGCGGTCCGCTTCGGGCCCGACCGCGCCTCGAGGAATAGTCACTTGCCGCAGGCAGCCGAATTACGCCGCGGGCCTCTGCGTGTCAACGCGCCAATCACATGGTGCGACTCCAGCAGTCAAAAGGCTATGGTTGCAAAGCGGTGTGAAATGGGAGGAACATGCGAGGATCGTAGCAGAGAAGATGGGTGGTGATCTTCTGTTTACTGGAACAAATTTAGGAAAGAATGGTTTACGTGTGAGTGAGGCCGAGTACAGGTGACAAATACGACCAGTACTTGTAGAGTGTTTGGCATCTTCACACGTTGGATTAAAGGACGAAATCGAGGTAATTGAGAGTCGGGCCGCTAGATTTGATGCCGGTAGGATCGATCAACATTCAAGTATTGCAGAGGTGCTTCGAGAGCTGCAATGGGAATCTCTAGAGGGATTTTCGGGGAGCACTCTTGAGAAAATGTAGACGACCATCAACTGAAACTAACTGGAGGACGATTATACTGCGACCAGCGATTCGCGTGAGGAGCACGAAGATAAGAGAAATTAGAACTCATTCAGAGGTAACTATATAGTGGTTTCTTCCTCGCTCTATTTGGTCTGTTTACGAGTGGAACAGGAACGAAACTGATTAGTACTGTTACAAGGCTCTCTCCACCACGAACCATACGGTGGCTTTTGTAGTATGTGCGTAGGATTAGAAATAACTCAGTCACGTAAATCGCCACTACCCATAGCTTGACCTAGGCTTTCAACTAACGCTCTTGTACAACGAGACAGCCTAACCCAAACACAAACATACAGCGGTAGCCTTGCTAGTAGTGCACTAAGATTCAGATGGATGATACTGCATGAAGAGTTTGTCGAAACAAGGCGCAGGGACTAGACAACATTCCATTAGACTACTGATAGCCTTGGGAGAGCCAGTACTGACAAAACTCCACCATCTGGTGAGCAAGATGTATGAGACAGGCAAAATACCCTTAGACTTCAAGAAGAACATAATAATTCCAATCCCAAAAATAGCAGGTGTTGACAGATGTGAAAATTACCGACTATCAGTTTAATAAGCCACGGCTGCAAAATACTGACGCGAATTCTTTACAGACGAATGGAAAAACTGGTAGAAGCCGACCTCGGCGAAGATCAGTTTGGATTCCGTAGAAATGTTGGAACACGTGAGGCAATACTGACCCTACGACTCATCTTAGAGAATAGATTAAGGAAAGGCAAGCGTAATTTTCTAGCAATTGTATACTTAGAGAAAGCTTTTGACAATGTTGATTGGAATACTCTCTTTCATATTCTGAAGGTGGCAGGTGGAAAATACAGGGAGCAAAAGGCTTTCTACAATTTGTACAGCCAGACGGCAGTTATAAGAGTCGAGGGGCACGAAAGGGAAGCAGTGGTCGGGAAGATAGTGAGACAGGGTTGTAGCCTATCCCCGATGTTATTCAATCTCTATATTGAGCAAGCAGTAAAGGAAACAAAAGAAAAATTCGGAGTAGGAATTGAAATCCATGGAGAAGAAATAAAAACTTTGAGGTTCGCCGATGACATTGTAATTCTGTCAGGGACAGCAAAGGACCTGGAAGAGCATTTGAACGGAATGGACAGTGTCTTGAGAGGAGGATATAATATGAACATCAACAAAAGCAAATCGAGGATAACGAAATGTAGTTGAATTAAATTGGGTGATGCTGCGGGAATTAGATTAGCAAATCAGACGCTTAAAGTATTAAATGAGTTTTGCTATTTGGGGAGCAAAATAACTGATGATGGTCGAAGTAGAGAGGATATAAAACGTAGACTGGCAATGGCAGGGAAAGCGTTTCGGGAGAAGAGAAATTTGTTAACATCGAGTATAGATTTAAGTGTCAGGAAGTCTTTTCTGAAAGTATTTGTATGGAGTGGACGATAAATAGTTTAGACAAGAAGAGAATAGAAGCTTTCGAAATGTGGTGCTACAGAAGAATGCTGAAGATTCGATGGGTAGATCACATAACTAATGAGGAGGTATTGAACAGAATTGGGGAGAAGAGAAATTTGTAGCACAACTTGCCTAGAAGAAGGGATCGGTTAGTAGGACATATTCTGAGGCAACAAAGGATCACCAGTTTAGTATTGGAGGACAGCGTGAAGGGTGAAAATCGTAGAGGGTGACCAAGAGATGAATACGCTAAGCAGATTCAGAAGGATGTAGGGTGCAGTGGGTACTGCGAGATGAAGAATCTTGCACAGGATAGTGTAGCATGGAGAGCTGCATCAAACCAGTCTCTGGACTGAAGACCACAACAACAACAACAACAACAGATTCAGAACAGCTCTCGCTGTAGTATTTTTTTTTACAGCTCAAGACAGCCACTGACTAAGATAGTGAACTCGAGAAATTATTTTGTGACGTCAGATACCATAAACATTATCAGTGAGGTCGCCCCCTGTTAGGCACCAGAAATGTAGTGAATATGATTTCTTTTCTCTGCCGTCGGACGTGAAATGGCGAGCAAATAACTGATGAGATTGCCACACGTTACGAGCCAACAACTGACATCAATATTTACACTACTGGCCATTAAAATTACTACACCATGAAGATGACGTGGTACAGACGCCATATTTAACCGACAGGAAGAAGATGCTGTGATATGCAAATGATTAGCTTTTCAGAGCATTCACACAATGTTGGCGCCGGTGGCGACACCTACAGCGTGCTCACATGAGGAAAGTTTCCAACCGATTTCTCATACACAAACAGCAGTTGACCGGTGTTGCCTGGTGAAACGTTGCTGTAATGCCTCGTGTAAGGAGGAGAAATGCGTACCATCACGTTTCTGAGTTTGATAAAGGTCGAATTGTAGACTATCGCGATTGCGGTTTATCGTATCGCTACATTGCTGCTCGCGTTGGTCGAGATCCAATGACTGTTAGCAGAATATGGAATCGGTGGGTTCAGGAGGGTGATACGGAACGCCGTGCTGGATCCCAACGGCCTCGTATCACTAGCAGTCGAGATGACAGTCATCTTATCCGCATGGCTGTAACGGATCGTGCAGCCTCGTCTCGAACCCTGAATCAACAGATGGGGACGTTTGCAAGACAACAACCATCTGCACGAACAGTTCGACGACGTTTGCAGCAGCATGGACCTTCAGCTCGGACACCATGGCTGCGGTTACCCTTGACGTTGCATCACAGAAAGGAGCGCCTTCGATGGTGTACTCAACGACGAACCTGGGTGCACGAATGGCAAAACGTCATTTTTTCGGATGAGTCTAGGTTCTGTTTACAGCATCATGATGGTCGCATTCGTGTTTAGCGACATCGCGGTGAACGCACATTGGAAGCGTGTATTCGTCATCGCCTTACTGGCATATCACCCGGCGTGATGGTATGGGGTGCCACTGGTTACACGTATTGGAAGCGTGTATTCGTCATCGCCTTACTGGCGTATCACCCGGCGTGATGGTATGGGGTGCCACTGGTTACACGTCTCGGTCACCTCTTGTTCGCATTGACGGCACTTTGAACAGTGGACGTTACATTTCAGATGTGTTACGACCCGTGGCTCTACCCTTCATTCGAGCCCTGCGAAACTCTACATTTCAGCAGGATAATGCACTACCGCATGTTGCAGTTCCTGTATGCGCCTTTCTGGATACAGAAAATGTTCGACTTCTGCCCTGGCCAGCACATTCTCCAGTTCTCTCACCAATTGAAAACGTCTGGTCAATGGTGGCCGAGCAACTGGCTCGTGACAATACGCCAGTCACTACTCTTGTTGAACTGTGGTATAGTGCTGAAGCGTCATGTGCAGCTGTACCTGTACATGCCATCCAAGCTCTGTTTGACTCAATGCCCAGGCGTATTAAGGCCGTCATTACGGCCAGAAGTGGTTGTTCTGGTTTACTGATTTCTCAGGATCTATGCACCCAAATTGCGTGAAAATGTAATCACATGTCAGAATTAGTATAATATATTTGTCCAATGAATACCAGTTTATCATCTGTATTTCTCTTGGTGTAGCAATTTTAATGTCTAGTAGTGTAAATACAATCAAACACGAGTGATATGACACTAAGGTGTTCATGTTTTTTTTTTTTGGTCATCAGTCTACTGACTGGTTTGGTGCGTGGTGCGGCCCGCCACGAATTCCTTTCCTGTGCTAACCTCTTCATCTCAGAGTAGCACTTGCAACCTACGTTCTCAATTATTTGCTTGGCGTATTCCAATCTCTGTCGTCCTCTACAGTTTTTGCCCTCTACGGCTCCCTCTAGTACCATGGAAGTCATTCCCTCATGTCTTAGCAGATGTCCTATCATCCTGTCCCTTTTCCTTATCAGTGTTTTCCACATATTCCTTTCCTTTCCGATTCTGCGTAGAACCTCCTCATTCCTTACCTTATCAGTCCACCTAATTTTCAACATTCGTCTATAGCACCACATCTCAAATGCTTCGATTCTCTTCTGTTCCGGTTTTCCCACAGTCCATGTTTCACTACCATACAATGCTGTACTCCAGACGCACATCCTCAAAAATTTCTTCCTCAAATTAAGGCCGGTATTTGATATTAGTAGACTTCTCTTGGCCAGAAATGCCTTTTTTGCCATAGCGAGTCTGCTTTTGATGTTCTCCTTGCTCCGTCCGTCTTTGGTTATTTTACTGCCTAGGTAGCAGAATTCCTTAACTTCAATGACTTCGTGACCATCAATCCTGATGTTAAGTTTCTCGCTGTTCTCATTTCTACTACTTCTCATTACCTTCGTCTTTCTCCGATTTACTCTCAGACCATACTGTGTACTCATTAGACTGTTCATTCCGTTCAGCAGATCATTTAATTCTTCTTCACTTTCACTCAGGATAGCAATGTCATCAGCGAATCGTATCATTGATATCCTTTCACCTTGTATTTTAATTCCACTCCTGAACCTTTCTTTTATTTCCATCATTGCTTCCTCGATGTACAGATTGAAGAGTAGGGGCGAAAGGCTACAGCCTTGTCTTACACCCTTCTTAATACGAGCACTTCGTCCTTCTTCGTCCACTCTTATTTTCCCTCTTGGTTGTTGTACATATTGTATATGACCCGTCTCTGCCTATAGCTAATCCCTACTTTTTTCAGAATCTCGAACAGCTTGCACCATTTTGTAATGTCGAATGCTTTTTCCAGGTCGACAAATCGTATGAAAGTGTCTTTATTTTTCTTTAGCCTTGCTTCCATTATTAGCCGTAACGTCAGAATTGCCTCTCTCGTCCCTTTACTTTTCCTAAACCCAAACTGATCGTCACCTAGCGCATTCTCAATTTTCTTTTCCATTCTTCTGTATATTATTCTTGTAAGCAGCTTCGATGCATCAGCTGTTAAACTGATTGTGCGATAATTCTCGCACTTGTCAGCTCTTGCTGTCTTCGGAATTGTGTGGATGATGCTTTTCCGAAAGTCAGATGGTATATCGCCAGACTCACATATTCTACACAGCAACGTGAATAGTCGTTTTGTTGCCACTTCCCCCAATGATTTTAGAAATTCTGATGGAATGTTATCTATCCCTTCTGCCTTATTTGACCGTAAGTTCTCCAAAGCTCTTTTAAATTCCGATTCTAAGTGATTGTGGTCAGATGTATTACACAGGTCCTTGTCATGACTACAAAGGTTCTGATACGGAAGATTTAAAAGCCAAGGCAAAGTAGTCCATATATGTTCACTTGTTCCGTCGCACACTCACCTCGAAGAAAACAAAAATTCATGTATGAATGTAAAATATTGCCCATACGATCAAACTATGAGAGTATTGTATTTATTTTTGTGCTGTTTACGCAGAACAAATCAAAATTACAAATCTCAGAGCCGATTTGACTGGACGTGGACACGACACAGTTATTAAGGGGAAGGGGGAGGGAACGAATCGTGTCAACACTCTTCGTTATCGTTCGTCGTGTAGTGCTCTCGGCTCCAGGCGCTGAGTCGGTACGGTGCGTCGCCTCGGAGCCGTGCAGCGAGTGTCGGCTGCGCTCATCAGCAATCGCAGCGTTGCGGCGGCTCACAGGTACGATCATTGCGTTGTCTGCCCGCGTGGCCGAAGCTGTGCAATCATGGGGTGGGTAGGTGGATGTTCTCGATGGGTGGAGGAGTGCCCACGTCCTCTCGCTTCCGAGGTGTCCCCACCGACTCCACTTTCTCGCTTCTCATACATCTCCCAGTTCAACTCCAAAATATTCTTCCTTTCGGCGTTGTCACTGGCGGACGAAATTTTCAATGCTGCCCAATGACAGGTTACCGTTTCATCGCCACGCCTCACCATGTGGGGTGGAAATTTTCCATCTGCCGCGGGCTGGTTGTGCCTTGTGAATTAGCGTCTTTCTCACGATTTCAAATTCTTAAGATGTTTTCCTGCAATCCAGAGGCTGCTGGGAGAGCAGCTACACAACACTTCTTTATAAACGCTCTCTCTGCGTGAGTCTTGGACATACTCGCGTTTGTGCTACGTCGTCTCAGAATCTGACGGCGTTCGTGGTTTACAAGGAATGTCCTCCCTGTCGAGGAAAACATCTTCTGTCCTCACTGTCGAGGAAAGCATCTTCTTAAGAATGCTGGTTTCTTTCTCACGCTCCCTGCGCCAATTGGTCGTGCTCTTTGCACGCTCATCCCTGTGCCCGTCGAGTGCTGGAATTATCGGCACATCCCTGCTTTCTAAGGCAGATAAAACGACTGGCGCCAGGCCAGAAGAACTGAGATGCTTTCGTGCATACATTCTTGGCGCTTCATCCTACTGGTTGCCAAAGTCCATCAGTTCTCGGCGTGGCACGCTCCTCGTTGTCAGGCAGGTCCTGCGCATCGTGTCCCTCCTTGAGTGAGGCGAGGCCGTCTGCCCAGCTTCCCGCTGTGTGCTTGCAGAATGACTGCAGCGCCCCTCTTCTTGGGGGCTCGCCCCAGGGGGTCCAGCTTCCTTTTTCTCCTCGGCCGTTCGCGGCGCGTTGGTGAAAGTGACTGTGGTCGGATGTATTACACAGGTCCTTGTCATGACTACAAAGGTTCTGATATGGAAGATTTAAAAGCCATGGCAAAGTGGTCCATATATGTTCACTTGTTCCGTCGCACACTCACCTCTAAGAAAACAAAAATCTTCACTCCCCAACAGTTACACTTACATTTCATTCACTGACGCGGGGTACTGTGGGGATATTACGTTTTCAGTGCTGCCCTAGCGTTCAAACGCAGTCAACCATTTACATATATGGTTGCCCTTAGTAAAGAAGTACAATACATGTACAGTAAATAAATTTCCTTACAAATAAACTGTTAAAGAGGAACATTATTACATTGAAATTGATGATAACGTCGCATATGTGTACAAGACAAGACATGAACAAACAACTGAAGATCAAATCAAGTTAACAATACATGAGGAACACAAATAACATTGAACCCAATGAACGTGATGATAATGTCACATATATACATTAGACAAGGCATGAAAAAATATATGAAGATCAAAACAAGTATACAATATATGAGTAACACAAATAACACTGATCACAATAAACGTGATGATAACGTCACAGACGTACGCAAGTTGTATGCCAAATAAACATGTATGCAAAATTAGTGTAGATCAGGTTGAATCGCTCACAATAATACTGTTCATTATATCGCAGATAGGAATCTATACATCTATACGACACATAGACTTAAGATATGTGAAACAAAACTGCACTTAACACAGCAATAACGTTTATAAAAGGCCTATTTCTCAAATGAAATGAAATGATCGTATGGCATTGTTGGCCGGGAGGCCCCATGCGGGGAAGTTCGGCGCCATATTGCAGGTCTAGTTGACGCCACTTCGGCGACTTGCGAGTCAATGATGATGGAGAACACGCAACACCCAGTCATCACGAGGCAGAGAAAATCCCTGACCCCGCCGGGAATCGAACCCACGACTCCGTGCGCGAGAAGCGAAACCGCTACCGCAAGACCAGGAGCTGCAGACGCCTATTTCTCAGAAATGGCAACATGGAAAATACATAAGACAGAATTAAGGCAAGTGACATAAAAGTTGACCTTAAGTGGCATTGTTCATCAAAGAGCGCTATAAAATCGATACACAATATGTGTCAATTCAAACATCTGGTGACATAAAACAAGTTTTCCGATGACACACTTTGTTGAACTGATAAGGATGCGATAGATGTTATGGAACGGGTTACACCTTCACGGATCGTCGAATATGCACATGTTTTGTTATCTTATAAGATGTACAAAAATAAGATTTGTACCTTTAGTCTTCCACAGAACCCACAATCAATGTGAATAAAGTACTCATCACTGATCTTTAAGAGGCCTCCTTCTCATTTAATAGGTTGTGTAGTCTCAGCTGTACCAACCGCACTGACACTAATGTCAAGAAAAAAAAAGTTCCTTAACTTGACTTACAATTCCTTAACTTAAGCACCCAATATTTTTAACTATATTCAATAGTGTCAGCTCTGCTAGACTTGCAGACGGGTCAACCCATTTCAAATCACCCAGGCGATGTTGCTCAACATTTTTGACTTTCTTGATTTTTTAATCATGACTTCCCTATAGACAGACATTCACAAAACACTGTTTTAAAAATTTTTATAAGTCACAGTTTTTTTCTGGCAGCAATTTTTACAATGGCGGTTGGGCAAATTTAGGTGGAAATCGACATTTGCAAAAAGTTTAATTGCCATGTTATTTTAAAAGATATCTGACTAATTCAAAAACCAGTGTGCTCAGCATGAAATGAACTTCAGGCATATTTTTTTAAAATTTTTCTATCATGCAAGTGAGTCACTCGAACTCTTTCTGTAAAGACTCTGAAAAAATTTATCAATCTTCACTTTTTAAGGCCTTCAATTTTCATGAAGGAAGAAAGACTCACTAATAATATGTTATCTCTGTATTGTGTACTTACATAACTACCTGCAGTAAAAGTTGCAGTCCTGAGAATGCACTCCTGTTTTTTCTAGAGCTTTTCAAAAATTGCCAAAACCCTTCTAACATCAATTTTCGCAGGTCAACATCTAAAAAGCGACTGAATGAAAACAAGTGAAAATTTTAAAGAATGTTCTTTATTCTCATGGGAATATCTCACAAAAACATTATGACTGAGACTAAACTACATTGAGAGTAATAGAGCAGCAAATTTCAGTAAAAATGTTACCCCTCTACGTGCTCGTGCAGTGCCAAGTTAGCAAAGAAGGGCTTGAAATTTTACTACAGTTGACATTAGTCAAATGATGTTTAAATCATTACATACAATAAATGATCAAATATTTCTACTTTTAAATGGCAATGGGCAGAGATAACAACTGGTAAGAGTTCTAATTCTTAAAATTAACGGTGCATTTGTTGTACTACACTTGCGTACAGTATACAAATAATAATGTTTCTCCATGTATACAGATTTAAAACTTCAGTTGTAACTACTTGCCAGCTGCAATTTTCATTAGGAAGTTAAACAAACATGATATTTCATTGCATATTAGGTGATTTTAAATGGATTGACCCAGACGCCTTGACTGTCAACAATCTAAAAACAGATCTTTTGTGTACCTTACTCTGTAAACTCGCCATATTTTATCCAACCCTCAAATTCTAACATGCAAAATAATTCTAACATGCTTCGCTCAATCTTTCATACACTACTTTTCAAAGGTGAAATGTCTTCTCCGCCCACTGCAAGGTAGCTTTGTTATGCCTCTGTATGCTGAAACAGGAATCTCATCAAATGTTGGTGCGTGTCTGATTTCCACCTTTGACGCTGGAGTCATTACACTGAACACCTCGCATGGTAATACAATAAAACATGGATCCATTGCACTGCGTTACGATTAAATACATACAACGAATAAACCAACAAACATTGTATTACATGGAAATGGCAATGCGCATGCGTCAGCTGCATGACAATCCCGTGCTATGGGAAATATCATTCTGTCAAATGTTGAGCGGCTCTCAGCCTTGCGCTGCTCGTCACGACGGCGCACGGAAGCCAGGAACACACACATGCAACCGTTATACCATCTCTCCATATTCACTACAAATGACTCACAGTCCAGACACACTCAAAAATCACTATATAAGCACAGAAACTACGTATTAATTATTACAACAGAAAGTCTGTTCACAAGATGCAGCGTGCTGTCAACAGACATCTACAATTTTCTACACCACCACTGTCGTATAATACTCTATTGAGTCACGTACGCTCTCAGGCTGCAGGCGTTAAAAATCCCAACCTCGCTCTCAAGCATCATAAATAGCATAAGAAATCGCTGTTGTCCGCTGTCTCCCCTGCTTCCAAGCCAGACGTCAGTTTTTTTCGCCACTTGGAAGCATGGAAACACCTGCGATCCTCCAAAAACCGTCTGATCTTTACACATATTGCGACCTTGGAGGGAACAACATTCTTTTCTACTACTGGCGAGTAGGCGTTAGTACTTTTGTGGCGCACTTCATAGTGCTTCATTGTCACTCTGCAATCGATTTCGCATTTTACACTCCACATAAACTTCTCTGTTGCTGTGGATGCTTCACCTTCAACGTTTTTCACGGTCTTGGCGCACTTGTCGTCACGGCATTTTACTGTGGTCTCGCTCTGCATGTTATCATGTTCCCTTTTTAGCATGTCACCAGTGTTCACATGGGCGGTTTGGGGTATCAGGGGAGCATGCTTACTTACGACCTCTGGCCCTCTAAACCACAACAGTACATGTGCGAGGGCCTCTAACCCATGACTAGTCGCATCATGCCCGTCACATTCGCTTTCGTCGGCTATGTGCGTGGAATTCTCATCATGACTTGCGGACGGCAAACTGACATCATCTGGAACCCCTGTTCCCTCTAATAAATCACCTTTTAGCTCCAGTGGTTCACCTATGAAAATTTCTTCGTTCTCCCTACATTTTACTAAATTAACTGTGCCCTTATTGCCCTCTGCACCCCATGCGATCGGATCTTCGAACAAACTCACCACGGTTTTAGTGGTCCAATCCATGACCACCGCTCTAACCGAGAGTATGTCATTCCCGATTCTAAAATCTAGCGACAACCCACAGATGACAATTGCATTCACGTGGAAGGTACTTCTTCCGTCGCTTAACGACACCGATATCTGTTTCTATACGTTCTTTCTTTTCGTCCCAAAAGCGTGAATTAGTGAGATTCCTTTTACGTGTATCGCAGCTAATTTACTACCAGCTTCTACCAGCTTTGAGTAAAAAGACGTTGAAAGTGCTGTCACTTCCGATTCAGAATCCAGACATGCTCTCGTCATAAATCCTTCCACGGTTGTTTCAATGACGGGACACCGACTGTTCACTATTTCCGGCAACTCCGTGTCATCACAGTACTGTTCAACGTCGTTTTGCGCTTGTGATTGCCAGTACCGCACATTGCATATGTGATGGCCCGTCTCTACCGTGGCGTCCCCTGCTGTATCTCATTTTCTCCGACCATTTATTTGTGTGATAGCACGTGGGGTAAGAGGTAGTGAACCTGCTTTATTCTCACGGTCTCTTCCATAATGCAACGCTTGCACACAGTTCACGTGGAGTCTTTGGTTTGGCATTTCGTTCCGGCCTTGTTCTCCGTGGTGTGGACAATGACATCTATATCGCTCTCGCGTACTCCCCTCTTCTCTCCTTCGTCCGTTATTGTGCTAATTCTGTTTGTCACTGAGGTGCTCAAACCCTTATTGCGCCCCATTTTCTGTCCTAACTGCGTGTCCATTTGCTATCCTTTGCTTCTCTTGCTCTTCGATTTCGTCCAAGGACCTTAAAATATGGAGGAACTGTTCTCTTGACTGTGCCCCGACGAGTGCACGTTGTACATGAGCAGGAAAATATGAGGGAACCGCGCTACATCATTCCTCATCTGCCATTTAGTCATCCAAGTATCCCGCCAGAACGACAAAGTGAGCAGCGTAGGTTGGCATGGATTGGTGTGACTGTGGTGCATAGTGTCCCTGATATATACTCATCTTTGCACTCGCCTGTGCGGCCAGGATCCATTACGTTGCCAGAAACTTAGTGCAGAAACCCTTGTGACTACGGTTCTCGCAAACTGTAACGTCAAACCAGGCAGCCTACTCCTGATCGAGCGTCTGTGGTGCAACGAGTAAAGCATTACATTCCGCCACTCCTTTCTCAGGCAGATACGTATCTAAATTCTTTAGGTCTGCCTTCGGGTAAGTGCTGGGCGTTTGGCTGAACTTGGGCAGTGGTATGTCCACCCCATGCATCGGTAGAGCGGCCTGCAAATTCGTTGGCGTGACCTCATTACAACGACATTACCTTTTCCCCTTGCAGACACTTCTTGCTCGAGGATTGACACTCGTTATTGTGTTTCCTTGGATGATTTACTTTCCTCATTTATGTGCACAGAGATATCAGTCATGTTTGCGTATACACGCGTTTCAAAGATGTCAGCCTTCGTTTCACACCATTTTCTCACCTCGTTTAGGTTGTCGGTGATCTCGCGTCCGTCGGCCGTCGTAATTTAATATATTTTTATTATTATTATCATTATTATTATTATTATTTTTATTGTTGCCGACTTACGTGGTGGGCCTTAATAAAAATGATATTTTATTAAATTTTGATTTACGATTAAATGATTTTGTGAAGGTCTCCTTTTTAACAATATTAATCTTAAATTATGTTACGTTAATGAATGTTAGACTCGCTGAATCTTAAAACATGAGCAAATAAGTTGAACAATGGAATAAACTTTTCATATTAATTTCCTCGGATAGTCAGCTCACTTTAAAGCAAAAAATCTTTAGCTATTAATTACAATTGCGGTCCACACACGCACGAGAGTATTTTTTCTTACCTCTGTTAACCATTGCATTGTAGTCGGAGTCCTGGCTCTGGCTCTCGGCTGTGGTACTGAAACTAAGAACCTTAAAGATACGTATTTTCTGCAATGTCTGGCGGCTGTGCAGAAAAATGTATATTATGTTAATAGCGGGCGAGTTTTTCGCTTCCGCTAAATTTTGTAAGTTAGTATCGCCTCGTAATGGCGTCGTTGGCTGCATCGGCCGCTGCGATTGTTGAACTGTAAATTACTCGAATGCAGGTTAATACAAAGGAAAGCGGACATGAAATCGGGATCACCTCTTGCAAATTAAAAGTGAACAATGATATGAAATCAATATATTATCTGCTTAATCAGTACAAATATGCTTACATTTGCCAGCACTCGCAAGATGTCCGTCTACACGCAACCAAGACAAGAGAAGACGACTATAAAAAATTAACAAAAGAGCGTATCTTGTTGTCTCTTTAGATCATTTCGTTATATTTCTTTGCACTCGAAACTTACACAAAGAAATTATTATAATATGGGTACATGATAAAAAAATCTATATTATTCAAGTTTTAAATGTCTCTTCTTTATAAATACTGTTTTTTAAGTCTTTTTTTATTATTCCACTGGGGAGGCTATAGTGACCTCCTTCCGTATCTTTTCGGTTTCGATCTCCAGTTCGTGCCTAACTTTAGCGATCTGCCGATCAAGCTTTTGATTGCAAAGTTTTTATTCAGTTTCCACTGTTTTGAAACGTGTTTTATTCTCTTTCCTTACGGCTGTTAACTGTGACGTGTGGTTTTCTAACACCGAGAGAATTCGATCTAGTGTACTGTGAGTTTGCGTGTCCGCCATAAACGTACCTTCTGTTTCCCTCGCTCCCCCCCCCCCCCCCCCCCCCCTTCCCCGGAACTTCCTCAACTGGCCTGACTGTTTCCATATTTATCAGTCTCCCAGACCTCAATTGCATAGAAAAACAATATTAAAACTGCAAAGCACACCACAGAACGAATAGAGAGAGTACAACGTTGATGACAACGCTGGTAACAGCGAACTGAGCATTGGAAATCGCGGAACAGAGTATTCACAACCACAAACTACACGTCTAAAATTACAACAAAAATACGAGGAGGCTGTGGGAACCAAAAAGGACTACACTAGCTACCGCTACATCTACTTTATACTCTCATTTGTAATGCACTTATCACAGGCAAACGCACCATCCGTGCACCTGACATCTCACACAATCACGTATGCTAATAGGGGAACGGGGATTATTTTTAAGTCATGCCTCGAAACTTAGAATCTCTCACATAACAACATTGTGTGAACGAAGTCAAATCTAAGCGCCACGCTGGGCGCCAAAAATGTAGTGAACTTGATAAATTATTTTGTGACATCAGATACCATGAACATTATCAGTGGGGCACCCCATACTGGGCACCAGGAATGTAGTGAACTGTGAATTCTTCTCTCTGCTGTCGGACGTGAAATGACGTGCAGATAAATGATGGGGTTATCCCACGTTAAGAGCCAATTCATATCAATAATTAAATAAAATCGGACACAAATAGTGTGACATTAATGTGTTCATGAATGAATGTAAAGGACTGCTCATATGATCAAACTATGAAAGAAATGTATTTATTTTCGTGCATTTTACACGAAGCAGAACAAAATTACAAATCTCAGGTCAGGTTGAACTCGACGTGGACACGAATGAGTTATTCAATATTCGTTATCGTCCGTCGCGTAGTGCTGTCGGAGGCAGGCGCTGAGTCGGTATGGTGCGTCGCCTCGGAGCTGTGCAGCGAGTGTCGGCTGCGCTCATCAGCAATCGCGGCGTTGCGGCGAGTCACAGGTACGATCACTGTGTTGCCTGCCCGCGTCGCCGAAGCTGTGCTATCATGGGGTCGGAAGGCGGATGTTCTCGATGGGTGGAGGAGCACCCACGTCCTCTCGCTTGCGAGGTGTCCTCACCGAATCCCCTTTCTCGCTTCTCATCCATATCCCAGCTCAACTGCTCTCCGAAATATTCTTCCTTTCAGCGTTGTCACTGGCGGACGAAATTTTCAATGCAGCCCAATGACAGATGGCCGTTTCATCTCCACGCCTCTCCAAGTGGGGTGGAAATTTTCTGTCTGCGTTGGGCTGAGTGTGCCTCGTGAATTAGCACCTTTCTCACGATTTCAAATTCTTAAGATGTTTTCCAAGCCTGTTGGGAGAGCAGCTAAATAACACTTCTTTATAACCGCTCTCTCTGCGGAGTCTTGGACAGACGTTTGGGCTCCGTCTCAGAATCTGCGGTGCCGGTGATTTATAAGGAATGTCCTCACTGTCGAGGAAAGCATCGTCTTAAGAATGCTGGCTTCTTTCACACACCTCCCTGCCCCAATTCCCCGTGCTTTTTGCAGGCTCCTCCCTGTGCCCGTCGGGTGCTGGAAATGTCGGCACATCTCTGCTTTCCAAGGCAGGTAAAACAACTGGCGCCAGGCCAGAAGAACTGAGATGCTTTCCCGCGTACATTCTTGGCGATCCGTTCTAGTGGCTGCAGATGTCCGTCAGTTCTCGTCATGGCACGCTTCCGTCAGACTGGTCCTTTGCAGACACAACATAAAAGATTCGTAGGTTTCTGAGACGTTCCACAGAGTCCAAGGGGATGCGGATGTGATGGATTGACTTTCCCACATATGGTGCTAACATCTCCTTAAAGTCGGTAAGTGTAGTGTAGGTGGATTCACCAATATTGCTTTCAATTAGACGAAGTGGTAAACGATCTTTTTGGTCTTTGGGTAATCCATGTAACCTGGGAGGTACTCGTGCCTTAGCTTTGAGTTGCTTTACAACTTCCTCAGGCCATCCAGTATCTTTAAGAAGAGTCTTGGTTTCCCTGTTCACTATGCCGGTGGGGTCATTCTCTAGTGGGCTGTAAGCAGGGTCATAGTCAGTCTTCAGCAGTAAGACAGTATTCAGCTGTTCCGCCGATCGCACTACTAGGCTCCTGAGGACGATGATCTCGTCTCTTGAAATGTTCATTTTTGGCGGCCTGGCTGTGGTTAGATACTACAAGACGACAACGAATCGAAGTTACTAAACGAAATAGAGGAGAAAGTGTCACTGACTTGATACAGGATTTGGGGTGGACATCATTAAAACAAAGGCGTTTTTCTTTGCGGCTGAATCTTTTCATGAAACTTCAATCAGCAACTTTCTCCTCCGAATGCGAAAATACTTTGTTGGCGCTGATCTACATAGGGAGAAAAGATCATCATAAAAAATAAGGGAAATCAGAGCTCGCACGGCAATATATAGGTGCTCGTTTTCTTCCGCATGCTGTTCGAGAGAGAATTATTGTGTTTGATAAACTCTCTACCATTCACTTAAGTGTGATTTGCAAAGCATTCAAGTAGTGGAAGATGTACTGTCGAAACAACGGAAGAAGGTTCCCTTCGCCTGTACAGAATCTCCGATGGCCAGGGGAATCAAACCTCCTATGGAACACCGGGCGGCAACTATCTCCTCGGGAGAAAGCCACAATGGTCACGGACAAAACAGGCAATAACTTCAAACACCTGAAACGTCAGGCACCACACAACGTGGGAGCAGATATAGGACAGAACTCCAGAAGGTGGCCAATGACACGAGAGATTGCTGCAGTCTGCGCCAACATGATATGCAACTCCTACAGCAGCCCGATGCCACAGGAAACGCACCTTGCAGGCGCATATCGAACTCAGCAGGGCAATGGAAGAGAATGGCACGGACACGAGAGAAAGCCACAGTGGTCAAGAAGAACATAAGAAACGTCTGCAACATTACGGTAGTATTAGGAACACGCCTGGTGAACGCGGTCCTAATATGGATTTCCATGGGACGAGTGTCACAGGGGAAAGCAGCCGCAACAGGCGGTGGTGGGAGTGGACGGTGTAGTGAACACCAGACACCACCCAGGCATATATTTGGGACCTGGTCAGCTTGTCGACCTCTCTCAGGAAACATCCGATGAAGACGGCGATACGATGTCGAAATATCATGTTGGGAAGCTGTGGAACGTCGACAGTTTCCCCGATTCTACAAGATGAGAAGAAGCATACTACAAAATACATGGTTAGTAAGGAAAGAGTGGTACTGCAACGACGTTTGACTGAAAGAATGTACGTATTTAGTTAAATTCAGTGGGCATTTCCTTGCCAAAGTTGTTTCTGTCTCACCCAAGTACTGTTAATCCCGCAATAGGTTTTCCATCGGAAATATTTTAACATCCAAAATAAATCATCACTCTGTATAGACATACATATTTTTTGTTTGAAAACATTGAGATTTTATTAAGGTAATTACACAGAAAGATGAATTGCCACATGGCATAATACATAACATTTTTAGAGTAAATGTGAACAAAATCAAAGACGTAAAAAATAGAAATTGAAATACTCACAGGCATAATTTTTAAATATAGGTTGGGCGGTACTCAAAGAACTGAGAGGGATACATAATTATTGAAAGCTGAAATGTTAACTAATAACATTAACAATATATTAGTCACAAAATTATCTTGCTCCCTGGCGACTTTTATATCATGATTCTGTAGAAACGTATATTAGTTATAGAAAGTTGAATTGCCCCCTCTCAACGTCTATGACATGACACTTAGAAAAATGTATTCTGTAGCTTGTATAAGCAATGAAAGAGGCTATCATGACAGAAATAAATATATGAATTATTGTATCACCCACTAGCAAAACCTGTGGTAATATGCTCAGATAAACATACTTTAATTATGAGAAATTTTTCTGATAAAGTTTTTATGCAACTATTGTAGAAACATATAGAATTAAGAAAAATTCAATTGCAAATGGGCAAAGTTTATAACATTATACTGAGAAAACATGTATGAGTTACAAAAAACTAAGGAGCCATTGGTAAAGTAAATGACATGACACTCAAATAAACATAAATTAATTATGAAATTTCATAATCCAGTTATAAAGAATATGCTATGAGACTCTGAAAAACATACATGAGTTGCACTGAATTACATCCTGACAAATTCTACAACATGACACTTACAAAACAATACTTGCATTATGAAACTGGTCTGCACACTGAAAAAGTGCATCACATAATACTTAGAAGGACATATATGAATAATGAATCTGAACTGTCCGTTGGTAATGTCTGTAATATGACAGTTACATCCATATTTGATGTAACTTGAAGTGCATCACTGCTGTCAGCTTCAGCGGAACATTAAGCGGACTAAACGGCGATGAGCAAAAATGTGCACTGGACTGGGATATGAACCTGGGATCTCCTGCTTACTAGGCATGTGCATTAATCACTGCGCCATCCAGGACACAGGATCATTGAAACTACATGTACTACCTTGACATGCCTCATGGCCGATCCAAGTTCCCACTAACTGTGACCTACCTGCAGTCCCAGTCCGTTGTACTAGCTGACCATGTGTTCATAAAACATATTTGAACCATGAAAAACTGATTTGTTCACTAGCAAAGTTTCTGACAAAAACATTATAACAATACGAAAATTTAATAAACATGAAATTCCTCTCATATTATGTTCATGACACAAAAATCAGATATATATGCATGAATTAGGAACTCACACTGTCCACTGGCAAAGCCTATTGTGAACATGAATGACCAAATGTGGAACTGCCCACTGCAAAATTTCCAAACACAACTATGATTAAAACGATCATGAATTAAGAAAAATTGAACTGTTCACTGGCGAGGCTTAGGATCTGGCACAATGATAATTTAAAAGAAGTATGAAAAGCTCAACTAGCCATTTGCAAAGTCCACGACATAACTATGAAGGAAACACACATGAATTATGGAATACTGCAATTTTCCTAACACAAATACCACTAAATTAAGGAGAATTAAATGTCAGCCTGAAAAAAATTCCTTTTTCTACTAGGAAATCTTACATGAAGTATAAGATGTGGAATTGTACACTTTCGAAGTCTGTGGAATTAGTGTACCAGAAAGATATATTAATTATGAACCTGAGCTAACCACATACAAAGTCAATCAAAAGACACTCAGAAAAGGAAACATGACTTATGAAACTGATTCCACTATTGGAAAATTATGTAATATGACATTCAGCAACACTAACATGAATTATGAAAAATTTAATTTCATCTGGGCAATGTTTATGATATGACATTCAGAAAAACCAACATACATTATGAAAATGAAATGCCCACTGGCAGCATCTGTGAGATGATTCTCAGAAAAATTTAATTAACTCCTGCCAAATTTCTAATAGCATTAGCAATAACACATGAAAGAAATACGATAAATGAAATTTCTCACTGGCAGAGTTAATGACACGAAACTCAGTTAACATATACGTGAAGTAGTAAAAATTGCATTGCGCATTGGAAAGTCTATGACATGAACGTCAGGGAAAACATTCCAGAATCATGAAATTAAATTACACATTGGCAAAATGAATGACTTGGCAGTCAGAAAAATATTTGTCTTTACAGAAACTATGATTACCTTTGTCAGTGCTTATTACATAATGCTCAGAGAAATAAACGTGAAATATGTAACATTATGAATGTCTGTGGCATGAAACAAGAGTAAACATACACGGATTACGAAAAATTTAAGTGACCCCTGGGAAAGTATCTGAAGAAAGCCGATCTCAGAGATCTATTTTGCGTGATTTTTGACTCTGAATTTCGATTATTGAAACTTGAAAAGAAAAACACACTTCAGAAGTTAAGCAAAATAACAGCTTCAGAGTTTGCTAGCAATTTCAAAGGAATATAAAACACAGAAAATCCAACAAATAATTTCGTCAACGATAAAAAAATAGGCTGCAATTTTTATTTTAGGCCATAATGGCTACGTTCAGTTACAAATAAATAGCCAAAGAATCTCATGCAGTGTCGTGAGTATGCGGTGATACAATGCTATATTGATTATAAACACGATTTATGGAGCTTACAGCTGTCAGATTCAAAGTTTGTGCCGATAGTGTGCTGTACACCATTAGTGAATGGGCAGCCTTGCTACGATTGGTCGGTGCTAATAATCAAATGAGGGGTGCCACATACCAAACCAAAAAAGTAATTGCATTTACTGAAACACAACACACTTTCATGGAAACATATCTGTCCAAAAGAATACGTTTAGACACATGCAATAACAATTACAATAAGATATAGGGAAAAACGGAAGTAGTTAATAGTAATGAGTAGTTTACATGTAGTCAACAATGTCAATACTGACTGCGAACACCCATTAGAGAAGACACATTTATTTAAGAAAAGCAAATTTTAAGGAAAGTTCCTCACAAAGTGAAAAAGGAATTCCATTTGGAACAGTTTACGACGCTTTTACTCTCTGTAAGGGAAGAGAACCATGCAGTGCAGGTTTTCTGCGCCTGGTCAGTGAGTTGTGACGTCGACGGTAGCTCTGCGGCGCTGGGGGCGTAGTTAAAGTAGCTCCATCAGCCGTGAAATTGCAGTGAGTGTGTCTTCTGGCTTGGAATATGACTCTCCAGGCGGCTAGATTTCCCTCCTTGGTATTCCTATGATCACCGTTCGGTCAGATGGATACATTGCTGTATGAATTCAAAGTCGTATGTGCACGACAATTACATTTCTTACACATACGTCTCAGGTACCAATGGCCCGTAAACAGTTTCAAAATAGCATAACATTTTCAGTAACCCGCCATCGTGAAACTCAGTCCATTCACATTTAGCAGTAAGGTCACCAATCCACAGTTCTGGCGAAAACAGTACCACGCCTATTAAACAGTAAAAAAAAGTCTTTAGAGCTACAATTAATTTTTTGATGCACATAAAAACCCATTAAGATGCATACAGGATACCTTTAGATTAGTTCGTAGAGTTCAATTATCAGCAAAACTGATGGGTACTAACAACACTAATCAGTTTCCATTTGTGTGAGCGTTGTCACCGCTGTTTATAGAACTCCATGAAGCTAAAAATTTTCACACAGTCTAACGTTTCGTTTCATAACGTTCACATCGAAACTTAGTTTAAACGTTGACCAAAAAATCAGAATGTGGCCATAAATGTTATGTGTGTCTGTCGAAAATTATCACACCGCAGAAACGCTTATAACCCCACAGCACTGCACACACTCACTGTCACTTTTAGACTGCCACTATTGATATCTGTCTCAGACCATATTTCATATATCTATAATAGTACTTTTTGTTTAATAAAGCGCATTTAATAAAAGCGTCATATAGAAGAGCAAACATACATTGATATTTTGCATGCTTCACTAAGAACAGAGTCATGTAGCAATATAAGCAGACATAAAGTAGTTTATTTCATACCACAGAACAAAGCAAAAACTACTCGAAAATCTCAAAGATATGTGTACAGAATAAAAAGAAACAAAGGAAAAGAAATAAGAAAGATACATTTCTATTGTATTGGCCAATATCTCAATATGTGCCTCCCAGATTATGATGAGATATTCTGAGAAGCTGTTGAGATAAGGTGTTTTTGCCACATGTAACTAATACGACTGCATAAAACTTTTTACTTTTGAGTGTATCAAATTTAAATACTGAAAATTAGGTTAAAGTCAACAAACAAGAGCCAACAATGTATCATGGATTAATATGAAATGTAACTAACAATTATGAAAAATAGTATCTTACAAAATAATAATGCTCAAGAATTCAATGACTGAAGAAATAACCAATATTATGTTCTCAGAATTAGCAATAAGAGATGTTAGTATTGTCAGAATTTAAAAAATCAGGCAAAACAGATGGTTATAAAAATTTATATATTGAAGTCATCTAATTGGGTGTTTACCTACAGTAATTTTCACTTTGTATCACAAACTTTCAAATGGATTTTTAATTTATTCATTTATGGTTATGTAATCCTTGAGTCAAAGTCGTGATAATTTTTTGTACTTTAAAACAATAAATTCGCTTACAAATTAACATTGCACTCGTGTTCCTTATTTTATCTCATATCTGTTGGAGGATACTGTTCAACACAGTGGTACAACTCTTATCAGATTCAAATGGTTCAAATGGCTCTGAGCACTATGGGACTCAAGTGCTGAGGTCATTAGTCCCCTAGAACTTAGAACTAGTTAAACCTAACTAACCTAAGGACATCACAAACATCCATGCCCGAGGCAGGATTCGAACCTGCGACCGTAGCGGTCTTGCGGTTCCAGACTGCAGCGCCTTTAACCACACGGCCACTTCGGCCGGCTCTTATCAGATTACCAAAGCTATTAATTACTCATCTCATCATATTACCAAACATCTCATTCTAGTTGTCAGCTTAATTTTTCGCTACAAAATCAATATTTAAATCCACTATACTACAAAATCCTTTAATTAAGAAGTCATATGTAATACCTCCCCCCCTTACCAACAAATTAACCAAGGTTGTAAGTGCGTCCAACAACTCACCAACACTGGGAGAGAGTCCACATTCTGGATCCTAAGTACTACAATCAATAGCTACACAACTCATTAAATTCACTGTCTTTGTATTCGAAAGCAAAATTACACAACTGTACATCAATTAATCCTTTTGGATACAGTTAATGGCCAGTTACATCTATTTCTTGGCAGATTTTAAAAAATAGTCCCATTTATATTCCCCTATTATTATTACACTACATTTTTATTGCGGCTGTGTACAGTTTTCATGTTCTGTTTTAACTAACCCTCCTTCGATGCGTCATGCTGCAGAGAACTTAATTAATCCTCACTTCCTGCATCGCTTACTGATGCCACAAAAATATTTGAAGTTCCTTCCACTTGACTCTAGATTGAATTGCACTCAGCCCTCTTGACTACACCATGACGAGTTCCTAAGAACTTCTACCTATAATATTCTCTTCCCATCACCTTACCTTATTTCTCTCGTCTCTAGCCTTTGTCACATATTCCGACCATGAGCATGTCTTACCATTCTTTACCTACTTCATCATTATTTTCACCAATATATTCTTTATGTTTCTAATTATGTAATATTTTTCCTAACCATTTCTCTCTCTCTCTCTCTCTCTCTCTCTCTCTCTCTCTCACACACACACACACACACACACACAAACACATCAGCTAAACAATCCTTCAGTCACTATTTCTACACAGAAACTACAAACTCTAAACCCTTTCTTATTTCGCTTCATATTACTTGGTCTAAACTATCATACCAGCCTAGCTTTTTATTGGTATTCTTGAATTTAATGCAGAGACATATTCGCCAATAATTATCTTATTCTTGTTGATTTACAGACCTTTCACTTAAAACCACCCTATCATCTCATCATCATTGAGATCTATGTCATATTTGAGAAGATAGTCAAATCACGTTATAACTACTCAATCCCTGCTCTGAATAGTTTGATAATTCAAAAGGTGTTTTAACAGATACAGAGAGTAGGAAGCAGAGCAGGAAACTAAAGTGAGGAACATCATTGCAACAGCTTGTGACCCTATATATGCTACTGCTCGTATATATGCTGAAGAGTAGTGAATTTCCTGAGGTTTGCTTTGTCACAACTGATTCCTCCTCTACCATGTCCGCTCCAATAGCTGAGTAGCCAGCGAGACGGATTGCCGTCCTATGGGCCGGGGTTCAATTCCCGCCTGGATTGGGAATTTTCTCCGCTCAGGGACTGGGTGTTGTATTGCCTTCATCATCATTTCATCCCATTCCGGGGCGCATGTCACCCAGTGTGGCGTCGAATGTCATAAGACCTGCACAAAGGCGGCCAGACCTGCCCCATGAGGGGCCTCCCGCCCAATGATGCCAAACGTTCATTTCCATTTACTTCTCTACCATTCCCGTTGGTTTCCACAATTCCTAATCTTACCAAAATTGTCGCTTCTCTACTGATAACAGCCAGATTATCAGTTACCAATACCCTCTCACTGTTTAACAAATTTTTTAGTCTATAGTTCTGACCTGTCAACCTGTAACTTTTTTGATAAGGCAAATTCTCCTCCAAAACATAATCAAAATCACTTCCTTTCCCTATATTGCATGAATGTCTTAACTGAGTTTAACTGACTTATCACTTCTTCGCTACATGCTTTCACACTTTCTCATACTTCCAATTATATCTTGGATGTGTCTGATAAACTCGTATTATACCAATCTGCTCACCCTTGAACCTCTAGACCTGTAAATATGCTGTGGTAAGTTCTTTAAAATATTTGTGTCTTCCTAGAGCATATTTGCCCCAAATCAATTATTTTCTCTTTAATCTAATACCGTCTTATATAAGATTAACATTTCTGAACATTTGGTGGTTTTTAGCAGTATTTAAACGGAAATGGAGTTTATTTGCACGCTATGATCACAAAACACGTTGTGAATGTTACCGTCACGCTGCACTTGCTTCAATAAAAGTTGCCCCAACAATTTCTTGACTTAAACATCATCATCTACCTAAATCACCTACTTTATCCTAATTTTCGGAAGCAGTCGCATTAATTCCTTCCACTTCTGCTTCATTCTCCTTACTGTATTAAAAGACTGATCACTGTCACTTTGTGCTTCGACATTCTCATGTTCGTCCTTAACAACTATGGGCTTCAAAGTTTTTCTACAAGCGTCTGGCCGTTCATTTTTGATAGTACGCGATGTATTTTGTTATGTAAGTACTGTACTTCTAAAGCCTTCAAATGTCCAACTACTTTTCCACCCAACACATCTAACATTCCATACACATTGTTCTGTGATTTTTCTACCTTTTTTCTGACAGTTTGTAATTACTGGCAAACTCTTTCTATGTTTCATGACGTTTCCGTCTGTTGTTCATTAACAGCATCTAACCTTTCACATAGTATTTTTTCTCAACAGTCACTCCTGTCCTGTTATGTTAACAGCAATTAAAACGTACTCTCGAACCCCACATTTCAAACTCAAAGCAAACAAACCAGATAAGAGCAATTGCACGACCACTAAAATGAACAGATCCCGTCAAGATAGAAATAAAATAACACTTTCTTGGGGACATAAGATAGACATGTGTGAAGAAAACGGTTCTCAGAGATCTACGTTGCGTAAGATTGATAGTGAATTTTGGTTATTTAAAATCCAAAAGAATCCATCTTACTTTCAAAGTTAACTAAAATAATCATGCAAGGGTGGCTAACAAACTCCAAAAGAACATAAAACACGGAAATCCCACAAATAATTTCGCAAATGATGATGAAACAGGCTGCATTATTGTTCACTTACACAAAAACAGTCAAAAAACTTGCAGCTGGAGGTTTATATGCTGTAATATGAGATTCTACTGAATGTAAACTTCGTTTAGGTAGCTGCAGCTGTTAAATTCAAAGTTTTTGCCTATAATGTCCCTTTCATTAATAGCGAACGACCAGCCTTATCATGATTTGTTGGTGCTCGGAATCTAATGGTGAGTGCCACAGCTTACACGTTCTATAACATACCAAATCAAAACATGTAATTGCCGCTGATACAACACTACACAATTTCACAAAAGCACATCCCTATAAAAAATGTTTAAATCTTTCATGTATAAAATGTGACTTGCGTATATTTGAAAAATAAAAGGTCAAAATGGGTCTTCCTTCGTAATAAATAATACACTTTTCTAATAAAAGAATTTTGTGCTGTCGTGTACTGCAAATCTGTAAAGCGGGACACACACATGTGCTATGAAGCTAGGTAGATCCACATTTTCATGTGAATCTAGACTTTTGAGAGTTACATATTTATAACAAATTGGTACCAAAGCACATTTATTCTCCATACAATGAAAAACATGAAATATCATACACAAGTTTTCACCATAATGTTAGAAGATGACTGTGACATACCAAAGAGCAATGTTTTTTTTTACATTCAGTGAAGGTCTCTAGGCCATATACGTTCAGCACAGACAAATTATGTAGATACCAGGAGAATTACTAAGGTGTGTTGTAATGTTTCAAAACGATGTCTGTGATGTATCAGAAAACAAAATTACTTTAGATATTTTTGGAATGGAGAAGATGGTGATTTGCTATGATGTTTATCAAGTGGCGCAATGTGCCACCTACAAATAGACAATTCTCCATTTTTTTTTCGCTCACGACCTTCTACATATCCACCCCATGGTCTGCAGTCCTTTTCTCCAAATTCCGAAAGAATCTCGCTACACGCTAGTAGTACATAGAACTGAGATATAAATGTCGCAAAGCTCAAAACTGAGTATTACGTTAGTGGTACGTAAGTGTCCTAACAAACGAGTACAATAAAATATAGAGAAACATTGAGTTGCAAATAATAGTGATTACTGCTCATGGTGGGATCAACATTGTCAACACTGATAGCGAATATACTCTACAGAAACCACTTTTATTTAAGGAAACCGTATGTTAAGACATGTTTGTCACAAAAGAAACAAAAATTACATTTTGAAATGTTTAAGACTTTTTAGTCTTTATACAGGAAGTGCGCTGTGCAGTGTAGCTTTTGTCTACGTCATCTATGCATTGTGACGTCGACAGAGGCTCGTCGGTACTGTGAGCGTAATTAAAGTAGCCCTATCAACTGTCTAGTTGCAGCAAATGTGTCCTGTACCTGGAATATTAACCTTCATGCGTTAATATTATCCTCTTTGGTGTTCTTCTGATTACTGTTGACTCGGATCGATTTGTTTCTGTACAAAACCAATGTCGTACGTGCACGTCAATAACGTTTCTGTTTTAACGCTGTTTGTAAGCGATTAATAACTGAATCACGTGATTCAATTAACTATCGCCTATAAACGGTTTTAAAATACTACGACGTTCACATTAACTCGTCGATCACGAAACTACAATCTTTCCACTTTCAGCATTCACAGTCGCTAACTTACAGTTCAGGCAAAAGAAGTACCACACACAATAAACAGTTTGAATGTCTCTGCGGCGACAGTGAATGTATTAAAGTACACGGCAACCCAGTAAGGTGCATTCAAGATAACAACTTCAAAGTACATTATGCTCTACAGTATGATTAAACTTAGAACAGTTCGGTAATAACAGTGACTAACGCTGGCTATTGTCGTGAATATTGTCACTGTTGTTTATAGTACACCAGACTCCAAAGAGCTCACATTATTCACCCTTTCTAACTCTTTGTTTCCAGTTTCTATCACAATTACCATTACAATGTACATAAATTAAGATAATTTAAATTACTTCTTGGCAAGGGTAATGACATTACACTCAGATAAAACACGTGCAGTGCAAATAATTGATTGGCCCACTGACAACATCTATGATATAATTAGAAATGAATTCATGATTTACGAAAAATTGAAGTGGCATCTGGCAGCGTTTGTTAAATAACAGAGAAACAATGTTTAACTATGGAAAACTGAGCTACCCACCGATAAAGTTTGTAACACAACGATCTGTTAAAACAAACATCATTTATGAGAGATTAAATTGCTCACTGACAAAGTTTATGACATGAAGCTCAGAAAAACCTAAAACAATTATGAAACTGATTTGCCTATTGGCAAAATCTATGAAAGACAATCAGAAAAAATAGTTCATTATGACAAGGCGAACTGAGCACTGGTGAAGTTTGTAATACAACTATCATTAAAATATACACAAATTAAGTAAAATTAATGTTCTCACTGGTGAAGTGTATAACCTGACCCTCAGATATCATTCATGATGTACGAGAAATTCAGCTCCCCACTAGCAAAGTGAATCACATGACACTCACAAAACATCTGAATTACGAAAAGCTGAATTGACTGCTGACAATTTTTCTAACACATATGCTGTTAAAATATACATGAATTAGAAAAAAACTAAATTGCCCAACTGAAATGTTTATGACATGACAGTAACATAACTGACATGAAATATGTGAAGCAGAATTACCCACAGACAAAGTCTATGACAAGACAATCACAAATATACACATGAATTATGAAACTGAGCTACCCACTGGCAAAGACAAACACATGACACTCAGAAAAATAATATACAATTTTTTTTAAATTCGACTCACCCACTAGCAAAATATGTGACATGAGACTCCGAAAAACATAATTATGAAGAACTGAATTGTCGTTTGCCAATGTGCAACGTCTATGACCTGATACTCAGAAAACAAACATATATAATGAAATATTTTGTTGCCCACTGGTAAAGTTTGTAGCACAAGTCTTGAGAAAAACATTTATGACTTATTAGTGATTCAAGTGCTCACTGAAACGTTTATGGTATAACACTCACAAAAACAAAGATGAATTATGAAAATGAATTACCCACTAACTAAATGTATGACATGAAACTTAGTGTATTATACATGGGCTGTAGTCTGGAAAAAATTTCTATTAAATTGTCATTAAAATGTACATTAATTAAGACAAGTTTCTTATAGGTGTAATTAATCAAATGAAGCTGAGATGGCACAGTTAATCACATGACACACACACACATATATATATATATATATATATATATATATATATATATATATATATATATATCTTGGCAGCGCGCCAGCCACGGACTTGGCGTGCAGCGGACGGGCGCACCTAGTGATGCTAGTGCGCCCGTCCGGGATAACGCGTGGCTGGCACTGTGAAATATTCTAAGTCCGAATCAAGGTCACGCGCTCTCGCGCGTCTATAAAAGCGAGCGCAGCCTGCGCAACAGATCATTCGCGCTGCTGCTGCTGCACAGGCAACTGCATTGAACGCTGCCAAGATGCCTTACAGAAGATACCATCGTCGTGCAAGACAGACAATATATAAAACAATTGAAGACGTCGAAATGACAACGTCTGCTACTGATAAGAAGAAGAATACCATAAAATCTGTCGTTGCACACGCTCTACTAGATGGACCCGCTGTCTGCTGTGGATGTAGACTGAATTTTCGTATCGATCTGAATGATACATTTTCGCATGGTAATGGCTGGTTAACTGTTGCTGTTGTACGAGGTGGTACAGGCGTACCCAATGTATCAGGATTGGAAAGTTTCGTTGACAGAGATATTATAGCCTACCGCACATATCATGTTGTTGAAAATGCAAATAAAGACTTTGGCAAATCATCATATATGTCACCCTCACCCTATATATATATATATATATATATATATATATATATATATATATATATATATAAAGTATGGAAAACTGCATTTACCACTTGTGGTGCCTATGAAATGACAGACAAACATGCATTAATTACAAAAACTCAATGCACCCTAGCACAATTTATTATATGGTACTCAGAAAAATTGACATCAACTCTGAAAAACTGATCTGACCAGAGCCATAATTTGTATCATAATGATCTGTAAAAACATACTTATGTTATAAGAGATAAAATTGTTCTCTGGGTACGTGTATGACATGACACTGAAAATATATATCAATTATGAAACTGTATTGGCCACAGGCAGTCTACAACATTACACTCAGGACAACATGCATCAATTGTGGAAAACTGAACAGATCATTGGTGAAGTTTCAAACCCAACTATCACTAAAACATACAAGAGTTAAGAAAAATTATCGTTTGCTCTGGATATGTTTATGGCCTGACCCTTAGATACCATACATAAGCGTGGAAGATTGAATTTCCATAGTCTATGAAATGAGATTCAGGAACATATATGAATTATGAAACTGCTAACTGGCAAAGTCTGTCTCATGACATTAAAAATAAAATAAAAAATAATGGAGTATGATACTGAACTGGTCACTGACAAAGTATATGACATGATGCACAGAAAAACAAACTTAAAAATAAACAGCTGCCCACTGGCGAAGTTTGTGACAATAACCGCAGAGAGATACATAAATTTAAAAAAAATTATCTGTCAAAGTTTGTGACATAAGCAAAGAAAATTATACATGAATTATGAAACTAAACTGTCCATTAGCAGAATATATGACATGACACACAGAAAAACACACGTGAATTACGATAAATTGAATTGACTTACTCAATTATCATGAAAATGAACTTCAATTAAAATAATTAAAATTTCTCAATAGCAATATTAATGATAGATGAAGTATGAAATACTGAATTATTCACTGGGAATGTCTTTGACATAGAGTCAAAGAAACGTATATGAATTAAGAAATATAATCTTCCTCTGGCAAGGTTTATGGCATGAAACGCAGAAAAAATACACAATATATGAAAAATTTAATTGCACGCTCAAAATGTGCAATGTTTGCGATGTGATACTGACGAAAAACATAATGTGTGAAGTTTTGAGTTGCAAAATGGCTGTGTTTGTAACACAACAATCCATAAATACGTACCTCCATCATACGAGATTAAATCGATCACTGAGAAGTTTACAGCAAGAGATTCGGAGAAAGTTACAGGAATAATGAAACTGAATCACTAATGTACTAACTCTCTACATATCTGCTATTGATCACTCACATCACTGCAAGTGAGGTTACACGTCACATTATTAGCACAAGATGGAATCGCTTTTCACTAAAAACACGCACAATTACTTTGTAGATATATTTTTCGACGCACCTTTATATGCCACAGGCAGGACAATTTTGTATGAATGTACTAAGGTTTTAGTGGAAGGCATTCTTCCTCGGAAAATTCGGAGGAATGCCCAAGGAGAACAGCAGCTGGTGGATCTCGCTGCAATAAAATGTTCTTTCATAGTAGTTTCAACTGCCTCAGCCCTTTCACTTTTAGTTTTCAATCTCGTCTGCAGTACCATGTCTACTGTGCTCGCACCTTACTGTCTCACAATTGTTCCTCGTCCCAAGTGTCATTCTCCTGGATTGTAGGTTTGAACATAGAGCTTACATATGAACTATATTCGTAGCAAGTCACACAGACGTTTAGGTGGTCGTTATCTAAAGAAAAATCATACAGCTTCTTCAGTTGTGGTGATCACCATTCATTGTGGTGATGACACCAATCATCTGATATATCTCGTATTTTTAACAGCAATGCCGCCTCCTTCTCCAAAGATTTGAGTGGTCATGAATGTAGTAGCCCTGCCAGTGACAGCTTCTATCGTACTTTGAGTCGACGACTTTTCTTCGGAACGTCAAGTTTGTCTGATTACCTACTCAGCTGCGTGCCCTGCTCGCCGAGTCTCTAGAAATCAGTGAGCCAATCCGCAAGATGCGAACGACCGACCAGGGTGGAGTCGGCAGGAGATATACCTCCCTGGGAAGAGCGATTGGCCTTGTCGTATGCCCCTATTTGCACAGGGAGCCGGCAGCCATTCAGTAGATGATAGAAAGATCATGGCGGCGACAGGACGCTCGTCTTGTAAGCTGGTGGGCGCTTCATGACTCCCAGAATGTGTGTTGCTTTCAGCAGCTATACGGGGAAGAATCAGATAGAGACCTATAGAGCATGTTCATAATTACAGTTTCAGTTTCAAAACGCTAAACCACTCTTCAAAATGATGTCAAATTTGAACAGCATATTATTGAAGCAGACTGAAAAGTCATGGAACAAAAAAAAAGAAGAAGAAAAAGATTGATGAAAAATTTACTAATACACGGTGCGGCGCTGTAAGCGTCTTAACGTACATGGGATCGTCTACAAATGGCAGATGAATGCTGGTACGACGTCTGTGGTTTGAGTTGCACATTATACCATGACTGCAAAAGTTTGGTAATCAGCAGTTGTGGAACTGTTAGTTTCGTAAGGCCATCCAACACGGTAAGGTCGTAGCACATTGCAAGGGAAAAATCGTTCTTTAACCATCCGGAGGTCACAAACAGCATGAGAGGCAAAATGTGACAGATTTGTAATATTGTTATGGGGCCTAAGACCGCATTAATAGCAAAATGACGCCGGTTTTTAATCGTCCTACGGCCAAAAACAGCATAAAAAGCAAAATGCCATCGGTTTTTAATTGGCTTCCGGACGAAAACTACAATAGAAGCCGAATTATGTCAGTTTTTAATTGTCCTGGCGTAAAAATCGCACAAAAATCGAAATGACATCAGTTTCTAGCTGTTTTGAGACTGGCGCAAGGCATGTTCTGTATGCAGCATGTTCCACAGCAGATCGGTGTGTTTAGAGGTCACTCACGTTCAGAATGCGTTGCGCGAGGCCTGCCTTCCATTTAAGTGCGTTCGTATCTGAGCGCTGAGCGCATCTTTCAGATAACCCCACTGACGGAAGTCACACGGATGAAGATCAGATGCTGTGGATGGACAGGCTGTACTGAAATGACGGCTGATAATTCGAGCATTTTCGAAATGAGCCTCACCAGCCGCCTCACTAACTGTGCAACGTGCGGAGGAGCGTCGTCTTGCACAAAAATTGTGCTACCGTATCAACGCATTAGAAAGAGTGGTATGACGTTGTTGCGAAAAAGGCTCTCGTAGCGTTTACCAGCGATAATACAGGTAACAAAACCCGCAAGACTCATCTTCCTGAAAAAACGATTCCGTCAACCCACATCACACAGGCACCTTCACAGAATGTAGTGATACTAGTTGATGTGCGTGTGTGCTTCCCGTTACCCAAAGACCGCTGTTCTGTATATTGGTATATCCTTGGAGATGGAAATAGGCTTCATCTGTCCACAGAACACTCCCCGATCATTCGTTGTTTGCTTCCACGCGAGAAAGGAATTCCTGAGCCAACTTTTCTCTTGCTGGCAGGTCAGCAGGAAGCAACTGCTGAACATTGGTGATTTTCTATTGATTACAATGCTGGATATTTCACAGGATTTTATGCACCGTGCTCGCAGACACTTCTCACGTCTGGTCAGTTCCTCGTGCATGCATGATCACACAGCGCAGCTCGGCCCTCTTGCGGTGCTGTGGCCACATCTTCGACGGACGTCGGATAAACTGCTTTCCTCCCTGTGCCAAACTGCACCTCAAAAGAAGTTGTCTTTTTTAATTGTGTAATGATTTTCTCCAGACTTTTGGCAGACACCAGACTAATGCCTTTTTTCATACCGTTCAGTGTCCGGAATTTCTACAGGGTTACTGGCGCCCAGTCACCTCTCTTGTAAAAGAGACTTATGAGCAGCATATAACCCTTCATGGAGACATTTATGTTGCTAGCCCCGGACACAAACTCAGGAAGAGCCGAGTGCCCGCGTGCGCACGTCTGTTGGTGCTCATATTCTGACACTTACAGTGCCACCTACTGGTCAAATTTCTGTTAATTCTTTTTCTTGCTCCATGGCGTTTCCCCCTCTGTCAATAATAAGCTGTCCATATTTGACGTCACTGTGAGCAGTGGCTCCCTCTGTACAGCGTTTTGAATCTGGAACCTTAATTATGGGCACCATGTACACAAAAACAGTCACTTCATTTCCAACCATTTGTCACAATAATCCATACTTTCTGGTTTTACAGATGTGGAGCTCTTCACGGTAATTACAGTTCTATACGAAATTGGAATACATGGAAGAACCCTGGAGATACTAAAAGGTATCAGATAGATTATATAATGGTAAGACAGAGATTTAGGAACCGGGTTTTCAATTGTAAGACATTTACAGGGGCAGATGTGGACTCTGACCACAATCTATTGGTTATGAACTGTAGATTAAAATTGAAGAAAGTGCAAAAAGGTGGGAATTTTAGGAGATGGGACCTGGATAAACTGAAAGAACCAGAGGTTGTACAGAGTTTCAGGGACAGCATAAGGGAACAATTGACAGGAATGGGGGAAAGAAATACAGTAGAAGCAGAATGGGTAGCTTTGAGGGATGAAATAGTGAAGGCAGCAGAGGATCAAATAGGTAAAAAGACGAGGGCTAGTAGAAACCCTTGGGTAACAGAAGAAATATTGAATTTAATTGATGAAAGGAGAAAATATAAAAACGCAGTAAATGAAGCAGGCAAAAAGGAATACAAACGTCTCAAAAATGATATTGACAGGAAGTGCAAAATGGCTAGGCAGGGATGGCTAGAGGACAAATGTAAGGATGTAGAGGCTTATCTCACCAGGGGTAAGACAGATACCGCCTACAGGAAAATTAAAGAGACCTTTGGAGAAAGGAGAAGCACTTGTATGAATATCAAGAGCTCAGATGGAAACCCAGTTCTAAGCAAAGAACGGAAAGCAGAAAGGTGGAAGGAGTATATAGAGGGTCTATACAAGGGCGATGTACTTCAGGACAATATAATGGAATTGGAAGAGGATGTAGATGAAATGGGAGATATGTGTGAAGAGTTTGACAGAGCACTGAAAGACCTGAGTCGAAACAAGGCCCCAAGAGTAGACAACATTCCATCAGAACCACTGACAGCCTTGGGAGAGCCAAGCCTAACAAAACTCTACCATCTAGTGAGCAAGATGAATGAGACAGGCGAAATACCCTCAGACTTCAAGAAGAATATAATAATTCCAATCCCAAAGAAAGCAGGTGTTGACAGATGTGAAAATTACCGAACAATCAGTTTAATAAGTCACAGCTGAAAAATACTAACACGAATTCTTTACAGACGAATGGAAAAACTAGTAGAAACCGACCTCGGGGAAGATCAGTTTGGATTCCGTAGAAATGTTAGAACACGTGAGGCAATACTGACCCTACGACATATCTTAGAAGAAAGATTAACGAAAGGCAAACTTACGTTTCTAGCATTTGTAGACTTAGAGAAAGCTTTTGACAATGTTAACTGAAATACTCTCTTTCAAATTCTGAAGGTGGCAGGGGTAAAACACAGGGAGCGAAAGGCTATTTACAATTTGTACAGAAACCAGATGGCAGTTATAAGAGTCGAGGAGCATGAAAGGGAAGCAGTGGTTGGGAAAGGAGTGAGACAGGGTTGTAGCCTGTCCCCGATGTTATTTAATCTGTATATTGAGCAAGCAGTAAAAGAAACAAAAGAAAAATTCGGAGTAGCTATTAAAATCCATGGAGAAGAAATAAAAACTTGGAGGTTCGCTGATGACATTGTAATTCTGTCAGGGACAGCAAAGGACTTGGAAGAGCAGTTGAACGGGATGGACAGTGTCTTGAAAGGAGGACATAAGATGAACATCAACAAAATCAAAACGAGGATAATGGAATGTAGTCTAATTAAGTCGGGTGATGCTGAGGGAATTAGATTAGGAAAGGAGTTTTGCTATTTGGGTAGCAAAATAACTGATGATGGTCGAAGTAGAGAGGATATAAAATGTAGACTGGCAATGACAAGGAAAGCGTTTCTGAAGAAGAAAAATTTGTTAACATCGAGTATAGATTTAAATCAGGAAGTCGTTTCTGAAAGTATTTGTATGGAGTGTAGCCATGTATGGAAATGAAACGTGGACGATAAATAGTTTGGACAAGAAGAGAATAGAAGCTTTCGAAATGTGGTGCTACAGAAGAATGCTGAAGATTAGATGGGTAGATCACATAACTAATGAGGAGGTATTGAATAGAGTTGGGGAGAAGAGGAGCTTGTGGCACAACTTGACTAGAAGAAGGGATCGGTTGGTAGGACATGTTCTGAGACATCGAGAGATCACCAATTTAGTATTGGAGAGCAGCGTGGAGGGTAAAAATCGTAGAGGGAGACCAAGAGATGAATATACTAAGCAGATTCAGAATTATGTAGGCTGCAGTAGGTACTGGGAGATGAAGAAGCTTGCACAGGATAGAGTAGCATGGAGAGCTGCATCAAACCAGTACCAGGACTGAAGACCACAACTACAACATCAACGAAATAGGAAATTATGTCATGTGGATGAGATCGCATAGGCTCATGAGTATCTTTAAAAATCTGGAGGGCAGTACAAAAATTACAAACCAAATTGTATTTGAAGAAAGCATTACATGCAATCACTCACGTATTCCTCCTTGAATATCTGTACAAAAGTGCAAGTTAGTATGAAAAATTACAATATACATACATCAAAAAATGCTTTACATCACCCCAGTTCCCACAACTCCTGAAGATAGCCGTCGACTGTGGATATTGTATCACAGACCCAGTCCAGTTGACTGTTCAGAGAGGTCACTAAACGAGCCCAGAGATCTAAACATCCATGCATGGAGCATCGCCTATTAAACGCAGGGGTTCTGATAGTCAATCAGTTCCAGTCATTCCACCAGGAAGGAGGTACACGGCGCGTGTTGTCTGTAGTTCAACCATACCTAGAAGATCAATACCGCGGTTCGATCGCGTCCGCATTGTTACTTCGTGCCAGGAAGGGCTCTCTCGACAAGGGAACTGTTCTGGTGTCTCGGAATTCTTCGGACATGGAGGAGATACAGAGAGAGAGGAACTGTCGATGACATGCCTCGCTAAGGCTACTACTGCAGTGGATGACCGCTACCTACGGATTGTGGTTAGGAGGAAGACAGCAACGCCACCATGTTGAATAAAGTTTTTCGTGCAGCCACAGTACGACTCAATCTGTGCACAGTACGCTGCATAATCCGCAAGCAGCGCGGTATAGATGGGCCCAACAACATGCCCAATGGACCGCTCAGGACCGGCTTCACGTTCTCTTCATCAGCGAGTGTCACAGATGCCTTCAACCAGACAATCGTCGGATACGTGTTTGGAGGCAACCCGGTCAGTCTGAACGCCTTCGACTCACCGTCCAGCGGGTGCAGCAAGGTGGAGGTTCCCTGCTGTTTTGGGGTGGCATTATGTGGGGTCGACGTACGCCGCTGGTGGTCATGGAAGGAGCCGTAATGGCTGTACGATACGTGAATGCCTGCCTCTGGCCGATAGTGCAAGCATGTCGGCGGCTTATTGGCGAGGCACTCGTCTTCATGGACGATAATTCGCGCCCCCATCGTGCACATCTTGTGAATGACTTCCTTCAAGATAACGACATCGCTCGACTAGAGTGGCCAGCATTTTCTCCAGACATGAACCCTATCGGCCATGCCTGGGATAGATTGAAAATGGCTATTTATGGACGACGTGACCCGCCAACCACTCTGAGAGATCTACACCTTATCGCCGTTGAGGAGTGGGACAATCTGGACCTACAGTGCCTTGATGAACTTGTGGATAGCATGCCACAACCAATACAGGCGTGCATCAATCCAAGAGGACGTGTTACTGGGTGTTAGAGGTACCCATGTGTGCAGCAATCTGGACCACCACCTCTGAAGGTCTCGCTGTAAGGTGGTACAACATGCAATGTGTAATTTTCACGAGCAATAAAAAGGGCGGAAATGATGTTTATTTTGATCTCTATTCCAATTTTTTGTACAGGTTCCGGAACTCTCGGAACCGAGGTGATGCAAAACTGTTTTTTGATGTGTGTAGTATTTAACTGAAAACAACAGTACAACCAATTACACACTGTCCTGTGAGTATCCTTGGAAATTAGAAGGTCTGTACAGAAATTAAAAATTACTGGGCTTGACAACATTTATGATGATATTTTTTAAGTATGGCTCGAAAACGGATGGTATGTACGACTAGTGTTCAGAGAGTACATTCTACCAAATTACCACACTCATCGACCAATATGCTGATCTTACTTCCCTTCCCTTGTCCTAATTCTGCATATGAGATCTCCCCTTTACTTACAGCGGTTTGTTAAAGTTAGACTTCAGTCAGAAATTCACCATTACTCTGTCTCATACATGTCTTCCTTAGAAATCGGGTGATTCGCTGGTCCGTGAACAGCAGAATAATAACAAGACAGCGTGTTACTACATTTTGCCTTGTGTCAAAGTAAGGGACTGTACCCTTTTACTGGCTACATGAACCGACTGACATACGTGGATGAATCCAAACAGGATATCCCACGCCCGCCGTTTACTAACACAGCAGCAAAACAAATGAAAAACATGTAACATGATTCTGAACATGGGAAACAGTTTTCATACCATTCCTTACCTTACCTATACCCATCTTCATCTTTCGTTTTTAAGTAGTCAGGAACGTCCTGAAGTAGACACCTCCTTCATCTCTTGCACGAGAAAGTCTTACGACTACAGATATCTAAGCTTTACAATTTCTCTTCTCCACTCAAGGCACTCACTTTCGATTAGAGAATTAAACATCAAGAATACTTGGTTCTCACATACATCTTTCTGTGTGTTTGCTGAGAAAAGATTTAATTCTGTTGACATAAATACATAAGATTAGTCCTCATAGCTAAGTATCCCATGATCCGTACTAATCTCGTTTGGCCTGTCCATTGAAACCTGTACAAAAGTGGCAGAAATGCTCTCTACTTCTTCTAAAAACGTATAGAATCCTCTCTCTTCTTTCAGGGTCCCAATAAGCAACCACACTAGTCACGCAAGCAGAACACATGTTATATACTCAGAAAATCTCCAGCGCTCCTTAGACACGAGGAAGCCTGCTCTGAAAAAAAGACTGGAACCTCTAGCTACCGCAACTTGCAGCACTCCTTTGGTGCGAATCCATCCTAATTACAACTCATAACGCATTTTAGCGAGCTGCTCGACATCCTCCTATTTCTGCGTAACAATCACGAGGCCTATCAAATATTCGTGAGCATAACAGATTAGATTGGATTAGTGCTTGTTCCATAGATCACAAATACGACACTTCGTAATGATGTGGAACGTGTCAAGTTAATAAAAGATGTCTATACAAGGTATTACATTACACAAAATATTACATGACACTTAATATTTTTATTTTTTTTGTGAGGGTTGGGGAAATTACCCAGTTACTATATCCAAAAATTTATCTAATGAGTAGGAGTTCTCATTAAGAAATTCTTTTAATTTCCTTTTAAATGCTATATGGCTATCTGTCAGACTTTTGATGCTATGAAGTAAGTGACCAAAGACTTTTGTGTCAGCATAATTTACCCCCTCTCAGCCAAAGTTAGAATTAACCTTGAGTAGTGAAGTATATCCTTTCTCTTAGTGTTGTAGCCAAGTACACTGCCATTACTTTTGAATTCGTTCGGATTGTTAATAACAAATTCCATAAGTCAGTATATGTATTGTGAGGCTACAGTGAAGATCTATAGCTCTTTAAATAAATGTCTGCAGGATGATCTTGGATGAGCTCCAGCAATTGTTCTGATTACACACTTTTGTGCAATGAACACTCTTTTACTCAATAATGAGTTACCCCAGACTATGATGCCATACGATAGCAGAGAATGAAAATAGGCGTGGTAAGCTAATTTACTGAGATGTATATCGCCAAAATTTGCAGTGACCGTAATAGCATAAGCAGCTGAATTCAAACGTTTGACCAGATCTTCAGTGTGTTTTTTCCAGTTCAACCCCTCATCAATGCATACACCTATAAATTTTGAATATTCTACCTTAGCTACTCATTTCTGATCGAACTCTGTATTTATCAATGGTGTCATTCCATTTACTGTGTGGAACTTGATGTACTGTGTTTTGTCAAAGTTTAATGAGAGCCCATTTGCAGAGAACCACTTAACAATTCCACCAGTTAATTGTTGTCTGTTGGGTGTGATAACTACACTTATATCGTTGGCAAAAAGTACCAGCTTTGCATCTTCGTGAATGTAGAATGGCAAGTCATTAATATATATTAAGAACAGCAGAGGACCCAAGACCAAACCTTGCGGCACACCATTCTTGATTGTTCCCCAGTTTGAGAAATCAACAGTTTTTAGCATATTATGCGAAATGCTTATTTCGACTTTCTGCACTCTTCCAGTTAGGTATGATTGAAACCATTTGAGCGCTGTCCCATTCATACCACAGTACGTGAGCTCATCTAGAAGTGTTCCATGATTTGCACAATCAAAAGCCTTTGAGAGGTCACAAAAAATACCAACAGGTGACTTCTTGTTACTCAGAGCAATTAATATTTCATTAGTGAAATTATATATAGCATTTTACGTTGAAAAACCTTTCTGGAAACCAAACTGACATTTTGTTAAAACTTTATTTTTACAAAGATGTGAAGCTACTCATACATTACTTTTTTCAAGAATTTTGGATCAGGCAGTCAGAAGAGAGATGGGGCGGTAGTTGTTGACGTAAGATGTAGCCCCTTTTTTATGCAGTGGTTTAACAATGGCATACTTCAGTCTATCTGCGAAAATACCCTGCTTCAGAGAGCTATTACATATGTGGCTAAGAATCCCATTTATCTCTTGGGAACAAGCTTTTATTATCCTGCTGGAAATGCTATCAATTCCATGTGAGCTATTATTCTGGAGAGAGTTTATTGTCATCCTAATTTCAGAAGGAGCGGTGAGTGGAATTTCAGTTGTATCAAATGGTTTGGGTAAGGCTTCTTCCATCAACTGCCTTGCTTCTTCTAATGAACATTTAGATCCTATTATCTCTATAACATTTAAAAAATGATTATTCAAAATGTTTTCAACTTACAGCTTGTTGTTTGTAAAGTTTCCAATCGCTTTGATGGTAATGCCATCATCCTGTACTCTTGGTTTCCCTGTCTTCCTTGTAATAATATTCCAAATTGTTTTGATTTTGTTATTAGAGGTATTAATCTCAGATATGATACACGTGCTTCTGGACTTTTTAATAACCTTTCTTAATGTAGCACAGTAGTTTTCATAATATTTGGCTGTTTCTGGGTCATTACTCTTTCTTGTTGTTAGATAGAGTTCCCTTTTGTGGTTACAAGATATTCTTATTCCTTTAGTAAGCCAAGGTTTTTTGCATGGTTTCTTATAATCAGATTTAACTACCTTCTTTGGGAAATAGTTTTCAAAATATCTTACAAGGGTGTCATGAAATAAGTTATATTTTAGATTAGCATCGGGTTCCTTGTACACCTCATCCCAGTCTAACTGCTGAAGATTTTCTCTAAAATTTCTAATTGTTGAGTCATTAATTGAACGCACAACTTTGGAGTGTAGTTCTGAAGTACTGAATGGAGCTACCTCATATACTGTAATTAGCTGAGCACCATGATCAGAAAGGCCATTCTCAACAGGACAAGAATGCATGTTTTTGAATTTATCTTGGTCTAAAAAAGTGTTATCTTTCAATGTGCTGCTGTCCTTTACTGCCCGAGTAGGAAAATTAATGGCAGATGTCAAACTGAAGAAACTTGGCAAGACTCCTGGGTCATTATTCCTATTACACTCTTTCAGTGACTCAACATTGAAGTCCCCACAAATAATAATTGGCTTTCCCCTATCTGACAGTTAGCACATCAAGGCATCCAAGTCTTTGAGGACTAAATGAAAGTCTCCTGAAGGGGACCCATATACTGTCACAATTATAAAAGAGCCCTCCTTCAGTTTAAGTTGACAGGCACATGCTTCTATATGTTGCTATAGACAAAACTATTTTTTATCTAAGCTTTTTACACAGTGATAACTTTTGACATATATGGCAACTCCTCCTCTCACCTTATTCTCTCTACTCATATGAGCAGCTAGTTTATAACCATTACCTTTTCCATATTAGACACAATGTGATGCTCAGACAGGCATAGCATATCTATTACATTATCACAGTCGATGTCATCTAAACAAACCAAGAGCTCATCTACATTATTCTTCAATACAGGAATATTTTGGTGAAAAATGGTAACATTACTTTTTTACTTTACCTACGTGATAATCTACGTTTTTTTTAATCCACCAATATTTTGGTTAAATTTGGTAACATTATTATTTACTTTCCTGTCGTGAGAATCTTGTGAGTTTTGGACCTTTATAGCACCTGCCCGCCTGAACTTCTCATTGGACACTGATATTAGTCTAAAAAAGAGGTACATCAATGAGTACTAGTGTCCAGCCTTATGGATTTCGCTAACAACCCTGCCAGTTTACCCTTCCCTTTCCTATTGAGGTGTAGGCCATGTTTTGTGAAATCCCCCCCTATCAATAGCCTCGACAGGAACCTATCCAATGTCTGACAGAGTGGACACCCTATGCAACTGATCCTACTCCATATTTACCCTCCTGAGAGAGCGGTTCAACTGGGGCTGATCATACTGCATGAAAGCAGGCACCAGCCCAACACTGGTATGGGTCATTGCAGAGTCTATTTTCACCAGGTCACACTCAATACTGTAGCCCTGATCCCTATCAAAATTGTTTCTCACTCCACCCACTATCATCACATGAGCCTGTTTCGAGAAACCCTTGCACAAGTAACCAATATCCTTTACCACCTGGCTACGACATGCACTTGGCTTGCAAAAGTTTGTGACTTGGTACCTGTCACCTAATTTTTCCTCCAAGATCTGGCCCACACCTCTTCCATGGCTGCTACCTAGCAACAGTATTTTCTCTTACTTTCTACTTTTTTGGAAACAGTTGGTTTCCTAGTGAGGTTCTGTTGCATCTTAACTACATCTACTTCTACTAGAGCCTCTTCCTTAATTAACTGTGGTAGCAAGGCAAATCTATTGGTTGTGTCAATTGGGAAACTGTCAGACACTGTCCTCTTTCTGTGGCCCCTGTACCCAGCTACCACTTCCCACCGCTGTTTACCCTCTTCCACCATTAACCTCTTCAGTTCCTCCCTCGCTCTGTCCAATCAACCTGAAGGGCAATAATTTTCGCCTCCTGTTCCGCTATAATCCTATCTCTTGAGCAAACAATGCAAAATAGTGGAAGAGTCTCGTTTGTTTTCCCAATTCCCATGCCGCTACAATTTCCCCAATGAAACCACCTGTCACACAGTTGCACAGAACCCCTGAACTAACTTTCCTACTGCAGCTCACACACTTAGTACCCATGGTAGTTTGGAAATTAGTTGAGAGATTTACTAAGTGTTAAAGATAGATGCAAAAGGACACTAAATATGTTTTGGAAACTGATATGTAAGTAAACTATTACCAAATGCAGTTAAATATGTGGTATAACGCTAAATATGCACGATCAAAAACTAGGCCTAAACAGCCGAATGAAACCAAAACAAACTTTTTGCGATTACTGGAAGTATACGCAAATAAAAGAAAAACTTTTAATGTCAAGCTTGAAGAGCACACTAATGAACGTATTTAATTAGTTGATCTATACCAAATGCACTAAAGATTGCGGTATAGCGCTAAGTATGCACATTTGGAAAGTAAGGCAAAGCCGCGAAATATAAACAAAACGAACTTTTCGCGATTAGTGGAACAATACGCAAATAAAAGAAAAACCTTTAATGGTGAGCTTGAAAAGCACCCTAATGAACGTATTTAAATTACAGCAAATGCGCTTACAATTGCGGTATAACGCTAAATATATACAGCATGTGACATCAACATATCTCGAAGTTAACAAGAAGACAAACTGATCTATAACGCATACATTCTTATCTTAACACATTATATATGAAAAACAGGGGAGCATTAACCAGCGTAATAACAATGTATTTTTAACAACGATTGTCACTAAGAGATTGGGTAGGGGTATATTACCTCTACCCGACAGAAGTTGAGAAGGTAAAACCAAATGTGTTTATTGTTGTTGACTTATGTTAACAATATTTCTTTTTAAATAGGTTCTCATTTGTAACTAGGGTGCAGAACTTGAAAATATATTTTAGCATATCGTAGTAATGTCACCACATTCAGTTATGCATAATATCCACGACGAGGGGAGGATATGTTGCGATATTTTGACCACTACAAAATTATTTTAAATTTCGTTAATTATCCTCGACTTTTACTGGAAACATACCTTACAAAGGAATATCGATGCATAAGTAGGGTCCTGAACCTGAAAATATTGAGTATGATTCCATTGTGAGAAGTCACATCAAATACTGAGATTAAATTTGTGGATTAATTTTAACAGAAAAATTTAAAAATTTTTGTAATCTGGTAGAAGACTTAATGAAAAACAGTAAATATTTTTTTTGACAAATTTTGAAGTGTGAGGAACCTGGCTGGATTACAGTATTTTCCGAAGGTGGACACAAAGTACCCAGTCCCCCTTGGTACTGAAAGACATACGTAACTATCATCACGTCGACGCTCGAACACATCACTTAACAGAGAACTACCTTGTATATGTCTGTGCGACGACTTACTTCTTTAAGTTTTTCACATTTGTGCAACCCAGGAGACTTACTTCTTATTATTATTTACACCTGCACAGTATTTTCATGTTTTACTCTTTACACTTTGGAAAGACCAACACAAAGATTGAAACATTTATTGCTTAAAACTCTGCGTTCCCTCAATAATCTATGTGACTTGAGTCATACCTTCTCCCTTAATCTGACATACCTTTCCCTTGTGTCTACATTTCCTATTTCTTGTCTCCTTCCGGAGTTCAGTTGCGATGCTAAGGATTTCTGCAATCGGTGGGTAATTCATTCATTCATTTTCCACAATTTTTGAGAAGCTGATGTATTCGACAACGGTATTTCACCCGAACAATAATAACAGCCTAACCAAATCACAGTACACAATTCAGAAGCGTTGCTCTACTGAAAATGCCATTTAAAAGTTCTCTCATCAAATTTTACAAGCGTTAAAGAATAAAATAGTACTAGTTGGTATTTTCTGCGACCTATTTGAGACATTGTAAGTGTGTGCCACAATATTCTCTTATATTAATTGAAGTTTTATGGGACTGATGAGACAGCCAATCAATGTGTAATGTCATGTCTAACCAAAAGCATTCAGGAAGCTGTAATTAGTAATCCAACAAATGTAGTCTGGGGAAATAATTATGACTGGGGAGATATCACATTTGGGCTTGCTATTGCTCCTCATCAATGTAACCGATCTAATACACAACAAAGAGAGTTCGTTCTTTTTGCAGATGCCAGTAGTAAGGCCAATCAAAGAAGACATCCAGAAACAGAAGAAGTGGTAAATTATGTTCTTAAAAGCATAATTGACTGGTTTTCTGCAACTGGCCTCACCTTAAACTTCAAGAAGACACAACATGTTCAGTTCTGCACCCCTAGAGGTACTACACCAATGAAAAGTGTAACATATAGTGAGGAAGCAATAAATAGTGTGGAAACTTCAAAAATCTTAGGTGTCCATGCTGATGAGAATTTAGACTGGAATAAACACATTTTGGAACTAGTGAAACAACTTAGCTCAAGCACATTTGCACTTAGAACCAATGCAAATATCTGGGAGAGACAAATCAGTAAGTTGACGTATTTTGCGTATTTTCATTCAATAATGTCGTGTGGAATAATGTTCTGGGATAGCTCATCTTTAAGGAAGAAGGTCTTCATTGCTGAAGAATGTGTTGTAAGAATAAGATGTGTTGCATACTGACAATTATCTTACAGACTTGCTTAGGGTGTTAAGCATTCTGACTGCTGCTTCACAGCATAAAGTTTGTTGTAAATAATCCACTGTAGTTCAAAAGGAGTAGTGATGTGTATGTTATAGAGGAAGTGAAAATTTCAGGGAAAGTATACCATTACTGGTGACAGTACATCCTGGCTGCTCCATTTATTGAAACTGGATTACTGATTCCAGTTCTGTCAAACAATACACATTGACTAGGGATAGTGCACTATCACTAGAGAATGTGGACCGTCAGTGCCAAGAGGTAAGGAATGTGAACCATGGCTGTAATAACAAAACAGTCGTACTTCGAAAGTTGCTTTTATCACCTGTAGTTTGGAAATATCGTCATATTATGTAAAATTCATTTACTGAAGCAAGGACGTGCACCATGACACTTTGAGTTGCACAACACACTTTCGTTTTTCCAAAAGCATCTCAGAGTCTGACATTTTTGCTGGCAGTTGCATTTGAAGAATCCCTGGCCACTTCCCATCGACTAAGAAGTCGCAACTGTACCCAGGGCAACAGTTTTCTCTGCTGGAGCTTCCTCCTCTGAGATTATTCTTAGAGGGAAAATACTGAACTGGGACCTGAAACAAAATGTTGTAGTTGTAGCTGCAGTGGCTTATTGTATCTACAAACTCGTATCTACAAACTTGTTGAAGACAAACCATGTTTACGAGGGCAGCCAAACATCGCTTTGTATGGATTGCTTTTAGTTCCTGTACTATTCTCCATTAGTTGCACAAATCGACTCCACGGTGTTGTGCTCCTGTATCCATGTAGTTAACATATTTTCTTTGTCTTGGTTTGGTCGCTCTACGTTGCCTTGGCTCTGACTGTGTCTAGGTTTAACATGGTCAATCTTAAAATTGGGCCATTGTTCAGTTAAATTGCTCATTATTATGTTAACAAACTCTCTAACATTGTCAGACTGCAATGCTGAGGGAGCGCCTAACAATGTAAAAATGTCAATAATGTAATTGCATACCTCTTCAGCTGTTTTTGGCTTCAGTGGCCTGAGAACAACGAATTTAGTGAGGTGGTCCTGGTAATTAATTTGGTTTCTCCATTCACACCCAGCACTTCATACCTCTTGGAAAACTTGTAGTCGTCGCCCTCCCTCTTTCGTCCAAATTTTATTCATTTAGCCTTGCAGATAAGTGTTTCTCCCTGTCCATGAAGACAGTGTTACAACTGAGATTTCTTCGTTGCACTCTAAGATTTTCGTAGAATTTCACTTACTCAACAATAGCTGCACTGATTTGAAGTACAACTGCTCTACTGACAACCACAGCTGCACTGCTGTAAACCGTAACTGCACTGCCGTATAACGTAACAATAACGAACTGACAACAATTACATTCATACTGATACTAGTAGCTTTGTTGGACGCACTGTTAATAACCCGGGAGCAACAATGGTACACCTTCATTAGTGGACAATATGGTAGCAGAGTATAGTGATGGTTCACCTTCACTAGTGGATGTGTTTTTTTTCAGTTTATGGTAACCTCTCAGTGATCACTTCAGTGATGGTGTGCATCCACTAGGGAAGGAGTACTTTCCGTAATCTTCCACCTCCACTATAACATATATAATTACCATACCAGAAGGAATAATGTCTTTTATTATTACACTTTACAGTTGTCTTTAGCAGAAAAAGGAGTGCACAACGCTGCAACAAAAATTTGGATATACACACAGTTTCTATTGTCTCTCGGTTAAACCTTTTACATAAGCTTGTACCTCTCGATGACTATATTATCACAGCATTTAAATTTTTACATTCGGTCAACAAGTATATGAAATTTTCGTTGCCACTGGAAGCCGTCAGATAATCTGCATCATAGATCCAGAGACCGTGTCTCTGGTAGAGTCCTGCATGACTGAGTAAGCGAGCACAAAATACGAGGTGGGGCGAGCACACCCTAACTGGATAGGCTACCCGCACTAGTTCTTGAGCCGTGACCGAATACGTAGCACATAACTTCAAAGTGTTATTATCCGTGTGACACTGCAGCCAGTACGGGCTTCTTATTTGTGGTGTGTCTCTCTCTGTAATCATGCAGCGCGAGGAAGCCAGTGTAGTAAGACGTAAGATTGAAACCAATGTTTACACATTAAAGAAACAGGAAGGTCTAAGAAGCCAAATATGGAGTACATTTCTGTTTGTTGTAGATGAAAACATTGCGTCTACTGGGTACGTATCGTGCATAAACTGCTCCACTTTATTGTTTTTACAGTCGGGAACCACTCATTTAAAGAAACACAGTTGCAAGAAACCTCACAAAGATCGTTTCTTTGGCCGTCCTTCCGTTATCTTAATATGCTTGAAATAAGTGAAAAGCAGGAAATTCTTAACAATGTGCGACAAATGTGTGCTACGTACGCAGGTACAACATTCAATCATTAACATAATAGTTTTTGCATAGTTAGTGGAATGTGTATTATAGAGAAACGGGAATGTTGTGACTCGTATAATATTTCATTAACGTAAAACATCTCGTTTTTATGGGAACGGGGGTCGGGTTGTTTGGGGGGAGAGACCAAACAGCGAGGTCATCGGTCCCTTACGGGAATGTTTCGATGATTTCCACATCAGTTCTGTATTACTTGTCTCTTTTGTTTATTATCATAGATCCTTCAAGTACTGTGTCATCACCACCCAGAAAGAGAGCTCGTTTCAAGGAATGGAGGAACAACAGATCATCCGCAGCAGATGAAGTAGATCTGTACATTTTAATGCACCCCGGAGATGATGATGACATCTTGAAGTGGTGGAGCAGACATGAAACAGATCTGCCTGGTTTGGCTGCAGTTGCAAGACGTATTTTATGTATCCCAGCAACAAGCGCACCTAGTGAAAGGTGCTTTAGTAAAGCCGGCATGTTACTAACAAATTGCCGCAGCCAATTAAATCCGGAACGCGTTAGTGATTTCCTGCTGATCAACAATAACTATAATTTTGTTTATGTTGCAAACAATTGAACGTATGACATGTTACGTCTGTAAATGTTTAATGTTCTTTGTATGCTTTCTTTATGAAGATGGTTGTCTTCTAGATTACAGGGAAAGCACTTATTTAATGTTTCCTATAAATGAAAGGAAAAATATCTTTTTTGTTTGGAAATGAGACTCGTATTCTATCCGCGATTGTACTGAAATATCATTTTACTTTCCAGGTGCTTTATGAATTTAGCTGTGTCACGTACCCGTTCTTGGAAATGTTACTTTTGTATTAAAAGAGAGAGAGAGAGAGAGAGAGAGAGAAAGAGAGGCGTTGGATTTGTACAGTAAAGTACAGTGCAGCGAGCCGGGGCGAAGCGAGGTGAGACGTCAGCGGTAACCGGTCATGCTCGGTTATCCGCGTGTCCGGAATCCGGACATCAGACATGGGGCGAGTACGTGACCGAGCCTAGTCGTGTGGGGCCGGACACGAGCTGCTCGGTCCCCCCACCAACAGGCGAGCCGTGACCGGTCAAACACTGAGCGTTGCAGCACTCTAGTCTCTGGTTAGCTGTTTATTAACATAGACGGTTCGTGTTCAGTGATCCTACAGTTGTGCGAGAAAAATACCTCGGGCAGGTTCGTCAGAAGAGAGATTCTTTACTTCATGCACAGGTTCTCCACATAATTCTAATATCTCATAAATCATCAAAAGAAGACATACGCAGCCGAGAATAAATGAATGTCATGTAACCTGCATAATTTTGAATTAAAAACAGTCTTGGTTGCAATTTGTTCTTTTATTGACAATTCATTTCTTATACATGTACCTTCAGATTATCTGTGTGGTTAACAATGTAAAGAAAAATTAGGGTATGGTCCTAGCACGCACTATTCTAAATGTGAATAAGGAATTGTTGCTGACGTCAAAATTTTGCTTTTACAATATTTTGAAACACATAAAACGTTTCTCTGCTAGACTAAAGCACGCATCCAATAAGATGAATCTACAGAGACCTTTCCCTATATATACAGGGCTATTACAAATGATTGAAACGATTTCATAAATTCACTGTAGCTCCATTCATTGACATATGATCACGACACACTACAGATACGTAGAAAAACTCATAAAGTTTTGTTCGGCTGAAGCCGCACTTCAGGTTTCTGCCGCCAGAGCGCTCGAGAGCGCAGTGAGACAAAATGGCGACAGGAGCCGAGAAGGCGTATGTCGTGCTTGAAATGCACTCACATCAGTCAGTCATAACAGTGCAACGACACTTCAGGACGAAGTTCAACAAAGATCCACCAACTGCTAACCCCATTCGGCGATGGTATGCGCACTTTAAAGTTTCTGGATGCCTCTCTAAGGGGAAATCAACGGGTCGACCTGCAGTGAGCGAAGAAACGGTTGAACGCGTGAGGGCAAGTTTCACGCGTAGCCCGCGGAAGTCGACGAATAAAGCAAGCAGGGAGCTAAATGTACCACAGCCGACGGTTTGGAAAATCTTATGGAAAAGGCTAAAGCAGAAGCCTTACCGTTTACAATTGCTACAAGCCCTGACACCCGATGACAAAGTCAAACGCTTTGAATTTTCGGCGTGGTTGCAACAGCTCATGGAAGAGGATGCATTCAGTGCGAAACTTGTTTTCAGTGATGAAGCAACATTTTTTCTTAATGGTGAAGTGAACAGACACAATGTGCGAATCTGGGCGGTAGAGAATCCTCACGCATTCGTGCAGCAAATTTGCAATTCACCAAAAGTTAACGTGTTTTGTGCAATCTCACGGTTTAAAGTTTACGGCCCCTTTTTCTTCGGGGAAAAATCGTTACAGGACACGTGTATCTGGACATGCTGGAAAATTGGCTCATGCAACAACTGGAGACCGACAGCGCCGACTTCATCTTTCAACAGGATGGTGCTCCACCGCACTTCCATGATGATGTTCGGCATTTCTTAAACAGGAGATTGGAAAACCGATGGATCGGTCGTGGTGGAGATCATGATCAGCAATTCATGTCATGGCCTCCACGCTCTCCCGACTTAACCCCATGCCATTTCTTTCTGTGGGGTTATGTGAAAGATTCAGTGTTTAAACCTCCTCTACCAAGAAACGTGCCAGAACTGCGAGCTCGCATCAACGATGCTCTCGAACTCATTAATGGGGACATGCTGCGCCGAGTGTGGGAGGAACTTGATTATCGGCTTGATGTCTGCCGAATCACTAAAGGGGCACATATCGAACATTTGTGAATGCCTAAAAAAACTTTTTGAGTTTTTGTACGTGTGTGCAAAGCATTGTGAAAATATCTCAAATAATAAAGTTATTGTTGAGCTGTGAAATCGCTTCAATCATTTGTAATAACCCTATATATATATATATATATATATATATATATATATATATATATATATATATATATATATATATACTGAACGGAACACCTTAATGGAGTCGTACCAGCTGGCCAGAATGACAGGATCACAGTAACAAAGAACTGTACACATTTAAAAAAATGACTGAGTACTATAGGACTTAACTTCTGAGGTCGTCAGTCCCCTAGAACTTAGAACTACCTAAACCTAACTAACCTAAGGACATCACACACATCAATGCCCGAGGCAGGATTCGAACCTGCGACCGTAGCGGTCGCGTGGTTCCAGACTGTAGCGCCTAGAACCGCTCGGTCACAAAGTTCGGCGTACACATTTAAACATGAAACAGAGACGACGCAGTAACTTCATGGCAGGGAGGTCGAGTGGGCACACGGACGAGCAATGGAACACGGTTTGAATAAAATGAGTTCACACATAGGTGGCGCTCAGAATACTTATATAACATGCAGCATATTAAATGCTTACAAAGAGCGTCTAAAAATGGTTGAATCACTATAACAAAGGAATGAGGCTACAGTTAATCAGAACACAGGTGCCCATAAAGCAATCGTCCATTAAGGAAACTTTTAAATTACTCCTGTTAGATAAAACAGTAACATCAGTCGCAACTAAATAAATGTCTAAGTTACCTACAAATATGGGCGTCATTCCGATAACCTAGGATAAAACGAATTCTTAAAACTGAAAGTCCCGAATCAACTTTAAATGCATTGTGTATAACAAAGAATCATCTTGTGATCGGGGGGAGGGAGGGAGGGAGGGAGAATAACAAAACCGAAATGAAACCCACTAGAAGAGCGTGATGAAAATTTTGTATAGGTCTTAAAACCTGACATCATTTAATCATAACGGCGTTGATTCCTGCCAGTGAGTTAACCGTTAAGCAATTGTTTATCAGACGTACACTAATGTATAAGGATTTCCAACTCCAACAAATCAAGCTTTTTGCCTTTCCGAGCTCAGTGTAAGAGGCAGAGCTCTACGAGCGTAGGTGGCGGGGGCCCTGTAGTCTTCAGTTGCATAGAAATATGAAGGGCTGCTTTATTTGACCTATTTTCGTTAAAATGCTTGCTGCTCTTATTCTAAACATTCTTCCAGTTTGATTGATATAGAATTTATGGCAGAAATTGTATTGCAATTTGTAAATCCCAGAGGAAGCGTACCAACCTTCAGTACGCCACACATTATTCACGTAAGAGTTCTGAACTTTATTATGCGCAAATAAAGGTACACGGACGTCTAGAGTAGCTAATGGATACGATAATTTCGTCACAAACGGCAGCTTTATATAGCTCTGTGGTGATTAACAAGGGTTCGATTGCGTATTGTTCCTGTTATTCGTCAATTTTCTTTTGTATAGTCTATCTACAATTCGTGATTTATAACCATTAGTATCTGCAAAAGAAATCTCTAAAATATCGAAATGAATAGTATGAATACGTAGTATTGTTATGAAGGTGGAATTGTAAATCTAAATAATTAAGATGGCCGTCATGATTCATAACTTATTGCGTAACAGAGATGTTGGGAAGTAAAGCATTAAATTCAGCTGTTAACCTAGAAGAAACATTCAAGTCAGATCCAGCGAATATAATTCGACCGATGAACAAGTGATTTATCGCGTAACTGAGAGCTTGCCTTAAACTACTTTTATTCCACGGAATTTACAAAAATATCCGCAAGACATCCATCGATACAGTACTCCATAGCCGAGCAGTCGTTTTGCTTAAAACCCTGTTTGTTAAAAGTAAAGTAGTTACACGAGATAAGAAGTCTAAGTAATGATTTGAATTTAGTAGTTTTATCAGCTGTGAGACAACCATGCATAAAGAGCTTTTTTCGATGACTGAGATAGTATCATCTAACGCAACGTTGGTATGCGTATTTTTGGTATCAAACGACAACATGCACCATTCTGACGACACCTTTACGTGTCGGCTGTTCACCTTAGAGAGTCCAGCGAGTTTTGATGCTCCTGCTGAAGTTGGTCGTCTGAATATTAAGTTGAGACACATTCAAGAGTTTTATCTAAACGTGAACTATTTGGGGGTTTACGTGTTGCAGCAGATGGTGCTCTCGCCCAAGTTTTTGTTGATCCGCTGGGACGGGATTCCCTGCCCCAATCCGTTGAGCAATTACAATCCAAAATATCCTGGAAAATCGTGTGGGTCAACATTTTATCAATGGCGGCGGCCAGATGCTGGTACAATGTGGTCAACAATTTGATTTCCACGACTGAACGTCTATATCGTATCGTGATTAGTGACACCGATATCATTTTGCGGCTGACTACTTCCTTTTTTCCGAGGACAAAGACTAATATGGTAATCTGGATTATTAATCAGGTTATGCATTTAGTCCTTGCTGGTCAAAGTGATTAAGACCTTTTGGCTGTTCGCCAGTTTATGTTCACGGTTTCCTGGTGCTCCTTGCAACTGGCTGGATTTCGAGAACAAAATGCTTCATCAACTTCTTGAATCTTTCCTTTCAAAGACAGGGCGTTGGGCACTTCTGGCAGTACTTGCTACCTTCATTGTGCTGTTGCTTTCTCGTCTCTGTTTTTTTCCTGTATTCCTTTCTTTGGGCTAGTGATATTATATTTGGAAACTTCAAACACAGCAATGATATGAAGCTGTGTCAGGGAACAGCTGAGTCAAACGGGTGGGGAGGGAGGGGGGGGGGAGAGGTGCATTCTAGCCAGGCCTCGGGATTCGAGCCCTGCCTGTCTCGTCCCCACCAACCTGAAGATGACTCTGACCATTATTGATTGCATTTTTGTAAAATGTATTTTCTGTTTGCGACAATATTCACAGACTTCTGTTGGGCATTTTCTAATTCATTCTAACAACCTACATGTAAACTGTTTATGTTTTTGATATTTATTTCAATGTAAGTTAACTGTACAAGTCGACTACTCAACAAATTAATGTTGCATATAAAAATGACGTCGCATGAAACACACTACTTTGTAGCAAACAAAGATGGGCGTGCTCTACGTCTCTGCAAACAAATTGCGCGTATGTGTAAAAAGAAAGTCACAGTGTCTTTGAACAGTAATCAAAAAGTCTCCGGTCTTTTGAATCAGATGATTCATCAGCAATGGTAGCTGAACACATCCAGCATAAAGAGTCGTCCCGATTCAGACAATGGCCTTTGCAGAGAGTGCGGTGATTGGGGGGGGGGGGGGGGGGGCGTGGGCAGACAGAGGTTTAGGGCACTCCCTTACCCTTAGGATGGAGAACTGCTACTAAAAGCAGAAGAATGAGCGACAATCAACGGCATGAAGATACAGCAGGCAATGGAAACCACAGCATTAAAGATACATAATGTGTATACACAGGACATGTTGCCTGTAATTGAGAAACTGGCAAAATATTCTGGACTAGTTCCCCACTCCGATCTCCGGGAGAGGACTGCCGAGGGGAAGGTGAGCATGAGAAAGAAAGGCTGAAAAACCAACAAAAAGATAAGTTTCTAAGGGTTGGTAAGGGTTGGGGCGTAAAATGTCAAAAATTTGGATGTGGTAGAGAAGCCAGAAAAATGAATATATATATATAATTTCAATAATAATACTCTCAAACCAATTCATGAAATAAGAAATAAGATTTTGACCATATTGACTATTTTAGAATTTTTAAATGAAACTATTTAAATAAACCAGCCGATTAAAATAATTAAAACAATTCTATATAAATCTATTCAAAACATTAGGCAGACCAGCAAAACGTTAACGTCAAAGATTTACAATACACTTACAACAAGCTTACAATATGTATTAAATATTAAAGCACTCTTGGCCAATAGCAAAATTTCGTTTGTAGTGCAACTCAGATAACGAAAGATATTCAGCTTGAGCACACACAGGCAGGATGTGCGCCTGCAAGCAAACAACAAGCCGCGCTAGGAATTGCTCGAGAGCCCTGCACACTCCCGCAGATAAGCCAGGCTCACGTGACGAGAAGCCGCCGATGTGAAACTCTCTCCCTGCAACTTAGTAAGTGCTGTTAACTACAAGAAAGATAGTGACTGTATTATACTACAAGTAAAGTTAGGGTTTATACGTGATTACACCTAAAGAAAGCTCCAATAAGTTTGTACGACCTAGGAAATAAGCTTCGCTAACAGAAAACTACAGGAAGGAAACTGTATTTTTTTCCAGGAAGGAATATAATAAACAACTCGCTCGCTCGGCACATTACGTAACTGTAACAACATTAACCATGGCACATTTTTTGGGAGAGAACGTTGAGCAGCAGATTAAGGCAAGTTGTCTCAAAACCAAACACATAAGTATGGGAAATACACTATTCCAAAAATCACAGAGCCAAACAAGCAAGGCGTGCATAACGACTCAATGAATATAAACATAAACATGAACATCTATCCAAATAGCTTGCGGAGTTGGAAATACCGGCCGCTGTGGCCGAGCGGTTCTAGGCGCTACAGTCTGGAACCGTGCTGCTGCTACTGTCGCAGGTTCGAACCCTGCCTCGGGCATGGATGTGTGTGATGTCCTTAGGTTAGTTAGGTTTAAGTAGTTCTAAGTCTAAGGGACTCATGACCTCAGATGTTAAGTCCCATAGTGCTTAGAGCTATTTGAACCATTTTTGAGTTGGAAATCGGTGCACAAAACTGAACAACTAGAGGACTCTCTCTCTCTCAGTCTCTCTCTCTCTCTCTCTCTCTCTCTCTCTCAGTCTCTCTCCCCAGGGGCTACTCTAGATGCCGGTTATGAAAACTAGTAATCCGCGCCCGCTGGTGAGACGCAGGGTAAAGCTGTCGATTCGACAGTGAAATGAGTCACCACGGCTCAACCTCCCCACTCAAGCCAATTGCCAGCTCCCCCACTAGTTTGTATTTGGCTCACATGTACCTTCAAGATTTTCCCAGTCACCAGGTTGTCGGCTAACAGATTAATGGGACTTACGATCTTAACAACTGCACAGGATCCCACAAACCTAGGAGCAATCTTACTGGTAATACCATTACCCTGATTAACACCCCTGCTAAAATTCGGTACAAAAACCTTCTCCGCAACACGGCCACAAAAGGGCATCCTTCTCGGATTATGCGTACTATCTCTCTTTATGGCAGTGGCCTAGTCGATGTTTTTTCTTTCCCTACCCCAGTTTTTCTTAATTGGACCAGAGGTAATCCGCTCAGGCAACAGATGGCTTATACTATACGAAATAGTCAGGGCGAATTAAGAAAATATGAAAACATCAAAGCAGCTTTAGAGACCTCATGCTGCGGTGAGCTGAAGGTAGCATTAATCCAAGGGACGGAAATGTCCCATGTGCTCTTACTCTTACCATGATTAACGACAAAGGGGGCTTAAGAGTACACTTAACTCTCTCCAAAAAGGATGACTGAATGTAACAGGGGGTGGTGGCAACGTGCTTAATGGCATTAGCAAAACAAAACTGCTTAAATTCTCATGACACAAAGTCGGAGGAATCGTCACTAATAAGCACCTTTGGCCGACCGAAGCAGGAAAATATTTTAGTTAAATGAAGAATAGTTAGGGAGGCGGTAACCACTCAACTTTACAAAACCTACACAAAACAAGAAAAGGCATCCATGACTACTGATATATAATTCTTCCCAGGTTTTTGTTCGAGGGAGTGGAGCCACATAATCAATAAACACTTTGTCTCTAGGACTTTTCTCTCATTCGGAATACAACAAGCCTTTACCAGAGTTGGAATTAGGATTCGCCATTTTGCAAGATTCACTCTCCTGAGCCATTCGGCGAATATTCTTATACAAGAACGGTCACGTAAGATAAGCAGGGACCTTAGCAAGGGTTATATAAAGGCCCAAATGCCCACCTAATAAGAAACCACGATAATAACAAAATACGGATGTCACGAGTTCAACAGGTAAACCGATTTTGGGGTTGGCTAGTTTCCCAACTTCATCCTGTCCCAAGCAATGACCAGGAAGTTGTTCATCTGCTAACAACAGCCTTCTTATAGGACCTAAACAAGGATCTTGGTCGTACTTATTCCTCACATCAGAAAACAATTGAGGTGTCTCAGTTAAGCCGCTAAAAACGGAAGAGCTGATGACTGAAAAACAATCCCCCTATTCTTGAGTGACCTCATCAAACATGCGGCTGAGCGCACCGGCCACCTAGTTATCTGAACACTTGATATGGCGAACATTGGAAAGAAAGGCAGATATCTGGACTGCCCAAATCGCAATCCTACCTGTCATTCTCGGACAAGCCAAAACCCAACTTAAGGCCTGTTTGTCAGTATCTGGGTCAAATTCTCTGTGTTCGCCATAAAAGTCCAACCTTTCAAGATTTAACAGAACCGCCGGAGCCTCACACTCATAAACCGAATACTTCAGTTCAGTCTTCGCGAGAGAAAGGCAGTAGGTCGTCTCTGAGCTGCGTCTTCCTGTAAAAGGACTGCGGCCACCCCAGCATTACACGCCTAGATCTGGAGAATGAAACGTTTTTCAAAATTAGGAATCGCTAATACGGGTGGGTTACTTACAGCACTCGTAATCGCTTCAAATGCGGCTTACTAGCTCTCACCCCAAACAAATTCTTGGAGAAGGTAAAAAGGGCGGATAGCTGAATGAGACTGGGGACAAACTTCCCAAAGTAGCTGGCCATCCCCATAAATTGGGCGACTCCCGTTTTGTTCTTATGGGGAGTAAACGTCTTAGAATCGGAAGTACGTTCTTGATCGATTCTAATTCCATCTTCAGAAACCAGATATCCCAAAGACCTTAGAAAGACTGACTATCAAACAAGCATTCTAAAGCCTCAAAAAACCCTACTGAGGATTCAAAAGACGTTGAAGGACGACTATATGCAACAACATCAAGATAATTATAAAAACAGTTGAACCTTAAATCCCTCAAAGCATGGTCTAAAAGCCTTGAAAGTACCGCATCTCCAGAGGCTAGGGCAAATGGTACGTGGTTGAATTCATTAAAATCTCAGTCCTTACAGAAGGCCGTAACGGACTTGGAATTCTCACTCATGGATATCTGATAAGAAATGTAAATGTCGTGTGACTAGGGCCACCCGTCGGGTAGACCGTTCGCCGGGTGAAAGTCTTTCGATTTGACGCCACTTCGGCGACTTGCTTGTCAATGGGGATGAAATGATGATTAGGACAACACGACAACCAGTCGCAGAGCGGCGACAATCTCCGACCCAGCCAGGAATTGAACTCGGGCCGTTAGGATTGACATTCTGTCGCGCTGACCACTCAGGTGCCGGGAGCGGACACGGGTATCTGATAATAAGCCTGATTTCAACCAAGCACAGAAAAATTGAAGGCTTCAGCAAACTAAGCGGACGAGTTATGGAGATCTAGAAGACGAATTGATTCTAATATGAACTTTTCATTGACGACTGCGTAATGAACAACTGATCCAACATCCCTTAGGCGTGGCATATGGAGAAGTTGAAGGTATAATTACTACAGTACGAAACATGACCTCAATCTTTTGCCTTAAACTCTTCATTTTATGTGGTAAAGACGATGAGGAGCTTGGCGAATGGGAAAATCATCCACTAAACGGATTTTATATTGAATCTTATTGGTCATCCCCAAGCGAAGTTAGCACATCGGAAACTCGTTCAAAAGATCCTTTAACTAAATAGCCTCAGGCTCACTAATATGACCACGATCCAATTCCACATGCCCGATATTCAAGATATCAATGTTAACACTACTAGCGGAACAGGAATGGTTGGCTGTCTTCTCTGATGGGCGAACCGGGAAGAAAAAGGTATTGCTGGCAAAAACTAGGACCCATCCACTACGCTGTATAAAATCCCATCCAAGCAATAGGGTCACAGACAATTTCCTCATAACTAACAATTCAACCGGCCATGGAAAACCAATAATCGACAGGCTCACTCGCACCTCACCTGCCACAAGCAACTCCTGCCCATAGGCAACACAACATCTCTGGGTAAAGGAGAGGCCTAAGAGAGGTCAACTTACACGAATGTCGAAACTCGATGTACCAATCATAATCGGGTAAAGAAACAGAACTTCTGAAATCAAGAAGACCACAAAATGGTTATCTATTAAATTCGGTACATACGTCAGCCAGAAGCTGTTTATCACAAGCGAGAAAACATGCACAAACACGTGTGGGCATTTTCACTCTAGCGATCACTCATTTACGATGGCGACAGCTGTTGGGAATAGAGCTGTGCTCAGTGGGACGCTCTCACTCTACGTGATTCCGGGAGCCACACCTAGAACAGGATTTACTGAAAGATGATTTAACAGCTGAGCCGAGACAGTTGCCACTAGAATAAGAAGAGGCAAATGCCTTACCCTCACTTTGTTTAAACCGCTCATCAGCAAATTTGAAAAAAAAAAGAAAAAGATCTTAAACCAGTTTACGCTAAGGACATCACACACACCCATGCCCGAGGCAGGATTCGAACCTGCGACCGTAGCGGTCACGCGGTTCCAGACTGAAGCGCCTAGAACCGCACGGCCACTCCGGCCGGCGTAAAAATCTCCATAATGTATCAAAAAATACAACGGGCGTGATTAGACATCTTAAACTGCACAATTTATCGAGCAATATAACAGCGACGTCCATGGATACAGAGGCTCATACTTTCAACAGTGCGAGGCAGACAAAATATCAAGGTACGTATGGACATATCTAAAAGGGACAATCACTGACGTTTGAAGGAAAGACATACACTATGTGGTCAAAAGTATCCGGACACCTAGCTGAAAATGACTTACAAGTTCGTGGGGCACTCCGTCGGTACTGCTGGAATTCAATATGGTGTTGGCCCACCTTTGGTTTGCTGTCGATTCTGATGAGAACAACCCTGTCCCCGAATTGTTTGCAGTAACTCACCCTCTGCTCTACCTTCCTGTTCATGACGAATGCCTTGATGACAGATTCCACTCTAGCAGGCATACGTTCAATCACGTGCTGGAAGGTTTCTTGGGGAATGGCAGCCCATTCTTCAAGCAGTGCTGCACTGAGGAGAGGTATCGACGTCGGTCGGTGAGGCCTGGCACAAAGTCGGCGTTCCAAAACGTCTGAAAGGTGTTCTATAAGATTAATGTCAGGACTCTGTGCAGGCCAGTCCATTGCGGGACGTTATTGTCGTGTAACCACTCCACCACAGGCCGTGCATTATGAAGAGGTGCTCGGTCTTGTTGAAAGATGGAATCGCCATCCCCAAATTGCTCTTCAACAGTGGGAAGCTAGAAGGTGCTTAAAACTTCAATGTAGGTCTGTGCTATGATAGTGCCACGCGAAACAACCATTCGCCATACCCGCACCCTGCCATCGGATCGCCACACTGTGTACCGTGATTCGTCACTCGACACAACGTTTCTTCCACTATTCAATCGTCCAATGTTTACGCTCCCTACACCCAGCGAGGCGTCGTTAGGCATTTACCGGCATGATGTGTGGCTTATGAGCAGCCACTCGACCATGAAATCCAAGTTTTCTCACCTCCTGCCTAACTGTCATAGTACTTGCAGTGGATCCTGATACAGTTTGGAATTCCTGTGTGATGGTCTGCATAGATGTCTTGCTATAACACATTACAACACTCTTCAACTGTCGGCGGTCTATGTCGGTCAACAGACGAGGTCGGGCTGTACGCTTTTGTTCTGTACGTGACTCTTCACGTTTCCACTTCACTATCACATCGGAAACAGTGGACCTAGGGGTGTTTAGGAGTATGGAAATCTCGCGTACAGACTTATGACACAAGTCACTTGACCACGTTCGAAGTCCGTGAGTTCCGCGGAGCGCCCCATTCTGCTCTCTCACGAAGTCTAATGGATTACCTGGAAGTACGTGGCAGCACAGTGCACCTAATATGAAAAACGTATGTTTTTGGAAATGTCCGAATACTTTTGATCACATGGTGTAGGTAAAACTGAGGTAACTGCAAGGAAAATATGGGTTACAGCAGAAATACTTCATCTGATCGATGAAAGAAGGAGGTACAAAAATGTTCTTAGAAATACTGAAACAGAAAAGTCAAAGCAACCTTCGGTGAAACATGGTGCAAGGTTGGTAACATTAAGAGTGCAGCAAGAATTCCACCGTGAACTGCAAAGAAGAGAACAGACAGGTGGAAGGAGTACATTGAAGCACTCTACGAGGGGGAAGGCTTGTCTAATGACGTGATAGAAGAAGAAACTGGTGTCGATAAGAAAGAGGCAGGGGATCTAGAATTAAAATTAGAATTTAAAAGAGCTTAGAAAGACCTAAAATTCAATAGGGCGGGAGATAAAGATAACATTCCATCACAGTTTCTAAATTCATTGTGTAAGTGGTAACAAGTCCACAAATGTGGAATGTATGACACTGACGATGTACCATCTGACTTTCGGATAAACATCATTCACCTAAGTCTGAATACTGTAAGAGCCAACAAGAGCTATATTAATCACACAACCAACTTGATAGCTCATTCATTCAAGTTTAAGACAAGAATAATGTGCAGAAGAATGCAAAAGAAAGTTGAGGATGTTTCAGATGACGAATAACTTTACTTTAGGAAAGGTAAGAGAGGTAGTTCTGACGTGTGGTTGATAATGGAAGCAAGGATAAAGAAAATCATGATACGTTTATAATATTCGTCGATCTAGAAGCAGCGTTTGACAATATCAAATAGTACAAGACGCTCAAAATTTTGAGAAAAATAGGGGTAAGTAAGATTTTTCAAACTATAGGATAATCAGGGGTCAGCTATGAGGAAACACAGTTAACTTGCAATATGTACGAGAGCCCAGAGGGTACAATAAGAGTGGGAGACCCAGAAAGATGTGCTCGGATTAAAAAGAGTACTTGACAGGAACGCAGTCTTCCGCACCTACTGTTCAATCATTACATCGAAGATGTAATGACGTTAATGAAACAACGGTACCTAATATGGATCGAGACTAATGAGAAGTAGCAGAAATGAGAACAGCAGGAAACTTAACATCAGGGTTGGTGATCACGAAGTAGATGAAGTTAAGAAATTCCCTTGTCGAGTCAGCAAACTAGCTCATGATGAATGAAGCAAGTAGGACTTATAATGTAGACCAGCACTGGCAAAAAGGGACATTCCTAGCCAAAAGTGTAGTAGTATCAATCATAGCCCTTAATCTGAGGAAGAAATTTCTGAGACTGAAAATTTGAAGCACACCATGGTCTGGTAGTGAAATATGGACTGTGGGGAAACCGTGTAAGAAGAGACTCGAAACGTCTGAGGTATGGTGCTATTAAAAAACGTAGAAAATTAGTTGGGTGACAAGGAATGAGGAGGTCCTTCGCAGAATTGAAGAGAAAAGCAGACGAAGGGCAGGATGGTTGGACGTCAGTTAAAACATCGGGAAAAAATTCTATGGCAGTAGAGGAAGCTGTGAACGGTAAAACCTGTAGAGTAAGACAGATTGGATTACATCCAACAAATAATTGAGGACCTAGGATGTAAGTGCTACTGTGAGATGAAGTGGTTGGCATATGAGAGGAAAAAAAACTGTACAGGCGGAACTGTTCGCCTTGTAAATATGGCAAGATTATCTGGGAAAAAAACCCTGATGATCTAATTTGAGTTACACTTTGCATCTCCTGTAGTAGTATAATGTCTGCAGGGGAAATGAAATGATCGTATTTTAATGCCGGCAAGGAGGCTCCATCCGGTGTAGTTCGGCCGCCGAGTGCGAGACTTATTACAGTCGACGCCACATTGGGCGACTCGAGTGTTGGTGATGAGTATGAAATTACGATGAGGACAACACAACACCCAATCTACGAGCGGAGAAAATCTCCAATCCATCCGGTAATCGGACCCGAGCCCGCTGCATGTGAAGTAAGCGCGTAACCACTCAGCTAAGTAGGCTGACGTCTATAGGTAACGTACGATAATGAGGTTTTTCTCTGCATTACCGCTTCCTAAAAGTTTTCCTAGATATTTCTGAAAGACATTTCTCCATTTTTTTAATACCACTCCGTGAAGGAAACGTTCATAATTCATTACTTGCCTAATTTCATATTTCAAAAATATGCCTTCGTTAGATTTATATTACCTCTACTTGGAACTTCTTTTGCAAGTAGATGCGTTCACATGTTTTCTTCATAGTTATTGCAAAGATTTTAATGACACCTAATTTGATGCTCAGCGAGGCCGGATACGCATCTTTGGAATCAATAAGTCTGAGTCCGCAGCGTTCATACTGGGACACGCAAATTTTTCCCTCAATAGAATTTTTCTATTTTTGGGTTCCCTTTTGCGCAAGGAGTGTCATTGCCATTTGTAGTCTTCTAGTTTCCTTAGCTGAGAGTGCACGGTTTCAGTCTTGAAAGGCTATATTCAGGCCATAGGGAACCACTAAAATTTATCATAAATGTTTTTGAAGGAAGTCAGAATTATATAACTTGCCAACTACACTCCTGGAAATGGAAAAAAGAACACATTGACACCGGTGTGTCAGACCCACCATACTTGCTCCGGACACTGCGAGAGGGCTGTACAAGCAATGATCACACGCACGGCACAGTGGACACACCAGGAACCGCGGTGTTGGCCGTCGAATGGCGCTAGCTGCGCAGCATTTGTGCACCGACGCCGTCAGTGTCAGCCAGTTTGCCGTGGCATACGGAGCTCCATCGCAGTCTTTAACACTGGTAGCATGCCGCGACAGCGTGGACGTGAACCGTATGTGCAGTTGACGGACTTTGAGCGAGGGCGTATAGTGGGCATGCGGGAGGCTGGGTGGACGTACCGCCGAATTGCTCAACACGTGGGGCGTGAGGTCTCCACAGTACATCGATGTTGTCGCCAGTGGTCGGCGGAAGGTGCACGTGCCCGTCGACCTGGGACCGGACCGCAGCGACGCACGGATGCACGCCAAGACCGTAGAATCCTATGCAGTGCCGTAGGGGACCGCACCGCCACTTCCCAGCAAATTAGGGACACAGTTGCTCCTGGGGTATCGGCGAGGACCATTCGCAACCGTCTCCATGCAGCTGGGCTACGGTCCCGCACACCGTTAGACCATCTTCCGATCACGCCCCAACATCGTGCAGCCCGCCTCCAGTGGTGTCGCGACAGGCGTGAATGGAGGGACGAATGGAGACGAGTCGTCTTCAGCGATGAGAGTCGCTTCTGCCTTGGTGCCAGTGATGGTCGTATGCGTGTTTGGCGCCGTGCAGGTGAGCGCCACAATCAGGACTGCATACGACCGAGGCACACAGGGCCAACACCCGGCATCATGGTGTGGGGAGCGATCTCCTACACTGGCCGTACACCACTGGTGATCGTCGAGGGGACACTGAATAGTGCACGGTACATCCAAACCGTCATCAAACCCATCGTTCTACCATTCCTAGACCGGCAAGGGAACTTGCTGTTCCAACAGGACAATGCACGTCCGCATGTATCCCGTGCCACCCAACGTGCTCCAGAAGGTGTAAGTCAACTACCCTGGCCAGCAAGATCTCCGGATCTGTCCCCCATTGAGCATGTTTGGGACTGGATGAAGCGTCGTCTCACGTGGTCTGCACGTCCAGCATGAACGCTGGTCCAACTGAGGCGCCAGGTGGAAATGGCATGGCAAGCCGTTCCACAGGACTACATCCAGCATCTCTACGATCGTCTCCATGGGAGAATAGCAGCCTGCATTGCTGCGAAAGGTGGATATACACTGTACTAGTGCCGACATTGTGCATGCTCTGTTGCCTGTGTCTATGTGCCTGTGGTTCTGTCAGTGTGATCATGTGATGTATCTGACCCCAGGAATGTGTCAATAAAGTTTCCCCTTCCTGGGACAATGAATTCACGGTGTTCTTATTTCAATTTCCAGGAGTGTATGTACATATGCGTTAGAAGGGTAGTTCAGGTATGTCCGTTTATAAAATTGGAAATTTGTGGTAAGTACTATGGAACCAAACTGCTGAGGCCATCGGCCCCTAGGCTTACGCTCTACGTAATTTAACTTAAACTAACTTACGCTAAGGACAACACACACACCCATGCCCGAGGGAGCACTCGAACCTCCGACGGGTGGAGCAGAGCGAACCGTGATAAGACAACCTAGACCTCCCGGCTACCCCGAGCTGCGTGTCCGTTTGGAGCACAGTATTATACAGTATAAATTTGGAAATTTGTGGTAAGGCCTTATGGGATCAAACTGCTGAGGTCGTCGGTCGCTAAGTTTAGCGCTACAGAATCTGACTTAAACTAACTTTCGCTAAAGACAACACACACACACCCATGCTTGAGGGAGGACTCGAACCTCCGACGGGGGGAGCCGCGCGGACCGTGACAGTGCACCCCAGACCGCGCGGTTACCCAGCGAGGCTATATAGTAGTGAAATATAGACTGTGGGAAAACCGGACCAGAAGACAATCAAAGAATTTGAAATGTGGTGCTACAGACGGTTGTTGAACAGTAGGTAGACTGATAAGGTAAGGACTGAGAATGTTCTCCGCAGAACTGATGAAGAAAGAAATATTTGTAAAGCAAGGACAAGAATGATGACAGATGATAGGGCATCTGTTACGACGTCAGGGACTACTTCCCATGGTACTAGAGAGAGATGTAGAGGGTAAAAGCAGCAGAGGAAGATATTGGAATATATCCAGAAAATAATTCAGGATGCAGATAGCAATTGCCAATCTGAGATGAAAATCGAAGAAGAAGAATTGGTGGTGGACTGCATCAAACCAGTCAAGACTGATGACTCAGAAAAGAGGCCATTAATCTACTACCTGACCCATTTTGTTCACATTGCGCCACCCTGGCACACCTATGTTATTGACAAAGTGACGTCACCATCTTTATTAGTGATTTCATCACTGTTAACGGTGACGTGATCACCCTTTCAGTAGCAAACTAATATCTCCAACCAATTGCAGTGCATCGTTATAAATCCACGAAGACAGAAAGAGCCCAAATGAATTAGTGAAAAATAGAAAACCATGTCCTCTTCCCTACATTTCCACTTCTTCTTAGCTCCAATCAATCACTTTTTCTGAGTCATCAGACTGGTTCGATGTCGCCCGCCACGAATTTCTCGCTTGTGCCAAGCTCTTCATCTCAAAATAGCACTTGAAACCTACGTCCTCAATTATTTAGTGAGTGTATTCCATCTCTGTCTCCCTCTACAGTTTCTACCCTCTACTGCTCCTTCTAGTACCATGAAAGTTATTCCTCGATATCTTAACAGAAGTCCTACCATCTGTCACTTCATCTTCTCAGTGTTCCCCATATATTATTTTCCTCACCGATTCTGCTGGGGACCTCCTGATTCCTTTTCAGTCCGCCTAATTTTCAACATTCTTCTGTAGCACCACATCTCAAATATTTCGATTCTCTTCTGTTCCAGTTTTCCCACCGTCCACGTTTCACTGTCATACTGCACTGTGCTCTAAACGTACATTCTCAGAAATTTCTCCCTCAAATTAAGACCTATGTTTGATATTAGTAGACATCTCTTGATAAGGAATGCCCTTCTTTCTAACGCTAGCCTGCTTTTGATGACCTCCTTTCACCGTACGTCATGGGTTATTTTGATGCCCAGGTAGCAGAATTCCTGAACTTCATCTACTTCGTGACCGCCAGTCCTTATCTTAAAAGTTTCTCGCTATTCTCATTTCTACTACAACTCATCCCCTTTCGTCTTTCCTCGATTTAATTTCAATCCATATTCTGCGCACGTTAGATTGACCACTCCATTCAGCAGAACCTGTAGATGATGATGTTTGGCTTGTGAGGCGCTCAACTGCGCTGTCCTCAGCGCCGGTGTAAAGTCTCAGTTTTTACACAGTGCAATTTTGACACAATCCAATCTAGCCACTGTCACGAATGATGAAGAAATGATGAGAACAACACGAACACCCAATATCTAGCAGAAAAAAATCGCCAACCCTACCGGAAATGGAACCCGGGACCCCTGTGATCCAGAGGCAGCAACGGTAGCCACTTTTTTAATTTCATTTTGTTCATTAATGTTCGTTCTATTTGTTCGGGACGGACGTCCCGTTACGCTTGTTTAAGTTCATCGTCGATCGATTAACTCAGGTTTTTTTTAATTATTATCATTACAGAGGGCAGCTAATGCTGTGACCGAACACTCTGAGCTACCGTGCCGGGACCGCTAGACCCCGAGCTGCGGACAGCAGAACTTATAACTCGTCTTCAGTTTCACTAAGAATTGCAGTGTCTTCAACGAATCTTATCATTAATATCCTTTTTCGTTGATTTTTAATTCCACTCATTAACCTTTCCTGTATTTCCATCATTACTTCTTCGATGTGTAGATTGAACGGAAACGGTGAAAATCTATGTGCCTATTACACACTTTTTAATCCGAGGATCTCGTTTTTGATCTTCCAATCATAATGTTCCCTCTTCGTTCTTTCACATATTATATTATCCGTCTTTCCCTATAGCTTATCCAAATTTTTCTCAGAATTTCGAACAGCATAGTGCAGTATTAAAAAAGTATTCAAGATTCTGGATAGAGCGAAATTGTGTTAATGGAAAAATTTAGAACCTCTCCTTGTCCTTTTATTATGTGGAAACAGGGAGCAATTGTATGCCTTATCCCGATCGTCTTTCTTCCAACAAATTAAGGCGTAGTATTAAAAAGTTGTAAAATTGCACTATTTATGACGTTCACGTCAAGTTACCCCCATCTCCTAATCCTCCTCCTTATCTGCAGCAAATGTAACATTAAACATCCAAGGATATGGAAATGAAACCAGTTGCTCCATATTTCCTTGGCCCCCACTCCATCTCCCTATCTCCAGCCAAGCAGTTTGTAGTCTAAAACATGGTGTTAGATGACATTATTTCCGCCTTATTCTCAGCAAATTATAGAGCAGGATCAGACACCCAAGATGATGGATACAAACCAGTTGTCCTAAAACGCCCACCAATTCCTTCTGCGATCCTCCCTAAATTCAGGCAAAATATTTTTACTCTAAAAGTGATCTCAATTTACTTTATTTCCGACGTACACTCTCCCCCTAACCCATAAACTTTCCTCTTCATCTTTTTTCAAACCAATCAGAGCCAACCAAAGGATGCGGGAAACAGACCAACTATGTGCATTACACCCCACGCCTTCATCCTCTCTATCTAATCAGAGATGGGCATGATTCCCCATCTGGACGGCCACCATTCCTCACAGCTGGTCACTATTCCGCCTTTGGGTGGCCACAATTTCCCCTAATAGATCAGCTAATACGTTACTAACATTCCTCTAGGTGGTCGCTGTTCAGATAGCCACCAATCCCCCTAGTGTCGGCCATTCCCACTAGGTGGCCACCATTCTCCCTCTGGGTGGCTACCATTCTCCTTTGGACTGTTACTATCCCCCTTTGAGTGGTTACCATCAATCCCCTTGTTTGCCAATGTGTATCCTAAGTGGTCACTATTTCCTTACTAGGTGGCAACATTCTCCCTTTTAGTGGCCATCATTTCCGCTAAGTGGTCACCATTAAACGGTAAATGCTTAACGCTACAACGTTAAGGCTAAACGGTAACGACAAATGCTGAGCGCTGAACGATGACCGCTTAACACTAAATGGTTAACGGTAAAAGCCTAAGACATAACGTCTACTGATCACTGACCGTCGTTGGTTACTGATCATCACTGATCATCAGTCGACACACACAGAGAACTCAGAAGCGGTCGGCGACCAAATACACGTCGTCCGATGAGACGACCGACCGAACGGCCAACCAAGGTCGTCCCCACTCAAGCCACGTGTGTTGGCAACGATCTGGCGCGTCATGGCTGTCCGGACCGCACTGCTGGTCCGTCCTGAATCAACTCCCGATACATGACGACCTGGAAATACTAGCGGTCGCTCCAAAGATAATACGACGTGCTCCTATCGAGAAGTGCTGCTGCTGCCACGCACGGGCAGGCAAGCCAGCAACGTAGTGACCCCAGTAAATATAATAAGAAACGAGACGGCAGTACCGTAAAGACAAGATGACAAGGAATAAACGGCATGAACAAGAACCGCTCACGGCTCAATTTTATCTATCCCTCCTGCCTAATTTGATCTTAAGTCTTCACATTTTTCATCCAGCCAGTTCGTCTTAACTTCCCTACACTTCCTGTTTATTTCATTCGTCAGCAACTTGTCTTTCTGCATTCCTGAATTTCGCTGAACATTTTTGTACTTCCTTCTTTAGTCGATCAACTGAAGCGTTTCTTCATTTACCCATGGTTTCTTCGTAGTTGCCGACACTGTACCTTTTCTTTTCTTCCCAACTTCTGTGTTTGCGTTTTTAGAGACGTCCATTCCTCTTCAACTATACTATCTACTGAGCTGTTCCTTATAGCTGTAACTACAGCCTTAGAAAACTTCAAGAGCGTCTTGTCATCCCGTAGTACTTCTCTATCCCACTTGTTTTCATATTGATTCTTCGTGACTAATCTATTAAGCTTCAGCGTACTCTTTACCTCTCCTACGTTGTGATCTGAGTCGATATCTGCTCACAGGTACGCCTTACAATCCAATATCTGATTTCGGGATCTCTGTCTGACCGTGATATGATCTAACTGACATCTTCCCGTATCATCCGGTATTTCCAGGGATGTCTCCTCCTCTTATGATTCTTGAACAGAATATTCGCTTTTACTAGTCGAAATTTATTACAGAACTCTGTTAGCCTTTCTCCTCTCTCATTCCTTACAAGCCCATATTCTCCTGCAACCTTTTCGTCTACTCGTTCCCCTACAACTGCATTCTAGTCCCCCATGACTATTAGGTTTTCATCTTCCTTGTGTACTGTAATAACGTTTCAATGTCCACATATATTTTCCTTATCTTTTCATCTTCAACTTGCGACATGGGCATGTATACTTGAACTGCCGTTGTCGGTGTCGGTACGCTGTCGATTCTGACAAGAACAACCCCATCACTGAACTGTTCACTGTAACAAACTTTTTGCCCTACCTTTCTATTCATAATCCTACTGCCGTTATTCCATGTGTTGCTCCTGTTGATATCACCCTATACTCATCTTACCAGAAATCCTTGTCTTGTTTCCATTTCGCTTCAGTGACCACAACTATGTAGATTCTGACAAGAACAACCCCATCACTGAACTGTTCACTGTAACAAACTTTTTGCTCTACCTTTCTATTCATAACGAATCCTACTCCCGTTATTCCATGTGTTGCTCCTGTTGATATCACCCTATACTCATCTTACCAGAAATCCTTGTCTTGTTTCCATTTCGCTTCAGTGGCCGCAACTATATCTAGATTGAGCCTTTGCACTTCCCTTTTCAGATTTTCTAGCTTCCTTACCACATTTAAGTTTCTGAAATTCCACACCTCGACTCGTAGAACGTTTTCCTTCGTTGATTATTCAGTCTTGTTCCATAGTCACTTCCGGGAGATCCGAATTTTTTAATTACAGGCCACATATCCTATGGATACATGTTATATGTCTTTAATGCCGTGGTTTCCATTGCCTTCTGCATCCTCATGCCGTTGACCATTGTTGATTCTTCCCACCCCAAGGACAAGAGGGTGCCCGGAACCTCTGCCTGCTCCTCCGCCCTCCTTGAGAAGGCCGTTGGCGGAATGAGGGTGACCTCTCATGCCGGAAGCCTCGGCCGCCAATGCTGATTGTTACCGAAATTTAAGTGGTGTTGTCTTACGAACCAGTGACCTTATGGGCAATAATACTGCCATTTATTGAGGCTTAATAAGCCAACACTTACGACACCCAATTTTCCGAAGCAATATTTTACGTTAAAATGTTATGTAGTCGTGACTGTAAGATAACTGTGCCATTATAATCCTAATGTTCTACCTTGTGTTTGGTGACTATTATTGATATTCCAGGAACAATACTAACCACCTGACTCGTGGTTGAGTTCCCAGATTCTTTTAGCTTAAATTCAAAGCTATTGTTAATATGTATACAATAATAGCTTTACTGTATTTATCTTTCTTAAACACGTTTGGCTTTAATCTGATGGCTGTTGACATTTAAGTTCGGAGCTTACGTCGCACTGATCTGTTCATGCTTAATTGATCATTTGTTGAGTGCCATAGCGCGTTTTGGTCTTAAATATTTTGTAATCTGAACTGCTATGAGCTAAAGACTTAGTGAGCAAGCTTGCGCGTGTTTCTTAACTACGGTTGTTAATCGGAAGGTTATTAACAATGTTTGGAGGAATCAGGTGCACATTTTTCTAAAATAGATGTTATTCAAATTGTTGTTGAAAAGATAAGTTGTATTCACAGATGATTTACTAAGCGTCAGATGCGCATTTTTCCGAAGATGCAAATTTCGTTTAAATTGTTTTGAAAAGATGAAATGTTATTGACAGAAAGATTAATAAGTACTAGGCGTATATTTTCTTCAATCTAAAATTTATTGAAATTCTTACACACATCTGCTTTACTGAGTATTGTGACGAATTTTTCTGGACCACAAACTGTTTACTGTGCAATCAGTATTTCATTCGAGTATAATGTGTTTAATTGTGTCCATACACTCACTGGTTGAACTTGAACGAGTAAATTGTCACCACACAAACTGCAAATGATGTTGCTCCTGCTGTAATAACCTTCTCATTCCACAGCCTTTTGTTTTGACCCTTGTGACTAGTCCCCATGAGCCTCATTTCATTTACCATTTTGGTCCAACTTAACAGCTATATTCCTCCATGCTGCGTCCTTCTACAAAATAATTGCATTATTTTTATCGTAAGAGATGTACTTCTACACCTGTTCGGTATGTTATTGTGTTTCCAACATTTCCATTGCGTGTACAAGACGCGTACCGATACGACAGATCTGTCTACAGCCAGACGGCACTCAGCAAACATCGAAGTCCATTGTACTGGCGAAAACTTGTAAAGTACGCGGAACTCTGGTCTCCATAGGATTTGATCCAGCCTGTTTGAGGGTCAGCCATACCTACATCACGGAAGTTTATACCCAAATATAGTTCACGCAACACTATATCCCCACACTGAAGGGGGAGCCACCTCCGAGGTGATTTTAATGGCTGACTGGTAGTGCCCCTTCGTATTACGAGTTCAGTCCAACAGAGAAGCCCCTTATCCTCTGTGATATATTCACTGACCGCTGATCCACTTTTCAGCGGTCTTTGCCACTGCTTGACAAGACTTACGATATGGGGACACACTTACCTGAGCAAGGCGTATGTAGACGATGTATTACTGTTGATACTGTGTGGCACCGACACAAATGCGGTCTAGGATTGGATCAATAGATAGAGTGCTACGACGGCTAGCCATGTGAATGTGGACAAATTAGGAGACCTGAATATTAGTTCTGGACTACATAACGACTGCGTTGCACCCTTCCAGATATGGGACAAAATACAGCGTCTGTGGATCGCTTTCACAAATGACGTATGACAAACAGTGGCGATCAGATTCAAGAGATTGCTCTAAGCCATTCGGAATTGTGTCAGAATGGGAGGCTTACGTGCCTTATACATGATTCAACGGGTCACCTATATAAATACCTACTTGGTGTGACGTTTCCCCCACTGTGTACAGATTCTTCCATTGACAGAGACGATCGCTTGACGCATACTAGTAGTATTTGTATACTTCGTCAGCATGGGATTATGCACGATCCAATACATCCCTACCCATTGGTAGAGAAGGCCTCGAGCTTATATATGTTCATGATTGCAAAGTGACACTTTATCTATGGGGCCTCTCGATGGATGAACAGGCATCAACATCTCGAATGTTGCTGGTGACGATGAATAAATTTCTCAAGCATTCCATCATATCAGAGCTTTTTGTCATGAATATATCTACGTTATGACAGTCTACCAGCCAACAGACTGGCAAAAGCGCACGATGTATGCCTTATAATCATCAACAGGTGCCCCGCTAATCCTGTGGAATCCACTGGCTGGTGATATGGTGGACAATACCACTCTTGACACAGAAACAAGAACAACGTAGTACCTGCTAGTTAAAGATAAGCAAGTCAACGGATCCTGCCTCCACGCCCTTCCCGTTATGTTAGGTGCGCCAGGTCACAGATGACGACGCCCGCCGTCTTACGTGCAGTCCCTCTGCGGAAGTGTGGTGACGAGGATGATTTCCACACTTCGCCACACAGAACAACAAGCCATTGACCCTATGACTGTTCGTTCCCCAGACAGAACGTACTACTCATGAGCCAAGATGATTGCGGTGACAAGCTGCTTTCCCAAACGGTGCATTATCTGCTACACAAAGGCCCAAAGAATTTGCTGGACTTCTGGAACCACCTGCTTGAACGACATACAGCGACTGTGCGCAACCTGAAATAACAATTTTTCTAATTTCTGGGGAAGACGTTACGTCATGTTTCATGCAGCTGAAATGAGCTGAAATGTCATGGGTATGAGAAGCTGATGTTGAACATGATGAAGAGGCATAAACTGATCATACCGAAACGGTTCTCCCCCTCAGTTGCACGAAACGACGAGCCCAGAGGCAGAAGCACCAGAAAAGACCACCCTTCTGTCAATATTTCTTTTTTCTCTCTTTTTTCTAGTTATTCAACAACAATTATGATTTCTTTAGCATTGAAGTTACAAAAAAAGAAAAAAAAGGAGAAAGCTGCTGGGACATCAAAACCACATCCACTGTGCAGCTACGGTTCGAATCATCGTGATGTCCCCTTTTTTATATTTTATCCGTCCGTTCCCTTGTTCCTGTCGTTTAAAGGCAGTAGCCTCTTACAATGCGGTGCACTAAACTGCCAACATGTGTCTGCTAACCGCACAGTCCACAGTCATAGCTGGCGCTGTCAAGTTAATGTAGGGTAGTTTACTGACAGTCGACTGAAATGCCAATATGCTGTTTGTGCTAGACAGCTGACAGACGACTGAAATGCCAATATGCTGTTCGTGCTAGGTGCATCCGACAACCAAACTGCTGCTGCTCGTGTGTATGCTGCATGGTCCCCTCTTATGCACCATACGGACAACAATGTGTTTCGTCTCGTGGAGGAGTGCTTTCGGGAAACCAGTGATATCCATCAACAAGAAAGGTACAAAGTACTAGCTCTACTCCTCAGAGGACGCGATTCGAAAAACCGTTCACGAGTCACCTCGGTGAAATACCCTTGATACTGCGAGAGAGTCCCAGATAAAGAATTGCATCCATATCATTACACATGAACTCAACAGAAGCGGCCAGAAGACCTCATTCACTGAGTGCAGTTTTGTGAACGGCCTTTGTAGCAAGTGGAAGGTAGCGAACATTTTATAACTAATGTGATGTATACTGACCAATCTCATTCGCCCGTGAAGGTATTTATGGCCTCCAAAACAACCATTATTAGTTGGAAAACAACCTATATGACGCACGTGAACATGACTTTCAGGCACTATAGGGCGTAAACTTGTGGGCATCAGTAGCGAGAAGAGTGCTCTTGTACCCTCAGTGATGGACGAGTTACTTGCTCCCTGTATGTTACGTTCCATTGCAATATATAGCTTGAAACATTAGAAGAAGTTCTATTTGCTGTTCGGTGACAGCATGGTGCAGCATGATTGTGCACTGCCGAACTTTGGAATCGATATGCGTAACTATTTAAAAGAAGTGTTTCCAGGGAAACGGACTGGCCACAGACGTCTAGTGTTCTAGACTCCACGTTCTCCCGATGTGGGTACACTTAAAGGAACAAGCTTGAAGTATTGAAATCTGACCTTTCAGAGCCTGACTTAACCAGAAGCAAACACTTGAAAGGACTGGGCCACCATTTTAAAAAAAAAGACACTATATACAAGTATACTAAAAGAAACAATGCATTAAAAAGTAAATAAAAAATCGAAATTTTATTATTAGTTAGATAAAAAACCATGGGAACAACAATTTGGATACCAGCAACAGTTATAAAATGAAACAGGGTCTTTTATCAATTTATAAATCTTAATAGACAAGCCCATAAAGCTGGAGACCTTCAGTGTCAAATTACGACCAAATATTATCATCATCTAAACCACAGACTGTATACAGTTTAACAAAGGGCGCAGCATGGAAGAACAGTAATGGGCGCAGCTAAGTCATATACAAATTTCTATAACTTTTAACAAGAACGTTTCAAACTTGCCCCACTAGGCTGACTCAGAATTCAAACAACGATGAAACTAAGTCACAATGGGCATGATTTTCGAATAAAATAAATAGCAAACATGAATTGACAAGGTTAGTCGCTGCCTCTACATCTCCAGTGAGAAACAAATTCTGGCATCGTAGCTAAACTTAGAATTAAATGAGTGTAAGGGAAAATATAATATTAGGTGCTGCGACCTAATTAAGCAACACTTAGCTAATTTTAAAAATATATAACACTGTTAAAACAAGGGTACCAGTCTGTCATAGAATAACTGGCCACTTATTCATTTACAACTGCAGTTACATGAAAGAGTTACTAGACTACAATTACATAAGTTAGCGTGCGGTGACGTCTCATGACCATTTAGGCCTTTACAATGAGGAAAACAGCAGTTACTTGAAACAATTAATAGATTACAATTAGCGAGTGGTGAACTCCTCTGCGAAGAAAGTGCAGGCCGAGGTAGTGTGTATAAGCAACTGCAAAGGCACTACGGTTCAAGAGTCCTACAGGGCGACATACCACAATGTCCGAGAGCTGAAACACACTAAAGGTGTTCTAAGTCCGGGTCACCACTGCACGCGCAACACTACAAAGTTACACCGCTCAGCGAGATGGCTAAAGCTGAGAAACGTATTACAGGATTCACGCACTGTGTGTATCACAAAACAAGATGTTAGAATAGAAAATAATTCTAGAAGAACTGCCGAGCATTGGCTAAGAAATCCGAAGAGCCAGAAATTTGCATCCCAACTCGGCTCCTCTTTGATTTACAAAGGTACCGGAAATGAGACAGGCAGCTCAGTGAGAGTCTCGTACGGCCGGAAAGATCACACGCACTTGTAAAAGTTCGGTCAATGCTTTCAGACAAGAAGTGGATTTCTCGGAGCCAAAATTCACACTAGGCGAACAAGCAACAAGGGGGCTTAATTCAGCGGTCAAAAATCGGTAATTATGCGCATCTAGATTACCACAGGAAAACTGATCAATTCAGGAAGACTTGAGCGAGGTCTATACTATGAAACAGCCTGACCCCAGAAAGCCGTTGTACACACACAAACTTCCCAATGCTCAAAGTTACTATCCCTCGCTTTAAATTCGAGACACGTGGACCCCTTGACAATCAAAGAGGAGGACGTGGCCCCAAAGAACCATCAGTCCCAGCAAACTACTCACCGCGGCAGCCCCTCGCTTTCCCGATCGCAACAAACACCCCCACCACGCCTTCCCCCCCTCCCCCGCTAGATGAACAGCTGAACAGCGCATTGCATACTTCCGCTTATGCGGAAGAGGCGGGCAGTTTGGAAAAGGGAAGGCAGCCGACAGGGCTCAATGCTCCACCCGTTGATTTACACGACCTAATATCTCGCGTGCATGTCGCTTCGACAATGGTGGATGCAGGTGTGTTGCGCAAGGTCCAGCAAAGTATGATCCAGCTAATGGGGAAATGTTTGCAAATGCAGGATGCTCGCTTTGAACATATATAACGTTAATAATGCTCGTGCTGTACGTACGGGCTCTGTGAAGATAAGCCTTGATGTCAAACGTACAGAATGGAATTATTGTGCAATCTGATGTAGCCTGCTTAGTGTATTTTGTACCCCATTGGATACAGACGATATTACTGTATCAACTATAGTTACTAATGGCTTGGCATGGACGAAACAAAGTGGTTGTTTACGTCTGTAAGAAGTGCATCTTATGTCTGGATGTTTAAATAAGGGTAACAGTAACAGAAAGAAATATGCAAGATAGCTCACTACGAAGATATAAATAGGATAGAATTTGATGCTTTAACTGAAAGAATGTATGTCACGAATGTGACTCGAACATTTGCGACTCTACATAATATTTCCCACGGCCTTGCACTAATTCACAATTTCTGCCCTATTTGTAAAATCCACAATGGCTGCTTGTACTTTTCATTTATTTAAATTTTCAATTGGAACATAATAGGGAAATATAAACTTTATTGAAAAACCGAACAGAAAATAAGCAGATAACATCAGAAAACGCAAATAAGGAAAACTGTTCCTTTTAATTCGACATAAGTTAGTGATGATAGGATACTGAGCGTGTTTAGGATGCCTCCAGCTCGATGGCAGAGCAGTGTTGACAGGTTTCGACCACAGTAGGCCTGGCTGTGGCATAACACCACTAACCAACTGGAAGGTGACAAGAAGGGAGAGTCAATGAAAAAGGTAGTCAATTCTAATTATTAAATTCCATTGTGTGGCACAACAGTGCTAGGTGCAGGAGAGGAGAAATGGAAAACGAGGACAGTGGGGTATCAGGCACTGCACCCCCTGCGGGCTTGATTAATGAGAGGGGGGTGTTAGTATTGCCCTTCGATAGCAGTCAAGCCAACCACGCTGGGCACATTCCAGATGCATGGGGATTCGTTCAAAACCTCACAGGTTTAATGGGAGAAATAAATGCAGTATCATGGTCGTCCTTCATTCACTGTGTGCAGAGGCGAGCTGCGGTTTGACCCTGTCTCCATAAAGATACGTATATGACTGTCCATCATTTGAGCCACAGTAACGCATAAGTCTTGGCTGCTGGGAAACATGTCTTCTACAGGCGAGTGAAAGCGTGCAGTTCGATCGCAGATGGAGGGGTGCAGGAGAAACAGCCGACCATTTACTGTCCCTGCGTCCAGACTTCATGAGCTATGGGACAGGTGATGCGATGGGTGCCATGATCCACCGAGTGATAGGTGGAGCACTAACGCACGTCCATAAAACCAGTCGCATATAATCACTGGTTGTAGTGACTTTTCCAGAGTCGATGTGACATCATGTCACTAGGGCTGATGTCGGGTGGTGCGTCTGATAAAGGTTGTGCAGCAGTGCAGTCCACCTCGTTAATGAATAATGGATTTCATGTTTCTAGATATGCCATATAGTAATTGAATGTAGAAATCCGTCTAGCGTGAGGATGAGTAAGATGTGCATGTGCATCTGGTGCGTACATAGCTACAGTCCACGAAAAACACAGACCCGCGAACAGAGGCGCAACTTGTCTTACCGAAACCGTTCGTGAAATGAAGCCTGGTGCGTAAATGTCCTAGAGTTGTCACATGAGAGTTCCCCGTGCCTGGACACTGTTTGTTTATGTTGTTTAGATATAAGGCCGATATGTTTTACTGGATGTTGACGAGTCTAAGTCCCATGGCCTTCCAGTGGAGGGAGAATGTCTCGTATCTGACCTTAAAAAACTTTTGCCAGTGGTTAGAAAGTAGATCAACATGGCCAATAGGCTGACGATATTGGAAGAACTTCTGCTACGTGTACTTGCTTGAAATCTACGTGGATATTCAGACATCCCATACATTTCAGTGCAGTAAGGCCACGAAGGCGATGTTGCGGAATGGTCACGGTGGTGACTTGCAGGACATGCCAGAAGTTGTCATCGGAAAAAGCGTGCAAAGTTCAGAAGAACGCGAAATCCCGAAGATTGGCTAAAATTTACGGACGCGCGAAATTTGGCACGGACTTCAATGCGAGATGCCTTTAATAGGTTCCACAACGAAACATTGTCTCGAAATTTGGTAGAAAATCCGAAGAAATTCTGGTCGTATGTAAAGTACACAAGCGGCAAGACGCAGTCTATACCTTCGCTGCGCAGTGCCGATGGTACTGTTACCGACGACTCTGCCGCTAAAGCGGAGTTATTGAACGCTGTTTTCCGAAATTCCTTCACCAGGGGAGACGAATGGAATATTCCAGAACTTGAAACACGAACAGCTGCTAGCATGAGTTTCTTAGAAGTAGATACCTTAGGGGTTGCGTAGCAACTCAAATCGCTTGATACGGGAAAGTCTTCAGGTCCAGATTGTATACCGATTAGGTTCCTTTCAGATTACGCTGATACAATAGCTCCCTACTTAGCAATCATATACAACCGCTCGCTCACCGATAGATCTGTACCTACAGAATGGAAAATTGCGCAGGTCGCACCAGTGTATAAGAAGGGTAGTAGGAGTAATCCATCGAACTACAGACCTATATCATTGACGTCGGATTGCAGTAGGGTTTTGGAGCATATACTGTATTCAAACATTATGAATCACCTCGAAGGGAACGATCTATTGATACGTAATCAGCATGGTTTCAGAAAACATCGTTCTTGTGCAACGCAGCTAGCTCTTTATTCGCACGAAGTAATGGCCGCTATCGACAGGGGATCTCAAGTTGATTCCGTATTTCTAGATTTCCGGAAGGCTTTTGACACCGTTCCTCACAAGCGACTTCTAATCAAGCTGCGGGTCTACGGGGTATCGTCTCAGTTGTGCGACTGGATTCGTGATTTCCTGTCAGGAAGGTCGCAGTTCGTAGTAATAGACGGCAAATCATCGAGTAAAAGTGATATCAGGTGTTCCCCAGGGAATCGTCCTGGGACCTCTGCTGTTCCTGATCTATATAAATAACTAGGGTGACAATCTGAGCAGTTCTCTTAGGTTGTTCGCAGATGATGCTGTAATTTACCGCCTAGTAAGGTCAACTGAAGACCAGTATCAGTTGCAAAGCGATTTAGAAAAGATTGCTGTATGGTGTGGCAGGTGGCAGTTGACGTTAAACAACGAAAAGTGTGAGGTGATCCACATGAGTTCCAAAAGAAACCCGTTGGAATTCGATTACTCGATAAATAGTACAATTCTCAAGGCTGTCAATTCAAACAAGTACCTGGGCGTTAAAATTGCGAACAACTTCAGTTGGAAAGACCACATAGACAATATTGTGGGGAAGGCGAGCCAAAGGTTGCGTTTCATTGGCACGACACTTAGAAGATGCAACAAGTCCACTAAAGAGACAGCTTACACTACACTCGTTCGTCCTCTGTTAGAATATTGCTGCGCGGTGTGGGATCCTTACCAGGTGGGATTGACGGAGGACATCGAAAGGGTGCAAAAAAGGGCAACCCGTTTTGTATTATCACGTAATAGGGGAGAGAGTGTGGCAGATATGATACGTGAGTTGGGATGGAAGTCATTAAAGCAAATACGTTTTTCGTCGCGGCGAGATCTATTTACGAAATTTCAGTCACCAACTTTCTCTTCCAAATGCGAAAATATTTTGTTGAGTCCAACCTACATAGGTAGGAATGATCATCAAAATAAAATAAGAGAAATCAGAGCTCGAACAGAACGGTTTAGGTGTTCGTTTTACCCGCGCGCTGTTCGGGAGTGGAATGGTAGAGAGATAGTATGATTGTGGTTCGATGAACCCTCTGCCAAGCACTTAAATGTGAATTGCAGAGTAATCATGTAGATGTAGATGTAGAAATTAACTTTTGCGATGTGGCAGGTGGTGGACATAAAAACGATACCAAGTTAGAGGGAGCCCTGGATGCCATTCAGATGCGCCAATTCTTCTCATGTCAGTCTGTAGCCAATTGGCATTCCCATGGATTTGGCAATCCTCAAAGACAGGAACCATGTCCTTGTATGTGGAGATCAGATCAAGTATGCACATGGACTCTTCCCATGACTGTACCAGTAGCAACAGGTCATCTTCATAGGCACGACAGTGGAACATGCATCCACAGTGTAAAACCTGAGAAGTTCGTTACAAGAATCCCAATAACCGGCTCAGAGAAGAGCATAGACAAACACCAATAGCGGGTATCCCCGATGCAAAAAATAGTGAATCGATGCTGGTCCAGCGATATAATCGTTAATCTGGAAAAGGTAGCAGGCGCTATTCGCTGGGATAGAGACAGCATAGGATAGCAGTGAAAGGGCCAAGAAGCCCATGATGGCACAGAGGCAACCACGTCACACCCAACCAAAAGCAAGATCAAAGTCGTGGCACAATTTCCGTACAGAGATTGCACATAGATGATAGAGAACACACATTTCGACATTTACTAGGGCCATCAGGACGACGTGACGTCTTTTGTTTGATGGATATTATACTCGGAAGGAGACGACTGCAATGTGAAGGTAAAATATGCGCAAATATCTTGCAGCCGGCACTGACCGTGGCTGGGGGAGGGGGGGGGGGGGCAGTTATGGGCAGCCATAGTTTCCTGCATTGGATTGTGAACTGAAAAATGCTGACGCAATCGTGGCGGCCGTCGTCGACAGTTCTTGGAACATTATGGTCAATCTTGGCTTTACTAAATCCTGTGAATCCCATTAAAATTCCATGGAGAAACCATCCACGCCAAGGGTCTTGTTTAGAGCTATCGCATCGTTGACATTGCCGCAAGAAAGTCTTCTGTTATGGATTCTGCTTGGACGCAAGAGGTGGTGCAAGTGATGTGGGACAAAACCTCATACTGGTAAATGTTGCGGAAGTATTCCACAAAGCCAGCCACAATATCTGCCTGGTTGGTCACCCAATGCCTCCCACGAGTGATGAGCTCCAAGAACAGTTGTTCCCAGTGGTGCTTCCTGGGAGGCGAGATGTGCTACATTGAGAGGTCTTCCTGCCATGCTATATTATGACAACAGGTCCTCACAATCAATCCCCACAATCTGCACCTGTTGATCACCACTATGTGAGTCATAATCCTGTTACAGTGCATCTAACAGGCCGCAGAGGACGGTTACAATTCATGCTCATGGATCACAGCAACGTGTCTATTGTATGCCAGTTCCATGCAGATACCTCCCTCCCGAAGTGTATCATGACCCTCCACACCGTAGGATTGTCGTACTCCAGCCGCCAAGTCATCATCATTGGATACACCAGACAGTGGCCTTTGCACACTGTCCGATCTTCCGCGACACGCTGCTGGCAGATGGAGTTGGTAAGGTGTGTGGTGTTTAAGTGCACGACTGTGCCCCATAGCCTGCCGTGTCAAGAGGATGTTGCTGATGTAGGCACAATGGTCCGAGAATGACATGGTTTAGCGTTCTCCATCCTGGGTGGCACCGACAAGCTCCTGGGAGCCAAAAACCCTATCCAGGCGAATAGCACAGTGGCCCATCTCATGCGCATAGCCTGTGCATTGGCATGTCGAATCTCCAAATGTCACAGAGGAACAGTTAGCGGAAGACGAAACAGAATTACTGGTAGGGGTTAAAGTGTAGTTGGTCCTTCCAGTGTAAAATACCACCAAGCTAGACAGTGTTCGTAGCAGCCTAGAAAGACGGGAGCAAACTCTTCAGAGTGAAATCGAGCTCTGCCTCTTGTATGGCCAGAACCAGATGAGGCATACATATTTACAATGAGGGTGTCCCATCATGGTAAGAGCCATAACGCTTGTGGATGGCAGTTAAGTCATGAGCCTTCGGACTGGTTTGATGCAGCTTGTCACTAATTCCTCTCCTGTGAGATCCGTTTCATCTCGGAGCAGCAAGTGCAACCTACATCCTCAATTATCTGCTGGATATTTTCCGTTCTCTATCTTCCTCTACAGGTTTTAGGGTCTACAACTGCCTAGTCCTAGAGGGAGTTGTAGAGGGCAAAAATTGTAGAGGAAGACAGAGATTGGAATACGTCAAGCAAATAATTGAGGACGTAGGTTGCAAGTGCTACTCTGAGATGAAGAGGTTAGCACACGAAAGGAATTCGTGGCGGGCCGCATCAAACCAGACAGTAGACTGATGACAAAAAAAACTGCCTCTAGTATCTTGAAAGTCATTCCTTGATGTCTTAACAGATGTCCTATTATCCTCTCCCTTTTTCTTGTCAGTGTTTTCCATGTGATCGTTACTTCTCCGATTCTGTACAGAACCTCCTCATTCCTTGCGTTACCAGTCGACCTAATTTTTAACATTCCTCTGGAGCACAACATCTCAGATGCTTCGCATCTCTCTTGTACCTGGTTTTCCCACAGCCTGTGTTTCACCACCATTCAATGCTGTGATTCAAACGTACATTCACAGATATTTCTTCCTGAAATTAAGACTTAGTATCAAACTTCTCTTGGCCGGGAATGCCCTTTTTGCCAGTGCTACTACGTTTTTAATTTCCTCCTTCTCCGTCAGTTATTGGCTATTTCCTAAACTACATCTATTTCGTGACTATCAGTCTTGATGTTAAGTTTCTTGTTGTTATGATTTCTACTTCTCCTCATTACTCTCGAGTTTCTTCAGTTTACTCTCAATCTGTAGTCTGTACTCATTGGTCTGTTCATTCCATTCAGCGGATCATGTAATTCTTCTTCTCTTTCACTCAGGATAGTAAAGTCATCAGCGAATACTATCATTGTTATCCTTGCACCTTGAATTGTAATTCCAAATTTGAACCTTTCTCTATTTCCATCATTGCGTCGTGGATATGTAGGTGCGAGTAGGACAGGATGAGCGAATCTTTGCTAAAGGCATCCTGATCGTCGTCTAACACTTCCTCAATTTTCATTCCCTTTTTCTGTTTATTACTCTCGTTAACAAGTGAGCTGGTAAACTGACTGTACGAGAATTCGCCTTCTAGTCAGCTCTTGAAGCCTTCGAAATTGTGTTGCTGATGTTTTTTCCGAATTACAAGCTGCGACATGGTTGCGAATAGAAAAAGTGACTAGAATATAGAATAAATTTCCTTTACTTTGTGTCTATGGTCACAAACGTTTTGTAATCAGACTACCGGTTTCGGCCTATAATGACAATCTTCAGATCTGTTTTATAAAACATGCTGTAGATTAGGACATGTTTTTATAAAACAGATCTGAAGATGGTCATTATAGACCGACACGGGTAGTCTGATGACAAAAATCTTGTGTCCACAGACGTACAGTAAAGGAAATTTATTTTTCCCGAATGTTGCGTGGTATAGCTACAGACTCACACATTCTACACTCCAAGGTGAAAAGTCGTTACGTTGCCACTTTCCCCAATTCATTTTAGAAATTCTGGTTAAATGTTATCCATCCCTTCTTTCTTTTTTCATCTTACGTTTTCCAAAGCTTTCATAAATTCTGATCCCCTACATCTTCTAAATCTGCGGTTATCTCTCCTTCTGTCACATCAGGTAAATGTTACGCCTCAGGGAGGCTTTTAATGTCGTCTTTCCTCCTGTCTGCCTATCCGCTCTCGCCTTTTCATTTAACAGTGGTATTCCCCGTTGCACTCTTAATGTTACCATCCTCTCTTTTAATTTCACAGAAGGCTGTTTTGACTTCTCTGCATGCTGAGGCAGTCGTTCTGTAGATAATTTTGTTTCGATTTCTTCACATTTCTCATGCAGACATTTCATCTTACCTTCCTTGCACTTCCTATTTATTTCAGTCCTCAGCGACTTATATTTATGTATTCCTGAATTTCCTTTAACGTTTTTGTACTCCCTTCTTTCATCTATTAACTGAAGTATTTCATCTATTAAACCTGGTTTTTTTGCACTTACTATCTTTGTACCTATGTTTTTCTTTCCAACTTTCTGGATTACCCTTTTTAAAGATGTCCACTCCTCTTCAACTGAACTGCCTTCTGAGCTACTCCGTATTTGAGTATCTATAGCCTTGACGGAATTTAAGCGTATCTTATACTCCCTGGTACTTCCATATTCCACTTCTTTGGTTTTTTGCTTCTTCCTGAATAATCTCTTAAACTTCAGCGTACTCTTCATATTTTACTATACTGAGAACCGAGTCCATACGTGACGCTGGGTACATCTTAAAATCCAGTATTTCAGAATCTCTGTCGGACTATAATGCAATCTGTCTGAAATCTTCCCGTATCTCTCTGTCTTTTCCACGTATACCTCTTCTTCTAGCGCTTTTTGAACAGATTATTTGCTATTACAAGCTGAAATTTATCACACAACTCAATTAATCTTTCTCCTTTCTCATTCGTACTATAAAGCCTATATTCTCCCGTAAACATCCTTCTACCCCTTCCCTGACCCTGACAACTGCATTCCAGCCCCCATGACTATTAAATATTCATCTCCCCTTATGTACTGAGATTCCCGTTCAGTAGGGTCGTATACTTTTGCTATCTCTTTACCTTCAGTTTACCACGTTGTGCACGTATACCTGATTTTTCGTTGTCGGTGCTGGTTTATTGTCGATTCCAATGAGGACAACCCTCTTATTGAGATGTTCGCAGTAACACATTCCCACCCTTGTCAACCTACTCATAACGAATCTTACTGCAATTATATCATTTTCTGCTGCTGTCGATACTAAGATATGCTCATCTGACCAGAAGTCTTTGTCTTCTTTCCATTTCACTTCATTGACTCCCCACTATATCTAGAATGAAGCTTTGCATTTTCCTTTTGAGATTTTCTAACTTTCCTACCACGTTCAAGCTTCTGACATTCCACGCCACACCTAGTAGAACATTATCTACTGGTAGTTCAATGTTTTTATTATAATGTCTCGGGCGTCGCAGGCTGGCTGCTGCATTGGTTCCGGCGCGTCCTCGAGGTCGTCAATCCATGCCGACATCGTTGGCTCCGCAGATTTGTCTATAAGATACCCGGGAAACGTGGCTGGTGGCAACGTCAGATCATCTGAGCCTTGTGTGGGGTACAGTTGCTCTAGATCGTCGTTTTGTACAGATGTCAGACTTGCCAGTGCTGGCCCGTTGGCCAAAGTAACATCATTGGCCTCCTCATCTTGAGACCTCTACACGTGCGCCCGACTTATAGTGCTTGAAGACGGTAGTGATTCTCCACATTCTGGTACTAAAGCCGTTGTAGGAACGATGAGCGATGGAAGTTCCATCGAAGCGTCCGGCACGGTGGCATTAGGCAACGATGTGGTAGCAAGAGGGAATGATGCAGTTGTCTCCATTGCATTTGATTCAGCTGATATTCGTGTCAGCGAAGTGAGGGCCGTCACGTAGGTAAGGAGCAAGACGGTTTCTGGAATCTCTCTGCGCGTCTCAGGGGGCGGCTGTTGCTCGATGCGCCGTTACAGGCATTCCGAATGGAGGTTATCCTCTTTGCCACACTCTCAGCAGGTCTTGAGTTGACCGTCGTATATAACGATTGCGCGACGCCCACTATGGCTAAGCAGAACAGCACGTGAGAACGAAGATCAATTGTAATTTGACGCACTGGTTTATAATGGTGTATGTTCTGAACTGCACCCAACGTTCTGCCGTGTGATCGTGAACAAAGCTGTAAGGCTGGAATGCGTTTATGACTTCTTCCGCTGGTATCTCAAAAGGCAGCTCAAACACGCATGTAGTACGAAGGCTCAAGCCCGCTTGCGCCACCGTCACCTCTCCCACGCTGCCGAAAAGTATGACAATATCGGAGGCCATATTGAGAAAATTGTAAACGACCTTGAAACACACAGCACTGTTAAGTGTCGTATTGCCAGCATCTCAGATGCCCTTACCTTTGTCTCATCGCAGAGGAAGTGTTCTACCTCCAGCACTTTTGGACTGCCGTATTCATCGTTAAAGATGAATCGACGTGTTGCTTTCCTAAACTGTATGGCTGTGTTCCTGCTCACAATCAAGTGGAGTTTAAGTACGCAAAGTAAAGAATGCAGTCTGAACATTTCACAGGCGGAAACACAGAGCGCATCAGCGCATCAGCACTTCTGGACTTCCCAATTTAATGGGACAGCTCCAACGCAGCAAGGAGTTCGTGTTATCTGTCCTTCGCCACGTTGCACTTACTTACAGCATTGCCCGAGCCTCGTTTTTTAAATCACGATTTTATTAAACCCGTTGGTGTGACTAGGTTTTGCTAGACACACTTCTGTCTTGAACTGGGCTAAGGATGAGGACACATATCCCGACCGCCAAGTGTGGCATTTTTTCTTCATCCTCTATACATGTAGCCGAACAGTTATCAGACCGAACTGTGAAACTGACTACTGTCAGGCACGTTTATCTTTTCCAACACATTTTGCATTTCGATGATAGACACATCCCTTATGAAACTCCACTAGTATGTATCTGTATACTAACGGGGACCGTCGTAAGATGTTTCTTCATAAAAAGCAATGCCATTGTCTCCATAAAGGAGAAACTGAGGATGCCTGTGGCTATGTTCGTTAACCGTATTTAGTTTATGTGTATTTTATCATAAAGTAAAACTTAGCTATTGCTTCCTTACTATCTGTTGGAGCTATTCTTTCCTTTTTTTTCACTGAAACTTCCTGTTGTCATAATCTTACGAGCATAAATTACTTTTTGGAGTCAATGGATGTGTGTGGATCCTATATCGTCCAATGTCGGAATATTTTTAACAATTTGCGGAATATAACTGTCTGGTGTTTCCACGGAGTATGTGTTATATTGAGACAGCTACCGCTGGTTTAGTCATGCGCAGCATTCAAGAGTAATATTTGCCAGTAGACAAGGTGTTTTGAATTGCGATTGTCGTGTTGTGGGCACGCTTGTCATAGCACAGTAGTAGGAATTCGACATTGTTGAACTGGGGTTGCTAAATGTGTTCGCGTGAGATGTGTTTGTTTGACTAAAGTATTCAGTCTAACTCGACGCTCTTTGTGATCTTATGGTCTTACAGTCTCAGTGTAAAGCGAGCTATTCTCTACTGTGGCACTTGTGACAATGCTAAAACTGAGTGAAGTTCAACTGATTTGAAGCGAGTAATAGCTTCAGTAACAATTTCTACAGTCTCTTATACATAATTTGCTGTCATCGAATGACTCCTACGTAGTCTGCTTTCTAAAATTACCAGGAAAATTAAACAGATAATGGGATGTTCGAGAGTGAAGAGGAGCAATATAACATGTAAATACACTTATTGGATTTTTCGCCGGACCATATCGTGCAAATCTCACATTATTTCACCGGTACAACTGTTCGACTTTTTCAGGTAGTGGCAGGTGCAACTGAAGATAACCGAACGACGGCGTCGACAGTTATCAGGTCAGTAGTAGGCAATACGCGTGCGTGGGAAGACGTTGCAATTGGAAGATGGCGGCGCTCGTAGTGCCCCTACCGAGAGCCGCAGAAAGGCCTTCCGCGGGTGCGCTGTGGCCACTGACAGTGTTTGTGGGGAGCTCTTGTAGTTAAAAACTAAATTAAGCATTAGCAGTGTACTGTGTCGAGTCATGAATCGGAAATCTTTTTTTATTCTGTTCTAATTTAATGGCTGTCATTGCTGGATTCCGAGCGGCACTTAACTGAAATGCTGCATTCCTGTTGATAAGATTGTCCGCTGTAAGTATGCGTATGCCCTCCTTAAGTACACAGTCCCAGAAAGATATCACGCTGAGTATAAAACTTCGGTCTTCTCGTAAAACGGGTGATACCCCGTGTCCAGACATCGCTTCGCTACCGCTGATTCATCAGATTACCCAAGATGTGTACGATGATAGTGTTCAACACAACTTTCTTGGACCGTACTGAATGTCTGCCCAGCATAAGGTTTTCAGCATTATTATGGTTTTGTATAAGATACGCTACCTAAGGCCAGTATCGTCTTTGACCTGCCACAACAAATTCCTCAACTTTGCTTGTGGCCGAAAAATGAACTAGATGTCGTGTCTCTTGAGGATTATTTCTGTTATTGAAGACTTCCGCCAAAATTCGGCAAGAACACCGCATCTTCATTTACATCCTTACTCTGAACTTGCTTAGAACGGAATGCATGGCGTAGCTGTCTACCTGAATAACCGTTCTGTTGTAATACCGTTGTTAAGTGTTGTAGTTCACCAGCGACACTGTTGCTACCTAAGGCCGCATATTCTTTAAGCACCAAAGAACCTAGGACACTATCGCATTGTGCAGAACGATGAAAGCTTGTGGCCTGCAAATATAACTCTGTCTGAGTTGGTTTGCGGTTGACAATGTGTCAGCTTTTTTATATCCATTACTTCCAGGAATGATAAGGTGCCATCTTTCTCCACTTCCGAGGTGAACTGTATATTGGGATGGAGCTAGTGCAGACGCCAGAGCAACATAGGTAATGTCTCTTTTTCCTGTGGCCAAACCACAAATGTTTCGTCGACATACCACCAGAAGCAGGAACGTTGGAGACTTGCCGACTGCAGTGCTTTTTCCTTAAAGTGTTCCATAAAATACTTGGCCACGATGGGAGACACTGGACATAGCGTAAGAAATATGTTTAGGTAAGAACATGTTGGAACAATGCTGCAGTGTCTTTCTGATACTTGCTGCTGATGAGATTTTAAGTCCTACAGAGGTACTCTCGTAAATAAAGTCACAACGTCAAAACTGAACAGAATATCTGACGATTGTAGCTTGTCTTCAGGCATCCTAGGAAATTCTCTGAATTCCGGATATGATGGTCACATTTGCTTGCGAGAAGTCTTAACAATACTTTTAGGTCGGAAATATGTGGGGGCTCCGGTGTTGCTCACTATTGGGTGAAGAGGAAACCCAGTCATGTGTAACGTCGGTAGGCCGTGCAGTCCTGGGGAATTGCAGCCTGCTGACGGATACCTTTAATGACTTTAGCTGTAACACAACTCTTCTTGGGAAAGTCCGATGTTTTTCTCTAGATCTTGCCCGTCGGTTGCCCTCTTAGCTTGCGAGGTGCGTTAGAGAAAGAGGGTGCCGTTCGCCTTGACGGCAGGTAAAATGGCGAGGTCAGCCATTTGGAGCACCACCTCCTCTGTGCACCACTGTTAGTACCACATCTGGCAGGTAAGGTTTTAGAGGCATTTGTCTGAGTCTTCCGTGAGATTGCCACAACGTATAGCGTGATTATTGACTCTCTTCGTTTCCAGTTACTTACTGTGCAGAGTTGTTGCTCTTAACAAACTCCAAGTCGTGCTTAGGACTGACTAAAGAAATATTAGGCTTATGAGTAGCTGGTCGATTATTCTACTCCTTATGCACACTACTTTCATAGGACAATTCGTGGTAGTGATTCTGAACTGGTGATTCCTTCCAGAGATTTAATGCTATTTCTGCAGCCACCCTTCGCGTTGCTCGACGATCAGTTTTCGTCAGTGGATGTGGTCGGGATCGTCTTGATATAGCTGTGGATGTTCCTTCGCGTTTCCAGTTCACATATACATCTCCAGCTGTAGAACTGGGCAGCCTAGAAGGGTTGCAATGTTTCTTATGGATTTGTTACTCAGGTGGCGTTCAATGACCAGCCCGCTTTCAGAACCAGTGAGCTCTGTGACCGACCCATTATGCTTTTCCTGCTTCTCTATTGACAACACAGTATATCCCAACTCCATTTATACTGGCTGGCCTGCTTCTCGTGTCATGTACTTATCATTTCTGCATTACTGATGGGCGTGCATATACCTTTGCTCAGGTAGTGTAGAATTTCGAAAAATGATGAATGTATATATCCTTTCCACTGAATAAAAATTGACAAGCTGACGCTCATACAATACGAGCTGCGCGTACTCTCTGTTGAAAAGTAAGTTATGCACGGCACTACCACGTGAAAAGGTGTCTTCTATTAAAAGACTACAAGATTATATGACAGAACATTTCATTTGCGGACATGTCAATAGGAAGAACAGACGTTACTGTGGAATAAAGACAGTAGTTACAAATATTGGACTTGACGTGCAGCAGATGTCGTAACGCAGAAGTTATGGCAACACAGGCACCCACCTCATGCGATAACTACACCTTCGGTCGCTTAAAAAAGGCAGCACGTGGTTAAGGGCTTCTTCACACAGCAAGATCTGGTGTTTTAACAAACGGTTATCTTCAACCTGGCGCCTCGGTGGGATCATTGCCTCACTGCTCACGGCATACCGATTCTGGGCTGTACGCCCTTATTTTTCTGTTATCATTGCTTCAGGCAATTAGATATCTCAAGATGAGATCACACAGCAACTGTAGAAAGCTTGCGCAATGTTGATCTCTGTAGATCCCTTATCAGTACACCAGAAACATCTCATTAATGAGTTTTGTTTTCAGTGCAATGGCTATCTCAGTAATTTGTTTATGTGCATGTTAGGTAAACTATGGACCTTGCCGTTGGTGGGGAGGTGTGCGTGCCTCAGTGATACAGATAGCCGTACCGTAGGTGCAACCAGAACGGAGGGGTATCTGCTGAGAGGCCAGACAAACGTGTGGTTCCTGAAGAGGGGCAGCAGAATTTCCAGTGGTTGCAGGGAAAACAGTCTGAATGATTGACTGATCTGGACTTGTAACACTAACAAAAATGGTTTTGCTGTGCTGGTACTGCGAACGGCTGAAAGCAAGGGGAAACTACAGCCGTAATTTTTCCCGAGGACATGCGGCTTTACTGTATGGTGTAATGATGATGGCGTCCTCTTGGGTAATAATTCCGGAGGTAAAATAGTCCCCCATTCTGATCTCTGGGCGGGGACTACTCAGGAGGACGTCGTTATCAGGAGAAAGAGAACTGGCGCTCTACGGATCGGAGCGTGGAATGTCAGATCCCTTAATCGGGCAGGCAGGTTGGAAAATTTAAAAAGGGAAATTAATAGGCTAAAGTTAGATAAAGTGGGAATTAGTGAATTTCGGTCGCAGGAGGAACAAGACTTGTGGTCAAGTGAACACAGGGTTATAAACACAAAATCAAATAATGCTGGAGTAGGTTTAATAATGAATAAAAAAAAATTACGAGTGCGGGTAAGCTACTACAAACAGCATAGTGAATGCTTTATTGTGGCCAAGATCTGACACGAAGCCCACTCCTACCACAGTTGTACGACTTTATGTGCCGACTAGCTCCGCAGATGACGAAGATATTGAAGAAATGTATGATCAGATAAAAGCAATTACTCCGATAGTGAAGAGAGACGAAAATTTAGTAGTCATGGGGCACTGGAATTCTATAGTAGGAAAAGGAAGAGAAGGAAAAGTACTAGGTGAATATGGAATGGGGTAAGGAATGAAAGGGGAATACGCCTGGTAGAACTGTGCACAGAGGATAACTTAATTATGGCTAACAGTTGGTTTAAGAATCATGAAAGAAGGATGTATACGTGTAAGAGGCCCGGAGGCACTGGAAGACTTCAGATAGATTATATAGTGGTAAGAAAGTGATTTAGGAACCAGGTATTAAATTGTAAGATATCCATGGGCAGATGTGGACTCTGACCACAATCTGTTGGTTATGAACAGTAAATTTAAACTGAAGAAACTGCAAAAAGGTTGGAATTTAAGGAGATGTGAGATGGATAACCCGAAAGAACCAGAGTTGTAGATTATTTCAGACGGAGCATTAGGAAACGATTGACAAGAACGTGGGAAAGAAATACGGTAGAAGAAAAGTGGGTGGCCTTGACAGATGCAATAGTGAAGGCAGCAGAGGATCAAGTGAGTAAAAAGACGAGAGCTGGTAGAAACCCTTGGGTAACAGAAGAAATATTGAATTTAATTAATGAAAGGAGCAAATATAAAAATGCAGTAAATGAAGCAGGCACAAAGGAATACAAACGTCTCAAAAAAGAGATCGACAGGAAGTGCAAAATGGCTAAGCAGGGATGGCTAGAGGACAAATGTAAGGATGTAGAAGCATATCTCACTAGGGGTAAGATAGATACAGCCTACAGGAAAATTAAAGAGACCTTTGGAGAAAAGAGAACCACATGTATGAATATCAAGAGCTCAGAAGGAAACCCAGTTCCAAGCAAAGATGGGGAAAGCAGGAAGGTGGAAGGAGTATATAGAGGGTCTATACAAGGGCGATGCACTTGAGGGCAATATTATGGAAATGGAAGAGGATGTAGATGAAGATGAAATGGGAGATATGATAGTGCGTGAAGAGTTTGACAGAGTACTGAAAGACCTAAGTCGAAACAAGGCCCCGGGAGTAGCCAACATTTCGTTAGAACTACTGACAGCCTTGGGAGAGCCAGCCGTGACAGAACTCTGCCACCTGACGAGGAAGTTGTATGAGACAGGAGAAATACCCTCAGACTTCAAGAAGAATATAATAATTCCAATCCCAAAGAAAGCAGGTGTTGACAGAGGTGAAAATTACCGAACTACAAGTTTAGTAAGTCACGGCTGCAAAATGCTAACTCCAATTCTTTATGGACGAATGGAAAAACTGGTAGAAGCCGACATCGTGGAAGATCAGTTATGGTTCCTTAAAAATAATGGAACACGTGAGGCCATACTGACCCTACGACGTATCTTAGAAGATAGATTAAGGAAAGGCAAACCTACGTTTCTAGCATTTTTATACTTAGAGAAATCTTTTGACAATATTGACTGGAATACCCTCTTTCAAATTCTGAAGGTGGCAGGGGTAAAATACAGGAAGCGGAAGGCTAATTACAATTTGTACAGAAACCAGCTGGCAGTAATAAGAGTCGAGGGGCATGAAGCAGTGGTTGGGAAGGGAGTGAGACAGGGTTGTAGCCTTTCCCCGATGTTATTCGATTTGTATATTGAGCAAACAAGGAAACAAAAGAAATATTCGCAGTAGGTATTAAAATCCATGGAGAAGAAGTAAAAAACTTTGAGGTTCGCCGATGACATTGTAATTCTGTCAGAGACAGCAAAAGACTTGGAAGAGCAGTTGAACGGAATGGACAGTGTCTTGAAAGAAGTATATTTGATGAACATCAACAAAAGCAAAACGAGGATAATGGGATGTAGTCGAATTAAGTCGGGTGATGCTGAGGGAATTAGATTAGGAAATGACACACTTAAAGTAGTAGATGAGTTTTGCTATTTTGGGGCAAAATAACTGATTATAGTCGAAGTAGAGAGGATACAAAAGGTGGACTGGCAGTGGCAAGGAAAGCGTTTCTGAAGAGGGGAAAGTTGTTAATATCGAGTATAGATTTAAGTGTCAGGAAGACGTTTCTGAAAGTATTTGTATGGAGTACAGCCATGTATGGAAGTGAAACGTGGACGATAACTATAGGTAGTTTAGACAAGAAGTGAATAGAAGCTTTCGAAATGTGGTGATTCAGAGTAATGCTGAAAATTTGAATGATCGATCACATAACTAATGAGTAGGTTTTGAATAGAGTTGGGGAGAAGGGAAATTTGTGGCAGAATTTGACTAGAAGAAGGAATCGGTTGGTAGGACATGCTCTGAGGCATCACGGGATCACCAGTTTAGTATTGGAGGGCAGCGTGGAGTGTAAAAATCGTAGAGGTAGACCAAGAGACGAATACGCTAAGCAGATTCAGAAGGATGTAGGTTGCAGTAGGTACTGAATATGAAGAAGCTTGCATGGGTTAGAGTAGCATGGAGAGTTGCGTCAGTCTCTGGACTGAAGACCACAACAAGAACAGCTATTTATCCAGCACCTCAGAGGTGCTTGAAGACTTACGAAGGTTAGTTTGTCATTTTTACAAAATATAATCTTAAACGAATATCGCCAGTACTGCATCCAGTCACCAGCAGATCTCACTGGAGAAGCATAAACCCTTGACGAAAGGAGACTTCGATTTGGTGTCTTTTTCCTTACCACCTACAGGGATAAGAAAGGAATTCCTAGTTGTACCTCACGACGGCGAAAATGAAGGATAAATTCGGAGGCTGCATGTAAATCTAGCTGGTCTTTAGAATACTAAAGTCTTACATAAAACTGGACTGCAGATCCTTTGTCATAGTTGTACGCATGTACGTTTTACGCACTTTCGGGTGTGTTACAAATTTAATTTTCTTTCCACTTTCTACGTCAAATACAGGTAAAGCTGTCTCACTTAGGGCTTTCGTTCATAATGCACAGAAACAATTGTGGTTGGCTCTGAACACTATGGGAATTAAACTCTGAGGTCATCAGTCCCCTAGAACTTAGAACTACTTAAACCTAACTAACCTAAGGGCATCACACACATCTATGCCCGAGGCAGGATTCGAACCTGCGACCGTAGCGGTCACGCGGTTCCAGACTGTAGCGCCTAGATCCGCTCGGGCACGCCGGCCGGCTGAAACAAGTGTTGCTTCAGGCTATAAATGTATTTCTATGACAGATGGAGAGGCATCATTAGGTTTCAAGGAGTGTGCTTGCTCTTTCTTTATCGATCCTTCACTAATTGGGACCACCAGACAATCAGTTGTACAGTGCATACTATCTTTATTGTTACTCCTATTGGTGTGCCGATTCATCAACAGTGGTCAATAAGATTCAGTGCACCTAAATAACAATACAGTACACATTTTACAACGTTGGCTGACCACTGTTGTGTATATTATACAGTGGTTGGTTATGTAGTAACATCTGTACTACAGCGATCCCACCTGTTTTATGTTAATTAAAATATTGTATGTACGTACAATGTAACTATGTGTTTCTTAATGCTTTAATACATACACTACAATGGATGGTAGGACTAAGAGAAAATTTGCGCGGTTGCATGAGAAACTGGAGGCTTTGAAAAGAGTGGAGAAAGGAGAAACGTTAGGAAAACTGGTTGCTGAGTAGATAGTGCATCTGAGTATGGAGTCGATGAAGTGACGTTTGGAGATTGACGTAGAAACAGAGACAAAATTGAGAAGTTTTCACCCAAAAGTGTTCTCTTTCTTTTTTGGATAGAAGTCAGAGACGAAATCTGAGTATGAAAATATGAGTGAAACTTGGTTCGTTTGGTTTACTCGACAACAACAAAAAGAATATCCAGTTTCAGGACTTATTCTGCAACCAAACGCTGTATTTCTTAGAATTGAGTTAAAGGAAGGTGAGGACTTTTCTGAAATTTCTTAAGGCTGGACAGGTGGAAGAAGCAATATGTCGTAAGGGAGCTTGAAATTTGAGGTGAAAAACTTTCTGTATATTTTCAAATTATTATGCAGTTTTGTGAGAAAATAAGAAAATTATACAAGAACAAAATCTTACTTCTGATAACTGTATAACTGTGATGAAACAAGGCTAAATATATAAAGGTTCTATCCAAAACTGTAGCCTTTAAAGAAGAAACGGCTGTCTCAGGCTGCAAAGAACGTAAAGAGAGTTTAACACTTCCTCCATCGAGTTCAAGGGCAGTCCATGGAGTGAAAGTGATGTATATGGTGAGGTATGCTAAGTCTACAGATTTAAAAAATGTCACTGCTTCTGCACTCCCTGTTACACAAATCAACCAAAAATCTGCTCGGACGGATAAAAATATTTTTAAGAAGTGATGTTTCGAAGATTTTATTCTAGAGACGAAAAGATACTCAGGAAAAACTGCTCAGGAAAAATGTGAAACAGCCTTAACGCTTGCCACCGTGGTTCACATCCTGATGACGAAGAATTATAATCTGATGGCACTCGTACATTGTTCTTACACCTTAACGTGACGGGTTTTATACAGGCTATTGGATCAAGGCGTTTTACAACGCTTCAAGAAAAACTGTCGTCGTTATTTGCTTCAGACGCTTCTACAAACAACAGAAGGTGAAGTGGAATCATAAAAATACTATGGTAAAAGACGTAGTATACTGGATAGCCGATTCCTGGGCTGAAATAAAGGCAGAGGCACTTAAAAAGACTTGGAACTAGATTTTACAGAATGAAACGGATACTTACAATACCGACAAAAATGTCCCGCTGTTGGCTGAACTGATGGGAAAGCTTGTTGGATGTGAAAATGCGAATGCGAATGATGTGTCAGAAAGGATGAACTGTGGTGAACAGTTCTAAGCGACCGATCTAGCAATAGTTGAAACGCTTAGTGAACCCACTTGAGACAGTCACGATGACGAACTGCCTGAAAAGTCTGTAACAGTGATCATTCACACCGAAGGTCTGGCAGCACTAGATGAAGCAGTGCGTTGTATCGAGCAGCAAGCGGAAGCTACTCCTACTGATAAAAACTTTTAAGGACTATGCACCATTTCTTTAAAATGTAACTTATATTTCTGTGACTTGGAAATTTGTCCCAAAAATGTAGATATGAGACAGGTATGTAGTATATTGTTTCTAATAATTTTTTATCATTATTGTGCTTATTAAACATTTATTCATGTTTTACCCACTTATTTAGAGATATTCCCGTATTATCTGAGTTTTTGTAATTCGAGTTAGACTCAGCCCCAATTAGTTCGAATCACTGCTTGTCTGCTGTATCTACAAAGTACAGGAGTGGAACTAAATACAGATAGCAGCCTTTATATACATCTAGCTTTCCAAGCACTCTGAAGAGGTATTCATAGGCGCTTGTATGTCTGTCATCCTTGGCGTGTAACTTTTATTTATCACCATGTTGAATCTTACCTGCGTCCAGTAAGAACGTTTGTAATTTTTGGGTTAACTGGTGTATTTGTTACGAAAGTGACTTTTCCATTGTAAAATACACCAATATAAAATTATCAATCGTCCGGTAAACAAGAAACAAAAGAATAAACCCTTAAATTCTCATAGTGACTAAAATAAAGAAAGAGACCTCTGACGTATATGTAAAAGATAACTGGAATTGCCAACGGAAGGAAAGAAATGAAACGCTCTCAAGCGCGACATTCACAGTATATCTGATTATTTTCGAAACTTCTTATGCAAGCTACTTGTTAATAAGGTGTAACTTATAGTATAATCCTAATAATGTAGTTTCAGCTGTTCCTACTGAAGAGCTAATTTACACATGGGTACAAGTAGGGAAACATTTACTTGGGCTGCCTTCCTGCAGTCGTGAAGCATGCTTTTTAAACGTCTTGGGAAGTCAGATAACGGTTTTGAGACGGAAGTATGGTCATAGTAGAAGTAAATGTTATTGGGAAGTTACATAAAACCGTTTCAGGTGATCTCTTGGAAGGTATTGCTTCCAGTATGTAATGACCCAATACAAAAGACATTAATTCCCCATTATTATGAATGAAAATAAAATGACACAGGCTCCTAATCTTGGAGAATCACATGACTTGAATACTAACAGAATCAAGTAGTCTGTATTGTGAAATAATAGAAGACCACTTACCACTTTCTACAATCTCTCTATGTTGTGGAACAATTTCTTTATAAGAAATAGCAAAAGGTTGCGTTGGACACCATTTATGGTTAAGTACGTTCTGGATGCCACATTTCATTACGACTATTGTATTTGCTATCTGACAGTTATTGTTTACCTTTAGACACGTTTGTTCATTTGAATCCATTCGCTTAAACGATCAGTTCTTTTTCGTAACCTATGTAGTAAGCGCTGTAGACAGCGGCCTTTCTGTTATGGAAACTTGTTACTTTGTTGGTGACGCTTTATGATAATACAGTTTTCGTCTGTATTTAGGTATTTTACGTCGGTGTGAAGGTGATTAAAGAGATATGGAAGGAAATAATAATTGAAATAGTAAGTTGTCGCGTTATGCTGCCAACAGGCAAGAATTTTTAAAAGAAAAATTCAGTTGCATCCCAGGTTAGCGCCATGTCAACGTTAAATCGCCACGAGTGAAATCTAGTATAGTGTGAAATTCGTTTGCGTCATGTATTTTATGACATGCACCATTGAACGGGATCATTTCCCATAGTTACAGAACATGATACCAGCCACGTAAATACAGGTCGTGGATAATGTCTTCATAGTGCTTTTAGACATGCATTTTTCTGTTCAGCTGAAACTGGCTTCAATCCGAAATCGGCCAATGGGGAGAAAATAAATTCAGATTCCTCAACAAATACAACCAAAAGAAAAAGGAATTTGTAATTTAAAAAAGAATCCTTAAAGATAGAAATATTATTGGCAGATTGGTCATTCCTATGAAATAAGTCTGTCGATTATCACTGGCTAGATATATTAAGTTCTTCCAACTTTTGGTTATTTTAAACTCATGGACCTACAGTTTTTTTTAGCCACGTGGAGTAGCCATTTACAGTATTTTACCAATACTTATTTTGGCTATTCTTTGCATATGGTAGTGTGCTGTTTGTTAAAATAGTATATGCAGAGGTGATTAAGACTGGTATTGGTATTTATGGAGCGGAATGTAAGAGTTCACTTTTCTAGTTTGAATTTGTCACTTGGAATAACAACGTTTGAGAATAGTCTGATTGTGTTTTCTTTACAGCGTATAACACAAATATTATTTCCTGAGAATAATACTGAGAGTAGTGCTTTAAGCTTTCCTTTTACACATTTTTTCAGTGTACAGCGTAGATGCCGTAACTATCTGAGGTGACAAAACTCATGGGCTACCTCTTAATGTCGTGTCGGACCACATTTTTCCCGCTGTAGTGCAACAACTTGACATGACATGGCCCCAACAAGTCGGTGGAAGACGCTGCAGAAACGTTGATCCGTGCAGGGCCTATAACTGTTCCTAATTGCTACAGTGCTACCGGAGCAAGATTTTGTACACGAAATGACCTCTCGATTACGTCCCATAAATATTTGGTGGGACTCACATCAGGCGATCTTCGTGGTCAAATAATTCACTCAGATTGTCCAGAATGTTCTTCAAGCCAATCGCGAACAACTGAGGCCCTGTGATAAGGCGCATTGCCATCCGTTAAAATTGAATCGTTGTTTTGGAAAATGAAGTCCGTAAATGGTTGCATTTGGGCTCCAAGTAGCCGAACATAATCACTTGCGGTCAGTGGTCGGTAATGTTGGACCAGATGAGCCAGTCCATTCCATGTAAATACAGCCCCCATAATTATGCAGGCATCATCAGGTCGCACAGTGTCTTGTTGACAGCTTTCGTCCTTTCCGTCGTGGGGTCTGCGCCAAACTCGCATCCTACCATCTCTTACCAACTGATATCAGGACTCATCTGGCCAATCTCCTAAGGTCCAACCGATGTGGTCACGAGACCAGGAGAGACACTGCTGACTATGTCATGCTGATAGGAAAGTCACTCCGTCGGCCGTCTCCCGACGTCGCCTATTAACGCCAGATTTCACCACACTGCGCTAACGGATAAGTGGATCCATGGCTTCGTGAGGTCAGCGTCACACTCGAACCCTAATTGTTCAGCAACGGACTGTACAGTGAAAAGACAGTACGAAAAATACCCACTGTGGAAAACCTTAGATAAAGTAGCAGCCATTCAAAATGGTCACTTAGTTGATCGATATATTACTATTTTAGATTTCCTTTGACCCACCGTCAGATTATGTATATAATAAATTACTCTTACACGTATGGATAATTTTCTTGTGTACTTATCTTGCATGGATCGAAAAGCAAAGTGAGCCACTAATTGTTCTGCTATATGTTTGACAGCACTTTTTTCAATAACCCTATACCTAGTGACTAGATTACTATGCCAGAAAGTGTCTGACCGATTCGTTCCATATTTGAAAAAAAGAGTTTAACAATTATGTTAACAGATAGGAATCTATGTATAAGCCATCATTGTAATTTGTAAATAAAACATGTATAATGGAAAAATACTCTGTAAAGAGTAATTATCGCCATCCAGGACTAGAGCAGAAAAGGATCTAGCCTCTTGTCGAGGACCAACGTGCAGTGTATAGTTGCATTTTAAAGTAACACTTTCAGTGAATCAAACGGTCGTGCAAGATCGCTTACATGTGGGGAGTGGTTTCCTCGTGGTAAAAACCAAGTTTAGGGCAAAAATATGAGTGTGCCAAGTGAAATGGCACAACTTCAGACCAGCAGCAAGTCAGGTGGAAGCGAGTGATGAGTTTGACGAAAGCACAAAATCACGTGAATCAATAGGACATTAAGAACTCAGACGCTCCTGAAAATCACACAAACGGATGTTCAAATGGTTCAAATGGCTCTGAGCACTATGGGACTTAACATCTGAGGTCATCAGTCTCCTAGAACTTAGAACTACTTAAAACTAACTAATCTAATGACATCACACACATCCATGCCCGAGGCAGGATTCGAACCTGCGACCGTTGCCGTCGCGCGGTTCTAGACTGAAGCGCCTAGAACCGCTCGGCCGTACTGGCCGGCACACGGATGTTTCAAGTAATATTCCCATGGAGAATCGCCGGTGGAAAAGGCCGCAAGCAGTATTGGCCACAGCTGCGAACATAATTGTTACCGTGCTGTGTCGAGTGCGTGCTGGGATGTAAAACTGGCTGCTGAGCACGGCTGATAACGATGCGTAGTGAACGTACACTCCTAATACGTAAATCGGGATTATCTGTGTTAGTAATAAATCATTGAACGGTGGACTCCAGTAGAAGCCAAACAGGTCAGTTTACTTGTGTATAACTACTTTGTAAAGCGACCAAATGTAATTTCTAGCACCAACGTAAAATAAACAAATGACACACGCCCCTTCAGATGTGAATCGTGACCACGTTAATTTACTGTCGATTTTATGGGCGATTTAACCAGTGGTACAGTCATTGGCAGCTATGCGTCCTCCAGCCTCTACGTTGCACTAATACTGCCTTTCCCAACTGTTACATAAACTGTCGCAAGATGATGGGCAGAGTTGGCAGTATTATAGCACGGAGTCACCAGTTGTATACGGGGTCTGCTGCAACTGAACTGATCACATGGCAGCATTGCCTGGAATCAACACCTGTTGGGGGGGGGGGGGACCAAGCTCCTTCCCCACGCTAATCACTATGGCACTGAGTAGATAGAGACAACTGGACTACTTAGGATTGTAATCACTAAAAAGTTTACTCAGTCCAATAAATCCGAAGAGTCGAAACTATTTTGCACAGAATTCTGGAAATAAAAATGTTATCAGTCCATCTACCATTGCCCGTATATCCAAAGACATCGGATCTACTTCACACAGTAAAATTTTTCTGAACCTATCAGCAGTCGCCCAGATATCTGATGGCAACGAGTCTACTTTCCATTATATTCAGTAAATTTTTTAGCAATTCACCTTCAGTCGCTTGCACATCTGAAGGCACGAAGACTCCTTTATATTATGTAAAATTAAAATTTAAATTCACCATTAGTTAACAGAAGATATTTCGTAACGGTGCTTAATCGAAATGAAGAGGGACAAAAAGCTAAATTGCTAGCCTCGAATTTGGAAAATCACTAAGTGACCTCTATGGAAAATACTTTAACCGTAATAACAACTAATTTGGATATGAAACTTAATTTGGTAAATATCCGCTTCTATATTTATGTAACTTTACTGGAGGACGTCATTTTAAGATGATGCTCCATCTGATTATTGAAACTGGACCGATGACTGATATGGGCGAAGACTCGCACCATCATTATTCAAAAATTTATGACAAATCATTGGTAATACCTCTTATATTATATTAACGCAAGATGCATTAAAATGACGGTTTCATCTCCGGACTGCCGACTGCTATGAGGGAAGGCAAATTAATGACTCAACGCAATATCCTTCAGGTCACCACGTCTCTATACAATGATCTCCCGACTTCGCTGTTTCCTGTCTGTAACATATTACATAATAACCATAGTCATGCAATTATCAGCATTAGGAGTAGGTAAATTTACAATATTTACAAAAGTTCTAAGTAAATATCACATCTGACGACATAAGTCAGCAAATGAATTTCAAACACAATTTACATATCATATCTGTTGACTACTACAGACAAATGAAGAAAGAACAAACAAAACCCAATCTCCCTACACGCAGTAAGCGTGCTAGCTGGACTGCTGATAGCTCGTCTCAGCTCAAAAGTGATTTCTACCGCTGACTTCGTGCAATTTTTGGCAACTGTCCGCCGCGATGATCGACTGTCCCTGTCTGTCACTACACGAGGTATGTTTGGCGTTGGAGTAGCTGCAGTTGTCGTTTTGCGTTTCTACTTCACGTTAACATCACTGAAAGTTGTCTTGCACAGCTGTAGAAAGATTGAAATGTTTCTGATAGATTCGTTACTCGGGTGAAATTCAGTGACTAAACTTTGTGAATCACTGAGCTCTCCTGACAGAACCGTTCTGATATTTTTGTTTCTCTACTAACAATATTCACCACCTCCATTTGCAAAGGGCGGACCGTCTCTTATGGCATCAAGTGTTCAATTCTGCATTACACAGAGATGTGGGCGTACTTCTGACTAGCTATAGCAGAAACTGGAATAATGCACATAACTTCTTAACTGAGTACAAATCTGCAACCTGGCGAGTGTCGCATATACTCCGTTGAAAAGTAAGTCACGTACGGCGTTACTACGTGAAGTGATGTCCTTTATTTGAACATTGCAACACAATGCGACTGAATATTTCATTTGTGGGCACGTCAATAGGAACAACAGTAGTTATTGTAAAAGAATGAACAGCAGTTAGATTTCATACGTAGTATTTGCAATAAGCTAACAGAAGGGATTGTCAAATTGCACAACTTGTGTAAAAGCGGCTCCGTAATGTGACTCTCTAGACAACCATCTAACAGTAAATCGTTAATTTGTTGTGTCTGTTATCAGCGATGGAGGGTATCAGATATCTCACAGGTCACATCAGCTTCAGAAAGCTCGCGCAACGATGATCTCAGTAGTTGTTTTATCAGACCACGATAAACATTTCTTTGATGAGTTTTCTCTTCAGCATATTGGTTAATGTCGTAATGTGTATACTTATTTTGCTACTTCCCACAGTTTTCTGATAGGTGCTTGAAGACTCACGAAGGTCATTTTCGTCTCTTGTAAAATGGAATCTTAAAGCGGTGTGAACTGTACTGCGTTCAGTCACAGGTAGAAAACCTCATAGGTCTCAACACAAACGAAGGACACAGGCATTCGCTCTTTCCTCCACAGTGATGGCTAAGAGAGAACTTCTTACTTGTACGAAATGACTTTCAAAATTAAAGCTGAAATTCTCTAAGAGAAAGAGTAGATGAAAAATATCATTGAGTATATTGCTAGGCTCAGGGGTTGAAGTAAATAAAGACTTCTAGTTTTCGAGGCATACTAAAGAAATGTTTGCAGGTGTTTCTATGTCTGTCAACCTTTGAGTGTTCTTTTGATTCACCATCGCGTTGGATCGTATATAATTCAAGAAAGGGCAATTATTGCTGTTTGCTTAATTGACTTATTTCGTACAAAAGTCATAGTTAAGTCAATAGTATTGAATTTAGTGTAACATAAGAATGAATAGAGATTGCATGGTTGTACATCGTCCTCTAAACATCAAACGTGAAAAAGAAACTTGAATTCGGACTGAGGTCAGAATCAAGAAAGAGGGCTCTGATCTGTACCACGATAACTGTAACTGACAATGGAAGCAACGAAATGAAACCTGTTCAATGTAAATCCGATATTTTCATACCTTTCGTAAACAATGTGCAGACAGAAAAGAGGCTTAACAAGTGCACAAATCATGGAGGTCACTTACAGTATGTAGTTTTCATTGCTCTCTCCTGGACTGGGTTACGTATGGACATATGAGATGCACCGTATACCCAGAGTGTGTTCTTCCAGATGTGAAGCATTGTTTTATAACGCTCCGGGCGTGCATATAAATGCTTTCAGTAGTATCTATGGTCACAACGGACATACGTTCATTGTAGGTGATAACTTGGAATGTATTGCTTCGATCTGACGTTACCAAGTGCAGTATAACAATCCTCATTCACAACGCTGACAGTACCAAGATTATTGCATTATCAATGAAAATAAAATGAGACATACTCATGATCTTGCAGTTTTACCACTTTCCAAGGCATTCATAACCAAGTAGTCTGCATGGCGCAAAAATTGATGACCTTTAACCCTTTTCCACTATCTTTCGATGATACACAATAATTTCTGTGACAGGGATAGCAGAAAATGCCATTGGGCACATTAGGTTCTATATATGTCGATTAATTTTTATATTTCGGAGGGCAAAAAGGCTTTTCTTTGCGATAACTGTTGCAATTTGTTGTGCAAGGGCTGTTCTTTTCTCGTTTTAAACCTTCGCACACTTTACTCCACTTATTGTAACGAGTTTTATGGTTTCTTAGAGATTTTGTTTTTGGTTCTAAGTTCTGTTGCCTCACTGGAGGTAATTGCCTCCTATTTAAGTAAAAGGTTTACCGTTCTGGTGACGGTGAATGACAATACTGTTTTCCTGTTTATGTAGAAGTTCTATCTCACTGTGAAGATTGTTAAAAATATTGCTAATAATAATAGGCTCTTTCAATAAGTTTTTTGCATGTTTGCACCCAAAGGTAAATTTTTGTAGATTAAAAAAATTCAGTTTCCACGACAATGTAGGATAGTGCCAGTGGCCAACAATCACGAAGCGACCTACGTAATGGGCGACTAACACCATGTTTTGTACAATTTATTTAGGTACAGAACGTCACAAAATTTTTCTCTCCTGCCGTGATAATATCACCAACGCGAAGATGCGTCGTGGGAGAATGCCTTCACTATGTACTAACACGGAAATTTTTTCGTCTACATCAAAATGACTTCCACCCGAAATCATTGGATGCTGAGCGAATAAATTCGCTTTCCTCAGTAAATACAGCCAAGGCTGAAGAGGAGTACGTCGTTTAAAAAACACTATTTAAAGGTTAACGTCATGTTGACTAACTGGTCGTTTCAACTTTGTAAGCCTTCCGCCTCTTGCGTGTAAGGTGCATTAAGTTATTCCAGGTTTTTTATTATAAAATCATGAGTCTCCAGTTTTTAGAAGTATTTACTGCGGTTATCCTTTCCTTTTAAATAGTGAGCTATTGATGGAAACGATGTTTTAGGAATACTTAAGCTTGTTGTCGTTATTTGTGTTACGGACTGGAGGAATTCCCTTCTTTAATACGACTCAATTTTTGACTGGCCGTTTGGTCTTAGCCTTCGCTACACAACATGACACAACTATTATATCCTGAGAATGATAAGGGAGTTGTTAAGTACGTTTACTATATTTGACAATTTTTTAATACACAGAAACGGCGCTATAACTATTATGTACAGACCACACGCTGTTGTTCCACGTACAGCCGATGACTTCGTCAGTTAATGTAAATGTTGTCTGATGGAAGTCAGAGAGTAATTCAAACTCGTCTCGACCCAAAGCAGATGCATTACACACGGTCATTTGCATTCCCTTATTGGGAAATGTGGGGCAGTGGTACTATTACGTATTTAAGACTCTTACTGTAGAGGATGTAGACTGTAATTCCAATTCGATGATGCCGACTGCATAATTTTGTTCCAAGATTACATTACACGAATACAAAACTGTTTTACACAAAAAGTGTCTACGGGTAATTACCCCTTCTTTCCTCAAATTGTAATTGGCTGAACGGGTATCGTGTCACTATGAAGTCACCACTACCACACCACAAGACGTGGAAACAAGTGGGTGGGTGAATGTACCATTGATTGGTTTTGATTACAGAACGTAAGTGGTTTCGTGGCAAACTCGCAAAGTAAATGCCTCTATGATATCCACTTCAGTTCCGAGGTGTCATATACGACGCCTTCAGTCTCTATTTTTTTCTAGGGCGCGTTCGCAGCTGAACTGTTTCTGACCTGCGGTTAACATGTACAATACACATCACACTTGCACAGCTCTCTTGTTCATCCTTCTGCCGAGCACCACGAGAAGCCAGAATTGATTGTAAATTCGTATTCTGCAATCGCACAGCATTTTTGGCCAAAATAAAAGTAAGGACATATCTTTTTTTAATTGCAAGTGTTTTGATGTGCTTTAATAACTTACTGCAGCGATACATATATTCCTAATTAATAGTTAACAATTAATTAATGTTACGACAGATTTAAAAGCTTTAAACTTTTGGGTGTTATATTTTATAACCCAGACATCAGTGCCAATTTTGTTTGGCAGTGGAAGTGGTGTTACATTTTTGTTTAGTTTGGATACCAGACTTGCCTGCAATGTGCAGAAGAACAGGTCAAAATGCCGTGCAGGCAGCAGAGCCGTACCTTCTTGGGGTGTGAGCAGTGCAAAGTGTTCATTTTCTTCCGACAGAAGAAATTGCTTTACGCATTCTACAATCAATAAAATTAATTTGTGCGATACATGTGGTAATACCAGGAAAATTAAGACTTATTGAAAAGTTTTGCTATGTTAATTTCGTTCCATTATTTAGAACTGTTTACCTATAATTGTTACCGAGCGAGGTGGCGCAGTGGTTAGACACTGGACTCGCATTCGGGAGGACGACGGTTCAATCCCGCGTCCGGCCATCCTGCTTTAGGTTTTCCGTGACTTCCCTAAATCGCTCCAGGCAAATGACGGGATGGTTCCTTTGAAAGGGCACGGCCGACTTCCTTCCCCATCCTTCCTAATCCGGTGAGACCGATGACCTCGCTGTCTGGTCTCCTTCCCCAAACAACCCAACCCAACCCAACCCTATAATTGTTGAAAGTTTTGATACCAAGTGTGCGTTTAGACCTAATCGGAAATCTACAGCAAAATGTGAATAATATGTATAATGTATATGACTTTTTTGTTGTAAAGTAGCAAGAAGCTGCCGAGTCCTGCTTACGTCCTAAGGTACCATATGTGATACTATCTATAAAAAATTTACTATAGCTTCAGAAATTTTTTTGAGGGTCATTCATTGTTGACTAACATTAAGACAAAGCAATTAACACAATCCTAGTTCACTTGCACCTTTAGTATGTGCTTGCGACAGAGGAGGATATCAACAAACAATACTAAAAGGCTATTCTCTGTGGTCTTTTTTTCCAATGTCCGCCTCGACAGCTGAGAGGAACTGCCGCTTCGCGCTCTACTGTAGCGCGGCGTGTTTTCCTTGTGTCCGTGTTGTGTCGTGTTGGTCTCCTGCGTGTCGCATCGCTGGCTATCGGCTAGTGTTTGGTGTTCGTGCGGCCCTTCCTGTCGCGGCGTCGTCTCGCGCCGTGATGTCCAGCATGGTTCCCACGAAAATTCCGCGTACAGCTACTGTCAGCTTCACCTTCGAAAAATCCACTCGTCACGTTCAGCCCGGTTCTTTGGAGATACATGACTGGTTAGTCGATACAATTAAAGTCACTACTGATCGGGTGCATACTGCATATTTTGACAGCGAATTGTATGTGTTTTTTGTTAAGTTTCTTGACACGCAACATGCTGATAGGATACTTTCTTGTCACGGTTCTCAGGTACCCTTCACGCACCGTAATGGTTCCACTAGTATGGTTCTCTTGGCAAATGCCGAAGTGATATATGAATGTCCGGGTGTTTAACCTTCCGCCAGAGGTAGACGACTGTTTTCTGAGGCCCGTTTTGCTTCCTTATGGGGAAATACGTCATATTCCAAAGGAACGCTGGTCTGCGCAGCACCGCCTACGGGTTTATAGTGGTATTCGTTCTGTGGAAATGTTGGTCAAAAAACATATTCCTTCGCATCTAAAGGTTGTGGCTATAGGGTCCATATTACGTCCAGTGGCCAACAAGGAACATGTTATTATTGTAATGAAATCGCCGGCCGGTGTGGCTGTGCGGTTCTAGGCGCTTCAGTCTGGAACCGCGTGACCGATGCGGTTGCAGGTTCGAATCCTTCCTCGGACATGGATGTGTGTGATGTCCTTAGGTTAGTCAGGTTTAAGTACTTGTAAGTTCTAGGGGACTGATGACCACAGATGTTAAGTCCCATAGTGCTCAGAGCCATTTGAACTTTTTTTTTTTTTTTTTTTTTTTTTTGTAACCAAATCGGTCATCTACGTTCTAATTGCCCGCGGCGTGTGGTGGTATTAAAATCTACATACGAACAGCGTAAAAAATTTGACTTTAGCTGATCTTCTCCCACAGGGATATCACATTGATTCGCTCCCTGTTACTGAGGGACGCAGTGGTCCGTTGACCGACAACGCCCGTGATTTTCCCCCTCGTGATGACTGGGTGTTGTGTGATGTCCTTAGGTTAGTTAGGTTTAAGTAGTTCTAAGTTCTAGGGGACTGATGACCATAGATGTTAAGTCCCATAGTGCTCAGAGCCATTTGAACCATTTGAACCATTTTCCCCCTCTTTCCTTGCGTCGGGGTGTTGATGGCGTTAATTCCGATGTGCCCGCCATGATTTCTCACAACAAGCGTCACTGAATTCAGGATGATGCATCAGATGAGACTTGCCTATTGGCTCGCCCTTCAGATGGGCCTCCAGTAAAGGACCCCCCTATCTCAGTCTGAAATCGTGGATGAGGACGCCACAGGTGCTTTCACACGTTTGCAGAAGATCCCTGACACCTTATCTGGCGTTGTTCCTGTGGTCGAGGCTGCCCGTTCGGAGACGCCCGTGAAGGAACCTGCTTACGGTTCCCATGTGTCTTCTCCGATTCTCTCGGACACTTCTCATGTCGACTCTGTTTCCCATACCCCTTCTGCGTCTTCTGTCGCCCCCTCTGGGTCACAACCTTCTTCCATGAAACAACTGACTGATTCTCAAGAGCCAGTGGATCCCGTTGTTATTCACCAACCGTCCCTCCGTGAACCCATGTCTGAGGACGAGTGAGATGTATAGGCCTCTCCCTCGCAGTCTGAAACCGAATACCTACATGATGCTCTCACGCGACCGAAGGCGGCAGCGTCGCAGTAGAAGCAGTAGAAGCCGTAAACAGCCACAGAGAGCCGCGTCACGGCCGAAGAAAAAGCTGTTTGAAGATGAGGATTCTATTTCCTAGCTTTTCTCTCTCTGGTTCGGCGATTGATTCTGGTATGATTACTTGTATGTTGCTTCGTCAACTGAAGGATCTCTACCGTTCTTTGTCCTTTTTTCTAGGTTGAAGTTCCATGCAAGCATACACGTTTCTTACTCTGAATATTGCCTGCCGGAGTGGCCGAGCGGTACTAGGCACTACAGTCTGGATCCGCGCGACCGCTACGGTTCGTGGGTTAGTTAGGTTTAAGTAGTTCTAAGTTCTAGGGGACTGATGACCTCAGATGTTAAGTCCCATAGTGCTCAGAGCCATACTCTGAATATTAACAGAATATTTTCGGAGCTTCGGCTCGCCGCTTTGCGACAGTTTAAATATCAATCTGGGGCAGATGGTTTTTTTTTTCACAGGAAGTCTTATTCGACCAGTTTTCCATTCCTGGGTTCTCAACCTTTTTTAATGTAGCTTCCGAACTTTCTACGGGCACTGCCTTGTTTTATAGGAAAGGCATTCCGTTAATGGATTTCGAAATACTCGACAGTGGAAGGGGGATAGGGTGCACGTTCAAAATGGTTCAAATGGCTCTGAGCACCATGGGACTTAACTTCTAAGGTCATCAGTCCCCTAGAACGTAGAACTACTTAAACCTAACTAACGTAGGACGTCACACACATCCATGCCCGAGGCAGGATTCGAACCTGCGATCGTAGCGGTCGCGCGGTTCCAGACTGAAGCGCCTAGAACCCCTCAGCCACACCGACCGGCTAGGGTGCACGTTTTGTGATCTCAGTTTACTTCTTCTTTATGCCCCTTCTGACACAGGACGTTCAAGTTTCTATAAAGAGGTAATCGTTTACCTGCTTCGTGAATCTCCGACAAAGATCATCTTAGGAGAGGACTTCAATTGTGTTCTACGGCCGGTGGATCAGTCTCCAAATTTTAATTTCAGTAAAGAACTTGACGACCTGGTGCGCTCCTTGCGCCTGCGTGACATGTGGGTTTCTCGCTAGCCTACACTTGTGCGACATACATTCGTTACTTCCACGTCTAGCAGTCGCCTCAATCGCTTCTAGCTTTCCGATTCTTTGTGTGGGCAACTTCTGGATGCTGATGTGATACCAGCCTGTTTTACTGATCATTGCGCCGTAGCCGTCACGTTTAATTACGAGCGGCAACCGGTAAAATTGTTTCGTCCTCCCTGGATGCTCAACACAGCCTATTTGCACGATACCTCTCTTGGTGTCATCCTGGTGGACTTATGAGTTCGTTGTCCTCGTACTATGAACCGGTACTCATCTATTGTGACATGGTGGACACTGCATGTTAAACCACAAATCCGTAAGGCTCTCATGCATTTTGGAGATGCGAAGGTAGCAGACGATGGACGAACGCAAGAATTTTACTACTCAGTCTAACGTCAATTGTACGATAGTACTACGCATGCTCCCCTACGGGTTACTGATATACAGCGCATCAAAGCCAAACTGCTGCAGCTCAAACGCATTCAAACGGAGGGACTGCGGACAAGGTCTCAACCCCATTCCCTTTTACAAGACGAATTGACGTCACTATACCATCTGGTCCGTTTACGGGCGCGCCAGAAACGTGTGTGCCTTGCCTCCCTCACAACCGCTGACGCCGCATGTTCACCTCTCACCGTGACATTTCCGACTTTATGTATACCTATTTTACTGATCTGTATGGTACCCATGTCCCGGCAGAAAACTCTCTCGATGACATTACATACTTGCAGCATCATGTAGTCACTTCTCATTAAATGATGCCTTTCTGCGTCAGTTTCAAAAGGATGATATGATGTTGTTACAGGATCTCAGTCCCGCAAGTCGCCTGGATTAGGCGGTATTCCTAAGGAGTTTTATGTTCAATTTTGACCACTCATTGGTGACACCCTAACGTCAATGGTAAATGAAGTGATGAGGGGAGTCTCACTTCCTGCTCCTTTTCAAGAAGGTAAACTGGTCCTCCTCCAGAAATCCACAGGTCGACCTGCGATTGATTCCCTCTGTCCTATTACCCTCCTTAACTTCGATTATAAAATTGTCGCTCGAGCAATTAATATCCGTCTCTCTAAGATGCTCGATACCATTATTGCCGCCCACCAAAGCTGTGTGCCTGGACGCACGATACTGACTTCTGTTCTCGAATGTCGCGATGTAATTTCGGTGGCGGCTGCCGCTAATATCCCAGGGGCTTCGCTTTTTCTTTATTCCTAAAAAGCGTTTGATCATGTCAGCCATGATTTCTTACCGCTGTCAGCTTTAATAATGTTGCTCTACAGGTCTTAACTCGCCTTTTTACCGGTATCAGTGTCTCGGTGATTGTGAACGGTCACCCTATCCACCGGATATCGATCAGACGGGGTTTACCCCAAGGAAGCCCCTTATCCATGTCCCTTTTTGTCTTGTTCTTAGAGTCCTTACATCGCCGCCTCGCCACGCACAATTACGTGGCTGAACTATATTGGGGGAACTTTTTTCGGTCCGTACATACGCCGATGACGTCATGTTTTTAGTACGACATGTGGAGGACATATCGAGGTTAAGGATACCTTGGTTTCATTTAGTCGTCTTGCTGGTGCTCGCATTAATGATCGTAAATACACGTTCCTACCGTTGAGAGGCTTCAATCATATCGTCATTCCTTGGGCAACGGTCGTCAATCGCCATAAGACCTTAGGGATCTTAGTGGATCGCAATCCGATCAAAATGGCGATACTAAATTGGCGTGAGGTTACGAGTCGTGTTCACGGGGCGATCCTTGAACATGAACGCCGTTCCCTTAGTCTCCTTCACAAGGTACGGATTTTAGAAACCCATTCTTCAGTAAAGTATTTTACGTTGCGCAGGACTTCCCGCTTCCCTCGATGATGGCCCGCCGACTGAAACAGCTGTCTGGTCAATTCCTGTGGCGCCACCATATATTTCGCGTCAGGTATGAAGTAGTGGCTAGGCCTCGAAAGCTTGGAGGATTGGGTCTTTCCGATATCAAAATGAAGACATCCATCTTATTTGCCCGGCGCAATGTTTTAACCTGTACGCGGCTCTGTATTGTTACCTCTCTTTTACTTTCCCGCCTCCGGCCGGTCCGTCTGACCCCTCCTATTGATGTTGGACGGATTAATCCTAAAGTGAATACTTTCTAATTATCGGTATCCTAGATGCTGATATAATTTCTATGACGCATATCAATACCAACATGCTATCACCCCGTTAGGGTGCACCACGTCCCCTTACTTCGTTGATCTTGCTTCCCCGTCAACGTCTTGGAAAACGGTCTGGTTTCATCTTAGTCTTCCTGTATTGCCGATGGAGATTGCTTCAACGAGGTACAAGGTCTGATACCTACTGATCATCGTCTTTTTTGTATTGGCCTTCGTCCGACTGATCAGTGTGAGGAATGTCACCAGACTGACGCCTTACTTCACAGGCATGTTGCTTGCGGACGGGGTCATTGATTCTGAGTCCGTCGTCAGTTGGCTTTCCTTACTCGAGGGCCCGAAACTGCTTTACCAGACGTCATTCTCCTACATCCCGACATATCCTTTTTTTCCTCCGACGAAAACGACCACGACTGTATGGCTGTTGGGTTACTATGTTCACTATGTCGTTGAAGGCGGGAATGACCCAGATCCCCACGTTTTTCACCATTATGTGACAACTGCGCATTGGAAGCGGCAGCGGTTGCCACGATACAGAACACTTTTTGCGAATATGCTTTTTCTTGTTTTTAACCGTCAGGGCGTTGGTTAAGCTCCCCTGTGATCCCTGTTTCTTCCCTGAGCTTGAGTCCCCTCCTTTGTAGCTTTGTTTTGTCACTTTTTCTCTTCCCCATGTACAAATAAAAATAAATTGAGAAGAAGAGTGGGACAATGGGTTAGTCTTCCCTAACAGAATTTAGTAATTGTTTGTGCTTGAACTAATTTGTTGATTTTCTTTTTGCAGCTGACATTAAATGATGATTTGACTATGGTTGTCTGATTTTCATGAAAATACCAAGTCAATCTGACAATAAAAAAAAGTGGTCAGCGCGATGGAGTGCCATGATAAGGGGCCGGGTTCGATTCCCGGTTGGGTCGAATATTTTCTCCGCGCAGGGACTGGGTGTAGTGTTCTATTCATCATCATCATCATCATCATCTCAGCTCCATCAACAAGCAAACCGCCGAAGTGATGTCAAATCAAAAGACTTGCACCAGGCGACTAGTCTACCCGACAGGAGGCCCTAGCTACACGACATTTCATTTCATTTTTGTTTTTCTCGATAGAAGCCTATCCCTTTTGGAACTTATTTATAGACCCGGAGAAAACTTGTCGCACGGATTTCACCATCATTTGCTCACTAATCGAGGAAAAGTCATTATTTAGACCTCCTGATTACCGGAGTCTTGCCTTGCTTCTTCTTCTTTTGCTTGCGCCTTTGTCCCACAGTTTTTGCAGGGTCGGCGTGGTTACAATCGGATTTGGCATGATTAATTTGAAGGGGGGGCCGGATGCCATCCCGTACCCACCAACTGAAATCTTACCGTGTCATCCGTGTTTCTTCAAGTATACCTCCTCTTCTAATGATTCTTGAACAGAGTATTCTCTATTACTCGCTGAAATTTATTACAGAACTCAGTCTTTCTCCTTTCTCATTCCTTGTCCCAAGCCCATATTCTCCAGTAACCTTTTCTTCTCCTCTTTCTCCTACAAGTACATTTCAGTCTCGATGTCTTCTAGATTTTCATCTCCCTTACGTCATGTATTATGCTTTCAAAATCCCGATATACTTTTCTGTCTCTTCATCTTCAGCTTGTGACGTCGACATGTATAACTGAACTATCGTTGTCGATGTTGGTTTGCTGTCGATTCTCATAAGAACATCCCTATCATTGAACTGTTCACAGAAACACACTTTCATCCCTACCTTCCTATTCATATCGAATCCTACTCCCATTATACCATTTTCTGCTGCTCTTGATATTACCCTATACTCATCTGACCATAAATCTTTGTCTTATTTTAATTTCACTTCACTGACCCCCTCCTATATCTACATTGAGACTTTGCATTTCCCTTTTCAGGTTATCTAGTTTCTCTACCACAATGAAACTTCTGACATTCCACGCTTCGACTCGTAGAACGTTATCCATTCGTTGATTAATCAATCTTTTTCTCATGGTCACCTTCCCTTTGGCAGTCCCTTCCCGGAGATCCAAATGAGGGATTATCCTGGAATCTTTTGCTAGTGCTGATATCATCTTGGCACTTTTTCAGTTGCAGGCCACATGTCGTATGAATACACGTTTCGTGTCTTTAACGCAGTGGTTTCCATTGCACTCTGCATCTTCATGCCTTTACTCACTGCTGATTCTTCCACTTTGTGGGGAATTCTCCCACCCCTAGGCGAAGAGAGTGCCCTGAAGTTCTCTCCGCTCCTCCGCTGTCTTTGACAAGATCGCTGGCAGAGAGAGGGTGACTTCTTATGACGGAAGTCTTCGGCCACCAATGCTGATTATTAATCAAAATTTAAGTAGTGGCGGATTTCAAACCCGAGACCGATGACGTATTGATTACTAATCAAAAAGGACCACGTTTGCATCAAACACTTGGAGGTGCATTAATATAACAATTGAATACCGTATAAAACAGCTATGTCCTTACAATATCAAGTACACACTCAGGTGTGAAGGAGCTATGATTTGCAGTATTCCAGCCAGGGCGTTATTGCATCCAACCAATACAGGCAATCGTCGGGGTGCCGTAAACCTTGTAAGTAGGCTGTTTAGGTTTTCTTATTGGTAACGCCACGTAGTGCTCTGTATGAAAATCACTGGCTGTGCTGTATGCAGTCTGTGGCTAGTTTGCATTGTTGTCTGCCATTGTAGTGTTGGGTAGCTGGATGTGAACAGCACGTAGCGTTGTGCAGTTGGAGGTGAGCCGCCAGCAGTGGTGGATGTGGGGAAGTGAGATGGCGGACTTTTGAGAGCGGATGATCTGGACGTGTGTCCATCAGAAACAGTACATTTGTAAGAATGGATGTCATTAACTGCCATATATATTATGACTTTTGATCACTATTAAGGTAAATACATTGTTTGTTCTCTATCAAAATCTTTCATTTGCTAACTATACCTATCACTAGTTAGTGCCTTCAGTAGTGAGAATCTTTTATTTAGCTGGCAGTAGTGGCGCTCGCTGTATTGCAGTAGTTCGAGTAACGAAGTTTTTTGTGAGGTAAGTGATTAGTAAAAGGTATAGGTTAATGTTAGTCAGGGCCATTCTTTTGTAGGGATTATTGAAAGTCAGATTGCGTTGCGCTAAAAATATTGTGTGTCAGTTTAAGCACAGTCATTTATAATTTTTCTAAGGGGACGTTTCAACCTTAAGCTTTCTGAGTAAGCGGGGAACCTGCCGATCAGGTTGCACCCGACGTTCGTGTCTTGGCACTGCTACAATTTCGTAATTGATGCGGCCAGGCGTGGCCCGACCGATCTGACCTTACGCCACTCCTCGAGTCCCATACGGATAGCTGGAATACCCGAAAAACGACATCTTGCTAGACACGTTCATCTCTGCCAACTGACCACAGGACTCGCCAGACCAACACACACACACACACACACACACACACACACACACACACACCTCGAGCAAAGATCTTAGCTCGCGACACAAAATCTAATCGATAATGGCAACGTAAGTAGTTAGTGGCGCTAGCGTAATGCCATACCGCTGTATTAGAGCGGTCACGGCTCAGCCTCCTCTCCATAAAACAATTACTCTCCTTCTTGAGATGAGGAGGGAGGTTAACTAACTGGCTTAACTTGACTAAGTTGGGCTCTGAAATTCTTGCCCATGGCGAAATTATTGACCAGTAAATTAACTGACCCCCAAAATCTTACCAATGGAATACAGTGTAGGTGAACTTATCAAGTCTAACGCAAACCTGAACTTTTCCGCTGTCGTTTCGGACGAAGCTCTTATCCCATAAAAACCACTCCGTCTTCAGGCCGCAAGTGGCCCATCAGGACCATCCGACCGCCGTATCATCCTCAGATGAGGATGCGGATAGGAGGGGCGTGTGGTCAGTACACCGCTCTCACGGTCGTTATGCTGGTTTTCTGTGACCGGAGCCGCTACTATTCGATCGAGTAGCTCCTCAGTTGGCATCACGAGGCTGAGTGCACCCCGAAAAATGGCAACAGCGCATAGATGCTGTATGGTCACCCATCCAAGTGCCGACCACGCCCGACAGCTCTTCGATGATCTCACGGGAACCGGTTCTTATCCCATACCTTACCCTAAAATAGACATCTACTCTGTTCATAGAGCTTTGCCGATCGACAGTTGGCCAATTAGATAACGTTCCTAGCCCACTGCCAATTTTCGTTGAGGATATCAGGAATGATAGCTGAGGGCACAAGATGATGAATATTCCACAAGTTAGATAGTGGAGTGTTAAGAGGATACGGTAAGATAAGGGCAGTTGGAGCAGCTTTCGAAGCTTCATGTTGAGCGGAATTAATCACGAAGTTGAGCCAAGGGAGGGTTGTATCCCATTTACTCGGGGTCTTATCCTTGTATAATCAAGGCCGACATAAGTCTCGGTTCACACTTTTGGCAAAGGACGCCTGATGATAATATGGCGTCGTAGTAATGTGCTTAATGATGTTGCGAAATGGGGACTGTTAAAATTTTTTAGGAACAGGAGCAGGTACGTTATCGCTCACCAGAGCCTTACGAGCGCCAAACCAGAAGAGGATGTTGATGGGGTGTCTGGCAATAATGGCGGCAGTAGCCCCTCGGCTAAGAACGAGGCAAACAAATAGTGAAAACACGTCACGGCCACAGGCTATAACGGTTTCCTGTCTTAGTATTGGGAAGATGGCCCACAAAATCAATGAAGATTTTATCCATAGGATGCTATTCGCGCTGTGATGTTAATAACCCGCTCAGCGCTTTGTTATTGGGTTTCTACCTTCAGCAACAGTCGCACTCGCTAACCAAACACCGGATATCCCTGTAGAATGACGGCCAAGTGTGTTAAGCTTGTATCTTTGCCAAGAACTTGCACAGGCCTAGATGCCAACCTGTAAAGAAACTGTGGAAGTAATGAAAGATGTAGGGGACTAAGTCAAGAGGCAAGCTACTCCTGAATTTCCTTCGTTCTACCACCTATTTACACAATATACAATGCTTCATAGAAAAACCTTGGCAACTCCTTTCAGGATAACAATTGCCTCTAAAAGGGTCCACACAACGGATTCTGTTCTTGCTTAATCTTAAGGTCAACAAATATTTGGGGGACTTTTTTAGAACAGTACTAGCGAGATCATGGGAGTCATCGGCTTGATCACCTTCATTGGTATCTTCCTGCTCAAACATTCGACTAAGCGTGTTTGCTGCCTGGTTTTCGGAGCCTTTGATCTGGCACATCTTAAACTGAATCTCCGAAACCCCCACCGCCAACTTCGGGATTCTTCCGTTTTTCCTTGGCCTGGCCAGGACCCAATTTAACACCTGATTATCATCTCTATATCACACTCCCTATTTTCCAGATAAAACTGGAACCTTTCTAGGGCGAAGATAACGGCCATTGCTACACTCTCATACATGGAATAATTCAACCCGGGGCCGGCTAACTTTCTTGACGCAAAAGCTAAAGTCCATATTGGACCCTGGTCCTCCTGGAGGAAAGCCATAGCAATTCCTGCTTTGGGCGCGTCAGTCCGAACAACAAATCTCTTACCAAATCAGGCAACTCAACACCGGTGGGGTCGTGTTAGCGGTCTTAATAGCTTCAAAGGCACACTGTTGGCTTTCACCCCACACAAAATTTTCCCCTTTCCTGCGCAGATTGTTAAGAGGAACAGCAAGTTGAGCAAAATTTGGAACGAATCTTCGGAAATAGTACTCCATTCTAATAAACCTAGCTACCTCCTCGTAATCCTCCGATGAGGAACCTCCTCAAGTCCTTCGTTCGCTCTAGGTCGATACGGATACGATCCCCAGAACTCAGATGTCCCAAAAAAGAAATCTGACGCCTGGCAAGAGTACGTTTAGAAGGCTTGACGGTTAACCCAGCGTCGTGAAGCTTCGACAACACCTGTTTAAAATGGACGAAGTGCTGCTCAAATGAACCGCTCTGAATGACCACATCATTGAGGTAGTTAAATACACAGACGAACTTCAAATTCCTTAAGATGCGATCCAACAAAGGCGAGAGAACAACGACTCCGGTGGCACCCTGTTGAACTTATATAGGTTCCAGTCGGTGCTTAGATTTTTCAGTATGAGGGATTCAAGTCAAGCACAGTGAACCACGTAGCCCCAGAGAACCATGTAAAACAGTCGTGGAGATAAGACCAGTGGACTGACTCTAAGACGAGCTTTTCTTTTCAGCAGCCTATAATCCGTGGCCGGCCTATAGATCTCACCCTGAGCCTTGGTGACGAGAAAAATTGGAAATGCATAAGGAGAAGTAGAAGAAGGCCTGATTACCCCATACTGTTACTTATTAGTTAACTTATGCAGCAAGATTTTCATTTTACTGGGCGAAAGTTGATAGGGAGACTGCTGTACCGGAATATGATCAGACATATATCATACTGGATCACACTAGCTACACCTAGCTTATTAGACAAAACATCAGGTAACTCCCCCAACTAACCCAGAAAATGCGTAGCCTGTTCCGATTGAAGATGAGCCATGTCAAATTCCCCAGTCTTGAAACTTATTGAATTAGTCACACTTGGACTACGACAAGAACAGTGGTCTATCTTCTCATCTGGCTAGAATTTAAAGAAGACACAACTAGCAAAATCTAGGACCAATCCCGCTCTCTGTATAAAATCACAGCTGATCAACAAATTAATTGCTAGTTCCTTCACAACCAGGCGAGTAACCAGCCAAGAGAAATTGCAAATAGAGTAGCTGCCACTCACCACGCCGATCAGAGCCACCGCTTGATCATTGGCTACATTACATCTCTGAGGGCAGGATGGGATGGAGTCTGCACTTATAGTCAAGTAACGAGACAGTCTAATAACACATACAATGTTCCCTGTCCGAGACGAATATAAAGTTAAGGGAGGGACGATCTTGTCACAGCATGAATACGTGCATACCAAGGGGTTGATTTTCTCCGAGACGTACGAACTCATCCTCCCTCCCCCCCCCCCCCCCCCTCCTCACGCCCACGGCGTCACCTGTTAGGCAACGGGCACCGCACAGCCGGGCACTGACGTACAAGGTGGTCATGTGCGCCATAACGAAAACAACGCCAAACTTGGGAGAGGGTCTGTCACCCCTGGCAGCTGAAGGCACCGTTGCCAAATCCACACCTAACCCACGCTGCTCATCAGCAAAGGTTAGGGCCTCAAAAGAATCTACTAGCTCCTGCATTTCATGAAAGTTGGTGAGACGGCGAGCAAAGACCAAACGTGATCGACCCTCGGGGTGCATGCCCTCTAAGATGTTAGAAATATTATCATACTCAGTAACGGACATATCAAGAGCTAACACAACCATTCGTTTTCACTCCACGTATTGGCTCAACGTGTCCGACGATGCTTCAATATGCCAGTAACAGTTCCGCTCGAGCTCTGTCTGTAATAACAGCCTTGGGCTGCCATACATATTTCTGATGTCTCAATTTTCTAACACCAAGATACCGAATGTCCCTTTCGCTAAAGGATAAAACAAAGACAGTCTCACATTGTAGCACAAGCACCCACAAAATTTGCTGCACTTGATTTAAACTGCCAACATTCAATACATGTCAGGAGATACATAATCGGATTGGGTAACTTAGCTAAGCTTTCAGAGGGAAAACTACACTTTGGAACTCGGAGCGCTTGCCATCACTGAGTTGATTACAATCTGAAATTTCCTACCCTGAGCCTACATCATCACTTCCTAAACCCAGGGATGTCGCCCTAAGTTTCAAATGCCTTGCAGAATCACTCAACTGCGTAAGTTTCAGTCTCTTGTGATCGTTCAGTTCAACATGGCTCAAGTCCAACAAGTGATCCCCTAAATGCGCCAGATGCGCTTGAATCCAATAGACCTGCATAGTTTTAGGTTGGATATCTTCCAGAAAGGTAAGATTTCTCTGTACCTCATCCAACGCAACTGAAATGAAATGAAGAGAGGCACATACTTCCCCGCCAATATCCACCCAAAGACTCAGCAGCCTGTAAAATGTCACACGCAACCTGGTCGCCAATTTCAGAACGCTACCTTCATCTCAATGTTGACGAGCCCTCAAAAATGGTCCAAATGGCTCTGAGAACTATGGGACTTAAACCTAACTAACCTAAAAACATCACACACATCCATGCTCGAGGCAGGATTCGAACCTGCGATCTTAGTGGTCACGCGGTTCCAGATTGAAGTGCCTAGAACCGCCCGGCCACTATGGCCGACTGACGATCCTTCAACTCATATTGCAGAAATTCCTTTTTCAAACTCGAGATTATGGGACACCCTGTGAAATCAATGCTAAGTGACGTCCCCCTGAAAACAGCACCAACGTATAATTCCTTGAAAAGGAGAAACATGTTCCTGCAATAATCACAAATGGTTCAAATGGCTCTGAGCACTATGTGCCTTAACATCTGAGCTCATCAGTCCCCTAGAACTGAGAACTACTTAAACCTAACTAACCGCAGAACATCACACACATCCATGCCCGAGGCAGGATTCGAACCTGCGACCGTAGCGGTCACGCGATTTCAGACTGAAGCACCTAGAACCGCTCGGCCGGCTACAATAGCCACAAGAAAAACAAATGACGTGAAAGGGTAGGTGGATCGTGGACCCACATATTTGTTCATTTGTTGTTTTGTCTTTCTTACTTAGCTACAACACTAACATTACAATTTAAAAACTTGTTAAAAGATTCTGAATTCTCACCAAAACTTGCAGAGGCCAACATTACTAAAGAAAGTTAACAAATGTGCCTTTAAGGGAAGGACATGAAAATCGAAAGTGCAGAGTTTCCAAGAACGAGAAAAGTCACATCAATTGGGCGTGGCTGCAAGCAGATTCAACTAACAATTTTATCAATGAAATGAATTACGATAACAGCTGTTAAATGTGATACCAAACTGCAAGCTCTGGTAAACATTACAAAATGGGGCAACATTCATCCAGATACGGGAATGATCACAAGACAAGCCAATGATTGCAGCTGTTGTAAAGCCGCTTAGTAGTGCTTAACCGTTAATAAGGAAGTCCCTTAAGCAATAAAATACACAGTCCTTCAATCATACCAACTGGGAAGGTATAAAATTTAAACATATAAGCCTACACGTATATTCCAACCATACATTAACAACAACCCTTAATAAATATACAACTGCCTAATAATTCAAAATTTTGGGCGATGCTGGTACACACCAGCAGAAACATTGGCACAGCCTGTAATAAATATACAGTTGCCAAAATTCAAAGTAAACTGAGAGCTACGGCAGACGGCTATCCCAGTGAACAAGAACAAGGAATGAACAGCCAAACATTACATCAAGTATAGTAGCTAATGGCTGTGGATCAAAGTACGGTTCGGCGGTTTATATTGATAAGTAATATGCCTTAAACTTAACGTTCTGAGAAGTAGTAATAAGAGTGCCAGTTTTGAACGTGTAGTTACAGCAGTATAATGAGGAAGAACCTCATCCCTGCGAACACGCGCCTTAATCTCCTGAGCTCCTGAAATTCAGCAAACAGATCTGACTGCTAGTTCCCACTTAAACGGCGACATTCCGCCGTGGCACGCATGAGACGGTCAACTTTACACGAGCCACCAGGATGCGGCTGGTAGGGCGGCGGAATGCCGCGCCAACAAGCAAACACGCCTCTGTTTCGGGCCCCGCAAAAAGGAACGCGTCGTTTGCCGCCATAGCTACACTGTTAACACATATGAAAAGGGAACATGTAATGAGCGCAAGTAAAACTTTACACACGTACAGCCAGGGAGTAAAATAAAAAACATAAATTATTTGTAAAGGGGGTACCAATACAGGTTAAATTTAACACTCTTTAAAACCTTACAAGTGATCATATCAGCGCCTGCTGATGCTGTGTGTATGAAATGTTCATATGTGTGAATTTCTAAGAGACGAAACGGCTGAGGTCATCGCTCCCTAGACTTACACATTACGTAAACTAACTTTTGCTAAAAACAACACACACACCCATGCACCAGGGAGGACACGAACCTCAGAGGGAAGGGGCCGCGCAATCCGTGACATGGCGCCTCAAACCACGCGGCCAGTCCGCGTGGCCCCTGTGATGCAATAACGCTAACATAACAATGTAACCCGTTGCCTCTACACAAATCACGTTCCCTCCTCGGAACCTATCCAGCACATACTCTTACACTTGCACGACATGTGGACTAGAACACAAATTGCAATTAGTAACACCGACCGATGGTCATGCCCTCAAATACTCGTAGGAGCGTTAATACGACAAGTACAGTTCCGTGTAACAGGTACATAGCCTTGCAATATCAAGTACTGAAAATAAGAAAACAACACTTAAATCCACTCAGGTATGAAGCAACCATGACTTGCAGGATTCCAGCCAGGGCCTTACTGCCTTCAACCCATTCAGGCGATCGTCGAGGTGCCGAAAATCTCAAGTTTGCAGAGTAGGTGAGGAACTTGCCGACGAAGTTGCACGTAGCGTCCGTCTGTCTACGCACCGCCCGCCGCTGCCAATTCATAAATGAGCCGGCGAGGCTTGCCCCCGACCGATTCGGCCTTACGCCGCTCCTCGAGACCTGTACCGGACAGCTGGAGTCCCCGAAAATCCACAACGTGCCATCCACGTGTCCCTCAGCCAACTCACTCTGCAGGCACCGCCAAACCAATTACAAACCTAAGCCAACGACCTTAGCTCGCTACAAACGAAAGGGTAGATACTGGCAACCTACGTAGGTAGTGGTGGCAGTGGAATGCATATCGCAAGATTAGAGCCACCACAGCTGAAGAATGTTTTTCGTTGTGTGGCGCAATACCATCGGAAAACCAGTAACCTTCATCCACAAGTAATGTACAGAGCTCGTCCGAGGACGAAACATACTCCATAGAGGAATCGATACCTAAAAGCGTTCACCAGTCATCACGACCAAGTACCCGTGATACTACAAGGGAGTACTAGATATATCAAAAACTGATTGTTCAAGTGTTGCACAATAAAGAATCGCTTCCATATCATTACACATTAACTCGACATCAGCGGCCAGAAGACTGCATTTGACGAGTAGGGTTTTCTAAAGGGCGCTTGTACCAAGTGCAAGAGAGCCAACATTTTATAACTACTGTAACTACTGTGGCATATAGTGACCAATCTAGCTTCACATGTGAAGGTATTTACAGACTCCACAACAGCCATTATTGGTTGGAAAGCAAGCGACATGTCACTCTTCAATGCGGCTTTCAGCCATGCTTGGGAGTAAACTTGTGTGCTTCAATTGTGGGAAGAGTGTTTTTGCGCCCTCATCTACTGGCGGACAGGTTATGTGCCCCTGTACGGTACCTTTCATTGCAATACTTTGCTTGAAGCGTCGGAGAAAGGTCCTCTCGGCGGCAGCTATGATGCAGCATTGAGGTGCACCGCCAAACTTCAGCATTAGTGTGCGTAGCTATTTACATGAAGTTTTTCCACAGAAACATAATCGCTGTGAACGCCCAGTATTGTAGGTTTCAAGTTCACTGGACCTTAATTTACTAGATTTTTGTTTGTAGGGGCACTTTATAGGAAGAAACTTTTAGTACTTGGAATCTGACCTTTCAGACGTGACAGAACTTGGCCAATGTTTTAAGTACACGTCATTAACCATTTGGCAATCTTTATTACCATTTAAAAAAACACACTATAAATAGTAAGTAAAAAACTGAGGACATGTAAATAAAGGAAAACGAAGTGAACAACGAATTAAAAACCGGCAACAGTTAAAAAAATCAAATAGTGCATTTTATCAAATTTTAACTCTTTATAAGCAAGCCCATAAAACTGCATACCTAAAATGTCAAATTACGGCTATATGTTATCATCATTTAAGCCAGACTAAACATATTTTAACAAATGGCAAAACTTTGGACAACAGTAACGGGCGTAACTAAATCAATTACAATTTTCCATAACCTTTAACAAGAACGTTTCAAAGTTTCCACATTGGGCTGACTCAGCATTTAAACAGTCATGAAACTGAACTGAATTTTAGAATTTAAAAAAATAGCAAAGAATAAGCATCAGGACAAGGCGCTGCCTCTATACCTCCGGTTGAGAAAAAAATTCCAGCGCCGTAGCTAACTTTAGAATCAATTCAGTGGAAAAATAAATTTAATATTTGGCGCTATGGCCTAATTTAAGAAACTTGGCAATGTTTAAAAATATATTACACCATTAAAAAGCGGTACCAAACTGGCATAGAATAACCGACGGCTTAGTCCCTTAGGATCATAAAAACAGCAGTTATGTGAAATAGTTACTAGATTAATTACGTAAGTTAGCGAGGGGCGACCTCCACTAACCGCTTAAGCCTTTAGAATGGGGAAACAGCAATTACATGAAACAGTTAATGGATTACAATTAGAAGCAGTGTAATCCTCGGCAAAGACGGCCCAAGCGTGGCGTGTAGAAGCATCTGCTAATGTGCTACGGTCCTAGAGTCCCATAAGGCGGTGTATCACACCGCCCGCGACGCTGGAACAACCGCACGCTCAACACTACCGCAGTTGCACCGCTCAGCGAGATGGCTAAAGCTGAGTAAACAAGCACTGTGGATATCACAAAACAAGATGTTAGAACAGAAAAAAATTCCAGAAGTGCTGCTGAGCATTGTCTTAGAAACTTAATACGAAACGCCACTCGGTTATTCTCTGATTTACAAAGGTACCGCCGCGCGGAGTGGCCGCGTGGTTTGAGGCGCCATGTCACGAATCGCACGACCCCTCCCGCCAGAGGTTTGAGTCCTCCCTCGGGCATGGGTATGTGTGTAGTCCTTAGCGTAAGTTAGTTTAAGTAGTGTGTAAGTCAAGGGACCGATGACCTCAGCAATTTGGTCCTTTAGGAATTCACACACATTTGAACAAATGTACCGTGAATGAGACAGATGGGGCAGTGAGATTCTTATATGGCTAGAGAGGTCACAATCACATGCAGTAGTTCGATCTTCGCTTTCGAGCCACGTGACCCCCATTGACACTGGAGAGGATGACGTCGCTTCCCAAGCATTCCCAAGCACCACTGCTCTCAGCTCACTACCCCCCCCCCCCCCCCGCCCCCTCGCGGCAACGCCTCGCTCTCCGGATCGTAAAACCACCAACACGCCCCCTAGATGAACAGCACATCTATTCGTCGTATGCGAAGTAATGTGAAAGAAGCGGGCAATTTGTAAAAGGCAAGGGAGCTGACATGGCTCAGTATTCTACACATGGATTTTCAGGACCTAATATCTCGCATACATGCCACTTTGGCATTGGGGGATGCAGGTGTGTTGCGCAAGGTCCAGCAAAGTATTGTATAGGGCATGGAGAACTCTTTGCAAATGGTGGCTTTGAACATCTGTAAAGTGAATGTCGCTCGTACATGTACGTACTGATTCTGAGGATGTAAGCCTTGATGTCAAATGTACAGAATGGAATTACTGTGCAATCAAACGTAGCTTACTTATTGTAGTTTGTATCTCATTGGATACAGACGATTTTACTTTATCATAAGTGGGCGTTTATGTCTGTAAGAAGTTGATGTAACGTCTTAATGATTAAATAAAGGTAACAGTAACAGAAAGAAATAGGCAAGATAGCTCATTGTGGAAATACAAATTGGAACAAGTTTGAAAAAAAAAAAAATTGGCACGAATGCGACTCGAACGTTAGCGAGTTTGCATAGCGTTTCCCACAGCATTGCACTGTCTCACCGTTTTTTATAGTGTTGGTATATTTTCCATGTCATATGTTTAATTTATATATATATATTTATGTATGTTTTTAATGGTCACATGAAAGGGAAATATAAACTTTACTTTAAAAAAAAAAAAAAGCAAATCAGCTGATATCGTCAGAAAATGCAAATGGTGAAAACTGACTGTTTGTTTTCACTGGAAGTAAGATAATAATGATGAGATATGAGCATGTGTGGGGTGCCTCCAGGTCGATGACATTGCAGAGTGGGCAGGCGTCAACAGCATGAGGCCTAGCAATGCCTTAATACCACTAACCAACTGGAAGGTGACAAGAAGGGGGAGTGAGTGAAAAAGGTACTCTTTTACAATCACGAAATTCCATCGTGTGGCGCAGCAGTGGTACGGACAGGAGAGGAGAAATGGGAAACAAGGACAGTGTGGTATCAGGCACTGCATTCCCCAGGGGCTTGGTTAATGTAAAGGGGTGTTAGTGGCGCCCTTCGAAAGCAGTCGAGCCAACCATTCCAGGCACGTTCCAGATGCACTGGAAATCGCACAAAACGTTACAGAGGTAACGGGGCCAAATGAGCACAGCAGCTTGTACGTCATTCATTCACTGCAATGTACGACTCGAAGACCGAGCTGCGATTTGACACCGTCTCCATAAAGGTAGATGACTGTCCATCCTTAGACCAACACTATCCCGTAGGTCATCGCTGCAGGGAAACGTGTTCTCTGGATGAATGAAAGCATATGGTTCGATGACAAATGGAGAAGTGCAGAGGAAACAGCTGACAATTTACTGTCCCAGCGTTCATACTTCACGTGCAATTGCACAGTTCAGGCGATGGGTGTCATCATCCACCGAGTGGTAGGTAGAGCACAAAGGTGTATCCGTCAAACTAATCGCATGTAAAGGCTGGTTAGAAGCGAATTTTCCACAGGTGATGTGACGCACCGTCATTCAGACTAATGTTGGGAGGTAGGACTGATGAAGGGTGTGCTGCCTCGTTAATGGATACTTGACCTCATCATTTTTGCTAGAATGCCACACAGTGATTGCTTAGCCATGGTAAATATTGCTGTTTTGAAGAGCGCGCCGCAGCGCGTAGTGTGAAGCAGTCCCCTCCGTTTCTGGCGGTGGCGCCGCTGTGGCAAACGCAGATTTGGTGTCTCCCTCTGGTGGGAAATGGGAAAGGTTGCCCGTGCACGTGCATTTAAGGGGCGCCATGAGCTCGCCAATGGGTCAGTCTGGGTGAGAGTGGAGTCAGTCTGGGGTCAGTCTCTCGTCCCCAGCTTGCTAGTCTGTCCCTCATCCGAATTTGTGGCGCAGTGAGAGAACTCAACGAGTGGTCGCCCGGTCGGGGGCTTAGTTCCTGCATCTGAGTCTGTGCGTTAGGCCGCCAGTCTGCTCGAGTTGCTCAGGCAACGGTCATTGGCGGTTGGATCGATCGGTTGGTCTGTCGCGCACTGAGACACAAGATGACTTGTCCGCCTTGAGCGTCGGCGCATGTGAGGTCGCCACGTGAGTCCAGTGGGCCGTGTCGTACAGCGAGGGGTAGTGAATTTGCGGTCGACAGGAGAGCGACAGGAGTCAACTCACGACATCAGTCTGGCCGGTGCGAGCAGCGACGCCGTGGTGTAACTGGTTCAAATGGCTCTGAGCACTATGGGATTTAACATATGAGGTCATCAGTCCCCTAGAACTTAGAACTACTTAAACCTAACTAACCTAAGGACATCACACACATCCATGCCCGAGGAAGGATTCGAACCTGCGACCGTAGCGGTCGCGCGGTTCCAGAATGAAGCGCCTAGAACTCCTTGGCTACACCGACCGGCTGTAACTGGTTCTCCGAGCGCTTCTGGGCCCCTTCAGTTACCATCTTGTGGAGCTTGGCTCAGTCCGTTCCTGGTGCAGGGATGTCGTTTTGTCAGTGGGCGTGTTTCCTCTGCATGGTTGTGTCCGAGCCAGTATTTCCGGCGTCGTGTGTCTGGAAATGAGTGGGAGACGCACCAGTAGTGCAGTCGCGACGGAGCAGCAGTCGCGGACGCAGCAGCGGGCAGTCGGTCGGTTGGTGCGGACCAGGAAAGACGGGAGATCGACGCGACTTCCTGCGTCCGTTAAAGAGCTGGCAGCGGACGGTTTGGGAGAACGATTTGGGGGTGGTGCGCCAGGTCTTCTCCAGATATCGCAGTTTATTAAAAGTTAAGTGATTGGTGATATGTTGTGTGATTTACTCTTGTTAATTTCTACTTGTTTTCTTGGTCAGACTATCGTCCCCAGCTTGCTCGCCTGTCCCTCGTTCGCATTTGTTAGGTAGTTAGTGTCTGTCTGTCGTTCGGAGCTGCCTCTGTCATGTGTCGGATTTGGTGTGTGAACGGATTTATTGCGTGGAGTGTAACGGCCTAATAACTGAAATATGTTTTGATCTTGCCTATCCTCTTCCGAGGCGGTATCTGTGTACTGTAGAGCATCTTAGTTTGGTTGGCCAACCGTTCATATTTTATATCAAATTCCATTTCGTGGGCTTTTATTTAAATGGTCATTTTAGTATATAAAGTTATCACCCTTCCACCGTAAGACTTTTCTTGGAAGTTAAAACTAGGTTACACCTTCGGTGGCAAAGTAAATTTTTTAAAATTTTAGTATTTTGTACTATTTCCATTCCTCCTACGGGGTGCATAGTTTTTGTGCTTGTGTGAATTGTTAAAACTTTTAAAGTAATCTGGTGTGTTGCAGATTTGCACCAGTGTAGTCTTTCAGAGGTTGTTGTGAGCGGTCGTGACTACGGCCGTGTCAAAAGGAAGCGGCGAGGTTCTCAGCTCGAAAGCTCATACACTCAAAAATTTGTTTCTTTCTGGCTCTGAATAAATTGTAACTTGATATTTAGAGGGTGCTTTCTGCTTATAATTTTAAATCTGTTTCTTTTAAAAAAAGGTGGATGTTCAAATATTACATACATTGCAATGCAGTAAGGCAATGGAGGCAATGTTGTGGAAAGGTCACAGTGGTGACTCGGAGGGCACACCGGAAGTTGTGTGTCATGGTGTTGCAGGTGGTGGATATAAAGACGATACCAAGGTAGGGGTAGCCTGGATGGAAGATAGACGTGGCAATTCTTCTCATGTCAGTTCGTAGCCAACTGGCAATGCTATAGATTTGGCAATGCTGATAGCACAGCCGTCATGTCTTTGTGTGTGTGATCAAGTATTCACATGGTCGCTTCCCACGACTGTAAAAGTAGAAACAGGTCATCTTCAAGGGCATGACAGTGGAACATGTATTGCTACAGGGTACAACCTGGCAAGTGCTTTACGAGACTCCCGGTAAGCGGCTCCAGAGTAAGAGCACAGAGAAAGATTAATAGCATCCATGACACAAGGAATGTTGAAATGATACCGTTACAGTGATATGTCCGTTAATCGGAACAAGGCTGCAGCTGCTGGCATTGGGAAGGCATATGGTTCCAGTGAAAGGGTCCAGAAAGCTCATCCACTCCATGATGGCGAAGAGGCAATTATGTCACTCCCAGTCAAAAGCATGATCATAGTCGTGGCCACCATTGCTGCACATAGACATTTACCAGTGGCTATCTGGCTACTGATGTGATCAACTGGCGTCGATAGTTTAGTGGATATAATACTCAGTAGGAGGCGACGGTGATGTGAAGCCAAAATATGTGCAAATATCTTGCAATCAGCACTAAGTATGGTTGGGGGAGGGGCAGTAATGACCAACCAAAGTTCGCTGCATTGGCTTGTGGACCGAGGTGATAATGCCCTTGACAAATATTGTCAGAAATGTCGCAGCCATCGTCAACAGTTGGAATGTTACAGTCATTCTTGTCATTACGAAATCCTGGAATTCCCAGTTAAATTCCATAAAGAGCCCATGCCACGCCAGGCGACTTGTTTGAAGCACTTGTCACTGTCGCCTCCTTGTCGTTGTCACACGTGATGTTCTCGGTTAGGATTTCCGTCTTGACCACTGAGATGGTCCAAGTGATATGGGACAAAACCGTATCGATGTGATTTACTCGAACTGGTAAACGTCGCGAAAGCGTTCCACAAATTCAGTCATGATATCTGCCTGACTGGTGGCCCAATGATTCACACAAGAACAGTTGTTGCAAGTGGTACTTCCTGGCAGGCACGATGTGGTGCATTGAGTGTCTTCCTGCCATGCTGTATAGTGACGGTGGGTCCTCTGGACCGCTCCCTGCAGTCTGCGACTGCTGAGCGCCACTATATGAGTCATAATCCTGTTGCAGTTCTTCTAAGCAGCTGGAGAGGATGGTTGCATATCAATCTCATGGAGCACAGCAAAGTCTGTTGAATGGCAGCTCCATGCAGACGCCTCCCTCTCAAAGTGTATCAAGACTGGGCTTGTCGTACTCCAGCCACCAAGCCATAATTATAGGATACACCAGAGAATGACGTTTGCACATCGTCCAGACCTCCGTTACAGGCCGCTGACAATTGGGACTGGCAACGTGTGGTGTTTAATTTCCACAGTGCATGATTAGGTCTAAAGGCCTGCCATTCAAGAGGATGGTGTTGACTTAGGCACAATGGTGGTGAACGTCAAGGTCCAGGCATTATTTATCTTGGATAGCGCCGACAGGCTCCTGCGAGACATAAATCCCATCCAGACGGCTCGCAGAGTAGCCAAACTGATGTGTATAGCCTGTGCATCGCCATGTCGAATCTCCCAATGTCACAGAAGCAAAGATGCGGACGACGAAGCACAGCTACTGGGAGGGGGTGAGGTGTCGTTGTAGGCCCTTCCAATGTAAAATACTACAAAGAAGACGATGTTCGTAGCAACCTAGAAACAAGGTAGCAATTCTTCAGAGTAAATTCAAGCTAAGTCTCTTCTAGGGACAGAACCAGATGGGGCATACATATTACATATTTACAAGGTGGGGGCCCATCATGGTGATCGCCATAACCCTCCAGATGGCGAGTACATGGCGTCCTCATTCTCTCTTCCTCTCTCTCTCTTTTTGAGTCATCAGTCTTCTGTCTGGTTGGATGAGGTCAACCACGATTTCCTCTCTTATGCCAGCCTCTTCGTCACACAGCAGCAATTGTAACCTGCGTCCTCAGTTATTTGTTGGGTGTATTCCAATCTCTGTTAGGCTCTACAGTTTTTACCTTCTACAGCTCCCTTCAGTACCATGGAAGTTATTCCATGATGTCCTAAGAGGTGTCCTATAATCCAGCCCCGTCTTCTTCGTAGTGTTGTAAGGTTGTTGCTTTAATTTGCTATGAAAACGGTGCTGATAGACAATAAAAGCGGGTTAATAGCTGTGAGCTATCTGAGGAAGTTAACCTTGCATTACTGCGCAACTGTTTCACCAGGTATCCAGTCTAGCTTACCAAATTCCCAACCAGACTAACATTAATTATAATCTTTTAATAGTCATACGACAACCGGTGATATATATATAAAAAAGAGAATTTAAATAAAAAGAAATAAATCAGGTTATATTTGGAAATTTATTTTAACATTGATCATTGAAATTTCAGCATATTAAACTTGATTCATAACTAAACTGGTGCCTTATTTAGGATTGTGAAAATGTGAGATTGTAATCTTAGGGAACACATCAAATATGGAGCCCAGATTGGGAGACTGCATACAACACTGCATTCATACAATAACACACGAAGAACGTTGAAACATATGCAAGAGGAAATTAATCACAACCAACCGATTCAATTTTCACCCAAAGAAGTTACGTTCATAGCGCAATCCTGTCCGTCATGTAATTACCACACACTGGTATACTAAATTCATACTAACTCTCTGTGAAATCTTCCCGAAAAGAATAGCTGAGGGCTACTTTGATGCTTACACCACATGCTTCACGTGGTCAACTTGGTTTACACAAAGAGTGTAACTCCACAATAATTTTGATAATTAAAATAAATTAGATCGAAAAGCAATTTACAAAAGAAAAACCTCGAACTGGTTACTATCGTCTTACTATTAACCTGATGGGTCAAACAATTGTATAAGCACGTGGTACTGGTCTCACAAAGTACGCCCCACGTGGGTTGAACATAAAGAAAAGTTGCTATACTGAAAAATATTGTCAAGACGAGACGTTATAATCTCACGCACATTCGCATTTAAGATTGATGATCTTAGTTAGAGTTACTGATCAATACGTGGTTCCACTTTACTCACAAAGTAGTGACAAAGCAACTAGCGGAAGATATTCTGAACTTCACACTCGAAATACACTGCGTTGCAATTTAAGATAACATTAGATATTTTAGAGCTAAACCTGAAATAAAGGTGATTAGATTTTCAGTTAGGTTGAACTTAAGAAATCCATTGTCCTATGGACTTAGCAGACACACGCTTAGCCGGAGATCTTACCACTTCAGACGCTAGCCGCGGACAGACTGACCTGCGCTCCTACCAAGGGTGCTTCCGTATACAAAACGGAAGTGACCAGAGAGGCAGCCTCCTATACCAACATGACAAGGGACGGACATGACCATACTAAGGATAGAAACCTCTTTGCTTTTAGAAAGCGTAGCTACCTGTTCCGACGTTGGTCCTACTGTTCTCTAGCAGACAGGCTTGTCTGCTACCATCCAGCATGCAACTAGAAATACATTTGCTCATTCATCCTCTCACACAGAAGGGAAGGGGGATGACAGTATCTTATCATATACAGTGGATGTAGGTTCCGTATGAGACTGTGTGACATGAATTACATATAAACTGTGTTTTAAAGTGTAGTAGTGTGACAGATCGTTTTTGTTTATGTGTAAAAGTAACACGTTTCACTGCTCAGTCTCCTCCCAGATAGTCAGAAACACCAAAGTAAATTTAGAAGAGGAATTTATGCCGTAAATGACAACAGATTTCAGAAATTGACATGAAAGGAATCCAACAGAGATCTTTCAGTGTTTTCAATATATTCCTTTCGTCCTTGAACCTCCATAGAGTGTCCTACTTCCTTACCTTATCAGTCCACCAGCTTTTCAACATTTTTCTGTAAATCCATAACTCACATGCTTCGATTCTCTTCTTTCCTAGTTTTTCCACAGTCCATGTTTCAGTGTCATATAACGCTGTGTCACAAATGTACATTCACAGAAATGTCTTCCTCAAATTAAGGCTTATGTTTGATATTAGTAGACTTTTCTTGGCCAGGAATGTCCTTTTTGCCAGTGCTAGCCTGCTTTTGATGCCCTTCCTCAGACTGTCATGAATTATTTCGCTGCCAAATTAGCAGAATTCGTTCACTTCATCTACTTCGTTATTCCCAATCCTGATGTTAAGTTTCTTGGTGATCTCATTTCTGCTACTTCTCATTACTTTCGTCTTACTTCTATTGAATCTTAATCCATATACTATACTGTTCGTTCCATTCTGCATATCCTGTCATTCTTCACTTCAACTGAGGATAGCAGTGTCATCAGCAAATCTTATCACTGATATATTTTCACCTTCTGTATAAACTCTACTGACCTTTGCTTTTATTTCCTCAACTGATATCCCTTCATGAAGATACTCGTCCACTCCGTGTCAAAAGTTGTCACGAAGAGTGGCTAAGAGACATAGTCCACCACATCCGTCAGGGCAGCGAAGTGGACTTACTGAAGCAGCGTGACGTAGGCCCATATAATTTCCTAAACAAGTGAGAATTTAACTCAGGCGCTAATGTTGCTGATGCCGATCGTAGCCACGAAGTACTTCTGATGATGTGGCTCACCACTTGGGGAGTTCTTACCGGCAGCCGTTTTTTTGAGTCATCAGTTTTCGGATTGGTTCGATGCGGCCCACTACGAATTCCTTTCCTGAGCCAACCACTTCGACTTAGCCTATCACATATGGCCTACGTCCTCAATTATCTGCTGGATGTATTCCATCCTTTGTCTTCCTCTACAGTATTTAGTATCTATAGCAGACTCTAGTACCACGAAAGTTACTCCCTCATTTCTTAAGAGATGTACTACCATCCCGTCCCTTCTATTTCTCAATGTTTTCCACGTATTCGTTACTTCTTAGATTCTGCCTAGAACCTACTCATTCTTTACCTTATCAGTCCATATAATTTTTAACATTCGTCTGTCTGTAGCACCACATCTCAGTTGATTCGATTCTCTCTTGTTCTGGTTTCCCACAGTCCATGTTTTACTAATGTACAGGGTGTCCGAAAAGACTTTCCCTGATTACATAAATTGATAACTCAGGCTAGAAGTAATATACAGATACGAAACTTGTGTCGAGTTGTTTACAACTATCAAAGTTTTTTTTTTCTGTTTCAGGTTCGCCGTACGTAAGAAGTGGATGAGGTGCAGTGCCCAAAAAGCCATGTTAACCAATCAGGAGAAGGCACAGTGTGTCCTGTGGTACCATGGGACACGATCACCAACCACAATGCAGAGACACTTCCAGACAACATTTGGAAGGAATGCACCTGATGTCAAGAGCATTAAAGCCTGGTATGAGAAGTTCAAGAACACAGGATCGGTTGCTGGCCTTCCGAGGTCTGGTCGACCAAGAACCTCAGCAGACAGGGCGGAAGCTGTAAGGCAGTCTTTTCTGCGAAGTCCGAAGAAATCGGTGCACAGGGCCTCACGTGAATCACAGATGCCAAAAAGCTCTCTCCATGACATTGTACACAAACGTTTATTGTTTCGTGCATACAAAGTGCAAATCGTTCAGGCCTTGTTGCCCAATGACACTACACGTCAATATGACTTAGCGGTCGAAATGCTATCACGTATGGAGGACGATGATGTTTATCTCAGACGAATTGGCTTTTCCGACCAAGCGACCTTCTTTGTCAGTGGAGTAGTGAATCGCCATAATGTGCGCGTTTGGGGTTCACAATCCTCTGGCGAGGTCATGGAGTGCACCAGAGGCAGTCCAAAGGTGAATGTTTGGTGCGCGCTATTGTACGATCGAATTATCGGGCCATTCTTCTTCGCTGAGGCTACTATCACATTTGCAGTGTATCTGGACATTTTGCAACTGTATGCTGTTCCTCAGCTGCTTCAGTATCATCCCGATGTCTTGTTTCAGCAAGACGGTGCACCGCCTCATTGGGGTTTGGACGTCCGTGCCTACCTCGATATGACCTTTCCTGGGCGATGGATTGGCCTCCACGCTCTCCTGACATAACACCATTAGATTTCTTTTTATGGGGTTATGTCAAGGACGAGGTCTACTGAGCACGTATACCAGATCTTGAAACCCTGCGGCAACGGATAACCACAGTCATTGAATCGATCCCTCCAGTGATGCTGGCTAATGTGTGGACAGAAATTGAATATCGCCTAGATGTGCTGCGATCTACCAAGGGTGTTCATGTGGAAGTTTACTGATGTGTGAAAAAAACTTTGATAGTTTGTAAACAATTGGACTCTAGTTTCATATTTGTATTTTACTTCTAGCCTGAGTTATCAATTTATGTAATCAGGGAAAGACTTTTCGGACACCCTGTACAATGATATGCTGCAAACGAATTTTCTTCCTCAAATTAAGGCCAGTGTTTCTACTAATGGAGTTGTTTTGGCCCTTTTTTCGAATACTAGTCTGGTTTTTATGTCCTTGTTGCTCAATCAGTCATTGGATATTTTGCTACCTAGGTAGTAAAATTCCTTAACTTCATCTACTTCGTGGCCGTCAGTCGTGATGTTAAGTTACTCGCAGTTCACGTTTCTGGGATTTCTCATTGCTTTCGTCTTCCTTCAGTTACTGTCAAGCCCTGTTGTCTATCCATTAGACTCTTCATTCGCTTTTGCAGATCATGCAATTCTTTTTCACTTTCACTGAAGATAGCAATGTCATCAGTGAATTGTATCATTGGTAACCTTTCACCTTGAACTGTAATTCTGCTTTCGAACCTTTCTATTTTTTAATCAGTACGTCTTTGATGTATAGAATCGACAGTTGGGAAGAAAGACTACATCTCTGTCTTCACCCTTTTAATCCGAGCACTTCGTTCTTGGTCTTCCACTTACATTGCTCCCGCTTCGCTCTTGGGCATGTTGTGTGTTCCCCGTCTCTCGCTATAGCTTATCCCTATTTTCCTCTGAATTTCAAACATCTTGCACAAACAGACACTGTCGAACCCTTCTTCCAGGTCGACAAATTCTATAAACGTGTGTTGATTTTTCTGTAGTCGTGCTTTCATTATCAACCGAAACGTCAGAATTGCTTCTCTATTGCCTTTACATTTGCTGAAGCGAAACTGATCATCGTCTTCCTCGGTTTTCTTTCCCATTCTTCTGTAGGTTACTCTTCTTAGTGACCTGGCTGCATGAGCGGTTAAACTGATTGTGAGAGAATTCTCGCACTTTCCAACTATTTAAGTCTTCAGAATTAAGTGGACGTTATTTTTTCCGAAATGCAGACAGTATTATCGCCAGAATCTTTCATTCCACACACGAACGTTAACAGTCGTTACGTTGCCATTTCTCCCCATGAGTTAACATATTGTTATTAAATGTGAACTTTCCTTCTGCCTTGTTTGATCTTAAGTCTACCAAATCTGTTTTAAACTCTGATCCCAATACTGGATCCCCTACCTCTTGTAAATCTCCAGCTGTCTCTTCTTCTTTCACATCAGACTTAATGTTAACCCTCAGAGAGGTGTTCAATGTAGTAGTATTTCCACCTATCCGTCTTACCGCTCTCTCCTTTACGTTTAATAATTTAATTATAGTTCCACTCCTTATGTTACCACCATTGCTTTTAATTTCACCGACTTTTTTTTTTTACTTTTCTACATGTTGAGTCAGCCTTTCCGACAAACATTTTTTTCGATTTTTTCACATTTTTCATGCAGTAATTTCGTCTTAGCTTCCCTGGACTTCCTATTTACTCCCTCAGCGACTTGTGTTTCTGCATTCCTGAATTTCCCTGTACATTTTTGTGTTTCCTTCTTTCATCGATCAACTGAACTATTTCATCTGTTATCCTTGTTTATTCGCAGTTACCTCCTTTGTACCTATGTGTTTCTTTCCATCCTACGTGATGCCCCTTTTAGAGATATCCTTTCCTCTTCAACTGTATGGCCCACAGCGCTATTCTTTACTGCAGTACCTATAGCCACAGGCACTTCAAACATGTCTCTTCACTCCTTAATACCTTCGTATACCGCTTTGCTGCTACATAGTGCGTTGCCGCTGGGTATCAAGTTCCACTCGCTTTGTGGTGAATCTCTTCTCAGACGCACGCCTCCTTCAAGTTACTGAAATGCAGTTCTCAGCTAGAAAAAGCAACAGAAAAAAACAGCTGTACGCCTCGTAATCACAAGTCGCATTAAAAAAGGTTGATAATAGTTCACTCTATCATGGTAAGCTTGCATACGCCAGTTACTGTCAAGCCTTACTCTAGGTTGTACAAAGACTGAAAAGTCCACCCATACAAATCATTGATAACCGTAACCTGCTTATGGTAATTATTAGTTATCCTTCACAGAAAGCTTAGAGAAAACTGATTGTTTCTTGAAGAATAGGGCGTTCAAATGTGATTAAAATCAGTCTCAGGTAAAAAATTGTTCAGGTTCGCGAGTAAGCAACCCACCACGCGGAATTAAGTTGCTTAAAATGTCACCAAACGTTCTAAATTTCACACTGTGCATTAAATCGAACTCTCGTCCATACTTCTCACGCATTGTGGTACCGAAATATCGCAATATTAATAATTTTCCTCGGAGCACCTGTCAATAGATCTGATCACTATGAGACCCAAGCCCCGACTCTACTCATCTCTGTGCACAAAAGAAGTTTCTAGTTCCCACAATATGCACGAAAATGGTAATTACTGATTGGCAGAGAAACATCACAGCCAGTCGGAAAATAGTTTCAAACCCGCTCAATCCTGGGCATATATACATAACCAGTTAAAATGTGTGTTTGAATCGCAACATTGAATTAAAATTAGTCAATTTTGAAAACCCACAAACATAAAATCAGCCCTCTCATAACACAACTACTTTACCGAGATCGTGATCTCATTTCCTCATTTCCCCAGTACTGTAAACGGATGAAACAGTTTATAAGAACTTCGCCGGTACGAATGATTAACTCACACATAATCCATGATTATTACTCACGGGGCTGGCCGGAGTGACCGTGCGGTTCTAGGCGCTGCAGTCTGGAACAGAGCGACCGCTGCAGTCGCAGGTTCGAATCCTGCCTCGGGCATGGATGTGTGTGATGTCCTTAGGTTAGTTAGGTTTAATTAGTTCTAAGTTCTAGGCGACTGATGACCTCAGAAGTTAAGTCGCATAGTGCTCAGAGCCATTTGAACCATTTTACTCACGGGACCAGTTCGTTCAATGTATAGACCAAAAACTTTACAAAAAGTGTTATTTCTCGTTCATACTTTCATTCACTCGCATAACTAGGGACAATTGTTATTGTAATTAATAAACAACCATCTGACGCTGCCTGTCCTGCGCGTGACAGATACGCAAATCTGTTCGCTGCTGTTACGATCTCAGTAGGCACGATGTAAGGCGCTACACCTCTATTTCCGTGTTTACTGATATTTCATGACTAATCTCTTAAGCTTAAGCCTACTCTCCGTCATTGTTAAATTCTGATCTGGGTCTACACCTACCTCTGGGTATGCCTTAAAATCCAGTATCTGCTTCTGGATATTTGTCTGACCAAGATGTAATCTAACTGAAATCTTCCCGTAAGTCCTGATCTTTTCCAAGTATACCTGTTCCTCTTGTGATTTTTAAAACAGAATATTTGATGTAACTAGCTGAAATTTATTAAAGAACTCAATTAGTCTTTCTTCTCTCTCATTTGGAGCACAAAGCCCATATTCTCCCGTAACCCTTTCTTCTATTGCTTCCCCTACAACCGCATTCCAGCAACCATGACTATTAGGTTTTCATCTCCCCTTATGCACTTAATTACTCATTCAATATCGTCATTCACTTCCTCTATCGCTTCAACATCAGCTTGCGACGGTGGCTCGTACTCCTGAAGTATCATTGACGGTATCGGATTGTTGTCGATGCTGATGAGAACAACCCTATCACTGAACTGCTCGTTCTCTGCCGCACCATCCTATTCGTACCGAATCTTAGTCCTATTATACCATTTTCTGCTGCGGTCGACATGTTTGGCGTCACGGATGTGGCCATAGGATACTGATGGCAGTGGAAAATCAACTGAGTCGTCAGTGGAGTGGAGTTCTTCTAGATCGTCGTTTTATGCAGGTTCCAGACCTGTCAGCGCTGCTCCTCATCTTGAGAAATTACCGAGGTGTCACTAGGGCCATCAGTCACAGGAATCTGGATGAAAGTCATGGCCACCTGGTCCGAAGTCGCGTGGCGCCTCTGTTTTGCCCTACCTTGGGTGACTTCTGCTTGTGCAACGGAGCTGCAGAGTGTGAGTGTTTCTCCACATTCTGGTACTAAAGCAGTCGTAGGAACGATGAGCGATGAAAGTTCCATCCAAGCGTCTGGTGCACCATCGTCAGGCGGCGATGTGGTAGAAGAGGGAGGCACGCTGTCGCAGGGCGGTGCAAGGCACGTGCGAAACGTGCGGCCGCACGGGGCGGCGCTTTCCGAGGAGCGGCAAATCTGCCATCCCTTTTTTTTTATTTTTGTAGGACAAACTTAACATTCATGTCCAGGGAGGGATTCGAAACCAAACCTCGAAACCTCGGAGAGAGCTGCTTCGAGAACTGTAGCATGGCGCCTCGACTACCTGCCGGCCGGCCCTGTTGAACAAGGGGAGGGAGGAGGACTAATTTCTTCCTCGCCACTGTGGCATCACCGTCGTGTTTACGCCGGAGGAACAGAGAGGTGGAAGCAGTCTGGCGTACACGCCAGTATTCTTATGAGTGGAGCGTTGCGAGCCTGTTACACGCCGTGCGTTTACTCACAAGTAATTTTGCGGAAGACGAAATCTAATTTGGAAATTCGAATGCAATGTTTGATACTGCGGTTACATGTTAAGCCTGAAGCAATTTTGCTAAGACCTTCAATGGCAGTTTCCGAGTTCAAAAAATGGCTCTGAGCACTATGCGACTTAACTTCTGAGGTCATCAGTCGCCTAGAACTTAGAACTAATTAAACCTAACTAACCTAAGGACATCACACACATCCATGCCCGAGGCAGGATTCGAACCTGCAACCGTAGCGGTCACGCGGTTCCAGACTGAAGCGCCTTTAACCGCACGGCCAAGTTTCCGAGTGTTTTATTCTTCCCGCATTATGGAAAAAAATGGTTGAACATTACTGCAGTCAAACATGTCCAACACCTACAATGGCTAGAAGTATTCTGAATGGGTAAATACGCTGAGAGTAATTACAAGGGATAAATACATTGCTAATAGACCTGGTATAAGTTGGGTTTCGACGGATTTTTGAAAATTTTTGCTATCCGTTTCTGTGTGATAGTCGGACGGTTTGGTTTTTGAGCCGTGAAACACCTGTCTCCGCCTGCATGAGCAACAATTAAACTCTGACCAGCACCTCTGTTTGAAAATACTACTCGCACACTATCACTTTGCCAACATTTATTTGCTGTATAATACGCGTGAATCCATGTTTCATCTTAGTAAACTACTGGTCGCTTTGATTCTGATGAAAACCTGAGAAAGTATGGTCTTTTAGCAACAATGCCGTCTCGTCCCCACAAACCAAAAAGTTAATTTTGACACCTTCTAAAACGAAAGTCCATAGACAGACATTGCTTCTAAGGGTTTCCTTGCTAGCTTTGAGGCTTATTTCTGTTTGACCAAAGTTGTGCAGTTTTCGCAAAGTTCGTATTTCTTTATATTGTTCGTAATGCCACAGAAATCGCTGCCTGATAATACACTTACCCATATCATCGGTCACATACTTATTGTGAGCTTCTTGCTTCTTCTTCTTGGGCGCTAGTTTAACCGTAGCCTCCCTTTACCTCGTCACGTGACCTATTTCCTGGCAGTGCCGCGTCACCACCTTGCCCTTCCAGGCAATAGGTATTGTTGCGTTCTCTACAACGAAATCTATAGAATTCATTTCGGTAGTGGACCGAGGGAGTCAAGATTGGTCAGAAGCACTTTCATAGCGTTTCGTAAGAAGAGAAGAATTAGTGCGTCCGAATTTATTGCAACTTGGGATGTAATAGGTAAGTGCTTTTTCATATAACGTACAATTAGTATTGCGCATACACGTTACTCAATAGTTAGAATTTTTCTCCTTCAAGACTGCAGAATAGGAAAATTTATTTTTCTTACGATCTGTTACTTCAAAAATTGGCAAGTCGGCAAATAAGCACGCGTCGTCCCAATAGCTAGACTCAAAATGGTTCAAATGGCTCGGAGCATCATGGGACTTAACTGCTGAGATCATCAGTCCCCTAGAACTGAAAACTACTTAAACCCTACTTAAACCTAACTAACCTAAGGACATCACACACATCCATGCCCGAGGCCGTATTCGAACCTGCGACCATAGCGGTAGCGCAATAGCTAGAATGAAAATAAAGCGATGAGAAGTGAAGTGATTACGGCGATGACTAATTTGTTATCCTTATTCCATAATCAGACACGAAAGAAGTGACACATGGAAATTACGACAGATGTCGTGTGTCAGTTCCTTGAAATGAACATCCGCAGTGCAGCGAGTTAATATATTTCGATTAGCATTAGTACCCGTCGAGGCCCGTGTGTGTATTTATTGCATTATTATGTTACTCCATCTCCTTATTCTTCCTCTCTCCATTGTCTTCCGCCCCCCTCCTTGACCGTTTCACCTGCGTCTGTAGTGAAATTCGGCCTGAAATTCCATTTCAGGTGGATCAATTTATATGACTTCATCTCCTGAACACTGTATCCTACAGTAACATAATTTTCCGTTTACGTGCAGTGGAATATCAGGAAGTTGTCTGCGAAGTGTGTTGCAATTAAAGTTAGTGCACTGACATTAACAGTTAGTTTCACGTAATCGTTCTTTACAGGCGGAATCGAATCATGTCCGACGGTGGAAAAAGAGTGTCTGGCAGTGAACATAGGAAAAGACAGGCGCTGAAGGAAGATGACGATAAGAAGAAAAAGGATGCACTACAACGATATTTCAAGCCAAAGAGAGAGGGACCTAACAGCGGCGAGAGTGGGAAAACTGCTGAGATCATGTCCCCTAGAACTTAAAACTACTTAAACCCTGTGCGCTGAATAGATCCTGAAAGTACAGAAACTAGTGGAGCTACTGCAGCTTCATCTTTATCCTCAGGACATGACCAGAGAGTTGACGAGCACAGTTGTGCGACCAGCGCATACAGTAGCAATGCTGACGGTAGGCCATCCACAACATGTTCAACAGACCTCGTCTGGACTCAAGACCTGCTTTGTGACGAAAGCTCCGAGATTGAAACATCAGGCACAACTGAAATTAAGCGACCCGATTCGGAAAATACCGGAGGAACATCAGCCGAGGTACTCCCCACCAGAGGAGGGGCTGAAGGCGAGCCTAAACTGGAAGACGCAATTGACTCAGATCCCAGAAGATGGACGGAAATTATTACCGACTACATTCGAACGACTTTGGTCATGCGAGGTCCTTTCGAGCGCATTAAGGAAGCTGAAGAATGTCCTAAAAACTCGGACAACCGGGGTTTCAGCCCTGAGCACTACAGCTAATCTTTTAAGAATGAGATTTTCACTCTGCAGCGGAGTGTGCGCTGATATGAAACTTCCTGGCAGATTAAAACTGTGTGCCCGACCGAGACTCGAACTCGGGACCTTTGCCTTTCGCGGCCAAGTGCTCTACCATCTGAGCTACCGAAGCACGACTCAGGCCCGGTACTCACAGCTCTACTTCTGCCAGTATCTCGTCTCCTACCTTCCAAACTTTACAGAAGCTCTCCTGCGAACCTTGCAGAACTAGCACTCCTGAAAGAAAGGATATAGCGGAGACATGGCTTAGCCACAGCCTGGGGGATGTTTCCAGAATGAGATTTTCACTCTACAGCGCACACTCCGCTCTGTCAGTCGCTGAATAGAGAGCGGCGGAGTGAGGGCCGTCACGTAGGTGACAGGCAGTACTGTGCTGTAATCTCTCTCGGCACCTCAGAGTTCGCCTTTTGTGTCATGTATGGTTGTAGGCATTCCGAATGCGGGCGCCCCTTGCTTGCTACACCCACAGCAGGTCTCGGCTTGACCGTTGTATACAAAGATTGCAGGACAGTCGGTGGTGGCCGAACAGGACAGCACGTGACAACAAAGACCAATCATAATCGGACGCGTCCTGTTTAAAATAGTGTATGTTCCGAATTGCATCCATCGTTCTGCGGTGTGACCGTGAACCGCGCCGAAGGGCCGGAAATCCGCTATGACCTCCGCGGGTAGCTCAAAAGGCAGCTCAAACACGCATATAGTACGAACGCCCAAGCCTGCATCCGCTGCCGTGACCGCACCGACGTTGCAACCAGTGTGTCAAAATCGGAGGCCATGTTGACCAGCTTGTAAACAACCTGATATACACGACACTATTAAGAATGGAAAGGTGCATTCTCCGTGTGCCTGATCACAAGGAAGTGTTCTACCTCCAGCGCTTTTGGAATCGCGTATTCATTATTAAAGATGAATCGAAGTTTTGCATTATTAAAGCAGTTGGCCATGTTCCTGTTCACACTCAAATGTAGTGTAAGTCCGCAAAGTAAACCACGCAGACTGAGCATGTCACAGGTGGAAACTCAGTGCACATCCGCGCCGCTGGGCTTCTAAAGCCTGACTTTCTCAGTTAATGGGACAGCTCTAACACAGCACAAGGTTCATGTTACCTGTTCTGGGCCACATTACCAGAGCTTCGCTTTTAAATGCTTCCTATCTGTATGTTCTTCTTTTCTGATTTTTTAAAACTGAAACTTTATGTTGCCATAAGTTTACAGGAATACATTAGTTTTGGGAGTTCACGGATGTGTGTGGATCCTACATCATCGCACGCTGGAATATTTTTAACAATTTCCGGATTATGATTTTCAGTGTTTCCACGGAATATGTGTTATACTGGTACCGCTATCGCTGGCTTACAATCAGTCATGTCTCGCATTCAAGAGCAGTATTTTCTCGTTTTTGAATTGTGGCCGTCGTATTGTAGATGCGCTTGGGGTAGCGCAGTAGTTGGGATTCGGCATTGGTCAACTGAGCTTGCCAAATGTGTTCAGATGAGATGTGCTTGAATAAAGTGTTCAGTACAACTTGACGCTCGGTGTTCATGGTGTTACACCTTCAGTCTAAAGCGAAATACCCTCTCCTGTGGCACACGGTACAGTGCTAAAACTGAGTGAAGTTCAACTGGTTTTAAAAGAGTAATAGCTTCAGTAACAAACTCTACAGCCTGTTAAATATTATTAGCAGTCATCGATTGAACCATCTATACTCAGCTTCCGAAAATTACAAGGAAAACTAGGCACATAGGTGATATTTGAGAGTGAAGAGGAATAATACGTTGCAGATAGACTTGTCGGATTTGCGCCAGACCACATCGTGCAAATCCCACAAGAGGAGACACAATCTTTTTGTATCTTCGGCAGGCTGTACAGTCTTGCGGTACTGCAGCCTGTTGGAGGTGGCCCCTAATGCCTTAAGCTGGAATAGAGCTCTACTTCAGAAGGTCTGATGTTTTTCACTGGATCTTATGCATCAGATTCCCTCTTAGGTGCGATAAGTAGGATCGTCGAGCAGTGGGGCAGTGCCTCTACCTTGCTGTTGTAATCAGATGGTAGAAAAAAAAATGGTTCAAATGGCTCTGAGCACTATGGGACTTAACATCTGTGGTCATCAGTCCCCTAGAACTTAGAACTACTTAAACCTAACTAACCTAAGGACATCACACACATCCATGCCCGAGGCAGGATTCGAACCTGCGGCCGTAGCAGTCGCGCGGTTCCGGACTGAGCGCCTAGAACCGCTAGACCACCGCGGCCGGCCCAGCTGGTAGAGAAGGACCTTGTCGGCCGGTAAAATGGTGAGGTACTCCATATTGCAACACCACTCCCTCTGTACATCACTGTTGGCACTACACATGGCAAATAACTTTATCCAGGCATTCTCTGGATTCAAACCCTGCCATGGAATTGCCAGAGTGTATAGCGTGATTCTTTACTCCTTTCATTTACAATTACCAAGTGTGCAGAGTTTTTTCTCTTTACACACCTGAAGCCGTGCTTAAAACTGTCTAAAGAAATATTGGGCTTACGAGGTGCCCGTCGACCATTGGCCTCTATCTTTTTAACTCCCTACGGACAGTTTCTTTCCTACGACAACTGTTGGTAGCAACTTTGTACTCATTAGTGACTCGTTCCACAGATTTGGTTGGTTGTTTTCGGGGAAGGAGACCAGACAGCGAGGTCATCGGTCTCATCGGAGTAGGGAAGGACGGGGAAGGAAGTCGGCCGTGCCCTTTGAAAGGAACCATCCCGGCATTTGCCTGGAGCGATTTAGGGAAATCACGGAAAACCTAAATCAGGATGGCCGGACGCGGGATTGAACCGTCGTCCTCCACAGATTTAATGCGTTGTTTGACGGTCGCAGTCTGTCAGTGGATAAGAGATACCTCGTCTTCATTTAGCTGTTGTTGTTCCTCTGTGATTCCAGTTCATATACACACCACCAACAGTCGAATTGGACAGCTTTATAAATGTTGCAAGGTTTGTGATCGATTTGTTACTGAGGTGGCATTCAATGACTAGTTCGCTTTCTGAACCAGTGAGCTCTCACGACCAGTTCGTTGTTGCTGCTTCGCTATTGGCAATACAGTATATCCCTCCTCCATTTGTACTGGTGGATCAGCCGCTCAGAGATTTAGTGAACAGTTCTGCATTACGTAGGGGTGTTCGATACTTTCGTCCATCTAGTGTAGAATCTCGAGTAATGTATGCATCTCTTTCACTAAATAAAAATCCACAAGCTCACGCCTGTATAATACGAGTGACGCGGACTCGGTGTTGAAAAGTAAGTCACGCCCACACTACAACATGAAAAGATGTCTTCTGTCGTAACAATACAATAATCTGACAGAAGATTTCATTTGTGGACACCTCAATAGGAAGAACAAAAGTTACTGTAGAAGAAGGAACAGTTGTTACATATAACAGGTAGTATTTGACTTGATTTACCACAGATGTCGTAATGCAGAAGTTATGCCGACTCCAACACCCAGCCCATAGTCCTGATGTCGCCCCAAGCGACAATCACATCTTCGGTCACTTAGAAAAGACCTTGAAGGGTCAACGATTCTGTCGTACGAGGATGCGAAGCAGGCGGCTACAGGCGGTTGCGGGTCTCTTCGTAGAGCAGGATGTGGTGTTTTACCAAACGGATATCTTTAGTCTGACGCGTCGGTGGAATCATTGTCTCAATGCTCACAGCGATTTTGTGTGATACGCAAACATATTCTGAACTGTGCGGCCTTATTTTGCATTTATTGAGGCTATGAGATATCTCAAAATCAGATCATAAGCAACTGGTGAAAGATTGCACAACGGTGATCTCATTACTTCCCTTATCAGCAAGCCAGAATCATTTAATTAATGACTTTGTTTTCAGTTCGGAGTCTGTGTACGTTTTAGGTATTTTACAAGCACCTGAGTGGTACTTGAAGACTGGCAAAGGTCACTTTCGTCATTTTTACAAAACATAATCTTAAATGGATACCGACAGTACTGCATCCAGCTGCAGGCACAAAATCTCAAACGACAAGGCATAGACCCATGACTAAAGGGGATATCGATCCAGTAACTTTTTCCTTACCTGCTAAAAGGGTAACAAAAGGTTTTGTATTTGTGCATCATGAATTCGAAAATGAAGGACCAATTTCTCACAGGCCCACATCATATTATTAATTATACCAGAAATGTTGCAGGGATACAGTAGAGCCCCCATAATTCGAGACGCAGTATTTCGATATTCCGTGTAAATCAAACTGGTCTTGAGAAAAATTAAAATTTTATTTAAAAGTAGGAAAAGACCTGTTTTCATACGTTGTCTAAGTGTACATTTTACACACTTTCGAATGTGTTACATTTTGAAGTATGTTTTAGTTTTCTATGTCCAATACATACAAAACTGTCCCATGCAGAGTTTTCGTTCATACTGTACAGAAATAATCGTGGCCTCAGACCGCTAATGCTTTTCTATTACAGATAGGAAGGTACCATTAGGTTTCGAGGAGTGCACTTGCTCTTCCTTTGTCGAACCTTCACCAATTGGAACTACCTCACAATCAGTTGTACCGCTACCCCTATTGCTCTGCCTTAAGTAACAATACAGTACACATTTTACAATAATGGCTGACCGCTGTTGTGTGTGCTATAGTTTGTTGTGTGGTAACATCTGTACTGTACAAAGTCCACTGGTGTAACGTTAATTTTAAAATGTAGCGTATATGTACGGTGTAACATTGTGTTTCTTAATGTTGTAATCCATACGTTACAACGACAGGCATGAATAAGAGTAAATTTGTGAATCGGAATGTGAAACTGGAGGCTTTGAAAAGAGAAGACAAAGGAGAAACGTTAAAAGACTTGCTGCTGAGTATGGATTCGATGAAGTGACAGCTGGAGATTGGTATAGAAAAAGAGACAAAATTGAGAAGTTCTCATCAAGCAATGGTTCTATTTCGTCAATTGAACGGTGCTCAGTGAAGGAATCTATGTGGAAACGACTCAAGTTTTTCTCCTTTGGTTTACTCAAAAAAAGACAAAAACAAAATCCTATTTCAGGGCCTACTCTGCTAGAAAAAGCTGTATGTCCTAGAAATGAGTTAAAGGAAGGTGAGGACGATTTTACTGCAAGTTCAGATTGGGGGGACAGGTGGAAGAAGCAATGTGGTGAAAGGCAGCTTGAAATTTGGGCTGAGAAACTTTCTGCAGATTCTTAAACTGTTAGACAATTTTGTGAGAAAATAAGAAAAATTATACAAGAATAAAATTTTATTCGTGATGAGCTGTGTAACTGTGATGAAACAGGGCTAAATAATAAAATGCTTCCATCGAAAAGTCCAACCTCAAAAGAAGGAAAGGCTGCTCCAGGCAACAATAAACGTAAAGAGAGGTTGACTGTTCTTGCTGCATCGAGTGCAAGCGCAGACGATAACCTGAAAGTGCTGGTAAACCCGAAGTCTGCTAAGCCTAGAGCTTCCAAAATATCACTGCTTGTGCACTGCCTGTTACATACGTCCACCAAAAATCTGCTTGGATCGCCAAAAATATTTTTAAAGTGGTTTTTCGAAGATTTTGTTCCGTAGGCCAAAAGATACCTCAGAAAAAAGTGCTTGCCTTCCAAAGCAATCTTAAGGCTTGACAATGCTGGCTCACACCATAATGAGGAAGAATTACAATGAGACTGTATCCGTACATTGTTCTTACCCGTTAACGTGACAGGTTTAATATAGGATATGGGTTAAGCAGTTTTACACTGCTTGAAAAAAAGCTTTCGTCGTCGTTTGCTTCAGACGCTTCTAGAAATAACAGAAGGGGAAGGAATAATGTTAAAAAGCTATGGTAAATGACGTAGTTTACTGGATAGGTGGTTCATGGGCTGAAATAAAGATTGATACACCAAAAAACTCTTGGAACCAGATTTTACGGAATGAAACGAATACCTATAATTCTGGCAAAGATGCCCTGCCGTTGGTATAACTGATGAAAAAGCTTGCTGGATGTGAAAATGCGAATTTGAATTATGTTTCTGGAAGGATGAACAGAGATGGATAGTTCGAAGTGATCGATCTAGCAATCGTCGAAATGGTTAGTGCACCAGCTGGAGACAGTGACCACAACGAATTGCCTGAAGAAACTGAACCAGCGATCACTCACACGGAAGGTTTAGCAGCACTAGATGAAGCTATGCGTTGTATCGAGCAGTAAGCGGAAGCTACTCGTACCGACACCATGCTTCCTAGAAGATGGTGCGACATTGCATCTAAAAACCGAGATTCTGTTTGAAAACAAAGGACTAACGAAAATTTATTGACAGTGTGAACTATATTTTCGCAACTTGGAAACATGTGCCCATACTCGCATATTTACATGAGTGCATATAACACAGGTATGTACTATATCGGTTTTTATTTTGTATTCAATCGTTATTGTGCTCAGTAATCCTTAATTCATAGTGTACCCATTGATTTAGTGATATTTCCGTACTATTCGAGGTTTCTGTAATTCAAGGTAGCCTCAGCCCCAATTACTTAAAATTACCACGGTTCTACTCTGTATACAAAGTACAGAGGTTGAACTAACTACAGACAGCAGTCTTTGCGGATATATACACTCCTGGAAATTGAAATAAGAACACCGTGAATTCATTGTCCCAGGAAGGGGAAACTTTATTGACACATTCCTGGGGTCAGATACATCACACGATCACACTGACAGAACCACAGGCACATAGACACAGGCAACAGAGCATGCACAATGTCGGCACTAGTACAGTGTATATCCACCTTTCGCAGCAATGCAGGCTGCTATTCTCCCATGGAGACGATCGTAGAGATGCTGGATGTAGTCCTGTGGAACGGCTTGCCGTGCCATTTCCACCTGGCGCCTCAGTTGGACCAGCGTTCGTGCTGGACGTGCAGACCGCGTGAGACGACGCTTCATCCAGTCCCAAACATGCTCAATGGGGGACAGATCCGGAGATCTTGCTGGCCAGGGTAGTTGACTTACACCTTCTAGAGCACGTTGGGTGGCACGGGATACATGCGGACGTGCATTGTCCTGTTGGAACAGCAAGTTCCCTTGCCGGTCTAGGAATGGTAGAACGATGGGTTCGATGACGGTTTGGATGTACCGTGCACTATTCAGTGTCCCCTCGACGATCACCAGTGGCGTACGGCCAGTGTAGGAGATCGCTCCCCACACCATGATGCCGGGTGTTGGCCCTGTGTGCCTCGGTCGTATGCAGTCCTGATTGTGGCGCTCACCTGCACGGCGCCAAACACGCATACGACCATCATTGGCACCAAGGCAGAAGCGACTCTCATCGCTGAAGACGACACGTCTCCATTCGTCCCTCCATTCACGCCTGTCGCGACACCACTGGAGGCGGGCTGCGCGATGTTGGGGCGTGACCTGAAGACGGCCTAACGGTGTGCGGGACCGTAGCCCAGCTTCATGGAGACGGTTGCAAATGGTCCTCGCCGATACCCCAGGAGCAACAGTGTCCCTAATTTGCTGGGAAGTGGCGGTGCGGTCCCCTACGGCACTGCGTAGGATCCTACGGTCTTGGCGTGCATCCGTGCGTCGCTGCGGTCCGGTCCCAGGTCGACGGGCACGTGCACCTTCCGCCGACCACTGGCGACAACATCGATGTACTGTGGAGACCTCACGCCCCACGTGTTGAGCAATTCGGCGGTACGTCCACCCGGCCTCCCGCATGCCCACTATACGCCCTCGCTCAAAGTCCGTCAACTGCACATACGGTTCACGTCCACGCTGTCGCGGCATGCTACCAGTGTTAAAGACTGCGATGGAGCTCCGTATGCCACGGCAAACTGGCTGACACTGACGGCGTCGGTGCACAAATGCTGCGCAGCTAGCGCCATTCGACGGCCAACACCGCGGTTCCTGGTGTGTCCACTGTGCCGTGCGTGTGATCATTGCTTGTACAGCCCTCTCGCAGTGTCCGGAGCAAGTATGGTGGGTCTGACACACCGGTGTCAATGTGTTCTTTTTTCCATTTCCAGGAGTGTAGCTTCCTAAGCACACCGAAGAAGTGATCATATTCACTTTTATGTCTGTAAACCTAGGTGTGTAATTTTTATTTACGATCGTGTTGGATCTCACATACGTCGAGCAAGAACATTTCTCATTGTTTGGTTAACTGGTTTATTTGTCACGAAAGCACTTTTGTGTTTAATATGCACCGATACAGTACTTAGTATCAAATAAAAATTCAATATTCAAACGGAACTCCGTCCTGTAATCAAGAAACATAGGAACAACCCTTAAAGTCGGATAGTAACTAAAAGATAACTTGAATTGCCAATGGAATCAGTGATATGTTTTGCTTGCAAGGAGGAAACTAAAAGTGTATCTGTTTATCTTCCGAAATATTTTTAAGCTATCTACTGGCGAATAAGGGGCGCATATACGCTTCATAGTATATTGCTAATAATGCAGTTTCAGCTGTTCACAGTAAGGGCTTAATTGTCGTATGGGTACAAGCAGGGAACCATTTACCTGGACTCTCTTCCTCCAGCTGTGAAGCATGCATTTTTAAGGTTTTGGGCGGTCATATAACGGTTTTGAGAAAAGTGCATAGTCACGGTAGAAGTAAATGTAATTGGTAAAATACATAAAACCGATGTGCGTTTTCAACTTCTCGCGGCGTAATGAATAGTCCACTAAATTTTGGGCATGCAGCCGCGCAAATGAAATTTCCTCCACTGATATTTCGGCCGCGTATCGTCCGGCTATCCTCAGAGTGAGTCACAAGACTGACGATAAAATCCCAAGCGCAGCCTTATTTGCTCCACCGCGGCGGTACTGCGCATGCGGGCCACAGATGCTGGTCAGCGGCAAAGAAATACGCTTACACATGTGCCGCCTGTGGCGAAGGCGTACAGACATTCGATTCGCTTATCGATGTATGATCGGCGGCGTAGACACCATGACGACTTCTCTGCAGTTTAATTACCCCAAGAGCCGGATTCAACGCTTTGTCCAAATTAAAACCACTGTATCTATTTATTAAATTACTAGCTAATCTAATCTCTATAGCTTCCTTGAAGACAGATTCCCTAAAGAAAGGGATGGATGTTAAAATCTTCACATCACTGTAATTCATAGAATACCCTGTGTCAAAACAATGTTCGGTCACAGCTGACTTGTCTGGCTGTAATAAGGGTGTGTTTCTTCGCTGCTCCACACATCTCGCATGAACGGTGCGTGTTGTTTGACCTACGTATGACTTCTCACAATATCTACATTTACATCTACATTTACATCTACATCTACATACATACTCCGCAATCCACCACACGATGCATGGCGGAGGGTACCTCGTACCACAACTAGCATCTTCTCTCCCTGTTCCAGTCCCAAACAGAAGGAGGGAAAAATGACTGCCTACATGCCTCTATACGAGCCCTAATCTCTCTCATCTTTTCTTTGTGGTCTTTCCGCGAGATGTAAGTTAGCGGCAGTAAAATTGTACTGCATTCAGCCTCAAATACTGGTTCTCTAAATTTCCTCAGTAGCGATTCACGAAAAGAACGCCTTCTTTCCTCTAGAGACTCCCACCCGAGTTCCTGAAGCATTTCCGTAACACTCGCGTGATGACCAAACCTACCAGTAACAAATCTAGCAGCCCGCCTCTGAATTGCTTCTATGTCCTCCCTCAATCCGACCTGATAGGGATCCCAAACGCTCGAGCTGTACACAAGAATAGGTCGTATTAGTGTTTTATAAGCGGTCTCCTTTACAGATGAGCCACATCTTCCCACAATTCTACCAATGAACTGAAGACGACTATCCGCCTTCCCCACAACTGCCATTAAATGGTTGTCCCACTTCATATCGCTCTGCAATATTACGCCCAAATATTTAATCGACGTGACTGTGTAAAGTGCTACACTACTAACGGAGTATTCTCACATTACGGGATCCTTTTTCCTATTCATCTGCATTAATTTACATTTATAGATATTTAGAGTTAGCTGCCATTCTTTACACCAATCACAAATCCTGTCCAAGTCATCTGGTATCCTCCTACAGTCAGTCAACGACGACACCTTCCCGTACACCTCAGCATCATCAGCAAACAGCCGCACATTGCTATCCACCCTATCGAAAAGATAATTTATATAGATAGAAAACAACAGCGGACCTACCACACTTCCCTGGGGCACTCCAGATGATACCCTCACCTCCGATGAACACTCACCATCGAGGACAACGTACTGCGTTCTATTACTTAAGAAGTCTTCGAGCCACTCACATACTTGGGAGCAAACCCCATATGCTCGTACCTTAGGAGCTGCAGTGGGGCACCGAGTCAAAGGCTTTCCGGAAGTCAAGGAATATGGCAGCCGTCTGATACCCTTCATCAATGGTTCGCAAGATATCATGTGAAAGAAGGGCGAGTTGCGTTCCGCAAGAGCGATGCTTTCTAAAGCAGTGCTGATGCATGGACAACAACTTCTCTGTCTAAAGGAAATTCATTATCTTCGAGAATCCTACAACAAACCGATGTTAATGATATTGGTCTGTAATTTTGAGGATCCGTCCTTTTACCCTTCTCATACACAGGCGTCACCTGCGCTTTTTTCCAGTCGCTCGGGACTTTACGTTGAGCAAGAGATTCGCGATAAATGGAAGCTAAGTAAGGAGCCAATGCATTAGAGTACTCTCTGTAAAACCGAACTGGAATCCCATCAGGACCTGGCGATTTATTTATTTTCAACCCATTCAGCTGCTTCACAACCCCAGGGATGTCTATCACTATGTCCTCCATACGGGAATCTGTCCGCAAGGAATCTGATACACATCCTCTTTACGAATCTGTAAATCGCCCTTCACGGAGCCGAGTAAATCTGCAGTCTTCGTGGGAGACCGGAAAATCACCTTATCAGAGTGTTTCTCAAGAATACGGCTTATCTTGGAGCAAAGCGTACCCACGCATGGCGAAAACGCACTAGATCTGCGGAATTACTATCTTCTTCCCCATCACATACCTGCGTTCTAGGTTTTGCATTGAATGCTCTACGAATTTTTTGCGGAGAAAATCCATTCGATTTCAAAATGCTCTTGAGGTATGTGCGCTCTTCTTGCAAATTATCTTTGTCGGATATACAGTGCGCCCTGTGCACTAAGGTCTTAAGGACACCTATGGTCAGTGAAGGGTGACGGCAGCTACTGGCGTGTGGATATAGATTCGTGTTTGTTGGTGTCCGATATACGGTATCTTCTAATGTGCCATCAACTTCAAGGCGAACGACAACATCCAAAAAGAGGAGGCAGCTGTCTTTTTCTATTTCCATAATAAATTTGATACCAGCATGGATAGTATTCAAATGCTCAGGAAATCGATGTAATTCATCCATCCCGTGCGGCCGTACCACAAATGTGTCGTCCACGTACGTCCAGAAGACCGTTGGTTTAAAGCTTGCTGAGTCCAGTGCCCTGTCCTCGAAGTCTTCCATGAATAAATTAGCTACCAGAGGGGAGAGGGGATTTCTCATAGCAACGCCATCAATCAGCTCATAAAATTCACCATTAAACTGAAAATAAAATGAAAGCACATGTTCAAATAAGGACGTAATGTTCTTAACAGTATGTTGGCCGATAAGAGATAAAGAGTTCTTTAAAGGTATCCTGGTGTATAACGATGCCACGTAAAAACAACAACCACATCCGTACTATTCAGCCTGACATTGCTAAGTCTCTGAGTATGGGCTTCCTGAAGTTAACAAGATGGATAAGGATGAGCGTTTAGAGGACTTGTCTATGAGACCCAAAGCAAGCGCTGTTGCTTCACCAACGTACTTTCTGCCAAATATTTAGCTACCTTGTTAAAACCATTGGTAGGAAAATGTAGACACCACATTCGTAATTACGGAATTTATTCAGAGAAATTTAATGGACTACATAAAACCGTTTTACGTGATAACATGGAATGTATTGCTTCCAGTACACAATGCTTCCGGTATGTAACGGCCCAATTCACAATGTTGTAGGCTCCATGATTAGTGTAATTCGAATGAAAATAAAATTATACAGCCTCCTGTTCTTGCTGAATCACATGACTTGAAATACTACCAAAATACTGTAGTCTGTATAGCGACTACTCGCCGTTTTCTACAATCTTTTGATAATTAGAAACAATTTCTTTATGAAAAATAGTAGAGGATTCAACTCGAGTCCATTTATGGTTAAGTCGATCGGAGGAATTAGTGGCAAACCACCTCCGCTATGATCTTGCCTAGTCGGCGGTGCGGGCCTCCCGCATCGTCCTGTACGCTCATCGGAGTGTGGGACCTCATCATCATTATCACATTTTGGGTACCAAAAAAACATTTCACTAAGAGGATTATATTTGTTTACCTATAGACAGCTTCGCTTATTTGAATCCATTATCTGAAACGAGCTTCGCGCTTGCTTAACCGATCCTGTCTTTTTCGTAACTTATGTGGTCCGAGCTATCGATAGCCACCACTCTTTTAAACAAACTTTTTACTGCGTTGGTGACGCTTTATGATAATACAGTTTTCCAGTGTATGTAGGCATTTTAGGTCGACGTCAAGGTGAATAAAAAGACATGGAAAGAACAAATTTAGTTTCTACGCCAGGATAGAGCAGTGTGTGTTAAATCGACACGAGTGGAATCTAGTACAGTGCAAAATTGCTTTGGGTCGTGTGTTTTATGACACGCACCATTGAACGGTATCATTTCCCATAGTTGCAGAAACGGATAAAACTTTTGTCTCATATTGTCATGGAAAAATGTATTCACTACGCCTTCATACGTGCATTTTTGTGTCCAGCTGAAACTGGCTTCCAGCCGAAATCGGCCAACGGCGAGAAAATAAATTCAGATTCCTCAACAAATACAGCCAAAAGGAGAAAGGGCTTTGTCATTTTAACAAGAATCCTTAAAGATAAAAACGTTATTGGCAGATTGATCATTGCTAAGATGTAAGCCTATCGATTATCACGGGTTAGACACACCAAATAACTTTTGGTTATTTTGAACTCACGTGCCTGCAGATTTTTCTCAGTATTTACTATGGCTATCCTTTTCTTATGGTGGTGTACTACTGGATAAAACAGTGTATCAGGAAGTAACTGAAACTGATGCTGGTATTTAAGGTACGGATTGTGAGAGTCTTCTTCCTTAGTTTGGCTGAATTTGTCACTTGCAATAACAGTGTTTGGGTTTAGTCTTACTGTGTTTTCGTTACAGCGAGTAACATAACTATTATGTCCTTAAAATAACAGTGGGAGAAGTTGATTAAGATTTCCTTTCACATAATTGTTTCAGTGTACATAATAGGTGTTGTACCTACACTCAGGTGACAAAACTCGTGGGATATCACCTAATTTCGTGTCGGACCACCTTTTGTCAGGCGCAGTGCAACAATTAGATGTGGCATGGACTCAGCACGTCGTTCCAAAACCCTTGCAGAAATATTGAGCCTTGCTGCCTCTATAGCTGTCCCTAATTGTGAAAGTGTTGCTGGTGCAGAATTTTCTGCACGAACTGATCTCTCGCTTACGTCCCACAAATGTTCGGTTGGGTTCATGTTGGGCGATCGTGGAGGCCAAAACATTCGCTCTAATGTTCCTGAAACCGGTCATAAACTATTGTGGCCCGGTGCCACTGCACATTGTCACCTTTAAAAATTTAATTGTTGTTTGGCAACATGAAGTCCATAAATGACTGCAAGTGGTCTCCAAGTGGCCGAACATAACTATTTGCAGTCAATGATCGGTTCATTTGGATCAAACGACCCAGTCCATTCCAGGTAAACACAGCCCACGCGATTATGCAGCCACCTCCAACTTGCACAGTGCCTTTCTGAAAACATGGGTCCATCGCTTTCTGAGGTCAGCGTCACACTCGAACGCTACCTGTTCAGCACCGGATTGTACATTGAAAAGGAAATGCGAAAATACGCGCGATGGCAAACCTTAGATTAAGTAGCAGCCATACAAAACGGTTACTTGGTCATGATATTACTATTTGAGATTTTCTTTGATTCATCGTTAGATAATTATATGATTAATATTCTTACGTAACGGGATCATTTTTTTGTGTACTTATCTTCTTATGTTTCGAAACGCAAAGTGAGTCATTAGTTATTCCTGTAAATTTTTGAGAAAATGAAGTGTTAGGAAGTTTTTCTTTCATGCGTTAAACCATGTGTCGCTCGCGTATTCGTGAGTTGCACTACGAATAGTTATATCCCGGTGAAGAACTCTTGGCTTTCTAACCTTTTCGGTAATCCTATTCCTAGTGACTACTAGAGCTGAACGTGTCTGCCCGGTTCATTCCATATTTGAAAATAAAAATGTTAAGAACTGCTATTAACAGAAAAGAATCTATTTATAAGAGATCATTGTACTTTGTAAAGAAAACATGCAGAATGGAAATGCTTTGTAAAGAGTAATTATCACCATCCAGAAATGAAGCATAAAGGAATACTAGTTCTTGTCAAGGATCAACGTCCAGTGCGCAATCAAACGAACATTGGATTTTTAAAGTAACATTTTCAACGAATCAAACGGTCATGTAAGGACGCTTGTATGTGGGAAGCTGTTTCACCGTAGTAAAAACCAAGTGCAGCAGAAAAATATGAATGTGCAGAGTGAAAAGGTATTTACTTCTGCCCAGCCTCGAGTCAGCCGGAAATGAGTGATAAATCTGACGAAATCACAAAATCTCATTAATGTACAGGACGCCATGACCACAGACATTTCTGAAAAACACGTCGGCGGATACCTTAAGTAGTACTCGCACAGAGAATCGTCGGTGTAATGGGCCGCTGGCAATATTGGACCCTGATGCGAACATAATTGCTGCCGTGCCGTGTCCAGTGCTTGTTTGGATTTGAAAATGGCCGCTATACACGTCTGATAACGGTGTGCTATGAAGGGACACTCCTAGTGAATGCAGCGGGATTATCTTCGATTGTAATAAAAATCACTGAATCATGGACTCCAATAGAAGCCAAATAAGTCAGTTTACTTGTAGTATTTGTAAAGAAAGCAAACGTAAATACTAGCACCAACCATAAACCAGCGAATGACACACGACTCTACATTCTGGATCACGACCGCGTTAATTTATTACCACTTTTATTAAAGGACTATAGGCGATTCAATTAAGGACGTAGACGTTGGCAGCAATGCGCCGTCCAGCCTCTACATGTTGAACTGACTCTGCCTTTTTCAACTTTTTCATAAAAACTGCCGCATCCGAATGGGGGACAGATGGCAGCACTACCGCATGCATTCACCATTCGTACATGGGGTCTGCTGCAATTAAATGTGGTGGCGCCTGCCTGGAGTCAGCACACGTTGGGGGAGGGGTGTGTGGAGATCAGCCCCCTCCCCCACGGTAATCACTACACCACTGATTACATAAAGACAATGAGATTACTTAGCATTGTATTCACTAAAAATTTTTCTCACTTCGTCTGCCGTCGCCCACACATCCGAAGACATCGAGTCTACCTTCCATTGCATTCTGGAAACATAATTTTTTTCAATTTATCTACCACTACCTGTATATCCAACGACATCGAGTCTACTTTGCACTGTCTTCCGTAAAATTGTCCTTAACTTATGAACAGTTGACTGGGCATCTGAGGACAACAAGTCTAGTATCCACTGTAAAAAATTTTCTCAATTAATCTACCATTGCATGTACATCTGTGGACAACGAATCTACTTTCTTTTATATTCAGTAAAATTTTTCACAACTCGTCTTCCATCGCATACACATCCGAAGATGTCAAGTCTCCTTCGTATTAAAATTTAAATTCATCATTAATTAACAGAAGAAATTTCGTAGCACTGATTAATCCAAATAAAAGGGATCTTAGGTAAATTGCTGGCCTCATATTCGGAAAATCATTATTGACATGTATGGAAAATACTTCAAAAGTAATAACAACTCATTTTGATATGCAACGTAATTTTGTAAATAGCTGTTTGTATATTTTTGGAACTTGACCGGATGACATCATTTTAAGATAATGAACCATCTAATCACTGAAACAGGGCCAGTATCTGACATGGGCGAAGATTAGCAGCAGCATCTTTAAGAAATTTATGACTGAATTAGTCGTAGTATCTCTTTCATGTGTATGGTGATAATGATTACCTTACATTGGTCACGTTTCCGCCCAACGTGAGACGGCCGATGACCAACGGAGTTTAAGCAGCAGCAGTCACTTTGAAGATGTACGACCGAGCAGACGGCCAATGCCTAAGGAGAACAACGACCAGCGCAAGTCGTACATCAACGGTCAATGCTCTGGGTACCACCGAAGAGCCAAATGTCGCACTAGAAACTTCGCGACATTGGCAAAACCTCCGAGTAAATGTGCTTGAGGTGGTCCTTTGACGAGGTCCTTCGAGGGGAGGAAGAAGACACGAAGAAACGTCGCCTGGACGGGCGTACCCGTGGCTAATCAGCGGACGTCATATTTCGCTACAACTTAGCCGCTACGCTGCTCGCCAGAACAAGATGTCGGTAGCACGCCAATAGGTCGACACAGAAGGTTCCAGCCCAGATGTTACGAAAAAAAAGTTCGTGTGGTACTTACACAGATGGCTGGTAAGGACAAAGAGACTGCGATCTCACCAAATGGATCACCTATGAATCTAGAAGTTGAACTGTGCCAGAAGACGCCGAACCTGAGGGTCGCTGGCTCGATTCCGCGACAGAGAACTCCGCACCACGGCATAGCACCTTGTTAATAACGCAACGAGCGAATTCACAAGGAGAAGGCTGCACCACAGCCGCCGTAGTGAGTCACGGGTACGGTACCCAATGGAAGAATACGCTGCAATACGAGCGATCACATGAATCAACAAGTTACGACTCCGTCGCACCGCAGCCGCGAGGAATTGAGTTAAAACACGTTGTACTACTCTGTTTACGCGGTCTTATGTCTCAATAAGTGCCTGTTAGTGGAATCACCAACGTTTCGCTCACACCCCACCCACTGAGCCAGGGAAAGAGCCCACTCCACCGGCCACAAAGTGTCGCTTGCTTCCGTCCATCGCTGACAAAATATGGAGCTTTGCTCCCCTCTGTCACGACGCTCAATATCTGCTGTCACTAAATACCGACCCGCTACACGTGAATTCAACGCAAGATACATGAAAATGAACATTATTATTCAGGGCTGTTGACTGCCATTGTTGTTGTGGTCTTCATTTCAGTGACTGGTTTGATGCAGCCCTCCATGCTGTTCTATCCTGCGCAATCTTCTTCATGTGCATGTAACTACTGCAACTTACATCCATCTGAATCTGCTTAGTGTATTCATCTCTCGGTCTCCCTCTACGATTTTACCCTCCACGCTGCCCTCCAGTACTAAACTGGTGATCCTCTGTTGCCTCAGAACATGTCCTACCAACCGATCCCTTCTTCTAGTCAAGCTGTGCCACGACTCCCTCTTCTAGGATTAACGATGGATATAAATAGAGATGAAGTCGAATGGACAATTGAAAAGGTGAAAAATGGGAAGGCAGTTGGCCCAGATCAGATCTCTGTTGAGGGATGGAAGTGTCTCGGTAAAAAGGGAATTGAGCTCCTTTGGGATTTAATGAAGAAGATTTGGCGACAGAGGGAGATGCCAGACGAGTGGAGAACTAATGTACTGTTCTGGTCCCAATATTTAAGGGGAAAGGTGATGTGCAGGACTGTATTAACTATAGTGGTATTAAATTGATGGCACACACAATGAAAATTTAGAAAATAGTTATAGAAGCAAGATTACGCAAGGAGACTGTGGTGTGTGAAGAACAGTTTTGGTTCATTCCTGGAAGAGTAACGACTGATGCCATACATGCTTTAAGGTTGATAGTGGAGATACACGGGGAGCTACAAGCCGATAAACATACGGCTTTCATTAATTTGGAGAGAGCATATGACAGAGTCCCAAGGGACGAAATATGGAGAAGCATGAGAGAGCAGTGCGTGCCAGAGAAGTATGAGAGGTTAGTGAAGGAAATGTATAGAGGAGCAATGACACAGGTGAGAAGTGTGCGGGCATGGCAAAGGAGTTTTCAGTAAAAGTAGGGTTAGATCAAGGGTCTGCGCTTAGTCCCTACCTCTTTGACTTGATTATGGATGTGTTGATGAAAGATGTGGAGAAGGAAGTACCGTGGAACATGATGTTTGCGGTTGACGTAGTTCTTTGCGAGCAGAGCATCGACAGACTTGAGGAAAATTAGTAGGACAAAGTCGGAATATTTAGCACTGAAGGATGTGCAGATGAGGTCTTGCAAGATCCAGGATGATGAGCTGAAATCGGTCTGCAAATTTAAATACCTGAGTCGTACGTACAGAGGGATGGAGGACTGGAAAGCGAGATACAACACCGAATAAATTGCGTTTGGAACAACTGGAGGAAAATGAGTGGAGTGTTGTGTGACAAGAGCATTGGGTTGCAAGGGAAAGTGTAGAAGTCGGTGGTAAGGCCTGCCATGATATACAGGGCAGAGACATGGCCAATCACAGTAGCCCAGGAAACGAAGATGGAAGTGGCGGAAATGAGGATGCTGAGGTGGATGTGTGGGGTAACAAGGAAGATTAGAAAAGAATTTGTTAGAGGAGCTGTGAAAGTGGGACCCATGGGGAAATAGATTCAAGAGAGCAGACTAAGGTGGTACAGACACAGAGAAAGGGGGAAGATATAAAAGATATAAAAATTGAAGGAGCGAGAAGGAGAGGAAGATCGAAGATGAGGTGGAATGATAAGATATCCGGGGACCTAAGGGAGAAAGGATGGAAGAAGGAAGAGACAATGGATAGAGTACTATGGAGGAGAAGGATCCGGAAGAGTAACGCCTACCCTACGTGACGTGGGACAAGGCGATGATAAAGAAGAAGAAGCAGAAGATTGTATCCTGCCTGCAGTCGAATGTAAAAACTGTATCGATATAGCTCATAAGACGAATCGACAGGATTGTTTTTCGTTTTCATAATTACTTTATTATAGTCGCCTTGATGTTACATACGGCTTGGTGGCAGAGCTCAGTAGGAGGTCGCGGCTGTAGAATCCCTCTGTGGTCAGCTTCAAATTTGGGTTCTCAATAGTGTTCCTCGCAAAGAACATCGTCTTCCTTCCACGGATTCCCAGATGTGGTGTGTGTAATCCAACTATAGAAAAAAATAAAAATTACTCGCCATGCAAAATGACTCTCATAAGAAATTCGATTAATTAGCGTATCAGTTTGTTATCAATGACGGGCCACCTGGTGGGTGGATCAGATGACTAGGCAACCAGGGAATGATTCTCTTGTTTTTCATTGCCGTGATATTCTTTAACGAAACATCAATCTCCCGCTGTGAGATAACGAGTATTTCGCTATCATTTAGTATGTGGCCGGAAGATGTTGATAATGGTGATGTTTGGTTTGTGGGGCCCTCAACTGCGTGGTTATCAGCACACGTACAGATTCCGAACGTTTGCTCAGTCCAATCACGCCACTCTCATGAATAATGATGAAATGACATGGACAACCCAAACATCCAGACATATCGAACCCAGGACCCCGTACTCAGAAACCGAGAACGCGACCGCGAGACAATGAGATGCGGACTATATGGCCGAAAGAGACAGCCTTCAGGAATTGTGAAACGAACCCTGTCGTCCAGGATCGTGTGTCACAAAGAGCGCAGATTCGCCACGAGATGGGAAAATCGACAGGCGTCCATTGTGCTCTATGAGGCCTAGGCGCTGTAGTGTGAGAGTGAGACAGGCGATAACCTGCGTCATAGGGAAATCCTGTAGTAGCTGTTTGTGGCCAGGGAGATGTAGCAGTGTTAAATATGGCAGTCCTAAGATCAGCCATAAAGGGAAACATTTATGAAAAATATTTAATTCTGTAGTAACTCAGGGCATGAAGCCCTAGTAATTTTATTCTGACATCCTTCTGATACTTTCGTGGTGATCCCAATAAAACTTGAATATTAATCATGTCTATAATAGTATAGGATTTGCTGTTAAAGTGAAATCAACAAGTTTTGTAACGTAACCTGAATGTTAAAATCTGAACGCTTTGATCGATCTTAACGGTCGACATTTCATGTAGAAACGCACCACTAAACTGACAAATGTTGCAAATATCAACTCTGTAACTATCTGTTTAAAAGATATAGTGAACTTAAATTATCAGTATTTTCAGTTAAGCATCACATCATCATTTTCTCCACACAGAAGACATTAAACGATGATGGCATAGCATGACACCTTATTGCATCATTAGGTAAGAGAATATTTGTTGTAAAGTTTAGAGCATATAGTTACCTTTGTTCTTTATTTATGTATCACTAATCACATTGGTGCAAGGCTACTGGCCGTAGTATTCAAAGCTAAGAAGGAAATTATATTGGGTTTATGTAAAAGAATTTAACGTTTATTATGTAATGGATATTATTGATACTTTATTTAGTACGCGGAAGTGGTTAAGCGTCGATTATTTAAGTATTTTAAAATGTAAGATTATGCAGCATAAGCTGTAGCCAATGACATAGCTGTAGCCAATAAAATGTCCTTCAGGTAAGCGAACTCCACTAGGTAGTAGAGAGAGTATGTTCGGCGTGTGGGAAGCGCGGCCGGGGACGTGCAGTTCTGTTGGTGCAGACGCGAAAGCGGATAGTTCAGTTCTGGTCTAGACACCAAAGGGAACAGTGCTGGTGGAGACGCGAAAGCGATCGGTCGATCTTTAGGTAGGTAGGAAATGAAACGACGTAGGAAATTTGACGTTGTATGGTATCACGAACTTAGTCTCTGAACGGTAAGCAGCCACGCGCCTGGTGTGAACTCTAACTCTTCACTTAGTGGAGTATTGGACATGTGTATCGCGACGAAATTGTGAATGATCGAACTGTGTCGAATGGATATGCGCTCGAGTATAACAGTAACTCTAAATACGACCACTTTCGCTATTCTTTTTTCTTTCTGAATAAACATTATTCTGATCAAATCGCAACTGTGTGGCCTATATCATTTATGGGTCGTTAAATTAGCTCCAGATATTATTATTGCTGTTGTTATATGTTACATTGAAACTGAATATTTCATAGAATTTCGCAAACTTGACATCAGCTAGACAATTCATCCAAAGGGTCGCAAGTATCTTATTTAGGGCATGTAATGCGACACGGGCGGTTAAACCCCTAGACGAGTTTCAGCCATTTCCACGAAGAGGAACAGCATGAGAGACCGAACATCTTTGAGATGTTAGCTCGCAATTGTTGGCTCGTCCGGGATAGGAATTTGGAGGGATAAGAATCTTGCAAAGTGTTGGAACAGGATTGGATTTTGGGACGTATTAGTTGCGTAATATGAACTCTGGAAAGTTTACAATTGGATTAAAATTTTGCAAAGTGTCTCCAACAGTATTATCTGAACTTCGATAGGGAGGACCTATCGCAAAGGTTAAATGTGAGATCGGTTCAGGACTGAATATTAGGTTTCTTTAATAGTTGTGAAATTACAATTGTAATTCTCACAGTTAACGACATTCTGTGACCTAGGTCCCAAATCTGTGGCAATTTAGGCAGTTTGCGTATGGGGTCTGAGCTACGAATTTTGCAACAGTTGTGCGCACCGAGTTTTGGCAGTGGTTAGGGCTGATAAAAATGTAACGCGGAAGAAGAGGCGACATCGAAAGCACGTGGTTCCAACCAGCAGTGGAATCTTCAACGGCGATTCATCTTGCAGCGGAGGTTGCAGTACCACAGCAGAGGCTACGAGATCTTCAGCGTCGGCTTCAACTGCAACACCGGCAGCAATACCATGGCAAAAGGTTCCAGCACGACAAAACTAAGTACCTGTGCTGGTAGCGAGATTATATATGACTCTGTAGTTAAATCTCAAATAATGGACGTCACTAATATTAAGCAGTCGGCAAGTTTGTGTGGGTCCGAAAATACTAACGAGCCGCTTAGCCCGAAGTCGAAGCAGGAGAGCGTGATCCGCGGTGAATTTGGTAGGGAAAGGGAGATGAATTGGGGGAGATATGATCGCGCTATTAACGCAAATAAGAGGATCGGGATCCAAAATTGATTCTGTTAAAACCGATATGGGTGACGTAAATTTAAAAACTGATTCGGTTCAATCCGAAATAGCTTCGGCTGTGAAAGACGAAGTAAGCAGAATTATAGTCGAATCGAGGAACTGACAGATGGAAAATTAAAAACCATTTGGGATGAAATATGGAAAATTTTTGATGAATTTGGGATACTATACTCTAAAGAATATCAAGCGAAGAAAAATTTCAGTGATAAGGTGAAGTTGCAGGCAGATCTGGGAGGCAACGTAAGAAATTGTATGAGTAGGCAAGATGTTCTAACGGCTGACACGACACAGGTATTATCAACTTACCCGTTCGAATAGGGAAAGGGAAGAAAGAAGCAGACAAAATAAAGGAACAAGTAGAATCTGGCATTAAAATTGAAAATAGTAAAGTTAAAAAGCAAATCAATGAAATAAAAGCGGATTGAATTCCTTAGCTGCACATCATACCTCTACAGTGATCAGTGCTGGTGCAGACGCGAAAGCGGACAGTTCAGTTCTGGGCTCGACACCAAAGGAAACAGTGCTGGTGGAGATGCGAAAGCGAACGGTCAATCTTTAGGTAGGTAGGAAGTGAAACGACTTAGAAAATTCTGCGTTGTGTGATTTCGCAGGTCTTAGTCTCTGAGTGGTCAGCAGCCAGGCACCTCGTGTGAACTCTACCTTTTCATGTAAATAACGAGATGGAGTATTGGGCTTGTGTATGACGATGAGATTGTGAATGATGATGCTCTCGAGTGTAACAGTTCCTCACAATACGACCACTTTTGCTGTTCGTTTGCTTTCTGAATAAATATTATTCGAACCAAATCGCAACTGTGTGGCCTACATCTTTATGGGTTGTTAATGTAGTTTCCACTATTATTATTACTGTTGTTATGTTATATTAAAATTGAATATTTCATAGAATTTTGAGAACTTGCCATCAGCCAGCAATTTAACCAAAGGGTCACAAGCGTCTAATTTAGGGTGTGTAATACGACACGAGCGGTTCAACCTCTAGACGAGTTTCAGCCAAGACATTTCCACGAGGAGGAACAGCATGAGAGCCCGAACATCTTTGGGATGTTAGCTTGCACCCCCTACACAGGGCGAGGCAGGCCCTGATGATTTGTTTTGGAGGTGCTAGTATGATACAGCATTGCACTGGTAAAATAACATTTGCCATATTGTACAAAACAGCTACATCCTCTTAAATTATAGTTTGTTTTGTTCTTATGTAAAATGAACGTGCTTCTTCCAACAAGTGAGACAGTGGGGTGAAAGAGTGTGTTGTCTAATGTTAATGACAACTGTCTGAAATGTTTGTAATACACATGTACGTGAATTTGCTTAACATAGACTTTTTCCTTCAGAGTTTAAGTTCTATCCTTTTCTTTACTCTGATGATGGTTCTGAAATAACCAGGACATTCTGTGGTGATCGGTAATTTTCACATCAAAATAGTGGTATCTTTTTTCCAATGTTACAAAGGGTGGACATGTCTCTCTTGGTCATTTGACATCAGCAGTATCGCACTTCACTGGAGGTCACAAAAATGAGATGTGGATTGCATCCTGCATGGAAAGGGAAGTGAGATAGTAGACATGATGCAGAGGAGGAAGACAGAGGCTTTGTGTGTGCAAGAGATAATGTGGAAGGTCAATAAGGCAAAGATCTTATCTGAAGGCCGTAAGCTTGTTAGAAAAAGAGAAAAACTAATAACATACAGGAGTGTCTAAAATAAAAGCCAAACTGATTACATATTATCTAAAAGGAAAAATAGTGGGGAGGCGCGAAATACTAAGGTCATGTACGGTGAAGGAATAGCAACACAACATAAGTTGAGTAGCGGATTGTGAGGTGACAGTGTGTAAAGAACAGAGGCACATAAATCAGTATGAAAGGAAACTTACGCGGTGGAGATTAAAGGATAAAAATTTGAGAGAGGAGTTTAGTGAAAAAGTACTGGGAAAGGTAAAATTGGCAGAGAGTGTGCAGGAGTGGTGAAAAACAAATAGTGCTGTTATAAGGAAGAACGGGGAGGAAGTGTTTGGGTTAACATCTGGGAGAGGGTTGCCAAAAGATAAGGAAGCATGTTGGTGGAATGAAGAGGTGCAGAAGGTTGTGAAGGAAAAGAAAGATGCTAAGAGGAAGTGGGATGTGTTCGGAAGTGCTGAGGATGGGCAAGCATACAAAGTGCAAAGAAGGAGTCAAAACGAGCCGTTGCTAAAGATAAAGCTGAATCAGTGAGGCATATGAACAACTACAGAAAAATCAGGATATGAGACAACTGATACGGATAGGTAAATCGAGAGATAAATTTTCTAAGGATCTAACAGTAATAAAACAAATGAAAGATGAAACAGGAATAATTCTGCATGACCATAGAAAAATAAACCAAACGTGGTTGAATTATTTTGAGAAATTGATGAATGAAGAAAACGTAAGAGTGAAAACTGAGGAAATAGGGGCAAACGAAGGATTAACGATGGATATAAGTAGAGATGAAGTCGAATGGACAACTGAAAAGGTGAAAAATGGGAAGGCAGTTGGCCCAGATCAGATCTCTGTTGAGGGATGGAAGTGTCTCGGTAAAATGGGAATTGAGCTCCTTTGGGATTTAATGAAGAAGATTTGGCCACAGAGGGAGATGCCAGACGAGTGGAGAACTAATGTACTGTACTGGTCCCAATATTTAAGGGGAAAGGTGATGTGCAGGACTGTATTAACTATAGAGGTATTAAATTGATGGCACACACAATGAAAATTTAGAAAATAGTTATAGAAGCAAGATTACGCAAGGAGACTGTGGTGTGTGAAGAACAGTTTTGGTTCATTCCTGGAAGAGTAACGACTGATGCCATACATGCTTTAAGGTGGATAGTGGAGAGACACGGGGAGCTACAAGCCGATAAACATACGGCTTTCATTAATTTGGAGAAAGCATATGACAGAGTCCCAAGGGACGAAATATGGAGAAGCATGAGAGAGCAGTGCGTGCCAGAGAAGTATGAGAGGTTAGTGAAGGAAATGTATAGAGGAGCAATGACACAGGTGAGAAGTGTGCGGGCATGGCAAAGGAGTTTTCAGTAAAAGTAGGGTTAGATCAAGGGTCTGCGCTTAGTCCCTACCTCTTTGACTTGATTATGGATGTGTTGATGAAAGATGTGGAGAAGGAAGTACCGTGGAACATGATGTTTGCGGTTGACGTAGTTCTTTGCGAGCAGAGCATCGACAGACTTGAGGAAAATTAGTAGGACAAAGTCGGAATATTTAGCACTGAAGGATGTGCAGATGAGGTCTTGCAAGATCCAGGATGATGAGCTGAAATCGGTCTGCAAATTTAAATACCTGAGTCGTACGTACAGAGGGACGGAGGACTGGAAAGCGAGATACAACACCGAATAAATTGCGTTTGGAACAACTGGAGGAAAATGAGTGGAGTGTTGTGTGACAAGAGCATTGGGTTGCAAGGGAAAGTGTAGAAGTCGGTGGTAAGGCCTGCCATGATATACAGGGCAGAGACATGGCCAATCACAGTAGCCCAGGAAACGAAGATGGAAGTGGCGGAAATGAGGATGCTGAGGTGGATGTGTGGGGTAACAAGGAAGATTAGAAAAGAATTTGTTAGAGGAGCTGTGAAAGTGGGACCCATGGGGAAATAGATTCAAGAGAGCAGACTAAGGTGGTACAGACACAGAGAAAGGGGGAAGAGAATATCGGAAACAGAGTTGAAGATATAAAAATTGAAGGAGCGAGAAGGAGAGGAAGATCGAAGATGAGGTGGAATGATAAGATATCCGGGGACCTAAGGGAGAAAGGATGGAAGAAGGAAGAGACAATGGATAGAGTACTATGGAGGAGAAGGATCCGGAAGAGTAACGCCTACCCTACGTGACGTGGGACAAGGCGATGATAAAGAAGAAGAAGCAGAAGATTGTATCCTGCCTGCAGTCGAATGTAAAAACTGTATCGATATAGCTCATAAGACGAATCGACAGGATTGTTTTTCGTTTTCATAATTACTTTATTATAGTCGCCTTGATGTTACATACGGCTTGGTGGCAGAGCTTAGTAGGAGGTCGCGGCTGTTCCTTTAGACAAACAACCCGCGGTCGGGACAGACCTCATTTATCACTGTTTTGTTCTGAAGGATGCTGGCATCGCTCTCTATTGTATGTGTAGCTTTAATCGGTATCGATTATGATGGCTGCCTAACAGCGTGCTACCAGGGGGAGCATTGTACCGAAGACATTGTGGTGTTAGGCTGTGGTCACTTTATGTGGCAGGCTTTCTGTTTCCCAAGCAGCTGACTTTTGAAAAAGCCGTCAGGAACGTTCTCTGGAAGTTCATTGTTGTTCCAGTGTGGTCCATTCTCTCTGGGAAATACGATAACAGACTGCAAGATAGAATTGCGTAGACCTTAAGGAGGATTGTTCTCCATCGCCAAACAGCAAGCTGCTGGGGGCAAGGGGGTCATGTGTACTGTGGGTGGTCGCTGTACACATGCATGCTCTGACCAGAGGGTGGTGCGTGGGAGCTATGTCGCTAAATGTTAGATGAACAAGTTGCCCTTGAGGTGGCCATCCTTTTATCTCCTCAAGGCGGACAGCGACCTCCTTGTGCTGTCAAGTGTTCAGTGGAGCAGCACGCTGTTTGAGAAAGCCTGTGTCCCCCTGTATGTGAAAGGATGGAGGTAGGGAGGAAAGGGAGGAATGAGGGGAGGTAACAGGGCATCGATTTTTGGCAGTCTATGAAGACCTTTCGATGAACACGCACGTTCAACTACTGCCCCCTCTTCAGTCTTTTAGGATGACGATTTTCTCTCGTAAGTGTGTTGCATTATGACCCATTCATTACGAGTGCCAGTTTTTTCACGACAATTTTGAAGTGTAAATAGAATTGTGTTGCGTTTTTTATTAGTTGTGGTAGCATGTATTGGGTTTGGTTGCCTGGCCTGCACTGTGATTCACATAACGATATGTACTGCAAGTTCACAGGTAATACACTTTTTAAACCCTTCTCTGTTCACCACCAGCATCTCATCACTTGAACACATTTCCATACAAAAAGAATAATGGTAGTACCTTACACCCCAGCTTCTTCCCCACCAACTTGTAAGTGAAGGGTAGAGTCTGAGTGTCTGCACTAGTTCCGAGTGGTATTATGAAATTTTTTCCCAGCAGGATAACACCAGTTGTACGATATCATCAGTTTTTGAGTTGTATGGCGATTTTAGGCCATATTTGTGTAGAGCTGCACGTACAGCTGTGCAATTAGACCAGATCTTTATGTTTATTTACGTCACTAGGACCTACCTTTATTTCATTTTTCGGACCTTCCTCTCCTGCATCTGGACAGTTTCCATGTGTTGGTGGTGCCTTTGGGCTTTCCAGCCAGGAGAACCAGGTTTCGAGTCCCAGAAATGTCACCACCTTATTTAATTTCCTGTTTGTTCCAAGCCCCTCTGGTGGTATAATTGTATTGCTGGGTGCACTTGGGCTTTCAGCCAAACAGGACCTGGGTTCGATCCCAGAAAAGGTAATGATGTTATTAATATCCTGTTGGCACAGTCCAGAGACAAAAAAATCCTAAAAAAATCCGAAATTCCCTCCAAAGCTCTAAATTGTCACCAAAATTCTAAATTTCGTGAATGTTCACAGGTTGGAGTCACAATTAATTTCCAGAAATCAAGTTTGGTCGAAAGGAAATAAAATTTCTTGGTCATGTCATATCTACTGCAGGAATTAACCCGTGATTCTGGTAAAATAAGTGCTATGAAAAATTTCTCTCTGAGCACAAAACAAGAGTTAAAAGCTTCTCCTGGCCTTTGTTTTTTTTTCAGTGGTTTCGCTCCAGTTACTTATCAGTACAGCATTGTCGAATATAGTAAGAAAGAATTTCGAATGGCACTAGTCCGAAAATTGTCAAGCAGATTTCGATTCAATGAAGAATGATTTAGTAAATTGTCAAATCATATATCATTCTGACACAAATTCAGATTTTTGCATGCTAAGAAAGCATATTTTTCGCGAATCGGTGCCAATGTATTTCAAACGCCTGAAAAGGACTGAAAGGTTAAAGCTAACATGAGTAGTTTTGCTAGAAGAACGCTTTGAGAGTGTGAAAGACGATATTCAGCTACTGAGTTAGGTCTGGCCGCAATACAAGGCCGGCCGCTGTGGCCGTTTGGTTCTAGGCGCTCCAGTCCGGAACTGTGCTGCTGCTACGGTCGCATGTTCGAATCCTGCCTCTGGCATGGATTAGTGTGATGCCCTTAGGTCAGTTCGGGGACTGATGACCATAGTGCATAGAGCCATTTGAACAATTTTGAACCGCAATACAAGCGTTTGTGAGGTTCAGTTACTACATTTATGAAAATGACGTCACCGTACTTAACGACCGTCATGCCCTGAGCATTTTATTAAACTGTAATCCTCTACGTTCCAGGATTACAAGATGGGCAGCTTTTCTACAGGAATACAGATACAGTATAGTGGAAGCAAAAGTTAAGAACAATGTTGTAGCTCACGCTTTGTCGTGTCTTCCTCAAGCACTGATGATCTTTTGAATTTAACAGGACAAATATCTTATCACAGAATTTCGTTAATGAAAGACAGACATAGCAAACAATACTATTTAGGTACTTACAACTACATGGCTACAGTGAAAGATGCAGATCCGAAGCGGCATTAAATAAAGACTCTCCTTTCACAAAACTCACCTGAGAAAATTTTGTAGCAATAAAAATCTCAAAACAATGTTTACTTTTACAGACGTACAATTTCTGGTGATAACTGGTGTGAAAACTTTCCAGATACTTGTAGACAACCTTAATGTGTCATACTCATTAAGTCTAGGATCATTACGGTTCCACAAAGTGCTTAAGAACGCTGAATTTCTATAGCTACTTTTCGAATATGCGAAGGGATAATGAATCGTTGGTAGAAACTTGTCTATTGTATCAGAAAGCAAAGACTACTTATAAGCGCTGCTACACGGAATTACGCATAATCTTACCAACACTGCCACTACAAATTGTGTCTCTTGATGTCAGCATCCGAATGCACTCTGGACAAGATAGTGCTAGGTATTTGGTAGCTAGGCATGACCTTTTTTCAAAATATGTCAAGCTGTATGTTAAATGATCGAAGGCAGCGTCTACTATTATTAGAAGAATCCTCAAACGTTATGTACCAACAGTTAGCAAGACTGTCACATTCCTCACAGACAGTGCATCCAATTTTACGTGCAAGAAATGGAAAAAATTTCTACAAGACAATATTAGTAAGCACATTTTGATATCCTGGTACTACACTCGTAGTAGTCAGGTTGAGCCCATTTTCAGAGAATTCAGTCGATTTATAAGAACTTGTGCTCGTACACAAAGAAATAGCAAATGCTTATTATTCCATACAGGCCCCTGTGGAATATTCGGCATATCACACATAGTTATGTCTTTTGGCCTCTCTTAAATTTGGTAAACTTAAAGGACTTTATTGTCACAACGGTCTGAAAAGGTATTTGCATGTGTAACAGTAATTATTTTGTTCTCTGGTTTGAGGAAGCATTAGATGTACTAACAACGCATTTCACAAATGAAATGTGTGAAAAGTGAAGTAAACAAAGAATGAAGCGTACACTTTTGTACTGTGACTCTTAGAGTAATAAAATATTTGTAAGAAAGATACAAAGGAACAGATCACTACTCAAAGTAATTCTGCTGTAATATGTACAGATTTTGTTGATTGCAGTGAGTACTGCTTTTATTTACTGAACAAATTACTGTTGGACGAGAAGTACTGTGAATCATTACATGAACGTTACATTTGTAAAGGAGTTGCTTTACGATTCTTCTTAATGCAGGTACAGAGTGCTTAAATGTGGAATTAACAGAAAACCGAAATGTAAAGCGCTGAAGTATCAAGATACAAAGTGTATTTATAAAAGGACTCATGTTCTCTTCAGGCACGGTCTAATAAGTGGTCCTCACTTTTTTACTTAATTTCTATTTCTTCACTAGTCCCAGTATAAGTAGGTGTATTATTATTATTATTATTGGTGTTTTGCCCTTAAAGAGCGCATTTGGACTAAACTACATGGCCAGTTCCTTTTGCTGCCTTCCTTGCTGCCCAAACTTCCCTCATTCACTCGCTGTGTTTCTGTTTCTGTTTCCGGTCCTCTGTCCATGCTTCTTGTCGGCTTCGTGTCTTCGGCTTCATCTTGCTTGCCTTTTTGGTTGCCCATATTTCTTTCATCTTCTGGCTGTGATCTTGCTTTCGTTCTTCAGTCCATTTTATGCCTGTTCGTTTGTCGCATTGTATCTCATGTAGTTTACTTTTCTTAATGATGTTTCTGAACTTTATTCTGTCGTTTATTGTGTCTGCTGTTATGTTGAGCTGGTTCAGGTCGTTTTCTACCTCTGCCACCCATTTGTTGTTTCTAGTGGTTACCCAGTCAAAGATCTGTTTGGTCAGCCTGTGTGATGGCATTCTGTATAGGTGTCCATAGAATTGTAGTCTGCGTTTTCTAATCTTTTCTGTGATTGTCTCCGTATGTTTGTACAGTTCCTCTGTAGGTTTCTTGATCCATATTCCATTGTTGTTAGTTGCGCCAAATATTTTATTAAGTATTTTCCGTTCTACTTTTTCTAATTGTCTGATACGTGTATGCCCTCGGATTAGTGTGGTCTCTGCTGCATATAGTGCCTCGGGGAACACCACCGTGTCGTAATGGCGTAATTTGGCTTTTTGTGAGATAGACTTCTTGTTGTAATGATTCCACACTACTTTGTATGCCTTGTCCAGTTTAGTCTTTCTTTCTTCATTTGAGTCTCTGTTATGTCCACTCATTTGTAGTGTTTCACCGAGGTATTTGAAGTTTGCTGTTTTGTAAATCGTGCCATACTTTGTGTTCAGAGATGAGAGTTTCTTTGTGCTCATAAACTGTGTCTTTTCGTAAGATATCTGTAGTCGAGTTTTGGAAGCGATTTCGTGCAGTTTTTCAATAGCGTCTTTTGTTTCTTTTATACCTTTCGTGACAATCGCCAAATCGTCTGCAAAAGCCAGGCATTTAATCTGTAGGTTTCCTAAGGTTATCCCCTGTTGTGATGTTTCCCATTCTTTTATGACCTTATCTACCACCAGATTGAAAAGGAGAGGTGAGAGGCCATCGCCTTGTCGGACACCTGTGCGAATTTCGAAGGGCTCTGATAGTTTCCCACAGAACTTTACTTTGGAGGTCGTGTTGGTTAAAGTTTGCTCTATGATAGCCCGTGTTTTGTTGTCTACTTTGTATTCTGCTAGAATTTTGAAGAGAGTTTTTCCGGTCGATAGAGTCGTACGCCTTTTTGAAGTCAACAAAGGTAATGATCAGGTTCTGTTTGTGTTGTAAAATCATTTTCAGGTTCCAAATTTGTTCCGCACAAGACCGCCCTTTACGGAAGCCTGCTTGGTATTCCCCAATCAAGTGGTCGGTTTGGCATTCTAGTCTGTTCAGTAAAGCTTTAGAGAGGATCTTGTATGCGACCGGTAGTAGGGATATTCCTCTGTAGTTGTTCGGGTTAGTCTTGTCACCTTTTTTGTGTAGTGGGTGTATCAGGGCAGTTTTCCAGTCGTCAGGAATTTTCATGGTCTTCCAGATGTCTTCCAAGATCCTGTGGATGTCTTTGGTGAGTTATGGGTCTTGTAACTTCCAGATTTCCGCGATGATGCCATCTTCTCCTGGTGCTCTACGATTCTTGAGTGACTTTATTATTTCTTTAACTTCTTCTAGAGTTGGAGGTTCACTATCTGGATTGTATGTGCTCGTTTCTGTCATCATTTCAAAGTTTTTCAAAGTACTTTGCCAGAATGTCACAATTGTTTTTGGCATTGGTTTCTAGGGTTCCATCCGGTCTTCTGAAGCACAAGTTGGGTGGTTGATATCCAGTCATATTTTCTCTGAAAGTTCTGTAGAAGTTTCTTGTATTGTTCTTCATGAAGTCCGATTCGATCTCTGTCAGTCGCCGTGTGTCATAGTGTCGTTTTTCACTGCGAATGATTTTGCTTGATTGCTTCTGTGTTTTCAAGAAGTTCATCCAATTCTCTTGGGATTTATGGCAACTAAATTTTTTCCATGCACTGATTCGTTGGTCAATAGCTTGGTCACATGTGTGGTTCCACCAACGGTGTTTCCGTGTTCGTGGTGCTTGTGCTAGTTTCATGGCCTCTCGGATTCTTCGTGAAAGTTGTCCAGTCTGTCGTTTTCTCCATTTTAATTTTGTGTAATATTTGTGTCTGGTTTAAAGTAACGTATTCTGGATCTGGTCTAACAATTTTGTTCTTCTGGAGCTTTTTCTTGGGCAAAAGACGAATCCTGATCTGTAGTAGATGGTGGTCTGAGTCGAAGTAGCCTCTACGGGTGTCTATGTTCAAAATTTCTTTTTGTGAGTCTTTCTGCACTATTACGTGGTCGATTTGTAGTTCTTGCTTTCCGCTGGGGAATTTCCATGTGGTAAGTTTTCGTGTTGGTTTCTTGAATTTTGTTGACATAATGGCGAGGTCGTGGCTTTTGCAAAAGTCTATCAGATGTTTTCCGTTTTTGTTGGTGTCCTTGTGTGGAGTATGTTTTCCTGTGATATGTCTGTATATCTTTTCTTTTCCGAGTTTGGCGTTGAAGTCTCCCAGTATTATTTTGACTCTATGTGCAGGAATTATTCTGATAGTTTCTTCCATTGTCGTCCAGAAGTCATCAATTTCGTCCGGGTTTTTCCTGTTGTAGTCATTAGTTGGTGCATGTGCGTTGATTACTGTGTAGGATTTATTGGCTGATTTCATTGTGATGGTGCTGATTCTTTCGTTTGGTGACGAAAAGTCGATTATGCTGTCCGTGATGGAGCTGTGTACTGCAAATCCTGTGCCAAAAAGCCTTAGGTTTTTCAGTTGTCTCGATGGTTTTCCTTTGTATATTCTGAAATTCTCCTTGTTGAAATGGTCTTCGTCTGTGAATCGTGTTTCTTGCAGTGCACATATTTTGATTTGAAATTTTTCGAGAGTGTCTGTCAGTTGTTTCATCTTTCCCGTCTTCATCAGCGTGTTCACGTTGAGTGTGCCGATGTAGTGTTTGCGTTTGGTCTTGAGGGAGTTTGAGAAGCTCCGATTCTTCTCATGATGTCCGTGAGCCCCCGGAATCCGATGCTCACGACAATCCCAGTCTATTGACTGGGGCCCGGGGTAATGAGATTTTTCTCGTTGTACCATCATGATGTTTAGTAGTTGGATGTATGGCATGCTGCCGAGTACAACCTGACTTTCCAGATCAGGAGGTTGGTTGAGGCCGCCACTGACATGTGGAGCAGACGCCTTTTGTAGCCGCCCACTGTGGGAACAGACGCTACTAGTAGTTTTGGTCCGCCCCGAGTATTTCATTTCCTCGGTACCACCTATATCTAGGAGGCATTCCCCTATCCGCCACCTGGGGAGGCGCTCGGTTGCGGGTCTACTAACCGCCCCGAGAAGTAGGTGTATACATATTAGTCTTTAAATTCTATGTTGCAAGACCCTTTCCGGCCGCTGTGGCCGAGCGATTGTAGGCGCTTCAGTACAGAACCGCACGATCGCTACGGTCACAGGTTCGATTCCGGCCTCGGGCATGGATGTGTGTGATGTCCTTACGTTAGTTAGGTTTAATTAGTTCTAAGTTTTAGGGGACCGATGACCTTAGATGTTAAGTCCCATAGTGCTCAGAGCTATTTGATCCATTTGCAAGACCCGTGGTCTCACAGTTCCTCTTCGAGCACCGAGCGGTAAGTTTTTTGTTTATTTCACTTGCAGCAGCGTCGCTTATATGTTATCCTCGTTAGTGTTGTTCTGTCTGCCGAGTGAGTCGTAGCGCCTCCTCTCCGCCTTTACTGTCTGTTTGTGTCCGTCTACTTGCAGCGGCGTCGGCCGCTCCGCTATGGCTACCATGGTTTCCACGTGTGTTCCACGAAAAGGTACTGTGAGATTTACTTTAGATAGAACAGCGCGACACGTGCAGCCCGTTCTCTATAAATCCACGACTGGCTTGTCGAAACAATTCATGTGAACTCTGATCAGGTCCACATCCCTTATTTTGATGCAGACGAGTACGTGTTTTACGTGAAATTTATGGGTCCCCTTCATGTCAAACGCAATATTCCATGACATTTACAAGTGTGGTTACCGCGTCCGTGTCATGTATACTGGTCAAGAGGGAATCTGATTCCTATGTACTGAAAGTGGACACGTTCGGTCTAATTGTCCGGAGAGTGTTTTTGTATCAAAGCCGTCATTAGTGCAGTGTCGTAAATTGACGGTTGCTGATCTTGTTGCGTCCACTCCCGCCGTCGGGCCTACTTCTGCTTCGGATTATAATGAACAAACAGTGAGTTCTGAGAATCGTGTCAGTAAATTTCCGCATTTACCTCTGCGACAGGTTCAGGATCTTATTAGCCCCAGGACAGAACCTATAACGGCGACAAAGAAGCGGCGTTGCGCTCACGATGGTGATGGTGAGGATTTGGCTGTGCCTTCTGTGCCAACCTCTTCCGCATCGTTGTCTACTGCTCGTCTCGATGCTACGATACCTTCCGTGCGTGGTTCGGTGAGTGGCGAACAAGTTATCTCCAGCGTTCCTCCTGCTCGCGAAATGGCTCCTTCTGACCTGCCTGAGTGTGGGAAGGGAGCGGAGTCCCCTTCCTTTACAGTCTGAGATGACGCAATGCCCTCCTTCTCCTTCGTCTTCAGCCGCCGACGGTTTCCTGCCTTTGCCGACTGCAGCAGCTCCTGCGGAGAATAAAATTAGCAACCAAGTATCACCTGTTGCATTGGTAGTTGAACAGAATGTTTCCGCTTTAGTGACTGAAACTGCATTTCATGACCCTAGGTCTGAGGGGCTGTGTGCCTACGACCCCTCCGATACATCCGTCTGCAGAGGCCGCCACCCCACGTAGCCGACAGAAACAGCGTATACAACCTGACTGTACGGTGGCACGTAAGAAATCTAAGAGAAAAGGTTGCGATGACGGGGCTTCTGGTACCCCGATGTCTTATATCTCTGTGGGTCCCGTAATGGACCTTGGCTCTCAGCTGTCAACCTAATTCAACTCGGAGGTTCCGCTTATCCCTGCCCAGCTGTGATCAATGACTCAAGCCTACACGTTCCTTTCCTTCAACGTTAATCGTGTGGAATCAGAACTGCGATTGGCTTCGCTGGATCAGTTCATTTGATTCGTTTGCGGACATAGTCTTCTTACAGGTGGTGTTACTTAGTAATTTCTCCTTACCTGGTTTGCGTATGATCTTTAATGTAGCACCCGAGGATTCTAGCGGGAAGGCCTTATTCTTTCACGAAGGAATTCCTATTGTTGAGGTGGAAATGTTGGATTCTGGTAAGAGCATAGATTGTCAACTTTTTAATCTTACCTTGGTTCATTTATATTCCCCTTGTGGCACTGGTCGCGCAGTGTTCGCGTTTTTATAAGGAGGATATTGTTTATCTGTTGCGCAAGAGTCCTGCGGGTATTCTGTTGGGTGGTGATTTTAACTATGTATTGCGTCCTGCAGATCAATCTCCTAATTTTATTTTCTCTCGTGAATTACATGAATTGCTCCGCTCCTTACGCCTAAAAGACGTCTGGATATGTAAATACCCGACGTTAGTTAAAATTACCCAATTTATTGCAACTTCTAGTGGCAGGTTAGATTGGTTTTATTTATCAGACTGCCTGAGTGACAGTATTCTTAATGTTGAAGTCATCCGAGCATCCTTTACGGATCACTGTGCTGTGGCCACAACTCTCAATCTTGAACGGCAACCAGTCAAATTGTTTCGCCCTCTGTGGATGTTACACTTCGCTCACCTAGCTGACCCCTCTCTCGATGACGTAATGCGATTTGTGAGGGAGCGTACTCTACGGTCCACAGGGAAATACTTTTCCACTCTTGAATGGTGGACACAGCTATCAAAGCGCTAGACTTTCGGAGAACGTATGAATATTAATATTCCAACCAGCGTGAACTTTATGCTGCTTCGGATCACGCACTTCGGCGAATTACGGATATTAGGTGTGTAAAAGCCAAATTGTTGATCTTGATGAGAATATAAGTGGAAGGTTTGAAAATCCGATCGAAACCGCGTTCATTGGTGTCATTTGCTTCAGCATCAGACACGTCGCCGACGCGTTTGTATTCATTGTCTCACGACAGATGATGGACGTACCGTAATGGCGCAAGCTGATATAGTGCGTATCTTACACCAGTACTACATAGACATCTATGACATCGATGAGTCCAATGAAACCTTATGTGTCCCACTTGTCAGCATCTTTGACACAAGTAGACCTGAACATAATTCAACACGCTTAGCTGCCTTTCAGCCTGAGGAGGTTTACAAACATATTGCGGAATCACCTTGTCAAAAGTCCCCGGATCTAGAAGGACTTCTCAAGGAAATTTACGTGCACTTTTGGCCGTTGTAGGGTGCTACCTTTATCTCCCTTTTGAATGAAGTGTTACAGGGTAGAGTAGTACCGACCTTGTTCAAAGTGGGAAAAATTGTTTTAATCCAGAAATGCAATGGACCGGCTGCCCCTGATAGCTTTCGTCTACTTACTTAGTTAGATTATAAGAGTGTGGTGAGGGCAGTTAATAGAATAATGTCGGCTCTGATGGAGAAGATTATTGCAAAACATCAAAACTGCATACCTGGTAGTACCATTATTACACCTGTAGTCGAGTGTCATGACGTGGTTTCGGTTGCTGCTGTAACGTCCTTCCCTTGCGCCCTTGCTTTTCTAGACTTCGATAAGGCATTTGATCGTGTTAATCACGACTTTCTGCTTCGGATTCTGGAGGCAGTTGGTTTCAATGCTGACACACGGCGAGTGCTGTTTCCGGGTATTTCGGCTACGGTGTTGGTTAATGGCCAACTGAAGCCCCCAACAAATATCCGTGTGGGAGTGCCTCAAGGAAGCCCGCTGCCAATGACCTTGCTTGTGTTGTCTCTGGAGCCCCAACTTGGGATGCTAGAATCCCAGCTGACAGGTTGGCCTCTTTCCGGCGGACCTATAGCTGTTCGTGCGTACACGGTTGACGTGATGGTTCTGCTTCGCAATCCTGCTGAGATACCTCGACTGCAAGCTGTGATCGACGATTTTTGTCGGACTTCAGGTGCTAAACTTAATGAAGGTAAATTCAAGCGTCTTCCCTTGCGAGGTTTTGATGACGCGGTTGTTCCATGGGCTACTATGGTGCATCGGCATAGGTCTCTCGGTATCATCATTGAACATTGTCTACTCAAAATAGTGAAGCTCAGCTGGAAGTCCGTTACCAACAAAGTTCAGGGAATGATACTAGAGCATGAAATTCGCTCTCTTACTAAGCTCCAGGAAGGCTGAATACAGGATACATACGTCTTACGCAAAGCTTATTACGTGGCCCAAGGTCATCTTCTTCCGTCGATGATGGCGAAGAAACTACAACTACTGTATGGTCGTTTCTTATGGAAGAGACATATATTTCGCTTACGGTATTAGGTGATCACGAAGCCTCGTTCCTTTGGGGCTTTGGGCTTGACTGATATACGGATAAAAACGCTGGTGATACATGTGGGGCATTCTGTTCTGACGATAACTCAAGAAACTCACACATCCACCTCCCATTTATTTCTCTGTGTCCGCCCTGCTAGTCTTGAACCTCCTATTGATGTTGGTCCAATAAATTATAAGTCATAACACATTCGTGACTTCTATCTTGCGGTGAGCTATTTATGGGCTGACATCTTATGGAGACCCGTCCTCATCATGAAATTGCTAAGGACTCGACTGGAAGGAGTCCCTTGCCCAAACCTCGTTGAAAGAGAATCGCCGCATACAACTTGGACGACAGTTTGGTTCAATATCAGTCTTCCGATTTTGCCGATGCGGTAGCTTCCTCTTGGTATAAGGTAGTAAATAACTTGATTCCAACAAACGAGCGACTTTCCCGTATTGGGCTTAGTGACTTGGACTTATGTAGTAGTTGTGGGTTTCCAGATACGATATGGTATCGTTTTATTTGTGGAGGTCATATGGCAAACTGGTCTTGGATCAGGCCTTCCTTACACGATCTTCTGAGGCTGCAAACACTACTTGCATCATATCGCACCCAGAGACTCCTTTCTTTCCACGGTCGAAACCCTATACCATTATGTGGTTACTGGGACACTTCGTTCATTGTGTTGTAGACGGCGAGGGGGAAGATCACATGAATTTCATGCAGTACATGATCACTGCCTATTGAACATGCTTGCGAATGCCTCGATATCGAGACCTCTTCGCCAACATGTTGAATCTTGTTTTCCGCCAGAAAGGTGTTGGTTAATTTAGTTTTCCTGATAATTGTCTTTCTTTGTTATGTCCCCATCTGATTTGCTACTGCTGGTCCTCTCCTGGTTTCCCTGTTAGTTTTGTTTTGTATATTCACTCCGCGTCGCTCCAGTTCTATCGTACAATGTGCATAGATGAAGTATACATACACATGAGCGTCGACAATCCTTGCAATCAAATTGGGATTTTTCTTAGTATGCTATTTTCAATGTAATATGCTTTCGTTTTCCTTATACTTGTAGAATCTATTACCAACTATAAAAGTACATAAAAACACAAAATAAAAAAAATTAAAAAATACTAAAAAACCCATATAAAATATTAGTTCATACATGTCATGTGAGCATGGTAGTGGTTTGTCGGCTATGTTCTGTTTTCTTCTCTTTTTTCCATTTATTCAATTATTTTTTACCATAATTAATTTTTTCTCCCATTTGCAACTGATATTACTGATGATCTGACTATGATCTACTGAAGTGTCACGATAGTACCAAGTCATTCTGGTAATAAAGAAAAGGTGGTAGCTTCTTTGATTCATAATCAAAACGTCTTCGGTCCAGGCTTATAATCTCGCGGCTGCTTCAATTTTGACTAATTATCAGCATAGTAGGCCGAAGACTTCCGGCATAAGAAGTCACCCCTCATTCTGCCAAAGGCCTTGTCACAGAGGGTGGAGGAGCGGACAGAGTTTATGGGCACCCTCTTATCCCAGACGTGGGAAACAGCCCCTAAAGGCGAAAGCATTATCAATGATCAACGGCATGAGAATGTAGAAGGCAATGGGAACTACTGCATCAAAGACACGTAAGGTGTATCCACAGGACATGTGGCCTGTAATTGAAAAAGTCTTATGAAGACCTCTTCATTGGCAAGAGATTCCGGAATAGTCCCTCATTTGGATGTACGGAAAGGGACTGCCTAGGGGAACGTGAACATGAGAAAAAGATGGAATAATCAATGATAGGATAACATGCTACGTGTCTGGGCGTGGAATGTCAGAAGATTGAATGTGGTAGGGAAACTAGAAAATCGGAAAAGTGAAATGCAAATGCTCAGTCTAGAGGTAGTAGGGGTCAGTGAAGTGAAGTGGAAGGAAGAAAAGGATGTCTGGTCATACGAGTATTGGGTAATAACAACAGCAGGAGAAAATGTATAATGGAAGTAGGATTTTCTATTAACAGCAAGGTAGGGAAGATAGTGTGTTACTGTGAACGATTCAGTGATACTATTGTTCTTATCAGAATCGACAGCAAACCAACACTTGCAACGATCGTTAAGGTATATAGGCCGATGTAGCAAACTGAAGATGAAGGGTATGAAGGCTGTTGAAAGGGTGATACAGCATGTAAAGGGACATGAAAATCAAATAGCCATGGGAGACTGGAATGCAGTTGTGGGGGAAGGAGTAGAAGAAAAGGTTACAGGAGAATATTGGCTTGGAACAAGCAATGAAGAAGGAGAAAGACTAATTGAGTTCTGTAATAAGTTTCAGCTAGTAATAGCGAATACTCTGTTCAGGAATCACAAAAGGAAGAGGTATACTTGGAAAAGGCCGGGTGATACGGGAAGATTTCAGTTAGATATCCTCATGGACAGACAGAGATTACGAAATCACATATTGGATTGTAAGGCGTACCGAGGAGCAGATATGAACTCAGATCCAATATAGTAGGGATGAAGAGTAGGCTGAATTTTAAGACATTAGTCAGGAAGAATCAATACGGAAAGAAGTGGGATATGGAAGTACTAAGGAATGAAGAGATATGGTTGAAGTTCTCTAACGCTATAGATACCACAATAAGGAATAGACAGAAGGCAGTAGAACTGAAGAGGACTGGACATCTGTAAAAAGGGTCATCACCGAAGTTGGGAAGGAAAGCATAGGTAAAAAGAAGGTAACAGCAAAAAAGCCACTGGTAACAGAAGAAATTCTTCAACTGATCGATGAAAGGAGGAAGTACGAAAATGGTGCGGGAAACTCAAGAATACAGAAATACAAGTCGCTGAGGAATGAAATAAATAGGGAGTGCAGGGAAGTTAAGACGAAATGGCTGCAGGAAAAATGTGAAGACATCGAAAAAGAAATGATTGTCGGAAGGACAGACTTAGTGTATAGAAAAGTCAAAACATTCGGTGACATTAAAAACAAGGGTGATAACATTAAGAGTGCAACGGGAATTCTCTTATTAAATGAAAAGGAGAGAGTGGATATGTGAAAAGAATATTTTGAAAGCCTCTGTGAGGGGGAAGATTTGTCTTATGTGATAGAAGACGTCGATTTAGAAGAGATATGGGACCCAGTATTAGAATCAGAATTTAAAAGAGCTTTGAAGGACTTAAGATCATATAAGGCAGAAGAGATAGATAACATTCTATCAAAATTTATAAAATCGTTGGGGAGGTGGCAACAAAACGACTATTCACATTGGTGTGTAGAGTGTAAGAGTCTGGCGACATATCATCTGACTTTCGAAGGAGCATCAACCACACAATTCCTTAGACGGCATGAGCTGATATGTCCTCGAATTATCGCACAATCAGCTTAACAGCTCATGCATCCAAGTTGCTTGATTATTGAGGGTGCGCTAGATGACGATGAGTTTGGCTTCAGGGAAGGTAAAGGCATGAAAGAAGCAATTATGACTTTGCGGTTAATAATGGAAGCAAGACTAAAGAAAAATCAAGACACGTTCATAGGATTTGTCGACCTGGAAAAATGTAAAATAGTGCAAGATGTCGAAATTTTGAGAAAAGTAGGGTAAGCTATAGGAGAGACGGGTAATACACAATATGTACAAGAGCCAAGATGGAATAATAAGAGTGGACGACTAAGAACAGAGTTTTCGTATTAAAACGGGTGTAAGAAAGGAAAGCAGCCTTTCGCCCCTACAGATCAATCTGTTCATCGAGAAAACAATGACGGAAAAGAAAGTTTCAGGAGTGGAATTAAAATTCAAGGTGAAAGGATATCAGTGATACGATTCGCTGATGACATTGCTATCCTGAGTGAAAGTGAAGAAGTTTTACATGACCTGGTGAACGTTGTGAACAGTCTAATGAGCACAGAGTATGGATGCAGAGTAAATCGAAGAAAAACGAAGGCGAAGTTGTAGAAATGAGAACAGCGAGGAACTTAATATCACGACTGACGATAACGAAGTAGATGGAGTTAAGGAATTCTGCTACCTAGGCAATAAAATAACCAATGACGGACGGAGCATGGAGGACATCAAAAGCAGACAAACAATGGCAGAAAAGGGAATTCCTGGCCAAGAGAAGTATACTAATATCGGCCTTAATTTGAGGAAGAAATTTCTCAAGAGTGTACGTCTGGAGTAAAGCATTGTAAGGTTGTGAAACATGGACTGTGGGAAAACCGGAACAGAAGAGAATAGATGCCCTTGAGATGTGGTGCTACAGCCGAATGCTGAAAATTAGATTGACTGATAAGGTAAGGAATGAGGAGGTTCTGTGCAGATCGGAGAGGAAAGGTGTATGTGGAAAATATAAGGAGAAGGCACAAGAAGATAGGACATCTGTTAAGACATGAGGGAATGACTTCTATGGTACTAGAGGGAGCTGTAGAGGACGAAAACTGTAGACGAAGACAGAGATTGGAATACGTACGGCAAATAATGGAGGACGTAGGTTGCAAGTGCTACTCTGAGATGAAGAGGTTAGCACAGGAAAGGAATTCTTAGTGGGCCGCATCAAACCAGTCAGAAGACTGATGACAAAAAAATGATCGCTCAACTGTGATCCCAAATTGATTGAAACCCGGATGAGCTCGAGAAGAGTACTAAGGTTAAATTTTTATTGCTCATTTATTGCTCATTTTGGATGTCCGATGTGAATATTCCTGTACAGGGCAAGGTGAAGGGTGAGAAATAAATAGGAAGTACTGATTTGGTTCAAATGGCTCTGAGCACTATGGGACTTAACTTCTAAGGTCATCAGTCCCCTAGAACTTACAACTACTTAAACCTAACCAACCTAAGGACGTTACACACATCCATGCCCGAGGCAGGATTCGAACCTGAGACCGTAGTTGTCGCGCGGTTCCAGACTGGAGCGTCTAGCACCACTCGGACACTCCGGCCTGCGAAGTCCTGATTTCTTTATGTAAATACGATGAAAACATATTTGATTTCACAATTAATAGCGAGATCCATAGAGACGAGTTACAATTGAAACTGCGTTATGTAAGTGGCAAACCTCTGAATTTGTACCATTCACGTAAGTTGCAGTGTAATTATAATATGTTCAAAAAGGAACCATTTAGTGTGTGTTACTGACGTGAAAAACCAACGAAAAGCATTAAGTGTAAGTCAAATCCTGTGTTCGGGAAGCGTTATTGTCTATAACCTTAACATTTCTTCGACACGGACGTGTAAGAAGAAGGTGAGCACTTTGCTTACCTGGTCTTGATCTGGTTGGCTGTGGTTTAATAATGGGAACAGGAACGTCCGTGGAACGCCCTGCAAGGTTTTCCGTATGAACACTGTGTTGCGAGCTCGTTACCCATTTTACACCGGTACTGACGAACTGTTTGTCGCGCCTGCACTTGGCGAACGTTATAATCCTAGCTGTGTAATACAGATTTGATCGTCGAGACAGACTGTTGCCTATGCGGTGACGGTATGAAAATTCCAGTGATGTAAATAAAATGAACACCAAGTGCAAACTTAATATAGACACGAACTGCGCCAAAAGTAAATTTTCTTAGCATGGTACATTATACAGGCACTTCTTGTGCTTTGTGGTTAAATAGAAATTCGTGCACGTGAATAAGACTTAGCGTATTATAGGATCTCTTAAAATCGCTTGGAATTCATCAAAATGTATGCACGAGTGCGTGTTGTTTGATGTACTGGTAGATAGGACAACTTGGCTGTGGAAGTGGAAGGGTAGTCCACAACATAGGCAACAGTATTCACAATTACAAGCACCCAAGCTTTAATGATCTTCCTGAAATAAAGGCTCTTAACAAATCTCAATTAAGCAAGGACATAAACTTGGTTACAAACATATGTTAACCTTCAGCCAGTGAATAACACCAATAAAGAATTACCAATCAATAAAACGTAGATAAAGGACTGCTTTACAAGAATGCTTAAATTAAATAAAATCATGAAAGCTAAGTTACAAATTTTATGTTAAGCTTCAACGGGTGAATAACCCCAATAAAGAATTCTCATTTAAATAGAACGTAGATAGGAAAATGCCTTACCAAAATGCTTGAATTGTTTAAAATCATGAAAAGCTCAGTTACAACCTTTCTCACAAACTACTCAGGAATTTACTGCAAATAAACAAATTTGATCTGCTTAATCAGAAGGTAACTGCCAAGTCCAAGCGACCGAAGCCACTCAGAGCGGACGACCGCCCCAACGCTGGTCATCAACCGACATCGTCACGGCCCAGTGGCCACCGTGCTAAAACCGACTAACGTTTCGGTAAGCGACCGACAACAACACAGGAGTAACAGTGACTGAAAGTCGGCGTACGCCTTACGAAACACGGCACACCCTGAAGCGGGAGCAGGCACAGCTGACTAGCGGCCATACAACCGCGAGCAAACAAATATCACGCCGCCCGTACTAACGCGGGAAATGATAGCGAGCGACAAGACGCCACGCGCAAAGCAGCAACCGTGCCTACCCCTCGACCACAGAATGTGCCCTGTCTCCTTGTCTATTGTAATACAATTTATAGCACACAAGAAACGATTTAATAATGGCATTAGTTCAACGCAAGATCAGTTAACAGTTAGGTCCAGTAAAGATTTACCCACGGATTTACCTTCAAACCAACATCCGGACCACAGGCGGAAATTAGTAAACTTGGCATAAGTTTTCACCAGACCGATAAACAAGAAATCAAATTAAACAGTAGCCAAAATAGTCACGATACGAAAGCCCTTCAAGACCTCGCTATCTTAGTTATCATTGACGGCGAAATATACACAAATGAATGACAAGAAATTCACCACTGAAAGCAAAAAAACACACAACAAAGGCTAAATTAATTAATTTGCAGACGAGCCAGTCACCGAAAGCTCAGTTTCACAAGATTAGGACTAACCTCACTCGGCAGCAATAGATTTGTGTGCATGATAACTAGGTTGCCCAAACAGGACTCCAAAATCCAAAACAGGTCACAGGTTAGCTGTCTTGTTCTCGGATACTAGGCACCACCGTGCTAAGACAATCGCAACGAAAAAAAAATCTCTGAAATTACAGCTGCCTGCAGCAAAACAAATGAGTCAGGGTGCATGAACGTGAAGCACAAGCCACTGTTCCAGCCGGAGAGTAACCTTTTCAATGCACATACGGACAGAACAACACACGTGGGCATAAAAGGAGCAGCAGATGCTTACCAAGCAAACTATACTGCGCAAAAATACGACCCACTTCACGTCCACAAACCGGAGCACTGCTCCCGGGGCTGGTGTCTGCTCGTTGGACTGCCGCAACTCTCTGTCCCCCGGAAAGCGATGCTGACTGTCGGGTTGCTCAACGCTCCCTTCTCGGCCGTGCGCAACAACTCTTCTCTTGTCGCCTCAGTGTGTGGCCACAATCTCCGTTCTCCTTGCTGTCCGCCCCAGACTCCCGTACTCGCACTCACTCCCCCGTTAGGACCCGCTCCGACAGGAGGCGCTCGCTATCGCACATAGTGCCAACATCAACCAGAGGAGTCATCGATAGCGTCTTGCACCCGAGAGACGCGCCACGGCTCATTTGAGATAGAGAAATCTTGTGCCCTTTTGTATTTTGAAACCTTTATTTCAGCACAACCGTCTTGAGTAGTGGAAAACCGTCACTGATACTGTCGTAAAACTGGTTCACGTTCGAGACCGATATGGAAGACTTGACGTCTACCTAAATGAAGTACTGGTCGAGTTGTAACATCCAGGAACAGTACTTCTAGATCCCATTTCCCTACGTGTAGGAGTCCGCCAACTTCTATCGGCTGCTGTCATCTGACTTCCATGGGCATGTGGTCTACCTTTCTATCCATCAGTGATAAAGCAGGCTGTGTCGGCTAATCTGGCATACTTAAATACTGAAATGTAATGAGAGATGAAAAACTGTCCATTCAAAAGAAAGACTGCATTTTCCTATCTATGAGAACTGTTTCTGCCTATGCAAACAAGATCAGTATATCTTTTCGTTTACGCATGCGAAAAAAAAATACTGAATGTTGAATATCATTTCAAGGGAAAGAAGGAATGAACAGATATTACGCAGTGAGTTGTCGAACGACGTTGTAAAATTCGTTGTGAAGAATCGTCCAACGCCGTTCAATGGAGCTGTGTAATGCCACAGTTAATATCACAGCTCCGCCATGTCAGAGATGTTCTGTTACTTACTTACAATATGATTTTGTTTTGTGAAATATGCTAGTGTGTCAATACTGCCTTGTACTCTTTCCTGTCGTACCCGCCTTAGTGAAAGCATCAGGAAGAGATTCTGGGGAAAACTAAGAGCTTTAATTTTTTTCTCAGTACAGACTACAGTGGTTTGACAGAATTCAAGTTACGTTATTCTGCTAGATCAGGACCCTGTGTCATTTTATTTTCATCATATTGCAATAATCTTAGAGAACCCCACCATTGTGATTTGATAATATCGCATCGAAGAATACTAAAAATGTTTTAAGTACTACAGCAACCATCTTCTATTGCAGTGAGGCCACACATACTACTGGATATCGTTCTATGACTGCCCCAAATGTTAAAAATCGATTCTTCACGACTGGAAGAAGACAGCGTAGGTACAGGTTTCCCATAAGTTCCCATATGGAAACTAAGCCTACAGTAGGGAACAGCGAAAACTACAGTCTTAGGATTAAAATGTGGATTATACAGATTTTTTGCTGCCATTAATCCTCTTATTTCCCTACAATTGGTTTAAAAGAGATTTGAAAGCAACAGGTGGTCTATTAATGTTCTGCCTCTATGATACTAAATTCATTGATTTCGTTGACAGCTCCAGCTGTCTGTCTGAAGCAGGCGAAAGCCCTCTTTCTTGATTTTATTTTATGTCAGAAGTTTCGCATTTCTTACTTAGAGGACGACGTTTCAAAATTTCGTATTCTTCTTGACACTAAATGCAGTATCTGCATCTTCAATACGAATGAGACTTTTGTCACAAACATATAAATTAAGGAAATAATTAATATTGTCGTTGCTCGAACTCCGCCAAAGCCGGTCCCAAGCCCGGTTGAAAAAGGAGGAGGGGGAGGAGTAACAACCTCGTTAAAAAACCTTGGTTCACCTGGCCCGGGTGATAGTACCTCGTAAGGGTCCCTTGCCAGGGTAACGGTGAAGACCTCAACGGCAGTGAAGGCGGAGATGAAGATCATCGGAACGGCGGAACTGGCGGAAGAGGTGAAGATTAACCAACGGTCCAGAAGGCGGAAGAAGACACTATATGTCCCAACGGCTTTTGGAGCGGAAGAGTTATCTTCAATCAGCAGCGTCTGTACTTCAGAGAAGCGGCTGCGAAAGGCGTCTGTACTCCAGAGGAGCGGCCTGAATTAACTTCTTAGTGTAGCGAACTAAGTCTTAGTGGAAGGAGGTGTATACCTCTGGAAACAACAGCTTTAACCAAGTATCAGAAATGGAAGGTGCAATGAGAAAGTTTCCTCCCCGTGGTGGTAATACCGCCGAAGCTGGGCATTCGGATCCGGGGGCCCAGCATCATTGCGCAACAGACCAGTCGGAGGGTCCTAGGATCCCTAACGCTAAACATAGGAACAGACATCAAACGTTCATAGGAACACTGAACGTGAACTCAATGCTGAGAACAGGTAAACAAAAAGAACTGACAAAACTAATGGATGAACACAAACTAAAAGTTCTGGCTATACAAGAAACAAGATACCCAGATGAGGATACAGTACAGGCAGACCAGTACAGGATTTATAAAGGGAAACCAGCACAGATAGTAAAGAATACAAAAGGTCTTCGGGTATATGGCACAGCATTTGTGATACATAACTCATTTTCTACTAAGGTACTAGAATTTAAATCTAAATCACCAAGAATATCATTGATAACATTCAGAAATAAAAATAAAAAGTACACACTTATAAATGCCCATGCACCAATAAATAAAGACAACCAACAAAATCCAGAGAAAGTGCAGACATTTTGGGAGGAACTGGAAGAAACAATAGGGAAGATCCCTGAGCAACACACTACAATTCTGTTAGGAGACTTTAATGCACAAATTGGAAGAAACGAATTATCAAAAAGCACAGGGAGGTTTACAGCACACACTAAAACTAACATGAATGGCCAGAGATTAGTAGAGTTTTGTGAGAAATTCAAATTGAACATTATGACAACTAAATTCCAGAAGAATCCCAAAAAACAAACAACATGGAAATCACCGAACAAATTACTTGGCGAGTTCCAGATTGATCACGTGGCAATAAGTTATGATAATTCAAGGGACATTCAAGATGTACAGGTGGTGAAAGGGGCCAACTTTGATTCTGACCATTATCTGACCAAAATTAAGATGAAATTAACACCAGAAAGAAGTCACAAGAGTGACGAAACAAAAATAGCCAAATACAGAGTACAGGACTTAATGCTCAATCAGCAAGTCTTAGACGACTACAAGGAAAAGACAGATAAAATAAAAAGTCACAAATGGGAAGAAATTGCAACCTCAATATGAGACGCAGCAGAACAAACAATTTTAGTAACCAAAAAGAAAAAGCATCCCTGGTGGAATGAGGTCTGTGAGAAAGCACTACAGAAAAGAGCCAGAACTTGGGAGAAATACAACTCAACCAAAAGGCCAACTGACTGGGAGCAGTTCAAAACGCAAAGACGTGAAACGACGAAAATCATTAAAAGTGAACGAAGGAAATATGACACACAACAAATACAGAAAATACAAGATGAATTTTCTAAGAATAATACACGCAATTTCTTTCAAACATTCAGAACTACAATAACAAGATATAAACCACCGACACTCTGCTTCAAAGATGAAAAAGGAAATCTGATCACCAGCGTGGAACAAAATTGCCAACACCTAGCGAACTACTTTGAAACGCTGCTAAGCTGCAAAAGACCTGATGAAACCTTGACATTTGAGAAGCCTAAGAATAAGCTACCAGACTCTGAACCACCTAATAAAGAAGAAATTAAAGAGATCTTGAAAGGATTGAAAAACAATAAAGCATCTGGTAAAGATTCGTTAGTCGCGGAACTACTGAAATACGCAGGAGAAAACTTAATAAATAATTTCGAGGCGCTGTTTGAAGAGATTTGGAATACAGAGAAGATTCCGGAGGAATGGAAGACAGCATTGATTCATCCGTTACATAAGAAGGGTGCCAAGACAAATGCAAATAACTACAGAGGTATCTCATTGTTATCAGTGGCCTATAAGATCCTATCCAAGGCACTACAAAACAGGATTGAAAATCAGGTAGAGAAAGAACTGGGTGAATATCAGGCTGGGTTTAGAAAAGGAAGATCATGCAGTGAACAGATATTCAGTCTACTCTCCATAATACAACTTCGCGCACGCACATCGAAAAATCTAGTAATTACATTCATAGACTTCAAAAAAGCATATGATTCTATTGATAGACCAACTCTGATTAACACATTAGAAGAATTTGGGATTGATGATAAAAGCAGAAGTCTAATCCAGGAAACCCTTACGGGAACAAAATCGCAAGTGAAGTTTTTGGGTAGATTGTCACAACCGTTTGTAATTGGAACAGGTGTTAGACAAGGGGATGGGCTCTCCCCGCTGTTGTTTAACATTGTTCTTGAAAAAGTGGTCAGGGAATGGAGAAAGAAGATGGCAGAAGCTGGAGTGAAAAATGGGATAACGTTAGGAAGAAATAAAACAAAAATTGAATGTCTGGCATTTGCTGATGACTTGGCAATATTGGCAGATGACATCGAAACAGCAAAGATTCAGATAGAAATGCTGCATGAGATCGCTGAGAAGACAGGTCTACAAATATCGTATGAAAAGACAGAACTGATGATACAGGACAAAACAGACCCAACACAGACATTGCAAACTAAATATGGAATAATTAAGAGAGTTCATAAATTTAAGTATCTAGGGGAATGGATTACACCGACAGGGTTACCAAATGTTTCACTACAGGAAAGAGCAACAAAGATGGAAACGGCATACCAGCTATGCCGAAATGTATACAATAAAAAGTCGATCTCCATCAATGCCAAGCTCAGGCACTACAATGCGGTAATAAAACCAGAAAGTTTGTATGCGATTGAATGCATCCCACTGAACAGAAAACGTCTGTTGGAGAAATTGGAAATAAAAGAGAGAAAAATACTGAGAAAGATCTTAGGACCTAAAAAGGATGGACAGGATTATAAATTGCGATCCAATAAAGAGTTATACGAGAAAATTGAAAAACTGACAACATCCTTTAAAAAGAGAAGACTGAGTTTCTATGGGCATGTCAAAAGAATGGCACCAGAAAGAACGGCAAAGAAAATCCTGGAATACATGGAAAGCAGAAAGACACAAATTAACTGGCTGAAAGAAGTAAAAGAAGACATTGCAGAAATGAACATTATACCAGAGACAGTTTACAACAGAATGGAATATAGGAATGCCATCAACAAAATACAGGGATTCAAAGACCGAACGCAATCAAAGAAGACGGGAACAACCTGGTCGCAAGAACGTAAAGAAGCCCACTCAGAAAAAATGAAGAAGTACTGGGAAGAACGCAAGAAAAAGCACAAGAAATGACTGATGCTTAGCGTAGTCCAAAGTTGACTGTAACGAATAATAATAATAATAATAATTGTCGTTGCTCGAAGTATGTATGCTGATTTTAAACTGAAATAACACCTCATGGGTAAAAGAAGTACAGCCGACTTCGAATACTGCTTCACTGTGCTTCGAAAAATAGATGTCTGTAAACGCTGTCTTTATTCAGTTAAACGCCTCTACCTCTAATCATATCTCTGTGAAATTTCTACTTTAGTTAATAATATTGTGCGTCCATTTGAGAATTTCATCCTTCATTTATGTACAAGGAGGAGGTCCTCTCTTAGCCCTGTCTCTACTATGGAAGACGTTACCAGATAAGGTCTCCTTTAACGAGGGTAGGAGTGATTATATTCTTCGTTTGTGATTCCGCCTGTGAGGTCTTCTGCCGGTGATTAAATGTACTGCTAATCAGTCTTTCAATGTTTTCTTTTGTGTAAGAGGAAAATAACCTACGTAAGCGTTCAAGCACCTCTCAAGAAACTGTGGGTAGTTGCTAAATATCCAACACACACGTAGACAGATTACGATAACGACCTTTGAATTCAAAACATACCTATTTAAGGGAATGATTCTAGTGATTAGACTGCTACTTGTAACCGTATTGTGCAAGCTCTGTAATCTGATGGCCTCCATCAGTGATAACAGAAATGCGAAAGTATGAATGAATGGACATTTTACGCAGAGACGTTTATGAAAGATGTATTACCTTACAATCTACGATTTCAGTTTACTATTCATAAAGACATTAAAATTTACGGCGTCTAACTGCTGCTCCTTGCTCTAGAACAACTCATGTTGGTCCTCTTGATGTGACCACAACTGGAATATTCCTTCACATCCATTCACGTGGTAATGCTGTACGTGACTTACTTTTTGTCGTCGAAAGCGCCAGGTGTTGTATGACTGTCGACTTGTGGATTTTTAATTCTAGATTTTACATCTTATTGATCAAAAGTATACGGACCCCTAGGCGTAGAACTGACCACTAGCTATCAGTATAAAATGAGAGGGGGAGGACTGTGTTGTCAGTAGAGAAGCAATAATTGCAGATGGCAAAGTGATTCTGTCAGGAGAGATCAGTGACTTGGAACGTGGACAAGTCACTGTACGTCACCGGAGTCACAAATCCATTAAGGACATTTCAACCCTTGTGAAGATGCCCAATTGACTGCTGGTCATGTGACTGTGAAGCAGAAACGCGAGGTAACAATCGTATCCAACCCAGACCTGGCATACCTCATGTACTGACGTGTAGGAACCGTCTACCATTCCGGAGGATGGTAGTAATAAACGCCTGAAAAAAGCATAAGGAATCATTCATAAGTTCCCAAATGCTAACACTGACCAGCTGGCACAATGACCGTGCGTATTGTGCATGGAGTTAAAAAAATGGGGCTCAACAGTCGATCATCGCCTCATAAGCCACATATTTCTATAGCCACTGCCAGAGGACGCTTAAGGGAGTGTAAATAGTGACGCCACTTGACAGTGAATGACTGGAAACGAGTGATTTGGGATGATGAATCATACTATACCCTGTGTCAGTCCTATGGAAGGGCTTCAATCTGGAAATGCATGGAGAGCATCATTTGTCGTATTGCGTAAGGCCAACAGTGTAGTGTAGATGAGCTGGTATTTCGGTATAGGAGTGGTTTTCGTTGTTGCAGTGTGGTCGCCTTACTGTACTTAAGAAATCCATCAGTGTAGAAGGATATGAGAACATTTTCTAGCATCACGTATTACATTCACTCCAGGAATATTCCAGAGATTGTGATTGTGTCTGCATAACACTGCCCTTTTTCATGAAGTAGCATCTATGAGGCAGTGGTATGTCGACAATAACATTTTAGGACTGGCCTACCCAGAGTTCCGATGTGAATCCAATGGAAATACTTTGGGATGAGATAAAACATCGATTTCATTCGAGACACCAATGTGCACAATCACTAACATCTCCGTTTCGGCTCTTGAGAAAGAACAGGCTTCCACTGCTACGAAGACAGTCAGGCACCTCGTAGAATGTGTCTCCAATCGAGTCAATCTGTTATCAACTCTAAGGGTAGAGACACTTCATACTAATGTCTGCAGTAGGTGTCTACATTCATCTCTCCTGTGGCGATTCCCAAGGTTATACAGAGAAGATTGTAAAATTTGTTTACTCGGGACACCTTCCCCATTCCTTACGCATTGTTGACCAACTGAAATTTATAATTAGACTTCCTTTCTGTTTCGATCTCACACTATGTGAGTTATTTCGCTCTTCAGTCAAATTAGATCTTGTATTTTTGTCGGGTTTTCCTCCATGTGACCATGATATATTTGAGACAGAGGCAAAAATATTTTAATGTTTGTGTGATTGATGAAAATTTTAGACCAATGAACTTACTCATTACAGTAAATTACTGATTATTCAACGTATCTAGTTTCTATAGAGGCATCTTTCATGATTTTGCTGAATGTTACAGTCGACTAGTAGAAATATTTGAATATAACGTACATATCGGAAAAGCCAATGAATGGTTGATTTTCGCAACAAGAAATTCAGTTACCTTACTTGGTTTTTCATTTATTATTTCCTGTTCACTTTACCTTAGAGCAACTACAAACATCTTCTACTCTTGATCTACATTTATTCAGCAAGTTCCTATGACAAAAATGTTTTCGTCGCTGTGTTTTTCATCTGCGCCAAATAGTAATTTAATAATTTATCTCCTGCTATAGCAACCGTTTTAATATTTATGTGGCTGTTTACTACTTACAGTAGTATTCTGTTCCCATTCAAGGCATCGTATCTACACAAGAATAAAGTCATTCCCAGTTCTATTGTTTTTCGTGCGTGCATCCGGGATATTCATAACTCTAGTTTGGGTATTTCGGCAGACAGCTTTCCACCAACTCTCAAGGTTAGCCACGTGCAAGATTTTTAAATCAATTTTCAAGGTGCACAAAATACATGCGTCAGAGGCAACATTGTTGGTTGGTTAGCTAGCTAGCTAGTTATTTACATTTTCCATAGATCTGTTGAACGATCCTTCCATTGAAACGATATAGAACAAGACAGTTTACAGGGTATGTACACATGGTTACTGTTAACGTTAATCAACACTTTGTCATTTTATTCTGATTCGTGCAACTACACTCAAAAACCAACTTTTTCTGCTCGCTGTCAATTTTGAGTATAAATTAATCAAATTCATCAATGGAATACAGGGAGTTGTTCAGGAGAACTGGTTTTGAATTACGTTTAAAGCTTTCTTCGCAACCTATTAGGCATTTATGTAATTGTGAAAATGGTCAAATATCTTCGTAGTTCCATATTGAAATCCTCTGTAAGACAGTGATAGTTTCAACAGTGGGTAGTAAAGATCATTTCCCTCTAGCGTTGTAGGTATGTACATCACTGTTCTTTTTAAATTGTAATGGATTATTTATGACGAATTTCACTAACGAAATTGTGTATTGTGACGACACAGTCGGCACATTTAAAGTGACTAGCTCCTACATGACGTCCGTGGATGAACATAGCATATTATACTTACTGCACGCTTTTGTGCAATAATTACTCTATATGTGATGAGTTACCCCGAAAAATTATTCTGTATGACATTATTCATTGGAAACATACAAAATTGTTAAGAGGTTTAAGCATTTGTTTACAATATTAACCAATATGGGAAGAGTAAAAGAAGCTGAACTTATCTGTTTGAGATTCTTCTTCCAGTCCAAGTTTTCAGCAATATGTACACCAAATCATTCTGAGCATTCTGCTCATTGCCTCTTGCTCATGTGCTACATAAACTGTTATTATGACTACTTGTTGTACAGAACTGAATGTAGTGTGTTTTTACAAAATTAACAGCGCTTATGTTTTCCGAGAACAACTTACTAATTATTTGGAAAATACTTACTAAATCTGCTTTAAGTTCCTCAGTAATGAGCTTTGTTATAGCACTAGTACTGTTTGCAAAAAGCACCAATTTTCCTTGTTGAATGTTAAGTAGGTCATTCACATACAGTGCCGCAGCAGTCAAAAATGTAAAACTGGCAATCTTGGAATGGTATCTGACAAAATAGCCGGACTGTTCGAAAACACAGAAGTAAAAATCAGCTTCAGCACCAACAACAACCTAAGTAGGAAGCTTATTCATAGTATAAAACCACCAGATGCAAGTCTTGATGCAGCTGCATTTACAAAATTATCTGCAGCCAATGTAATAAATATTATATTGACCAAACAGGCAGAAATTTCAGAAACCAATCCAAAGAACATTTAGACTGCTACTGGCTTGATAAATGTAACAAATCAGCAGTAGCAACTCACATTAAAGACACAGGCGACCCTTTGAAAATCGAAGGCAACCTCGAAATTTTATACAAAATACGAAAATGTAAAACAATGGATATCATGGAAGAAATGGAAATCTTCATGCATAATACAAAGCATGGAGATAAGATTCTTAATGAAACAATCGAATTCAAAAACTCAAAATTCTTTAACAGTATTAAGCCAGTTCTAACTCAATAGATTCAAGCTGTCAATGTAAATAATTGATTACAAATCTGTCAGTACCAAGGATATCGATATAAAACCTCCATAATCGATACAAACTTACATGCTACAGTCCGCCATGTTGTGTTTAATTCTTAATTTCTTTGCGTGTTTTTGGTATTTGCATTGTATAATTCATAAATTTCGGGCGTATTATAGTATTTGAGACTTGTAGCATCGCGTTTTAGTACATGAATAGTGTAAAATCGCGTAGTCTCCTTCCGCCGCCGAGCAGTGTGTCAGCAGTGCGCAAGTAGCAGCATTACTGCATTTACCAGGCAATCTTGTATTTTAATAACCGTTTAAATTTTGTGTCGAATTGTTTGTGCTCTCTATAGATTAGTTCAGACGTTCTTTGCACAACAGTTTTTAGCATGGATAGGGACTGCAACTACTGTGTTCGGATGCAGGCTGAGTTGGCATCCCTTCGCTCCCAGCTTCAGGCAGTGTTGGCTTCGGTCACACAGCTTGAGGCTGTTGCCAATGGGCATCACTGTGGGGGTCCGGATGGGGGTTTGTCGGGGACGGCCAGCTCGCCCCACGCATCCGCCGATCGGACTATGGCTGTGGCTGCCCGGGATACTGCCCATATTGAGGCTGATCCCTCACCTGTGGTAGAGTGGGAGGTCGTCTCGAGGTGTGGCAGGGGCCGAAAGACATTCCAGAGGGCTGAACGGAAGGCCTCTCCGGTTTGTCTGGCGAACCGGTTTCAGGCTCTGTCTCAGGCTGATACTGATCTTCGGCCGGACGTGGCTGCTGGTCCTGTTCAAGAGGTTGCCCCTCAGTCTGCAATATCCCGGCGGTCGCAGAGGGTGGGCTTACTGGTAGTTGGGAGCTCCAACGTCAGGCGCGTAATGGGGCTCCTTAGGGATATGGAAGCAAGACAGGGGAAGAAAACCAATGTGCACTCCATGTGCATACCGGGGGGAGTCATTCCAGATGTGGAAAGGGTCCTTCCGGATGCCATGAAGGGTACAGGGAGCACCCATCTGCAGGTGGTCGCTCATGTCGGCACCAATGATGTGTGTCGCTATGGATAGGAGGAAATCCTCTCTGGCTTCCGGCGGCTATCTGATTTGGTGGAGACTGCCAGTCTCGCTAGCGGGATGAAAGCAGAGCTCACCATCTGCAGCATCGTCGACAGGACTGACTGCGGACCTTTGGTACAGAGCCGAGTGGAGGGTCTGAATCAGAGGCTGAGACGGTTCTGCGACCGTTTGGGCTGCAGATTCCTCGACTTGCGCCATAGGGTGGTGGGGTTTCAGGTTCCGCTGGATAGGTCAGGAGTCCCCTACACGCAGCAAGCGACTACACGGGTAGCAGGGGTTGTCTTGCGTGGACTGGGCGGTTTTTTAGGTTAGATGGCCATGGGCAAGTACAGAAAGGGCAGCAGCCTCAAAAAGTGTGGGCAAAGTCAGGACATGCGGGGGCCAAGCAGCATCTGGTACAGAAAGCCGGCTGAAGCCAGAGATCGGTTCTGCCGAAATTTCTACAAAGGCACAGACGGTGTCTAGAAAGGATAGATTGCATGCAACCGGTGGTGCCGTGTTTGTCGCTGTTACTAGTAGTTTATCCTGTAGTGAAGTAGAAGTGGATAGTTCCTGTGAATTATTATGGGTGGAGGTTACACTCAACAACTTAGCTAGGTTAATAGTTGGCTCCTTTTGCCGACCTCCCGACGTAGCAGCATTAGTAACAGAACTGAGAGAAAATGTGGAATACATTTCACATAAATTTTCTCGGCATGTTCTAGTCTTAGGTGGGGATTTCAATTTACCAGATATAGACTAGAACACTCAGATGTTTAGGACGGGTGGTAGGGACAGAGCATCGAGTGACATTATACTGAGTGCACTATCTGAAAATTACCTCGAGCAATTAAACAGAGAACCGACTCGTGCAGATAACATCTTGGACCTACTGATAACAAAAAGACCTGAACTTTTCGACTCTGTAAGTGCAGAACAGGGAATCAGCGATTCAGTGATCATAAGGCCGTTGTAGCATCCCAGAATATGGAAGTTAATAGGAATATAAAAAAAGGGACGAAGGCTTATCTGTTGAGCAAGAGTAACAGAAGGCAGATTTCAGACTACCTAACAGATAAAAACGAAAATTTCTGTTCCAACACTGACAATGTTGAGTGTTTATGGAAAAAGTTCAAGGCAATCGTAAAATGCGTTTTAGACAGGTATGTGCCGAGTAAAACCGTGAGGCACGGGAAAATCCCACCGTGGTTCAACAACAAAGTTAGGAAGCTACTGCGAAAGCAGAGAGAGCTTCACTCCAAGTGTAAACGCAGCCAAAACCTCTCAGACAAACAGAAGCTAAACGATGTCAAAGTAGCGTAAGGAGGGCTATGCGTGAAGCGTTCAGCGAATTCGAAAGTAAAATTCTATGTACCGACTTGACAGAAAATCCTAGGAAGTTCTGGTCTTACGTTAAATCAGTAAGTGGCTCGAAACAGCATATCCAGACACTCCGGGATGATGGCATTGAAACAGAGGATGACACGCGTAAAGCTGAAATCCTAAACACCTTTTTCCAGAGCTGATTCACAGAGGAAGACTGCACTGCTGTTCCTTCTCTAAATCCTCGCGCAAACGAAAAAATGGCTGACATCGAAATAAGTGTCCAAGGAATAGAAAAGCAACTGGAATCACTCAACAGAGGAAAATCCACTGGACCTGACGGGATACCAATTCGATTCTACACAGAGTACGCGAAAGAACTTGCCCCCTTCTAACAGCCGTGTACCGCAAGTCTCTAGAGGAACGGAAGGTTCCAAATGATTGGAAAAGAGCACAGGTTGTCCCAGTCTTCAAGAAGGGTCGTCGAGCAGATGCGCAAAACTATAGACCTATATCTCTGACATCGATATGTTGTAGAATTTTAGAACATGTTTTTTGCTCTCGTATCATGTCGTTTTTGGAAACCCAGAATCTACTCGTAGGAATCAACATGGATTCCGGAAATAGCGATCGTGTGAGACCCAACTCGCTTTATTTGTTCATGAGACCCAGAAAATGTTAGATACAGGCTCCCAGGTAGATGCTTTTTTCCTTGACTTCCGGAAGGCGTTCGATACAGTTCCGCACTGTCGCCTGATAAACAAAGTAAGAGCCTAAGGAATACCAGACCAGCTGTGTGACTAGATTGAAGAGCTTTTAGCAAACGGGACACAGCATGTTGTTATCAATGGAGAGACGTCTACAGACGTTAAAGTAACCTCTGGCGTGCAACAGGGGAGTGTTATGGGACCATTGCTTTTCACAATATATATGAATGACCTAGTAGATAGTGTCGGAAGTTCCATGCGGCTTTTCGCGGATGATGCTGTAGTATACAGAGAAGTTGCAGCATTAGAAAATTGTAGCGAAATGCAGGAAGATCTGCAGCGGATAAGCACATGGTGCAGGGAGTGGCAACTGACCCTTAACATAGACAAATGTAATATATTGCGAATACATAGACAGAAGGATCCTTTATTGTATGATTATATGATAGCGGAACAAACACTGGTAGCAGTTACATCTGTAAAATATCTGGGAGTATGCGTGGGTAACGATTTGAAGTGGAATGATCATATAAAATTAATTGTTGGTAAGGCGGGTACCAGGGTGAGATTCATTGGGAGAGTGCTTAGAAAATGTAGTCCAACAAAGGAGGTGGCTTACAAAACACTCGTTCGACCTATACTTGAGAATTGCTCATCAGTGTGGGATCCGTACCAGATCGGGTTGACGGAGGAGATAGAGAAGATCCAAAGAAGAGCGGCGTGTTTCGTCACAGGGTTATTTCGTAACCGTGATAACGTTACGGAGATGTTTAGCAAACTCAAGTGGCAGACTCTGCAAGGGAGATACTCTGCATCGCGGTGTAGGTTGCTCGCCAGGTTTCGAGAGAGTGCGTTTCTGGATGAGGTATCGAATATATTGCTTCCCCCTACTTATACCTCCCGAGGAGATCACGAATGTAAAATTAGAGAGATTCGAGCGCGCGCGGAGGCTTTCAGACAGTCGTTCTTCCCGCGAACCATACGCGACTGGAACAGAAAAAGGAGGTAATAACAGTGGCACGTAAAGTGCCCTCCACCACACACCATTGAGTGGCTTGCGGAGTATAAATGTAGGTGTAGATGTAGATGTAGAAGCAATTTGTGCAGTGAATTACGTTGGAAATCAGTGACAAAATGCGATGTGCAACAGTGTAATGTTAATTAACAGCTCTGTCATTACACAAGTGATGCAAGTGAATCAGCAAGATGATGAAATCGTAACTTATCAACTGTCATATAAAAGCGTTTCACACAATTTTCGTAACGCATAACTGATGAAAATCTATCTGCATCATATACAGGCTGTGATATCATACATAGTCAACCACAAGGAAGAAACGAGCACAATACATCACTGATTTCGATTTCTAGCCATCCCCTGACCCCTCCTCCCCCCCTCCTCCCCAAATGCCACACCAGCTGCTACAGTAACAAACAATGGTCAAAGATTGTAGAATGAAGGCTTTCACGACTGGGTGACATGGCTGTTGATATACTTTCTGGGATGTGAGGTCGTGGTCCAAGAACTTTTCTGCTCCTTACGTTTCGTCCAGCGCAGTCCTGGACGAAACGTAAGGAGCAGAAAAGTTCTTGGACCACCACCTCACATCCCGGAAAGTATATCAACAGCAATGGACTAGGAGTTCTAGCTAAATCTAGTTTAAGACTGTTTATCTTTAAGTAACATTTCTTTGTATGTATGTGTATATAAGAGTCTTAAGATGAACAGAAAATGTTCGAAACATGTTGTATTATGTGGATTAAACATAAAATAAAATTGACTGGTAGCAGAAATTAGAAATAGATAATTATATCACACAGGCTCGGTTCACAAACGTAGTCAATATGGCTGAGGGTAGTTTTTTGAATAACTGAGCACAATGTTTAGCATTCTGTTTGTCAAGTATGATTAAAACCTGCTCTGTGTAAGGCTGTAAATTTTATAAAGCTAGTGTTTTTCTTAGACGGGATCACAACTGAAGGCCTTGGAGAGATTGCAAAACATACAAACTGGTTATTAATTTTTTTTAGGTCTATGCTGTTTGACGAGTGAATGCTAAGTTGAGCAAACTTTGTGGTACCAAAATTGCGATGTGCTAAGTAAATTCCTTTCAGTTCAGTGTGCCATTGCTCTTGAATGTGTAACTTTTTCAATATTCTGGAAAAAGATGTCAGTTACGAAACTGAACGATAATTATTTAAGTCTGTCTTGTCACCGTCCTTATGAAGTAGTTTAATAAATGCTTGGTTTCAAGTGTCTGGAAAAATTCCCTGTGTCAGTGATGGGTTGAGTGCATCACCAAGAACATTACTTATTAAGTTTGAAGAACTTATCAGAATTTTGTTTGAAGTACCATCTTCCCCCAAGACCTCTTTTTAAGAGTTTTATAACTGTATTAATTTCAGTGAAGGATCTTGGTGTTACTTCTGGTTGCTTAATGTTTAGTGAAATGACTTTTTTAATATATCTTCTTGCTTCTTCGAGTGACTCTTTAAACCCTATATTTGCTGCTACGTTTAGAAAGTGATTGTTAAAAATACTTGCGGCTTGTGAATTATCAGTCATAGCGTTGTCATTTAGTTTAGTAGTTGTGTAATCTTGTACATGGACTGGCTATCATATATCCCATTTGGCATTCTTCCATGTTTTTTTTAATCTTATTACCAGCATTATTTATTTCTGTTAGTACATGTGTATTTTTCGACATTTTAATGACTTTCCTTAATATACTTTAGTATTATCTGTAGTATGCAAGCAATGTCTGCTCGTGACTTACTCTGACCTTCATATAAATTTCGTGTTTCCCCTTACATGAAAATCTATTTCCCTTAGCCACCCACAGTATACTTGTTTCTTAATGGGTGTTTTGCCTAACTTTTTAAGAAAGCAACGTTCAAATAATGACACACATTTACTGTGAAATAAACTGAATTTGACATTAGCGTATCTTTCTACATTATATGGAGTCACATACCACCCCACTTGAAACATTGTATTCTGTTCTAATTAGTAAGTATCACTGATTATTGTGGACCTACCCCTAAGGTGTAAGGTAATTGTATGTCATAATCAGAGTCCTTTAGCAGTTGAGTACACATTAATTTGTCAACCTAAGCACTGACTGTACAAAATATTGTCAATAAGTCTCCTGCTATTTTGCTGCACACAGGTTACTATGCTGACTACTGAAATTAGATACAAACAGCAAAATAATAATTCTAGTTCATTTATCATTCCTATATCTTTTAAGAAATTTACATTGAAATCTCCACAAACCACTAGCTCTTTCCTCTTGTCTGACTTGTAGCTCAATGAATGTACCTACATTTCCCATAAATAGCTGAAAGTCCCGTAGTGTGGATCCCTAGACCATTACAATTATCAGAAAAGTTTCCTACAATAATTACAGACAGGAACATCTTCTAGGTCCTGATGAATTCACAAACTCTTTGTTTCACGATTTTTCTCTTTGTGTCGAGCTTTTACATGTATGCAACTCCTCCGTTTTCCATGTTAACTCTGCAAAAACTTATGCAAATCTGTTATCGGTGATATTTACCTTCTCCATCCCTGTGGTTATGTAGTGTATAAAGAGGCACCTAACGTCTATCCCTTCATAATTTTCTACGTGTTCTAGGCATATAATAAACTCATCTGTTTCTCAACCATCTAACGTTCTGATGAAACGATTTAACTTTATTTTTCTGGAAAGTGTTGTGTATGGACTTGTACTGCTTTAATTTCTTTCAATACTCTCTGTGTGTAACATGACTCTAAACAAAAATGTACAACTGAGCATTGTTCATTCATTGGTTCTTCAAACTGTTTCTCATGATCTCTTTCCCCTTTTCAGTCCCCTTCCAGAAGCCCTTATTGGGGACTAATCCAGAAACTCTTGTCAATGAAGGTATCATCATGACACCTTTCAATTACAGGCAACATATCCTTTAGATACTCACTACATGTCTATAATGCAATGGTTTCCATTGCCTTCTGCATTGACGACTGCTCATTCTTCCGCCTTTTTGGGGCAGTTTCCCACCCCAACAGTAAAAAATGCGCTATGAACATCAGTTGCCACCCTAACTTCATTGACAAGGCCGAGGGCAGAAAAAGGGCGACTTATGATGTTGGATATCTTCAACTGCCGTTGCTGTTTCAAAATTTGTGCTAAGGCTGTTCGAACCCATGTCCTATTACTTTTTCATTACTAATCGAAGATGCTATCGCTAAATCATTTACATACAAGAGTATTCAGTCAGTATACTGTGCTTCTATAGCTTATGACATTTGGGTACACATCGCAAATCACTAAAATTCATAACACATTAAAGTGAATTGTAAATGAACATCTCTCTTGAAGTTAATTTCAGCATTAGTTTTCCACAGATATCGCTTTCCTTCCAAACATGTATGCGTTAATAGAAATGTGTGATGGATGGACATTCTCGCTTGTCATCCTCCCCTCAATATACTCCATTATATTACTTATGTAGTCTCAGTCATACAATATATACTGACCTCCAGTAACAAGTTGTTGTGCATTTTTCACTCCTATTAATACGTCAAATTTGGTATCAGGTGCCAGCCATACGTTTGCATGTTTCCATCTGGTAGTAAAATTATTACAGTACCGGTGAGTAGCAGTATTCTGATAATACTGAGTTGAGGAAGTTCCAATGGCTGCGGTAGAGAATATTCAGATATATCTGCAGTAATAAATGTGTGTTGCTGTGGTGATGCAGATAATAGTAAGTTGAACACCTATAAACTCTGGTCCAATATTTGTGCTAACCCTGCATGAAGGGCGCATTGCATTATTTGCAAGGAAATTAACAAAAATTAAGTATGAACATATATAAAATTAGGGAGTAAAAATAGCAAAAGTAATTGTGTATGGACAAGTACCCACAGACAGGCTTCTCCTTTCAAATTATGACGAGAAGCTGACCTTTGTTGCTGATGGTGGCACTCCCCTACTGATCCTTTCACTACTGCATGCAGAACAAAAATGACAATATTCGTGCACTTCGAATTTTATTAGGAAAGGGTGCTGAGGGTATGGTGGGGAAACTGAATCTTATTGGTAAAGGGGTGAGGGGGTGGAGTTTTCGTTGTCCTGTCGCAAAAGAGTCCTGATCTCGTCTTAGACTGATATGTGATCAGGCATTGGTGAAGTGAATGAGTGACATTCATTTTACACCAAATCTGGGACCCAGAGGTTTTGGAGAAGCCTCGAAGTATGTGAGTTACATTTTCCCACCAATTTAGTGCCTCAGGCATGACCCCAAATTCTGCAGTCTTAACTTATCTCCGAAAGTCTTACCTCTTCAGTGACATTGATTGTGTATCCACTGTGCCAACTGATACAAAACCAACAGGTAACTGTTCGTTTGAGGTGTCATAGACAAAAACTCAAGTTAAGGTCTTTGGGGCCTTCATACACTTGTAGGAAACACGGGATTTTGCTATGTATTGTCTGTATTTTAACGAGCCAATCATGGTCTCTGCAAGTAGTTTGTGGGGAACCAAGTACCCGAAAAGACGTTTTCAAGTAACTTTATATCGTCTGACTTCAAGGAACTTCATTCTACAGAAATTCTTCCCATCCATATGTGGCATACAGCAAACCAGTGCTTAACAGTATTGGTTAAAAACAGTCTTGGTTGCTATTTTTTTTTATTTTTTAACTACGCGTTTCACCTTTTTTAGGCATCTTCAGGTTGTCTTAATTTGGTATTTCTTAGAAGCATCCATTAGTCAGTGTAGCCGAAGGGTATTGTCGAATATATCAGGCCAACATCGCCTTTGTTAAACTCAGTAAAACCTTTTCTAGATCGACTAAATTTGCAACCAAGACTGTTTTTAACCAAAACTTCATTCTAGGTCTGTTGCGCTAATGGAAAATTTCTGTGGGCCTAGGGCGTCATATCGTGCCGCTCAGCTTGCGTTGTACATAAGTGTTTGTCCCCTACTTTGCGTGAGATAAGCCAACTGTGGTCCACCTTAGTGAGTAAGCATGTTTGCAAAGGCAGTTTAGCTATCTTGGGAAGCTGGCCATCTCCATCATAGTGAAATGGCCCTGGAATGAGAGGGAGACTTGGGCAAAAAGCGACGGGCTTCCCTCCATCCCCCCTTCCACCCTATATCACTGAGCTGATCCGTCCTGACCAGTTTGCCTGTGTGTGGGCGATTGGCTCATGTCGGGTCCATAGTCCTTTATCAGCTAGCTCAGCTCATACCTATCAGCACACACATTGTCAGTGTAGGTAAATAAGTTGCGACAGGCAGTCGCCATTGCCCACAGACAGTCAGACGTGTCAGCAGGTAATTAGCAAGTGAGTAAGCACAGCAGATGTCGGGCGACTGACGGTGGTCCCCCCTTAGTGTGCCCAGGTGTGCTTCTAAGCTGATAAACGACATCAGCAGCCGGGACCAGGGTTTGCTGAAGCGATTCGCACAGGTTTTGTTCACAGTAGCATGTGGCAGATGCATTGCCCACTGTTTTTGCAGGAATAAAACAGGGGCAGACGCAGTGGAGACCATAAGCCATCACTGGGCAGGTACTCCATGAGCAGCTTCCCGCAAGTGCTCCTGACAGTGCCACAGAAAACTCTAGTTCGATCTCACAAGCCCTCAGTGTGATCCATTCTATTTTCCATCTGCGTGAGGCTCCTAATCTCCAGGCACAATGCCCACATTTTTCGGAAAATGAAGAAAGATTGTTGAAAAATACATTCAGAAAAGTCGAGATCATTCCTCATAATTTCCAGTATTTTTCAGTAGCCACAGGACGTCGTGTTACGACTCAAACTGTGCACAATAGGCTGCGTGATGCGCAACTTCTCTCCCAACGTTCAAGGCGAGGACCATCTTTGTAACCACGACAACGTGCAGCGCGGTACAGATGTACCGAACTACAATCCGAATGGTCCCCTCAGGACTTGCATGCCAGCCGGAGTGGCCGACCGGTTCTAGGCGCTACAGTCTGGAACCGCGCTCGCTACAGTCACTGGTTCGAATCCTGCCACGGGCATGGATGTGTGTGATGTCCTTAGGTTAGTTAGGTTTCAGTAGTTCTAAGTTCTAGGGGACTGATGACCTCAGCAGATAAATCCCATAGTGCTCAGAGCCATTTGAACCATTTGAAGGACTGACATCACATTCTTTTCACTGATGAGTGTCACATATACCTTCAACCAGACTATCAAAGGGGACGTGTTTGAAGGCAACCTGGTCAGACTGAACGCCTTAGACACATTGTCCAGCGAGTGCAGCCAGGTGGAGGTTTTCTGCTGTTTTGGGTTTGGCATTATGTAAGACCGACATGGGCCGCCAGTGGTTGTGGAAGGAGCCGTAACGGCTATATGATACGTGAATGACATCCTCTGACATACTGTGGAACCGTATCAGCAGCATATTGGCTAGGCATTCGTCCTCATGGACGACAGTTCGCGACCTTTGATTCCATATTAAGGGCAGCAGAGGTGCATGACCTGGGGACCACTATATGCGGGTGAACCAGGGCCATGCTTAGTAAAAGGAAGGTAGAGGCTACCACGATGAATGAAAAGATGTTAATTAACACCAGTAAAGGCCACTTCCCCCCCAATGATTTTAGAAATTCTGATGAAGCATTATCTATCCTTTTTGCTTAATTTCTTTTAAATCTTCAAAAGCTCTTTTAATTCTGATTCTAATGATCTATCCTCCATTTCTAGTGTATCGATTCCTGTTTCTTCTTCTGTCGCGTCATCAGACAAGTCCTCCCTCTCATAGAGGCCTTCAGTGTACTCATTCCGTCTGTCGCCTCACTCCTCTGCATTTAACAGTCGAATTCCTGTTACACTTTTAATGTTACCGCCGTTGCTTTTAGTTTCACTGAAGATTGTTTTAACTTTTTTATACGCTCAGATAGTCCTTCTGACCATCATTACTTTTTCCATTACTTTACATTTTTCGTACAGTCATTTCGTCTTAGCCTCCCTCCACTTCCTGTTTATTTAATTCCTAAGTTACTTGTATTTCTGTGTTACTGAATTTCCCTGTACGTTTGTGTACTTCCTCCTTTCATCGATCAACTGAAGCAGTTCTTCCATTACCCATGGTTTCTTCGCAGATACTTTTTTGTACGTATGTTTTCCTTTCCAACTTCTGTCATTGTCATTGTTTGAGATGTCCATTCCTCTTCAACTAAACTGCCTACTGAGCTATTCCTTATTGCATTATGTATAGCCTCAGAGAACCCCAGTTCATTCCTTAGTACTTCCGTACCGCACTTCAATGTGTTTTGATTCTTCCTGACAGTCTATAAAACCTGAGCCGACTCTTTGTCACTGAAAATTGTGATGTGAGTCTATTCCTTTCCTGGGTACGCCTTATAATCTAATACCTGATATCGGAATCTCTGCCTAACGGTTATGTAATATAACTGAAATATTCTAATATCTCCTGGCCTTTTCCAAGTATTTCTTCTCCTTTCGTGGTTCTTTAACTGAGTATTCGGTATTTAAAGCCGAAAGTTTTTGTAGATTTCAATTAATCTTTCTGCTCTCTGTTTCCTAGTACCAAGCTCACATTCTCCCGCAACCCTTTCCTGTGCTCGCTCACCTACACTCCCATTTCAGTACCACACGACTATTAGATTTTCATCTGCCTTTGAGTACTGAATTACCTGTTCAATATCTCACATGCTTTGTGAATCTCTTCAGCTTGTCCTTGTGACGGTTGCATGTATCCCTGAACTATCATTATAGGTGTTTGTTTGCTGTCGGTTCTGAGGAGAACAATCCTGTCACTGAACTGTTCAAAGTAACTCACTCTCTACCCAACTTTCCTCTTCATAACGAATCCTACTCCCATTGTATCATTTGCTGCTGCTGTTGATATTACCTTGTATTCCTCTGATCAGAAAATCTTGTCGTCTCTCCAATACACTTCACTGACCTACCCTATATCGAGCCTTGTCATTCTACTTTCCGAATTTTTGGCATCCATACGACTTTCAAACTTCTGACATTCCTCGCCCCGACTTCTATAACGTTATCCTGTCGTTGATTACTCAGTCTTTTTCTCATGGTCTCCTCCCCCTTGGCAATCCCCTTCTGGCGATCCGAATCTGGATATCATTCCACAAATCTTTTACCAATGGAGGGATCATCATGACACTTTTTCATGTGTTGGTCACGTGTCCTGTTGATACACTTTATGTGTCTTCAGTGCAGTCGTTTCCTCTTTCGGCTCCTCTGCACACAAGGCCATTAGCCGAATCAGTGGTTAGTTTTTACGCCAGAAGGTTTCGGCCGCCATTGCTGATGATTTTTATTCACAATTTAAGTAGTGGCAGGGTTTGAACCTGGACCAAGGACGTTCTGATCACTAATCAATGGCGCTATCCATATGTTACATCAACGCCATCTACATATGAACTATTGAACAAAGTTCCTTTTCTATTATTTGGCAGCTCTTTTTCTTACCTTTCACTATCCTCTTAATCACATTGGCTGAAGTACATTTCTTTAATATTGTTTTGTATATAGATAACAAATTAATCAACACTCATTAACGTAATTTCCTGCTTTCGCTTCATTGAAAGACATATCATCATGGCTTCCACTAACTTGAAGTTGGGATCATGTTTGCAACCTCCGAAATTTACCACTTTAACTGGATGGAGTCTATGCACGTATTCCGAGAATGGATAACTTCATCTACATCATCCTTTACATGTATCATAGTGCTATCTCTCTTTTCTCCTTTACTACTCTATAATATCTGTAGAGCCTCACTGTCTATATCGATTGTAAGTAGGTTTATACTATGTAAATGTGTATCTATGATTATGAAGTGTTTGTCCTTTGTTAGTTAAGGTTATTGATTTGTGTCAAGAAATTTAAAGTTCGTAATGTATGTATGAAAAGAGATAGAGGATATTTAAAATAATAAAATTTTGTTCAAATGGCTCTGAGAACTATGGGACTTAACATCTGAAGTCATCAGTCCCCTAGAACTTAGAACTGCTTAAACCTAACTAACCTAAGGACATCACACACATCCATGCCCGAGGCAGGATTCGAACCTGCGACCGTAGCAGTTGCGCGGTTCCAGACTGAAGGGCCTAGAACCGCTTGGCCACACCGGCCGGCAACGAAATTTTGTAAAATATCTATCTTCATAAAGAAAAATTTGTATATTAGAAGCTGGTTCATGCTTAAGGAACTTGTATTGTGAAATGTAAAAGTTGTAGGGAAACCCCTCTGCAACGGAAGTGGCTTGGCGCGAGGTAAAAGGTGGTATTAACGGTCGATCTGGACGGTTCCTTGGTGGGGACGGAACGGAGTCAGCAGCTAGTTTTTGCACGAAACACATCGAGGGTGCCAAGGGAGGCATTCGGAAGCCGTTTTACATGGAATTTTGCCTCAGATGTTGATTAGGCTGTTACATGGTGCTCTTCGCAATAAGGAATGGCTCTAATATGATTAAAATCCGTCGCCGAGAAGAAATTGTAAAGAACATTCAGCATCAAGAGCCGTGAGTACAGTTGACCGCCACGCTGTTTACCACCACTATTTCGCAACTTCTTCACCAACTTAAGGCACACAGATTTGTAATATAGCATGGACCAGATAGTCTGTGATGCTGTTTTCAATAATGATCAAGATGCTATAAATCTGTGTTTGAACCCTAATGTTATCCTAAGTATGAACCAATGCAGGATCATCTCCTAATTGTGCTAAATACTGAGTATCCTGTTTTCACCAAAATAATGATTTGTTTCTGTGTGTTGCAGCCAGTCAAAATCTGAGAGAGGAAACGTCCGTAAATCCAACGTAGCGCGTATACCAGTGAACTGTGGGAAATAGTCGGATATAGAGGATGATCCCTATGTACAACGGAGTTGTAGTTCTTCATTAATGGTTGTACACAGTATTTTCAGGAGCAGACAATTCTCAGTTTTCTCTAGTGAAAAGAATAACATTAACCCAAAGGTATTTATCTATTATTTTAAGAGAATATTTCCGTGTAGTTGGACCGAGTTTGACAAGATCCAATTCATAGTATCTAAAATAATAATAGAAGCTGCATTGTGGGCCGCTGAAATAAGCGAAACCTGCAATACATGCTCCAAGTTTGAGAAACTATTCTGAGCAAAATATTGGTAATTAAGTCAATAAGAGCGTTTATGTAAAGAGATTTCTCATCTTCAGTTTTAAAGTCCAGAGAAAGGGGCCGTAAGACAATATTTTGCGCGTTATTTTAACAAGGCAAGATGTTGGATTGAACTAATTTCAGGTCGTGAAGTCATTAGAATATTAAAAGAAATATTACCGTTCAATACAAGAGAGAAATTTATTCACATACATGATAGTGATGTAGAGCAATTTCTGTCCTTAATAGACTCAATTGATATGTTAATGGAGGATGCGAGAGAATGTCAAAACAACAACAATAATTATTATTCTAGGAATAATGGAGGTAATTGCCAATGGAGTGAGAATAAGCAGAATAACAATAATTCTCCAGAATTCAACCGAAATAACGGATAGAAGATGTGTGGTAATACACAGTGCATATCCCCAAAAGGTAAATGAAGTACATTTTGGAGAAGTGCATGAGCCACACAAGAAACTGAATGACTGACGGTCAAACGGGAACCAGTCATTTCAGGCCTTCCTCGGATGGCTGGTAATGAGGAGGGAGGCAAGCTTCGCGAGTCCGTAAACATCGTTAGGCATAACAATGAATCAGATATAAGAGAAGATTTAATGAATGAACCAAGGGCAGAATTAAATAAGACAAGGCATACTTTCCAAGATATTGTGGTAGCAAAAATCAGTAAAATACTGGTAAATATACTAATTGATACGGGGTCAACGGTCAGCGTAATGACAATTAATTGTCTAAATGGTGTTAGTCGAAAGCAGAAATTACTCACTTTGCCAGTATCAGGGGCATTTACCGCTAAGGCACAAAGGTTAATTAAACAGGTACGGGTAGCAGTGAAGCTACAAGGAGTCGCAATAGAATGTACTTTCTTGATCATATCCAGGATGTCTACACTGTGCATATGGGGGATGGATTTTTTGTATGATTATGGTGCTGTTCTTGATATTAAAGAAGGTGGTTGTACTTTGATTGTTAAAGACAAACCATTGAAGGTAACATTAATGAAGAAAAGAGTTATGTTAGAGAAATCTGGTCAGCACTTCATTGTTGATTGTTTTCCGATAAATGCTCTACATTGTCTTAATAATGACTGTGTTAAGCCAATTGATGCTGAGGGTGATATGTCGAGCATCGACGAGGAAGTCTGGGAATCGGAATATTTATCTACACAACAACAAATAAAATTAAGAGAGGTTTTAAAATGATATTTACCAGTATTCAATGAAAAACCCGGTGTGATTAAAAACTTAGAGTATAATATCGAAACTTACCTGCATACCACATTTTGTAAAACAACTTATTCAGTTCCATAGTCAGAAAGGGAAGCGGTAACTAAAGAGATAAAAAAGATGTTGGAGTGGGAAATTATCGAGACCTCAACGGCCGAATGTTCTTGCCCACTATTAGCAGTAACTAAGCCTTATGGTGATACACAATTAGTCTTAGACGCTCGAGATATCAACAATATTATTAAGCCTGTTAGGACTCGACCAAAAAATCTAGAAGAACTCATCCAAAAATTTCACGGTGTGATGTTCCTGATCTCTCTGGATCTCAGAAGTTTGTATGACATAGCAGGTAAACAACATCATCGATGGATAGAGTTAATTGAAAGTTTTGAAATAATGTACAATGAATTACCACATACATCGACCAGTTACGCATCTAATGAAATTCTTTCAATAAGCAATGTGGTGAAGAATGGCTTGGTAATTTACCATATATACACAACAAGGAAAGGGATCACAATGAGGATTACGTAAAGCTTATTACGGTTAAAACATAAGGCTAATATACGAAAAAACCAATTTAATAAGAATTTAGGTGTCATAATTAGTTATAAAGTTGGTGACTCTGTATTGTTAAAAAATTATTTGAAATCATCAAAGAAAAAGAAACAAAACGGAAAATGGTGTCTATATAAGGGACCATACCGAGTTGTCAAAATACCACACAATGGAAGTTACCTTCTAGAGGATGAAGAACAGAAGAAAATAAAAGTCTATCCCCACATAGAGTTAAAAAAGTATTTTAGTTATGCCAGAATTCATATTTTTAGACGACATGATCCACTGTGAAGCAAGAGTAGATTAACAATGTAGCAACTTCCTATCAAGATTTAGTAAATAAGTGGTTAGTAATAACAATTATTTTGATAGTTATGTTATATTGAGTCATCCAAGAAGATCATAGATTTTACAAAGGATCAACTAATTACTCCCCCCCATGAACCATGGACCTTGCCGTTGGTGGGGAGGCTTGCATGCCTCAGCGATACAGATAGCCGTACCGTAGGTGCAACCACAACGGAGGGGTATCTGTTGAGAGGCCAGACAAACGTGTGGTTCCTGAAGAGGGGCAGCAGCCTTTTCAGTAGTTGCAAGGGCAACAGTCTGGATGATTGACTGATCTGGCCTTGTAACAATAACCAAAACGGCCTTGCTGTGCTGGTACTGCGAACGGCTGAAAGCAAGGGGAAACTACAGCCGTAATTTTTCCCGAGGGCATGCAGCTTTACTGTATGATTACATGATGATGGCGTCCTCTTGGGTAAAATATTCCGGAGGTAAAATAGTCCGCCATTCGGATCTCCGGGCGGGGACTACTCAAGAGGATGTCGTTATCAGGAGAAAGAAAACTGGCGTTCTACGGATCGGAGCGTGGAATGTCAGATCCCTTAATCGGGCAGGTAGGTTAGAAAATTTAAAAAGGGAAATGGATAGGTTGAAGTTAGATATAGTGGGAATTAGTGAAGTTCGGTGGCAGGAGGAACAAGACTTCTGGTCAGGTGACTACAGGGTTATAAACACAAAATCAAATAGGGGTAATGCAGGAGTAGGTTTAATAATGAATAGGAAAATAGGAATGCGGGTAAGCTACTACAAACAGCATAGTGAACGCATTATTGTGGCCAAGATAGATACGAAGCCCACACCTACTACAGTAGTACAAGTTTATATACCAACTAGCTCTGCAGATGACGAAGAAATTGAAGAAATGTATGATGAAATAAAAGAAATTATTCAGATTGTGAAGGGAGACGAAAATTTAATAGTCATGGGTGACTGGAATTCGAGTGTAGGAAAAGGGAGAGAAGGAAACATAGTAGGTGAATATGGATTGGGGGACAGAAATGAAAGAGGAAGCCGCCTTGTAGAATTTTGCACAGAGCACAACATAATCATAACTAACACTTGGTTTAAGAATCATGAAAGAAGGTTGTATACATGGAAGAACCCTGGAGATACTAAAAGGTATCAGATAGATTATATAATGGTAAGACAGAGATTTAGGAACCAGGTTTTAAATTGTAAGACATTTCCAGGGGCAGATGTGGACTCTGACCACAATCTATTGGTTATGACCTGTAGATTAAAACTGAAGAAACTGCAAAAAGGTGGGAATTTAAGGAGATGGGACCTGGATAAACTAAAAGAACCAGAGGTTGTACAGAGATTCAGGGAGAGCATAAGGGAGCAATTGACAGGAATGGGGGAAATAAATACAGTAGAAGAAGAATGGGTAGCTTTGAGGGATGAAGTAGTGAAGGCAGCAGAGGATCAAGTAGGTAAAAAGACGAGGGCTAGTAGAAATCCTTGGGTAACAGAAGAAATACTGAATTTAATTGATGAAAGGAGAAAATATAAAAATGCAGTAAGTGAAACAGGCAAAAAGGAATACAAACGTCTCAAAAATGAGATCGACAGGAAGTGCAAAATGGCTAAGCAGGGATGGCTAGAGGACAAATGTAAGGATGTAGAGGCCTATCTCACTAGGGGTAAGATAGATACCGCCTACAGGAAAATTAAAGAGGCCTTTGGAGATAAGAGAACGACTTGTATGAATATGAAGAGCTCAGATGGAAACCCAGTTCTAAGCAAAGAAGGGAAAGCAGAAAGGTGGAAGGAGTATATAGAGGGTCTATACAAGGGCGATGTACTTGAGGACAATATTATGGAAATGGAAGAGGATGTAGATGAAGATGAAATGGGAGATATGATACTGCGTGAAGAGTTTGACAGAGCACTGAAAGACCTGAGTCGAAACAAGGCCCCCGGAGTAGACAATATTCCATTGGAACTACTGACGGCCTTGGGAGAGCCAGTCCTGACAAAACTCTACCATCTGGTGAGCAAGATGTATGAAACAGGCGAAATACCCTCAGACTTCAAGAAGAATATAATAATTCCAATCCCAAAGAAAGCAGGTGTTGACAGATGTGAAAATTACCGAACTATCAGCTTATTAAGCCACAGCTGCAAAATACTAACACGAATTCTTTACAGACGAATGGAAAAACTAGTAGAAGCCAACCTCGGGGAAGATCAGTTTGGATTCCGTAGAAACACTGGAACACGTGAGGCAATACTGACCTTACGACTTATCTTAGAAGAAAGATTAACGAAAGGCAAACCTACGTTTCTAGCATTTGTAGACTTAGAGAAAGCTTTTGACAATGTTGACTGGAATACTCTCTTTCAAATTCTAAAGGTGGCAAGGGTAAAATACAGGGAGCGAAAGGCTATTTACAATTTGTACAGAAACCAGATGGCAGTTATAAGAGTCGAGGGACATGAAAGGGAAGCAGTGGTTGGGAAGGGAGTAAGACAGGGTTGTAGCCTCTCCCCGATGTTGTTCAATCTGTATATTGAGCAAGCAGTAAAGGAAACAAAAGAAAAATTCGGAGTAGGTATTAGAATTCATGGAGAAGAAATAAAAACTTTGAGGTTCGCCGATGACATTGTAATTCTGTCAGAGACAGCAAAGGACTTGGAAGAGCAGTTGAATGGAATGGACAGTGTCTTGAAAGGAGGATATAAGATGAACATCAACAAAAGCAAAACAAGGATAATGGAATGTAGTCTAATTAAGTCGGGTGATGCTGAGGGAATTAGATTAGGAAATGAGGCACTTAAAGTAGTAAAGGAGTTTTGCTATTTGGGGAGCAAAATAACTGATGATGGTCGAAGTAGAGAGGATATAAAATGTTGGCTGGCAATGGCAAGGAAAGCGTTTCTGAAGAAGAGAAATTTGTTAACATCGAGTATAGATTTAAGTGTCAGGAAGTCATTTCTGAAAGTATTCGTATGGAGTGTAGCCATGTATGGAAGTGAAACATGGACGATAAATAGTTTGGACAAGAAGAGAATAGAAGCTTTTGAAATGTGGTGCTACAGAAGAATGCTGAAGATTAGATGGGTAGATCACATAACTAATGAGGAAGTATTGAATAGAATTGGGGAGAAGAGAAGTTTGTGGCACAACTTGACCAGAAGAAGGGATCGGTTGGTAGGACATGTTCTGAGGCATCAAGGGATCACCAATTTAGTATTGGAGGGCAGCGTGGAGGGTAAAAATCGTAGAGGGAGACCAAGAGATGAATACACTAAGCAGATTCAGAAGGATGTAGGTTGCAGTAGGTACTGGGAGATGAAAAAGCTTGCACAGGATAGAGTAGCATGGAGAGCTGCATCAAACTAGTCTCAGGACTGAAGACCACAACAACAACAACAACTAATTACTATGAGTTTCATTAAGTTGCTGCAAGAGCTATCAAGAATTTTTGGAGTTTTGTTAATTATTTAAGTATGTATTTATTATAGATTAATTATAAATGTTTGTTTAAAATATTTTTGTTAATAAGCTTCCACGTGTTATGTTGTAAAAGAGGCTTCACACACATGTACATACAAGCACACTGAAAAATATAATCGGAATCAGTGTGGGCAGGAGATTGATGTAAAAGATAGATCACTTATTTTGGGGGAGAGCATGTGAAAACCGTAAAGAAGAGAGCTAAGGAGACCGATGAGGGAGAAAGGGAATGAGAAGCATTTGAATGACTGGACAGTAACAATAAAGTGATGACAGTGTTGAATGGTCTATGTATTAGTAAATTAATGAGACTCGTATGAAAGGTCAAAGATCATTCCGACTAATATTTGACAGTAAGAAACAGCTCTGATGTTCTGCTAAGGCTCATAATAAAGCAACTGTATGTTATCGAAGATATTAAAGACATTAGACAGCAGACAGGAAAGAGACAATCGCATCACACGACGCAACAGAAACAATATCGGACACAGTGAAAGAGGACACAAAGATTCAGAGATGAGTAACGGCAGATACATCTTATAGTAGACGACACACTGACGACAGATGTGTGTAGTACTATGAAAGAATGTAATCAGCTTTTCATAACTGATCATGTAAAGATAGTATCAATGGGTGCAGTAGATTCTGTTGTGGGGTATCTTAGACCAGCCATATGCAAAAATGTTAGTAGTTTATATTTGGTATTCACTACAGATATGGGAATGATTTCCACCATAATGTATTTAAAATCAAGAAATTCTAGTTTTTATGATAAAATATGGACAAAATTGTTTTCCTGGATTTAGCATCACACCCGTAATGAATCACTTGTCACTGGAATCTTCCCCAAATGGATAAAGTATCATGGAATTTCATATCTCTATAAGAGAAGTGATAAAGAAATTCCGTCAAAATTGAATCCAATTTCATGTTGGTAGCATTATCGAAAATTTGAGGACAGGTAATATATACGTGGCATTTTAAACACGTGCCTACAAATAATACATCATAGACGTCACTGTTTGGATTTCTAAAGGGCACCGGTATTTAAAGGACTATTTTAGCATACAGCTAAAATATACTTTCGTTACGTAATAAATTAAACAAATGTCAGTAGGAAAGAGTCTTGTATTCATCATAGAGCTGGGAGTTAATTAAATGCCATGTCCCAGACGGTTCCATGTTAAGTGCCAAATTTATCACGTATACTGTATAATAATATTGTGCTTTTACATTTACATATTCTTCCCGAAAGTCACAATACGGTGCGTTACGGAGGGTACCCTGTACCACCATTAGCCATTTCCTTTTCTGTTGCACTCGTAAATAGTGCGAGTGAAAACGATTGTCCATATTCCTGCGTATGAACCCTGATATCTCCTATCTTACCTATGTAGTGCTTTCACCCGAAATGTGTGTTGGTGGCAGTGGAATTGTTCTGAACTCATCTTTTATCACTATACAGTGTCATGTACGACACATTCCCGTACTCCACGCCATTATCGGAAACAACTCCAGATTGCTGCTCTCCCTGTTGCCAGACCATTTCTATGCATAGGAAATAACAGCGGTCTTACAAGACTTCCCTGGGAGATTCCAGACGATCTTTTTGCTCTGCTGAACTCTCGCTCTCGCTGGGAACGTACAGGGTTCTATTACGAAGTCTTCGAGCCACTGACACATTTGGGAACGTAGTCCGTATGATCGTACCTTCGTTAACCGTCTGCGATGGGGCACCATGCCAAATGCTTTCCGGAAATCTAGAAACATGGTATCAGCACATCGCCCTTCATTCACAGTTCGCAGCATATCATGTGAGAAAATGGCAGGTTGAGTTCCACAGGAGTGATGCTTTATAAAACCTTGTGCAGTTGCTGATAATGATGAAGGTTGCTGGCCTCGAGCTTTTCGGTGTCTAGGAAATTTGTTCTATTCGAACTCAGCATATGTTCTAGAACTCTGCAACAAATCGATTTTAATTACATTGGTCTATAATTTTGCGCATTCGTTCTTTTACATCTCTTATATGCAGGAGTCACCTGCGTTTCTTTTCAGTCGTTTGGGTCTTTGCGCTGGGAGAGAGATATGCGACAATTACAAGCTGAGTAAGAGTACCGTTTGAAAAGCCGAACTGGGGATCTATACGGACCTGGTGACTGATTTGTTTCCAACTCTTTCACTTGTTTCTCAACACTAGGATCCCTGACCAACGGTCAAACGTTTGTACGATTCTTCTGGAGAACGATTTCTTAAGCGAGGTATTTAAAGCTTCGTGTTTCAATTTGCTATCTGCAGCTTCCATACCAGACAAGTCCGTGAGTGAGTGGATGGGAGCCTTACACCAGGTTATCGGTTTTACACAGGACCGGAATTTTTTCGGAGTCTTCGCCAGATCGTTTGCTAGTGTATGGGCACCGTAGTTACATACTTACGCATAGATCTTTTCACACACATAAATCTTTACTAAACTTTGTCTGTCGTCATTTCCGATTTCTCTTTTTTAACCGAGAGTACAACTGCCATTGTTGCCTCAGCGTTTTCCAGATTTTATTGCTGAACTACAGTGAGTGTCCTTTGCTTCCTGAGCATTTTCCAAGTTTCATTGCTGAACCACAATGAGTTTCCTCTTGCCTTAAACCACTTTCTAGACACTTATTTGTCTAGAACACTATTCTACAATCGGCCTAAACTTTGCACATAATTCCTGTTTGTTCACCATACTGGAACTAAATGACTGTAGTTCATTGTATGGGTGAGATTAATAGTTGCTATGACGACATTATGATCATTAATCCCCGTCTCTATACTGACGCCATCGATTTGTGCCGGCCTGTTTCTAGCTACAAGGCTTAGGTAATTTTATTGTGGGTGGGTTGCCGAACTATCTGCTCAAGACAGTTCCCAGAAAACACGTTCAAAAATACTTCGCAAGACAGTCTGTCTGCACCCTCTGCAATGACTCCATAGACGTCTCAGTCTATACTCGGTATGTTAAAGTCTCCTCCAACTAGTACTGCATTATTTGGGTATCAGCGCTGAACCAACCGTAGACTTTTTTCAGTGACTTGGGAACTGTCACAGCGGAATCGGGTGGCCTCTAAAAACAGGCAACAACTAACTTTGTTTCACCTACACTTGTTATACGCAACCAAATAACTTCAGTATCACGCTCAGTTTCAACCTCGATACAGACAATATTTCTGTCAACTTCAATCAACGCACCCCCACCTATGGCGTCTACTCTGCCCCTACGATAAACGTTCCATGACTCGCTAAATATGTCAGAGCTTTCTAATCACTGTTCAGCCAGCCTATCAGTCCCAGGAGTAATTTGAGTGTGAGAGCTTTCTTGGGGTGCAGTGAATTCAAGGAATTTGTTACGAATACTTCGACAGTGTAGTGATAAAATTTAGGCAGTCGATATGTCTTTACTCTGAATGCGGTCTGATGCCACTACCTGCGAATAGACTAGCGAATGTTAGTCGGAGAACCTCAGACCTTCCCCTATCCTAAAAAAACCCTTGTGTGCTCCACAAGCACTTTGCTACCAGAGTAGGTGCTTCCTTTGTGTAGTGCACAAAATTTTGTCCTACAATTCCCCACCGGATAACGCTGGTCTAAAAATATGCAGCCAAGACTGCCACAGATTCGACGAAACCTTTTGTTGGGATTTCTCACTCGGCTCCATACCTAAGGACCCCAACCAAGCATGGCAAAAATGCTGAAAATTGCAAGCACTTCTTGCATCTCACATGCGAGGCCAGCAACCTTCATCATTATCAGCAACTGCCTGTATGAACTGAGAATACCCTGAGAACCCGTATGACAGGAGTCGTTGGTGGCGATGTTAACCACAACTTGTAGACGACTTCAGCCATGCACGATCGCTGACCGCCTCCACATCGCAAATGAAACCCCTCCGCAAACATATCGAAAGTACATTGGCTCTCTCTGCGTTCCTGCACTAGACGTGGCTAAGGGGCTCCATACCACGCCTAACATCAGAGCTCCTGGTAAACAGCAACACTTGCCACGCATGCCTGCTCGGACTCTCTTGAAGAAACAGTCATCTCTTCACTCACAAGGCGATTAGGTGAAGGCAGACGTCCAGCCTCCACATTGACTCTCCACCTCGAGCGACGTGAATGCGTTACATCTCGCCAGTCACCTTGCCGTGAGGGTGGATCCATCGCGTCGAGTACACTAGGAGGTGTTCTAGCAGCAGAGCCCGTGGGTGAAACAAGCTACACCTAAAGGTGTCCCATGAGACGCTCCAGATTCCCCACACTCTGATACAGTAGCCTGGAGGTGGCTGGCCATAACCACAACTACATTCGACTGTTCGCGAACTGCAACCACCCTCTTCCTGTGCCTGCACAGAGCATGCACACGTCCTACCTATCTTAACAAGTCTAACTGGAGAAGTAAATTATAAAGCTGACAGATACGTAGATACGCAACTTGTCGTCTTGACGTGTCACAATGGACACTGATACCTTGATGAACTAAGTAGCTCGCTGTTGGTAAGAAGTGACAACTGATACCATTAAATTACCTGTACAAAACGCGACATTAAACGTCTTAACCACACTAAAAAGAACGCGAAATTTAGGGAACGTATTCTATTAAGGATATAGAGGAAGAGTTAATACGTAAATGGCTGCACTGGAGATTTAGTCACAGGCGACAACCGGAATCCAAGGTAGATGACATATGACAGAATACAGCGGACTTCGTGACACAGAAAAAGAATCGGATCCTCACTGATAAGAATACAGTCAACCAAACTACTGAGTAAGATTCACTTATCAAGGTAAGCAACAGGGAAGCAAGTGTATAAGCCAAACGAGATTTCAGATCTAATTAACAGAACAAAAAAAATATTTCATGTCTAGCTGAAGTTAATATTTAGTGGAAATCATTACTAGTAAACCGTTAATTGTCAATTTAACGTTCTGCTCACAGCGTAAAAAAGAACAAATTGTGACGGGGGAAAAGGCAGCTGATCTTCAAAACTCCCAAATATCCTCAAAAATTTGCCTGAAAATTTTCTCCGAGCTCAAGAGAGAAAGAAACACTGAAACATATGTACATACCTAGAACAACAAGTTGTCAGATGGGTGCAGTTCGTGATGAAAACTTAATATATGGTGTGGTGAAATCAACTGTGACAGTACCGACACATATATCGTTTTGCTGTAATAAGGAAACTTGTCAGCTTAATGTTCTTAACTGTGCTGGAGGGATATATAGCGTTCATGGCTTTTGGTGAAGTTTTCGTGAATTTCCCTTCGCTGAAGCGGACCTGGGAGCACACAGTGACGGATCTGGGTGGTCGCAGCACTATGAAATTGGGACGGATCAAGCCGTCTGCTTCTGGGCTGCTGGTTCACAGTTGTGATGTGGCCACACGCAGAACGGTTGGTATTGTCTCCCGGCCGCAATGGTCTTGGAATTAGTGGCAGGGCGACCACAGGTTCCGAGAGCATTCCTGGTGACAAATCTGCATTTCCTCTCAGCGGTTGCAAATATGCGACACGGTCATTGTGCTGTGTTCAGTGTCGATACAGCTAATACAGTGCACCAACTTCCGGGCAGTTGATTGGCGTTCTGTTATCGATAGTGTAGAAGTTTCGGCAGACTTCCCCGGAGTTACTGTAGGTTGAGAGGAAGTGTAGGTCGTCAATGTGACCAACGTTGTGCATTGTTCCCTCCAGGCGGTGTTTTTCTAGGAACGGTAGGGTCACCAATTTGTAAGACTGCACTGGTCTAAATTTACACCTTGACAGCAATCTAGGCCTCGTCAAATTTCTTGCGTATCAGTCACTAAAATACTGATACTTTGGGACCAATTTGTCTTATATTTTCTTTACATCGTCTATTAACATCGTTTAAATATGACAAATACGGTTAAAATTTTCATGCTGACCTAAGTAGGCGTCTTTACTGCGCTCAAAAACGAAAGCATCACCGCCTCTGTGCACTATCTTCTCTGTGAAACAGATCGTAACTTTTACATTCGTACCAACCTTCAGCAACCTTAAAAGCTTTCGCCCTCACCCAGAAAATTACTTGCACTCGTAATATGCTGGGTAAAGCATTACCAATATCACTGGTTGTGTAGTTTGGTCCGCATGTATTCCAACTGCATTGGTGTTAGAAAGGTTGCTATCAACTACTGATCCCAAAGCAATCAATAGTTACAAGGGCACGATCGCATATTTTATCCATTAACACAAATGCACTGCGTTAAATATAACACTGTCCACCTCCGATGTGGTTTCAACATAGCGATTATATAAGCTAGCCCTAAGAGTCGTTCACTGCAAGCACAGGAAAAGAGACGGTTGTGACTCACCAAATTTAACTCTCTGAAATAAATTTATTACTATGCTTTACGGTAGCCAAGCTCTCAGAGAACTAATGTGCATTATTAATGCTGAATTTAATGTGAATTAATAGTGAAATTTATTTTATTTGTTCTTATAATGCAGTCATATTTAAAACTTTCACTTTAGCGGAGTAAAGAAAGTAACGGTTGCGAATTTATTTAATATCAACGGCGAGTTTAATTCTTTTGGGGATCTTCATATTGCGTAAAAGTAGTTGTATATGAAGCCCCTCCATGATACAGAATAGCCATATAAAATAGAAAACTGACGCATCATTAACTGTTGCGTCCATTTTTCATTTTATGTGACGTATAGGTTTCATATCCAGCTACATTAAAACGAACTGATAATGCCCTAAAAGGGTGAAACGCGTAACAGACATTAAATAATAGCGCAACCAAGACTGTTTTTATACTGAAATAATTCGAAACCAGTTGCTGTAACACTTTGCCACATTGTAGTCGAATAATTGTCGCTTTAGAAGTTATTACAATTTATTCATTACATCATGAGAAAAATTTTGGCCAGAAAATGGAAAAACAAACATGACTGTTGTGCAAACTTTATACTGCGCTCAGTTTAAATGAACAGCAAGTGAATTTCACCAGTTTCTGAATAAGCAAAGTTTTCATATTACGCAAAAACGATTTTCAACATCATACTATTAACATAAGTTGCTAACTGCAATACAAGACACGGAAACTAGGATAGTGACATGTCTGTATGTTGAAAGAAACTTTGGTATGTGATACGTCCTCAAATCTTTGCATCTGCGAACTCAGAAACTCAGAGATGACTTGACAGCTCACAAATGAACGCCAAACCACTTTATAAACATTTTAATGTACAATTCACAGCAATATTATTTTCTGCAGCTGTAGCCAATTCACGCAAACTTCACGCACAATTCAAAGTCTCGCTACCTTCTTCTTGATACTGTTACACTCACCACACCCAAGTGCGCCAAATCCATACGTCCACAAACAGTCCTGTCGGGGGAACATCCGCAACTGAGCATTATACCACAGGCATAAGACACCTCAAGATGAGCGTGTGTTAAATAAAAGAACCTTGAAACTGTAGAAGTATTTTCAACTTCTCGTCCAAACTTCCAGTCAAAATCCTCGACGCATGTAAAAACGTACAGAAATTTTAATTTCTCATTATCCAAACCTTTGGAGTAGTACAGACATTTTCACATCTATAAAAACAGCTTTTCCATATCTTCCTCTTTTCAGTGTACTACCCCAAAAAAATTTTTTTCTCATTTCATAAGTTTTATAGATGTATACTTTACAAAAGTACGCATATCGATATTAATCGATCTACAGGGACAGAAGAAATGAAATTGTAAAAAATTAAATTAAAAGTATAACTGACTGTTTTCTGGGAATGATCTCACCCTCAGTTTTGAAGAGACACAACATAGTCAGGTCACACAGCTAGGGGTACTACACCAACGATAAGTGTAACACCTTTTGAGGAACCTATAAATAGGCTGGAAATCTAAATTCTTACGTGTCCTTACTGATGAGATTTTGTACTGGAAAGAGCACGGTTTGGTACTCCTAAAATAACGTAGTACAACCCCATCTGCACTTAGTCTCTGAAAACCTTGGGGAGAGTCAGATTAGTAAGTTGACGTACTTTGTATACGTGTATCGAATTAAACAACCAGAAGGAAAAATGACGTTCATCACTCTACATTAAGTTCGTCCTTAGCAAAAGGGGTGCACAAAGCTGCAACAAAAATGTTTGATCACTAACTCAGTGACATAAAATATCTGACAGTCAACAAAGTAAATTCGAAGACCATCTGAAAAAGTTTCTCCTTGACACGTCCTTTCATGCCACAGAAGAATTTCTATTACTGTAATGTGTACAAGGTCGTGGGTATGAAATTCTAATTCACATCTGCATATTAAAACAATATATGAAATAAACAAGTTATAAATGTTCAACATATGGCCATACTTACAAAATAATTTGTGATATGAATGTAAAATGACTCTTTCCACATCATTGTGATCTATTGTGAAAAATGATCCATGGAATGTGGAACTAACTAACTAACATTTACATCAAAAAATATTTTTAAAATTCACTATTTAAAGTGTTCAGTACAATTCTTCCATTATATATGCTAATTATTATCTTAAGCTATGCCCAAAATGATAGTAGCAAGAAAATGTATCCTCACAGCAAATGTACTTACATGTGTGTGTTAGCTTATCAACGATCACATATATGTAAAACATACTAACTTTCTGTTTGATAGCTTTTCAGCTGAACATTTACACTAGCATACTAACAGTTCATTAAGCGTAGTTAGAAATTACTGGTCTCGTAAACCATGTGTATTTGGGTCACTGGTTGCAAGTGTCACAGTTTGTAAATTGTTGCAACTGTTTTCACTTACGAATTAAATTTGCTTCTCATTATTTTAATTTTTTCTTATGTTGTACAAAAATGGAAGTCAATTAATTATTTTCTATTTACAAAAGCAATTAAAAATATATGGGTCATTATATCAATACTTTTCATTAGGACAATACAATGTTGAATGCCCCCTTCTCCTATTTATTTCGTCGCTTTTTTCAAACTTTCAGTCACTTAATGCCTCCTTTTTCATGTTTTTAAGCGTTACTCTTTATGTAGCAAACAAACGTAGTTTACCATCGTGTTCCATGCTGGATTGTCTTAGGATAGTCCCTTTTGATGCTTTAATATCCGTTATTAATTTTACATCTATTAAAACCTCCATCTTCAGTATGATTTTATATAAATCATTATCTGTGACTTACAAGATGCAGTTCAGATACGTGGCCAATATAACAATTTTAGCATACAATGAAAAACTACTACAGGAAATCTAAATAACTTAATATTTCATTTATAATTCGTCGTGTTATGTTATCTATTACTCAGACAACTCTGTACAATATGGCTACTACCATCTACAACCTTTGATTCATACATTCACAGTTGTCAGACTTTTCATTCTCCGAACAATTCTCGAGATATAGGTAATTTAAGTAATTTCCGTTACTGTCGAGACTGTTTGTAATTGAAAATGGACCGTTATACATAAATTTGAAATTACAGATTTAATGTTTAATGTTATTTGAGTTTCATTGTTCTTAATTAAAAATAAATCACAAATGTTAAATTTTGTGTTATTTATCTTTCCATTATCTCTACAAATTATATCTTTAGGTTAATTACTAATCATATCTTTAAGAAATTTTTCTTTTCGTTAACGACATGCTATTTGTGTGGAGAAGATCTATCAATCCTTCCATCAAACTTCAATACACTTAGACCTTTACCCAAATGGTACACTACTATAACTTTCAGCAGACCTTAAACTTCAGTATAAGGTGGTACAATTCTGTACATCACACTGGGATCTAATGGTCCACCCGCCCACAATATTTTTTCAGGATTTACGATTGCTGTCTGGTCTGGCTTGTTTCCCAGCCTTCAATCCCCTTCCGGTAATGCTTTTACTCACTGTAAACAGTTCGGAGTATTCATGCGAATTCTATAAGATTTTCTTTTGTAGTGCAAGATCTTTCCATGACAACTGTCCTACTGTTACTTCTTGTTCCTCGTACAGAGGTTTCTCTTCCTCCTATCCTCTACACCTTTCACACCTACTCTCTTTGACGATTACTATCAACTTCTCGACCTTCGGTTTCGTCAAGTTTAAATTATATTACTACTGGGTCCCTGTGAGTGCAGTAACCTCTGCAAAAGCATCACGTACGTTTTCCATTCGTCTTCACTAGTATATGGCTCGCTAAGATTACACTTGGCTTCCTTATTCGTTCTCCGACATGATAAAACGAGTTAATCTGTGAGTCTGTATGAATCTTCCACAAATTCACTGCCTTCTACCGCAAAACGATCAGATTCGTATACTTTGCTATCATCTGCCTCCTTCATATTTGCAATATACTTCCTGATTTTTCTTTTTAGAGTCATCAGTTTTCTGAGAGGTATAATTTGACCAGCCACAAATTTCTCTCCTGGGCCAAGCTCTTTATCTCAGAGTAGCACTTCGTGCCTAAATAATGAATTATTTGCCGGATGAGTTCCAATTTCTGTCTTTCTCTACAATTTTTACCCTCTACAGCTCCCTGTAGTACCACAGAAGTTGTTCCCTAATGTCTTAACAGATGTGCTGCCAGCCTGTCCCTTCTTCTTGTCTGTGTTTTCCATATATTACTTTCCTCGTCGATTTTGCAGAGAATCTCCTCATTCCTTACCTAGTCAGTCCATGTAATTTTCAACAGTCACTGTAGCACCACGTCTGCAATGCATCGATTCTCTTTTCTCCGGTTTTCCCACAGTCCATATTTCACTACCATACAATACTGTGTTCCAAACGAACATTGTCCCAAATTTCTTCCTCAGATGAAGGCCTACGTTTGATACTAGTAGATTTCTCTTAGCCCAGAATGTTATTTCTGCCAGTGCTACTCTGCTTTTTATGTCCTCCTAGCTCCGCCCGTCAATGTCTATTTTGCTGCCTAGATAGCATTACTTTCGTCTTTCATCGATTTGCTCTCAATCCATACTTTCTACTTATTATGTTGTTGATTCCATTCAGAAGATCCTGTAATTCTTCTCCACTTTCACTGGGAGTGACAGTGTCATCAGCGAATAGTATCATCGGTATCCTTTTACCTTGAATTTTAATTCCAGTCATGAACTTTTATTCTCGTCATTACATCTTCGATGTGTAGATTGAAAACCAGGTGTGGAGAAGATCTATCAATCCTTCCATCAAACTTCAATACACTTAGATCTTTACCCAAATCCCTGTCTTACACGCTGTTTAATCCGAGCACTATTTCTTGGTTTTCCACTCTTATTGTTCCCACTTGGTTGTTGTACATGTTGTATATTACCTGTCTCTCCCTATAGGCTGTCCCCATTATTCTCGGAATTTCGAAAATCTTCCAACATTTGACACTGTCGACAAATTCTATGGACGTGTCTTCATTTTTCTTTAGTCTTGCTTCCTTTATCAACCTCAACGTCAGAACTGTCTCTCTGGTGGCTTTACATTTCCTAAAGCCGAACTGATCGTCACCTAACGCATCTGTATATCCTTTTCCATTTTGCTGTTCACTATTATTGTCAGTAATTTCGTTGCTTGAGATTTTAAACAGATTATGCGATAATTCTCACACTTGTCGGTTCATGTAGAGTTTGGAATTATGTTAATGGTGTTTTTCAGAGAGTCAGATAGCATCAGAGAGTCAGATAGCATATCACCAGTCTCTTACGTACTGCACACCAGCGCGTATAGAATCACTTAGTCTCTAACATATCATTGCACACAGCACAAATGTTTATACACATTCGAGCAAGTGATTCATACGGCTCAATGACTCCTTACGACTACAAGAGACAGACTATCTCTGATCATAGAATGAAGGCTTTCACGACCGGATGACATAGGTGCTGGTGAACCTTTCGAGATGTGAGATCGTGGTCCTAGAAACTCTTCTGTTTCTTTAACTACTCATGGTTGTGATTCACAGTCATATAATATTTCTTAAAAGGCATCATAGTCGCCGTTGACGTTATGAAATATTTATTATTACGATTGCAATTTCTGATGTTTCGTCCAGGACTGCGCTGGACATTCTCAGAGGCGCTCCTCCGCTGAGTCTTTTCGACTGACAGGTCGGATGTCCGAGAGTGACATAGATATTGTCGGAAAGGGGACGTGGTCAAAGTAACGCGTGATGAGCAGGGATAATACTTGTCAGAGATAAAACTTAACTGTCAATTGTCGTCTTGTCAAAGATAAAACTGTCTAGCGATTCTGCAGAGCTACTATCCATGTGTCGCTAAGTTTCATTGCCTTGTCTTTCCTATTAAAAAAATCCTGATGCTAATAAATTTCAGTGGCTTCTCTACATAGTTGTGGATAATAATTTCACGTTGTATATAAAATTTTTGTTTCAGAAAACTTCACTTCGTGGTTTCCTGACTGATTTATCTATGGAAATGGAATATGCTGACAGAATATCTTTCTCCTATGTTTTAGTTACGGGACAGTCCGATACAAGTTCGAAAGATGTAGTTTTTCGAAACGTAACACAGACAGACAGATATTTGCATAAAAACTCGTCACCATCCACAACAAAAGAGAGGTGTCATTAAATGTCTTGCGATAGAGGCGAACTGATATGCACATCGAACACCTGGACTCCGAAAGAAAAGCAGGCTTTCGAGAAAAAAGGCTACTCACGGAAAGAGGTGGAGAGAAATTTGCGACCAAGGAACAGAAACCGAAGGACAAGGATGAACCACAACGATTGACTAATACAGTTTCTCTCCCTTTTACTAAAAAAAATAACGGATCAGCTCGGTAGGATTTTACAGAAACATGACATCAGACCGGTCTTTAGACAAACAAAGAATATAACTCAAGCACTCCGATCTGTGAGCGATAAACGCTCTCCTCTGTCGACATGTGGTATATACGAAATTCCGTGTACGTTTGGTGAGGTTAATATTGGAATTGCCAAGAGGAGCGTAAATACACGTCTAAAAGAGCACTAAAGTCTTTGCGAACCAGGAAAAATAGAGAAATGAGCTGTAGCATGGCTTGCTCTTCAGTCAGGAAACTATGAAGTGAAGTTTCCTGAAACAAAAAATTTTATCTACAACGTCAGATTATTATCCACAACTATGTAGAGAAGCCACTGAAATTTATAAGCATCAGGATAGTCTTAGTAGGAAAGAGGAGGCAATGCAACTAAGCGACATAATGAAAGTAGATTTGCAGAATCGCTAGATAGTTTTATCTTTGACAGCTCGACAATCGATAGTTAAGTCAGGAACAGAAGAGTTTCTTGGACCACGACCTTACAACCCGAAAGGTTTACCAGCAGCTAGACAATCTCTGACTTGTCATATAAAAACTCTGTGGGTATATTGTGGAACATTACATCTACAGTGAACTGACGACTCCAGATTTAGAACTGCGGGGAGCAGGATATCAGTGTAACTGTAATTAGCGAAATTGTTGTAATCTACCATCAAGAATACCGAATGTAATTTAATGAATTATGATAACATTTCATCTCATGTAAGAGGATGATATTTATTGGAATGTAGCTAGGAAAATCGTTTATGGAAAATTATAATTTCACGAATGGAGAAGGTATGTTAAGTTCTCTGGTTATTTTAATTTGTCCGTTGTCTGTGACTCGAAGCATTATTTGGGGTGTCCAAACTCGTAGGGAACTTTGAATCCTGGGATGAGTAGAACCTGCACCACAGTCATTTATGCTCTATTTTAAGAGAGTTAGTTCTGGACTTAATCGAAATTGATAACCAGCTTGGTTGTGGATTCCCATGCTGCAGAGTGAGTACGTCATAGCAACCAGGACGGCTACCCCACGATGTACGATTGTGCCTCCGATTATTTTAAGGATTTTTACAGTCAACGATCGCCGGAATCCTGCAGAACGACAGAGATTATATTCCAGATTCGGAAACTAATATTGTACCTGAACGGATGGGAGACAGTTGTGTAAAAATATCGGGGAAGGAACTTCTCTTTCCACAAGTTTCCATTCAAGTAACTAGACTTTGTTCTGTTATATTCATTTAACGTCAACTTTCACATGGGGAGGGGGGTTAAACGTGAATAGACGCTTTGCTGATAGTTCCCACAGTGATTTTAGAAATTATGATGACATGTTATCTATCACTTCCTCCTTATTTGATTTTCAGTTTTCCAAAGATCTTTTAAATTCGGATATTAATTTTGGATCCTCCACTTCTATTTCGATTCCAGTTTCTTCTTCTATCACGTCAACAGACAAGTTCTCCCAGTCATAGAGGCTTTTAACGTATAATTTCCACCTATCCGCTCTTTCCACTGCATTTAACATTGGAATTCACAGTGCTTTTCACATGTAACCGCCCTTGCTTTTAGTTTCTCCGAAGGTTGCTGTCACTTATTTATATTCTGAGTAAGTTCTTACGACCATCATTCCTTTTCGCATTCCTTTACATTCTTCATGCAGCCATTTCGTCTTAGCTTTCCTTCACTTCGTATTTGTTTAGTTTCTAAATGACATCTATTTCTGTATTCCTGAATTTCCTCGTCCTTTCTTGTACTTCATCCTTTCATCAATCAACTGAAGTATTTCATCAGTTACCTATGGTTTCTTTGTAGTTACCTTGTTTGTACTTATGTTTTTCTTTCCAACTTCTATGATTGCCCTATTTACCGATGTCCATTCCTCCTCAACTGAACTGCCTAATGAGCTACTCCTGATAGCTGTATGAATAACCTCAAGGAACTTCATTCCTTAGTACTTCAATATGTCATTTCTATACAAATTGATTCTTCCTGATTATCTGTTAAGCTTCAGCCGACTCCTTATCATTATTAAGTTCTGATCTGAGTGTAAATCATTCTTGGGTATTCCTTACAATCTGATTTCAGAATCTCTGCCTGACCATGATGTAATCCATCTGAAATCTTCCTGTATTTTCTGGGCTTTTCCAAGTATTCCTCTTCCTTTTGTGAATCTTTAACAGAGTATTCCCTATAACTAGCTGAAATTTGTTCTGCACTTCAATTAACTTTTCCGCTCTCTCTTTCCTAGTACCAGGCTGATATCCTCCCACAGCCCTTACCTCTACTCCCACCCGTACACTCGCATTCCAACCCCCAATGACTATTAGGTTTTCATCTCCCTTTGCGTACTGAATTACCTGTACAGTATTCTCACATACTTCAGGTATCTCGTCATCTTCGGTATTCTCACATATTTTCTCTATCTCTTCATCTTCTGCCTGTGACATCGGCATGTATACCTGTGCTATCATTATAACTGAACTGTTCGCAGTAACTCACTCTCTACCCTACTTTCCTTTTCATAACGAATCCTACTCCCGTTATATATGTTTCTGCTGCTGTTGTTATCATTCTGTACTCATCTGATCGGAAATCTTTGTTTTCTTTGTTTTCTCTCCATTTCACTTCATTGACCACCACTGTATCTAAATCGAGCGTTATCATTCTACTTTTCAACTTCTGACATTCCTCGCCCCAATGTGTAGAGCATTATCCTTTTGTTGATTATTCACTCTTTTTCTCATGGTCACTTCCACCTTGGAAATCCCATCCTGGAGATCCGGACTTGGGGACTACTCCGGATACTTTTGCCAATGGAGAGATCATAATCACAATTTTCCAGTTACAGGCAATGCCTCCTATCGATAATCATTATGTGTCTTTAATACAGTGGTTTCCATTGCCTTTTGTATCCTTACACTGTTGATCATTGCTGATTCTTCCGCCTTTGAGGAGGCTGTTGGCAGAATGAGTGGTTACTTTTTACAGCGAAAGTTTTCGGCCACCACTACTGATGACTTATTCAAAATTTAAGCAGGGGCAGGGTTGAACCTGATGTAATCCAGCTGATATCTTCCTGTATTTCCCGGGATTTTCCAAGTATTCTTCCTCATTTTGTGTGACGTCATAAGCGCGTGACTGTGTGTAAGATCGCTCTCTAAGTTTTCATGTACTTTTATGTTTCAGATACAAGTTTTAACGGTTTTTGTGATAATATTTACTATATAAGTGACTTATTAGTGGTTTCTACATTCCCCTCTGCCTTTCTTGTGTTGTGACCTGATATTTGTGAGTGTTTCGTGTCAAGCAACTTAACCTCTTACCTGTGTTTACATTCCGCTATGAACAGTTGCAGCTGTAGTGGCGCATCGAAAGCTAAGTACTAATTAATTGTTTGTGTATAGTGGCTTATTTAGGAACTTTAGTAGTCTTCAACTGGTGTTCTTATTGTTTTCTGGTGAAATAATTTTAGAAGACATTTTTGGGAAATGTTTTCAGTTTCGTTACTGTGTCACTAGACGTTTGATTTTATTTCTGTGTTAGTGTTTTGTTATATTCTCATTTGCTGTTGATTAATACTGTTAATAATAGTAGTCACTTCACTTGTAGAGTAAGTTTGGGATTATTGTAGCCAGTTTTTGAAAATCTTCTTATTGTACTAGCGGAACTTAGATAAAGTACTTTTCTTGTTTCAATAGCTGTAAAATTTTACCGTGAGTTACAAGTATGGGCTTTACCGTAGGTTCGTGAGTAGTGGATTGCGGTGTGAGACTTGTTCGAAGTATTTTCACTGGGCGTAATGCAGTGGGGAAGCCAGTGGGCGTTTTGGTGAGATCCTCTCCTGGAACTGCAGGTTATGCAGCAAGAGTAAGTTGATAGAGGAGCAGGAGCGTAAGATCTGTGCCCTTCAGGTGCAGTTGAAAAACGTACAGGAGGAGCTAGATAGGATGAGGAGGGAGATGGGGGTTGGGAAATGGGAGCTGGCTGTTGGCAAGAGGTCTGCTAGGAGAAGGAGATTTTCAGATAGTTTTACTATTGGTATTTGCAATAGATATGACCAACTGTCAGAGTCTAGTGGAGAGGAATCTCTAGTAGCTGTAGATGTAGGAAGTATGCAGCAGACCTCAGCAGTTACAGTGGCTAGGACAGTTGCAAAGTCTAAGAGAAAGAAGAAGGTTCTGCTGTTAGGTAGCTATCATGGTAGAGGTGCAGGCCAGCATTGGCAGGAAGTGTTGGGGAGTGAGTACCAGGTCACCAGCATTGAGAAGCCTAATGCGGGATTGGCTCAGGTGACTGTTAACATAGGGGGTTATGTAGGGATTTTACTAAAGAGGATCAGGTAGTGATTTTGGGTGGGGCTGGTAATAGTATTGATAGGGATGGGGAGTATGACATAGATGGTGACCTGGAAAAGATAGCCACTCACACTGGCATTACGAATGTGCGTTTCGTGGAACTGTTTCAGCGTCACGATCGGTCTCATCATAATACAGCCATCAAGCGTAATAACGTGAGACTTGGGGGTGCGCTGATGACAGAAGGCATGAGTCACATTTCAGTGGTGTCGGTGGAGTCTATCATCAGGATGGGTTTCACTAGACATGTCCTGCACCTCAACAGGTATGGAAAGGGGAGGTTGGCAAAGCTTATAGGTGACACCATAGGTGGGGGTGTTGGGATCACTCATGGGAAAATTCCTGTATTAATGGGTGTTAGAGCTGCACCTTTTTTAGATTGAAGTCATCTGATAGGTACTCCTGCTTAAGGGAAGTCTCTCTAACAAAGAAACCACTTTCGACAAAGCTTGGGTATCCGAGTAATGAGGGAATTAGTACATTTCATCAAAATATACAAGGTATTACAGATAAAGTTAGTGAACTGCTTATAGATGTTGCCTCTGAAATTATTGATGTATCTGAACACTTCTTAAATAAGGAGATAATTCCGAGGCTTCCTTTACCAGGACACAGTTTGGCTGGCAGCTTTCCTAGGAGCTCTTTGCGGTGTGGGGGAGTAGCCATGTATCTGAAAAACGGTATCCCATTTGAGTCAATTGATGTTTCAAAGTTCAGCACTGAAAAGGTGTTAGAATGTTGTGCAGGTGTGGTTAAATTTAGTGGAGTTAAACTTCTAACTGTTGTTATTTATAGATCACCAGACTCCGATTTCACAACATTTTTGCTAAGGCTAGAGGAGGTTCTTGGTTCACTTTATAGGAAATACAAAAAGTTAAATATATGGGGTGACTTCAATATTAATTGTATAAGATATTGTGCTAGGAAAAGGATGCTGGTACACCTCCTTAATTCATATAATCTTATGCAAACCGTATTTTTTCCAACGAGAGTACAAGGGAACAGTAGAACAACCATAGATAACATTTTTGTTCATTTCATAACTAGAAGGGCTTTCTATTAGCAAAAAAGTGAATGGCCTTTCAGATCATGTTGCACAAGTTTTAACTCAAGATTTTAGTGCTGCAACACATGTTAAATATAGTTATCAACTTTTTAGGAAAGCTGATCCTGTTGCTGTGGAGACCTTTGTAAACTTTATCAAGGAACAAGAGTGGCAAGATGTTTATAGTGCTGATACAGTAGACGATAAATATAATGCTTTCCTCAAGACTTTTCTCGTGCTCTTTGAAAGTTGCTTTCCGTTAGACAGTTCAAAACAGGGTACAGGCAGCCTGGGTGGCTGACTAGAGGGATATGAATATCCTGTAAAACACAGTGGCAGTTATATCAAAACGTTAGCAAAAGTCAAAATCTAAATGCAGCAGCCCATAACAAACAGTATTGTAAGGTGCTTAAAAATGTTATTAGGAAGGCAAAAAGTATGTGGTATGCAGATAGAATAGCTAAGTCTCAGGATGAAATTAAGGCCATATGGTCAGCCGTAAAGGAAGTGGCTGGTCTGTAGAGACAGGTCGAGGATATAGAATCAGTGCATAGTGGGAATGTCTGTGTTACTGATAAGCCACATATATGTACAGTGTTTAATAATCACTTTCTGAATGTAGCAGGGGAACTAAATAGAAACATAGTCCCAACAGGGAATCATATAGCACTTGTAGAAAAAAGTGTTCCGAGACTGTTACCTGAAATGTTCCTCCGTGATACTGACAAGAGGGAGATTGAGTTAGTAATTAAATCACTAAAGACCAAGCACTCTCATGGATTTGATGGGGTATCTAGCAGAATATTGAAGTATTGTTCTATATATGTTAGCCCAGTACTTAGCTGTATCTCTAAGTTTTCCTTTAGGAGTGGTTGCTTTCCTGACCGATTAAAGTACTCGGTAGTGAAGCCACTTAATAAAAAGTGAGACAGGGATAATGTTGACAATTATAGACCCATTTCTATGCCATCGGTGTTTGCTAAAGTTATCGAGAAGGTTGTATGTACAAGCTTACTGGAGCATTTAAATTCACATAATTTGCTGTCAAATGTACAGTTTGGTTTTAGAAATGGTTTAACTGAAAATGCTATATTCTCTTTTCTCTGTGAGGTTTTAGACGGATTAAATAAAAGGTTGCGAACGCTAGGTGTTTTCTTTGATTTAATGAAGGCTTTTGACTGTGTTGACCACAAGATATCACTGCAGAAGTTGGACCATTATGGAGTAAGGGGAGTAGCTTACAATTGGTTCGCCTCTTACTTTAAGAACAGAAAGCAAAGGGTAATTCTCCGCAATATTGAGAGTGGTAGTGATGTTCAGTCCCAATGGGGTACTGTTAAGTGGGGCATTCCCCAAGGGTTGGTGCTGGGGCCACTGCTGTTTCTTATTTATATAAATGATATGCCTTCTAGTGTTACAGGTGATTCAAAAATATTTCTGTTTGCTGATGACACCAGCTTGGTAGTGAAGGGTCTTGTGTTTAATATTGAAACATTATCAAATAATGAAGTTCATTAAAGAAGTTCGTGGCTTGTGGAAAATAATTTGATGCTAAACCACAGTAAGACTCAGTTTTTAGTTTCTAACTCACAATTCAACAAGAACTGATATTTTGATCAGACAGAATGGGCATATTATAAACGAGACGGAACAGTTCAAGTTCCTAGGCGTTCGGATAGATAGTAAGTTGTTGTGGAAAGCCCATGTTCAGGATCTTGTTCAGAAACTAAATGCTGCTTTATTCACCATTAGAACAGTATCTGAAATAAGTGACAGTTCAACACGAAAAGTGGTCTACTTCGTATATTTTCATATGGTTATATCATGTGGTATTATTTTATGGGGTGATTCTTCTGATTCAAAACGGATATTTTTGGCTCAAAAACGGGCTGTTCGAGCTTATGTGGTGTAAGTTCGAGAACCTCTTGTCGACCCCTATTCAATAGTCTGGGAATTCTGACATTGCCCTCACAGTATATATTGTCTTTAATGTAGTTAGCAATATTAGCTTATTCCCAAGAATTAGCAGCTTTCACTCAGTTAATACTAGCCAGAAATCAAATCTGCATGTGGAATGCACTTCCATGACTCTTGTGCAGAAAGGAGTGCACTATTCTGCTGCATCCATTTTCAATACGCTACCACAAGAACTCAAAATTCTTAGCAGTAGCCTAAACACTTTTAAGTCTAAACTGAAGAGTTTCCTCATGGCTCACTCCTTCTATTCTGTCGAGGAGCTCCAGGAAGAGCTGAAAAATTAAGCAAATTCTAGTGTTACATTGTTCATTTTCTTTATTTAAACTTACGAATTGTCGCCTGAACACGATTCTTGTATTTCACTTTATCTGTTTCTACTATCGTGTTGTAATTTCATGAATTGACTCGTTCCATGACCATGGAGACATTTCCTTAATTTGGTCCCACGGAACAATAAATAAATAAATAAATTCTTTAACAGAGTATTCCCTATTACTTGCTGAACCTGGGACCAAAGACGTTCTGATTACTAATCAATGACACTGTCCCTATATTACATCAACGCCCTCTACATATGAACTTTTGAACAATGCTCTTTCTCTATTATTTGACAGCTCTTCTTCTTACGTTCCACTATTCTCAGAATCACATTCGCTGCTGTGTGTTCCTTTAATCCTGTCATGTATAGGGATTACACATCAATCAACATCAGCGTTTACTGAATCGAACTCGAGTCTAGAAGTTTTCCTGGCGTACCGAATATTGAATGAGGATTTGGGATTGCATCTGGATGATGCTGACTTCTTGCCACAATATTTCGGCTGGCAACCGTCGTACCATCTTCAGGTGAGTGTCCGCCATTGGAGACAAGTTTTTTTTTTCTTTAGTGTGATTTTAATCCCCTAACCCATCTTGGCAGGGAATGATAAAAAGTGGGATGTAGGAACATACTAAGAGGAGACCATGGGGGTTAAAATATACACTTACATGGAGACATTCATTGTGGGACAGTTACAAAGTCCACAGAAAGTTAAAATTACAGTTGGCGGTTTGCATAGCACATAAGATACATTGAATTCACACGCACAAGTTAAAAGTTGGCCACAGTATTAAAACACACTAGAACAACTACAATTTAAAACCACTGCACGAGACAGAGCACACACGAAGAAGATTTAAAAACCGCCGGGAGGGGCCTATCGAGGAACGAGTGGCATAAGAGGTGTGAGAAGAAGGGGTGGGAGGGGGCAGTGGGCGAGGGAGGGCTGGAGAGTGTATGAGGGAAAGCTAGGGTGTTGGGGGTCACCAAGGGGCAGGAGACTGGCAGGGTGGGAGAAGGAGAGGGAAGCCAAGTCAGGAGTGAGTGCAGAGATACAGGTGTACTGGAAGTGAAGGGGGAATCCAAGGGGAAAACCCCACTCAGGCGATGGGAAAAAGATTGGAGAGGGAGTCTTAAAGAGGATTGGTGGTGGGGTTAGAGTTGGTAGGGGGAGTAGATACTTGTATTAGGACCAAGCTCATCATCTGGTAGGGGTAGGCGCTGGAAGGTACACTGGTAAAGGAGGTGAAGGGTAAAATTGGAAAGCAACAGCAGCAGGCTTTGGATGGAAAGGATAGGAAACACCAGGGTGTGAGGGAGGTCGAGTCTGTGGACAATGTACAGAGTGCAGATATGTTGAAGGAAAAAGGGAGAAACTGGAAAGGGTACAGTGTGAAGATACAGAAAGCAGGCAGCGTGCATGGCGTCCAAGGATTTGGAGGGCTTTATAGAATCTGAGTGGGGTGAAAATCGAGGTGACACTGACATAACGAAGGATGGGATTCATCAAGGATTTGTATGTGTGAAGGATGGTGAAAGGATGCAGTGCCTGTGTCCAGCTGGACAGGAGGTTCAGGAGAAGGTGTCTATTGTCAGACTGTGTTGGATCTTAAGGAGATAGGAATTACAGGTGACATAACGGTCGAGGGAGAGGCCAAGATGGATAAGATGACCATAAATGGTAAGCTAAGGATCTTGGAGCTGGAAGGAGGGTGTGGTGCCACCTATGATGATTAGGGTTGATGCAGAAGACACACTGGTTGCAGCAGGAACTGAACTGGTCAATGTGTGTTTGAAGGGTACATTGGGACTCTTGAAAGCTAGGATAGAGGGTCAGGATGGTTGTCTCATAAGGAAATTGGAGGAGGTGAAAGGTTGGGGAGGACTGGGCATATTGCAGTATGTATGAGATAGAGGAGTGGAGAAAGGGGAGAGGCCTGGGGCACACACATAGCAGGATAGAATGTACAGGAGTTGGTATTGTGAAGAGTGACATAGGAGGGATAATGTGAGAGGAAGGAAGAAACGAGATGGACGAAATTCATGGGATGGGCGTAGGTCTGAAGTTTAAAGAGGAGCCCAGGATGCAAGATATGATCAAAAACTTTCTGGAGGTAGAGAGACACAAAGACAATGGAACGATGTCAGTTAAGTAAGAGGGAAAGAAAACTGGTAAGGTTAAGGACTGGTTAGCAGTGGAGAAGAAGGGCTGGAAGCGTCAGTGGGTAAGGGGAAGGAGGTGATGCTGGTTAATATGAATATGTCGGGAGAGGATGGACCTTAAGACCTTGAACGTGGAAGTGAGGCATGGGGGACGACACACAGAGGTGTCAGAGGGGTCTGGTTTGGTTCAGGAACAGCAGGACATGGGAAGTCTTCCACAGGTCATGATAAAAGCCAGTAGAGAGAATGACGTTACGCAAGGTAGCAAGGATAGTCAAGAAGGAGGGGGTAGGGAGGATTCCTTGAGGTAGATGTAGGTGGCACGTTCGTGTGACATTTGGAGTGGAGTCTGAGTTTGATGCTGTGTGCTGTAATGGGAGTGTCTATATCTGTGGGGAGTAACTTATCCAAATACGGGAAACTGGGGGTGTGTAGTGGGACAGAGGTGTGAGAGCATTCAAGGACTAGGGAAAAGGGAGCAATCAAAGTGAGGATTGTCAGGAATGGAGATGACCTCAGGGAAATGGGAAGCAAAACGGTTAGCATTACTGAGGTTGTCAGGGAAGGGGGGGTTGTTGTGGCGAAGGCACATACAAAGCAGGATAGAATGTACAGGAGTTGGTATTGTTGAGTGTTAATTAAGTAAATAAATTAGTGAAATCAAAGTGAACTAAGAAATTAGAATATAAATGGAAAACTTGGTTTAGTTTAGAGAGTTACATACTGGCATTCAGCGGGCAGAACGGAAGAAACAATGACCGTGGAGTCAGCGAGTTCCACATAAGCGGGCGCTGTCGATTCAGCCGTCAGGGCATCGCCCGACCGGCTCACGTGTTTCTAAGTTGTCGCATGAGCAAAGGCCCTCGCCTACATTCCAAGAGCCAATGACCGACGTTAAGAAGATTCTTCGAGAAGCCTTTCAACGTGACGGAAGAAGCAATGACCGGCTCACGTGTTTCTCAGTCGTCACATGCGATCAGAGGCCCCCCGCCTACATTCCAAGAGCCAATGACCGAGGTCAAGAAGATTCTTCGAGAAGCTTTTCAACGTGACAGAAGAGGCAATGGCCGTGAAGTCGTTCACCCCCAGTGAACTGAAGTGAATAAATACGCGAGACGCGGTGGGCCCGACAGAGGAAGACGGATGAAGACAGATGAAGACAGACGGAGACGAAGACGAGAGACGAAGGAAGAAAAGAAGAGTAGCAGTAGTTTTCAGTCAGTTTCGGTGCTGAAGACCGTCATGCCAGAAGAGACTGCATCATGCACAGACGCACCAAGTCCGCCGCTGTAATGGAATAGCAAGCAGCAGCCGCGGCGCCAGAAGACAGAGGTTAAAAGGTATTGGAAGTCTGGTTTTTACATACCCGGGTGACTCGTGAGGACGGGAAGGAGACGGCCTCACATCAGTAGTTACCTGTGAGCTGGGATGAAGACCTGACAGCCGAAGACTGGCAAGCGGGAGTCCGTGGTTCGAGTTCGGGACACTGGCCTTCCACCGCCGCGCCGCTCCGCTGGTCGACGCACACATTCAAGGTATCACCATCCGATGCACGACGTCGCTCGCAATAATTAAACGGGCCACCTCGCGCTGCGCGTCTCCGGTCAGCTGGGCGAGACGGCGACACGAGATACACACCGCTACGCGTAATCAGACGCCGCCGCCGCCGCCGCCGCCGCCGCTGTCGCAGCAGAAGGCTACGCAAACGACACGGCTGCCGCTCTCCGAACCAGAACGTCCCAGTAAGATACAGTTGTACGAAACTTTCAATAAAAGTTAACTTATGTAAGAATGATGTTTCATTCGACCTCATACCCGAGCCAAGGAAGAACCCACCCTGCCCACATGTTGTTAAGCGAGAAAAGTTAATTTATTTAATATTTTCACCCTGACAGAATGCTTTAGAATGCTCATCCTGACAATTGACAGCATCAAAAGAGAAAACACAGTTACATTGAGTGACAGAAGTGTCACATTTAGTAACACAATTGTTACATTCAGTGTCCAGAAGCCGTCTTAGTTGTTACAATTGGTGTCAGAGAAAAAACCCTTGGCTCAATATGAGGTGTGAATGACAGTCACTAAAGGTCCACAGTTAGTTTTTTTTAATGTGTGAAGGGATAGAGGTTTGCATAGCAGTCATAATATTTTCTTTATTTAGAAGTGTATTTTCTCTCATGATTTTAAGAGTTTGTCGGAAATATTTAAACATCTTTTAAATTCAGTATAGTAAGATAGTGTAACTAACAGTTTGTAAAATGATGACACGAAATCGTACAAAGTCAGAGTCAGCACCACAAGCGGTTTCTACTGAGGAAGCTATTCAGAGCTTAGTTAATCAAATAGCACAGCTTAAAAATGATAATAATACATTATTTAAACAGTTGAGTGAGGTTAGGCAAACCAATTCAATCCCTCCCACCCTAGATTCCTCAGCAGCAGCCTTAGTAAATCCTTTTTCAGGTAAACCTGGCGAGGACATCACAGCCTTTTTTGATGATTTAGTAGCAGCTGCAAAGTTAGGATCATGGTCAGATGAACAGCTCTTACAAATGACAAAGTTAAGATTGACAGGAGAGGCTAAAGCACACGTCTTATACCATGAAGAATTACGGAATGCTCCAACATTTGAGGAATTGAAGAAAGGATTACTTAAACGTTTTCAAAAACAGAACAGCTGTAGATTTTATAGGGAAAAATTAAACACTATCACTCAGAGGCAAAACGAGTCGTTAGAAAGCTTTGTAGATAGGATTAGAAAAGTTAATATTAACACCTATCAGTTGACAACTAGTGATGAAGCAAATAAAGTTATTTTACAAGAGGCAGAAAATAGAGCTCTGGATACATTTTTACGTGGGTTACCTCCTGAAACGTCCCGTCGTGTCAGGGCAGAGTTTCCTAAAAATTTAGCAGAAGCTGTATCTGTGGCAACAGCTTTTGAAGAAATTGACATTGCCACCAGATACAAGGAGAAGCGAAATATATTTTCAGCAGGAGTACGATGTTTTAGGTGCGATCGACAGGGACATATAGCAAAAAATTGCAGACAACCTCAATGCACTAATTGTCAAAGAACAGGTCACACATTCAAGGAATGCAGGTCTAAGAAAGTTTTTGGAAATAGAAATCAGTTAAACTCAAACGGGAATGTCGGAGCCGCCGCCAGGCGTTCCCAATAAAATTTCATGCCATTAAGGCGAATGTGAAGGCGGAATGCTGGTTATCTGCTACCATACAGGATAAAGAGGCAAAGATACTGGTGGATACAGGCGCAAACGTATCAATAGTAAGTAATGGATGTATTAGAGAAAAGAAATATGACCCTCCAAGGTATAGATTGAGTAGAGTAGGAGGAGGTACAGTGAAGTCATTAGGATGTACATCATTGATTTTCTATATTCACGGTGTACAATTTCAGGAAGATGTAGAAGTGGTAACAAAGGTAACTGACGGGTACGACGCGATCCTAGGGTTGGATTTCCTGAATAAACATCACGCTAAAATCGACCTCATACAGCAAACTGTAGAACTTAGCGGAATAGTGTTTCAGCTAGGTGACACCGCTGCAAAGGGCCCTCTGCCGCAAGATTTCCCCAACCGGAAGGCGAAATCAACTATACTGCGTGCAACGTCCTTGAAGGTTGATTCGCGGGATCAGATACCATCTGGCTCAGGAAAACTTCTCTGGATGACCGTTGACCACGAAGTACCTACAGATACAGTGTGTCTAATAGAGCCATTAGGGGAAAATGAGGAATTAGATGTATCACATTGTTTTGTACGTAGGAGTGTTGTACGGGTTCAAGACGTTGAGGGAGAAAGAAAAGTACCGGTACATATTGACAATTTCGGAGTGGAGGACAAAGAGTTGCATAAGGGAATATTAGTAGCTACAGTCAGTACTTTTGAAGAAGAAGATTTCATTTGGTCAGATATTAATGATGGTCAGAAACCAGACGCCTATAAAACCGCATTGCGTCAGAAGATTGAGCATTTGAAAGGGAAGGATAGAGACACGATAGAAGCAGTTTTAGTTGAGTTCCAAGATTTATTTAATGCAGATGGTCCATTGCCAGCAACAGACATCACACAGCATAGGATCCCAACAGGAAATAGCCCCCCAGTTTATAGGAAGCCTTATAGAGTTGCGCATCACTTACAGCCAGTACTGGATGAATTTATAGAACAGCATCTAAAAGATGGAATTATAGAATATTCTGATTCGCCTTATAATTCAAATATTGTAATTATTCCAAAGAAGTCTCCCGACGGTACGAAACGATATAGATTTTGTTGTGACTACAGACACCTTAACAAACAAACTATCTCCGATGTTTATCCTCTTCCAAACATTACAGATATCATTGACAGTTTGGGTAACAGTAAATACTTTTCAACAATCGATCTACGTAGTGGATATCATCAATTGGAAGTTGCACCTGAAGATAGGCATAAAACAGCATTTTCTACCCCTGGAGGCCACTGGCAATTTAAAAGAATGCCTTTCGGTTTGAAAAATGCACCAGCAACTTTTCAAAGACTACTCGATGGAGTATTGCGAGGACTCAAAACTCAGCAATGTTGTGTATATCTAGACGATATTATTGTATTCTCCAGAGACATTAATGAACATGCTGTGCGTCTGCGTAATGTTTTTCAGAGACTTAGAAAAGCTAAATTAACATTAAATATGGAAAAATGTAGTTTTGCATTGACAGAGGTTACATACCTAGGGCATGTCATTAGTGAAAAAGGAATTAAAACAGATCTTCGATTAATTTCGGCAGTTAAGGACTTCCCAACACCACAACGCGTTAAGGAAGTACAAAGTTTCATTGGTCTCGCATCGTATTACCGAAAATATGTTCAAAATTTTGCTGAAATTGCCCGACCCTTAACCCAATTGTTGAAAAAGGGTGCAAAATTTCATTGGTCTGAAGATTGTGAATCTGCATTTCAAACCCTTAAAGATAAGTTAACACACAGTCCTGTATTAGCCTACCCAGATTACAATAAAGAATTTATTTTATCCTGTGACGCAAGTGGTCATTCAGTAGGAGTTGTTTTGAGTCAGAATATTAATGGCGCGGAACATCCCATAGCCTATGCTTCGAGACAACTAACAACGGCAGAAAGAAATTATTGCACAACGGAGAAAGAATTGTTAAGTGTTATATATGGTATCAAATACTTTAAATGCTACTTGTATGGTAGGAAATTCAAGGTCATTACAGACCACGCAGCTTTAAAATGGTTGCTTGGATTAAAGGATCCATCTAGTCGTCTTACCCGTTGGGCCCTATGTCTTTCCGAAATGGATTTCGAAGTTATCCATAAACCAGGCAAAAAACACACGAATGCAGATTGCCTAAGTCGGAAAATAGCACTTTTGGAAGCAACAGGCCGAGATACTGAGGACTGGAGAAAGGCACAAGATGAGGATACAGAATGTAAAAAATACGCAACTCAAAAACAATTTTGCTTTGAAGATGGTGTATTATGCCGTAAAACAAAACTTGGACCGCGAATTGTTGTTCCCCAACACCTTAGACAAGAAATAATGGCAGAGGCCCACGATCATATCCTTGCAGGACACGGTGGACAGCGGACAACCGAAAGACGAGTAGCAGAACGATTTTGGTGGCAAACCAGAAAGCAGGATGTTGCGCAGTACGTTCGTAATTGCATTGCGTGCGCACAACGAGCTGAACTTTCTCGTTCAAAAATACCCTTACAGAGGCTCCCCGAGGCTTCATGTCCATTTCAAATCTGCGGAGTCGATCTCTACGGGCCATTTCATAAAACACCTGCTGGTAATAAGTATGTCCTTACAATTATAGATCACTTTTCACGCTATCTAGCTATGGTGAGTCTCCCAGATCAGCAAGCAAATACAGTTGCCCAAGCTTTAGTTAACAACTGGATACTTAAATTTGGAGTACCTGAAGCTATTATCACAGATCAGGGATCTAATTTTATGTCTGAATTAATGAAACAGCTATGCCACTTATTAAAAATACGCAAATTACGCACAACTCCGTTACACCCTCAGTGCAACGGGCGCACAGAAAGAGTTCTTCGGACAATTGGCAAGATACTTAGTTATTATATTAACGAACAACATTCTAATTGGGATACGTATTTACCAATAATCGTGTCGGTATACAACGCCAAAACGCATGAAGCAACTGGCATGTCACCTTATGAAGTGGTCTATGGGAAAAAAATGCCGTCCCCTTTTGATGTAATCAGGCAGAAAAACGGAAAAGTCGGAGAAACAGTAAGAGATTTCAGTCGAATGATGAAGGAGGTATGGAAAAAGGTTCAAAAATCTAATACAAAGGCTTTGGAACGACAGGAAAGATTAGGTAATACCCAAGCTAAATATCCAAATTACAAAATCGGTCAGTGGGTTATGCTTTCAACTCCTTACATAGCTAAAGGAAAAACGAAGAAATTTGTAACAAACTACAGAGGTCCTTATCAAATTATTGAGATCACGTCACCAGTCAACGTTAAATTGCAACTGCCCACCCGAACTACCATTGTCCATGCAAGTCGTTTAAAACCTTTTAAGGGCGCTCCAGATGTAATTCCTTCAACAATAGTGTCTGCTTTTCCGAAGGGTGGAGGAAGTTCCCGTAAAGGAAAAAGAGTGGCCACGCCAGCACAACATACAGACATGGCACCATACAATCTTCGTTCAAGGGTGCGAATGTCCTAGTTGAATCTTAGTAGACTGTGGACAGTATACAAATGTAAATAATTAATAAATTATAATCGTTTATTTTTTAAGAAAGAAAACTTGAACGTAGAAACATGTAGATCTTGTAGTTAACAATGTATTCCTTCTTTTCTTTGTTTTTGTTTTTACTAGGTTGGTAGGTTCATAACCATGTTGTTTGCTTTTTTCAGAAAACGCCATGCAAGCATTTCCTACACAAAACCTGTCCTACCTCAATGACTCCCTTGACAGTTCCCTTCTGAAATCATTAGATATGTTCATAAACTCACAGCAAGGCAAAATTGATGCCAATGTTATGATGCAACATGTCTTAAAATTAAAAGGTGAACACAAAACTAAAATTATAATGCTAGGAACGGGTATATCTGGAACCTTTGTGTTGGTGTTTCTGCTTTGTACAGTTTCCTGTTATTTAAGACGAAAAAATAAGCCAAATAATAATATACCACTTCATCAAATCCCTGTTAACTGGATACCACACTCTTAACTGGTGTCACATTTAGTAACACAATTGTTACATTCAGTGTCCAGAAGCCGTAGCAGTTGTTACAGTATTGTGAAGAGTGACATAGGAGGGATAATGTGAGAGGAAGGAAGGGGTGGGATGGCTACCAAGAAGGCAGAGGAAGGCAGACAAATACTTAGAGGAGTTGACAGGGCAGATTGAGTTGTGTACTTGTCTGGTGCCAGTCCAAACGTTTCTTGCTGTTAAGAGGTTGTAGATATCTCGTTTTAATTGCCAGTTGTGGGGGAGGGTATCCAAGTCGCGGGTGCAGAGGAAGAAGAGAGGCTGCCAGATACATGGAGTAGAAGGACAATCTGGGGAGGAAGAGTAGAGCGGTGAGTATAGACAAGCTTGGTAGTAACATGGGCCTCAAGGCGTCAGTGACAGTCTTCTGCAGGAAGGAAAGTGTGTTATCAGTGTAATGGTTAATGGTAAGTTGGTAGCTTTTGACCTGTGAGTCAACTGATTCCCAGTAGTCATCTCAGTTGGCTTGACAGTAGCCCTGGATAGACTTTGAAGGGGCAGCACGGTGGGGGGGCAGGGCTGAGAAGATAGTGATAAGAACCAGGTGGTGGTAGCTACCATAGGGATTGACCACATATGGGGCAATATAACCAAGGAGTTTGGGGGCAGGAAGGATAACATCAGGGGCAGAATTACTTTCAGGACAGGTGTGCTGTGGGGGCAGAACAAGGTCACCATGATGGGTATTGAGGAACTGATCCCACAACCGAAGGGTGGCAGGTTTGTAGGTGTAGATGTTATGCAGAAATCACATAGATGGAGATGGTACGGTCAACATGGAGGATGAAGTCATAGGGGAGAGGAGCTTTGGGACAGACATAGACAGCAGCATAGATGATGGTGGCGGGGTGAAGAAAGACACGGAGCACGAGGTGTTCTATAGGGTCATTGAGTAGGGGTTGTAGCTGGACAGGAAGATGCTTGAAGTGGCTGATAGTGACCCTACCTCACACTAGGGAAAGGGGACTGTTGGTGTGGTGACGGAGGTAGGGAGAGGTATAAACAACATCGTGAGGTAGGAGGAAGGTTTCACTAAGGATGAAGCAGTCAACGTGGTGCTGGGACAGGATATGCATGGAGAGGTATTGTTGGCAGGTAGGGAATGAATGTTTTGGTGCAGGAGCAGTTAGTTCGGGGTTGGTGGGAGGAGGTTTAGCTTTGCATTTGAAGAAGTAGGAGGGCGGTGTTCGTTGCAGGTGTTGCAGAAAGGAGGAGAGGCGAGGTTAGGACATTGTGTGAAGAAGTAGGAGGCTTAACAGTAGGGGCAGGGGAGATTTTGGCAGTTTTGAGTGAGATTGTAATTGTAGAGTAGACAGTGTTGGCAGAGGTAAAACTAAAGAGGGTAATGGGAGGGGTAGAAGTGGTGATGATGGTGAAAAGTCAGGGCTCCCTAAGGGAGGGGTTGATCTATGGGGGATCTGTGAACACATGCATTAGGAAGGTAGGTCTAGAGTTGTTATAGATGCATTGGGCGGAGCACATTTCCTGGGTGGGGGGGGGGGGGGGGGGGCTTGAAATCCACCAACACCTCTGCCTCTGTGACCACAGGCCTGACCTTCATGAACGCAGCAGTTAGGATTGGTTGGCGATGAAGGGTTTAGGGCTGACAGTGAGAGGAAGAGGTAAGGAAAGGTGGAAGAGACACACGTGAGCCTAAAGTGATACTGTGAAGTTTCCCAAGCAGGTCAATGTGGAAAGAGGGAGAGGGCGATTTTATAAGAATGTAGTCTGTGTGACTGATTATCTGAGCAATTGGGGTACTTGCAGATTTCTAGCCTGACGGTATGGGAGTCGTGGTGTGGTGTCACCGCCAGACACCCCACTTGCTAGGTGGTAGTCTTTAAAACGGCCGCGGTCCGTTAGTATACGTCGGACCCGCGTGTCGCCACTATCAGTGATTGCAGACCGAGCGCCGCCACACGGCAGGTCTAGAGAGACTTCCTAGCACTCGCCCCAGTTGTACAGCCGACTTTGCTAGCGATGGTTCACTGACAAATTACGCTCTCATTTGCCGAGACGATAGTTAGCATAGCCTTCAGCTATGTCATTTGCTACGACCTAGCAAGGCGCCATTACCAGTTACTACTGATGCTGTAAAACATGTACGTCAAGAGCGATGTTCACCATTTATGGATTAAAGTTAAGTATTCCATAGCTACGTCCTTTTTTGCTAGTCTAATTTCCTTGACCTATTCCAGACCTCACGCCAGCCTGCGTGAGCTAAAACGCGTGCCTTTCGGCTTCCTCTCATAGTGGGTTGGCTCTCTTGCCAATCCACTACACGTGAAATTTATGGTTAGAGTGGGAAAGGACGAATGTATGGAGGGTGAGGGGATGAGGGAGGAGGGGTGGTGTCCATTGGTGGATGAGAAGGAAGATGTGTGGGATGTGGTTTCTTGGAGAAAGGGGTGGGCCTGACGTTGGCACTCCAGCATTTGGGGTCTTTTTTGGTGGGGGAGGGGGGGCGGCGGCCTAGGAAGATAGGTGAGGGACTGGTTTGAGTGGGAGACGGAGGGAGGCAGGCCTTCGTGTGAAGCAGAGGCACTTTGAATTGTGGATGGGTGCTCCATGGTGGCGACTGTGGCGCAGTTGGTCCAGTCCCAGTAGGGCGAGTGAGGAGTGATGGAAAGTCATCCTGACAGATCGTAACGGCGGGGGTGGGAGGAGGAGCATGAGTGGGACCAGGGGGTGGAGCAGGACCAGGGGCAGTATACAGTTGGAGATACAAGAGAAGGGAGGAGATGGGAGGTGGCTGTGAAGAGGGGAGGTGGGCAGAGTGGGGATAGCTGGAAGAGGCACTCCAGGAGTTAATGGTGGGGGCAGGGGAAGGGGAGGTGTGTATGACTGTAGTGTTGGTGGAAGGGTCCATGATGCACTGTGCAGTCTACTGGCGACAGGTGTTGCCAAGCTAGGGAAAGAGAAAGAAGACTGTGTCAATGAGGAGTTGGGGACAGGATGGCAGGGTGACAGCGACAGTGCGCACACCGGCGGCGGGCAGCAGCAGCAATAGAGACGGAGGCTGTGGGGGCGGGCGGTGGGTTGCGGTGAGGGCTTCGGCGGCGGCACTGGTGACAGGCTGAGAGGGAGGCAGCAAGCACCGGCGGTGGCGACGAACGGACGGATGAAGCAGATAACGATGGGCGGCAACAGACGTCGGTGGACGGTGACAAGCAGCAGTAGACGGTGACGGGGGCAGCTTCCAAAGCGGCAGTTCGACCGATAGGGTAGCCCAGATTTGGAAGTTGTGGGGCTTCAACCCACAGGATTGGAGACTTCAGGTTTCTGGCATTGGCTTTATAGCGAAAACTGCCGTGGAAACGCATCCGTTTTGGCGCCTGTCGTGTGAGCGTCACCTATCGAAATCCGCGCCCTCTGCTACTGCTGTTCTATCTGTGTCACGCAGGCGCATGCGTAAAGGTGAAACCACATGTTCGCCCTCTGTCGGAAAGAGCGCTCGCGTCGCTAATACGAGACGTGAAATGTCGCCAGACGTGTCGTTATGAATAAACTGTCTTCTCCCAGAAGAAATAAGAGAGATACTGGGTCCCAGTTCTTGTCCAGTTGAATGCCACAATGACGATTTATAAGATGTTGGACTACTCGTATTTCAAGAGATTCTTTAGTGACTGAATCCCAAAAAGTTCTTGCTGGGGCCAAGATTTTTGTGGTAGGAAAATCCACAGTGTGTCCTGTGGTAATACAAAGCTCAGCTATGGCCGACTTACTGGGCTGTGAAAGGCGAGTGCGGCGCTAATGTTCAAAGTACCTTCCATTTACGGTGCGTGTCGTCTAGCCTATGTAAGCTTTACCACACTGGCAAAGAATTTTGTACATCTCTGCCTTCCATAGGCTCAGATCGTCTTTTAACGAATCGAGAATCTTCGCCGGCGGCTAGAAAATGACTTGGTGTTTCCTTTGGATCCTGCCTACTTTAGATGAAAGGTTGCCAACGTGTGGAAGAAACGCAGTGGACGTGAACAGCTACTTCTCTTCTTGATCTTGTAGGTGGTCATGTTTCTTCCTCCTTAGCGCTGTGCTAATGTCATGTGGAGGGTAACCATTATGTAGGGTAACTATTATCTTTGAGCACCGACTGTAGATTTTGTAGCTCATTTGTAAATGTGTCTAATTCAGGAACAACATGAGCCCAGTGCACCAACGTTCTAAGGATGCTCGTAGTTTGTGGGGAGTGATGGCAGTTCGATGCTTGCCGGTAAAAGTCGTGTTTTTTGGCTTATGGTAGAGAGAATGCCCTAATGACCCATCCAATTTGCTAGTAACCAAGATGACCAAAAACGGTAGTCAACCATCCTTCTTTACTTCCATCATAAACCGGATGTTCTTGTAGACTGCATTCAGATGATGCAAGAAACGTGACAGCTCTTCTTCACCAAGGGGCCACACTCCAAAAGCGTCATCTACACATCGACAGAAGACTCTCAGTTTAAGTTGTGCTGAATCAAGTTCCCTTTCCTCAAAGTCTTACTCAAAGAAGTTTGCTACCAAAGGGGAGAGAGGACTGGCCATGGCAACGCTGCCAGTCTGTCAAAATATTCGTTGCTAAAAGTAATTTGAGAAATGACATGATGAAAAAATGTATTTATTTGGCTGTGAACTTATTGCTGAAGCATGACAGTCCATAAGAGGAATCTTAGAGAAAAGTGAGATGACACCAAAGTTCACCAGTAAGTCGGCTTTACTAAGTTGAAGTGATTTCAGTCTGTTGACAAAGTGAGCTGAACAGCGAACATGATGCGCGCATTTTCCTAATGAAGGTCCCAGTAGAGATCTGTCATGGAAAGGGCCTTGTTTTCCATATCTGTCTGCCGCCCCCCACGAGGATCCTCCACGACCTCATCTGCTTCCCACATCTCCTCGTTTTCCTTGAACACATCCATAACCTCTACACCAACTGCCGCCTTGATCCTCTTCACACCCTGGTGTCTCCATTCCTCTCCACTCCCCACCGGCTGTTAAGCCTTTACCGATCCCCCCCCCCCCCCCTGCCCTCTCTCTACCTCTACACCCTCCACCTCCTCTCCCAAAGGAACTACCAATGCCTCTAAGTCCTGGATGATGTGTTTCGCCCCAATATTTCTCCATCCTTCCAACTCTGATCGTCCTCTTTCCCTCCGCTCTTCCCTTGGGCTCCATCTCCATCCCCTCCCTCATCTGATGTTTTCTGCCTCTTCCCCCTGTCATTCTCACTTCTCCTTTCAAGCTCTTGTACACCCTCCCAATTTCCTGTCCCTTGGTGTGCTACCGATACAACCCCCTTCCCCCCTTCCTTCTCCCCTTCCTCCATCAACCCCCCATCTCTCTTTCCTCTCTCCCTCCTCTGAAACCTCCCCTCCCTTGGCAGGCCTTTCAAATTTTAATGCAGTTTGATACGTGTCACGTATAATTTTGGTATCTGAATTGTGAGCGAGCAGCGATGTGGTAAGCTTTACCGCAAAAGTTAAGTGAGTATCTTTGAGCTCCGCCAGGGTAGTGTGAAGCAGCTGTTGTTAAGCTTTGGTACAGGAAAGCAGATAATGTTAAGCAATGTTAGAGTGAGGAAGCAATGACAATATAATATTTGTAATTTAAAGTCTCAATTTAACAAAGAATTTTTTGTGAAGGAGGAAGTCTAATGGAATATCAGGTAAATGGTATAATGATGTTACTTTTTTCACTATTGCTGCGATATCGGACTAACTTGGCTATTGTACTGAGAGTTGCTAGGTTTTAAAAACTAGGAAAGTGTATTGTTTGGATGTTAAGAAATTCACTAAACTTAAAATCTGCCATGAGCACTATTTCTCAACATACAAAAGACATAGTGTTGTCATTTATGCATATACTTTATTCTCTTACCAAATTTTCTCTTACAATTTTTAATTGTTCATACGACCAAGTGTCTTCGGAAAACAGTTAGATTTGCAGTTAACAGAGAGATCATTGCACCTCTCGAGTTTTTCCATGTAGATACAGGAATTTGCAACTTCAGCATAGTGGCGCGCAAGACAGAGCAGCAATGCAACGCGTTATCTAGATTTGCGCAGAATGGAATCAAGAATAAAATATTATGATTGTTTTATTAATTCCATCAGGACCAACCCATGTTATTCAGAGGTAGTTTTCGTGATCAAATTTTGCAAAGCCAGTTACGCTAGGTTTAATGTCCAAGTTATTTATTCAGGCAGTTTATACTGTTCAAAATTCTTGCAATCAGATTTGTAAGTTATACAGTATGAAAGACTTCCCCTTCCGTTACGGCAATTAATTACTTTTACAGTGCAGCTTGGCTTTCACAGTAGGACAGTTTATTTACTACTAGAGCTCAGACTTTACTATCAGGGAGTACTCCAGTCATATCTTTATTTATTTAGAAAACTTTCAAGTTACTTTGTCGGGTTTTGGTGGTCATCGTGTATGTAACATCAGTGCAGTGTGTGTTCAGTGTCGTCGTCCCATATTGCGAACGCCGTTTTATTTGCGCTATTCGTGCCGCCAATGTTACGTGCTTCGTCTTCGTCGACTGCCATTTTAACTGTATGCGGATTTTCTGTAAACGTGCTTCGTCAAACTACCCCATTTTATGTATTTCGTTGCGATTGCTTTCCCCTTCACATAGATACATTCCATTTTTATGCAATGTTTTCCTGTGGTATTTTATGTAATCTCTTGGCTTAAGAGCAGTGAATTGTGCCACTTCCAACCCACCTGATCCCAAAGAGGTAGTGGAATGAAATGACAATAAAGGGAAGAAAAACTTGCAGTCTTCAGTAGCGCACACTCACCTAAAGATGGCTGGATGGTGGCCAGCCGAAATATTGTGGTAAGGAGTCAACATGATGCGGCTACACTCCCTAAACCTCATCGAATGGATCAAACTCACTAATATAATTTTCTTCTTTAACTTTATACACATCGATATCACCATGGCTTCCACTAACTTCAGTTAGGAACATGTTTGTAACCTCCGAAATTTACCACTTTAACTGGATGGAGTCTCTGTAAGTATTCTAAAAATGGAATAACTTCATCTGCCTGATCCTTTGCATGTGTTATATTGCTATGTCACTTTTCTCCATTACTTCCCTTTAATGTATCTGTAGAGCTTCCCCCAATTCAGTATCTTCTTCATTTTCCTGATCTCAAACCTTGTCATACTTCTGACCGAGTCTCTCCACAGATACCATCTCTTCTTCTAACTTGCATTTGTCAGCAATTACTACCATGTGTAAGGTCAGCATGCCTCCCTATTAGCACTTCCGACCTATCCACACAAAGATCCCTTATTTCATTTTGTTTATCGTCATTTGCCTCAAATGCTAATTGATTACTTATTATTTGAACTGGTTCCTGTGCTACCAATTCTGCACTTGTATTCATCGTTTGCACTGCTATGGTATTCATGTTTAGTTTCTTATCGAAACCATTTTCCACTCTAACAACATTTCGATATATTTTCCCCAACCCCATCTTGAAAATACGTATCTCCTCTCGTTTGGAGGTTACTTCCGACGTACTGTTTTGAGTTGTCTGGACGGCTGTTCCATTGGTCCCACAGTACGTCACAATCAGACCTTAGGTCTCTTAGGCATTTTTTATTTCTAAACCACGACTCACAGCCATCTTTCATGGAATTCTATCCATGACTGTCTGCAATTCTTGTGACGACAAGTTTCTACTACAAATTGCGTTGTTTTCGCATAGACCAGAATTCTTACAAAAGCGTTGCCATAAATTTCGAAACGTTACGTTAGTTGTCTAATTTTTAGCTGCAAATTTTTGTATTACGCGATAGGGCATCAAAATCAATATCGACGGTTTTCCTAATTCATGTCATTCGGTAACACTTGTCCAAATTTCTTTATAAAATCTGGAGGCAGCCAACTACCGTGTTTCTTTAAGAGATAATAAGTTTCTTTTTTATTCAATAGTTCATACATCTATACAACTACTGGAACACTGCTCATAGTTTAATTCTTAATTTCTTAGTGTGTTTTTGGTAGTTGCATTGTTTAATTCATAAATTTCGGGCGTATTATAGTATTTGAAAGTTGTAGCATCGCGTTTTAGTACCTGAATAGTGTAAATTCGCGTAGTCTCCTTCCGCCGCCGAGCAGTGTCAGCAGTGCGCAAGTAGCAGCATTACTGCATTTACTAGGCTATCTTGTATTTTAATAACCATTTACATTTTGTTGATTTGTTTGCACTCTCTGTATATTAGTTCAGACGTTCTTTGCAAAACAGTTTTTAGCATGGATAGGGACTGCAACTGCTGTGTTCGGATGCAGGCTGAGTTGGCATCCCTTCGCTCCCAGCTTCAGGCAGTGTTGGCTTCGGTCACACAGCTTGAGGCTGTTGCCAATGGGCATCACTGTGGGGGTCCGGATGGGGGTTTGCCGGGGACGGCCAGCTCGTCCCACGCATCCCCTGATCGGACTACGACCGTGGTTGCCCGGGATTCTGCCCGCATTGAGGCTGATCCCTCACCTGTGGTAGAGTGGGAGGTCGTCTCAAGGTTTGGCAGGGGGCGAAAGACATTACGGAGGGCTGAACGGAAAGCCTCTCCAGTTTGTCTGACGAACCGGTTTCAGGCTCTGTCTCAGGCTGATACTGATCTTCGGCCTGACATGGCTGCTTGTCCTGTTCCAGAGGTTGCCCCTCAGTCTGCAAGATCCGGGCAGTCGCAGAGGGTGGGCTTACTGGTAGTTGGGAGCTCCAACGTCAGGCGCGTAATGGGACCCCTTAGGGAAATGGCAGCAAGAGAGGGGAAGAAACCAATGTGCACTCCGTGTGCATACCGGGGGGAGTCATTCCAAATGTGGAAAGGGTCCTTCCGGATGCCATGAAGGGTACAGGGTGCACCCATCTGCAGGTGGTCGCTCATGTCGGCACCAATGATGTGTGTCGCTATGGATCGGAGGAAATCCTCTCTGGCTTCCGGCGGCTATCTGATTTGGTGAAGACTGCCAGTCTAGCTGGCGGGATGAAAGCAGAGCTCACCATCTGCAGCATCGTCGACAGGACTGACTGCAGACCTTTGGTACAGAGCCGAGTGGAGGGTCTGAATCAGAGGCTGAGACGGTTCTGCGACCGTGTGGGCTGCAGATTCCTCGACTTGCGCCATAGGGTGGTGGGGTTTCGGGTTCCGCTGGATAGGTCAGGAGTCCACTACACGCAACAAGCGGCTACACGGGTAGCAGGGGTTGTGTGGCGTGGGCTGGGCGGTTTTTTAGGTTAGATGGCCTTGGGCAAGTACAGAATGGGCAACAGTCTCAACGGGAGCGGGGCAAAGTCAGGACATGCGGGGACCAAGCAGCAATCGGTATTGTAATTGTCAACTGTCGAAGCTGCGTTGGTAAGGTACCAGAACTTCAAGCGCTGATAGAAAGCACCGAAGCTTAAATCGTTATAGGTACAGAAAGCTGGCTTAAGCCAGAGATAAATTCTGCCGAAATTTTTACAAAGGTACAGACGGTGTTTAGAAAGGATAGATTGCATGCAACCGGTGGTGGAGTGTTCGTCGCTGTTAGTAGTAGTTTATCCTGTAGTGAAGTAGAAGTGGATAGTTCCTGTGAATTATTATGGGTGGAGGTTACACTCAACAACCGAACTAGGTTAATAATTGGCTCCTTTTACCGACCTCCCGACTCAGCAGCATTAGTGGCAGAACAAATGAGAGAAAATTTGGAATACATTTCACATAAATTTTCTCAGCATGTTATAGTCTTAGGTGGAGATTTCAATTTACCAGATATAGACTGGGACACTCAGATGTTTAGGACGGGTGGTAGGGACAGAGCATCGAGCGACATTATACTGAGTACACTATCCGAAAATTACCTCGAGCAATTAATCAGAGAACCGACTCGTGGAGATAACATCTTGGACCTACTGATAACAAACAGACCCGAACTTTTCGACTCTGTATGTACAGAACAGGGAATCAGTGATCATAAGGCCGTTGCAGCATCCCTGAATATGGAAATTAATAGGAATATAAAAAAAGGGAGGAAGGTTTATCTGTTTAGCAAGAGTAATAGAAGGCAGATTTCATACTACCTAACAGATCAAAACGAAAATTTCTGTTCCGACACTGACAATGTTGAGTGTTCATGGAAAAAGTTCAAGGCAATCGTGAAATGCGTTTTAGACAGGTACGTGCCGAGTAAAACTGTGAGGGACGGGAAAAACCCACCGTGGTACAACAATAAAGTTAGGAAACTACTGCGAAAGCAAAGAGAGCTTCACTCTAAGTTTAAACGCAGCCAAAACCTCTCAGACAAACAGAAGCTAAACGATGTCAAAGTTAGCGTAAGGAGGGCTATGCGTGAAGCGTTCAGTGAATTCGAAAGTAAAATTCTATGTACCGACTTGATAGAAAATCCTAGGAAGTTCTGGTCTTACGTTAAATCAGTAAGTGACTCGAAACAGAGGATGACACGCGTAAAGCTGAAATACTAAACACCTTTTTCCAGAGCTGTTTCACAGAGGAAGACCGCACTGCAGTTCCTTCTCTAAATCCTGGCACAAACGAAAAAATGGCTGACATCGAAATAAGTGTCCAAGGAATAGAAAAGCAACTGGAATCACTCAATAGAGGAAAGTCCACTGGACCTGACGGGATACCAATTCGATTCTACACAGAGTACGCGAAAGAACTTGCCCCTCTTCTAACAGCCGTGTACCCCAAGTCTCTAGAGGAACGGAGGGTTCCAAATGATTGGAAAAGAGCACAGATAGTCCCAAGCTTTAAGAAGGGTCGTCGAGCAGATGCGCAGAACTATAGACCTATATCTCTGACGTCGATCTGTTGTAGAATTTTAGAACATATTTTTTGCTCGAGTATCATGTCGTTTTTGGAAACCCAGAATCTACTATGTAGGAATCAACATGGATTCCGGAAACAGCGATCGTGTGAGACCCAACTCGCGTTATTTGTTCATGAGACCCAGAAAATATTAGATACAGGCTCCCAGGTAGATGCTATTTTTCTTGACTTCCGGAAGGCGTTCGATACAGTTCCGCACTGTCGCCTGATAAACAAAGTAAGAGCCTACGGAATATCAGACCAGCTGTGTGGCTGGATTGAAGAGTTTTTAGCAAACAGAACACAGCATGTAATTATCAATGGAGAGACGTCTACAGACGTTAAAGTAACCTCTGGCGTGCCACAGGGGAGTGTTATGGGACCATTGCTTTTCACAATATATATAAATGACCTAGTAGATAGTGTCGGAAGTTCCATGCGGCTTTTCGCGGATGATGCTGTAGTATACAGAGAAGTTGCAGCATTAGAAAATTGTAGCGAAATGCAGGAAGATCTGCAGCGGATAGGCACTTGGTGCAGGGAGTGGCAACTGACCCTTAACATAGACAAATGTAATGTATTGCGAATACATAGAAAGAAGGATCCTTTATTGTATGATTATATGATAGCGGAACAAACACTGGTAGCAGTTACTTCTGTAAAATATCTGGGGGTATGCTTGCGGAACGATTTGAAGTGGAATGATCATATAAAATTAATTGTTGGTAAGGCGGGTACCAGGGTGAGATTCATTGGGAGAGTTCTTAGAAAATGTAGTCCAACAAAGGAGGTGGCTTACAAAACACTCGTTCGACCTATACTTGAGTATTGCTCATCAGTGTGGGATCCGTACCAGATCGGGTTGACGGAGGAGATAGAGCAGATCCAAAGAAGAGCGGCGCGCTTCGTCACAGGGTTATTTGGTAACCGTGATAGTGTTACGGAGATGTTTAATAAACTCAAGTGGCAGACTCTGCTAGAGAGGCGCTCTGCATCGCGGTGTAGCTTGCTCGCCAGGTTTCGAGAGGGTGCGTTTCTGGATGAGGTATCGAATATATTGCTTCCCCCTACTTATACCTCCCGAGGAGATCACGAATGTAAAATCAGAGAGATTAGAGCGCGCACGGAGTCTTTGAGAGAGTCGTTCTTCCCGCGAACCATACGCGACTGGAACAGGAAAGGGAGGTAATGACAGTGACACGTAAAGTGCCCTCCGCCACACACCGTTGGGTGGCTTGCGGAGTATAAATGTAGATGTAGATGTAGATGTAGATCCTGTTCTGTAACTGTTGACGTAAAAATTCAACTTCATTGCACATTTTAGTGGTAGTAATACGTACCTTTTCTTGCACAACGCACTTGTTTTATAATACTAAAATTTCTGCATTTGTTTAGAATGAAATTTCGGCTTTTAATACCGAAGATAATGAATGTACCTTATCGTCTACCACTGGTTGAATACTATCTTCGACTTGGTGTAATTTGGAACAGAATCTAGTGTGGATAGCAGCAAGATTTGTAACATTCATTAGATGCGTTCTGAGATAAGAAGGAAACACAAAACGTCTTTCAAGTCAAATGGTGTCCTACGTCATTATCAAACCGCTGTCTGAGATTACACAGTACATCTCTCATGTCGGTGAGAGAGATAATTATGCTTAAGTTTTTCATAACTGGTGCTTTATGACTAAATATGTAGCAATTGTGCTGTAATTAAGTAATCAGCGCACCAAGTATTAACTTTGGAGTTAGTTGACTCGGTTGAAATTCTTTGACCATGAACTTTAAAATTTTAAGGATGTCAAGTTTAGTTGTTTCAAGTTTGCTTGAAATTAACCTAGTGGTTTAGGAGGAAATGTGGAACATTCAAGCACACACACACACACATACACACACACACACACACACACACACACACACACACACACACACACACACATACACACACACACACTCGCACACACACACCTTATGTAATGTATGAACCTCTGATTTTCCTCCCACCTAAAGATTTGGATCAATGGGATACACTCAGAGCTTTGATTGACTTTCGTTCCCCATTCCAGCAAAGCCAGCAGGAATGCCAAGAGGACAAAAACTACAGTAGAATCTTCAGATCTAATCTTTGATTTATACAACTGTTCAGCTTTGACTGGAGAACAAGTCTTTGGTCACGTTATTTTTTAAACATACGTATAGCACACGTATACATACACAGTTATGAATTATTGATCACATGAAGCTTTCAACTGACACTAGAAGTTACTTTTTTACAAGAACTGCGTTGGTTATTTTGTGGAGCTACAGCTAGTCTTGACGAATTTCCCCCTATATTAAGAGAAACAATGACAGCGTCCAGTACTCTTAAGTCAAATAGTATTAAATTTTATCCTGACAAACCTCAACATAATGCTGCAATGCATGGACTTTGTAGCTATTACCAAGGTAAAAATACACAAAGCTAATAATATTAAGGTGCTATATAAAGACGTGTAAAACTGTGAATACGTCTCTTGGTGTCGGGTTCTTGTCTCTCTTGCTCTTGCACTCATGCTCTCTTGATAACTTACCTTATTATCTTAAGCTATTGTCTCTGTTATTATTACTTATATGAGATTGTTACTGTGCTCTATTAATTCGCGTAAGTGTTATAACAGCTTTTTCAAATTTAAAAGAAGCCAAAAAGTGTTTTGTTGTGTATAGAAGACGTTATAATTTCATTCCATTACTGGAGAGGGTAGTAAAAATATACAAATAAAGAAAGTGAAACATTTAAACATAGAAACTTTTCATTTAGTTCACGATCCTTTTAAATGGAGACAATTCAGGCACGAGAAACGATCAGCCGTATGGTGACAATACTAATAACTATAGTTGAAATAACAAAGATAATGATAGGTCATCCAGACAACAAAGTTTCAGACCTTGTATTCTAATAAAGGTGCCAATAGGACAACCTTGAATAAGAAAATAATATACTGTAGCAGATAGAGCCCCACTTATAAGGAACAATATCAACAAGAGGGCAAAGACTTGGAATGACAATTCACAAAGTAGTTGGCAACAAAGTTACATGCCACAGAATGTAGGTCAATATAATCCTAACCCGGCACAATTAAGTAGCAGTAATGCTGTTCCGAACTGGAGGCCACAAAACCACACTGTTAGATTAACAGAAATGATTGAAAACAGTCAACCAACAACAAATTACTCCAATCATTAAAGTCGACCAAATTGTGCCTTCAGACAGTGATGGGAATTGTGTAGGGGGCAATTCAGATGAACAACTCAATTTAGTCACGTATAGTGAATGGCAAGATATACGTTATGAGTTATTCTCTGATCCTAATATATGTGATAACAATATACAACAGTAGTTGACCCAGGTTTATCTGCTATAGTACGCACAGATGTAATTATAGATAAATGTGCATTTGTAAATGTCTGTTATTGTAGACTACACAAGGAATGTGAGAATGGTACACCTTCCACATAACCCTTACAGAGGTGAAGAGTGACAGGCGTTGTTGGTGCCAAGCCTAAGGAGGTTAGTTGACAGACGCATGTTGAATATAAACAGAAGCTGAAATTGGCAAATTTTGTCTGAGGATAACTGTCAACATTTTTCAGTGGTGAGGTACCATATATAATTAACCTCTTATATACACAAGATGATAACAATAAGTGTAGAATGAGTTACAACAGTCATCAGGATTTGGTGTCAGTATTATAGTGCAAGATCGTAGAATCTGATTAAGTAAGGAGTGAACTCAGGTGCTTATCATACAAATATTCATAAGTTATATCTTTGTTCGTATCTTTGTGGTACAAGATCTGCACATTAATCAATACAAGTTTAATCTTACTGTAAGCTTCTTGACAGTCATTTCTACCATTGTGCATTGCTTGTAATGGCTATTAAGTTATTTGTGCCATTGTCTTCCTTATTGGTTTTGTTGTTTCTGTACTTGGGGTTTTACCTGTAATCATACTCTCTTTCGTTATTGAACAGTGGCACATTGATTTACTCATTAGCATCAATATGCCTCAAACTTAGTTGTAAGTATGACCTATGATTAACAGTGTATTTGTGTTCGTTGTTATGGTTACAGTACTATTTATCATTTCCATTGCCTCAATTCTATCCATTTCCATAGTTATTCGTTTTTGTCTCTTTAGGGCTCAAATCAATCGAATCATCTATTGACATGAATTGTGTCATATCTACAACATGCTCCGCAAGCTATATAATGATCTGTCTCTGATGCATGTAATAGTGTTCCCTCTAAAGCTAGATGCAGTTTCGCTTTCAGTGTGCATATAACTGGTCTGATAGCAGGTCATTCCAACATTGAGTTTTATTTACAAATTTTTCAAAGTACCTGGTTACTGTAACAACATTCTAGCTTTTTCACTTCTTTTCTCAAATGTTGCTGACTACAGGGAGACGTTATGTAGATTAAACAGCTCTTTCAAACTTTTCGTAACGACAGTACCGATCTGTAATGTAAGACGCCCAAACGGCTCTATGTTCTTGTATATGTGCTGCTACAAATTGTGTTTTATGTAACTCAACACGAAAAATTCTCATAACGCTACTGGGTGTAGACCGTCCTTTTCGGGTACAAGAATTCAGAACAACCAGCGTTATAGTAACTCTATTGTATTAGAACTGAAGACAAGGCATTCGCCACCCCCATCTTGTATTTTGAGTGGTATGCACACTGGCTAACATTCTCACTTTCACTACAGGAAAACCTACTGGGCTGTGATGAAGTATGATATTCCTTGTTGACAAGTCTACTGCAGCCAACGTCTCGCTCCAATTATTAGGTACGCCAGATAACTCCTGCTGCAATTTGCTCACTTGAACTTCTATGCTTTCTCTCCACTGTGGCAGTTCATGATGGACCCCAGGCTTTAGTTGACCTAGATCAGTTTCCATCTCTTTTCTACCCTGACTGATCAGCTACAATATCTGCAATCAGATTCTGTGCCACAACTCGTAATTTTCACTTTGACGATTCGTTAACCAATGCATTATTTTGTACAACCAATTAAGAGATTAATAATTAATGTTATTATTTGAGCAGTTAGGCACTCAGTAATTTAAGCTTAATTTTCGTGCAGCCAGCCAACGAATCCATTATTCATCTAACTTATTAGATAAGTTAGTTGCTGCTTGGTATTTTGTAAGACATATAGAAGTCAGATTAAGAGTCTTAATACCATGAATCGGATTTCAACTGCGTTAACTCTTCTAGTAAGCCTTTACGTGCGATTTTTAGATATGCTGACGCAGTTACACCTGTTTCTCAGTGCGTATTTAATCTAACAAGGGAGCTGACTCTTCATTTGATAAACGCTCGAAATCTTTATTCACTTGCTGTTGAACCCCGTTACTGATTTGTATCACTTGTTTTTTGGCTAAACGTTCAAAATTTCCATCCATTTGTTGTTGAACATGGGTATTGATGTGTACTGATGGTTCGTTTACAAAAATCCAAAATTTTCATTTGTTTTCCGCTCTCTTTGCTTTGGCGAGATATAATTTTTATTATTTTTTACCTTTTATTCATTCTTCAAATAGACAACATTTCGTTTTAATAATAATCTTAAACCTCTGTAAAAATCAACAAACGGACCTGATAACAGGTACTGTAATGCTACTTTATTTTCAGATTCACCTCGTAATTCTACAATATTTGTGACAGACTCGTGGTTTCTAGCGCTCGATCTGTTTGGCATTTAATTCTCTAACATTCGCATCCTCTACTTCCGGATCTCTGGATTTCTCCCACGTTTCCATTTCCGCTAATTAAAATTAAATTACTGACTTATATCATTCACTTAAAATAACATCGTTTTGTTACCAAAATAAAAAAAGAAACTAATGAAGAACTGACATGATAGCCTAGACAGCATGGAACTCCGCTATCTTGTGGCTCACAATACTGATTGAATATCTCTAATGAACAAAAATCACACACACTTCGACTGAGCTTTCCACAATAGATAGGCCACGTTCATTCACCATGGATGACAAAGATTTTAACTTCAAAAGAGGAGTCCTTACCTGAAGATGTGCGATATGTAATAGCGCGATATTGCCACAATTTTTTTCTTGATCTCAGTTTGTAATATTCCTCCTTATTTACTTGTGTGTATGATTTACTATTTTGATATGTAAAACCAGAAGTAATACTTGCGTGTATTTTGTATTCTCTGAATTGGTTTACAAAACATACTGTCATGCAAAGCCAACTGTAATATTCTTATACTACACTGTTAATAATAAGCAATGTAACAAACAGAAATACAGTTACCTATCCAGACAGCAAAATCACAAAAACAAGTGTAATAACTGTGTGTGTTAACCTAAGGAATAAGCATCACACTTCAACTCGTTTCTCCAAATAAGTCATTAGTTCAGAGGTATAGCAAATAAAGTACTTAGACTACTATTCTGCATCTATAACAGTATATGTGGTTGGTGGTACACTATTATTCGTCAGTCTAATTGGGCACACGTAATGAAGCTGAGTATGACAGCAGAAAAGATTGCAACTCCCTACTTACCTAACAGACTTCACTTTAAATTTACATAAAAGATAATTCAGCAATAAAAGAAAAGCTTAGCTGCTCGAAACAAAACTACAGTACCCAATTGCTTAAGCAAACAGACTAATATCATGAAAGCAAAAGGAAATTTGGACGGGGGGGGGGGGGTTTCAACATCAACTTATTTGGTTCTCAACATTTCATTGATTCACTATAAACTGTTTAACGTTAGTATTTATCATCATTAATCATCAATTTAGTATTTCCTTTCATTAATACGTAATGTGAAAGCAGCAAACAAATTATCTAATGTGGTCTCCGGACCCGCCATAACTTTAGGTAATCATTTTAACACAGGAAATAATAGCAATGTTAATTATGAAATTCTCAGTTATTCTTTCCATCAATTATTTCACTGATTAATCATTGATTTGCCAACAATATATTAAAGATTTCACAGTCTTGGCTGAATACAGGTCACTGGGAATTTTCCTTTACCAAGTTAGGAACCTGCCTGGTTTATAAGCGGTATAAATTACCAGGTGGACACAATTGTTAATTTGGATGATGCTTATTATTCTTAAGGCACATTTCAACTTATTGTCACACACTATAATACATAGCTATACCGTCTTACCCCGTAAACTGTGATCAGCGACGGTGGCGTTGGTGGCAGCAACTGCATTAATATCAGAACTTCCAAGAGCAGTTATCCATGTCGGACTTATTTCCTCTTCATAGCGAAGTTCCATCATATAATCAATCGCCCGTTTTTTTCCCCATACGAGGCCGTGATAAACTGCAGTTTCCAACCGAGGCAAGATGCAGCAATACAGTGCACTCCACACTATGCTGGCACTGTACGTGCTGGCTCTAAGATCACAGGCCACCGACTGACTTTGTACGCGCCCGCCATAGCGCGCCAAACGTTTCCGCTCTCACCTTTTCCTATGCTTACACAGATTTCCGTCCCTGTACTCCATCTCTTATACCTCACGTATCTCATCCAGCCTAAAGTAAGTGCCAGTATCTATTACATACATAATTACATTATAGCACCTTTCTACCTTTAATAATTATAACAAGTAGATATGCTTACAATATTTAAAAGTCAATATTACACCCTTTTCCTTAACATGTATATTCATTTTAATCTTATCAAAGAGTTTCAGTATCGATTTCACTTCAAACAAGATGTCTCTGCTTATGTATTAAGTCTCAATAAAATATTTACAAAAAAATTTAAAGTAGTATGGACAAAAATGTCACACATGCCCCCGTTTCAGTAATGTGTACTACCGTTAAGCTTTATTGAAACAACCAAAGTTATAGTTGTTCCTATTTGTCTGACTTCAAGACCTCAAATTGTTTTTATGTACCCTACATAAGCAATAAATCTCTTATACCAAACATCACACACTTTATAGTCACATAATAAATACACATAATCTCATCAAAAATAGAAATGGTTTCATACAAATACTGTACCTACATATCCACACAAGAAGTACCTGTGATTACATGAAAAACACCGTCTGTCATATAAGAAAATATACATAATTACACAAAAAAGCATAGTCAAATTGCAAATACATCTAGTACAGTATAATATTACTTCAGTAATAAACATCTATGTACCCTTCATCAGTTGTTTTACCTGAACTACATGCTTTCACACCTCTATTGCTGCCCCCAGTATGGGTTACTGTGGCAGTCCATTATTTCAACAAATTGCTCTTTCACACCATTTGGCTGCCTGTATGTTTCAATATATTGGCCGACCATTTCAACATTTTACTCCTCACATGTAAACTAACCAAGCAATTTCGTGTCACATCTGCTGTATACCTCATTTGCAGTCCTATATCGGTGACACATTCTTATATGCTCAATATCATCAGGCTCAACAACATTATACACATCCAATTTGCCTCATAATCTGAAACTGACATAGTTGTAGTACATATAAAACATGTTACATAGATTTTTCACCTTTCTTTCAGGTGTCTAACATTAATTATTAATTAAGAATTGGTTAATCATTTCTGACCACATATCTTTTAAGATCTGTAATATTTCTGGTACCTAACGGTTTCTTCGTCTTCGGGTACATTAGGTAATAAGCATTTGGGCGCAATATCGCTTTTATTTCGAAAGGCCCTTGGTAAACATATTTGAATTTAGATATTTCATGGTTTTCCTCACTTGACTACTCGTGTGTTTTTACGTGTACCAGTTCACCTATATTGAACTTTAAAAATTTTGATCTCTCATCATGTGTTTTAGCTCGCATTTTTGCTTTCCTTCTCAACCCTTCTTTTACCAAGTCCTCCTTTTTCTCTAAACTTAAGCCTTGGTTTGGAGGAAACTCTCTTGTTTCTTCAATTATTGTCTTACTTTTCTGACCCAACATGATCTCTTCAGGGGTAAAACCAGTTGTGTCATGTTGTAATGAATTCATAATTTTCTCAAATTTTGAAATAAATTTTCCCCATATACGGTGGTGTTCTGCATTGTTGTTGTTGTTGTGGTCTTCAGTCCTGAGACTGGTTTGATGCAGCTCTCCATGCTACTCTATCCTGTGCAAGCTTTTTCATCTCCCAGTACCTACTGCAACCTACATCCTTCTGAATCTGCTTAGTGTATTCATCTCTTGGTCTCCCTCTATGATTTTTACCCTCCACGCTGCCCTCCAATACTAAATTGGTGATCCCTTGATGCCTCAGAACATGTCCTACCAACCGATCCCTTCTTCTGGTCAAGTTGTGCCACAAACTTCTCTTCTCCCCAATCCTATTCAATACTTCCTCATTAGTTATGTGATCTAACCATCTAATCTCCAGCATTCTTCTGTAGCACCACATTTCGAAAGCTTCTATTCTCTTCTTGTTCAAACTATTTATCGTCCATGTTTCACTTCCATACATGGCTACACTCCATACGAATACTTTCAGAAATGACTGCCTGATACTTAAATCAATACTGGATGTTATCAAATTTCTCTTCTTCAGAAACGCTTTCCTTGCCATTGCCAGCCTACATTTTATATCCTCTCTACTTCGACCATCATCAGTTATTTTGCTCCCCAAATAGCAAAACTCCTTTACTACTTTAAGTGCCTCATTTCCTAATCTAATTCCCTCAGCATCACCCGACTTAATTAGACTACATTCCATTATCCTTGTTTTGCTTCTGTTGATGTTCATCTTATATCCTCCTTTCAAGACACTGTCCATTCCATTCAACTGCTCTTCCAAGTCCTTTGCTGTCTCTGACAGAATTACAATGTCATCGGCGAACCTCAAAGTTTTTATTTCTTCTCCATGAATTTTAATACCTACTCCGAATTTTTCTTTGGTTTCCTTTACTGCTTGCTCAGTATACAGATTGAACAACATCGGGGAGAGGCTACAACCCTGTCTTACTCTCTTCCCAACCACTGCTTCCCTTTCATGTCCCTCGACTCTTATAACTGCCATCTGGTTTCTGTACAAATTGTAAATAGCATTTCGCTCCCTGTATTTTACCCCTGCCACCTTTAGAATTTGAAAGAGAGTATTCCAGTCAACATTGTCAAAAGCTTTCTCTAAGTCTACAAATGCTAGAAACGTAGGTTTGCCTTTCGTTAATCTTTCTTCTAAGATAAGTCGTAAGGTCAGTATTGCCTCACGTGTTCCAGTGTTTCTACGGAATCCAAACTGATCTTCCCCGAGGTTGGCTGCTACTAGTTTTTCCATTCGTCTGTAAAGAATTCGTGTTAGTATTTTGCAGCTGTGACTTATTAAGCTGATAGTTCGGTAATTTTCACATCTGTCAACACCTGCTTTCTTTGGGATTGGAATTATTATATTCTTCTTGAAGTCTGAGGGTATTTCGCCTGTTTCATACATCTTGCTCACCAGATGGTAGAGTTTTGTCAGGACTGGCTCTCCCACGGCCGTCAGTAGTTCCAATGGAATATTGTCTACTCCGGGGGCCTTGTTTCGACTCAGGTCTTTCAGTGCTCTGTCAAACTCTTCACGCAGTATCATATCTCCCATTTCATCTTCATCTACATCCTCTTCCATATCCATAATATTGTCCTCAAGTACATCGCCCTTGTATAGACCCTCTATATACTCCTTCCACCTTTCTGCTTTCCCTTCTTTACTTACAACTGGGTTTCCATCTGAGCTCTTGATATTCATACAAGTCGTTCTCTTATCTCCAAAGGTCTCTTTAATTTTCCTGTAGGCGGTATCTATCTTACCCCTAGTGAGATAGGCCTCTACATCCTTACATTTGTCCTCTAGCCATCCCTGCTTAGCCATTTTGCACTTTCTGTCGATCTCATTTTTGAGACGTTTGTATTCCTTTTTGCCTGTTTCACTTACTGCATTTTTATATTTTCTCCTTTCATCAATTAAATTCAATATTTCTTCTGTTACCCAAGGATTTCTACTAGCCCACGTCTTTTTACCTACTTGATCCTCTGCTGCCTTCACTACTTCATCCCTCAAAGCTACCCATTCTTCTTCTACTGTATTTATTTCCCCCATTCCTGTCAATTGCTCCCTTATGCTCTCCCTGAATCTCTGTACAACCTCTGGTTCTTTTAGTTTATCCAGGTCCCATCTCCTTAAATTCCCACCTTTTTGCAGTTTCTTCAGTTTTAATCTACAGGTCATAACCAATAAATTGTGGTCAGAGTCCACATCTGCCCCTGGAAATGTCTTAAAATTTAAAACCTGGTTCCTAAATCTCTGTCTTACCATTATATAATCTATCTGATACCTTTTAGTATCTCCAGGGTTCTTCCATGTATACAACCTTCTTTCATGATTCTTAAACCAAGTGTTAGTTATGATTATGTTGTGCTCTGTGCAAAATTTGACCAGGCGGCTTCCTCGTTCATTTCTGTCCCCCAATCCATATTCACCTATTATGTTTCTTTCTCTCCCTTTTCCTACACTCGAATTCCAGTCACCCATGACTATTAAATTTTCGTCTCCCTTCACAATCTGAATAATTTCTTTTATTTCATCATACATTTCTTCAATTTCTTCGTCATCTGCAGAGCTAGTTGGCATATAAACTTGTACTACTGTAGTAGGCGTGGGCTTCGTATCTAACTTGGCCACAATAATGCGTTCACTATGCTGTTTGTAGTAGCTTACCCGCATTCCTATTTTCCTATTCATTATTAAACCTACTCCTGCATTACCCCTATTTGATTTTGTGTTTATAACCCTGTAGTCACCTGACCAGAGTCTTGTTCCTCCTGCCACCGAACTTCACTAATTCCCACTATATCTAACTTCAACCTATCCATTTCCCTTTTTAAATTTTCTAACCTACCTGCCCGATTAAGGGATCTGACATTCCACGCTCCGATCCGTAGAACGCCAGTTTTCTTTCTCCTGATAACGACATCCTCTTGGGTAGTCCCCGCCCGGAGATCCGAATGGGGGACTATTTTACCTCCGGAATATTTTACCCAAGAGGACCCATCATCATGTAATGATACAGTAAAGCTGCATGCCCTCGGGAAAAATTACGGCTGTAGTTTCCCCTTGCTTTCAGCCGTTCGCAGTATTAGCACAGCCAGGCCGTTTTGGTTATTGTTACAAGGCCAGGTCAGTCAATCATCCAGACTGTTGCCCTTGCTACTACTGAAAAGGCTGCTGCCCCTCTTCAGGAACCACACGTTTGTCTGGCCTCTCAACAGATTCCCCTCCGTTGTGGTTGCACCTACGGTACGGCTATCTGTATCGCTGAGGCACGCAAGCCTCCCCACCAACGGCAAAGTCCATGGTTCGTGGGGGGGGGGGGGTTCTGCATAGTCTACCTAATTCACACATGTATAGTCTATGCGATTGCTCTGGGAATGGTATGCTGATTCATGTTACTTGTATGATCCTCTTTTCCATACCTTCTGTCCATAGTTTTGCAATAGATTGCGGACCATTGTCTGACAAGACTCCTTTTGGAGTTTCTACCTTCTTAAAGTATTCTAAAATTTTGCTGAACACAGTTTGTGCTGTAGCTTTTCTAAGAGGATAAAGTTTTATGAATTTTGAAAAGACGTCCAAAATTACTAATATATATGTGAAATTACCACTCGTTCTCAGCAGAGATCCAAATAAATCCACTGATAGTAATTCTAAACTATTGTTTGGTTTTATAGTTTGCATTGCCCCTCTACTTATATTGTTAGTCACCTTTGACCTCTGACATACATCACAGGATTTGAACCGACTAGTTACTTTCTTCAATTTTGACTACGCTCGCTAACTTCTCATAGCACTTCTTTGCACCACAGTGCCCATAAGCCAAATGAAAATAGTCTATCAATTCGGTTTCGAATTGTGACGGCCAGCAAATTTGCCATTCTTCACTGTCCTTACTTTTCCTCACATACAATACAATATTCCTTTAAATATTTTATAAAACTTAGGTATCTGTGGACAATCTGTACTGTCAAATTTGACCTTTACTGATTTCCATACTTCATCGTCATTTTGCAATCTCCTCATATTTTAGCAAATAGAAACTATCTTCTTGCTGCCCACTACATCCTTTAAATAGAATATTTTGAATGTCGCTTTGTCATAATTATCTTGCACATTTAATCCTTTACCATCTGGTAATCTAGGCAAAGCGTCTGGTACATTGTTTTCTGTTCCCTTTACATACAGAATTTCGTAATCAAATTCTTGCAGATAAAGGGCCCAACGAGCTAACCTTTGGTTTAGCAATCTACAGTCCTTTAAAAATGTAAGTGCTTTATGATCTGTGTGTATAATTAATTTATGTCCCCATAAATAATTACGAAACTTTTTCAATCCACAAATTATAGCTAACGCTTCCTTTTCTTAAATTGTGTAATTCCGTTCATACCTAGTGAGTATTTTGCTTGCAATAGCAGTTGTTTTGTGCTCAATGCTGCCTTCTGGTCCTACCTCTTGAAATATTTCTACTCCTGCCCCATAGTAACTACTGTCAGTACTCATGTGAAATGGTGGTGACAAATCCCGATCGTGTAAGAGGTTGTTCTTTAGTAATTCAGTCTTAATTTCTTCAAAATCCTTCTGACATTCCTCCATCCAAATAAACGCACTATTTTTACGTAAAAAATTGTTCAATGCTTCACTGTTAAATGCATGTCCTTTTACAAACTTCCTGTAAAATCCGCATAACCCTGAGTATGCCTTCAATTGTTTCTTATTCTTGGGAGGAGGACACCTTTCAATGGCTTTAAGTTTTTCAGGGTCCTTTACAATACCAGTTGTAGTAATATGGCCGAAAATTTTAGTTCTTTTCTTATAAGTTCATATTTTTTAAATCTGAGAGTGATTCCTCCCTTCTGTAAAGCCATCAGCACTTGTTCCAACAATTCACAGTATTCCTGCCACTCTTGGGTAGCTATTAACAGATCGTCTACATATATTGTAAGTCAAGTACTCAAAGTTCTCCCAAGTACCCAATCCAAAGCAGGAATAAATACTGACACTGATGTGTTCAGTCCGAATGGCACCACTTTATAGTGGTAATACCTTCCGGCGAAGAGAAAAGCGGTATATTTTCTCGATTCGACACTGAACTGCACCTTCTAGTTGCTAGCAGTCATGTCAATGCTAGATAAATGCCTTACATTATAGAATTTCTGTAGCAGCCGGCCGGTGTGGCCGTGCGGTTCTAGGCGCTTCAGTCTGGAACCGCGTGACGACTACGGTCGCAGCATCGAATGCTGCCTCGGGCATGGATGTGTGTGATGTCCTTAGGTTAGTTAGGTTTAAGTAGTCCTAAGTTCTGGGGGACTGATGACCACAGGTGTTAAGTCCCATAGTGCTCAGAGCCATTTCTGTAGCATATCGTCGAGAGATTCAGGACGATCAATTTCCTTTCTCACTATTTTATTCAGTGTCCTTGCATCAACGACTATCTTCACTCCACCATCCCGTTTGGTCACAATAAAATGCGGGTTACTGTATTCGCTGTTACTACGCTCAATAATTCCCCATTCTAATATTTTGTCGATTTCTGCTTGAACTGCCTGTTTCTTTGCTGCAGGCACTGGATAAGGATGAAAGAAAGAAACGGTTTCTGTGGTAGATTTTTCCGTCTGTATTCAAAACCTTTTATTCTATCTGGTTTGTCCGAAAATACTGTACAATTTTCTTCCAAAATTTGTAACAGTTCCACCTATTGACGCTGACTTAGGCATACTGTTTACTAGGTTCTTAATTTCTCCCAACATCTGTTCTGTACTCTTCATGCTTCTCATATGGTAAGCTTCAAACAGTTCAGATAACCCTTCGTTATCTGTTTCTACCTCAATCATCATAGATGTGAAGTCCGCTTGTAACTTCTCGTTCGTTTCCTCAAAACCGATATCCAAATTTACGTCCTGGTTTGTTATGCTAACTATCTCGTTAGCACAATTCGTAATCAGCTTTTCTTTGTGCAGCCAATCCACACCTAGGATTACTTCAGTACTAAGTTCTTCAGTTACTAGAAAGTCATGTGAAAACGTTTGTCCTTTTATGTTAAAGTCGATCAAAATTTGGTTCTTTACCGGTTTGCTCCATTTCGGAGTAGCACATATAATACGTATTCCTTGGACAGTCATTACTACTATTCCAGGTTTGTTATCTATGTATTCATAAAACGACTTAGACAACGCGCTGACCTGTGATCCTGTGTCTAATAATGCTCTTAGCTTATAACCATATATCTCAATCGGTATAATAGTCTGTTTCTTAGACTTCTCTTCCGTATCGCCTTGTCCTTCTCATAACAAGTCCTCATCCACGATTGCATCTTCCCATGAAATGGCGTTCGTTTCCTTTGATTGTACATCTGGCAACTCTTTCTTCCTTTTGATCGCAAATTCCTTCAAGATCTCCTACTGCAATGCCTGACATATTCCATCATTCAGTTCTCTCTTGTCGTTTTCGGTTCCTTCATCTGTAAATTCTTTCTTTTCTATGTTAGCATCAGTTTTCGGCAATTTTCCGCATGAAAGGTTTTCGTTTTCCGTTTCTACTGCCTTTATACAACAAAGTTTTTCTGATCTCTTACTTCGATTTCAGAGTCATTCGAATAATTACCTTCTTCGTCTTCTTCTGAGGGAGCACTTTCTACATCGCTTCCAGGCTCTACCAAAAATGCTTGTCGTAACTTCTTGGTAAATTCCAAGTCATTACTAGTCTCGTAATCCATGCATTGTTGGATAGTTTCGACAGTAGTAAGATATTCCTCCTTATTTTCCTTTGCAGTTCTTAGGTCTTTACTAACACAGAGTTCGTTTTCATCCGAACTACTTCCTACATCTTCGGCAGTGACGTAAGCTTGCACTTCAAATACACTGTAATCCTTGTGGAGTTCAATTAATCGCACGCATTCATTGTCTTTTAATTCAGGCTTATGACTGACAGTAACACTTTCCTTCTTTTCATGGACGCGGAATGATTCATCAGCGCCGGCCGCTGTGGTCAAGCGGTTCTAGGCTCATGGGTCCGGAACCGCTCTGCTGCTACGGTAGCAGGTTCGAATCCTGCCTCGGGCATGGATGTGTGTAATGTCCTTAGGTTTAAGTAGTTCTAAGTCTAGGGGACTGATGACCTCAGATGTTGAGTCCCATAGCGCTCAGAGCCATTTTTTGACTCATCATCAACGTGTAAGATTCCCTCTTTCATTGTGCGGCTAAGTACGGTTTCCTCCTTTTCAGCCACTCGTGTTCTTTGTACGGTGCTTTTTGTTTCGTTTAAATTGGCAGTTCGCGACCTCTGTGCGGCTCCACAACAGAAACTTTCCTCCCTTCCCGCTTAGTTCACCGTTTTAGCGCTACTTTGTGTATCTACACTGCTGCAGGCCGTCATACAAATTGCTCATTTGTATACGCCATTTACCTATTCCTTCGGACCAATTCTCCGTTTCCTTTGCCCCCCATTGTCTATCGCCCTCCTGAGACATTCCTACTGCGAGCGAAACTCTTGGCACCTGCTCGTCTACTACTTCAACTGATTGCCTCGCCGGGTTACTGACCGACTCTATTGCGTCATCTGCCGTCCTTACTGCTTGAGAGAACTTGCATTCTGCCGTGGTTACTTGTGAACGCGCCGTAGCGCCGTCACTGCGCTCTCGCCTGTCAAACTGCGGCACGCTCCCTGCGCCATCTGTCGCTGCGCGGCGACCGCTCCAGCTCGCTTTGGCACAGCGCTGCGGTACTTCTGCACTGCGCTCATGATGTTGAAAACCTTTCTTGCGTCTGGGCCATTTACTGTGTTTCTTTACCGCGTCCGTCCGACCCTTAACATTTGCGGACTCTAGTTTTCCAAACAGTTTTGCGCGGAATAATTGCGCGGTCCATTTCCTCTACCACGTCTATTAAAATTACCTCTTCCCCTTCGCATCATATGGATTTGATAACGTTCGTTATCCCTTTTGTCATCATCATGCAATCTTTGGTTCCTATTCCCGTTATTTCTATACTGGCGGCAGTTATTGTTTTTGCGCCAATGGTCCTCATCACTGACCTTTTCCAGAAACGCTGGGAACGATTTGTGGTTGCTACCCACATATCTCTTAGAATCTTCTGGCAATATCTGCCAGAGTTCCCAAATAATTTCGGAATCCGATCTACGATTCCTTAAATGAGCTAACTTCCTATAACAGGACTCACAAAATTCTTTCAAGGTCATTCGGTTGTTCCTTTCGAACATTTTGACCGCTACAAACTCATGCCATAGGCTGTTTTGTATGTTTTCGGACCAGTATTCGGCCAAAAATTGTAGCCTAAACGTACTGAAGAACATTTCTTCAGTACTGAGGTTTATGCCCCATCTTTTAGCATCTCCTGCTAATCCGCTAATTACGATGTTGATCTTTTCATGATCAGGAAAAAGCCTCTCACAATTTTTTATGAAATCCACAGGGGATAATCCACTGTGTTTTTTGTAAGGGTCGAATTTTACTTCGCACTCCAATACTTTGCTATGACTTACTTCCTTTACTACGTAAGATATGTTGTTCTTAATTTGATTTTCAAGGTTGCTAACCTTCTCCTGGATGCAAGTCGTGTTATTACAGCATTTTGCCTGGCGAAGTTCTACCTGTTTCCTTAGCCCTTTTTCAGTTTCTTGAACAGTATTTCTCAGCTGAGATATCCGTTCCTTATTCGTTTCAATGATGGTCTCCTTCGCTTGTGAAACATCCTTTTCCATTTCAGCTTTAACCATAGGTTCGACCTGCTCCTGTATTTTCTCTACTTCTGTTTCAAACCTAGTATTGATTTCAACGATTTCAGTTTGAATGTTACTAACATGTTCCTTCAGATTCTTAATGTCACTTTTCATATTTATTAATTCCTCAGTAAGAAACACTATTATATTGTTTATCTTTTCTATCTGTTCAGTTTGTTTTTTAAGCTTTGTATCTACATGTTTTGTGTGTTCTTGAAATTGTTGTTTTGTGTATCCTTCAAGCTGTTCATTCTGAGATTTAATTTGCTCAGTTTGCTTTTGAATTTGAAGCTGTTCACTTTGGGATTTGAGTTGCTCATTTTGGGATTTGATTTGTTCACTCAAAGTTTTGGTCTGTGTCTGTATGTGCGTATTAATGCTGTGCAGCAAAGGATACGAAGGTACTTGTGATTGTGCTTTATGTTCTGTGTCATTTCCCTGATCCCCGTCTTCCTCTTCAGATTCTAATTTTTATTTCTTTATATGGGATGGACTTAATAACATAAAGACTTCCTCTTCCAGATTTACCAGTTCTACTTGTTTCTCTAATGGCAAAACGGATTCATTCATATTTTGTTCACTGTCACTGTATACAGAGCTTGTTTCACTATCATCCTTCTGCTTCACTTCCCTGTGTTGCATTGACCTAATCTTTATCCATTTTTAACAACTTCTTAAACAACATGTATTGTTCCAAATGACTGTAACAGATCCGTGCCCCTTAACTTTCTGTACCTCTCTCAAAAGTCCTGGCACGCGGCGCCAAGTGTAATATTCCTCCCTATTTACTCGTGTGTTATTTACTATTCTGATATGTAAAACCAAATCTAATACTTGCGTGTATTTTGTATTCTCTGAATTGGTTTACAAAACATACTGTCATGCAAAGCCAACTGTAATATTCTTATACTACACTGCTAACAATAAGCAATGTAACAAACAGAAATACAGTTACCTATCCGGACAGCAAAACCACAAAAACACGTGTTATAACCGCGTGTGTTAACCTAAGGAATAAGCTTCAGACTTTAACCCGTTCCATCAAATAAGTCATTAATTCAGAGGTATGGCAAATAACAGCAGTTAGACTACAATTCTGCAATGAAAAAAATATATGTGATTGGTGGTACACTATTATTCGCCAGTCTAATTAGACCCACGTAATGAGGCTGAGTAGGACAGCAGAAAAGATTACAACTCCCTACTTACCTAACAGCACTTTAGACTTAGATAAGATGATTCAGCAAGATAAGAAAAGTTTAGCTGCTCGAAACAAAACTACAATACCCAATTGCTTAAGCAAACAGACTGATTTCATGAAAGCAAAAGAAAATTTGGACGGGGGGGGGGGGGGGTTCCACATCAACATATTTGGTACTCAAAATTTCATTGATTCACTATAAACTGTTTAACGTTACTATTTATCACCATTAATCATCAACTTAGTATTTCCTTTCATTAATACATAATGTCAAAGCAGTAAACAATTTATTTAATGTGGTCTTTGAATCTGGCATAACCTTACGTAATCATTTTAACACAGGAAATAATAGCAATGTTAGCTATGAAATTCTCAGTTATTCTTTCCATTAATTATTTCACTGATTTGCCAACAATATATTAAAGATTTCACAGTCTTGGCTGAATACAGGTCACTCGGAATTTTCCTTTACCAGGTTAGGATCCTGCTTGGTTTATGAGTGGGATAAATTACCAGGTGGACACAATTGTTAATTTGCTTGATGGTTATTATTCTTAAAGCACATTTCATTTTCCCGACACACACTATAATACATAGCTAAACTGTCTTACCCTGTAAGCTGTGATCAGCGACGGTGACGTTGGTGGCAACAACTGCATTAATATCAGAACTTCCAAGAGCAGTTATCCATATCGGACTTATTTCCTCTACATAGCGATGATCCATCTTATAATCAATAGCCCGTTTTTCATCCCATACGAGGCCGTGATAAACTGCAGTTTCCAACCGAGGCAAGATGCAACAATACGGCGCACTCCACACTATGCTGGCGCTGTACGTGCTGCCTCTAAGATCACAGGCCACCGATTGACTTTGTACGCGCCCGCCAATGCGCACCAAACGTTTCCGCTCCGACCTTTTCCTACGCTTACACACCTTTCTGTCCCTGGCGGAATTACTCCATCTTTTATACTACACATATCTCATGCAGCCCCAAGTGAGTGCCAGTAGCTATTACATACATAATAACATTATAGCTCCTTTTTACCTTTAATAATTATAACAAATAGATATCTTTAAAATATTTAAAAGTAAATATTACACCCTTTTTCTTCATATGTGCATTCATTTTAATCTTATCAAAGAGTTTCAGTATCGATTTCGCTTCAAAGGTGTCTGTAATTCTGCCTTAACAGTGTCAATAAAATATTCACAAAAAAAAAAAATGAACAATGTCACAAGTTATGTTGCTTTTTTTTCTTCCCTCATTCTTATTTATTCTTGTTTGTGTCTTGTCTCATCAGTTACAGGTACATGAAAAGGAGAATACATGAAAAGTTGTACACCACTTGCTTTTACTGTTTTAACTCAATATCTGTATTATTTACTTTATTGGCAGTCCTCCTCTGAGATTATTAATTATATCAATACCCCCTCTATTTTGAAGTAAAACTTTAGGTGAGCTATAAAATCTGTTGATAGTTAATTTTGATGTTACATAAATGATTGACTGAAATTCGTATATTCTGCGCCATCGTTATAGACGAAATGGAGTCAAATAATGGAATTACGTCTAATTGATTGATCTTAATTTGGATGACAGACGAGAATATCTACCAATACTAGCACTATCTTTTTTATTTATCGGACCGCGAACAGGAATAATGCTATCCCTTCGGAAAACAAATGAAAATATTCCGTATTTCAATGTTTCACTTTCATTCACTGGCATGCTTTTACTTTCCTTTTCACTGGTAGGATGAGTGAATAACGATCTCTGTACGCAGAAAACATTGTTTACATACTTTTTAATGTGAAACTGATTTCACAACATTGATGTGAATTAATGCAACACAGCTACAATCTCGTATAGGTAACGATAACGGAGACAATAGCTTAAGATACCAAAAAAGGGTAAGATATCAAGAGAGCAAAATTGCAAGCGCAACGGAGACCAAAGCCCGAGGCGAAGAGATGTTTTCACACTTTTAAATGTCTTCATGTAGTACTTTAACATTATTAACTTAGTATAATTTATACCTTGGTAATACACTGATGTTCAGAAAAGGAGAACACTAGAGATAGCATGTTCATATTCACAGCACATGTACATTAACATTAGTATGTTGTACAGAAATGATTGGCATTTGAAACATATCAGCCAACAGGTTCAAGATGAACATCGATAACTCGACGAGTCACCACTTAGCGGTAATACGTGTCTGTGGCTCTCGTTGTTGCTATAAGCCGAAGGTAATTGATCAGAATGAGCGTAGTACGCGTTGATGCCATCGCATACGGAGGAAGTTACCAATGTCAATGGCTGGCCCTGTGCCTGCTAGAAAACAGGCCACGTGCTGAACTGTGGTGATTGAAATGCCCATTTTGGCAGAACGTGCTGATGTACATATCCTGTGAACATCAACGTCCTATCTCATGTCGTTCAAAATGTTCTGTTTTATGTGAACTCGAGTGTAATTACGAAGTCTGTTCGTAGCTGCATTGCATAAATGCTCGTCAGGTCAAATTTAAAAGTTGTTTCACTGAAACGTACTAGATGCTCTCTTGAGATAGGGATCAATTCCTTAAGACTCTCTATGATATCACAAAATAGCCAACGCAGATCTTGTAAAAGGAAAAACTTGCAGTGTCAGCTGGAAGCTTCATATGATGAAAAATTTATCCGTGTTCATGTACGCAGGAGTAATATGTGAGTTTAACAAAGAGCGACATGAAAGACTTGTTATCAACTTACAGCTAATCAGGTGAGTAAGTCAAGGATAAGGTCTGAAGATACCGCAGTTTTGTTCTTAGCATTTTCTTGCTGGCTTTTTTCTGGAATATGGGGACGGAAATTAAAGAAACCTCTGTTGATCCAAACCTTTAACTGGAAAAAAATCTGACGTACATGCATAATATAGAAATGTAATTATGTGTGTGTGTGTGTGTGTGTGTGTGTGTGTGTGTGTGTTTGTGCCACTTTTCCTCCTAAACCACTTGGCTGATTTCAACCAAACTTTAAACACATATAACAATCGTTGTGGAGAGTATGAACCATGTGCCTACCATAGTTCAGGAGCTACAACGTCGTAAATCACGAGATACGAGAAAAACTGCCACATCATGCGTGCCGTTTAAATTTATTACTCTGTACAACTAACTTTTTTCGCAATAAATTTCGCAAACAGTGTCCACATATGTCTATGAAAGTACCTACAAAATTGTATCATTGTATGATCACATATCATGAGAATAAACACAGGTGCTTGAAAAAATGCCACATTTTCATCAACTTCAATACCCCTATTCTTTACAGTCGAGACACTGCTATAGTCAAATCAGCTTAAGGAAGTCCCTGTCACCTAGCACGGCGTTTGATAACGTCCAATTGCGAAGCACAAACGGCATTGCTATAAACAGGCACTGCTATAGAACCGTTTACAAAATCGCATTGCGATCACGTGAAGCACCTGATTTTACATATTTGTTCTTTATGAATATTTCTTTGTAATACTGTTTCATAAGTTCAGAGGTGTTTTCATGAATTCATGGTAATTCTTATAGACAATTGGAACAGTGAACAGCAGGACAATGAGGGGTCTGTCAGCTAGTTTGTAATAAAGCTATAAGCCAATTCCACGAAATGTTCGTAATGTGCGAACACTTTAATATGATGAAAAATGCTTTTACTTATTTCTGCAATGTAATGTAACTAATGCAACATATCAGTGACCTGTTTTCTTTCTTAGCCCGTATGACTTACCTTGAATAGACGGTGACGTTCTGTTTAACAGACAACAACAGTTTTATGACTATAACTGACCATATCAGTTTTCTTAAGGGGGGTAGGACGTTAAACGGGCCGTCTTGGAGCAGGAGAGACACCACAGGACTTTTTAATTCCCACTGTCTATACTTTTACGAATAAATTCATAAAACTTTGTCAGCATGACCAGGAAGAATTCAGGATTCACACTCATAGCAGTGGAAGTTCAAAAACGTAACAAAATTAATTTTGTTTTACATGTGAATTTTCATCATTTTTTTCACTTACTATTGGCTGCGTTTGTTGCTGTAGGTACACGTTTCTTCATAAGTAAGAGAGCTTCTTCGATGAATTTTGCACAGCATACAAACCATACTTACAGGTGTATGAAACTCTAGAAATTATTTAGTTTATGAAAAAATGAAGGTGATGTTACATTTTAAACTTCATGTTTAGAAGAAACTCAAATTTTATAGTTGATTATCTAAATTTTTACCACAGTTTTCAATAGATTTGGAAAATTCTAGAGTTTCATACACCTGTAAGTATGGTTTGTATGCTGTGCAAAATTCATCGAAGGATCTCCCTTACTTATGAAGAAAAGTTTACCTATAGCAACAAATGCAGCCAATGGTAAGTGAAAAAAGGTCAAATTTCAAATGTAAAGAAAAAATTTTCTTATGTTTTTGAATATCCACTGCTATGTGTGTAAATCCTGAATCGTTTCTGGTCATTTTGACAAAGTTTTATGAACTTATTCTTAAAAGTATAGACAGTGGAAATTAAAATGTCCCCTGGTGCCTCTTCTGCTCCAAGTCTCCGTTTGACGTCCTACCCCCCCCCCCCCCCCCCCTCCTTAAATAAGAAATAACGATAAATGGAGTTCATTTTGCTGTGCTCCTTCATTTGTAAGTGAAAAATACATCTGAATAGCTCATCTGACGGATCAAACTGTGAGTTCTTGTAACTTGGTCGTGATCTGTTCAGGTGCCATTGTGGCCTTATAAATCAGATAATTAATATTTACTTTTATTATACTGAACGTGCATGCTTTATCTTGATGGTGTCTGATTTGCCACTGCGAAAAGTAGTTTGCGTCCTTGTAATTTTAAATTTCACGGTCATAGAATTTCAATTAACCCAATTGATTAAAAAGATAATACTTCGCGCTCTCATTACTGAATTACAGAGGGAGTGAAATATATTTTGTCGTAAAGCAGTTGTTACGAGAAATTTCTCTCACCGATGTGAAGGACGTACTGAGTGATCTGAAACAACGAAAGACATTTTCTATCTGCTTTTGGGTTTGGCTTACTGTTGTCGACATTATATTATATTCCAAAAGAACAGGAAATCGATGAGTGTTCAACTAGTGGTAGGCGGTAAGATATGGGTATTAGTTTCTGTATTAAAAACCAAAATTGTGGTGGAAACAAGTGCTGAATTGTAGCATTAAAAATAACGCCTGTAATGCAAGAAACCTAGGTAAAACTGCCACTCAAAATCGCAAATTGGATTACTGCGTCAACATTGGCAGAATAGTACAAGCAGGATTATAATATTAGTACAGAAATCTGAAGTACAGACTAAAGAAGAGATGTAGGATCTTATAAAGAAAGTGGGAGGTTGACAGCCTTAAGATTTTATGAATAATTGTGAGTGAGTATTACTGAATAATATGTGTAATACAAAATCGATGTAGTATTTGCACCCTAGCGCCTAATGCTAAAATTGGGGCTAGAATTTAAGCACAACTAACCTAACAATTCGGAATTCAAGTGCCGTTTGTCGAAGAAATCTTTTCGTGGGAGAAATAAAGAATGAAGGCCTTCGGCGCTAAATGTGCGAACAACGAAATTGAGACAAATGAATGTTTCTGAATGCGGTGGCCTGAACGCACCACAAATTAACTTGACCAGACGACACGGTAGAAACAATCTTTGCAACTGTGGGTGGCGTAACATGCACAGTAAGAGATTGCGGAATGATGACAGAAACTAGTTTCCGCACAATTCGAGGGCCTGGCGGACGCGGATAAATGGAGTTGGGCTCAGAAACGACAGGAGACATATATTTTCAAGATAAGGTTTGGGGAAAATCATTTCGGAAAAGGAACTAAACAAGTATACCGTACGAGTGCAAACGATGAATACGAACAGAACTGGTCGCACAAGAAGCAGGTCAAATAAAGAACAACCAATCGGCATCTGAGGCAAATGACGATAAGCGAATTCAGATATGACATCTTTGGGTGGACAACTTGGAAGTGATATACGAAGCGATGCTGCCGTTACACATAATACTAACTGCTGACAAATAAATAAAGGAGGAGGTAGTATTTCTGAAGAAACTCGGTCAAAAGTTCGGCATGCTTCGAGAATGGGAAAATGAAGACGATAATGAACTGAGGTAGGCTGTACTGACATCAAAGAAAGTAAAGGAGAAAAGGGACACTGCACGAAGTCGTATGCAAAGGATGATGTAGATGAAGTTGTTGCAATCTAAGAAGAAGTACAGAGACACCATCCAGTTAAAGTCGTAACTTTCGGAGGAGATTAATACGATCTCAACTTCAGTTCAGTGGAAACCATGCTGATGTCGACGTTTGTAAATGAAAACAGAAAGTTACGTTAATGCATGTGATTCAGTTAGGAACAGTGCTGACAAATTTGAATTTCATATCGAAGACAGGAACAAAGAAACATACAGCAGCGAATATGACCTAGATGAAGGAGAAAGCAAAGAAGAAGAGCTGTCAGATGACATAGAAACAACTCTGGTGCAAAGTGCGTATGTAGGAGTTGATGTAATGTATGAGAATATTGTATCCATGATGATGTTGGAAGATGATGATAAATTCCACGATTCTAATGATTTTGTGATAGAAGATAATGAATTTCTGAAAACGGGCTAAACTCATTTTCTAAAAATTATTTCGAGCTGTTATTTCATGAACCCACTCGAATAGTGAACTATTATGATGACACACTTAATCTCTGAGCATCAAACAATCCTGAGCTAATAACATCAAAACGGATACAGGGGTAAGTGAACACAGGGCTATCGTAGCAAGATTGAATACCATAAGTCCCATATGCATCAAAAACATAAACACAAAATATATTGTCAAAAAAGCTGAACAATTTGCTGGATGTCTTCCTGAGAGATCATCTCCAATCCTTTCTAACTAACAATTGAAGTGTACGTGAGACGTGCCTCCAATTCAAAGAAATGGTATCGACAACAATTGAGAAATTTGTAACATATAAATTAATAAACGATGGAGATGAACCCCCGGGGTACTCAAAATAATGAAAAAACATGCCAAATTCCAATGAACGCAAAATATCCAAAATTGGCAATCTTTTACAGAAGCTTGAAATTTAACGCCGACTTCAATGCGAGATGCTTATAATAGTTTCCACAACGAAACTTTGTCTCGAAACCTGGCAGAAAATCCAGAGAGAATCTGGACCTATATGAAATGTGCTAGTGGCAAGAGACAACCAATTCCCTCTCTGTGCGGTAGCAATCTAAATAGTGTCGATGACAGTTCTGCTAAAGCAGAGTTATTAAACACAGAAATCCGAAATTCCTTCATCAAAGAATACGAAGTAAATATTTCTGAATTCGAACCATAACAGCTGCCAACACGAGTAACTTAAAAGTAGATATCATAGGTGTAGTGAAGTAACTTAAAACACTTAATAAAAGCGAGTCTTCCTGTCGAGATTGTGTACCATTTACATTCCTTTCGGAGTACGCTGATGCAATAGTTTCATACGTAACAACCGCTCGCTCGAAAGATCCGTACCCAAAGACTGGAGAGTTGCACAGGTCACACCCGTATTCAAGAAAGACAACAGGGTTAATTCACTAAATTACAGGCCTACATAATTAACGTCGATGTGCAGAAGAATTACGTCAGCGAGAACGGTCTATTGACACATAGTCAACACGGGTTCACATCGTTCTTGTGAAACTCAACTAGCTGTTGATTCATACGAAGTGTTGAGTGCTGTCTATAGGGAATTTCAAATTGATTCCGTATTTCTAGATTTCCAGAAGGCTTTTGACACTGTACCTCGCTAGTGGCTTGTGCTAAAATTGCTTGTTTATGGAACATCGTATCAGTTATACGACCAATTCGTGATTTCCTGTCAGTAAGGTCACACTTGTTAGTAACTAACGGAAAGCCATCGAGTAAAACTGATTTCTGGAGCTCCCAAAGGTTGTGTAATAGGCTCTCTGTTTTTACTTACCTAAATTAGAAGACCATCTGAGCAGCCGTCTTAGGTTGTTTGCAGATGAGGCGTCGTTTGTCATCGAGTATATTCATCAGAAGACATAAGCAATTGCAAAAAGATTTCGGTAAGCCACCTATAGAGTGCGAAAATTGGCAATTCGCCCTAAATATTGAACAGTGTGAGGTCATCCACATGAGTGCTAAATGGAATCCATTAAACTTCGGTTACAGGATAAAGCGAAAATTCAACCAAGTACCTAGGAATTAGAATTACGAACAACTTAAACTCGAAAGAACACACGGAAAATGTTGGGAAGGCGAACGAAAGACTGCGTTTTATTGGTAGAACACTTAAAAGAAGCAATAGCTCTAATCATACAACGAAGGCTTTCACGACCGTATGTTTTAGATGCCGAGAATTCTTCGGGATTGTATGGCCGTGGTGGCCGTGGTCCATGGAACTCTTCTATCCCTGACGTTTCGTCCAAAGCTACGTTGGACATCTTCGGAGGTGCTCCTAGTTGTGCTGAGTCTTGCCGACTGACGAGTCGGACATCGAAGAACGGAGTAAATACCACCGAAAGTGGGCATGGTCTGGATTTCACGTCATCAGAGATAAACTTTGTCAAGGATAAAATATAACTATCGATCGTAGTACGTCAAAGATAAAAACTTCTCATCGATTCTGTAGCGCCACTGTCCATATAATCACTGAGTTTCATAACTTCTTCATTTCTGTTGAAATTATCCCCATGTTTATACATTTCGATGGCTTCTCTGTATAGTCGTGGTTAATAGTTCGTGATAGTACATAAAACTGAAGTTTCAAAAAAATTTCACTACTTGATCACCCGACTGAAGAGTATGTTCCGTCACTGCTCACTTGTCTGTTTTCCCTAGTTGTCAAAGACTTTTATGTTCCTTCAACCGTGTATTCACACTTCTCTTTGTAGTGTATTCACACTTCTCTTTGTAGTTCCAATGTCGACCATACCACATGTACCGTACACGGAATCTTGTATACACAACTTGCAGACAGAGGGGGACGTTTATCCTTAAAGGAATGAAGTGCTTGGTACATTTCCTTAGTTGGTCTAAATATCGGTCGAACGTTATGTTTCCTTAACATCTTGCCGATTTGATCCGTTACTTTTTTGAAGAAGGGTAGAGAGAGACCGTGTTCTTCCATCCCTGGGTCCTATCGTTGTCCTTAGGCTTCCTGTTATTCGGTCGCAAAACTCTATTTATTTCGTTACTAGAGGACCCATTATTCTCAATAGCCTGCTTTACATATTTTAACTCGGCGTCCAGGTATTCCGGCGCACAAATTCCTCTGTCCACTAGACTTTTAAGTACACCTATTTTCTGTTGTGGATGATGATTGGAATCCTTATGCAAGTATCTGTCGGTATGTTTAACCTTCCGAAAGTTTCAAGCTGACATCAGTCTGTCTCAAAACGTAGACATCCAAGAAGGATTTTGCGTTGTCTTTCTCCATTTCCATGGTAACCTGGATTTTAGGATTTATACTATTTAAATAACAAAAGAATTTCTCCAAATCACTTTTTCCAAGCGACCACACCACAAATGTATCATCCACGTATCGATGTATCCGTATTCGCTTTTTAAAGAGCTAAATGTTCGGATTTTTCCATGTAAAAATTGGCGATCATCGGACACAATGGATTACCCACGGCCAAAGCATCAACCTGCTCATAAAACTCATCCTCGCACTGGAACTAACTAGAGGTGCGACAGTGTCTAAAAAGAGCAGTCAAAGCTGCTGGGAAGACATCCTCTATGTAAACCATAACTTCGTTAGGCATAATCATCGTAAATAAAGACACTATGTCAAAACTGATAAGAATATCCCCAGGAGCCAAAGTTAGTCCATTCAGTTTCTCAATGAAATGACATGAGTCCTTTACATAAGAATCAGTTCGGCCAATATAGTGTTGTAAACAAGATGCCAGATATCTTCCTATCTGGTACGTTGGAGAATTAATAGCTCTGACAGTGGATCTCAGAGAAAGGTTAATCTTATGAACTTTAGGTAGGCCATAAAGTCTGGGAAACATTGCTTCACTCCTCAACAAACCTTTATTCTCCTCCTTTTGAATTGAAGTTGACTTTATCAGCGTATTTGTTTTCCTCAATATGTTAGCTGTAGGGTCTTTCTTAAATTTATTATATTGTCCTGACGTTAAAAGATCCAGTTCTTACTTCTACAATCGTCTTTATTCATAACAACAGTAGCATTGCCTTTCGGAAGGTTAACATACCGACAGGTACTTAAGGATTTCAATCATTATCCACAACAGAAAATAGGTGTAATGAAAAGTCTAGTTGACAGAGCTAAAAGGATTTGTGCGCCGGAATACCTGGACGCCAAGCGGGCTTTTGAGAAGAATAGGTACTCTAGTAAGGAAATAAGTAGAGTTTTGCGACCGATTGACAGGAAGCCTAAGGACAACGATAGGACACAGCGATGGAAGAACACGGTTTCTCTACCCTTCATCAAAAAAGTAACGGATCAAATCGGCAATATTTTAAGGAAACATAACGTTCGACCGATTTTCAGACCAACTAAGAAAATGGGCCAAGCACTTAATTCAGTTAAGGATAAAGCCCCCTATGTCTGCAAATGGTGTACACAAGATTCTGTGTACATGTGGTAGGGTCTACATTGGAACTACAAAGAGAAGTGTCAGTACACGATTGAAGGTACATAAAAGTCTTTGCCAACTAGGGAAAACAGACAAGTCAGCCGTGACGGGACATTTTCTTCAGTTGGGTGATGACGTAGTGAAATTTTCGGAAAATGGTTTTATGTACTGTCACGAACTATTATCCACAGTTGTATAGAGAAGCCATCGAAATATATAAACATGGGGATAATTTTAACAGAAAAGGAGAAGTTATGGATCTCAGCGATATGGACAGTGGCGCTACAGAACCGATGAGAAGTTTGTATCTTTGACGTACTATGATCGATAATTTTATTTTATCCTTGACAAGGTTTACCTGTGCTATCACGCGAAATCCAGACCACGCCCACTTTCCACGGTATTTATGCCGTTCTTCGACGTCCGACTCGTCAGTTGGCAAGACTCAGCACAACCAGGAGAACCTACGAAGATGTCCAACGTAGATTTGGACGAAACTTCAGGGATAGAAAGGTTCCAGGGACCACGGCCGTACAACCCGGAACAATTCTCGACAGCTGAAGCAATAGCTCTGCTAAAGAGGCTGCCTACACCACGCTTGTCTGTCCTCGTTTGGAGTACCGCTACGAGATGTGGGATTTTTAGCAGATGGGATTAACGGAGTACATGCAGAAATTGCAAAGAAGCGCTGCACGTTTGTTATTATCAAGAAATAGGAGAGAGAGTGTCACTGACACGGTAATGGATTTAGGTTGGATATCAGTAAAACAAAAGCGTTTCTCGTTCCGGCGGGATCTTCTCACGAAATTTCAATCTCCAACTTCCCCCTCGAAAGCGACACTATTTTGTTGCATTGACCTAGATAGGGAGAAACGATCACGGTAATAATAAGGGAAATCCGCGCGCTGTTCAAAAGTGGAATAACACAATTATTGTGAAAGTGGTTCGATGAACTTTCCGCCACGCACGTAAGTGTGATTGCAAATTCGGCATATAGAAGCAGATGATGTAGATGAGTCATACAGTTTCACAGGAGCTCTCGTGTTATGTCGGTGTACGAAAAAGAAAGTCAAGTGCAATGATAGTGAGATATATGCTAATGAAAACGGAGGGGAAATTTGCAAGATTATACTGCAAAGGTTACCGCAAAGCACTAACACTCAGTACTAATGTAAGTTAAAGCTGAGGAAACTGAACGTCTAGATGTTGGTAGTGTACCAGGGAGAGAGAAGGCAACGAAAGATACAAAACATAAGACGAAGAAGAAACTACGGACAAGGAAGAGGCAGTAAATGTAGGACGGTTTTCGTGGAAGAGAACATGCAACGTAAAAGAAAATCTGAGAGATTTATAATGAAAAAACGAGTCATTTAAAGTGAATAAAAGCATTACCAGAAGAGTATAAAGGTGGGGAAATGCGGCGACTGGAAAGAAACCGTAGGCAGGTTGATCTTTAGATCGAAACTTGAAATATAGAACTATACTATCGTTCACAGCAAATATTACAAAATTGTACCTTTTGCGAAAAACAGCAGTCAGATCTGAATAAAGGTTTCATGGATGAATTAGAATTTCCTCGACACAAACGAATTGCCATCAGTGAAAAGGAAAACTACTGAAAGACAGAGAAAGTAAACAACCTGAAGCTAGAATTTATAGGCATAATGAAAAATTAAATAATATAAAATTTAATATTATTGATTTAATTTTGGGCACCATTGGGACAGATTAGCTGGAATGTATGATAAAGGGAGGCCACGGGATATGACATAATTCACTGCTTGCCAAGTGATTCACATTAATTTAGCAATTAAAAAAATAGTAAAACACAATGGCATGAAAATCATACCAGGCTAACACAATGGCTTTGAATTGTAGATCCAAGATTTAACCACGATAGCAGAATGATATCAGGCTAACACAATGTATTTGAATCATAGACCCAAGATTTTACATGGTTGCCTAGAGCTGACAAATTTAAAGCTAGAATTTTTTAAGGTCAACTGTAACTACGACTAGAGACATTTAGTAAAGATAAGATGTTTATACCAATTAAAGTGTTCCAGGCAAGCTAACAGAACGCTTTTAGTTACGGAACAAAATTTTTGAATATCAATTGTAACGACGACTAGCACGAATTTAGTAATAAGTAAACTGAATAATGAATTTAAATGTCCGAAGATGGAACAATGGTTTTAAATCAAGGTCAAAAGGTTTTTAAAGTCAAATGTAACAACGACTAGCATAAATTTAGTAACAGGTTAAATTTTCAACGAAATTAAATGTCGACACTAACAGAATGGTTTTAAATCAGAAATCAAAATTTAAAACAGTCCATTAAGGAAGCTGACAAATTTAACCGATACAAGAGCCAGCGAACAGTCCGGCTCTCTAATGAAAGCTTCATACAGAAAGGACACGGCATCAAAAGGGATCCAAGTCAAAAAAAAAAAAAAAAGAAATAAAAATACATGTGAACTTTGAAAAGATTTAGGCCCAAGTGAAAGATTTAGGCCCAAGTGAAGAACAGACTTAAACAGTAGTCACCACACCGTAGAGCTGCTTCACGCAGGGTAAAACTAGCGGTGATTCCTAAATGCTGTCCAGTAAAATCGTGCGCTCAACCATGTTAGGCCGGGCCAGTTGCACACAGAGGCTGCATAAGTGGTAGCTGACCCATTAGGCAATACCAGAGCACTCACAAATAAGCGTCATGAGACAAGAAGATGCCTAGAAACATCAACAGGTCAATTACTACGATAACACGCTTTCTACAAATAACTGTCTGAACAAGAAATCCAGAACAAGTTACAAGAAGAGCCGGCAAATGACGATTAAAAGATTAAATTAAGAATTTCAAGAATAGTAAAATTTAAACACTGGCGAGTACTAAGAATAACAATATTGACACAAACAAGCTACAAACATAGTTTAAGTAATTTTTAAGAAACAATTTGAACTTCCCTTCCGGGCTGAAATCCTGGTTCTGTTAATAACATAACGGTCAGATACCAGTACAAGACGACCGATGGGCCCAATCACACTCCTTTACCATGCACTTAATTTCGAATAGCAGAGTAATCACGTATAAGTAGCTATAAGAAAATCAGGTAAGGAATCTCGCCTTACAAGGTTGTCAACATAGAAAATTTCACAGCTCACTGGCAGTGCAACCGGTATTCTAATCGACCTGGCCAGATAAGAATCTAAAACAAAATTAAGAGAACACAATCATAATTATTTTAAAAAATGGCGTCGGTTTCTTCGAAAGAAAAGACGCCTCACATATATCACAGCTGTCAAACACTGTGTGTAGATTGAATGTGAATCAGCCGCAGCGGGACATTAAGCGGAATCAGCAGCGACGAGCGAATATGTGTACCGGACCGAGATTCGAACCACAGATCTCGTGCAGGTATGTAACCACTGCGCCATCCGCGATACAGCGTTATCGCAACTGCACGGACAATCTCGGTACGCCTCTCCTTTAGATCTGCCTTATCATGAAATTCTTTGGTTTCAATGTGTAGTTCATAGGAAAATAATAGTGGGGAGAGTTGATATGTGCTTCTCGAAATATAGAACTTAAAATATGTCCAAGAAATATATTTTACTACTAAACCCTTACTGTGTCAGTAAGTCTTAACCATATATCCAGACTTTATCCATGTTTGTTAAGAATGACTGAAATGTGCTTTGTGCCAAGTTCTATCAGTTTCCCATTTTTCCAAGACCCTGTTCTAGTACTTTTTCCATATCTTCCTTTACGCACTGTCAAAGTGCACACAGGCATTAAAATTACATTACCGTATTATCTCGTCGTACATTTTACCAGGATCTTCATCGTGTGCAGCGTTTGTTGGCTTATATTCTTGTAATACTGTGGAGGATATTGGCTTTGTGTCTGTCTTGTGTATGATAATGGTTTCGTAAAGCTTTTCATATTACTTCAATCGCATTCCTGTTTGTTTTTCGTTATTAGACCTGCTTTTAACACTTTTCATTTGTTATGATTCTCTAACCAGATATCTTATTCTTCCTTCCAACTTACTTTTTCTAATCTTCATCATGTCAAACATATACTTTCAAACCCTTCCATCTACCTACCTGACTAGGGGATTCAACATTCTACACTCCAGCCCGTAAATAAACCAGTATTTTTTCGTGCTGACAAATTCGACTTGGGGAATCTGCATGTATGTCCAAGCTATTTTACCTGCGTAAAGTGTTATCCAGGAAAATGCTATTGTCTTTTACCAATGAGAGGCATGTGGCAGGAAAAACAGAGCGGTGCACATATTCATTTCTTTCAGTAGTGCCTAGGTACCACCTTAATAAGGTCATGAAAGAAAAAGCTATGTGGACTCATTAGTCTGAGGTTTAGATGGTATGGTGTTATGTGTCAACAGATCTTTGTTTGTTTGAGGGTATGTATGTATGTATGTATGTGTGTGTGTGTGTGTGTGTGTGTGTGTGTGTGTGTGTGTGTGTGTGTGAGTGAGTGAGTGAGTGAGTGAGTGAGTGTGTAGTGTAGTGTAGTGTGGTGTAAGAAGCTCCGTTGTCCATTGGACATACTTAGTTTGCATCGCTCTAAAATTCAAATAGCTCCGCAATTTCAGATAGTAGATTATTTTCTTATCTGAAGATAATATGATTTTGCAGGTTTTTTTATATTACATAACACGATAGATTGTGGGCACGTATTCACCTATTAGCGTTTAACCAAACTTTCTGTTAAGATTTTACATATGCTAGTGCAGTTAGTTGTCCTTAATCACAGAGAGCACACGTAGGATTACAGTGGCTTGCAGCAACAAGCGAAACTTTCTGTATGCAATTAAACTCAGTTAGTTTCAAATTATTATTTAGAGGTATTGCTCTCCTTCTAATCACCTTTCACTAATATTCCACAGATGAATTGCTTAAAGTTCCTCCGTATCCCAGTTGCTTGAAAACATTTGAATTAAATTCTGTATGTCCAAATTTTGTAGAAATAAAACTGTCATTAGATATCACTTTTTGCCATATTCACTACTGTTATCGTTATAAATTTTTAAAATCAACAGTCATCATGTAAACTGCACTGATGGCACAACTGAAAATAAAAATTTATCAGTTCTATAGTGTTTGGCAAAAAAAAAAAAAAAAAGTGGTCCACGCGATTGAATACGGCTGGACGTGAATACATGCATATAACAACACCCCGAGACGCGCACACCACGATTACGCCAGCCAGTGGATCCAAACCGGTTTAGAGCGTAGTGCGGGACGTATCACTTGAGTGGAGCAGCGCATTGGGGACGATGGTACTCACAGTGGGGCAGAGGGTGTTTATTGTGGTAAGTTACGTGACAACAAAAGTCGTGGAAACGGTGTAGTCAGTTGTTGCTTACGAGTTCAATGATATCAAAGTTCTAGCAAAGAGTACCACGCAACACTTAGTCCCAAAATGGCGTAATACAGGTTCTGTTTTGAACAAGTCCGGCCTTTCCGAAATGTACCCGCACCCCAGATGATGTGGCTGTAGTTCACCAGCAAATGCTTCTGAGTTCTGTCAAATCAACCAGACGCCTGTCGCAAGAGACCGGCGTACCACGTCGATCATTCGGAGGAATACTCCATCTGGACCTGCACATGTATCCCTGCCGTGTGTCTGTTGTTCATGCTTTCAAACCGGCAGATGCTCCTCAGCGCCTCCAATTTTGTGAGCGGCTGTTCACTGAGGTAACAATGGATGACTTGGAAATGGGTCTGATAAAGCCTGATTTCACATTAGTGGTTATGTCATCTCACAGTATCACAGTTTCTGAGAGAGGAAAATCCACATAATTTCCATGAAATACCATTGCATGATCAGAAGGCTGAGGTTCGGTGTGCAGTGTCAGCACGCCGCATTATTGGGACCATCTTCCATGACTTCGGAGCGTTAGAGTGCAAACATTCTGAAGCTATTTGTGGGATCATTAACAGGGGAGAAAAAGATCTACCATTACTTCCAACAGGATGGAGCAACTGTCCAAACAGCCGGCCCAATCTTGGAGCACATTTACACAATCTTCACGCATGACAGAGTTGTTAGTAGAGATCAGTCTGGTCGCGGCCCTAGATGGCCACCCAGGTCACCTGATAATTGCGATTACTTTGCCTGGGGAGCCCTCAAATCTAAAATGCATCACAAAATCCTCATAGTCTTCAAAAAATGCAGCAGATTCTTCCAAACTTGATTGCAGCAATGAAAGCAGTCGGCTTAGATCCGCTGTCAGGAACTTGCTGACCGGGGCCCAAAACTGTCAGGAGATGAATGGTGGTAATTTCCAACTCCTGCCATAGTCATGTTAGTACTGTATTTCCTTTGCTCTGCTGTGTTTCTGTGTACCATGGAACTCTGTTCTCCGGGTCACTTTCATTTGCCCTACCCTATATCAATCTTCAAAAAATCCACACCAGTAATATTTTACTTTATAAAATAACTTCAAGCTGGTTAATTTTTGAGCACAGTATTCAATATATAGGGTGTTTTCTCCGTCGTATAAAAACTCTAAAGATTGATGGATGAGAAGATACGGAACAAAAGAGGTCTAATGGAACTATGTCCGGAAATGAATGGTTCCCATGCTAGAGACCATTTATTCAACCATGCAATGTTACACAGACTGCGGTATATTAAGCCATGTACCATGCAGCCACAGTTACAGTATGTGCTGAAAATGGTTTCCTGCTGCCTCAGCGCATGCGCGTACGGACTGTAGAATGTTCAGTCTCACACGTTCAAATCGGCCAGGCTGCATCTGAAAAGTGTCAAAGGCAGCATGAATACGCTGCTGAGTGTCTCCACAGTTGGAATGTGCTCTGCATACACCGTACCCTTCAGATGACCCTACAACCAGAAATTGCACGGGTTGACATCCAGTGAACAAGCAGGTCATGCATCCGGAGACCCTCGTCTGATCCGTCGACCAGGGAAGACACGATTGAGATGCGTCCGGACATTAAAGCCGAAGTGGGCTGGAGCACCAAACGGTTCAAATGACTCTGAGCAATATGGGACTTAAAATCTGAGGTCATCATCCCCTAGGACTTAGAACTACTTAAACCTATCCTAAGAACATCACACACATCCATGCCCGAGGCACGATTCGAACCTGCGACTGAAGCGCCTAGAACCGCTCGGCCACCGGGCCGGCCGCTGGAGCACCATCATGTAGCAGCCACATAACCATAGGAATCATCAATGGTACTTCTTCCAGTGGGTGAGAGGGGGGGGGGAGGGGGCACATGCCTGGTACTGACACGACGGTCGCCTTCCGCAGTGTTAATCGCATTTTGCTCCAAGTCTGGTACCCAAACATTTCGAGTACATCGTTCATGATTTCTGCTTCCTGAAACGACCCTATCTCTGACGAACGCCGAAATGCTTTTGCAAACTGTTGTTGCTGTGGTTGTTGTCGGCAGTGATAGGTCTCCTGATACTGCCTTGATGCCCGCCATTGCTTTCGCGTTAGCAAACATCTTTCTGCAAGCTCTCGATTCGAATACGAGAACTATTGTGTACAACGCTGTATTACATTCATTACAAGGTGAGTCAGCAAGAGAAGTGAACAGGACACAACGTTACTAATGACTATGGCAGAAGAAGGCGCTAGGACATAACGTATGAGGAACAGTACCACCCTTTAGGAGGAAACCATGCATACTAAACTGTGGCTGCATGGCACAGCACGGGATATACAGCAGTCTCTTTAACAAGTATGATTGAATAAATGGTCTCTAGCATGCGAACTATACATTTCAGGACATAAAAATTCATTAGAGTCTTTTGTTCCGTATCCTCTCATCGATCAATCCGTAGAGTCTGTACACGGTGGAAGAAATCACTCTGTATATGCCATATAAGCTCAATAATACAATAATAACAGATGTGTACAAGCAATCAAATTCAACATGGACAGAAACGGATTAATTTTTTGCATGATCGTAACCATGGATGCAGGAACAAAGGGCAGCTTCTGGCTTGTTCTCGAGATACAAGGCCTCAGTACTGAAAAATCCACGTACAACGTAAGGAGTACCTGTCGGCTGCCACTCCATTTTTGCACAGACTGTGCTACAAAGGAACATACACAAACACTTTCTTCCGTTGATATTGCCAGAACCAAAAAGTCATTAACATACAATGAGAAAATTATAAACTTGTCTTGCCGCCCAGAGTGGCCACGCGGAGTGGCCACGCGGTTAGAGGCGCCATGTCACGCATTGCGCGGTCCCTCCCGCCGGAGATTCTAGTCCTACCTCGGGCATGGGTGTGTGTGTTTTACTTAGCATAAGTTAGCTTAAGAAGTGTGTAAGTCTACAGCCCGATGACCTCAGCAGTTTGTTCCCTTAGGACTTCACACACACATAAACTCGTCTTAGGGTATTTCTTGGAAGTGGCAGTGCTACGTTGTCAAACAACGTACGACTAGAATAGGATGCACTGAAAAGGCAGCTCATACCTCGTAAGGAGCAATTTTTTTAGTCTAGATTCTCCTTAGATACACTACGATACATTGCACTGCATCTACGAGGCGCGTGGGGCACTCCATTATTCCATGAAACGTGGAACTGGTATTGGTGTTGGCATATACTCGTATATACACTCTAAGACAAAATAAAAAAGATGCACCACGAAGAAATCTTCCGAATGGGACAGAAATTGATAGATGTGATGCACATGTATAGACAAACAAATGATACAGATTTCAAATAAATTGAATTGTTTAATCAAGAGAATGAGCGTCACAAATTCATCAAGTCGGGAAGGCGTTGTTCACAACTGGCTCTTAGGCAAGCAGTTATTCTGTGTGGCACTGACTCGCAGCGTTGCTGGGTGTCCTCGTGACAGATATCGGGCCAAATTCTGTCCTGTGGGCGCTGCAGGTTGAGCTGTTAGGAGGTCACTGCCCATGATCCTCCAAACGTTCTCAGCTGAGAGAGATTAGGTGACCTTGCTGGCCGAGACAATATTATTGACGCAGGGGAGAAACGTCATGGATCCAAAAAAAAAAAAAAAAAAAAAAAAACGAACGGAAGTTTTACCAATAGATGGTGCTGTCAGCTGAAAATGACAGACGTCAACTGAAAATGACAGACGAACTGCAACTCGACGGCTATGGTTTGAACTGCACAGTACACCATCGTTACTGTTCAATGTGCACGACTGCACAAGTTCGGCAGTCAATAGTCGTGGCACTGCCAGTTAGACAGGCCCATCCACCACAGCAAGATCGTACCGCAACGGATCCGAAAAATCGGTTTTTAGCTGTCCTGCGGCCAAACGCAGCATAGATGTCAAACACCATCCATCTTTAGTTATTGACATTATATATATATATATATATATATATATATATATATATATATATATATATATATACATATATATAAAAGAGACTGTTACTCTTGTAACTAGCGCAATTGCTTGTAATTTCCCCTCAGGTACTCCTCCGACACGGGTACTGCTACGGTACAGGCGTTTGTATCAGTGAGGCATGTGAGTCACTCGACAGTGGCCATTCCCATGGTTTCGGGCTGATAGAGGTGGAAGATTGGTTTACTAGCGGCAGGTGAACCCAGCTTAATTGTGCAGAACTGTACAGAACTGTATGAGTCTATTTTCTGAATATGATACAGCTGTCTTTTCTTCTCCTTCACGCCTTTTTTTGAGTTAGTCCAATTTTTCCAGTTTTATCTGCATTTCCATCTGAAAGAAGTGCATTATTATATTTGGGGAGAAATTAAGCATCCCACCAGGGTGAGCTAAATGCATGATATCTGCTACTATGTTAGGTGTATACAAATAAGGTGTTGCTCTTAGTTTTCCCCAATGTTTCAATACAATAGCACCCAGAGGCCTGAGCTTTAATACATAATAAAGGAAAGTGTCCTATTGCCCTTAGGCTCATTTTAAACTACCCGTTATGTAAAAGAGGATATGCACTACGAAATTGTCATCGGAATTAATGACCCTTATATACACAGGGTTGCTGTAATATTCCGCGTCCAAATTTCTACGACTTGTAGAGGGGACTGAGTAGACAATATTTTGAGTGCGAGCTTATGTCCGGAAGCGTGTCGTCTGTGTGCTACATCCGTTTGTTCACATGTTTGCTAGGTAAGTATGTAACAGGCTTATCAGGGTTGGGGGGTGCTTACGTTGCACCAGCTGGTCATTTGACGTCTATCCTACCTGTATGACCCTGTTCGAGCCTCATCCATGTGTATGCGAGTGTTAGAGCAAGATAATTGACTATATGTTTGCGGAATACACCGATACGATCCCTCTGCAGGGCAAAACTCACGGTAATCGAAGAGCTGCTCATCGCCTTTATCAGATCGTTCTCCACAACGTCCGACTCCATTGCATTCCCTTTTCGCCACAATTACTTAACGGCTTTTGGAAATGGAAACCTCCACCGTCAGCAAGCGTGACTACGGTGCTGCAAGGATACAACGCACACAGAAACTGGAAGAGGCCTTTTTGCTTCACGTTGAAGAGACCCCATTAACGAGTACAGTGCATGCACTGAGTGCTGTTCTCAGCACTGTCTGGCATATTCTGCATCCGTACCACCTCCAGAGGAGACAGTCACTCACGCCATCCGACTCTGCACCACCAGTATGTATACTTTTGGTTTCTTTGATTATTAATCAGTGGAACTGTAAAAGAAATGATGTACTTGGCCACGTCTACTAAATTATTTTTCGAGTTACCAATATGTTTGAAAATGGTTGTAGCACTGAAACAATACCTTTCCGGATATAGGTTCAAATTTAAAATATTATCTATCAGTTCCCTCAACAAGTACCAAGTGTTTGAAATGTGAATTTTAGAGCACGCTCTGTGAATGGCTGATGGCGTTGACTGATCTATATTCAAGTCACATAGGATTAATTAACTAGCGACATTAAATCAAGATGAATTCGATTACTACATATTTCTTGTTCAAAGATCTACACACAATGGAAAAGTTTAAAATGGCGAACATCTTAGTTCAAAAATAACAAGACAATCATGAAGTATTAAACTACTTCAGTTACAAATAATGCACGTGTGGTGGGTCCGCAGGGTACTGGGAAACACAGCGTAAAAGAGGCGCTATTTGCAAGCGTCATTTTTTAATGATGCTGCATAAATAACTCCGTACCCTCGGCGCTAAGTGGAGGTTACACATACAATAGAATCAGTACGTTAACAGGGAAGATTAACGACCGAGTCTTGGTAACTCACAATTAATTGTAACAAGGGTTCGTCGCCTACTGCGAAAGAACTGAAGTGATGACGTTAAGAATCATGACATGGCTGTGAAACGATTCTAAAATGGATCGCAACGTTCCTAAAGCGCTCTCCATCGATCTCACAACCAGGAAGCTGCTGTTCCTCACCAATCTCCCACACCAAAAATTCTCTCCGACACCATCCAAAACTGAATCTTCCCGCTATTGCTCTCCAAATCTGAATCTTTCTGTCCATTTTGTCTCCATTACATTGGTATCTCAACAACATCACAACCAGGGCTTGCGCTTATTTGTTTCACTTGTCGGGTGAGAACAAGTTTTCCACACGATAACGATCCTCTCTTCCTCTCAGTAAGATCTACGTCATTCATTAGCCGCCAATAAGAGCTCCAGTCTTGGTTTTAGCCTGTCTGATCAGAGTAAATATTCATCCCCCACTCTCTACTATTCTACATGCTACGGTTTTCGTAAACACTTTTGACATCGGTACATCTCTTTGGGATGCTAGTTGCTACTTATTGAGCAGGCTGGTAACTTTCCACTGACTCCAGCAAGCCACTTTGCTCTATAAACTATCTTCATTTTATGAGCTGTCTTTTCAGGACTCGAACCAATGTGTGAAGGCTAATCTGTCACAGCACATTCCACTAGAACCCTGCTGTGATGCATGTACCAATTGAAAATCAACGTCTGTGGCATAGGCGCCTCTGAATATGGCATTTGAAGGTCCTGCATTGTCTGAGGGACACAAGGATGGGCGTCGAGCTCTGCAAAGCACCTAACTCCTGTGTCAATGTTGGCCAACCAAACATTACCTCGTTGTTGTTGTTGTGGTCTTCAGTCCTGAGACTGGTTTGATGCAACTCTCCATGCTACTCTATCCTGTGCAAGCTTCTTCATATCTCAATTCAATTGAACCTGCGACCGTAGCGGTCGCGCGGATCCAGACTGAAGCGCCTAGAACCGCTCGGCCAGACCGGCGGGCAGTGTACGAAACTAATGAAAGATTACAAATATCACAATATACTACAAAGGAAAGGAAAGCTGACTTGCCCGAGGAATCAGAGAGTTATCCTAGTATGAAAAACGCACATAATATAGTTTTCAATGAACAAATGTTCATATTTCCGATGATATGTTACAGAGAATTTAGTCGATACTGAAATGCTACCTCGCATCTTCCGGCCTGTGCTGTGATTACGTTGCCGCCGTCCGCCATCTAGCGGTACCTGCCTGCAGGGCTGATAGCGTAACTCCTCCTGTTTCAAGCGAGGTGGTGCCCGTCATCAGGAGCTGTCGCCTCATCTCGGCGGATACTTTTACTTGTCTTTGTACAATTTCATCAAGAATAACATTGTAATTCCTGATATTTACAGCCTTACGAATATCATGGTACTCTACTTTTTACACCTTTCTACGTTTCATTAATGGTCTTTCGATCTCCAATTGTCTTTTGTAAATATTCTCCTACGGTACTGCATTACCTGCTATTTGAACATTACCTTTACTTTTATTTGTCATTTTGTTCTTTTGCGCACACATTACAAACATTTTTCAATTTATTATTCGTTTGTTGGCCAGCAGAAGCCCTTGGATAGTTCAGTCAGTTTTCACGTGACTTGCCAGGCAGGATGGATGTGTGGCATTTTACTTGTAATCGTCAGTTCATTTACATTTTCACTCCTTTCTAAGCAAGGGTATAGCACTTCCCTCTCATTTTATGACTGCTGATCTCATAGCTTTTTTACAAAACGCGTACTTACTTATTGATGTGTATGTTTGCAGCTATGGAAGAGTTAACAATTCCTGTAACGCTGCATATAAGGTTCTCACTATATTAACTGTCGTACAATTGCAAATCACGGGCTTGAGGTGCAGGGTTTAGTAACGTAACGTACACTTTTCCTTCTTTATCACCATTACCTTGCTAGATTACGGCAAGTAAGTAACATTTTCAGCAATGATCTGTAATTGAATTTTTTATCATTTTACATTTACGTGGAATAAGTCTTTCATATATTGCATGTGGCCAGTTAGCTATATATGGTGCACATCAATAAAACCGACAAACTGCACAGATGGATTCCTGCCTGGAAATGGAAGAAAAAGTTCCTATGAACTTGTGTCCAGAAATGCATATTTGCCACGTTAGATGGCGCTGACGTATGAAAGTTCCTGTGACCACCTCCCGTCTCTGTAGTCCACAGATGACGATTATGCTTGTTAGTGATGCCAGTTGTGATAAAGACTGCCTCTTCGGTAAGAGAGCCGATGACAGAAATCCCGTAACTGCGATAGTCTGGTGCGGAAAACATCGACAAAATCCTTACCGCAGGGAGAAATCCGCTTCTGATAATCCTCTCACTCGCTGCAGGTGATAAGGATAGTAGCTGTTGTCTTGCAGGATACACATAATAGCGCTTCGGCGTATACCGTGCTGGTAGGCCTCTTGCTTGCTGCCTGTAGTAGGGTACGTCTCAATATCCTATATAACCAGGTACCCCAAATCTACGAACTGTCCACCGCTGCCCTGCACATTCGTCTTCCTGAAACGGCCCATGATCACACAGACCCCCAAAAGGGCGTGGAATGTTGTGTGCTGTGGTTGGTGCCTGTGAGGGTACTGGTTTTGGTAAATCTGTGCTGCTTTTCGACCGTGTCCGTCTGCTTGGCCATACAGGAACACCATCTCGGCTTGTTCCCGACGTGAATACCGACTGGACCGTTGTGCTGCTTACAGTACGCTCAGTATGCTACGTCAGACACAAAGCCTGCTACACACAAGGAACACACGATACATGGTCAGAGGAACTTTCATTCGTCAGCGCCATCAATCCTGGTAACGACGGATTTCCAGAAACATGCCCATAGGACTTTTCTTCCTCCATTTCTAGTCAGGATTCAGTCCCGGCAGTTGGTCGATACTATTAATATTCATCCTGTATAACACAGCTGCAATTCATTGTTGTTTTAACTTCATTTCCTTATTATTTTTACAATTTTAAAATTTAATTGAATTTTGTATGAGGAGCTTTTGGTTTTAAATTATTTTGGAGGTTTACAGTCTGTTTCGCCTTTGATGAAGTTTTTAATCGTGTACTGTGATAATATACTTGACCCAATATTCGATCTCAATTCATTGACTACAGTAAATGATGATGTTTTCCGGTGCATGTTCACTACCTTTTTACAATTTGAACGGTACGACGTCTTTAAACCAGGAACGTTTACTTATACACTACTGTTAAGTGGGTCTGTTACACGTTCACTTTTACTATTGGAGTTGGCTTACTTTATACACTGACGGAAAGAAAATCTTAACACCTAAAAGTAATTAACGTAGAGTAAATAAATTTCTGGAATACATTTGCTTAAATAACGTATTTAAGTTATTAATATTGAAATATCACATGTGAATGGAAGCGCGAGATAAGCCACTGCAAATTTGAAATTCTGGTGCATCAATAACCAGTGTAATCGCCAGAATTTTGAATGCAGACAGGCAAACGTGCAAGCATTTGGTTGCACAGGTGCTGGTCGTCTGTTTGTGTGGTGGAGTTCTACGCCAGTTGCACTTTGTTGGTCAATATAGAGACGTTAATGCTGCTTCTCTATGACGCTGGAGTTGTCGTCAGAACGTATACTATATGTGTTCGATTGGAGACAGACTTGGTGACCAACCAGGCCATGAAACATGTCGACACTATAGAGCACATTGGGTTACAGCAGCGGTATACTGGAGAGCGTTATCGTACTGTAAATCACCACCAGGAACGCTGTTCATGAGTGTCAACACAACAGGTCGAATCACCTGACTGACGTACTAATTTTCAGTGACGATGTGAGGGCTAACTTCGAGAGTGCTCTGGCTGTCATACGAAATCAGACCATAATTCCAGGTGTAATTCCAGTGTGTCTAGAACCCAGACAGGTTGGCGGTAGGCCCTCAACTGGCTTCCTTCTGTCCAACACCCTGCCATCATCGGCACGGAGACAGAACCAGCTTTCATTAGAAAAGACAACAGACCTCCACACCGTCCTCCAATGAGCTATCGCATGACACCACTCAGTCGCAAATGGCGGTGTTTTGGGCTCAGTGGAATGCACGCAACAGTGTGTCTTGTTCAGAACCAAGTAAACGATTTGTAACAGCTTGGTGCCAACTGCTGACCAAATAGGTGCTGCAGATGCTATATGATGCGCAAGAATCCAACACCAAACACGATGGTCTTCCCTCTCGGTGGTGCCAGGTTTTCGAGCGACCGTACATTATCGCGACCACCGCTGCCAGCAACCACGTACCGTGGATACATTCCCGCCAAGCCCTTCTGAAGTCCCGCAGAAGGAACCTGCAGGTCTTCATAGCCCGATTACGCGACGTCGTTGAAACTCAGTGAGGCGTTGATACTTGACTAACATCAACTCAGCACTCCACTCTCAAAGGCAAGTAAGCTGCATCACCGTTACAGAGTGTATTTTAAACAAACGTTATATGGATCCTAGTAGTGACACTATTATCGCCACTGTTATGCGACTGGCGCGAAATTTGAATAGGCATCACTTTTAACATGTACAAACAGGCATACCAACAATCATTTGTGTCGCAATACTCCTTCTTGGTGCTGTGATTTTTTTCCTTCGAATGAAATTTATTCAGCTGTCATACATCGATTCATATCCTACTGTATTGTACAATACACTCCTACACTAATTTTCATCCTTTTTTTTTTTTTTTTAACAGAGGGTTGAGAAACGTAGGGTCCCCCTGATTGTGTCAGTGTGAACTACACATCAGAGGCTATTACTCACGTATCTGACGGTGTGAAGGGTGCACACAAGAGTTGTTTTAGAAGAGGCGATTCTCTATCCAGTCCACCGCATAGCTGTAGGAAACCCAGAAGTATCAGTCCAAGACCGAAAGAAATGCCTCCCACAAGTGACTTAAAATCGTAATGCGTAACTGCCGAAGCATTCCCAACAAAGCGTCACAGTTTGAAGCGCTCCTGAAAATCAATGAAGCTCACATAATACTAGATACAAAAAACTATCTGAAACCTGAAATTGTTAGCAGTGAGAGTTTTGAGAAGAATTTTAGTGTACATCGAAAGGAATGGCAAATAGGGAATGGAGGTGTTGTATTTATCGCTTTAGACAAGAAACTCAAATCCACGGACACATAAATTAAAGTTTGTGAGATTGTTAGTGCAATACTCAGTATTAGCGATGGGCATAAAATGGTCAATGGATCTGTCTTCCACTCACGAGACCCATCTCTTAAAGTAACTAAAATCTTTACGGGAAACCTAAGTTCACTTGTACGTATGCTACCAAATCATGTCGTAACCATTGGTGAAAACTTAAGTTATCCAACAGTCAGTTGGAAAAATTCCAGTTTTGTTAGTGGCAGGCGTGATAGGACATCCTGTCGAACATTACTAAATGTCTTCTCTGAAAAATACTTAAAACATTTAATTCGAAACCCCAGTCGTGATTGAAATATATTAGATCTGACGGCATCAAACAGACCTGCCTTCTTTGAGAATGTCCACATTGAAACTGATGTCAGTCACGACGTCGCGGTTGTGGCAACAATGATTACCGAAGTACAAAGGACAACCAAATCAAACAGAAAGAGATACAAGTTCGGTAAAGCAGATGAAAATTAATTAGTGTGATATCTCATTCAGTAACTTGAAGCTTTCAGCAAGGGGAAGGATCATATAGAGGAACTACGGCTCCAGTTTAAAATATTAATTGATCATGTATATTCAGTATAACAGTTCGTAATGGGAGGGACCGTCCATGGTATACTGTCTTTGTAACGAAACTTTTAAAGAAACAGAGAGCACTGCATAATAGGGAGGTCATGAAAAACTGACTAATGCTGAAAAAATGGATTCCTGTCCAAGAGAAGTGAACTAGTATCAAACATAGATCTTAATCTGGGTATTAATTTTCTGCAAATGTACGTTTGCACCACAGCACTGTATGGCAGTGACGTGGACTGTGGGAAAACCTGAACAGAAGAAAATAGAAGCATTTGAGGTGTGGTGCTTCAGACGGATGTTGAAAATTACGGGGACTGATAAGGTAAGGTATGAGGAGGTTCTGAGCAGAATTGGAGAGGAAAGAAATATGTGTAAGGCGCTGACAATAAGAAGAGACAGTATGATAGAACATGTGTTTAGGCATTGGGGAATAATTTCCATGGTACTAGAGGAAGCTCTAGAAGGTAAAAACTGTAGTTGAAGGCAGAGATTCGAATACATCGAGCAAATAATTGTAATAGTAGGTTGCTAGCGCAACACTTGATATGAAGAGAGTGGCACAGGAGAGGAATTCGTGGCGTGCCGCATCAAACTAGGCAGAAGATTGAGGACTCAGAAAAAAGTGTGAAAGAAAGCGTAGAGCTCTAGATTGGGTGATGCCGAATGAAACGCATTTGACTGTCGAGAAAGCAATGCGTGAAGCCTTCAGTGACTACCGTAGCAGAATATGTCAGATGACAAATACACAACAACAAAAGAAATTATCGTCGTATGCAAAGCTTGTAAATGGGACCAAAGTTAGTGTTCAGTCCCTAGTAAATCACACAGGAACTGAAATTGAGGGTAGGAAAGCAAAAGCCGAAATCCTTAACTCCCTTTTCAAATATTCCTTTACAAAGGAAAATCCAGGAGAACTGATCTAATTTAATCCTCGTAGCCCCAAAAAAAATGAGTGAAGTGAGTATTAGTTTCAGCGGTGTAGAGAAACAGCCAAAATCATTAACACTGAAGAAAGATCCAGTGCCTGATTGAATCCCTATCAGATTCTACACTGAATTTTCGGCTCTTTTAACTATAATCTATTGTAGAGTCCTCAAACAAAGAAACATGCCGAATTCTTGGAAAAAAGTGCAGGTCACATACTTCTACAAGAAGGGTACTGGAAGTGGTCCATAAAACTACCGTCCAATATCTTAGACGTCGAATTGTTGTAGAATGTCAGAACACACTCTGAGTTCAAACGTAATGAAGTATCCAGAATGACTTCCTCCACGCCAACCAGCACGGATTCCGAAATCCCTGATCATGTGAAACCCAGCTCGTATTTTTCTCATAAGACATACTGAAAGCTTTGGATCAAAGCTGGCAGCTCGGTGCAGTATTTCTTGGTTTCCAAAAAACATTTGACTCGATACCACAGGCTTATTGACGAAAGTAGGATCAAATGGGTATCAAGTGACATTTGTGACAGGAGTTACTAGGGAGCAAGCAGCATGTTATCTTGGATGGAGAGACAGCGTCAGATGTAGAAGTAACCTCGGGTGCGCTTCATGGAAGTGTGTTGGGACACTTGATGTTCATACTGTATATTAATGACCTTTCAGACAAGATTGATACTAACCTCAGACATTTTGCAGATGATGCAGTTGTCTATAATGAAGTGCTGTCTGAAAGAAACTGTATAAATATTCAGTCAGGTCTCGATAAGATTTCAAAGTGGTGCACTGATGCCAAACATGCTTTAAATGTTCTAAAATGCGACACTATGCACTTCACAAAACGAAAAAACATGTTGTCCTATTATCATAATATCAGTCAGTCACTATTGCAATCGGACAACTCACACAAAAAGCTGACAGTAACAGTTTATAGCGTTATGAAAAGGAATGATCACATAGGCTCCGTCGAGGGTAGACATCAGTTTATTGGTAGAGTACTGGGGAAGTGCAATCAGTCTAGTTATGTGATTGCTTACAGATGCTCGTGCGACCGATTTTAGAATGCTGCTGAAGAGTGTAGGACCTATACGAAATAGAACTAAAGGGAATATTGAACATACACGGGCAAGGTTTGTTTGGTCCGCGGGAGAGTGTTACAGAGATAACGGAGAAACTAAACTGGCAGACTCTTGAAGATACATGGAAACTACCCCGAGAAATCTTCCTAAAGAAGTCAAGAAAGCCTCCTAGAGAAGTATCAAGAACCGGCTTTAGATGATAGCTCTAGGAATATACTACAACCCCTTACATATCGCTCACATAGGGATCGTGAGGACAAGAATAATTTCAGCACACACTTAGATATTCAAACAATTACTCCTCCCGCGCTCCTTACGTGAATGGAACGAGAAGAAACACTAATTACTGTTACAGTGGGATGTACCTTCTGCCACGCATTTCACGGTGGATTTCAGAGTATTGTGTAGATGTAGATTTGAAGATGGTTGTAGAGAACAACCCGAAACTAGTCATCTTTCAGTAATTGTACACTGCAAATTGCGGGGCAGGCATAAAAAGCTTTTACATAAACGTTTTTGCGTAATGGATCATATTAAGATCGCCGTCTCCCCCGTGAGAATGTCAGGCTTCACTGATAATTTGCCTAGCCGGGATATATGAGACATAAAAATGTTATTTAAAATTAGGCAGGAAGTTGCGAATGAGGATGCTAAAATTAATTTTTATAAGAGATACACTAGATTAGGCATCACTCCGAATGTACCAGAAATAACATTGCTATCATCATCCACATGGCCCTGATTCTTAATTGTAAAAGTGAACAACAATGGCTTAAGTTAAACTGCGTGACGCATTCGGGAGGACGACGGTTCAATCCCGTCTCCAGCCATCCTGATTTAGGTTTTCCGTGATTTCCCTATATCGTTTCAGGCAAATGCCGGGATGGTTCCTTTGAAAGGGCACGGCCGATTTACTTCTCAATCCTTCCCTAACCCGCGCTTGCGCTCCGTCTCTAATGACCTCGTTGTCGACGGGACATTAAACACTAACCACAACCACTAAACTGCGTGAATCGTGTAAGGTTAAAGACGTTTTGACCAAGGAAACTGTGCAGCTAGAACGCCGTTTGTAGAACGTTATATCACGTGACATTTTCAATCGTGTTGCTATTAATATTCGTCCACGTGTGGAGATATACTTTGAAACCAATGGTAATAGGCATGATGAAAAGATTTATAATTATTGTATAGAACAGAATATAAAAGAACAGGAGGCTCAGGAAGTTCTGAAATTTCATGATAGAGTAATTAATTTGAGCCATATAGACTTTTCTAAAGATGCACAGGAATTGCTTCACAAAGGTCTGAGATTCAGTGTTTGCACACCATGTAAGAAAGTTAAACGAAATAATTCTACACACTAAAATGGCCACAAAGCCAGTTAAAATGAAAGTTTGAACTCTACCATTGTTACTGAAATTATTATCTACGGGATAAAGCTAACAGGACATCCACAAAGGTCTTCATGCCCTAAATAACCTTAACAGGAATCTTACAAAGAACAAGCTATTATCATTAGGGCTGACAAGGGTAATATCGAAGTCGTTAAGTCGTTATGATGAAGACTACGTCAATAAAACGGACACTTTCTTCAGCTCCACTGATATAATTGAGGAGAAACAGGATCCAACCAGAACCTTTCATATGAATCTTAAAAGAGAAATAGATAATCCTGTTTTCCTGTTTCCGAGCGCAGAATAATGTTCTGTTGAAATGATGAATTCTACTACTCCACAATTACGTTCACAAATCGAGGTGCATAAAATAGAAGAATCTATATAGGTAAAATGCGTCTCCCAGTTACGGGATGAATACTGCATTGAATAAAAACTTCATATAAAGTAAAAAGTAGTTGGCTCACATTCAAATAACCGATAACGCCAAACTTGAGATCCTGGGTATGGGCGACTTATACGCCAACGTTCCGACAAATGAGTGTCTTCACATAGAAAAATTATAATTTACTGCCAGAGAAAAAATTGAGTGTAGGTGTAAGTGTTGAATTAATCGAATTGCTAAGTACGTCGCTATCCTTCAACTATGTTGCTTTTACGGGCAACATTTACAAGTGGAATGATAATGGTTGCAATGGGCAATAGCTTATCTGACACATTACCTGAAATCGTTATCAATGGTCTTGAAGACTAATTCTTCCAAGTAATACTCTGCACTAGAAGAGAAAACAGCACGTAAAAAGAGATAAGTAGATGACGTCCTTCATTTAGTTAACGGAAATTAGGCTGACATTTATTATTTTGTCATCACAAATTTTTACTTATACCTCATTATTAATAGACACAACAATAGGCATATATTCCGTATTTTCAGGAAACCGGCGTGTAGTGATGCAATTATTGACGCCTACTCGCCAAACCCGCAGCAGTATAATATGTCTTCTTTCCGTTCCCCGATTCATTGCCTATTGCGGCTTCCTTTATAGTACTAACGTGACCTCGATAAAGGAACTTCCATCCTTAAACAAATCGCAGTAGCCAATGGCTATAAGAAAATTAACCTTAGAAACTGTCACATTAAAATAAAGACATTTAAAAAATCTAGGGCCAGAATAAAACCTTCTATCATGGCAACAGTAATAGCACAACTATATTAAATCTTACAGCTATTATCTGGAATGATCGTGCACACAATAAACTTAGTAGGGCTTCCGGAAGATGGATGTTAGGACTGCAATGACAACTACTAATTCGCTTAAAACGTGGTTACGGCACTGGATAGGCCCGAAACACAATTACTTCCCTAATTTGGATGTTTAAAAGATTAACTTCAACGGCTGTCACACGTACTGTATTGGTCGAGCAGGCCGATCTTTTGATATGCGTTTTAGGGAGCATAGCTAATCTCAAAATAATACAGCTTTTTAGCTTGCATATAGTCACTGAAAGACGGACATTGATCAAAGACTAGAAATATCATATTGTGCTCCAAAGGGAGAGAAGCTTGACATGCTTGAGGAATCAGAGACTTATTCCAGCATCAAAAACGCACCTGATACGATTTTCAGTCAACAAATGTTCAAGGAGTATTATTTTTCCGGATTTCTGATGAAACTTGGTAGGGAATTTAGTCGATACTAGCCACGGATCTCCCGTCTTCTGACCTGTGCTGTGAGAACATTGTCGCCGTCCGCCATCTAGCGGCCCCCGCTTGCAGTACTGGTACCGTAACTGCTCCTGATTAAAGCGAGGTGGCGCCCGTCATCATCAACTGTCGCCTCATCTCGGTGGATATTCTTAGTTGACTTAGTAAAATTTCATCAAGAATAACATTGTAATCCATGATAATTAAAGCCTTAATACTATCGTAGTACTCTAATTGTTATACATACCTACATTTTATTAATGATGATTCGATGGCCGACTGTCTTTCGTAAATATTCTCCTGTGGTATTGCATTACGTACAAGTTTAATATTATTTTAATTTTTATCCCTCATTACCATGTTCTTATGCACAAACATCACACGTACGATACGGTTTATTAATGGCTGTGTCAGTCTTTGTTAATTCCAACGCTCCTGCGCCGTATGTCGGTCTCGTTAGCCACTTCCGTTCCCCAACAGGAACTATTGAATAATTCACTTACTTTTAACGCGTCTTGCCCGGCGGGTTGGCTGTGTGGTATCTTGCTTTCCATCTTCAGCTTGTGCGTATTTTCAGTCCTCTCTAAGGCAGGGCGTGGTACTTCTCTCCCATTTTATGACCGTGACACGTAACTTTTGTACAAAACACGTACGTAGTGGTTGGTGCGTATGTTGACAGATACGGAGCAGCTCAAAATTCTTTTACCGTTGCACATACCGTTCTCACTATAACTACCTTAGTACAAGTTTTAATAAAGCAATGTACAATTTTTCTTCTTCATTACAGTCATCTTGCGCGATTTATGGCACGGTAACCATGTTTCCCACCTCTTTCAGGTACTTTGATTTTTTTTTTATCAATTGACAGTTGCGTAGGATATGTCTTTCACACATGTCATGTTGGCGGTTAACTGTTTACAGTCTGTTAATTAAAGTCACGTCAGGTCAGTCAGTAGAACAATGTGCAGACGAGAAACTAAAATATATATGTACATGATGTGTGAATGAAAGAAAAATGTAGTTACATTTAATAATACGTTCGTCACCGGGCGCGTGGTTAATTGCTTGCCATATCCGAGGTATGCTTGTAAACAAGTTTCCCGCATTTTCACTGGAAGAAACCCTCAAATTTGTCGAATTTGCTTTGAATACTGTTTCAAATTGTAAATCTATCCTCCTTGAAACGGTTTTTGATGCCAGACCATACATTTTCAATTGGATTAGGGCCAGGCGACTGTGAGGGCCAGTCCAGCTGCCACACGTTTCTTCTTTCTCCAGTCACTGCAAAACCTGCTGCGGTGCTTGGGATCAGTGTCCTCCTGCAGTATCAAATCTTCATTTTTGTCAATGAACAAACGTTTGGCAGACGGCATCAAACATCCTTGATAAACACAACTCGTAAGCTTCACTCACGTGTCTTCTTATCTATCTCAGTCAGGAATTCCAAGATAACTAATGATCACTGTCGTTGCATGAAGCACAAAGGTTCCCCTGTTGGGTTGTGAAAGAAGTAAACGATATCATTTACCATCTGTGTGTGTAATGCAACCGCGTTCTTACTTTACGGACAGCAAGGCAGAAGCTCTGACTTGCAATTTTAACTTCAGTCCCTTGTCACTTTTACACTTTTAAATACTTTACACTTACGTTGAAACTTTCTAGATTTTTGTCACGAAATTATTGACCTATACGTAGGTTAAGTAATGAAGGTGAACATTAATCCGGGGGCTGAATGAAAAGTAATGCCTCCACCTTCGTTAACTGGGTTTAGATTGGAATATTTTAATAAATCAAACGCAGAAATAATACTTAGAATCTGATCTTTAATTACCGATATTCACTTTTGCACACAATCAACAGCCAATTGGATACAATTTCTGCGAATGGTGAACAAGTCTTCTGAGGCCGTCACGGAAGAAGTCGACACTCCGTTTCCGTAACCATAGTCTCACAGTTCTCTCAACGTCTTCATCAGAAGCTTTTCGTCTCCTGTCACAATTGAATGGAGAAAGGCGTCACCTTGATTGTCGTAACCCGAGAGGAGTTCCTGGCAAATTTCAAGTCTGTGCGCTTTCGTTTTAGGAGTCAGCATCCGGGTTACCAATCGTGCACAGATCTGTCAATATTTTACTTGTGGAACTCGGTGGTTACTGTCACAGGACGTCCAACTCTTTGTCATGCAAATCAGATGTTCCCACCTCAACATCTTTAAACCTACTCGCTCAACGATGCACAGTACTCATCAACATAATCACCACAAAGTGCTTTCATTCTCTGATGAATCTCCTCTGGGGTGACACCTTCTGCTGTCAAGAATTCAGTGACTGCACGTTGCTTAAATCGAGTTGACCGACCGTCTGAAGAGGGTTCCATCCTTTACACAGTAACAGCACAACCGTTCAGTGCTAAGGCTTCCCGCCGACGAGCTGTAGAGAAGAGGCTACGGAACAAGCCAGTACCTGCCGTATACCAATGCTGCTAACTGTTGAAGATTTACGAAGGTGGAGGCATTACTTTTTAGTCAACCCTCGTAACGGCAAGAACGGATCACTGAGAATAAAGGAAAACAGACGTCTGGGAGATCATCGTTACTGTGACAGATGGCGCTGACAAATTCAAGTTACTCTACCCTCGTGCCTTGTGTGTCGCAGGCTGTGTATGCAGCAGAGTGGTCCGCTATTCATCTGAGGAACAAGTCGAGTTGATGTTTGTGTAGGACCAAACAAATGGAAACGGTCGATAAGCAGCACGGCTATACCAAAACAAGTACCCTCACAGGCACCAATCACATCAAACACCTCACGCCTTCTTTGGGCGTTTGTTTCATCGTGGGTGCTTTTAGATAGGCCGACGTGCAGGAGACTTCTGACTGTGTGTAGTCCTGATTCTGAGGACCGGTTTCAACAAGATATTGACTCGCACCTTGATACAAGCTCCAGGCAAATGGCCCGCCAACATGGTGTCGCTAAAGTAGGATTATGCGTATCCTGCATGACAACCGCTACTATCCGTATCACCTACAAGGAGTGCTGGGATTATCAGCAGCGGATTTCCTTCTGCGGGAAGGATTTTGTCGATGGTTTTTCAGCAAGTCACCACTTTTATGAGATTTCTGTCGTCAGTCCTCTTTACTAACGAAACAACCTTTATCGGAAATGGCATCAACAGTCCGCATAATCGTCATCTGTGGACTACATGCAGTCCTCGTGAGACGTAGCGCTTTACATCGTGCCTATTGAGATGGGAGAGCTGTGAACAGGCGTGCGGTAAGAGTCACACGTAGGACAGATGACGTCAGATTGCTCGAGTGTATACAGTTTCTAAGCGATCTTGTAGAGGTCACTAACTGACGGACACTGTTTCAGCTGCAGTCAGAATACTGTCAATTATATTTGCGGTTCTGTTTCTTTCATTTCCTAATCGTTTATTAGTTACTACTGTTGTTTTGATTAGTTATGAGCGAGATTGAAGGTGTTAACGTGAAATAGTGTTTTATTTAAAGTTTTTATACTGTACATTTAAGTAACTGGTCACGTGGGGAATGTCCGTGTTTGACGTGAGTGTTAGATATCGTACTGGGGAATTTGTTGTAGCTATTTCGTCAATTTATGGTATTGGGGAAATGAGACTGTGATTTCGGTGAAGTAGCTTTGCTGAGAGGGAGTTAATTTTTTATTTTTGGTTTCTCAAGTCTTACTTATGATCATTTAATGTTCTGATTCAGTGAGATATTTTGATTGGTTCTGTTTATATGCGCGGAATTGAGCGGGTTTGATGCTGCTTTCAGATTGGCTGTGATTTTTCTCTGCCAGTCAGAAATCAGCGTATTCACGGGTCTTTTGGGGAACTAAAAGCTTATTTCGTGTAAAGAGAAGACTAGAGTAGGAGCTTGCATCTCATAGTGATCTGTCCTATTGATATGTGATCCGTTGAAAATTATTAATATTGTGATATTTCGGTAACAAAATGTTTGAGTAATGCCATGAAGTGCGGAAAAGAGTTCATTCAATGCAAGGCATGAAGGCATGAAATTCAGAAGTTTTGGTGACGTTTTAAATAACTAAATACCACTTGGAAATACGAAAAGTTGTAGGGAAGACAACCACGATCAAGAGTACATGTGAAAGTGAACAATGTGGAACAGTGATCAAAGGACAGGATAGGACAGTGTGTGACAAACTGGAAAAGCAGGACACTGCAACGAGAACTGTAATCTTACGGTGGAAAGAAGAAGATGGACGCCGTAGATAGTACAGAAGAAGCGGTGTGGAGTTAGCAGACAGAACGACGAATGAAGCGGCAGGCGCGTATCAACAACTGCGCTGACGATGTTGACAGTAGAAGGCAGCCATCGAACAGGTTTATCTGGTGGCGGAGGACGCACCCGCAGTTTCAGCCCGCCGATGCTACAGTCAACAGATGGAGATTAAGCTTAGTTCATCTGTTGTTTCCTTGCATCGAAGGACTGTTTTAAAATTAAGAGAATAATAATTTTGTAGCTGTGAAGGAAAAGGATGTGATTCAGTTTGATGGAAGTGATAGCCAGACAAACACTACAGGGCGAGATATGTGGAGAAATGAATGATTTTTCAGCTCCTTATTTACAACAGTTATCTTTGACTATGGAAGAGAAACAAGGACATGATGTTTTAACAGATGTAATTAGGGGAGAGGGTACCACCTCTTTTAATAACAGATTGAGTGATTTTAGTGATGCGAATTTATTTGACATGAGCCATGGGTGACCCAAATGAACAGGGGACAAGAGAGGCAGATGCGCAACTTGATAGGTTGCAAATAAAGCAAAGTGAACAGGAGAGTGTAAAGGAGACGTTAGCAGCTCTAATGCGTAGCATCAATGAAAAAAAATAAAAATTTTCCTTGTGAACTTGAGTAGTTCAGAGTTGTAATTGATACTAATTCTATGAAACCTTGAGTCTGGTCTAAAGGAAACGTGGAAAAAAGAATTGAAGGATTTTGAAGAAAATGTCGACGTTAAAGTTTCTCAGGTTGTGGGAAATTGTAAGAAATCCGCAGGTAATGTAAGAAAGGAATTAACAGACACTATACAAAGGATAGCTAATGAAAGCAAGCAAAGAATGGGTCAGATCCAAGAAAATGTTTAGAAAGTAAAGCATAAAATACCTGCACAGCTAGGTATATGTGAAAGTGATCATACAATTTTAAATAGTAAAATCTATTAAGAAAGTGAAAACTGTTTAAAACGTGTATAGGTCTTGTCTGATCGTGTGGAGAAGTAGAAACTAAAGGGATCATTTGACTAGCCAGGTGGGGTGGTAGCAAATGGTATGCATAATCATAATAACAGACTAATTAAAGTAGAACTTAATATACTAGTTGGTAATAAGAGTGTGGATGCTAGTTTGATAATCAGGTCGGGTGAACTAGCTTAAATTACTAACAGACGGTTCTTACGTTTTGATCCTGCCGGACAGGTGTATCCAAAGGAATTTTGGAATGCTTCCGAAAATGTGTTACCAAGATTGTGGACCTTTAGGCAAAAGATCCTTTTCAAATTGTCAAAATTCATGGGGGAAGTCACGTGGAGTGTGGATGCTACTGGACAATACGATACTTTGGAAAAGTGTGAAGATAACTTTTCCACAGAATATTACTGTAACAGAAAGCAGGTGGAACTGAAAAACAATTCATGGGTTAGGCAAAGGTTTAATCCCAGAAAAGAGAGTGTGAAAAGACTGGTTTTAAAGTGGTTTGCTAATTTATTGTATCTCACTAACAAATTAGAGCCAGAGCAGATTTTAACGGATGTAGATAGGAAGGCGTGAAGAAACAATTGGAGTTCCCGGCGACGATATTAATAAATTCATTAATTATCTGGAAACAGTAGAGAGACTAATGCACGAAGAGGAGCAGGCTAATAGTGACTTCAGGTCATCTAATAATGCTGAACCTAAACGGAATGTAAAGCAGACAGAGTGGGTGTGTCACGAGGTAATGATAGGGCAAGAGGCGCCAGAGTTTGGCGCATGTTACGCAGACACACAAACTAATTCTGATCGTGAACGTGCGAATAGATCGCTATCTCCAGTATATGACGGTAGTGACATCCAAAACAGACAACAGAGATGAGTGCGCGCGCGAAAGAGAGCAGTCACGGAGTAGGGAAGTACACTCCTGGAAATTGAAATAAGAACACCGTGAATTCATTGTCCCAGGAAGGGGAAACGTTATTGACACATTCCTGGGGTCAGATACATCACATGATCACACTGACAGAACCACAGGCACATAGACACAGGCAACAGAGCATGCACAATGTCGGCACTAGTACAGTGTATATCCACCTTACGCAGCAATGCAGGCTGCTATTCTCCCATGGAGACGATCGTAGAGATGCTGGATGTAGTCCTGTGGAACGGCTTGCCATGCCATTTCCACTTGGCGCCTCAGTTGGACCAGCGTTCGTGCTGGACGTGCAGACCGCGTGAGACGACGCTTCATCCAGTCCCAAACATGCTCAATGGGGGACAGATCTGGAGATCTTGCTGGCCAGGGTAGTTGACTTACACCTTCTAGAGCACGTTGGGTGGCACGGGATACATGCGGACGTGCATTGTCCTGTTGGAACAGAACGTTCCCTTGCCGGTCTAGGAATGGTAGAACGATGGGTTCGATGACGGTTTGGATGTACCGTGCACTATTCAGTGTCCCCTCGACGATCACCAGTGGTGTACGGCCAGTGTAGGAGATCGCTCCCCACACCATGATGACGGGTGTTGGCCCTGCGTGCCTCGGTCGTATGCAGTCCTGATTGTGGCGCTCACCTGCACGGCGCCAAACACGCATACGACCATCATTGGCACCAAGGCAGAAGCGACTCTCGTCGCTGAAGACGACACGTCTCCATTCGTCCCTCCATTCACGCCTGTCGCGACACCACTGGAGGCGGGCTGCACGATGTTGGGGCGTGAGCGGAAGACGGCCTAACAGTGCGGGACCGTAGCCCAGCTTCATGGAGACGGTTGCGAATGGTCCTCGCCGATACCCCAGGAGCAACAGTGTCCCTAATTTGCTGGGAAGTGGCGGTGTGGTCCCCTACAGCACTGCGTAGGATCCTACGGTCTTGGCGTGCATCCGTGCTTCGCTGCGGTCCGGTCCCAGGTCGACGGGCACGTGCACCTTCCGCCGACCACTGGCGACAACATCGATGTACTGTGGAGACCTCACGCCCCACGTGTTGAGCAATTCGGCGGTACGTCCACCCGGCCTCCCGCATGCCCACTATACGCCCTCGCTCAAAGTCCGTCAACTGCACATACGGTTCACGTCCACGCTGTCGCGGCATGCTACCAGTGTTAAAGACTGCGATGGAGCTCCGTATGCCACGGCAAACTGGCTGACACTGACGGCGGCGGTGCACAAATGCTGCGCAGCTAGCGCCATTCGACGGCCAACACCGCGGTTCCTGGTGTGTCCGCTGTGCCGTGCGTGTGATCATTGCTTGTACAGCCCTCTCGCAGTGTCCGGAGCAAGTATGGTGGGTCTGACACACCGGTGTCAATGTGTTCTTTTTTCCATTTCCAGGAGTGTATATCCAGACCATGCAAATCCTCTGATGATGCGAAATGAAGAAGCGAAGGAATTAATGACATGGGCAGTACTACTGATGAAAATGAGGAAATTAAAATCATAAGATGTGTATTTAATAGTGGCTTAGGTGACTTTTTGAATAGGAACAGGCAAAGGGAACACTGCAGTGATGAGGATTTGATATTCACGTATACAGAAGACACTGATTCAAGTCAACAGAGAAACATGTAGGATGTAACAGACGAGGAATCTTTTCATTAAAAAGATGAGGGCACTGATACTAGAGAACTGCACGCTTTAAACGTGAGAAGTATAGTGGAAGTGCTTAATGAGAATTTGTGTGTACTCAGGGCAGAGAAGCATGCTAAGTAGTGGGGAACAGTTAAGTAATGGATGGGAGGAGGTTCAGGAAGACAAAGGTGATGTATCAAGATGTTCTGATTTCTCATTAGTGGACAGACTTACTGCTACTAAGAGGGTGAATATTGAAAATAATTCTACATGTTGTTGTTGTTGTGGTCTTCAGTCCTGAGACTGGTTTGATGCAAATCTCCATGCTACTCTAACCTGTGCAAGCTTCTTCATCTCCCAGTACCTACTGCAGCCTACATCCTTCTGAATATGTTTAGTGTATTCATCTCTTCGTCTCCCTCTACGATTTTTACCCTCCAATACAAAATTGATGATCCCTCGATGCCTCAGAACATGTCCTCCCAATCGATCCCTTCTTCTAGTCAAGTTATTCCACAAGTTCCTCCTCTCCCCAGTTCTATTCAATACCTCCCCATTAGTTATGTGATCTACCCATATAATATTCAGCATTCTTCTGTAGAATCACATTTCGAAAGCTTCTATTCTCTTCTTATTCAAACTATATGTCGTCCACGTTTTATTTCGGTACATGGCTACACTCCATACAAATACTTTCAGAAACGACTCCCTGACGTTTAAATCAATACTCGATGTTAACAAATTTCTCTTCTTCAGAAACGCTTTCCTTGCCATTGCCAGTCTACATTTTATATCCTCTCTACGTCGAACACCATCAGTTATTTTGCTCCCTAAATAGCAAAATTCCTATACTACTTTAAGTGTCTCATTTCCTAAACTAATTCCCTCAGCATCACACGACTTAATTCGACTACATTCCATTATCCTCGTTTTGCTATTGTTGATGTTCATCTTATACCCTCCTTTCAAGACAGTGTCCATTCCGTTCAACTGCTCTTCCAAGTCCATTGCTGTCTCTGACAGAATTACAATGTCATCGGTGAACCTCAAAGATTTTATTTCTTCTCCATGGATTTTAATATCTACTCCGAACTTTTCTTTGGTTTCCTTTATTGCTTGATCAATATACAGATTGAATAACATCGGGGATAGGTTACAACCCCGTCTCACTCCCTTCCCAACCACTGCTTCCCTTTCTTGTCCCTCGACTCTTATAACTGCCATCTGCTTTCTGTACAAATTGTAAATAGCCTTTCGCTCCCTGTATTTTACCCCTGCCATCTTCAGAATTTGAAAGAGAGTATTCCAATCAACATTGTCAAAAGCTTTCTCTAAGTCTACAAATGCTAGAAACGTAGGTTTGCCTTTCCTTAATCTATTTTCTAAGATAAGTCTTAAGCTTAGTATTGCCTCACGTGTTCCAACATTTTTACGGAATCCAAACTGATCTTCCCCGAGGCCGGCTTCTATCACTTTTTCCATTCGTCAGTAAACAATTCGCGTTAGTATTTTGCAGCTGTGACTTATTAAACTGATAGTTCGGTAATTTTCACATCTGTCAACAAATGCTTTCTTTGGGATTGGAACTATTATATTCTTCATGACGTCTGAGGGCATTTCGCCTGTCTCATTCATCTTGCTCGCCAGATGGTAGAGTTTTAACAGGACTGGCTCTCCCAAGGCTGTCAGTAGTTCTAATGGGATGTTGTCTACTCCGGTGGCCTTGTTTCGACTCAGGTCTTTCAGTGCTCTGTCAAACTCTTCACACAGTATCATATCTCCCATTTCATATTCGTCTACATCCTCTTCCATTTCCATACTATTGTCATCAAGTTCATCGCCCTTGTATAGGCCCTCTATATACTCCTTCCACCTTTCTGCTTTCACTTCTTTGCTTAGAACTGGGTTTCCATCAAAGCTCTTGATATTCATGCAAGTTGTTCTCCTTTCTCGAAAGGTCTCTTTAACTTTCCTGTAAGCAGAATCTATCTTACCCCTAGTGAGATACGCCTACCCATCCTTACATTTGTCCTCTAGCCATACCTGCTTAGCTATTCTGCACTTCCTGTCGATATATTTTAGCCGTTTGTATTCATTTTTGCCTTCTTCATTTACTGAATTTTTATATTTTCTCCTTTCATCAATTAAAATCAATATTTCTTCTGTTACCCAAGGGTTTGTACTAGCCCTCGTCTTTTTACCTATTTGATCCTCTGCTGCCTTCACTATTTCATCCCTCAAAGCTACCCATTCTTCTTCTACTGTATTTCTTTCCCCCATTCCTGTCACTTGTTCCCTTATGCTCGCACTGAAACTCTGTACAACCTCTGGTTCTTTCAGTTTATCCAGGTCCCATCTCCTTAAATTCCCACCTTTCTGCAGTTTCTTCAGTTTTAAACTACATTTCATAAGCAATAGATTGTGGTCAGAGTCCACATCTGCCCCTGGAAATGTCTTACAATTTAAAACCTGGTTCCTAAATCTGTGTCTTACCATTATATAATCTTTGTGATACCTTTTAGTATCTCCAGGGTTCTTCCATGTATACAACCTTCTTTCAAGATTCTTGAACCAAGTGTTAGCTATGATTAAGTTATTCTCTGTGCAATATTCTACCAGACGGCTTCCTCTTTCAATTCTTAGCCCCAATCCATATTCACCTACAACGTTTCCTTCTCTCCTTTTTCCTACTACCGAGTTCCAGACACCCATGACTATTAAACTTTCGTCTCCTTTCACTATTTGAATAATTTCTTTTATTTCATCATACATTTCATCAATTTCTTTGTCATCTGCAGAGGTAGTTGGCATATAATCTTGTACTACTGTAGTAGGCGTTGATTTAGTGTCTATCTTGGCCACAGTAATGCGTTCACTATGCTGTTTGTAGTAGCTTACCCATACTCCTACTTTTTTATTTGTAGTTTCGTTAAGAGCGATTAATTTTATATTCGTGGGTTTTCAAAATTTATTTATGGTAACTTACCATTCTGATTCAGTGACAAATTTTGATTGGTTCTGTATAATGCACTGGTTTCAGTAGGTTTCGTGAAGCTTCCGATTGGCTGTGATATCTCTCTGCTGATGCGAATTAGCATATTCGCTTGTCTTTCGGGGAACTAAAAATTACTCTTCTTTTTTTATAGAGAGAAGAGTGGAGTTGGAGATTGTATATCATAGTGATCAGACCTACTGATATATGCTCCGTGGAAAATTACTTATATTGTGATATTTCCCTACCAAAATGTTTGAGAAGTGCCGTAAAGTGTGGAAGAGGGTTCGGGTCAATACACGGGGTGAAATTCAGAACATTTGGTGACGTTTTAAATGGTTAAATTCCGCGTGCCTTGTTACTTACTTGCGGACGTGATTTTTATATATATATATATATATATATATATATATATATATATATATATATATATATATATATATATATATATCGTGAGAATGATTGTAGCAAAATTTCAGATAGCTGTGCTGAGAGATACATTTTGTTTGTAAACTTTCGGTAAGATTTACCATAAACTGTCTACAGTTATGAATGATACGTGCACGTGGACTTTTCAAACTTTGTATAGCTTAGAGTAAGACTTAGCAGTGACTGGCAAATGGCAGCTTACCACAATAGAATCTAATTTAACTCACGTAAGTACTGTCATTCAACTATTCCTTCCTCAGAAAAACCAGTGTTTAGTGCCACTTGTGATTGCGAGGTGTAGAGCTTTTTCTTCTATAGATTTTTCCGGCTGAGACCTACGTTTCATTAGCTTCAAGGAGGCTTGCATGTGAGAAGAGATTTACCACCAGGTGAGTGAAGCTTTGCAATGCACTGTGTCCCCGCACTGGGCGAATGGATTAAGCGTCTCATCAGAATCGCTTCAGCATCAAATGTGCGGGCATACAATCTTGATGACCATGTCAGTTTCTTCCCAACAAGAACACCAGAGCATTCTGCTGCTTACAATATACTGCGTCTATCACACAGCCTGGAACACACAGGGAATACACAGCACGTGGTCAGAGGAGCTGTTATTCGTCAGCGTTATCTACCGAGGCAGCGATGCATTTTCGGACACATGTTCATAGGACCTTCTTTCCTCCATTTTAGTTGAGGAATTCTACCTTGCAGTTTGTAGATTTTATTAATGTTCAGCCTGATAACGCAGCTGCTATGCCTTGTAATTGTAACTTCATTTGCTTGAGATTTTTACAATGATAAAATCTGCTTTAATTCGGCTATAAGCATATTAAGAACTGTTGGTTCTAAATTGTTACGGGGATTTACAATCTGGGTTGTTCATGACCAAGTTTTTAATCAAAAACTGTCATAGTCCTCTTGGCCCACAGTATGAATGCACTCCATTGCGTGACTAGATTTAATTACGACGTTTTTCTTTGTATGTTCACAGCTTTTTTACCATTTGACCGATGCGTTATGTTAAAATTAATGACCATTACTTATAGGTGGTGGTGGTGGTTAGTGTTTAACGTCCCGTCGACAACGAGGTCATTAGAGACGGAGCGCAAGCTCGGGTTAGGGAAGGATTGGGAAGGAAATCGGCCGTGCCCTTTCAAAGGAACCGTCTCGGCATTCGCCTGAAACGATTTAGGGAAATCACGGAAAACCTAAATCAGGATGGCGGGAGACGGGATTGAACCGTCGTCCTCCCGAATGCGAGTCCAGTGTGCTAACCACTGCGCCACCTCGCTCGGTCATTACTTATAGACGTCTGTTAAGAGGATGAGTTACATGTTCACTTATACTATTATGCTTGGCTCTCCTTATATAATTTGTTACACATTGTTTTAGATCCTACTTTCCATTCAGGCGAATAGGTCATCTGAGGACCACGTTCCAATTTCAGTTTTTCGTAGTTTGTTCTTTACTTGTATGCTTTCCCCTATACACACTGATTCTTCTTTCTGTATTCAGACGATTTAGTCCTTCGATTTTCAATACTTCTCGAAAATCTTCTCTGTTATTTATATCTCCTGTTTTTATTTTTTTACTTTCTGAATGCTTTTACAATTCTTGGATGCAGCTTGTGGTGGACTTCTTACCACACAAATATTTCGAAAACTTATTAGTTATCTGCCAACAGCCTTGTGTCAGTGGTAACACCGGTTCCCGTCAGATCATCGAAGTTAACCAATATCGGCCTGGTGGGCCTTGGTTGGGTGACCATCCGGTCTGCCGAGCGCTGTAGGCAAGCGGGGTGCACTTAGCTCTTCTGAGGCAAACTGAGGAGCTACTTGACTGAGAACTAGCGGCTCCGGTCTCGGAATCTGACATACGGCCGAGAGAAGGGTGTGCTGACCACATGCCCCTCCATATCCGTATCCGGCGACGCATTTGAGCTGAGTAGGACACGGCGGCCGGTAGGTACCATTGGGACTTCATTGCCTATTCTGTCGGATAGTTTTTTTAAATACTTATCTACCGATTTGAATTCGAAATAAATGTCCAATACAACATGGATCTTCCTTTTCTCATTAAGTTTGAAATATTTTCTATATTTTGGTATGTTTCACCATCACTTTTCAATTTTCAACATTTTGCTTTGTATGGTGTTCCTAGTATATTCCTTATAATTTGCCTCTCTTGTACTTCAGATTTATCTAAATGCAATCGGTTGCATGCAGGCATTCTGGCTTGAGTGCTGTCTTGTAATGCCTTATTTTTGACTTTTGGGATTTGTACTTGATTTTTTAGAGGTCCCTCGTGATACCATATGCACTCCCCATTTTATGCAACCTTTGCTCTATTGCAGATTTTTCAAAAGCATTTTCTTACATTATTTCTCTCAGATATTTAAATCGTTTTACCATCTCTATTTGACCAATATTTGTTTTCAGGAGTTTTGAAGCATCCTTAAGATTTGTCATAATTTTTATTTCTTTTGCAGATATTGTTCAGCCAGTTCTGCTGTCTATTTCTTCAAGGAGACTTATTTGTGATATAGTAGATGCCACAATTTCGGAAAGTGTAGCTAAATCATCTGCAAATTCAAGGCAATTGATTTTGATCGTTTTGATTCCTCTTCCTATCCTTTGGGCGAAATGTCGAGTTCAATATTTTTTTCGTAAGAATTGTGGATAGACCGTTACCTTGTCGTACACCTGCTTTTATTCTGAAATGATGTGAAATTCATCCCATAAATTTTACTTTACAGACGGCATCTGTAAATGTTTCACGAATTAGGTTTTCCAGCTTAGACTTTACGCCAAATTTGCGAATTGTTTTACCTATAGTTTCTTCGTCAACAGTATCAATAGCCTTTTTGAAATCCACCAACTAAACTACGATGTACTGTGAATAAAGTAATCGGTGGTGAATTACTGACTTGAGATTGAATGTCTGTTGTGAGCATGATCTTCCCTTCCTAAAACCACCTTGATATTCACCTAACTGACTGTCTGCTGTTGTTTCTATTCTGCTTAATAAAAATCTTGGGAAATGCTTTGTACGCTATTAGCAGCAAAGGGATTCCTCTGTAGTTGTCTACATCCAGTTTATTATCTTTTCTTGTGGAGTGGATGTATCAAGGCAACTCTCCATTCCTCTGCGATATTTTCTGTTTTCCAGCTTTCTTCAAAGAGTATATTTCGCTCATTTGATATATTTGGCAGAGACCACTGCAAAAGTTCAGCTGTAATATTGTCTTCTCCCTTAGCTTTGTTAATTTTGAGGATTTTAATTACTTTTTCAGTTTCTTCTATAGTTGGCGGTAAATCTTCTTGTAAGTTTTGATTCAAATGTGAGAATTACAATTTATGACCTGGTTCAGGACAGTTCACAAGGTTATGAAAGTACCTTGCAAATATTTCACGAATTTCAGTATCCCTTTACCCAATTCTGCCGTTTTCATGTTCGAAAGGGACCTCTGGAGTTTGGTACCCGTTTAATTTCTCCTTAAGTTTACTAAGAGTTACAGGTATTACTTTTTACAAAGTTTCTGTCTACATCTAAAAGTTTCTCCTTTCCAAAGGCTCATTTGGTATTTACGATTAATTTGGCTGTTTCCTATATCCTACTTTATTGTAAAAAATTATGTTACGCTGCTTTTCCACCAATTGCTTACTGATCTGAAGATGATTACAGAAAACAACCGAAACTAGCCTTCGTGCTATAACTATATACTGAAAATTTGGTCTTGGCATAAAAAGTTTCTTTTATAAAAATTTTTCGTTTAATTAATTACACGAAGACACTGATCCCTCCCTGAAAATGTCAGGCTCAGTAAGGATTTCCCTGGCTAAGTTGTACGACACGTAAACTAGTTATTTATAATTAGGCAGAAAATACCGAATGAGGATAACGAATTTTTTTTAATAAGGAATTGACTAAGCTAATCATAACCCCGAAATAGCCAGAAGTAAGCTGCTAGCAAGCCACCTGGAATTTACGGGCTCTCAGCGCCGAGGTTATACGCTATACGACCCCCCAAACCCCACTCCTCTCCGGGCGCTGACTGCCAAAACTAAAAATGAACACCTATGGCTTATACTTCAAATAAGTAAATCCTACAATACTGAAGACATTTTAACCAAGGGAAAATAGCAGCTAAGAATTCCGTGCACAGACTATTATATCGCATGACATTTTCAGTCCTTTTATTCTTAATAGTGGCCAATTCTCACGAATTTTGACCCCATTCGAAGTATTCATGATAAAAATATTTCTGAAATAGGCATAGAACAGAATACTGATAATTATCAGAATAGACAGAAAGTACAGAAATTTCATGTTACTATTAAAATGAAAAAATGGTTAGCTATACAGGTAAACTCAAAGACAACAGCTAATAAAGATCTTCGTACTTTAAAATACTTGCAATAGGAAACTTACAACAGAAGCTATTCTCATTAGTGTAGACAAGGCTAATTATTCGCAGTTGTTTATGATGGCAATTATATCTGTAAAACAGAACGCTTCTTCCATTTCAATGGTATCGTTCAGGTAAAAAAACGATGTTACCAAAAACTTTCACACGAATCTTAGAAGAGAAACAGAAAATTCTCTTTTCCTCTTTTCGGATGCGGAAAAAATATAAGTTAAAATGGGAAATGCTGTTATTCCGAATTATGTTCACAAATCAAGGTTCACAAATTTAAAAAATATATATGTCCATGTGACTGATAAGTCGCATATATGTACAGTATTTAATAATCACTTTCTGAATATAGCAGGTGAACGAAATAGAAACCTAGTCCCAACAGGGAATCATATAGCGCTCTTAGAAAAAAGTGTTCCGAGACTGTTACCTGAAATGCTCCTCTATGATACTGACAAGAGGGAGATTGAGATAATAATTAAATCACTAAAGACAAAGAACTCTCATGGATATGACGGGGTATCTAGCAGAATACTGAAGTATTGTTCTATGTATGTTAGCCCAGTTCTCAGCCATATCTGTAGCTTTTCCTTTAGGAGTGGTCGGTTTCCTGACTGATTAAAGTACTCGGTAGTGAAGCCACTTTATAAAAAGGGAGACATTGATAATGTTGACAATTTTAGACCTATTTCTATGCCATCGGTGTTTGCTAAAGTTATCGAGAAGGTTGTATATACAAGCTTACTGGAGCATTTAAATTCACATAATTTGCTGTTAAATGTTCAGTTTGGTTTTAGAAATGGTTTAACAACTGAAAATGCTATATTCTCTTTTCTCTGTGAGGTTTTGGACGGATTAAATAAAAGGTTGCGAACGCTAGGTGTTTTCTTTGATTTAACTAAGGCTTTTGACTGTGTTTACCACAAAATATTACTGCAGAAGTTGGACCATTATGGAGTAAGGGGAGTAGCTTACAATTGGTTCGCCTCTTACTTTAAGAACAGAAAGCAGAGGGTAATTCTCCGCAATATTGAGAGTGGTAGTGATGTTTAGTCCCAATGGGGCACTGTTAAGTGGGGCATTCCCCAAGGGTCGGTGCTGGGGCCACTGCTGTTTCTTATTTATGTAAATGATATGCCTTCTAGTATTACAGGTGATTCAAAAATATTTCTGTTTGCTGATGACACCAGCTTGATAGTGAAGGATCTTGTGTGTAATATTGAAACAGTAACAAATAATGTAGTTCATGAAATAAGTTCGTGGCTTGTGGGAAATAATTTGATGCTAAATCACAGTAAGAATTAATTTGTTACAGTTTCTAACTCACAATTCAACAAGAACCGATATTTTGATCAGACAGAATAGGCATATTATAAGCGAGACGGAACAGTTCAAGTTCCTAGGCGTTCGGATAGATAGTAAGCTGTTGTGGAAAGCCCATGTCCAGGGTCTTGTTCAGAAGCTAAATGCTGCTTTATTTACCATTAGAATAATATCTGAAATAAATGACACTTCAACACGAAAAGTAGTCTACTTCGCATATTTTCATACGCTTATGCCATATGGTATTATTTTTTGGGGTAATTCTTCTGATTCAAAAAGGGTATTTTTGGCTCAAAAACGGGCTGTTCGAGCTATATGTGGTGTAAGTTCGAGAACCTCTTGTCGATCCCTATTCAAAAATCTGGGAATTCTGACATTGCCCTCACAGTATATATTTTCTTTAATGTCGTTTGTTGTTAGCATGTAAGTAGGCTGTTTAGGTTTTTTTATTGGTAACGCCACCTCTGTATTAAAATCACTGGCTGTGCTGTGTGCAGTCTGTGGCTGCATTGCATTGTTGTAATACTTGCCATTGTAGTGTTAGGCAGCTGGCTGTGAACAGCGCGTAGCGTTGCGCAGTTGGAGGTGAGCCGCCAGCAGTGGTGGATGTGGGGAGAGAGATGGCGGAGATTTGTAATTTGTCATGAACTGCTATATTTATATATGATGATATCAAGGTAAATACATTGTTTGTTCTCTACTAATATCTTTCATTTGCTAACTATCCCTATCAGTAGTTAGTGCCTTCCATAGTTTGAATCTTTTATTTAGCTGGCAGTAGTGGCGCTCGCTGTATTGCAGTAGCTTGAGCAGCGAAGATTTTTGTGAGGTAAGTGATTTGTGAAAGGTATAGTTTAATGTTAGTCAGGGCCATTCTTTAGTAGGGAATTTTGAAAGTCAGATTGCGTTGCGCTAAAAACATTGTGTGTCAGTATAAGCACAGTCTTGTATAAATTGTTCAAAGGGGACTTTTCATATGTCGACCCTTAGCCTAGGATACCTCACTGGAATCTTCTGATTTTTTCTTGTAGTTTGTGTAATTAGTGTAGCTATTGTTTATTGCTAGCGCGTAATTATAGAGAGAATTTCCTTTGTAGTTGTAGTTTTCATTGTTGTACAGTAAAACAGTTGTGGCATGCATGTGGATTTGCACCAAGTATTTCGCAGCTGCGCTGGCAATTAAGTAGACATTATTTCCATTGCTATGTTATTTTATTTTGCTCTTCAAATTGCGCTTTTCTGTGTTATCGTGTGAAATACTGTGACAATAATGGCGTGTGAAAAACGTAATACTAGGCTCCAAAGTAAACTGAGAAATGACAGTGAAGACGAAAGCAGTGTGTTAGCGCCGCAGAGTAATGAATTAACTAATGTTCAAAGTGGTAATTTGGTAATTGCGCATAGGGAAATGGAGCGGGCGGCAAATAATGGTGTAGACAGTGAAACAGGTAGTGAACAGGGAAGCGTTATCGATCGATTGGTCGGCAACAGCTCGCCTCAGGAATCGGGAATGACAGAACACAATATTGCAAATACTGCAGACTCAGGTTTTGGGTTCCCACCGTTTTCTCAAATGAGTCAAGACACGTTTTCCACTTGTCAAAATGTGAATGTTGCCGGTGCAACTTCACTGCCGAAAAGCACTGAGGAACATGTTTCAGACACCAGTGCATTGTTATTACAATTAATGCAACAAATGGGACAAAAGCTTGAAAAGTTAGACACAATGGAACAACATCAGAGACAAACACAGCAACATTTAGACACAATGGAACAAAATCAGAGACAAACACAGCAAAAGCTTCAAAAGTTAGACACAATGGAACAAAATCAGAGACAAACACAGCAAAAGCTTCAAAAGTTAGACACAGTGGAACAAAATCTTAAAAAGTTAGACTCATTGGAACAAACACTTGAACAAACACGTGAAGATTTAACTACTGAGTTACATAACATTGAATCGAAATGTCAAAAAGTCTGTAATGACGTAAAAACACAAATTTGTGAGCATTTTCAACCTATTTTTCGCGGCATGAAAATGTATTACAGAATCACGAAGCAGCCATAAAAGAACTGCAAATTATTGTTCATGAAAATCATGAGACCTTGCAAGCTAAATTTGACTCAGTTGCATCTACCGATTCGGTTACGCAACTTGCAAAAACTCAGGAAAACTTTAAGGACACAGTAGATACTCTGAAACTTGGTTCAGAAAAACACACTGAAGAAATATGGACACTACCGGAGAAAGTAGCCGAACTTTTGGATCAGGTCACTAACTTATCTACAAAGGTAGATGATGATCTGAATGACACAAGACCCGTAGCCTTCACTGACACAGAAGAGTATGAACAAATAAGAAAATTCAAACAAAATCAGAATCAAATTAATACACAACACCAAAGAGAAATCCGGGAAGTACAAGATCAGCTGACACAGGTAATACTAGAATTACGTATTTCAGAGGACACTGGCGCTCCAACACGGGAAGAGGGACTTAGAAACACGGAAAAGCCGCAAAATAATAACACAGGGCATTTCGGAAGTTATGAAAGAAGTTGGCAATGTGCACCGAATTTTGAGATGGAACGGCTGACACAACCTAACAATGACCGATATGCGACTCGCCGACATGATGATTTTGACTATAAGCTGTTTATTACTACACGTAAATTTAAAACATTTACGAATTCTGGCAACGACATTCATCCACAAGCATGGCTCCATCAATTCTCTCATTGTTTTCCTCCCAACTGGTCGTTGGAACACAGATTAGAATTTATGTGTGGCTACTTAGAGAATGAACCAGCTGTAAGAATGCGATCGGTCATTCACGATTGCCACAGTGAAGGAGAATTTTACCATGCCTTCCTCTCAGCATATTGGTCTCAAGCCACACAAGACCGAGTAAAACATGGTATCATAATGATGAAACATTTCGAACAATCTGAATTCTCCAGTCTTGTGAAATATTTTGAAGACATGTTGCACAAGAATCAGTACCTGTCAAACCCATAGAGCCCCTCTGAACTCATCCGCATTTGCTTAATCAAATTACCTGAACATTTACGGCATATTATTTTAGCAGGACGTTGCAAAGACGACATTGAAGCTTTTCAGTAACTGTTACAAGAACTAGAAATTGACACTGATAATCGCAGAACGCGAAAACAAGGACACAACAATTACAGGTCACATCCGTCACAATTCCGTGACGACAGAAGCAATAACCGGACACGACTGGTCTATTCTTACAACGCAAATCGTGACCAAAATAGACACCACCCATACGACAACCATTGGCAGAGCAGTAATAATTACAGGGAAAGATCACCTCTCCGCGGTAATGACTATCACAGAGACAATCAGAGAAACAGACAATATGGGAACAAAAATAATTATTATTACGGGAGACAGAATAACTTTAGACGCAACGGTCCAGCGCGCAGATACGATTCAGGGAGAAATTCTCCACCACTTAACCGACAAGAAAGAAACTACAGGAACTACCGACATGACGACAGACGATGTGATCGTAACGACAGACCTGAATTGCATCAGAACTGGCGGGATTCAAACAGAGCAGGGCCTTCTCATCACGGTGAATTTGTAGAAGTTAGGTCTCCAAATCCCAATAACGACGCGCGCCGACAAAGAGACAATAGGCAATGACTCACACCGCTGGCAGCCACAAAACGTTCTTATGACACTAACGAGGCAGCTGCCGTAGCTAGTAATTACGTAAAAATGGAAGACATTAGGGACATCTTACTCCAAGAACACGACGTAAAACATAACAACATTGCATATCCTGTGATTCACATTACAGTAAATGACGTAAAATTTGCGGCAGTACTTGACTCTGGCAGTCCCATTTCAGTAATCAGTGAAACAGCCTTTAGCAAATGCAACAAATCGAACGATTGCCCCACACTTCCGTTACGTAAGATTAAATTACAAGGTGCAATCTTTGGAAAAAGTGTAGATGTACGCCAACAAACCAATTTAGAATTCTTTTGTCAAAGCCACAGCTTCTCTATGAACTTTCTCATTGTTCCATTATTGTCGACGGAAATTATATTGGGAGTAGACTTTTTGAATGAATACAAAGCAATCTTAAACTTTCACGATGCTGAAATAAGTTTAGAGAAAGAAGGTAAGTCAATAGCTTTGAAATTTGAAGATTGGCTCTCAAACCATGATGAGGAAATTAATCGGCTTTACCTTCTGTTAGATAACAGTTCGGAATTTTCTACGGAACTAGACACTAACAATCACTCTGCAAGTACTGACAGGGATGATATCGTCGGCGCATTTGACACTAATAAGTTAATTCAGAATAAAATTCAAACAATTGAGAATTGTAATGACACTGATAGGCAGGACCTTTTTGAGATTTTACAAGCACATTCCACAGTTTTTACTCATAAAACAGGAACAATCAAGGGATTTGAATACCAATTTCGTGTTCGTGAGCATACTAAATTTTGTGTTAGACCATATGTAATTCCAGCACATTATAGGGACCGTGTTAGAACAGAAATACAATCTATGCTTAATGAGGGCATTATTGAGCCTGCAGTAAGCTCATACAACAATCCATTACATGTTGCTGAGAAGAAAAATGGATCGATCAGGCTTGTCTTAGATTCGAGACAAATCAATACGATCATTATTCCTGAAACAGACAGGCCGCAAACGTTAGAAGAACTTCTTCAAAATTTTAATGGTGTAAAAGTGTTGTCTTGCATTGATCTCAGATCCAGCTTTTATCAGATCGAACTTCATCCAGAATGTAGAAAATACACAGCTTTCCTTTGTTTCGGCGTTTGTTATCAGTTTCGGAAACTTCCTTTTGGTTTGAACATTTCTTCGGCAGCATTCATTCGTGGGTTAAATTCCATATTACCTGAGTTCTTAAAACGTCACATCACCTTATATGTGGACGATATTCTGATAGCAGAAGCTTCATGGGAACAACATAATCGCATCCTCAACAGTTTGTTACGTATTTTTGCAGAATCTGGAATTACAGTTAACTTAGAAAAGTCTGAATTCGGTAGGACAAAGGTGAAGTTTTTGGGACATATTATTTCTTCTGAAGGGATTCAGCCGGATCCTGAAAAGTTAGAAGCAATCAGAGCCATTCCAGTGCCATCCACAAAAAGACAAGTCCGCAGTTTTCTAGGTGTCGTAAATTTTTACCGTCGTTTTCTGAATATGCAAATTCTTGTTACACCAAAACCTTGTTCTCTCACTGGAAAAAATACTATTTGGAACTGGGACGAACAAGCACAGTTGGAATTCAATTCTTTGAAAGAAGCGTTACTTCACGCGCCAATCTTAGCTCATCCAGATCTGTCACAAGATTTCTGCCTTAGCACGGATTCTTCTAAAGTCGGTTTTGGTGCCCATTTATTTCAAGAAGCCATAGAAAATGGCACTACCATTCAGAAAACCATTGCTTTTGCTAGCCGAGTGCTAACAAAATCTGAAAAAAATTATTCCGTTACTGAATTAGAAGCTTTAGCTATCGTTTGGGCATTTAACAAATTCCGTTTCTTTCTTTCTGGTAAGCACGTAAAAGTATACAGTGATCATCATGCATTACAATTTCTTATGTCTTCAAAATTAAATCATGACAGGTTAAAACGTTGGGCATTGTTTCTGCAAGAATTCCGCTTCACAATAGTCTACATTCCCGGCAAGGAGAACATTGTTGCGGACGCACTGTCACGCGCACCGGCTGGGCTTGAGAAAAGTACCACAGAAGGCAACCTCGAGAAAAATTTCAGTATTCTTTACATTCAGAAAGTCGCCTTTGAAAACTTCATCACCATATCTTTAAAGGACATTGCTCATGAACAAGATAAAGATCCGATTTGGAAAGACATCAAGAGCAAATGGCATGAAAAGACACACACACAGATTCGGCATTATTATCTGGTTAGAAACAACATACTGTTCAAACGCTGCACTGTTGATGACAAGCTATGGGTACTTTGCATTCCTGACGATTTTGTTAATAAGCTCATTTGGTACATTCATTTCAGCTACGCACATTTTGGTCCACGAAAATGTTATCATATTCTTCGAACGACTTGTTATTTTAACAATATGGAAAAGAGAATTCGAAGAGTCTTGTCTATTTGTAAACTTTGTCAAAAGGCGAAACCATCTACTGTCTCACATCGTGCTCCGTTGTTTCCTATCATTCCTTCTAAATTAAGAGAATTTGCTGCTGTTGATCTCTTGGGACCGCTTGTCAGAACATCTAATGTATTTTCGTACGTTCTAGTCGCTGTTGAACTTACTTCAAAATTTGTTTCTTTCACACCGTTACGTAAAGCCACTGGACGGTCTGTATCCAACGCCTTTGTAAAAAATTTCTTACGTGAAGTTGGCCACGTTGCTAAAGTCATTTCAGATAACGGACCGCAATTTAGATCTGCTGTTTGGTCACGCATGCTTCGCAACCATAAAATCAAACCTGTTTTTATTTCATTGTACTCACCACATTGTAACCCCTCCGAACGGATTATGAAAGAAATCAATAAGCTTTGCAGGGTTTATTGTCACAGAAAGCATCAGCATTGGGACAGATATTTACACTTATTTCAAAACGTGCTGAATGAAATGCCTCATGATTCCACTGCTTTACCACCTACTCTTGTACTGAAGAATGAAGAACAACCGAACAGAATCAGAGAGCTTGTACCTTTCCCGAATACACGTAAACTTCGACACAAAGACATAATTGATTTGGCTCTTAAAAATATAAAATCTGCAGCAGACAAAAGGAGAAAACTACACGGTAAAGCAAATGCAAAGAAATTGTATATTGGTCAGAAAGTTCTCATTAAAGCTCATTCATTGTCACATAAGAAGAAACACTTGAGTCACAAATTCTTTCTAGTTTACAATGGACCATACAGAATCCGACGTATACCACATGATAATTCCGTTGAAGTTGAAACTCTGCGTACTAGGAAGAGTAAAGGTTTACACCACGTTTCACATGTAAAACCATTTATTGAAAGATAATCTGCTTTTTAACTTTGTCTTTCTCATAAAACTTTTCACTTTACATTTCTAGTATGCTTTTGTCAGACTTAAGAAACTGTTACCATGCAACAATGTTTGAAGTTAAATATCCAGTCTAGAACCTAGGGAACATTTTTAAACAGAAATTACGAATGCATTGTTATAGTGAACAGACGACACAGTGTTGTATTTGTACATTCTTGCTTGTTAGCAGCACGATTACGTAACGACTATCAGGCTTACATACTTAGGACACATACTGGTACTGCTATTGAGGTTTTAATGCAACATTTTGGTTTACTTGAAAATACATTCTGGGTTTAATGTACTTTCTGTGAGATACCAGACGACACAGTGGTTAGTTTAAGTGACAACTACACGGTTTTATCACGACGCTTCTAATGAGTGACAATTTACAATGTTGCTTTTGTAGTGTTTCTGTTTTATTTCTGCACAGTTTTTCTGTTTTATCCTGCAAAGTAAAACATGTTTTAGTAGTAACTTTTGTGGTATAGCTACAATGAGATTGCCTTTTCTGTAGCACAACAATACATTACAGCACAGTACATTCTTCATCATGGCAATAAGCGTAATAACTAAGATATCAATACATAAAGCATTTCACTTTTGTTTATCATGAGGTAAGTACATTGACTTCTGCAGAACTTAGCTTTCGGAGGACGATAAGTACGACACTTCCACAGAATTATCTTACAGCAAGACGCACATTTAGCGCTACAGGACACGCATTTGAGTGATTAATTTTGTACTTAAAACATTTATTTTTAAAGATATTTGAAGTACAATGATACAAAGGTTTTCAGTGATACATTTCATTTCATTGCTGTAATCTGTAACACCTGAGGGTATAATTACATTAATCCTCAGGGGGGTATACGCCTACTTTGTGTACCATGTGTGTGGCAACCACAAGGAACCCTAGCTAATATGGTATTTGCTTATACAACTTTACACATCGGTACCATATTTCTCTAACACAGAATTACACAGCTATCTGATCATTTAACTGAGAGATAAACATTTTTTTATTACATCAGTGACAGATGTTTACGCAATTACACAGTTGGATAACTTCACACTTATGAAATTGTATTTTGTCTGTACTGTGTGAACTGTTCATATTTTTTCGGACCCATTGTGATACTATGAGAGCTTTGAATGATGTATTTGGTATGGGATCATGATTTTTAAAGTACGTTTGAGGCAGATTACACTTTTGACATGAGCAGAGAATTTTTTTAGGTTTTGACATTATTGCAGAAAGCTACGACGTTTTTGAGATTTGACTGAGGTGTTATGATGTTATTTTTTACGACGACGATGTGTATTATGCTGCTGAGGTATGTTTATGATTAATAAGCTGGTGCTATATGAGGAATTTGGTTATGCTATGTATTTATTATGATGAAATATTGAAGTGTCGTCGCAAGATTGACGTGTCGACGAATATATATATATATGTGTAATAAGGTAAGGAGTAATGAATAGTGATTAGGGACTCTGACTTATGGAAAAGGATGTTGGAAACCAAGAATCATACTTTAGAATTATGAAATGTGTGTACATGTGTGAATCATGTGTGAATGTATCACAATGCTGGCGAAAATTTTTTGGACACTGTTATATCAATAGCATTTTGTTTCTACACATTTGCAACACAAATTCTTGACCTGTGAAACATTTTATATGAGACTGTCACTGTAGCGGAAACTGCTGTCGTAAATATTTCCGTAAGAAAGTTAAGTGACCACCTGCACGTAATGCGTCGCGGGCACCCACCTGGGCGACAGCCGCCCAAAAAAAAAGCCATTAGCCTTTCAGCGGCACAGGTAAAAAAAAAGGGGGGGGGCATTATACTCGCTATTGACATTTCCTTGTCGAAAGCATACTGTGGAGCTCGTAATTTATGATATTTACTGAAATGCTTATGAATTGATGGGAAATATTCTTACATCTGCAAACCTGATAATGATAAGTGTCTTTCTACGAGAGTTGAGAGCTACTGACTTACGAAATGCCACATGACTATTGAATGATATATGTATGCTTTGGTTTGCGTAATTGCTTATTTCATTTGACATCTGTTTTCCAGCTGTGTTGCAGCATTGGTTTCATAAAATAAAATTAAATGCATTTGCTAATGTGAACACTTTCTGTCAACAGATCTATTAAATAATAATTTTGTGATCCACATTCTTCAAAAAAGGTGCACTTGGAAAGGAAAGAACAATAAGAAGGGACTAGTAACAGTAACTGCATACATAATATTCTTTTCAAGTACATGGTAATATTTCTTTTACAATAAGTTGTTGTGGTGCACCACTTTAATTACTTAGACATTAAGATGTGATTATACATTTCCCTTACCTGCATTGTTATCTTTACTGTAATATTTTTTCTGCTTCAGCTATGTCATGTTTAGATATAAGCTGCTGTTTGCCAGGCATAGTGCTACTGAACTTTAATTTGTGTTACTCTGCTAAGCCAGATTTATTTTTTTGTTTGCTGCGCATTGCCTCATATTAGTCGTAATGTTGAATTGCTTGGTAATTTAGATTTACTGTAGCTTGCTTTGCGATTTTCCATTTTTTTTCATTGCTGTTTATATTAATTGTTTTATGTGGTGCTGCATTGCCTCGTCCCTTAGTTTAGCATCTGAGCTCAGTAGATTTAAGTTAGCTTAAGAGGGGTAGACTATATAAGAAACTGACTATGGAGAGTAGGTAAAGAATGCGTTGCGAAGTTATATGAAACAGACTTGGGCCAAAATGAATATTGTGCACTGAGAAATAATTATATTGAAAAAAATATGAATAGAATACAGAAAGCAGGTATAGATAGGACTTTTTGGGAATAATGTTGAAAGAAGGGAGATCTCCAAGAAGTAAAGAAAGTTTTGTTTGCAAAATACTGCAGTACAACAAACCCTGTCCTTTCCTTTTGTATTATCCCACTATATGTTTGTGTACCCTTGTGTATTTGTCTTCTTCCTGTCTCTGTGTAGTTTCATAGAATTTTTTCTTCTTTTAATATTAAGCTACATTCACTATGATGAGGAATACTGTTATCCTCGAATATAATTGGCATTAATAATACGTTATTTACCTTATAAATATGCTTACACATTATTTATTCTGTTTTGTTTTAATGCTCATGTGTGAAGTTGATGTTTCGAAAGTGATTCTGATCTTTTATTTTTGTACTCATGTCATAATTCCTGTAACACTGATGTATATGTTCATTTCTATTCTTTTGTAAAGCCTGTACTACAAATGTTATCTGTATTATTATGTTCTTTAATGATGTATTTTGTACCTTTGTTATTGTATTTTTATGTTACCAAATTGTAATTGTTTCCAGTTCTTCAAATTAAGTAACATTTCACTGCACACGTTTCTGTTGGTCATAGTACATGGACAATATGTGAGAAGTAGGGACTGATAGTGTTTGCACGTGTGTTAATGATTCAGCAAGGGACTGGATAACAGCATTGCTGGATCTAAGGACAATTCCAGAAACTTTGTGAGTGCACAAGTGGTGGTTTATGGACTTGCTATATTGTCCACAAGACTCTTCGATGGTGATTGTGCACTTGCACATTTGCAACAGATGGCTGCTGGCTGTCTCTACCAGGACTACAGTGGGTCTGCATCTTTGATGGCCCACCAATTGCTACAAGGACTGCAGTGGGTCTGCACCTCTGGTGGCCCACCAGTACCGTAATTTCTACCAGGACTACAGTGGGTCTGCTCTGTGATGACCCAACTACCAATATTCTTCAAAATGTCGACTGACTCTGCTGTGGGTTTACTCTGTTGTGGCCCATTACCTGTCTGCATGTCGAGTCAGCACTGTCTTTCCGTTGGAAGGACAACACTACTTCTTCAAGACTGCATGGAAATCCACTACGTCTGTGTGCATTGTCTTTTACTTTGAGAAAAACACTGCAATTTTACTGTGACGAATGATGAGGACTGTCTTTATGGACTGTGAGAAAATTTTAGCTTTTGACCAACATTGTATCAATAAGTGTGTTCCTTTGATTTCTTTGTTATTTCAATTGTGAAAAAATTTTAACAAATATGTGTTGGCCAGTGCCCAAAAAAATTTGTAAAATTTTTTTGGGTAGCATGGGGGCTATGTAAGTAGGCTGTTTAGGTTTTTTTATTGGTAACGCCACCTCTGTATTAAAATCACTGGCTGTGCTGTGTGCAGTCTGTGGCTGCTTTGCATTGTTGTAATACTCGCCATTGTAGTGTTAGGCAGCGCGTAGCGTTGCGCAGTTGGAGGTGAGCCGCCAGCAGTGGTGGATGTGGGGAGAGAGATGGCGGAGATTTGTAATTTGTCATGAACTGCTATATTTATATATGATGATATCAAGGTAAATACATTGTTTGTTCTCTACTAATATCTTTCATTTGCTAACTATCCCTATCAGTAGTTAGTGCCTTCCATAGTTTGAATCTTTTATTTAGCTGGCTGTAGTGGCGCTCGCTGTATTGCAGTAGCTTGAGCAGCGAAGGTTTTTGTGAGGTAAGTGATTTGTGAAAGGTATAGTTTAATGTTAGTCAGGGCCATTCTTTAGTAGGGAATTTTGAAAGTCAGTATAACATTGTGTGTCAGTATAAGCACAGTCTTGTATAAATTGTTCAAAGGGGATGTTTCAAGCAATATTAGCCTATTCCTAAGAGTTAGCAGCTTTCACTCAGTTAATACTATGCAGAAATCAAATCTGCATGTAGAATGCACTTCCTTGACTCTTGTGCAGAAAGGAGTGCAGTATTCTGCTGCATACATTTTCAATAAGCTACCACAAGAACTCAAAAATCTTAGCAGTAGCCCAAACACTTTTAAGTCTAAACTGAAGAGTTTCCTCATGACTCACTCCTTCTATTCTGTCGAGGAGCTCCTGGAAGAGCTAAAAAATTAAGCAAATTCCAGTGTTACATTGTTGATTTTCTTCATTTAAATTTACGACTTGTCACCTGAATATGTTTTTTTATATTTCATTTTATCTGTTTCTAATATCGTGTTATAATCTCATGTATTGACTCGTTCCATGACGATGGAGACTTCTCCTTAATTTGGTCCCACGGAACAATAAATAAATAAATAAAAAATTAATTAATTAACGTATACTGTTCATCAAAAATCAATTTCACGTTGTAAATAGACAAGGATTGTGCAGTTAATCACTTGACTATTACTAGACAAAACAATAGACGTATATTTGGTATTTACTGGAAACCTACATGTAGTGAGTGATAGAATGATTAACACCTCCTCGTGAAACCCATAGCAACATAACATATTGAAACATCCCATTAGAAAAATTAAAAATGACAATGCTGGTAAACCTCTTACGTTATTTGATTTTCAAACAGCTGAGCAAAACTGAACGTATTCAGACATTTCTCTCTTTACTTATTCTGATCATCACTAAACTGACACACAATATTTTTAGCGCAAACCAATCTGACTTTCAATAATCCCTACAAAAGAATGGCCCTGACTGACAATAACCTATACCTTTCATGAATCACTTACCTCACAAAAGTCTTCGTTAGTCGAACTATTGCAATACAGCGAGCGTCAATACTGCCAGCTAAATAAAGGATTCAAACTATGGAAAGCACTAACTACTGATAGGCATAGTCAGCAAATAAAAGATTTTGATAGAGAGAAAACAATGTATTTACCTTAATAGTCTTCAAAAGTCATCTTGCCGGGTAAAATAAATGCATAAATAAATAAATAAATAAATAATATATATGTATATATCAGTTCATGACATCCAGTCTTACAAATTTCATTTTTCTGACGGACACACATCCAGATCGTCTGCTCTCAAAACCGTCCCATCTCTCCCCACATCCACCACTGCTGGCGGCTCACCTCCAACTGCACAACGCCACGCGCTGTTCACATCCAACTGCCCGACACTACAATAGCGAATAGTCCAACAATGCCAACCAGCCACATATTGCACACAGCACAGTCAGTGATTTTCATACAGAGCGCTACGTGGCGTTGCCAAAATAAAAACATAAACAGCCAACTTACAATATCTTTTCTCGGTTCCGTGATTCAAGCTCTATTACGACTTCTTTTAGAGCAGCGTGACTTCGACAAAAGAATTTCCATCCTTAAACAAATCGCAACAGATAATTGCTATAAAACATTTAACTTTACGAATTGATCCGGTATGATAAGGAATCCAAAAATGTAAGGCTACAATAAGACCTTCCCCAATGGAAAAACTAACAACACGACTAAAGAAAAAATGAAAGGTATGACGTAGAATGGTCACGTACACTAAAAATTGAGCAGTGTTTCCGCAAGACGGATGTTAGGAATAGTATATAAACTACTAATGCTCTTAAGAACCGCATACCACACTGGATAGGCCCAAAGTGCAGTAAGTTCCATAAATCGGCTGTTCACAAGATTAACTGCAGCGACTGCGAATGTAGCTAGTTTGGCCAGACAGGCTGATCTTTTGATATGTGTTTCAGAGAGTGCAACAAATCTCAGAATAAAACAGCGCTCTGCTTGCATATTCCCCCTGAAAGACATACGGTGTACGAAACTGACAAAGACTAGAAACGTCACATTATGCTCCGAAGTGTATAAAATTTTACTTGCTCGAGGAATTTGAGATTTGTTTCGATATGAAAAAGGCATGTGACAAGGTTTAAATGAACGGGAGGAGTTCAGCCAGAATTATTTCTTCAGAATTTTTGATTACACGTTATAGAGAATTTAGTCATTACTAATCTGTAACTGCACGTGTACCGGCCTGGGCAATGACTACTTTGCCGCCATCCACCATTTAGCGGTGCCAGCCTGCAATGCTGATAGCGAAACTCCTCCTGCCTCACACGAAGTGGTTCCAGCAACTATCAGTTGTCGCTTCATCTCGGTGGATATTTCTACTTGTCTTTGTAAAATTTCACCAAGAAAAACATTTTAATTCCTGATAATTGCAGCCTTACAAATATCATGGTACGCTACTTTTTATACATACCTATATATTATTTACGATGATTCTATCTCCGATTGTCTTTCGTAAACATTCTCTTGTGAGGTTGCTTCATGTACAAATTAAATATCACCTTCAGTTTTATTCGTCATTGCCACGTTATTTTGTGTGAACACAACACACACGTAACGTTTTGTTATTATTTGTGTCAGTTTTTGTAAATTCAATTGCTCCAGCGCCACCTATCGGCCTTCTTGGCAACTTCAGTTAGCCAGCAGGAGGCCTTGCATAATTCAATTAGTTTTGACGTGTCATATCAGGCAAGTAGGCTGTGTGGCATTTTAATTTTAATCATCTGCTTGTAGAGGTTTTCGCTCCTTTCTGAGCTAGGGGATATCATTTTTCTGCTATTTTATAACCACGGATCACAGAGCCTTTTTATAAAACTCGTGTGTACTGATTGGTGTGCTTGTTTACAGCTATGGAATTGTAACAATTCTTGTACCGTTACGTATACTGTTCTCAGTACAAATACAGTTGCTAACCATGGGCTTGTGTTGCAATTATTACTGATACGACGGACAATTTTCATTCATTATTACAGTTATCTCGCGAGATTACGGCACGTTACTCATGTTGTGACAGTCACGCTGTACTTTGATCTTCTTTATCATTTGAAAGTTACGTAGGCTAACTCTTTCACGCATGGCATGTTGCCGGCTACCTCTATACAGTTTAAGATTTTGGTGGTGTTAATTAACAGAAAAATGTATCTGACAACAAACTCAAACATTCGCGAATATCATGTATGAACAAAAGAAATATTCAATTACAATTAATGATAGGTCCATTCACCTGGCACGTCGATAATATGCTTGGAATCTCCGGGACATGCTTCAAATCAAGGTCATCGTAGTTTCACATGGAAGAGACCTCCAGGTGCACCGATTCTACGTTGGCTCTGTTTCAAAGTGAAGATCTTTTTACCTTGCATCTTTTTTTAATGTAATTCCACAAATGTTCAATAGGATTAGCTTCAGGAGACTGTGAGGGCCAGTCCAACATCTGCACACCTCTCTCATTTTCCCAATCAATGCAAAGGTTGCTACGGTGCTGCGAACCATTGTCCTCCTGCAGTATCCGGTCTTCAGTTTTGTCGATGAACCAAAGTTTTACTGTTGGAATCAAACACATTTGATAAATGCAACTCGTAACCTGCATTCACGTCTCTTCTTGTATATTTCAGTTAAGGTTTCAAAGCAAAAAGCAAACTAATGCATGATGGACATTGATTTAAGGACAAAAGTTCCCTCTGTTGGGTTGGTTATCTTTTACCATCTGTTTGTAATGCTCACCACGCTCTTACGTAACAGATTGTAAGGCAGCAGCACTGTTTTGTAACTTTAAGTTCGCTCCCTTGTTATTTTTATAGTTTTAAAATCATTTCCACCCAGTTACAGAAATTACAGATTTCTGTCTTGAATTATTGAGTGTTACATAGGACTTGTGTCCTACATATGACACATTGTCATTTAATTATATAACACAGTGCCCCGTTCTGAAATTTTAACTTCAGTCCCTTGGCATTTTTGCAATTTTAAAAATTACTTGGATTTAGGTTCAAGCTTTTAATAAGTTTGGGTTCTAAATTCTTTCGGAGGCTTACAGTCTCACTCGCTCATAATTAGGTTTTTAATTAAATAATGTCGTAGTTCTTTTGGCCCACAATATGAATACACATCACTGCATGACTATAGTTAATGATGATAGTTTCCAGTGTATGTTTATCACTTTTTTCGATTTTAAAAGCATGTCAGCTTAAAAACAGCAAGCAGATAAAGACAAACGCAACATCTAATAACAATCTTCACACTTTCAATAACGTAAATAGGATGCTTATAACAGAACAAGCTATTGTCATTAGAGTTCGTTTGTTTGGGGGAGGAGACCAAACAGCGGGGTCATCGGTCCCATCGGATTAGGAGAGGATGGTGAAGGAAGTCGGACGTCACCTTCCAAAGGAACCATCCCGGCATTTGCCTGAAACGATTTGGGGAAATCACGGGAAACCTAATCAGGATGGTCGGACGCGGGTTTGAACTTTCGTCCACCGGAATGCGAGTCCAGTGTGCTAACCAGTGCGCTACTTCGTTAGGTGACGTTACGGCAGGCAAGGGTAATGCTGCAGTCGTTGTTTATGATGATTACATCTATAAAACGGAAGCTTTCTTTTTGTAATGGTATAGTTAAGGTAAAAATGATCTTACCAAACCATTTCACAGTAATATTAAAAGATAAATAGATAATGCTGTTTTCCAAATTCGGGGAGCATAAAAATGTTCTATTAAATAATAATCATGCTAATCCACAATTACGTTCATAAATCGAGGTACATAAAATAGAAAACAAAAATCTGTTAGGCTTGTAGTTAATCATACTACATCCCCCAACCATAAGTGGAATCGAGAATTGAATTAAAGAAAATGAAAGAGGTGTTCTGTTTTTAGAATTCATAAAATGCGCAAGATATTCCGAAACGCGGTAGTATGTTGGCTGACATTGAAATAACACACAACACCAAACTTGCATTCCTGGATATAGACAACTTATACAAGAACGTTCCGATAGAAGAGTGTCTAGAGATTATAAAAAATAGTTTACTGATGTATAAGAAACTGAGTGTATGTGAATCTATTGAACTGATCGAGCTACTAGGTATGTCGTAGCCCTCCAACTACTTCGCTTGTAATAGTAATCTTTAAAAACAGGGAGTTAGGTTCGCAATGGGCAATAGCTTAGCTGGCATTTTAGCTTAAATCCTTATGAGCTGGAAAACTAATTGTTCCAATAATAAACCGCCCTATAAGAGAAAACTGTATACTACAAGTGATGTGTAAATGACATCCTTCATTTGATTAATGGAAAATGAGGCTTATTTTATTACTTTGCACCATTAATGTATGGTATGCGTGCAGAAATCAATTTCACGCTGGAAATAGGCCAAGACTGCGCAACCAGTTACTGACACGGTACCCCTCCAGTCCTAGGCGGCAAAAGACCATGATACTTACGGGATTCGGCGTCTCACATATTGTGTACCATGTTTCCACAATATAGGGGGCTAATGGCAGCAAAGGATAGGACAGTATGGGGCCACGAATGTAGTTGAACACTTTACTCGACAAGTAACTCATAACAGTGCTACACTGCTTGTGGTGTTGATCGAAAACAAAGCAAAGACAACGATAAACAAAGCCAACGTTTGATTACATCTATGACAACAGTTGCCGAAGATGACGTCTCGTCAGAAAGGAACCCAAGGAATTTCGCTTAGAGAGAAAGAAATGGTATATGAAACATTAGCGTTTCTGCGAGGTGAATCAGTGGGAGGTGTGGTATCGTATACCCTCATCTATGCAGACATGATGAGTAGTACGATGATGGCGATGAGTACTTAACAAGGGAAAGAGATACTGAAACAGGTGCTGCGGAATGTAGTTCATCATGCTTGTCGGCCGGGGAGCCACAAATACTTCCTCCAGTGAAACGTAGCAAAGGACAATCGTTGTCCAAGAAACGAGAACTGAACATACTCGTAATGACGTTCATAGAACATCATTCGCAGCATGGTAAGAAAACAATGAAGAACAGATTAAGACTAAGTACTCGGTAATGTGACAGTGAAGCGTATAAGGAAAACCTCGGATAGTTACGGGAGAGCAAGGTGTACTTGTTTCAGCAACTGGTGCTTGAACATTTCCACAAGTCTCAATACAATTTACAGGATGTGCGTGACAGTTACCTACTAGTTATGCTCATCAAATTTCCCGCGGCATAGATTGGAGTGATTTCAAGGGAAGTAGTGGATGGTTGTAGAGTTTTAAAAAGTGATACAGAAGTGTGAGCCGTGGCGGCTCATTTCACCATCTCATTATCGGTCGCTTCTAGCTGGAGTCTTACCAGGTGGCGCGGATTACTCCGTTGTGCGGTAAACGCTGGCCCAGCTAGGCGTCAAAAGCGGCTGCTAGAGCGGTGCCGTAGGGTGAGGTGTGGGATGGGGGGGGGGGGGGGGACAGAGGCCTTCGAAGAGGTGCGGTGAAGAAGTAGTTGACGTGCAGTCTTCACACTCAGTGAGTGCAGCTGCGGGCAGCAGGAGTGCTTGGAGCAACGGAAATGCGGTGCGGATCGACACGACGTCTTCTCCGGGTCGTCGTTCATTCCTTTAAGGCAAAAGGTCTGGTTGGCGTATGCCGTGCATAAATAGCTGTCAAGTTCTGTGCACCAATTTCCCGCTCCGCAAGATGTTTCAGCAGATGTTTATGTTTATAGAGTCGTCATGCACACTTTTATTATTTGGCTCTATGTGAATGTAGGACTCGTTTGTTGCCCTGTCTGCTCTGTGTGATTTTGAAATAACTTGTATTAATCTGCTCTCCAGCGTACTCTCTCTAAATATTTGCCATCGTTAATGTTATTGCCGGTATGTAATGTGCCCAGCTTTCAGGCATAACCATATCAGGGGCCTATGAATTATGCATATCTTTTTAAAATTGTGTTTGTTTTGAAATTCTCACGCAAGACAACACACTGTTTGAGAATTTCGGTACTTGTTTTCACGATGTTTTAGAATCTGGTGATCTCTCTGATACATTATCTAACTCTTCAGATATTGTATGTTGTGAACTCAAGCTAATGTTAAGACCCTAGCAAGTTGTTATTTATATTCCTTCCTGCAAGAATTAACAGCTGTCTTTCCGTATTTCTCTTTTGCGAAGCTTATTTCCTAGAGTGTATAAACTTACTGGAAAGACTCTATATGTGCCATCATGGTTAAGCCATAACTTTTGCTTGTAGTATAATGCATTCAGAAACTTATCCTTCTGGTTTGTTAGTGGCACTTAGTTGCTGGGAGAGGGTTCCGTGTCAGCGGCTTCTGGCCGCATGGGCCTGGCTTACTTGCGTCCGTATGCAAGGCTCCCGAGCATTTTCTGGCGCGGCTTGCTGTTTGTATGCAGTTGCTTCTCCTGGCTGCCTGTACTCAAGCTTAACTTATGTTATCTGAGCTGCGCTGTAAATGAAACTTGGCTGTCGGCCAAGAGGCCTTTGATTAACTGGTTTCGCACAGTAAATATTCTCTTTAATGTTTAATAGATAATGTATCTTTATTCTAAGTGTTCTTGTAAATCTTTTGGTGTAAACCCTTTGGGTACTAAGTAAAAGTCAGTTTTTATCTCATGTTATCTAGTTCATATTTATTTTTTGGGTGCGTGCTTAGTGCCTTGGATCTGAATTCACTTGAAGAAATCTATCTAGAACTCAGTTTTAATTATTTTTACTGGCTAGTACACTTTAATTTTTTTAATTTAAAATTTTATAAAGGCCAATATTTTTAAAGTCTTATTTCCTGCATTCTGTTTGAGATCATTATTATTGTGGTTCAGTGAGTGTGTCATTCGCCATTTGAAACACCTTCATGTCTGTAATCTGAACATCGCAAACTAACTTGTAATTTTTCCTACGTGTTTTCTCAAACGGGACCTGTTGTTATACAAAAACACGTTGTTGTCAAATTACAAATGATGTTAGTTAAAGGGGTCTAGTACTTCCACGTCATTTACCTGATCCTGGTAATTCTCGATTTCAGAGTGGAAAACGAAATAGAACCAAATTTCAAGCAAAGTTTTATGTAGAAGGTGCATAGCGAACTGCGGAATCAGCCCGAAAATATTCTTCAAATGGCTCTGAGCATTATGGGACTTAATTTCTGAGGTCATCAGTCCGCTAGAACTTAGAACTACTTAAACCTAACCAACCTAATGACATCACACACATCCATGCCCGAGGCAGGATTCGAACCCGCGACCGTAGCGGTCGCGCAGTTCCAGGCTGTAGCGCCTAGAACCGCTCGGCCACTACGTCCGGCCGCGAAAATATGTGTATGAGATAAACGAACTTATCCCATTGTTCACAAAGAAATTTTTTTTTAATCTCAGATCAATCGGGATTTCAAGAAGATCTGCGTAACAAACGAACCCTGAAAATTAGGGGTACCAAGAGAGTATTATCGAGGTCAACCAACATCAGTGCCTTAACCAGTCCGCATTCAGTTATACCGATTCTTAATCTAGATGGTAAATTTACTGGAATGCTATTTAGTGTTCTGTGAGAAGTTGGAGGTACTCTACCACCCACGATTCTTTCTCCTGTGCGTTATCTGGCCAAGGGCAATAGGGAATATTTACTTCGCAGAAAGCAAGAGTGGGACAATGGGCGTAAAAGAACTACAATTACCTTATGAGCACTACTTTTCGGCAATAGCTCGTCAAAATATTTTGCTTTTGCGTGATTCCCGGTCTGCGTATAAAAGTCATATTCCTTTATGGCAAAGAATCCCTACTGAAAGGTGTGTGAAATTGCAATCCGTACCACCTGGAACCACTGGACGAATTCAGCGTCAATGGTGTTTTTTTTCTTCCGTGGGTGTATTATCGCACTATCTGCAACTACACCTTAAAGGATAGCAAGTTTCACGATAAGCGCCACGACAGACTGTTTCGCATTTGGTTACTTTCCATCACATTCATCAGTACTCATCACTCCGTTACATCAGTGTGATTCTGTATGTATTGTTGATATCTGGCTGAATGGCCGGCACGGCCTGTAACTCCCAAGAAATTGGCCTTTGATCTTGATGGTGCGGACCCTATGTGGTCACTGTGGCACGGCATTTTTCCTTCGGTGTTAATGGCGCAAGTTAATTATTTGTTTTGAACATTTGGTGAAGTGTAATATATACATCCAAAAGAAGGCTGATCTCTGCACGTCCCGCGCACTCATCTTCCATCGTCCTCGTGATGCACATGATGAGTCATTATCAGCTACTATGTTTCTGTTATAATTGTTGATACAACACTTCCACGTGAACCAATTAAAGACTGAACCTCCGACCTCGCAGTCATGGGCATCCTTGTTAGGTTTGCCTATTACCACACAAAACAATAGACATTTTTTCGGTATTTGCAATAAACCTAAATATACTGATGTAGTTATTAACGTCCACTCACCAATCTCGCAGTGGTATAAAATGTCTTTTTTCCGCTTAATGATTCATTGCTTATTGCGGCTTCCTTTACAGCAGTGTGACATCGCAAAAACACCACCCTTCAACAAATCGCAATGGCCAATGACTATAAAACATCAGACTTCACAAACTGTTACTGTAAGATAAATAAAGAATACGGCTGGGCCAGAATAAGATCTTGCTTCATGGAAACAGTAACCGTAAAACTAAAGTTAAATTTACAGTTATCACCGACAATGGTCACCTCTCACAAGCAACTGAGCAGTTCTTCCTCAAGACGGATGTTAGGATTGGTATGTGTAGTACTAATTCACTTAAGACTCGGGTACGACACCAGCTAAGCCCAAAGCGCAGTAAGATCCATAAATCGAGTGTCGAAAAGATTTTCGGCAAGAGTGCGACTTTTACTATATTGTTCAGACTGGCTGATATTCCGAGATCCGTTTCAGGGAGCATAACTAATATCCAAATAAAATAGCTCGCATATTTTCACTGAAAGGTGCATGGCGCAGGGCATTGGTCAAAGACTAGAAATAACATATTGCGCTCCAAATGGAAGAAAACTTGACTTGCTCGAGGAATCAGAGACGTATTACAGTATCAGAAAGGCATCTGATACTGTTTTTGATGAACAGACAGAGTTCAGCTAAATTATCTGTTCAATATTTTCGATGAAACGTTACAGAGAATTTAGCCATTCCTAATTTGTGACCGCACATCTTCTGCCCTTGGCTATGAGTACGATGCCACCGTTTGCCATTTGTCGGTGCCTGCCTGCAATGCCGACAGCTGAACCTCGCTCCCTTTCTCCGTGCCTCAAATGGCTCTGAGCACTAAGGGACTTAACATCTGAGGTCATCAGTCCAATAGACGTAGAACTACGTAAACCTAACTAACCTAAGGACTTCACACACATCCATGCCCGAGGCAGGATTCGAACCTGCGACCGTAGCAGCCACGTGGTTCTGGACTGAAGCGCCTAGAACCGCTCGGCCACAACGGCAGCCCTCCCTGTTTCACGTGGCGCCAGTTACCATCTGCTGTCTTCTTATCTCGACGGATGTTCTTACTTGTTATTGTAAAACTTAACGAAGAATAGCATTGTACATCCTGCTATTTGCCTTTAGATTCTCTGGATATTCTATTCTGCATACATAACGTTTATAATTATTTCCTTGTGGTATTGCATTAAGTGTAAATTAAATATTATCTTGAGTGTTATTCCTCATTACCAAGCTTTTTGTATACACATTACGCTTACAACACAATTCCTTATTTATTTTGGTGATCTTTGCAGATGCAAGCGCTCCTGCACCACCTGTCCGACGTTCTCGGCCACGTCGGTTGACCAGCAGCAGCCTTTCCATAATTCAGTTACTTTCCACGTATCTTGCCCCGGCTGGTTGGAACTGAGGCATTCTTCTTTTAATCTTAAACTTGTGCACGCTTCCGCTCCTTCCCAAACCAGAGAATGATATTTCTACCTTTTTTGATGACCTTTTGTCACATAACTTTTTTGTAGAATCAATACATATTATTAGTATCTTTATAGGCATGGAAACGAGCACTGTTCTTGTACCATTCCGTATACTTTTCTCAGTATGATAACTGTTGTACAATTCGAGATCACGGTCATGTGATTTACTTATTTAGTCATTCATTTGTCTGTTGCAAATTTAAAGATTTGCCACTTGATATTTTAAAACAGGGCATATATTCTACAGTTTTCGTATGTCATCTCTGTGGTGTGTGTTTTTATTTATTTTTTTCTGTAACATTTCACAAAATATAATTTCTTTAAGTAACCATAATTTGAGGTTGAAATGTAAATAGAGTTTTGTTGTTTTAAGAAAATTATAAAAATATGATAGGATAGATAAGAGATTTATTAATGCTGTCACCGATTGTAACTGGCTGTTAATACCTCGGAATGGTTTCTTCGAGCTGTTAAGCACCAATTGTAACGAAAAATCGGTTTATTAACAGAGAAACAGTGCTGCTAATGCTAAGTGTGGTAAACAGTAGAGGCTTCCTTGGCTAAGTCTCCAGCACCCTACACTAGATTTACTCCAGTATTCACTATCCTTAACTATTATTTGACTGAGATGTACAATATTTCAGCCAATTTTGGCATGTTATGTCTGATTCATAACTCTAGGTATCCTACATACTGTTACATCTCGTCTTCCACTTCCTCCTGTGCCTCTTCACTGTCACTATTTCCGCTGTCGTAGTGAGTGTCACTGTCCCTCATCTGGAATTTGTTGTTACGTTGCATATAGGCATGTCTGTTATCTCTTGTCCGCAGGTACGCTTCATGAGTTGTTTTTGAAATACTGTTTGTAAAGCATTTAGTTGTGCCCTCTGTTCTTCGTCTCTTATTGCTATGCATATAGGGTGTTTTCCACAACGACGACTTCTAGCATGATCGACATTTGTCAATCTTCACGAAAGGTTTGTATCATCATAATTCTCTTCGTTTACTCGATTATTTTGCGATTCATACGTAACGAAGTACAGTAGTTATCATTACCTCTAATTCTCTATGCGAATCGTGTTGTGTGTTCGGATATGCTCTCGTTTTATTACTGATAAATCACGACAGAACACAGCTTACGAGTACGTATTTAATTTGCATACATTGGGAGCCGCTGCTTCTTTACTAGCCCGCACCGAGGACAGAGGTCAAAATACGAAGAACGTTCGTTGGAACCTGGGGAACAAATTCTGGACGGCATCCACCGTGATGCTACTCAGAGTACTAGAAGCATCGTACTCCAAATGACTGTGTTGCACACTGTCGTTCAACGCACTTCGTAAGATGAGCGTCTGCAGTCTTACCACATTCAATTCGTCAGGCGCTGGAATATTTCTCAGAGTGGATTTTGTTGCAAAGTGCCAAACATGATTTTGCAAACAAAATACTCGTCACAGTTGAAGCTTGTTTCACTCGCGACGGAATAACCAATTTCCATAACATGTACACGTGGAGTGTACACAATCCACGCCAAGAAGTAGCAACACATTTTCAGCAAGGCTTTACCGTAAATGTATGGGTGTGTATAATCGATGATTACATGGGACCTTATCGTTTTACTGCTCACAATTGCCAAAACTTTCTAGAGGAGACATAGCTGCCAACATATTAGAAAATATTTCAGTACCCGTCCGTCATGACATGTGATTCCTCCACGATGGTGCTCCACCCCACATTGATCACAGAGTACGAAGATTTTTGAATACACGATTTCTAGGACGATGGATTGGAGTATTGGTTCGATGGCCAGCACTTAGTTCTGGTTTAAATATACTGGATTTTTACTTTTGGGGCCATGTGAAGGAACTTATTTAATGGATGAACTTACGCTGAGAATTTTCCGTGCTGCCAGTACCATATAGGCAAATGTGTGTGTGTGTATCAACGATTGCCATGAAACTGGGTTCACTGTAATGAAGCATTGTCGAAAGGTGGGTATTTTGAACACTTATTTTAGTATTGGTGTAACAGGAAACGCAGTAATGTGGGTTTCATTTTCGTTACAGTACTGTTGTATAAAGGGAAAATAATCTGACTTTCATTTTTGTATTAGCACGACTTACGATATGTTAATGTTGTAAGAGAGAAAACGTCTGATTGTACTTAATTCATTGTTTACGTAAAACTAATTACACGTCCTTGACAACCCCGTGACTGTTTGCATTCCTTGTTTCGGTAGCATCGGACCGACGCTCCGCGCCGCGTCGCTGTACACGTCCAATGTTTACACTGCTCTGGTTCTTCCATTAACTTTTTCTGACAGAGGAGTCGATGTCGGAAATACCCAAGCAAGGTCGTGCTCCGTCAGCTGACAATGTAAACAGAAATGCGTCTACTAACAAGCCTTCATTTACCTGTCTTTTAGAAATACAAAAATAAATAACGTGATACGAATGCATTTCATTATACTTTTTTGTAAAGCTCACCGAGATGTACAGTCCGTATAATTTTGGCAGCTTATACCGTACACACCCTGTATATGTATGTCTCATACTATGTAGTCTGGGCGTAGTGTAAGTTAATTGTTCACTTGCTACAGAAACAGTCAGTGCGTTCTGGGGAGCCTTCTTCCCTACATGTGCATGTTGACGCCTGTCTCAGATTCAATCAGTTTAAGTGCTTGAGATAAGGTCCGCGTCCAGGAAAGATATGTACCACACCGTGCATGTGATCAATATGTTTCAATCTTAGCTACTCCCTTACCTCGTCACAAGCCATCATCAGGAAAGAATTTGTGCAGTCTACGTTCCTTATCACTTACGTCCCACTCACCTTGCCATGTATCTAAACGCTAACTTTTAAGGTGACATGCCCTCTGTATCGGTACACCAGTTATTGTGTGTTCCTTGTCTAGTCTCAACATTTTTAACCATTACCTTGTAGCTGTGCATTTGACGTGATATCTATGGGGCATCTTCCAAGCATCACCCACAGGACACTTCTATGCACTCATCTGACTGATGCTTTGTTGGTGACCAGGTACTGTCTGTGTTCTCCCGTGCATGTGATGCAAGTTTTACTATTTGCAACTGGCAATTTTCACTCTGTATTACCGTCATCCTGCAGGAATACGATATGTTACTCATATTTTACCACTACGCTGTACTTTAATCTTTTTCATCATTTGACCGTTATGTGGGATTTGTGTTTTGGATGTGGCATGTTGCCAGTTAACTATACAAGGCTGCTTTCCTCTCTTGCAATTTGAACTTCGTTACTTGTTATTTTGGTAGCTGTAAAATTATTTGGACAAAGGTACAAACTTTCTAGATTTTTGTCTAAACGATTAAGTTATGTACCATTTGTGTCCTACACATACAAAGTTATCAGTTAACTGTATAACACAGCTGCCAAGCCTTGTAGTTTTAACTTCATTCCTTCGTTATTATAAAATTTACATGAATTTAAGTAAAAGGTTTTTAAATTTTTTTTTATTTAGAATTCTGGCAGCGGTTTGCAACCTGGCTCGCTCAGGACATTGTTTTTAGTTACGTACTGTAATAGCTCCTTTGCCCACAATACGAATGGATTTTTTGCATACTACCCTTAATGATGATGTTTTTCAATACATGTGCACCACTTTTATATGATATGAGGTATACTTATCTTAAAAGCAGTAACATTTTACTTAACAACTATATTGCATTACGCTACTTTTCCATCATTTGTATACAGAAGGGAAGACGATTGTAGAAAACAAGCAAAACTAGTCATAGTGTTGTAATTGTTTATTACATATTTTGGTATAGCCATAAATGTATTTTACATGACTTCTTATTTAATATCTTTCACGGGATTTGGTTACATTCTTAAACATTTAGCAGATGGCAAAAGCCACTGAACAACTCAGAAAAGCAAATGATATGAGAGGGATCTGACACATCCCTCTAATCTGGCCAGCATTATGAAAAGAAACAATGTGCCTGAACTATCTTCGCAGTGGGAAGATAGATCAAAACATTTTTTAGAGAATATTATTGTTTGTCTCTTTCAAGGTGCCCGCAGATTCGTAATAAATATTGACAAATTTACAGTGAGTGCACTTGAGCTGCGAAAGGAAGAACAGATCTTCAGTATATCTCTAACAAGTATATATCAGTTAAATGAGATCAAAATTATTTTAAAATCTACATTGATAGGTTTATCTCATTAGTTGCAGCAAAGTGGCCGATAAATTGCAGTAATGGGAACAAAAACCAATCACCAGGTATTACTACAAGAAGGAAACTACAATGCATACAATCATATTACAAGGATCGAAATCACAGAAGTGTATTAAGTGGGCGACAACATAATGATCAATGAAAATTAAAAGCATGCACAACAGAAACTGATAACAGCGTGAGGACAGTACGTGTGAAACATGTACATGTACTCAGTGTCAGTGTCACATATGACTGTGCATAGAAGAAAACTACATAAGTGTTTTATGAACAAGTTCCCGTTAAAATATATAAGAAAACAACGTTAATAAATTGTACATATTATAGTTATCCACAAAGTTACAAGAAAAATATCATCTACAATAAATTAAACGTGGTTAGCCTTGTGAGGGTTGTTTATAGACCATCTTAATAATCACTAAACAGTGTTAACTAATAAAAAATTTAAAAAGTACGTGTCACAAAGTACAAAAGATAAAACGTAATTACACACATACACGACCTAACATAACGAAGTAGAAGCACTAAGTTGGCAAGCGAAAAGTGCACACACGCATTTACACCAATCTTACATTGTACTAAATTCATGTTTAATACTTCACTGTTTCCTTACAGTCGGCGATGAGGATATGTCAGTGGTGCTAGTGAGGGGTAACTTTTGATCAAAGGACGACTTGGAAGGATAACTTGGGAGGCTTACATGGTCTCATCTCAGTGTAAATAGACTTTTGATCACCGATGACAGTGATCAGTCGTCTCCACAAAGAATGAGTTACAGCGATCTTTCAGACTGGAGCACATGTGACATGTCAGCTGCGTGTTTTCTGTTCAGTAATGCGCAGGACAGGCACCAGGAGGATGTTTTCACCTCGTCATGAGCTTGGTATTGGCTACTAATGGAAGAATGGATCATCGTCAACGTTGTTGCTTGTATCAGAATTATGACAGTGCCTCATCTTATGACAGTACGAACCATTTGAGCCGTCCGTCGCAAAGTAAGGTGCGTAGCTTCATTCTGATTCTAGCGTATACAGCTCTAGCTCGTAATAACGTGATGCATTGACTAATACGTTGTCGCGCACCTCAGTGAATCCATTGGGAGACGTATGCTGCAGGCGGCCGTGAATCATTCTCATTGGCACATATGTTTTCGGATTACCCTGTTCCTGCTACAGTTGACAGATACTACAAGTCTGTCAGTGGCAATGGCACAGCTGCTGCCGGAGACCAGTGGTTTGAAAGGAGCAGGCATTCACTCTTTCTCCACCTCTCTCTCTCTTCTCTCTCTCTCTCTCTCTGTCTCGGAAGCGAAAATGTGATGCCTGCAGGGCAGGGAATAGTGGCAAAGGTCATTCAGTCACCTGGCCAACTGAATCACCTCCAGTGACTTCCCATGGCGCGCTCAGGCCTGTTCACTATCCACCATCCGTAGGCCCATCGACCACTCAGCGGGAGAGAGAAACACAATCTCGTCTTTCTCGTATGTTTCCCTCACTTTCCCTGATCAAATTTATGGTAAAAAATTCCTAATAACACATTCACCACTGTACAAAAACATAGACTTCCTTAGCACTAGTTTCCCAAGCAAAATTTATAGAACAATTGGGAACTTATCCTAACTGACAGATTTCATTAATCTAATTGGCAGACAAATCAACAACATTATAAATCCCTGCATGTCTGTGCAGTAACTGGGAATGGATGCATCATTTATATTATACAGGTGTTACAAGTAAAATTAGCACTCATCACCTACTCAAATTCCATACATACCTCACAGGTTACTACAGCAGCAGTTCTGTCTGCTATCCCATAACCCTACTTATATGCTACAGCATGCACGAGTTATCATCCTGACCTAAAAGTCATCCTGTTCCCCCATTACATGCAGTCACATTCCCATTAATCACACTGTGCTGGCCGAAACATTATCTCTGTTTAAATCGAATTCACCTACATGTAAACAGAACATCCAATATTGATCACTATGGATACATCTGTGGACAAACAAAAACATGCAGTGTAGATCTGTAAAAAAATATTACCGTAAGAAAATAAAATCAACTACATACAAACCGCTCTCTTCCACATGTATTTTACGCCCTCCTCATCTATTTGCACCTTCACTGTTCTTGTTTTTCTCATCTCCTCCATTGAGGATGTTTCTTTCTCCTTGGTATACTCCTTTTATTGTTCATTTCCTTTCATTTTCAGATTGCTTTTCCTTACATTTCCTTAAATTAGAAAGAGGATAAGCACACCCAAATAATATGGTGATTAAAGTTAAAATTACCGATGCACACCTAATTCATAATCGAGCATTTCACACAGTATAAAAAATTTATATACACCACATTTCAGTAACATGGACCTACCGTTTACGTACACTAACCACGCAACTATATTTCTCCTCTGGTTCACTGGTTCTTTACTATTTCACTCAGGCGAAGGAACCTATCTCTTTACCCCCCCCCCCCCACCCCCCCCCCCCCCCACACACACACACAGAAATATGGTCTGACACTTTGGGTACCCAAATTCCTGTATTAAGCCATACTCCCATCACTGGGATGCTTCAAAACACTACTTATGCTTATCTGCTGATCCTGTTACCACCTAAACATACCTCATCCATTGCATAGCTTGCAGTAGCCAAACAATGTACTACAATCGTTTCTGAAAAAAAAACAGGTCTCAGTTATGTTGCACTTAGCTTACTTTCCAATCCTTAGTTTGTTCACTTACCATAGAGTCTTTCTGTGGGTGGATGGTGGCCGCACACTCATATCCTTAGTCCACTAATCCGCCATATTCCCACCTCCATCATGTTCAGCATACGTTTTTCGTGATGGTATACTTTACACCTCACGTTATGCCCTTCAATAAGCACATTGCAACCGGCCGCGGTGGTCTAGCGGTTCTAGGCGCTCAGTCCGGAACCGCGGGACTGCTACGGTCACAGGTTTGAATCCTGCCTCGGGCATGGATATGTGTGTTGTCCTTAGGCTACTTAGGTTTAAGTAGTTCTAAGTTCTAGGGGACTGATGACCTTACAAGTTAAGTCCCATAGTGCTGAGAGCCATTTGAACCATTTTTGAACCAAACTATGGAAATCATCAGTCTTAGGGAACAGTAACAGCCTCAGTAAAGGCCAGGATCCTCTTATGTCAGGCAGGCAAAATTATTCCTACATAATCATCTACAATAACATAAAAAACAAAAATAACTCTAATCCAGTCATCCTTCATTAGGTCCAATTTTATCCACCAACATTTCTTCGATTTATTATCTCACAGTGACATGAAGTAGAAGTAACAAACTCAAATAAATCGATCACTTGAACATCAGTATAACCGTCAGTAACATAATTGAAAAGAATGCATAGTTCCTAAGAGTGGATCTGTAAGACCTCAAAATCACACTGTAATTCTCATCGAGAGGGAAACGAAACTACCAAATAACTCTATGTCATTGTCAGTAAATGGTAATCACACCAAATACTCACATCTAATCACTACCTAGCGGAAAAAATGTTCACTACCACAACAGTCTACATAACAATACCGACTGCACAAAAAAGTGTCTTGAAATCATGAACACTTCAGACTCTATTAATCAAACCTTCCTTGAGTTATCGTAAAAGCAGTCCCCACAATCTGAATCTGAAAACTAACATATGCCTGAAATATATCACCTGCATAATACATTCGTTAGAAATTCCAAAACTTTGCAATGGTGAAAACGCTCACATGGACGCACAATTACTGACAGGGTGACCTAATTCACACCACTTTCACATCACATATGCCGATCCAAAAAGATTAACACTCACACAAATACAATAGAATAATAACAGGAATCAGAGTGATAAGTAAACTACAAAATGTACGGTTTCAACTAGGTTGCCTTGTATTAGCTAAGCATGTGGCATATACAGAATTATATGCCCCTGCGGGTTTTATACGCAGATGATTAAACCCACCACACTTTTGTGTCAAGCATCTGAATTGTTACAGAACCCACACACATCTAAATATGGGACAGATTGAGAACAGGAAACTCCACAGAAAAATAAAATGAAATTCCTCCTGTGTCAGCTGTGGACCTTAGGCTTGGCATACCCATGACACAACTCACGTATATCCCCCCGCGTGTTTCATTCGCATTACAGAATAGCTACAGATGGCACAATCGTATTGACAGATTCAGCAAGTGTACTGAAAGAGCAGATTCTTGAATAGATTACAAGTTTCAACACTTCTGGATCATTTTTAAATCTAAAACGAAGTGAAATTAATATGAAACAATCTAATACTACTTAATACGTAAAAAAGAAAAGAATTGTACACAGATGTAGAACTTATACTAAGCAGTAGCATCAGCTACCCTTCTTGTCTACTCAGAACCCCATATCAGAGTACTGTGTGTTGCAGCTGTGGTTAGTGTTTTAATAGATGTATGTTGGAGCTAAGGGAGATGGAGTGTAGGGAAATGAAGTGAGGATAATTTTCGGGTGAAGGGGAATGGAATTAGGGGCGGTATAGTGGGGATGTCATGAGTTTAACAAGTGGGGTCGTGCTGAAACCGTAGAACTTGAAATTATGTATAAATTGTAGTTGAAAAATTAACAGCGTAGAACAATGGTCATGTAAAGTGTAAACAGAATAAAGCAGTGAAATTATACAATAGAGCGACTGGGACTGGGGGTGGGCAAAGAAGGAGAGGAGTGGGAGGGGTGGAGGAAGGGAGTGTGGGAGAAATGTTATGGGTTTTATAAGATAGGGCCTTATACTAAATTACAAAATGGTACAACATGTAAAAATAAAAATTTTCCGTTACAATACTAGAATAGATGCATGCTGTATGAAGCCACCAGGCAGAAGGAGATACAATTAAAAGTAGCCGTCACTCTGTGTTCCCTATAACTCTAGTTGCTGTACATAGTTTCTCTTCCTTAATTTAATGTTTTTTACCCCTTACGGTTTTATTCTTTCAACATTTGTAAAAATCATAATATTAAATGACTCTCCATCCAGTTCTCTATCCTCTGCATAGTTCCTCATCTGTAATTTTACGATCTTTACGTATTTCATTATTTTGTACATCCATTGTCCTAGGTCTATACTTTTGACATTTGCACGAAAAAAATTTACAGTATTTTTATTTTTATACCTTTTGAGAAAGACTGAATGATCCTACATTTTCAAAGTTACACACTTTGAAAATCTTAATGTACTAATGCAGTTTTCGCAACTTTATGTCTACTTTTATAATCTACTATTTTATCACCCTTTTACAGTTTTGTACAGCTATTCTTGTATTTTAACACATGGTTTTCTTATGTAATGCACATTTTTGCAATTATAGTATAAGACTCTATCTTTTTAAACCCACAGCAACTCTGCCACAACCAACCTTACCTTCCTCCTTTGCCCCTCTCTTTCCTCCCCCCCCCCCCCCCCACATTTTGCCTTCTCTTCTCACTCTCAGTCCACCTTAAGCCATTTTGTAATTTCACTAATTTGTGCCTTTTCAGTTTCACACAATTATTTTTCTACACTATTAGAGTGATAAAGAGAATTTTTCATAATTGTTCTTTCCATAATTATTTTAGTTCGACTCCACTTCTTAAGTATTAGATAACCCTACAACGCTCCCTTTCCTTTCGTTGCGCTACCCCCTTCTCAGTCAGCCTCGCAATACTTCCCCTTCACCCTCTGTCCCCTACCTCCAATACATAGTTACTTGGATTCTTGACCATAGCTGCCAAGCACAGTAAACTGATATGTCGTTCTGAGTAGGCTAGATGGGGTTCCTGATGCCACTACTTTGGCAAATTCTACGTTCGAACACAGTTCGTTTATTTTCTGCTTATTGCCAAACATTGGATGTTGCGGGCTTTCGAAATAACTACGCACCCTCAGACTCAACGTTGAAATATTAAATTTTTACTGGTTTCGTTGTCTAGGGGCTGGGATACGTAGTTGCTGCATTACAGGCCAAATATTGCTGAGTTTACAGTATACGATAAGAATGCACACATGAATAGAATGGTCGAAGGTTTCTATCACTCGACAGTTGCGAATTATGAAAGTAACATATAAATTTATAAATGAAAAATTGCAATTAAATAATATCTGTAGGTACTATCTTAACGACTTTAAATGATGAGTACGATAGTAGAAGTACTTTTGAGAATACGGTATATTTCTCCAAAACACTTATTGGTGTCGATGTTCCAGCAATTAAATAAAATATAATTTGAATGACGGGGAAACAACAGATTCTCAGTGCGCGTAACTAGTTATGAACGACAAGAAAGCTCGCGAGATATTCACTTCTAAACGCGTACTACGTCTTCACTGTAGAAACCTCGGAAATCTCACAAGTTCACAAGCCCGCACTGCGAAGTATTTCTATCTTCCGCGACCACCCGTAAACCGTTCCACACTCCAAGTCTCTCTCACGACAGTGCCTCCGCCGCGTCGTCACCTCCAGCACTTCCGTGGCCTGTGCCGTCCCGTCCAGCACTGCCGCACTGCCAGAACTCCCGTGTCCTCTCTCGAAACGCTCCTCCTCCCCCACTTTCATACAGTCTCACTATTAACGAGCGCTGTGATTGGCTAGAGCGCTCCCTCCATGCTTCCAATACAACTTACACTCACAAACATATTTAAACACATTCGAAATACCGGAGTTACATTTAAATAGCTTGAAATTAAATAAATATTCCTACAGCTGGACCATAAACACGCTCTAACACACATTATTAAATACATAAAAAAATTAAATAAACATATACCAAAGGAGTAGAACAAAAGGTAGGCCAGTTGCCTAAGTCTCTGTGCTTTCTAAAACACAGTATATATTTAACGAATTTCTTCATGAATAGTATATATCGGACATAAACAAAGACATAGGCGAGTAAATACAAGTATGCTGCTAACGTTTTTTCGTGTAACTGTGGAGTACTTATGGTCTGAGGCGATCGATAGTAATCGGCCACATTGACCTCCAATAACTCATGTACTGTTCAAGTTACATGCCTGTAATTTATACCAGTTTATGTTTACACTAACAGCTTTCTAAAGAAACACCGATCGACGAAATCGGATGAAGCGTTTACATTTTGGAAATTCGTTGCTGGGTGTTACTTGTCTGATTTACAGTCAGATACTAAACTTTAAAATAATAAAGATATTTAAAATCTGATTGAACCATCAGAATCGTCGTGCAAATAATGGTAATGTACATGTTTCTTTATGAGGTATCATGATTCATTTGGCTACCATTAATTTCTATACGAATTGTGAAATGTCTGTCATTAAGTTTTCACAAAGTCTGCCTTCTTTGGCACTCCCAGCATGGACATCTCCTTCATCGACACAAAACACCGTCCTCGTCATAGCGGAATTCCCAGACACTCGGCTGGACCATGCACTGGGGCTACCCCTCTCGTCCGGCTAACGTTCGGCAGTACGTGTTTGCTGTCGGGCCCCGGCTTTGACGAGCGTCCTGTGCGGCCGCCCTAACTCCGAACATATAATATTTTCAGGGCGCCACAACTCGCCCGTTACCTCACGATGTGCATGCTTCGCTTTACATCGTTTCAGCTCTGAAGATGATCCGGAGGGTTTGAAACATCCAATATAATTGAAATGTGCAACTGAGACGGAAAAATAAATTATCTTAAACATTATTAAATACTCGAAAAATCAGTCTCTCTCAGCAATTAACAACAAAACTATCCCACAAACTTGGATTACACTGGAATAAACGTCCGGCAAACCGATAGCCTTCTTGGCTAAATTCAAGGATAGAGTAACGGTCCTGCACAGGACGCAAAAATCTAAGAACATTTGAAGTACATCCAGCAATAAATTCATTTCACTTTAGTCTCTGTCCGACTATGTCAACATTCCATACACACAACATATCTGAACAAAAATATTACACAAAGATCTACTCTGGTACGTGTTCCTTTTAAGATGCCATGTCTTTGAGCCCACACAATTGAAATCGTCACCTTCACGATTATTAAGTAATCGACAGAGTAGAATCGCCATAACGTACACAGTTGTAATGGGTATATGTGAAGGTATTTTTATCTGTGTTACCTTAATATGGAGACACATCACTGTGCCGGTTTTTTCTCTGTCTTTCGCACAGTCATAACTGCACCACTAAGTACACTACGTCTGCAGTATAGACTACCCGTCTAGTGTGCATGTCTCTACACTTCAACACCTGACCTGTTGCCCAGGGGAAAATAAGCATTCATGGCCTGCTGCTGCCACAAGTACTTGCACATACTAACAAACCTAAAAACATACTACTAATAATACCGACAATTACTCTGCAAATGATCTAGATGCTGATGTAATGCAGTTCATTAGACAGCCCTCAGTCACTAATACAAGTATCTGCACTTTTACCTGTTACACTCAGTAGAAACTGAAAATCTACAAAACCTGTTCTACGTGTGTATCACACTGCATTTGAAGACAGTCACTCTTGATATAACAAATTACACAGAAAGTACAAGGTATAAGAGAAATATATGTGTGTTTGACATTGTGTTAAGGGCTGGAGGCGATATGATTTATTATTTTATTCTGAAGTACCGGGTCCGCCCAGATCTCTTATAAATGCTTTTATTGATTGACGATTTCTACAGGTCTGTGTTGTCACCATCGGATCTTGTTACACATTAACAGAAGTTCATGATAATTACAAGTTTTCAATTCATATAGTGATGCTACATCGTTTTTCAGCAAAAGGTAGCAAACATCATCAGCATGGCAAGTATAAAATACCACAAATATAAAATTTACATCATGTTGTGCCGATGTCCTAGCACATTCGTTCAGTTAACACCACAGTGGTGACTGGTCTAGACTAATATTAGTTCTAGTACTAGTTTCATTCTAAAACGACCCAACATCATAACGTAACTTGCAAGTTTCTAAAGATTATGAGCTTCTGATAACGTGTTACAGCCCACCCGGTTATTCGTGCGGTCTAACGCACTGCTTTCGGAGCGGTTAGGCCTGCCGGTCTCCTGCACGAATCCTCTCGCAGGATTAGTGTCGAGGTCCGGAGTGATGACCAGTCTGTGGATGGTGTTTAAGACGGTTTTCCATCTTCCTCGGCAATTGCGGGCTGCTTCCCCTTATTCCGCCTCAGTTGCAGTATGCCGGCAATTGCTGCGCAAACACTGTCTCCACGTACGCATACACCATAATTACTTTACCACGCAAACATTTGGGTTACACTCGTCTGGTATGAGACGTTCCCGGGGGTGTCCACTGGGGGCCGAACCGCACAATAGCCTTGGGTTCGGTGTGGGGCAAGGCGGAGTGAGTGGATTGCTGTAGCCTGTTGTGGGGTTGTGTACCACTGAGGGCTACGGCGGGGACGAAGTCTCTCCATCGTTTCTAGGTCCCCAGTTCAATACAATACAATACAATGTGTTAGAAGAGCCGATGATTACAACACAGTTGTCAAAACTGGTAATCAATAAAGAAATTTACAAGCGATCTTGACGTAGCTCATATTTCAGAATAATATATAAAAATATAAAAAATAAATTATCATTCTCTAATGCTTTGGTCCTCACCGCTGTACAATCACTTTCTGGTACAATTTTTTAGACACATTTCCTTGGAGTTCATCGCTATCATCTTCACACTCGCTTGTCTCCATCCTGTTATTAATCATGACCTCCCATGGATTCCTCCCTTTCGTACATGACGCCATATACACTCTATACACGAATTCTCTCCTGTCTTGGCTCAGTGATACAGGCTCTTCTTCACAATTAAAATTACTAATAGGAACATCCTGTTTTCCGTCTTCAGAATGATCACTCTTCAAACCTTCCATTTCTTCACTGCCGTCATCAACGTCGTCAAAATCATTCTAATCATCTTCCATTTGCCTCAGCACTTCATCATTTCTGGTGGAGACACCCCATTCATCTACTGATTCAATTTTCTCATTGAATAAATTTCCCAATTTTTTTCGTTCCCATCGTCATCTTCATACTCATCACCTTACGTACGCACTTGTTTGGACACTGTGTCATTTACTGTCCAAAAGAACTTTTTATTTTCTGTTGGTTATTTTCTGGATACATCGTTACTTCCACCAGCGCGGGCATTATTCCGGGGGTCTACTGACCTAATTATAGTGTCTTGCCTTATTTCTAATTTCTATACCGATTTTCGTTCCTGTACATCAGCTTGCTCCAGTTCCATCCGTCCAGGCTGTCCTGGTGACTACTACCGCTATATTTATAACGCAAGTTCTTTTGTCGATTCCACTCATTCAAATGGCAGCGTTGGTGTCGCCTACCAACTCTGTCACATCCGTGCAGCGTATTCCGTCTGTTGCACGGGTTTCTACTGCGTCCTCTATTACCCAGTGGTTCATTGTAATACTTCAGATCGCGCTGACCATTTCCCACCACGTTTTATCCCCCATCATATTCCAGTTCCTGGAGTAAGTTTGTAAAAATTCAACATATCTTTGTATCTCCAAACTAAAATAATATTCTTTAGACATACCGGTAGTTTGTTTATACAATTCTCGAAAGAATGGAAGTGATTAAGTTAAGAATCATGATTACAGCGGTATGACGACTGTAACTAGATTGCAAGGTTCCTAGAGTTCACATGATGCCGTTCTCCGTTATGCACTGATACTGCAGCAAGGATACTCACCATTCTGGCTCCCGCCTCACATCTCGAACGAACGCCAACTGCTCTCCATCGATCTAAGAGTCAGGAAGCTGCTTCTCTCCACCCATCTCCTAAATCGAAAGTTTTCTCCACAGCCGTCCTAAGCTAAGCCGTCTTTCTCCCCATCCCTCCACCCCCCCCCCCCCTCCCTCTCTCTTTATCTCTCCTCTACCAGTTTCCGAAGCCATACGTTCTCTGTAATTTTCGTCTACCTGACTCTGGAATCTAAATTAACTCCGCCAAAAACCCACGTCAGCTGAACAGCTCATCTATATTTGTTTCACGTGACCTGATACTCAATTCTCTCCCTTCTATTCAGATTACTTTTATAAAGTGTCTTAACTCATATCACTGTTTTGGTAAGCATTTTTTGGATCACAGCTGCTTAACGTATTACTTAATAAGCCGGATGTCAACTTTGTACTGGCGCCAGCATGTCGCAATGGTGCATTGACGACGATCAGTTTCTCACCTATCTTTTTGATTCCAGCCATCAAGTCTGCAAGAGCCTTAATTTCACCTTTAAACCGAAGGCCATCCACCATAGCACATTCCATTAGAATCCTGGCGTGACGGACCCCTAAAGCATTAGAGAAGCAACCGTCTGAGCCAGGCCTACTCTCAATACGTTACGTGAATGTCTGAATTCTCTCAGGGCCACGAAAGCGGCCACCTTAAGTCACACACACTCCACACGTCAAACTCAGAGATCCGTACATTCCGACCGTTTTTTTATTTTATTTTTGTGAGTCATCAGTCTTACGACTGAGTTTTTTCGGCCCCCACGAACTCCTCTCCTGTGCCAACATTTTCAGCTCAGATTAGTAATTGAAACCTAAGTCCTCAGTTATCTGCTGGATGTATTCCAATCTCTATCTTCTTCTACAGTTCTTACACTCTTCAGCTTCCTCAAGTTCCAAGGAAGTTATTCCCTGATGTCTTAACAATTGTCCAGCCATTCTGATCTTTATTCTTGTCAATGTTTTCCATACATTCCTTTCCCTCCCGATTCTGAGAAGAACCTCCTCATCCTTTACTTTGCCCGACCACCTAATTTTCAACATTCGTATGTTGCACCATATCACAAATACTTCGATTCTCAGGTTTTCTCATATTCCCTGTTTCTCTACCATACAATACAATGACCCAGATGTAAATTCGCAGAGATTTCTTCCTCAAATTAAGGCCTACATTTGATGCTAGTGATCTTCTCTTGGCCAGCAATGTACTTTTTACCTGTGCGAATCCGCTTTTTATGTCCTCCTTGCTCCATCCATCATAGGCTATTTTCTTTCCTAGTAAAAATAATTCATTAGCTTCGTCTACTACATGATCTCCGATGTTAAATTCCTCGTAGTTCAGATTTCCTGTACTTCTCAGTACATTCGTGACTTTTAGATTTTCTGACAATCCATATTCTGCACACATTATATTTTGCTTTCTACGTTCAACAGATCCAGTAATTCTTTTTCATTTTCACTGAGTATAGAAATGTCATTTGCGAATCTTATTTTTCATATCCTATCACCACGAACTTTATTCCCACTCTTGAACCTTTCTTTTATTTTCGTCGTCCTTTCTTCGAAGTATAAACAGTAGGGGCGTAACACTACATCGCTGTCTTACATTCTTTAAATCAAAGCTCTTAGTTCTTGCTATTCCAGTCTCATTTTTCACTCCTGACTCTCGTACATAATTTATATAAACCGTAGTTTCCTATAGCTTACCCCTATTTTTATCAAAATTTCGAAAATCTTGCACTATTCTACACTGTCGAACGCGTTTTCCAAGATGACGGATCCTATGAGCGTTTTCTTGATTTTTCTTCAGTCTTGCTTCCATTATCAACTGCAACGTCAGAACTGCCTGTCTGGCGCCTGTACTTTTGCTAGTCAAACTGATCGCCAACAATTCCTCAGTTTTACTTTTCCCCACTTCGCTATTTTATTCTTGTTAGCAACCTGGATGCTTGAACTGCTAAGCTGACTGTGCGCTAATACTCGCACTTGTGGGCTCTTGCTGTCTCCGGAGTTGTGTGAATGACGTTTTTGCGAAAAACCGGCTGTGTATCGTTAGTGTCATACATTCTGCACACCAAAATAGATAATCGTTTTGTTGCCGTCCCACCCTCCCCCCCCCCCCCACCACCAATGAGTTTAGAATTTCTGGTGGAATGTTATCCATCCGTTCTGCTTTAATTGACCTTAAGTCGTGCAAAGCGATTCTAAATTCTGACTGTAATACTGCCTCCAGTATCTCTTTCATGTCTACTCCTGTTTCTTTTTGTATCACGTCATCAGAAAACTCCTTCACCTAACAGAGGCCTTCAATGCACACTTTTGAACTGTCCACTCTTTTCTCTGTATTTAACACTGGAATTCCCATTGCACTCTTAGTATTAGCGACATTGCTTGTAATTTCACAAAATTTTGTTTTGAGTTTTCTTTATTCTGATTCAGTCCTTCCTAAAAACGTCTCTTTTACTATTTCTTCAATTTTTCGTATAGCCATGTCGCCTTAGCTTCCCTGTCCTTCCAGTTTATTTCATTAGTAAGCGACTTACATTTCTGTATTCCTGAATTTCCCTCCTTTCGTCGATCAGCTAATCTTCTGTTACCTGTAATTTCTTCTCAGCTACTTTCCTTGTACTACGATTTAATTTCAAATACTGATATTGCCCTATTTGGAGTTGTCCACTCCTCTTCAATTAAACTGCCTACAGAGCTATTAATTATTGCAGTATTTATAGGTTAGAGAAATCCAAGAGGACCTCTTCTTTTCTTTGTACTTCGGTATCCCACTTCATTGCGCATTCATTCCTCCTCACTAGTCTCTTAGGCTTCCACCTAGTCATCATCATTACTAAACTGCGATCCGGGTCTATATCTGCTCCTGGGTACACCTTAAATCCAATATATGATTCCGGGATTTCTGTCTGACCGTGATATAATCCAACTGAAATCTTCCCGTATCTCCCGGCCTTTTCCAAGTGTTCCTATTCCTCTTTTGATTCTTGAGCAGAGTATTCGCTATTACCAGCTGAAATTTATTGCAATTCTCAATTAGTTTTTCTCTTCTCTCATTCCTAGTACCAAGCCCATATCGTCCGATGCCTTTTTTCCACTCATTCCCTGTAACTGCATTCCAATCTCCCATCCCCCAGATTTTCATTTCTCTTTACATTCTGAAGTACTTTTCGACATCCTCATATACTTTATCTACGTCTTCATCTTCTGCTTGCGACATCTGCATGTATAACTGAACTATTGTTGTCAGTTTGCTGTCGACTCTGATAAGAACAACACTATCACTGAATTGGGCACTCTCTGCCCTACCTTCCCACTCATAACGATCACTACTCCAGTTGTACCATTTTCTGCTGCTGTTGATATTACCCTACACTCGTTATACTGGAAATCCTTGTCTTGTTTTCATTTCACTTCATTAACCCCCACTGTAACTAGATTAACCGTCAGCATTTCCCTACCACGTACATGTATCTCAAAAGCCACGCCAAGACTTGTAGAAAGTTATTCATATGTTGGTTATTCAAAATTTTCCTCATAATCCCTTCACCAATGGCTGTCTGTTGTATTAGCGAAAAACTGTTATCCGAATTAGATCAGACTTACTTCTTCCATGACCTTTAATGAGGAGTATTATATTGTCTATCTAGATTCTAGTAAAAGGAGCTAATCGAAAGGGCGACGACAAAAGTTTATGCTCTGCTTAGACGCACACTGAAATTACCGGTTAAAACCACTGATATTACTGGTTGAAACCAATCTTAACTGACATTTAATCGCAACTAGCGGATGTCTCGGTCAAACCACAAGTAGTGAGACATGCACCAGCATTTTGCCATGGTAATTTTATTAATCTACCTCTTTGTCATCTATTGTCAGATTTGATTTACGTGTTATTTGGACTAGGAATGAAGTCAGGATGGTGGATCTAGAGTATCATTTATTATACAAGAACCATGGACCTTGTCGTTGGTGGGGAGGCTTACGTGCGTCAGCGATACAGATAGCCGTGCCGTAGGTGCAACCACAACGGAGGTCTGTTGAGAGGCTAGAAAAACGTGTGGTTCCTGAAGAGGGGCAGCAGCCTTTTCAGTAGTTGAAGGGGCAATAGTCTTGATGATTGACGGACCTGGCTTTGTAACACTAACCAAAAGGCCTTGCTGTGCTGGTACTGCGAACGGCTGAAAGCAAGGGGAAACTACAGCCGTAATTTTTCCCGAGGGCATGCTGCTTTACTGAATGGTTAAATGATGTTGGCGTCATCTTGGATAAAATATTCCGGAGGTAAAATAGTCCCCCATTCGGACCTCCGGGCAGGGACTACTCAGGAGGACGTAGTTATCAGGAGAAAGAAAACTGGCATTCAACGGGTCGGAGCGTGGAATGTCAGATCCCTTAATCGGGCAGGTAGGTTAGAAAATTTAAAAACGGAAATGGATTGGTTAAATTTACACATAATGGGAATTAGTGAAGTTCAGTGGCAGGAGGAACAAGATTTCTGATCAGCTGAATACAGGGTTATAAATACAGAATCAAAATCAAATAGGGGTAATGCAGGAGTAGGTTTAATAATGAATAGGAAAATAGGAATGCGGGTGAGCTACTACAAACAGTATAGTGAACGCATTATTCTGGCCCAGATAGATACGAAGCCAACGCCTACCACGGTAGTACAAGTTTATATGCATAACTTAATCATAGCTAACACTTGGTTCAAGAATCATAAAAGAAGGTTGTATACATCGAAAAAGCCTGGAGATACTGGAAGGTCTCAGATAGATTGTATAATAGTAAAACAGAGATTCAGGAACCAGGTTTTAAATTGTAAGACATTTCCAGGGGCAGATGTGGACTCTGACCACAATCTACTGGCTATGAACTGCAGATAAAACTGAAGAAACTGCAAAAAGATGGGAATTTGAGGAGATGGGACGTGGATAAACTGAAAGAACCAGAGGTTGTAGAGGGCTTCAGGGAGAGCGTTAGGGAACGATTGAGAAGAATGGAGGAAAGAAATACATTAGAAGAAGAATGGGTAGCTTTGAGAGATGAAATAGTGAAGGTAGCAGAGGATCAAATAGGTAAAAATCTATAGAGCTCAGATGGAAACCCAGTTATAAGCAAAGAAGGGAAAGCAGAAAGGTGGGAGGGGTATATAGAGGGTCTATACAAGGGCGATGTTCTTCAGGACAATATTACGGAAATGGAAGAGTATTTAGATGAAGATGAAATGGGTGATATGATACTGCGTGAAGAGTTTGAGAGAGCACTGAAAGACCTAAGTCGAAACAAGACCCCAGGAGTAGACAACATTCCATTAGAACCACTGACAGCCTTGGGGGAGCCAAGCCTAACATAACTCTACCATCTAGTGAGCAAGATGTATGAGACATACGAAATACCCTCAGACTTCAAGAAGAATATAATAATTCCAATCCCAAAGAAAACAGGTGATGACAGTTGTGAAAATTAAGGAACTGCCAGATTAATAAGCCACGGCTGCAAAATACTATAATGAATTCCTTACAGACGAATGGAAAAACTGGTAGAAGCCGACCTCGGGGAAGATCAGTAGAAATGGTGGAACACGTGAGACAATACTGACCCTAAGACTTATCGTAGAAAATAGATTAAGGAAAGGCAAACCTACGTTTCTAGCATTTGTAGACTTAGAAAAAGCTTTTGAAAATGTTGACTGGAATTCTCTCTTTCAAATTCTGAAGGTGGCAGGGGTAAAATACAGGGAGCGTGAGGATAGTTACAATTTGTACAGAAACCAGATGGCAGTTATAAGAGTCGAGGAGAATGAAAGGGAAGCAGTAGTTGGGAAGGGAGTGAGACAGGGTTGTAGCCTATCCCCGATGTTATTCAATCTGTATATTGAGCAAGCAGTAAAGGAAACAATACAAAAATTCGGAGTAGGAATTAAAATCCATGGAAGAGGAAATAAAAACTTTGTGGTTCGCCGATGTCATTGTAATTTTGTCAGAGACAGCAAAGGACCTGGAAGAGCAGCTGAACGGAATGGACAGTCTCGTGAAAGGAGGATATAAGATGAACACCAAAAAAAGCAAAACAAGAATAATGGAATGTAGTCGAATTAAATTGGGTGACGCTGCGGGAACTAAATTAGGAAAAGGGACGCTTAAAGTACTAAATGAGTTTTGCTATTTGGGGAGTAAAATAACTGATGATGGTCGAGGTAGAGAGGATATAAAAAGTAGAATGGCAATGGAAAGGAATGCGTTTGTGAAGAAGAGAAATTTGTTAACGTCGAGTATAGATTTAAATGTCAGAAAGTCGTTTCTGAAAGTATTTGTAAGGGAGTGTAGCCATGTATGGAAGTGAAACGTGGACGATAAATAGCTTTGACAAGAATAACTTTCGAAATGTCGTGCTACAGAAGAATGCTGAAGGTTAGATGGGTAGATCACATAACTAATGAGGAGGTACTGAATAGAATTGGAGAGAAGAAAAATTTGTGGCACAACTTGAGTAGTAGAAGGGATCGGTTGTTATTGCATATTCTGAGGCATCAAGGGATCACTAGTTTAGCATTGGAGGGCAGCGTGGAGAGTAAAAATCGTAGAGGGTGTAATGGTACTTGAATTACATAACGATTACGGCACCTCACTTCAATCTCTCGATATCAGCAATATTCTACTATGTTTCTATAAAATAGTTTACATATTTCTGTGACAACATTCAGATTTCATTTCATTAATTTAGAGGTACTTCAATACGTCGATATGTATGTTTTGCAATGATATTATTTTTATGTGTATTCTTTCTTTTGTCACTATGATCTTTGACGTACTTCTCACTCTGATTTTTGGGCGCGTAAGCGGTTATTAGAGAGTCAAGTCTTGGTCGTCATGTTGAAAAGAGGCAAATTGTAGTCAGTTTATGAAATGTGGACTTTAACAGTGAAGAAGATATTTTCAAGTATGTTTTATGTTGTGAAGTGATGGTGCAACAAAAGTAATAAAAAAGAAGTGGCACTTAAATTCAGAGCGCTGATTACTTTTTTACATCACCATTCTGCTAACTTGCAAACGTTTAATCTTCAAGAATGGTTTATGAAACACATCTATAAAACTTTTGAATATCGCAGAATAACACCCAGGCCTCTTTGCATCCGAGCTTGGAATCATCACAACTTAGATTTTCGACGATTGAGCCATGAGTTCACAGCGAGACCAGCGTGGGAAACACGAAAAGATGAGTGCCTAGTTTATCCATTATTTCATGAAATGACTTTATTAACTGTGCTCTAATAACACCTGCCACATAATATAACTTTGTTGTTGCCCGAAAATGCAATATTTAGCAGCGTGAGCAACACTACAATCATAATTAATTTTTGCCCTTTGTTGTGGTAGGTTTGTTAGAAGGGAGACGAACAGATGAATAGACTAAACAGATTCAGAAGGATGAAGGTTGCAGTAGGTACTGTGAGATGAAGAAGCTTTCACAGGATAGAGTACCACGGAGAGCTGCATCAAACTGTATGTCTCACTCGGCTTCCCTACTGATGATCTGCTGAGACAATGTTCACAGTTAGGTGCAGGTTCGTCGTAATGGAACGGAAAGAACCGCAGTCCCTGGACTGAAGACTACAGCAACAACAACATACATATGAACCTACAGAAACCAATGGCATTCTTGTTTGTAGGAAGTTGTTTATATCCTCAAACATGTAACACGTGGCAAAAGCCAATGAACAATTAAGGAATCACAATGATGTGAGTGAAAACTGAGAGACCTCCCTCATATCCTTCAACACCACCATTCACCTATAAATTTTTGGTTGTGCAAGTTCTTTTTTGATGTTCCGACAAATTAACTGGAGCTCTTTCTACATATATTTTGACTTTTTTGCGTCTTGTTCATAGTTCAAGAGTTCTGTGTATCTTAAAAAGTTTGGGTAACTCTTGTTGCGTAAGTCTGATGATATGTATTCACAACTCACAATACAGCAGTAACAGAGCGGTACTATACCAACTGGTTATGTCATTATGCAACTTCATCATTTAAAAGCAGCAATTTTAAGAAAAACACTTTGAACTGTGGAAGTGATATTCAGAGTTTTCAGTGGTATGATTCAGTTTAGAATTTGACAATATGTTTTGTATTACTTGTTTTATTTTTGTATCTAATGTTTGCAGACTTTCGAAACGTATAATTTATAGCTGACGTTGGTAAATGAAGCTCCATCTGGACAGTTATTCTACTGTGTAAGTACATCATGTTCGCTAGTCAATTTGCACTTTTGGCAGTGCAAACTCATTGATTACATCTCTGACTTAACTATCGTATAACTAATATATGAGATACAGCAGTATTTAAACAAACTGGGTAGACCTAGTATGCGATATTTTAACACAGAGACCAATAACATACGTATACTAAAGGGCCTGTTATTAAAAACTATATAGTTCGTTTACTAGTGTAGACGCTTTTCAGTAATTCTAGGCTAAGAGACTTCTGTAAGTGATAAATGAGTGAATGATCAGGAATATATCTATGTATATCCTTCCATATCCCATAAAAAAATTTTAATTACTACTCTGAAAAAAATTGAGAGGGCAGGGGTAGCTCACAGTACGCGCAGGATACGTGGCCAATGCGCAGTGACCAGTTTTCGTCTAAAGCGCTGGGCGAGTTCATTCATTGGTTCGGAAGGGGAGGCCGATGTGTGTTTCCCACCTTTCGGCCGGTCACCGATGACAGATTGGAGGCGCACACACTGCAATATTTCTTAAATGAATTTACAGAAACTATTAGTTAAACAATTTCAGTTTTGCTTTACTTATAGCTTTTTATGAGAGGTTCTTGATGATCTGCCCATCATTTTGTTAATTGTCAGAGTCATTGTGATATTTCCGTAAAAGTAATATATTGTGCGAAATTCGGAAAAACATGCAGCGAAAAATAAAGCTCACTGTGAATTAGCGTTTAGTGCATATTATGTAATATGTTACTTCGAATGAAATTTAGCTAACACAGTGAATTTTGTTTTCGGCGTACTTGTTCTTCCAATGAGTACAGAGCCAAGAATAGTCGGTGAAACGAGAAATGCTATGGATTTTAGAACAAAATAACTGACAACATTGCACGTTAACTTTGTACCGAGGTGTTTCACAAGCTACTGACCTTAATTATCCTCATTTACTCATGTAATAAACTAAATAAATTCTCTAGCAGTTGTGTCTGCAGAAGACGTTATTGATATCAGACAGTGTAAACTCGCCAAATTTTGACATGACAACCAGAGAAATGGTTAGGTTTCACTCAAACTTCACCACTCATGACACTTCTCTGAAAGTTACAAGTGGTTAACAAGACAGGCGAAAGTAAATCGCTGCATTTTCAGCGGAATTCTTTTTAGATACTAACGGAAGCAGAGGTGATAGCAGATCTTTTTGAAAGGTCACCATCCAAATGGGGGAGTGGAGGGGCCCCCACATAATATTAAAACGGAATGTGAGCGTATAATAAAGTTTATAACGGCACTTTCCTCTTCAGGACCCGACAACTGCGCTACAGCGCTCGGAGCGACCCTCCAACCCTAGCGCTCTCCTCACAATTCACCAGACGACTGTGCATCTAGCGGCCACGGCATTTTGTGTGCACTATACTAGAACTTATTACTTAATCATGCCCCTCTTCCGCCCTACCAGCTGTCAGCACCCACCGAATCCATAGAATCACAGCATAGTATAACAGTGATGCATAAATACGGCACCAGGCTTCTGTGGATTGAATTATGTGTAAAAACCGAAACACACACACACACGCACAGACTTATACAGAAATGGATAGCGAGACAGAGAGAGAGAGCGAGAGAGAGAGAGAGAGAGAGAGAGAGAGAGAGAGAGCTCAGAAGGATCGGGATATACTGATTTGTTTTTTGGGACATGTAGAAATTATTTATCAAAACATTTGCATAAGAATTGTAACTTCCAGTATTTCAAATTTTCGATAGGCTACTCGAAAGCATCCAAAGCACTCTGTTACGTGTTGGAAGTATTTACCCAAAATATCAAGTAAAGTGGCAACACTTTATGTGCTAAAATTGATTTCCTTATGATAGATGGTGTAAGCCACAACGGTCCTTCAAATTAATCAGCCTCCGCATGTAAGTTTTTGCATGAGGTTTATTAAGAGTTAGAAGGTGGGCAGGCAAGCATTGACAATACTGAATTAGTTGACAGTGTTTTGCTTCTTCTGACGACCTCGTCTTATTATAACATCCAGCTATCGAAATACGGATGTCGTACTGCAAAACACACACGGTGTACTACTGCTGCTCTAAGTTACAGCTTGTGCACCGTATTGATAGGAGTTACCAAAGTATAAAATGGTATTCCCACATCTAAATTCAACTCTAAAACCAATATTATAGTGACGTATGCTCAGCTGTTTGCTTCATCTTTCCAAGAGAAATAGATTGTCATGTTCTGTTTTGACACAGTCGAAACTACACGACACTTCGAAGGAAAAATGCACTAAACAATAGTAATACACTTTCACGTGGGAAAGAAATGATGACTGCCATATACCAAACTGGTGACTAAAACATCAGAGTCCACTGTCTTATTTAGCTCCCCCCGCGATATTCGTGTCCAAAGTATCTTCATTATTTTTTCATAACAGTACAGAAAACACACTGAGCAGGCAATTAATATTTCAGCCAGAAATGGGTTATGTTATTGGCAATACGGAAACCCTGTGTTATCTGAAAACAAAGCGTGGGAACAAACACACATTGCCTTAGCCATTGCACTTATGACGCCGAAATAGGCCTAGAAATCTTGTGTTCAGACAAAATAACGTGTCAAGTGGAATTTATCTGTGACGCCGAAAAACGTGTGTGAAATTAAGAATCACTACGTTAGTGATATGTCTAAAATTGTCTAAATTTTTATACTAATGTTAAATGGTAAGTAGGCTGTTAACTGTTCCTCGTAGACCTAAAGGAAGTACATTCCTAGTAGTAGAAAACAATGTATCATTTATGGAAACTACATAAGCAATCACACACATGCCATGGTTATGTCAGTGTGCATTCTGTACATCTCATGCTTATCTAAAACAGCGTGTAAACTGCTGGAAAAGTGTAATCAACGTGTCACGGCTAAAAATATAACTGTAGACTCTCAAGCTAACAGCTACAATGATACTCCCAGGTCCAATTTTTTTTTAACAGTACAATACTCAGCGACGACTTTTATCGATTTTTTTATTTCATTTGATCTCAGAGCTATCTGTGATAGGAAAGTTATCCACCAGTGTCACATTCTCCGATATTTCAGGACAAGAATACCAAAATAAAAAGACGCATTTTGTATTACATCATTTCAATTAGTAATATGGAAATATAATTTTTTGATACTTTAAAATTTGAATGTGAGCATGACATAGAGAATGGGAAACAGGACAGAAACGAATCACGCTAAAGGTGATGGTGCAACAAGACCAAGATGCAAGGTCGATGATTCGAAAATAGAATCAGTGTCGCCGAAATAAAATTATATCTTGAAACCTTCCCGTCTCTTCTATCTCTCTTTCGTTACGCAATCTTTCCTTTTACAATAACCTATGAAACCCTCCCTTAGGATTCTTATCTCTTGCTTAATAGTAACAAATGAAATCTTCCCTTTGAAATTAATTCTCTTTCTCAATCTTCGCCCACAAATTTAAATACTGCTTATTAAAAGCGATTTGCTGATTATTTCGACGAAACGTAGAATGTTTCGTCGTCGTGGCCCTCAGTCGTTATCTGCAATAACCCAAAACTGTACTTACCTTAGTCGAGTAAGACATTCTATTGCATTATAAACATTCAAATTTAAGAAAGTTAATCATTAAAAATTCGTCACATTACTTAAAAACAATACTATGCTCATTTTCTAAATTTCCAGTGTTGTTTATTGTTGTAATAATAAAACAACCATTTTGGAAAACTACATGGTTATTTACAATCTCCCATCTACATAAGAACGTCAAATGCATATATCAATTAGCTTACAACTGTTGATATATGATAACATTTTACTAGGGGCCAGTGAACCAGGACATGTTCCCTGTAACGGATGATCTCTCCTTTGGCAAAAGACTTGACTAGTCACTCATTCAGATCTATCGGATGGCACAACAAAGGGAAGGTAAAAATGAGAAAAAGATTCAGTGAAGGGTAACGTTCTACGAGTTGGCTCGTGGGATGTCGGAAGTTTGAACGTCATAGGGAAGCTAGAGTATTTAAAAAGGGAAAAACTAGTGCTCAGTCAAGACAGGAAAGTATAACAGGATACTGATCGGATAATACATACATAAAGGGAGAGGGAAATCTATTAATCATGGGGAGCTGGAATGCTGTAGCAGGGGAAGGATCAGAAGAAATGGGAAATATGGTCTTCGTAGCTGGAATAAGTAAGGATAAAGACCAATTGAGTTCTGTAATAAGTTGCAGCTAGTAATAGGGATTATTCTCTTCAAGAATCACGAAAGGAAGAGGTATACGTCGAGAAGGCAGAGACATAAGACACGACTCCAGGTAGATTACATCGTGGTCAGGCAGAGATTCGGAACTCAGAGAACGGATTGTAAGGCGTACCCAGGAACAGATGTACAATGAGGTCAGAATTTGGTAATGACGATGGGTAGAATGAAGTTTAAGAGACTAATCAGGAAGTATCACTGCACAAGAATGTGGGATACGGAAGTACTAAGGACTGATGATAGACGCATGAAGTTCTTTGAGGTTGTACATACTGCTATAAATGAGTAGCTGAGTAGGCCATTCAGCTGAAGAGGTATGGACAGCTCTAAAATAGGAAAATGACATTATTTGGAAAGAAAACCAGAGGCACCATGAAGATAGCTGCGAGAAACATTGGGTTACAGAATAGATACTTCAGTTCATCGAAGGATGAAGAATATGTTCAGGGATATTTCAGAATACAAAAATACAATTCACTTTCAAATGAAATAAGTGCACAACGTATGGAAGTTTAATCGGAATACCTGCAAGAAAAACGTGGAGAAATCGGAAAGAAAAGACTGTCGGAAGGACTGACGCGGCATAAAGAAAAGTAAACACAAACTTGTGTGAAATCAAAACCAAGGGTGGTAACGTTAAGAGTGTTACGGGAATTCCACTATCAAATGCACGGGAGGGACCGGATAGTAGGAAAGAGAATACTAAAGGCGTGTATAAGAAGGAAGACTTGTCAGATGACGTGATAGAAGAAGAAATAGGAGTCGACAGAGAGGAAAATAGGGATCCAGTGTTAGAAAGACAATTTGAAAGAGTTTTGGGTGACAAGATTATGTAAGGTAGAAGGGATGGATAATATTCCATTTAAATTTTGGAAATAATTGAGGGAAGTGGCAACAAAACGACTATTATTTTTCTGTGTAGAATGTATGAGACTAGCGATATACCTTCATACTTTCAGAAACAAATCATCCTATGTCCGTCTTCATAACTTTTCGTATGGAATTCATAATACAGGAGAATTAATCAATGTAGTTTTGAGGACAGTATTTCGGTTAAGAATGAGTTGATAAAATGATACATAACATAATAGATAAAAGTTTTATTGTCGTGGTTTTATGTTACAGTCAAGCATAATTTTTTCTTGAACGGGTCGATCGCTTGTTACACGCCAGTTACTTGCGTTATCCAGGAATGCAAGTTGGCCACATTAGAGTAGACGCCAGGGTAGCCGGCCTGAGCGCATCCTCTTCCCCAGGAGACGATACCGTACTGGGTGGATCCTTCCACCAGTGGTCCGCCGCTGTCGCCCTGGCACGAGTCCTTGCCGCCCTCGTCTTCGCCCGCGCAGATCATGCGCTGCGTGATCTCGCCGCCGTAGGCAGAGTTACAGGAGGCACGAGCCACGATGGACGTGGTGACCGCCTGCAGCTGTATGGGGGAGGAGCCTCCGGAGGACAAGGCGCCCCAGCCCGTGATGGTCACCGCTGTGCCTGCAGATGGCTCCGTCGTGCCGAGACTCACCGCCTGTAAAGTACAGTACACACTCGTCACGAATCGCCCTTGAAAACAGCAGGGGAAAGTGCTTTGGGAACATAACATTCGCTATTCAATGTTTACACAACGAACAAAACATTATGCAGGAACCTTTCTTCAATAAATTTCATTTAGCTATCCCTCCACTGCACGTATGTGTTACTCATTAAACAGTAACCGATTTCAGCCTGTAGTGGACCATATGTATGAAAGATAGTCAGCTGAGCATAACACTGAGCCCATCTCTATGACATGACTAATTGAAGGGGCGAGAATGATATAGCCAAAAGCCACACTTTTCTCAAAATACGTTTTTTGTGTTAGTTCAACTTCTACTCAACAGAGGAAGATACTGCGTAAATATTTTAAATTTCATTCACTAGATGACAGAGCAGTTCACACTTAATGTTCTCATACTGTGAGAAAGCAGTCTTTTTCGATTCTGAAACAACCCAAAGCCACAGTGCATTGGCGCTTCCAAAGAAGAGGCTACTTCCACGCATAAGCGGAAAAGAAGATTCAGATACAGAAATGGCTAGTTCTGAAGACGATTTTTCGTCCAGTGACAGCAGGTATAGTCCCTCTGATGAATGTTCATCAGAAAATGACATGGCAAGTCTAAAAATACTTACTTTTTTAAACATTTAAAACATTGAGGCTTAGGTCTGCATCACAGTGAAATATTATTGCGTAATTATACCTGTTATATACTCACTACTAAAAATATGTACATGTGAATCACGAACAAATTTCACTTTCCTGTTAATTACTGCGCTATTGGTAATAATTATAAATATTATAAGCCTATTTATATAATATATTAACGTTTGGTACATGTGTTGAAGTGGCTTTGGTCTTTCTCATTCTGAATACTTTATTTGGCTTAGGATGCAGATGAATGTGAAAGGTCTCCTGAAGTATCACCTGCTGAAAAACCTAAAGTCAGAAAAAATAGAAGAAATATGAACAATAGGAAAAGGAAAAAATGTAAACGTCGTAGAAATTATGACAGAGAGTACATATCTGATAAAAAAGGACAAATTGTTTGTGCTAAAATTCTTGGTCCTGGATGTAAATGTAAAAAGAAGTGTTGGAGCAAAATTCATGAATGTGTAGAGCAGATATTCAAATCTTTTTGGGATATGGGTGATTTCAATTGCCAAAATAATTACTTTCTGAGAAGTATTAAGATGCAACAAGTGCAAAGGAGGTGACTATGATTAATGATAATTTGAAATTGGTTTTTATATCATGTACCTTTTATAAATAAAATATTATTATTTTCACGAATGTATTCTACTTTTTAAGGTACCCAAAGAAAAGTAAAAGCACAATTTCACAGCGAATGGTGACTTCTTCGTACCAGGTTAAGATTAATGGCTGTAATATTTTGGTATGCAGAGAAGCATTTTTAAGTGTGCATGGGCTTCAGAAAATCAAGGACGTCTTAAGAACTTATAAAAAACCTTGGACACTTCATTTCTCCAAAAGACAGTAGGGGTATTTAATGATGAAATTAATGTTGCTTCCAAGAAAATCCAAAGTTCTGTTCTGTTGCGCTTATTTATCCAGTGTTTTTCTTTACATATCATATTCAGACACAAATTCACTAAATTAGTCTGACCTGGGCATTTACCTTTAAAATCACTTTTTCTTTTTCTTTGTTTCCAGGAAAAAAAGGGAACCCATCAAGGAAAATTTCACAAGTAGCAGTTCAGACAGTTCACAATTTCATAAATAATATATCTAAGTATGCCAGTCATTACAGCCGCTCACAGAACCCCAATAAAGGGTACTTCGATCATGACATGCCAATTTCTTCATTATATCAAGAATATTATTTGAAATATTGTGAAGAAAATAATGCACCACAAGTAAAAGTTTCGAAATTTCGAGATGTATTTAACCAAGATTTTAATATTGGTTTTAAATTGCCTCATTCAGACACATGTCATGTATGTGACGAATTTCCAATCCAAATAAAAAATGCACAGTTGATCAATTCTGAAGATATTATTAGAAGATTAAAAATTGAAAGGGATCTACATCATGCCAAAGCATCTGCTGGACAAAATATGATTACACAGCTTTCCAAATTACCTAGGGAAAATCCTGAGGAATATCTTAAAGTAGCCTTTGTTCTACAACAAACCTTTCCCACACGAAGGCTTATATCCGGACCTGCATTCTATAAGAGGAAGTTGTGGACTTACAATTTTGGTTTTCATGATTGCGGGTCTGAAGAAGGAAATGTGTTCGAGTGGAGTGAAGACGAAGCAAAGTGTGGATCTGATGAGACAGGAAGATGTCTGATAAAATTCTTAGAAATACAAAAGTCTCAGGCAAATATTCTTCACATTATTAGTGATAACTGTAAAGGCTAAGACAAAAACTGGGCAGTTGTTACACTAGAGAGATCACTATTGTGTTCAGGATAATTTTAGGCCATTGAACATTGGTTTCCACAAACTGGACACACACGACTGCCCTGTGACCGAAGGTTTCGGTCGAATTGAGAAGCACGTTAAGAACAGAAACCCCACTGTGTACACCCGTCGTGATTGGGCTACAGTCATTATAGGATCGTGCAAGAATAACCCATTTTCAGGCGTTGAAATGAATCAAGCAGACTTTATATATCTGATACCATTGTGGATAAATGTTGCAAAAAGGGACAAACACGATGATGGATCTCAGTTCCGATTTTCTGAAGCGACAGCTTTTCGTTTGGATGAAGAAATGCCATCACATTTAAAAGTGAAGAATCAGTACACTGAATTTGAAGAATTCAGAACTGTAAATATCACTAAGAAAGGACGAGCACATCAGGGGAGTAATCCGTTCCAGCTGTCAAGGAAATACTTAAAGCCCATTCCAATTTGTGAAAAAAAAAAACTCAAAGATGTTACGTCATTAATGCCATACAAACCAGATGCTTGGAAGGGACACTTCAAAAGTCTGAGTGAATCAAAGGAACAAAGTGATGAAAATGAAACAGAGGTGATAGATATTGGCTATATTGTGTGAAACACTGTAGTGACTACCATTGTAAGTTATGTTGGATATTGATGTACAAATTTTTGTAAACATTGTGTAAAGTTAGTATGAGACAGGCCAAAGTCCAATGATGTGTCACCTGGGGATAAAACATTTTTTTATTAATAATGTTTAACTTTGTTCACAATATAACTATGCCAACATGTATATTAACACATTAGAGAAAAAAACTAGTTTTGTCAAACAAACTCAATAAGTTGAAGTATGATTTATGGATTTATCCAAAGTTTTAAAATGTTCCCCTGAATAATTTATATTTTGTGTCTTTGAATTATGTCATTATCACCCCTTCAATTCATAGTAGTCAGAACTGGTTAAACGTCACATTAAAATGTTATATAAAATTTTATTTATTGCACAGCTCTTTCATTAAGTTCCACAATTTTGATTTGATGATTTCATAGGAGGAGGGAAAGAGAATGACTTTTAAAAAAAAATCATTCTGTCCAGCTAATACTGTGATTGTCGTTAGAACAGTAGAACGGTTCAAACATTGTTCTCACCACATATGAGTATGACGAACGAGTGGAGAAAATATTATCAAAGTTATGGATTGTATTTGCAACAAGATACAAATGTGCAAAGAAAAAGTACGAGAGAAACATAATTCAAATGTTTTAAGAAATGCTTGTTCACAGAGAAAAGTGTGGTTTATAAGTAAACTCCGGGAAAGCCTCATAAAAGAAGGAGAGAAGTAATTAATAACAGCGGTAAATAAACGCACATGAACTGACATACCTCGATATATGGAATTAGGGGAGAATTGAATGCATTAAGTGTAATGAAATACCAGAAAAGAAGAGAAACGTGAATGAACATCGTTAAAGAATGTTTGGAGGACGATCACCTCTCCGATAAGAAGATCTAAGCCATTTGGGAGAAGAAAGAGGAAGCGTTGGGCTCCGTAAAAGCAATATAAATAAAACTTTAATGCCTGAAGTGAGGATGATGAATGGACTGTGCGGTAATTAATAATGACGGATTGTTGCATAATATGTTTTGCATGTGTCGTAACACGGTAATTTTGAGGGAAAAATTATTGCTCTAGCATTTAATATCTAAATTTAGAGACGTTTCATCGATACACCTAGTCAGTTGTAATGAGTGAGAGCTGACTACGTTTCCTTTACTTCATTAACGAATGATTGATGTCAATAAAGGTTAGAGAGTCTGAGTTGAGAACATGGTAGTCATGCAAACTGTTCACTCAGCTACGATCCTACCCCTTCCCCCTTCCTGGCACAAACTTTAAATTTTTCGTTTCATAGTAAGATTGTAATGTCTAATGTCTAAGTCGGGGTGGCAACTATGTAGAAAAGTATCTACAAAGTGTAGCTAACTCTTACAAATAAAATGTTTCTGGTTTTTACTGTGGTTACCATTTAGCGACCGATCGGACCTTACTTTCTGGACAACTCCCGTATTTCAGTACAAAAAAGTAAACATGTCATTAATAAAAATAAAGTATACCGTCGTGAAGATATCTTTTTACCACACCATAGCTTCCTGGATGATCTGACACAAATGTCACCATATGATAATGATCGTTCTAAGGCATGAAAGTTCTCTTATGGACAAATAACTATTTGAAGAAGATAATTGTTATGGTAGCGTATGCTTTTCTAGTTCGTTAAGTTATGGTGATACCTGGGAAGCATTCGTTTGTTGCCGATCGAATTCTGTAGTAAGTATCGAATTTAAGGCACCTCGAAATGTGTACGAGAAAAAAGCTAAACAAACGATCCTTAGCGTACAGTTCATATTTAAAAATAAATCTGAAAAATGTTGAAGTAAGTATTTTCTGTGCGCGAGCTGTACCTGAACGTTGGAATCGAAGGAGAATGATCCGTCAATCTGGATGACACCGACGTCGTAGTCAGTGGTATCGGAGTCGTAATCCCCGTGGTAATATCCGTCGGCAGCATCGTACACAGTTCCGCCGCTTCCGCGGGTGGAAGATCCGGCCCTGAGGGACACGAAGTTGACGAAGGCGCCCTCTATACAGTGGGCCGCCGTCAGCGCCCAGTTTGAGCTAATGATGGAGGCGCCGCAGCTGTGGGAGCCCAGCTTCTGCAGCGACAGCTGCCAGGGGTACTGCGAGATGTCTACGGCCTCGCCTCCCACGATGCGGCCATCGAGGCGCGGTCTGGGCAAGTGGGACCTCGTGGAGGGCGCAGCGCTGCAGAGCGCTACCAGCAAGCAGAGGACGACGGCTTTCTGCATGGTTCTGGCCGGCGGATGATCATAGTCGGCTGTGGTCGGCTTTTATAACGGTCTTATCGATTGCACAAGCGACTCTCCACGCTAAAGATCTCTTGACAATCTGATAGTCACGGTCCTGCAATTAGTTCAGCGAGGTCAAAGTAATAAATGAATACATGGAGCAATATGTTTCGTCACAAAGCTCTCACTAGAGGCAGTTTATCTCATTCTATTTTCTCCCATCCGGACATTGAACAGCTACGCTGATAGATCAATGAGGGCACACCGAATGAGTTACGTAACAGGCGAATATTTTCCTTGCGATGTGGGGAAGTCCGAATACCCTTTTGTTCTTTAAGAATAAACAGTATTTTCAAAATGAGACGAATAAGGAAGAGCTGAAACCGCTCCAGAGACTACTGTCCAAAGGCTTCAATTCATCTCTGATTGATCTAACAACGGTACTTCTTCAGATTCCAGATAGGAGAAAATGGAATGAGATATACTGCCGCAAGTGAGACCTTGGTGAACAAACATACTTCGCCATATATTGATTTATTACTTTAACCTCGCCGAACGAAATGCGGGACCGTGACTATCAGCATTCTGATGTTCAGGAGATGAACGCTGAAACTTTTCCGCACCAATCAAGGTAAATCACGGTGAAACAAACAAGGTCGTTTCCTGTCTAAACTCTGATTCACTACGAGACCCGCCTGAGCAATAAGTACAATGAGAAAAAAACAACAACTAGATAACAGGTCTGTACCTAGTGTTGGTCCAGATCACTGAATTAGTTACCTCGAGAGTACACGTCGAAGCTGGTGGTTTCGTATGATGTCAACAATTAATGGTACAGTGCTCCCATTCTCCAACCCCTCCCCCTTCCCATTTTATAAATACCAGCCTCGTTCGTCCCCACACACCGTGTAAACCAATACTGGTGACCTCATGGTAGTACGACTCCCTTTGAAGTAGTTACCTGGGAAGAATGTGATAGTTGCTAGGACGAATCTTGTGTAAGCAACTATTTTGATATTCATATGGGGTAATTACGGAGGAAAATGGGTGGTCCCAGATATCGAATGGGAATTAAAATCTGTTTCCACTGGAATAAAGATCTTACATATCTGTACGTCATAGTACCATTGTTTCAACTTCCACAGCAACCTAATGAAGATGCCGTCACGCAGTGAAGAAGAGCAGCAATCTCTCGTCTGTAGACACCAGTTACAATACCTCCGGTGTAGATTTAAAAAGTTGTGGGAAAAGAAAACTAAATTAACAAGCCGCAGTATTATCCTCAGGATATACTAGTTATGTTATGCAGGGAGTTTCCGCGAGAGTGTAGCAAAAATTTAACAGGACAAAGGGGATGCTCTACCGAACAATTTCAGGTAGGGAAGCTGGGGTTTAACAAATCAGCTGAAGAACATAATACGAATAAAATCACATTACTGTGTACTTTTTGTCTTACGTTAGTTACAGTTAACTGCAAATACCGTCACTGACACAATGACTTACAAAATGTGATGAAACTGATGCCTATCAGTCTCAATGAAAGCATGAAATCGGTGTACATGGTTCTGACGCATGTCCCTGGTGTGTTTTGAATCACATCACAGGTAGGCAACAATTCTTTTAACAAATTCCATCTCCGTATCCACTGCGGTGTCATACGCAAGTGACTTTAAATATCCTCATAGGAAACAAATAAAGGTATTCAGGTCAGGTGCCTCCGCAGACCTCAGAATAGGACCTCCCATCCAATTTAGCCACCGGGAAATACAACACTGAGACGGTTACGATAGTCCACACTGAAATGACGTGGTTCATTTTCATGTGTTATCCACGTCCTCTCTCGAACAGCCAAGGGTCGCTCTCTAACGACTCAGGTAGTAGACCATCGCCAAGACTTTAATGGCTGAGGACGCTGCTTTGAACTTGCTATTCTGAGGACAGCTGCTGTGGCACCACTCCATTCATTGCCGTTTTGTTTCCGGTTCGCAGTGATGAACCCATGTTCCACAGTCTGTGACGATGTTCGACAAAAATTGTCACCATCAGCCTCGCAACACGCAAGCAGTTCCGCACAGATGGTCCTTCGTAGCTCTCTAGACAGCGAGGAACCCGGCGGGCGCTCACGATTGAGTACTGCAACTGGTGGACGTATTTTTCAGTCTTACCGACGAAGACGTCCAGTTGTGCAGCAGGGTTCTGATTGTGGTCTGTCGATCACGTGGAATGACAGTGTCCGCAAGTTCTAACATTGCATGAGTCACAAATGGGAACTGCCGGCGGGCACGGTTGACATCGGATAGTTTTGTGTGACCTTGTTACCATGGTGACAGACCCCTTGCCCAAGGGATCACAGCGCTTTGGTTCACTGACATGTCTTCGGAGACATTCTGCAAGCGCATATGGGCATCTGCGATTGTGGTTTTCCGCTGAAAGAAAGTCACTGTTAGCTCACTGGAACACACCTTGTGTACAAACGCCTGAAGGATACGGACAGCGCAGCGATATATCGGAGCTTCACGAAACAAGGGGGACTGAAATAGGTATATGTCTCTCGACTAATTCCTAATTTTTTCAACTGAAGATGCCTTGAAAAACCAAGTTGCATTACTTTTTGAAGGCTCTTAATTTCTCTGTGTATGTTAGTTTCTGTAGATAGTTTGTCCCAGTTTACCGTCAACTTTTCTTCTATCCATGACATCTAGGAATGGTAAGTGACAATATTTTTCAGTTTCCATGGTGAACTGTATATTCGGATGGAGCGAGTTCATATGATGGATACACGTAAAATCTTTATTCTTGGGGACACAGAATAAATGAAAAGTCTACATGCTGCAAGACGCACTGAAATGTTGGTGACTTGCCGTCTGCAGTGCTTTTTCATCAAAGTTTTCTATAAAATATTTGGCCACAATTGGAGAGAGAGGACTTTCAATGGCGGCACCGTCTACGTGTTCTAAATACTTAAGAAATAACTTCAGGTAAGCACATGCAACTTTTTGTTTCTAATGGTCCTGCAGAGTTATTTTCGTAAATAACAAAGTCAGAGAAATCTAAAATATCCGACCCTTATAGTTTATGTGTTTTCAGACGTCCTGTGAAGTACTCTACATTGTCAATATGGTCATCTTATTTGACTACGAAGAGTCTCAGTGAACAGTGAAGTAGATCTACGGCCAGGAATCTGGTAATGGCTCTAATGTTGCTCAATACTGGCTGAGGACGAGAACCGTCGTCATGTATTTTCGGTAGGACGATCAGTACTCGGGGGAACGTCAGTCTACTGGCGCAGATCTTTAATGACTTTAGTCGGAAAAAAACTCTTCTTGAGAAGGTCTAATTTTGTTATATAAATCTTGCCAGTTGGATCCTCTCTTAGCTTGAGACAAGCAGGATCATCGAGCAGCACCTCTTCCTTGCCACTGAATTCAGCTCGTGAGAGAAGGAGGGTGACGTTCGACTTGAGGGCAGGTAAAATAAGGCTGTCCTTGTCTGCTCTCAACTCTGACTGTCTTCCAGCTGAGCGGATTGGCGTGGCTCGAGTTAAAATTCGCCAGCAGCCCCTCCTAATCTCTGTGACAGCGTAACGGAAAGTTTAGAAGTTTCCTGTTGAAAGGAAGCTGTCACATATCAGATAGGACCTTGAGAAGTGTTGGTGCGTATTTCAAACCTTTCTCATCCACCGAAACCTTTGCGTCATCCACGATCACTCATGTGAGACTTGGCGCATTCTCTTCTTGCCCTGAGGGGAGTGTACTTTAACATTTGGCGACCCAGGCATGTTGCTTAGACTAGTCAGCTACAGCCCAGGTAGTGCTACTTACCTGAGGAATCAGTCGCAGCAGCATTGCCTGGACACGAGGCATCGCTTGTTTCACGAGAAGTCTGAAGTTTTATGCTCAGCGTCAGCTTTCTGGGACTGTGTTTTTAAGGAGGCTGTACAACTCAGTACTGCGGTCAGTGTTACTTAACGGATGCAGGTTTTCAATTCAGTGCCACCTGGAATCAAGAAATTGATTTCAATTAAATTAAAACAGGAGGAACAAGAACTTCTGATTCATGATCCGAAGCCGCGCGTTGCTGGCACTTAAATCAGTTGTTAACCACAGGAGCGATCGGCAGCGCAGTGTCCACGGCACTTGGGCGGAATGCCTTTCTGTGGCTCCTGGCAGGGGGCACTACCAGCGCTGTTTCCATCCAACTAGTAGCGTCTTTCGGTGAGGTAAGATCTTTGGCCAGGAAACAGGTAATGGCTCCAGTGTTGCTCAATACTGCGTGAAAACGAGAATTGTCCTGATGTATTTTCGGTATGACGTACCAGTACTTGAGGGAACTGCAGCCTGTTGACCCAGATCTTTAATGTCTTTAGTCGGAGTAGAACTGCTCTTGACTGATCATAGAGCAGACTGCTCCTGGCCTGACAAATTTCGACGCCTCTGCCCGATTATCATCAGTCGCGTCTTGCAACAGTGGCAGCAGGAACTAGCATCACTTGAAGATGTCTAACAGTTCCATCCACTAAATATTGTGGTTTCTGTACAATATAAGAAGAAGGCAAATCCAAGAAGAGTATATGTAAGCAGCACTAGTTAACGACCCCTTGTCATATAGGTTGCAGCTCGTGGTCTAGTTAAGCTGGCGTCGGTAGGTCAGTGCGTTCGGTCAGAGGGCTGGCTGTCAACTGTAATGAAAAAACGTAAGTGAAATATTCAACCATCAAGTAGAACAGGTATTCGGCCAGACCAGGTGTAGAGGAAAAAACATAAAAAAGGATGGTGTTTTTCACTACAGCCTCTTGATAACGGGGTCCCTGGCTCGATCGATTCCCTGTGCAGTTGGGGATTTTCTCCGCCTCGGTGTTGGGTATTTGTATTGTTCACATCATTTCGTCATCATTCATGAACTGCCCACAGCGAAAAGTAGAAAGCTTGGGACTTTTTAGGGGCCCTGATAACCATGCCACTGAGCGAATCACAAACTAAACTCATCACAATCATCAGAGTCCGATTGTTAAACGGTTGAATTAATATATTATTTGATGTTTCGCATTACGAAAATATGTAGTTCAAGTGATGTAACACTCTACCGCAGTTGTTATGAATCATCACTAAGTAACATTGTTGGGAAACCTAACTTACTCAAGTATGTTCTGGATCAAATATAATAAATTAAATCAGTGATAGTCGTTAAATCTTACTTCATTATCTGCCACATGTGTTCTGTACTGTTACAAAAGGATTTGGACATGTACAAGTAATTGTGACAATTGATCTGAGACGTTATAGTCAAGATTTTAGGCGTCCTATTCTAACTGCCCTTTTCCAAGCGTTAATACGTTATTTTACCTAATCAGAAGGCCCTAAGTTTCTCTATTACTTTAAGGCTTTTAGGCATCACACTGACGTGATCCCTTTCGTATAATTTGATTCATCTAACTGACAACGTGTATCAAATATTATCAAACAAAATCTATTGAAAGGTGGTAGACAATAGTAATTATTTTCATTTGGTGCTAAAAAAAGTTGTAAAGACTGATTATATTTTACTGTAAATAAAGTCAGATTCATTGGCTTTACCAGCTTGAAAAAATTTAATTCAGGCCATAATGGACATTGTATGTTAACAGGGGAATTTTTGGACGAAGTAATCTGTACACTTCTAATTTTCGTTTTGTATAAAAATTAAATGGAATTTTAATTACGATGAAGATATGACTTTACAATTATGAAATAACTAATGGTAGAGCGCATATGCCGCTCGATCTTTCTGTCACCACGGAAGTTGATTCCAACTTCATTTAAATAGTCAGAAATTACAATTAAAACAGGAGAGCTGAAAAACTGGTCATTTTACAAAGTAAATCCGAACTCGAATCGTTATTAGTCCAATTTTTAATGGCAAAATTTTACATGAAGGCACTTCCATCAATATCGTGTCCCTGTCACAAGGGGAGGTAGAAAAAAATCTAATTTCACTTTTCCCACAGACAACTTGATTAAAGTTATCGGAGAACTAGTATTATCATCACATATTGGGTTTTCAGGCGTTAATTTTCCGAGGACTTTGACCTTTTTACAATTACAAAACATATCTTTTTTCGTAATAATTCACTACATTGACCATAAATCTGCAAATACTTGACAGTAACAACACTAGAATTAATTAATTAATTACTAAGTTCATCAGCAGAAACAGGACTTTCTGTTATTATTATGATCATATTCCTTTCGGACTCTACAGTCAGACAAAAGAGTTCACCTTTGTGGTTTACCAAAAAGTGTGACCGACTATCCACTCAAATGATGAAGACAGTTTCATTAGTGTAGCGTAGCTTCTGCCATTTGACTACATATTATTCACTTCAAGTGTTACTACAAAATTTTAGAAAGGCACAGTAAACATTAGTCGCCTGGCAACTGTATTTGATTACATAGCGTTCGTGGTAACAGAATTATTTCATTGAATAATCTTGGATGTCGTTCGAATGTAGCTTTAAAAAGAACAAATATTATTAAGAGAGTCTTTCTATAGCATAGTATTCTCTTCATTAATTAGTCAAAGATCTTATTAAGCCTTCACTAGGTAATTATAGAGTATAACATATGGATAACACACAGGTCAATTTGTCGATGCTCAGGATCATTTTTAACCTGTTTTCCCAGGCGGCAGCCAGAGCTAAAAACCGGTACAGGGTTTTTAACGTTAACATTATTTCTAATGATAAATAGTATGGCTCGTGAGATGAACACCCCTTAAAGTTTGGGGATAATTTTACATAGAATTACTCTAAATTATATTGAAGTCTGTATAAGTACATGGCTTTTAGATAACTTTCATGTGCTTGAAATAAACTGGGTTAAAATATAGATTTTCTGGAAAACACATTATCCAACAATATTTAAATTCTGTCGAAGAGCAAGGGAGATACTGTTGTGTCTGCTGACAAATTATTAGTTTCTGTGGAGTTCATTAAACCATGACAGTCTCTACAAAAAAAGCGTGGGTACACAAAGTGTATAAGGAAAACAACCCTTATACTTTTACATAAATGATATAAAAAAATTTTAGGTCAATGTCAGTAAATTATCCTACTTTTGTTTAGATAAGAGCTTTCTGTATGTGTGGAGAACTTTAAGTTTCTATACGTGTTTCTTAGTGTTCTGTTGAAGGTATAGCTGTTCGATATTATTGGAGTCAGGGAAGGCTAATAAACAATGCTCTTCATGAAGTATTCATTTCTTAATGGACCTGACATTTTCCATTACCTTATCTGCAATTTAAAGTTCCTCTTCCTCAAAATGGATAGTTCCAGACGTATTCTCAAAAGTATACTATCTACTACATGGAGTTCTAGGGTTTGTGTTAACCTTTCACGTTAGCATATTTTTCTTAGGTGATGATTTTCTGTTAATGTAATCAGTGTTTGTCTAATTCTCTCTTCTGAGGAGCTTTCCGTCTTTGGAATTCAGGGAACTGGACAAACCAAATGGTTTATCTCTGATTAATTAAGCACTGATTCAACTGGCATACGTTGGGTGTATGTGTGTGAGAACTTATTGATTATTTGGTTAAAAGGCCCAAGGCCCATAGCCCAGACTGTTTGCTGAATGGAAGCATAGGTATTAATGAACCAAGCTAATTCTCTGAAAAAGCCTAGCCTCAGAGTTTGGCTCCAGATGAAACCTAAAATTAAAATTATATTAATTTGACGTTCTCATAGTGGTGCTTTCCACTTTGCACTGGTAAAGTTAGCAACATTACCTGATAGCAATGCATCAGGTTTACCAATTCTTGGTATAAAAATTTGTTATTTTTTTAATAATATGTACTGCTGTGATAGTTTTCTTTGCATACAGCTTGAGATATTTAAAGGAGGTACCAGAAAGTGTGATTAATTGGTTTACTTCGTCTCATGCCAGAGACACATGGACAGAGACGTCGATCATCCTGGAGAGAGTTCCTACTCTTACACATATCTATGTAATAATTCGTATAAGTCTTATCCTTTATTAACATATTTATGTAGGATGAAGTTTGCTCAAATAATTCTGAAATCTCTGGACATCCATGGGGAAGGTGAGGATTGGCATTCACCATCACATGAATCTCTCAAATAAAATGGATTATTTTAAAATCACTGTATTACAACTTCGAGCCCATCATGATAGTGGAGGGGGCGGGTACATAAGAGTCCACAGATTAAAAGACAACTTAAAGTATAATGTTATACTTTGGCATGATAACCATAAATGTAATAGTGGGATTTTTAAACTCCATTCAGTGGTTGCGGGTCCTAACTCATTGGTGATATGTGACCTTTCACACTAAAGACAATACAGCTAGCCAGTCCCATGACTTGAATGTTATGTTTGTCCTCATCTCCACTGACTCGCAAACCAAGCAAGAAGCATCTCTTTCTACATAAGTGTCCTCAGATATGTCACGACGTAGCAGTAGTTAAGAATTCATTAAGGCTTGTTTGACAATCTTTTGACAAAAATAGTTGCATAATTTTTGTCAATGAAATTTAGCATGCATGTGGGTTTAATAATTTACTAGCTAAAGATGCCAAAGAACTAGGCTATTCCAAAGATAATTGTGTTTCTTCATTTCATTGCACTGACATTGACAATATCTGGCAATATTTCTGTATGTGAACTCACGATTCCAACAAATTTGGTTTTATCCATGCTAGACTTATATTTTGGGAGGTTTACAATTACTCCTGCCTCTAAAAAATCTGTACTACTTTATTCAAAAAAGGCACTACTCCCATACAGGTGTTTTAGATGGGTACATCATCACTCTACAGGGTTACCGTATGTAACAGTTCACATCCAAGAACAGAGTCAAGAGCCATATTAATACTTGAACTGACAAGCCATATGCAAAACACGAAGTTCATAACCTCTACCTGCATATGTAAATCAAGTATATTTGTGAGATTCCTCTGCAGATACGACCTGCACAACTAATAATGGACTTCAAAATGATGATGGCTCAGTCATCTTCTAGAATAATCACTCAGGCTACAGGTTGGAGGAAAATGTATGACAATAGGTTATTTGTCCAATTACCACCATAGGGTATTCATAACCTTTTGTGATGTCCTGTTTTCTCTGCAACAGAACTACATAATTTAATTACAAATTAACTAGTTCAGCTTGTTACTTCAAATTAAGATACTTGTGTTCTGACAGCTTATAACTAATATGATCTTCACTAGAGTTGATTTAAATGCAAGGAGACTGCTGACATATAGGCACATTTTTTAAGAGACCTTGACCTCTACGCCTTGAGGCGACTTGCTGTGTCTGGGTTTCCTTTTCAATAAATCTACATAATATACATTCTATCAATACAGACATGGTATTTACCACTGGAGATGTCTAACTTTGCGTCTCTGTCTGGTACAAAAATAAATATGAAGAATGTAATATCGATTAAACTTTCTACAATTATGAATATGGATTCCACGACTCCATTTCCTACTATTAAAGATTTTTGCGTTAATAGCTTGGCATTGTGGGACCTAGTACCAATGGCAACAGTAATCTTAGAATTCCGAACTGGCAAGACAGGCATCCTCACTTTCTCACTAATTCTGTTGAATGAGTTAGTGGACGGCACATTGGCAGTAGTTCCAGTATCTAGTAGTTGGGATATTTTACACTGCAGTATTAACTCTAGCCTGAACTACATTTTCATATTAGTTATTCGACATGTTAAGATCAGAACACAACTGATCTATGATATCTGTTCCATCACTACATCACAACAAGTTAACGGTGAAAATTATCTAACAACGGAATCTCCCTATCGCACCCCCCTCAGATTTAGTTATAAGTTGGCACAGTGGATAGGCCTTGAAACTGGACACAGATCAATCAAGAAAACAGGAAGAAGTTGTCGGGAACTATGAAAAAAATTAGTAAAATATACAAACTGAGTAGTCCATGCGCAACATATGCAACATCAAGGAGATTTAGCTATAGGAGCGCCGTGGTCCCGTGGTTAGCGTGACCAGCTGCGGAACGAGAGGTCCTTGGTTCAAGTCTTGCCTCGACTGAAAATTTTACTTTCTTTATTTTCGCAAAGTTATGATCTGTCCGTTCGTTCATTGACGTCTCTATTCACTGTAAGAAGTTTAGTGTCTGTGTTTTGCGACCGCACCGCAAAACCGCGCGATTAGTAGACGAAAGGACGTACCTCTCCAATGGGAACCGAAAACATCTGATCGCACGATCATAGTTCAACCGATTCCTCCACAGGAAAACATCTGATATATTCTATACGACACTGGTGACGGCATGTGCGTCACATGACAGGAATATGTTGTCGACCCACCTAACTTGTACACTTAGCGAATGGGTAAAAAGATTCTTCTACCTTGCCCGATTTAGGTTTTCTTGTGGATGTGATAATCACTCCGAAAACAGTGATGAAAACGTAAGAGTTTGTCACATAAACTGAAAATAAAAATTTAAACTTTTCACTCGAGGGAAGACTTGAACCTAGTACCTCTCGGTTGGTATCTGCTTTCGCTAACCACGGGTCCACGGCGCTCCGTGATATCCATTGTCCTTGATGTTGCCTATCTTCGGATGGACTACTCAGTTCGTATATTTTACTAATTTTTTTCATAGTTCCACACAACTTCTTCCGGTTTTCTCGATTGATCTGTGTTCAGTTTTTCAAGGCCTATCCACTGTGCCAACTTATAACTAAATCTGAGGGGGGTGCGATGGGGAGTTTCCCTTGTAAGTAATAAAAATGGGACCTGAAGTACTCTGTTTCTGATTGTAAGCCTGAGTATGATAGTAAATCAAATGTTGTAAAGTGAAAGCAATGCCGTGCTGTAATAGTAATTGACTATCATAATGAAACATCTCATCCCGATCAAACTCCAGTAGTTGGCTGTGGTACAGCAACTTTTAACCCAGAGTCCAGCTCTTTATTCATCTGCACATCTTTCTCAGATATGGATACATTTCATAAATTCATGAGAAACGATCTAGCTCTGTACAACAAACTGTTCTTTTAATCCTCCTACTACTAGAATTACTTTGTTACACTGAGTACCACTGCAATCAATATGACCCCAAGTAATAAACACGGGATATATCGGACGTATTTTATATAATTTACTGAACTGACATGAAAGCATACATTACTGATTGAAACCAGGTGTAGTATGTATTTTAGCACTTAAAGATCTTGTCTTAAACCTTGATTTTAGAGAAAGAACAAAGCAAATCTTCACATTTAAAACAAAGATCCTCTAAATGTTGTTTACAGACAAAGGAAAAGCATCGTCTGCACCTTTCTGAATGTTTTGTATGCACTGAACGTTCGCATAGGGGTCACCGTTTGCGTTTTGCCTGTCCTACTCACTTCAACTGAAGGAGAGGAACGAGGAGGAGGCTATTTGCTGAGCGACTCCATTTTTTTCTGTACTTGACTTGTTCCGAGTTCCAGAAGAAATTCTCTCCTTGTGTCGTTGGTTTTTTATTCCAGTCAGGAATTAAGTCGTGGCAAATTATGAAAGCGTTTAGAGCACTAATATCTAAAATAATGTAAGAAATATCCATGGGCCATCTTCTTGTCACACGTTTTATTGTGTACTTCCTAACTAATTTGTCCATTGTGTCTACATCTAGCCGGCCGTAGTGGCTGTGCGGATCTGGGCGCTGCTGTCTGGAACCGCGAGACCGCTACGGCCGCAGGTTCGAATCGTGCCTTGGGCATGGATGTGTGTGATGTTCTTAGGTTAGTTAGGTTTAAGTAGTTCTAAGTTCTAGGGGACTAAGGACCTCAGAAGTTGAGTCCCATAGTGCTCAGAACCATTTGTCTACATGTAATTTAGTTGCATTATAGTCTACGATTATAAGAGTGTTTGCTACTTTAAACTTACGTGTCTCGTCTCTGAAATGCATAGTATTCAGAAACCTCACTATCTTACCCTTATTTGGGCAATAAGAGACTATTGAGCTGATTCCTGGAATCCGAAGAGACATGAAGCTCCATTTCTTCCCTTACTTCGATAAATTGTGCAGGTAGTTCTCGACGACTTTATCTTAGTTTTCCTGGTAGAGTCATTTGCTTACGTTGTAGTTCCTTTGCCGACTCGAAGCTTGTAAAGAAATTATCTGTTGCGATATGTCTTTCACTCAAGGATAAATATTCTGTCAACTTTAACACTACCTTTTTCCCTGATTTATATCTCTAGGCTGACCTTCGCTCTTCCCTGTGTACACCTGGAGGCATGTAACATAGTAGTTTGTGCTGTCACATGAAGCCCATATCTTTATACCATACTTTACAGGATTCGAGCGGATGTACTGGCGAAATGGGCACCTACCCATAAAAGTTACCAGTTGTTCATTAACTGTAATATTGTCTTGTGGTTTGTATGCATCATGTGCTTACCCACGGTTCAAATAAATCCCTTGCGAAGCCAGGGCTACGATACTGTCGCCAGTGTTGAGCATCATCAACATCACCAACCCGAATACAGCGTGATGTTTCTGTGAAGCGGCTCCTAGCCATAGAACTATTGAAAATCGATCGGCCATGCTCCTCGTTCCATAAATTCACTATGCCCTCATTGGGACCTTTGTAAACTCACACAAGAATAAGCAGGCCAAGAAAGAATGCAAATTCTTCTCTATCAACACCTGTCAATTATTTACCGAAAGTAATGTTACATCTTTTGTTGGTCCACTTCGAAATATACTCGAAAATCCTGGGCTTCATAAATAATTCAAATGCGAACTGCACAGTATTTCCGTTCCTTACAGTATGCCGCGTTGGGCCTGGAGCCATCTTCAATATATTTCATGCAGGCTGTCTGCCATGTAATCTATCAGGATTTTTACCATGTTTCATTCCCATTTCTCGAGTTGAAAGAAATGGGATTTACATATGTACTTACATATTATTATTATTATTATTATTAGGTTATATATACCTACCTGAAAACATTCTACTTTGAGATGTCAGCAAATCATATTGTACCCACTTAGTTCATTGACCTGTTTACAATATTGGTGAGGCCATGACAGGAAAATTTAAATTCCTTCATGTTTTGGATTTTAAGATGTCCTGTTTTAGTGATAGGCAGTTAAATTGGTATTCATCATTGCTTCTAATCTTTTATACAGCTGCACAAAGGGTCTTGTGTGTGAACTCTCAACAAGAAATTATCGATCAGCGAAAACGAGATTGTAGTGCTATCCCATAATGTCCAAACGGTGCACAAAGGCCACCATTTTCTCGATGACAGTTTCATGTATAACGTAATTAACTAACAAATTTCAACAACAAATTTTGGACGTATTATTGGATATGAGCTATCTACTCAATTGACAAAACTTTTTAACATGCACAGGCAGAGTAATAAGCAATGATATCCATACCTTAGGTGTGTGAGCTAATTTTATGTTTTAGGAAAAAAGTATTCATATCAAAGATGCTATATGGACAGATTATGAATTACATTTTTTTAATATTGCTTTTTATATATATTGTTTATTCACTCCATTTCTCCAAAGGAGTACATCTCATAATATCTCTCATTCCAGGCGTCAATCCCGACCTGCGGGGTCTGCTGTTAGGGTTAACTGGATCTGCCGTATTAATTTTTAAAGGGTGACCAGATGCCCTTTCTGTCGCCAACCTGTAACCCCTTCTTCGGGATGGATTGTGTGTACCCCAACTGTGTGCGTCTAGTGTAATCCACGCAATAGTGCAGACGTGCAGCAAATATCTGCACGTCGTGAGACTTGACTTGAAGTGACTGCTATCGTAATATTATATTTCTTGTAGATGTACATCATGAAGACTCAAACAAAAGGGTATACATGAAAGGTGGTCGAAAGTGTTAGTGTAATTAATGTTTTGAAATTATTGGATATGCTATTATATTTTACCTTAAGTAAAATCGAGGTCGTCACCTTCACTAGCTTGAATAAAAATTAAATCCTGGCCCAAGTGGTCATGGCTGGTCAGTGCTATTCTTGGTGGTGGATGAACAATTACGCAGTTAATGTTCATAAAAAACAATTATGTTATAAGCTAATCAGACAAGTTCAAAATTCTAATAACAAAGTAAGAATAGAGCGCTTATGGGTCTGTGTCTTGTTTCACTACTTAAGGCGCTTCCAACTGATTTAAATGACGAGAAATTACTAACATACTAGTAAAAGAAGAGAAATGAGAGGTTGCTCATTTTAGAAAATAAAATATCACTGAACATAATGGTCCAGTTATTAATGGAGAAAAGTTACAGTGAACACACATCCATATCGTGCAACTACCAGTAGGGGAAGAAGGAAAGAATCTAAGGGCACTGTTTCCATATTATTGTAATACTTCTTAGCGGCAGCTACAAAGGGATTTATTTGAGAGGAGTCCATAAGCAGGATTATCACTTGACCTTATTATTATTCGCATGTCCGTTGAGATCTATTCAATCAGGGACAGGAGTTCACCTTTATGGTTTCATCAAAAAATATATTATGACACACTAATTGTGATTCTTAAAGCAGTTGAGACACTATTTTATACAAGCATAATTTTACAGAATAGTTTAGTTGTGTCAACTGCAGTGAAAAAGCCAGATCTGTCTGTGTCTCTACGTATTTTTGTTAAATAATACATAATTTTGGTAGGACCAGTGACAAAGACTCATTTTCGTCAAGGAGGAACTGTTAGCAGCTTGCCTTTTTGATAAATAATACATAATTTTGGTAGCACTAGTGACAGAGTCTCATTTTCGTCAAGGAGGAACTGTCAGCAGCGTGCTTAGCACACCACATGATTTTTATACTGTCGTATAATATTATGCAGATAATTTAGACTTGGAATACAACAGGCAATTTAATTTGGGTGTTGACGGCCATGTTGCAGGCACCATTTATGATAGATATGGCTACTCTTGTTTCCTTCCTACATGAAAGTGTGTTACTACGGTGCAGGAATGTCTGACATTATCAACAGTAAACGTACACGCTTTTGCTGCGAGATAAATTTAACACCCTAACATAGAGACATTATAATGTCAATCTAACACTGAAAGGGAAGCAACCTCATTTAGTACCTATACAAATGAGTATACTACTGTTGAGTATGATATTCCATCGAATAGTCGTGTAGTTTCGATTGTGTGCCAACAGAGTATGATAAGTGGTTTTTGCTGGGAGGTAAAGTTAATACCCTAGTATGTGGTTCCTATAAAATTGTATAAGGCTGAGAGTAATACCGTATTTCGAGTTGACTCTAAATGTGAGAATAACATTTTTTACTTTGGTAACTGTCATTGGCGAAAGCACGTAAGTCGGTAAGATAAATCAGGAGTTGTGCCCCATGTGTGATTTACAAAGTGATATGCACGTGAAATTACGCAGATTGAACCTCACAGGGCAAGAGGTTTACTGAACAAAAAAAAATGCTCAGTTAGCGATTTATGTTTTGCAGGCGTTTTCTGTCTGTCTTGTGACATATGACAGAGATCGTAGAGCAACATAGGTGTGGGAGATAGTTAATTTGAAGCTCGGTTATGCTTTCCAACATCTATGATATAGAAATCGAACAATACAGATATGCAGATGCTGCTTGTTTTTTCATAAATTCCATTAATATGGTGAAACAATACTTCAGAGCATTCAGATACTTTTAAGCATACTATAATTACTTTTAAATACTGCAAGTCACACACTTAACGTAATTTTAGGATGAGTGCTTTGAATATGCCGCAAAAGAAAAAATTAAAAATTCGATAATATCAATCCCTCTCTCTCTCTCTCTCTCTCTCTCTCTCTATATATATATATATATATATATATATATATATATATATATATATATCTGCGTGTGTGTGTGTGTTTGTGCGCACATGATTGAGGCTCAAATATCTTTGACCTTCACAGAAATAAGGAATATCTGGTGCTATCATTTTAGGACAATGCTGTGATTAGTTGGTGATGGGAATGCATTGGGATGGGAAGGGTAGTCCAGTGGAGAGGGGCATAACCATGTAATGTGTTCGGGGTCGTTGCCCAGCCCGTTGAGATTTTCTAAGTGATAATTAAAACTTTTGTCTGTGTGTGCCAAAAATTAAATAAAACCTGTAGCCAGAAATTGTCTGTTATCAAATTATTACACTTCTTTCATTGTGTTTAACGTTGAGACATTTAGATAAGTCAAAATAGGCTCTTGTTCTGCTTTTGAATACATGTCTTTAAGAAGAGGGGCTCCTCAGACCGATAAACCTGGAGTCACCTCAAACAAGTAATCTTGGCTAGAATATTGTGCTTGGTTCTCTCTACTCCTCCCTAATACTGCAAAGCTTTTTGCCATTAACCCTTAATCGCACCTCACAGTGGCGTCTTAGGAAACCCAATCTATTTTATATTCTGTATTTCAAAAAGTACAGTGGAACAATTTACGGAAACTTAGTATCATTTCTTTCTGAACAGTGTCAATATGAAAGCGATGTTAACTCAAACATTTGGATTGCTGAATCGGCGATGTCGAGATGAAATACTGTTTAACGCCTGTCGGGTCTTGATAGTGTGAGCTCTGTGTAGCTTGTTTATGCTGATTGACAATATATAATTTTATAAATAATACACCACTAAAACAAATACACAGTTTGTGCATTAGAGATATGTTTTATACTACGTGCTATTTATTTCCAATTTGTGTCAACAAATTCTTTTGTAAATTACACTTTTTCGCTTAAAATCTAGTGTAGTGTGGTAGCCCAGGGTGAAGGCCATATTGCTGATTTGTGCAGATTGGTTAATTTATAATTCGGTCACTATGCAATACTGAAATATATATTCTATGTAATTTATCACAGTTTTCTATCAATGTAGCCCTATTAATTTCAGTTTTGAGCTACAGTGAGTAAACGACTCAGAACAGATGAAGATATACACTCCTGGAAATGGAAAAAAGAACACATTGACACCGGTGTGTCAGACCCACCATACTTGCTCCGGACACTGCGAGAGGGCTGTACAAGCAATGATCACACGCACGGCACAGCGGACACACCAGGAACCGCGGTGTTGGCCGTCGAATGGCGCTAGCTGCGCAGCATTTGTGCACCGCCGCCGTCAGTGTCAGCCAGTTTGCCGTGGCATACGGAGCTCCATCGCAGTCTTTAACACTGGAAGCACGCCGCGACAGCGTGGACGTGAACCGTATGTGCAGTTGACGGACTTTGAGCGAGGGCGTATAGTGGGCATGCGGGAGGCCGGGTGGACGTACCGCCGAATTGCTCAACACGTGGGGCGTGAGGTCTCCACAGTACATCGATGTTGTTGCCAGTGGTCGGCGGAAGGTGCACGTGCCCGTCGACCTGGGACCGGACAGCAGCGACGCACGGATGCACGCCAAGACCGTAGGATCCTACGTAGTGCCGTAGGGGCCCGCACCGCCACTTCCCAGCAAATTAGGGACACTGTTGCTCCTGGGGTATCGGCGAGGACCATTCGCAACCGTCTCCATGATGCTGGGCTACGGTCCCGCACACCGTTAGGTCGTCTTCCGCTCACGCCCCAACATCGTGCAGCCCGCCTCCAGTGGTGTCGCGACAGGGGTGAATGGAGGGACGAATGGAGACGTGTCGTCTTCAGCGATGAGAGTCGCTTCTGCCTTGGTGCCAATGATGGTCGTATGCGTGTTTGGCGCCGTGCAGGTGAGCGCCACAATCAGGACTGCATATGACCGAGGCACACAGGGCCAACACCCGGCATCATGGTGTGGGGAGCGATCTCCTACACTGGCCGTACACCACTGGTGATCGTCGAGGGGACACTGAATAGTGCACGGTACATCCAAACCGTCATCGAACCCATCGTTCTACCATTCCTAGACCGGCAAGGGAACTTGCTGTTCCAACAGGACAATGCACATCCGCATGTATCCCGTGCCACCCAACGTGCTCTAGAAGGTGTAAGTCAACTACCTTGGCCAGCAAGATCTCCGGATCTGTCCCCCATTGAGCATGTTTGGGACTGGATGAAGCGTCGTCTGACGCGGTCTGCACGTCCAGCACGAACGCTGGTCCAACTGAGGCGCCAGGTGGAAATGGCTTGGCAAGCCGTTCCACAGGACTACATCCAGCATCTCTACGATCGTCTCCATGGGAGAATAGCAGCCTGCATTGCTGCGAAAGGTGGATATACACTGTACTAGTGCCGACATTGTGCATGCTCTGTTGCCTGTGTCTATGTGCCAGTGGTTCTGTCAGTGTGATCATGTGATGTATCTGACCCCAGGACTGTGTCAAAAAATTTTCGCCTTCCTGGGACAATGAATTCACGGTGTTCTTATTTCAATTTCCAGGAGTGTATTTATAATCCAGGATGAAATTTTTACTCTGTAGCGGAGTGTGCGCTACTAATATGAAACTTCTTGTTAGATTAAAACTGTGTGCTGGACCGAGACTCGATCTCGGAACTGTTGCCTTTCTCTGGCACAAAGTTTTAATCTGCCTGGAAGTTTTCTATCAGCGCACACACCGCTGCAGAATGAAAATCTCAAGCTGGAGACGTCCTTCAGACTATGGCTAAGCCATGTCTTTACAATACCATTGCTCCCAGGAGTGGTAGTTAGGCCAGGTTCGGAGAAGAGCTTCAATGAAGTTTGCAAGGTAGAAAGCCAGGTAGTGGCAGGATTGAAGCTGTGAGAACGGGGCGTAAGTCGTGCTTGGGCAGCTCACTTGGTAGCGAAATTATCTCCAAATGACAACGGTCCCGAGTTCGACTCTCGGTGTGGTGCACAGTTTTAACCTGCCAGGTAGTTTCATATATTTATAACGTTTTGCTGTTACGAGTCGTTTGAAGTCCCAAATCCTGATGAAGGTTATGGTTTTGTCGAATTTAGGAACCATCAGGCACGGAAGAAGACGGGGATAACGAAGATGGTAACCATAGTAGTTCTTCCAACTGAAATTTCGTTCTAGGAGAGAATGACTATAAGTGTTCTTCAACTATACTTTCTAATAAGAGAATAACTAATTCTACAAAATTAGTTTCTCACCTCCCAGGACGAAAATGACAAGCAAGCTCTGCTTCTAGTCCAGTTGAAGCATGGCAATTACGAATGACAGATGATATGCTAGATCGGATTGTCACTTACACAGGCGAAAAAATTATTGACAAATTTTCATCAACTAGGAACTCACTGATTACCATATTACTACAAGTTAGTAGAAATAAGATTGTCATTGGTCTCTTGTATATATGCAGAGTAAACAAGGTGGCTCAGACAAACGCAGAAGAAGTCTTGCCTCCTGAATTTTGTAATGCCCTCTTTAGCACACCACAAAGGCGATTTCAGGTTTTATTAGTTCTCTAAGATTTGACGATAAAGCAACTCAATAGAATAGTAGACAAGAAGACCGATTTTTGACAGTTCAGGACAACCTCGCAAAATTTATTGATAAATACGATTCCCCAAATACACCTTTAGAATACTATGCAGTATATAAGTAGCCGTTAGATTTCCTTAACAGCTGCTCTTTCAGAGTATAGGTCTTGAAATCTGGACAAATTTGGAACTAAGATTTTGATAATGCTTACCCACTTTGGATGTTTTAGAACCATGACTGTATATAGAATGTAAATAAGTTATACAAAACTGTAACCAGTCACTTTTTGAATTATTATGTTTTGTTCCATGAACCGGATTTCGAACCTTTTCAGGTTCCATTTGAAGTTGAACCTGAAAAGATTCGAAAACCGGTTCATGGATTAAAACATAGTTATTAAAAAAAGAGACTGGTTACAGTTTTGTATAACTTATTTACATACTAAGATTTTGATGTTGAATTCTTCCAAGACATATGATATTCTAAACGCTTTTCCACTTGCTAGCATGGTAGTTAAACAGAAAAGTGAAGCTTCCCATCTTATTAGGAGACAAAGTTAACAGAACCCATTCATGCACTAATAGAAGCCTGGTAGTTGAGATATGTTTTTCGTCAGTTCATTTTTATCAGAAAAGCACTGAGAACTTTGCTTTGACAGTGTTGGGGACTGTAGGGAAAACTAAGCCTAGACTAAAACAATTATGTTTATGTTATCAAAATGTCCAGAAACGACAATTTGCGTTTGATGTCAATAAAACGCTACTATCATATGTCCCAAAGACATGTTATACTGTTGGTGTTACCACTCACAACACAGACGACATCAACAAAACGACAGGAAAAGCTGTAAATATAATTTCATACAATGAAACAACCTGTGGCACTGACACATTGAATCAAATGTACAAAACTGACTCCATTCCATGTGGAGTTCAGTAAAGAGGCATTGAAAAAATTATCTTCATATATTGCCATGGAACTTGGTTGCACCACATAAAAAGGCCACTTTGAGTATACCTACATGACAAGGGAATTTGAAGAAAACTCTGAAATACGTATAGCAAATAGACTTGTGCATCAAGACAGACCACAACCTTTAATCAGCGAAGTGAGATGTTCTCTGTGTTCATTTAAAAGAGAAAGAAAACAAAAAATGTGTAGTCAGAATTGTAAAAGGTCGATCTGTGATGAAGGAAGAGCACTAATTTGTACCGATTGTGCTCACAGATATTACAAATAGTGACAATACTAATTACAATACTTCATTTCATTCTAATGAATAGAAGTTTATACTTTCTTATACATTTGTGCGAAAATATACTATGGTAGCAAGTAACTTTGTAAGCACACTATGCCAAAAATCTTGTACAAATCAAATAATCCAATATATATATATATATATATATATATATATATATATATATATATATATATATATGTATAATATGTGTGTGTATGAGTAATTACTCATTATTTGAAATTTATAGATGTTTTTTCATAGAGTGTTTACAAAGTTAGTTATAATCATAGTATCTTTGTGCAAATAAGTATAAAAAGATAAAACTATGTATATTAGAATGCTGTTTAAAACTGTTACTAATATCAATCACTTTTTCTACTGGCAGTGAGCACACTTGATATGATTTACTGCTGTATTATTACATTATATTACGCAATTCATTGAAGTTGAGTCTTGTGTCCAATATATATACAAGTAAGAAAACACATATAAAAATTAATATTCAGTATGGTGGTACAGTGTGACATGTACCAAATTTGTAAAAATCCTATGTTACCCATTGTAGCAACTAAATAAAGTCAAGTAATACATTCTATTGTAGTACACACCTTCAAATTTAAGGAAGGTAATCATTAAAAAATACAACACATTACTTAAAAACAATACTATGCTCACTTTGTAAAAGTCCTATATTAATTATTCTTGCAATAATAAAATAACCATTATGGAAAACTATATGGCTATTTACAACATCCCATATACATAAGAATGTCCAATTAGCTTACAGCTGTTGATATGTGATAATATTTTACTGGGGGCCAGTGAACCACTGTGTGTTGTGCAGTGTTATTCAAATCAGGTGTGAGGGTTAAGACTGTATAACTTATACTGAAGTATAGATTTGGTGCCTGCAGCTAAGTTACATGGGAAACTAGTCTACACACGAATTGCATTGTGGAAATAGGCGAGCGAAGCATTAATTTTTTGGTTGGCGTTAAGCAGTAGGAATTAGTGTTTACAGACTGCAAATTTCGCTCTGTAACAGAGTGGGCACTGATATGAAACTTCGCAGCAGATTGAAACTTTGTGCTGGACTGTAACACGAACACTGGTCTTTCGCTTTTCGCAGGGAAGAAGTCTATCCATTGAGCTACCCAAGCACAACTCACGACCCGTTCTCACAGCCTTACTCCCACCAGTACCTTATTTCCTTCCGCAAAAGGCAAAGGCCTGAGATTGAGCCTCGGTCCAGCACAAAGGATTTTATACGTTAAAGTTCCATGAATAAGTGCCTTTTTAATTACAGTCACTGAAGGTAATTTACAACTGGAGTTTCTAAATGTAATGATAATGTGAATGGAGTGTGTGTGCGTGTGTGTGTGTTCAAATTAGCCGAATCGGTTTCTGGACTACGTAGGGACCTTTTCACTTTGGATTAAGATATAATAACGTCATTCTTTTTCATACAACGAATTTCACATCCCGCTCTCAACACAGCATGTTCAATTAGTTATACTGGAGAGTGAAAGAAGTTTACTGTGAGCACATAAGCCACATAGGCACATTTGTATGGAAGTTACTGCAGTGACACGTGGACCTTGAAAGTAAGTTGTCCGCAAATGCTGTCTTAAAGTAGTCCAATGGCGAATCAGTAAGATGGCATGCAATGGGTCAAGCAAATGAAGCGTCGTAAAAGCTTCCAAACCAGTGACCAGTTTATAATCTTAAATGCATTCCCTTCTGTTGCAGACTTCCATTATATATCCATTATCGCTCTTTTACATAATAGTTAAACGAAATCGCAGCAGCTAGTTGAACTTTTCCCCTTACTCAATTTGGAGTCTTACTGTTGCCGCGCTATTTTTATAGACGTCGTACATCCTTCGTTTGTCTCTTTGTTTCCTCCATATATGCCTCGAAAGTAGTAGCACTGTTCGTTGCTCACTCTAATGCTGCTTAGCTGTTACAATTTTCTTAAAGAATTCCAGCATGGTAGGTCGTCTTCTTTCTTCCAACGGTGTTGTCAAAGAGGGCGGAGGAGCGGACAGAGATTCATGGCACTTTCTTGCTGAAGGCAGTGGTAACCACTACATTAACGACACATAGCAGTATCACAGGACGTACTCCCGACTACTCGCCTTTTCAGATCTATGGGAGGGCACAACCAAGGGGAGGTGAAAAGGAGATAAGGATTCAATAAAGTATAACGTTTTGAGAGTCGGCTCATGGGATGTCGGAAGTTTGAACGTCATAGGGAAGCTATAGTATTTAAAAGGGGAAAATCTAGTGCTAAATCAAGGCAGGAATGTATAACAGGATACTGATCGGGTAATTTATATATAAAGGGAGAGAGAAATCTATTACTCATGGGGGACTGGAATGCTGGTACAGGGGAAGGATTAGAAGAAAGGAGAAATACGGGCTTGGTAGTAGGAATAAGTAAGATTAAAGACCAATTTAGTTCTGCAATAAGTTGCAGTTAGTAATAGGTATTACTAAGTTCAAGAATCACGAAAAGGAGAAGTATACTTCGAGAAGGCAAAGAGGTATGACACGGTTGCAGGTAGATTACATCATGGTCAGGCAGAGATTCAGGACTCAGAGAACAGATTATAAGGCGAACACAGGAATAGATGCAGAATCAGGTCAGAATTTGGTAATGATGATGGGTAGGATGAAGTTTTGGAGACTAGTCAGGAAGAGTCAGTGCACAAGAATGTGGGATAGGGAAGTCCTAAGGATTGAAGGTAGGTACATTGAAGTTCTCTGACGTTGTAAATACTGTGATAAATGAATAGCTCTGTAGGCAGTTCAACTGAAGAGGAATGGACATCTCTAAAACAGGGAAGTGACAGAATTTGGAAAAAATAACAGAGGTACCAGGAAGGCAGCTGCGAAGAAACATTGGGTAACAGAATAGATATCATCGATGAAAGAAGAATATTTTCAGGGACATTTCGGATTACAGAAATATAAGTTACATTCGAATGAGAAAAGTGCATTGCGCATGGAAGTTCAGGCGAAACTGCTGCAAGAATAAAGGTGAAGAAATCGAAGAAAATGGACTCTTGCAAGGACTGACGCGGCATAAAGAGAAGTAAACACAAGTTTTTGTGAGAACAACACCAAGGGTGGTAACCTTAAGAGTGTTATAGGAATTCTACTATGAAATGCACGGGAGAGACTGGGTAGGTGGAAAGAGTTTATTGAAGGCCTGTATGAGGGGGAGGACTTGCCTGACGACGTGATAGAAGAAGAAATAGGAGTCGACAGGGATGAAACTGGGTATCCATTATTAGAAACAGAATTTAAATGAGTTTTGGGAGACTTGAGATCAAATAAGGCAGAAGGGGTGGATAACATCTCATGTAAATTTCTGAAATCATTGTGGGAAGCGAAAACTAAACTGCTGTTATTTTTCTGTGTAGAATGTGCGAGACTAGCGATATACCTTCATACTTTCAGAAACATATCATTCATTATATTTTATTGAGTGTATCCTTCTTCATTACTTTTGATATGGAATTCATAATACAGGAGAATTAGTCAACTTAGTTTTGAGGACATAGTATTTCGGTTAAGAATGAGTAGGCCATTCAGCTGAAGAGGTATGGACAGCTCTAAAATAGGAAAATGACATTATTTGGAAAGAAAATCAGAGGCACCATGAAAATAGCTGCGAGAAACATTGGGTTACACAAAAGATACTTCAGTTCATCGAAGGATGAAGAATATGTTCAGGGATATTTCAGAATACAAAAATACGATTCACTTTCAAATGAAATAAGTGCACAACGCATGGAAGTTTAATCGGAATACCTGCAAGAAAAACATGGAGAAATCGGAAAGAAAAGACTGTCGGAAGGACTGACGCGGCATAAAGAAAAGTAAACACAAACTTGTGTGAAATCAAAACCAAGGGTGGTAACGTTAAGAGTGTTACGGGAATTCCACTATCAAATGCACGGGAAGGACCGGATAGTAGGAAAGAGAATACTAAAGGCGTGTATAAGAAGGAAGACTTGTCAGATGACGTGATAGAAGAAGAAATAGGAGTCGACAGAGAGGAAAATAGGGATCCAGTGTTAGAAACACAATTTGAAAGAGTTTTCGGTGACAAGATTAAATAAGGTAGAAGGGATGGATAATATTCCATTTAAATTTTGGAAATAATTGAGGGAAGTGGCAACAAAACGACTATTATTTTTCTGTGTAGAATGTATGAGACTAGCGATATACCTTCATACTTTCAGAAACAAATCATCCATCATATTTTATTGAATATGTCCGTCTTCATAACTTTTCGTATGGAATTCATAATACAGGAGAATTAATCAATGTAGTTTTGAGGACAGTATTTCGGTTAAGAATGAGTTGATAAAATGAAACATAACATAATAGAAAAAAGTTTTATTGTCGTGGTTTTATGTTACAGTTAAGCATAATTTTTTCATGAACTGATCGATCGCTTGTTACACGCCAGTTACTTGCGTTATCCAGGAATGCAAGTTGGCCACATTAGAGTAGACGCCAGGGTAGCCGGCCTGAGCGCATCCTCTTCCCCAGGAGACGATACCGTACTGGGTGGATCCTTCCACCAGTGGTCCGCCGCTGTCGCCCTGGCACGAGTCCTTGCCGCCCTCGTCTTCGCCCGCGCAGATCATGCGCTGCGTGATCTCGCCGCCGTAGGCAGAGTTACAGGAGGCACGAGCCACGATGGACGTGGTGACCGCCTGCAGCTGTATGGGGGAGGAGCCTCCGGAGGACAAGGCGCCCCAGCCCGTGATGGTCACCGCTGTGCCTGCAGATGGCTCCGTCGTGCCGAGACTCACCGCCTGTAAAGTAAAGTACACACTCGTCACGAATCGCCCTTGAAAACAGCAGGGGAAAGTGCTTTGGGAACATAACATTCGCTATTCAATGTTTACACAACGAACAAAACATTATGCAGGAACCTTTCTTCAATAAATTTCATTTAGCTATCCCTCCACTGCACGTATGTGTTACTCATTAAACAGTAACCGATTTCAGCCTGTAGTGGACCATATGTATGAAAGATAGTCAGCTGAGCATAACACTGAGCCCATCTCTACGACATGACTACTTCATAGTACACATAACTTGCCGAAAGTCACATGTAAAATGTGACGTACAATTTTATTTCGTGTGTAGCTCATTCATTACTTTCCATGATTTGATTTGACGATTTCAGAGAAGGAGAGAAAGTGAAGGTCCTTTATAGGAAATCATCTTGTACAGCCAACACCGTGACTGCCATTAGAACAGTAGAACAGTTGAAACACTGGGCTCGGTACATATGAGTATGACGAAGGAAAGGAGAAGAAAATATTAAAGTTTTGGGGTACGTTTGTAACAAGAAACCAATGTGTAAAAAAAAGGAGGAGAGAAACATGATGGAAATATTACATGAAATGCTTGTTTACAGAAAAAAAATCGTGCTTCATAAGTAAACCCCCGGGAAAGCCTCATAAAAGCAACAGAGAAGAACTTTATAACAGCAATAAATAAACGCACCGAGCTGACATAACTCGATATATGAAATTAGGTGAGAATTGGATGAATGAAATGTAATTAAATACCAGAAAAGAAGACAACCGTGAATGAACGTCGTTAAAGAATGTGTGGAGGAAGATTAGGTCTCCTGTAAGGAAATCTAACCGAGTTGATAGTCAAAGGAGGAATCTTTGGGTGCCGTAAAAGGCAAAATAAATAAAAGTTTAATGCCTGAAGTGAAGAAGAAGATGATGATGATAATGTTGATGAGTGATGCAGAGCTCTAATGTCGTCATGATGAGCTGTCCGGTAATTAATATCGACGGACTGTTGCTTTATATTCTTTAGTAAGCGTTGTAAGGCGATAATTTTTAGGGAGATATTATTGCTCAGTATTCTAGCAGTTAATGTCAAAATTTAGAGACTTTTTATTGTTGCACCTAGTCAGCTGTAGTGTGTGAGAGCTGACTACGTTCCCGTTCCTTCACTAACGCAGAATTGATGTCAGTAAAGAATAGAGAACCTGAGTTTAGAACGTGGTAGTCGTGCAAACTGTTCGCTCAGCTACGATCTTCCCCATTCCCCCTTTCTCCCACAAACTTAATATTTTCCGTTTCATAATAAAACTATTGATCATAAGTAATAAATTATAATCGGACAACACTCCGAGAATATTCTCAACAATGTTGCTGATGAAGTAAAATTTTTCTGGAAAATGAAGTCTAGCGCATACGAATTCAGACACATTAATTTCTGTGTTACCATGTTGTGCATAGCAATGGAAATGTTTTGCCACTGAGAAATGAATGTTAGGGAATTGTTAGAGCTATACGAAGGAATAGAGAAACCAATGTTCACTTTTCAGTTTAGAGCGCAAAGTCATCACATAGAAATGCCTAAAACAACAGTGTCTTCCACCGTGTATATGGATCTGGTGAGAGATTTAGCCTGAAGCTATGCAGGCCACATAACATAAATGTCAAGCGTTTCTTCCATCAAGACAATTTTCAGCTGCATTCTGTAGGGGCAATGCAAACGCTCCAGAAGCGTTTTCGATGAGAAGTGTTTGTTGACCCACAATATAGCCCTTAATTGGCTCCCACCACGTTCATCTATACTCACACAAACCGCTGGCTACGAAGACCACATTTTGGCACAGACAACGCAGTGCAGACCAGTGCAGAGAATTGGCGGAAAGCACTTGCGGCTATTTGGGACGTGGGTGCTGGGTAGTTAGCACAACGTCACGACAAATGTCTAAGTCGGATCGGCGACTATTTAGAGAGGTAGCTGGATGGTGTGGCTAACAGTTGCGAAAAAATAATTTTGGTTTCCACTGTGGTTTTCATTTAGCGAACGATCCGACCTTACTTCCCGAATATCCCTCATATTAATTATCAATTTGCGCTTGAATACATCCTTGTTGCGTGTATGTTAGTACGCTATCTATATTTTTGTAAATATTGAGGCTATTTCACATATATGAACCATGTGGATCACTGATAAACGTATAGCTTTAACATTATGTGGTCTCAGTTACACCGCAGTCACTCGAAAATTACGTGAGGATTATTGCGAGTTTTATAATGTTTTTATCGCTTACACCTTCATATGGAATCTACTTTCTCAAAAATCACAGAGAGATCCGGTGCAGCGGTCAACGTCGTGGACTCGGGTTTGAGAATATGGTCGACTAACTGTCCGTGGCTTGTCTAAACCCCTTACGACAGATGCTGTGGTGGTGTCTTTGATAAAGATGCAGCCGAAATCTTCCACCAATCTGTCTGCTCTGTCATTTGACAACATTCACACAGATAAATATATTAGATTAGGAATATAGTCGGTTTGGTATTCTACACTAGCTTAATTAGGGGATCAATAACGTTGAGTAAATACCGTACTAGAATGAATGGAACTAGTTACCGCAAAATTATTTACTTTCCGACAGCCGAGAAATGCTGGCGTATAAAGTCAGTACAGGGTATTAAACTGTCCTCTTCACATAGAGTTATGCGGACACACTAAGTTGGTTCATACTGATAAGCTCAATGTAACACAAGACCTCCACCCAAACTGAAACTGACAGAAAAGAGCTGAAACAACAAGCGAATGACTCTGAACACATGTAGTGTAAGTGTTTCTCTGGCTGCCAAGCAGTGGTGAGTATAGCACCGATTACACAACTGTGAGGATTTGTACTGGAGTCACGATATGATCTGTGATATTAGTCGACGTGTTGAAGATGTACGTTGAGTGTCTATAAATTTCGTCTACACATAGGACATATTATACCGCCCGCAAACTCCTAGAGCTGAGAGTACTTCAGCACAACACAGAATACACGTCAAGGTTACTGTTTGCTCACAAATCTGGAACAGAAAAATGAATCATGTATTCGTTCGTATAAAAGCACTTCACCATGCCTCAGACACCACAGAGAGGCAAGAAATAGTCACTCTGCTACCACAGAAACGTCTTAACTGACTCGTAGTTGCGAAATCGACACTTTTCTTGTTCTAACAGTGAGACGTTTCACTGATGTTCTTGTCATTAAAGCCTATAAGTCCTTCCTTCGCAATTTATCCACTTTCTACACGCACAGGAGAGTCCTTTTCCACACTTTCGCGAGTCTCTAGTAAGTCTTGAGGCATATGGGTGTGTGCTCCCTGCAATGAACCCCAGCACCCATTACAAAAGCAGTGGCTTACTCTACACAGGTCATGAAGCTGAGAGTTAATTGCCTTCTTTTCGTATTCCGTATGGAAAGGGATTCTAGAACATTCTAAAACTCCTCCTACGACTAAGGACTCAGCCAATGGAATTCATTCCTCTGATTTTTGGTGGGGAACGTCGCTCACTGTAGCCCGTGAGAAATTCTACGAAGGGTCAGTTCACGTCCTCTGTTCGTTAACCTCACAGATTCCTTCGTATTAAAAGGATGCTCTTTATCTTGTAAGATGCTATCGCTCTTCATCCCTACATATCAGCACTTGGCTATTTTCAACGATTTCTTAGCAGTGGGAGTGCATCTCACATTTGCTAAGCAGCCTCGCCACGGCCAGCCTGCCTCCCTTCTCTTTCCTTTACAGCAATTAAACGTTACTTTCGGTAGTACACAACACGGTGTGTTTCTTAAGCCACCTTCTCCTGATCGCAGCTTTCACAAGAATCAATAATGGTCTCAGCACCCTGTTCTCAGCGTCCACTTTAAATTAATTCCCAGGCATTCAACACCACAGAAAATGTTTGTAGTGGTGCTACCCATAATCAACCAAAGAAAATTTACCCTTCGTGAATCGTGATCTCACATCGACTAAAAGATGCAATGTGGTATAATATTACATGTATGGAGGCAAAATATTGTAGCCTTACTCATCCTCTTAAAGAGCAGCTACAGAACATGTGAAAAATTTTGTTTCGGTTCCTAAGTCATGAAGATGTTTTTTAACCAAACCATAGCTTCCTTTATGACTTCAGATAAATGTCATCATATGATAATTATCGTTCTAATACATGAAAATTTTCTTATGGACAAATATCTATTTGAAGAAGATAAATTTAACGGCACCGTATGCCGTTCCGATTTGTTAAGTGACGGCGATACCTGGGAAACATTCGTTTGTTGCCCATCGAATTCAGTAGGTCGTATCGAATTTAAGGCACCTCGAAATATGTACGAGAAAAAAACTAAGCAAACGATCCTTAGCGTACAGTTCATATTTAAAAATAAATCTGAAAAATGTTGAAGTTAGTATTTTCTGTGGACGAGTTGTACCTGAACGTTGGAATCGAAGGAGAATGATCCGTCAATCTGGATGACACCGACGTCGTAGTCAGTGGTATCGGAGTCGTAATCCCCGTGGTAATATCCGTCGGCAGCATCGTACACAGTTCCGCCGCTTCCGCGGGTGGAAGATCCGGCCCTGAAGGACATGAAGTTGATGAAGGCGCCCTCTATACAGTGGGCCGCCGTCAGCACCCACGTGGAGCTGATGATGGAGGCGCCGCAGCTGTGGGAGCCCAGCTTCTGCAGCGACAGCTGCCAGGGGTACTGCGAGATGTCTACGGCCTCGCCGCCCACGATGCGGCCATCGAGGCGCGGTCTGGGCAAGTGGGACCTCGTGGAGGGCGCAGCGCTGCAGAGCGCCACCAGCAGGCACAAGACGACGGCTGTCTGCATGGTTCTGGCCGGCGGATGAACACAGTCGCCTGTGCGCGGCTTTTATAACGGTCTTATCGATTACACAAGTGACTCTCCACGCTAATGACCTCTTGAAAATCTGATAGTCACGGTCCCGCAATTAGTTCACCAAGGTCAAAGTAATAAATGAATACATGGCGAAATATGTTTCGTCACAAAAGTCTCACTAGTGGCAGTTTATCTCATCCATTTTCTCCCATCCGGACCTTGAACGGCTACGCTGATAGATCAATCAGGGCACACTGAACAATTTATGTAAGATAGGCTAATATTTTCCCTGGGAGAGGGAGAATTCTGAAACTACTTTTGTTCTTTAAGAAGAATCAACATTTTCAAAATGAGACGAACAAGGAAGAGATGAAACCGACCACTATATCCACATCAGCTGGACGCATCGGTGTTGGCAGTATAACGTTATCCCGCGTCACATAACTCTGTCCTAAGGCTTCATCTAATCTCGAGGTAAGACGAGCACTCTGATGTTCAGGGGCCGCCGTCGTGGCCGAGCGGTTCTAGGCGCTTCAGTCAGGATCCGCCCGAAAGCTCCGGTCGCTAGTTCGAATCCTGCCTCGGGCATGGATGTGTGTGATGTCCTTAGGTTAGTTAGGTTTAAGTAGTTCTAAGTTCTAGCGGACTGATGGCCTTAGATTTTAAGTCCCATAGCGCTCAGAGCCATTTGAACCATTTTGATTCTTTTTTTTGTATTCAGGAGATGAACGCAATAACTTTTCCCCACCAAACAAGGTAAATCATGGTGAAATCAACAGGGTTTCTTCTTGTCTGAACTCTGATTCATTACGAGACCCGCCTGAGGGATGAGTACAATGAGAAAAAAACAAACAGAAGATAGGTCTGTAGCTAGTGTTGGTCCATATAACACAATTAGTTACCTCGAGGGCACAAGTCGAAGCCGGTGGTTTCGCGTGATGTCATCAATTAATGGAAAAGTGCTTCCTTCTCCCTCCCCCCCCCTCCCCCCTGAAGCACCTTATTCGTGTCCAGACAGTGTAAACGAATAGTATTATCTCATGGTAATACAACCCCAGTTGAGGTAGTTACCTTTGGGGGCAAGATCGAGATATTTGCTATGACGCATCATGTGAACAACTATTTTGTTATTAATATGGGGTAATTACGGAGGAAAATGGTTTGGTCCCAGTTATCAAATGAGAATTAAAATCTGTTTCCTCTGGAATAAAGATCTTACATACCAGTAAGTGACAGTACCATTGTTTCAACTTCCACAGCAACCTAATGAAGATGCCGTAACACAGTGAAGAAGAGGAGCCATCTCTCGTCTGTAAGCAACAGTTACAGCAACTTGGGTGTACATTTAAAAAGTTATGGAAAATGAGAACTAAATTATCAAGCCCCAATTCTATTCTCAGGAAATAATAGTTATGTAATACAGGTCGTTTTCGTAACAGAGTACAAAAATTTATCGCCGAGCGGTCTGAGGCGCTGCAGTCATGGACTGTGCGGCGGGTCGCGGCGGAGGTTCGAGTTCTCCCTCGGGCATGGGTGTGTGTGTTTGTCCTTAGGATAATTTAGGTTAAGTAGTGTGTAAGCTTAGGGACTGATGACCTTAGCAGTTAAGTCCCATAAGATTACACACACAAACAAAAATTTATCAGGACATAGAGGATGCTCTGCTGAACAATTTGAGGTAGGGATCCTGGGTTCGGAAATAAGGAAATAATACGAATAAAATCACAATACTGTGTACTTTTTTATTTACATTAGTACTGTTAACTGCAAATACCGTCACTGACACAGTGAACGTACCGTTTGTAAAGTGACTTACAAAATGTGCCGAAATATATGGCTATCAACCTCAATGCAAGCATGGCATCGGCGAACAAGACTCTGACGCATCCTACGAGAGGCATTTGAAAATTCCATGCAAAAATAAAAACTACTTACGTGTTTGGGGTAGACCTTTTTTTTATTTTTCGACATAGTCTCCTTTTAGACATGCACTTCGTCCAAGGATATTCTAATATCTTGATCCCTTCCGAATAATAGGAATTGTCCAAGTCTGCAAAATAGCTATTAGTTACTGAAATCACCTCCTCGTTTGAATAAAATAGTAGTCCGAGGGAGCCAAGTCTGGAGAAAAGGGGGGATGTGAAAAAAGTTGGAATCCTACTACCTTTTATTTGCGACAACCACTGATGAGGTGCGTGCTGGCGCATTGTCGTGATGGAAAAGGATTTTTTGCTGTCCAATCGCCGGCATTTTTCTTGCAGCTCATTTCTCAAGTGGTCCAATATCGATGGATAATATGCACCTGTAATAGTTTTACCCTTTTCCAGATAGTCGATCGGATTATCCCTTGCAATCCCAAAGACAGTCGCCATAAACTTTCCGTCCTAAGGACTGGTCTTCGCCTCTTTTGGTGCAATTCTCCCCTGCTAACTCATTGTTTACATCGTTGTTTCGTCTCAGGTGTATACCAATGTATCCATATCTCATTCATAGTGACGAAATGACTCTTAAAGTCCTTCCTGAACAGCTGAAAACCATCCTTGAAACACTTCACACGATTCCATTTTTGGTCAAACGTGAGCAATCGCGGAACCAATCTTGCGGATAGCTTTCTCATGTCCAAATGTTTGTGTAGAATATTATGTACCCATTCAATAACAATCTCGTGCACCTTAACTCTTCTGTCATCCATCACCATATCATGGATTTTATCAATGATTTCTGGAATCGTAACCTCCGCAGGGCGTCCAGAACGTCCAGCATCACTTTTGCCCATATGACTACTCCGAAAATTTTGAAACCACTTATAAACTGTTCTAATCTAAGGTGCAGACTCACCGTAATGTTTATCAACCTTCTGTTTAGTCTGCTGAGGCGTTTTGTCTTTCATAAAGTAATGTTTAGTCACCACACTAAATTCTTCTTCGTCCATTTTTTAACAATCACTCAACTTCCTTGATTCACACGAATGCCAAACACAAAGAGAAAGAACAATATGGCTGAAACTTGGTGAGCGTTCTTTCCAAAAATGCTACTAACTAAACGTGACCTCGATACGCACCGGTGTTGCCATCCCTCGAACTTAGCAGAGACTTATCAAAAGCCCATCGTAAAATATCCCTGTTGTGTTTGGAAGCACAAGCACATCAAAGGCAAGCTACAGTTCTGGCAACTAATTTCACATCCGTATTCACTGCGGCGTCATACATAAGTAACTTGAGATATCCCCGTAGGAAATAGTCAAAGGTAATCAGGTAACGTAACTTCCCAGGCCATGGAATAGGACCTCACCTTCCATTCAAGCGACTGGTAAATACAACATTGAGAAGGTTGCGGACGGCCACGCTGGAATGAGCGGGTTCATAGTCATGTTGTGTCTACGTCCTCTCACGGTCAGCCAAGGGTACATTCTCCAACAACTCGTAAGAACTCTTTACACGAACCCCAAGTACAGGTGGCCGGGTAGATGATATGGCCCGATGAGATTGTCGCCTACAGTGTCACCACAGACAGTCGCAGCAACAACTATCTGATGGTGCGACTACTACAGCGTGAGGGGTTTCCTCATCGCACACATGGCTATTCCTGCTGTTCGAAATACCGCCACCATCAAACGAGGCCTCGTCACTAAATAGCACGATTTAGAGGAAGTCTGGTCGATCAATCCGTTCCTGGAGCAACCACTGACACAATGTGACCCTTAGTGCCAAGTCAGTCACAAGCATTGCATGGAATAGTTGTGTGAGATGTGGGGGTAATTGTTGTTCGTGGCGTACTCGCCACGCGCTAGTATGTGCAGCGCCCGTTTCACGTGCAATACGACGAGTACTAGCAATGGGGTTCGCTGGAACACTTTCCAGAACTTCCTCTTCAAAATCGGGTATGCGAGTGGTCCCCATGTTGTCAGGTCCCTCGTCCCTTCTTTCCAATAAATCAGTCTCCCACATTCGTTGATCGAGAGAAATAAACACTAGTACAAAATTTTCAAAACGTTAAAATGTGTGTGAATTCCTAAGGGACCAAACTGCTGAGGTCATCGGTCCCTAGACATACACACTACTTAAACTAACTTATGCTAAGAACTACACACACACCCATGCCCGAGGGAGGACACGAACCTCGAGTGAGAGGGGCCGCACAATCAGTGACATGGCGTCTCAAACTGCGAGGCCACTCTGAGCGGCAAACACTAGTACAACCCTTCCTCAGCAAGAGCATTGCAGTGTACTTCCCCACAGAGAAGGTGCATGTCAGTGAGTTGTGCGGAAATGGACCGGTTCCGCTCCATCTTACTATACTGGACGTCTCTGAATAGTACTGAGTAATGAATGGGTGTGCACGTTCTGTTATGGGACAATGTAAATATGACACAACAGAGCCACCTTACGGACAAGTTAAGCAAACAAAACCTGCATCAAGACTTCCTAGTAATCAGACTCGTCCTCCTCTTTTTCCTTGCAGGAACTAAGGAAAGTACATGTTAATAAACAGCACAGTATGTGTAAATTTGTACCCATGTTAGTTGTAAATAAGCTGGAAAACAGTAATGCTATACAAAGCGGTAAACAAGTTTATTTCCATATCTCCTTAAGCTTGCTTTTCCGATCTCAGGATCCCTACCACAAATTGTTCCGTGCAGCATTATTTACGTCCTCCTACATTTTTGCATCCTCTTACAGAAACACCCTGTATCCTCTAACAAAAGAAACACGATACGACTAAATACGAAATCTGATGTTCGAGGTGTCAATTTCAGACTGTCTAACGAAGGGAACGCTTACAATCTGCAATATACATGCCGACAACAGTGTTAATCCGTCAGATACTGTTTGAACCAGTAGAACTCTACCGTAAGAAACGGGCAGGCTCATGACTTTGTAATAAACAAAATCTGAATAACTTAATTTACCTAACTTGTAACAGTTGACAGGCTTACATCTTCAAACTGACTAGCTGGTATGCCAATCAGGTAAAATCATCGTGGGCGTTGAGTCAATCTTCCCAACGACGGACCTGGTTGAAGATGCCTATTTGGAGAAACACCGCGTCCTGCTGCGTGAAGAAGCCTGTAGCTGTCTGCTGCGCATCTTCGTCCGACCACCGAAGTCGTCGACCCATCAAGGCAGTTTTTAAAGGAACGAAGGCGTGATAATCGCATAGGGACAGATCAAACCATAGGGCCGGTGCTCGAGTATTTCCCACTTGATTTGGCGTAACTTCCTGGATACACCACTCGCAGAATGGAGACGTATATTAACAAGAAGCAGTGTCACAGAACTTGGAGCACCATTCCACCAAGGTGGTTTTCGAAGACATGCTGCACCATACATGTTCGCCATTCTCCAATGGATGTACACCGATGTATGTATTTTGACAGGCAGGAAAAGAATATCAGCATACTGATACTGTTTGAACGCACTTCTTAATAGCGTCGAAATAGTTCGTGTTCCAGTATCTAGAGCACGCACGTCGGGAAGACACGAAAGTCGCACTAATCTCTTGACTACATGTTATAGTGTTTCCCTTTGTCTCAAAATGAGATATTTAATTGATAGTTTCCCAAAGGGCGACATTTGAATGAAATTATGATGTTAATGTCGCGGCAAGAAGAGAAGCATCATTGATTATGGAGAAACATTTCTTTTTAACTGTTTGTTTTAAGATTGTTCTTTCTCTGTGCTTGGTTTAACAAAGATGTGAAAGTAGGAGATGGATGTTTTGCTTCAACAATTTTCAATTCCTTGTTTCCATTGGCATTTCTAGTTATCCTTTTGGTCTAGGACAGATACATCATTCTTGATTCTAGTCTGTATCAGAACTCAAACTTTTTTAAGTTTGTTATGTAGCGGACAGCCTTTCACCATGAATTCTGTATTCCTATGTGGCGCTAAATAATGCGCCACCGAATATTACAATACCAACGTTACGTTGTTCACAAATACAACAATTAACCAAAGAGTACAATGGTCGTAGATGGAAGTATGTCAGACCCAGAGAGATGGTAAATCAGAATAACACCACAAGAATTATAAGCGTGCAAACGCCTGCGAACAATGTCGTCAATGTGCTTCGATAAGGCTGGTGTCTTTATTTGGATCTAACCCTATACATTTTATCATATCTGCGCGAAATTTCTGATCTAGTGAATAATTTTATGGGTGCCTTCGAAAATTTCATCCTTCACTTTTAACGTCCAGTCGTATAGGTAGGAATCGTCTCTTAGCCCTATCTCTGATAACGAAGGAGTCGTCGGTTCGAGGTGCTTATGGGCTTAGCCATAGGTAGGACTGAATTACTATATCTTTCATCGGTGTTTGTTCTGTGAGTTCCTGTACCTCTAGCTATATCCGATACGGATCGTATCCTTTTAAAATAACGTATGTGCAAGAGACGAAAGTGAACTTCGGGACTCTTGAAGTACCTCTCAGAAATCTCTAGGAGCTGACGAAATTACCAACACCCAAGTAGCCGGATTACAGGAGAAACCTTTACACTGGAAGCGAAACTCATTAAAGATAAATTTTGGACTGATAAGAGAACCGCTGCGCATTACATTGTGCAAGCACTCTAGAGCTTCTGTGATATGCTTTCAACATAGGTGCCAGATTACGGGGAAAACCTTTACATTGAAAGCGAAACTCATTAAAGAAAAGTTTAGTACTGATAAGAGAACCGCTGCGCATTACATTATGCAAGCACTCTAGAGTTCCTGTGGTCTGCTCTTAACATAGGTGCCAGATTACCTGGAACACCTTTACAATGAAGACGAAACTCATTAAAGGAAAAACACGTACTGATAAGGGAACTGATGCGATCTACCTTACGCAAGCATTCTAAAGTTTCAGTGATCTGCTCTTGAGATATCTGACAGGCTCCATCACTGATAACAAAAATACAGAAATAATAATTTATCAAATTAAGAAATTTGTGGTAAGAACTATGGGATGAAACTGCTGAGGTCATCGGTCCCTAGGCTTACGCACTACTTAATCTAACTTTAACTTACGCTAAGGACATCAAGCACACCTGTGTCTGAGGGAGGACTCTAACACCCGACGGGAGGTGCCGCGAGAAAGGTGACAAGACCACTTAGACCGCACAGCTACCCCGCCCGGCTATAATTTATCACTAATTATTTGTGTTGAAGGTCTTGCTAAGCATCAGCTTTTATATAAGGTGTATTATTTGACAAACCACATCTCTAGTGTACTGCAAATCAAGTGAAACACCATTCATGGTATTTAACTACTCACTTCTGTTGTTCCTACAGACGTGTCCACAAATTAAATATTCAGTCACAGTACGTTGCTGCCCGTTAATAGGGGATATCATATCACGGGGCAGTTCGTACGTGACTCGTTTCAGTATGGAGTAAAAGACACTAGTGTTATACGAACAACAATTATAGAATATGTAGACAGAATAAAAGATTTGTAAATAATTTCAGATTCCACACAAGGTACTCAAAATTATCCGCACACCCCTACTACTGCAGAATTAATCACTAGGTGTCACTAGAGAGGTACCTGCCACTATAAAAGGAGGAACAGTAACAACAGAACCGGTCGCTCCGGAAAGTTAAGTCATTTCGAAATAGGGGATAGTCACTGAGTGTCACCTGAGTACAAATTCCATCACGGGCGTTTCAGCTATTGCTACCCAAGTCGAATGTTATTAATGATGTGTATGTGATGTGGAAACGCTAAGGAACATCCACAGCTAAATAACGACCAGGCAGTCATCACATACTGACTAATAGCAGTAGTGGAACATCGCAGGGTGGTTCTGAGAAATCTCATTGAACCCGTAGAAGGATTCACTCATGAGTTCAAACGTCCTTCAAGCAGTCCAGCTAGCACAATGTGCGCAGGAAGGTAAAAAATCTAGGATACAGTGGTGGAGGACCTCACAGTACGTAACACTTTTCATTACCCAAGGCTTAGCGACGCTTGAGTTGGTGTAAAGAGGAACAACTATGGACAGTGTGTGAATGGAAACGAGGAATTTGGAGAGAATAATCATGTTATAATCTTTGGCAAACCCGTGGAAGTGACAAAATTAGTTTCAAATGGCTGTAAGCACTATGGGTCATCAGTCCCCACAAAATTAGGTGAATGCCTGAAGAATGTACCTGCCATCATGTTAACACCTCTCTTTTCCTACGAATATTCAACTGTACACTTCTTTCAGGTGATAACTTCAGGAAACGGACTTTCACGGCTTCAGATGATAACAGTTAATGCGGATCACAATCTGAACGTTTTATTATTGAAGTTCTTACTCGTTTCACACTAGTTTAACAAGACCCATTTTTCGGAACGTCACGTATTTCACAATTTTAATCGCTTCACACTGAAATTCTGAGGCCGTACCACTATGTACCTAATGATTACAGTGAATACCTTAATGAGCGTGGATGACTAACGACGTTACTGAAAAGCACGTCTCATGCTAACGCAATTATTGAGCGCAATCTACCAATCACGACTACTTGCTTCTGTGCTACGCCATGTGTGGGCACAATACGATCATTGCAACTTAAAAAGCTTCGTCAATCGACAAATGTTCAAATGGTTCAAATGGCTCTGAGCACTACGGGACTCAACTGTTGTGGTCATCAGTCCCCTAGAACGTAGAACTACTTAAACCTAACTAACCTAAAGACATCACACACATCCATGCCCGAGGCAGGATTCGAACCTGCGACCGTAGCAGCAGCGCGGCTCCGGACTGGAGCGCCTAGAACCGCACGGCCACCGCGGCCGGCAATCGACAAATGTTAATCATAAATACTGGACATGGCAAAACCATAGGTAGTTGCATTAAAGTAAGACAAACATTCTAAATTGTCGAATACATAACTAATATTCAGTGTGGGAGGATACAGGATTTCACACACCCCAGACTTAAAAAAAAATCAGCTGGAAGTTTATGACGACATTAACCCTAGGACGCACGTGCAGGGCCTCCGAGGCCCTTGTATGTCTTCATTTATAAAAAAATTCTGTAATTTTTTGTTTGATTCCAGACTGCTTTCTAGTAGTCTTTCACTAACACTGTGACATTCGTCGTATCAAGTCTGAACGAGATACCTTTTTAAGTTTTTTGTATAATTCAATACGTTTACCCATACACCGTGAATGCATAAGCAGGGCTTCAGAAGCCCTCACACATTTAGAAATGTTCTTTAGCCTATGTTGTCTTCAACATTTGTTTGGGAGCAGTTATTAATTCAACAATAACTGTAGTGGTATTTGTGGCAACAGGAGTGCCAACAGTAGCAGTAGCTGTAGTAGTAATAGTGTAACTAAAAAATAATACACACTGCTTTCTCATATTGGCGATGTCGGTGTATTATTGATCTTTTTGCCATCAAATGTTTTATTATTGCATAGTATTGTTGTCGTGTGCTGCTCTTGTCAGCCTCATTGTTACTGTAGTTTGTTTGTTGCTGCAAGGCACATATTCTTGCGAGTATGACTCGTTTAGTGCTACACAAACTGCTGTTCGAGAGACACACCTTATGCTATGGCTTCGACACGCAAAGCAAGAGTGTCAGTACGTGCAACTGCAGCTAATTTTGAAAGTGTTGTGGCTCAGTGGTTTGAAGAAGATGATTTTTGCGAGGAAGGAAATATTTTTGAAGTTGCAAGTAGTGAATAATCAGCCAATGAAGCTGCAGATGTGAATATTGAGGCAGATGACAGTCCTTCCGATAATATTACTTCATTGGAGTCTGAAAATGAAGAACCACCACAAAAAGGTATAGAATACCACACATACATTAGCCGGAATGGAACGATTTGGAAATTAGATCCTCCTGCAACTTTTCATACGCCTGTCCATAATATCGTAAAGAAGGCACCAGGTCTAACCCGTGATTTGAAAACCTGTAAACCTAAGGATGCCTGGGAATATTTCATCTCCAAGGAAATACTAGAGGAAATCATTAACTGCACAAATATTGAAGGCAGAATAGTGGCTGCTTTACGTGGTAAAACGTGGAAAAACGTTTCGGTTGCTGAAATGCAAGGTTTTCTTGGTCTTTTGCTGCTTTCTGGTGTTGAGAAGAGTTGGGATGTTCCTGTTAGAGAATTATTCTTGGATGACAAGGCAAATCCTACAAACAAAGGCCACCATATCAGTAAATAGATTCGAGGATGTATGGAGATTGATTAGATTCGATCACAGGAGTACTCGTGAAGCTCGATCTACAGATGAAAAACTTGCAGCTGTTCGCTATGTATGGGAACTATTTCTTGACAAGTGTAGAAATAGAATGATTCCTAATGATTCGCTCACAGTTGACGAACAGCTAGTCCCATTCCGAAGGAGATGCAGCTTCACCCAGTATATGACCTCTAAAAATGCATTAAAATATTTTGGTTATGTGATGCTGCAGCTGCATATGCTTTAGACGGAATTGTTTACACAGGAAGGAAGCCCCATGAACCTATTCAGAAAAATCTCGGATTGCATGTGGTGAAAGATCTTGCTAAAAGCATTGAAGGATCATCAAAAAATTTTACTGTTGACAACTTCTTTACTTGGTGCAGCTGGCAGAAGAGATGCTTCAGAAGCAAATTACAGTGGTGGTAACAATCAAACAAAATAAACCATAAATTCCTAATGAGATGAAACCATCTGCCTCAAGAGCGATTCATTCCTCTTTGTTTGAATTTAGAAGTGACATTACAATGGTGAGTTATATTCCCAAAAAGAAAAACTCTGTAGTTCTCATTAGCACAATTCATCAAGACAGAAACATTGATGAAACTCATGCAAAAAAGAAACCAGATATAATAAAGTTCTATAACTTCATGAAGGGTGGAGTACATCAAAAGGAACAGAACATTCGTTATTACACTTGCAAGAGACAAACAAGAAGATGGCCATTTGCATTATGGATGAATATGATGGACGTCGCACCAATGAACAGTGAAATTTTATTTTTCGCCCATCATCTGACATACCATAGTGGAAGAAGTGATAAAAGGCGTTTGTTCCTAAGAGATTTAGCAGAAGAAATGGTAAGACCAGTAATGGAACTTCGTATTCCGATCCATAATCTTTAAAAGAAAATCGTTGATGCCATGCAAAGATGTGGTCTTCAAAAAGATGTCATACTGCCAAACCAACTACCTGTTTCAGGAAAAGGAAGAAGATGCAATTATTGTCCATGTAATAAACACAGGAAAAGTGCTATGACATGCATTAAGTGTAAAACCAACATTTGTAAGGAACATAGTGGCGTTCTTTGTGCTTCTTGTTTGTCACATGTTGAAAACTAAGAAAAATGCAATTTTATGTGAACAATGAATAATAACTTTTTGTCAAAGTATTGCCTACATACATCATATTGTGAATAATGTGTATGTTTTAATTGAAGAACTTAGTTGCAATAAATGTTATAAAATATAAATTGCAACTTATAAGTGAATTAATAAAATTATTTGTATATGTTGTATGTCAATGGATGTAAATAATAAAAATTCACTCTTAGAGCTTATTTAAAAAATGGATAAAATTTTAATAAGGCCCACCAGATTCTGTTACTGTATCTTAGGAATCTTTCAATATGACAATAAATTTGACAGAAACAAATTTAACTCGAAAGAATGATTATATGAAAAGAAGAAAATTTTAAATTAGGCGGGACCTTGGAGGCCCGGCATATGCATTCATTTGTGTTTTCGGCACCATGCATCCTAGGGCTAAGTCTTTGCATGAAATCGGCCTAATAAGAAGGGCCCCAATAGATAGGGAGTTAAAGATAGCTGAGCGCTACACACTGATAAGTTGATATGTGTGTGAATTGTGTACACATAACAGTTGCTGCTACATGAAAAGGTAGCTTCAAATAACAAGTACAAATAGCGGCCGTGAAAAATCTTCAAAGTCTGGTGTTGTAATAGAATGTAGTTGGAAATACCACAGCAATAACTGTTAATTAATAAACTGTCTACCATATAGAACTATAGAAATTAATGTGAACTCAAATATAAATTACTTAGCACATTTTCGTGCAAATATCTTTAACTAACCAGTCACAAAACTACATGCTCGTACATAATTAGGATTTTAAGTAATTTTTCTATTTATAAAATGTCATTGCCAAATGATTAAAGTTGTATGTGATATCAGTCCATTGTCTGCTAATTGTGATATAACATATAAATTTCTTTGCACAGCAGAAACCAGTAAACCTTAGCCATGTGCTTCTTTTCTTGCTTATGAAACGAGATTCATTATGTTCTGAAGTGTGTATATATACGGATACTTGTCATTTGAGAAAGTGTATGGGGATATTGGAAGGGTAACACAGTATGTAGAGGGGGATGAAAATCTAATAGTCGTGGGGGAATCGAATGCAGTTGTAGGGGAAGGAGTAGAAGAAAAGGTTACAGGAGAATATGGGCTTGGGACATAGAATGAGAGAGGAGAGAAACTAACTGAATTCTGTAACAAGTTTCAGCTAGTAATAGCGAATACACTGTTCAAGAATTACAAAAGGAGGAAGTATACCTGGAAAAGGCCGGGTGATACGGGAAGATTACATCATGGTCAGACAGAAATTCCGAAATCAGATATTGGATCCTGAGGAGTACCCTGGAGCACTTATAGACTCAGATCACCAAATAGCAGAGATGAAGAGTAGGCTGAAGTTTTAGACATTAGTCAGGAAGAATCAATACGCAAAGAAGTGAAAGTGAAATACGGAAGTAGAAGGAATGACGAGATACGGTAGAAGACCTCTGGGGCTATAGGTACAGTAATAAGGAATATCTCAGTAGGCAGTGCAGTTGAAGAGGAATGGACATATATAAAAGTGCCATCACAGAAGTTAGGATGGAAACATAGGTGCAAAGAAAGTAACTACGAAGAAACCATGGGCAACAGAAGAAATACTTCAACTGATCGATAAAAGGAGAAATTACAAAAATGTTGTGGGAAACTCAGGAATACAGAAATACACTCCTGGAAATTGAAATAAGAACACCGTGAATTCAATGTCCCAGGAAGGGGAAACTTTATTGACACATTCCTGGGGTCAGATACATCACATGATCACACTGACAGAACCACAGGCACATAGAGACAGGCAACAGAGCAAGCACAATGTCGGCACTAGTACAGTGTATATCCACCTTTCGCAGTAATGCAGGCTGCTATTCTCCCATGGAGACGATCGTAGAGATGCTGGATGTAGTCCTGTGGAACGGCTTGCCATGCCATTTCCACCTGGCGCCTCAGTTGGACCAGCGTTCGTGCTGGACGTGCAGACCGCGTCAGACGACGCTTCATCCAGTCCCAAACATGCTCAATGGGGGACAGATCCGGAGATCTTGCTGGCCAGGGTAGTTGACTTACACCTTCTAGAGCACGTTGGGTGGCACGGGATACAGGCGGATGGGCATTGTCCTGTTGGAACAGCAAGTTCCCTTGCCGGTCTAGGAATGGTAGAACGATGGGTTCGATGACGGTTTGGATGTACCGTGCACTATTCAGTGTCCCCACGACGATCACCAGTGGTGTACGGCCAGTGTAGGAGATCGCTCCCCACACCATGATGCCGGGTGTTGGCCCTGTGTGCCTCGGTCGTATGCAGTCCTGATTGTGGCGCTCACCTGCACGGCGCCAAACACGCATACGACCATCATTGGCACCAAGGCAGAAGCGACTCTCATCGCTGAAGACGACACGTCTCCATTCGTCCCTCCATTCACGCCTGTCGCGACACCACTGGAGGCGGGCTGCACGATGTTGGGGCGTGAGCGGAAAACGGCCTAACGGTGTGCGGGACCGTAGCCCAGCTTCATGGAGACGGTTGCGAATGGTCCTCGCCGATACCCCAGGAGCAACAGTGTCCCTAATTTGCTGGGAAGTGGCTGTGCGGTCCCCTACGGCACTGCGTAGGATCCTACGGTCTTGGCGTGCATCCGTGCGTCGCTGCGGTCCGGTCCCAGGTCTACAGGCAAGTGCACCTTCCGCCGACCACTGGCGACAACATCGATGTACTGTGGAGACCTCACACCCCACGTGTTGAGCAATTCGGCAGTACGTCCACCCGGCCTCCCGCATGCCCACTATACGCCCTCGCTCAAAGTCCGTCAACTGCACATACGGTTCACGTCCACGCTGTCGCGGCATGCTACCAGTGTTAAAGACTGCGATGGAGCTCCGTATGCCACGGCAAACTGGCTGACACTGACGGCGGCGGTGCACAAATGCTGCGCAGCTAGCGCCATTCGACGGCCAACACCGCGGTTCCTGGTGTGTTCGCTGTGCCGTGCGTGTGATCATTGCTTGTACAGCCCTCTCGCAGTGTCCGGAGCAAGTATGGTGGGTCTGACACACCGGTGTCAATGTGTTCTTTTTTCCATTTCCAGGAGTGTACAAGTAGCTGAGTAATGAAATATATAGGAAGTGCAGGGAAGCTAAGACGAAATGGCTGCAGGAATTTCGGGCTGGAGTGGCCGAGCGGTTCTAGGCGCTTCAGTCTGGAACCGCGCGACCGCTACGGTCGCAGCTTCGAATCCTGCCTCGGGCATGGATGTGTGGGATGTCCTTAGGTTAGTTAGGTTTAAGTAGTTCTAAGTTCTAGGGGACTAATGACCTTAGCTCTTAAGTCCGATAGTGCTCAGAGCCAGCTGCAGGAAAAACGTGTAGGCATCGAAAAAGAAATGAATGTCGGAAGAACAAATTCAGCTTAAGGACATTACAAGCAAGGGTGACAACCGTAAGTGTGCAACGGGAATTCCACTGTTAAATGCAGTGGAGAAAACGGGTAAGTGGAAAGAATATACTGAAAGTCTCTATGAGGGGGAAGATTTGTCTCACGTGTTAGAAGAAGAAACAGGAGACAATTTAGAAGGGATAGAGGATCCAATATTAGAATTCAAATTTAAAAGAGTTTTGGAGGACTTAAGATTAAATACGGCAGCAGAGATAGATAACATTCTATCAGAATTTCTAAAATCGTCGGGGGAAGTGGCAACAAAACGACTATTCACGTTGGTGTGTAGAAAGTATGAGTCTGGCGACATATCCTGTAACTTTCAGAAAAGCATCATCCACACAATTCCGGAGACGGCAAGAGCTGAAAGTGCGAGAATTATCGCACAGTCAGCTTAACAGCTCATGCATCCAAGTTGCATACGAGAACAATATACAGAAGGATGGAAAAGAAAATTGAGGATGCGCTAGAAGACGATCAGTTTGGCTTTAGGAAAGGTAAACGCAAGACAGAGGTAATTCGAACGTTGCGGTTAATAATGGAAGCAAGACTAAAGAAAAATCAAGACACGTTCATAGGATTTGTCGATATGGAGAAAAAGTTCGACAATTTAAAATGGTGCAAGATGTTCGAAATTCTGAAAAAAGTAGTGGGTTGAAAGGGGGGGGGGGTTTGGGTTGTGTGGGGGAACAGACCGAACAGCGAGAAGGTCAACGGTCTTATCGGATTAGGGAAGGACGGAGAAGGTAGTCTGCCGTGCCCTTTCAAAGGAGCAATCCCGGCATTTGCATGGAACGATTTAGGGAAATCGCGGAAAACCTAAATCAGGATGGCCGGACGCGGGATTGAACTGTCATCTTCCGAATGCGAATACAGTAAAAAAGCAGGGGTAAGCTATAGGGAGAGACGGTTCATATACGATATGTATAACAGCCACAAGGGAGTAGTAAGGATGGACAACCACGAACGAAGTGCTCGTATTAAAAACGGTGAAAAAGAAGGATGTAGCCTTCCGTCCCTATTGTTCAATCTGTACTTCGAATAAGCAATCATGGAAATAAAAGAAAAGTTCAGGAGTGGAATTAAAATTGAAAGTGAAAGGATATCAGTGATACGACTCGCTGATGATATCATTATCCTGAGTCCAAGTGAAGAAGAATTAGATAATCTGCTGAACGTAATGTACAGTCTAATGAATATAGTGTATGGACTGAGAGTAAATCGAAGAAAGACGAAGGTAATGAGAAGTAGTAGAAATGAGAATAGCGAGAAACTTAACGTTAGGATTCATGGTCACGAAGTAAATGAAGTTATGGAATTCTGCTACCTAGCCAGTAAAATAACCAATGACGGACGGAGCAAGGAGGGCATCAAAAACAGACTAGCAAAGGCAAAGAGGTCATTCCTGGCCAAGAGAATCTACTAATATCAAATATCGGCCTTAGTATGAGGAAGAAATTTCTGAGAATGTACTTCTTGAGTACAGCATTGTATGGTTGAGAATCATGGACTATGGGAAAACCGGAACAGCAGAGAATCGGAGCATTTGAGATGTGGTACAACAGACGAATGTTGGAATTTAGGTGGACTGATAAGGTAAGGAATGAGGAGGCTCTGTGGAGAATCGGAGAGGAAAGGATTATGTGGAAAACATTGATAAGGAGAGGGGGCTGGATTATTGGACATATGTTAAGACATACGAGAATGACTTCCATGGTACTAGAGGGAGCTGTAGAGGGCAAAAGCTGCAGAGGAAGAGAGAGATTGGAATACAGCAAATAATTGCGGACGTAGGTTGCAAGTGCTACTTCAAAGCTGGACCTGGATGTGCCACAATAGCTGCATCAGTATAACACATACTCAGTGGTAAAGCTAAGCAATAAACATAATCAAAAATGTCAAAAATCTAAAAAGTATTCCTACATGGGGGGATGTAGTGTCCTTCAGTATGAACCCATTTTACTGAACTATGTACTACGTAGAAGGGAATATCATCTTGGCGAGGGTGATTCCTTATGTAAGCATCACATTGCACCCTGTCATAAAGCAGCTTCGGTGAGCAAATGGTTTGTGGACACTAACATACGTGCAGTGGACTTTAATGCCAAGGCTTCCGGTCCTAACGTAATAATAGACCTTTCGAATATATCAGAAAATCGACTTCGCTGCAGATCCCAATGTCCATCACAACAGTCTCTGGTTTCGTCTCTTTACGAAGAATGGGCTACCATTCCTCCAAAAATATTGTCACCGAACTAAAAATCTCCCCAGCAGATAACAAACTCTTACAAAGACGAAGGCTGGACACATGCCATGTTAATATCTACTGACAGTTGGCCAGACACTTTTGATTAGATACTTTACATTCATCACTCCGAAAGAGTAACCGAGTTTAATGCTGCAAAGATGCCTAAATTTGCCCACACAGAACTTCTTCACCATACCTTATACATTCCTGACAACAAAAACTCATAGTTGGTCTTCCTGGTTGACCACCCTTAATTCTCTCGCCATGTTATATATTCCGCGTTTCAATCCGAAATGCTCTGGTTTTCTTTCTCCTTCAGTTTTTCCTCCTGATGAACGTGGCTACAACATTATTTAGGTTTCCTGTTCACAAAAAGTTTTACTCCAGTATGTACTGATCTGCCAGAACGTTATGACCATCTACCTAACACCCGGTATGTCCACCTTTTTACACCGATAATAGCGGTGAAGCGTCTTGAATGGGAGCAATGAGATCTTGGTATATTGCTGGAGGGAAATGGCACCACATCTGTACACACAAGTCACCAAGTTTCCGTTAATTCCTGGGAGTGGGGCGATAAGCTCTGACGCCAAGTTCAGTCACGTTCCAGATGTATTCGATTGGGTTCAGTCCTGGGGAACAAGCATTCGCTCGACTAAAGATCCGTACCCAAAGACTGGAAAGCGGCACAGGTCACATCAATATTCAAGAAAGGTAGTAGGAGTAAGCCACTAAATTTCCGGCCGATGTCATTAATGTCGATATGCAGCAGCATTTTGGAACATATATTACGTTCGAACGTTATGAATTACCTCGAAGAAAACGGTCTATTGACACACAGCCAACATGGATTTAGAAAACATCGTTCTTGTGAAACACAACTAGCTCTTTATACGCATGAAGTGTTGAGTGTTATTGACAAGGGGTTTCAGATTTATTCTGTATTTCTAGATTTATGGAAAGCTTTTGACACTGTACCACATAGGCGGCTTGAATTGAAATTGTGTGCTAAAACTGGCAAATCATCCCAAAATATGAAATGTGTGAGGTCATCCACATGACTGCTAAAAGAAATTCTTTAAACGTCGGTTACACGATAAATCGGTCAAATATAAAGACCGTGAGTTCAACTAAATGCATAGGAATTACAGTTACTAACAACGTAAATAAGAAAGGACTTAAAGGAAATGTTGTGGATGCGTTTTATTGGTAGTGGCAGCACACTTAGACTTCCTCTATTTTCTATTATCGCGAAATAGGTGACAGAGTGTCACTGACATGATACACTATCAGATGTGGATATAATTAAATAATTAGCTGCTATGCATAATGTAGATGAAGGTACTGACATTCACTGTAAGTGAATGAACACTCTACCTCCTATAATGACACAAACGAAATCATACAGTCACCGCACTATCAAATACAGTGGACATACGTTAATCTATAGCAACCATTTCAGAGCACTGAAAAAGACCGTGTCACAGAGTAATCAGGGAGAAGTCGTTTATGAGATCCATAAGCCTGTGCATGAAATATTGTTTTTTTTTTTTTTTTTCATCAGTTTTGTGACAGTTTTCATGGGGCCCGCCACGAATTGCTCTCCTGTGCCAACCTTTTCACCTCAGAGTAGCACTTCCAATTACGTCCTCAACTACTTGCTGCGCGTATTCCAAACTCTGCCTTCCTCTACAGTATTTACCCTCTACCGTTCGCTCCAATACCGCGAGTGTTAGTCCTTGATGTCTTAACAGATGTCTGCCGTCCTGTGCCTGCTTCTTGTTAGTACTTTCCATACATTCCGTTCCTTGCCGATTCTGCGAGGAATGTCCTCCTTCCTTACCCTGTATGTAAAGCCAAGTTTCAACTTTTTCTGTATCACCACATCTCAAATGGTTCGATTCTGTTCCGTTCCGTTTGTCCCACAGTCCATGCTTCACTACCACACAATGCTGTGCTAGAAACGTTCATTCTCAGAAAGTTACTCCTCAAATTAAGGCCTATGTCTGATGTTCATAGACTTCCCTTGGTCAGGAATGACCTTTTTACCGATGCGTCTTTGATTTTTATGAGCTCCTTGCTCTGTCCATCATGGATTAGTTTTCTTCCTACGTAGGAGAATTCCTTAACGTCATCTACCTCATGATCTCCCTCTCTGATGTTAAGTCTCTAGCTGCTATCATTTCTGCTGCTTCTCATTGCTTTTATTTTTGTTCCATTTTCTCTCAGTCAATATTCTACGCTCATCAGACTATAAATTCCTGTAAATCGTCTTCACTTTCATTGAAGATAACAATGTAAATAGCGAATCTCACTACTGATATCCTTTTACCATCAATTTTAATTCCATCTTGAACCTTTCTTTTATATCCGTCATTCCTCCTTCGGTGTAAAGTTTGAACAATAGGGGTGGAAGGCTACTTCCTTGTCTTACAACCCTTTTTAAACCGACCACTTTGTTCTTAGTCTTCTATTCTTACTGCCCCCTCTTGGTTCTTGAATTTATTGTGTATTACCCGTCTTTGTCTATAGCTTACCTCATTTTTCTAAGAATTCCAATATATTACACCATTTGATACTGTTGAACGCTTTATCCAAGTCGGAAAGTCCTACGAACTTGTCTTAATTTTCAGATTTTTAATTTTGGAAATTTGTGGTAAGGTCTTATGGGGCCAAACTGCAGAGGTCATCGGTCCCTAAGCTAACACACTACTTAATCTAAAACTAACTTACGCTAAGGACAACACAGACACCTATGCGCGAGGTAGGACTCGAACCTTCGACGGGGGCAACTGCACCAACCGTGACAAGGCGTCCTAGACCACTCGGCTACCACGCGCGGCCAGATTTTCGTTTTGTCTTGCTTCCATTATCTATCTCAATGTCAGCACTGTCTCTTTCGTGCCTCTATCTTTCCTGAAGACAAACTGTTCGTCATCTCACATGTCATCAATTTCCTTTTCTCGTCTTTTCATTCCTAAAGCCAAACTGATCGTTATCTAACGCATCCTCAACTCTCTTTTCCAGTCTTCTGTATGTTATTCTGGGCATAAACATGGATGCACGTGCTTTTAAGCCGATTGTACGATAATTCTCACTCCTGTCGGCTCTTGCTATCTTCGGATACGTGTGGATGATGTTTTTCGGAAAGTCTCATGGTACATAGCAAGTCTTATGTATTCTACACACCAATTTCCTTAGTTGTTTTGTTGCCACTTCGCCACTGGTTTTAGAAATTCTAATGGAATGTTCTCTATTGCTTCTGCCTGGTTTGATTTTGTCTTCCAAAGCACTTTTAAATGTTTACTTTAATACTGAATCCCCTATCTTTTCTAAATCGACTCCCGTTCCTTATTTTATCATCAAACAAATCTTCACTCTCATAGATGCTCTCAGTGTACTCTTTTCACATATCCCCTCCCTCATTTGGATTTAGCAATGAAATTACCATTGCACTCTTACCGTTACCGCACTAGGTTTCAGTTTGACCGCAGGTTGTTTTGGCTTTTCTACAGTCGTTTTCTACAGTCAGTCGTTTTGACAATCATTCCTTTTTCGAATTATTCACATTTTTCATGCAGCCATTACACCTTAGATTCCCTGCCCTTTCTAATCATTTCATTCCTAATTAACTTATATATCTGTATTCCTAATTTTTTCTGAACCTTTTTGTACATCTTTCTTTCGTCGACTAACTGAAGTATATCTTGTGTTACCCATGGTTTCCTCACAGTTGCTTTCTTTGTACTTATGTATTTCTTTGCAGCTTCTGTGATTGCCCTTTATACAGATATCTATTCCTCTTCAATTGAAATGCCTCCTGAACTATTCGTTATCACAATATCTGTAGAATTAGAGATTTCAACCGTACCTCTTCTTTTAATACTACTACCGTGTCTCACTTCTTTGTGCATTGCTTCTTCCTGACTAGTCTCTTAAACGTCAGCCCACTCTTCATTATTACTACATTATGATCTGAGTCTATACTGCTCGTGCATACGTCCTATCGTCCAATACCTGATTTCGGAATCTCTGCTTTACCATTATGTAATCTAACTGGAATCTTCCCATTTGTACCTGCCTCTTCCAAGTACGCCAACTGGCCTTGGGATTCTTGACTAGAATATTCGCTATTACTAGCAGAAATTTTCTGCAGAACTGAATTAGTGTTTCCCCTCTCACATTGCTAGTACCAAGCTCAAATTCTCGCGCAACGCTTTCTTCTGTTACGTGCCCTACAACCGCAAAACAATCCCCAATGACTATTGGATTTTCATCTCCATTTACGAACGGAATGTCCTTTTCAGCATCCTCACATACTTTCTCTGTCCCTTCAGCCTGTGCTTGCCAGGTCGAAATCTGTATCTGAACTTTTGTTGTTAGTGTTGGTTTGCAGTGATTCTAATGAGATAACCCTGTCACTGAGCTCTTCACAGCAGCTCACTCTCTGCCCTACCTTCCTGTTCATAACAAATTCGCCTCCTATTACCTCATTTCCTGCTGCTGTTGACATTACTCTAGTCTCTTCTGACGAGAAACCCTTGTCTTATTTCCATTTCAGAGTGCCTTGAACCTCTGATCACTCCTGCCGGCAGAAGGATGACAACGTCTTACGCCGGTAGTCTTACCCATAATTTAAACCGTGATGAGGGAGAGCCCGGGATCGAGCACGTTTTGGTTAATGGTCCCTTGACGACATGGGAACCTCCAAATTTTCCGTAAGAATTGTTTTAAGTTGATCGCTCAGTCGACGAGTAACAAGTCCGTTTACGAATTCGCTCTATGGTCTGATATACAAGAATGGTAAGAGGGAGTCAGTGAGATAAGAATTTTCAAGCTGTTTGCTATTTCCCTGTATGTCTGTTTTTTTGGAGATGGTTTCGGAACTCGCCTGTTCGATAGGGGACGTCAAATTAAACACCTTTCTATCGTCTATTTTCAATCTTATTTTTTTGGCTGCTACTTTCAGCCCTTTACTACTCCATCTTCCGGCCCCTGAGCGACGTGCAGGAAACATCTACCTTGGTTGTTATCAAAAGAGTGTCGAGCAATACTGGTATTAGAAACTTCGTGGCAGATTAAAACTGTGTGTCGCATCGAGACTCGAACTCGGGACCTTTGCCTTTCGCAGGCAAGTGCTCTACGAACTGAGCTACACAAGCACGACTCACGGCCGGTCCTCACAGTTTTACTTCTGCCAGTACCTCGTCTCCTACCTTCCAAACTTTACTCCTGCGAACCTTGCAGAACTAGCACTCCTGAAAGAAGGGATATTGCGGAGACATGGCTTAGCCACAGCCTTGGGGATGTTTCCAGAATGAGATTTTCACTCTGCAGCGGAGTGTGTGCTGTTATGAAACTTCCTGGCAGATTAAAACTGTGTGCTGGACCCAGACTTCGGGCTTTCCTATAAAGATCTTCTTAACGCTTCGAGTTTCTGCCATTCTCTGCACATGACCAGCCCATCTTATTCTTCCTTGCTTGATTTTTACTGCAATATTCATCTGTCCAAGAAGCGTGTGTAGTTCTGCATTTGTATTTATTCTCCAGCTTCCCTCCTTTCTCACTGCCCCAAATATCTATCTTAAAGTCTTCCTTTCCAATCGCAATAACCCGCTTTCCACATTCGTTGGCATCACCCACCTTTCCAATGCGTACGTTACTGTAAGTCTTAAGTGGTAGTGCGTTATATGGGGCGACGTGGAGGGTGAGAGGCACCACATGACATTTTTATTTCCACTGTCTATACTTTTACAAATAAATTCATAAAACTTTGTCAGCATGACCAAAAAGGATTCCGGAATCATAATCATAGCAGTGGAAGTTAAAAAACGTAACAAATAAATGTTTTTTTCATGTGATATTTCATCATTTTTAACTTACTATTGATTGTATTTATTGCTATAGGTACACTTTTGTTCATAAATGAAAGAGATTCTTCGATGAATTTTGCACAGCATGCAAACCATACTTAAAGGTGTATGAAAGTCTATGTGTCTCATTAATCTTATTCTTCGTCTTGTTATCACCCTGTAATCCATCATTGTTAGGTCAATGTGTGATATCCACAACAACTCCACTTTGCAAGGTGGGGTTGTTAACATCACGACCAACCTCCACCCTGGAGAACCATGATTTTCTCTTGGGGTTTACATCACTTGGGAGGTTGACTTCCCTTCACTTACAGATCCCCGTGCAGTATGCCCTATGAGAAACTCGATAAAATCTCAGGCTTATATGTGCCTCATTATGAATTTTCTGTTTCATGTCTAAATAACTACTGTGAAGAGCCCAGTTGCCAGAAGCATAGAAAGAGAGTGGTACATGTAAGAGGAGAAAAGAATACAATGAAAAAGATGTTATTTGATGTCACTGAAAAGCTGCTAACATCAAAGCAGACGAAAGATCCGGTTAAAATGATCTTATAGCTTGCATTTTACGTATCAAGATTTCGCAGGACGTGTGTTGAGTAGTTCATGGTTGAAGTTCAGTAGCTGAAAATATCTTTAATTACAAGAACTAATATCCTTAGTTTTCACTATTGTGGGAAGTCATACTCAAGATGTCCTCTCCCGGTTCTAAAGGCTTCAGTCTGGAACCGCGTGACCGCTACGGTCGCAGGTTCGAATCCTGCCTCGGGCATGGATGTTTGTGATGTCCTTAGGTTAGTTAGGTTTAAGTAGTTCTAAGTTCTAGGGGACTGATGACCACGGATGTTAAGTCCCATAGTGCTCAGAGCCTTTTGAACCACTTTTTGTTCTCTCCCGGGTATCGTGAATGCAACGTGGAACGTCTTATCAGTGTGTAAGGCGACGGTACTTTGCTCCTAACATTATTAGTTAATGTAGCTCATTCGGTCGATTAGATTAACATATTTATAACACTTGCGATCGAAGATTAGGAGGAGTTTTCAGTTTATTAATCGTACTGGTTGATAATGGAGAACTGCACACAAACATCTGTAGTACTGGAGGCTTTACGAAAGTAGTTTTGGTCCTGGCTAAAGTAGCAAGTATGGCTGAGGAAGCTATGGACGTCAGACAGGTCAGGAGTGAGCAGAGAGTTTTCTGTCAAAGGCGGAAGTGCATAATTTTACAGCCCGTCACAAAGCGGTCCTGTGGAACAGCCCACCGAGTGTCGCCTACTGTTGTCAGGGATGAGGGAGAAATTCGAAAGGACGCAGTAAATGTAGTCATCTAATAAGAATTGCCTGGAGTTTTTCCATGTGCCTCCGGTCGCTCACAGGCGCCAGGAGTCAAAGGCTAAGAATTCCACCCATGCGCAACGTATAGCAGTTTCCCACCGCTGTTTTCCAGAGGCCTTGTGACTGGCTGAGCGCGTTCGGTAGACGATCCTTTAAGATGTCAGAGGCATTTCCATCACATTTTTATGATGTGTTCATTACAGTCCTGTAGTTTCATGTCTCGAACGAGTGGGAGGAATTCAGGTTGTAACGAAGGCCATCACTGGCTGAGTCGAAAGTCCACATTAGTCCACTGAGGTCCACTAATATCGAGGCAGAGTGTGTCAGCGACTCTGTGGTGGGTTTGCAGCCAACACACATCCCTGGGGAGTGTATAATTTGTTTGAGACATTGGTGCCAACGTGTCCTGCGTTCACTCTCTGAGAAAGTGCCGATTGTGATACTTTAAGTATTCTGAAGTGTTCACTTATGGGCGAGGACGTGGGCCAAGTGTCTGCTCCTGAAACGCCTGCAAGCAGATTATCTTACCGTGTGAATTGACTCTGTACTTCAATAACTTCGAGTGTAGTAGTTTGAGGACACTACCTCCTGTTCTCTTTGTAGTTCAATTGTATCTGCGTATCACACTTCGTTTCCCAATGGACGCATTATTGTACAGATGCACATGTCGAGTCTACTCAAATTATCATGTTGATGTACATATCACAGCTTGAGAAATTCGGAACCGTAACGATAAATGTATTCAGTTCCACTAGTTGTTTTCTGAGCTCCCCATTGCCAGGACCATTCAGGATGAAGATTTTTGCTAACAACGAAGGTAGACAGTGTCAAACATTTAAGTGTTCCTGTCATGGAAACGGAGGTCGCGAGTTGTGAGTAAAAGATATGTTGTGCCAATCATAAACTTAGTCTGACCAGGAGAATTAATTGCATGTTGTATTGTACAGAACCTGTTTTTCAAATTCCATGATTTTTGGTAGAAAATATCACGATAGCATCGTACTATATTTATTTAAGTAGAATTATTGTTTACTGCACTGATCCTGAATAGGTTATTTAAGTACTTTATTCATTTAAGATTAATGAAATAATTTTTGTTTAATATCTGAGGGCAAGCAAACATAGCAGAGCCAGTCAGATCACAGTCATGATCCACCCTAGTGTCATAAAACGGTAACACTGTCCCAGGATGTTGCAAAATTAAGAATTTTCTGACGAAGTGTAGGTCTTAATACTGTCAACCCGGATTTGCATATATCATGTTAGTGGACAACCAAGAGTTCAGTATTACATAATTAAATGTGTGGAACTGTTACTAGTTTTGCACAATTTTCCAAGAAATTATTAACACCATGCAATAGAATAAAAAGTGAGTATATACTGTACTACCTCTTATTCAAAATATTCTTCTGAGTTTTGACCTCACTTTATGTTTCACTCATCACTGTTTTGTGCTTGTGTTGTTGTATGACTATGTGTGTTACGGCAGAACTAGGTTCGTAGTTAGCATAATATAAAGTATGGCAGAACTAGGTTCGTAGTTAGCATAATATAAAGTATCGAGATCCAAACACTGACCACAGCTGTAGTTGATCCATAACCCATAGAAATTTTTGATATTTTTGTAGTTTATTTCCATGTACTTATATGCAGACAATAGACTACATTATTTCTGTTAACTAATAATGAAGCACATAGGGAGACAAAAGAGAAGAGCATAATACTCAGAAATGGCAGAAAACCGTCTAGCAAGGGAAGATATCTTTTAGGATACAGACAGAGTTCTGCAGGATCTTGACAACACAAATCGTGATCAGATAATAGATTATCCTTCAGATTGCGAAGAACAAACGCTAAAGCATATAGAAGCAGTAGGTAGTATGCAGTACTGTCTGGAAAGGGAGTCCAATAGTCGAAAAGAGCAGAGACATTAGAGCAGGCTTCCGTCATCTGCGTCCAGACGATGCAGTCCGGCGCGCACAGATGAACAGCAAACATTTGACACAGAAAGACCGCAATCGCGAGACAGGAGACTCATCAGTCAGGCTGGAGTCAGGGGGAGACGCACAATGAATATAGCAAGGTAGCGAGATATCAAGCATAACCAGTTACTTGGAAGAACTAGGTTCAAAACTAGACAAAACAGCAACAGAATTGCGATGAGGAAATTAAGAAAATCGAAGAGGAGACAGGAAGAAAGATAGAGCAACTCGAAAACCAAATGTTATTCTGAACGGAATTGAAAGAAGCTGGCCGGCCGATGTGGCCGAGCTGTTCTAGGCGCTACAGTCCGGAACCGCGTGACCGCTACGCTCGCAGGTTCGAATCCTGCCTCGCGCATGGATGTGTGTGATGTTCTTCGGTTAGTTAGGTTTAAGTAGTTCTAAGTTTTAGGGGACTGATGACCTCAGCAGTTAAGTCCCATAGTGCTCAGAGCCATTTGAACCATTTTGAAAGATGCTGTTTCAGGCGCACAATAGCAAGCAAAGGAGACGAGAATAACAGAATGAGGCGCAAAGCATATGACTTAAGAATCCCGAGCAGAAAGCAGAACGACAGCGAAAGGAAGCAAGACTGTTCACGGATACTTCGACAGCAGGATAAAGGAAATGTAACAGGACAAAACGGAAAACTGACACCCACTATTAGCTAAGATCCCGATACTTTGTATCGGGAAATTGAGAAGGTATGAGAGCAGAGGTTTCTGTGAAGGTATTAGGGCACCGGCTACTCCAACTTCCAGAACAGAAAGAGTCTTCTGTAAGTTCAGGTGTGCTTTCGCAGGATTCAGTCAAATAGAGGTGCGATTTTACTAGTACTGAGACAGAATGCGTCATTTCGCGATCCAGCAGTGACGAAAGAAACACGGAATACAATGTAACGGTGCTGCGTGAATACCAAACCTTGCGGTCGTCTGCGATACAGCAGTAGCGATACACAAATATGCAAAGCGCAGCTCCAGTCGGAGTCAGAAAAAGTATCGCTGTGTGAACACATCAGTATTCACAAGTCGTGAGATATATCAAATGGGATTCCACGTGTCATTATGTGAATGCGTCACTATAAGCAGTGGAATCGGCATATACGGAAAACACTCGGGTGTGGGAGAAAATGTAATACTAGAGCGAAATAGCAGTGAACTGAATGTTGAATTCGACTATGAAAAATATATGTCCATATTCAAGTTTCAAGATTGTAAAGTGGAAAGGAACACACTGCATGCCTCTAAACTTCGTTGAACAATATACTGAGACAGTACCGCCGTATTGGCTGGAACAAATGAAAATTGACGTCGCGTGTGCACAGCTTGAGGGTGTAGTCACAGAGACGACGAGAAAGACAAGACAATCTTCCTCTGTCGTTAATGGTCACAAACGATGTAAGACAGTAATAATCACGAATTGGCGATGCATTTAAACATGTTGTGATCTGGATTCAAAATCATTCTAAAATTCTTTGATCAAATGACAATGAAAAATTCATTTCTAGACTACGCAGCAACAGCAAATTATAGGGCTGTACCATACGAAACTGCCGCTTCCATATCAGAAGTGCTGATACAAAAGTGACACGACGACATACGGACATTCCAGTGAATTGTACGAGAGGTCTAGTTTATCCTGAACAAAGAGCAAGCCAAAAGTATGCAACGACAGTACTAAGCTACTTCCGGTTAGCCATTCAACAATAATAATGATCACCATGGAGGAAACTTGACAAGGCCATATACTAGGAATGAAAACCAAGCAGGCCACAACATAACTGTCATCAATTCCGCAACCAGAATAATGAAATTAACCACTGGAATCGTGACTGTACAAATAACGGTACCCAGTTCCAGTGAAATAGGAATGTACAAGGCAGTCCTCAGTAAGGAGATATAATTGTAGAAGTTCGTCCATCGAACCCCGGACGAGCAAGGGAAGAAGAAAACCCACAAAACTGATGAGGTTCCTCAAGAGACAGACTGTGCATAAACCACTACATACAATCAGTCTCTTTAAATTATAACTATCACCATTTACACGAACTATTGATCAAAAATCGGACACAAGACCGAAGTATGATTTGTATGCAACAGCTGAAGTCGTAATACGTGAGGTAAAGACAGAAGCTACCTTAGACAGTAGAAACCAACTACCGGACTGTTCTGAACAGTTATACACAACAAATTGGATAGAGCGTAACTGACAGATCTTGAAGGTACAAAAGGCAAAGATACACAGAGGAGCGATCTTGGGGAAAGCACCAACATAAATCAACAAATCAGACTGGAATTTATGTGTCAAGGACACAGACTTGCAGCAAATCTGTTCGTGGTACCCCACTGTGCCTAAGTGTGCAAAATGAGAAAACGGATGCGGATCTAGGCGCTTCTGTCTCGAACCGCACGACCGCTACGGTCGCTGGTTCGAATCCTGCCTTGGGCATGGATGTATGTGATGTTGTGCCATTTCCCTGGCGCATTGCGTATCCGGCACTATCGATAGCGGCTTGTATTTCTGTTTCCGTCTGGTTCGGCCTGCGCAGACGCTGAGACAGCTGCTGCCCTCTGGAGCGTTTTTCACGGGGGGTCGCGCGCGCTCGGCTCGGCAGTTGGATTCGCACCGAGCTGGCGGTATTTTGCCTTCCGCCCCGGCACGGAGGTGTGGTCTCGTCGTTGGCGGGCCTCGTTGATTTGGCCGTTGGGCAGTGTGCCGTGTTGATGATGTGGTGTAGTGGACAACTGATGGATTCCCGCACGAGATCGCTCGAGGTTCTCAGCCTCTGAAAAGGGTGCCACGATATCGCTTGGGCAAAAGATGGTGGACGATGACTGAACAATGGACCTTGACTTACAACTTACCGTTACTAGTCATAGACGAATGTTAGGGTCCGCCTAGGTGGATCAAGGACAGCATGGTAGAAGTGACAGACTGTCCAGAAAAATTAGATGAACCATTACAGAAATTCCACGGTGTTTCTGCGTTTACGTAAATAGATTTCCGCTCAAGATTTTGGCAAACTGAACTGGCGCCTGGGTGTCGGAAATACAGTACTTTATCACGTTCGATTGTTGCTTCCACTTTAAACGATTTCCTTTCGGTTCAGTATGTCTTCTGTGGCATTCACTCTCTGTTTACGGGACATTCTAAAAGAGAACTTTAGGGTTAGAATTACATACTACGCTGAAGCGCCAAAAAAACTGCTATAGCCATGCATATGTCAATACACAGATATGTAAACAGTCATAATACGGCGCTGCGGTCAGCAACACCTATATAAGACAACAAGTGTCTGGCGAATTTGTTACATCGATTACTGCTGCTAAAAACGCAGGTTATCAAGATTTAAGTGAGTTTCAACGTTTTGTTATGGTCGGCGCACGAGCAATGTGACACAGCATCTCCGAGGAGGCGATGAACTGGGGATCTTCCAGTACGATCTCTTGACCAGTGTTCCATGAATATCAGGAATTCGGTAAAACATCAAATCTCCGACATCGCTGCGGCCGGAAAAAGGTCCTGCAAGGACGGGACCAACGGTGATTTCAGACGTGACAGAAGTGCAACCCTTCCGCAAATTTCTGGAGATTTCAGTGCTGTGTCACCAACAAGCATCAGCGTTCGAACCATTCAATGAAACATCAACGATATGGGCTTTCGGAGTTGATAGCCCACACCTGTACCCTTCAACCCTTCAAGGCCATACGTCACAAATCTTAAAGCCTGACCTGGTCCCATCGACACCGACATTGGACTACTCGTGACAAGAAAAATGTTGCCTGGTCGGTCGACTCTCGTTTCAAATTATATGGAATAGATGCACGTGTACGGGGTATGGAGACAAACTCATGAATTCATGGACCCTGCACGTCAGCAGGGGACTGCTCGTCCTGGTGGAGGCTCTTTAGTGGTGTGGGACGTTAGCATTTGGAGTGATATGGGACTCCTGATAGGTCTAGACACGGTCTGATAGGTGACACGTATATAAGCATCCTGTCTGATCACCTGCATCCACTCATGCTCACTGTGCATTCCGATGGACTCGCGCAATTACAGCAGGACAATGCGATCCCCGATACGTCCACTATTGCTAGAGATTGGCTCCAGGAACACTTTTCTGAGTTTAAACACTTCCGCTGTTCACGAAATTCCCCAGACATGCCTTGAACCGAGCTGTTCAGAAGAGATCCCAACCCCGTCGTACTCATACAGATTTATGGACAGCCCTGCAGGATTCATGGTGTCAGTTTCATCCAGCACTACTTCAGATATTATTCGACTCCATGCCACGTCGTGTTGTGGCACCTCTGCGTGCTAGCGGGGCCCTGCACGATATTAGCCAGGTGTACCAGTTTCTTTGGCTCTTCGGTGTATGTTGATGACATCTGATTAGGAGTAAGTAACCGAGACGGCATAACGGACACTACTCTATAAGTTACAACTGTACCGGATTTTATCACTGACAGTGAATAACAGTTGTGGTTGTTTCGTGAAAAGAAACGTGAAGAGCTGCACACGTTCCAGTGTAAGTAGGAGACGAGGAGTGGGTAGGAGTGAAAGTAGGAGACGAGATACTGGCAGTAGTAAAGCTGTGAGGACCGGACGTGAATCGTGCTTGGGTAGCTCAGATGGTAGAGCACTTGCCCGCGAAAGGCAAAGGTCCCGAGTTCGAGTCTCGGTCGGGCACACAGTTTTAATCTTCCAGGAAGTTTCATATCAGCGCACACTCCCCTGCAAAGTGCAAATCTCATTCTGGAAACATCCCCCTGGCTGTGGCTAAGCCATGTCTCCGCAGTATCCTTTCTTTCAGGAGTGCTAGTTCTGCAAGGTTCGCAGGAGAGCATCTGTAAAGTTTGGAAAGTAGGACACGAGATACTGGCAGAAGTAAAGCTGTGAGGACCGGGCGTGAGTCGTGCTTCGGTAGCTCAGATGGTAGAGCACTTGCCCGCGAAAGGCAAAGGTCCCGAGTTCGAGTCTCGGTAGGGCACACAGTTTTAATCTGCCAGGAAGTTTCATATCAGCGCACACTCCACTGCAGAGTGAAAATCTCATTCTGGACGTTCCAGTGTATTCTATTATGCCTCCAACGTAACATAAACAGCTACATCCCAACCCATGGGCCCCCATCACACACATCACATGGGTTTACATACGTTGTGGTGTAGTCGAACTGACGTGAAAATACTTGATGCTCACACGACTCAGAAAGGCGACCAGTTCTTCGTTAATCAAGAACTCCCTTCGGCAACTGGCATGTATACATCGTGTTGTGTCCAATAATGGTTCAAAATATCGTTCACAAAATGGCAGGACAAACTTAAGGATGTACACGAGTAGGTACCAACCTAGTTCCCACCCTGACCACCCATTCTAAAAGACCTAGGATAGCCTTTTAGGACATCCACAGGCTTTTGGATGCTATAAATGAGTTGCCTCGAAGCATCACACATTTCCCACCATTTTCTGTATTAAAGAATAAACATATGTTTGAATTTACTCCACATCCCTTCAAGATCACTACTGTGACATGTTGAAATCATAAAAGAGGCGCTTCACAACATAGCGATAAGACGCAAACACGGAAGGAAAGAATAAATACGACGGCGAAAGTAAGATAATTTAACTTAATCCAGTAATTCTACGTACAATCGCACCATATGTCGACCAGATGGATGGGTGAGAGTCATAATTTCTTTTGTGTTCGCTGTGGTCCAGTGCGGTTGCGATGTATAGCCCATGCTAACTCGGTGTTGTTAGAAAGTATCAAATCAAGAAAGTCCTTCGAGGTACACCAAATAAGCTGCCTAAAGGCTACTGTAGAATAAATGTGACTATTTAAGAAACGGTGAACATAGTAAATATTACAGCAGAAAGAATGAATGTAATTTGCAATATCAGAAAGAAACAAGGAAAGGAAAGGTTGCTGTCAAAGTAACTCTTCAACCAATCAGTTTCCGAATAGAATTCCAACGAACAAAGATTTAGTTTGTAGCAAAACATATCTGAGAATAGGGTGGAAATGTCAGGTGCAGAAACCTCAAACAGAACCTGAAAAAAAAACAGGTGGTCATATTTCCATTGTCATGTTAATAAAGCTCGCAACTTACACTGTCAACAAAATGTTTGATGCATTAACTGGAGCAATGCATAAACAACTAGATACCTGGTAGGATGGTATGTAGCAGCACCACGGCCGAAGAAAAGGATCTATAATAATATCTGAATGTGAGTAAGTCTTCAAAATAGGTGAAAGGACGTGTTATTCGCCAGAAAATTCTGCATTTGCAACAGAGCAAAATGTGTGTCCAACTTAATGGTTCTCAAATTACGTGTTTGGTGCTCCTTGGTCAAGTCAGTAGGATTTTCCTATTCTGGTTCCTCCTCCCTATCAGGCCAACATAAAAAACCAAATTTGGCAGACGAAGAGGTGTCACGCAGATGCGAATCTGACGTTTTGCGATTTTTGTAGAGGAACTTGGTCCACTGCGCTCAAGTGGACGTAATTCAAGAGACGCAGGGCGATTGTCAAAGGCGGGTGGAGCATGTTTATCGATGTTTCTAACTGAAAGAGGTATTGTGCAGAGAAATTCAAATAGTGCTTTGTTTTATGATAAAATACAGTATTCTAGCACTAATCTTCTGATTGTTCAAAAAGAAAATACCATCAAATGTGCAAAACTAAAATGCAAGAAGTTATAAAGGAAAAGGAGATGATAATGCAATACATAATATGGCGACAGAAAATTGGGGACATCTAGTGCAGCAATAACCTCGAAATGAGTGGCAGATGTCAATAAGAGGTAGTTAAGTAACACACCTCAGTTATTTCAGCTATTTGTAACAGTGTGAATAGTAGAATAGATACACTATTAAATTAGTAAATCACACAGTAACTATAAACTTGCAGGCACACTGAAGGAGAACTAAAACCACTTAACCATACTAACACCAATGTACATGAGAGTTATGTGGCATTCACACAGTTGAAGAGTTTTAAGAATAATTACTGAAACATTTTACGAATGTTAATGTTCCTTTTATTATTATTGCACAGGATTTTTAATTGATAAAACAGAAACAGTATTTATTGTAAAAATTTATGTCACTTTTCTTTAGTGGAACTAATTTTACTTTAAATTCAAAATTTCAATTTATATTTAGATTGTAAATGTCATTTATGTAAATGTGAAGACGATTTTGTAACAGTAGTCATGAGCGGTAGATTAAGACCCGATGTACAGTTTGTGTAGGTAACTGTTGTATGGATACCAATCACCAACAGGGCACAGCTGAACACCAAAGGGTTCACAGCACGGAGGAGCTGGGGAGACGCAATGGCGAGGCTGATGTAATGGCATTGCTGACAGGAAGCCAGGCTAGCAGCTAGGCCCCCACTTAAACGTAAGAGAAGTTGGAGGAGGCAGCCTAGGAGGAGGAAGCCTTCGAGAGGTCAGGTGCAACCGGCTGACAGCACTGGAGGCACAGCGCATGCCATGACCCAAAGTGAAGAAGCAACCTCCTACGGGAGGTCGTCAAACTGTCTGGGCGAAACGCCTCGCCAAGTGAACAATCGAACCTGGGGTCTGTGGGCACGGAAGCGCTATTCTGGGTCCACGAGAAAAGTTAATTTGTGCTAATTTGTAAGTAACGTGGTACTTCAGAGGTGCAAGTCTCACTTCGCCTTTCCACGCACTACCCCGAGCAGCAGCCCCTTTTCCATTCACACAACGGTGTACTAGCTGGTGTACTTGCAGTGCGAAGGGCAACAGCTCCACATACAGTTAAGAAACCACCGTATCCACAGGACCTTCAACGAAAAACAGCAGCGTAAAGCAAGTGGTGTATTAGCACCATGCAATACATCAGCACCAATTGTGGTTGAGAAATTGACATACCGCTCTACTCATCTTGAGGGATTTCTTATTATTCGTTACCGTAGTTGCTATAATGACATCATGATCACTAATACCCTACAGAAGCCATCGATATGATCCGACCTATTGTCAACGACAAGGTCTAAGATACATCCATTGTGTGTGGGCTGCCGAAATAGTTCCTCAAGACACTTTTCAGAAATCTCTTTAAAAAGTGCTTTGCAAGACGGTCTGCCAGCACACCTTGCGATGATTCCATAGATGTCCCAGTTTATACTCGGTAGGTTCCATTCGCCTCCAACTAGTATTGCATGATCTGTGTATCTGTGCGCTACCGAACATAGATTTTCTATGACAGACTGTAGAGCTGTCACAGCAGAATCGAGTTGTCGCTGAAACCATCTTTACATTAAATAGGTTTCACCTAGACTCGTTATAGACGACCAGATAAGTAAACTCTCACATTCAATTTCAACCTCAACGAACAGAATATTTTTGTCAATTTCAATAAACACTCCCCCTCCTATGGCGTCTAATCTGTCCTTCCAGAAAACATCCTATGACACTTTAAATATCTCAGATATTTTTGCTTGGGGTTTAACCAGCTCGCAGTCCCAAGAATCGTTTGAGTGTAGAACTTTTGTGAGGGCCAGTGTATTTGGGAAATTCAATAAGAATACTTTCACAATTTACTGATAAAATTTGAGGCATTCGACATGTCCTTTCTCTGAATGCAGTCTAATGCTCCTCTCTGCGAATCGATGGGAGAGTGTTTATCCGAGTAGGTCAAACTTTCCCCTATCCTAAGAAGCTCCTATGTGAAATATGCAGGTACTCTGCCACCCGAGTATCTGCTTCTTTTGTGTAATGCACTTGGATCTATCAAGCCAAGTCGTACAACGTCCCACCCAATAATGCACATCTAAAAATTTGCATCCATGACTGCCAGATAGTCGACGAAGCCTTTGTCTGAGACACTCCACTCGGCTCCATACCAAAGGACCATGATCAACTGTGGGAATGATGCTGCAAATCAAACTCTACATGTGAGTCCATCGGCCTTCACACCCTCTGCCAGCAGGCGGTATAAACTGAGAACGGCTTTAGAATCCACATGACAGACGTTGGTGGTGGCGATGTGAGCCAAAACTTGTAGACGACTGCACCTTGCACACTCAGTAGATGCTGGGGATGCTACCTCCATATGTTGCGTGTGTCCCCTAGGCATTGTACATTCACTCTTTCCAGCCTTGAGCGCTCCATAATGCGCCTAATGTTCGAGATCCCGACAACTACCAAGCACTTGCCATGTGTGCCTGCTCGAACCTCTTGAAAGAACAGCTACGTTCAACCTCCACGCTGGAGCTCTGCTTCGGACGATGTGAACTTGTTACATCGGGCCACTCACCCTGCTGTGAGGGCAGATCCACTGCGTAAGGTACATTAGCAGTTGCTTCAGCAACGGAACCCGTGGACGGAACAAGCGACACCTGAGGTATGCCATACGATGTGCCACATTCTCCCCCACAACTATACCCTGAAGACGCTGCCTGAAGGCCAATGACCATAACCGAAACGACAATGAACTGTTCGCAAGCTACGGCCAACTCCTCCTGCACCTGCACTCAGCACGCAAAACTGCTACCCATCTTAAGAAGCCTAATCGAAGGAGTAAACTATAAAGCTGACAGATACCTTGATAATCAACTTATTATCCCCCATAAATCTCACCAATCCACGCTGATACCTTAATAAATTGTGTTCAGTTGAGAAGAGATAACAACTGAGCTACAGATTCTCCGAATTTACACTTACAAAAACAGATATTAAAGGTCTTAAACACAAAAACACACGAAATTTAGGAAATATGTAGAACTAAGAAAGCACGGAAATGCTAAATACGTAAATTACTGCCCTGTGATATGTCGCAGGCGACAGCAGGATTCCAAACTAGGTTACATATGACACAATATGTTAGACTTCTTGAGCCAGAAAAAGCATCAGTTCCTCGCCGGTAGGAGGTACAGTTTTCCAGAGTACTGAGTATCATGAATTTCACTTATCAAGGTAAGTAACAGGAAAACAGGTGTGCCGAACAAACAAGATAACAGTTCTTCACATCATTTATGACAAATCGTTAATTTTCAATTTAGCGCAGTGTGGAAAGAAGCAAATAGTCACGCAAGAAAAAGAAACTACAGCTCAAAAACTTCAAATTATTCTCAAAATAAATAGCTTGAAAAATTTTCTCCGAGTTCTGGCTTTCAGAGGGGTGCACACGCAGTACATTTCTGATAATGCCATTTGTATGCAGATCGTGATGAAAACGTAATATACCATACGGTCAGATCATCTGTGACAGCACCGACACATATGTCGCTTCGTAATAATAGGGAAATTGGAAGCACGATGTTCTTAACTGTGATGGAGGGACATACATCGTTAGTTGCTTCTGGTGAAAGATTCATGAATTTCCCTTCACTCAGGCATACATGAGAGCATACGGTAACGGTCCTGAGTGGCCGCAGCACTGTGATTACGGGACGGCTCAAGCCCTCCTCTGCTGGACAGCAGGTTTGCTGAAATGATGTGGCCACACGCTAGTCGGTTTCCATTGCCCACAAGACGGCATTGTCTTGGAAGATATAGGACGGGACCACAGGTCCCTTGAACATTTGTGGGGTGACAAACCTGCGTCTCCTGTCGGCGGTTGCAAATATGCGACACCGATATTGTGCTTCTTTCAGTGTGGGAAAATTTCAGAATGCAACTGTCCCAGCCGGCCGGAGTGTCCGAGCGGTTCTAGGCGCTACAGTCTGGAACCGCGAGACCGCTACGGTCGCAGGTTCGAATCCTGCCTCGGGCATGGGTGTGTGTGATGTCCTTAGGTTAGTTAGGTTTAAGTAGTTCTAAGTTCTAGGGGACTGATGACCTCAGAAGTTAAGTCCCATAGTGCTCAGAGCCATTTGAACCTTTTTTTTTTTTTTTTTTTTTTTTTTTTGCAACTGTCCAGATGATGTCAGCAAGTCTAGGTCGTTATTTGCGAAAGCTGTCAATCCTCCCCTGCAAGTGAGGAGGAGAGGGAGATTCGACTGGCTGAAGCCTGACACAGTTTGTGCTGAATCTATCGAGTATGTTCCGTTTTTGCTCTGAGCTCTGAGCAACTCGCAAGTTGCCAGAACTGTTCGGCAGCTTGTGCTGCTTTTCACTTCATACTTATTTGGATTTATTTAAGACGTCCACTTCTGGGCAGCGCGAATAATGTGGACTGTCTTGTCAGTCTGTATGGTGGCAGTACTTTGCTCCGTACATTATCAATTAATGCAGTTAATTTGGTCAGCTAGATTCACATTTTTGTATCTTCTGTTACCGAATGTTAGGTTGAGTTATCCATTTTTAAATCACACTGGTTGATTTTGGAGAGCTCCACATTTACAACTGTAATACTGCCGGCTGTATGACAGTTAATGTTCGTGCTGGCTGAGATAGCAATAATAGCTTAAGATGCTATGGACTTCGGACTGGTTGTGAAGAGCTGAGGGTCTTTTGCCAGCGCCGGAAGTGCATAATTTCATATCCTGTCGCAGAGTCGCCCTGTGGAGCATACCATAGGGTGTCACCTGTCGTTGTCAGGGGCGATGACGAAAGTTGAAAGAGGGCAGTAAATGTAGGCGTCTAGTAAGTTTCGCCTGCAGGTTTTTCAGCCCCAATGGAATGTGCTCGCTGTTGCCCATAGGCGCCCAGGAGTCAAAGGATAAAAATTCCTCCAAAGCAGGACGTATAGCACTTTCGCGGTTTTGTATTCCAAAGGCCTTGTGATTGGCTGAGGCCGTCGGTTAGATATTGCCTTAAATGTTTCGAGGATCTTCTATCACTTTTTAGTGATCTGCTCGTGGCAGGCATGTAGTTTCATAGCTAGGCAGTGCGGGACGAAATGACGTTATAACGTAGGCCGTCACTGGCTGTGTCGAGAGTCCACATTAGTGCACCGATGTTAGATAATATCGAGGCAGAATGTGTCAGAAACTCTATGGCGGGTTTCCAAGAAAAACGCCACAATGAGGAATGTATAATTTGCTTCAGGCATTGTTGGAAATGCATTCAGTGATCACTCTCACGCTCAGTCTGAGAAGGTGCCGGATGTGATACTTGAATCATAATCATTTGGTTTCTTTACAAGCAGAGGAGCTAATCTGTGCTTTGCCGTGGAAATTTCGGCATTCTGAAGTGTTCACTTATGGCTGCACACGTGGGTCATGCTCCTGAAACGTGTGCAAGCAGATAATCTTACCTTGTGAATGGACTATGTACTTGAATAACTTCGAGTGTAGCAGTTTGCGGATGTTACCACATGTTCTCTATGTAGCTAAAATACATCTGCGTATCATACTTCGTTTCTGCAATGACCGAAGCATTCTACAGAGGCAGATGTCGAGTCTACTAAAATTATTACGGTGATATGCAAATCACATCTTGAGAAATATGGAATCTTAACCATAAAAGTATTGCTTTCTGAGCTCCCCGTTTTCAGCTCCATTCAGGATGGAGATTTTTACTGACAAGGAGGCTACACAGTGTCAACCATTTGTGAGTAGAAGATATGTTGTACCGATCTTAAATTTAAGTCTGAACGGTGTAATTAATTGAATGTCTTATTGTACTGATCCTGTTTTGCTATTTCCTTGATTTTTGTGTAATAAATATCTTGATAGGATTCTACTATATTTATTTAAGTAGAATTGATCATTAATGAATAGGTTATATAAAAACTTTATTCATTTAGGATGAATGAAATAATTTTTGTTTCACATCTGAGGGCAGTCAACCGTAGCAGAGCTTGTCAGATAACAATCATGACCCACCTTAGTGTTACAGAATGATGACGCTGTTCCAGAATCTTGCTAAAATAAGAATTTTATGATGAAGCGTCGGTCTTAATACCGTCAACCCAGTTAGATAACCTGTTAGATAACCAAGAGTTCAATGTTACAAAACTAAATGTGTGGAACTGTTACTAGTTTTGAACAATTTTCGAATAAACCACTAACTTCACATGATAGAATGTGAAATATATATGTACTCCACTGCGCCATTACCATTTCTTCTTTTCAATTTAATTTTGGGAGTTTTGACACCAGTCTATGTTTTCCTTACCGTTTTTCTACCGTTGTGTTATTCGATGACTACATGTGTTTGGATAGGACTTTGTTCAGTGTTAGGATAGTGTAATGCATCGAAAAATAATAGACTCGGCCCAATGAAGTATTAGATCCATTTATCGTATAGAAATCAGTTATGGTTTTGTAATCTATCTTCACGTACATTAGTGCAGACAATAAACTATGTGTTTATGTTAACTAATAGTTAAGCTCATAAAGAGAGTAGCAAAGTACAGAGAACAGAAACGACAGCAAACCCAGTAGAAAGGTAAGATATTTTGTAGCGTACAGACAGAGAATCACATGATCTTGACGATACAGATTACGATCAGATAACAGATTATCCTTCATATAGTGAGGAACAAATGCTAAAGCATGTAGAAGCTGTAGTTGCTATACAGTACTTTCCGGAAGTTTGTCCTATAGGCCAAAAGGGCGGAGAAAATGTTACAGCAGGCTTCTGTCCCGTGGATCCAGAGAGGGTAGTCAGACGGGTGCATATGGACAGCAAGCATTTAACACAGAAAGACCGTAATCGCGAGATATGCGACTCTCATCAGTCAGGCTGGAGTGAGGAAGAGACACATGATAAAGACAGCAAAGTAGCGAGATGGCAAGCATAACCAGTTACTTGCAAAAGCTGGTGATAAACTACGAAAACAGGAATAAAAAGCGAGGGGAAATTAAGGAAATAGGAGAGGAGGCAGGAAGAAAGAGAGGTATTCACGGAAAGCAGATGTGAGTATTCTCAGCAGAATTGAAGTAAGATGTTTCAGGCGCACAGAAGGAAGCAATGGAAGCAAGAATCACTGCACTAGGGGCAAAGCATATCACACAAGACTCTTGAGCAGAAAGCAGAACGAAATGTTCAATTTTGACTTTTTTACATCTTAAAAAGTCTACAGAATTTCCCCTCTCAATTGATATATAACTTATTCAGTTGGGAAGAATGTAAATATGTTCAAAAAATTTGTGAAGTATGTTCCGCATAGGGATGACTCACTGTGGCGCTGTTAAACTGTTGCCAAATGTTTTACTGATGAATCTACATGCTAATCGTATACACTTTATTGATGTGAGAGAAAAGAAGTGTTACAAAATGAATGTTGTCGCTAACTTGTGATATTAGATATATCTCGCTTGTTCGACTGTCGTATGTTTCGCGTTTATTTACTCTTTTGTAATCGTGAAAATATTCGTACTGAATTCTATTCACTGAAGCCTCTGTTTTATTGAAGGATAACCATGGGTAAATGTAAAGTGATTAGAAATCCTCTAGACCTTTAAGAAAAGGAGAAATGATGGAAAGCCAAAGGTAGGTGTTATTACCGGAATAGTAAAGACGATAACCAAGTATGTGAACCTAACATTGCTGGTTTTAACTGCTCATTGCAATGAGAGTGCTTCGCAGAGGAAGTCTAGCTCAGTTAGTAAAAAGTATGAATGTTTTAATTGATATGTCAATTCTCAACGGAACCTTTGCAGACTTTGTCAGATGTTTTCAGTGTAGTGAAGTTGCGCTGCAACTCTCTATAAAAAGTCGCGTAGGACTTGCCAGTGAAACGGAACTGAAGTGTAGTAAGTGTTGATACATGAACAGTGTTGCAATACTCCTCATAATGAAAATGATAGGAAGATCTATGAACACAACATTAGATTCGCTTATGCCTTGCGTACCATTGTTAATGGTGATACTGCAGGTGCAGTTTTCTATGGCGTGACGAGTCTCCAATATCCCCTAACCAAGTTGGGCCTAAGGTAAATGTCTATGTAGAATGTATTAAGAAAGTTGTGGAAGAGGCAGTAATAGAAAACAGTGGTAATAGCGACTTGACTGCAGCAATCCATGGTACCTGGCATAAATGGGGACACACATCTCTTCATGGTGCAGTATCTGCCACGCGTATGTACACTGAAAAAGTTTCAGATGTAGCATTAATCCCTAAATACTGTAGGTATCACAAAAATAAAGGCACGCACGAAAATAATTGCGCAGCTAACTACAGTGGCAGTAGTGGAGGAATGGAAGTGGCTGGTGTTGCTAGTATATTTCAGTACTTTGTTGCGTATGATAAAGTGCGAAATGTGAATTACCTTCTCGACGGTGGTTCTGACAGTTTCAGACATATTGAAAAACTGAAACCCTAATGTTGTAAAGCAGAAATTTGATTGTATTGGACATCAACAGAAACCAATGGGATCAAGATTTCAGCGACGAAAGCTTTGTACAAAGAACAAAAGCTCAGTGATGGTAAAGAGTTGAATGGGCAGGAAAGGTTAGCTGACAATGTAATTGATAGAAAACAGAAATTATGGAATGAATATTAGGTAAACACACACAGTGTCAATGAAATGGGGAAGGTTGTTTGGGTTCTTTTTTCATAATTTTTCAACCGATCAAAGTCCCCATCGTTACTTGTGCCCAAAGCAGGAAACAGTGGGATTAATTACAACAAGAGATTGCTAACTGGTGAAATGTACACCTATAACCTACTCTGTTTTCAGATACTTAGCAGCACCTGAACTGTTGAGAAAGTTTGTTCATGGAAAAACTCAAAACCCCAGTGAGAGCGTAAATAGTCAAGAATCCTCAAGACTGTGATCGTTGGAATAGAAACACTTCACTTTGTTGTATGGTGCTGTTGTCAATTTCAATGATGGCAACGTTGTAAGGTGAAAATATTTCGAAACATGGGAATGAAGGTAGGTTTCAACATGGTGTGAACGATGCTTGCCTTAGACAGGGCTATAAGTAGCCTAGAAATACAACACAGAGAAAAGAGGAGGAGGATAAATAGGAAGCAGATGGAGGAAGATAATCCATCATATCGATCTAGGATGCACTAAAAAGTAATCCAAACTTTGTGTCTCGATTCCCAAAAGTTTAATTTTTCATAAAAATTACGTGTTTTCTCAAGATCAACCAAACCAAGTTGCTTCAAATTTTAAGGAAACGTTACACAGTCCCTTATACGTAACTTTTCTATCAAAAACCTGTATATTGTTGAATTATAAATAAAAAATGGCAAAAAAGTAATGAATTTTTACTACAATAGAACAAATTAATCTCAAACAACTGAATCAAATTTTCAAAAATCCCGGTGTTAAGTAGTGGTCAATACTCCAGTAAATAACCTGTAAAAATTTCAACTTCCTAGCTCAAATACTTCCCGAGAAAGCATGTAATTTATAAGCGCTATTTTAACATTGGAAAGATAGTGCTTTCTGGATACCCTTGCATTCATAATACATTGTATGTTCACGTTTTTGTACTGAAGTAATATTTCTTGTTGTAATCATCAAGGAGGGACACCCTTTCTGTTAAGGCTGTTGGGCATAATTTGTTTATATGTCTTGTAATATTTTGATGTATAGACAATTTGTGTTCCCATAAGCGAATTTTGACCATTCACGATGTCCAGCCCTAAATAAAGTTAAACGCAGATTACTGGTAGTGAACCATATGCATTTCGTTGTTACATTACATTTGTGATCGTGGATGACTTGCAAACTTTGGCATTCAGTTAATTTAAAACTAATTACTGTTCACTGGTATTTTCTATGTTAACATCTATTCACAGTGGTGATCCTGGTTGATCGTTTTTTTCAAATCTAATGTAATGTACAAAAATAAATGCAAATCAAACTAAGCCTAGGTCTGTTATCAGACTTAGGAAGTGTTCATGCCAGTTCTTACAGTTACAAAAGAACTTTCTGATAAATTGTATTGTATATCAATTGTGCGTTGATAATCGAAAAATTTTGAAGATTGATGGCCGTAGGCATTAAGTTTGTCATTGTTTTTTCTTTTCATTTAAAGTATGTTTGCAGATGGATGTCTAAGGTACACATCTAATTTTAGGTGCATCAGTGCACTAAAGGATAGGTTGGAGATTGCCTTTTCCAGCCAGTAAGTCTAAAGAAGTTTCTTCATTGGCACTGACCTGCAGTAAATTTTATCTTAGTTCATTGGTCATTTTGCCATTCAAAATACAACCAGTAAGTCACAATCACAGAGTTCTCCATCAAGAGGTGAATGGAGGGAATTAATAACGACAAGTTGAATTCAACAATTCATGGTGTCCCGAAATAGATCTCTGTTTGTGTGTGTGTGTGTGTGTGTGTGTGTGTGTGTATGTTTGGGTGTGTGGGTGTGCATACGTGTGTGTTTGTGTGTTGGGGGGCGACACAACAGAGGCTTAGTTTCTACTGTTAATAATATGTAACCAATTCAGTAGAGCAAATTTTCTTCGTAATCAGGCAATACAACTGTTTCCTGATTCAAGCAGAGAAGTGGATTTTAGGCAGTGTGTTGTGTAAGACAGTGGGTTTTGCCTCCTTGCATGATCAGTTATCATAATAAACTTGGTCAATTATTTTAACATAATTATGTCATTTGGGATCGAATATTGGGCTTATCAATTTATTACCGTACAGGTTGACTCTGGACTGCTTCACATTTATAAGAATACAAAATTAACTTTTGCGCTGAGTAGGCTATAAAGGCAGGTTGAGAAAGTGACGGATTTCCGGGAGGTCAGGGACGAGATGGGAGTCTCTATTTCAGCAGCCGAAAGGTAGAATTTGACTGCCCATCATAGAGCCATCCTGTGGAGTGTGGAGAATGTAGAGTCCATTCTGTCACTGTATCCCAGAGGCCATATGATTGGTTGAGCCGGCTGGGTGGATGTTGCTTTAAATTGTTCGAAAATTGTCTAGTACATTTTTAATTATCTGCTTGCTGTTGAATTGAAGTTTCATATATAGAAAGAGAGGGAGAAAATTGGTCAGTAACGAAGGCCATAATTGGCTGAGTCGAGAGCCTACATTAGTGCACCAAGCTTTGCTAATATTGAGGTCGAATGTGTCACCGACTCTATGGTGGGTTTCAACCCGACACGCATTGCTGGAGAGTGTATAATTTCTTTGTGACATTGGTGGCAAAGCATCCAGTGATCACATTCACTCTTAGTCTTGTTCGAGAATTGTGTAGTACATTGTTCATTATCTGCTTGCTGTTGAATTGTAGTTTCCTATATAGAAAGAGTGGGAGAAAATTGGTCTGTAACGAAGACTATAATTGGCTGAGTCGAGAGTCTAAATTAGTGCACCAAGCTTTGCTAATATTGAGGTCGAATGTGCCACCGACTCTATGGTGGGTTTCAATCCGACACATTGCTGGAGAGTGTATAATTTGTTTGTGACATTGGTGGCAAAGCATCCAGTGATCACATTCACTCTTAGTCTGAGAAAGTGCCTGTTGTGATACATGAAGATGAATCATTTTGTTTCTCCACAAGCAGAGAAACTAGTCAATGCTTCTCCATGGAGATTTAGACATTCTCAAGTAATCACTTACGGCTACACATCTGAGTCAAGTGTCTCATTCTGGGAAGAGTGCCGCTGGAAAGAGTCTGCTCCTAGAAAGGAGATAGTCTTGCCTCATGAACTGGCTCTGTACTTGAGTCACTTCGAATGTACTAGTTTGCGAACGCTACCGCATGTCCTCTGTATAGTTACATTATCATACGCACATCACACTTCGTTTCCACTATGAACGTAGGAACGCATCACTCTGCAGATCAACGAGGTACAAGTAAGCCCACATCTTGAAAAATAGGAAAATGGACCGATAAATACATTCAGTTCCACTAGATTGACCGATAGATACGTTCAGTTCCACTAGATTGTTCTCTGAGCTCAGTGTTGTTAGCGCCATTCATGATAGATATTTTTTCTAACAAAGAGCCTAGATAGTGTTAATTATTTAAGTGTTCCTGTCGTGAGAATAGGAGAGGAGGGGGTTAAGTTGTGAATAAGAGTTTTGTTGTGCCAATTTTCAACTAGGTGGGCCCAATGGAATTAACTGAATGTGGCTTGTATAGATTCCGGTTTGGTATTTCTTTGATTTTTTTGTATTAAATTACTTGAAATCATAGAACTATGACACTGCCCAGTGAAGTAGTAAATCCATTGAGCATAAAGAAATTGATGATGTTTTCGTAATTTATTTACACATATGTAAGTGCAGACAATAGAGTGAGGTGTCTATGTTTACTCATACTGAAGCTAATACAAAATTAATTTCTTCGCTGAGTAGGCTATCAAGGCAGGCAGAAGAAGTGACGGATTTCCGGGAGATCGGGGCCGAGATGGGAGTCTCTATTTTCAGCAGCCGAAAGGTAGAATTTGACTGCCCATCATAGAGCCATCCTGTGGAGTGTGGAGAATGTAGAGTCCTTTCTGTCACTGTGTCCCAGAGGCTATATGATTGGTTGAGCCCGTTGGTTGGATGTTGCTTTAAACTGTTCGAGATTTTTCTAGTCCATTTTTCATTATCTGCTTGCTGTTGAATTGTAGCTCCATATATAGAAAGAGTGGAACTGTACACAGAGCAGAAATGGCAGGAAACTGGGTATAAAGGGAAGATATACTGGAGGATATAAAAAAAAGTATCTTGACAACACAGTGAGCCGTGGCTGGGACGCGGCATGCACAGTTTTTTTTTATCATTGGTCGCATGCCAGTGATGTCTTATTTCTTCATCGGTTACCGCCATTTGGTTGCTGTCTTCTCTCCCTGAGTACCAGTAGCAGTGTGTATCGATACTAGCACTGCTGTACTATCTTTGGTGTGGCGGATATATCCTCAGGGTGTGCTGTGTATGGCAGTCGGTTGGTTGGGGCGGAGCAGTGAGGAAGTCTCCATGGTGCGTGGTCGGGCCGGAGCCACTGGGGGCCTGCATGCGCGGTTGGAGATGTGGGGCACTTCTTGCGAGGGTTACGAAGTTCGTCGTCCGGCGATCCTGGACCCTGAAGTTGAGTGCTCACTTAACCTACTATCAAGCCTCAATTGCTATCACATCTCATCGTTTGATCCTGGTTGACACTTTCTGGGAGATTCCCGTGAGCAACAACGTGTATGCATTGAAGTCGGCTATAATTGTAGGCATCTTACTGTGTGGTGTATAACTTAATTTAATTCATTCCTTCATTAATAAAGTGTACCAGTGTATACTAGTAGTATCATATGCCTTGTGGCCGTGGACGTTCCGGTGTTCTGCCCTGGTCGTTGACGTAGTTTGGGCAGTGTATTTTCCTCGTCGTGTTGATGCTGTGCAGCACGGTGAGTAGTTAAACAGCTGAGGTGTTGTTGGAAGTTCTGGGCGTTTATTCTGACTTGGCTGGATTGGGCACCAGTTTCCAGAACGTTGTGCTATTGACATCTTGTTGTCGTTTTGCTGGTCGGGTGCAGCAGAACTGATCTTGCTGGTTGGTTCGTCGGCTGGCCTTCGGTTGGGTAGCCTTCCGATTAAGAGGTTGTCGGTCTGCCTGCCTGTCTCACCTATACGCCTGTTAGTGTACCTTCCCAGGCCAATCCTTGGAACCTTCTGAGCGCCACCCCTCGTGTTTTACATAGTAATTTCCTTTTTAGTCTTAAGGATTCTGTGTTGCCTTCAGCCAAGTTTTAGCCTTCCAAGATTAATATTGAAAATTCCTTGTGCCTACGCCTAAAGCCGTAAATTGGTTTCAAGTTACGTGGTATTCAGCCGAGTTTTCAGCCTTTCAAATCCATAGTTGAAAAATTTTGTCCAGGCCTTAAGCCGTAAGAAATATTTTCTCATTTTTATGTGGCCTTCAGCTGACTTTTCCAGTTTTAAGTAAAAATTGGAAATTTCTTTGCCTGGGCTTGAAGCTGTGATATTTTTTGTGGTTCGTATGTGACCTTCAGCTGAGAGTTATGTGAATCATTTTAAGACAAATCCATTAGCCTATTTGAGTTGAAATTTGGAAGCCCTTCCCTTTAGGCCTTAAGCCGTAAAATTGGTTTCTGCATATTGTGTGGCCGTTAGCCGAGTTTGCCTCTCGTAAATTAAAAATTCTAGATCCATGTCTTACCCTTAAGTCATAAGATTGTTATTCTTTAGTATGAGGCCTTCTGCCGTTTTTGCACGAAATATTTTAAGATAAAGTCTTCAGGTTTTTCAAATTCAAAGCTCTTCTTCCTATGCATTAAGCCGTTAAATTGTTTTGTTGATATGCGGCCTTCAGCTGAGTTTTCAGCCTATTTAGATTAAACTTTGAAAATCTTAGTCTCGGCCTTAAGCCGTAACACTGTTCTTGATTAATGTGAGGCCTTCAGCCGAGTTCTATGTAAAAAATTTAAGCTAAGGCTTTCAACCTATTTCTATTGAAGACAAAATCTCCAGAAGAACTCTTGTACCTCAATTCCTTGCTTAGGCCTTGTGCCTTGGATTTTCGATGTGGCCTTCAGCCGATCTACATTAAATCAAAGAAGGTCTTTCGTTAAAACCTTTAATGTTTTGATTCTTTCTTGTGTGGTTGTATGTTTTAAGAAACAAAGTTTATATGTTGAGGGTAACTGACAGTTACGTATTCTCGTTCCTCTCCGTTCCACAAATATAACCGCATCAGCTCCGCCCTGCTGGCCCTGGGATGTCACTGGTAGCTGAGCGTGGCTACGTTTATGTTCCTGACATTCCAGTTACTGTGAGTTTCAATTTTATTTCTGTTCTGTTGCACCGCATTGTTTTGGTTGTTGATAGTTCCAAGTGTATTGTAATGGCGGTCAGACAGATTCCATGGATCGGCCCGCTCAGGAAGGACCATCTTGTTTACGAGTTGGCAATAAGGCCTCAAACTATTGAGGTCAGTGTTCCGAATTTAGTGGCCCGTTTTCGTACTGCCGTTCTTCATCCGGTGGACGTCACGCCGGCTGTGGTGGGTGGAAAGGAGCGGCCATTGAATTTTTCTTTAAGGCTGTTAGGGGCCTTGAGGACACTATTTGTATTTTGGAAGGCACTCAACGTAGTGGCAGTCAATTGGGTAGGGTGCGGGCGCAGTCAATGCATTTAAGTATGAGATAGCGGTTTTGGGCACGTTAGCTTTGGAAGATCATCATAGAAAATTTACCCTCGAATTGTGATCTTTGGTTAGTGCATTGCAGTTTAAGCTTACGTGTTTAGAGTTGGATGGGAAGAGGATTGAAGAGCGGGACTTGCTGTGTCAGGGAGGGGCGAGAGCCATCCCGGGGGTGGTACTGTTACATTCTCTGTGAAGTTAGACGCAATGTTTGCCAAGTTACCTAATCCTATGGCGTATTTCTTTTATTATATACTGAATTAGTCGTGGAGCGGCGTCAGTAGATCGAGAAATTATTATGGTTGTTGTTGCACCTTGAGCAACATGCTGCTGCCTTTCGAGTTCCGCACCAAGTAGTTTTGTCACTGTTGTATCCGTTAGCTAGAGGTGGGTAGCAGAACCTCCTCTCCCGAGCCATGGTGGAAGGGTTCTCCTTACAGAAATTGAGGCCAGAGATTGATCACCGGAGTTTGAAAACAGCTTGAGTGCCGTTACATTTGGGTAATGAAGTGGGATAAAGGGTAGATAACTATGTGGACAGAGTTCAGACGGCCTCCTTGGCCTTGTTAATCGATATGCCTGAACAAGAGTTGGTGTCTTTTTTTCTTAGGGGAATGCTCGCGGCAGATAAGTCGCACTTTGTCTTTCGTAATCAGCCTTCAACTTGGGAAGAGCTCGTGCCGCGGTTGTGGCGATATCGGCCTTGCCGCTTGGGAACGATGTATGTTATGAAGTTAGGGGGCAGGCCACCGGCGCTGGCGGGGGGAATTCCAAAGTGTCTGCATCGGCTGAAGCCGTTGAAAGGGAACCTCGGCGTTGCTTCGGGTGCGGTAGCCCGGCTCATTTGGTGCACTCTTGCGTTAAGCCTCGCTCACCCTCGCGCACCAATAATTGACGACGGGCTGGGCAGCGACCTCGGGATCGAGCCTTTAGACCCTGGCTTACCCATGTTGTCGCCCCCTCATCAACGCCCTTGCCTTATGTTTGTTCCCGAGTACGTGGCGAACCGATTTGTGCTCCTTTGGATTCCGGTAGCTCCTTTTCATTATCGAGATTCGAGTAGATTCTGGAATTCGGTCATCTCACGAAACTTCGGTCGGTCCCTTCTCCGGTACAGAGATGTTGGATGGCCGATGGACAGGTGTTGCATCTGCTTGGTGGGGTCCGAGGGAGTATATCGGTGTGGCATTTTTCCTGGGCCTTGTCATTAGCCTTGGTCAAGGAGCTGCGGTAGATCTAATTTTGGAGTGTGATTTCATCAATTAAGACTGGGTTAGTCTCGGAGTATTCTGGGTACACCTTTTTCTTTAAGTTCGCTCCTGTGGAGAAGTTTGGTTTCTGTGAGTGCACTAAACGCATTGTGCATCTAAAAGCAGACGCATTGGCCGTTGAGGCTGTGGCTAATGAGTTTGATCTTACCCATCTCTCGCCGCATCAGGCTTCTCAATTACGGGATTTGTTACAGTTTTCCTGATGTTCTTAGTGATAACTCTTGCATCACTAATGTTCTTAATTATCATATGGGTCTGTCCGACAATATTCCTGTCAGGCAGTTGCCATATGGCCTCTTACCACCTAAGGTGAAGATACTGAAAGCGAAAATATCACAAATGCTCCAACAAGAAGATATTAGGCCTTATACATCTGCTTATGCTTCCCCCATATTTTTTGTTCCCAAGGATCAGGGGCACGATTTCAGACCTGTGGTTGACTACCGGCGCTTGAACGCAGAGTTTGTCCTCGAATCTGTGACTCTGCCAGATCTGTATAACTTTTACCCGGTTTGCCGATGCTAATTGGTTTACTGTTCTTGATTTGAACCAACTTTATTATCAGTTTCCATTAGCTGAAGAATGTAAAAATGATACCGCATTTTGTACTGATTGGAATCTGTTTGAGTTTAACAGAATTCCCTTTGGTTTGGCAACCGGTGCAGCTGTTCTTACTCGTTTGCTGGATAATATCCTTGGGGACTTGAAATTTGTGTGTGTGTGTGTGTGTGTGTGTGTGTGTGTGTGTGTGTAATTATTTGAACGTCTTAGTCATCTATATCCGTTCGTTTGAGGACCATTTGGATCATATCCAGCAAGTTCTTTTGAGGTTACAGTGAGCCGGGCTGACTCTTAAACCCAGTAAGATGACGTTAGGCAGGCAGCAGGTATCCTACTTAGATCACCTAGTGTCAGGTCAGAGTATACGCATCGACCAAGAGCGAACTAAGGCCATACAGGCTTTGCCTCTGCCTGCTGATAAACGCGAAATTGCTAGGTTCATAGGCGTGGCGAACTATTTTAGGCGTTTTGTTCCTAATTTTGCTCAGCTGGCGGCGCCTTGAATGAATTGCGCCGGAAGGGAGTGCGTTTTGAATGGGGACTTGCCGAGGAGGCAGCGTTTGAGCATATTAAGGCAGCTATAGCCAATCCTCCAGTTCTCGGAGTACCAGATTTTAATAAAATGTATATTGTCCAAACTGACGCATCTAATGCTGGTATTTCAGCTGTCCTCCAGGAGTTCGAAGGTCAGAGGCAACCATTAGCTTAAGCGTCTCATCAGTTAACTGGTGCCGAACTTAAGTACTGCGTCTACGAGTGCGGGGCGTTAGCCATTTTGTTTGGACAGGAGAAGTACCGCTTCTACCTTGAGAATCGGGTATTTCAGTGAGAAAACGACAGTGAGGCTTTGAGCTGCGTGTTGGCTATTCCGCGTAAAACTGCCCGTATTGCCAGCTGAGCGGTACGCATTTCCGCATTCCAATTTGAAGTTAAACACGTGAGAGGCAGTGGAAATGTCCTTGCGGATGTCCTCAGAAGAGAAGTTCACCGAATCTACACCTAGTGCGGGAACCTGGCAGACAGATGGAGGTAGTCTTAGTTGTACCGTGTGGGGTGATATTCGTATTTTGTTTGATGTCGCTTAGCATCATGATCAGGACCCTATTTGGGGACCGATTAAGCAACGCCTTTAGGATGGGGAACTGTCAGATGAATATGTTATTAATAGTGGCAATCTGTTTAAAAGGGTGGGGCATGCGAAACAGTTGAAGATCTGTTTGCCAGTAGCTCTGGTGCGACCGGTTTTTCGTTACTTTCATGATTCATAGGTGGGTGGCTACTTCGGATCTTATAAGACTCTGCAAAAAATCAAGGGTCATTTGACTTCACCCTCAAAGGACCGGGATGTAAGAGATATGGTATCCCAATGTCGGTTGTGCAATGTAGCCAAACATAAGAATACTATTCAACAGGGCTTGTTGAGCTATGAGTGCGAGTCCTGTCCTATACACACACTCTGTATCGATTGTATAGGACCTTCACCTGGCACTAATTAAGCTCACCGATATGTGTTAATTATTACTGATGGGTTCTCCAGACTCACTTGGCTCCTTCCGAGCCGTAACGTCACTGCTACCACCACTATCTCTCATTTAAGTAAGGTTTTCGATAATTTTGGTCCACCTAAGCAAATTGTTACAGATAAAGCGCCGACCTTCCTTTTGACTCCTTTCAAGGAGTTCAGTTTTCAGAACGGTGTCAAGCATATCAGGACTACTCTGTATTATCCGCAGGGATCATTTGCGGAGAGGATTAATCGAAATCTTAAACCCGCTTTGATTATTTATCATCAGAAAATGCCTAGTAAGTGGGCCTCTAGTATTCCTTGGCTTAGTTTTACTTTTAATACCGCCAATCATGAAGCCTTGGAAGATACTCCAGCCTCTTTGATCCTTTCCTATCCTGTTAATTCCCCAGTTTCGAACTTGTGGGAATTAAAGATCTAGTTCCGGCGAATATTACTCCTCAAGCCATCAAGGAAAACTGGAACCGTGCCAGATGTAATATTCTCAGGATCCATAGTAAACAAGCTGAGCGTTACCTTTGTAATCGGCGATCCTTTAGAGGGAGGCGAGGAGGTCAGGTCTGTGTTTGTGATTTCCCCGATAGGCAGGTGCGTGTCGGAAATAGGAGTAAATTTACACCTCGATTTCTGGCGACTTGCACCACTGTGTGCATTTTAAGCCCACTATATCTGCCGGTTAAGGGTAACCGCTCTGGTAAGCAGTACTGGCTTCACTTTAACCAGGTTAAATTCAGTTAGCCTGATGACTGATTAACCCCCGCCCCAGGCATCGTGTTTCAGGATGGGAGTTTGAGCCATGGCTGGCTCGCGTCATGCCTTGTTTTTTATAGTTGGTTGCAGTCCAGTGGTGTCTTATTTCACCTTCGGTTACCGCCATATCGTTGCTGCCTTATCTCCATGAGTGGCAGCAGCAGCGTGTACCGATATTAGTGCTGCTGTACTATCTTTGGTGTGGCGGATATATTCTCAGGGTGTGCTGTGTATGGCAGTCGGTTGGTTGGGGCGGAGCAGTGAGGAAGTCTCCATGGTGCGTGGTCGGGCCGGAGCCACTGGGGGCCTGCATGCGCGGTTGGAGATGTGGGGCACTTCTTGCGAGGGTTACGAAGTTCGTCGTCCGGCGATCCTGGACCCTGAAGTTGAGTGCTCACTTAACCTACTATCAAGCCTCAATTGCTATCACATCTCATCGTTTGATCCTGGTTGACACTTTCTGGGAGATTCCCGTGAGCAACAACGTGTATGCATTGAAGTCGGCTATAATTGTAGGCATCTTACTGTGTGGTGTATAACTTAATTTAATTCATTCCTTCATTAATAAAGTGTACCAGTGTATACTAGTGGTATCATATGCCTTGTGGCCGTGGACGTTCCGGTGTTCTGCCCTGGTCGTTGACGTAGTTTGGGCAGTGTATTTTCCTCGTCGTGTTGATGCTGTGCAGCACGGTGAGTAGTTAAACAGCTGAATTGTTGTTGGAAGTTCTGGGCGTTTATTTTGACTTGGCTGGATTGGGTACCAGTATCCAGAACGTTGTGCTATTGACATCTTGTTGTCGTTTTGCTGGTCGGGTGCAGCAGAACTGATCTTGCTGGTTGGTTCGTCGGCTGGCCTTCGGTTGGGTTGCCTTCCGATTAAGAGGTTGTAGGTCTGCCTGCCTGACTCGCCTAGACACGTGTTAGTATACCTTCCCTGGCCAATCCTTGGAACCTTCTGAGAGCCACTACTTGTGTTTTACATAGTGATTTCCTTTTTAGTCTTAAGGCTTCTGTGTGGCCTTCAGCCGAGTTTTAGCCTTCCAAAATTAAAATTGAAAATTCCTTGTGCGTAGTCCTTAAGCTGTAAATCGGTTTCTAGTTGTTAAGTGGCCTTCAGCCGAGTATTCTGCCTTTTTAAATCAGAATTTGAAAAATGTGGTCATGGCCTTAGGCCATAAGGAATATAGTCTAGTTTTTGTGTGACCTTCAGGCGAGTTTTCCATCTTTAATTAAAAACGATGTTTCTTTGTGTGGGCTTTAAGCAGTGATTTTTTTGTGTTTCGTATGTGGCTTTCAGCTGAGAGTAATGTGAAGCATATAAGGATAAAGCCTTTAGCCTTTTTTAGTTGAAATTTAGAAGCTCTTCCCTTTTGGCGTAAAGCCATAAAATTGTTTTCAGGCTCTCGTAAATTATAAATCCTAAATCCTTGTCTTGCCCTTAAGTCATGAGTTTGTTATTCTTTAGTATGAGGCCTTCAGCCGAGTTTACACGAAATATTTTATGGTAAGGTCTTCAGCCTTTTCAAACTCAAAGCTTATCTTCCTAGGCATTAAGCCGTTAAATTGTTTTGTTGATATGCGGCCTTCAGCCGAGATTTCTGTCTATTTAGATTAAATGTTGAAAATCCTTGTCTCAGCCTTAAGCCGTAACATTGTTATTGATTAACGTGAGGCCTTCAGCTGAGTTCTATGGGTAAAATTTTAAGTTAAGGCTTTCAGCTTATTTATATTGAAGTTAAAAACGTTTTTCTAAAGATGTGAAACCTCCAGTAGAGCTCCTGTACCTCAATTCCTTGCTTATGCCTTGTGCCTTGGATTTTCGATGTGGCCTTCAGCTGATCTAAATTAAATGGAAGGATGTCTGTTGATGAAACCTTGAGTTTTGATACCTGCTTGTGTGATTGTGTGTGTTAAGAAACAAATTTTGTATGTTGAGTGTAACTGACAGTCTTATCCCGGCCCCATCCACAAATATAACCGCATCAGCTCTATTCCGCTAGGCCAGGGATTCCACAGCAGCCTACGAACATATAACACATTATCCTTCAGACAGTCATAAACAAACGCAAAATCATTTAGAAGCAGTAATTACTGTGCAAATCCAGAAAGTGAGTCTGATATTCGAATAGTGGAGACATTTTACAGCAGGCTTATCTCATGTGCATCCAGACGAGGTAGTCCGCCGGGCACGTACAAACAGGAAACATTTAGCAGGAAAAGACTGTAATTACGAGAAAGGAGATTCTTATCAGTCAGGAATATTTGTCCATAGGGAAGATTCAACATTATAAAGAAGAGGAGAACCCACTGGATCCTCATAATTTCAGTGAAAACTTTACCGAGGCAGTAAACGAAAATTGATTTCGTTCTGCACGTCTCGAAGGTGTGCACACTGAGAAAATGAGAAAGAAAACATTATCTTCCTTAGTCGTTACCTGTCGTAGTTGACGCAAGAGAGAGAGAAACACGAACTGCTAATGTATCTAATTCTGGAATAATCTGGATTCAAAAGTGCTGCAAAATTGTTTGACGGAATGACAAAGGAAAACAAGTTTCTGAACACTCCATGCAGAGACACCGAAACTATACGGCTGTCATGTACTAATCTGCAGCTTTCATGCCAGCAAGTGCTGATGGTAAAGTGCGGTGAAGACATAGAAACATTCCGCGGAATTTTTCGACACGTCGAGTTCGTTCTGAATGAAGAGTAAGACAAAAATAAGCAACGACAGAGCGAGACTACTTCCGGTCACCTATGCAACAACAACAATCATAATCCCAACGGAAGAACTTAAAACGACCAGTTACTAGGAATGGACAGCAAGCAGGCCACAATCCAGAATCAGCAGTTCGGCAACCAGAATAATCGAAGTAGGAACTGAAATGGTGATACTAGAAATAACCGAACCCTAGCTAAATGAAATGGGAATGGGCAAGGCAATGCTCAGGAAGGAGATCTAATTGTAGAAGTTCGTCCATTGAACCCAGGACGAGTATGGGAAGAAAAAACCCACAAAACTGACGACATTCCTCAGCAGACAGTCTGTATGAAAACCCGTACTTAAAACTAGACGAAGGCATTTCAATTAGTTGATTTCATCTATTTTTCAGAGTTGTTGATTGAAGAATGGTACACAAGGCCAAACTTTGTATTGCATCCGATAGTAGGAAATCTTATCAGCAAAGTAAAGATAGAAGCTATCTTACATTGTAGATAGTAGATATCGACCATTTCTGAACAGTCATACATACAAGTGTGAAATGTCTAATTGACCAATCTTGAAGGTAGGAAAAAACAAAGATACTCAGACAAGTGATCTTGGGGGTGGAAGCACCAAGATAAACAAATACATCAGGCTTGAATTTATGTGCCAAGGACGCAGACTTGCCGCAAATCGGTCTGTGGTGCCTAACTTAGCGAGTGTCAACATTATTCAAATGAGTTTCCTAAGTGAACAAAAGGCTATAATGGACATGAGATGTGGCGTAGTAATCTTAGGTGAAAACAGAGCAATTAACTTCAGGTTTGACAGAACAGTTAACTTTTAGCTATCTGAAGAACCAGTACTCCCATTACAAATGAGAGAACAACAATAATGCCAGGGGCATGGTAGCAATGGCTGATAACCATCAGGCTATTGATGAGAAATTAGCAGAGTTCACAGAAATTGACGATGTAATAAAGAAGAACCAGAAGGAATACTGAGGTGCAATGCTGAACTGTTCTTGCATAAAAGGATTCTTGTACCCGTTCCAAATCAGACCACACAAGTCTTTCTGTGTTAGAAACTACACCATCCAACCTGCTTATAGAAAGAACGTCGTTCTTGAGCTGCAAAAGGTGATGGACGATGGCTTGATTGAACAAGCATACTTCAGGTACAACAGTTCATTATCTGTCACAGATATACAGCATGGGAGTGTCCACCTTGTCCTCAACTCTGGATAGTCACCACCATCGTTGTAGAAGAGACAGACTCTCCAAACAAATTAGAAAAACTATTACAGAAATTAAATGAGGTTTCTGTGTTTAGATCAACAGATCTCTGCTCGAGTTTTTGGCAAATTGTACTGGCGCCTGAGTGTCCAAATACACTGCCTTAATCTCATTTAGTGAGTGCTTCCATTTTACATGGTTACATTCTGCCTTCAGCGTGTTTTCTGTTGCATTCATTCACTGTTTACAGACACTTCCAGATGTGAATCTTACACTTAGAATTATATGCTGTGTTGATGACATGTTAGTATGAGTAAGTAACTGTGGACAGCACTACTAGACAAGATGAATACTGCCGTAGTGGATTTTGTCACTGACAATGAATATCAATTGTAGGCATCCTGTGAATGGAAAGGAAGGTAGATCAATAACTGTCCAACACTCCTGCACCAAATACAGTTGAGTTGTTTAGTAATGTGTATTTTGGGCATTAACGACTTCAAACCATAAATTAAAGTTAAATGGAGACTACTGGTAATTTACTGTATACACTTCATTGTTACATTACATTTGTGATCATGGTAAATCTGCAAACTTTGCTATTCAGTTCATTACATAATAGTAAATGCAGATCCCTGATAATTTATATGTTAACATTTATTTAGAATGGGGATCCTGGTTTTTAGTATCCTTTTTCCTTAAATACAACATGATGAACAAAAACGCAAATCGATATAATATTAGGTATAGTATCGTATATAGGAGGCATTTTTACAGTTACAATGGACTTTTCTGATATATTGTCTTATATGTCATTTGGGCTCTTATAATCAGAAACAGTATAAGGCTCGATGGCCATAGACAGGAAGCTTTTCATATATTTTCGTTTGATCTGAAGTTTGTTTGCAGCTGGATGCAAGTCAGACTTGCAGTTTGAGGTGCATCAGTGCACTCAAGGGTAGATTGTTGACTGCTTCAACAAACACACAGTCTAAAGGGCTTCCTTTGCTGAGAATGATCCTCAATAATTTTGCTTGTTGATCATTTGTCAGTCAGCCATTCAACATGTAACTACTGTGTCACAAAACCCAGAGTTTCTCGTTAATAGATGGGTTGGGGCAGATTATGCAACACAGTCCCAAGGAAATCTTGTTTCTGTGTGTGTGTGTGTGTGTGTGTGTGTGTGTGTGTGTGTTTATGTGTGTTTATACAGGTTGGCATAACAGTGGCTAGATGAAAATATGTAATATGCTGAGGTTCGACATTTTCTACATGGTCAGAGAACACTTCAACTGCCATCTGATCACACAGAAGTCGTCAAGGGGTGCGTTATGTAAGCTGTTGCCTTTTTAAGCCCTTAGATGATCAATTAAAGTAATTAATTTGGTCCATTAAATTAACATTGGATCGTATATTGGGATCGTATATTATGAGGGATCATAGGTTTATTGATCATACCAGTTGATAATGGACAGCTTCACACTAACAATTGCCCTTGAAAGAACAGCTACCTGTAAGTCATATGGCGAATAGGCGACGGCAGAAGCCCAGCCTCCAGAATGGTCCTCTGGTTCTAATGACATGAATGTGTTACATCATGCTATTCACCTTTCTATGAGGGCAGATCCGCTGCGTCGGGTGTACTATGCGGTGCTTCAGCAGTAGAGCCCATGGCAGAAACAAGTAAGGTGTCCCATGCTACGCACCAGATTTTTCGCTACCACTGTACCCCAAGGCAGCAGCTTGGAAGCCACTGACTCTAACCAAAACCTCTCGGAACTCTTCAAGAACTGCAGCCAGCTTCTCCTGCACCTACACACAGCATGCAAATTTCCCACCCATCTTAACAAGACTAGCTGAGGAAGTAATCTATAAAGATGACAGATGCATAGATATGAAACTTATAACCCTCATGACGTATCACAAATGGGTGCTAATACATTAAGGAACTGTACTGATCGCTATTCATAAGAAGTGACAACTGACATACAGAACAGTACAGTAAACCTCGTAAATACAACACCCAGGAAATTTAAGAAATATATACTGCAATAGAAAAATAAGACAAACTAAATATTATACTTTTTACTGGCCGAAATCCAGCAATCATACGATATTTTGCTACAGGATATATATATATATATATATATATATATATATATATATATATATATATATATATATATATATATATATATCAGTTACACAAAATTTTGGTCAAATTGACCATGTTTTCGACTGCATTAGGCAGTCTTCATCAAAACAAAAAATTCTGCATTGATTACCTACAAAATATAATATGGCTTGAAATACAATAAACATTCCAGGATTACTTCCATAAAATCTGTACAAAAGAATGTACTTACATGTAATCACACCATGGGTGAAAATGTCTGAACGATAGTGCTCTGTCAAATGAAACTGTCACAAGGAATAAAAACTAAAATGTAAAAATCTAACATGTTTGTCAACTGGATAAAATGTCCCATGGAAATAGAATGGCAGCCACTAGGTCGCTTAGGGTCAAGAGCAGCATCAACACAGCCGCTACCGACAGACTACATGGCTAACAGACCAAGGTAGCCACGAGGTGGACACGAAAATAGATTGGTGCCATCTAGCAAGAAGTAATCGAGTTACAGACAACTTAAGAGCAAATGAAGCATGGCAAGGACAAACTTAAACATTACAGGTAACCAACAGGAACCAGTGTATGAAAGTTAAACCATGACATAATAGTCTTTTTTACAAAAGAGAATACAGTTCAAGTAATGTACAGAGAAAACATGGAAGTGGAAGCGAACACGATGTTTAAGAGACTGCATTGAGGAGAGTATCGCCATTCAGACAATTTTTATTAGCGGCTCTATATCTTGAAAACAGTTGTTGTTGCGTAACTGCAATTGTTCGTTAAGAGTGAGACCGACCTTTAGAGACAGGTGTTTGGAAATTTCTACGTCTTCTAAGATGTTAAGCCTAAAGCGTTTTTTCTCCGAGTGCAAGATCTGGACGTCTTTTGCATTTTTAGGATTATGCCTGTAATTAACAATAGTCACCGAAAGTTGAATTATGAACATTGGTGCCTTTTTCGCCTAGAAGGTGCTCCTTAAATCTTATCGGTCTGTTTACCCTATGTAATGGGCGGCACAGTTATAGCAAATAATTTTATAAACACCAGAATTTTGCAAATGGAGAAGCGTAAGATCCATGTTATGTATTATATTACTTTTTAAAGAATTATTACTAGATAAGGCTGCTCTGCAGTTATACTTATTTTTAAGGAGACGCTGTATCCTGTAAGAAACTGGACCCAGAAGTGGTATAGAGAAGATTTTTTTTCTTTTCGTTATGTATATTATTATAAAGGCCTAAGTTGGTGATTCTCTGATGGAAGGCTCATAGCCGTTATTGACTGCAACAATTCTAATCAGATTAATTACAGAATTGAGTTTTTCACTAGAAATGGGGTTGGAGGTGGCACTATGAATAGCTGAATGTAAAAATGTCTTTTCACGAGAATGCGGGTGTACTGAAGTAAAAGGTATAGTCTAATTAGAACTGGTTTCTTTAGGGAAGATACTGAAGTTAATTTTTTCGTCTATCGTAAGAGTGAGATCTAGAAAGTTTAACTGGTGGATCTCGTTTTCACGCTCACAAGTGAAAGAAATGTTTTCGTTAAACTCGTTAAACATATTCAAAATTTCATCAATACCGTCGTTAGACCGTTTGTAAGTGATCAACAGGTCTTCGACGTCTCTAGGGTATGAAGGAATACCTACAGCTCTCTTCGTGTCCACTTCGTGGCTGCCTCGGCGTGTTAGCCATTTTGTCTGTCGGTAGCGGCTGTGTTGAAGCCGCTCTTGCCCCTAAGCGACCTTGCGACTGCCATCGTATTTCCATGGAATATTTTATCCACTTGACAAACATGTTAGATTCTTATATTTTAGTTTTTATTTCTGTTAGAATTTTATTTGACGAGAGCACAATTGCTCAAACATTTTTACCCATGGAGTGATTACATGTACGTCTATGCTGTTGTACTTAATTTATGGAAGTTTCCTGTAAGGTAAATTGTATTTCAAGCCATATTATATTTTGTAGGTAATCTATGAAGAAGTTTTCGTTCTGATGAAGACTACCCAAGTTCAGTCGAAAGCATGGCCAATTTGATAAATGTTTGTGCAACCGTTGTGGCGGTATATACATCCTGTAACAAAAACTAAATGTGTAACTTGCTCCCCTGGAGATGTTGTTATTGGCGACAACCAGAATCCAAAGCAGGTGACATATGACGCAATACAGCTGACTTCTTGACGCAGAAAAAGCGTCAGATCTTCACAGATAGAAGTTACAGTATTCCAAAATATTCAGTAACATGGTTCTCACTTATCAAGATAAATAACAGGGAAACAGGTGTGCCAAGTCAAACAAATTTTCAGATGTCATTAACAGAACACGACGAAAATACTTTATGTCTTGTTGAAGATAACAGTTCTTGCAGATTATTTCTGACATATCGTTAATTGTCAATTTTGCGCATCGTGTACAGCTTACAAAGAAGCAATCGTGATGAAAAAAGGAAACTGCAGCTTGAAAACTTTAAACTATTCTCAAAACTGGGAAAAATCTTGTAGAATTTCATCCTAGCTCAAGAGAGTAAAAACTGACGCACATGTGTATATCTAGAGTCAGGAGTTGGCAATTAAATCCTTGGGCATTTCTCCAAGAGTAGTGGAAATAACAAAGATTAGAAATATCACTAGACAAATGAGTTGCCTATTGTGAATCATTTCCATAGTAGTCCTAACACATTAGTCTCTTAAATCTAAATAAATAGGAGCTTCCAGTGGCGTGTACATGCAGAAAATATCACATCATTCCTTTGTGAGTAGATCGTGATGAAAACTTAATATACCTGATGGTGAGATCAGCTATGATAGTACCGAACATGTATCGCTTTACAATAACAAGCAATATTGGCAGCATGATGTTCTTAACTGTTCTTGAGGGAAATACATCGTTAGTGGCTTCCTGTGAAAGATTCATGAATTTCCTTTCACTGAGGCATACGTGAGACCTTACGTTAACGGACCTGGGTGGTCGCTGCACTATCAGTTCGGGACGGCTCAAGCCCTCCTCTGTTGGGCCGCTGCTTCACTGAAACGATGTGACCACACGATAATCGGTTTCCATTGGCCACGAGGCGGCATGGTCTTGTTAGGTATAGCAGTGGACCACAGATCCCCTGAACATTTGTGGTATGACAGACTTGTGATACCGACGTTGTCCCGTGTTCACTGTGGGGAAATTTAAGAATCTAACTGTTCGGATGATGTCAGCCAGTTTTGATCGTCATTGTGGGGAAAGTTATGAATCCTTCCATGAAACTGTTTTTCTCTGTGGATAGAAATGAATCATAAGGAGTTGAAGTGTAGGTGCAGTGCCATTTGGCCAAGTGGCACTTTGTGTGTGTGTGTGTGTGTGTGTGTGAGAGAGAGAGAGAGAGAGAGAGAGAGAGAGAGAGAGGGGGGGGGGGGAGTGATTTGGGGGGGGGGGATGTTTGCAGCCTGGCACGTATACGCTGAAACCATCGATCATGTATCCCTACTATAGCAGTAGCTTTGCTTTTGCTCCGCGCTCTGAGAGTTTGCCAGAGCAGTTCCACAACTAGTGCTGGTTTTCAGTCTTTACTTATTTGGATCTTGCCTCCGGTTTTATCTTGCCCTTATGAGCTGCACAGATTTTGGAAAACCAGTCGCGGGTCCATAGCAGACTTCTTTTCAATTAGAAGTTTCCGCCATTTGTTAAGAGAACAATTTGTCACAGCTGAGCTTCGGTCAGGCAATCATTCATTTTACTTTTCAACACATAGCGTGTATTCCACTGCCGATCATAGTTTGTAGTATTTTTGTGATATTATGCCTCTGTCGTTGATGTTCAGGTAACCAATAATTTTAGTCTCAAGCTCGTAGAAATATTAATGTTAATTGTGGAACAGTTAGGAGAAATAAACCAAGCGTTTCGAAGATATTATATGTTTTCCCCCTTTTTTATTGTCCCACTTAAGTTCATATCACGCGACATTCAATAAATAAGAAATATGACCAGTTTTTTTCTGTCTAACTGAACTGTAACGGTGTTCCGTCGTAAACCAGGTTTCCCCATATGGAACTATGTGTTTATGGCATGAAATTTAATTGATTTGTGTGACAAATGACTAATGACAGCTGCTCTCATTTACATTCAATATAGCCTTCAGATCGCAGAGCTTCTTCAGTTACTGTAATTAGCAATCTTCTGGGTAAAGACAATGTAAGGCTTACAGCTGTTTGGATATTATTCGTCTGCTGAGCATGGGAGTGTGGCAGGCAGATAGCACTTTCCACTCCCGAGTCCCAACACGTTACTCTCACAGCAACGGACCCTAAAAAGTGTACATTTTACAGCGATTACATTTTTAGTAGAGACACACAGATCTACACCACTGATCTCAACGATCAGGAATTCCTTTAACGTGGAATGACAGTTCCTAAAGATCATTAAGTTAACAGATGTATTCAGTTTTCATGCAGATAGGAGGCAGCATACTGCGGCTGCCGTGAAACTAAATTAGAAACCCGTTATATCAATTAAAGTGAAACACGTATGTGTAAACGAACAAACACGGCATTCGACTGTCCTGGTCTGGTTGCAGTACGAAATGTTAAAAAAAAAATTATAACCACTTGCATATCTCTGAACGTGTGCCGGCAAATTTCCAAAAGGTGCAGAAGTTGAATGAAAAGCTGTTTTGATGGTTTGTTATTCAGTCGGAGTACATATTCCACGCAGTACTCGACTCTATCTATCCAGTACAAAAAAGTTCATTTCTGAGTTAATACTACAACCTACAAACCATCGATATTCAACCCACTACGGTTGCTCTGTTTCAACATGAATTAAATATATACACAATTTGAACTAAAACAGACAGAAAAACATTTTAGTTAACAAGTGTTTCACAAGAATAAATCCAACATTAACTAACACATAGTTATCATATTAGAACAGGCAACGAGCCACTGCAGATTAGCATCGACAAACAAATGGGCTAAGATACAAGATATATAACGTAAATTTAGGTAACTATAGCCAACTTGTTTTAACAATAAGTAATAAAAATAACCCTGAGACTACAGCCATGATAAGTAATGGTAATGAACTAGAGACCTGTTTCGGAACCAACAGACAGGAATGTCTTTATCCTGGGTAAACACAAAAATTTAGCAATGTAATCAACTGATACAGGAAAACTGAACCTGGGTTTCTGCTGAGAGCACAACTGATTACAGAAGGAACTCATAATATTCACAAGTAATCAACATGGCTCCAATAAATACAAATGACAGTAGCATAAGAAACTTTACCATTGTCGGATAGTTCAGTAGACACCTTACTGCAGAAGCAATACCTAGGCCGTCGTCCACCAAATGTGTGTGATCCGTTTCTCAGGCATGTAAAAAGAGAAAACTGTGTGGCACATTCTCATCCAAGGTGATATTCAGTTCCGCTCATGCCCCATGTTGCCAGCACTTTCCGTTGTTGGCCATTATGAATTTATTGCTGGTCAACATGTGACCGAACGCTAACTATTCCAAGTTATGTACTTCTATCTGGCGGCAAACTGCGTACGTCTCCGAGTTTCGTGCACATGTTAACAAAATATAGATACTTTACGATCTGCTGATCTGATATTTTCTTTGTTTCGTGCTTTAAAATCGTTACAATGTGGCAAATACGGTCAAAACTTGCATATAGACATACGTAATGTATTGTTGCGCTACTTCAGTTGCTACGCGTTAACACGATCGCTTCACCAACTGTGTGCACGTTAGCAGCCCGCGATCTTGACTGTGAAATACATGGTAACTTTTGAATTCACAACAGCCATCACCAAACTTTAACGATTTGCCCTAACAATCAACAGGATTCCTTGCATTTATGTAACGTTGGCAAATAACGATACTAACATTACTACTTGTCTAACTGCATTGTTGTTAGAAAGATGGCTATCTACCACAGATTCCAAAGCAAACGCTGGACATAGGGGCATGATGGTATACTTCACTCACTATCACAAATGCACTGCGTTAAATTTAACACCGCCTCCGTTCAGTCAGTTTGACACCGTGATCATTTCCGCCGTCCAATAGTCGCACGCACAGGAAAAGAGACGTTTGTTATTAACCTTATTTAACTCTCTGAAATAAACGTTCTAACCATCAGTTATGGTCACGAAGCAGCTAGTTTACATTACTAATTCCGAAATTTTCTACGAGTTATTCGTAAATTTTATGTTTCCCGATGCCATGCTTCGGCAGTCTTATTTAAGATTTTCCCTTTAGCAGTCACTGAAATTTATTCATTACATTACGAGAAAAATTTTGCTCAGATACTGGAATAACAAAGGTATCCAGATGATACGTCTGACAGTCAGCTAAGCAAAATTTGAAAACACACAGAAAAAGGTAATCCTTGCCAACTCCTCGTATTCCGTAGAATAGCTCCTATTATTTTAATGTGTATCAGTACGTTGTAGGAAGTACAAAATCACATCTCTATATTTGTAAGAAAAAAAGGATATAAAATTTGAAAAAACTTGTAAATGTTACCGTGTAGCTATGTTTTTAAATTAACTTGTGATGCGACTGTTAAATGGTTCACACCACATCATTGTGATTTCCTGTGCGCAGTGATTCATGGAAGCTAAAAGTCAATAACTATGTAGTTAACAGCTGCATAGAAAAACATTTTCAGAATGTAGTACGTAACGTCTTTAATATATTGGTTTCGTTACACATGCCAAACATGCAAAAATTCAAAAATGCAAAAAAATGTATTCGCACAACAACTATCTTTATTTGTGTTAGTTAAAATATCATCCGGTTTATGCTGATGAAACATTAACAGAAAACTGTCACGAAATACTTGAAACTTATACTTAATGCAACATACTTTTTTTCCGATTTTCATCTTCATTTATACTAGCATATGAAGCTTAGCAAAGAATCGTCCTTAAGTGTTGCATTATATAAACAGGTGTAATTCTATTCTTTTAAAAGTTAAATTTCATATCACGCTTTTAATTTTTTTCAACCCTATCTTCTCCAGATACAAACACCAATTAATCAGTTTCTATTTTTACAAATAATCCATTATGTATGACACATTTTATCAATACTTTTCATAAGGACAAACCATCCTGTAGCGTACTTTCCAACTAATTATATCCTTCACGTCTTTGGTTACTTAACTAATCGTTTCTTAATAATGTTTTAAATGTTACTGTTTATTTAGTGCTTATTTGTAAATTAAGTTTTGGCACAAAGACACCTTTTCCTTACAACCAAATTTTTCTTTTATTTTCAGTGCTTGATTTTTCTTAGGACACTCCCTTTTCATGGCTTTAACATCCACTTATGAATTTCCATCTATAAAAGCCACCATCTCATTTTTGCTTTTTAGTATTTTTTTCTAGACAACAATTTCAGCAACTTAGAATATCCAGTTTAGATATTTGACAAATATAACTATTTTATGTTTATATTGAAATATTACATCAGGAAATCTAAATACCTATTACTATTTTATATATTATTATGACGTGATAATTTATGTAATACTGACACTAATCTTTTAAGTCTGATTACTACCATTTACAAAACATAGTTCACAGACTCACAATTCCACTACCTGTAACAACGTCCACCTGCATATACCATCTAACATAATTTGGCGTGACACCAACAGCTCCTATCGTTCTACAGTTCTGTACAGGCAATGTGGGAGGCATATAGATAGTCGTTTTTCCCTTGCTCTGTTTGTGAGTGAAATAGGAAAGGAAATCACTACTAGAGGTACAGGGTACCTTCCGCCACTCACCGTACGGTGATTTGCAGAGTGTCTATGTACACGCATATGTTGATATTGAGATGTACCCTGCTCACGTATTTGCTTCTATAGAATAAGGAAAAGGAAACATGCCAATGCACCATATTTTCAGTTACAATCGTAGGTACGTTTCCGATAACTGCAAGTAAAGCAGCCTCCACTACCGTTTCATAATGTTCATTAGATAGATTAGGGTCAGAGAAGAACTCCTCACATAGATTTCGCCCATCATTGTACCTGATTACAGTGAGTTGCTCATCTGTATTGCCCCCACACAATTTCTGATCACTATCTGACACCACAATGTGGCCAACATCAGTTTGCGCAATAATTTGTTATTAGTTGGTTGTTTTCCTTCACTTCTATTAATCTAGCTGGTTGGTTTTATCGTCTGAAATTCGGAGCAGTATTGCTGCTGTTTCCTTGTCCTAGGTTAGGAAAAGTACCTAAGTAAAATCGCGTCTTCACTGTTATAACATTTAGGGTTGTAAACATTTTTCTCGTACGTTACTGACTAGATGGAGACATGTTATCTAGCTTGAAAAGCTCTTTCAAATTCTTCGTAATATTTGCATTGATCTACAATTTCAGATGTCCAAAGGGCTCCATCACTCTGTATATTTTCTGCTACAATTGTATTTTTAGTGTGTCTGTTGTAGCGGGACTCTGAATTTCGCCGCGCTACACTCGTTCCCTCAGGCATAAATTATATCGTCGCAGCGGTATGAGCGCTCGACAGCAGAGAAAATACTAAAATTGCAACTCTTTTTTTTCTATCCTTTTCTTTTTTGTCTCTCGAGAGCGGAAGCTTAATTGAGACGTAAAAAGCTTTTAGGTAGTCTTGATCTGATTTTAATGTGTAGACTTATTGTGGAAGTTGTTATGACATTTGGAGGAGGGAAGCAACGTAAAATAAATTGCATTTAATATCAAGACGGTTTTGTATACATTAAAAATTCCTGGACGATGAAACTTATTGCAAGATTTCGGAGCGGACTTTTCACGCAGAAATGAAGTAGGAGATTTTTGAAGACCTGGACGCCGCACGAAAGAAGACAACATGGTAAAGAATGAATTCTTATCCACGCCATTGTCCCCTGTTAGTCACATGTGATATTCTGTCTTTTTTCAAATAATTTTTGTAGTGGAAATTGGTTTGACTTTTGCTCAGAAACACCACAAGGACCACCCCAACAATAGCTTTTCCGAATCACGAAGTCCGGTAACTTTTCTGTAATATGAAGTCCGATTTGCATTTCTTTCTTTCCCTTTTTTCACGGTCATTTGCGATTTTTAAAACCCCCTTTTTATTCACCATTTCTTCCCACCTTTTCAACCTTTTCTTTTCTCTTCTTTTTCTTTTTTATTAACCACTACAACTAGCTCCCGCGACACGACGCAATTTTCGGATGTGTCTTTTGTGAGCAAATTTGAAACTTTAATTTGTATTTTTTCCCAACAGAGAATAATCAAAAATCCTGAAATTTAAATGGTAACTAAAAGACCAACTTTTTTGTACCGAATCAAATGATTATACGACAATATTGTAAAGAATTTTTGTAACTAATTCAATCTGTTTTTCTTTGCATGGCATATATTGATGCAAAACTGTTGTTTTGAGACCTTTTGGTGATTATCCGATGGAGATGTATTAAGAAAATCCATATTTTGACAAATACGATTTACGCAGAAGTGATTGACCAGTCGCTGCAGGACAGAAAATTTAATCGTGAGCCACACAATTATGTTTAATTCAAGCATTCAATAGCCAACTGCAGAATCCATTTTTCCGTTTCCATACATCCTGTAGTTTTCTTCTAGATTTTTCCAAAATTATCTATCTCTATTGTAGTTTGTGGTAATTATAGTATTGTTGTAGCATATGAAGATCGTGAATTTGACCGCCAAACAGTCATTTGTTACGAAAAATTTTTGTCCGCCCTGCTGCATCTTTCTCAACCATTGTTTGCAATTGAGCAATTATTTACATTGACGAGAAAATATTTCAACCTAAATTTGAGTCAAAGCTTTATTGATCAGACTTACATTATTCCCTTTTTGACTTACGATTATGCATCCTATTACAATGACACGCGGTAAGGTAGAGATGTTTCGGCAGATAAGTTAAATGAAGCAGATTCATCTTTCAACCCACAAGAAAGTCCGCGTTTCCCTCCATGGACGAGTTCACAGACCAATGCAATGATTTTGCCTCAAACTAGCAACATTTTTGATAATACACAGATGGAGACTTTAATGAGGAAATGTGGAAAGGACGCGAGACTAGACCGTCAGCGCCATTGTTAACATCAATGCCAGAACCGAATATGAGACAAATTCAGCAATGTGACACAAATCGGACACAGGAAACTGACAAACTGGACCGACTACTAGAGTTATTTGCAGACATGAAACGAGACGTTAGTCAGAAAATTGACATATTAAACCATACTATGACCGAAAATTTTGGACGAACGACAAAACAGATGACAGAATTAAATAACACCACTCAACAGCTCAGCCAGCGATTTGAGACATTGTCCGACCGAGTCACTAAACAGGAAGAAACTTCGGTTACATTCACACATAAAACAAAAAACAATATCACCCGATGTGAGAATCAGTTAACTCAAATAGTTAATGTGCAGCAGGAAGTAAACACCCGTGTGGAAGAGTTAGCTGAGGCCCACACTTCAGCTAGCTCCACCTAAGAAAAGCTCACAATGGTAGTTCTTGAACAAACCCACCTCAAAGAAAAGATAGAAAAATTAGAAGACCGAGCGGACCTCGCGTCACTAAACAACCGACACTAACATGGCCGAGAGAATTGTACATGAATGTAAATTGTGTGACGACTATCTGGACAAAAAAACTTGAAACAATTACGCAGGACATATTTTCAAAAACAGACACATGTTAAAGACGAGACAAAACACATAGAAGAGGAAATGACAAAATAACGAGACAATGTTGTGCCGTGTTTGACGATTGGTGTAAACGCATCGGCAGGGAACGACAGAACAGCTAAAACCATGGCTAATGACACAGACAGAACACCTGTTGTGGAATCACCTATTTCCAATCAAAATTACAATGTGCCGCTTTCTTTTCCACCAAACGAGCAATATTACGGTACGACGCCTAGAGTAGCAAGTGACACAAACCACGTAAATAGAGTTATGCCAACCGGCATGGCCGATGACACGTTTGTAAGGCATGGGTATTTCCAGACATTTTCCAGTGAGGACAAGCACAAAGTCCACCCTATTGTGTTTCTTAGATCATTTGACGGTGTTTTTCCACGTAGTTGGTCAGACGTCGATAAAATCAGATACGTCACCAATCTCATGAGAGGACGAGCAGCTAAGTGGGGTGCCGCTATGAAACGGCGGTGCCTTACGTTTGAACTGTTCGAAGAAGCCTTCTTGGACGAATTCTGGTCCGAGAATGAGCAACAGAGTCTAAGGAGAGAAGTGTGCAACCCCGAGAACTATGACCCTAAAAAGAGACATTAAGACAATACTTTGAGAGGTACCTAGACAAGACAGTGTACTGGTCCAAACCAGCCGACTTGCCAGCGATAATTGACACTTTAAAGAGCCACTTACCCTTCCCATACCGAGACAGATTAATAGGAGTACCGGAGAATGACATTAAGACTTTCTTAAACTTCTTAGATCAAATGGACGTAGTTTACAGAGGCGACTCACGCCACTCAAATTTTACGCACATTAGTAACCAAAATCAGCACCCACCCCAAAGGAAGCATATGGACGGTGGTTGGTGGAACCATCCGTCCGCGCCGCGATATAATACGATGCCTGCGCACGAAACATATTCAAATGGAAACGTGTATGACGGTAGGAACAACCGCAGAAATTCGTGGAATAATAATAATAATAACAATAATTATCACCCATATCAAAATGGTAACTACAAGCAAAATGAAAATCACAGACAATACAACAACAACAGCAATAGGAGACGTGAGAATAACCGGTACAACCGGGCCTACTTTGACAGGAACATGCCATATAACAGACATAATTACCAACAAAACAATAACAATGCCAACAATCACCGACAGAATATGTGGAACACACACAATTCACGCATGACAAATCATAACCCTCCACGGAATCCGCCGCCGTTCCCCAGTACAGTCATGCACTCCCCGCCACGAAGTAGCATTAACTGCGGCGCGCCATCAGCTGACGCATGGCCGCCAACCGGCCGGAATATAAGCGCAGTGGAGCTGGTCAATGAACCCGGCCAAACACAGCAGACGACGGGAAACAGTCGACGACCGAGCTAAGCGCTCGTGCTTCGGTCGTGGGGTGTTGTAAGAGCGCAACGGCTGAGACGGTTTCTTTCCTCAGGTACGATGACAAAATGACAGAAGAACAGGAATTAACCGACGAGAAAAACATTAAATCAGACAGTTGTGTTAAAGAATTCATACAAGCTACGGCATGGGTTAAGTTTAACGATTATGATGTACAAATTTTATTCGATACTGGTGCTGCTGCAAGTGTGATGTCAACCGCATTCTATAATGAATTGAAACAAATTATAAACATACCTACATTACCTGTACAGAATTGCCACGTGGTTAGTGTCACAGGTACTAAATCTAAGAACATACGCATGCAAGCCCTAGTTAACTTCACATTTTCCAATACACAGTTCAAGTGTAATTATCTGATTGTAGACAAGCTCATCGTACACTGCATCCTAGGGATGGATTTCTTGAATGCACACAAAGCAATCATAGATTTAAGTAATGGTATATGTCAATTATCTGTAGGAGAACAACTAATTAATGGGGAACTTCACAAGACGATTGAACCACGACAAAAACATTACGAAGTAAGTCAATTTCAATTGGTACATCCTACCATGATTAGTGTATGTAATTTAACACTTGAAGATTCAGACTATGAGGAGATTTGAGCAGGATTTATTGTATCAGAAATGTGTCGAATCTGGCTATTTAACGAAACAACAGCAAGAAAAATTGTGCAAATTATTATGTGATTATGCACAAGTTTTCAGTGAGAGGGCTGGTGTAATCAGAGGTTATAGCTACAAAATGGATGTTAAGCCACATAAGACTTATTGTAGGACACATTATAATATTCCATGGGCGAAGAAACCTGCAGTTTTACGTGAAATCGAGCGTATGTTGACCTGGGGTGTCGTAGAAAAATCACATTCCCCTTATTGCAGTCCTGTCCTGGTGGTAGGCAAGCAACATGGCAATGTCAGATTGGCGCCGCACGTGAAATCAACAAATTATTATACCTGTTAACACAAGACCCGTCAACTTGGACGAACAGTTGCTGAAATTTTATAATGTACAATACCTAACTAATACTGACCTCCGCTTATCGTACTGGCAGGTGTCCCTTCACAATGACAGTCGTAAATACACTGCTTTCCTTTGTGAAGGATGCAGTTATCAGTTTTGTGTGTTGCCTTTTGGTTTGCGCGTAAGCGCGGGCGTGTTCATCGAGGCGCTTGACGCCGTTCTCGGCCCGTGTTTGTTGTCACGCGTCACGGCGTACGTCGATGACATTGTCGTGGCAGCAAATACGTGGGAGGAACTTATTTGCTGCTGTTTCCTTGCCCTAGGTTAGGAAAAGTACCTAAGTAAAATCTCGTCTTCACTGTTATAACATTTTGGGTTGTACACATTTTTCTCGTACGTTACTGACTAGACGGAGACAAGTTATCTAGCTTGAAAAGCTCTTTCAAATTGTTCGTAATATTTGCACTGATCTAAAATTTCAGATGTCCAAAGAGCTCCATCACTCTGTATATTTTCTGCTACAATTGTATTTTTAGTGTTCTGTGTGTGCTTTAGCTAGCAGGCCACGAAAAGCTTTTCATATACGTGTCAGGGTATGGGCCTTCATTTTTTATGTACAAAACTTTGGGACTGCCAATGCTTAGAAAGGCTCTTTTGAGTTATGACGACGATGCATTCGCCACCCCTATGACGCATTGTGAATGGTCTACATACAAGATAACATTCTCATCTTCATCGTGTCAAAACTATTGTGCGGCAACAACGTAAGATATTCATTGCTGACACTCATCTGCTTCAGCTGAAGTTTCGCCTCCGTTGTGATGATTAACTGCTGTTTACATCTGCTCCCTTGAGCTACTACGTTTCTTTTTTAATTTCAGTAAATGAAGACTATGTAAGGCTAAAGTTTTAATGACTGTTTTCACCTCTTCACTACCCTCAGTGCGATCAGCCACAACACCTGCCCCCATGTTCCGTACTACGGCTCATACTTATTTTTTTAGTGATTCGTCATGCAGTACGCCTTTTTCATGTAACCAGTTAATGAATTTATAATTAATTTTGTTACTTTTAGCAGTTAGCACTAAGTATCTTCTTCGTCCTTCTCATGCAGCCAGGTAACAAACTCATTAACCATGTACTTGCTCTAGTCAGTAGCTGCGTGGTAGTTTGTAATTCGGATTGAGTGTCATTTAATACGGCGACATCTGATTACAAGTGTGTTATCGCTTCCAGTAACTCTTTCTTTACATGCCATATTTAGATCTGTTTCTGAGCTCCTGTTTAATCTAACAAGGTGAGGCGGCTGTTCGTCTGATAAACGCTCGAAATCATTATTAAGTTGATTTTATTTGTACCATGCGTTCGTTCGCGAAACACCAAAATATTAATTTGCTTTTCGCTGTTTGTTCTTTCGCGGCGCATAAAAAAATTTGGTTCATTAGTACAATCTGTTCGTTAGCGAAGAGGACAAAATCTTCTTTTATTATGATGCTGAATGGAAAATTCAGAAAATTAAACTGATAATGGGCACGGTAATTCAACTTTTTCTTCAAATTCGACAGCTAAGTCTACATTACTCGTGACAGGACTCATGCTGTCTGTCGCTCGTTCTGGAATTTTGTGCTGTTCGGTATTTAATTGATGGTGGCTTGTACCCGTTACTTTCTGATCTGTCTGGATTTTTCTACTTTTTGTCATTTCTGTTAACTGAAATTAAATTATTGAATTTGAAATACAAATGTAGTCTCTCCCTACGAGACCTATCACCAGCTATAAATAAAACTGATTCAGTTAACAAAATAAAAAAAAAAAACAATCTAACTGTTATTCCAAATGATGCCCTAAAAAATTTCTAACTAATAAAATTACGCTCACTTCGACTAAATTTTCTATAAAAGAAAGGCCACATTTATCCACTTTTGGCTACTTGACATCGGACCACAGTGATTTTAACTTGAACAGAGGCCTCCTTACCTGAATGTATGCTATCTGCAATCCTGCGTATTTTGATTCTAATTTTTTATTTCCTTGCTATCAATTACGTTAGATTCCCCTCTTGTTGTATTATTCTTGTTTAATCTTGTTTGCTTTTTATCTCAATCTGTGGTAGGTACGCCAACATGAAAAAGAGAATACATGAGACGATTATCAAATAGGCACACTTCGACTGATCTAAGTGATTTGCTGAAAAATCCTTTGGTGGCAATGTCACAGAAGAACTGAGGCGAAACAGTGTATTTATTTGTTTTTGATTTAACGTAATTAATTCGCTTGACAGACAAGAATGATTACCACTGTTATCACGTTATTGCTTAGATGTCTGGGTAATAGAATAGGAAGGTTATCGGACTTCAAAACATGAATGTGATTCAAGGTTGTAAGGATTGTAGCAATGACATGGTTGTCACACACAAAATGGCGCATAAAAAGATCGTTAACGAAACAAAAATTCCCCTCATTTAAATGTTTCACTTTCATTGACTGGTATGCTTTTACTACACTCATGCTCATAAGTTAAGGATAATGTTGATACATGGTGAAACAACGCTCTGGTGGGCGGCTTGCGGGTTTCAATCACCTCGTTGAATGACCATGCGGTGCATTTAACCTGCGGTCGTCGAACGGTGGCGTTGGCAGCAGTCCACATACGCAGAGGTGTGTTGGCGCATGACGGAGTACGGTGCAGCGAGTAAGAGTGCCGACATTTACAGATGTGCTAATGGTGACTGTGCGATGAAAGTGGCTCAAAGAACACATATTGATGTTATGAGGGGTAGAATACAAGAGCGACTTGAGGCTTGTCAAACACAGCAGGTCGTAGCATGGGCCCTCCGTGAGCCACAAAGTGTGATCTCAAGATTATGGCAATGATTCCAGCAGACAGGAAACGTGTCCAGGTGCTACAGTATGGGACGTCCACAGTGTAAAACACCACAAGAAGACCAATACCTCACCATCAGTGGCCGCAGACGGCCACGGAGAACTGCAGGTAGCCTTGCTCGGGACCTTATTGCAGCCACTGGAACAGTGGTGTCCAGACACACAGTCTACAGACGACTGAACAGACATGGTTTACTCGCCCAGAGACCCGCAAGGTGCATTCCACTGACTCCTGGTCACAGGAGAGCCTGTGAAGCCTGGTGTCAAGAAGACAATACACGGTCATTGGAACAGTGGTCCCAAGTTATGTTCACGGACGAGTCCAGGTACATTCTGAACAGTGATTCTCTTTCGGTTTTCATCTGGCGTGAACCAGGAACCAGATACCAATGTCCTTGAAAGGGACCTGTATGGAGGTCGTGGTTTGATGGTGTGGGGTGGGATTATGAGTGGTGCATGTACACCCGTGCATTTCTTTGACAGAGTAACTGTAACAGGTCAGGTGTATCGGGACGTCATTTTGCACCAGTATGTCCGCCTTTTCAGGGGTGCAGTGGGTCCCACCTTCCACCTGATGGATGATAACGCACGGCCCCACCGAGATTCCATCGTGATGGAGTACCTTGAAACAGAAGATATCAGGCTAATGGAGTGGCCTGCCTGTTCTCCAGACCTAAACCCCATCGAGCATGTCTGGGATGCTCTCGGTCGACGTATCGCTGCACGTCTTCAAACCCCGAGGACACTTTAGGAGCTCCGACAGGCACTGGTGCAAGATGGGAGGCTATACCCCAGCAGCTGCTCGACCACCTGTTCCAGAGTATGCCAACCCGTTGTGTGGCCTGTGTAAGTGTGCATGGTAATCATATCCCATATTGATGTTGGGGTACATGCGCAGGAAACAGTGTGGCGTTTTGTAGCACATGTGTTTCAGGACGCTTTTCTCAACTTATCACCAATACCGTGGACTTACAGATCTGTGTCGTGTGTGTTCCCTATGTGCATGTGCTATTAGCGCCAGTTTTGTGTAGTGCCACGTTGTGTGGCACCACGTTATGCAATTATCCTTAGGTTTTGAGCATGAGTGTATTTCTTCACGCAGAAATTCCTTTTTCGATGTTTTTAATGTGGTACAGCATTCACAACGTTTATGAACTGAGACAGCAAAGAGACAACTCGTATAGCAATGATAACAGACATAACAGCCTAAGATAACAAGAACATTTACGATAGCAACAGAGCAAGAGTGCAAGAGGAAGAGAGACTAGAACCCAAGGCGAAGGGACATTTTCACACTGATATACGTCTTCATAGAGTACTCAAACGTTATTAACTTACTATATTTTTTATCTTGGCGACAGATACAGCGTTTATATACAGCAGCATTACATGGAAGCTTTTAGGATAAAATTAAATATTACTTCACCAGACTCTATTATTTAATAATTATTACTGTTAATGCGGGAGAAAATTCTTTAAGGCTGGTTGTGACGCCACAATGTAACCCACATAGAACATGTGGTAGGTGAATGATTCATTTGATGGAAAATTCTCCTCTGTATACTTAAACGTGAACAATATGTGTGTTTATCAAAGAGCATTACGGAAGACTTGTTCTCATTTTACAGATAATCAACGGTATAAATCAAAGGTAGGGTCTGATGCTCTTGCGCAGTTTTTGTTCTGTTTTCTTGCTGGCTTCGGCGGAATGGGGATCAAAATGTCAATGAAGCTGTTGAGTGTATTGTATTGATCAATATCTTTGGACACAAACATTTGACATGCTTACATATTATAAAAAAATTTATGTACGTGTGTATGAACGTGCTTGTACGTTTGTTCCACATTTCTTCCTATGCCTCTGGACTGATGTCCATCAAGGTTGGTGCACATATAACTTACTATCAGACAAGAATCCCTGTGGGGATGAGAACCCCTAGCCTATCATACTCCAGGAGATATAACGGCATCAACAAATGAGATGGGTGAAAAAAGGCCGAATAATGAATGGCGTTTAAATTTATTACTTCTGCGAGACTAACTCTATTCGCATTAAATCTCGCAGGCAATATCAACACGTACCACTGAACGTGCCTACAAAATTACACCATTTTATGATACACAGATCTGGAGAAATGATGTCATCAACACTGAGATGAGTGAAAAAGTGCGGCATTATGCATGATATTATGATACTTCCATTATTTAGTAGTGAGACACACCTACAGTGGAGTCACCCTAGGGAAATCCTTGACGCCTGGCAACCGAGTGACAACTGCCAAATGCCGAGAAGAAACCGGTGTAGTCGTACACAGCAGCCATATATAGAGCTATCAAAAAGCGTTCCCAAAGAGACGTTTTCAAAACGCATTGTATTCACGCAAGGCAGATGCACTATACGTTTGTGAATTGCGTATCTTTCATTGTACGACTGTAATTTCACAGGTGCTTTCACGAATAAATGGAAATGATGGTTCGATACTGCAGTAGAAACACAAAGCACATTTGTTTTCACTTCTATTACAAAACTGGGTAGTTAGATACTCTGGTATGTCGGGTTTGTCAACTATCGTAAAGAAAAATATACAAACCATTTATTCCACAAAATGTTCTAAGCGTATGAAAATTGTAATCTGGTAAAAAGTACTTTTAATTGATTTCAGCACTGTGACTCAATCGGCGGGAAGAGGGGACGGGCAATGAAGCATCACAACGTGATTTTTTTTTCTTTTCAGTGCCTGTGTAATATACCTTGAACAGACAGTCATGTTTCACTGAACGTGAAACAATACCTTAAAGACGAGAAAAGAGCTGGCACAGTAGTTCATTAAATTTCGAGCAAGCAACCGCGCAAAAAGTTTTATTTGCTCGTGCGCATTTCCAAAATTTAATGGACTATTAATTACGCTGCGAGAAGTGGAAAATGCAAAACTGGCACAGTGTTTGGACATTAATCGTAGTAACGCTGAGGAAGTCTGTCATTTATCGTCACTTGTTTAATTCTTCCCTGGTTAAATTTTCTTATAGTCTCCTTCTTCCCTCCATCTGTACGGAAATATTTTTCAGGCAAGTTTTTTTGAGTACTTAGTAACGATAAATGAAATTCGTTGTCCTGTACTCCCTAATTTTAATTTCAATATTACATCTTAATAGCTCATCTCATGGATCAGGCGCCTAATTTATCTGACGATAATTATCCCACTTCGCAGCAATATATTCAGCCATTGTTGTGGCCATCTCACTGAAATAAATAACATAAATATTTATAAAAGGTTTAAAAATGGGCGCATGGGTACACCTCACGAAGAGGGTATGGAAAGTGCTGCAGTCCGGCGACCAGGACTGAAAACGGTGCCTGTTGTTGATAGACAGTGCAAGTGAACGGTTGGAAGCATTGTTTAAGGCAGTGTAATTTCAGCGTCGGTTATTGTGTGAAATGGTGTTTGTTGAGGACTGCAAACGTTTGGCAGGTATGTGAAATCGTTATCTTTTTCTATACTTCTGATTAGTTTAAAATAATTTGTCAGTGATACCTTGAATAACGGAATGCTAAGCTACTTTAAGAAGCACGTTTTACGTTACACACGCTTTTAGGTTAGACGTGATAGTGGCAATGTTGCTTACGAATCGTTGGTGTATATATGGGCCCATTGAGTTGAAGTAAAAATGGGCCCTTATTTAAGGAGGGCCAATAATTATTCCCTCTCTTCTCTTAAAGAGTGTATAGTATTTAAATAATTTTATTGGGACACGGTTAATGGAATTTGGTTTCAAGTTCGCATATACAACTCATACGGCAACAAGCAAACAAATAGAATTTTCAAATTGCGATAATAGACCCTAGTGCTATTGTTCGTCCTTGTAAAATGCCAAGAAGGAAGAAGCGCTATGAATGTAAGAATCGGAGGCATCAGTGGGATAAATCTCAGATGGTACGTGCCATAGCGACTGTGAAAGCGAAGGAGGCTTCTGTGAAAGGTGCTGCAAGAACATTCGGAGTGCCTCGTACCACTTTGCAGGGATTTCTTAAACTTGATAAAATCCCTGAGCTATCGGTTCAAGAGACAAAGCTTGGAAGAATACCGATTTTAAATGCATACCTCGAAAGACAGCTATTTCTTATCTTCTTCAGATGGAGCAAAAAATTTTTTGGTGCACTTTGGTGGATCTGAGAACAATGGCATAGTCTGACAACCGCTTTCAAAGGAGGAGAAGCAGGACGAGCTTGGTCTGTCCGTTTTCTTGAGAGACAGAAGGATTAGGTGTCAAATCACAAGCCTTGTGGAACTTTATATGCCAGAGCCTTAACCTTCAATAAAGACAATGTGATGGTTTTCTTTGATCTATTGGCAAACACTTTCAACAAACACACACATCCAGCAGACGTGGACGAGACAGGCCTGTCCATAGTCCTAAGCAAAATTCCAAGAGTGATAGGAATCAAAGGAAAGAAGCAAATTGCAGCTCTAAAGTCTGCAGAAAGAATGGCGAACGTCACAGCTATCGCATGCATGAACGATGCGAGACATTATGTCCCGACAATGACAGTTTCCCATAGATGTTCCAAGCTCTAATGAGAGGCTGCCCCTGGTGCAGTTGGTTGAGCCCAGCCTTCAGGATTGGTTCAAAACAATTTGTTCACCGAATGGTTCGTTCACTTCATTGAAATAATATTTCCATCTGAACAAAGGCCTGATTTCCTCATCTTGGATGGTCTTTATAGCCACGTTCTAAATCCAGACGTGATTGGCTTGGCGAAAGAACACCATGTGAGTATCATCTCACTTCCTCCACATTCCATTCACAAACTGAGGCCTCTAAATTAGACGTTCATGGGAACTCTGAAAACGTACTACGAGGCAGTGAGAGTATGGTTGCATCACAATAGGCGTCCTCTCACACCTTACGACGTTATGGAGGTCTTTGACCAGGCCTACCTTCGTAACTAATTATTTGAGATAGGAATAAACGGAAAGTAAATGGGCTATACCCTGTGAACCTTTATATCTTCACCGACTCTGATTTCATAACTGCTGAGTCGGCTGCAGGAAAGATTTGCCCCACAGTGGAATATAGACCTAATGTTTCTGAATCACATGTTCTTCTACTTGCTATCTCCGGACCATCGACATCATCTTCTTCTTCTTTGAGTTATCCTGATGTACAGTCACATCATGCTCTAGCTATGCCAGTTTATGTAGCCATTGTAAAAATGGGAAGTTCTCCAGCGACTTCAACGAATGCCGTTTCACCATTCGACACATCTCCTATCCCCAACATTAAGAAGAGAACCACAACATGGGGACAAAAAGCAGCAACCGCCTGCCACATCATTGGAACACCATACAAGCATCAGTTGACAAAGTCGCTTGGCAAAAGTGCTGTCAAGAAGAAGTCGTTGAATTTCCCTGGGGTTAGAGGCAGCCCTGCGGACAGAGGTGCAAAATCCAAAGACCTTCAAACAAAGAAAATTTGTTCCACAAAACTATGTGATTCATCATCGGACTGTTCAGGCCCCTGTAGTCTTCACCTTGTCGACAGTGATAGTGATCTCGATGTGAACGATGGGAATACACCAGATTCAACCAATGTAAGTTGGATCCCTCGTGATGAAAAGTTCTCGCAAGACAGGAAAGGAGAGGTGTGGATTAAATGTGTCACGTGCCAAATGTGGGCACGGTTATATTTTTCTGGCCCTGAAGGAGGTACTTACGTTTGAGATTACTGTAAATATTTTCAGATCTCGCGCATAAATATACGAAAGTCCTACATAGAACGTGCTTGTTTCTTCCTGAGGAAATTCAGTTTTCCAGTGTGAATACAAAATGGCGCACTTATAGTTTTGAATTTCATGAGCATAGAATTTAAACCAAACTAGCTAATTTCAAAGGTAACACTTCGTGTCCTCATAACTTAGTTACAGCGATATATATATATATATATATATATATATATATATGTATATCATCGCTAAACGTTTGTTATGAAAAGCTTATCACCGTTGTGATGGACATTCTGTGTGATTTTAAACCATGATTCGTTAATGAATCATTCAGAATTTCGACATTATCTAACCGGGAAGTGTTTTCTCACTTTCTTCTCCTCTCACATCACACGCAATGTATGTCACAAAGCTTAAGCATGGCTTACCAATCTCCAAACTAGATTCTATTCCAAAATACAGCAAATCGAAGAGCGCGTTGAACCAATGTATGGCGGTAAGATACAGACATTAGTTTCAATATTAAAAAACGAAACTGCGGTGGAAACAAATGCTGAGATTTCAATCAGAAAAACAATATCTGTAAAGCATCAATTGATATGTAATACTGCCACAGAAATTCGCAGTGAAGTTGAATTGTAGCGTCAACAGTTTCAGAAGATGATGTGCAGCTTTCCGCTAGTTGTAGAGAAATCTGAACTATTGTGTGAAGAAGAAAAGTATGTGTGGCATCACGTGTCGATACCGCCTTGCTGGCATTCCATAACTGGAATGCAACGGCATGTATCTGTCGAACACCAGTAGTTGACGTTCGGGATCCGGCAGTCCCAGTGAAGGGAGTAAAAACTGTGGAATGTGCTTGTAAAATCTCAAAAAGGTCCTGCCTATCAGGGTCATTACAAATCTCAATTGTTTGAATTTTATTCTGAACTAACTCATTGGTATCAAATACGCTGTCGATAACATCCATGTCAATACTTGCAGAGTGATTGTTAGTGTCAAGTTCCGTCGAAAATTCCGAACTGTTGTCCAACAGAGGGTGGAGCCGATTAATTTCCTCGTCATGGTTTGAGAGCCAATCTTCAAATTTCAAAGCTATTGACTTCACTTCTTTCTCTAAACTTATTTCAGCATCGTCAAAGTTTAAGATTGCTTTGTATTCATTCCAAAAGTCTACTCCCAATATAATTTCTGTTGACAATAATGGAACTAAAAGGAAATTGATAAAACTATGGCTTTGACAAAAGAATTCTAAGTTGGTTTGTTGGCGTAGATGTACACCTTTTCCAACGATTGCACCTTGAAATTCAATCTTACGTAACGGAAACGTTCGATCTGTTGCATTTGCTTAACGCTGTTTCACTAATTACCGAAATGGGACTGCCAGAGTCAAGTACTGCCGTAAATTTTACGTCATTTACTGGAATGTGAATTACATGATATGCAATGTTGTCATGTTTTACGTCGTGTTCCTGGAGTAAGATGTCCCTAATGTCTTCCATTTTTACGTAATTATTAGCCACCGCAGCTACGTCGTCAGCTTCATAAGTACGTTTTGTGGCTGCCAGCGGTGTGAGTCACTGCCTACTGTCTCTTTGTTGGCGCGCGTCGTTATTGGAATTTGGAGACCTAGCTTCTACATATTCACTTTGTCGAGATGGCCCTGTTCTGTTTGAATCCCGCCAGTTCTGATGACATTCAGGTCTGTCGTTATGTCTGTAGTTTCCATTGTTTCTTTCTAGTCGGTCATATGGTGGAGAATTTCTCCGGGAGTCGTAACTGCGCTGTGGACCGTTGCGTCTGAAATTGTTCTGTTTCACTTGATAATAATTATGTTGGTTCCCATATTGTCTGTTTCTCTGATCGTCTCTGTTATAGTCATTACCACGGAGAGGTGATCTTTCCCTGTGATTATTATTACTCTGCCAGTGGTTGTCATATGAGTGGTGTCTGTTTTGGTCACGATTTGCGTTGTAAGAATAGCCTTGTCGTGTCCTGTTATTATTTCTTTCATCGCGGCATTGTGACGGATGTGACCTTTAATTGTTGTGTTCCTGTTTTCGCGTCCCGCGATTGTCAGTGTCGATTTCCAATTCTTGTAAGAGTCTCTGAAAAACTTCAATATCGTCTTTGCAACATCCTGCCAAAATAATAGGTCGTAAATGTTCAGGCAATTTGATTAAGCAAATGTGGATGAGTTCTGAGGGGCTGTATGGGTTTGACAGGTACTGATTCTTGTGCAACATGTCTTCAAAATATTTCACAAGACTGGAAAATTCAGATTGTTCGAAATGTTTCATCATTATGATGCGATGTTTTACTCGGTCTTGTGTAGCTTGAGACCAATATGCTCAGAGGAAGGCATGATAAAATTCTCCTTGACTGTGACAATCATGAATGACCGATCGCATTCTTACAGCTGGTTCATTCTCTAAGCAGCCACACATAAATTCTAATCTGTGCTCTAGTCACCAGTTGGGAGGAAAACAATGACAGAACTGATGAATCCACGCTTGTGGATGAATGTCGTGGCCAGAATTCTTAAATGTTTTGAATTTAGTTGTAGTAATGTACAGCTTATAATCAAAATCATCATGTCGGCGAGTCGCATATCGGTCATTGTTACTTCGTTTCGGCGGCTCCATCTCAGAATTCGGTGTACCTTGCCAATTTATTTCATAATTTCCGAAGTGCCCTGGATTATTATTTTGTGGCTGTTCCGTATTTCTATGTCCCTCTTCCCATATTGGATCGCGATTGTCTTCTGAAATCTGTAATTCTTGTATTACTTGTGCCAACTGATCTTGTACTTCCCGGTTTTCTCTTTTGTACTGTGTATTGATTTGATTTTGATTTTGTTTGAATTTTCTAATTTGTTCATACTCTTCTGTGTCAGTGAAGGCTACGGGTCTTGTGTCATTCATATCATCATCTACCTTTGTAGATAAGTTAGTGAACTGATCCGAAAGTTCGGCTACGTTATCCAATAGTGAACTTATTTCCTCAGTGTGTTTTTCTGAACCAAGTTTCAGAGTGCACATTTGTGTTGAAATCGTATCTACTGTGTCCTTTAAGTTTTCCTGAGTTTTTGCAAGTTGCGTAACCGAATCGGTAGATGCAACTGAGTCAATTTTAGCTTGCAAGGTGTCGTGATTTTCATGAATAATAGTTTGCAGTTCCTTGGTGGCTGCTTCGTGATTCTGTAACGCATTTTCATGACGCGAAAAAATTGGTTGGAAATGCTCAAAAAATTTGTGTTTTTACGTCATTACAGACTTTTTGACATTTCGATTCGATTTTAAGTAACCTTAAGTAAACCTTCACGCATTTGTTCAAGTGTGGTGTCTAAATTTCGAAGCTGTTGCTGTGACTGTTTTTGATTTTGTTCCCTTGCGTCTAACTGTTGCTGTGTTTGTCTCTGATTTTGTTTCATTTTTTGCGTTAATTGCAATAATAATGTATTAGTGTCTGGAATCTGTTCCTCTATGCTTTCGGCGGCATTTACATTTTGACAAGCAGAAAATGTGTCTTGACTTATTTGAGAAAACGGTGAGGACCCAAAACCTGAATCTGCAGTATTTGCAAAATTTTGCCCTGTCATTTCGGATTCCTGAGGCGAGCTGTTGCCAACCGATCGATCGACAATGTTTCCCTGTTCACTAATTGTTTCACTGTCTACACCATTATTTGCCACCTGGTCCATTTACCTATGCACAATTACCAAATTACTACGTTGAATGTCTCTTAATTCATTACACGGTGGTGCTGGTTAGCTACAATCGTCATCACTATCATTTCTCAATGTACTTTGGAGCCTAGTGTTACGTTTTTCACATGCCATAATTATCATGTATTTCACACGATAACAAGAAAAGCTCAATTTGAAGAGCACAAACAAGAAAACACATTAGTATAGCACTGAAAATAATATCTCGTTAATTGAAAGTGCAGCTGCGAAATACTTGGAGCAAATCTACATGCATGCCACAACTTTTTTACTGTACAACAATGAAAAACTACAACTACAAAGGAAATTCTCTCTATACTTACATGCTAGCAATGAACAATAGCTACACTAATTACACAAACTACAAGAAAAATCAGAAGATTCCAGGTCCAATCCTGGCAGGGTCGCCATATGAAACTCCCCATAGAAAAATTTATGAATGATTGTGCTGATAATCCCCTTACGTTCAATAATCCCTGCAAGAGAATGGCCCTACCTAACAATAACCTATACCTTTCATGAATCACTTACCTCACAAAAATCTACGTTACTCGAACTGCTGCAATACAGCAAGTGCAAATACTGCCAGCTAAATAAAACATTCTAACTACTGAAGTCACTAACTACTGATAGGCATACTTAGCAAATAAAAGATTTTGATAGAGAACAAACCATTTATTTACCTTAATAATGTTCACAAGTCATCATATATATATATATCATTTCATGATATCCAGTATTACAAATTTACTCTTTCTGATGCATACACGTCCAGAACATTCGCTCTCAAAACTCCACCATATATCTCCCCACATCCACCACTGCTGGCAGCTCACCTCCAACTGTGCAGCGCTACACGCTGTTCACATCCAACTGCTCAACACTACAATAGTGAATATTACAACAATGCCAACCAGCCACAGACTGCACACAGCACAGCCAGTGATTTTCATACAGAGCGCTACATGGCGTTACCAATATAAAAACCTAAACAGCCTACTTACATTATCTGCTAAATTTCGACTACCTAATAAGTCACATAAATCTGAAGGCAGTAAATTTAACTAAATACTTAGGGATTACAATTACAGATAACTTACATTGGAACGATCACGTAGACAATGTTGTGGGCAGAGCAAACAAAAGACCACCACTCAATGGCAGAAGGCTTAGAAGATCCAACAGGTCTACTAATGAAACTGCTTACACCACGCTTGTCCCACCTATTCTGGAGTATTGCTGAGCGGTGTGAGATCCGTATCAGGTGGGACTGACGGATGATAACGAAAAAGTACAAAGAAGAGCAGCTCGTTTTGTATCATCGCTACATAGGGGAGATAGTGCCACAGAAATGATACGTGAATTGGAGTGGCAAACATTAAAACAAAGGCGTTTTTCGTTGCGACGGGATCTTCTCATGAAATTTCAATCCCCAGATTTCTCCTCCGATTGCGAAAATATTGTTGGCACACAACTCCGTAGGGGAAAATGATCATCACGATAAAACAACAGAAATCAGGGCTCAAACAGAAAAATTTATGCGGTCGTCTCTCCCGCGCGCCGTTCGAGATTGGAATGGCAGAGAAACCGCTTGCAGGTGGTGAATTAATCCTCTGCCAGGCACTTTATTGTGAAATGCAGAGTAATCAGGTAGATGTAACGGTAGATGTAGATGCAGAGGTAGATGTAATCTTACAACTTTTCCCCTAATAGAGGCTATCAGTGCATCCTTTCCACCTAGCCGCTCTCTTCTCCGCATTTAACATCGAAATTCCCACTTTACTATTAACATTATCTGCCTTGGTGTCGATTTGATTTTTTTATATTCTCTGCCAGTCCTTCCGACTATCGTATCTCTTTCGACTTATTTCGCCTTACTATCACTGCCCTTCCTTTTTCATTCCTAAGAAACTTCTATTTCTAAAGTCTTCAAGTTCCCTAAACTTTTTTGTACTTCATTCTTTCGTCGATCGTGGTTTCTTCGCACTTACCTTCGACGTACCTATGTTTCTCCTTCCAAATTATGTTACTGCCCTACTTCGAGTTGTCATTCCTGTTCAACTGAACTGCCTGATGAGCTGTTAACTATCGGAGTACTTATAGCCTCGGGGAACTTCAAGCTTCAAAGATACGTACGTTTCAACCTAACAGTGAATAATATCAACCAGGAATAGAATAGTATAAAGGAATCAATAGATTAAGCAGCAGCAGAAGCACTTGGCACGTGAAAGGAAAGATTTATCAAAATGGGCCTATAATACTGGGATTCTGAAGTACGTAGTCTAAGTAACGATTAGAAACATGCATACTTAAAAATACTTAATTTCTCAGACGATCAAGATCTGATAATTGGTTATAAAAGGAAATCACCTCTAGACAAAGGGAAAGTCAGACAACTTAAAAACCTTAGTTGGGAAAAGTGAAATCACATGAACATGTGGCATTACTGCTCGGGAGGCCCTATCCGTGGAAGTTGGGCCGCCAAGTGCGAGTCTCATTTAAGTCGAAGCCACTAAGGGTGACTCGCGTGCTGATGATGACGATGAAATGATGATGAGAACAACACAGCAGCCAGTACAAGAACGGAGAATATCTCCAACCAAGCTGCGAATCGAACCCGGGCCTGCTGCTTGGTAGGTAAGCACTTTACCATTCACCTAAGCAGGCAGAGAAAAATTTAGTAGAGATATTGAATATGATGTAAGAGGATGACAAGAGAAAGCGTACAAAACAGTGAACCATTCACACAAAGAAGATAACGACAATCTGCAAATAAACACAGTATCTGAATGTAATTTGTTACAACACTATGGACGGATGTGCTGAATACACAGGTGGATCTCTCTGAACCGAGAGAAATGTGGACTTAATAGTGTTGTAGGAGCTGCAGTAACATCTAACAAGAGCAGAAAGACTCAAATGTGTCCAAAGTCAATACAGAACTGATTAAATGCATACCAAATATTTCAAAAATAAGAATACTCTATTTTATTAACGTGTGTTTGCGAGGTGGTTATATACTTGAAGAGTGTAATATAGCCCAGATATTCGAAATTCATCAGAAAAAAAGAGACATGAATGAATGTCAGAACTACAGAGACATTAGCGTTCCAAAGTCATGTCATAAATTGTATGCTAGAATTTTAACAAAACGACCATCGCCAAATGCTGAAACTACTATCTGTTGACCAACATGGTTTTAGAAACGGCTGATCATGCTTGGATTGTACCTTCACCACGAGGCAGCTAACTGTAAATTATTGTGAATTCATTTCTTTACCTTTATTGACTATGAAAAGGTGTTTAATAACTTAAATAGAAACAAAGTGTTAGAAATTTTGAGAAACGGACGGATTCCATCTCATCTGACAAAAGCTGTACGGGGTTTGTGTATGACAACACAATACAAGCAACAATATTAGACGGCAGAAATAATATTGCCGGAATAAACCAAGGAGTTAGGCAAGGGTGTCCCCTCTCACCAGCTCTTTTTATTGTGTATACCGACGATGTAACCTGAAATTGGTGACAGACCATCAAAAAATTTAAAATTAAACGGTGTGGATGTTAGTGAAAAGCAATTACTAGTCAAAATGAAATGTCTTACTGGAAGCTGTCTTTAATTTAACTAAAATAGCCAGAGAATACAATCTAAACGTCTCTATCACAAACACAAAAAACAGTTGCATTTTTAGGACATGGGCCCATATGAGTCAAGACTGAAATTGACAGGCAGATTATAGAGCAAGTTAATATATTTACAAATTTAGGGCGCGGTGTTGTGTACAGGACAAGCACTGAAACACAAAGTTAGCACTTTTTCATTTTTTCTGTGGAATTTTATGTAGAGCATTATGAAAGAAAGTCCTCATAGATACTCTACTATACCAGCATTGTCTATGGATGAAAAAACTGCGCTCTTAAGACGAGAGATATAAAGGGAATATAAGCATGTCAAATGAATTTCCTTAGATATGACAGAGGCATAGACGGATAAAAAGAGAAACAATGACATCCTAGCTGAGAAACTTAACTGACATAGTACAAAAATTCCAGTTAAGATGGAACGGAAATATGGACTATATGCCAGGTGGAAGAATCACTAAAGCCATAAAACAATACAAACCAAGAAGCAAAAGACCTTGAGGATGATCAATGAAGAGATGGAATGATCAGTTTCGAAGGAGAAAGACAAGACCAAAAGGTCCAATCCCTAATGTAGCTGTGGATGAAGCTGGAGAACTTCAGCTGCATGTCCTCATGTCCTCTCCTCAGTCCTTAGTGCTTCGATGATCAAAATGTTCAAATGTGTGTGAGGTCTTATGGGATTTAACTGCTAAGGTCATCAGTCCCTAAGCTTTTTTTTTTTTTTTTTTTTTTTTTTTTTTTTTTTTTTTTAGGTCGTCAGTCTACTGACTGGTTTGATGCGGCCCGCCACGAATTCCTTTCCTGTGCTAACCTCTTCATCTCAGAGTAGCACTTGCAACCTACGTCCTCAATTATATGCTTGACGTATTCCAATCTCTGTCTTCCTCTACAGTTTTTGCCCTCTACAGCTCCCTCTAGTACCATGGAAGTCATTCCTTCATGTCTTAGCAGATGTCCTATCATCCTGTCCCTTCTCCTTATCAGTGTTTTCCACATATTCCTTTCCTCTCCGATTCTGCGTAGAACCTCCTCATTCCTTACTTTATCAGTCCACCTAATTTTCAACATTCGTCTATAGCACCACATCTCAAATGCTTCGATTCTCTTCTGTTCCGGTTTTCCCACAGTCCATGTTTCACTGCCATACAATGCTGTACTCCAGACGTACAGACGTATTTGATATTAGTAGACTTCTCTTGGCCAGAAATGCCTTTTTTGCCATAGCAAGTCTGCTTTTGATGCCCTCCTTGCTCCGTCCGCCATTGGTTATTTTACTGCCTACGTAGCAGAATTCCTTAACTTCATTGACTTCGTGACCATCAATCCTGATGTTAAGTTTCTCGCTGTTCTCATTTCCACTACTTCTCATTACCTTCGTCTTTCTCCGATTTACTCTCAAACCATACTGTGTACTCGTTAGACTGTTCATTCCGTTGAGCAGATCATTTAATTCTTTTTCACTTTCACTCAGGATAGCAATGTCATGAGCGAATCGTATCATTGATATCCTTTCACCTTGTATTTTAATTCCACTCCTGAACCTTTCTTTTATTTCCATCATTGTTTCCTCGATGTAGAGATTGAAGAGTAGGGGCGAAAGGCTACAGCTATGTCTTACACCCTTCTTAATACGAGCACTTCGTTCTTGATCGTCCACTCTTATTATTCCCTCTTGGTTGTTGTACAGATTGTATATGACCCGCCTCTCCCTATAGCTTACCCCTACTTTTTTCAGAATCTCGAACAGCTTGCACCATTTTATATTGTCGAACGCTTTTTCCAGGTCGACAAATCCTATGAAAGTGTCTTGATTTTTCTTTAGCCTTGCTTCCATTATTAGCCGTAACGTCAGAATTGCCTCTCTCGTCCCATTACTTTTCCTAAAGCCAAACTGATCGTCACCTACTGCATTCTCAATTTTCTTTTCCATTCTTCTGTATATTATTCTTGTAAGCAGCTTCGATGCTTGAGCTGTTAAGCTGATTGTGCGATAATTCTCGCACTTGTCAGCTCTTGCCGTCTTCGGAATTGTGTGGATGATGCTTTTCCGAAAGTCAGATGGTATGTCGCTATACTCATATATTCTACACACCAACGTGAATAGTCGTTTTGTTGCCACTTCCCCCAATGATTTTTAGAAATTCTGATGGAATATTATCTATCCCTTCTGCCTTATTTGACCGTAAGTCCTCCAAAGCTCTTTTAAATTCCGATTCTAATACTGGATCCCCTATCTCTTCTAAATCGACTCCTGTTTCTTCTTCTATCACATCAGACGAATCTTCACCCTCATAGAGGCTTTCAATGTATTCTTCCCACCTATCTGCTTTCTCCTCTGCATTTAACAGTGGAATTCCCGTAGCACTCTTAATGTTACCACCGTTGCTTTTAATGTCACCCCTAAGCTTACACACTACCTAACCTAAACTATCCTAAGGACAAACACACATACCCATGCCCGAGGGAGGACTCGAACCTCCGCCGGGATCAGTGCTTCGATATCACACTTCCTTGCACATGCATTCTTCCTGATTAGTGTCTTAAACTTCAGTCTACTATAAATCATTGATAAATTGCGATCTTTGTCTGCATGTGCTCCTCGATACGCCTTAAAATCCAATTTCAGAATTTCTGCCTGATGACGAAATACACTCCTGAAAGTTGAAGGACACATAGTTTTGGAGATGCACGAACATAGTCAATTGACGGGGAAGGACGAACCAGATTATAATATACACTCCTGGAAATGGAAAAAAGAACACATTGACACCGGTGTGTCAGACCCACCATACTTGCTCCGGACACTGCGAGAGGGCTGTACAAGCAATGATCACACGCACGGCACAGCGGACACACCAGGAACCGCGGTGTTGGCCGTCGAATGGCGCTAGCTGCGCAGCATTTGTGCACCGCCGCCGTCAGTGTCAGCCAGTTTGCCGTGGCATACGGAGCTCCATCGCAGTCTTTAACACTGGTAGCATGCCGCGACAGCGTGGACGTGAACCGTATGTGCAGTTGACGGACTTTGTGCGAGGGCGTATAGTGGGCATGCGGGAGGCCGGGTGGACGTACCGCCGAATTGCTCAACACGTGGGGCGTGAGGCCTCCACAGTACATCGATGTTGTCGCCAGTGGTCGGCGGAAGGTGCACGTGCCCGTCGACCTGGGACCGGACCGCAGCGACGCACGGATGCACGCCAAGACCGTAGGATCCTACGCAGTGCCGTAGGGGACCGCACCGCCACTTCCCAGCAAATTAGGGACACTGTTGCTCCTGGGGTATCGGCGAGGACCATTCGCAACCGTCTCCATGAAGCTGGGCTACGGTCCCGCACACCGTTAGGCCGTCTTCCGCTCACGCCCCAACATCGTGCAGCCCGCCTCCAGTGTTGTCGCGACAGGCGTGAATGGAGGGACGAATGGAGACGTGTCGTCTTCAGCGATGAGAGTCGCTTCTGCCTTGGTGCCAATGATGGTCGTATGCGTGTTTGGCGCCGTGCAGGTGAGCGCCACAATCAGGACTGCATACGACCGAGGCACACAGGGCCAACACCCAGCATCATGGTGTGGGGAGCCATCTCCTACTGGCCGTACACCACTGGTGATCGTCGAGGGGACACTGAATAGTGCACGGTACATCCAAACCGTCATCGAACCCATCGTTCTACCATTCCTAGACCGGCAAGGGAACTTGCTGTTCCAACAGGACAATGCACGTCCGCATGTATCCCGTGCCACCCAACGTGCTCTAGAAGGTGTAAGTCAACTACCCTGGCCAGCAAGATCTCCGGATCTGTCCCCTATTAAGCATGTTTGGGACTGGATGAAGCGTCGTCTGACGCGGTCTGCACGTCCAGCACGAACGCTGGTCCTACTGAGGCGCCAGGTGGAAATGGCATGGCAAGCCGTTCCACAGGACTACATCCAGCATCTCTACGATCGTCTCCATGGGAGAATAGCAGCCTGCATTGCTGCGAAAGGTGGATATACACTGTACTAGTGCCGACATTGTGCATGCTCTGTTGCCAGTGTCTATGTGCCTGTGGTTCTGTCAGTGTGATCATGTGATGTATCTGACCCCAGGAATGTGTCAATAAAGTTTCCCCTTCCTGGGTCAATGAATTCACGGTGTTCTTATTTCAATTTCCAGGAGTGTATAACGGAATCTTTGTTAACTTGTGTCGTTTTCCATGCATACTTTCTCGTCTTGTTATTTTTGAACAGAATATTCTCTATAACTAGCTGAAATTTATTGGTGAACTAAATTTGTCTCTTTTCTCATTCCTACAGTTAAGCCCACATTCTCCCGCAACACTTTCTCCTACTCCTTTCCCTGCAACCGTGTTAAAATACCTCATCCTCGAAGATTTTCATCTCCCTGTACGTACTAAATGACCTTTTCGACATCCTCATATACTCTGTACCCTTCTGTTTCTGATTGCGATATCGGTATGTATACTGGTTTGCTGTCGATTCGGAAGAGAACAACCCTATCACTGCTCACGGTAACGTATCCCTGCCCTACCTTCCTATTCATAACGGATCTTATTCCCTTTATACCATTTTCTGCATCTGCTGATGTTACCCTATCCTTGTCTGACCAGATTTCTTTGTCGTCTGTCCATTTTATTTCACTGACCCCCACTGCGTCTAGATTGAGCACTTGCATTTCCTTTCCAGATTTGGTAGTCTCCCTCTCACTTTGAAACTTCTGACATTCCATGTCCCGTCTCATAGAACATTACTTATTCGACCGTTTTCTCATGGTGATGTCAACCTTGGCAGTCCCCAGATTAACGAAGACCTATTATTTCAATACGATCTGACTTGTTTGTTCTTTGACTTCTTATGAGGAGAATCACACTGTCAATATAGGTTCTATTAAAAGGAGCTAATTAGCACTGTGACTACAGTTGTTTCTTTCTGTATAGGCAAACACTAAAATTACTGGTGGAAGCCAATCTTAACCCCACTTTTACCTCGGTCATACTACAAGTAGGGAGAATAACACCAGCATCTTGCCATGTTCAGTTTAATAACTGGCCTCTTTGTGATCTGTTGTCAGACTGGATTCACATACAAGTTGATTTATACAGGTGGTTAGACTGGAGGATCCAGATTATCATTTATCAAAAATACAAGAGTATAGAAAATAATGAGACACTTATTTCCCAAAAACATTTCGCAAACATTTAGCTTGATGCAAAAGCCATTGAACAAAGAAAAAAAGTGAAGTAATAGGAGGGTGTGATGACAGACCTCCCTCATAACCATCAGCTCCACTTCACCCCCTCTGCTCGGAAATTTGTTTGGCCGTGCCAGTTTCTTTTTGATTTTTCGGCGAATTAACTAAACTCTTTCAGTAACTTCTTTGCTTTTCACATCCTGGGTATAGGTCAGCCGTTTCGTGTATATTATAGAGTTGTGGGTAACTCTTGTTGCGAAAGCCTTGTAATATATGCAAAATACATAGTACAGTTTTACCGGAGCAGTGTTGAATCAATGGGCATCTTATAATGCAACTTCATAATTTGAAAGGAGCAAGGAAGTGTTATTCAGAATTTCCAGTGGTATGATTCAGTATAAATTTCACTATACTTTCTGTCTTACTGTACTATTTGTTTTTTTTTTGTGTTATGGTGGCAGTCTTCCGAAACGTTTGATTCACAGCAGTGGTTGGTAAATGAAGTGCTATCTGAATAGGTCTTCAATTTCATAAGTGCATCGTATTCGCTAGTTCTTTGAAGGCTTATAGATTATTTATATATAGGTTCTCTGTGAAGGTTACGTTGGCGGCTCTAAATGCCGCCGGTGGTGCAAACTCATTGACTACATCTCTGGCTTGGCGGTCACACAGCTAATATGTGAAACAGAAAAGTATTTAGAAAAGCTGGTTAGACGTCATGCGTGGTCTGTTAAGGCAGAGCGCAGTACAAGTGCGTAGTGAAGTTCTCACGTTCTGGCACTGGGTTATGGATTTTGATTGACCTTCACCACTTTAAACTCTGTAGTTCATTTATGACTACAGACGCTTCGCTTTTCAGTAATTCTAGGCAAGTTGCCTTCTACCGGAAACAAATGGTTGGATGACGAATGTGTCTACGTATGTCCTTGGACACCCATGCAATAAGTTTTAATTACTATTTCGAAAAAATCAGGGGGCAGCAGTTACGTACTAGAATGCATCAGTTGATCGTGCCCTCTCCACTCCAGCCAGTCACTGTGAAGTATTATAGTTATTTAGTTTCGTATTCATGTTAAATAACTATAATACTTCACTGTGACTGGCTGGAGCAGAGAGGGCACGATTAACTGGTGCGTTCTAGTACGCCTTCCTCAAGGAATACCAAAAATTACTTAAAATCCCCGAGCTTCCAATGCACTCTGACGTTCCTGCTCTCCAAATGAACCGATTAAAATCCAGGCAGTCATCTGTCCTACTGGCAGAATCGCTACAGGCATCTACTTTCAGTATCAACAAACAGTGGACAGAAATGAGGAACACTGTTGCCTCTGAGGAACATCAGACCCTCCAAACACCTGACACAAGACTAGCTTGTATGGAACTAACGCGACGTGCCTGGAGAGCAATTAATCGGATTCGCACAGGCAGTGGCAGCTGTGCTGAAAACCTCTACCGATGGACAAGGGATTCATCTTCTCTGTGTGACTGAGGAAATGAACACCACACGATCCATCACATTGTAACAAGCTGTAGCAGAAGACCCTACCATGTGAACTTGGAAGGTTTTTTTCAAGTGTTAAGTGGATCGACAAATTAGATACTAATACACACACCTATTTTTTTAAAATAAATTATGAAATTAATATATTTGTGTAAAAGTTTGTAAAACTATGTAATACACAATTTCTAGTCGCTGTTCATATGTAATGCCATGCGCTACGTAAGTAAATAAATTATAGTTATGAGTAAAAACGATGCAAGGTTTAAATTATTTCTCTTAACCAAATAACGTGTAAACACACACACCCATACACACACAGGGAGGGAGAGGCAGGGAGAAGGAGAGTGCTCAGTAGTATCGGATGGTTCCCATTACCTTTTCTCTAGCATTTCGAAGCTATTTATCCAAGCATTTGTGTAAAAGTTGTAACTTCCAGTATTCTCTAATATTTTATAGGGTACTCGAAAGTATCTAAGCCCTCTAAAAATTTGTTGCGTCAGAATCAAAGTATTTAAGCAAAAAATTAAGTGAGGCAACTACTGATTACCATCTCATAGATGGTGTAAGACAAGCGAACTTCAAATGAATTAGCCTCTGCATCTGAGTTGTTCTACGACATGTGTCAATAGTTACAACGCAGTAAGGAAACCACTGACAAAACTAATTTCACTGGCAATGTTTTATTTGTTTTGACTACCTCATCTCTCTGTGAAACCCAATTGGAATATTATGACACACGTGTCACAATGCTAAACACATGGTTCACTACTTCCGACCTAATTAACAGTTCAAACTGCACTTATTGTTTGGAGTTACTAAAATACACAGTATTTTGCCCAGATCTAAATCAAACTCTAAAACCAGCAGTGTATTGACCAAGTGCTGGATTATTAACTTTATTTTGCAGTACTAATCGCTTTTAATTTTCTGTTGTAACACAGTCGAAACTACTTGCCACTTCGAAGGAAAAATGTGATAAGCAATACTAATATACTTTCCCTATAGGAAATAAATGAGGGTTGCCATATCCATCAAATCTAGTGCTTAAAACAAATGTGTCCACCTTCAAATTTATTTCCACGTGCTATTTCCGTGACTAAATTACCTCCATTATTTTTATACAACTGTTGAAAAACAAGGTAACCAGGCTATTAAAACTTCAATCGAAAACGGGAATATGACACTGGTGGAAAAAAAAACTATTATCTATCAAAAGTATGTGGGATACACAGAATGGTTTATTATCGCAATTAACATGTCTAAATTGGTCGAAAAATTTTGTGTTCACGTGTAAAATAATGTGCCGATAAATGGTACAGCGCAATTAATGTGTGACATCTAAAAGCATGAATGTGATTCTGAAATTAAGAGCCACAACGCTACTGACGAATCTCAACTCTGTTACTTTTATACAGCACTACAAAAGCCATGTAGCACGCTAGGCAGGGAGTTGTCAGCTCCTTCTAGACTTAAATGAGAGTCCGTTACAGGTAGCACAAACCGATGTAACACTTATTAAAATTACATAAGCGCGCACACACACACACACACACACACACACACACACACACACACACACACACACACACAATGGTTATGTCAATGTACAGTTAATGTGTAATGCATAAGATGTGTGACGCCTAAAACATTACCGTAGGCTCTCGAATTAACCGCCACAATGATATTTCTGTCCAATTTTTTCTCAGTACAACACTCAGTGACGACTGTTGTAGATATTCTTATTGTATTTGCCCTGGAAACTATCTCTGGTAGTAAACTTATCCATCAATGTCGCATTCTCCGACACATCATCGCAAAACCACCGTCACAAAACGAAACATTTCGGCAATATCGGTAACGTGTTATATCGCTTAAAATGCAAAGTCTCATGATAAGCAAATATGAGTTTATAATGCGCCAAATTTTAATACAAGCATGGCACAGAGAATGGCTGAAAAGGGCAGAGACGAATCAGGCTTAAGACAATGGTGCAGTATGACCTACGATTGTGGTTTGAAAAGTTCTCGGTATCACCACGAGAGATGTGTGCAGAGATTGTTCAAGTGGTATTCATTGGAATGTCGCCTTTTAACACGTGTCATGTCAGTGTTCATGGAAGAGGGCTGTGCCAGTCATGTGGCTCTGTTGTTGTTCCCGCGTAGTGGTTTGCGGAGAGGGAAAAGATCGAGATTCAAGCAGTGATTAAGTACTTCGTAAAGAAGGGTATGAAAGCAATGGATTTCCAGAATACGCTGGGGGCTCTGTTCCTTCGTATTCAGCTTCTGCCAAGTGAACAAATAAATTTAAATTTCGTCGGGTGAGCTTAGGCGATGATCAGCGCAGTGGTCGGCCAATATGTGTCACTACTCCAGAAATCATTGCAAAAGTGCACAAAATGGTCATGGTGGATCGCCGATTGAAAGTGCGTGAAACTGTTCACGCTTGTCAGATGTCATCTGAAAGGATATATCACATTTTAACTGCACAATAAGAAATGAAAAAAATGATCTGCAAGATTAGTGCCGCAACTGTTGACGCTGGATCAAAAACATGTGCCGTAGCCATGTCAAAATTATACAAATTAAGGTATGACTTGTTGCCACACCCACCGTATTCCCCTGATATGGCTCCGCCAGACTTCCATCTCTAACCAAAATTGAAAATTATTCTTGGTGGACGAAGATTCACTTCAACGGAGAAATTATAGGCGGAGTTTACAACTATTTTGAAAGCCTGGAGGAAACTCATTTTCGAGATGGGCTCAAGGCACTAGAATATCGTTGGGCCAAGTGCATTAATCTACAAGGAGACTACATTGAAAAATAAAACAGGTTCCAGCGATGTAAATACAGTACTTTTTTTTTTATTCTGTACCGAGAACTTTTCATACCACCCTCGTAGATGCAAAGTCGATTCTTCGAAAGTAAGTTATTTGTCGCCGAAATAAAATTATTTATCACTTTTTTACTGCAATGTACATCCAAGTTTCTTATCGTACGAGTAATATGCAGGTGTAGTTACTGACCTGTGATCATAACTAAGAAATCAAACTAGACACTAAAATGAAATTCTATCATTTCTCAAAATATGAAACACTTTGCAACCACAATGGGAATTATAATTAATTATTTCGTCATCTTAATTGCCATTGTTAGTTATTAAAATGTGTGTAAGTTTCATACTGGCACAAATACCAAACATTGTAGCGTAAGGAGCAATTGTTGCTTTTCGGGTTTTCCCGACCCATATGATGGAGACACTCTCCTCGTGTTTGCCGTCAGATGACCTTATTGTGCAAACACAACAATATATCCTCGATGCAAACTGTTCGATATCTCCAAGTGGCGATAGCTGCCGTTGTTACTGCTATAGGACGCAGCTGACGATAACTGCGCGGCGTCGAATTTTATCAGACCAGCAGCAAGCAATACACATGCGCGGGGAAGAGCTGGGATTAATATGGAAGTGGCATAGTGCCCCCTACTGGGACCAGCAAAAGGCCTTTAAAGAGTGCGCTGTAGACAGTGGCTGTCCAGTCGGGAGCTCCTGTGATTAACAGCGGAATTAAATCCCAGCAATGCGCAGCTCGGGGACATGAAGCGGAAATTGTTTTTTTCTCTTTTGATCTAATCGCAGCCAGTGCTGGAATTTAGGCAGCGCTTAATTGAAAACCTGCATCTTTGCTAATAAGATTTTCCGTCGTACGACTGTGTGTGGCCTTCTTAAAAACAGTGTCTTCGAAGGATGACGCTGAGTATTAAACTGCAGTGTTCTCGTAAAAGTACGACGCCCCGTCTCCAGGCCATGCTCCGCTACTTCATATATCAGGCTAGCCCACGCGGCTATGACGCTGACGTGCAACGCAAAGTTCTTGAACTGTTCGGGTTGTCCTCCCATTATAAGATTCCATACTCTGCCACGGATCTTAGACACGTTAAGTTTCCTAACGCTAATGTAATTTTACACAGAACACAGCATATTTGTGGATGTCAAATAAAACATCTTTCAGGCGTCTTATTTTCTGAATATTATTTCATTTGTCTACCAGTTGCGGCGATTTATTACGCTTTCTTCAGTCGGCAGATGTTGGTTGAAGTGATCCTTGTAGCAAGTAGAAATCTACAGATACCAGACTCTGAACGCAGGCCCCTAGTTTGACCGGAAATGAGGTTGCAATCTTCCTACACGTATGTCAGAAGCCTGAAGATGGCGCTATAAATAGCCGAAAATGGCAGCCAAATAAAATAACAGTTTGGAAATTCTACAGCTGAAAGATGTTTGATATGACATCCTGTTTGGAACAGCGAGTCCCGCATCCATCTCTGAAAAGCTGGACATACAGAGACTACACATTTGATGCTGTATCCCTTAAGGACTCTTGAATACAAACCATCAAAATATGGCAAGATCATCTCTGTAATGGCTGCCTCCACAACTTCATGCATGGCGTCTTTCATTCGGCCAAACAGATGGAAGTCAGGAGGTCCGAGTTCCGGGATGTTGGGTGGATGAGCAAGAGCAGTCCACTGAAGTTTAGTGACCTCCTGTCGGGAGCAGAGACTTGTGTAAGACCTTGCATATTCATGGAGGAATAGACGTTCGTTTGAATTTTTGTGGTGCCGAACACGCTGAAGTCGTTTCTTCATTTTCCTAAGGGTAGCACAGTACACTTTAGAGTTGATCATTGCACCATAAGGGAGGACATCAAACATAAAATCCCCTTCGGAGTCTCAAAATACTGCCGCCGTCACTTTACCGGTTGAGGGTGCTGCTCTGAAGTTTTCCTTCAGAATGAGTTGGTTTTGGGCTACTCCACAGTTTTTTGTTTTCTTCCCTGTTCGAAATGCTAAAACCATGTTTCATTGCAGGTGACGATGTTCGATAAAGAAAAACTCACGATTAGCTTCGTAGCGTGCAAACAATTCATTACAAAAAAATGGTTCAAATGGCTCTGGGCACTATGGGACTTAACATCTGAGGTCATCAGTCCCCTAGAACTTAGAACTACTTAAACCTAACTAATCTAAGGACATCATACACATCCATGCCCGAGGCAGGATTCGAACCTGCGACCGTAGCAGTCGCGCGGTTCCGGACTGAGCGCCTAGAATCGCTAGACCACCGCGGCCGGCTAATTCATTACAGAAGGTCCTAGCGGGCACACGCATTTCAGTACCCTACCTGGTGGACGAATGTGTCAATATCACCAACAAGGATGTCTAGTTGTGCAGAGGCTTTTCATTCTGCTTCGTTAATCATACCAAAGGAGTGTCCACACCTTCCAACGTTGCAGGAATCACAGCTGCATGCGGCCGCTTGGCACGTGGGAGATAAGACAGGTTTGCTCGACCTTGTGACGATAACAGATGCCTGGCCAGAAGACTCACTTTGCTTTTGTTCACTGCCTCCGTAGACATTGTGCAAGCGCCTACAAATATCTGTGGTGCTCTGCTTTTCCGACAAAAGAAACTCTATGACAGCCATCTGCTTCGAACGCACCTTCGTTACAGACGTTATTTTGAAGGCTCTTTATAGTGCCGCTGGTTTCTGGAAGTTCATGAAATTCTGCCGGCCGGAGTGGCCGTGCGGTTCTAGGCGCTGCAGTCTGGAACAGAGCGACCGCTACGGTCGCAGGTTCGAATCCTGCCTCGGGCATGGATGTGTGTGATGTCCTTAGGTTAGTTAGGTTTAATTAGTTCTAAGTTTTAGGCGACTGATGACCTCAGAAGTTAAGTTGCATAGTGCTCATAGCCATTTGAACCATTTTTCATTAAATTCTCGTAGCTGAAGCGGGAATATTTCACGATGTTGCAAAACAAATTCCGCACTTTTTGAACCTAAAATGTCCGAAAAAATTGTGTTTCGTTACTTATTAAACGTTCATAGTGAATCTGTGATTGTTTGTTTACACACTGTATTCGAGTGTACCGACGACTTTTCTTCTAATCACGGCATCTAGGAATTCCATTTTTTCCACTTTAACGGTGAAATGTGCATTGCGATCGTGAAGTGCTGCCGTCGGCTCCCACACGATTTTCGCACAGGTTAAGCAACAAAGATCATACACAAAACGCTTTCTCTCTGTGACATTTCCAAAACCATAAAAATCATTCATGTACAAAAGAAATTGTGAACTTTTCATATCATTTCCTAGATTTATTATTGCAGAGAAAGAGCCTCACTAACTGACAAATTCTGTACGATTGGCGCATTAGATCGTCAAAATGCTAAGCTGGTTCCCAGTTGAGAACAGATACAGCGACCCTGCTGGCGAAGGGAGAATTTGTCAAGCACAAAGACAAGTAGCAGATACTCTCGTCGTGTATGAGCAAGCGTTATCTTGCTGAAATTTATACACAGGATGGCTTCCCGTGAAGGGCTAAAAAAATTTCATAGATTATTATCGACATACCGCCATGCTGAAGGAATGTCACGGACGAGAACGAAATGGGTTTTGCTATAAGATATGACCACCCAGACCATCACTCCATGTTATCGAGCCCTATGGCGCGTAACAGCGAGGTTGGTATCGCACCACTGTTCGGGTTGTCTGCAGATATGTCTTCGGCTTGGAATCTCATTGACTAGTGCACAGTTCTGTTCAGTGATACCTCCCGCTTCGAATTCAGGCCTGATGACCAGCTACAACGTATTGTTGCCCTTCCTAGCAAGCCATAATGAGCTCACATTTCAGCAAGACAATGTACACCCGCTAACGGCAAGAGTTTCAACTACTTTTATTCGTTCTTGCCAAATACTACCTTGTCCAGCAAGGCCGCCAGATCTGTAGCCAACTGACAACGTTTGGAGCACTGTGGGCATGGCCCACCAAACAGCTAGACATCTTGACGATCTAACTCGCTAATTGGAATAATTGGACAGAATTTGGCACGATATCTCTCAGGAGGCGATCCAACAACACTGTCCATCATTTTCAGGAAACTAGCTATATTTGTCTTCATTGCGTTACCGCTATCTGTAACTGTAACGACTGGCAAATTATACTAAGAATTTGGACATTTTTTTCTATCAATCTACGCCAAGCCGGATAACTGCTTATATGAGGCCAGAGATGGACCAACGACTTACTGGTTTGCTCAGTTTGTGAAGCTTTCTCTCATCTGAAAAAATTATCAAGTAGCCTTTTTGAAACTATTTTAATCATTCTTTGTTTGTACCCTTAAACCTTTCTCTCTCTCTGTCTGTTTCATTCTTTCTTTTTCTCTGTCTTTCTTCTTATAATGAATACAGTGTGGCCATAATTCAAGTTTCAAAAGGCTGTTGAAAGAGAAACACTGCTTAGCATATCTCGGACTTGAAAAGCATATTATTGACACTCAGCGGGGAAAACGTGATGGATCAAATAAATTAACTAAAATTTTATCAATAGTGGGGGCTGTCACCGTCTTAACGTGAAAGGGATCGTCTACAAATAACATAATTGATTAAGTTCGGCAGTCAACGATTGTGACACTGTTAGATAAGCCCACCCATCGTGGCAAGGTTGTATAACACGAGTTTGGAAAAATCGAGTTTTAATTGTCTTAACGCAAAAACCGCATAAAAGCAAAAACACATCGATTACTGATGTTCTGGGCCGAAACACCGGATAACAGGAAAAATAATTTGGTTCCTAATCGTCGTGAGACTGGCGCAAGACGTGTTCTATTTGCCGTCCTCCACATTCTGACACAAGTTGAAATCAAGAAACTGCTTGTGATCGGAGAGTCTCGCTACTCACGTTGAGGAAATCATTGTGTACTGTGGGACTTCAATTCGGCTACATTCGTAATTAGAGTACTGAACAGAAGTTCTTTCAGATACCCCACAACCAACAGTCACGCGAATTAAGATCAGGTGATCTGGACTGCTAAGGTGCAAGAAAATGACGGCTGCTAATTCTAGCATTTCCGAAATGCCTCTGCATCAGCCTGCTTCGCTGGCGGTGCAATGTGTGGAGGTGCGCCATCTTGTATAAAATGATCCTACCCGCACCTCCAGGATGTTGATGTGTTGAAATTACGTTGGTGCCAAAACATTCTCAAAGTGGATGAGGTAACAGGACGCACAGGACTCATCTTCTCGAAAAAATTTTGCCCTACGATGAATGATACAGTTGAGTCGTCCTATACAGACGTCTTTACAGAATAAAGTGGTATCAGCTGCTGTACACGTGAATTTTCCCTTGCCCTTGTTCTGAAATTCTGCATATTGATATGTACTTGGATCTGGAAATGGGCTTCGTCTGTCCACAGAAAGTACCATGGCCATTCGTTGTCCACATCCATGTGAACAGGAAATTCCGCGAACGTTTACCTTGGTGGCAGAACAGTAGGAAACAACTATTTAACATGGATGATTGTGTACGGGTAGCAACGTACAATGGTTCGTAGGATTTTATACCCCATACTCGCAGACATGTCCGACTTTCGGGCAAATCTCCGCTCACTGCACGTTTGCACACAACCGGTCGACCCCACCTGCAATGCTTTGGCTATATATCTTCGGCAGATGTTGGACCAATACCGTTTTCGTACCACTGAGTTTCCGGGAGATCTACAGGGCTACTGGCGCACTGTCACCATTCTTGTAGAAGAGCTTTACCAGTGGCGCCCAATCCTTCACGGAAACAGTGATGTTGGGTATCCTGCACTCTAAAGGAGGACAGGGTTGGTCATATTTTCGTTGCTTTTTTTGCTTCATGACGTTTCCAACCCCAACAACATGCTATTAAAACTTGACGTCAGTCTGAGTGAAAATTCTAATCCTACAGCGATTCGAAACTGGAACTTTAATTATGGACAGTCTGTATGTTTACAAAGTCAATAAAAAATTCCGTCCTTGGAGGTCTGTAAGCGTTTCCTCATCCAGAATCAAGACAAAATTTAGTTTGCAAAATTAGATCAGGTGCATTTAGAAAACCGGTGTATTAGAAAGAGGAACTGGTAATCGTGTCACATCGTTTAGCTCATCGCAATGTACAGGGGAACGTATATCATCTCTCGCATCTGTCATCGTAGCTCACTGAACAGATTGCAGAGACATCAAATTCACATAAACCGTGGAGCTTTGGTCCGGATCCTCATCACGTTCCATATATATATATATATATATATATATATATATATATATATGGAACGCGCTGCTGCAGCTGCACAGGCAACTGCATTGAACGCTGCCAAGATGCCTTACAGAAGATACCGTCGTCGTGCTAGACAGACAATATATAAAACAATTGAAGACGTAGAAATGACAACATCGGCTGCCGACAAGAAAAAGAGTACTATCGAGTCTGTCGCCGCGCACTCTCTAGTGGATGGACCCGCCGTATTCTGTGGTTGCAGATTAAACTTTACTATTGATGTGAATGATACCTTCTCCCATGGTAATGGCTGGTTAACAGTTGCAATCGTACGAGGAGGTACAGGCGTACCAAATGTATCAGGATTGGAGAGCTTCGTCGATCGGGACGTCATAGCCTATCGAACGTATCATGTGACTGAAAATGCAAATAAAGACTTTGTTAAATCATCATATATGTCACCCTACCCTTTTCCTTGTATACACGTAGTAGACGTAAAATATCTGTTAATGAAACTGTATTTATTGGGATCAAAGGTAAAAGTACCTGTGAATATGTTAAATTTGTAGGAGATTGTACGATGTATTTTCACAATATATAGGTGTGTGTGTGTGTAGGGTGCGTCAAAATATATATGCATACTTTGAAGTGTCATAGAAAATTTATTTCCCGTTCTACAGGCCGTGGTGGCCGAGCGGTTCTATGCGGTACAGTCTGGAACCGCGCGACCGCTACGGTCGCTGTTGAAATCCTGTCTCGGGCATGGATGTGTGTGATGTCCTTAGGTTAGTTAGGTTTAAGTAGTTCTAAGTTCTAGGGGACTGATGACCTTAGAAGTTAAGTCCCATAGAGCTCAGAGCCATTTGAACCCGTTGTACAATGTTAAATTTATGGGAATGAAACGCTTAAAGTCCAACTGGAAAAATAAATGTACTTTGCGAGTGTGATTAATGTTCAAACTGGTGGCCTTCTGAGTGCGAGTCACCACTGATTCCGTACATCGCACCAAAGTGTACAATGAGATTTCTGCGCACACCGCCTGAATCTCATTCCAAAGTGTGTCCAGGTTACGTTGTTTACGTTTGTACACCTCATCTTTTACTGTGCCCCATAAGAAGAAATCCAGCGGCGTGAGGTCTGGAAAGCGTGCAGGAAACTCGATTGGTCCCCTGCGTCCTATCCACTGGCGTGGAACATTGTGATCCAGGTACACTCGTACGTCCCTATGATAGTGCGGCGGGGTGCCATCTTGTTGGAAATAAAACTCATCATTACCGTATAATGCACGAATGGCAGGGAATATGGAGTCAGCAAGGTTAGGTACTTTTCTCCAGTAACAGTACCTTCTAAGCAGAAAGGCCCAATGAGTCCCCTTGCAGACAAACCACACCACACATTTACACCAGGCAAATTCTCAGCCTCTTCAACTGTAATGTGAGGGCTATCTTCAGCCCAGTACACACAATTGTGCTTATTGACAGTTCCATTGAGTTTGAATTGGGCTTCATCCGACCAAATTATGCTACCCATAGATCCTGGTTCACGTCTTACCATCTCCCGAACCCATTCACAAAATTTTAACCTTCGATCTGGATCGTCCTCACTTAGCTGTTGCACCATCCTTGGAATGTACACACGAAACTTTCCTTTCTTCAGAATGCGTAGCACACTACTGGCACTTGCATTACTCTCACGTGCCGCTGGCCTTGAAGATTTTTGAGGCGAACGCTGAAACACTTCCAAGACCGCAGTTGTGGAATCATCACTTGTAGCTGTACGAGGTGGCCCTGATCGACCTTTATGCATATCACACACTGTTCCATGAATTTTGAATTTGTCTCGTAGACGTGTAGTTGTTAACCTTGAAGGTGGTTCTGTACCACACTCACTACTCCACTGTCTTCGAACCGCAGCTACATTCTCAAACTTCCAGTACCACTTAATTATCTGCTTCCGCGGTTCAAAGCTCAAACGCACATCCGCCATGATGCAGTTACCTCCATGCCACTGCTGCCACCTGTTGAAGAAACATAACATTACTTTCTCACAGATATTTAAGCTTTTAGATCGGGAAATAAATTGTCTATGACAGTTCAAAGTGTGTATACATTTTTTTGACCCAACCTGTATATATATATATATATATATATATATATATATATATATATATATATATATGTGTGTGCTTCTCGTCTTTTATAACAAGGATATCATTTTATCACATGACATTGGCCTACCATATGACAGTGGTATGCAGTAAACTGCATGCATGTTTCTACTAAATGCGCAGTGCAGAACCGTAACTAATCCACTCAACGTCATGTGGAGTCACTTACGGATGGGGTACGGAAACAACGAATGCGTAAATATGCTTTTAGTGCAGGGTGCATCCGATAGCAAAACTGCTGCTGCTGCTGCTGTTCGTGCGTACGCTGCACGGTACCCTCAAATGCGCCTGTACCAACGCCTTCAGGATACCGGTAGTCTTCGCTCTAGACGAACTCTACGGAGGACGCGATTCTTGAAACCATTCACCAATCATCTTGGGGAACCATCCGAGATATTGTAAGGCACCAGATATCCGAAAGACTGGTTGTTGAAGTGTTACACGATGAAGAACTGCGCCCATATCATTACACGTTAACTCATCACCAGCGGCCAGAAGACCGCATTCGACGAGAAATTTTTATTTTTTTTAATAGCTTTTGCACGAAGTGAAAGGTAACGAACATTTAGAAATAAAGCGGTACGGACTAACGAAACTAGCCCCACTGGCGAAGGTATCTGCAACCTCCATAATAGCCATTATTAGTTCTACAAAATTCAGGCGTTAATCCTTGAATATGGCTTTCAGGCATGCATTGACATAAACCTGAGAACTGGAATGCTAGGAGGAGTGCTTTTCGGTCTTTACCTATTGCCAAACAGGTTGAATGCGCACCTTTGCCTTGCGTTTCTTTCAGTACATTCTCTGAGCATTAGAAATCGTTCCACTTGATGCTCGGCGACAGCTAAGGTTTCAGGATGATGTTGCACCGTCATACTTCGGAATGAATCCGCGTACCGATTTAAATGAAGCGTTTCCAGGAAAGCTGATTGATCGTGGAGATTCAGTGTTCTGGTTTCCAAGTTCCTTGGATTTATTTATGTACGTTAGCAGTACTCCACCCGTGGATGTATATGATCTAATAGTTCTCTGACATGTCGCTTCGGAAGCTGTGGATGTAGGTGTGTTGAGTAGGGTTCAGTAAAGCTTGATTCAGCGAGTGGTGACGCGTTTACAGACGCAATGCGGTCGCTTTCAGCGTCTTGTCTAAAGTAAACTTTGTTCATGTGTGTACGTGCCATCTCTGTGAAGATATGTCTAGACGTAAAACATACAGAATGGAATTATTGTGCGTAGCATAATGTGAAATCTAGTTTGGTCTTTCTACCTCTTTCGATACAGACAATATTATTGAACACTGGCAAACATATTCATCAACCACATAGAAAGCACAATCTTTCATATGGTCATCACAATGAAAGGATACAAAATTGTTTACTGCTACAAACATGTGGATGACATTAACCGTATGGTAGATGACCCAACAGAAAAGTATTAAATTCACCAAAGAAAAAAAAACACATATCTCGGGTATAACAATAAAGACAGACAACAATAAAAACACATTTGGCTTTCCAAAAAACCAACAGCCACATACATAATTATACATGCATCATCCCGCCAATCGCAAAATAAAAAATTTGCGGCACTACGACATATGCTATACAAACTAAATAATATCCCTCTCAGCAAATGAAATTGTTAAAAGGAATTACAAACAGTACAACTCAGAGCCTCAAACTATAGTTTCAGCACCAGTATAATACAAAAACTCAACGGAAAAATTAAAGCACAGCTAAATAAAAATGAAAGAAACCAGAGAATACGAACAGCAAAGAACCCCGAGACGCTGCAGCACACACAAAAACACAAAACAGTAACACTAGTGACATTAGTAACAGAAAAATATGGTACAATTCAACATACAAACACAAAGCAACACATAACAAAGCATATATATTAAGAAAAACAGGGATTACATATTGCTTCCGGAAGAAGGAAACACCCCACTCACATTTACAAACAACAGACAAACCAGATAAATACCAAGGAGCAGGTATACACCAGTTGGAGTCCCAAGGACGTCCGTCAGTATATCTGGGGATGCCACGTAGGAACCTGAAAATTAAATATAAAGAACGTAAGGAAGCTGAAGATAAGAAAGTAGCTATTCTGTCTTCGCCGACCACCTGATAAAACATGGACATGAACCATTCAACATGGAATAAGATTTAAGAGTTATTAGAGTGAATAATGCAACGAAAAGGTCCTGACATTCGAAGTAAGTTTTCGCAGGCAAAGAGCCCTTGCAACGAAAAAGAAGGCTCTTAATGACCAAATTGATATAAGAAATAACTCTCTAATCACGTTAGCTACTAAAACAATAGGAGACAGAGATATGAAACTTCAACTGAATAAATAATTAATGAATCTCCCTCACACACTAATATCCATTTTAAAATAGACAAACCCACACTCTCACAAAGAATGACACATCCTCAACTAACAAAATACATGCGCACACACACACACACACACGAAACAAATAAAAAATATCAAATCACACACACACAAAATAAATAAAAGACGAACGACAAACACGCAATGACAGTTGGCAACACTACAAACCATAAACATACACATGTTCAACATAAAATCTAAAGTACAAGTGATGTAAGCCACGCCTGGAAACAAATGTCGGTGAAAGAACACCGGAATTCAACTAACTAGAAGATGGAGACTAATAAATATATTTACAGGACAACATACATGGGCTAACAACGCCGGAAATTATAAGACCAAACGATAATTTCTCATCACAAAGTTTCTGCTACAAAAGTTGTTTCTAAACTGAAAAACAAAAAAAACAAAAAACAAAAAACATTACAAAATGTAAGATGGAAACATATCGTAAATATCATATAAAAGGAACATGTACTTACAGGCCACTGAAAATGCTTCACAAATAAAAGAAGCGAATACATCCATGAATTTTGAAGCAACTAAGTAAGGTGCAACGGGAAACAGAAAAAATGACATAATTTTCTGTTGGCTTTATTTGAATCCTGGACAGAACGAAGTGGTCGCTTACTTCTGTAGGAGGTTTATGTAACGACTTAATGCCTAAATAAAGGAATCAGGAACAGGAAGAAATACACAAGATATCGTATTTGTAAAGGTGAGTACTGGACACAGTTTGACACATACACTGAAAAAAATTGGTTTGGCACGAACGAGAAGTGAATATCGAGGTGTGTATATATCCATACACAAGGCAATGCCTCGTCTCACTGAGCTAATGAGGCAGCTTCGAGACAGGACACAATTCAAGGTACCTGTGCTTGGCCACACAGCACGGAGTTAGAGCGTCACTAGAGCCCCGTTTACTATTTCGCCTTTATATTAACCGTATTGGCGGAACTTGGCTCTGCTGGATACACTTGTTGTATTGAATTGGGATAAGGAATCGCACACCAACCGACCAGTGCGGCCATTCCACGATGGGCTCATCGATATTGTCTTACGACCTTACGGTAACTTGTATAAAATATGTCTATCTTTAACCCTGTTTTTTTCTCTTTCTTTTTGCACAGTGTTATACTACGACATTAATACTCTGGCTACTTTCATCCTTTTAGCAAGTCAGGTTGTATTTTCGGACACTCCTTTGTAACTTCTTATAATCCTTGGTTTTTTATAAAATACATTTGATCTATTACATTTCTTAATCTTAGTTTCTTCTAATTATCAAGTATTTTCAATTATTATCCCAAGCGCAGACAAACATTTTAGTTAAGATGCTATCTAATCACTTCCCCTTATTGCTTGTAGCCCCTTTTTCACATTGTCTTACGCTGAGGTTATTTAAGTTTTACCGACACTAGCGTCTTCTGTTGGTGTCCTAACCCACTAGCTCAGGGTAACTTGGTATCCTCTTCACTCTAGTTTCTATGTGACCTTCCGTTAGACCGTTTAGTGAGTTGATCTCCAGCATCATTCGATGTACATGTGGTTCTATGCTGCACTTCACCAGGCCACTCTGTTTTAAGCTATTTTCTGTTACTTGATTTGTCTGTGTCCTCTACGCCCCTATGTATTTTCCCTCGCACATCTGTCTTAGGTGTTTATCCATTTAATTTATACCCTCTGTTTCTTTGTAGTTCATTTTTCTCGACGCTTCTTTCTTGAGATGATGTGTTTCAATCGCTCTGATGAGCCGCCCTACTGCTCGGTGATATTTAACTCCTTTGATAGCAAAATTGTTAAGGCTTTCGTGGCCACTTGTTGACAAACTGCCTATTGGCTTCTGTCTCGGGTTCTTCGGCCGACGTTCGTCTAATGATTTTTCTGACGTTTCGCCAGCACGAGTGGCTGGCATTGTCAAAGTTTCACCCTCCATTGCCGGTGGTGAACTGGAGGCGAGCTCGCGGCCGCAGACTATATGTACCTGGCGCGCCAACGTCCGTGGGCTTCTCCGCAGTCATTTCCGGTGCGGTTCTCCTCTTGCTACCTGGGACGGTCGTTCGCTGCAGTACGGATCCAGGCTGCCCGTACTGCAGCGAACGACCGTCGCAGGTAGCAAGAGGAGAACCGCACCGGAAATGACCGCGGAGAAGTCCTTTGATAGCCTTTCATGAGTGCCAATTAGTTCTTTTTAAATTTTTCAGAACATATTTAAAAATTTAGAGCTGCTGAGGACCATCGCCTTTAACTTGCAATTCTGTATAGACACATCCTTCCTTTTCCTTTTCCTTTAGAAAATATGAGGAAACCTGAACCAGGCGAAACACTTTGTTTGTAATGAATATAACTTTTAACAGAGACTGTCTCTTTATATATAAAACTGACTGTTACAAGTGTAACAATCCAAATCGCTGGTAAGCTCTCATTAGGGACCGTAGTCTGGTATCTCCACAGGTATTTCTCCGATATTCGTACATCGATGGAACACCTGTCTGTACTAATAAGGCATCTGCGCCGCTCCATCGTGTCGAAGTCCACAGTATTGGGTGATGGACGTGAAGAGATGGCTTACTATGTACAGGTAGACCCTACTTAGCCACACAAAGCTGGATAATTCCGTTTCTGAGTTTGATACAGCTCCTGTTTCTCTTCCTTCAACCATTTTTCTCCTCAGTCCAATTTGTTCCAGCTTCATCTGCAGTTTCATCTGAAATAAGTGCAATATTATATGCTGCGGGATACTACGCTCCAACCAGGTTGAGCTCTGTGCAAGAGGCCTGCTGCAATATGAGGTGGAATCAAGTAAGGTGTTGCTGAGTTGCTGTTCGTTTCTCCTTTATCTTCATGAATCAGTACAATGGTTTCCAGATGAATGAGCTTGAATGATTAATACAAAACAAAGAAATATATCCTATAGCCTTTAGGATGACTGAAACTATTGCTATTTATCTGGAGATTGGCACCCAACAACTGTAATAAGACGTAATGTCCCTCAGACATACGTGTAGTTGATGACCTTGACTGATTTATTCCAAGTCACGCAGGATTAATAACTTCCGAAATAATATCAAGAAGAACTGTATTATTACACATTTACTATACAAAGATCTGCACAATGTAAAAAGCGAAACACAGCCAACATCTTTGTTCAAAAACAACAAGAAAACGATGAAGTTACAAGTAATGCATGTAAAGAGAGCCCACAAGGTAGTGAGAAACACAGGGTAAAAGTTGCGTTACTTCCAGAGGTAACGACTGGTTCATCTTCAAATAAGGCAGCAGAAATAAATGCATGACCCATGGTAAAAGGAAAGGATTAGACATGCACCAGAATTAATGTATGCACCGGGAAAGTTAACGAACCAGTCAGAGTAACTCAAAATTCACTGTAACGAAGGTTGCGTCCCAAATCGCGAATGGACTGAAGTTATAAAATTAAGAATCATGACTACGCCTCGGAAACGGCTCTCAATTGGTTGCATGGTTCCTAAACTTCTCACGATACTAATCTCTGTTAAATCCTAATATTGCAGCATAAATACTTAAAGAATGCGTGGTGTCCGTTCTTTCGGACATGTCCGGAAGAATGCAAACCATGCAGAATCCGCAGCTGTTACACAGTATATGCATACCAAAAGGAAACGGAAGGGGCCACTGCTGTTAGCTGCATCGGGAAATTCACGGAATCAGCGGCGACAAGTGAAAATGTGTACCGCACCAGGATTCGAATCCAGGATCTCCTGCATATTAGACGTGTGCTTTAGCCATTGCGGCGTCCGGGTCACAGCTTTATCTCAGCTGCGCGCATTATCTAGGTCCGCCTCACGGTGCTCGATGGGAAAGTGGATCGACCGTGAAGAGTACCGAGATAGTCGGCGCAGTTGCGACAATACTGTGTCCAAGATGGCGCAGTGATTGCTGCACCCTGGATCTCCTACTTACCTGACAGGCAGGCGTATTAACCGGGTAAGCAGGAGATCCCGGATTACAGTCCATGTGCGGTACACATATTCAGTCGTTGCCGGTGATTCCGTGTCACGTTCCGATGCAGCGGCAGCAAAGATCCCCTCCCTTTCTTTCCTTTCTTCCCCTCTCCATCCTCAATTTACATAGTAAGTATACTAACCACTCTGGCTGCTGCACTGAGTCGCGAATGGACACCAATCACTCACCATGCATCTCGTAACTAGGAAGTACTGTTCTCCACCTATCTCCAACACAAGAAGTTCACTTTGCCACTCTCCGAAACGGAATCTTTTCTGTGCTATGCAGACCACTCCTCTCTTATAAGATGCCTAGGAATCTATTTTCTCGGATAACTAGACAACACACAAGCAAATCATATTAATGGAGATAATTACAGTAATTGAATTGACAATGCATAACTTTAGTATCTACATGATGGATCGCAAGCAATGTCCTTTGATAGATACATTCTCCATGCAGGCTAATCATACTAGTTCTTAAGTCACTCTTATCATTAATATCACTGCGGCTCTTCTCGTGCTCTTTTCTAGTCGGGGTCTACTAGTGCAGCCGAGGCCTGGCGGTGCATCACTTTTATTCTCTTCTTATAGACGCCGCTCCTGTCGTAGTCACGTCCTAGTTAGCGTGCTATTGGCTGACGTCGCCTCACAGCTGTCTCTGCTTTATCGTTATTGATTTGCGTGCCGGCGCTTGTCGTTACGCCAGAACATTTTCTCTGCCGCCTTCCAAATCCTAATATTTTCTGTCCTTATGTGCCTCACTACCACTGGTGTCCGAACAAAAATAATTTAATTCCACCAAAAACAGAATCAGTGAAACAGGTGTTGTGTTTACTTGTTTCACCTATCGGCAGAGAACAAATTTTTCACTCCAGCTCCTCCATTCGTCTTATGGGCCACAGGTAGATTCACGTTAGTTATTAGCGGCCACTGAGAGCTCTATTCTTGGTGTCAGCCTGAGAGACACGAGCAGAATGTTCATTTCCCTCCCTATCATACCATTCCGACATTCGACATCGGTAATTTGTTGGGCGCATTACTTGCTGTTTATTTAGAATGCTGTCAACTTTCTACTGCCCCGCAGCAAGTAACTTAGGGGCATAAACGATGTTTATCAGCTGTCTTCTCGGGACCGGGACCATCGTGTCTACAACAGGCGTAACTCTACAGTTAATCGGAAGGCTAGTCGCCACAGCACATTGCACTTGAATCCTGCTGTAATGGACCCCTGAAACATTTGAAAAGCGAATGTCTGAGCAGAGCCATCTATGAATATGTTCCGTGAAGGTTCTGCATTGTCTGAGGGACACTAAGGGAGCCACTCTCTTCTAAGAGGCACATAGCTCACGTGGAAATGCTGCCCAAGAGTACATTACCACATAAGATCGAAAACCCATTACTTCTTATATGCCTGGATTGTTTCTTCCTTTACGTGGTGATAGGAGTGCTGTCGAATTAGATTCTATGTGAAAGATCTAACTAGGAGAGTGCTCTAGCTGCTTAGGCACACACTAATATTGCTAGTGGAGACAAGTAAGTTTTAAATGACCTTCCCTCACAGCAGGCTGATGTCTCGCTTAAAGTGCAAATAGTGACACATATGTCAGCATTTTTTCATACTCATTTTAGTAAACTACTTCTTTGTCGTCTGTTATAATATTGGATTTTCATATTAGTTGAATTACGAGACGAATCGGGACTGGTGATCCAGACTATGATTAATGAAACATGCAAATGTAAAGAACAGATGGGCACACTATTTTCTGAGAATTTCGATCTTGCTCGCACACTAGCTGGCATTAAACTACTAGATAACGGGAAAAATTAGCGTACCTGGGTATAGCCACCTTATACACCAACTGTCCGATCAAATGGTGCCTATATATTATAGAAAATAATTTACTAATGGCAAGATAACTGTAGATGAAATTATTGAACTGATCGATTTACTACATATGCAGTTAATCTATAGTTATTTTGATTTTAATGGTAAAATTTGCTGTCAGAAGATGAGCTTGCAAAAGGGAATACGGGCACATTAACAGAAGTCTTCATCAGTTAACATTAAAATAAATTCTCCAGAAGTACGCAGCACTAGAGCGCGCGACACGCGATCGACATCCATCTTTTATTTAATGCAAATGATCCTGACATTGGCAACTGTGATTCATTATTCTGTACTATCCAACCATATATCACTTGAGATTGTGCAGTCAGTTTGACTATTACTACACAAAACAATAGGCATATATATTGTATTTTCAGAAAACCTACCCATACTGATGTAATTATTAACGCCTACTCGTCACATTAACAGTAGTCTAAAATGTATTAATCCATTGCATAATTCATCTTCTACTGCAGCTTCCTTTACAACGGTGTGAAGCTGACAAAGAAATTGCCATCCTTAATCAAATCGCAGTAGTCAATAGCCAGTAAGCACCTGAATTCATGTACTGTTAAAATATGATAAAAAACAAAACGTCAAATGGTTCAAATGGCTCTGAGCACTATGGGACTTAGCATCTTAGGTCATCAGTCCCCTTGAACTTAGAACTACTTAAACCTAACTAACCTAAGGACATCACACACATCCATGCCCGAGGCAGGATTGAAACCTGCGACCGTAGCGGTCGCGCGGTTCCAGACTGAAGCTCCTAGAACCGCTCTTCCAGCGCGGCCGGCAAAAACAGGTCAGGCCACATTAAGACCTTACCTACGGAAATAGTAATCATACAATTAAAGCTAAATTTACAAGACCTACAGTGATCATGTGTCACAAAAGGTCAGCAGTGCCGACAACTAATTCGCTTAAGACGCCGACACGACACTGAACTGGCCGAAAGCTCACAAAGTTCCATAAATCTAGTGTTGACAAGATTAACTGTCACAACTACGACAGTTACATATTGGCGAGACCCGCCGAATTTTTTATATTCGTTTTAAGGGGCATAACTTTTCGCAAAATAAAACAGCTTTCACCTCGCATATTGCCACTGGAAGACGTACGGTGTACGGAATTTATCAAGCACTAGAAATACACTGATCAGAAAGAACATTATGACCACCGGTGATAGCAGCACCACCTGGCGAGTAACGACTGCTAGTCAGACACACGCACGGCGCATGTAGTGCGTCAGCGTACTGTCCGTGGAGTAGGGTGGGTAATCTGAGTTTGACCGAGGGCAGAGTGTGATTTTCCAGTGGCTCTACACAAACGCGTCGGAAACTGCACAACTTGTGTGTTAGAAGTGTGCAGTGGTGAGATCAACGCGTTGCGAAATTAAGGTGAACCCAAGTGCAGACGTCGTGGGGCTGGGCGGCCACCTCTCATTACAGATGCCGGACGTCGTCAGGTGACAGAAGGGTGAAACAGGACGGGTGGCGATCTGTGACGGCACTAACATCAGACTTTAAGGCTGGACAGAGTAAATGTGTGCCAGAACACTTGTAACGATGGACTTCTGCAGTCGATGATGCTAACACCACAACAGCTACAACTACGACTGAAGTAGGCACGTGACCATTGGCACTGGGCGTTACTTTTTTCTGATTAATCCCAACACCTTTCTCCTCATGGGAGGGTGCTAACACGTCGTCTTTCAGGGGAAGAGCTCCTTGGCAGCTGTACTGCCAGATAAATACAAGTTGGTAGCGGCTCCATTATGCTCTGGAGAACATTCTTGAGGGCATCCAAGGGTCCAGTGGAGCTCGTGCAAGGCACTACGACGGCCAAGGTGTATCGTACACTGGCTGCACACCATCTACACCCCTTCATGCAAATCATGTTTCCTGACTGAAGTGACGTTTCTCAACAAGTTAATGTGCCAACTGACAAGGCTAGGAGTGTGATGGAGTGGTTCGAGGAGCATATGGTCGACTTACAATCGATGTGCTGGCCCCACAGCTCACCAGATCTGACTCAGATCTAACACACATTGGAAGTGGTTCAACGTGGCGTGAGAGCTGACCGTTTCTCACCTAGCAATTCCCTCCAGCAGCGTACCAAGGTCTCATTGCTTCAGTGTCACCATGCGTCGCCGTTGTTATTCGTGCCAGATACGGACATCAGACCGAATAAAATCTCCCACCTGACTTCGAATCGAGCCCAGGACACCGAGATTTTGAGGAAGCGACTTTAATCAAACTTTTCCTTAAAAATTTACTAATTTATTAACCAATGGTACGTTTACACATGAAAAATCACAATAGAAATCCATTTTTTAAATAATGTTAATAAAGAAAAAATATAACATTGAAAAATCTTAAGCGATAAAATTTTTGTGTTCAAACTTATAGTCATTATTAAGTACATTGTTCTTTTCCTTGACTTGCTTCAGTCCTCCAATTGATTACCTTATTCCAAGTTCATCAAACGCTATATCAAGCAAATTGCGAAATACATTTTTGTGTTACTAACCCTTTTGGTTTTCCAGTAGAAGTAGGTTATTATTTCGGTTGTGTAGTTTGCATAGTTTCTCACTAGCCAGATTACAATATTTGTTTTCTTTTTTTGTTGTGGGATACAATTTGGATGGAGTCTGAAGTAGAATATGTGTCGTATCGTTCCTTTTGAAGTTTCTTGTCAGACGGACGAATGTGTTCCTGATTCATCTCCAGTTCCGTAAATGACAGCAGCAGGCGCGCCAGTAAATGAGGAATGAACTAACCCACATGAGGGACACTTATCCGTGATTATAAGTCCCATTCTGTGGAGCTTTTCGTTTTCCAGTAGAGCATTCCCACGTATGTTATGAAGTAGGTTATTATGTTAATTATGTAGTTCACATAGTTTCTCACTAGCCTCTCTTTAGGGTGATATTTGTTTAAGCATTCTTTAAGTTGGTGGCTAGATGCTTTCATTCTATATTCCTGAGTTTCTCCGTCTTTTTCGATTGACATTGAAATTCTCTTGTTGACAGGTGGTTTCTCTTTAAGATATTAGTGTATATTTAATTTAGAGGCAGAATTCTCAAATATGTTTTAGATTGCATCTCATTTTTCTTACGTTGATCGGTGGCTGCATTCTTGCTGGGGGAACAGTTTGGAAAACTTTATTACGATATTGACTGGACTTCTGTTTAGCAGTGTTATCATTCTCTTGAGGATCAACGCCATTTTCCTTTCGTTGATGTGAACAAGTTAGAGACCACCAGACTCCTCCGATTTGACAGGCATATCATATGACACCTTGAATATGATGTCTTTTCATATTTGTCTGCTAGTTAGTCGCAATTATCCTTTCCTCTTGCAATTGTGGTATTGGAGGAAACTGTGCGACACTGTACGTTTTGGAGAATACATAAGTGTTTTCTTTTCAAATAGATTCAGGGCACGCCAGTTATTTTGCACAGTTCTACCGTGTATTTTGTGTTTTATGAATGTAAAATTTTAGGCTCCCGTCTTTAGATGGCATCCGTGTAACATGACTCCTAGAGTTTTGTGATTGTCGACAACTCTTGTTCACGGTATATCTAGACTGCTAAATTCCCTAATGCTCAAGAATTTACATGTTTTGTCAGTGAGTTGTGCCCCGATGCGACGCTGTATTTCCCATTGCCTTGTTTCGCGGGATCCGTCGCGTCTTCATGTCTTACCAGGTCAGCGACGTCGTCAGAAAACTCTCAGCGTTTGATCAGACACTGAGTACCCGATAACGTTTCATTAAAAAATAAAGCTGTAGCCACGGCTCCAGCGGCAGCACCAAGGAAGTGTAGAGGGCGGACTGCTCAGTGGCACATCTCGCGGAATGTGGAAAAATTCTATTATCCGTCCATTAACTTGTGCCCTAAAGGATATGCCAGTGGTCACATTTCGATTGAGTTTTACTACACTCTCTTCCATACCTACTTTCTCTACTATTCTCAGTATGTTCTGGTCGCTGGTATGGTCAAAGTCTTGATGGACGGTTATAAGAAGGTCTATTTTATGTTGGCCGCATTACCTTTTGAAATATCGTCTCTAATTTCAGAAATGGTTGACATATTAGTCTTTTTGGCGAATCAAACATGAGGTGTTTAGAAAGCCTTTTAAGAAAAGGGATGGTCCGCCCTCTACTAATTCTGGCGACGATTTTGTAGGCGAAATTCAGCAGTGTAAATGGCCACTGATTTTCGAAGTGCTTCATTCGCTGTTTTTTTGTACGATGGTACGAGAACAATTTTGCCCTCTTCCATATCTTTATGCATAATCCCGCCTCTAAACACGTCATACGTTCGAAAGGTGAGGGCAGGACTACAAGTCGTCGCTTTGGTAATAGATTGAAGTCCTCAGCATGAAGTCACTGGCAACTTCTTTATTAAATTAAATATTTGGCATTCCTATTAGTCTCTCTCTCTCTCTCTGTACGTCCTCCCCTTCCCTTTCTCTGTCCATTTCCTCCTCCCCCTCTGTTCATCTCCTCCACCATCTCTCTGCCTATCTCTTCCTCCTTTTGTCTCTGTCCATCGCCACCTCTTGCCTTTCTCCGTCCATCTCATCTCCCCTATCTCTGTTCACCTCCTCCCCTTCCTGTTTGTGCCTGTTTCCTCCTTCTCTTTCGCTGCCTGTCCATCTCCCCACACTCCCTTCTCTCTCCCTCTCCAATTTTTCATACTCACCCCAGTAAGGGGCTGACGGTTCTTACTCCCTCAGTACCTATTTTCCAGGTTGCAATCTATATGTGCACCCTATATGATTGACATCGTTCGAGAAGGGCAGGACGAGGCATTTAAAAGAGCTTTGCCCACTTCAGCACATGTCAAATATATTTATGCTTGTTTAACATATTTCACTCGTGTTTTTACACATATTTCACATGTATGTCTAGCGAATTTCGCGCTGGAGTTCCATTTTCACGCAACTCAATATTTATGATACCGTATCTCCTGAACTTTGTGCTGCACTCTGATGTAATTGTGCAGGTATATCTAGCTGTATATGTGCCTACAGTACGTGAAATGTGTTGTGAATGGAGTTAGTAGTAAAAAAAAGTAATAAATTATAACGTCATGCTACAAGCGGCTGTTCTGCTGCATGAAGAGATAAAAAGAAGTAAATAATAAGCTTCCTTGCTTTCACCATTGTGTTTGAGCTACCAACGAGAAGAACTTTAGTAAAGTTATGTAATAATGTTTAAAGTTCGTTGCAAGTCTCTAAGCTCTCGTTCTCAAATACTGGATGACCAATGTATGTATATTTTCACGTCGTGGGCTACAATGCATTTTCATTCCCACCCCTACGATAGGTGGGTGGTTCTTACCCCCACAGATTATTTACAGACAGTAAACGATATGTGTACCAAGTTTGGTGGAAATCGGCATGATGGATCTGGAGGAGATGTGGAACATACATACATACGTTTATACTTACCTACATACATTTTTATAATTTCTATGGATACTGCGCCAGATGAAGTTTACGACTCTTACTTTTTAGGCTACTGTTCCACTTTGGTATGTTCGTATCTATTATTAGCTGTCACTGATTCAGCGTTTATAGGGATAGACTGTTCGACGCTTCTTTCCAGCGGCCGAAAATCTTTGTCTCGTAATAGTATCATTTTGCTCGATTCGGGATGGAATTGGATGAACGTCGTCGGGTGTTTTATTTTCAATTACGAGCTCTACTACGATCAGTTCCTTCCGTTGCTGCAAAGCGTTCTTTTAAAGCTACAAACCGTTTAAGACAGTTTTGACGTAAGTGACCGCTTTCATTACATATGAAACTTGTAAAATTTGGCCTGAAACTTGCACCATGTATGCTATGACCATGACATGTGGCGGGATGCTGACTTTTATTTTTATTGCTACAGACTGCGCGTAACTAAAAACTCGCAACTTAGTTTGACTGCAACGGCGCTCATTTCTTATGTTTATTTTTAACTTTACAGTACTGTTAATACAAGTTTCAGATAGCAGTGTTCTGCTTCAGGCATGAGGTGTGAGCAACTTTATAATCAACGTCGCTATTGGAAACAGAAAAAGTACTTATAGACCCTTCATATTGATGTAATACATTCCTGTCTCTGTGCTTTATCTGTAACCGGTCCAATAACACAAGAATTCAATAGTTTTATAGAAAAACTGTATTGTTTCTGGTCATAATGAGCCATATGAACTTGGTCACTGGAGATTAATACTATATTTACTATCCACTCATATACTTCCAATGAATTTGATTGAAGGGAACTTACAGACTTGTGGAAACGAAATTTCAAAGTATTTTCCCTTGGAAACTTGGCCGACAATTTGATAATGAGACACAAGGTGTTAATGGTTAATGATTATTCAGTGACCCAGTTGGCAGAACAAGACTATTACATACAAATGAGGCGTAAATGTAGATAACAGAAGACTTCTCAACAATGCTGAAAGTCAGAGTAAGCAGAACGTCCACACACTACCACATCTCAGATGGAACAGAGCCCTAACCCACCCATTGTGGACAGTTTACAAAACATAAAGCTTGTATTGCGCATAATCTCGATAGACAATGGTAAACACTGACAATAAACGTTACATGTATTCATCTCACCATGCCAGAAAAACTAGTGTACTCACACGGTATTCTTCCTGCACATATTTCCATGGTGTGACTAAGAACTGTGTAGTTTGGGTCGAAGCACTTAAGGAATCACAACATTGCACTCTGGGAATATTCCACTGCTGTTTGCACTCTGGTACTAAGATTTACAAGGCCAGCGACGAAACGTGAATTCTCTGCGGTTCACCTGCCTCAATAAACGCGTGTTGTTGGAGCCATCTGTCAATACTGATAGCACCGTTCCAGCCAAAATACACTCCTGGAAATTGAAATAAGAACACCGTGAATTCATTGTCCCAGAAAGGGGAAACTTTATTGACACATTCCTGGGGTCAGATACATCACATGATCACACTGACAGAACCACAGGCACATAGACACAGGCAACAGAGCATGCACAATGTCGGCACTAGTACAGTGTATATCCACCTTTCGCAGCAATGCAGGCTGCTATTCTCCCATGGAGACGATCGTAGAGATGCTGGATGTAGTCCTGTGGAACGGCTTGCCATGCCATTTCCACCTGGCGCCTCAGTAGGACCAGCGTTCGTGCTGGACGTGCAGACCGCGTGAGACGACGCTTCATCCAGACCCAAACATGCTCAATGGGGGACAGATCCGGAGATCTTGCTGGCCAGGGTAGTTGACTTACACCTTCTAGAGCACGTTGGGTGGCACGGGATACATGCGGACGTGCATTGTCCTGTTGGAACAGCAAGTTCCCTTGCCGGTCTAGGAATGGTAGAACGATGGGTTCGATGACGGTTTGGATGTACCGTGCACTATTCAGTGTCCCCTCGACGATCACCAGTGGTGTACGGCCAGTGTAGGAGATGGCTCCCCACACCATGATGCCGGGTGTTGGCCCTGTGTGCCTCGCTCGTATGCAGTCCTGATTGTGGCGCTCACCTGCACGGCGCCAAACACGCATACGACCATCATTGGCACCAAGGCAGAAGCGACTCTCATCGCTGAAGACGACACATCTCCATTCATCCCTCCATTCACGCCTGTCGCGACACCACTGGAGGCGGGCTGCACGATGTTGGGGCGTGAGCGGAAGACGGCCTAACGGTGTGCGGGACCGTAGCCCAGCTTCATGGAGACGGTTGCGAATGGTCCTCGCCGATACCCCAGGAGCAACAGTGTCCCTAATTTGCTGGGAAGTGGCGGTGCGGTCCCCTATGGCACTGCGTAGGATCCTACGCTCTTGGCCTGCATCCGTGCGTCGCTGCGGTCCGGTCCCAGGTCGTCGGGCACGTGCACCTTCCGCCGACCACTGGCGACAACATCGATGTACTATGGAGACCTCACGCCCCACGTGTTGAGCAATTCGGCGGTACGTCCACCCGGCCTCCCGCATGCCCACTATACGCCCTCGCTCAAAGTCCGTCAACTGCACATACGGTTCACGTCCACGCTGTCGCGGCATGCTACCAGTGTTAAAGACTGCGATGGAGCTCCGTATGCCACGGCAAACTGGCTGACACTGACGGCGGCGGTGCACAAATGCTGCGCAGCTAGCGCCATTCGACGGCCAACACCGCGGTTGCTGGTGTGTCCGCTGTGCCGTGCGTGTGATCATTGCTTGTACAGCCCTCTCGCAGTGTCTGGAGCAAGTATGGTGGGTCTGACACACCGGTGTCAATGTGTTCTTTTTTCCATTTCCAGGAGTGTAGTAATACATTTTTCATATGGGTCATTCCGTGTCATGTGACCCAATTTGTAAGATGCTCCCAACTCCACTATCTTCGATCTGAAATTTGTACAGATACTTCCTAAGGGATATATACGAACTTCTGCAACGTTTCAGCTATTTCCTGGTTACTGGTCGACATTGGAGGCTATCGATACATTTCATACCAAAGCTGTCGTTACATCAATTTTGGTCTTCTGAAAGATTTTTTTCATTTTGCGTTATAGAGTGCAGCGATGCGGCGATATGGTACTGGTGGACGTGAAGCTCTGAGGACGCTTGCTTGGGTAGCTCAGTCGATAGAGCACTTGCTCGCAAAAGGCAAAAGTCCGCCATTCGGTTTTATTACGTCAGAATTTTCCTGTGTTGATCTTATTATTCCCATTTATTTTCTTGTGGACTACACGTTTTCTCAGTTTGGGTTCTACGTTACAGGATCTAGCGCCGTTGTATGAATGTTCCATTAATTGCCGACTTATGTTCAACCTGTAAATAGAACGGGTCATAATTCACTAAGCTATCTACTGTGTTTAGCACTCAGGTAAGCGGGCTGTTCTTCCTGAGTACTAAATGAAATGTCTGCACTGAGGTGACAAACGACATCGAATGGCGATATGCTCACAAACGCTCACAAGGGCAGAGCATTGGCGGAGCTGTCATGTGTACTCAGGTGATGCGCGTGAAAAGATTCCGACACGGATGTGGAAGCAGGAAGAGAATTAACAGACTTTGAACGCTGATTGATGGTTGGAGCCAGACACATAGACTTTTTCGTTTTTTTTTTTTTTTTTTTTGAGTTATCAGTCTTCCGACTGGTTTGATGCGGTCCGGCACGGATTCCTCTGCTATGCCTACCTCTTCATCTCAGAGTAGCCCTTGCAATCTACGTCCTCAATTATTTGCTGGATGTGTTCTAATCTCTGTCTTTCTCTATAGCTTTTGCCCTCTAAAGCTCCCTCTACTAGCATGGAAGTCAATCGGTGATGTCTGAACAGATGTCCTATCATCTTGTCCCTTCTTCTTGTCAGTGTTTTCCTCATATTCCTTTTCTCTCCTATTCCCCACAGAACCTTCTCATTCTTGACTTTATGAGTCCACTTAATTTTTATCATTCCTGTTTGGATCTCACATGCTTCGATTCTCTTCAGCTGCCGTTTTCCCACAGTCCATGTTTCACTATCATACAATGCTTTGCTTCACGCGTAGATTCTCAGAATAACTTGCATCAATTCAAACAGTGCTACAGAAGCGGACGACGTTAAGACAACGACATTTCAAACAAAGCGTCTACCTGACGATTCTCCACGAATTGCGAAATCAGCCTGAAAATTTGTACATGAGATAAGTGAACTTATTCCATCGTTCATTAAGAAATTTCTTTTGAACTCCAGTCAATCGGTATTTGAAGAGAAAATTCATATGAAAGGAACTCTGAAAATTTGAGGTTCCGTTAGAGATGTATCCAGATCAACTAACATCAATGTCTTAACACATTCATACAGAATTATGCCGACTTTAAATGTGAGTGGTAAATTCCGTATCTTGATTGTTATATATTGTGCTGCGAGAAACTGGGGCTGCTCCGCCGCCTACGATTCTTTCTCATGTGCGTGGTCTTGCAATGGCTCTACAGAATACTTACGTCACAGCAAGAAATAGTGGGAAAGTGGGAGTAAGAGAACTGCAACTATTGTGTGAGCACTGCCATTGGTTAACAGCTGGATAAGTAGCTTGCTTTTGATTGATTGCCGGTCTGTGTATAGAAATCATACTCCTTTGGAGCAAATTACCCCTCTTGAAAAATGTGTCACACTGCAGTTCATACCACCTGGAACCATTGGACAAATTCAGCATCTGGATGTTAATTTTTCCCGTGTCTATAGAAAATATTATCGCACTACGTGCAGCCACGCCTTAAAGTGTAGCCAGTTTCAAGATAATCTCCACGACAGATTGTTTCGCTTTGCGATGCATCCTTTAAGAGTGGATACCTAATTGAACATCCTGTACGGCTCGTAACACCAAAGAATGTGGCCTTCGATCTTGATGGTGTGAACCTATGTGATCCCCTTGGCTAGCCATTTTTCATTCCATGTTTATGGTGAAAGTTAATGGTTTGAATTTTAACATTTCTTGAATTTCGACGATTTCCCGTGGAAGCTTGATCTTTGCACCTTCCGAACAGTCATTTTCTGTCGCCCTGCTGATGCACATGATGAGTCATTAGGAGCTAATAATAATTGCTCTCATAATTTTTTAATACAACACTTTCAAATCAGACTCGCTGAAGACTGAACTTAGCACTTACGGGATCCTTGTTAGACTTGACTGTTACTAGACAAAAGAACAGTCATGCAGTTGGTATATGCAGGAAACCAACATGTACTGATGTAATTATTAACGCCCGTTCATCAAACCACAGTGCTATAAAATATCTTCTTTCCGTCCTATGATTCATCGCTTATTGCAGCTTCCTATACAGCAGCGTGAGATCGATAAACAATCCATCCTTCAACAAATCGCAATGACCTACATCTGTAAAACATCTGACTTCACGAAATGTTACAATAAGATAAAGATAGAAAAACTGTCAGGTCAGAATAAGGCCTTCCCGCAAGCCAGTAGTGATCGTACAACAAGAGTTAAATCTATGATTACCACCTACAAACGTCATGTGACAGAATAAACTGAGCAGTGCTTCCACAAGACTGATGTTAGGATTGGTATACGGATAGGATAGGCCCAAAGTGCAATAAGATCGGTACTTCGGCTGTTGGCTAGATTAACGGTATCGGCAGCAACAGTTCCTATATTGGTCAGACCGCCCTGTCTTTTGCTATTCTTTTTGGGGAGCATAACTACTCTCAGAATGAAACAGCTTTGGCTCTTAGCTCCCATATTGCCACTGAAAGACGTTCGGTGCTGGTAAATGACAAGGACTTGAAATAACCCGATATGCTTCAAAGGGAAGAAAATTTGAGTTGCATCAGGAACCGAGGATTTATCTCAGTAGGAGAAAGGTCCCTGATGAGGTTTAAATGAACGAAAAGAGGCCCACCAGAGTCATTTCTTCAGAATTTTCGATGAAATGTTACAAAGAATTTAGTCGTTGCTAACCTGCGACCACTTATTCTCCAGTCTGTGCTGTGAGTACGTTGCGCCGCCCGTCATCTAGCGGCACCTGCCTCTAATGATGACAGCGAAACTCCTTCTGCTTCAACCTAGGTGGCGCAAGTGACTGTGAGGTGTCGCCTCTTCTCGACGGATATTCTTACTTGCCAGTGTAAAACTGCATCAAGCATAACACTGTATTTCTTGCTAATTGCCTTATGACTCTCTGGATATTCTACTTTTCATACTTTACTTTTATAATTATTCCTCTAGTATTGCATTATGCTTAAATTAAATGGTGTCTTCCGTTGTATTCTTCTTTACCATGTTCTTTTGCATACACATTACGAATACAATACAATTCAGAATTTATTTTTTGTGTTATTTGTAAATGCAAGTGTCCACGCGCCGCCTGTCGTTCTTGGTGACTACTTCGGTGGCCCAGCATTAACCACTGCATTATTCAGTTACTTTTGAGTGTCTCTTGTGAGGCAGGTTGGACTTAGCGGCATTTTAGTTTTATCTTTCAAGTCCTGCACATTTTCATTCCATTGTTCAAGAGGATTTGGCATTTCTGTCTTTCATACGACCATTGATCCCATAGATTTTATGTATTTCACTCCGTATTCTTTGGCGAGTATGTTTAGAGCTATGGAACAGCTGACAATTCTCATACCGTTGTATTTACTGATCTCATTACAATAACTGCTGCAAAACTGCAATTTACGGGTACTTTATTTATTTATTTCCTTATTTATTGCAAAATTAACGACCTTACCTCTTTTTCTAAAGAGGGCATATATGTTACAGTTTTTGTTTGACATCCTTTTTGTGTTTTTTGTTATGTATCTGCAGCTTTTCACAAAGAATGATATATTGAAGTTGAATTTTGTTATTTTAAGAAGAATGTAGAAAGCTGATAGGTAGATGAGATGTTTTTAGTGCCATCAATGACTGTGACTGGCAGTGATTACCTCGGAATGGTATCTTCAAACCGTTTATCACCAGTCACAAGAAAAAAATTATTTAGTAGAAGAGATATAGTATTGCTAATGCTATGCATTAACATCAGGTAGTCATCCGTGTACAACAATGGATGCTTCTGTGCTATATCGCTAGAACCTGAGACAACATTCACTCTAGTATTCGCTGCCCTTAACTATTAATTGACTGAAGTGTACTATATGTCAGTGCACTCTGACGTGTTATGCTGGTTCGTAATTGTGGGTGTGTATGTGTATGTGTGTTTCTGTGTAATATAAGCGTGGTGTATGCCTTGTTCTCGTGTTGCCTGCACAGGAAGGCAGTGCATCTCAGTCTCACACAGTTTAAATGCGTGGGAAAATATGAATCCATTTAGCAAATGTGCCACTCCTCATCTAGGATCGATATGTTTAATTCCCAACCGATGTTCTTTTAATCATTTGACAGTTACATGGGTTTTGTCTTTTACATATGTGATGGTGCCCGTCAACTATATAAGGCAGCTTCACTGTCTTGTAATTTTCATAGTTGTAAAATTATTTCGAGATATTTACTAGCTTTCTACATTTCCGTCATTAAGAGGAATTTTTGTCCTACATGCAGCATATTGCCACTTAATTGCATAACACAGCGGCTATGCGTTCCATTATAACTATTGAAAATTACTTTATGTTATGAGCTCTACAAGAATTTGTGTGTTAATTTCTTTTGGAGATTTACAATCTGGCTCGCTGAGTAGATAGTTTTTAATTACATACTGTATAGGCCACTTGATGCACGATACAAAAGGATTTTATAGCATAACTACAGTTAATGAAGAAGTTTTTCAGTTCATGTTCATCACTTTTTATGATTTGAGTAATACATCATCTTAAAAGCAGTAACAAACTACTAAACCACTACGTTGCCCTAGACTACTCTTAAACCAATTATTCATAGTTGTGAAGGTGGCTATAAGAAACAAGCGAAACTATTTATCATAATGAAGTAGTATAGGCTTTTAGTTATTGCGATGTAGCCATTAAATGGATGTCACATAATTTTTTATTTAATATCTTCTCGGGAGTTTGGTTACATTTAAAAACATTTAGTAAGTAGCGAAAGGCATTGAACAATTTAAAAAAGGAATATAATATACGAGAGATCTGACAGATTTCTCTCATCTAACCATTTTAGCAGAAAGAAACAATATACCAGAACTCTCTTTGCAGTGGAAACACGTCTCCAAGAATTTTTCAGAGAATATTATTGCATATCTCTTTCACAGTGCCCCAAATTAGTGAGAAATATTAAAAGTGGTCTTTATACAGAATGAACTTGATCGATTAAAGTGAGGACTGATTTTCTGTATATCAGTCATATGAGTAAACATCTTCAAACAAAGATCCAAATAATTTTAAAATCTATGTAACTAATCTTATTTAATCAGATTTCTTAAAGTGACCCATAAATTGACCTAATGAAAATGCATACTAATCACCAGATATTACTACAAGAAGGAAACTACAATACACTATTATATTCCCAAAAGCAGATAAAAATTATGTTAAAACCTATGTAGCTAGCATTGTTTAACGACATTTTTTAATATATTGCTGTAATGGGAACAAAAACAAATCACCAGATTTTACTACAAGAAGAAACATAAAATGCACACAGTAATATTAAAGAAATTGAAATAACACAAGAGTGTTAAGTAGGAAACAAAATAATGATCTATAAAAAATAAAAGAATACACAACAAAAACTGAAATAATATTTCATTGTGGGTCATGGTGTGATTACAGGAAGTGACAAACATGTATGTGTACTCATTGTCACATTTTGAGGCTAATGTACAGAGACAATTGATAATACATGTAAAAAATGACATAAGTATTTTGTGCACAAGTTCCTGTTAATAACACACAAAAACCAACCATAATAAACAGTATATACCATAGTTAACCAGGAATATACCAGGAAAAAAATCATCTACATTAATTTAAGCATGGTTAGCCTTGTGGGGGTTCTTCATGGGCCATGTTAATAATCACTAAACGCTCTTAACTAACAAGTTATACTAATCAGTTATACTAATCATAACACACAGGTCACAAAGTACAAAAGATGAAACATAATTACACGTGTACTCGACCTACCACAACGAAGCAGAAGTACTGTCTTTACAAAGAACAGTTACACATGTAAGGCCCACGACGATCCCCAGGAAGAGGTCTTCGTCTCGTCATCATGGTGGTGTATCAGAATTAAGGCAATGCCTGTTCCTGTGACACAGCAAGTACGACTCGTGCCCTGCCGCACATGTTATCATCTATACCACTCTCGCTTTTATGTAAATGCAAAATAAGATGTGTACTTTTAGTCAGAGTCGTTCATATATAACTCCGGCTCATAATGATTTGCAGCACTGATTAATAGCGTGTCGCGCATCTCGGCGAGTGTCGAGGGAGACGTGCGCTGCAACCAGCCAGAAATCAGTGGTTCACATTTACACATACACTGATCAGCTAGAACATTGTCACTACCTATCTAATAGCTAGAATATCCGCATCCGTCACGGATAACAGCAGCAACGCGTCGTGGCGTGAAAGCAATGAGGACTATTAGGTTGCTGGTGGGATTTGGGGCCACGTTTGCGCAAGGTAACTTGTAACACTAACGTGCCGTAAAACACACTAATGTTATTCTCTGAGAAGATTTCGAAGTTTGAGCGCGCGTACGTCTAATGGACAAAGGTAAGAGGCTATAACTTCGATTTTGATGAAATTAATAAAGAAACCAAGCAGATAATTTTTACTTATCGACTGTCTGACAGCAACTGAATAAAACACAATTTTAGTGCCATACACGTTTCGCCTTTATTTTCTGCAAGGCATCATCAGTGGCCTGCAATATGTATATATGTAAGTTACTTTATTTACATTTTTTTCTTTGTGCCTATAGGTTATAAACAGTCCTGGTGGTTGGTATTTCCTATTAAGTAGTAATGTTTTGAACTGTACTTACAGGTTGCGTGGAAAATTTCTTACATATTACGCTTCTGTTGCGTTTTTGGTGTTGTTCTTCTTCTTATGAACGCCAATTTGAGGTTTTTTCCACATTCCACAGCACTATGCACTGAACGCTTGTTTTAAAGCAATGTTTTGGTTTCTGTTGCCGAATGTCAAATGTTTTTGCCAAAGATCAAATGTTATTGCCAATCTTATGAGTGTAACTATTGAAGTATCTGTGGTCTGTTCGTGTATGCATTTGTGTGTGTGTGTGTGTGTGTGTGTGTGTGTGTGTGTGTGTGTGTGTGTATGAGTGTGAGTGTTTTTTGGTGTGATATATATTTTTTGTGGTGTGTGTGTGTGTGTGTGTGTGTGTAACAGTACTCATGGACTAAGAGCAATACATCACAAAAACCGAGAAATAGACAAACATCAACGCCATACACAAACTGAAGTCAGATCCAACTACACGATTCCAGGCAAATGTGAAACGAACACTGAAAAACATTGAACACACACTCACAGACAATCAGAAATACTACTTAACACAGAAAAACCCACAAGAACCAACACTCTGCAGTCAACCGAAAGTACATAAAGACGGAATGCCAATGAGAGCTGTTATCAACTTCAAGAAAGCCCCAACATACCGCATAGCCAAACACCTCAAGAAGTTAGTTACAAAACACTATAAAGTAGAAAACAACAGAACAGTGATAAACACAGGAAAGCTAATAGAAAACATACAGGTACCACACACAGCATCACTGATTTCGTTTGACATAGAAAATATGTATACCTCCATCCCTATCACAGAAACAATAGAAATCATAGAACAAAATCTCTCATCCCACAGCAACCTCACCACAGACGCAATAAAAGAAATAACAGATATGCTCAGACTGACAACTGAGCAAAACTACTTTCAGTTTGAGAAAGAATATTATCTACAAACTGATGGACTGCCCACAGGATCCCCAATATCAGGAACACTAGCAAACATTTTAATCAGTCACCTAGAAAATCAGATATTTGATAAGGTAACCACAAATGAAAGTTTCAAAATCATATATTGGTACAGATACATGGATGACATTATTTGTCTGGTAGATGAGCCAAGTGAAAAAAATAGAAGAACTCCATTCAGAAATAAACAAAGCTCATCAGAACATAAAATTCACACTTGAAAAAGAAAAAGAAAATCAAATAAATTTTCTTGACATTCCAATTAAAAAAGAAAATGGTAAACATACATTTAACATCTTTAGAAAACCAACAGCCACAGACAAAATAATACATTCCACATTCAACCACCCACACAGCCAGGAACTTGCAGCACTAAGACGCATGTTACATAGATTAAACAGAATCCCACTCAGCAAGAGAAACTATGAACAAGAAATGAGTACAATCATACAAATAGCTATGAACAACGGGTATGACACACATGTGGTACACAAGCTCAATCAAAAAATAAAAACACAAATAAAAAACAAACACAACAGTTCCACAATACAAAAGAACTCACAAGCTGAAAACTTACAAACAAACTCAACAAACACACAAAATGACAACACCACACAGAAAAGAACCAGATGGTACACCATGACCCACACACGTAAACTAACACACAGGGTTGCAAACATCCTAAAGAGACAGTGCTTCAAAATAGCATATAAGCCTGAGCAAACCCTTCAATCACACCAAAGCCAGCCAGCTACAAAGAGGGACAAATTCCAACAATCAGGAATATATAAACTTGAATATCAAAGTTGTGATGCAGTATACATAGGCATGACATGCAGGAATTTTGAAACAAGATACAAAGAACATATCAGATGTTGGAAGTATGAAACAAACCATTCCACACTTGCAGAGCATTTAAAGCACTACAACCATCATCCTACAAACATGGAACAAGAAACGAAAATAATGAGAATCAGCAACCATGACAAACATCTTATACAAATGCAAGAAAACTTCCACATCCAGAAAGCCACAGCAGAAAACAAACATGTGATAAATGAACAAACACACATCAGCACAGGCTCCCTACTGCACTTAATAAAGGAAATGATAACATAAAAGAAACTCTTCCCCACACCATCTGGAGACACACACACATACACGGCCACTAATATATATATATATATATATATATATATATATTATATATTTATTGTACACACACACACACACACACACACATACGTACACACAAATGCGTACACGAACAGACCACAGATACTTCAATAGTTACACTCATAAGTTTGGCAATAACATTCGATCTTTGGCAAAAACATTTGACAGTCGGCAACAGAAACCAAAACATTGCTTTAAAACAAGCGTTCAGTGCATAGTGCTGTGGAATGTGGAAAATACCGCAGATTGGCGTTCATAAGAAGAAGAACAACACCAAAAACGCAACAGGAGCGTAATATGTAAGAAATTTTCCACGCAACCTGTAAGTACAGTTCAAAACATTACTACTTAATAGGAAATACCAACCACCAGAACTGTTTATAACCTATAGGCACAAAGACAAAAATGTAAATAAAATAGCTAACATATGTACATATTCCAGGCCACTGATGATGCCTTGCAGAAAATAAAGGCGAAACGCGTATGGCACTAAAATTGTGTTTTATGCAGTTGCTGTCAGACGGTCCATAAGTAAAAATTATCGATAAACCGTAATATTACACGCAACTGAGGAAGACAGGACTATAAAAGTTGAAAAACCAAGCAGACATTAAGCTTAGGAGTAAATGAAAGTGGTAAAATCATAAATGAGTGAGAAAATGAACGGTCGCCATCCCATTTAGGCACATTCATTTTTAAACATATATATATATATATATATATATATATATATATATATATATATATAATGAGTCAATTGAATATTAGTTATTGAAGTTAATTTCGTTGAACCTTCCCTTGGAATGGCAAACGGGATACAGACTGACACAGTGCACTCTGTATAGCGTGTAGCAGCAGCTACCAATAGCACACACACACACCAGTAAATTATGGGGAGCAAATTTGCTCTATGGTCCTACTAATGACAGGCACACACGAGAGCATTACTTAATCAAATAATGAAATGTCACTGCAGAAAGTGCAGAACTAAATTAGGACATGAGGGGCTTCTATATTAACTGCAATGGAAACCACAAATAAAAATGAACAGCGTCATAAAAATGATGTTTAAGCGCTTCTACATATACCAGTTTTCCTTAGTAACAGTAACAGTTCAGTTATTTCTTAATGAGTGGGGAGTATGGTGGGGACCGATAAACTAGTATAGTTTCACTAGTCAAAGCACTTTGACTATTACACTAGTGAAGACTAACTCTAAAAGCTAGTCATTCGCTTCTCTAGGAGTAGTTCATAAAGTACTTTGTAGAACAATAAAATGCAACACTGGGTTTAGTTAACTTAAAAAGAGATCTGCCACTTTCGTTGCGGAGGGACCTCCCTACAGCTTTTAAATGTTACAAATACAAGTGCGCTAAGCATGAACCAGAATTTAGCAAACATTTTCTCTTTATAACCATATTCATATTACTATAATTTAGTATTTCAATATATTATATTGCTTTTTTCATATATACATTACAAAACTCTAATTTTCTTGCCATACGGCAAGGAGTATAACCAACACATACTACAAACATCATAAATTGCAGATTCAGAGTTACATAGAATAAACTTATTCCTAATCGATATGTGTTCCAAACTCACCTAATTCCTATAAGTTTTTGGCAGGGGAAGGTGAGCTCTGTCGCCACATTCAATCGTACTCCAGTTGTGTTCGTTTTGGTTCGTATTTGCCGAGTTGCTAAGCCATCACATCAACTGGAACTCACAACTGTGTTCATTGAACCACTCCATCATAATCCAGGGGTTATGACCTGGAGAATTATCTTGGCCGGCCGGGATGGCCGAGTGGTACTAGGCGCTACAGTCTGGAACCGCGCAACCGCTACTGTCGCAGGTTCGAATCCTGCCTTGGGCATGGGTGTGTGTGGTGTCCTTAAGTTAGCTAGGTTTAAGCAGTTCTAAGTTCTAGGGGACTGATGACCTCAAAATGTAAGTCCCATAGTGCTCAGAGTCATTTTTGAATTATCTTGTTGAAAAATGCCACTGACGTCGGGGAACGTGCTCGTCGCGAAGTTGTGTAAGTGGTCTACAACCAATTTGTGATACTCCTTGGCCGTCATAGTGTCTTACACGAGCTCCACTGCATCCATAGTTGCCCAAGTGAACATTTCCCAGAGCATAACGGAGCTGCGAGCAGCTTCTCGTCATGCCACAGTACAGATACCAAGCTGCTGTTCCCCTTCAAGTACCTGTGGATCAAATGGCACTGAGCACTATGGGACTTAATTTTGCATGGTTCCTGCTAGGTAAGAGCAGGTTGCGCCCACTTCAGTTCTATTAAAAATTGTGTCGGGAGAACAGAAAGCATTTTGTGTTCTACGTTTTGCGCAGTTCGGGTCAGTAACAAATGTTCAGTGTGACTTTCGTACAAGGTATGGTGTGGATCCTCCTACAGCACAGAGCATTAGACGATGGAATAAACAATTCCGATAAACAGGTAGTCTGTGTAAAGGGAAATCGCAGGGCCGCCCCCGAGTGTCTCACACAGACGACGAGCGCATCTGCCTTCTTTTCTCGAGGTGTCCTCAGAAATCCGTTCGTCGTGCAGCACGACAGCTCAACATGCTGGCGAGAGCTGCGTCGACGTTTGCACATGAAACCATATAAAATTCAGCTACTCGAAGTCCTTTGTAGAGGTGACAAACAGTAACGTCTTGCACGAGCTCCACTGCATCCATAGTTGCCCAAGTGAACATTACCCAGGGGATAACCGAGCTGCCATCAGCTTCTCGTCATGCCACAATACAGATATCAAGCAGCTGTTCCCTTTCAAGAACATGTGGTTCAAATGGCTCTGAGCACTATGGGACTTAACTTCTGAGGTCATCACTCCCCTAGAACTTAGAACTGCTTAAACCTAGCTAACTTAAGGACATCACACACATCCATGCCCGTGGCAGAATTCGAACCTGCGACCGTAGCGGTCTCGCGGTTCCGGACTGTAGTGCCTAGAACCGCTCGGCCACCTCGGCCGGCCATTATGTAATATATCTTCTATTAAAACACCAGGATATATCCATGCAATACAAGACAACCTAGCAGAAGCAAATGCCGTTAGCCATAGATGTCACGTCGTGTTCTCTATAACTTTAGTTGCTGCACATACTATCACTTTTGTACTTTATTCTTTTACACTTTTTATGGGTTTATTATTCCAATGATTTTAAAACTTATAATATGCAATGATACATCGTGCTTTTCTGTGCCCACTTCATAATTCCACATGTGTCTTATTACGATCTTTTTTGTATGTATTTATTCATCCATTGTTGTAGGTGTATACTTTTAATATTTTAATGAAAAAAATCCACAGTTTTTGTTTTTATACTTTCATACTTTGTACTGGGCGTATCAAAAAGAATATTCCGATTTGGCATATCTATATTTCTGGAACTAATAAACACACGCAATGTTTCTTGTTTTTTGGTACCTTTTCAAACGTGTTCAATATAACCCTTCATATGCACGGCATATGTCAATGCGGTATTCAAATTGATCCCATACTGTAGCGAACATGTCTTGAGTTAGAGCTTCAACACCTGGTATTATGATATTTCTCCGTACATTCATTGTTGAAAGCCTCCATACGAGATAATTACGTACAGTCTGGTCCGGTGACCCTGAAGGCCAGTAACGTAAGGCTCAATCATTTGGTCCAGTGCGGCCAATCCGTTTCAGTAATTCAATGATTTAAAAATTCCCGCACTTCCAGATGGCAGTGGGATGGGGCCCCATCCGTTTGTTTGAATTCATTCGAATTAGTCTCCAACTGTTGGAGAAGGAAGTTCTCAAGCATATCGAGATATGTGCCTCCTGTTCTTGGCAAAGTAAAATGGACTTTACGCTTTTTCCCATGAAACCGCAAAAATGCAATAAATTTTCGAGACTCCCTCTCATGTTGTACAACTTCATATGGTTGTTACATACTCCCTATTCTCACATTATGAAGGTACTCCTTTCTTTTTAAATTGAATATTGCCCCGTCGCTAAAGGCTAACTGTGAAAGAAAACGAAATTTCAAAGCTCCAGACGTTACTGTTTCTCACGTCTACAAAGGGCTTCGAGTAGCTGAAATTTATATGGTTTCGTGTGTAAACGTCGACGCAGCTCTCGCCAGCATATTGAGCTCTCGTGCTACACGACGAACGGATTTCTGCGGAAACCTCGAGAAAAGAAGGTAGATGCGCTCGTCGTCTGTGTGAGACACTCGGGGGCGGCCCTGCGATTTCCCTTTACACAGACTACCTGTTTATCGGAATTGTTTATTCCATCGTCTAATGCTCTGTGCTGTAGGAGGATCCACACCATACCTTGTACGAAAGTCACACTGAACATTTGTTACTGACCCGAACTGCGCAAAACGTAGAACACAAAATGCTTTCTGTTCTCCCGACACAATTTTTAATAGATCTGAAGTGGGCGCACCCTGCTCTCACCTAGCAGGAACCATGCAAAACTCGAGAATTTGCCTTTCCAGCAATACCTTGTTCACGCTCAAATCTTTCATAAGCTAGTATTTCATCCTTCTTTTACAATTTTACGCATTTACTCTTGCATTTTAACAAAAGTATTTTGGCTAATGGACATTTTTCCAATTTTTGTGTAAGACCCTCTCTTGTTACACAAATAGCAAACAGGCCACACTCTCTCCTTACGCCCCCCCATTCCTACTCCTTACAGTGCGATTCTGGCCTTATTTGCAAACTCCTCGTCCCTCTTGCTGCATTTTATAATTTCATTATTTTAAGTTGATTATATTTAGCGCACCCACTCTTCTTCACTGTTAGCATTTTCACGAGAATTTTTAAATACTTATGCATTCTATAAATTTAGTCTAAAACCCAGTTGTTAAACTCAACACAACCCCACCACCCCCTGCCTACTTCCATTCCACCCCACCTCCCCACCCAATCAGCCTCACTCCACATCCCATTCACCTCCCCTCAAAGACCACAAACATATGGCTGTTGAAAATACACTCCTGGAAATGGAAAAAAGAACACATTGACACCGGTGTGTCAGACCCACCATACTTGCTCCGGACACTGCGAGAGGGCTGTACAAGCAATGATCACACGCACGGCACAGCGGACACACCAGGAACCGCGGTGTTGGCCGTCGAATGGCGCTAGCTGCGCAGCATTTGTGCACCGCCGCCGTCAGTGTCAGCCAGTTTGCCGTGGCATACGGAGCTCCATCGCAGTCTTTAACACTGGTAGCATGCCGCGACAGCGTGGACGTGAACCGTATGTGCAGCTGACGGACTTTGAGCGAGGGCGTATAGTGGGCATGCGGGAGGCCGGGTGGACGTACCGCCGAATTGCTCAACACGTGGGGCGTGAGGTCTCCACAGTACATCGATGTTGTCGCCAGTGGTCGGCGGAAGGTGCACGTGCCCGTCGACCTGGGACCGGACCGCAGCGACGCACGGATGCACGCCAAGACCGTAGGATCCTACGCAGTGCCGTAGGGGACCGCACCGCCACTTCCCAGCAAATTAGGGACACTGTTGCTCCTGGGGTATCGGCCAGGACCATTCGCAACCGTCTCCATGAAGCTGGGCTACGGTCCCGCACACCGTTAGGCCGTCTTCCGCTCACGCCCCAACATCGTGCAGCCCGCCTCCAGTGGTGTCGCGACAGGCGTGAATGGAGGGACGAATGGAGACGTGTCGTCTTCAGCGATGAGAGTCGCTTCTGCCTTGGTGCCAATGATGGTCGTATGCGTGTTTGGCGCCGTGCAGGTGAGCGCCACAATCAGGACTGCATACGACCGAGGCACACAGGGCCAACACCCGGCATCATGGTGTGGGGAGCCATCTCCTACACTGGCCGTACACCACTGGTGATCGTCGAGGGGACACTGAATAGTGCACGGTACATCCAAACCGTCATCGAACCCATCGTTCTACCATTCCTAGACCGGCAAGGGAACTTGCTGTTCCAACAGGACAATGCACGTCCGCATGTATCCCGTGCCACCCAACGTGCTCTAGAAGGTGTAAGTCAACTACCCTGGCCAGCAAGATCTCCGGATCTGTCCCCCATTGAGCATGTTTGGGACTGGATGAAGCGTCGTCTCACGCGGTCTGCACGTCCAGCACGAACGCTGGTCCAACTGAGGCGCCATGTGGAAATGGCATGGCAAGCCGTTCCACAGGACTACATCCAGCATCTCTACGATCGTCTCCATGGGAGAATAGCAGCCTGCATTGCTGCGAAAGGTGGATATACACTGTACTAGTGCCGACATTGTGCATGCTCTGTTGCCTGTGTCTATGTGCCTGTGGTTCTGTCAGTGTGATCATGGGATGTATCTGACCCCAGGAATGTGTCAATAAAGTTTCCCCTTCCTGGGACAATGAATTCACGGTGTTCTTATTTCAATTTCCAGGAGTGTATTTACTGCCGCTGAAAAACACAGTATGCAGGTCTGAGTAAAGAAGGTGGGTTAATGATGGTACACTTAGGTGAATTTCACATTTATATACAGTATTTTTCCTTTTCTACTTATTATAAAATGTTATGTGGTACACATTAGGTTTACTATTTTTTAGGTGTGAGGATGGTCCAGATTGGTCGAATCATGTAGCCCAATTAAAATTGTACAACTGAGGTAGAATATTTAATAAGATTTACCGTGAACATCACAAAATACTTGAGAAATCAGTTTCTGTATGTATTGGAACAATTAACAAGAAATCCATCTCACATACTTGGGTCACACTGACCAAAAGGTACACAGCATATGCAAACCTTTCTTGGTTAAATTAAAAAGCAGAAAAACAATATCACCCATTTCACAAAAACCTACAAAAGATCTAAGCATGCCTAGTAACAAATACATGTCACTCTTGTTTCTGTCTAACTACATGAAAATTCCATACAAATCCCTTATCGAAACAAAAATGTTACACAAACTCAATCCTGGTACCTATTCGACTTACGATTGGATAGGTTTAAGCTCACAAAATTAAAATCAATATCTGCAGTACCGTATTACTTAACTAACCAGTAGGATAGAGTAGTCACAAATGTATAGATGTTGGTGGGTGTAATGGGTATAAGTGCAGACGTTTTTACATGTGGTACTTTAATATGTACACACATCAGTATGTTGGTTGTTCTTTCTCTGCGTCTAACAGTCTTTCCAAAAACACATAATATGATTTACTACCTGATTTTCCTGCACAGTCATAACTGCATCACTAAGGGGTCTACATCTACAGTATAGGCTAACCATAGTGTGTCCACACTTCAACGCCTGACCTGCTGTGCTGGTGAAAATAAGCACTGATGGCCTGCTCCTGCTACATTTACGTAGACGAACTAACAACCTTAAAAAATACTACTCCTAATAGTCACAATTTTTAGTCTTCAAATGTGTACAAATAATGTCTGTACTGATACAAAGTCATTCAGTACATGGTACTCAGTCACCAATAAAAATATCTGCGCTTATAGCCATTACACTCAGTGGAAACACAAAATCAACAAAAGCTGTGCTATGTGCATATCGCACTGCACGAATACGTTTGAAGGCTATTACACATGATATAACAGACTATACAGAACGTACAAGGCATAAGAAAAACTTATGTGTTTGATATTGTGTCTACAACTGATGCGGTATTAACTATTACTTTCTTGTGAAACATGAGGTACCCAAGTATCGCTTGTAAATCTGTATGTATTGGTACCCGTTTCGATAGATTTGTGCTGTCAGCATCGGATTTTGTAACACATCAACGGATGGTCATGATCATTACAAACCTGCAAGTCACATTGATGCTGCATCGTTCTACAATAAAAAATAGCAAGAAATATCTGCGTGTCAATTACAGAAAAATGCATATAAAACACGTTACGTTGTGCTGAAGTCTTAGAGCACTCGTTCACATAACACCACTGTGGCAACTAATGTAGTAATAGTATAAGTACTAGTAACAATATTATTGAGAAACGACGAAATATTACTATGTGTCTTGTAAATTTTGTAAAAATCATGAACTTCTGTTGATGTGTTACAGTACCTATTAATGACAATACAGATTTGTCGAAAGTGATAATCAATAAAAAGATTTATATGTGATCTTGTTGTACATAAGATTTCAGAATAATATGTAAAAAATACATTTGCATTCACCATTGTTTTGTTACTCAAAGCTATAAACTCATTTTCTGGCACAAGTCTGCCAATAAATATATTTCCTTACAGGTCGTTGTCATCATTCTCGCACTCTCTTGTCTACATCTGGTTACCAAATCGTTTGCGCGACTAATGCTGTACAGCACATTTAACTGTTCTTAAGAAATCGACAAAAACTATTAATTGCAGTGAATTATATGAAAATAATAATGTAATAGCAGATATGCATTGTTTGTGCACACAGATCGTTGAAACCACTTGGATGTGCTTTTTAAAATCGCGCTAAGCACAATTTTTTAAATATTTAAGTATTAAAGTGAAGAAACGCTGTATAGCAATGGATATACAATATTATACCATATCACTCTTTACTCTGCTGTAACGATAAGGTTGCCTAGAATCTAAATGCTGTAAGGAAGAAAATTATAATAAGATACAATTTAATATGCATTGTAAACTGATTACTTTGGTCTTAAAAACGTGATCGAACATGAATATCCTATCAAGCTGAGACTCAGTTTTGACATTGCAGGGTTTCGTAAAAAGACTGTGTTTCGGCTCCATGTATTTCCAGTTGTCCAATAGATCGCTTTTCGTCTCATGATGGTGTTTCAGTGCCCTGCTGTAGAGCAGCCGAAAAACAGAATGCAACGGAATTTTTTTTACTTCGTTTTCACAATCATGTTTGACAATATAAAGTCCTTCCTATGGTCGAAGCATGTTTTGATTACGATACACGCTTATGCTTCGAGTTGAACATAAAATTTTTTGATCTATTTTTGTAAAGTATTTGCAGCTGATCAGATAGAAATAATGCGCTAAAACTCTCCAGTTAATGTTCTGTCCGATACAGCGGTGGGCCATACGTTAAGCTTGCGTTCACTACCTTCTTCACGCGTCACAAACTTAAGCGGACAGAAAACTTATTTTGAATGAACCTCTCCTTGCTGCGGACTCATCCCACGAATTTACTGTGTTGTTTCCAGTACCAGCGTCATGAACAGTGAAATCATACGATGACAGCTATCTCTGGCAGAATACTGTGGAATTTTTCAATGTAGGACAGTGCAAAACCTGTTGTTGGTTAAGACACATAACATATATATTGTTAATCCTTTTAGCCATTTCATGTCGTTTTTAGCACCTCGTATGCTTGGTCTCCTTTTGCATGAGGCAACAGACTCTCAAGCTCGATGTTGTACATTTTTATTTTGCCTGAAGCTACGATCACAAACAATCCATACATTCTGCAGTGGTTGAGAACGGGGTACAGGCATTCTTTTCAGGTTCTTTCCGTCTGTAATGGCTCATTTGCTTCGGGAAACTCGAAATACTTTCCCGAATCAGAGCCCTGTCGTTATTTGATGTTTCATGTGGTCTACTGAAATGCTGTACTTGACCGCGTTTCGGAGTGGTCATTCCACTTTCCAGTTTACGTTGTAAAGTCTGGATTCAATGAAGAGTGATGCAGAATACGTCAAGCAATTTTTTTGCTACGCTTCTTTTGACTATACTTCGTATTTCAAAGAAAATTGTTTCCGTGAATTATCGGCTGTCTTATTATTCTTTCGTCTAGCTGGCATGTATATTTCCACAGAGTTTGTGAGGTAAATGGACTGCTCATCCCCCGTCAGTGCATGTTATTTTTTTCACAGCTTTAACTTAATTTTCAGTTTTATGTCCTTGCATCCATCTTTTAATAAAATTCTGCATTGCATAAATGATCCTGAATCATGCAGTCAATGGTACTACATAACGTATACCTACGTCGTTAGAGCCCTATGCTCTACAGGGTACATAAGCCACTGCACGTGGCACATATGCTACTCTATAAAAATATGGCTTTTTATCAAACCGATACAGCGTTATTCCACTCAGCTGCATTGGAGGCTGTTTCACAGGAAGTACCTTTCCTTCGGGTGATTTATGTTCGAATCCAGCATCATGAAGTATTTTCCTCTTGATATTCTGCCAAGAACCGAAGTTAATTTTCCTTCACCGCGCATTATTTGCATGTTTCAAAGCACTTGCGGTAAGCACCACCTTGCTACAGTCCGTCATCCATGAAACATACAGCACTGTTCGTGAAGAGGCCCAAAAACCGCAACACTCTCCTCTTTGTCTATCTACTGTTGTCCTCGGACGGTGAACATGTCAACTATTACAGCAGGCGATGCAAATTGCCGTATACAACATTACTCCACACTATCTGTAAAATGTTCAAACTGCCATACGGCACTTTTCGAGCGCAAGAATTTCATGATGTCCCATAGATTCCACCCGTCTTTACACGGCGCCAGATAAACTCAATCCAGTTCTCTCCAGTCTTGTCTCAGGGATTCGGCGTCTTTTTTGCATTTCGGGTAACTGACAGGATCACCCAATTGTCCGTGTTAGGAATCATCACCCTCCACACCTTCCATTTCTTCGCTGTTATCGCCATTACCATACTCAACATTCTGGCACGCCACAGGTCTTGAAAGAACACCAGCTACTTTGTCTCAGAACCAGGAAGGTGCTGTCCTTCACCCATCTCAAACATCGAAAGTTGTATGCCCTGCTATCCGTAGCCGAATCGCCGGCCTTCGAATCTTGGAAAACATGCGTTCTATGTACATTTCGTCTCCCTGAATCTGACATCTCAAATCTACATCTACATCTTCATCTACATGGATACTCTGCATATCACATTCAAGTGCCTGGCAGAAGGTTCATCGAACCGCCTTCATAATTCTCTATTATTCCAATCTCGTATAGCGCGTGGGAAGAATGAACACCTATATCTTTCCGTACGAGCTCTGATTTCCCTTATTTTATCGTGGTGATCGTTCCTCCCTATGTAGGTTGGTATCAACAAAATATTTTCGCATTCGGAGGAGAAAGTTGGTGATTGGAATTTCGAGAGAAGATTCTATCGCAACGAAAAGCGACTTTCTTTTAATGATTTCCAGCCCAAATCCTGTATAATTTCTGCGATGCTCTCTCCCATATTTCTCGATAATACCTAACGTGCTGCCTTTCTTTGAACTTTTTCGATGTACTCCGTCAGTTCTACCTGGTAAGCATCCCACACCGCGTAGCTGCACTCTGAAGAGGACGGACAAGCGTAGTGTAGGCAGTCTCCTTAGTAGGCCTGTTAGATTTTCTAAATGTCCTGCCAATAAAACGCTGCGTTTGGTTAGCCTTCCCCACAACATTTTCTATGTGTTCCTTCCAATTTATGTTGTTCGTAATTGTGATACCTAGGTATTTAATTGAATTTATGACTTTTAGATTAGATTGATTTATCGTGTAACCGAAGTGTAACGACTTCCTTTTAGCACTTATGTGGATGACCTCACACTTTTCGTTATTTAGGGTCAACTTACACTTTTCGCACCATTCAGATATCTTTTGTAAATCGTCTTGCAGTTGGTATTGATCTTATGATGACTTTATTAGTCGATAAAGGACAGCGTCATCTACAAGCAACCGAAGACGACAGCTCAGATTGTCTCCCAAATGGTTTATATAGATAAGGAAGAGCAAAGAGCCTATAACACTACCTTTAACTCCGCCAAAAACCAGCGTCAGGCGACCAGTTGGTGCACATTTCTTTAACTTGCGCAAATGTTCGTCTCTCTCACTTACACTAGGGTTACTTTTCGAAAGTGTCTTAGCTCTTAGCACGGCTTTGGTAAACACCTTTCAAGTCAATATTTCTGCCAGGGCTATAACTTCCGACTTAGTCAGCAAGATGTCGACTTTGGACAGGCGCTAAAATGTCGATTAGGTGTTTCAATGATCATCAGTTTCTGAGCTGTCTTTTTCGATATGAGCCATCACGTCTGCAAGAGGCATAATTTCACCTATAATCAGAAGGCCACCCATCACAACATATTCCACTTGACTAAAATCCTGGCGTAACGGACCCCTAAAGTATTTGAAAAGCGACCATATGAAGCAGAGCTTCCTTTGAATACGTTACACCCAGAAGCGGAATTATCTGACGGACACAAAGGCGGCCAGCCTAGCCACCCTAAGAGGCACACACCTTTCGTGTCAAACTAACACTGTCAGGCGGACATTACCACTTTGTTTTTGTCCTTCAGTCTTCTGACTGGTTTCATGCGGTTCTTCACGAATTCCTCTCCTATGCCAATCTTTCCATCTCAAAGTATTAATTGCAATCTGTGTCCTTAGTTATTTATTTGATGTATTCCAAGCTCTGTCTTTCTCTGCAGGTTTTACACTTTACAGCTCCATTTAGTGCTATGGAATTTATTCCCGTCTTAAAGTTGTCCTATAGTCCTATCCCTTCTTCTTGTCAGTGTTTTCCATGAATACCTTTCCTCGCCGAGTCTGTGGAGAACCTCTTGCAGCAGTATCTTATCAGACTACCTAATTTTCTACATTATCCTATAGCACCAAATCTCAATTACTTTGAGTCTGTTCTGTTCGGGTTATCCCGCCGTCCACGTTACGCTATCATACAATCCTGTGCTCCAAGTGTGTATTCTCAAAGATTTCTTCCTCGAACTGAGGCTGATGTTGGATAGAAGCGGACTTCTACTGGCCAGGAATGCACTTTCCATTAGTGCGACTCTGCTTTTGATGTCCTACTTGTTCTGTCCATCGTAGGTTCATTTTCTTCCTAGGTAGGAGAATTTCTTACCTTCCTGTGCTTCATGAGACTCATTCCTGATGTTAAGTTCCTCGTTGTTTTCATTTCTGCCACTTCTCACTACTTTAATCTTTCCTCGATTTTCAATCAATACTCTATAGTCATTAGACAGATACTGTAATTCCTCTTCACTTTCAGCGAGGATAGCAATGTCATCAGCGAATCTTATCATTGATATCTTTTCACCCTGCATGTTATTCGCTTTCTTGAACCTGTCTTTCAAACCCGTCACTGCTTCCTCGATGTACAGACAGAACAATAGTGACGAAAACTACATACGTGTCTGACATCATTTTTAGTCTGAGCAATTTGTTTTTGGTTTTTGTCTTATTGTACTGTCTTGGTTATGGTACATACTGTATGTTACACGTAGTTTTCTATAACTTACTCTTTTTTCTCAGTATTTCCAAAGGATTTCTCACTTTTACATTGGCGAACGCTTTTTTCACGTCGACAGATCCTGTGAGGGTGTGTTGATTTTTCTTCAGTCTTGCCATCAGTATGAATCGGAACGGCCCCTCTGATGCCTTCACGTTTCCTAAAGTCAGACAAATCGCTGTCTAACGGATACACAAACATTGTAAAGGATGTGGATTTGAATGACAAGCAGTTATTAGTCAGAATGAAAATGGCATGCAAGAAGCTATCTTTAATTTAACTAAAACAGCCAGAGAATACACTCTAAACGTCTCTATCACAAACACAAAATCAGTTTCATGTTCAGGACATGGACCCATATGAGTCAAGAGTGAAATCGACAGGCAGGTGAGGCGCAGTGTTATGTACAGGAAAAACACTGAAATCCAAAAATTAGAACTTTTTTATTTCTTCTGTGGAATTTTATTTAGAATATTGGGAAAAAAAGTCCTCGAAGATACTCTACTATACCAGCATTGCTCTATGGATGAGAAAACTGGGCTCTTAATACGAGAGATGAAAAGGGAATAGAAGCATGTCAAAAGAATTTCCTTAGGTGTGATAGAGGGGTAGACGGATGAAAATAGAAATGATGACATCCGAGCTGGGCTGGAATATGTGAAACTTAATTGACATATTTAAAAAAATTTCTGTTAGGATGGAAAGAAATAAACTGACTATATGCAAGGTGGAAGATTCACTAAAGTCATAAAACAATACAAACCAAGAAGCAAAAGACCTTGAGGATGACCAATGAAGAGACAAAATGATCAGTTTTTAAGGAGAAGGAATAGACCAAGAGGTCCAATCCCTAATGTAGTTGTGGATGAAGATGTAGAACATCAACCACATCTCCTTATTCCTTAGTACTTCCTTACACATTCATTCTTCCTAATTGGTGTCGTAGGCTTCAGTCCACTCTAAATCATTGATAAATTGCGATCTTGGTCTATATCTGCTCCTCGGTATGCCTTAAAATCCAATTTTAGAAAATCCGCCTGACAATATAATCTAACTGAAATCATTCTGTACGTTGTGTCCGTTCCCAAGCATACCTTCTTCTCTTGTTATTCTCGAACAGAACATTCGTTATAACTTGCTGAAATTTATCGTGGAACTAAATTTGTCTCTTCTCTCATTCCTACAGCCAAGCCCACATTCGCCGCTACCCTTTCGCCTACTTCTTTCCATGCAACCATATTCAAAACCCCGTCCTCCAGGATTTTCATCTCCCTGTACATACTGAATGACGGTTTCGAAATCATCATATACTTTCTGTACCGTTCTGCATCTGCTTGCGACTTCCGTATGTGTACCGGTTTGCTGTCGATTCGGAAGAGAACAACCCTATCACTGAACTGCTCAGAGTAACCTATCCCTGCCCTAGCTTCCTGTTCATAACGAATCCTATTTCCTTTATACCATTTTCTGCATCTGTTGATGTTACCCTATTCTTGACTGATCATATTTTTGTCGTCTGTCCATTTTATTTCACTGACCCCCACTCCGTCTAGATTGAGCGTTTGCGTTTCCTTTTCAGACTTTGTAGTTTCCCTATCACGTTGAAACTTCTGACACTCCACGTCCCGACTCAAGGGACATTACCGTTTCATCACTTATTCGACCTTTTTCTCTTGGTGATGTCAACCTTGGCAGTCCCCTGTATTAATGAAGAACTATTATTTCAATATGATCTGACTTGCTTCTTTTTTTGACTTCTTATGAGGAGAATCAAATTGTCTTTGTAGGTTCTATTATAAGGAGCTAAATAGAATTGTGACCGCAGTTGTTCTGTTCTGTTAAGGTACACACTAAAATTACTGGTGGAAGACAACCTTAACCCACTTTAAATCACAACAAGCGTATACCTGGGTCATGCTACAAGTAGCAAGACATACACCAGCTTCTTGACATGTTCATTTTAATAATCGGCCTCTCTGTCTTCTGTTGTCAGACTGGCTTCACACACTAGTTGATTTATGAAGGTAGTTACACTGGAGGATCCAGATTATCATTTATCAGAAATGCAAACCTAAAGAAAAGATTGACACACTTATTTCCCACAAATATTTCGCAAACATTTAACTTGATGCAAAAGCCATTGAACAATGAAGAAAAGTGAAATGATAGGTGTTATGACAGACCTCCCTCATAACCACCATATCCGCTTCACCCCCTCCACTCAGAATTTTTTTTTTTTTGGCCGTGCCAGTTTCTTTTTGATGTTTCGAAGAATTAACTCAGCTCTTTCAGAACCTTTTTTTTTACCTCCTGGGCATAGGTCAGCCGTTTCGTGTGTATTAAAGAGTTGTCCATAAGTCTTGTTGCGTAAGCCTAGTGATATATGCAGGACACATAGTGGTTTTACCGGAGCGGTATTGAATCAATGGGCATCTTATAACGCAACTATATCACTTGAAAGCAGCAAGGAAGTGATTTTCAGAATTTCCAGTGGTGTGATTCAGTATAAATTTCATGATTCGTTCTATTTTACTGTATTATAATTATTATTATTATTTGTATGTAATGGTGGCTGTCTTCCGAAACGTTTAATTTACAGCTGCTATGATAAATGAAGTGCTATCTGAATAGGTCTTCAGTTTCATAAGTGCATCATATTCTCTAGTTCTTTCAAGACTTACAACTTCTTTTTTTTTAGGTTCTCTGTGAATGATACGCTGGTGGCTCGGAAAGCAGCCGGTGGTCCAATCTTATTGATTACATCTCTGGCTCGGCGGTCACACAGCTAATATGTGAGATAAAAACTATTTATAAAAACTGGTTAGACCTCGTGCGTGGTATGTTAAAGCAGAGCGCAGTACATGTGGGTAGTAAAGTTCTCACGTACTGGCACTGGGTAATGGAGTTTCATTGACCTACATCACTTTAAACTATGTAGTTCATTTATGACTATAGACGCTTCTCTCTTCGGTAGTTCTAGGCAAGTTCCCTTATACCGGAAACAAATGGTTGGATGACGAATGTATCTACGTAAGACCTCGGACACCCAGGCAAATGTTTAAACTACTACTTTGAAAAAATCACGGGACAGCATTGACGTATTAGAACGCATTAGTTAATCGTGCCTTATCCACTCCAGCCACTCATAGTGAAGTATTATAGCTATGCGTAAAAACGACGCCTGATTTACATTATTTCTCTTAAGCGAATTACGTGTAAACAGCTGACGACAATTCTTCTGGGCCATGGTCCATGGAACATTTCCACCCCTGACGTTTCTTCCAAAGCTACCTAGGACATCTTCGGAGGTGCACCTCCATGGACCACGGCCATACAACCTAGAAGAATTCGAGGCAGCTGAAACACCCGGTAGTGAAAGCCTTCATTGTACATGTAAACACACACACACACACACACACACGCACACACACACACACACACACACACACACACACACACACATACACACACACACAAACACAAACACATTCAAGTGTTTGTGTGTGTGTGTGTGTGTGTGTGTGTGTGTGTGTGTGTGTGTGTGTGTGTGTGTGTGTGAGAGTGTGTGTGAGAGAGAGAGAGAGAGAGAGAGAGAGAGAGAGAGAGAGAGAGAAAAGAGAATGAGAGAGAGATGTGGGGGGAGGGAGGGAGGGAGAGACAAGGAGAAAGAGAGTGCTTAGTAGTAACGGATAGCTCTGATTACTTTTTTCTGACATGTCGAAATTTTTTATCCAAACGTTTGTGTAAAAGGCGTAATTTCCAAAATTCCAAAATATTTTATAGGGAACCTGAAAGTATCCAAGTCTCCTCAAAATTTTCTGCGCCACAGTATTTAAGCAAAAAACTAATTGAAGCAGCAACCGATTACCCATCAGGTTTGATTTCTTTATCATAGATGGTGCAAGACAAGCGAACTTCAAATTAATTACAATTAAATCAATACCATTAGCTGCTGACGGGCATTGATATACATCAGCGGGGATCTCCTGCTTACATGGCAGACGCTCTACCCATGTAAGCCCCCGAGGGCACAGAGGACAGTGCGACAGCAGGGACTTATTGCCGGCACACTCCCGGGAGACCCCCATTCTCAACTTACAGTCCACACACTACATTCGTAGTGCTTCTGCCATTATAGCCATTACTTGCGGCAAACAATCCACTGAGTTCCGTAAGAGTTCAGGCAATTCGTGTGCATCCACAATGAAGGAGGTCATCAGCTGGTTAGCCTTATTGATATGAAGATGGCATCTGTTCCTTCGGACATGTCCAAAAAAACAAATGCCATCTTCATACCAAATTAATTAGTCTCTGCATGTCTGTTGCTCTACAGCATCTGTCAATAGTTACAACGCAGGGAGGCAAGCACTAACAAGACTAATTTCACTGACAGTGTTTTATTCGTTCTGATGACCTCGAGTTGCTGTGAAATCAATTTGGAGTAACACGACACAAGTGTTACTTTGCTAAGAACACATGATGCACTACTTCCGACCTAACTTACAGCACAAATAGCACTTATCGATTGGAGTTACTAAAATACACAGTGCTATGTCCATATCTCAGTCAAACTCTAAAACCAGTAGTGTATTGACTACCTGCTGGATAATTAACTTTGTCTTGCAGTACTAATCGCTTTTCATTTTCTGTTGTGACACAGTTGAAGCTACTTACCACTTCGAAGGAAAAACGTACTAAAAAATAGTAATACACTTTAAAGGAAATAAACGAGGCTTGCTGTATCCATCAAATCTAGTACTTAAAACACATGTGTCCACCGTCAATTTAAGTACCCCTGCTAGTTCTGCCTCTAAATTACCTCCTTTATTTTTATACAACTGTTGAAAAACATGATAACCAGACAGTTAAAACTTCAATCCAAAACGGGAATATGTCACTGGTAGTACAAAAACAATTATCTATCAGAAGTACGTGGAATACACAGAATGGCTTTATTATCACAATTAACATGTCTAAATTGGTCCAAAAATTTTATGTTCACTTAAAATAAGGTTCCGACACATGACAGAGCGCAATTAACGTGTGACGTCTAAAAACATGAATGCGATTCTGAAATTAAGAGCCACAACGCTACCGACGAGTCTCAACTATCTGTTACTTTTATACAGCACTACAAAAGCCACGTAGCATGCTAGACAGGGAGTTATCAGTTCCTTTTAGACTTAAATGAGAGTGTGTTACTGGTAGCACAAACCGATGTAACACTTATTAAAACTACATAAGTGCAGACAAACACACACACACACACACACACACACACACACACACACACACACACACTGTAGGCTCTCAAATTAACTGCCACAATGATATCTCTGTCCAATTTTTTCTCAGTACAATACGGCGACTGTTGTAGATATTATTATTGCATTTGCCCTCGAAACTATCTCTAGTAGCAAACGTATCCATCAATATCACATTTGTGACACTTCAGCGCAAAAACACCGTCATAAAATGTCGCATTGTGGCAACATCGGTAACGTGTTATATCACATAAAATACACATTTTCATGACAAGCAAATGTAAGTTTATTATAAATTTGAATATAGGCATGGCACAGAGAATGGTAGAAAAGGGCAGAGACGAATCAGACTAAAGGCAATGTGCAACACGACCTACGAGACGTGGCTCTGATGTTGTTCCCGCGTAATGATTTGCGGAAATGGAAAAAATCGAGATTCCAGCAGTGATTAAGTACTTCGTAAAGAAGGGTGTGAAAGCAAAAGATTTCCATAATACGCTGGGAGACTTCAAATTCAGCTTCTGCCAAGTGTACAAATGAATTTAAATTTGGTCGGGAGAGCTTAGGTGATGATCTGCGCGTGGTCAGCCAATATGTGTCACTACTCCGGAAATAATTGCAAAAGTGCACAAAATGGTCATGGTGGATCGGCGATTGAAAGTGCGTGAAACTGCTCACGCTTGCCAGATGTCATCTGAAAGAGTATATCACATTTTAACTGAAGACTTAGAAATGAAAAGATGATCTGCAAGATGGGTGCCGCAACTGTTGACGCTGGATCAAAAAACATGTGCCGTCGCCATGTCAAAATTACAGAAACTAAGGTATGACTTGTTGTCACACCCGTCTTATTCACCTGATATGGCTCTGCCAGGCTTCCATCTCTTCCCAAGACTGAAATTTTTTTCTTGGTGGACTAAGATTCACTTCAACGGAGAATTTAGAGACGGAGATGGCGACTATTTTGCAGGCCTGGAAGAAACTAACTTTCGAGATGGGCTCAAGGCACTAGAATGTCGTTGTGCCAAATGCATTAATCTACAAGGAGACTACATTGAAAAATAAAAAAGGTTCCAGCGATGTAAGTACAGTACTTTTATCTATTCTGTACCGAGCACTTTTCAAACTACCCTCGTAAATGCAAAGTCGATTCTTCGAAAGTAAATCCTTTGTCGCCGAAATACACTTATTTATCACTTCTTTAGTGCAAAGTACATCCAAGTTTCTTATCGTACGAGTAATATGCAAGTATAATTACCCATCTGAGATCATAAGTAATAAATCAAACTAGCCACTAAAATGAAATTCTATCATTTCTCAAAATATGCAAAACTTTGCAACCACAATGGTAATTATAATTAATTATTTCGTCATCATAATTGTACATGTTACTTATTAAAATGTGCATAACTTCCATACTGGCACAAGTACCAAACATTGTAGCCTAAGCAGCAATTGTTGCTTTTCAGGTTTTCCCGACCGATATGATGGAGACACTCTCCTCGTGTTTGCCGTCAGATTATCATATTGTGCAAAGCCAACAATATATCGTCGATACAAATCGTTTGATATCTCCAAGTGGCGATAGCCGCTGTTGTCACTGCTGGAGGACGCAGCTGATGATAACTGCGCGGCGTCGAATTTTATCAGACCAGCAGCAAGCAATACACATGCGCGGGGAAGAGCTGGGATTAATATGGATGAGGCATAGTGCCCCCTGCTGGGCATCAAGAGTTGTGACTGGCGTATACTGTGACGAGCCCGTTGCTCGGCAACCATTTTTGACCAGACGCTATCAATTGGTGAGAGATCTGGAGAATGTGCTGGCCAGGGCAGCAGTCGAAAATTTTTCTGTATCCAGAAAGGCCAGTACAAGACCTACAGCATGCGGTCGTGAATTATCCTGCTGATATTAAGAGTTTCGCAGGGATCGAATGAAGGGTAGAGCCAGGGGTCATAACACATGTGAAATGTAACGTCCAGTGTTCAAAGTTCCGTCAACGCGAACAAGAGGTCACCGAGACGTGTAACCAATGGTACCCCATACCATCACACCGGGTGATACGCAGTATGGCGATGACGAATACACGCATCCAATGTGCGTTCACCGCGATGTCACCAAACACGGATGCGACGATCGTGATGCTGTAAACAGAACCTTGATTCATCCGAAAAAATGACGTTTTGCCATTCGTGCGCCTAGGTTCGTCATTGAGTACACCATCGCAGGTGCTCCTGTCTGTGATGCAGCGTCAAGGGTAACCGCAGCCATGGTCTCCGAGCTGATAATCCATGCTGCTGCAAACATCGTCTAACTGTTCGTGCAGATGGTTGTTGTATTGCAAACGTCCCCATCTGTTAACTCAGGGATCGAGACGTGGCTGCACGATACGTTACATCCATGCGGATAAGATGCCTGTCATCCCAACTGCTAGTGATGCGAGGCCGTTGGGAATCAACACTTCGATCCGTATTACCCTCCTGAACCCATCGATTCCATATTCTGCTAACAGTCATTGGATCTCGACCAACAGGAGCAGCAATGTCGCAATACGATAAACACAATCGCGATAGGCTACAATCCGACCTTTAACAAAGTCGGAAAGGTGATGGTACGCATTTCTGCTCCTTACACGAGGCATCACAACAACGTTTCACCAGGCAACGCCGGTCAACTGCCGTTTGTGTTTGAGAAATCGGCTGGAAACTTTCCTCATGTCAGCACGTTGAAGGTGTCGGCAGCGGCGCCAACCATGTATGAAGGCTCTGGAAAGCTAATCATTTGCATATCACAGAACCTTCTTCCTGTCGGTTAAATTTCGCGTCGGTAGCACGTCATTTTCGTGGTGTAGCAATTTTAATGGCCAGTAATGTATTTTGCAGGCCTAGGGGAAACTCATTATCAAGATGGGCTCAAGGCACTGGAATATCGTTGGACCACGTGCATTAATCTACAAGGAGACTACACTGAAAAATAAAAAAAAGGTTTCAGTGATGTAAGTACAGTACGTTCATTGTATTGCGTACAGACAAGTTTTCAAACCATCTTCGTTGATGCAAAGACGAGTCTCCGAAAGTAAATTCTTTGTCGCCGAAATAAAATTATTTACCACTTCTATACTGCTATGTACATCCAATTTTCTTATCGTACGAGTACTATTCGAGTATAATTACTGATCTGTGATCACAACTAAGAAGTCAAACCTCCCACTACAATGAAATTCTATCATTCCTCAGAATACGTAACACTTTGCAACCATAATGGGCATTAGAATTAATTATTTCGATATTTAATTGTCCATTACTTATTAAAAGATGCGTAACTTTCATATTGACAAAAGTAGCAAACTTTGTAGCGTAAACAGCAATCGTTGCATTTCAGGTTTTTCCGACCGATATGATGGAGACACTGTACACGGGTTTGCCGTCAGATGACCAAATTGTGCAAAGCCAACAATATATCATCGATACAAACTTCGATATCTCCAAGTGGCGATAGCCGATGATGTCACTGCTGGGGGACGTAGCTGATGATAACTGCACTGCGTCGAATTTTACGAGTATCAGACCAGCAGCAAGCAATACACGTGCGCGGGAACGCGCTGATATTAATATGGAAGAGGCATAGTGCCCCCTGCCGGGAGCAGCCAAAGGCCTTTCAAGAGTGCGCTGTAGACAGTGGCTGTCCAGTCGGAAGCTCCTGTAAATAACAGCGGAATTAAATCCTAGCAATGCGCAGCTCGGGGTCATGAAGCGGAAATTGTGGTATCTTATGATTTGATTTAATCGCAGCAATGCTGGAATTTAGGCAGCGCTTAGTTGAAAACCTGCATCTTTGCTGATAAGATTTTCCGTCGTACGGCTATGTGTGGATTTCTTAAAAACAGTGTCCACGAAGGACGACGCTAAGTGTTAAACTGTAGTGTTCTCGTAAAACGTGCGACGGCCCTTGTCCAGGCCATGCTCCGCTACTTCATATGTAAGGCTGGACCACGATGGTATGACGCTGACGTGCAACACAAAGTTCTTGAACTGTTCGTTATGTCATCCCAATATAAGATTCTGTACTCTACCAAGGAATCTTATACACGCGACGTTTCCTAAGGCCATCTTCAGTCGGCAGATGATGGTGGAAGTGATCACTGCAGCAAGCAGAAATCTACAGATAATAGAATCTGAATGCTGGCCCCTATTTTGACCGGAACTGAGGTTGGAATCTTGCTATACGTCCGTCAGAAGCCTGAAGATGGCGCATTAAATCGCCGAAACTGGTAACCAAATAAAATAACCGTTTGAAAATAATACAGCTGGAAGGTGTTTGATATGACATCTTGTTGCGAACAGCCGAGTTCCGCAGCCATCTCTGGAAAGCTGGACATATAGAGGCAACACATTTGATGTAGTATCTGTTGAGGATTTTTTCGACTGTTGAATACATGCCGTCAAAGTATGGCAAGATCGTCATTGCTACGGCTGCCTCCACATCTTCATGCATGGCGTCCTTCATTCGGTCAGACAGATGGAAATCGGGACGTGCGAGGTCCGGATGTTGGGTGTATGAGGAAGAGCAGTCCACTGAAGTTTTGTGACCTCTTGTCGGGAGCAGAGACTTGTGTAAGACCTTGCATTTTCATGCAGGAGACGTTTGTTTGCATTTTTGTGGTGACGAACACGCTGAACTCGTTTCTTCAATTTTCTGAGGATAGCACAGTACACTTTAGAGTTGATCATTGCAACATTAGGGAGGACATCGTACACTAAATCCCATTCGTAGTCCCAAAATACTGTCGCTGTGACTTAATCGGCTGAGGGTGCTGCTTTGAAGTTTTCCTTCGGAGTGAATTGGTTATGGGTTACTCCACAGATTGCTGTTTTGTTCCTGGTACGAAAAGATAAAACAATGTTTCATCGCAAGTGACGATGTTCGGCAAAAAAAGTTACGATTAGCCTCGTAGCGTGAAAACAATTCCACTCAGAAGGTCCTTCGTTACTCTTTATAGTCTCTGGTTAGGCAGCGAGGAACCTAGCGGGCACACGCATTTCAGTACCCTAATAGGTGGACGAATGTGTCAATATCACCAACAAGGATGTCTAGTTGTGCAGCGAGGCGTTTGATTCTGCTCCATTGATCACACGCAAGAAGTGTCCGCACCTTCCAACAATGCAGGAATCACAGTTGCGAGCGGCCGCTTGGCACGTGGGAGATCAGACAGGTTTGCGCGACCTTGTTATTATGACAGATGACTGGCCCAACGACTCACCGTGGTCTTGTTTACTGTCTCCAAGAAATTGTGCAAGCGCCTACGAATATCAGCGATGCTTTGGTTTTTCGACAAAAGAAACTCTGTAAGAGCCATCTGCTTGGAACGCACCATCGTTAAAGACCCAGTTTTGGAGGCTGTTTATAGTGCCGCTGGTTTCCGGAACGTCATGAAATTCTCGTAGGTGAGGCTGGAATATTTCACGATGTCCCACAACAAATTCTGCACTTTTTCCACCTACACTGGCCGAAAAAATGTATATCTTTACTTATTAAACGCTCATAGTACATCTGTGATTATTTGTTTACTGTACACACTGTATCCGAGTGTTCAAAATGGCTCTGAGCACTATGGGACTTAGCTGCTGTGGTCATCAGTCCCCTAGAACTTAGAGCTACGTAAACCTAACTAACCTAAGGGTATCTCACACATCCATGCCCGAGGCAGGATTCGAACCTGCGACCGTAGTGGTCGCGCGGTTCCAGACTGTAGCGCCTAGAACCGCTCGGCCACTCCGGCCGGATATCCGAGTGTACCGCCAACTTTTCTGCTAATCACGGCATCTAGGAATGTTAAGATACCATTTTTTCCACTTTCACGGTGAACTGTACATTCGGATTGAGCGCGTTCCAACGTTCAAATGGTAGAGAAACATAGGTAATGTTACTCTTTCGCGCGGCCACAGCACAAATTCATCGATTACGTACCGCCAGAAGCCGGAATGTGGGAGCCTTACCCACTGCAGTGATATTTCCTCAGAGTGTTCCATAAAATAGTAGACTAGTTTCCATAGTAACACCAGCCACGTCTTCAAATAATTGTTACTGAATAAGAAATAAGTAGAAGTTAGCACATGTTTATACAAGGATACAAAAATCAATATCAGATTTGCAGCCGAAATTTTCTGAGTCCTACGGAGGTAAATAAAAAGGTGAAAGCAAATCGAATAATCCGACGGTTGTAGATTAGATGTTTTCAGGCGTTTTATGAAGTCCTCTGAATTCAGGATATGGTGGTCACATTTGCCTACAAGAGGTCCCAAGAGAGAAATAAGATGTTTATCCATGAAATATGTAGAGACTCGAATGTTGCACGTGATTTGGTGAAGAAGAGAACCGACCTAATGTACGAGTGTCTTCGATGGGCCATACAGTCTTGGTGAAATTGCAGCCTGTTGGCGCAGATACTTACTGATTTTTGTCTCTATAGAACTGTTCTTGAGAGGGTCAAATGTTTTTCTCAGAATCTTGCAATTCGGATCCTCTCTTAGCTAAGCTGGACCACAGAGCAGCGTCTCTACCTTCCTGCTGCATCAGCTCGTGAAGAAAGTGTGTTCCCTAGTCGCCAAGTGAAATATCGCGGCCTTTGCCTCTTGCGAAGAGTCGGAGAGCCTTCCTGTCTACTGAACTGATATTAAACTATTTTTGCGGTGCATGGATTAAAATTCGGCAGGCGTCTTTCCTAACCTTTTCTGCAACAAGGGGAGTTTTCAAAATTGCCTGTTCTATGCCAGATATCACATTTCGGACTGCAGCTGTCCCAGGCGTTCGTTCATAGTTCAAACCGTTCTCGAGTACCGAAACAGTTGCGCCGTCGAGGATCCGATTCGTGAGATTAAACAGGGTGCATTCTCCCCTTGCGGCTCGGCCTCGAGACTATTACACTTCGAAATTTGGCAAATCTTCGCTTGGCGTTTAGACCCTTTATCTGGTTCCTAGTTAACGTCGGTAGTGGAGCACAGCCTGGACACTTTTTTTTTCTTTATCGAAATTCGATTCTTCCCCAGAGGGGGAGGGGTGGGGGCGTGCTGGCAGCAGCGTAAAAATAATATGCCGCTCTGCTGCCTACAGAAGCGCTTAAAACATAATGAATAGATAACAAACAATAAAAATAGGTGATAAATCGGTGACTTTTAAAACTGTAATATGACGAAAAGTTTCTGAAGTGAAAATATAAAAACAAAGGTTTGTTGATGCAGATTAAAACACCTAGTAATTAGAGAGGCACAATTTAAAAAAAAAAAAAAACATGGCGACAGTCTGGCTTCTGTTCGCAAGAGTTTAAAAACACACCTAGCGACAGAATGGCGTCTGTTCGCAATATTTAAAAAGTGGGACACACAACACTGAACACTCACTTAAACACTGCACTATAGAGTAGACACGAAGGCTGATCGGGGGGTGGGGGTGGGGGTGGGGGTTGGGAGAACCCCAACAACACTGTCGGGCCGGGGGGGGGGGGGGGAGTGGTGGTAGAGGCCTGGACACGGGCCACCGGATGTATTACGTATTACGAGGACACTGAAGTTTTATCTTCAGCATCATCTTTCTGGGACTGTGTTTTTAAGGAGGCCATCCACACAATTATGGCGGAAAATCTTGTCAAGAGGGAAGCTGCTTTTAAATTAAGCGCCGCTTGTAATCCACAAATTCCTGCAATTAATTTAAAACTTGAGAGACGAGAACTTCAGATTGATGACACCACGCAGAACGTTGCTAGGACTTAATTCAGCTGTTAACCACACAAGCGTCAGGCAGCACAGTCACAGCCCACAGCGCAGCAGCGGAAGGCCTTCGTGCGCCGCCCGACAGGGGGCACTATCAGCGCCTCTTTCTACCTACTGTGCAGTGCCTTCCCACGCAGGCGTACTGCCTGCTCGCGGCCTGATAAAATTCGACACCGCCACGCGAATGTAATCAGTCGTGGCTTGCAGCAGTGACAACAGCAACTGCCATTACCTCAAGATGTCGAACAATTAAGTATTGTGAGATTTGTAAACTGTACGACAAAAACTCAATTGTTTTAAGCACATTTTGCTAGCTCAATTCACTTTCAAATTAAACAAGGAAATAATAATGTAGGATAATATTTCCGTGCTACAAAAACATGAAGTTTAAGCGTTATAACACAACTGCTGTCATCTAACAGCTTCACTTTTTGTACAATATCTTGCACTAATGAGGTGAAATATGTGACATTACTGGAAAACCTAACTACCTCAGGTGTGATCAAAATTAAACACAACAAATGATATAAAAAAATGGATTCAAATGGCTCTGAGCACTATGGGACTTAACTTCTGAGGTCATTAGTCCCCTAGAACTTAGAACTACTTAAACCTAACTAACCTAAGGACATCACAAACATCCATGCCCCAGGCAGGATTCGAACCTGCGACTGTGGCGGTGTATCGGTTCCAGACTGAAGCGCCTAGAACCGCTCGGCCACACCGGCCGGTCAAATGATATCAGTAACAAATATTAAATATTACTTCATTATCAGCCACATGAGTTTCTTTAAGTTACAGGATGATTTGAACATGTAAATATCATTGTGACCATTTATTTGAGAGTGTAAAGTCACGTTTTTAGGCGTCATGTATTAACAGTACGTTTCCAATCTTTGACACATTATTTTAGCTAATCATGAGGCGTTCAGAACTATTTAGACATCGTAACTGCATTGAAATAACCATTGGGCGCGCGCGCGCGCGCTCGTGTGTGTGTGTGTGTGTGTGTGTGTGTGTGTGTGTGTGTGTTTACGTATTCCCAGTACATAATACATTGTTCTGTCTCCCAGTAATGTCCTTCCATTTAGGAACTCAAACTCTTACATGTGCTTTGTACAGCTACACAAAAATAATACAATTAATTTAGACATATAACTAACATAGTGGCTCTAAATTTGGAAGTCGCAGTAATGTTTCTAGACGTCACAACTGATTTAGCTTCCTGACCATGTGTAACAAAGAATCTCCAACAAAAGCATCCACTTCGAAGTCCATAAAGGAGGGAAGCATAATTATTTCCGATTGTAATGAAAATCTTTGTAATTACTGATTATATTTTACTTTAAATAAAGTAAAGTTCATAGTCTTTAGTATCATGAAAAAATGTAATTCACGTCAAAATGAGCATTATTGGTTAACAGAGTACTTGTTGATGAATGACAATGTTTGCACTTAATTATCATACAAAACGGTTATATGGAGCTGGAATTAAATGCAGGTGCGAGTTTGTATTTATAAATAACTAATCATAGAAGACTTACGACCCTCGATCTTCTCGTCACCAAACAAATGACTTCTAGCTTAATTCAAACAGTCAGAAATTACTTCCATCATACAATTAAACCAGGAGAATTGAGAGATTTGTCATTTTACAAAGTAAAAGCAAATTTGAAACATTGTGGTCCAATTGCAACTGCCAACACTTTAAAATGAGAATACTTACGTTCATACCGAATCACAGCCAGAAGGGGAAGAAGAAAAAAAATCTGATTTCAGAATGAGATTTTCACTGTGCAGGTGAGTGTGCGCTGATATGAAACTTCCTGGCAGATTAAAACCGTGTGCCAGGCCGAGACTCGGACTCGGGACCTTTTCCCTTCGCGAGCAAGTGCTCTACCAACTGAGCTACTCAAGTAGGACTCACGCCCCATCCTCACAGATTTTCTTCTGCCAGTACAAGCTGTGAGGACGGGGCGTGAGTCGTCCTTGGGTAGCTCAGTTGGTAGAGCACTTGCCCACGAAAGGCAAGGGTCCAGAGTTAGAGTCTCGGCCCGGCACACAGTTTTAATCTGCCAGGAAGTTTCAATCTAATTTCACTTTTTTCATACATGAAATGATTACAGTTTCGTAGAACAATGATACCATAACATAATGGGTCTACAGATGTCAATTTTCTGTGAACTTCGCCTTATTACATTAAAAACGTACTTTTTTTGCTTTTTATTCAGTGCAGTTACTGTGACTCTACAAATATTGGAAGTGAACCAACACTAGAATTTATTACAGACACGTCCATAAGTAGCAATATGACTTCATGTAATTTTTATTATTATTATTAGTATGTTCTGTAAGGACTATTCAGAATTCATCTTTGTAGTTTTATTGAAATATATGTCATATACCACCTTAAACTGGTGAAGACTCTGTCATTAGTGTAATGTGGCTTCTGAGATTCATCAACCTATTACTCACTTCAGTAGTTACAATAAGACTTCAGAAACGATAATAAATATTAGTGACTTGACTACTCCAATTGATTAATAGTGTTTTTTTGTAAGCGAATAATTTGACTGAACAATATTGGTTGTTGTTCGAATATTGCTTTAAAAAACAATTACTATTATTAAAGTTTTTCTCTAGCATGGTATTATACTCTTACTTAGTTACAAATCTTGTTAAGTAATGCTAGATAATTAAAGATCATAGCATGCAGATAATAGTCTGGATTAATATATCAATGCCCAGGATCATTTTAACATGTCTCCCCAGTCGACATTCACAGTGAACCTCAGCTAAAAATCGGGACCCAATTTCAACTTTAAAATGATATGCATACGCCATAAAGCTTGGAATTACTTTCTACATATAATGACTACGATATATATGGATGCTAGTATAAGTAATTTGCTTTTAGGTAAAGCTCGTATCCTTCTAACAGACTTTGTAAAATTATAGACTTCCTGTTAAATGCAGTACTCAACAACATTTAAATTTGGTACATGGGCATTGAACACATTGATTAGTCTCATGCAAAATAATTACTTTCCGTGGATTTCGTTAAATAATAATAGTACTTCCAATTACATTGTGTGTACAAATATTGTAAAAAGAAAATAATGTTCTTCACTTGTAGCAAAAAGTTCAGTGCCAGAAGAATCATGCACGTTTGCTAACGTATGGAAAAGAGAGACTCATGATATTATGTACTTTAAAACAGTAGGTTTGAGATGTTGAACACTTCGGTGGAAGCTGTCGATGTATGAACATCTAAGTTGGAAGTAAGCGTTACTTGTCGACAAGAGGCCTATGAAGTTGTAAGTGATCACAGGTCTCAAAACAGGTTGGTTTCATTTCAGAAAGACATCAAGAAGTTTGTCAGATAGATTCCTAGAAGCAGTTGTCCATTTGTACAAATAACTCAGATAAAATCGTAAACAACTAGTTAACCGTTTGAATCTGTGGGTTTATTGCTGATCCATTTTTCTTTTGCTCGAACAGTCCACGGCTATACTGCCGGTTCATAGTGTCCAACGGGCACAATATTTCGGCGATCAGACATGTCGCCATCGTCAACTGAGCTCCTGAGGGCGGCCGGCGAATTAAATCCCCTCCACCCGCAGGCCGCTCTTTTCGCCATCTGCGCCCGCGCGCAGGCGGTCGCAAAGACGTGGGCGTCGGAATCTGTTGTAGCGTCGATGTGCTTGCTACGTCCGCCCTGGTCGCCAGTTCGTACTTCTTGCTGAGAGTCTTCTTATTTACATTCAGTGCCGTATCCCAAGCCTTGCTGAGATTGTAGCCATTCTGAGTACCCGTTTTTTCTTATTGGGACAGCGTTATAAGGGAGGCTATCGAAATTCGCATCAGGGAAGATCTTATCAACCGAGATTGCGGCTACAATCCCAGAAAGGCTTGGGAGCCGCCACTGAATGTAATTAGAAGACTCTCTTCAAGAAGTACGAACTGGCGACCAGGGCGGACGTAGCAAGCACATCGACGCTACGACAGAGTCCGACGCCCACGTCTTCGCGACCGCCGGCGCGCGGGAGCCGACGGCGAAGAGAGCGTCCCGCGGGGGGAGGGGATTTAAATCGGCCGCCCGCCCTCAGGAGCTCAGTTTGTCAGCGCACCTGACGATTGCGACGTGTCTGATCGCCGAAATATTGTGCCCGTAGGACACTATGAACCGGCAGTATACCCGTGGACTGTTCGAGCAACAAATACGCTGGGAGAAACTGAAGAATCACATTTTTCTTTCCTTTTAGGCCTGTGGATCATTGCCCATCAACCATATACATCATATGTTTATTTAATTATTGTTTTCCGTTATTTGTACTGTATATTACAGGCAAGCCCTATAAATGATGATGTCCAATATGAGTAAAGTATGTAAAGTATTGTCTGTTACAGCAAGTCTGTTGTTAGTAACAGTGAGTTTACTGTTAGCTCACAATACCTTCGAGTGTACTTGCTTACATCACAGAGTTCATCTAAGTCATCTAGAGTCGAGGCTTCTGACTGGATTGTGGATTGAAAATATCTTACTACAAACTTGAAAAAGGTGAGTGATAAATAAGAGTTTATCCTTTTAAGGACTACATTTGTCGACCATGTAATCACTTTCAGTAACCACTCGGAGCAGCGTCAATAAACAGAGCTTAACTCAAGTACACTCATTGTACCATAGTCCCACATTTCCCATGATAAGTGAATAGAAGTGTTAGTATTGTCCCCATGGATCTCAATTTTTGAAAATACAGTGTGTAACCCAAAACGTTCACAATGAAATTACTCGTATGTTTCATAGGAAGTAAGAACTCCAGTTCACAATGATCACATAAATTTTTAAGTGTGTAACATTTCACCCAGTACTGTACAGAAATGTGCGATCATGAACTTTTTAAACTTACTTCCAAGACATCATGGATTATTTTCAGAATTATAAATCTCTCCATTTATACTGCACCTACATAAGACTATGGGAAGAATGTGGGCAGCAGACTCCAAATAACATGAAAAGAAATCAAACCATAAGCTCAAGAATAATGGAAATAAAAATTTCCAAGCTAAAAACTAGTGTTAGTTGCACAGTAGATTGTTCAATGCCCATGCAGGTCTAGTGTTATTACCGCTAAGTCTATGAACAGGGACAGACATGAACATGGAAATTATTGTTCTTAAACTACAGGCTTAAATTGCAACACCTACACAGGGTACACTCGTATATACAAGCATAAAGAATTGTGCACTTATCCTAGATTATACTTCTACATACTAGTTTGTATGAGTTACATCTATCATGACAGTAGATACAATACTTTTACTGTGTACCAATTGTCATCCATCGAGTTCAGCTATTATAGTATGTACACTGTAATCAGTCTCTTGTTTTCACTGCATTGACATATGAGTGAGTGGCAACCAGTATTTAACTTAAAATTTCTTTTGACAGTAAAATCATATGAACACGTACATAGTGAAACATCTATCCTTTGATTTATGTGCATTTTTGTAATTGAACACATGTTGTTGATCTGTGCATTCCACAAAATATATTTTCATTATTTATGTCCATGGCTCAGTGAACTTGTGATAATTATCCAGATTGATCAAACTGTGATTAGCCCTGTAGTTAGACATTAATGGTATAGCCCTGTTCCTGTTTTAAACACTTTAAAAGAATGTTGTTCTATTTGCATACTCACTGGTACAGACGTATGTACAAATATGGTAGACATAGAAAAGTTTAGCTAATCAATCACTTACACTGTTTCACAGCTTCGCCTTGTTTGAATCAGTCATTTAATTGACTGAATGCAATTTTTACTATTGCATATTCTTTGATCTCTGTGTTAAATACGTATAAGACATACATACATTTTATACAATGTGTTCATTAGTATAGGTCATGTTAATCAGTACAGTTTAATTGTACATACTGAACATTTACATAGGAGATGTAATGTTGTTGTCTTTGACTATAAAGCAGCCAACTTTTGCATAGGTAAGAGCTTTCAAATCCATAGACATTCTATGTATCTGCTGAGATCTTAAAGTTACATTATTTGTTTGTTAAGGTCCTGATGAGGGAGTAGTCATTTAATGTTGTTGGTGTCAGGGAAGACTAATAAGTGGCTCCCTTCGTGAGCTATTCTGACTTTTATAAATGGACCTGCCTGCAGTTTGCCATATGCTATTTTTCTTCTCTAAAATAAATAGTGTCAGGTGTTTTGTCAAAAGTACTGTATCACCTACATGGAATTCTAGAGTATGTGTTATTCATAGTCTGCCCTCCTCAGGTAAAGGTTTTCTGATATTGAACCGTGTTTGTCATAGTTTCTTTCCCAAGGACCTTTCCTTCTTTGGATCCGGGGCAGTGCGTCTATCAACTGGTTTATGTCCTATTTTTAAGCATTAATTGAACTGGTGTATACTAGGTATATGTGTGTGGCAAATTACTGAGTACTTGTTCGAAAGGCCCATGATATCCAACCAACTGGGTTTGTTTATTGGTGGCATGAGTACAAATAAAGAAATTAAATTCTCTGAAACCTCTAGTCATAGAATTCGGCCCTGGATAAAGTTTTATAACGAAAATTAGATTCATCCGCTTTTCTCTTAGGGATGCTTTCCACTTTACGATAGTACAGTTAGAAGCATTATCTGATAGGAATGAATAAGGCTTACCACTACTTGGTATATAGTAATTTGTTATCCTCTTAATAACAGGTACAGTTATGGTAGTTTTCATTGTGTAAAACCTTAGATATTCAAAGAAAGTATCATAAAATGCTGTCAAATGGTGTAATTCATCTTATACTTGTATCATCAACAAGATCTGTAATAGTTCAGTAGTGTAGCAGCACCACAGTTTAGAGTAGGGATAGTTAGTTTTGTGCGATATTCGGAGCACGAGCTGCAGACAGGTGTGGGCTGGATTCCAATAAGTTATGCATACCAGCAGTTGCGAAGGCAAATAGAGGCCAGAGGGGCATAGAACTGCAAGAGAGGGCGCACACATGAGTTTCCATGGCCCAAGTCACAGAGGGCCACTGGCCAACCTAAGTGTTACATGTACACGACATGAACCAGCATGCTTGGCAAAACAGAGGCACACTGCCAAGAATAATCGGTATTGTTTTCTAACGAGAGTGATTCAAGTGTGGCAGCTCTCTTGGACAGTGAGGCATGTCATACTACCGGGCTATATGCAGCAACAGATGGGTTCGACCCTCTGAGGCTGATGTGGGGTCCGCAGCCAGCCAGGGTGGGCCATTCTTTGGCTCACTACTGAGGGCAGTTGTCTTGGTTTCACAGCACGTGCCTGAGACTTACGAGACAGAGGCCGCAGATTCGGACGTTGCCGCTGTGTTCTCAGCTACGCCACCGAGAAAGAATCAGCAGCAGGGCTGGTCTGTGGTTTCTGGCATAGCAGCGTGGAGTCAACGAGGGCGGTGGCAGCTGGGTCAGTTGCTGATGCAGCCATCCTGATGTAATCGGAACTCTGCAGCTGGCGTACAATGCCAGCACGACACAGCATTGTGTCACACAGGCAACTGGGGTGCTTCCTCAGCATTACGGGGCCTGTGATGCAGACTGAGGTGAATGGAACACTGTATCGGAAGCAAACAAAACATTTGGAAAGGATAGAAGGATGATGAAGATCAGCTGGTGAGACAAAGTAACAAATGAAGAGGTACATAGAAGATTACAGGAAACCAGATCTCTGTGGAGGCACATCCAAACAAGAAGAGACAAACTTGTAGGGCACAACCTATGACACAACAACATCATTGGAACAATAGCAGATGGAGCTATTGAGGGAAGGAATCGGCTCGGGCGACCAAGGATACCATACATGCAACAGATCATGAATAACATTGGATGTAACACATATATGGAAATGAAGAGGAAGGCAGACAGAAGACAGGAATAGCACTTTACTGCAAACCAACCTCAGGGATGAACACTAAAAGAAGAAAGAAGAAGGACCACAACAGTAGGCATTACTGAATGCAGTTCCAATTAACAGCACTTTAACTCTCTGGTCTTAGCAGGTGCTACAGTCACCTAGGGGTCTTTGGTAAATAGCAGTATAGATTAACTTCCTTTAAATACCCTGCAACATCAAAGTGCTCACAAATATGATGAATGCGCAAGATTAGACTAGCTTTGTGGCTGTGGAAATGCACACACACACACACACACACACACACACACACACACACACACACACACACACGCGAGCGCGCGCGCGCGCGCGCGCGCGCACACCAAGAATCGGACTCTGCATTAGGCTTTCAAGATAATACATTATTATGGTTCCTACAGTACTGTAATGTTTCATCACTGGAATTTTGTAATAGAGACTATAGTCAGAATCCAGGAGAGCCTTTGTACTCTTACACATGTATGCATAATACGTCTATAAGTGTTGTCCTTTAGAAACAAGATTCCATAGTCTGAAGATTGCTCAAATGATTCTGAAAAATGCGGAAGCTTTTGGCATCTACCATCACATTACTTTCTCCAATAACATGAATTATTACAAAGTCATAATCTTGCAGAAATAAAGACGAGTGTGTTAGGTGAGCATGGAAGAGTTTGTAGATAAAAGAAAACTCAAAGCTAATGTTACACTTTGACATGATTACCATAAATATAATAATGTATTTTTTAAGTTTAAACAGTGGTAAAGTCCTTCTGTCATTGCCTGAACATGCTCTTTGACGCACAATGGAATAAATCTAGCGACTCCTATGACACAATTGTCATGTTTGTCCTCATCTTTAGCGATTTTTAGTAATCCAGCTTTCAAACCACAGCAAGGAGCGTCTTTTGCAGGGAAAAAAGTCCTTAGATATAGCAAAATGTTGCTATAGGTGAGAATTCACTAAGGCTTGGTAAATAGAATCAAAAGTCCTTCGACAGTTTGTAACAGAGTATCTGCATAAGTTTTCTCAAAAAATTTGGAGACGAGTCAATGATAAATAATTTACTAAGTTCAAAACTAGGCTAACACGAAGAATGTTTTGTTTCTTCATCCCAATTACAGGAACCATTTTATTGCTCTGATGTCACTTTCTGGAACTTTTCCTGTATGTGAAATCACATGTCCAAGAGTCTGATTTTACTTGTAACAGATTTAGTTTTTGAGAGATTTTCAGTAACTGCTACCCCTAAAATTGTCTCTACTCCTTCAATTTAAAGGAACTGCTCCTTCCAGATTAGTGTTCTGATGAGTGTATCATCAATACACGGGAGTACCTCACCTAACATTTCATGTCCTGGCACAGTGTTAAGTACAATTGTAATATCTGAACTGACATTTAAGAGAAAGGGAAAACACGAAATTGGTAACCTCTGCCTACATATACAAACCGGGTATATTCGTAAGCTTCCGCTGTTAATACGACCTGCTAACAGTAGCCCCTCAGATCAGATCTCTTATATCATAAAACTATTGTATTAATACAACCAGCTACCTAGACCTCTTACCGACAGTAACAATAAATTTTGTAACCACTCTGTCATCAAGCACTAGGTGCACATTAGTAACAGGTTTTGCACAGCTAATAGGGGACTTCAGTACAGTGACAGCTCAGTCATCTTCTAGAACAACAATTTATTAATTTCCTTGGTAACAGCATTGCTAGTAGACCATCTTTGGCAACAGCCCTTCACATAGATCATAGGTTGGAATAAGATGTCAGACAATGGATTTTGTGAGGAATTACCTCCATATGGTATTCAGAACCTTGGATGATGCCTTGATTTTCTGCCAATACATCTACATGATTTAATCACAAATTAACTAGTTTAATTCGTTCCTACAAATTATGATACTTTATTCCAACACTTTGTTGCTAATTTGATCATCACTAGAGATTTTATCTGTGCAAGGAGGTTGTTAACTGTTGATATTCAGCCCTTTTTCAGACCAAACCTTGACCTCACCTTGACACCTGCAACTGTGAGTACTTGCTCACCTTGACATCTACATCTGAAAGTATTTGCCATGTATGAATTTCGTGCATAATATATTTACAGCAATGTAGTTTCCATCAATACGGAAGTTGCATTTATCTTTGGAGAGGCCTAATTTTGCATCCTTCTCTTGCACAAATTCACTACCAAGAATATAATTCAAAATTAGGTGATCTACAGTTAGGAACATGCATCCGGTAACTGCATTCCCTAGGATTACTGAGATTTTGCTACTTGATATTGTGTGACCTAATACCAGTTGCACAAATAATTCTAAAATTCAGAACTGGCAGGGTAGGCAGCTTCGTAATCTAATTCAACTGTATTGGTTAGTGTACAGTCCACTGGTACTAGTTCCAGTATCTAGAAGTTGCCAGACTATATGCTACAGTATTAAATGTAACACTAACTAGATTTCATATTGGTCATTAGACACATTAACATCAGTACACAATTGATCTATAATATCTGTTCCATCACTGTATCACAACTGTTTAATGGAATTGACATTTTTGCCCTCACGCCTCATTAGTGGGCACAATGTGATTGCTGTTAGTTTGTTGAATTTGGCATCACAGGGTAACTATAGTCTGTCACATCAACCACAGAAAGTGTTGGATCCTCATTACACCAATTCGTTTTCCCAGTATGCTTCTGCACTTAATCAGTCTCCTGATGGGGGTTATATACATATGATTGACCACTATTTGACGAATGAGGACTTCCACCAATTGCGATGAATTTACTGCATTGATTTCCCCTGTTTCCAAAGTATATGGGATTGTACCTGCTGTCATGTTTTCTTTCATTTAGGTTTATTGGCCTTGTGAATTCCTTGTAAACAGGGATTTACCAGAGGCCCTGTCAATGGCACGATATAGCTTACTCAACAATAATTTTTTTCTATTTTGATTGCTGAAATGGTAACCTGGTAGAGTGGACTGGTCAGTGCCTTTGACATTATTTATATTAGAATCTTGATGTGTTAAAAGAATTGAGTTCAATATGACTGTAAATGCTCTAAGTTCGTTTCAGCAACATATACTAGTACTTCCCTGTTATTTAATGTTAATCTAGCTTTAAAAACCCACAACACAACTTGGTGATATATCGGTTCATCCTGGTGCCATGTTCTTCAAAGTATTTATGTAAATTACTTTTTGGCTATGGAAGGAATCTAGATTGAAACCTTTAATCCTTAGTGCTTCCTGAATACGTGCAGGGTAAAATTTATATAAAAGCGCCTTTTCAAAATGCATGTATGTGTGAAAACTCTTGGCAGTTTCAGTTACCCAATGTGCCATGTCACCCTGGATAAATCCAATACTGAACTACATTTTTTGCAAATCACGCTGTGTCTTAGGTAAAATTCCTGTAGGTTATTTTATAAAAATGACTAGTTGTGGGCTCTTTTTATCAGGCGAAAAGACTTGGAACTGTGTATGATTAAGCAAACATTCCTCTAATTCTTCTAAACCAGCAACTAACAAAATAAGAGATTTCCTGTCCTGTATGATATTTCATGTATTCCCTGAAACTGACTTGGTATGTTATAAGATCTGCTGCCCTAGTACCAAGCAGTGGTGTCTCAAATAACATTTCCTTAGCTGTGGCAAACTACCCTTCATATCCTTAACTTGTACAGAAACACTGTTACACAACTCACAGAAGTCCCTACTTAGTGTCTTTCTTTTTTCTTTTCCTTTTTGACACAATACAGATTGAATTTGTTCCCAAGATACATCTCATTCGGATGATGCGCCAGTAGTAGGGTGGTGTACCTCTATTTTTAACTCAGAGTCCTGCTTCTCATTGATCTGCATGTCATTCTCAGATATACATACTCTCGATATGTGTGAAAAGATGTACCTGTTCTTTTAATTTTACATCTTGTTGAGGAGCTAAGTTATTTACCCTCTCAGTTAGCTGTTGAACAGTTCTCTTTAGATCAGATTGTTTCAGTTGTATAGAACCCATAGTGCCTGTTAATTTCTTTATAACATCAGTGATGCCATTGCATGAGCCTTATAATTCCCAAATTATGGGTTTTAAGGCGTCCTGTTTTAGTGATAAGTGCTCAACATTTGCATCCATCATTGCTTCTAGTCTTTTATGTGGCTCAGCGAAGGTTCTTGAGTGTGAATTTTCATAAAGAAATCATCAATCAGCAATAACAAAATAGTTATATTATTCCATACCGTCCAAGTTCTGAACAAAGTCAGCTATCTTGTCGATGATAATTTCTTGAATGATGTAACTAACTAACAAATTTAGACAACATATCGCAGACAAATTATTGTCAATGAGGTATCTACCCAATCAACAAAACTTCGTAATATGCACTAGGAAAGTAATAAACAATGATATGTATACCTGATGTGCATCATCAAATTCTATGTTGTTTGGAAATAGTATCTGTATCAGAAGATGTTATATAGGCAGTATACGAGTTTCTTTTGATCTTATCTTTAATTTCCTTTTTACACATCTTGCTTGTGTGTGTGTGTGTGTGTGTGTGTGTGTGTGTGTGTGTGTGTGTGTGTGTGTGTGTATACTACAAAAAGAAGAATAAAATTTTGAGTTATGCAATGACAAATTTTGTATATGCAGGAAAATCAACCAAATTACATTTAAGCCCTGTCATAGTCGCTAGTTAAAGTGATTCCTTTCATTTTATCTGATTAAGTTCGCTGCTCATATGTATCATTAAAGTCAGACTTTAATCTAGAAGGTTAATCGGACAGATTCGACATTCTGATAACCTACTAACTAACATTAGTGTTCCTATAGGTCCCTATCTTGTATCGCCATTAATTTCCTTCCAACCCGATTAAAACGGCCAGGAATTAGTATCATACAACTAAAAGAGGAAAACTGAGAAACTGGTCATTTTACAAAATAAAATGAAGTTTTAACTCAATGGTCCAATTGTTAATGGCATACCTTACAACGAACACACTTACATCCATATCGTGCCCGCTACCCATAAGGGAAGAAGGAAGAATCTAATGCTCCTTTTTGCATACGTAATAATACATCATAACTGAAACAACACTTGGATTTATCTTGCAGGAATATCCCTTGACATTATTATTTTTAACAGATCCATTAAGGACTGTTCAGTCAGACACAAGAGTTCACCTTTGTGGTTCTATCAAACGATATTTTATAACACATTAGTTGCATTCTTCCAGTAGTTGACACTTTATTTTATATGAGCATGAGCTTAATAAAAAAAGTTAGATACGATAACTGCAATGACAAAGAAAGTTTTGTCTGTTTTCGTCCCTACGTATTTTTGGTAAATAATACATCATTTTTGTAGCACTAGAGACATAGTCTCATTTGCGCTAAGGAGGAACTGTTGTTAACTGCCTGCTTAGCGCGCTACATGACTTTTGTAATGTCGTATAAAATTAGTGCAGATAATTTACACATGGAAATTTCACAGGGAATTGAGTTTTGGAGTCGACAGTCATGTTTTAGGTATCAATTCTGACGGATATGGCTACCCTCATTTCTTTGCTACACGAAGTTGTGTTACTACTGAATAGTAGTTCCTGCCATTATCAGCAGGATATGGAAACGCTTTTACCGTGAAATAAAGTTAATACCCTGTCTTGCAGTCACTATAACGTTACTCTTAATATAATGTTAGTCTGACAATAATGTAGACTCGTTTCTTACCTATACAAATGAGTTTAACTACTGGTGAGTATGCTATTCCAACAAATTGTCGTGTAGTTTCGAGCGTCTGCTAACAGAGTATGATAAACGTTTCCTGCTGGAAGGTGAACTTAATACCCTAGTATGGGGTTCCTATAATACAGTATGTGGCTGACAGTGATAACATTGTTAACTTTGGTAACTGTCTCAGGCGAAAGCACGTTAGTCTGTAAGTTAGATCAGCAGTAGTGCCACATGTGTGTTTGGAATATGACATGCACGTCACATTATGCTGATTGGACGTCCCAGCATGATGAGGTTTCTGGAAGAAAAAAAAAAGAAAAGCAAATTCTCAGTTAGCGAGTTATGGCCAGGATGCGTCTTTTGCGTGTCTTGTGACATATGACAAACATCGGAGAACAACGTATGTGAGGAAGATAGTTAATACGAGGATCGGTTAGGCCTTACACCATCTGTGGTAAGGAAACCGAAATATGCAGCAAGAGCTGCTACAGGTAATTTTTTCTGTTTGGCTAAATTCTCTGAATATAGTGAAACACAATTTCAGAGCGTTCAGTTACTATTAAGCTCCACTGCATTTACTTCGAAATATTGCCAATCACAGGCCTCAACTAATTTTTGGGATAAGTGCTTTGAATTTATAGCAAAAGAAAAAAGAAAAATGGGTGTACGTGTGTATGCAATTAACTGAGAGGCAGATATGTTTCACTTTCAAGAAATAAGGCTAACTAATTCCATATCTCTCAGCATTTGATACACTATTGGCCACTAAATGTGCTACACCACGAAGATTACACTCGACATACGCGAAATTTAACCGACAGATGCTGTGATATGCAAATGATTAGCTTTTCAGAGCATTCACACAAGGTTGGCGCCGGTGGCGACACGTACAACGTGCTGACATGAGGAAAGTTCCCAACCGACTTCTCATACACAAACAGCAGTTGACCGGCTGTGCCTGGTAAAATTCGATGTGATGCTCCTGTAAGGAGGAGAAATGCGTACCATCACGTTTACGACTTTGATAAAGGTCGGATTGTAGCCTGTTGCGATTGCGGTTTATCGTATCGCGACATTGCTGCTCGCATTGTTCGAGATCCAATGAGTTTTAGCAGAATATGGAATCGGTGGGTTCAGGAGGATAATACGGAACGCCGTGCTGGATCCCAACGGCCTCGTATCACTAGCAGTCGAGATGACAGGCATCTTATCCGCATGGCTGTAACGGATCGTGCAGCTACGTCTCGATCCCTGAGTCAACAGATGGGGACGTTTGCAAGATAACAACCATCTGCACGAACAGTTCGACGACGTTTGCAGCAGCATGGACTATCAGCTCGGAGACCATGGCTGCGGTACCCTTGACGCTGCATTACAGACAGGAGCGCCTGCGACGGTGTACTCAACGACGAACCTGGATGCACGAATGGCAAAACGTCATTTTTTCGGATGAATCCTGGTTCTGTTTACAGCATCAAGATGGTCGCATCCGTGTTTGGCACATTGGAAGTGTATTCATCATCGCCATATTGGCGTATAACCCTTCGTGATGGTATGGGGTCTCACTGGCTACACGTCTCGGTCATCTCTTGTTGGCATTGACGGCACTATGAACAATGGACGTTCCATTTCAGATGTGTTTCGACCCCTGGCTCTACCCTACATTCGATCGCTGCGAAACCCTGCATTTCAGCGGGATAATGCACGACCGCATGTTGCAGGTCCTGTACGGGACTTCCTGGATACAGAAAATATTCGACTGCTGCCCTGGCCAGCACAATCTCCAGATCTCAATCTCCAGCACAATCTCCAGATCAATTGAAAACGTCTGGTCAATGGTGGCCCAGCAGCTGGCTCGTCACAATACGCCAGTCACTACTCTTGATGAACTATGGTATCGTGTTGAAGCTGCATGGGCAGCTGTACCTGTACACGCTATCCAAGCTCTGTTTCAGTCAGTGGACAGGCGTAACAAGGCCGTTATTACGGCCAGAGGTGGTTGTTCTGGGTACTGATTTCTCAGGATCTATGCACCCAAATTGCATGAAAATGTAATCACATGTGAGTTCTAGTATAATATATTGTCCAATGAATACCCGTTCATCCTCTGCAATTCTTCTGGGGTAGCAATTTTAATGGCCAGTAGTGTACTGTGCTGTGACTGGCTCGTTAGAAGAGTGGAGTGGTAGGGAGAGTCGAGGCGTGGTGGCATAATTTCATAACGTGTTCAATGTCATTGACTTTAGCTCTTGATTTTTTCGACATGATAATTAAAATATTTAAACTGTTTAAAAATTTTGTCTGTATGTGCTAAGACATAAAAATATACCCCCACTATGGCCTCAATTCATCTATTATCAATTTCCCATACGCTATTAATTTTGTCGAATATTAAAACGATGAGACACGTTTAGATGCGTTGTTATTCATTGGAATACTTGTCTTTAGGAAGAAGAGCTCCTGGGCCTGCACAACCTGCAACCACATCACAGATGTATTCAAGGCCTGAACATTCCTCTTGATTCACACTACTCCACGCCTACAACTGGATGGGTTTTGCCATTAAGACAGTGTAACTACCTGTGAAATGAAACTTCCTGGCAGATTAAAACTGTGTGCCCGACCGAGACTCGAACTCGGGACCTTAGCCTTTCGCGGGCAAGTGCTCTACCAACTGAGCTACCGAAGCACGACTCACGCCCGGTACCCACAGCTTTACTTCTGCCAGTACCTCGTCTCCTACCTTCCAAACTTTACAGAAGGTTCGCAGGAGAGCTTCTGTAAAGTTTGGAAGGTAGGAGACGAGGTACTGGCAGAAGTAAAGCTGTGGGTACCGGGCGTGAGTCGTGCTTCGGTAGCTCAGTTGGTAGAGCACTTGCCCGCGAAAGGCAAAGGTCCCGAGTTCGAGTCTCGGTCGGGCACACAGTTTTAATCTGCCAGGAAGTTTCATATCAGCGCACACTCCGCTGCAGAGTGAAAATCTCATTCTGGTACCAGTGAAATGTATGTTACGCGCCTGCAGATAAAGCACGTGGGAAATCAGTTTGGGAGATCGGCTCATGGAATGAACAAGTACGAGTCGGTGCACGAATGCGTTGGTGGGAATAGGGGAGAGAAGCATTTATTTTATCGTTGATTAATGTAATTTAAATTAGTGTTCGCAGAATGCAATTTTTGCTCTGCAGCAGTGGGTGCACTGATATGAAACTTCACTGTGGATTAAAACTTTGTGCCAGATCGTAACTCGAACACCGGACCTTTGCCTTTCGCGGGATAGTACTTTACCGACTAAGGTACCCGAGCACGACTCACGACCCGTTCTCACAGCTTTACTTCCACCATTACCTTACCTCCTTCCACGAAAGGCAAGGTTCCTGAGTTCGAGTCTCTTTTTAGCACAAAGTTTTTCTGCCTAGAATTCTCAGAAATTAGTCTCTTTTTAATCACGGCAACTGAATGGTATTGTTTCTATCTCTAAAGATGATGTGAATAGTGTATGTGTGTGTGTTCATTTAAGCGCTGAATCGACGTCGGAACGACGCAGGGATTGTTTCATTAAATAAAGGTATAATAAATTTATTCCTTATCGTTAACCAATTTCAAGAGCCCCCTGTCTACATAGTACGTTCAATTAGTTATACTGGATATGTATTACATAGGCATACTGTTTCGTAAGTTAATACAATGATAAGTGTGCTTCGAAAGTAAATTGTCCATAAATCCTGTCTTAAAATTTTCCAATGCTGAATCAATACAGCAGACAACAGGTCAAGCTAAAGATGACTGAGTAAAAACTTCCAAACCAGTGCCCAGTCTACAATCTGAAATTCATTCGCTTTTGCTGCCAACTTCCATTACATTTCTAATATTAACCGTTAAACAAAACTCCAGTTGCCAGTTGACCTATTCCCCTTATGCACTTGAAGTTTTACTATTTCCACTTGAGTTTTATAAATATTGAACATCCTGCGTTAGTCTCCTCGTTTCCTCCATGTATGCTTCAGACGTTTTATCGTCATACATCTCTCATATCCTGGACCGTTCCCAACGCCCCCTAATGCTACTTATCTGTTACAGTTTCCTTTAAAGATTTCCATTGTAAGAAGTCATACACCTTCTGCCAACAGGCTTTTCAAAGAGGACGGAGCAGTGGGCAAAGATTCAGGGCGCTCTCTTGCCTTTGAGGTGTGAAACTGCCACTAGTAGGTGCGAGAAAAAGCAGTCATCAAGAGCGTGAGGATGCAGAAGTCAATGGAAAACACTGCATCAGAGAGACATATTGTGTATCCACAGGTTATGCGCGCTGTAACGGAAAAAGTGTCTTGATGATCTCTCCGTTGGCAAAAGATTCCCGACTAGTCCTCCTTCAGATCTACGAGAGGGCAGAACCATAAGGAGGTGATGATGAGAAAATTATTCACTAACCAACAAAAGGTAACGTTCTAGTAGTAGGGTTGTGGAATGTCGGAAAAGTGAACGGCGCGGGAAAAGTGGAGAACATGAAAAGCAAAATTCTACGGCTCAATCAAGATAGGTATAACTGCGTAATGACCGTGTAATTAAGTATTTAAAGGGAGACTGAAGTCTATTGGTCATGGGGGAATGGAAAGCGGTTGCAGGGGACGGAGTAGAAGAAAGAGCTGCAGGAGAATATGGGCTTGGTAATAGGAATGAGAGAGGAAAAAGAATAATTGAGATCTGCAGTAAACTTCAGCTAGTAATAGCGAACACTCAGTTCAAGAACCATAAAAGGGGGAGCTATACATGGGGAAGGTCGTGAGGTAAGTGATGATTCCTATTAGATTGCATCATGATCAGGTAGAGATTCCGATATCAGGTACTTGTCTGTAAGGCGCACCAAGGTGCAGACTAGACTCATGTCAGGATTTCGTAAGGATGATGGGTAGGCAGAAGTTTAAAAGGCTAGTCAGGAAGAATCAATGCGCAAAGATGTAGGATACGGAAGTACTAAGGAATGTAGAGATACGCTTGAAGTTCTCTGGGGCTCTAAATTCTGTGATAATGAATAGCTCAGCAAGAGACAGGGCAATGACAGAACATGGAAAGAAAGACGTAGGTACAAGGAAGGTAGTCGCGAGGAAACCATGGTTAACAGAAATATTTCAGTTCATTGACGAAAGAAAATATTGTTCATGTACATTGAGAAATACAGAAACGTAAGTAACTCAGGAATGAAACAAGTATGTAGCGCGTGGAAGCCAAGGCGAAATGGTTGCATGAAAAATGTTAAAAAATCGCCTGTCGGTTGGAGTGGGTACGCATACAGAAAAGTCAAAACAACCTTTTGTGAAATTAAAATCAAGGATGGGAACCTTAAGTGTGCAATAGGAATTCTAATGTCAAATGAAAAGGAGGGAGTGGAAAGACAACAGTGAAGGCCTCTGTGAGGGTCAGGGCTCGTCTGATGACGTGATAGATGAAGAAACGAGTTGTCAGGGAACTGAGTATTAGACTGAAAATTTAAAAGAGTCTGAGACGAATTAATATCAAATAATGCAGAGGGGATGGATAACACTCCATCGAAATTTTTAAAGCGATTGTGGTCAGACGCAACAAAACTACTGTTTATGTTTCCGTGTAGAATGTACGAGACTAGTGATGTAGCACCAGACTTTCAGAAACTCATCATCCCCTACATCTTATCGAGTACGTCAGTCTTCTTTACTGTTGACAAGGTAGGGATTCGATAACACAGGAAAATTAATCGATGTCTGTGTGTTATTGAGGACGTACCATTTCGGTTAAGGAGTTGATTAAATTGGTACATATGGTAATGAAATAAAAGTTTTATTTTCGTAATTTTATGTTACAGATAAGAACGATATATTCATAAACTGCTCGATCAGTTACTAGACACCAGTTACTTCGGATACCCAGGTCCGCAGATTGGCCACGTTGGCGTAGACGCCAGGGTAGCCGGGCTGAGCGCATCCTCTGCCCCAGGAGACGATGCCGTACTGGGTGGATCCTTCCACCAGGGGTCCGCCGCTGTCGCCCTGGCACGAGTCCTTGCCGCCCTCGTCTTCTCCTGCGCAGATCATGCGCTGAGTCATCCCACCGCCGTAGGCTATGTTGCAGGAGGCACGGGCCACGATGGACGTGGTGACCGCCTGCAGCTGTGTGGGGGAGGAGCCTCCGGAGGACAGGTCGCCCCAGCCCGTGATGGTCACCGCTGTGCCTGCAGATGGCTCCGTCGTGCCGAGGGTAACCGCCTGCAAAGTACCGTACACACTCAACATACTGCACCATTCAAAACAGCAGAGGATAGTGCTTCGACAACATAACATTTATTTCTCAATGTTAACATGACTAACAAAACTTTAGGCTGAAATCGTCCGTTAACGAATTTCATTTATCTATCAAACCTGCACGTATCATTTACTTATTGATCAGTAACCTATTTCAGTCTGTAGTGGACAATATGTATGGATGAAACTTCTTGGCAGATTAAAACTGTGTGCCCGACCGAGACTCGAACTGGGGACCTTTGCCTTTCGCGGGCAAGTGCTCTATTGGTAGAAGTAAAGCTGTGAGTACCGGACGTGAGTCGTGCGTAGGTAGCTCAGTTGGTAGAGCACTTGCCCGCGAAAGGCAAAGGTCCCGAGTTCGAGTCTCGGTCGGGCACACAGTTTTAATCTGCCAGGAAGTTTCATATCAGCGCACACTCCGCTGCAGAGTGAAAATTTCATTCTGGAATGTGTATGGATGTTGGTCACCTGAACATAATACAGAACCCAACTCTGCAACTTGACTAGTTCATACTACACAGAACTTGCCCAAACGTCAGATGTAAAATGTGACATATAATTTTGTTAACTGCTCATCCTTGACGTTTCATCATTTTGATTTGATGATTTCATAGAAGAACAGAAAATCAAAGACTTTTAAAGGAAATCAGCCGGCACAGCGAAATTTGTGACTGAAATTAGACCAGTAGAGCAGCTCAAACATCGTCACTATTTCAGTTGGAACGCAACATACGGGAATGATGAAGACATAGAGATGAAATTAGCAAAGTTTGAGGTGTATGTGGAACAATAAATAAATGTGTTAAAAATAAAAGGAAGAAACATGATTAAAGTGTTATATGAAATGGCAGATCCAATGCTTTTTCACAGAAGTAAATCGTGATTTATACGTGAACGCCGAGGAAGCCGCATAAAAGCAACAGATATGACATTTATAAGAGCAGTAAATAGATGCACAAGAGGTGACATATTTCGCCATTCGGAAATTAGGGAGGAACTGGGATAAGCACATTACAATTAAATCCAAGAAGGTAGCAGAAACTTGAATAAATATCGTGGAAGAACGCATAGAGAAAGATAACCTCTCTGACAAGAAGATCTAAGCTTGATAGGAGAACTCAAGGATGACCGAGGAAACGATTGGTGCGGCAAAAAGAAGGCTAATGATTGAAGTAAAGATGTTCATGATGATTAGTAGAAGGTTCTAACGTCGTCATGAATGGGCTGGGCAGTCATTAGTAATGCATGCAGAATTTTACTAATGCATTTCCTCATGTTTCTGGTGACCAACTCTTGCTTCATATTCTGTCTTAAGCTTAGTAAGATGGTAATTTACGTGGAAATTATATCAAATTTTTAGGCTTTTTATTGATGCACTTAGTCAATTGTCGTAAAGGATGAGAACTGATTACGTTCCAGTTACTCCACCAACGAATGATCTGTGTCAATGTATGGGAGCGAATAGCAGTTTAGCGCATTGTAGTAGCGCAGACTGACTGCTCAGCCCGCTCCTACGTATTTTAAATTTTCCATTTAATGGCAAGATTATAATACAAACATACTAAATTATAAATGCAGAATACTTCGCAGGCAACCCCAACAATTTATCTGAATAAATAATATATGTTCAGTGAAACGACGTCTAGCACAAGCGAAACCGAATACATTGTCCTATGTATTACAATGTTGTGCATAGCAATGGGAATATTTTGCCTGTAAGAAAGGTATGTTAGAGAAGTGTTAGAGCAACGCAGAAAGGTGGCGGTGGTTATATTGAGAAACAGCCTGGAAAATGCTACACATCTAAGAGTGAAGAGGGGAAAGGGGAAGGCTGTCAATACATTGAGGAACAGCTACCCAGTGGCGAACCTCACCATAAAGAACTAATGCCCAAGGCGCAGCGCCCTCTCAACCCTGCACCGCTCTTCAGTCTACCTTCAAGCAAACGTCACCGATTGCCCCCGGCTTCTCGTGCAGCGACCTCACTGGTTGGCACAGTTGGGCACAAGACCGTTAATACGTTAATCGTTAACTAACCGAGTTAATTTCTCGAGTAACGGACTGAAGAACAAACTTTAGCGGACTCTATGTAAGTTCTGTTGACCTTTCTCAGTCCATTACACGTTAATTGCTTGCGAACTAGTTATGAGAAATGACGCCCCGACGATCGCGGAAATCGTTGTCTGACAAGTTCGAGTCGTGCAGGTGTGGGGTTACGCCGGGGTGCGCGTGATTCACTTAAAAAATCGAACCCGAGAGAGAATAACTAGCTTTGACTGCTTACTGTTGTTTGTTTACTGTTCGCGTTAAGTATTACTTTCTCTTACTGGATTGGCCGTGGAAAGTAAATCATGGAATAGGATTTTCTGTGGGAAAGATGTTCAGTCTCCTACACAAGCCTCGCTCTTTGGTGAAAACCTTAACATGTTCATGTGAATGAAGGGAAATTTGCACCCTATGACAGATACTATCTGTTTCACCTGTATTTTGATTCTGCTGTGATTTAATATTGATAACTAACTACTTACAAAACTAAACGATTAATATGTATTTTATTTATCTTCGATGTCTTACCTAAACTTCGCCAGCCAAAACATTTCTTATTTAAGCAATGGTAATGCGTTTCATTCACTTCCTCATTTCACTACACCCACAACATAAAGTTTACTATGACAAGTTCCCCCTATGAACCATGGACCTTGCCGTTGGTGGGGAGGCTTGCGTGCCTCAGCGATACAGATGGCCGTACCGTAGGCGCAACCACAACGGAGGGGTATCTGCTGAGAGGCCAGATAAACATGTGGTTCCTGAAGAGGGGCAGCAGCCTTTTCAATAGTTGCAGGGGCAACAGTCTGGATGATTGACTGATCTGGCCTTGTAATATTAACCAAAACGGCCTTGCTGTGCTGGTACTGCGAACGGCTGAAAGCAAGGGGAAACTACAGCCGTAATTTTTCCCGAGGACATGCAGCTTTACTGTATGATTAAATGATGATGGCGTCCTCTTGGGTAAAATATTCCGGAGGTAAAATAGTCCCCCATTCGGATCTCCGGGCGGGGACTACTCAAGAGGACGTCGTTATCAGGAGAAAGAAAACTGGCATTCTACGGATCGGAGCGTGGAATGTCAGATCCCTTAATCTGGCAGGTAGGTTAGAAAATTTAAAAATGGAAATGGATAGGTTGAAGTTCGATATAGTGGGAATTAGTGAAGTTCGGCGGCAGGAGGAACAAGACTTTTGGTCAGGTGATTACAGGGTTATAAATACAAAATCAAATAGGGGTAATGCAGGAGTAGGTTTAATAATGAATAAAAGATTAGGAGTGCGGGTTAGCTACTACAAACGGCATAGTGAACGCATTATTGTGGCCGAGATAGACACAAAGCCCATGCCTACTACAGTAGTACAAATTTATATGCCAACTAGCTCTGCAGATGATGAAGAAATTGATGAAATGTATAACGAAATAAAAGAAATGATTCAGCTAGTGAAGGGAGACGAAAATTTAATAGACATGGGTGACTGGAATTCGTCAGTAGGAAAAGGGAGAGAAGGAAACATAGTAGGTGAATATGGATTGGGGGGAAGAAATGAAAGAGGAAGCCGCCTTGTAGAATTTTGCACAGAGCATAACTTAATCATAGCTAACACTTGGTTCAAGAATCATGAAAGAAGGTTGTATACCTGGAAGAATCCTGGAGAAAGTAAAAGGTATCAGATAGATTATATAATGGTAAGACAGAGATTTAGGAACCAGGTTTTAAATTGTAAGACATTTCCAGGGGCAGATGTGGATTCTGACCACTATCTATTGGTTATGAACTGCAGATTGAAACTGAAGAAACTGCAAAAAGGTGGGAATTTAAGGAGATGGGACCTGGATAAACTGAAAGAACCAGAGGTTGTAGAGAGTTTCAGGGAGAGCATAAGGGAACAATTGACAGGAATGGGGGAAAGAAATACAGTAGAAGAAGAATGGGTAGCTCTGAGGGATGAAGCAGTGAAGGCAGCAGAGGATCAAGTAGGTAAAAAGACGAGGGCTAATAGAAACCCTTGGGTAACAGAAGAAATACTGAATTTAATTGATGAAAGGAGAAAATATAAAAATGCAGTAAATGAAGCAGGCAAAAAGGAATACAAACGTCTCAAAAATGAGATCGACAGGAAGTGCAAAATGGTTAAGCAGGGATGGCTAGAGGAAAAATGTAAGGATGTAGAGGCTTGTCTCACTAGGGGTAAGATAGATACTGCCTACAGGAAAATTAAAGAGACCTTCGGAGAGAAGAGAACCACTTGTATGAATATCAAGAGCTCGGATGGAAACCCAGTTCTAAGCAAAGAAGGGAAGGCAGAAAGGTGGAAGGAGTATATAGAGGGTTTATACAAGGGCGATGTACTTGAGGACAATATTATGGAAATGGAAGAGGATGTAGATGAAGATGAAATGGGAGATAAGATACTGCGTGAAGAGTTTGACAGAGCACTGAAAGACCTGAGTCGAAACAAGGCCCCGGGAGTAGACAACATTCCATTAGAACTACTGATGGCCTTGGGAGAGCCAGTCATGACAAAACTCTACGATCTGGTGAGCAAGATGTATGAGACAGGCGAAATACCCACAGACTTCGAGAAGAATATAATAATTCCAATCCCAAAGAAAGCAGGTGTTGACAGATGTGAAAATTACCGAACTATCAGCTTAATAGGTCACAGCTGCAAAATACTAACGCGAATTCCTTACAGACGAATGGATAAACTGGTAGAAGCAGACCTCGGGGAAGATCAGTTTGGATTCCGCAGAATTGTTGGAACACGTGAGGCAATACTAACCTTACGACTTATCTTAGAAGAAAGATTAAGAAAAGGCAAACCTACGTTTCTAGCATTTGTAGGCTTAGAGAAAGCTTTTGACAACGTTAACTGGAATACTCTCTTTCAAATTCTGAAGGTGGCAGGGGTGAAATACAGGGAGCGAAAGGCTATTAACAATTTGTACAGAAACCAGATGGCAGTTATAAGAGACGAGGGGCATGAAAGGGAAGCAGTGGTTGGGAAGGGAGTAAGACAGGGTTGTAGCCTCTCCCCGATGTTATTCAATCTGTATATTGAGCAAGCAGTAAAGGAAACAAAAGAAAAATTCGGAGTAGGTATTCAAATTCATGGAGAAGAAGTAAAAACTTTGAGGTTTGCCGATGACATTGTAATTCTGTCAGAGACAGCAAAGGACTTGGAAGAGCAGTTGAACTGAATGGACAGTGTCTTGAAAGGAGGATATAAGATGAACATCAACAAAAGCAAAACGAGGATAATGGAATGTAGTCAAATTAACTCGGGTGATGCTGAGGGGATTAGATTAGGAAATGAGACACTTAAACTAGTAAAGGAGTTTTGCTATTTAGGGAGTAAAATAACTGATGATGGTCGAAGTAGAGAGGATATAAAATGTAGACTGGCAATGGCAAGGAAATCGTTTCTGAAGAAAAGGAATTTGTTAACATCGAGTATAGATTTAAGTGTCAGGAAGTCGTTTCTGAAAGTATTTGTATGGAGTGTAGCCATGTATGGAAGCGAAACATGGACGATAACCAGTTTGGACAAGAAGAGAATAGAAGCTTTCGAAATGTGTTGCTACAGAAGAATGCTGAAGATAAGGTGGGTAGATCACGTAACTAATGAGGAGGTATTGAATAGGATTGGGGAGAAGAGAAGTTTGTGGCACAACTTGACTAGAAGAAGGGATCGGTTGGTAGGACATGTTTTGAGGCATCAAGGGATCACAAATTTAGCATTGGAGGGCAGCGTGGAGGGTAAAAATCGTAGAGGGAGACCAAAAGATGAATACACTAAGCAGATTCAGAAGGATGTAGGTTGCAGTAGGTACTGGGAGATGAAGAAGCTTGCACAGGATAGAGCTGCATCAAACCAGTCTCAGGACTGAAGACCACAACAACAACAACATGACCCGTTAACGATTAACTTTAACTACTGATAAATCTTCAGTAAGGTAAGGTTCTAACATTCAATGAAGACAACTTTTTTACAATGTGTTAATGATTAGTGAAAATATAAAATAAATAAATCTTTTTTACAACGTGTTAATGATTAGTGAAAATATAAAATAAATAAATCTTCAGTAAGGTAAGGTTCTAACGTTTAATGAAGATAACTTTTTTACAACGTGTTAATGATTAGTGAAGTTAATTTTTGATTAACGTTACCCAGATATGCTGGTTGAACTATTGGGTAACATGACGATTGCAAACCGCTTGTGGTATGACAGTGCGAAATGGATCCACCGACAATAGCAAGCACATTCATGGTGGGTGGGATTTCTTGTACAGGTTTTGGTATGCTTAAACAAGAGTTCAGAAACTTCTTTCTAATTTCGCAATAAGTCATTTTACTTAGAGACTATAAAATAACATAACTAGTGTACCAGTTGTTATTGTTCACTTTTGCGCCACTCTGTATATGTAACCAAAATAATATTTTCCACTAGATTTCTCTTAAAGCACATATAATGAATGACCAAATATCAAGAAGATTTGTCTTTACTTGCGTATATCTATGGATGTTGAACTGTAGATTGTAGGAAGGCAACTTTTATGCCCATTCTGCGGCCAAGTGATGTGGGGTTTTGTGTAGCAAACTCGACTCGCATTCAGAAGTGCGGCAGTTAAGATCCGCGTCCGCCCTTTCAGACTTAAAATCTCCGCGATTTCTCTATTATCGTTTCAATTTAACGCTGTGAGACAGTCTTCGAAGGGGAGCATCCTATTTCCATCTCAGTCTTTTACTAATTCAAGCGTGTATTCCATCTCTAACGACTTTGTAGTCGACTGGACGTTAAACTCTAATCATCCTCACGTCCATAATCAATTCCATGTCATCACCTGATTTATTTTTGCGTAGATAGGCAACTCTGCAGCACTATCTCCATACTCCATTCTACGGATACTTAGGTTCTGCACGATTCCATCAATGTGGCAAGCCGTTCCTGACTCCCAAGTCGATAATGGACCTCCGACATTCCGGTTTCCATACAGTAGGTGGGGTTTTTCTGTCTTAATTTATCATATTAAGTGGATCCTGGAACATATTCTTGCTGAGTGTATGTTGATATATGTCTACTATTGTTATAAGTACACTGCCGGAAAAAATAGTGCACCTGGAAAGACAACGTCGATTTTGATGCGATGACGCCATGTTCCACCCAAGGGATAGTAGATGCACTGATAATGGTTTCAACATCTTCCGTCAACACATAGCGAAGTAGTGTAGCTACCAGCACGCCATTTCTGTCTACCCTTTAATAGGAATTGCTCACAGTCAAAAGGCTCAGCGTGGCGCAGAGGTGTGAAGCAAGCTGGCAACGATGCCATGGAGACATACTAGCGCTACCTACAGCCAACTGAGCCAACTGAGCGGATGGTCTTTTCTGGGTACTGCCCTACAAGTCGAACTTGCTGCGTCAGTTGTGCAACGATGTAGGTATCGGTGATCACGTGAACACCCTCACCACCGTAGACGAGATACTGGGATTCCTCGCTGCACTGACACCCACCTGAATCGTCACATGGTAAGAACAGTAGTACCACGTAGCACAGCTTCCAGAGCACACATAAGAGGGCATGTGAGCCCAAATGTGTCAACTCGAAATGTTGTCAACCAGTTATTAGCTGTGCGACTGTGGGCAAGTTCACCTTTAGCCAGCCTTCCATTCACGCCACATCGTCGACGTGCCCTGCTTAACTGGTCCCTTCAGAGCACCACCTGGGACAAGAAATGGTGCGCCATGATCTTTGCGCCATGATCTTCCACTATGAAAGCAGATTCTGCCTGCACGCAAGTGATGGTCGTTTGCGCGTACGGCGAAGACCTGGTGAGTGCTGTCTCATAGAGTGCAATCCTTCAAGACAAACTGGCTCCTTCCCAGTCCTTATGGTCTGGGATGCGATAAGCTACAGTCATCGTACACTTTTGGTGTTTCTTGAGGGGTCGCTAAGCAGCGGTCGATGCGTGCAGAACGGTTTTAGACGAATTATCTTTCCGTTCTTGCAAACAGGTAGATGATAAAACAACTTACGGGTTTGCTGCCGGGTGACATCGTCGAACACCGCCGATATTTCGACAGGAGCACAGCCTGCCATTCTCAAGGCACAAGGCATTTGTGCCTTGAGAATGAGAGGGTGTGCTCCTGTCGAAATATCGGCGGTGTTCGACGACGTCACCCGGCAAAAAACCCGTAAGTTATTTGAACATTCGATTCGCCGAGAAAAGTTAAGGTCTTACAGGTAGGTGATACGTTGTTCCAACGAAATAATGCACGTCGTGAGGCTGCCCGTGAAATTCATCATGGTCTGCAAGAAGTGGAGCAGCTTCTCCGGTCAGCACGTATGGGATATGATGGGACGAGAGTTGAGTCGTGCAACTTTCTGCTCTTACAAAACTAAGTGAACAGGTCGAACAGGCACGTCATAACTTATCACAGCAGAGTACTCGCCATCTGGGCGATCGACTGGATGCCAGAGTTAGCACCTGCATTGCCACCCATGGGCGCTGCATCACGTACTATTATGGCTGTTAATGCATGCTTCAATGCTAGTTACCTAAGTACCGCTTGTGCCATTGATCTGTAAATGTAATCACTTGATGTACTCCATATGAACAATTGCAAAAACAAATCTTGACTTAATTGGAATCAACTAAAACGTGAAGCAATTTGTTTTTATCCGGCAGAATATTTATGCTACATTACTCTTAAAAACCATGTGACTCGCTGGTAATCATGTAGATTTATTATTAGATGATCTCATTTATACTATAGCACATGGTAAATTGCTTGAAGATTATCGTGAGTTTTATAATGGTTTGATCGCTTATACATTCACATGAACCGAGAGTTCTGGCACAGTAGTCAGCACGTTGGGCTCACATTCAGGAGAAAGGCAGACTAAATCCCCGTGAGCCCATCAAAATTTGGTACCTCGTGGTCTCTCTATATCCCTTCCGACATATACTGCGGTGGTGGCTTTCATAAAAATACAGCGGAAATGCTCATCCGATCCGTGGTTGTGTTTCGTCTCTAATAACGTCGTCATCTTCGGGAGTTACTTGATGTTCATACGGCGTGTGTATGGTAGGTTGCCTAATGTTGTATCCTCAACGGAGGCATCAAGCCTAGGAGATCGATAATGTTGAATATTATCCCATTAAATGAATATAACTAGAGACAGTAAAATTATTTACTTTCAAACAAAAGCAAAATGCAAAATTATAGAGTAAATACAGAATATTAAATCCTACCCTTCACCTAGCTTTGAGATAGGGAGAACATCTGTGACTTCCCTTAAAATAGCGAACCAGTTTGTTACACGGACACAGTTATTTGGGTGATACTGATTAGCCCCATGAAACAGAGGACCTCCACCCTGACGGGCACTGACAGTCAAGAGCTCAGAGAACAACCAAATGGAACTTAACACATTTAGTGTAACTGCTTCTCTGTCTGACGAGCAGTGGCGGATATATCACAGATTACTGCGCTGTGAGGAGTTGTACAGCAACATCTGTTCGGTGCTGTTGGTCGCTGTGCAGAGGATATGCGTTGCGTATCTATAAATTCCGTCTACACACAGGACGTATTCTACCGTCTGCAAACTCCTACAGCTGAGAGTACTTCAGTATTACACGCTTCAGAAGTCAAGAATCTTGTTTGCTCGTAAGTGAGGAAAAGAAACTCAAGTATTCGTTCATGCTGAAGTACTTCAGTATGCCTCAGACTCCACAGAGAAGCAAAGAATCGTTGCTCTGCATACTCCTAGTGGTGAAACAGGAACTTCGCAAAGTATAGCAGTCGGACATTTCATTAGTGCTACCGTCAGCAAAATCTCTAAGTCGCCTCCCGCACAATGTTTCCTCTTTTGACACCCTCAGGAGAGTCCCTTTTCATGCCATTCGACGATTTACAGCAAGGTTCACGGCGTCTGAGTGTGTGCTCCCAGCAACGAATCCCTGCACCCATTACAAGTGCCTCACACTTAACAGGTCATGGAGCTGCCAGACAATTGCCTGCATTTCATACTCCGTATAGAAAACGATTCTAGAACTCTAAAACTCCTCCTACGACTAAGGACTCTGCCAACCAAATTCATTGTACTGCTTTTTGGTGGGGACGTAGCTTGAGGTCTTCCACGAGAATATCTGTAAAGGGTCAACTCACGTCCACTCTTCGTTAACCCAGCCCATTCATTCGTACTAAAATGATGCATACTTCTATTGTAAGATGCTATCGCTCTCCATCCTTAGCTTCACGCACATGCCTGTTTCCAACCAAATTTTGCGCCAGACTACAGCTCACATTCGCTCACCCGCCCCACCACCGCTAGGACGCTATCAGCACTTTAAAAGTCGCTGCCTCTTTAGAGAAGTAAAGCATACCATTCGGTCGAGCACACGGCGTCTTTCCTAAAGTCCTCTCTGCTGATCACCTCTTTCACAGGAACATGTAACGGTAACTGCTCCCTGATGTCAGCGTCCAACTTAAATTAATTCTCTGGCATTCAACATAACAGAACTTTTTAGTACGTGGTGCTTCTCAGAATTAACTGAAGACAGTTTATGCATCGAAAATTATGATCTCACATCGAGAAACAAAATGGAAGCGAACTGTTATAACATTGCATGTATGGAGGCAAAATCTCGCTGCCTTACAACTTCTTCCGAAAAAACAGCAAAACATTTGGAAAACATTTACAGCTTTTGTGGAATGAGAAGATGTGACAAATTTTGATTCAATTCCTAGGTGTTAATGTTTCGGTACATTAGGGACAACATGTCTTGTAGTAAAACTATCAAGAGTAAAGATTTTTTTTCGCTACCACTATAGTTTCCTGGATCATCTCACATAAATGTCACCATATGACACGGTATGAAAATTTTATTGGCAATAAATACCCATTTCAAGAAGATAATTGTGATGGGAGGGTGTGCTTTTCGGGAATGTTAAATAACATTGATAACGGCGAAGTGCTCGTTTGTTGCCTATCGAAATCTGTAATTCATATAGAATTTAAAGCATGTGGAATAATGTACGAGAAAAAACAAAACAAATGATGCTAGCATACAGTTCAAATTTGATACATACAGAAGTAAGTTTTTTCTGAGTACGAGTTGTACCTGAACGTCGCTGTCGAAGGAGAATGATCCGTCAATCTGGATGACACCGATGTCGTAGTCCATGGTGTCGGTGTCATAAGATCTGTGGTAATATGCTTCAGCAATATCGCACACAGTTCCGCCACTTCCTTGAGTGGATGTTCCGGCCCTGATGGACAGGACGTAGAGTATGCTGTCTTCAAGGCAGTGCGCCGCCGTCAGCACCCACGTGGAGATGATGATGGAGGAGCCGCACAAGTGCGAGCCCAGCCACTGCAGCGACAGCTGCCAGGGGTACTGCGAGATGTCTACAGCCTCGCCGCCCACGATGCGGCCATCGAGGCGCGGTCTGGGCAAGTGGGACCTCGTGGAGGGGGCAGCGCTGCAGAGCGCCACCAGCAGGCACAGGACGACGGCTGTCTGCATGGTTCTGGACGGAGGATAAACACAGTCGGCTGTGGCCGGCTTTTATTACGGTATTATCATGTGGCTCTCTGCACTGCTGACCACTTGACAATCTGTCACTCACGGCCTTACAAATAGTTCAGCGAGGTCGAAGTAGTACATGAATATATTACGCAATATGTTTTGATCACCAAGGTCCCACTCGTGGTAGTTTCTCCCACATCATTTTCTCGTGTCAGGATACCGAACAGCTACTCTGATAGATCAATAAGGGCATAGTGTGTGATTCACGTAAGAGAGGCGAATATTTTTCCTGGGAGAGGGAGAAGTCCTTTTCTTCCTTAAGAAGATTCAGCATTTTCAAAATGTGATAGAGAAGGAAGAGATGACGGCTACCAGCTCTATGTCCACAGCAGCTGGTGTTAACAGTTTATACATTTTCTCACTCCACAGGATATCGTCCAAAGGCTTCAAATTATCTAGAGGTAAGACGATCACTTTGATGTTCAGGAGATGAATGCAATAATTTTTCCTCATCAAACAAGGTACATCATGATGAAACTAATATTGCTGAAACAAATTTTGGTGACCTCACATTCACACGATATCGTTCAGGTAATTTCATTTTGGAAGGAAGAACGAGATAATCGCTAGCATGCATCTTGTGTAAACAACCATTTTGATATTCAGGAGAGCTAATTTCGGATTAAGGTGGTGTGGTCGCAATTATCGAATGGGAATTAAAATCTAATTTTTCTGGAAAAAGATATAACACACCGGTACGTGATAGTACCATGGTTTCGACTTCCACGGCAAACTAGTGAACATGCCGCTACGCAATTAAGAAAAGCAGCCATCTCTCATCTGTAGACAATATTTACAGCACCTGAGGTGTAAATCGAAAAACTTGTGAGAAATGAAAACTAAATTAATAAGCCACAATATTATTCTATGTAAATAATAAATACTTTATATACTCTAACTAAAAAAATCACAATACGACTAAACAGGAACACTGCTCTTCCGAGTGAAAGATTTAGACAATCGAAAGCAGGGAACGATTACAATCTGCACCATACATACCGACAACAGTGTCAATAAGTCACACACTGTTTGATCCAATGAAATACGACTGCAAGAAAAGGGCAGGCTCATAACTTTGTAATAAACACAATTCGGAACAACTTAATTTACCTAACAATATATGAATAGATAAAGTTACATGGTGAAAGTAACCACTCTGTCAGTAGTATAAACGACGAACAAAAAGTGTTCCAAGGCCATAATGTCTAGACTCGATACGCCAGTGATAGACTTGATCGCCTACACAGTCTTATTTCTCCGCTTGATGTTTACCGACGCTTGTTCTTCGGCAGCCAAAATTATAATGACAACATGGTGATCCTGTTTCGACGTATTTGGTAAATGCGTCGCCATAGTTCGCGTGCCAGCATCTACCGCATTCACATCGAAAAGACACTCATGTCATACTGATCGCTTGACTTTATGTTGTAGCGTTTCCCTCTGTCTATAATGACATATTTAATTATAAGTTCCCCAGACAGCGACATCCGAAAGAAATTACGAAATTACTTAGGTTAACTGTCGCCACAGGAAAAATAAGGTTCAAATGTCTCTGAGCACTATGGGACTTAACATCCGAGGTCATCAGTCCCCTAGACTTAGAACTACGTAAACCTAACTAACCTAAGCACATCACACACACCCATGTCCGAGGCAGGATTTGTCACAAGAATACAAGCCAGAATGATGAAAGAGGAACGTTTCTTTTTAATTGTGTCTCTTAAGCCCTTTCATTCTTCGTACCCGGCTTAACAAACATTTGATAGTCCGCGATGAATGTTCTGCTTGGATAGTTTTCATTTCATTATTTCCATTGCCAATTCTAGTTATCCTTTTGGTTTAGGTCAGAGCCCTCTTTTTTGGTTCTGGTCTCTATCGGAAGTTAAACTTTTTGAAGGCGGATGCAAAGCGGCCGACGTTTCACCATGAATTCTTTATTCTTTTGTGACACTAAATATTACACCAGTGAGTATTACAATGTGAAAGTTCCCTTTCTCTCAAATACAGCAATTCACGAAACGGTAGCAGTGGTCCTTGGTGGAAGTATGTCACACCCAACTTGATAGTAAATAAAAATAACACCCCAACAATGATAGACGTCCAAGCGCCTGTGATTATTTCTTTAGAGTACTTCGAAAAGTAGACACCTAAAAAGTTCGTTGTCTATACTTTGTTCTACTCTTGTATATTTTATAATTTCTCTGTGACATTTCTGGTCTAGAGGGCGATTTCATCTCAAATCATACAGGTCAAGAGTGAATGTATCACACGACTATTTCAAGGTTTGCTGAAAAAAAAAATGTTGAAGTGCACATTGTAAGTAGGCTGTTTATGTTTTCTTATTGGCAACGATACGTAACGCTCTGTATGAAAATCACTGGCTGTGCTGTGTACAGTCTGTGGCTAGTTTGCATTGTTGTCTGCCATTGTAGTGTTGGGCAGCTGGATGTTAACACCGCGTAGCGTTGCGCAGTTGGAGGTGAGCCGCCAGCAGTGGTGGATAATTTGTAAGACTGGATGTCATGAACTGCTATATATATTATGACTATGAAGGTAAATATATTGTTTGTTCTCTATTAAAATCTTTCATTTGCTAACTATGCATATTAGCAGTTAGTGCCTTCCGTAGTTTGAATCTTTTATTTAGCTGGCAGTAGTGGGGCTCGCTGTATTGCAGTAGTTCGAGTAACAAAGATTTTTGTGAGGTAAGTGATTTGTGAAACGTATAGGTTAATTTAGTCAGGGCCATTCTCTTGTAGGGATTACTGAAAGTCAGATTGCGTTGCGCTAAAAAAATATTGTGTGTCAGTTTAAGCACAGTCATGTATAATTTTTCTAAGGGGACGTTTCATATGTCGACCCATAGCCGAGGATACCTCACTGGAATCTTCTGATTTTTTTTTCTTGTAGTTTGTGTAATTAGTGTAGGTTTTGTTAATTGCTAGCGCATAGTCACAGAGAGAATTTCCTTTGTAGTTGCAGTCTTTCATTGTTGTACAGTAAAACAGTTGTGGCACGCATGTAGACTTGCACAAAGTATTTCGCAGCTGCGCTTGCAATTAAGTAAATATTTTCAGTGCTATGTTAATGTGTTTTCTTATTTTGCTCTTCAAATTGTGCTTTTCTGTGTTGTCGTGAGAAATATTGTGACAATAATGGCGTGTGAAAAACGTAACACTAGGCTCCAAAGTAAACTGAGAAATAATAGTGACGACGAGCGTAGCTTATCAGCACCACTGTGTAATGAATTAACAGACATTCAAAGTAGTAATTTGGTAATTGTGCATAGGGAAATGGAGCGGGTGGCCAATAATGGCGTAGACAGTGAAACAAATAGTGAACAGGGAAGCATTATCGATCGATCGGTCGGCAACAGCTCGCCTCAGGAATCCGAAATGACAGGGCACAATCTTGCAAAAACTGTAGATTCAGGTTTTGCGTCCTCACCGTTTTCTCAAATAAGTCAAGACACATTTCCTGCTTTTCAAAATGCGAATATTGCCGGTTCAAATGCATTGCCGAATAGCACTGAGGAACATGTTTCAGACACCAGTGCATTGTTATTACAATTAATGCAAAAAATGGGACAAAAGCTTCAAAAGTTAGACACAATGGAACAACACCAGAGACAAACACAGCAACAGTTAGAGACAATGGAACAAACTCTTCAAAAGTTCGACACAATGGAACAAAATCATCAAAAGTTACACACAATGGAATCAAATCAGAGACAAACACAGCAAAAGCTTCAAAAGTTCGACACCACACTTGAACAAACACGTGAAGATTTAACTACTGAGTTACTTAACAGTGAATCGAAAAGTCAAAAAGTCTGTAATGACGTAAAAACACAAATTTGTGAGCATTTTCAACCTGTTTTTTCGCGGCATGAAAATGCATTACAGAATCACGAAGCAGCCATAAAAAACTGCAAACCATTGTTCATGAAAATCAGGAGACCTTGTGAGCTAAAATTGACTCAGTTGCATCAACCGATTCGGTTACACTAGTTGCAAAAACTCAGGAAAACTTAAAGGACACAGTAGATACGATTTCAACACAAATGGACACTCTGAAACTTGGTTCAGAAAAACACACTGAGGAAATAAGTACACTATCGGAGAAAGTAGCCGAACTTTCGGATCAGTTCACTAACTTATCTGCAAAGGTAGATGATGATCTGAATGACACAAGACCTGTAGCCATCACTGAACAAATTAAGAAATTCAAACAAAATCAGAATCAAAGTAAAACGCAACACAAAAGAGAAATCCGGGAAGTACAAGATCAGTTGGCACAAGTAATACAAAAATTACTAATTTCAGAGGACACTCGCGCTCCAACACGGGAAGAGGGACTTAGAAATACGAAAAAGCCGCTAAATAATAACACCGGGCATTTCGGAAGTAATGAAAGAAATTGGCAATGTGCACCGAATTTTGAGATGGAACCGCCGACACGACGTAACTATGACCGACATGCGACTCGCCGACACGATGATTTTGACTATAAGCTGTTCATTACTACACTTAAATTCAAAACATTTAAGAATTCCGGCAACGACATTTATCCAAAAGCGTGGCTTCAACAATTCTCTCATTGTTTCCCCCCCCCCCAACTGGTCATTAGAGCACAGATTGGAATTTATGTGTGGCTATTTAGAGAATAAACGAGCTGTAAGAATGCGATCGGTCATTCACGATTGTCACAGTGAAGGAGAATTTTATCATGCCTTCCTCTCAGCATATTGGTCTCAAGCTACACAAGACCGAGTAAAATATAGCATCATAATGATGAAACATTTCGAACAATCTGAACTTTACAGTCTTGTGAAATATTTTGAAGACATGTTGCACAAGAATCAGTACCTGTCAAACCCATACAGCCCCTCAGAACTCATCCGCATTTGCTTAATCAAATTGCCTGAACATTTACGACATATTATTTTGGCAGGACGTTGCAAAGGCGACAATGAAGCTTTTCAGGGACTCTTACAAGAATTATAAATTGACACTGACAATCGCGGAACGCGAAAACAGGAACACAACAATTACAGGTCACATCCGTCGCAATTCCACGATGAAAAAAATAATAACTGGACACGACGAGGCTATTCTCACAGCCCAAATTGTGACCAAAACAGACACCACCCATATGATAACCACTGGCAGAGTAATAGTTACAGAGAAAGTCCGCATTTCCGTAGTAATGAATATGACAGAGACAATCATAGAAACAGACAATATGGTAACCAGAACTATTATTATCAAGGGAGACAGAATAATTTCAGACGCAACAGTTCAGCGCGCAGTTACGATTCAGGGAGAAATTCTCTACCACGTGACCGACAAGAAGGAAACTGTGGAATCTACCGACATGACGACAGACGATATGATAGTAACGACAGACCCCAATAACGACGCGAGCCAACAAAGAGACAATAGGCAATGGCTCATACCGCTGGCAGCCACAAAACGTACGTATGAAACTGATGACGCAGCTGCCGTAGCTAGTAATTACGTAAAAATGGAAGACATTAGGGACATCTTACTCCAGGAACACGACGTAAAACATAACAACATTGCATATCCTGTGATTCACATTAGAGTATATGACGTAAAATTTACTGCAGTACTTGACTCTGGCAGTCCCATTTCAGTAATTAGTGGAACAGTCTTTAGCAAATGCAACAAATCGAACGATTGTCCCACACTTTCGTTATGTAAGATTAAATTACAAGGTGCAATCGTTGGAAAAAGTGTAGATGTACGGCAACAAACCAACTTAGAATTCTTCTGTCAACGCCACAGCTTCTTTATGAACTTTCTTATTGTTCCATTATTGTCGACGGAAATTATATTGGGAGTAGACTTTTTGAATGAATACAAAGCAATCTTAAACTTTTACGGTACTGAAATAAGTTTAGAGAAAGAAGGTAAGTCAATAGCTTTGAAATTTGAAGATTGGTTCTCAAACCATGACGAGGAAATTAATCGGCTTTACCTTCTGTAAGACAACAGTTCGGAATTTTCTACGGAACTAGACACTAACAATCACTCTGCAAGTACTGACAGGGATGATATCGACGACATATTTGATACTAATGAGTTAATTCAGAATGAAATTCAAACAATTGAGAATTGTAATGACACTGATAGGCAAGACCTTTTTGAGATTTTACAAGCACATTCCACAATTTTTACTCACAAAACAGGAACAGTCAAGGGATTTCAATACCAATTTCGTGTTCGTGAGCATACTAAATTTTGTGTTAGACCATATATAATTCCGGCGCATTATAGGGACCGTGTTAGAACAGAAATACAATCTATGCTTAATGAGGGCATTATTGAGCCTGCAGTAAGCTCATACAACAATCCATTACATGTTGCTGAGAAGAAAAATGGATCGTTCCGGCTTGTCTTAGATTCGAGACAAGTCAATACTATCATCAATCCTGAAACAGACAGGCCGCACACGATGGAAGAACTTCTTCAAAATTTTAATGGTGTTGTCTTCTATTGATCTCAGATCCAGCTTTTATCACATCGAACTTCATCCAGAATGTAGAAAATACACAGCTTTTCTTTGTTTCAGCGTTTGTTATCAATTTCGGAAACTTCCTTTTGGTTTCAACATTTCTTCGGCAGTGTTCATTCGCGGGCTAAATTCCATATTACCTGATTTCTTAAAACATCACATCACCTTATATGTGCATGATATTCTAATAGCAGAAGCCACATGGGAACAACATAATCGCATCCTCAACAGTTTGTTACATATTTTTGCAGAATCTGGAATTACAGTTAACTTGGAAAAGTCTCAGTTCGGTAGGTCAAAGGTGAGGTTTATGGGACATATTATTTCTTCTGAAGGCATTCAGCCGGATCCTGAAAAGTTAGAAGCAATCAGAGCCATTCCAGTTCCATCCACAAAAAAAAACAAGTCCGCAATTTTCTAGGTCTCGTAATTTATTACCATCGTTTGCTGAATATGCAAATTCTTGTTACACCAAAACTTTGTTCTCTCACTGGAAAAAATACTATTTGGAACTAGGACGAACAAGCACAGTTGGAATTCAATTCTTTGATAGAAGCATTACTTAACGCGCCAATACTAGCTCATCCAGATTTGCCACAGGATTTCTGTCTTAGCACGGATTCTTCTATGTCGGTCTTGGTGCCCATTTATTTCAAGAAGCCATAGAAAATGACACTACCGTTCAGAAAACCATTGCTTTTGCTAGCCGAGAGCTAACAAAATCTGGGCATTTAACAAATTCCGTTTCTTTTTTACTGGTAAGCACGTAAAAGTATACAGTGATCATCGTGAATTACAGTTTCTTATGTCTTCAAAATTAAATCATGAAAGGTTAAAACGTTGGGCATTATTTCTGCAAGAATTCCACTTCACAATAGTCTACATTCCCGGCAAGGAGAACATTGTTGCGGGCGCACTGTCATGCGCACCGGCTGGGCTTGAGAAAAGTAACACAGAAGGCAACCTCGAGAAAAATTTCAGTATTCTTTACATTCAGAAAGTCGCCTTTCAAAACTTCATCACCACATCTTTAAGGACATTGCTCATGAACAAGATAAAGATCCGATTTGGAAAGACATCAAAAGTAAATGGCATGAAAAGACACACACTCAGATTCGGCATTATTACCTGGTTAGAAACATCATACTCTTCAAACGCTGCACTGTTGATGACAAGCTATGGGTACTTTGCATTCCAGACGATTTTGTTAATAAGCTCATTTGGTACATTCATTTCAGCTACGCACATTTTGGTCCACGAAATGTTATCATATTCTTCGAACGACTTGATATTTTAACAATATGAAAAAGAGAATTCGAAGAGTCTTGTCTACTTGTAAACTTTGTAAAAAGGCGAAACCATCTACTATCTCACATCGTGCTCCGTTGTTTCCTATCATTCCTTCTAAATTAAAAGAATTTGCTGCTGTTGAGCTCTTGGGACCGCTTGTCAGAACATCTAATGGATTTTCGTACGTTCTAGTTGCTGTTGAATTTACTTCAAAATTTGTTTCTTTTACACCGTTACGTAAAGCCACTGGACGGTCTGTATACAACGCCTTTGTTAAAAATTTCTTATGTGAAGTTGGACACGTTAGTAAAGTCATTTCAGATAACGGACCGCAATTCAGATCTGCTGTTTGGTCACATATGCTTCAGAATCATAAAATCAAACCTATTTTTATTTCATTGTACTCACTACATTGTAACCCCTCCGAACAGATTATGAAAGAAATCAATAAGCTTTGCAGGCTTTATTGTCACAGAAAGCATCAGCAGATATTTACACTTATTTCAAAACGTGCTGAATGAAATGCCTCATAACTCCACTGCTTTACCACCTACTCTTGTACTGAAAAATGAAGAACCACCGAACAGAATCAGAGAGCTTGTACCTTTCCCGAATACACGTAAACTTCGACACAAAGACATAATTGATTTGGCTATTAAAAATATAAAATCTGCGGCAGACAAAAGGAGGAAACCAAATGGTAAAGCAAATGCAAAGAAATTATACATTGGTCAGAAAGTTCTCATTAAAGCTCATTCATTATCACATAAGAAGAAACACTTGAGTCACAAATTCTTTCTAGTTTACAATGGACCTTACAGAATCCGACGTATACCACATGACAATTGCGTTGGAGTTGAAACTCTGCGCACTAGGAAGAATAAAGGTTTACACCACATTTCACGTGTAAAACCGTTTATTGAAAGATAATCTGCTTTTTAACTTTGTCTTTGCCATAAAACTTTTCACTTCACATTTCTAGTATGCTTTGTCAGACTTAAGAAACTGTTAACATAACAATGTTTGAAGTTAAATATCCAGTCTAGAACCTAGGGAACATTTTTAAACAGAAATTACGAATGCATTGTTATAGTGAACAGACGACACAGTGTTGTATTTGTACATTCTTGCTTGTTAGTTGCACGATTACGTAACGACTATAAGGCTTACATACTTAGAACATGTACTGTTACTGCTAATGAGATTTTAATGCAACATTTTGGTTTACTTGTAAATACATTCTGGATTTAAAGTACTTTCAGTGAGATACCAGATGACACAGTGATTAGTTTATGTGACAGCTACACGATTTTATCACGACGCTACCAATGAGTGACAATATACAATGTTGCTTTTGCTGCGTTTCTGTTTTATATCTGCACAGTTTTTCTGTATTATTCTGGAAAGTAATACATGTTTTAGTAGTAACTTTTGTGGTATAGCTACAATGAGACTGCCTTTTCCGTACCACAACAATACGTTACAGCACAGTACTTTCATCATCACGGCAATAAGCGTAATAACTAGGATATCCATACGCAAAGAATTTCGCTTTCGTTTATGATGAGGTAAGTACATTGACTTCAGCAGAACTTTTCTTACAGAGGACGATAACTACGACACTTCCACAGAACCATCTTACAGCAAGACGCACATTTAGCGCTACAGGACACGCATTTGAGAGATTAATTTTGTACTTCAGCCATTTATTTTTCAAGATTTTTGAATTACAAAGAAAGTTTTCCATGATACATTTCATTCCATTGCTGTAATCTGTAACACCTGAGGGTATAATTACATTAATCTTCAGGGGGGTACACGCTTACTTTGTGTACCACAAGGAGCCCTAGCTAATATGGTATTTGCTTATACAACTTTACACATCAGTACCATATTTCTATAACACATAAAATACACAGCTATCTGATTATTTAAACAGAGAAACAAACAATTTTTACTGCGTCAGTGACAGATGTTTAGCAATAACACAGCTGGATAACTTCACACCTATGAAATTGTATTTCGTCTGTATTTTGTGAACGTTCATATATATTTTCGGAACCATTGTGATACTATGAGAGCTTTGAATGATGTATTTGGTATGGGATCATAATTTTTAAAGTACGTTTGAGGTAGTTGACACTTTTGACATGAGCAGAGAATTTTTTTTAGGTTTTGAAATTATTGAAGGAAGCTACGACGATTTTGAAATTTGGCTGAGGTTTCATGATGTTATGATGACGATGTGTATTACGCTGTTGCAGTATGTTTATGATCAATAAGCTGATGCTATATGAGGAATCTGATTATGACAGGTATTTATTATGATGAAATGTTGAAGAAGTGTCAATGAATATGTATACGTGTAATAAGGTAAGGAATAATGAGTAGTGGTTAGGGACTCTGACTTGTGAAAAAGGATGTTGGAAACCAAGAATCATACTTTAAGATAATTACTATTAAAAACAGTCTTGATCACAATTTATTTTATAAGGTGACCGGTTTCAACCACTGCTGTGGTCATCTTCAGACCATTGAGTGGAAACCCCTTTCTCCAACAGAAAGGGGTTTCCACTCAATGGTCTGAAGATGACCACAGCAGTGGTCGAAACCGGTCACCTTATAAAATAAATTGTGATCAAGACTGTTTTTAATAGTAATTATTTACAATTTTATTGATCACTGCTGTTCCCAAAATGCATTCAAAAGTAATACATACTTTAAGAGTTATGAAATGTATGTAAATGCGTGAATGTATTACAATGCCGATGAAAATTTTTTGGACACTGTTATATCAATAGGATTTTGTTTCTACAGATTTGTAACGCAAATTCTAGACCTGTGAAATTTTGTATATGAGACTGTCACTGTAGTGCAAACTGGTGTCGTAAATATTTCGGTAAGAAAGCCAAGCGATCTTGACATAATGCGTCTTGAGCGGCCAGCTGTGTCAGATGCCTGGAGAAAAAGTCATTAGTGTGTGCCTTTTCAGAGGCACCGGTAGAAAATAAAAAGGCCATTATCCTTGCTATTGACATTTCTTTGTCGAAAGCATCGCAAATACGACACGCTCAAACTTGAAAACATATAATTACACCGTGGAGCACTTAATTTATGATATTTACTAAAATGCCTAATGAAATAATGAGAAACATTTTACATCTATTGTCTTTCTAGTTGAGAGATTTGCTCGTTTTGTTTAATATCTAGTTTCTAGCTGCACTGCAGCATTGGTTAGAATAAAATTTAATAGATGTACTAATATCACTATTTTCTGTCTACAGACCGAGTAAATAATACGTTTATGATGTACTTTCTTAGAAAAAAGAGCACAAATAATCATTTCCCTTCGCAGGATTTGCATACATAATTTTCTTTTCGACTACTTGGTAATAATTCTCGTAGAATAAGTTGTGGTGCACCACTTTAATCACATAGACATTAAGATGTGAATAGACATTTCCCTTATCTGCATTGTTGTCTTTAGTGTACTGTTTTTTTTACTTAAGCTTTGTCATGATTAGATATAAGTTATTGCATTTGATGCTGCTGTTTGCCAGGCATAGGGCTACTGAATGTCACTTCGTATTACTCTGTTAAGCTAGTTTTACTGCTGATTTACTTATCTTGTTGCTGCACATTGCCTTATATTAGTTGTAATGTAGCATTTGCTTTGATATACTGCTGCTTGTTTTGATAATTTACATTTTTTTCATTGCTGTTTGTATTAATTGTTTTGTGCTCCTGCACTGCCTCATCCCTTAGTTTAGCATCTGAGATCAGTAGATTTAAGTTAGCTTAACAGGGGGTAGAATATATAAGAGAATGAGTTGCGATGAATTGGAAGAAATGCATTGAGACTTTATACGGAAAAAGTACAGAAAGCAGGTATAGGTAGGATCTTCTTGCAAATAAATGATGAGGTAAAATAATGGAAAATAACTAATGAGCTAAGATATGTGTGAACATATAAATACAGAAAGCATGCTCGGATAGAATTTTTTTGGCGGAAACAAATGTTGAAATAAGAGGAAAGATATATGGAATGAAGTTTTGGGGTGGACTGCAGTACCAAATGTTACACTGAAAACAAACCCTGTCCCTTCCTTTTGTATGATCCCACTATGTGTTTGTGTTCCCTTGTGTATTTGTTTCCTTCCTGTCTCTGTGTAACTGTTTCATAGAATCTTTTCTCTTCTAGTACTAAGCTACATTCACTATGATGAGTAATACTGTTATCCTCAAATATAATTTGCATTAATAATATGTTATTTACTTTGTAAAGATGTTTAGACATTATTTATTCTGTTTTGTTTTAATGCTCATGTGTGAAGTTGATGTTTCAAAAGTTATTCTGATCTTTTATGCATTTACTTACATCATAATTCTTGTAACACTGATGTATATGTTATTTTGATTGTTTTGTAAAGTCCATATTACTACAAATGTTATCTGTATTGCTATGTTCTTTAATGATGTATTTAGTACCTTTCTTATTGTATTCTTATGTTATAAAATTGTAATTGACACCAGTTTATCAAATTAAGTAACCTGTAAGTTACATTTCACTGCACACGTTTCTGTTGGTTTAGTAATGGACAATATGTGAGAAGTTGGGACTGCTTGTGCTTGCACGTGTGTTAATAATTCAGCATGGGACTGGTTAACAGCATTGCTGGTTCTAAGGACAATTCCAAAAACTTTGTGAGTGCACAAGTTGTGGTTATGGACTTGCTATAATATCCGCAAGACTCTTCAATGGTGATTGTGCACCCGCACAGTCACAACAGATGGCTGCTGGCCATCTCTACAAGGACTACAGTGGGTATGCATCTTTTATGACCCACCAATACCATTATTTCTACAAGGACTGCAGTGGATCTGCACCTCTGGTGGCCCACCAATACCGTAATCTCTACCAGGACTACAGTGGGTCTGCTCTGTGATGACCCACCTACCAATATTCGTCAAAACTTCGAATGACTCTGCTGTGGGTTTGCTCTGTTGTGGCCCATTACCTGTCTGGATGTCGAGAGTCAGCACCGTCTTTCCGTTGGAAGGACAACACTACTTCTTCAAGACTGCATGGAAATCCACTACTTCTGTGTGCATTTTCTTTTACTGCTCAGACTTTGAGAAAAACACTGCAATTTTACTGTGTTGAATGATCAGGAGTGTCTTTCTGGACTGTGAGAAAATTTTAGCTTCTGACCAACATTGTATCAATAAGTGTGTGCATTTGATATCTTTGTTATTGTAACTACGATAATTTTTTTCAAATCTGTATTGGCCACTGCCCAAAACAATTTGTAAAATTTATTGTGGGGAGCATGGGGGCTATGTAAGTAGGCTGTTTATGTTTTCTTATTGGCAACGTTACGTAGCGCTCTGTATGAAAATCACTGGCTGTGCTGTGTGCAGTCTGTGGCTAGTTTGTATTGTTGTCTGCCATTGTAGTGTTGGGCAGCTGGATGTTAACACCGCGTAGCGTTGCGCAGTTGGAGGTGAGCCGCCAGCAGTGATGGATGTGGGGAGAGAAATGGCGGAGTTTTGAAATTTGTAAGACTGGATGTCATGAACTGCTATATATATTATGTGTCAGTTTAAGCACAGTCATGTATAATTTTTCTAAGGGGACGTGATACCTCTGTAAAAGTACAATATTTTGATTTTGTGATGATTTGTTAAAACGCTACAGATTTCTCTAAATGAGAGTGTTTGTGAAAATGTCGCAAAATTGAAACATTGTAACAAATAAACCAAAAGTGATGGAGATCTGAATTTATTTTCAGTAAATACTTTGTTACCAATACTATAAGACGTGAGTAACACACACCTCTGAGCATTTGTTCTTTTTTTTTTTTTTTTTTTTTTTTTTTGGAAAAGTAAACTGTGAAAATTTGTAACGTTTAGCAAATTTCAAAACCATGTTTGGAAAATATGAATAGTCACAAGATGTTAACAATACTAAGAAATGGTAAGGCGGAAAGACTACAATGTGTCTGCTATGATATTAGTGAATGAAATTCTTAAACTGTCAAGATAATTGTGATAAAGATTTTTGGTTAGTTAGGAATTATTTACTCCAAAACGAATGTCCTAAATGTTCTAAAAATATCATGGTACGTTAGTTGGTCTTTGTATCTGGTGAATGCACAATCAGAGTGGACAAAACGTGTCTGTACAATATGTGAGAAATTTCGTTTTTTAAGAAAAATTAGATATAGAATATTTTTAACCGTTTTACGATATTTTTCACTACGCAAAAGTACCTCTAATGCCCAGTAGCACGTCCTGTAGCATTGACGCATGCCGCATTCGTCGTGGCATCAAGGCATTGTTGATAATGATAGTCCTACTACTCAACGGCGATTCGATGTAGATCCCTCTGAGTAGCTGGAGGGTCACGTCGTTCATAAGCAGCCTTTTTCAGTCTATCCCAGGCATGTTCGATATGTTTCAAATCTGGAGAACACGCTGGCCACTCAAGTCGAGCGTTGTCATTATCCTGAAGGAAGTCATTCACAAGAATTGCTCAATGGGGGCGCGAATTGTCGTCTATGAGAACGAATGCCTAGCCAATGTGCTGCCGATATGGATCCACTATCGGTCGGCGGATGGCATTCACGTATCTTACAGCCGTTACTGTGCCTTCCATAACCACCAGCGGCGTACGTCGGCACCACATAATGCAACCCCAAAACAGCATGAAACTTCCACCATGCCGCACGTCCTGGACAGTTTGTCTAAGGCGTTGAGCCTGACGGGGTTGCCTCCAAACACGATTGTCTGGTTGAAGGCATATGCGACACTCATCGGTGAAGAGAACGGTTGCCAATCTTGAGCGGTCCATTCGCATTTTGTTGGGCCTATCTGTACCGCGCTGCGTGGTGTCGTGGTTGCAAAGATGGACTTCGCAGTGGACGTCGGGAGTGAAGTTCCGCACCATGCAGCCTATGGCGCACAGTTTGAGTCGTAACACGACGTCCTGTGGCGGCACGAAAAGCGTTACTCAACGTGGTGGCGTTGCTGTCAGGGTTCCACCAAGCCATAACCCGTAGGTAGCGCTCACCCACTGCAATAGTAGCCTTTGGGAGGCCTGAGCGAGGCATGTTATCGACAGTTCCTGTCCATGTCCGAACGGCATCGCTGTGGTTCACTCCGAGACGCCTGGACACTTCCGTTGTTGAGAGCCCTTCCTGGCACAAAGTAACTATGCTGACGCGATCGAAGCACGGTGTTGACCGTCTAGGCGTGGTTGAACTACAGGCAACATGAGCCGTGTACCTCCTTCCTGGTGGAATGCCTGGAACTGATCGACTGTCGGACCCCCTTCGCCTAATAGGCGCTACTCAGTTAGGATTGTTTACATCTTTGGGCGGTTTTAGTGACATCTCTAAACAGTCAAAGAGACAGTGTCTGTGTTACAATATCCACAGTCAACGTCTGTCTTCAGGAGTTCTGGGAACCAGGGTGACGTAAAACTTTTTTTGATATGCGTATCTTGCAGCTCATGACAGACACATATTATCTGTCCCACCCACCACTTATTGTCATACACACAAGAAATGAAGTGGCTCACTACAAAGCCTTCTGGCCTATACTGTGGTCTCTGCATTTCACACACAATAACAGGCTGTATTTCGTGGAGACCCGTTCTTGCAATATATATGCCACTCCAGGATGCAACCCAGTAGTGACTTGATTGAATCCCAATCACAGGCTTCTGACCCCTTTCCTCTTTCTTTTAAACGGAATTCCCTTAATGTATTTTCATTTAGAATTAAGAGTTTGACGCTTGTTACTAATGATGATATGGTGTGTACTAATCCATTAGCATCACATAGCACCAACAACTTCATGCTAGAAATTAAATCTTGTTGCAAGGCGTTTGCAGAGGCCTCCTTCTTCGTCAAAAGTACTTTTTCCGTAACCTGTTGTTGAAATTATCAATTTTTTGTCTTAATTCCTGTACTACATTCTTGAGCAAGCTCATTAAGCTGAAAGTGGTTTTCTGTAGGAGACGCTGCACCATCAGTCACAGACACATGTTTAATAAATAAATGGCCTGTAGATGCTATGTCATCAATTAGCATGCTGACAGCGTAGCATGCACGCACACTGTCATGAATGAGATCATCACTGACGATAGCAAAGTACTGTGATGTTCCAAGGAAGTGAGCACCACATGTAAATACTGATGCATGTGATGCGTAACAGTGGTAACTTTGAATTTCTTTCTGCATGGCAACAGACCAGTTCACAGCAAACCCGAAATGAATCACTGATGTGTCGATATTCCAGCCTGTCTCTGAATTCTCTGGATACAATGGCGAGCTATTCCCTTGATGACCCAGTACCTAACCTCTGTAACCAACTGCTCTGCCTCTACTGCCATATTCACCAACCCTCCTCCCTCCCACGAGGCACATGTTACGTTACTGTCAGTATGCTGAATGTGTAATGCTTCAACAGTCATCACTTCATCACCAGGCCACATTGCACAGACATACTGTACGTTCCTGCAACCAACATTTATCCTGCGGCTCTTGACGTATATGCAAAATCATCAGGTCCATCTCTGTGTACTTCTTTCCCGTGACGCCCCTTATGGCGAAACAAACAGGTTTCAAATTAGTGCAGTAAGTACACGTAGCAAACTCCCTTCACTGCTTGGAGTTTTACCCATTTTGGGCATAAGGAGCAGAATTTTATGAGACTAATTTTTAAAATCGCGCTATTCTTTTTAGTTATGAGGAATGCTTCTCTTGTTGATCTTGTCATATATCTTTTTACCTTTTTAACTTTTTCACCATTTTCACTAACAGAGATAGCGTCAGTCTGGTTACGACTTTGCCTGCTCCAATCTTTGTCATCAGTCCAGAGCTATAGTAAGCTTATCATCTTGCAACAGGTTCCCACTGTAAGTTTCTGATCATTCACGGCGAAATAACTTTCATGTTTTTTTTTTTTTTTTTTTTTTTTTTTTTTTTTTTTTTTTTTTTTTTACGAGCTTCTGATATCAAATAATCTGAGGAAGTGAGTATGTATTTCTGTATTTGCTGCTTAGACTAGCTAGCTGCCTGGTACCAGTGTCAGTAACTGTAACTTTCCAGTGTAGGTGGCAGCTCACATAGTAGAATAAGATTAAAATCGCTATGGTACCACAATAAAAATGGTTATTTGTGAAAATTTAAATTACAATACCTTTCAGAACAAAAACAGAGCAATCACAACACTGTTATCATAATAACTTGCTGACTAACTGCGAACCTGTGTTTTGCCTGTTTAAAGATGTTGTCAGTAAAATATATGAAAATAAAAATTCAACTAAATAGTAGTAATTATAATTACAAAGAAATTAAACTGTAGCCATCACGTAAATAATGTTGTAGGTAAACCAAACTAAAGACGGTGATATATTGGCATAATGTCAAGAAAGTGCGACGTATCTACTAAAGAGCTCCTTATGCCAAGCTTAGCAGCCCTCTTCTGGACTACCGATGTGGGATGTGGGATATAGGATGTGCATGAGATGACCGAGCACATGGAAGAAGTTCAAAGAAGGGGGGAGAGGGCCACGGATATGATACGTGAGTTCTGGCGACAGACATTAAAACAAGGGCGTTCTTCGCTGTGGCACCTACTCTGGGAGAAATGATCATCATAGGCAAATAGAGAAATCAGAGATGGATTTAAGTGCTCGTTTCTACTGCACGCTGTTCGAGGGAGTGACCGTAGAGTGATAGCTTGAAGGTCGGTCAATGAACCCTTTGCCGGCCGGAGTGGCCGAGCGCTTCTAGGCGCTACAGTCTGGAGCTGCGCGACCGCTACGGTCGCTGGTTCGAATCCTGCCTCGGGCATGGATGTGTGTGATCTCCTTAGGTTAGTTAGGTTTAAGTATTTCTAAGTTCTAGGGGACTGATGACCTCAGAAGTTAAGTCACATAGTGCTCAGCGCCATTCGAACCATTCGAATCAACCCTTTGCCAGGCTCTTAATTATGAAGTGCAGAATAATAATGTAGACGTGGATTTAGAATACACGTGAAACTAAAGAAGGAAACTGAAACGCATGTTATGATGTTAAGGATTGTGTTATTTTTCTTAAAACATTGATTCTGTTGTGCTGTAACAATGCACAAAATCATAAAAGAAGCCTTTAAATACAAGAATACATTATATAAACGCGATACTTTAAGCAAAATATTTTATTAAGTAACTACAGTGGTGTAAAATTTTAAGTGATCACAAAACCAAGATAATATTTTGCCTAAATTTCAGTAACATCTCACTCACAAGGAGGAAACACTGAAGATGAAAGAAAACCACACTAATTAGGTCTGAGGTGCATAAAAAGGCACATGGCCTACTTATAAGTTCCAGTTATCAGGAATATGCAAGGTACGACGAAGGACCTCTGTGTGACAAAATTTTCACATCTTTCGAGTATTAAACTAGTTATCGCATTGAGAGAGATGAGCGTAAAATATCTGAAGTATATGGCTACCTGTCAGTAGACTTAAACACGGCGTGTGTCCAGCCTTCGTCTTCGCAAAGAATTTCTCCAGCGAGGTGTCTGAATATCTGTGGAGGAATGGTAGCCCATTCTTCTCAAAGAGACGAAATCAGAAGTCAGAGAATGTTGTGAAGGACGTTGAGATCATGACCGAAATCGATTTTCTGACATGTCCTTAAGGACTAGCACTACGTTAAGATCGAAAGTCACGGCAGGCCAGCCCATTTCATGAGTGATAATGTCTACAAACAAATTGCTCACATATGTTGCTTTACGACACGGTACATTGTGATACAGAAAGAATCATCCTAACCAAAGTAATATTCTATTGTAAGTGGTATACAGCGCAGTAAAATAGGTTCATATTGGAGGGTCCTATATCCTTCCATGTCGGAATACTTCCTATGCTTTTTTACATTGTTCTGTGAGTTTATAGCTCAGATTTACCACATTGTATGTGAAAATTGATGTAGCTACTGCAGGTACAGCCATGGCCAGCATTTAAGAGTAACTTTGCCCCCTTACAATACATTTTGAGTTGCGATATCGTGTTGGGCACACGCTTGGCGTAGCACAGAAATAGTGAATTTGGATTAGGCGACTGCACTCGCTAAAAGCGCTCACGCTAGATGTGTATGCCTGAAAAATGCACTGCTGGGAAGAAAAAGTACACCATGAAAGACGACTTCGAATTTGATTCGATGACGGCGTATGCCACTGACAATGGTTTCAGTGTCGTCCACGAACAGTTAGCGCAGTGACGTAGCTGCCAGAGGGCCGTGTCTTTTATATTTTTTACATTGCTGACTTTTTGCAATTTCAATAAATGACCCTCTCTCATCAATCCCATAGTATATCTGCTACTGTCTACCCCTCCCCCTTTTCTTGTTTGCCACTCCCAGTCCTGAATTACACTATTTCATGCCGTTTATATTTCACATAGCTACGTTTCTACTCTATTTGTGGTTCAACGATAAGTTTTACACAATTACACCTTCTTTAACTTTAGCACGACCTCTCATCTTAAATTCATGGCATCCTCACCACTACCCTGATTCCTCTCATCCCACACCTCAATCAGCCTCACTCAATTTCCACTTCTCTTTCCTGGTCACCTTCGTCCAACATGTACCTATTTAAATCACTGATAGCAGTTGAGAAACAGGGTACACTGATAAGCGGTTCTTAGTAGAAATGACGGATTGCTTAGGTAAATTCTACGTTTACGTACAGTTCTTGTCTTTTCTACTGCTTTACTTTATTTCATATCTGAAAATGATCCAGAGTGATAGAAACACATAGTCTAATTGAAAACGTGCAACTGAGATTCAACAATAAATGAGAATTATTTTAATGTTTCAGATTCATTTGGGTGAAATAAAAATTAGTTAAATTGGGCGTAAGTAACAGACTACATATTATAAAAAACAACAATGCATTTATAGAAATGATAGTAGTGCACTATTAGTAAATGTCTGCATCATTTACATTCTAGCTTTTGCGTGAAGCTGCTGCACGTGTACCAGCGCCGAAAGGATTGCCACTAACGTTATACAGACGTTATGCGATAAATACTTCATGTAAGTATACTTGTAAAATAGTATTGGCCGTTGCTTTTATTTAATTACAACTTGTTCCATACCGTTCGAAATCGTACACCTCAAAATCGAATCCAATAAATAGAGATTCAGTAAAAGTTTTGCAGTTCTGCAGTCACGTTGTTATATTGCGGCATTGACCGATATATATGTACTGGCATTGATAAGAGTGCTGAATTCACTACGAGAGCCGCACCAAATGAGTCTTCAATACAGATATTGCAGAATCCACATAATGTTAGTGCTGTCAGAGATTTTTTTCGGATTTTCTTCTTCCATCCAGTCGTAAGCTAATACGTGGTCCATTCACATTAATGTGACCACCGCCTGCGTTTGGCGTCAACATGAACTCACAGATCGCAAGAATCGACACAGCAGTGGAAGTTATATAAAGCTTGCCGTGGGGACATGGAAGACAATTCAGTCGTTGTCATAATGTGGATACGGAGCGATTTATCTCACATTCCTGTCTTTCGGGAAAAGAGCGGAAGCATGTCAATAACAGTTAAGTTTAAACCGCTTCACTTGCTTCCATGGTTAAAGTGTACCGAGCTTGAGAAAATGGTGCTGTATAAAACCGGTGCTGAAACTGTTGAGCAACTTAGTATCTGCCTGAACCAAGGGGCTACCAATAGTGTCACCACAACAACAGCTCAGCGAACATTGTTGCATATGGGCCACTTCTGCAGTCAACTGATACGTGCACCCATTCTAACTGCACTTCATCGGCGGCGAAGGCTGAAATTTGCCCGCCAGTAGCGCAAATTTACCTCCAGTGAGGTGTCTACGCCGTGTGTGACCTTGTAACAATTGTCGAAGGGGTACGTCGGAGGAGGGAGTGTTATGGTCAGGGAATTGTTTTCATGGCATTCCCTAGGTGATCTCGACATTCTGGAAGGTACAGTGTCCATCTCTACATGTAGTTTGTGTTTCGCTGCATGATGACATCTAGCAGCTGGACAATGCACCACCAGTTTAAAGTATTCGTGCATGTTTCGATAAGCACCAAGATGAGTTTATCATACTCCCTTGGCCACCAAAAACCCCGCACGTAAACCCCATTCGAGAATCTGTGGGACTCCTTATCATCAAGCTGTTCGCTGCTTGGATTCTCAGCTGTGAAGTCTAGCACAGAATCCTCTTGACTCTTTTCCTAAATGTCAGTGTTGGAAATGGTAGCTTTTCGACCACTTGACTTACCTGGGATACGCTTCATATCTTTCACTGATGCTGTGAATGCTCTTATAGCCTCTTCTAGCTCGAGAGTGCGCCCATGGGTAATATGACGCCATTGGCCGCCGGTGGGAAAGAGTAGGTAAACTTCTGATTTGTGGATACTCTGGCAACTTAGCTGTAGCCCTCACGAGCTACTGCCATGTCCGAGCACCCGTGGGCAGGTACGGTCAAGTGATTTACAGACGTACACTATGCGTGCAATGAAGTCGCCTTGCGTGTAGCAAATAGAATCTGCGACGTACCACGGTCTAGTTGATGATCAGTACTGGAATATCCATTAAAATTTCATTCGGCCACTGCTGTCAACACACTACAGTCACAATTTTTGAATTCTTTTGTAACCACTGGTGTACAACCATGTTGTTATTGTTCGTCTTTTTTACGTTAAAACTGCTGCAATAGCTTCTGAGGTCAGAAGATTTAACAAAGTCGAAAAGTCAACTTATGTTCGGATCTTTCCCGTAGCAGCACATTAATACAGAAAAGTCATGTTTAATACATGGGGTGGTTCGTGCGTTTTCACTCCGTATCATCCCGCTGGCCCAGAAGTCTTCCTTCCAGAATAGAATTATTCAGGAATGGCAATTGGCTTCAAAATGGTTCAAATGGCTCTGAGCACTGTGGGACTTAACATCTTAGGTCATCAGTCCCCTAGAACTTAGAACTACTTAAACCTAACTAACCTAAGGACATCACACACATCCATACCAGAGGCAGGATTCGAACCTGCGACCATAGCAGTCCCGCGGTTCCGGACTGCAGCGCCTAGAACCGCACGGCCACCGCGGCCGGCGAATGGTAATTCTCTCGCCAGGGATTCAGCTGCGTCAGATACATAGAGGCAAGGATAGTTGATTTGTTCATGCCTAAAAATCAACAACAACTATACAAGGACGAAGAAAAGTAGCGCAGAGATCCGTGTATTTCTATCTAGATTAAGATTCTCTCTTATTTCTCAAACTTGCTTAAGGTAAATGTCATGGTGGTTTTTTCATAGTTGTTGTTGTTGTTGTGGTCTTCAGTCCTGAGACTGGTTTGATGCAGCTCTCCATGCTACTCTATCCTGTGCAAGCTTTTTCATCTCCCAGTACCTACTGCAACCTACGTCCTTCTGAATCTGCTTAGTGTATTCATCTCTTGGTCTCCCTCTACGATTTTTACCCTCCACGCTGCCCTCCAATGCTAAATTGGTGATCCCTTGATGCCTCAGAACATGTCCTACCAACCGATCCCTTCTTCTGGTCAAGTTGTGCCACAAACTTCTCTTCTCCCCAATCCTATTCAATACTTCCTCATTAGTTATGTGATCTACCCATCTAATCTTCAGCATTCTTCTGTAGCACCACATTTCGAAAGCTTCTATTCTCTTCTTGTCCAAACTATTTATCGTCCATGTTTCACTTCCATACATGGCTACACTCCATACGAATACTTTCAGAAATGACTTCCTGACACTTAAATCAATACTGGATGTTAACAAATTTCTCTTCTTCAGAAACGCTTTCCTTGCCATTGCCAGCCTACATTTTATGTCCTCTCTACTTCGACCATCATCAGTTATTTTGCTCCCCAAATAGCAAAACTCCTTTACTACTTTAAGTGTCTCATTTCCTAATCTAATTCCCTCAGCATCACCCGACTTAATTAGACTACATTCCCTTATCCTTGTTTTGCTTTTGTTGATGTTCATCTTATATCCTCCTTTCAAGACACTGTCCATTCCATTCAACTGCTCTTCCAAGTCCTTTGCTGTCTCTGACAGAATTACAATGTCATCGGCAAACCTCAAAGTTTTTATTTCTTCTCCATGAATTTTAATACCTACTCCGAATTTTTCTTTTGTTTCCTTTATTGCTTGCTCAATATACAGATTGAACAACATCGGGGAGAGGCTACAACCCTGTCTTACTCCATTCCCAACCATTGCTTCCCTTTCATGTCCCTCGACTCTTATAACTGCCATCTGCTTTCTGTACAAATTGTAAATAGCCTTTCGCTCCCTGTATTTTACCCCTGCCACCTTTAGAATTTGAAAGAGAGTATTCCAGTCAACGTTGTCAAAAGCTTTCTCTAAGTCTACAAATGCTAGAAACGTAGGTTTGCCTTTCCTTAATCTTTCTTCTAAGATAAGTCGTAAGGTCAGTATTGCCTCACGTGTTCCAGTGTTTCTACGGAATCCAAACTGATCTTCCCCGAGGTTGGCTTCTACTAGTTTTTCCATTCGTCTGTAAAGAATTCGTGTTAGTATTTTGCAGCTGTGACTTATTAAGCTGATAGTTCGGTAATTTTCACATCTGTCAACACCTGCTTTCTTTGGGATTGGAATTATTATATTCTTCTTGAAGTCTGAGGGTATTTCGCCTGTTTCATACATCTTGCTCACCAGATGGTAGAGTTTTGTCAGGACTGGCTCTCCCACGGCCGTCAGTAGTTCCAATGGAATATTGTCTACTCCGGGGGCCTTGTTTCGACTCAGGTCTTTCAGTGCTCTGTCAAACTCTTCACGCAGTATCGTATCTCCCATTTCATCTTCATCTACATCCTCTTCCATTTCCATAATATTGTCCTCAAGTACATCGCCCTTGTATAGACCCTCTATATACTCCTTCCACCTTTCTGCTTTCCCTTCTTTGCTTAGAACTGGGTTTCCATCTGAGCTCTTGATATTCATACAAGTCGTTCTCTTATCTCCAAAAGTCTCTTTAATTTTCCTGTAGGCGGTATCTATCTTACCCCTAGTGAGATAGGCCTCTACATCCTTACATTTGTCCTCTAGCCATCCCTGCTTAGCCATTTTGCACTTCCTGTCGATCTCATTTTTAAGACGTTTGTATTCCTTTTTGCCTGTTTCACTTACTGCATTTTTATATTTTCTCCTTTCATCAATTAAATTCAATATTTCTTCTGTTACCCAAGGATTTCTACTAGCCTTCGTCTTTTTACCTACTTGATCCTCTGCTGCCTTCACTACTTCATCCCTCAAAGCTACCCATTCTTCTTCTACTGTATTTATTTCCCCCATTCCTGTCAATTGCTCCCTTATGCTCTCTCTGAATCTCTGTACAACCTTTGGTTCTTTTAGTTTATCCAGGTCCCATCTCCTTAAATTCCCACCTTTTTGCAGTTTCTTCAGTTTTAATCTACAGGTCACAACCAATAGATTGTGGTCAGAGTCCACATCTGCCCCTGGAAATGTCTTACAATTTAAAACCTGGTTCCTAAATCTCTGTCTTACCATTATATAATCTATCTGATACCTTTTAGTATCTCCAGGGTTCTTCCATGTATACAACCTTCTTTCATGATTCTTAAACCAAGTGTTAGTTATGATTATGTTGTGCTCTGTGCAAAATTCTACCAGGCGGCTTCCTCTTTTATTTCTGTCCCCCAATCCATATTCACCTACTATGTTTCCTTCTCTCCCTTTTCCTACACTCGAATTCCAGTCACCCATGACTATTAAATTTTCGTCTCCCTTCACAATCTGAATAATTTCTTTTATTTCATCATACATTTCTTCAATTTCTTCGTCATCTGCAGAGCTAGTTGGCATATAAACTTGTACTACTGTAGTAGGTGTGGGCTTCGTATCTATCTTGGCCACAATAATGCGTTCACTATGCTGTTTGTAGTAGCTTACCCGCATTCCTATTTTCCTATTCATTATTAAACCTACTCCTGCATTACCCCTATTTGATTTTGTGTTTATAACCCTGTATTCACCTGACCAGAAGTCTTGTTCCTCCTGCCACCGAACTTCACTAATTCCCATTATATCTAACTTCAACCTATCCATTTCCCTTTTTAAATTTTCTAACCTACCTGCCCGATTAAGGGATCTGACATTCCACGCTCCGATCCGTAGAACGCCAGTTTTCTTTCTCCTGATAACGACATCCTCTTGAGTAGTCCCCGCCCGGAGATCCGAATGGGGGACTATTTTACCTCCGGAATATTTTACCCAAGAGGACGCCATCATCATGTAATCATACAGTAAAGCTGCATGCCCTCGGGAAAAATTACGGCTGTAGTTTCCCCTTGCTTTCAGCCGTTCGCAGTACCAGCACAGCAAGGCCGTTTTGGTTATTGTTACAAGGCCAGATCAGTCAATCATCCAGACTGTTGCCCTTGCAACTACTGAAAAGGCTGCTGCCCCTCTTCAGGAACCACACGTTTGTCTGGCCTCTCAACAGATACCCCTCCATTGTGGTTGCACCTACGGTACGGCTATCTGTATCGCTGAGGCACGCAAGCCTCCCCACCAACGGCAAGGTCCATGGTTCATGGGGGGATTGCTGAATTCCCTCCTGATTCCTCTAATGGTGGAATTTTGAACTTTAATCAATATTCCTTCCCGCGAGCATGCAAGGACACCATGAGTGCAGTAACACTACTCGGTGGTCTCTATATAGTGCGACAGTGAAGTAAAGCCACTCATAATACATACAAAGCGTGTAAGTACACAGTCAGACAGAAAAAGTGAAGCACGCAGAAGGGGAGGAGAAAACTAAATGAAACTTCATAGGTTGGGCGGGTATGTGATGTTAATTCAGTGATTATAATATCGAGTGAAAGTTGCGAAGTATATAGCAGTTACACCCCTATTACCAGGGTACAAGCAATAATTCGTTCAGGAATGCTGCCATGAAGTCGCTGCATCTTTTTCTGAGAAACGTTTTACCCCAACTATTGTAACAGGTACTTGATACCCTAGACACTGGCACTGCGACAGAGTTGACGTCCAAGCTAACTTCAAACATGTCCAGCCAGGGACAGACGTGGGAATACTTTGTTGCGGAAGTGCTAGTTCCCGAAAGATATGCTGGAGATCTGTGATTTTGGAAGTTAGGAGTTGAGGTATTGGTGGAAGTAGTCCTGTGAGGGCAGGTCGTGAGTCGTGCTTGGATAGCTCAGTCGGTAGAGAACTAGCCCATCAAATTCCAAGGTCTCAGTATTGAGACATATACCAACTGTCGACGAGCACTGTCTATTGAAAATGACTGTAGTAGATAAAATAACCCACAAGGTAACGGGATGTCAATGACTTACCACTGTACCATTAGACTCCTCTCAGTCACTACCAGCCATGACCTGACATCACACGCAATACGTCCGTACACTATAACAACAAGAGGAACACCACTGTGACTCTTAGAAGCATTAGAAAAAATAGTACGTTTCCCCAGGTCGCCAACAAACTCGTGTGACGATGGTTACCCAGGGTAGATCATAAGCACAATCCATAGCTGAAGATACTGCTACACCATTCACCAGCAGTCGATATTTTCCGTCAGTGTATCTCTCCAAACACAGTCAGATTTAGCCTACACGTGGGACGTCGATTCCCTAGCCTGTTCGTTTCCAACAGATGGTGCGGAATGAAACAGATTGTTTCTGTGAGTCCATTTCTTGCTGCTGGATGGCAGGCACACATGAGACATTGCTTGTTACATTACTTCATAATTCTTTTTCGTGACTGTGAGACGTCGCCTATTGGAACCTTGACAGCGAGTGTGCCAGCCCTCCTGTTTCCATGCTGTTTAATTTCGGTCACTGACACGTGCAAATGCCCTAAAAAATCTAAATACTGCATGATTCAGGCAGTGAAATGGAAACCCACAATGATGCCTCTTTCCAATACTGATAGATTCTGGTAACGCTGGATCACGTGAATACATGACATCTGAGTAACTTTCAGTGTTCATTCAACATGTGATTCTGTTAACGCCACTTAATATCTTAACAGGCCGAGTACGATACTAAAAATTAATAACACTAATGTACTCTGGCAGGCAATCTGTGTCACAGATAATTGCATCTTTACTCATTAAATACGCGCCAATGGTGTGTACATGTATGACTTGATATTGACATCCGACCATGTCTTATGGGTGCATCATTTTCTCGTCAGGCAGTATGCTATACCAAGACGAAGTTTCTGTGGTGCAACAGTGAACAGTGTGGGGTTATTTCTGTCGCATGCCACTAATTTTTAGCATTTACGTCTGGCGAATTATGACACCTACTTTAATTTTCATCAGTGTGTATGGTTTTTCTTTGGTACTGGAAGTAAGAGCGATACGGGCATACAATTTATCTTCCAGTGATGTCATCCTTCAAAATCACTGCAGTATTGCAGCAAGATTGCTACGACATTACCGTGCAATCGAGCAGAGGGAACATGGACGCAGACCTGCATATGAGAGACACGTCATAAGTCGACCACGTGGATGTGGCCTTGCCTGATGGATACACATGTATCGCAACGCCTCTAAAATATTTTATGCTTTTAAAAGTCTCTCTCTCTCTCTCTCTCTCTCTCTCTCTCTCTTCTCTCAGCTGCAGTGAGAAGAAGAAATAAATATTCGACAGTCATACTATTGGACATAAGTAAAAAGTGATTGAAACGATAATGTCATGCACATGTTTTCCTTTTCAAATGGTGCATACATTTCTGCTATATATACACTCCTGGCCATTAAAATTGCTACAAGGAGAAGAAATGTAGATGATAAACGGGTATTCATGGGACAAATATATTGTACTAGATCTGACATGTGATTACATTTTCACGCAATTTGGGTGCATAGATCCTGAGAAATCGGTACCCAGAACAACCACCTCTGGCCGTAATAACGGCCTTGATACGCTTGAGCATAGAGTCAAACAGAGCTTGCATGGCGTGTATAGGTACAGCTGTCCATGCAGCTTCAACACGATACCACAGTTCATCAAGAGTAGTGACTGGCGTATTGTGACTAGCCAGTTGCTCGGCCACCATTGACGAGGCGTTTTCAGTTGGTGAGAGATCTGGAGAATGTGCTGCACAGGGCAGCAGTCGAACATTTTCTGTATCCAGAAAGGCCCGTACCGGACATGCAACATGCGGTCGTGCATTATCCTGCTGAAATGTAGGGTTCCGCAGGGATCGAATGAAGGGTACAGCTGTCCATGCAGCTTCAACACGATACCACAGTTCATCAAGAGTAGTGACTGGCGTATTGTGACTAGCCAGTTGCTCGGCCACCATTGACGAGGCGTTTTCAGTTGGTGAGAGATCTGGAGAATGTGCTGCCGAGGGCAGCAGTCGAACATTTTCTGCATCCAGAAAGGCCCGTACCGGACATGCAACATGCGGTCGTGCATTATCCTGCTGAAATGTAGGGTTTCGCAGGGATCGAATGAAGGGTAGAGCCACGGGTCGTAACATGTCTGAAATGTAACGTCCACTGTTCACAGTGCCGTCAATGCGAACAAGAGGTGACCGAGACGTGAAACCAATGGCACCCCATACCATCACACCGGGTGATATGCCAGTATGCCGATGACGAATACACGCTTCCAATGTGCGTTCACCGCGATGTCGCCAAACACGGATGCGACCATCATGATGCTGTAAACAGAACCTGGATTCATCCGAAAAAATAACGTTTTGCCATTCGTGCAGCCAGGTTCGTCGTTGAGTACACCATCGCAGGCACTCTTGTCTGTGATGCAGCGTGAAGGGTAACCGCAGCCATGGTCTTTGAGCTGATATTCCATGCTGCTGCAAACGTCGTCGATCTGTTGGTGCAGATGGTTGTTGTCTTGCAAACGTCCCCATCTGTTGACTCAGGGATCGAGACGTGGCTGCACGATCCGTTACAGCCATGCGGATAAGATGCCTGTCATCTCGACTGCTAGTGACACGAGGCGATTGGGATCCAGCACGGCGTTCCGTATTACCCTCCTGAACCCACCGATCCCATATTCTGCTAACAGTCATTGGATCTCGACCAACGCAAGCAGAAAAGTCACGATACGATAAACCGCAATCGCGATAGGCTACAATCCGACCTTTATCAAAGTCGGAAACGTGATGGTACGCATTTCTCCTCCTTACACAAGGCATCACAACATCGTTTCATCAGGCAACGCCTGTCTGCTGTTTGTGTAGGAGGAATCGTTTGAAAACTTTCCTCATGTCAGCACGTTGTAGGTGTCACCACCGGCACCAACCTTGTGTGAATGCTCTGAAAAGCTAATCATTTGCATATCACAGCATCTTCTTCCTGTCGGTTAAATTTCGCGTCTGTAGCACATCATCTTCGTGGTGTAGCAATTTTAATGGCCAGTAGTGTATATTAGCATCCATCGATGGATCACTAACCAGTTCATAAGAAACCCTTGCTCAATTCTACGTTTCATGTAGCATGTCGACACAAGAAATATTGTGCATACCAGATGTAAGCATAGAAACATGTTCTTACTTAATTACCTTCATATATAACATCATCCATAAGAGTTTCTCAACAAAGAACTGTAGTGTTTCTATAAAAGCCACTGTATGCTAATGGAATAGTACAGTCATCACCATGACTGAATGGGTGAAGCACAACCAGCGCCAGAGCCTTTTAGTAACCGACTGCTCCTGCAGTGATACTAGAAACTGTGATAAGAAGAGAAATGGTTCTAAACTTCCTAACAATATACGTGCTTTGATTGTTGGACCGTGTGACTGTACCAGGGAGAACCTTGTTTTGTCATTGTTAATAAACTCTGAGGAGACACACTTTGATTACGTATATATAGGATAGCCAGAACCAGTCTGGAAAATATGTGAGTGTGTTGCATTATAGGTTGTGCTGAGAAATAACTGTGAAGGAAAAATGCGGTACGTTGCAACTTTTCCTGCGTAATTAGCACTGAATTTATTCATTAAGGCTGTTACGAGTGGAAATGAAGTGGCGTACCTGACATTGTGTCGGCAGACGTGTTCTTCGTTTGGTTTCCTAAAACCAAACAAGAGAGCGATAGAAGAAGTGGACAAGGGACAGTAGTAAGGGTCGAACCTGAGCCAAAGGCTGAGCAATCTCGTGCGCTGTTATCAGTGCTACGAGAACAATTGAACCCACTTGCATCTGGCAGGCATCTGACAAGCTTGTCAGACTTTTCTGACCACTCTGTATATTTTAAAAACCATATTTCATCTCTAATATCAGTTATTAACGGGTATTTTGCACGGTATTGATGGAGTAACGTACCAGAAATTTAGCAAAAGCAGCGATATTCCACCACCTGAGAACGTAAAGCCAAACAGTGTGTTCACATTTGATGAAGTCTGAGGCGAAAACCAGAGTGAGATACGAAATATTTTTGTTTGGTTGTCATATGATGCTGACGATTTCTATCTAAGCTGAATGTACTTCATGTTTCAAAAGCAGTATGTAATTTATAATACGAATCTTATGATTGCATTCAAATCAGAAAAAGTAAATTTTGAGAAACGCAGGAACCAATATGACGCTGAATGAATTTGTTAGCACATGTGAGGATTGCTGGAATCACTCGCTATGTAGGCTTCTGGTGATTGATGAAGTGAGGAAATTGCATGAAGGTCGATACAGGGGAAACTTGCTGGAGTTTAAGGTTAAAAGTAGTGTCTTTACACGCAGCTGTATCAGTGTACTGTAGACAATGCATAAATTGGCTCGCATGTCATATACTCTCGAAACATACTTATATATGGTGATAGATAAATCGAGACACTTAACACAAAATTAACGGAACTCGGAAGTCTTATGAAGGTAGTAGATAGAAAAAGTGAGATGTTAAATGATAAATTTCAAGATGTCAACATATGGTTGATGGATGTGTTAAGCTTTATGCAGACAGTAGTTATGGAAGTTGCATCCAATGACTATCAATGGTCTGATAGTATATAAATAAATAATATGCTGTCTCAAAAACAATTTAGTATACGACAGTTTGTCGATAAAACATAAAGTTATCGAGGTATAAAAGGCTATTAGGCGGAAATTACGACTGGAAAAATTATGACAGTTGGAGTGAGCACTGTCTCTCTTAGAAACGTTTCCACCAGCAACTGAAAGTCGGGAAAAGCTCTCGCAAACTATGTATGGAGGCAGAAGAGCAGAGGAAGAAGAAGGAGAAAACGACAAAAAAGAAGTTTGCACTATTATTACTGATTTCATTACGCATCATTATGATTGTGAGGTAGACAGGATGTACGAGGTGAATCAGAGTAAACATTTATTTTGAATATGCACACTATATGCTTAACTGAGTAATATACGTCTGGCATAAGGATCTGAGACAATATCAGGTTTACTGAATTTAACATGCCCAAAAATTTCGAACTAGTGCAAGTATCCAATTATACAAAAAAGTATAGTGAAATATTACCAATGACTGACACATATAAGCAACACCCGAAATGAACAAATAAAAGCCTCAAGAAATAATTAAAAATAATATACAGCCACATTAGGTACTACATATAACGCGGATGAAGGCATTGAATTCAGAGTAAATGTGTGTATATACTACGATGACACTAAATAAATCGCACAACGATTATAACGGAATTGTTCGCAGCAGAAAATACAGTGGACACAAATTAAACCATATCAATCACTTCAGAGCACTGAGAAATATCGTATCACGGAGTAATTAGAGAGTCTGTCATTCACGACATCCACAAGCCTATGCACAATAGTTGTTTTTTTTGTCATCCGTCTTCTGACTAGTTTCATGTGGCCCTCCGCTAATTCCTTTCCTGTACATATCTCTCCATCTCAGAGCAGCAGTTCCAAACTACATCCTCAACCATTTACTGCGGTCTCTGTCTCCCTCAGCAGGTTTTACCCTCTACAGCTCCCTCTAGTACTGTGAATATTATTCCCTGATGTCTTGACCGATGTCCCACCATCCTGCCCCATTTACTTGTCAGTGTTTTCCTTATATTACAGTTCCTCACCGATTCTGCAGACACCCTCCGCTTTCCTTACCTTATCTGTCCGCCTAATTTTCAACCTTTTCCTGTAGCACCACATATCACATGCTTCGATTCTGTTATGTTCCTGTTTTCCCATGTTTCACTACCATACAATGCTGTGCTACAAACGTACGTTCTCAGATATCTGTTTGTCAAATTAAGGCATATATTTGATGTTAGTAGACTTCTCTTGGCCGGAATGCCCTTCTTGCCAGTGCTAATCTGTTTTTATGCCCTCCATGCTGTGTCTGTCACGACTTATTGCACTGTCTAGGTATCAGAATTCCTAAGCCTCATCTTCGATTTACTCTGTCCCTGTTCTATGCTCATTAGACCGCTCATTCCATTCAGAAGGTCATGTTATTTTTTTTTAATTTTCACTGAGGGCAGCAATGTCATCAGCTAACCTTATCATAGATATTGAATTTAAGTTCCACTCTTGAACCTTTCCTCTATTTACGTCACTGCTTCTTCCATGTATAAATTTAACGGTAGGAGTGAAAGTCTTCATACCTCTCTAACAGCGTTTTTAATCGAGCACTTTATTCTAAGTCTTCAACTCCTTATACCCCTCTTGTTCTTGCGCATATTCTCTGTTCCCCGTTTTTGCTTATAGCTTACCCCCATTTCTCTCGGAATTTCGAACACCTTAAACCATTTGATATTGTCGAACGCTTTCTGCAGGTCGACAAATCCCATGAATGTTTCTTGTTTTACCTTTAGTCTAGCTTCCAATATCAAGTTCAACGTCAGAATTGCTTCTTCAGTGCCTTTACCTTTCTTAAACCCAAAGTGACAGTCATCTAACACACCCGCAGTTTACATTTCCTGTCTTCTGCACATTATTCTTGACAGAAAGTTGGGTTTGTTTTGTTGTTAAGCTGACTGCCCGCTGATTCTCGCCCTTGCCGAATCCCGAAATCTTCGGAATTGTGAGGATGATGTATTTCTAAAAGACTACATCACCAAGTAGTTTTGTCACTATTGTACCCATTGGCTGGAGGTGAGTTGCGGAACCTCCTATCCCGAGCCATGGCAGAAGGGATTTCTTTACAGCAATTGAGAGAGCATGTCATTAAACAGAGATTGACCACTGGAAACAGCTTGAGTGTCGTCACAGTTGGGACATGCAGCAGGATAAAGAGGAGTTACATCAGTATGTCGACGGAGTTCAGACGGCCTGCTTGGCCTTGTTGATAGATTTGACGGAACAGGAGATGGTGTCTATTGTCCTTAGGCGAATGCAAGAGGCGGATAAGTCTCTCATTGTTTTCCGTGATCATCTTTCGAACTGTGAAGAGCTCCCTGCCACTGTTATAGCAATATCTGCGTTGCCGTTTATGAACGATACGCGTCGTGAAGCTAAGGGCCAGGCCACTGGCGTTGTCAAGGGAAATTCCGAATTGCCTACATCGACTGAGGCCGTTAAAAGGGAACCACAGCGTTGGTTCGGGTGTGATAGCACGGCTCATTTGGTGCACTCTTGCGTTCAGTTCGCGCGCCCAGTGTCAATAAATGACTCCGGGATAGGTAGGCAGTCGCCTTGGGTTCGAGCCTTTAAACCTTGGTGTACCCATGTTGTCGCTCCCTCATCACCACCCTTGGCTTTTATTTGTTCTCAAGTAGTTGGGGAACCGATTTGTGCTCTTTTGGATTCTGGTAGCTCCCTTTCACTATTGAACTTCTAATGGTTTCTTGAATTTGGTCATCTTACGAAACTTCGGTCGGTCCCTTCTCCGGTGCAGAGATGCTGGGTCGCCAATGGCCAGGTGTTGATTCTGCATGGTTGGGTCCGAGGGACTATATCTGTTGGGGATTTCTCCTGGCCCTTGTTGTTAGGCTTGGTCAAGAATCTGTAGGTCGATTTAACTTTGGGATGTGATTTCATCAATAACACTGGGTTAGTCTAGGATTATTCCAGGCTAATCTTCTACTTTAAGTTCGCTCCTGCGGAAGAGTTTGGTTTCTGTGAGTGTGCTAAACGTGCTGTGCATCCAAATGCCGGCATCCTGGCTATTGAGGCTGTGCCTAATGAATTCGTTCTCACACATCTCTCCCCACATCAGGCCTCTCAGTTATAGTATTTGCTACAGAGTTTCGCTGATCTTCTTTGTTATGGGCTGGGTGTTACTAATGTTCATAATTACCATAACCGTCTATTTGGCGAAATGCCTGTAGGCAGTCCCTATATCGCCTCTCACCCCCTAAGGTGAAGATACTGAGAGCTAAAGTATCCAAAATGCTTGAGCAAGGGGTTATTTTGCCGGCCGTGGTGGCCAAGTGGTTAAAGGCGCTACAGTCTGGAACCGCGCGGCCGCTACGGTCGCAGGTTCGAATCCTGCCTCGGGGATGGATGTGTGTGATGTCCTTAGGTTAGTTAGGTTTAAGTAGTTCTAAGTTCTAGGGGACTGATGACCTTAGAAGTTAAGTCCCATAGTGCTCAGAGCCATTTGAACCATTTGAAGGGGTTATTTGGACTTCGACATCTGCATATGCTTCCCCCGTATTCCTTGTCCCTAAGGATCAGGGGCAGGATTTTAGGCTTGTTGTTGCTACCGGTGCCTGAACGCTAAGGTTGTCCTCGAGTCTGATCCTCTACCTGATCTTCATAACTTCTTCACCTAGTTTGCCGGTGCTAAATGGTTTACTGTCCTTGATTTGGACCAAGCCTATTATCAGATTCCCTTAGCTGAATAATGTAAACATGTTACTGCATTTTGTACTGATTGGAATCTGTTTAACAGGGTTCCCTTTGGTTTGGCTACTTGTGCAGCCGTTCTTACTCGTGTGCTGGATAATATTCTTGGGGACTTGAAATTAGTCTGCGTGTATAATTATTTGGACGACATAGTCATTTATAGACGTTCGTGTCAGGTCCATTTGGATCATATCCGGCAAGTTTTCTTGAAGTAGCAGGGCGCTGGGTTAACTGTTAAACCCAGTAAATTGACGTTAGCCAGGCACCAGGTGTCCTTCTTAGGTTACCTAGTATCAGGTCATAGTATTCGCATCAGCCACGAACGAATTAAGGCATTAAGAGCTCTGCCTCTGCCTCCTAATAAACGTGGAATTGCTAGGTTCATAGGCATAGCAAATTATTTTATGCGTTTTGTTCCTAATTTTGCTCAGTTGGCCGGTCCTTTAAATGAATTGCTCAGGAAATGAGTGCGTTTTGAATGGGGACCTGCCCAAGATGCAGCGTTTGAGCACATTAAGGCAGCTTTTGCCAACCCCCAGTTCTCGTTGTACCGGACTTTAATAAAAGGTTTATTGTCCAAACTAACGAATCTAATGCGGGTATTTCAGCTGTCCTCTTCCAGGAGTTTGGAGGTCAGAGGCAGCCATCAGCTTGTGCATCTTGTCGGTTAACCAGTGAAGAACTTAAATATTCCGTCTACGAGTGCGAGGCGTTGGCCGTTTTGTTCGCGCTGCAGAGATACTGCTATTACCTTGAGCATTGGGCATTTCAGCTAGAAACCGACAATCACGCACTGAACCGGGTGTTAGCCCGGCCACGTAAAACGGGCAGTATCGCCAGGTTGCCAGTACGCATTTCTGCATTTCAATTTGAAGTTAAACACGTAAAAGGCCGTGAAAATGTTCTTGCGGATGTCTTTAGCCGGTGTTCACTGAATCTACGCCTAGTGAGGGCACCCAGCAAACAGAGGGAGGCAATCTTAGTTCTATCGTGTTAGGTGAGATTCCTCTTTTATTTGATGATGTTGCTATGCATCAGGAATAGGACCCTACTTGGGGACCCGTTAAGCAACACCTGTAGACTAGGGAACTGTTGGATGAGTACGTTATTAAGAAGGGCATTTTGTGTAAAAGGGTGGGACATGTTAAGCCATACTAGATCTGTTTGCCAGTAACTCTGGTGCGCCCGGTTTTTCATTATTTTCATGATTCGTTGGTTGGTGGGCACTTAGGAACTAATAAGACCTTGCAAACAATGTAAGAGTATATGACTTGACCCTCCATGGACCATGATGTGAGAGAGATGATTTCTCGATTTCGGTTGTGTAACGTAACCAAACCTAAGAATGCTCTTCTACAGGGTCTGTTGAGTTCTGAGTGCGAATCCTGTCCTGTGCACAAACTCTATATCGATTATGTAGGGCACTTACCTCATACTAAGGGAGCTCGTCAGTTCATGTTGGTTATTACTGATGCGTTTTAGAGATTTACCTGGCTCCTTCCAATCCGTAACGTGACTGCTACCACCACTATTTCACATTTAAATAATGTTTCCAGTGTTTTTGGACCCACCAAAGAAATCGTTAGTGATAATGCGGCCGCCTTCCTTTCGGTTCCCTGCAAGCCCTTCTGTTTTCAGAACAGTGTCACTACTACACCGTATTATCCGCAGGGATCTTTTGCGGAGAGGGTCAATCGAAATCGTAAATCCGCATTGGTTATTTACCATCATAAGACGCCTAGTAAGTGGGATTCTAGTCTTCCTTGGCTTAGTTTTGCTTTCAATACCGCAAATCATGAGGCCTTGAAAGCTAATCGGGCCTCATTGACCTTTGCCTAGCATGTTAATTCCCCTCTTTTCAATATTGTGGGGAATTCAAGATCTAATGCCGGTGGTTATTACCCCTCAAGTCGTCAAGGAGAACTGGAACCATGCGAGACATAATATTCTCAGGGGCAATAAGAAACAAGATGAGCGTTACAATCGCAATCGGTGAGCCTTTAGGGGAAGGGCAGGGGATCAGGTCTATGTTAGTAATTTTCTTATGAGGCAGGTGCGTTTCGGAAATCATAGTAAATTCACTCCCCGTTTTTTGGGTCCTTGCACAGTTGTGCGTATTTTAGGCCTTGTTAATCTGATGGTTAAGGATAACTGCACTTGCAATCAGTACTGGGTCCACCTTAGCCTAGTTAAATTTTGTTAGATCAATTGTTGAGTTATCCCTCCAGGTTGGTGTCTGAGGGGTGAGGCTGAGCTGTGTCTGGCTAGAGGTTCATGCCATTTGTTCTTTGGCATTTAGTCGCAATTGAGTGGAGTCTTTTTTCTACCTGAGTTACTACCATAAGCAGATGCTGACTTGCCTCCATCAGAGGCAGCAGCAGCGCTTATGGATACTAGTACTGCTGTACCATCTTTGGTATTACCGCTATATTTCCGTGTGGTGATTTGTGGCAGGCGGTCGGTTGGGACAGAGAAGTGTGGACGTCTCCGCGGAGTGAGATCAGGCTGGAACAGTTGGTGGCGTCCATGCGCAGTCGGATTGTGAGGCGCTAGCTGTGAGAACCACAAAGTTCGTTGCCCACCGAACCTGGACACTGAAATTGAGTGATCAGTTAACCTGTTAATACACCTCAATTGCTGTGACATCACTTCGTTCGACGCTTCCTGGTCCGCACCGGCTAGCAGCAACGTAGTGTGTGGTGGAGTTGGCGAATTTTTAGCAGCCCTCTTCCTGTATGATCTTTAATTGTTAAATTGGTTCTTACTTATCAGTGACGTGCACCAGCGGTATTATATGCCTTGTGGCCTTTAACGCCCCACTTACCTGCCCTGAGCCTTTTAGTTTTTCGTTCATATTTTTTTCTTAGGAGTGGTTATTGTGCCTTTGCTGTTTTTATATGCCAATTTTGATGCCTTAGTGTGGCTTGTACCTTCGTCCTTGGCTGATATTTTCGGTTGTCGTACCGTTGATCGGGCGGAAGGCAATTGATTAGGTTCTTGGTCCGTCCTTCAGCCACCCCCGGGTCGGGCTACCATCCAATTATTTAACCTTACTCTTGGCTGCCTGTCTCACTTCACTTTACGTTAGAGCTACCTCCTCAGGCCGACCCTTGGAACACTTTTGAGCACTACTGTTTTGTTTGTATTAGATTGTGATTTTAATTTTAGTCTGATGTACTGTGTGAGGCCTTCAGCCAACTATTAATCTAGTTTGTTTTAATTTGAAATAAGGCCTTCAGCCGATTTAAATTAAATTTTGAAGACTGATTTGTTGAAAAAGTAAATTTTGAATGTTTGTTCTATCTGAAATTCTTGTTATCCAGACCTTAAGCCCTGAGTGGTTCATTATCCAGTGCGTGACCTCCAGCTGAGCTTTTACGTGAAGTGTTTTTAAGATACGGCCTTCAGCCATCTTAAATTAAAATTTTGAAAATCGATTTGTTTAAAACTAATTCTTTTAAAAAATTTCTTCAATCTGAAATTCTTGTTATCCAGGCCCTAAGTCGTGAGTTGTTCAATGTCCTGAGTGTGTCCTTCAGCCGAGTATTTACGTGAAATATTTTTTTAAGTAAGGCGTTCAGCCATATTGTTTTAATTTGATCCTATTAACGCAATGTGTAATTAAGTGGTTCTTTTGGAAACAAAGTAAGTGTGTTTTGTGCAACCAACTGTAATTGATTGCGGCCTCCTCCACAACTATAACCTGATCCACTCTATCCTGGGAAACCAGATTTCACTTGTCTTCGAAGAACTGCTACAGACAGGCTCGAATAGATATCCAGCCAATCTTGTAACTGAAAACAGAGATTGGTTTTGCAACCGACATGTTAAGTAGATAATGGACTGACACGAAATCGACATTCTCCCATGCGAAACGAAGTATTATGTATAATTTTAAAAGGAAGGTACCATGACATATGTGGATGAAATTTAGTTTTCTGTGGTCATACAAATAACTGAGCAATATAAACGAACTACACACTGTGTGACTGAAATCATACCAACACTGAGGTGACAAGTATACCTCCTAATATCGTCACAGACCACTTTTAGCCCACCATAGTGCAACAACTCGATGTGTCAAGGGCTCAGTAAGTTGCTGGAAGTCCCATGTAGAAATATTAGGCCATGCAGCCACCCAAAATTGCGAAAGTCTTGACGCTACCGGATTTTGTGCGCAGACTGATATCTTGATTACGTCCCACGATTGTTCGATAGGATTCACGTTGGGTGATCGTTCTCTGGAATTCTCCAGAATGTTTTTCAAACCTTTCCCAAACAACAGTGGCTTAGTGACAAGTTGTCATCCTCAAAACTTCCATCGTTGTTTGGGAACATGAAGTCCCTGAATGGTAGCAGATGGTCTCCAACTAACCGAACATAACCCAGGGCTCCCCTCATTCCATGCAAACCCAGTCCACACCATTATGGAGCCACCAACAGGTGGCAGGCACAGTGCCATGTCGACGAGTCAATGCTTTTTGGGGTCTGCACCACACTAGAACGCTAGCATTAACTCTTACCAACTGAAATCATCTGACCAGACCATGTTTTTTCGGTCATATTGGGTCCAACCGATAAGGTCACGATCTCGGGAGGGACGCTGTAGGCAATGTTGTGCTGTCAGGGAAGGGACTCGGGTGGATCGTCTGCTACGATAGCCGTTTAACGACTAATTTGGCTGTCCTGTCCTAAAGGATACGTTCCTCGCACATCCTACATTGGTTTCTGCGGTTCTTCCAAACAGTATTTCTTGTCTATTAGGAATGACAACACGCCGCTGCTCTCTGTTTCTTAGTGAAGGCTGTTGACTATTTCGTTTTGTGTGGCGAGAGGTAATGCCTTAAACTGGTATTCTAGGAACACTGTCCACACTTTTGATCTCAGAATACTGAATTCCCTAACAATTTCCGGAAGAGCATGTCCCATGTGTCTACTACAATTGAAACGTGGTAATGACTGGATTTAAGGAAAACGTGGAAGGGAGGACCCACCGATATAACTTTCATTTCTCACAACCTATTTATTTAACAATATATAACCAAAAAACATTGTTCAACAAAATGAAAAAATGTGATCTTAAGCATTAAGTTGAATAAGGTTTTGCAAAATAAATCAAAACAGCGAACAATATGAAAACGATTACAAGACGGCCGGATCTGCAGCCCGCCCGTTATCGGGTGAAACAGAGGTGTTTACAACCGCGCTGGACACAGTTTCTCTTACTAAATGCCCTTCTGCAACACATAAGAACTTTATAAGCACCATTGATGACAAGAGTGATTCAATTACTCAAAACAGATGACTTAACTTTTGTTTTTAAAGGCTGTATGTCGAATGGTTCGGGGTTTAGATGAGCACCTGTGCACTTCAAAGCAACTAACCTCTTAATTTCAATCGGCAATCAAGGTGCGACTGGATCCAACCCGTCCCTTTTGACAATTTGATTTTGACTGAAGATCTGATGACATTTGGCTGTCAATATTTTCAAAGTTAAACTGATTGTTTGTTATTAAGACCGCTTTGAAGGAATGTCTTGAAACATTAACACTTATTACAAGAGCACTCACTCAGCGGAACCACAAGACAGAGCAAAATACAGCAATAATGACCCGGTCTTTCAAACACAGCAGCAAACAGCTTAGTGCAACAGGTTGTTCAGATTGTAACTAATGACTGAGAAATGCAATTAAAATCAAAGAAGTGAATCGGTTAACATCCAAATCTAACCACAACGTCCCTCTATGTTTAATGGCAACATGTGCCTTAGTACAATTGTTCCGGCTGTCTTTATGACCAGGACCTGATTCATTAGAACAGTAATGATCGGGTCGAAACCAGGAAGGAAAGGCAGTATAATAGCGGGACATATTTTCAAACGAAAACCCATGTCTTGGTACGACACTTTGGCCTATATTTACATCAATGAGACGACCGAGTTAAACTCTGGGGGTCGGGTACAAACCAGAAAACAATAAGGAGGGCGGATACACAATGACACAGATCACCACCAGGATTACAGAATGTTACTCCCCTTTATCAGCAAGCTGTTCCATGGATCCATGGCAAGTCGCAGCGGCTATAGAGTGGTGCAGATGAAAGACAGTTAGAAGAGGGTAGCCAGGCCATGAGTGGTCGTCCGACACGAATGTTGCCAACCAACCGATGGGTCGTCGGCCTTCTGCTTGTGGTCGACTCTGAACCGGATGAAATGCTTCAGTATCTTCGCTCTGCCCAGGCCCCCCTTCAGCAGCTCGTGGCTTCGGCCGCTCTGACCTCGTGACCACCTATTGATGCGACGCTGCCGCCAATCCCCAAACTTCGTGTCTCCTACTTGGGCCAGCGAACTTCTTCTTTCGCTTGAGGTCTTATTCCTGTGGCAATGCGGGGTCGACCTTGTTACTACTTATTTGGCAGTGTTGGTTGGAGAGGGTAGCCGGATGCCCTTCCTGCCGTGACCCCGAACCCCTCAGGACGGAATTAGTGTACCCCAGCTGTCTACATTTAGTGTAAGCCATGTAATAGTGTGAACGTGTTTCAAATGTCTGCGAGACGTGTAACTGAGGTGAAACGTGGGGACCATATCGGTATTAACCTAGTGGGATGTGAAAAACCGCCCAAATACCACATCCAGGCTGGCCACCACACCGCCACTCGACGTTAATCCGGCGGGCGGGTTCGATCCAGGGCCAGCGCGCCCTACCGAGTCCTGGAAGCAACGCTTTAGTGCCCTCGGCTACCCTGGTAGCTTTCTCGGGCCAGCAAACACCCTACATACATCGGCAAGCAAAGACCTTCTAAGGACGCAGCCCACAGATACAAACTCATCCTCATATGTATTGACAATGAGGCTGCAAGAGGGATAGTCGATACTACACCTGAGACAGTGGCGCCAGACAGAACAACCTACTAATTGAATCTCGTCAAGGCTCAACAATTATCGTTGTGTGTTCAAAATCTGTTACGTCCCGTTGTGTAGCAAAATCAATTCGGAAATTGTTTCACGAGAATCACGTGAGCATAAATTACAGTTCCATCAATTTACTGCACCTTTGTATCTTACGTACCAGCATATTCTTTGATACAACTACTGTGGCGCAGGAACGAAACTGAAAAAGTGTATTGCTTGTGGCGATAGTGCTATTAATATATTGGACAATGTCTGCAAGGAGCCATATATTGTATATGCTAGAAATAAAGATCGCCACATCGCAGATCGCGTATTAGCTTATAAAGACAAGCAATTACTTGGAAGAAAGCACATAGGCATAGGAAAAGATATTGCAGCATCTGTAGTTGATAAAGTAACGCCTGCAGAACTCAAACTGGGTGCCGGGATAAGTATCGAGCAATTTTTAAACACAGTTCGTCACACGCCAAAGTAAAAACTGTATGACTTTCACAAATTGTTGCGTCCAGTCAGCCGTGGCAGCAACTGCAAGTGCCTCGAAACGAAAAGAAGTAGGAAGAAGGAACAAGAAGTCAAGTTAAAACACCAAAGTTTCTACTAGTACTCAAGATATCAGAAAGATACGAGGCTGAATCATCTCGTTTCTAATATCAGCACTCACAAGGCCATCAGCAGGTGGTTACTTGACTTGAGCAGCTGGCACCTCAGTTCAAACAATAAAGAATTCAAAACGCAGAGGTTCGACAGCAGGAGGCAGAAATGCATAACACGGCAACTGAGGCCATAGATATCATTAAAGGCTACAACTAAAATGGCACGAGAAATGATTTGTGCTGCTGATATAAAAGGAAGCTCACACTGATACAACTGGGCAGACTGTTTTTAAATACAGATCAGCTTTAACTCGTCAGAAAACTAAAAAACCCAAGATTTTATGCCGTGTTTGTGTGGAATACATTATCTAAGAAACTGTGCAATTCAAGAGAATGTGTGATTGTCAGTTTAAGTATTGCCAGAGAGCACAGCACTCATTGGGTGGCCTACGTTAAAAAAAAAAAGCACTACTACTATGAGTCAAATGATGATTTGAGACCACCTGCAACATTGTCCCAATACTTTACTGACAAGAACCAGTTGTTCTACAATTTTCGACGCCGCCATGGTTCTTAAATTGTTAATATTCGTTGACTTCAATAAATTATGTTATGACATAAAGATAAGAAAACTTCCTTGCGATTGAAATGAATTCTTGTATACCTGAAATGTTTAACCCATTCACGATAGGCCTCCTCAGTGGTCTATCACACATATAAAATTATTTGGTTATATGTATTTTCAAATGAGATTTTCAGTGGATTTTAGGAACTTATATGAACTAGCGTTTCTATTTGTATCTGTACGGTTTTTTTACTTACATATTTTATGTATCATCTTCATGCAAAGATCTCTTGTTCCATATGTGATACAGGTCCTAGCTGAGTTTCTTCCATTACATATTATTTATACATAACCTATACTGTAGTATATTCCGCCTGTTTCTGCTGGTTAATCATATGATTGACTGATGGAAGACAAGTATACAAAGGGTTATTGAGGTCGGGATGAATGAGGAAAATGTGTTTGGACGCTGTGTGTAATATGTATCTAGTGAATTGTCAACTACTCTCAATAATCGTCTTACGTTGTAGTCTATTAGTCATTGGGAGTATTTAAATTCTTAATCATGGCCTTCTGTATAAAATATTCCTCTACTTGAGTGAATCCTCCACTTCTTTTTTTGTTGTGAGATAAGATTGCCAAGTTAGTTTTTATCCCAGTGTGTTGGTAATTTTCTTTTATTGGACGTTCTCCATATGTAGAGTGAGTACATTCGTTCTTCAGTGCCCTTATATGTTCTTTGTGCCCAATGTTAAAATTTCCTGCAGTCATCCCAATTCATTTAGAGCTGTATCTATTCCATGTCAATTCATATATTCCTGAAGTGCTTTATTTGTGTTTTTCTTATGTTGCAGTTATCAGTTCCTTCTTGTTTTTTGGTATTAGTCTTAAAGGCTACTTTAATATCTTACTTTCTGAAATGTTACTAATTGTGTTTGTGAGTGGTTATGGTATGTCACGGTGTGCCATTTTTTTGTTCAGATGTGTGTCTCGTGATGTGAATGTCCACCGTGTGCTACTGTTATTTGTTGGTATATTTGGATATTTTCTATAATTTAGATGTTATTCTTTTAAAGCTGTTACATAATTGTGTACTATGCCAGTGCTGTATCCATCGCTTTGTACTATAATAATAATTATGTGTAGTTCTTCTTGATAGTCATTTTCGTGTAGAGAAATTCTGCACAGTCTGTACAGTGTAGGCCTTCTGGCTGCTTTTTTTGAGAAAGTGGGTAGTTCCACTCCTAATGAATTATCATGTTTGTAGTTGCTTCCTTTCCAAAGATGATGAAACAGCGTCTGTTATTGGTTTTTATGACATTGGGTTCAACGTGTGTATGGCCTCTTCTGTTTCTGTTTCCATGGAGAACTGAATGTAGTGTATGTTAATTACCTCTCTGTGTACACAGTTGTACTTTCTTGCGGTTCAACTGTGGGGCAAATCAAGTTATTTACGTATCTGTACCAGGATATACCTCTACTGATTTTGTTTCTCTTATGTATGCAAAACTTATGTTCTCAGAGTGATTGGTAAGGTTATTTGCTAGTAACTATGAGACTAGGTTTCCAATTTGTAGTCTTTCCTATTGCAAAGAGAATGAATAGTTAAAATGAAAATAATTTTGCTCTGTGATCGCTTTTTCGACATGTATAAATTGTTCTGTAGTGGCTTTTGGAATTTCTCGGTTTTCCTTTTAGTTGTTCTCTCATACTGTTAATGGTGAAATGTGCGTATCAGAATGTCTTATCTACGTGTGTGTGTGTGTGTGTGTGTGTGTGTGTGTGTGTGTGTGTGTGTGTTTGTCATCCTGCGATTGTTTCCTCAGGAGTATACTTAATTCCTCCTTTTGTATCTTCTGTTGTTCTTTCCTCACAGATACCTGTTCTGATTTATCTATTAGGTGTCATAAGAATATTGGACTGCTCAGGTAAATCGCTATCTGCAAGTGCAAACTTCACAGTGTTTTGTTTAGTTGAGATTTTATTGTAAACTGTTGCTTTATTTGGTTACTTAACAACTATGACTGTGCTGTTCTGTTGGCTTTCTGTTCAGATTGTGAACCACTACTTATCTGTGCATAAAAGGGATTTGCAATCAGATTGTTTTATTTACACTTTTTGTTAAACTGCAAATTGTTTCTTGTCCTGTGGAGTTGGATGAGCGTCTTCTTGCATGTGTTGTACATCTGTCATAGAAATGCTTGACGGGCTGTGATCGTTTAGGTCTCATGTTTCTACTGAGAACTGCATAAAGACAAAAAACATGTACATTACTACATTATTTGAGATTTACAGGTGATGTCATTCAATCTTACTGCAAAAGAACGTTCGACAGTACAGAGAGTGGTCCACTTTCCCCCCAATAGATCCAAGCCAGGGTAAGTGGATTACTGCACGGATTGATCTGGAAAGAGACAAAAGCTTGCTTATTAACACTGAGATGAAAAATGAACTGGAAAGTGGTACAGTTTTCGAAATACCTCCTGGCTCATACTATATAGATTACTTGCATTTGTACATAAGACTCTGAGTTGTCTGCAAACAGTAATATGATTACAGCAGAGATAAAAAACAGAGAGAGACAGCAAAACAATGGCAGAGACAGTACAGTTTAGGCATAAATGTTCAATAGGATCACTACCAGGTACTGAACCATAATAGTGATCAAATTTATCGTTCAAATCAACGAGCGTAGACTGGTAGCACAATCCTTGTTGACTGTAATGTCACAACGGATTCATACCTTGAAGGTGCTTTAATTCATACAATGTATGGATTTTTTTCATACAGTGAGTCTAGGTTACAAAATTAATGAGGTACCTGGGAATCCAATACTCCTCCCAGTGACTGCTCAGCCATTAGACTGTCTCAAGTAGAATAGCGTAGATAAGAATGGGAACGTAGTCAATTTTTGTGTTGCTGAAGTTATAGTACGGCTTGACCTGAAGCAACATCGTGAAGTCTCAGTTTGAATAGCATAGGTGAGAATGAGAACGTAGTCAATTTTTGCGTTGCTGGAATTATAGTATGCCTTCATCTGAAGGAATAGCTTGAGTGTAAATTATAAATACAATGCACACCGGTCTCAGAACTCCGCCTTTCATCAAAAGAAAACCTTGATAATAAATCTGACTTATAAGTTCTTAACCCATTACCGTCCAATTTATTTTTGAGTAGCCCATATTCTGATTTTTTGGAAAACTCTGTCTTGCCGACCCAGTTTATGGAAACATGATGAAATGCATTTCACTAAGAGTCGAAAAGCAAAGTTTTGGGCCTTCAAAGATATTTATTTTACAATAACTGACATTTACAGAAACTTTATAATACCAGCATTTCGATATTTGGTGAAGGTTTCCATACAGAACACAACATTTCTCGTAATATTCTTGGCTTTCCCTTATAGTTCTCAAACTGACATGTTCTTTGATTTTCACGCTTCTGGATGGCGTCCACTTTCTGGTCATATCGTATATCTGGTACATTACTCCTGGGCGATGAGTCGAGTTTTTTTCGGTTTTCCCTTAGTCTTCCTCATTTAAAGAACTTTCTCCATGTTTATTCTGGCAATCTGTCTTCTGAATGATTCCACTGAAACAAAAGTTACTTCACTGCATGTGTTGAAAGTCAGGTATGCATTTACCACAGCCATATCTACTGACTTCATAAAGAAGGTGCCAGTACTGCTTTTACCACACTCTGCAGTTGTTTACTTCTCTGTTAGCCAATCCTGAAGATCGATACCTCTCATGAAATGTTTATATGGGTTCACTGCATATGGTGATGGAACACTGAGCTTTTATTTCTGGGATGCATTCCAACATTGGACTTTGGCAGTAAGGAGCACTGTGGCAAAATTAGTTGCTTGTGCAGCATAACTGTTATCATTCCATTTTATAACTAAAATTTCCTTTTCTATATCAAATCTGAAAATATTTCTGCGCTTTCTTTATTCATTGCATTAGCTGGTGATATGGCACATGTCCTTTTCTGTTTTCTCTCATGATTCTACTTGCACGTAATTCTTATTCCTTCTGTCAGACAAGAATGTCAAAAAACACATTGTAACTGTTCAGCTAATCAATATTGAACACGTGTTCTAAAACTGCTTTAGGATCCAGTGGTAGTTCCTCCTAGTCTTGTGGGACGTTCCACAATATAGTAGGAAACTGAAACAGTAGTTACCAATACCCCATAAGACCCATAATTTGTATTCAAAAACGTATGGGTGTGAGTATGTCACCTGCTATAACAACTGAGGTTTCCCCACATACCATTTGCTTTTATTTATTGAATAATATCATAGAAATAAGTATTCTCATTCAACATTAATATGAGTTATCACTTTTGAGCAGCAGTTTCCTTTATTTGGAAGGAATATCTGTGGGCACAAAGAAGGACGGAAGTACTACACTAACGATAGCAGAGTGGCTGGACGATTAAGATATCTGTTCGATTTATTATTTTAGCACTCAAGCACACCGGAGGAGTATAGTAAAAATAGATTCAAGCGTATTTGACAACTGTAAACTAAGCTATACTAATTTTCCATATGGTAACATACAGCTGGAAAATACTCTAGTATTGCTTAGTTTACAGTTGTCAAATACGCTTGAATCTATTTTTACCATACTCCTCCGGTGTGCTTGAGTGCTAAAATAATAAATCGAACAGATATTTTAATCGTCCAGCCACTCTGCTGTCGTTAGTGTAGTACTTCTGTTCTTCTTTGTGCCCACAGATATATGGTAACTTACAGCTCCCCCCCTTGAACCACGGACCTTGCCGTTGGTGGGGAGGCTTGCGTGCCTCAGCGATACAGATAGCCATACCGTAGGTGCAACCACAACTGAGGGGTATATGTTGAGAGGCCAGACAAACGTGTGGTTCCTGAAGAGGGGCAGCAGCCTTTTCAGTAGTTGCAAGGGCAACAGTCTGGATGATTGACTGATCTGGCCTTGTAACAATAACCAAAACGGCCTTGCTTTGCTGGTACTGCGAACGGCTGAAAGCAAGGGGAAACTACAGCCGTAATTTTTCCCGAGGGCATGCAGCTTTACTGTATGATTACATGATGATGGCGTCCTCTTGGGTAAAATATTCCGGAGGTAAAATAGTCCCCCATTCGGATCTCCGGGGGCGGGGGGGGGGGGGGGGACTACTCAAGAGGATGTCGTTATCAGGAGAAAGAAAACTGGCGTTCTACGGATCGGAGCGTGGAATGTCAGATCCCTTAATCGGGCAGGTAGGTTAGAAAATTGAAAAAGAGAAATGGATAGGTTAAAGTTAGATATAATGGGAATTAGTGAAGTTCGGTGGCAGGAGGAACACGACTTCTGGTGAGGTGACTACAGGGTTATAAACACAAAATCAAATAGGGGTAATGCAGGAGTAGGTATAATAATGAATAGGAAAATTGGAATGCGGGTAAACTACTTCAAACAGCATAGTGAACGCATTATTGTGGCCAAGATAGATACGAAGCCCACACCTACTACAGTAGTAGATGTTTATATGCCAACTAGCTCTGCAGATGACGAAGAAATTGAAGAAATGTATGATGAAATAAAAGAAATTATTCAGAGTGTGAAGGGAGACGAAAATTTAATAGTCATGGGTGACTGGAATTCGAGTGTAGGAAAAGGGAGAGAAGGAAACATAGTAGGTGAATATGGATTGGGGCTAAGAAATGAAAGAGTAAGCCGCCTGGTAGAATTTTGCACAGAGCACAATATAATCATAACTAACACTTGGTTTAAGAATCATGATAGAAGGTTGTATACATGGAAGAACCCTGGAGATACTAAAAGGTATCAGATAGATTATATAATGGTAAGACAGAGATTTAGGAACCAGGTTTTAAATTGTAAGACATTTCCAGGGGCAGATATGGACTCTGACCACAATCTATTGGTTATGACCTGTAGATTAAAACTGAAGAAACTCCAAAAAGGTGGGAATTTAAGGAGATGGGACCTGGATAAACTAAAAGAACCAGAGGTTGTACAGAGATTCAGGGAGAGCATAAGGAAGCAATTGACAAGAATGGGGGAAAGAAATACAGTAGAAGAAGAATGGGTAGCTTTGAGGGATGAAGTAGCGAAGGCAGCAGAGGATCAAGTAGGTAAAAAGACGAGGGCTAGTAGAAATCCTTGGGTACCAGAAGAAATATTGAATTTAATTGATGAAAGGAGAAAGTATAAAAATGCAGTAAGTGAAGCAGGCAAAAAGGAATACAAACGTCTCAAAAATGAGATAGACAGGAAGTGCAAAATGGCTAAGCAGGGATGGCTAGAGGACAAATGTAATGATGTAGAGGCTTGTCTCACTAGGGGTTAGATAGATACCGCCTACAGGAAAATTAAAGAGACCTTTGGAGATAAGAGAACGACTTGTATGAATATCAAGAGCTCAGATGGAAACCCAGTTCTAAGCAAAGAAGAGAAAGCAGAAAGGTGGAAGGAGTATATAGAGGGTCTATACAAGGGCGATGTACTTGAGGACAATATTATGGAAATGGAAGAGGATGTAGATGAAGATGAAATGGGAGATAAGATACTGCGTGAAGAGTTTGACAGAGCACTGAAAGACCTAAGTCGAAACAAGGCCCCCGGAGTAGACAATATTCCATTGGAACTATTGACAGCCGTGGGAGAGCCAGTCCTGACAAAACTCCGCCATCTGGTGACCAAGATGTATGAAACAGGCGAAATACCCTCAGACTTCAGGAAGAATATAATAATTCCAATCCCAAAGAAAGCAGGTGTTGACAGATGTGAAAATTACCGAACTATCAGTTTAATAAGTCACAGCTGCAAAATACTAACACGAATTCTTTACAGACGAATGGAAAAACTAGTAGAAGCCAACCTCGGGGAAGATCAGTTTGGATTCCGTAGAAACACTGGAACACGTGAGGCAATACTGACCTTACGACTTATCTTAGAAGAAAGATTAAGGAAAGGCAAACCTACGTTTCTAGCATTTGTAGACTTAGAGAAAGCTTTTGACAATGTTGACTGGAATATTCTCTTTCAAATTCTAAAGGTGGCAGGGGTAAAATACAGGGAGCGAAAGGCTATTTACAATTTGTACAGAAACCAGATGGCAGTTATAAGAGTCGAGGGACATGAAGGGGAAGCAGTGGTTGGGAAGGGAGTAAGACAGGGGTGTAGCCTCTCCCCGATGTTGTTCAATCTGTATATTGAGCAAGCAGTAAAGGAAACGAAAAAAAAATTCGGAGTAGGTATTAAAATTCATGGAGAAGAAATAAAAACTTTGAGGTTCGCCGATGACATTGTAATTCTGTCAGAGACAGCAAAGGACTTGGAAGTGCAGTTGAATGGAATGGACAGTGTCTTCAAAGGAGGATATAAGATGAACATCAACAAAAGTAAAAGAAGGATAATGGAATGTAGTCTAATTAAGTCGGGTGATGCTGAGGGAATTAGATTAGGAAATGAGGCACTTAAAGTAGTAAAGGAGATTTGTTATTTGGGGAGCAAAATAACTGATGATGGTCGAAGTAGAGAGGATATAAAATGTAGGCTGGCAATGGCAAGGAAAGCGTTTCTGAAGAAGAGAAATTTGTTAACATCCAGTATTGATTTAAGTGTCAGGAAGTCATTTCTGAAAGTATTCATATGGAGTGTAGCCATGTATGGAAGTAAAACGTGGACGATAAACAGTTTAGTCAAGAAGAGAATAGAAGCTTTCGAAATGTGGTGCTACAGAAGAATGCTGAAGATTAGATGGGTAGATCACATAACTAATGAGGAAGTACTGAATAGGATTGGGGAGAAGAGAAGTTTGTGGCACAACTTGACCAGAAGAAGGGATCGGTTGGTAGGACATGTTCTTAGGCATCAAGGGATCACCAATTTAGGGCAGCGTGGAGGGTAAAAATCGTAGAGGGAGACCAAGAGATGAATACACTAAGCAGATTCAGAAGGATGTAGGTTGCAGTAGGTACTGGGAGATGAAAAAGCTTGCACAGGATAGAGTAGCATGGAGAGCTGCATCAAACCAGTCTCAGGACTGAAGACCACAACAACAAGAACAACTTACAGTTTGACTGAAAAATAAAGATGTCAGTCTAGTGTACAAGATGGATGCAAAGTTTCGCTCTTCTTACTAAGAAGTCAATACAATCACAAGTAATTCGACATATCTGGATATGTATCTGATAATCCTGATACCATAATATTGCAGAACAAGAACACTATGGCTGACAGATTATAGAGGTATCGTAGAGAAGATCTAAAATGTATGTCTGCTATAAAGACGCAGGTACCATGCAAAGGAGGGCGAAGTGTCGAAGTGTGTCTCACAGGCCCTGGCGACTGAAGGCTTCAAGTGCTTTCGTGGTGGTGATGCCTCCCCATCTATGGTGTAGTAGTCACATTTGTGAGCGAGTGTCTGTGTTTGTGTGTGTATGTGTGTGTGTTTGGGGGGGGGGGCGGGTTGGGGAGACTGATTAATGAAATATTATATGAAAGGTTTTCCATAGTTATATGTTTGTGCATTGATTAACTGCACACTGTTTGGGCAGATAACAAAAAAATGTGCAATTGTGTGTACACACACACACACACACACACACACACACACACACATTTATATATATATATATATATATATATATATATATATATATATATATATATATATATATATATGGGTGTGTGTGTGTATAGATTTCTATTCTGGCTGTGGGCAGCTAGTCCCCAGCAGAGTTAATATAATATTCTGTACAGTTACTAGAAACTGGATATACACAAGAAATATCCATAGCAGTAGTACTTTAGATTCTATTAAAACCAATGTCAGGAAAAATAATATATCTGTATAACCCTTTTTAAAAATGTAAACATTATGTATTTGTTCATTAGTTGTAAGAAAGTGTAAAATATTTTACATTGTTAAATAGTATCACAGTTTTGTTGGTTTTCCAAAAAACTTACAAAACTTATGTAATTTTATAGTGCAAATAAAGACTTTGAAAATTAGTTGACTGCTGTTTTGTATGTCCTGTTATTAGTTTAAGAAATACAGCGTGTAAGCATCTTTAAATTCTATGAAACTTTATTTTTACTGTTGTAGGAAAATCTTTCTAGCCTAAAGATATGAAGAAATTATTCTTAACGAAACCATTAGTTATATTTTTTAATATTATTATTATTGGATACAAAAGAACCTAATCCCTGTCCTTGACTAGAGGAAATGGAGTAAATTTGAAAGTAATTGTGTGAGACAGCTGATTATTATTATTATTATTATTATTATTATTATTATTGATCAAAATGTGCAGCTGGCTCTTCAGTGCATGCATCTTTTCTAGAAGAACAGACACTTTATCATGTCACCATAAAGGGTTTCATATGAAACTGCTCTTTAGAAAATGTCCTCAGTCGACCATACATTTTGAGGAGAGTTCTGAGGATGCCAGCCACACACATAGCTGTCTGTGACAGGTATATTTTATGGCACTGAGTGGTGGTGGCCATTTCAATGCACTCAGACTACTCACTGGGGGGTTGATAGCTAGACACTGACTTAGCCCAGCATGTGCATAATCCCTGACTCTCAGTAAGAAGTGATTTTTTACATTCATTCTTTTAATCATTGGTTTGGGATGGGATGGTACAAGAACCAAATTTGTTTTCATATTACTATTTCGTTATTCACATTTACAAAAACATCATATAACTACCCAGTTTTTGTGCAGTGTTATTCAAAATACCTTTTCCTACAAGTTGTAGGTGCAAGTACATACAAAGGCATTACTTTAATAAATTCGGTCTCAACAGATCTTATGGTTACTGGCAGTCTGTTCCCCACAATCGCTAAAGCATAGTATAAGTTGTATATATTCGCCACACCGGAATGTTTAATATATATGCTCGCACCCTCAAATTTTAACTCAAACACTGCCTCTACAGTTGATGCCTCACCCCCTAACATACAGACAGTAATGGGAGTACAAGATGGACTTATTCAGATGTCACCATTCTTTCTTTGAACTAAAATTGTACTACTTGTGAATAGCAGAATTCTGTCAGGACTTTGCTGAGACTCAACATCCAGCTGCTGCTCCTCCAATTAGTCGATACTGGGCCTGATAGGTTCGAAGCGATCCTGTGGACAGTCTCTGCTGTGGTGGTAGAGGTGGAAGCAGTTCAAAGAACACCTGCATATCCTCGTTCTGCATCTGGTCATGGTCTGTAACAGCAATAAAAAAACCTTAAATATAATAGACCACATATAATTATCCGAGATGGATAGACAAAATACGTCCTGATAGTCTTCTGCTTTTTGCTCAATCTCTTCTTATAGTACTGAGTGATGATAATCTCACTACAGAAAACAGAACTCGAATGATCCATATAGCAAGAGAGTAGCCAAAGGATGGTCGAGGGGAGTGAATGGAGGAGGCGAGGAATGGGGAGGGACAGGCATTTGTGTGACATACCCAATTGCAGCAGTTGCAAAGTAACAACACATTTGAATATTAGCTGATACTGGCAGTGATACCCTACTCATGTTGCACTGTTGAACAAATAATTATGCAGATAACTTAATGTCTTACAAAACTCACAAGGAGGCTCTATGATTAAATTTGTAGATATTTTACTATAAACACTAAAATCTTTTGATTTTGAAGATTTTATGGTGGGCGTATTTTCTACTGTTATGAAGAGGGTCACATTTATAATCCTGATGTTATTTGTGATGACTGGTCTGAGATATTCCATGGCAATATCTATTAAACTTGAAACTGCATCTTTTCAGTATAGTTATGAAATGCTAGTTACGAAGTTTTGCAACAATGCATCCAGCTGTTAGCAATGCATCATTTACATTTAATGCTATATGCTCTTCTTCAGTGCTGGTTCTACCATTCTCCTCCTTCAGTAAACCTTATACAGCTTTCTGTTGTTAGCTGGAGTTAATATACTTTTCTCACAATATATTTTGCTTTGATATCTGTATTACAATAGTCAATATTTTGATGAATACTTTGTAAAGAGCTGTACCATCATCACCAGAGCTGTTTCTGACTGCTAGAAGTAATTTTCTTTCTGTCTTACAAGATACAAACATCAACATCAGAGCTGTTTCTAACTTCTGAATACAAATTCATATTTTTTTCTACCACATACGTCTATTCCTTGGACAATCCATGACTAATTTTTAGATTTAGATAGAATGTGGGTTAGTCTTGAGGGAAAACACTTATCAAAGGAGATCAGAATTTTATTAACTTAAGGGTAATATTTCATCCCACAAGCACTGCATACATCATGACTTCGAGGACTTTCTTAAAATAATTAAATTTTGGTTTCCTGTGTAATCTGTTGAACTCAGATTTAGTAGGTTTTCTATAAGGGTCAGTATTAACATGTAACAAAAATAACCTCATGTCATGGTCTTACACGCCATTGATATTGATTATGCAATATAATGTTGTTCATTACATCTTTCAAGGAAGACATTATCATTGGCCATTTTTAGTCAATTAGCTAGCATATTTTGGAAGCTTAATGTAAGAATGAAGCTAAATGATAAAGTTACTGATTGCAACAAACTCTTACAGGAACATTTTTTTAAGAAATTATATAGGAAAATCACCAGCAACCGCAACTTTTGCTTGAAATAGGCAAAATAGAAGCTTGAAAGTGATTTGTAAGCAGATTAAATTTACTTGCAGGTACTCAGTATACACTTACTGTTAGGGAAGTTTTATTATGAAATTATATTTGTCACATGTGCTTCTATATGCTGCTATAGAAAAAAAATTATGAATGTTTCTGTTCTTAAATGAATGAACTAACTCACGTTTCCTCCATTTGCACTCTCAAGAAGTTAGATGCTGACTTGAATCCTGTACCACTTAACATGGGTGTGTGATTTGGCATAAGATGATAAGACAGGGAGATTATTTCAGTTGTGTTTCATGACCCTAATTCACCAATGCATATAAGTAGGTCACTACTTAGTCTTCGAATATGTTGATATAGTTAAGTTACCCAGCATTTCACACTGAATGATTTATAAATGGATGGAAATAAAATATGTGTTGATTGGTGAAGATTTTAAACAACAGCTGTTTGAATTGACAGTACACCATTTTTATATTAGTTAGTTTATTTCTGAAATTGAAAATCAGATTCGAGAAAACCTGTCTTTAAACTTAATTTATTTCTATTCTTCACCTCCCAAAAACTGTGCTTATATCTGTAACCACTGGTTTTACACTCATGTCATTATCTCACCCATTAATTTGTATGCTATGTGCCTAGCAAGTATGTGCTCCGATTTTCTATTGGGGTGAAAGCGATGCCTAACATAATCTCACATACTGTATAGAATCCACAGAACCGCGCAAATTTCCGATCCAGCACCAGAAATAAGAAGCTGTTCCAACTAGAATTTAACTCTTCTGGCATAATGATATCAGGGAGGTTGCATGACGTCTCAGAACAGATATAATCTCAACAATGGCACGAACAGATGCTGATGCAATTGTTACCAGCTCACATTCTGTAATATACGCAGGACTTGTGGCAGTACTACTGCCTCGCTCACGCACTATAACCACGCTATGTAGCTTGTTAAAGTGTCAGTTACGCTAAATCCTCTGCGCCTCACTCAGTCCAGCACGAAACTAAAAAAAAAAAAAAAAAAAAAAAAAAAAAAAAAAAAAAAATTGGTAACCTGGTATTCTGAACCTAGGTCAACCTCGCTTTCACTTCTAGCATGAGAACTACATAACAAGAAAAACTTTCTTTGTCTTTAATACCTTCGCCACATTTCTGCTTTTTAATTTATTGTTATGGGCATGAGTTACGTATTTTAACAAATCATCGGCAGTGCGACAAGGAGAAACGGAACTAAGCGGATTGTTCGGCTCCGGTCACGTGTTACACGGCGCACAGGTCGCGTCTTTCCACATCGAGAGCAGTTCTCGAACGCTGGCTTCACATCGCAACGTAGTGCTGCAGAAGGCAACGGCTTCGCTTGGCGGATAACGCCATCAGATTGTGAACGAAGATTTTACAGCACAGTGGGAGCATACGGCAGCATCACTTCACATCAGGCACAGAGTAGTTGGCGGAAAACCGTGTACAGGCAGTACTTGCATTGTACAATTTGTGTTTTCTGTTCTAGATTGAAATCTGTCTTTGAAATCACCACTGAGATAACCGATTAAAATTTGCCGTAATGAAGTCCACTTTTGGCATTAATTTGGAGAATATGAATCTGGATCTTTCGGAATCTAACACTGGGGTTCTGAAATCGGAGGCCAGTGAAAATAATAAATGTAGTCAATGAGAGATCCAATCAGTCTGACAATCGAACTATCCAATCCGACTTGTGGAAACCTGCCGTTAAATGTTTTATATAGTAAGAGTACACCGAAAGAGCCACAATGTCAAAATTTAAAACTGCAAATAATTTAAAAAAAAATTATAAAACTTGCCAAATTCATAGCTCGCCAGATGGCTGGAGAAATTTACACTCCTGTGTAGCTGTAGCAGACAGCCCATGCACAACACATTGTGCGCATATCTTGGGTTGACGGCACATTTATAACCTGATAACACGGCAAAACGTGATCGTAATTTGTAAAGCAAATTTCAGTTTCTGATGACAGTTCTTCTAATACAATTGTGCAGACTCTGAAACAATTCTGCAGAGTTACTATTTGCTCCAATTTGTAACTTATTTAAAATCCATAATAATTAGCCTTTGGGGTATCGCTAAGCGTTAACAATGGAGATAATATCTAATTAATTTTTTGTGAGTTATTGGCACTAGTCTTTAGTCAGCTGCAAATATTTCACAGTAATGTGCAATCCAATTGATGAGTCCAACCTTACAAAGACGAAATGTGAACAACGTAATGGTCGTATGCAATCGAAGTCATTTATTCCTCCTGCGGACCTATATATGTATTATTTATTTGTTGATCTGTTGGACATTCGTACCAACGATGTGACATTTCGTTATAGACTGTGGAAACATTAGAAGAAACGAAATAGCTTCGACGTTTCCGTGAAATGTGGTTCGAATGATGATTGTGATGCTAACTAAAATCCAGAACAAAAGTAGAATTCCTTCCAAACCCAAAGAAAAGATGTACAGTAATGGTTCTGAGTGAGAAATTAAGGCAGTAATTTTTGTGGTTAGACGCAGGAGGGAGAAAACGCTGAAACTTAGGCAGTGTGCCAAGCCTTTCATACAACCTGAACATGAATTGTATAAGTGGAAGCAAGGTTTGGGCAAAGTAGGAAATAACATCCAAAAGGAAGGCCGCAAACGTGTGAAAGAGAAACTATTCGAAATATTTTGAACTGCCTGTGAGAGTAAATGCACGGTTGCCGAGGGACATCATTGAGATGGATGCTCTGACTTGCAGGTGAGATGGACATTCTGATATTCAGACTACTAGGACCTGCTTAAACAGATTCACGAAATTATACGGTAAAGGAAGTCAAAAAATTACGAAGTATTTCTCAAATTCTTAGCTAAGGTGAAGACGAAGCTTGTTGTTTGCCCCAAAAAGCTGCTTATGAAGCCAGTCAGTCAGGTGTTGTGCAAATCGCCCTTTACCATTTCGAGCCAAAAAATGACGAAGTCGGTCGGAGAGTGCTATGACACATTCCTATACAAAAATGACAGTATTAGTCAGTTACAGTTTGCGCAGCTTCACATCTGTCTTCAGGAAGATCAAAGCAAATTACGACCAAAAATTTAAAATATGAACTGCTTACTTGCAAATGTCTTGTAATCGAAATAGCAAAATCAGGAAACACGGGAGAGAAAATTTTCGATGTTAAATCCGAAACATCTCGTCACCATTTGCAGAAAGTAATTCACTCCTTTTGTTGAACTCTTGGGCTGGGCATAACCACAGCTACGTCTTTAGGAGGTGGAAAGGCTATTGATATAATTCGGATTCCACCCGAAATTAATACAGGCTCTTTATGCAGGGTGAAACGAAATTCGTACACTCGGGCTTCTCAGCGCGATTCCTCACATGCCAGCGATAATAATTTGTCTGTCGCAAAATTTTGTCCGGTGAGTTCATCCGGCAGAAAAGGACGTTAAAGAATGGCATTCTGGAAACACTGTAACCACATTTCCGGTAAGTAGCTTTGTCAGGCGCAGTTGGTGCAGTGGAAGACGTTTGGGGTTACAATGTTGGAGATCGTGGGTTCGATCCTGGATTGGGGCGTATTTTTTTTTTATTTGCTAGTTTCATTCTGACATATCATACTGTAATTTACGCCGTTTCTTACGTAACTGTGAACGTAACAAATACATGGTTAGACAAATAAGAAATAGGCAGTTGAAGCAAATGAGCTGTCGTAGAACAGAATAACTACAAAAACAATATCCATTTGTAGATGCTAAAGATGCGCCTGCTCCACGTAATGCACATTACCTCTCTGACAGATATTGTTCTGAATGATTCATACCGACATCACTAATAGCGAAATGTTCTGTTTCGATTTACACTGCGTCCCTAACGGTAATAGACGTGATGTTTCCACAGTCCCATGGATAGAATGATGATGATAATAATAATAATACTATGAAGTAAATAATAAACAGCATGCGGTTGCCAGATTCAGTGTTGAAAGGCACGGGTCCATGGTGATAACACATACAAATAGTAACCGAGTTTGGACATTATTCGTAAAGCACATTGGTAGTCCTATTGCTAACGTAAGGCCCTAAGGAAATGTAGGGACCTGAGTGAGGCAAGCATAATAGTTGCTACTAGTCTCTGGGAGCATTGGAGGAGGATACAAAGAAAACAGGTTTCGCAACTAGTGGATGAGGTAATTGTGAAATTTCAAGACGTAAATAGGGCTTCTTTCAAAGCTGACTAATCTTCCGTTTCTACGATTGTAGTATGTAAGATCAAGTGTTTTCTAGAGGCCCCACTGCAATCGCTGTTGACGATTAAGATGCCGGGTACCGTACCACCTGCACTACATTCACCAAATAAAAGATATAGGCCTCAACATAGGATCGAACCATTGACGTTTTGGATCCTAACCTAAAACGTTTTCCACTGCACCAACTGTACAGCACGAGAATAGTGTGCTGACTGAGGTAGTTACCATATATGTGGTTACAGTGTTGTCAGATTGCCACTCTAAAGTCCTTTTCCTACCGAATGTACTCGCCGGACGAAATTTCGTGAGAGAAATTTTTTGACCGTTGGCATGTGAGGAGTTGCGCTGCGAAGCCCCGCGAATTTCGCTTCTCCCTGTATATAAAAAGGCTTACAGTTTTCCAGGGAACTGTGGGACAATGTAACTTTCGATATCTCTTTGTCATTTTGTTCACCAGTATTGTTAAAGTTCAGTCATTTCTACATTGAGAGTTTGTATCATCAGATTTATGAATTTAATCAAGTATGCTTGTTCACGGGCAGAACAACGGGGACGACCACATCTTACTCCATTCCAGTTGTGTCCAAATAAAACTAGTAATTATTGTGAAGTGCACGAATGCCTTGTTTTTTCTTTTATCACGTATTCCGGTGCAAGGCTAATATTTTATTTCGAAGTCCAACTGACACTTTGCATTTTTGTGGCGACTAGAGAGAATACACAAGGAACTCTTTCAACATTAGCAAATTATACAGTATTCAAAAATTATCGTACGAACTGAGCTACAGGATTCATATAAAATACGTGATGTCAACAAATTAAAATACCGATTTACTGAAGTCGTCTGTAATGTAACATCGTATACTGCCTAGCGCTAGTCACATGTGTAACCGAACTAGCAGCTGCGCCATACACTTGTTGCCTTATATAGGCGTTGCCGACCGCAGCGCCTATTCTGCTGTTTACATATCTCTGTGTTTGAATTTGCGTGCCTGTATCAGTTGCTTTGGAGCTTCAGTGTAGTTTACAATATTCATTTATGTTTAAATTTTTTTAAGGTGTTTCACTCGATGTAGGTTACTCTCGTGCCTGTTTTATTAATTATATTACCCTCTTGGCAACAAAATCCGGAAAACATATGAAGGAGACGGCTGCTGTCACTCTCTAGAAAAGGAATATCAGCAGGTAAGTGACACTCTCGCTATCAGGTAAGGAAAGGGTGTTAGGTTACACTTAAATTCTTATCTTAGTTGTCACTGACAGCCACGTTCACTGTAACTCTCGTCTAGAACCAAGTGATAAGAACTGCAGGTGCTACGAGGCTTAAGGAATATTAACAAAAAGTTAAAGCGGGAAAATCAAAAGATACATGTAAAAAAAATGTACTGGAAGAAACTGTAAATAATGTCGCTGCTCTGCAAACAAGTCTGGCTGTGGGATATCGCATAGGGTAAAGTCAGTGCACTAAGTTCTTCAAGGGATAAAATAAATAGCATGCTGTAGATTTCGTACCACTTGGTAAAAATAATTTCACAGCTGGCATGAGTAATATTCTTAAGACAAATGTTGTAAAGTGGTGACTAGATAGTGGTACTATGCCATGAGGTAAAGACTATGCAGCAGTCTGCTGCAGAATAAATAATAAACACAGAGAACTGATATATATATATTACCACCAATGATTGTCAATACTCAATTACCTTAATTAAATTTTTGTTCAGATGTGGATGGTGTATTTAAATATGAAGCCATTTGAAAGCACTCTGGCACGAGCTGCCAGCCCTCGGGAGAGTAGCGAGGCTCCATAACCAGAGAGAGTGGCAACCAGTGTGTGATGTTACAGGAGGGGGCGCCAGACAGGCGACAAGTCGACACAATTGGCTTGGACAGACTTTTGAATCGCTGCAATTGGACGTCAGGCGCCCCACGTGGAACATACATCTAGCATGGCGTAAGACCTCCTGCAGTGACTGCTTCAATACTCGAATGTGGAAAGACGCGACATACTTTTTCACCAGGGCCCAGGAAACGCACTATTGTGAACAAAATGTAGAAAACTGTGTATCCCTGAAACGCACAACACGCTACAGATAACATCTAGATAACGGAGAGAGAGCGACACTTTGGGAACGTTTTTAAAAATGTGAAAGTGCCGAAGGTTTATGCAACACAAGAATAGCCAGGATTGGCTACTGTAAATAGACTGAAAGTTATACAGAGAAACTCGACTGCCGTGCCAAGGTCCAACTCCATTGGCCGCCGAAAGAAACGAAGAGAGAGATAGAGAGAGAGAAAGAGAGGCAGGGGGAGAGAGAGAGAGAGAGAAACGCCTGCTTTCAGCAATAAATGGTAGGGAGCATCTCACTGGTTAACTGCCAGAAGAGAAACTCTCGGCAGCGGACCAAAAACTTTCGAGGAATATTTTTACGGATCGGTGCTCGGAACGTCCAGAGCCCAGCGAATCGAAATAGAGTAAAGTATTGAAAACATTGAAATACGTGTTTTCCTTTCAAGAATCATTCGGGAGTCGCCTCTACGACTTCTTCTTCTTCAGGGTGCTTCACGATCAAACTTCTCTTCCGCTGGCCTGCAGTGCCATCAGGGTCAATCTCTGAACAGTTTAGCCTACGGAGTTAGAAAGATTCTGGGCTTAGTCTAACTTAGCTACAGGCGAGGGTCATTGGTGCGCTGCCAATGACTGATTCTACAGCTGTCATGATGATTTTATACGTCGTGCTTAGAATCCTATCACAGACCCTTCAGTTAGATGTGCTTTTAATTTAAAATTATTATTATATCTCAGATGATTTATATGTTACTTTAACGTAATAAACCAAATTAATTATCATTCATGTTTCATTTAGTTGTCACTGAATTTTTGGTTCATTATTTTGTGGGCTGTCCAGTTATTTCATGTCATATAACGAGACCTGTTAGCATACATTCAGATTAGATATCCAGATGTCCGTTAGCCAAAGTATAGGAATTTTGGAGATTGAAGACAAAATTTTCAGCAGAGAAGAGAGGATCACAGGGACAGAAAGGCAACAGGGTCCGTACTGTGAAACTTTGAGGGTAGGCAGTCACGTTACTAACTGGTGCCTCAAAAACTGTCTGCAGGAAGGCTAAATAAATAAATGTCTTGTGACTAGGGCCTCCCGTCGCGTAGACCGTTCGCCAGGTGCAAGTCTTTCGATTTGACGCCACTTCGGCAACCTGCACGTCGATGGGGATGAAATGATGATGATTAGGACAACACAACACCCAGTTCCAGAGTGGAAAAAACCTCCGACCCAGCCGCGAATCGAACCTGGGACCTCAGCATTGACATTCTGTCGCTCTGACCACTTTTCTTTTTTTAATCTCATTTTCTTCGCTTTTGTTCGTTGCGTCTGCTCGGGGCGGACGTCGTAAGACATCCGTTTAAGTTCGGTGACGACCGATTAACTCAGTTTTTTTTTTTATTACAGAGGGCACGTAGCCCTCTGACCGAACACGCTGAGCTATCGTGCCGGCTGCCCATTCAGCAACGGGGGCGGACTGCAGTAGGCTAATAACCATAGAAGGAATAAGGCTATTTAGGGTTGTCGTAGTAGGCAGGCAAATTACAATGGGAAATAAATTATTGAAATGAGCCGTGTATAAACCATCATAGGAAATGAAAAGATATGTGGAGTTTGAAATAATATGGAATGAATAAATATTACAGAAATAATGGAAGGAATGAGGATTGCAAACATTACTGGACAGTAATGAAAACAGTGTTGGTTTGACATCTGTTACAATGAGTCACATGTCTGAAAGAGAGGGAGTGATAGTGCTAGAGGTGGAGACTGTTGTTGGTATGGAAGTGAAAAGCAATGTGAATGGCAATGCTGTTATTAATAAGGCATTAACTTGTCAGGATGCAACAGTGAATTATAATCTAAAGAGTAGAAATAATGATGATGTTATTTAGTCAAATATTGATGTTTATAAGTCTGTATTAGAGGGGAATGAGCCCGTATTGTGGGTAATAGCGATAATGCTGTGGGTATTATTTTATCTGTTAACTATTTGCCTTTGCCACAGTGATTGTACGTGGTGATATGAGTAACGAGTTGTATGACTGGAAAGGGATTAGGTTAATGATAGTGGAGTTGTTAATTGAATTTGCCCGAGGACAAAACATAATCACCCTTTTGTGAAAGTTGAAGGACACATAGTTTTGGAGATGCACGAACATAGTCAATTGACGGGGAAGGACGAACCAGATTATAATATACACTCCTGGAAATGGAAAAAAGAACACATTGACACCGGTGTGTCAGACCCACCATACTTGCTCCGGACACTGCGAGAGGGCTGTACAAGCAATGATCACACGCACGGCACAGCGGACACACCAGGAACCGCGATGTTGGCCGTCGAATGGCGCTAGCTGCGCAGCATTTGTGCACCGCCGCCGTCAGTGTCAGCCAGTTTGCCGTGGCATACGGAGCTCCATCGCAGTCTTTAACACTGGTAGCATGCCGCGACAGCGTGGACGTGAACCGTATGTGCAGTTGACGGACTTTGAGCAAGGGCGTATAGTGGGCATGCGGGAGGCCGGGTGGACGTACTGCCGAATTGCTCAACACGTGGGGTGTGAGGTCTCCACAGTACATCGATGTTGTCGCCAGTGGTCGGCGGAAGGTGCACGTGCCTGTCGACCTGGGACCGGACCGCAGCGACGCACGGATGCACGCCAAGACCGTAGGATCCTACGCAGTGCCGTAGGGGACCGCACCGCCACTTCCCAGCAAATTAGGGACACTGTTGCTCCTGGGGTATCGGCGAGGACCATTCGCAACCGTCTCCATGAAGCTGGGCTACGGTCCCGCACACCGTTAGGCCGTCTTCCGCTCACGCCCCAACATTGTGCAGCCCGCCTCCAGTGGTGTCGCGACAGGCGTGAATGGAAGGACGAATGGAGACGTGTCGTCTTCAGCGATGAGAGTCGCTTCTGCCTTGGTGCCAATGATGGTCGTATGCGTGTTTGGCGCTGTGCAGGTGAGCGCCACAATCAGGACTGCATACGACCGAGGCACACAGGGCCAACACCCGGCATCATGGTGTGGGGAGCGATCTCCTACACTGGCCGTACACCACTGGTGATCGTCGAGGGGACACTGAATAGTGCACGGTACATCCAAACCGTCATCGAACCCATCGTTCTACCATTCCTAGACCGGCAAGGGAACTTGCTGTTCCAACAGGACAATGCACGTCCGCATGTATCCCGTGCCACCCAACGTGCTCTAGAAGGTGTAAGTCAACTACCCTGGCCAGCAAGATCTCCGGATCTGTCCCCCATTGAGCATGTTTGGGACTGGATGAAGCGTCGTCTCACGCGGTCTGCACGTCCAGCACGAACGCTGGTCCAACTGAGGCGCCAGGTGGAAATGGCATGGCAAGCCGTTCCACAGGACTACATCCAGCATCTCTACGATCGTCTCCATGGGAGAATAGCAGCCTGCATTGCTGCGAAAGGTGGATATACACTGTACTAGTGCCGACATTGTGCATGCTCTGTTGCCTGTGTCTATGTGCCTGTGGTTCTGTTAGTGTGATCATGTGATGTGTCTGACCCCAGGAATGTGTCAATAAAGTTTCCCCTTCCTGGGACAATAAATTCACGTTGTTCGTATTTCAATTTCCAGGAGTGTTAGTTGTTGAGTATGATATGTGAAGGCCCATATAATGTTACTTTCTGAGAAATTGTAAAAAAAAAGAAATGTAAAGTAGCTGGAAAGACTGAGAAATTAAGTGCTGAGAGGGAATTGAGCGAACAATTCTGTATAAATATGTATGTGTTTTCAAAATGGAAAGCAGTATATTGTTACTGTGGAACTGAGATTAGTAAATGTATTGCTTCTTTAGATTATGGCTCTAGTTCTTCAGCAGTATGAGAATATTTCTGGCGAAAAAGAAGAAGAATGAAGTTTCTGGAGCTCCCTGTGATAGTTGTGAAAATAAAGACACTAACCAGGATAAGTAGAAACTCAGCTGAAAAAGAAATAGTGTTAGTGTAAGATATTTAAGGTCGGTAGAAATTGTTTCGCTATTAATTTTTTGCGGTATATTGTTTAATTACGAATATTATTTTGGGGCTAGATTAATTGTATATGTGTGGCACTGACATTATTGGTAAGAGCTGTCTTGTTAACTGATGTCACTATTGATTGTAAGTGAAAATACTATAAGGGAATTTTATTACATATTGTAGAGGCCTTTGATGTATACTCTGTCAAATAATGACATGAGACATTATTTATTTGAACTGCTTGTAACCTGAAATTCTTTCTTAAAGTTCGAAGACCAAAACCGGTTGATGCTTAAATTTTTCAACAGAAAAGCTGATGGTCAGATATGAATTTTATGAACTGTCTAGTGGCTGATCAAAATCATCTAAGAAAAAATACCAAAATCGGTTGATGCTTAAATTTATCAATAAAAAGACCATTGGTCAAATAAGAATTTTATGAACTATCACGGGCTGCGAAAAATCATCCAACAAAAAAGTTATGTGGCTTTTAGACTGCAGATGTTTTGACTTGCACCATATTTTCTGGTTTTCTTGTAGGTCAGGGATCTAAGACGCAAAGGAAGCCGCTACACAAACAGGAAGGTCTGTGAAGCTAGAACAACGCGGTTTTCTAGGTTAAAGGGCCTCGAGAAACTACTGAAAGGGCATCAGTCTAAAAGGGTGCAGAGAGAACACAGAAGAGGGTAGACCTAACAATAAACTGAATTCTAATTATAAACTGTCGTAGCTGTGTTGGGGAAGAAATAAAGCTGTAATCACTAATAGAAAGCACTGAAACTGAAATCCTTATGGATATGAAAAACTGGCTACAGTTGAATATAAGTTCGGCCGAAACTTTTACAAAGAACCTAGCCGTGTTCAGAAACGTTAGATTAAATGCAACTGGTGATGGATTGTTTGTTGCTGTGAGAAGTTCACATAGAAGTGAAACTGAGGTAGATAGTTCCTGTGAGTTAGTATGGGTAGAGGTCGTGCTTGACAATAGGAATAAATTACTAGTTAGTTCATTTTACCACCCACCTCATTCGGATGATACAGTTTATGAACAGTTGAAAGAAAAGTGAAGCCACATTTTCAATAGGTACCCCAAAAGAGAATTGTAGTTGGTCATGACTTCAATGTACCCTTGATACGTTGGCGGAAATACATGTTTAATATCGATAGAAGGCATAAATCTACGTACGAAATCGTACTGAATGCCTTCTCGGAAAATTATTTTAAACCATTAGTTCTGGAGGCCATTCGAAGTGTAAACGGTTGCGAAGACATACTTGACCTCTTAGCAGCAACTAATGATGAGCAAATTGGGAGTACCATGACGGATTCAGAATTAGTGACCATCGCATCGTTGTTGCAAGCCTGAATATTGTTACATACAAATGTACCAAAAACAAACGCATAGTTTATCTATTTAAGGAAGCACATAAAAATTCGCTTGGTGCATTCTTAAGAGACAGTCTTCACTCCTTCGAGTATGACTGTGTAAGCATTGACCAGATGTGGTTGAAATTAAAAGAAATAGTAGCGACACAATTGAGAGACGTATACGAAATATATTGATAAGAGGTGGTACTGACCCCATGGTACGCAGAACAGTTGAGAACGCTTTTGCGGAACTAACGAAAAGAGCTCGCAGAACTTAAAAGAAGGCCAAATACCAAAGACTGGCTCGAAAATTAGCCCGCTCTTCAATGAGAGAACATTTTTAACATTTTCACAGTGAATTTCTGTCTCGAAATCTGCCACAAAACCCAGTGAGATTCTCGTCGTATATAGAGTACACTACTGGCTAGATGCAACCAATATCTTCGCTGCAGGATGGAAATGGTTATGTTACTGGTGACAGTGCCACCAAAGCAGAGTTATTATATATGGCTTTTCTAATTTTTCCGCCCCGGAAGTCGAAGTAAACATTTCAGGATTCGAATCAGGAACGACAGTCAATATGGATTACTTAGACGACGATATCCTCGCGCCAATAAAATATTTTCGCATTCGGAGGACATAGTTGGTGATTTAAACATCATGGAAAGATCCTCCCGCTACGAAAAACGCGTCTTAACAAGTGCCACTGCAATTTGCGTCTCATGTCCGTGGCACCAGTGGTCTAGAGTCAGACAGCTTTCGGCAGTGGTGAGGCGAGCGCGCTTTGTTCGGATCTCACCTGTTGCGCTGCCTGCGAGCGACCGGGCGTTTGTTTAGTTCAGTTGAGCAGCTTTTTCTCGAATACATTGGCCATCAATGGTCACCAAGCCAATATTAAATTAATTTCTCGTTTGGGATCATGAACGACCAAAAGAGTATGAATTAGAACGCTTTATAAGGGACGAAAAGCATCTCCCACTGCAAGATATTCTCAGAATTCATTTTTTTATCCTTAGTACAACTATGCATATCAGGCTGGCGAATGAAGAGTTGTGCTCAGACATTGTGTGGCGCAATGATAGCGATCTCAAGTTCTGACATACTGACGGCGGTAAAGGCGGTGTCGTGGCTGATCACGTTGATTTTGGCCTTCAAAGTTGGAGGGTTCTCGAACTCCGGTTTAGGATTCCGTCGAAAATTATGGTGTCATCTTACCTAATTATTGTCGGCTGCGGGGCCGTCGTCACGTAGATGGCCAACATCGCACTTGTTCAGATTGTGGCTAGAATGGCTTTGTCTATTCTGAATGTCTCCGACGTGGACTACATACACCCCTCGAAAATGCTCTCTCCATGGGGCGTACACTGGATTACCTCCATCTCATGCGTCCGCGGGGGGGGGGGGGGGGGGGGGGGGCAGCTGTTGGCGCACATTCTGAATCAGTCGGAACCGGAGCAGACTCCCCTCGACGACCCAATGGACGATTATCTGGTCTCTCCTACCCCGCCGCAAGAGGCAGTAGCCAAGGACGGTAGCTGTCAGCAGACGCAAACCGCCTCTCCCGACGAGATGGTTATTTATCATCTATTGTCTGGCAGCATGTCGGACGACAGTCGTCAGCCATCCAACACGGAACACACTGCCAAGAAGCATAGGTCGCTGAGGAAGGCGGAAGAGACAACGCTGTATCACTTCTGATGACTGCCTCCTTCGGATGTGTGCATAGGATGACGACATCCCCCTGATGTTACACTGTCCTCCGACACCTTGGCACCTGATGACACGATGTATTGCCCTGCCTCCCAATACATTACAATGCAAAACCATGAAATTTCAAAGGTATTTGATGTTGCGAACCTAGTTCATCAGCAGTCAGTATGAAGGCAAAACGTTTCAGTCAATCTAAATAACATGTAAAAGTGAGACATACAAAATTTTTGAAAAGAAAGTGAAGCGTAATGAAACAAAAAGTATTAGGTATACGTTTGATGTACCTCATTTTCTGTTCGTGATTTCGAGCATCATTCAAAGGCACGCAGAACGTTTCTCTGATCGATTTATTTACTTTACACAAGTCATTTCAAAAAATATTTGACCGGTTTCTTTCACTTTAATTTTTTTTCAGAAAGTATGACCTTACTGACACCTCGTTTGCCTTCCTAACGTCTTCTGCCCTCGAAAATCCTAACTTTGATACTTGATTCGAAGGGAGCCTTTTTTGACATATAAATACCGTACCGATCTATCTTTTTGTGTGCAAAATAGCTAGGCCCTGAACAGATAAACTTTTTTACATTTTATTTACGCAGCTTGGAAGCTGTATATTTCAATTTTCCTTCAGCTCTTTAATTACGTTTTCCTTCATTGCCCTGATTACTTTCAAGCAGTTAAATATTTTCATGCAAAACTAGACTTCACGCTGGTCACTTTGATAACCTGTTTGTCTGTTTCTCTCGTTTTGTTTGGCTATAAAAATTCGAACAATGCTTCATGATATAATTTATGGGGAGTCTTGTTTTCGCTCTGCTCATGCCTTTAAGAAAAGATATAGAGTGTTTATCACACTATAATATAGTCCTTTCTGCGTGTCGTCAATTTCAAAAATGTCGTTTTGATATCTTGAACCGTATATGAGATAAGTCGATTTTTACGACCACTTGATTCCCGCAGCGCAGGAAAACATTCGGATGCGCCGAGAGCGACTCGCCGGCGGATGTAACAGCCAACATCCCAAGAATGTAAAGAGATATCATTCTGCTCTCAATACAATTTAGATATATTCCTTACATTTCATACGCAATAATGCATGGCCTTAAAAACAATATGGGGAGTTTGCGCAATGTGGTTTTACCTCTGAAAATTCTTAAAAATTTCGTGCAGCCATGTACTCAGTTTGATGCAGCACAGTAGCTATGACGAATAACGAAAATAAATTCAGGCTTTTATCGAGAAAAGCTATCAAACTATAAGATGCGGAAGAATTAAATTTTTTCACCGAATAGTTTTCTTAAAATCGGATGATATGTATTTCAGTGTATTTCATAACTGCCATCGCATCAGCTCCACCGCTTTGGCGAGAAGACACGTGACTTTCGCTCTCATGTCACGCGTGCTGCAGCGACAAGATTCAAACGTTTGAATTCCAATTGAGAGTTGGCAATACTCTCTTAGGATTTAAAGGTTGGCTACAGCGCGCATACACAAGCTCTGGAATCTAAGATATTTTTGTCGCACTTCGCAGCGCACGGATGAATTAATGGCAGTTTGGAAACCAGTGTAGGAGCCCGCCTGCTGTGGTGCGTACATGTGTTGGGCGAGGGGTCGCGAGCTCTATCTTCTTATCTCGCGATTTCTACTGAAAATCTCGTGCTTGTACTCTTGTTAACTTTACTAATACAGAGATCGCCTAAACTTTATTCGTTTTTTAATTGGTCCTGCGCCCAACAATTAACTTACTTGGTCTCTCTGCTGCCACTGCTTGATCTGCTGCATTCCATTATTTAACAGAAACATAAAAAACCTATTGTTCATGCTGAGTGCAATGCATGTTCTGTATGACGGCTCCTGCTGTTGCTGCAGCTGCTGCTGCTTACTACAGCTACATGTAAATCAAGAGAACGGGTTTGGTCATATCTAAACTCGATAAATAATAACCCAAACAAGTAATTCCTTTTTTCAAAAACTATATTCCGAAAGCGATTCTTTCTCATTCAACTAACAAAACGCTAGAAGCTCTTTGAACAATCGCTTCGTATATAACTCTGCCTCCAGTGGCATTAAAGCAATATTACAAATTAATCAAACTCTTGAGACAGACTGAAATACTTCTCAATTAAATACATAGTGAAACAATTCCCTGACAATTACAAAATAAATCAATGATAAAAATCAATACTTAATCTATTCGCCTAACAATGGTTTCCCTTAAGAATTCAGCCCCTATCATTATCAAAATTACCGTCTGCTGCTACGCACATACAAAAACCCTTTTCTTTAAATTAATAATCGGGCTGAAAATTATAAAAAATTATCAACTCAATACCAAATCCTGTGTCGCTGCTGGCGGACACGGCAGTACGGCAGCTCGGCGATGACCCCTCGCCGAACACACGTGCGCACCACAGCAGGCGGGCTCCTACACTGGCCTCCAAACTGCCACTAGTTAATCCGTGCGCTACGAAGCGCGACAACAATATCTTAGATTCCAGAGCTTGTGTATGCCCGCTGTAGCCAACCTTTAAATCCTAAGAGAGTATTGCCAACTCTCACAATGTCATCAGTTATAGCAGAGGAGAGACAGCACCACGGACGTCGCCCACATAGGACACTTCCGTAACCTTATCTGCGGTGATGTTTGTCGTCTGAAGCTGTCGCCTGCTGTCGTTTGTTTCTGTCTCTTATGTAGGACGAAGCCTTAGAAACCGAGCGCCAACTGGGGTCAGCCTCCATGAGCATTATGTTACGCTGTACTCTGCACAACGTTACCACCCTCCCAAAATTTCAGCAGTCTCTCAACTCTCCTTTGGCTCGGTTCTCGTGGATGCAACGATGGATCTCACTGCCGACGTCATGGAGTACAAAGCCCATGATTTATGCAAACCATGACGGTCTCGCTCTAGAGTTTTATCGGGACATTTCGTCCCGTTCTGGTACCCGTATTGACGAAATTTATCGGGTCCTTACGTCACCTATCGTGCAGATCCCAGTCGGTTCCCTCGACGATCTCCTCATGCACATCCTCAAACTTTGGGGTACATCACGGATTCACCGATATGCGATTATCAACCTTTGACGTTAGCAGTGACACGAAAATCTTTACTTGGCTGTTTGCTGAACGGCTTAATTGACGGTCTCGTACGTCGTGTACGCTCATCGAACCTCTTTGGGATGTAACAATAAATTCCGCACTGCCATCTGTCACAATCGAGACACAACCATTCGTCGTGTGCCTGGACTTTTGACCGTTCTTGACTTCAACCAGACGTATAGTCAGTCCGATCATGACCACCTGGAACCGGTGATCTGCAGTGTGGGATACCCTGCCACTATCGTCGACGTCGTAATTCGTCTTCTTCGACATTACATGTACTTCACAATGGCGATAAGCCCTTTTCATCAGCTCTCAAATGGTGCTGTGGTGCCGTTGTCCCAGGTGCCTCACTAGCCCGTTGCTGGTGTTCCTTGCACCACGCTCTCTCTCAGCCTCTATCCAACTTTCGGACTTCCGCCACAGTTCGTTTTTCCTCATGCCGAGATATGTCATGCTGCGACACTGCCAACGTGCTTGATGTCCACGAAGGCAGTCTATGGCTTGGTTCCGTCACTAAATGTGGTTGAGGACAATCAATCCCACGTCGACTGGCGTGCCGACTGGCGATCGACGGGGGCTCTTTATCTTACTACTGACGTCGGGCCTGCATGGTACTTTACGGTCAATGGAAAGCACTTACGCCAGTTGCGCCTGCGAGGGAATCACCTTGCAGACACCCAGTTGTGTATCGCCTGTGATGTTCGTGACACAGACGAGCATCGCCTGGTGTGCGGTTCGATTCTTGGTGCGACAGATACTGGCGTTTATTGCCCGTAGGACACATTATCAGATACCTCCTCACCTGCTTCTCTTTTCTTATTCAGAGTTCTTCCCATAAAGAAAGATGAAACATGTAGCTTTCTGGACATGTAGTTTACTGCTTGCTTACTGACGGCTAGAAAAATGTCCTTAATTTTTAAAGTTCCGTAATGAACGACATTGTGCAGTTCCCTGCAATAACAAATACAGACAATATTTCTCGAATTTCCTTTTTAGTGTATTTCTTAACCGATAACAGAGTTCGGGTGGTACTGCAGTGAGCAGCTGATCCTCACCTTTCTTATTGTTAGTACCTGTTATTCTGCGGTCACTAGAATGGTTTTCTCCAAAAAGAAAAACCTATGTGTCAACAGTAACATCGAGTGTGGCGAACTGCTGCTCCTCATCCTGCCAACAGCCGTGTCAAACAGGACGGAGAAGCGGACAGAGATTTGGAGCATTCTCTTTCTTTGGGGTGGGTAGCTGCCCCTGAAACAAGAAGAGTCAGCAATGGTCATGGCTTGAGGATGCAGAAGGAAATGGAAACCATTGCATTGAAGACACATAAAGTGTGTCCTCAGAGTAAGTGGTTTAGATGCATGGGCAAAAGATTCTGGACTAGTCCACCTTTCGGATCTCCGGAAGGCGACTGCCAACTGGGACGTGACCATGAGAAAAAGGCTGAATAACAAACGACAGGATAATGTTCCACGAGTCGGGGCCATGGAATATCAGAAATGTAAATGTGATAGGGAAACAAGAAAGTCTGAAAAGAGAAATGCTAAGGCTCAAACGATATATAATGGGTGTCAGTGAAGTGAAATGGAAAGAAGACATGTATTTCTAGTCAGGGGAGTCTAGGGTAATATCAACAGCAATACAAAATAGTGTAATGGGAGTAGGATTCGTTAGGAATGTTAAGGTACAGGATGGGGCAATTAAAAGAGGCCTGGAGAACAGACTTACAGGATACAAAGAAACACAGAAGAGGAAACGCAGTGCTAACCTGACTATAGCAGATACTGAAAGTGACCACCATTCATCTCTTGGCACTTTTGGGCCCCGTCAGCCTGCTGGAACTGGTGCAGTCTCATGCGAAATGTTCTGCTGCAACTTTTGAAGACTATGAGGATTTTGGGCTACACCTTAGAACTGAGAACTACCCACACAAAGTATTCACTCGCTGACAGATCAGGTGACCTGAGTGGCCCCCCGCGACCAAACTGCTAAGAACACAGTCAGGCGTGAAGTCTGTGTAAATGTGCTGCAAGGTTATGACCACCTGGTGGACGTACACGGGGTGTGGTAATTGCGTACATTTACGTCCAATCATATCCAATTGTCTGGGGAACTTTTATTTGCCCTCACCCTGAGAACAGAGAGTGACTTACACAGTTCAGTCAGGATTGTTATCATCAGAATCAATAGCAAACCGACACCGACAACAATAGTTCAGGTACATAAGCCGACGTCGGAAGTGGAAGAGGAAGAGATACACAAAGCATATAATGACATTGAACTGCAATGCAGTACATAAAAGGAGATGAAGCTCTGTCAGTCATGGGAGAATGAAATGCGGCTGTAGGGGAAGAAGTGAAAGAAGGGCTTACGGGAGAATACACGATTAGTAGTAGGAATGAGAGAGGAGATAGACTAATTGAGTTCTGCAATAAAGTTGAGATGGTAACAGAGAATACTCTGTTCAATAATCACAAGAGCAGGATGAGGTATACTTGGGAAAGGACGCGATGAACGGGAAGATTTCTGTTAGAGAATCCGTAATCATATAGGACTGAAAGGCGTTGAAGACACAGTTCTAGACTCAGATCATTGTGAGGAGTAGGCTGAAGTTTAACAGACTAATGAAGAACAATCAGTGCTTAAAGAAGGGGGATACAGAAATAATAAAGAATGAAGATATACTCTTGAAGTTCTCTGAGGCTATACTAACCGCAATATTGAATAGCTCAGTACGTTATTCAAGGGCAGAGGATTGCACACATCTGGATAATCGCAGCAGTAGGAGAGAAAGACGTAGGTACAAGGACGGTAACAGCAAAGAAAGCACGGATAACAGAAGAAATACTTCAGCTGATCGAAGAAAGAAGTAAATACAAAACTGCTCAGGAAAATTCAGTAATACAGAAGCACAAGTCACTTACGAGCTTTTTAAAAAGAAACGAAGCGCAGGGAAATTAAGGTGAAGTGGTTGAATGAAAAACCTGAAGAAATTGAAAATTAAATGTTTGTCGGAAGAGTTGACTCGGCATACTGAAAAGTCCATATAACCTTAGGTGAAATTTAAAGCAAGGGTAGTAACTTTAGTACTACTACGGGAATTCCACTGGTAAATGCTAAGGAGACAACGGATGGGTGGAAAGAGTACATGGACGGCCCTCTGTGAGGGGTAGGTGCTATCTGATGACATGATAGCAGAAGAGACAGGAGTCGATAGGGAAGAGATTGGGGATCCTGTATTAGCTCTGAATTTAGCACTGGTTTGGAAGACTTAAAATCAAATAAGACATAAGTGATAGATGATGTACCATCACTCTGGTGTGTTGAATGTGTGAGACTGGAGATGTACCACCAGTCTCTCGGAAAAAACATCATCCACACGGTTCCCAAGATTGGAAGAGCGGACAAGAACAACAAATATCCCACAGTCCGCTTAACAGCGCAAGCATCCATGTTGCCGACAAGAATAGTAGGCAGAAGAATGGAAAAGAAAACTGAAGAACTGTTTGGTGACGATCAGTATGGCCTTAGGAACTGTAAACGTATCAGAGAGGCAGTTCTCAGGTAGCCGTTGATAATGGAAGCAAGAGTAAAGGAAAATTAAGACGCATTCGTAGGATTTCTTGACTTGAAAGAAGCGTTCGACAATGTCATATGGAGCAACATGTTCGTAATCCTGAGAGAAATAAGGTTAAACTGCAGGAAAGGACAGGTAATATACAATATAGACAACAACCAAGAGAGAACAGTAAAGTCAGGAAGTGCAGAGATCAAAAATACTCTTAGACAGTGATGTAGTCTTTCAAAAAATGGCTCTAAGCACTATAGGACTTAACATCTGAGGTCATCAGTCCCCTAGACTTAGAACTACTTAAACCTAACTGACCTAAGGACAGCACACACATCCATGCGCGAGGAGGATTCGAACCTGCGACAGTAGGAGCTGCGTGGTTCCGGACTGAAGCGCCTAGAAGCGCTCGACCACAGCGACTGGCTGATGTAGTCTTTCGTCCCTGCTGTTCAACCTATATGTCGAAGGAGTAATCATGGTAATATAGGAGAGGATCAAGAACGGGATCAAAATTCAAAGTGAAGTATACCACTGACAAGATGCGCTAATGACATTGATGTACGCAGAGAAAGTAAAGAAGAATTACAGGATCCGTTAAATGAAGTGAAAAGTCTGACAAGTACAGGATATGTATTAAGAGTAAATCGAAAGAGACGAAAGGAATGAGAAGTAACAGAATCGAGAACAGCCTGAAATTTAAAGTCATAATTGTTAATTTTGGAAATTTGTGGTAAGATCCAATGTGACCAAACTGCTGAGGCCATCGCTCCCTACGCTCACGCACTACTTAATCTAATTTAAAGTAACTGACGCTAAAGGCAACACAAACACCAATGCCCGTGGGTGGACTCAAACCTCCGACGGGGAGAGCCATGCGAGCCGTGGCAAGGCGCCTAAGACCGTACGGCTACTCCGCGCGGCTCTCATAATTGGTGATTAAAAACTAGATGAACTTAAGGAATTCTGATATATACGCAGTAAAATAACCCATGAGAGACGGACCAAGGAGGACATGAGAAGTAGATTAGCACTGCTGCACAGTTCATTCCCAGACAAGAGAAGTCTGCTCGTATCGAACATATGCCATAATCTGAGGAAGAAATTTCTGAGAATATAAGTCTGAATCACATAATGATGTGACAGTGAGACACCGACTGTGGAAAAATCGGGACGGAACTGAGTAGAAGCATTTGAGATGTGGTGCTACAGAAAAATGCCGAAAATCAGATACTCTCTTAAGGTAAGGAGTGAAGTGGTTATAACACTTCTTTCCGCTACTGCTATACCATAAACTGGAAGCTGGAGGCAGTTTGCAAAGCAGAATTACTTTGTTAGAGTAATTATGGTATAAATCAACAGAGCAGTGTTACCCTCTGAGAGGAATTTTGTTATGTTGACCGCCTTGAACCTAACGGAGGTGGCTTATCGGAAGTGAAAGTCAGAATTACGTAAATATTTGAACAGTCACAAACAATATTTTTGACTAACTATACTGTTTAAAGAATGAGGAAAACGGGCGCCGGCTGGTGTGGCCGAGCGGTTCTAGGCGCTACAGTCTGGAACCGCGCCCCCGCTACGGTCGCAGGTTCGAATCCTGCCTCGGGCATGGGTGTGTGTGATGTCCTTAGGTTAGTTAGGTGTAAGTAGTTCTAAGTTCTAGGGGACTGATGACCTCAGAATTTAAGTCCCATAGTGCTCAGAGCCATTTGAACCATTTGAAAACGGTCGACAGCCTAATTAGGCAAGAGGAAGATTAACGTTCTCTTTTAAGAAAGTAGGTATGAGTAACTTTAACGGACAAACACAACCTATACTTGGCCACATGCAAGTGCAATGAAATCTGACACATACATATGTTTACGGTAAGATTGAAGCTAACAGCTAGAGCAGCACAAACTATTTGCATAGATATAGCGAATAACGCAACACAATATTACTTTCAGTGCTTATTCAAACTGAATGGTCTTTATAACGTTATTATTACTATTCACTGCAGAATCATGAATTGGACGTAGGTTCAGTATCTTTGCTCAAATATTTTCCTAGCTGACATAAAATTATGAACTGGTCGCATGTTAAATACCTCTCAACTAAATACTATTCTATTTAGAATGAAAGATAAATGGAATTCTCTAACAGGTTGCTTCTCACTGTCTTTTGAATAAAGATATTATGGTTTTCGTAAATAGTGGTCTTCCCGTTACTTGTTACCTAGCATTAGCACAATAGACAAACTGTGGAACCCGTTATACTATTAACATGCACTTCCAATACACAAGAGACACAAACACTTTGCAATCATGAACATATAATTTTCTACTACTGCAGTTTTCCACTTTTACTACAGTGAAACACAATGTTGACAAAATTACCAGAAACTGACTCACCTTTTAACATTTACTACAGGTGGCACTATGATCATTAACTAAGCAAAACTTTATAAGCTTCATTTTAAGAACTTTAATTTATAAAAGAAACAGAAAATTGCCTTTATTACCACAGTCTTCCACTTTCAAGTAAATGATTAAATGGGTGACTTTGAAACTTCACAAAACTACATTTACTGTCTCCCACAATTTCACTATATCTACAGTAAATCTGAATATTCTCTTCACATCAAAGATCAAACAACATTATGTAATGAACTGTCTAACTTTGAGGCTTTCATTTTTTTCCACAAAATAGAACACTCGGTAATCATAGTTCAAGTGGAGAGGGACCTGAGAGGTGTTGTGATAGGGAAAAAATCAAGGTACGTATAGAATTCAGTTATAAGTTAAAGCACAATAAATCACCCAAATAGCTGATCCTTCACTGTACATCATTATAGTACTCCTTTACAGTGATTGCGCAATGTGGTGGCAACTGCAAGTTGGTAGGCGGATTTGCAGACAGAATTTCTGGACTCTGGCCTTTCTTTGTGGCGATGAATAATACCAATTCCAGAATCGTTCCAGCTATTTATCCATCCACCCGAGGCATTGGGAAGTAGCAGAAAAGCCTCTCTCGGAACCAGCACAATACACAACTTTAACATGAGCAGTGCACAGTTTGGTAGCTCGTCCCCGAATGACTCTCAGTTCCACCTTTTCTACCTAGGCCAACCACAATTTGCGCGCGCTACAGAGTTCTGTTCCCGAGGGGAACCACTGCACCTTTTACACACAAACTAACTAAGAATCCTAAGTGAAGGTCAGCAGTTTACATAACAGCAACCAAGCGCATTAAATAAAACGGAACATTAGCACATATTGACATTCCTACAAAAAAATATTCACACAGAGATTACAATTATATACTGTAAGTTTTGTTCCCTCCAAATGGGACAAAGAATTTAAATGACAGATATACTACATTGCATAGAATCAAACCACGACATCAAAGTTTTAACAAAGAAAGGAGTATACAATTTTGTGTTATCGATTCAATCACATACATTTACAGAAGATCAACGATGTAGCATTAAATAAAACAAAAGCAAAATAAATCAATAGAGTATTAGAGCTATGGTGTTACATGGTTTTCTGCTGAATCGGGGTGTAAAGGAATGTATAGAACCCACTGACAAGAAATAGAGAGGGGATGAGAGAACATCTGATAAGACATCAGGGAATAACTTCATTGGTACTGGACTGAGCTGCAGAGTATACGAACTGTCGAACTGTAGAGGAAGACAGAAATTTGGATCTGGGATGATGTGGGCGCCAGGGTGTGTTAGGAGACTTCTTGAAATGAAATTATGACAAGCAAATTGTCACATCTGCGGTACATTGTCTCCAAGCCCTAACGTTAAGGGATGCAAGCGGCGCATGCTACCGTGTAACCAGACTGAGGGAATGATGCCCTAACAAGGGAGCTAGGAAACACGTCTAGCTGGGGGGAGATGTGGTAGGCGGGAGAGCGGCGGTCTGTTTTCAGGGTTCTCCTCGGCGGCCCGCTCTTGCTCCCCCACGTGACGTTCTCCAGCTCTCCTATGGGTTGGCACAGGGGCAACTTTAGGTGTCCCATGGTCAGTTAGGCCTTCGGGATACCGTCCACTGTCATCAGTACTAACTGTGAGAGCACTACCCATGTGAACCGAACGCAGGCAAGGTTGCATCGAGTAGCATGCAGTACTCACCAGCCTATGTCCAGCCACAGATTCACCATGGGACGCAATACCAGAACAGTGAAACAAAATGGAATAAAAAATTTTAAAAAGTTTCCGTCAACAGTTAGATATTCTGCTCAATCTGGCTGCTTGTAATGCACGCCCCTCCCCCTTCCGTAGGAGCCACATTATGTGTCAAAATGATGAAATAACATCAGTTGGTAGCAGTAGGTTAAGGGATCCTCTGGATAGTTCGCCAACATTCACCAGGGTACTCAAACAACATTCTTTGAAAGGTCTCAGTGGGTAAAAATTATGATAAAACTGGTTACCGTTTCAGAGTGGTGTACTTGAATGCTTCACAAAGCAGAAAAGATGGTGGCTCTTCGAGTTGTCGTGCTGGTCGTGCTGATGCGGCGCCGCGTCGAAGTGGAGGTAATGACAGGGCGGCGCCAGTGAACGGGGGTGGCAGCCGCACAGTGGCTTAGCCGGTGCGCTCGAAAGGCGTGTGCTTAGCGATGGGGCTGCGGTGCCAAACAATAATATTGACGCTGCCCTGGGGTGGTCGGCAGGAGTGGCGAACTGGCCTCGCTGGTGGCAGAGGACTGCAGCACTCAGTTACTAGGGTGCATGAGCTTGGGGAGGAGTCAGTTAGGACTGTAGATATTTTTACAAACATCGGAAATCCGACATATCGATATTTAAAAGTATATTGCTATCATCTCTCCATACGTAGTCAAAGGTACAGCAATATCGATTTATCGACAGAAACAGCATCGACGTATCTGCCTGTGAAAATGTCGGCCACACATTGTAAATAGACTGCTGATTTTAGAGCTGTATATTGAAGTATTGATTCATTGTTAGATATTATTTACACCTAGAAGCTAGTAGCCCGCCTATCCCTCCTAGAGCAAAAATTGAAAGGAAAACGATGCACGTTCACGCCTGGCGATAACCGCTTTCCTGACAACGGTAATTGCATGTAAGTCGCACAATAAGAGGTGTCCAATAGTTCCGCCGTTAGGTTACGTCATATATCGGATTCGCCCGGAACACTTCATGTAGACTTAACTGCCTTTTCATTTCTGCCAACCCCAGCGACCTAGCAGTTGTAGTGTCAAAATAGCGTAATGAAGCTAAACGTACCTGTTTCGGTTGGTAGCGCCGAGCGGCAATTACTTCAGCATTTCCCCTCACGTGTCTGCCCCCTAACCCAAAAACCAATCTTTTCATTTAGGTTTTTGTTCATAATTTTCCTTAATTGTTTTTGAAGAATGCAGATGTGGAGTAATAGCACATTAGCTGAATTAAATTTTTTTTTAACGCAACTGGGATTCTATTTTTTCGCATCGGAAATCTTATTCCATTTACACACACACCCTCCCCCCCCCCCCACCCCCCACCCCCCAACCCCAATTAAAATTGGACTTCTTGTTTTGTGCCACATGTACCTGCTTCTCACGGTGAAATGAGAAAGATTGGACGTGATGAAAGCTCAAAAAGTAATACGACTCCTTCATACAGTTAAGTAAAATTATTTTCTATTTCAATATCGAAAGAACGATTTCAAATGTTTCCCGAAAATAGTGAAAAAAACATAATATAATATAAAAATATCCGAACTCAATACTGCCAACGGAATATCGATACATCAATTGAGAAAATATTGCAGATATATATTGACATTTTATCAACACCTCTAGTGTCAAATAACGACTTACGTAACCAACATAGACTGATCAAGGAGCCGCCATATTTGCAACCAGTTGAAAGCTTTGCGCCATGTTTTGCAACATCACCTTATCTCATACACTCATCTGCTAACATGGAATCATGTGGGTTTGTTTGTCATACTATAACATTTGCTACTGCCTGCCTCTGTTCATTAGGCCACACGACACGTTTCACGAAATACTTCCCAAATATGTAATGCTTTCTTTATGTGCTATGGCACTCAAGCGTAATGTTAGTGATGTGCGAGATGCTGCGTTTGTCTCATGATGTTATGTAAATATGCAGTGCAGCTACTGGCGAATTTCTGTACAACTCATGTTTGCAGGTATTAACCCACTGACTTGGATGACGTTTAGTTTGTTTCGCGCTAGAAAGTTCTGTGTTACGGATCTGTCAAAGAATATTTATGTAGTTCATTGGTACTTGTGGAGAAACAGACAATAGTAGTCGAAAATAAACATTTTAATATGACACTCGAAAGCTCAGTTGTCATTGCTATTAAGGATCCTACCAGATATGTAGGTTAGAGTTTTTGTTGTAGCTTATGTCTCGTGTGGCTTTCAGCAGTTCTAACGGAAAATAGGACTGTAAGGTTTCATCTCATAGGGCGTTAGGATTTTCCTTTCTCGGAAAGAAGCATTTACCACAAGCCCTAAGCATATATGTATTTACACTGACTTGGCCGTCACTTTCTCCCTCTTTATTTTGGCTACCCATTGTTGTGGTACCTCATTATTCTTAAAAAGAACTCTGTACAAAACAAATGAAGAGCAGCTTAGAGTTTATATTCATGGACAGCCCATATACTTGTTCTAATTATTGTTTATCAAGTAATTTTACTCTGGACAAACCACACTAAGTCACTAAATTCTGTGGAAAGGTGTACTTTAACGAGGTCAGCTACCTGGCATTCCAAATGACAACGTAGATCCAGAAAAGACAATGCAGAAATTAGGCAAATACGTCATATACGTATAAGAAACGTTACATGTGAGAACATGCTGATGCTTAGAACACTTTACTTTCCAGAACCTGTTGTATCTGTCCAGCTGAAATGTTCTGCATGCCTGACGTTACAGAATATGTCGTTCAGTGTTGCGTGTTGCTGCCACCCACGGCGCTGTAGCTTATAGGTGACCTCTGTGCGTTGTATATATACCTCTCTGGAGCAAGTACAGGGCAGGGCTTTGGGAAAGGTGGGGGACGGGGTGTAGTTTATAGATAATCGTGGCACAAAGTGCTTATAATAACGTGTTCCACTCAACAACTTAGGAGGTCAGTGACAAATCTTAGAATAGTTCATAGTCTGTGTCATTCTTTCACATTAAAATGGTAGACAACTGATTTCTGCTCCCAGTATAGGACACTATCGCACTGGGAGTTGATCAAGTAGAGAACAGTACTCTTATATTACTAAAATAATTTTTAGTTAAAACTATTCTTAAGCACGAAGTACATAAAAACGTAAATATTTCACTTAAAACGAAAAAGCAAATATTGTGAAAATACCTTGTTTAAATCTTGAACTAGGAAAGGGGATGGCACGCCTGAAAGGTTCCATGATCCTAAATGTTTCACCCATGATGTTAACCAGATGGCTGCTGCTCAGATATTGCATGATATTACGCTTTACGACGTCTACAATGACCTTGCATATATAGAACGAGGGGAAAAAAAAGTTAACGTTGGAGAAACAGATGTAGCACTAGGAATAACTATTTTGTGTAAGAATTCCTTACTGTTCCAGTCATTAATATGGCCCATCGCATGGTCAACAGTATTGCCCTTATTACCGAGCTAATACGTCATTGACTGACACGAAGGTATGAGTCTTGGTATTACTTGGCAATACAGGTAGGCTATCAGGGTGGGGTAACACTAGGGAGCCTTCAGGCGGGTAAGGTAGAAGAGACTTAATATAGCTAATACTAGCGATATGTGTACCTCTCAGTTTGGTGGTAGGCATGCCTATGTCACAGGTGGAACTGTTAAACAGGAGTCCACAGGCTGCGAAGGTAATCCGGTACATCTAACACATAAATGAATCATTATAGCAAAGTCAGGCCACTGTACTGAGTTGTCTCGCAGAATATAAGAAATTGTTACCACCAGTGTTGTGTATTGCGATATCCGTATTGGACAAGGAGGTACTTTAGCTGCGCGGAGTGGCCGCGTGGTTTGAGGCGTCCTGTCACGGACTACGCGGCCCCTCCCTCGGGCATAGAGTGTATGTTGTTCTTATCATAAGCTAGTTTAAGTAGTATGTAAGTCCAGGGAGCGATGATCTAAGCAGTTTGGTCCCTCAGGAATTCACTAACATTTGAACATTTTTAGGTACTTTAGTATCCTCTAAAAATGGTGTACTTTCACAGTTATTTCCTCCTTTTCAAAGGGATAGGGTTGGGCACGTGTAATAGCTGGTGTGAATGGAAGATTGAAATGTGGTGTCATCAACGAGCGCGCCTGGATGTTCGTAATGAAAACATAAATGTCCTTGGTTCGCCAGAGGACGTGTTTCTGAACAGCTAGGCATACAACGACAAGACAGTAACACTTGAATTCACACTCTGTACAAGAGACAGGCGAACATTTAGCGTGCTTAGGACCGCGGCTGTTGCTCCGTAGCAGTTGCTCATTAATATGGCAGAGGCAGTTCTTATATGGGATAGATCGACTGCATAGGAGCCGATGAAATCAAAGGAACTGTTTATTAAAATCTGCAAAAAGATTTCTGGAGGTAATGGGTTCGGGCTGAGCCTCTATTGTCATCCAAGCTGAATGACATGCAAATGGGGCGTATGAGTGTTGTATAGCAGAATTTGCAACGCTTTGGTTACTCCCAGGATAACAGAAATGTTTGACAATTCCCGGTATACAGTGACTGTTTCACAATGGATCGAGTTTCCTAGGTTTTTCGTATTGTTATACCGGCTCGGTAGCTGCACTCTGATTTATCTGGTAGCGGCCAGAATGATATTTTCGGTATGCAAAAGTCACACATGTTGGCGGACAAGTGGCTCTTGATTTTGAGCAGAAAAAGACGTAGCCTATTGCAGGGCTTTATTCTATCGATCAGCATCAGTTTGGCGGAAGTACCGAACAATGTCTTTCGCACAGCTCCGCCTGAGTTGAAGCGCTCACTTGGCGCGATGGAGCTGTGGGGCACCTGAAATACTACGCAGTTGCTTCTTGGTTGCACCGGGTTAATGTCACAAAGAGTGTGAAGCCTTCTGGTTTGACCCGATTGCATTATAAGAATTTCACATACTATTAAGGGCCTGGTAGTCAGGTGCAACGCTACTTCTTATTTCAGTGTAGTTAAGCTTAAGTCAACTAATTTGATAGTCCTGTGAGAAGTGTACAAGTTGTCCACTCGTTCCAACCTGACGCTAAGGGGTGGATCTGAAAGGCGAATGTGATAATCACCAACCTACAGTGTCCCAGTGGCGGTACTCCAAATCACATGTGAATATATGCAACAGAAAGTAATACAATGTGTTGGAATACCGCGGCGGGTATTATTATCACCGACCTGCAGTGTCTCAGTGACGGTAATGGGAGGCACAATTGTGTCTACGTAAAAGGTACTAACACAGTATATTGCAACGGGGGCAAACAATCTTTTCCGTGTTTTCAATTCAAGTAATGACAAATGAATGCAAAGTTTTGTTCAACTCACGGAAGTCGACTGAAAGTTGGTAGTTACCTGCGTGCAGTTAAGTGACTGGTAGAAATGGTAGTGAGCTGGAGTGTTACGAGGGAGGAATAAGTCAGTATGAGAACACGGATTAAATCTGTAATAGTTACAGTCTGGTGCAGAAGTAACAGGATATTGGCAGAAGCTAGTAATTCCGAACTGTGTACAAGCTTAATAGATTTTTAACGAGAGGGCTAAGAAATGAGGATATCGTTTAAAGATGTTACAATGATCTCAGATTTGAATGCAAACAGAAAAACTAACGAGGACCCGAGGTAAACTGTGAAGGCGATCGTGATCAGCAACTGTCAGCGTGTCTACACCAGGTAGCTCAGTACGCGGCGAATTTGAATTATCCAGATTGGGGAATAAGATGTATCTAAGTGTCACTTTTTTCTTTTCTTTTGTTTAAAAAAAGTCCGTTCTCGCCCCAACTAGCTCGGCAACAGTACTGATCAAACCAGGCTTCAAAAATTTGATGAAACACAACGGCATTAACCTGAAAATGCGGTAGCCATAGGAATAGTTAGAGATAATTCCGAATACTAATGGCAAACTTCAGTATTGACAGACCGTCAGAATGATCTTCTATGGAGATTATGCATTGGAATGCAATATTCGAGAAATAAAAGCAAAAGTATATGTATGTACTAAATGGATGAAAAGTTATTATATTTATCCTGTGAAGTCATAGGTACTCATTCCGTAGCTTGGAGGAAACTTTCCAAAGATTAAAACTGTAAACCAACATTAACGTTTAAAAAATAGGTAACTACTGCCAGATCTCATGGGTATAAGCTATCTCTGTCCCACTTATGTGTCTGAACGGTTGCCATACGATCGCAACTATTGTCCAACCTTACATGTCAAAGTACAAGTAGTTTTCGGTACCACAACTCAAGAAGGGTACAATAAATACCACTTTAGTGAGCGTAGTATGTACTTCTTTAAATGACGAATAATATCGTCACTTATAATTCACAACAAGAGGAATTAATCCGTAATTGTGAGATGTGCTGTTCCCACGAAGTACTTAGTTATAATAAACGGACAACGAATGGTATATCATATATAACTACATCAGATCATCAGATAACTTCCAACACTTGTTAATACAATGTCTACTTGTCAATGAATAATTAATTCGTTATATGACATATAAATATGAAACAATTATGGCGAAGCTCAGAGGATACCATAAGGTCTCTCACTGTTGCCAGGTAAAAAAAAAAAAAATAATACAGTGTACAGAATACAAAGTATCAATGTGGAGCTCACCAGTCATAAACAGATGAAGGTAGCATGTAGTGCCAGTAACAGCAGTGCCAGTGGGAGTGGTTAGTTCATCATTAGTTTAACAACAGCCTTTTGTTGATTATTGCTCTTCCTAACAGAGTAAAGGTACTGTCAACGTTTGATGCGCGAGTGTGGGATGAGTTGTGCAGTACATTACAGTAACATTCTACGTTGCTTCTTGCACGTAGCTGCTAAAACACTCTCTTTAGCTATCCATATATTTTCAGTAGCTCTCTCAAGTACTTCCACTAAGTATCTGACAGTATCACTGATGCTACTTAATTGGTGCATAGAACATCTCCTTTACGAGTAGTTTGTGCTCTATAATTCATCTCTTAACAACACAGTTCTGTAACTCTCTATGGTGTTCTTCTGACCTACCTGTTAGGCATTGTTTTTAGTTGTGTGTGGTAGATGATCTGGTACAGCAGCAACAGCAGCGTCCTCTCCGTCGAACTTACGTTTGATATTCATAGTCTCAGCTGCAGTGTAAGAGCTGATATTTATAGCCATTCAGAGTGTTTCACCACAGCTGTGGCAGGCAAGGTCTGAAGTGTGAAGAGTACCCTCCAGGTAATGGCTGCGGAGCACTGCAAGCTTAAAAACATCAGAAACATTTTGCTTCTTTTATCGCCCATGTGATATACCAGAGCGGACACGTGCACTGAAAGATAATCCTATATCGAATAACATCGGTGGAAGCGGTGTCATGTAGTATAGCCTATGCACTGCCATGAGCCGGTGCTATTCTGCCTAAATCCACGCGATAAACAGTGTAACTGCAGATGAGACTACACCATTCCTGCTGGTTGGTATACGCAATGGTGGTCTAATAAACGCCCCTGGTTTGACCTCAGTAATCCAAAAGATATTAGCTAAAAATACGAGTCGTTTCAGTGAAAGAAGTCATTCGATTCTAACACCTGCTAACAGTCACATCAACAGCGCTGATAGAATCAATAGAGATGAAACGCTGTAATGGAATTGATTGTGATGGTGGTTCATCATGGGCTAATAACCGCCCCTGCTTTGACCCTAGTAATCCTAAAGATATGTGTTCTGTATGAATGTATTCCAATGTTTGTGTGTGTTCATTATAGCCACGATCTGATACTTAAATTCTTCTTCCTCTTCTGCTGCAGACAGAATGGACGTTTCACACCTGCTACAAGAAAAAATCGACGACCTGATACGGCGACGATGTATTCATCGCCACAACCTAGTCCATCGATGAAGTATATGTCGCACCCGAAACACCACCACAGTTCAGTCCACCATCATCAACATGGTGCAGGCTGATAACACCGACTGATGTTTCTAGGTGCACTCGATGAAAATATAGTGATTAATGTAGATCTGGAGGAACATATTACGTGACATCATGGCAAACAATGATGTGATGAGAGCCTTACATACTTATGTAGATGCTGCTAATTTTGAATGTAAGTAAGAAACACTACAAATTATTACAATAGAGTCTCCATACATCTATATTTATGCATTATATCTATCTATTTATAATTTCTTTGCAGAAGTTATGAACGCGTGCAGACTTAGACTTGCACCTGCAGCAAAGGTTGATTAGTTCTTTCACTCCTTGGGCTACAGTGGTGAGGTGTATAATGGATGCAGCCTCTGAAGGTGACCTCTCACTGCAGTGATGTAACTCACCATAGAATTTCACCACCTCCACTGAGACTCTGTGAGCATACATTCTGAGAGACACATAGATGATGGATGTCATAGGTTTGAGGCTTGGATCTAGTTTATAATAATTATGTGCCTATTGCTATTCTGCTGTAAGGTTAATACCAGAAATGACCTCCATCTGTATAAAAAGACATGTAATTTTCTGCTTTTTATTATGCATTCATCTTCAGTATCATTTGTGAAGTTTAAATGTGTTATTGACAATGAGTTTTTAAGGCAAATAAGTAATTGTAAGTTCAGTGTAAAACAAAAATTATGTAGCATTTGGAAAATAATATTATTTGTGTGCTATTGCTATGTGCTGACGGTAGCCACAATGTCAGTGCACACGTCTCCCTAGCCGAAATCATCAACAATGTATCCACCACTTATGTAAATACGGCAGCCAGGTTTGTCATCATTATCAGCATGGTAAGTGCTAAAGACACCACCTCTTTCCTCACCACAGGTAGGCTCTTCATGGCCTAGGTCATCTCACACTTGTCTCCATTGGAAATCACCACGACACCGCTGTGGATCTAGGTCTTTCATTGATCATTAGGTAAAGCACACGGCCACATTGTTCTGCTCTGTGAGTGCTGCTGCTTATGCAAACAGGATGTCACAAGCTTGCACAGCTAGCGCGAAAGTGTGGTATCGAGATCCTGGATCCTGACATTTTCGTTAATGCTTGTGAAGAAATTTTGAAAAGAGAACTTCCCAGATTTGTCAGTGGTCAGTGGGATCCCACCATTAAGTGCATGGTAATTCTATATTTGAACTCATGTGTTGCCCAAAAGGAGATAGTGAGAATCGTCCAAATTTGAAGCCCAATAAAGAACTCTCGCAAGGTGGGCCGCTTACAGAGTTGTTTCGTCTTTTTGCCATGTGGACAATTTTTCCGAAATGCAAGAAGGTACTTCCGACTCATTGCTCAGTGATGACCTCAACCTCGTATAACTGGCATTTATATGATACACTTAATGGGGGCTCCATTTTAATCAATCTTCTGAGAGACATTGCCGCTAAAAATCGTGTACAATTGTCCGGAACCTAGATGAGGGTGATCACAATTAGTTCAGAAGGTATCTTCAGGATAGTGTTAGAAACTGCTCTACAAACACAGAACTTCTGAGTACTTACAATACACCTGACGACTGAAGAGATTATAATTTCAGTAACATCTTCAAGAGGTGGACCCAGATTATTTACTTCACGTTTACAATCTGGCTGCTGAAGATGATAGTGAAAGAGAAGAAGATGGCCGCAGGCACATTGTGCAGGAAGAAGTAAAGCATAAAGGCGTTCGACCATTCTGGCTTCCAACATTAGCTGTCAGTACCCCAAACATGTTGATTTGTTGGTATTCTCGGAGGACGAGATGTAACACTATTTTTTATAGGTTTAAGAATGCTCACCCTCAGAACTGATGTTCGTTCGTTGTACATGCTAACTTCAAGAGCCTCCTAGCTCGTGCGCACGTTATGCAGGTGATCTCAATGCATCTCATACTACCTTACCAGGCTGGCGTGCATCATATGCAGCATTGTATCAAAATGTGTGTTTGTATAACCCAAAAAATCCGAATCATACACCGGGGATAGTACTGAATGAGAAGTTAACAGGATTTATTGCAACAACATTCCTACGTCCAACTGCCAGGAGAATCGATTCGGAAGGAGAATGCAGCATTATAAAAGAAATCAGTTGACAATCATATTTCTGGCCTGCTGTTGGGTAGTAAGGCTGGGAACCCTATGTGGGGTCCACTGTCTTCCAATGGGTAAGTTCGACAGTGCAGATTACAAAGCACGCAACCTGAAATACCAACTGCCCTGACCCATACCCATATTCTTACTTAATTTCAATATGTATGGAACTCTCTTCCTCGTTGGGCAATGGCGTGATTTCCTCTCGAAAGATGATAAAGTCAGTGTCATTACTGACACAGCTGAAAAGTACATTGCTTTTTCCAAGAGAATTACGAAAAAAATAATTCTCCACTTCCTAGTTATACTACGTTTCACAGAATTGTCTCTTCAGAAACGTGCAGAGACATACCATCAGGAGTATACGCAAATCACCAGAGTTGCATATTCCAAAGATGCAATGTCTCAACCTGTGCTAAAGAAGGAATTTGAATACCTGGATCCCATGAAGAACTTCATGAAGCTATATTACCGAAAGTAACTGCAGCCTCCAGTAATCACACAGGGACTGCCGTAACGAATACGGAGTATTAACACAGAGGGAATGTTTGTGAGGGGTTTGTCATCTCTGGGGTACTGGAATATATTAAATTATACATGAACACCGATGTACATGCGCTCAGACACACTTCTGAGAAATTATGAAGTGTATGCTCGGTCATATACTCCCTAGATCCTGCCTTCTATTTCAACATTCCAGGGCATTTAGTGGATCGCAGTGTTAACAAGAACACATGCTAGCATTGAACTGTTGGTCTTATTTGAATGCGGGATTCGTGGTGGGGAGGGGACTTTTTCAATGCTTACAGAAGTATGTCGAGGAGAGCGAACCGTGAATGATTTATGTTACATGCTTTTGTATGTTGGCTATTGGCCAGCTACATACACTATCAGCCTGATGTATTTGCCTCTTGCGTTAGCCCACCTATCGCCCAAAGGCGTCTCCTTTCCAGATAATATTTTCTAATACAACGTGATAAACATGTTTTGGACACGATACTGTATACAGACAGCTCTTTCCTGGTCTATGCTATTTCCGTACAGCTTCACCTTACACCATACAGCACTGGACACATTGATGATGTCAAAGCCCCATTCAAGATGAGGCATGCTGTTGATCTAGTTCTGTGTCAGTGAACATTGTTTGTCTTATTTTGAAAATAAGAATGACCTTTCAGTTGTCCTTTGAAGTAAATAATTTGTTAATTTCCTGTGAACAGAATGTTCTTTCTTAAGAGTGGAAATCAATTACTGTGGCTTGCACTACCAAGAGCTAGGAATCTGCACAGGTGACGATTCGGATTCTCACGTCTTTACTTCCTTGAAGTTGTTCCTCTTCTTTTGTCCACCAGAATCAATTGGTGATGATGTCAAGGGTTTTTATGTTCACGTTCAGTACTCTTCTCTATTCCGTCACCAAAAAATGGAAATGGTGACAAGGCTGTTCTTCTAGTGTGTGTTTACATATTTCTTGCTATGTGCTGGAGCAGCGTTCTGCCTTTTGTCTTTGTTATGTGGTTATCAATCATGTAGAATTTAGCTTGTTTTGATGGAGCAGTGTATTCATTCTTGGTGTATTGTAACTGTAATCTGTTGGTTTTGTTGTCTAGCTTTTTGGTAGGTGTCCATTTGAAGTTAGTTTTGCAAATGCTGTCTCAGTTTTCGGTAGTTGCTTGTTCGTGACGCAGGTTTCTCGATAGTGCTATTTTCTGTCGGTCCGTCCATGTGTTGTTACAAGAATAATTCTCTTCTTTGATGCCGTTGATGAATATTGTTTGGAGTGGTTATTTAGTGTCATTTTGGCACTTCTGTGACAGGTCAGGTTGCATGCTGGTGGTGTATTTTCGTGTGCAGTTTGAATGTCATTTTTAATTATCATGTCTGTTCCATTGTCCCAGTTGTTCTCAGTTTAGGTCCTTTATTTACAGGGTCGATAATTGCACAAATTAATGCAGAGTGTAACCCAGCTCACTTAGGTTTTAACTCCTAACCCTGCATCTCTGGAAACAGGCATTTGTGCCTAATTTTTGGGTGTTTAGAACCCAGAAAGAGGACGGGGCTAAATACCGTAAACAGTTAGAGATGCACTGTCTCACACAGCATACAAGGTAGACAGCACAGTGCTCAATATATTGCAAGTTCGGATACGGAAATTTCTCTTTTGTATTGACAGATTTTACAGGACTTCCCCACGACACAAGGTATAAATTATTGGTGCAACAGTTAGATGTGTATCTTTGTAGTGACAATCACCTCCAGCTGAGGCAAGTTCATCTTCATTATGGACTGCTGTTAGACTGTCTCAACCACAGTGTTTGAGTGCAAATGTTCATGAAAAATGTTCAGCCAGGGCGACTAAGGACGTTTTGTGTATCAAGCTGGGACCACTTTAGTCCGGTGCGGCAGTCCCCCCACGCTCTGCCCAGCCCTGATCTGTGACACCATCCGGCAACAACTCGCTTGTAGTCGATGTTAGTACTATCAGCGCCAGCCCTGTCACGGCTGGCCCTCCTACTGATCTCTCTCCTGTCGGTGTCAGACGTGTTGCAGCCGGACCTCCTGTCACAGCCAAACGCTGCAGTGGTAACGTCTGTAAAGCGTCCATCCACGCATCGCTGGCTGCATCCCACCTGGCTCTCCTGCCTTACTCACACTGTCAGCGACGACGTCTTTCCAACGGTAGATTTTCACTTTGGTAAGTTTTCACTGGCCCTGACCATGCTAGTCCTCCAGTCGCCGCCAAGTCTGTGTGTGACGACATCAGTTATTTCGTCAACATTCTCACCACCGACAACCCTGTTCTGGTCGGCCTTTCTGTCATCGTCATCCATGACAAGAACGACGTCAGCTGTCTTTTTAAGTGGGTTAATCACCGGCCATGCCATTGCCAATCCTTTCGCCACCGCCACCGCCGTTCCTTCAACCGGCCCAGCTGGCGTCACAGAGACTGTCCACACAGTCGCTCCCACTGCTGCTGCTGCCCTGTCGTTGGTCTCACAATCTCTGCTGGCCCCGCCGATTGTGTCCTCTTATGTTTTTATGTTTTCGATCTTGGGTTGCGCCAATGCCTGTGTGAGGGTACGACATTTTTATAGGTAATACTTATTTTATAAGTAATAATTTTAATGGATGTAGCGGACTCGTGGGGAAATCACGTGCTGTAGTAACATGTAAATGAACAAGCGTGACGGATCTCGCTTTAGTGGCAAGAATTAAAGTTATCTCTAATTGACATCATACACTCCTGGAAATGGAAAAAAGAACACATTGACACCGGTGTGCCAGACCCACCATACTTGCTCCGGACACTGCGAGAGGGCTGTACAAGCAATGATCACACGCACGGCACAGAGGACACACCAGGAACCGCGGTGTTGGCCGTCGAATGGCGCTAGCTGCGCAGCATTTGTGCACCGCCGCCGTCAGTGTCAGCCAGTTTGCCGTGGCATACGGAGCTCCATCGCAGTCTTTAACACTGGTAGCATGCCGCGACAGCGTGGACGTGAACCGTATGTGCAGTTGACGGACTTTGAGCGAGGGCGTATAGTGGGCATGCGGGAGGCCAGGTGGACGTACCGCCGAATTGCTCAACACGTGGGGCGTGAGGTCTCCACAGTACATCGATGTTGTCGCCAGTGGTCGGCGGAAGGTGCACGTGCCCGTCGACCTGGGAGCGGGCCGCCGCGACGCACGGATGCACGCCAAGACCGTAGGATCCTACGCAGTGCCGTAGGGGACCGCACCGCCACTTCCCAGCAAATTAGGGACACTGTTGCTCCTGGGGTATCGGCGAGGACCATTCGCAACCGTCTCCATGAAGCTGGGCTACGGTCCCGCACACCGTTAGGCCGTCTTCCGCTCACGCCCCAACATCGTGCAGCCCGCCTCCAGTGGTGTCGCGACAGGCGTGAATGGAGGGACGAATGGAGACGTGTCGTCTTCAGCGATGAGAGTCGCTTCTGCCTTGGTGCCAATGATGGTCGTATGCGTGTTTGGCGCCGTGCAGGTGAGCGCCACAATCAGGACTGCATACGACCGAGGCACACAGGGCCAACACTCGGCATCATGGTGTGGGGAGCGATCTCCTACACTGGCCGTACACCACTGGTGATCGTCGAGGGGACACTGAATAGTGCTCGGTACATCCAAACCGTCATCGAACCCATCGTTCTACCATTCCTAGACCGGCAAGGGAACTTGCTGTTCCAACAGGACAATGCACGTCCGCATGTATCCCGTGCCACCCAACGTGCTCTAGAAGGTGTAAGTCAACTACCCTGGCCAGCAAGATCTCCGGATCTGTTCCCCATTGAGCATGTTTGGGTCTGGATGAAGCGTCGTCTCACGCGGTCTGCACGTCCAGCACGAACGCTGGTCCAACTGAGGCGCCAGGTGGAAATGGCATGGCAAGCCGTTCCACAGGACTACATCCAGCATCTCTATGATCGTCTCCATGGGAGAATAGCAGCCTGCATTGCTGCGAAATTTGGATATACACTGTACTAGTGCCGACATTGTGCATGCTCTGTTGCCTGTGACTATGTGCCTGAGGTTCTGTCAGTGTGATCATGTGATGTATCTGACCCCAGGAATGTGTCAATAAAGTTTCCCCTTCCTGGGACAATGAATTCATGGTGTTCTTATTTCAATTTCCAGGAGTGTATTTTCTTCCTAATACGTTTTGTTGTTATTGTTGTGGTTTATCTGCCTGAGGAATTTACTTTGGGCGTCGTACAGCGCCGAGTTTGGTCCAGTTGCGTCTGACGTCACACACAAATGCAACATATAAACTCTTGTGCAGTGCTCTGCTACAAGGAATACCTATGACCAGGACGTCCGGCGGACAAGAATATCAGTGGTATTAAGGCTTCTGTATACGAGGGGTGTTCAATAAGCAAAGAAACACATTCTTTTCTCAAAGCAGATTGGTTTTATTCAGAATTGCAGTACACGATATTATTCCCCATTCTTTTGGCTTACGCAACGTTACCTGGAGGGCCTGTATGCCTACATGATATCACTCTACTCGTCCAGGTTTAGACGACATCTTGCTGCATCAGTAACCTGCCCATCATACATGTACTAATGCGCGTGGAATGCATTCTTCATTGGGCCAAATACATGGTTGTCGGAAGATGCGAGATCTGGGCTGCATGGTGGGTGAGGAAGAACAATCCAGTCAAGTTTCTTGAGCTCCTCTCGGGAAGCGCGGGATATCAGGCAGATCTGCCCAACCAACGACCCACTGTGCTTTTGTTCACAGCCATCTCGTCTTAGGCATTTCGCAAGCGCCAATGAATATCTGCGAAGCTCTGGTTATCCCCCTAAAGAAACTGAATAACAGCTCTCCTGTTTCGAACGCATCTCCCATACAGACGGCATTTTGGAGGCTATGTGAACCGCCGCAATCTATCGGAACTTCATGAATTCGACAGTTTTTAAACGAAAATTAGCCGAGAAATGACAACTTGCATTACTATTGATCTTGCATGAGATGTTCACGTTAAGAGGCTTCTCTGTAAAACGCACTGAGAATAAGTCGTTGTAAAAAAAGTGAAAAAGTTTTGAAAGTAAGTTGTTGGGTTGTCAATTCAGTAAAGTTACTAATAAATACTGTAACGAGCACTTATGGAGAATATGTCGAGAGTCCGTCATCTTTTACTTCCCAGAAGAGTTTCACGCGTTTGCCCACTTGGCGACCGATGAGTGAAGAATCCTGGCACAATGAACGAAGTCCGAACAACAAAATAGATACGTTGTCTCGGAATTCCGACAGTATTAACAACGACAGCCTCAAGACGCTACAAGAAAGGCCAAATAAGATTCTGAATTTGATAAAACGCTACCGATAAGAAACCGATTACCCATGTAGAAGTAAGATTTGCAAACAACTTATGAGCGATCAAGAAAATTTTCGCATGATTTTATCTCATTAAATTTGTCTTAGCTGCTCACAAATGAACATTTTGCTAAGCACTTTGTTAGGCAATAAACATCAGCATACTAAACATACTAAGATATAACATAGTAAATATCAACATACTAAAGAAGAAATCTTGGTACCTGACGATATTATTAAAAGCATTGAGTGCTACTCATCATGTAGTGGAGATGTTGAGTCGCAGGAAAGCAGAACAAAAAGACTGCTAAACAAGAGCACTTTCTGCTAAAAGACCTTCTTGTAGTGTACAGAACACACACATATTCACGGAAAAAGAAACTCATGGACACACACACACACACACACACACACACACACACACACACACACACTCACATGACCACTGTCTCCGTCCGCCGAGGCAAAGCAATACGTTTACATACGAGTATTTAAGGCGAACTAAACCAGTGAGTGATTGATTTCGTGCTCCCCTGTGTATTTTAGTGCATGTGACGTCTGTGTAGAGTAATTTAATACAAGAAAATTCTGGGAACAGCAGTTAAGGCTGTAGATACAAGAAAAACATGTGAGCTTAACGAAAACATAGTTGCCCATTGGTTATGTATAGGAACAAAGCTATTTCTACACTAGTTTATAGTTCATGTTACTAGCAAAATACTTTCGACGATTGTCCATACATGAGGGGCAGCTGGTGTGAACTTACGAGATTTTCCACGATGTTATAAGTAATACTGGTGCGGAAATCGTGTAATTAATAAGATATAAATGAAGAAGCGTGACGAATTTCGGGTTTGAGGGAAGATGGATGATATTATCTTCTTGAGAATTAACGTTATCCCTAGTTCAGATCATAATTTGTTTTCATTAAATTTTTTGTTGTTGTGGCTCATCTGTCGAGGTACTTCTCTTGAGATTTCGTCGAGCTGCGCCTTACGTCATCCACATGTACAGGAAAGAGTCGTCGGCACCGTAAGCTGCTCCAAGATATATCAATGACCTGAACAAGAAAATAAATTTCATTCAGGCTTCTTTCTATTTCACCTAAACAGCTTGCCTCTAAAACGCATCGAGAGTCGTCTTATAAAGAGTGTGGATTAAATTGTATTTTGTTAGCAAGTTCCGTGTTGTGCCTTTAGTGAAGTACTAACACAAGTCTTCAAGGTATAACTAACGTAGGGTAATGAATTTTCGATAGTACGTTATTCTACGTAACACCTTTAACTGATTAAAGTTGCAAGTTCACGGGTTAATGTACGCGCGAGAAAAGTAATTGCAAATGTCAAATATGCTGCTACAATATTGAATGCAAGCATGCGGATGTCTATGCATTGTGTCAAATAGTTGTGTCATACAGTTTTTGGGTGTGAGTTTCTGGGGAGGGGTTCTAATTCTGGGACGGATGACGCTGGATGTGAATGACGCTGGATCTGTCGTCCGATGATGACCCGTATGTTCTCGACTGGAGACAGATCTGCTGATCGAGCAGGCCAAGACAGGATGTCGACACCCACTAGAGTGTGTTGAGTTACAACAGCGGTATGAGGTGCGTCATCCTGTTGGACAACACTGTGTGGAGTGCAGTTCATGCACTGCTGCACAACAGGTCCGATCACCAAACTGATGTCCGAATTTGCAGTCAGCGTGTGTGGGATAACCATAACAGTCCACATCCTGTCATACGAAATCGCTCCCCACAACATAACTCCAGATGTAGGTCGAGAGCGTCAAACCTGCAAAAAGTTTGGCTGCAGGGACACATATGGACTCATTTTAAAGAACACATAGACATCGCTGGCACCGAGGCAGAACCATCTTTCATCAGAAAATCAGTTCTCCACTCCGCCCTTCCATGAGCTCTCGCTTAACACCACTCAAGTCGCCAATGACTGGTTCTGGAATGCACGCTACACGGCATCTGTCTCGGAGCTCTCCTTGAAGTAACCGATTTGAAACATTTCGCTGTTTCGCCATCTATTTTAATAACAGTGTAGCATAGAGTACCGCCGTTGCTATCAACTCTTCTATCGACACTCGTATCGTAAAGGCTTTTGTTTGTTTTACTTAGAAGAGCTCAGTGTGGGTTAGACCGTCAGTGAAAGTGCAGCTCGAGTTCCTGCAGCTCATAAGGCGAGTATGCCGTGTCGTTTGTTACATATTTTCACGAGTTTCAAACAGGAGCGACTTCAGAAATGGATATTCACTGTGCATGCTGTCTACAGATGCGATCTGAGTTGGTGATCCTTCGGTAACAGCAACAGACTGTGTTGGATTCTGTCACACGGCTTGAGGCTGCTGCCAAGGGGTATCACTGAGGGGCATCGGACTCGGGGATGCGAGGGATGTCGAGCACGACCCACGTGTTCCCCTATCGGTCCACTGCTGTGGCCGGCCCGGATACCGCCTGCAATGAGGTTGAACCCTCACACGTGGTCAAGTGCGAGATCATTCCAAAGTCCGGAAGGCGGCGAAAGGCTTTGCGAGGGGCCGATCGTATCGCCTCACCAGATCGTTTGACGGACAGGATACGGGAGTTATCTGTGGCTGACGAAGTCTTTGAGCCGGATGCAGTGGTCCACCCTGTTCCAGAGGAAGCTCCTCGGTCCGCAAGGTCTGGGCATTCACAGAGGGTGGGTTTGCTGGTAGATGGGAGCTCCAACGTTAGGAACGTAATAGGGCCCCGTAGGAACATGACTGTCAACGAGTGGAAGGAATTCAGTATGGACTCAGTGTGTATACAAGGGGGAGTCGTTCCGGATGTGAAAAGGGTGCTTCCGGATGCCATGAAGAGTACAGGTTGCAGCCAACTGCAGGTGGTAGTCCATGTCAGTACCATCGACCTGTGTCGCTTTGGATCGGAGGCGATTCTCTCTGGCTTCGGGCGGCTCTCTCTGGTTTCGGGCGGCTCGCGGAAATAGTAAAGACTGCCAGTCTTGCTGGCGAGATTAAGGCGGAGGTCACCATCTGCAGCATCGACGACAGAGCCGACTGCGGTCCTTTGCTGCAGAGCCGAGTGGAGGGTCTGAATCAGAGGCTCAGGCAGTTCTGTGACCGTGTAGGCTGCAGATTACTTGACTTGCGCCATCGGGTGGTGGGTTTCCTGGTTCCGCTTAAAAGTTCAGGACTCCATTACACACAGGAAGCGGCTACACGAGTAGCGGGGGCTGTATGGAAGGGACTGTGTGGTTTTTTAGGTTAGAGGGTCTCAGGAAGCCACAGAAAGGGAGTCCGTCTAAAAGTGTTCAGGTAAAACACAATAAGGTAGTAGCAGAAACGATCGGTATTGTAGTTGTAAATTGTCGTAGCTGTATTGGGAAAGAACCAGAGCGCTAGGCCCTAATAGAAAGTATTGAAGCTCAAATAGTTATAGGTACGGAAAGCTGGCTAAATCCGGAAATAAGTTCAGCCGAAATTTTTTCAAACGACCTAACAGTGTTCAGAAAGGACAGATTAAATACAGTTGGTGGTGGAGTAGTTTACCTTTTAGTGAAATAGAATTAGATAGTTCCTGCGAAATAATATGGGTAGAGGTTATACTTGACAATCACACTAAACTATTAACTGGATAGTTTTACCGACCCCCGACGCAGAAGAAGTAGTTGCTGAACAGTTAAAAGAAACCTTGAGTCTCATTTCAAATAGGTACACACCTCATACTATTATAGTCGCTGCCGACTTCAATCTACCCTTGATATGATGGAAAAAATATACTTTTAAAACCGGCGGCAGGCATACAACCTCATCCGAAATTGTACTGAATGCTTTCTCAGGAAATTATTTTGAAGAATTAGTTCATGAGCTCACTCGAAGCGTAAATGTTTGCGAAAACGTATTTGACCACTTAGCAACAAATAATCCAGGACAAATAGGGAGTATCATGACGAAGAGAGGGATTTGCGACCACAAGGCAGTTGCTGCTAGGCTGAATACCGTAACACCCACAACCATCAAAAATAAATGCAAAGTACATCTATTTAAAACAATTGATAAAAATGCTCTTAACGCCTTTGTAAGAGACAGTTTCCACTCCTTCCGAGCTGATCACATAAGCGTAGAAAAGATGTGGAATGACTTCAAAGAGATAGTATCGACGGAAATTGAGAGATATACACCACATAACTTAATAAGTGATGGTACTTATCCCCCATGATACATAAACCGGGACAGATAGCTGTTGCAGAAACAACGAAAAAAGCATGACAAATATAAAAGAACCAAAAATCCCCAAGATTGGCAACGTTTTGCAGAAGTTCGAAACATAGAGCGTGCTTCAGTGCGAGATCTTGTAAAGATCAAAGTGGCTACGCAACAATGAATCATGAAAGTAATGAAAGTCAAAAGTTCCCAGCCAAGAGACGCTTCCCAGTAGCCCCAAAATACGAATTAAGGATCTTGTTTAACCTTGAGATCGATAAAGTGCTGGGGTATTTCGGATAAGGCACTGTAAACAGGAGACTTGGCCGTTACAGAACACCCTCCGCGTTAATGATTTCCTTCAACAAACATGCGACTAAGTGCATCAGCAACCTGATTGTCGGAGTCTCTAATATGACGGACTCGGAAACGAAAGTCGGATATACGACTGGCCCACCTAGCAATCCTGCAGGATTTCCTAGAACTTGGCAAAACCGAACTCATAGTTTGGCTGCCAGTCTCCAAATCAAATCCGCTGTGCTCGAGGTAAAATTTAAATTTCTCAAGAAGAAACAAGACCGCCGATGCCTCACATTCATAACCTGAGTATTTGAGCACAGGATCTGCTAACACCATTGAGGCAAGAGCTAGAGAGTGGAGCAAGCTCACCAAAATTAGGCACGAACTACCTAAAATAGTTGGCCGTACCGATGAATCTGGCCAACCCTTTTTTATTTTTCGGGATCAGAAGTGCATTTTAGACAATCCCGATAGAGTTCCTGGAAATCAAGTGGCCCAAGAAAGAAATCTGCTGCCTAGCGAGAGTAACTTTTGATGGCTTAGCCATTAACCTCGTAGAACGTCGTCGTCGTCGGCTGATACTCGTATCCGAGTTTTCATTTCCCTCCTGAGATTTCCTTTGTCACGGTTCAGGCGTGGAAGTGTCGTTGATGGCTTAGCAATCCAATCCTAGCGTGGAACAGGCGGCCACAGACATCACAGCTGATGGACGGTGGAGGACGTGGCTGAGCCAGGAGGAGTTTACGTCTCCAGCGTTTGTCATCCTCCATTCTTTGACGTTCCAGCTCAAAGTTTTGAAGAGCATTTGAGGTAACTGACCGCCAGCGACTTCGGTCTTCTGCTATTGTGGACCAGTTACTCGGATCAATGTTCAAGTTTTTCAGATTTTTCTTGTACTGATCCTTATAACGTTTGAGAGGGGCACCTCGTGGCCTTTTACCTGTGCTCACTTCGCTGTACAGCATTTGGCGTGGAAGTCTGTCATTTTTCATCCGCTGGACATATCCGACCCATCTGAGTTGATGCCCAATGATAAGAGCTCGTAGAACGAAGCCTCAACAAAACCTGCTCCTCATGAGAAACGTGTTCTTCAAAGGAGCAATTACTAACAATGACATCAAAAGTTAGCAGCTCCCTGTAGCCAAGCCGAAGTATACCCGATGAAATTCTTACGGTGGTATGAATGATGGTATGAACGGTATTATAGAACAGAAAATTTGTATAAGGGCAGAACATTAGCGAAGCCATCATTTGTATTCTGGTGATTCATGTAAATGGTGTCCGAAGTAATTATGGCCACATTACGGGAATTAATGGACTCTGAACACGGAATAGTAATTGGAGCGGTCCCATGGGACATTTCATTTCGGAAATCGTTATGGAATTCAACATTCAGAGATCCACAGTGTCAAGAATGTGTCGAGAGCACCAATTTTAATCCAATACCTGTCACAGTTAACAACCAAGAGCAGCGGCGTTTTGGACTTCATGTTCCCAAATAACGATGTCACGTCACCAGGCCACAGCCTTTCATAATTGGTTTGAAGAACATTCTGAACGGTTCGAGCAAATGGTTTGGCCACCCAGGTCACCCGACGTGAATCCCTTCGATTATTTACGGGACATAAATTCTGCAATGGCAACACTTTCGCTAATATGGACAATTGTAGAGGCACCATAGCTCAATACTTGTGCAGACGACTTCCTGTTACTTGTTGAATCCATGACACGTCGAGTTGCTGCACTATGCATGGGCAAAACGAAGTGCGACACGATATTTAGAGGTATCCAGTACCTTATGTTACCTCAGAGTGTGTTGTCCTACTCTTCCCAGAAAAAAAAACTCTTGTAATGCTTGGGCTAGCAGGACAGAGTGGTTAGGTTGTGGAAAGGGGCCAAAATGAGTTCCTGTCAGTTGCACTCAACATGTAAACTTCATTTAACAACACACAATATTACAACACGAGTGCAAAACAATTAAAAGTTTAATCGACTTCCTTTGATTAACTTGTAGATCGGCTGAAGGCCATATTCAAAATCCAAGACACAATGCTTAAGCAAAATTGAAATACAAGGTTCTTCTGGACGTTTCACCGAAGAATATTTTCTAAATCTTCAGTGTAATTGGCTGAACGCTTTAGCAATTTAATTTTAATGGAACTAGGCTGTAGGTCGCATATTAAGCAATAAGAAGAGTTTCAATCAAAAGGCAGAAGGCTTTATCTTAAAACATTTCATGCAAATTGGGCTGAAGGCCCCATTCAGAAGCATAGCAATCTTACGTCTTACAGGCAAGAGAAGAAGATTAATTTCAGAGATATTAAACCTCGGCTGAAGGCAGCTCACCAACAAATAATTTAACGGCTTAAGCCCTAGAAAGAAGAGGTTCAATTTTAAAGGGCAGAAGGCCATAACTTAAAACATATATAAAATAAAGAATGACAATCTCATGCCTTACGGGCACGACAAGAACATTAATTTAAGAGATACTGATACTCGGCTGAAAGCCACACATCAACCAAATAACTAAAATCCAAACGGAAATAACTACATAACACACAAGGAATGGCACTCAGAAGTTTCCAAGGGTCGGACTGGGACTGTAACACCAACGCCCGTCTAGGTGAGACAGGCAGCCTGTACAACGACTTCTTAATCTGAAGGCAACGAAACCGACAGAGAGCCGACAGACCAATCAACCAAATCAGTTCCACTCCACACAACCAGCAAAACGACCACAAGATTTCAATACACGACACACAGAATATTGGTGCCCACAACGACTAGCAACACCTCAGCTGTCGGACTACACGCCATGCCAGACGGCGACAACACGACGAGGAAAATACACTGCCTAAAATTACGTCAACGACCAGGGCAGGTAACCGGAACGTCAACGGCCACAAGGCAGAAGATACCGCTGGTGAACTTCAATAACAGGGAATAATTTAAGTTCAATTTCACAGGAAAGTGGCTGGAATCTTAGCCGTCTTAAACACACACCTTGTTGTTCGCGAGAATGTTCCAGAGGCGACAACCAGGATCAAACGAAGAAATGTAAACAGTTGAGGCTCGATAGTAAGTTAAGTGAGGACTCTACTTTCATGTCCAAGATCGGTGGGCGACGAACTTCATAGCACTCGCAAGCAGCACCTCACACTCCAACCGCACGTGCACGCTGCCAGCGGCTCCAGCCCGACGCTGCGCGACTGGGACTTGCTGCTCCACGCCAACCGACCGACTGGACTGCTAGTCAGTCCGCGACTGCTGCTCCGTCGAGACTGCACTGCTGGTGCGTCTCCCAATTATTGATCACTCGACACACGACTACCCGGATATACCATCGTTCGCACCAGAGATTGTACGACAGTGCACTTATCGATACGCGCTGCAGCTGCCACTCATGGGCAAGTAAGGCAGGAAGTTAGTGACGCCAGTAAATGGAATAAGGAAACGAGGCGGCACTACCGTAGTAGAAGATGACAAACAATTAGTGGAATGAAGATGAGCCATGCACGGCTCAACTCTCTCGCTTTAATACTTAAGGAGTAAATAGATAACACCTTCCTTGTAGCTTCTGCCACTGTCAAGCTTTCTCGCCGATCGAACTATTCTGTGGCGAAACGCGCGGACCTCGTTGGATCTTGTCTCTTCTATCAGACATACCTGGTAAGTGTGGCAGACTGATGAACAATACTCGTGAATCGGTAGAACAACTGCTTTGCAAGTTGCTTCTTTGGTGGAGGAATTATAATTTCTTAAGCTTATTCCTAAGAATCTCAATCGGGCGTCTGCCTTTCTTACAATATGTTTTTCGTGTTCATTCCACTTAAGATCTGTCTGGACATTTACTTCTAGATATTTCACGGTATGTACTGTTTCTAGTAATTTAAGGTAAATAGTGTATTTGTGCAAAAGTATATTTTTCCCCTATCATCGGCAATATGTTAGAAGTTCTACTCTAGATGTGTTGTAACGATTTTCAGAATCCCTAACCAACCTCCTTGTTTAATCGGTGTAACATCCTGGATTACGACTCATAGAATGCCATATTTGTTTTGTCCCTTGATAGCGTCTTCCTGGAGAATTTTTTATCCGAGAATATGCCATCATTACAAATCCAAACAGTGGCAGAGGAAATCTAAAGGAATTATATACCAGCATGCCATAGACAGCCTGGATGATGATTTGAGGTAATTTTAGACAATCATCCAGGCTAATTACTGAAAATGCTACTGCCTCTCTGCAGGGTCCATATCGAAGTCTGGTGTCTCGACAGAGACCCCTCCGTTGAGGATGTACGTTCAGCACTGCGATTTGTGGGTTGTTAGCCACCCAAAAGCGCATCATTCTTGAGATGGAGTTGGAGGGGGGAATTACAGTATGTAATTGTAACGACCTGCACAAAGCTAAGCTACGGTAAGTTATGCACAACTGTAGGATGACCATATGTACCCATACTCCCATGCCCCAGAAAGTGTGTGTGCATATGTATCACGTGCCCTACTTAGCAATTATCTGGTGCTCTCTTTTTTGCTGTTCATTTCGATTAGTATGTAAGTGTCGAAAGAAAAAGGGCGTTGCATTTGGGGTACAGTGAAAATGAAAATGTTTATTTGCACAGGGTGGTCCATTGACAGTGGCCGGGACAAACATCTCACGACATAAGCATCAAACGAAAAAACTACAAAACACGAAACTCCTCTATCTTGAAGGAGGAAACCAGATGGCGCAATGACTGGCACGCTAGATGACGCTGCCATAGGTCAAACGGATATCAACTGCTTTTTTTTTAATAAGAACCCGCATTTTTATTACATATTCGTGTAGTACGTAAAGAAATATGAATGTTTTAGTTGGACCACTTTTTTCGCTTTGTGATAAATGGCGCTGTAAGAGTCACAAACGTATAAGTACGTGGTATCACGCAACATTCCACCAGTGCGGACGGTATTTGCTTCGTGATACATTACCCGTGCTAAAATGGACCATTTACCAATCGCGCAAAAGATCGATATCGTGTCGATGTATGGCTATTGTGATCAAAATGCCCAAGGGGCGTGTGCTATGTATGCCGCTCGGTATCCTGGACGACATCATCCAAGTGTCCGGACCGTTCGCCGGAGAGTTACTTTATTTATGGAAACAAGAAGTGTTCAGCCACATGTGATACGTCAACGAAGACCTACAACAAATGATTTTGCCCAAGTATGTGTTTTAGCTGCTGTCGCGGTTAATCCCCACATCAGTAGCAGACAAATTGCGCGAGAATCGGGAATCTCAAAAAACTCGGTGTTGAGAAGCTACATCAACTTCGATTGCACCCGTGCCATATTTCTATGCACCAGGAATTGCATGGCGGCTACTTTGAACGTCGTGTACAGTTCTGCCACTGGGCACAAGAGAAATTACGGGACGATGACAGATTTTTTGCACGCGTTCTATTTAGCGACGAACCGTCATTCACCAACGGCGGTAACGTAAACCGGCATAATATGCACAACTGGGCAACGGAAAATCCACGATGGCTGCGACCAGTGGAACATCAGCGACCTTGGCGGGTTAACGTATGGTGTGGCATTATGCGAGGAAGGATAATTAGCCCCTATTTTATCGATGGAAATCTAAATGGTGCAATACATGCTGATTTCCTACGTAATGTTCTACCAATGTTACTACAAAATGTTTCACTGCATGACTTTTGGCGATGTACTTCCAACATGATGGATGTTCGGCACATAGCTCGCATGTGGTTGAAGTGGTATTGAATATCATATTTCATGACAAGTGGATTGGTCGTCGAAGCACCATACCATGGCCCGCACGTCAACCGGATCTGACGTCCCTGGGTTTCTTTCTGTGGGGAAAGTTGAAGGATATTTGCTATCGTGATCCACCGACAACGCCTGAAAACATGCGTCAGCGCTTTGTCAATGCATGTGCGAACATTACGGAAGGCGAACTACTCGCTGTTGAAAGGAATTTCGTTACACGTATTGCCAAATGCATTGCGGTTAACGGACATCATTTTGAGCACTTATTGCATTAATGTGGAATTACAGGTAATCACGCTGTAACAGCATGCGTTCTCAGAAATGATAAGTTCACAAAGGTACATGTCTGTCATTGGAACAGCCAAAATAAATGTTCAAACGTACCTACGTTCTGTATTTTGATTTAAAAAGCCTGCATGTTACCAACTGTTTGTCTAAAATTGTGAGCCATATGTTTCTGACTTTTACAGTGCCACTTATCACAAAGTGAAAAAAGTGGTCGAACTAAAACATTCGCATTTCTTTACGTTCTACACGAATTTGTGATAATAAATTGGGATTCCTATTAAAAAAACGCAGTTGAAATCCGTTTGACGTATGGCAGCGCCATCTAGCGGGCCAACCATAGCGCTATCTGGTTTCCCCCTTCAATCTAGACGAGTTTCGTTCCTTGTAGTTTTTTCGTTTGACGCTTATTTCGTGAGATATTTGGCCTGGTCACGATCAATGGACCACCCTGTGTATAATGAGGAAATACACGTAAGAGACATTTGCATAGAAAATAAACTGGAAGCCAATGGGTCGATGGGAAAGATTTCGTAGGTATGAAGCAGTCAAATGGAAACAAACGTTAAAATGTAACAAGACAGCTACTGAAGAACGGTGTAGATTTCAGAAAAGTAGTAGCATGACAGAGTATGGAGAAGAAACCAAACTCATTCGGATGTGTCTTTATGTGGGTGTGAGAAAATACAATGGAAATTTGGTAAGAGAAACTGTTGTAAACTGTGGTAATTAAAAGAGAAAAAAAGAGAAACTTTCTTCAACTAATCTTCCGAGTCCTTTGTTTCCCTGACGGAACTGACAATGCATTGGCAAACCTCAAATCTTACATTTCATCTCGCTGAACCGTACTTCCCTTCCCTAATTTCTTCTGGGTGCTATTTATTTATTTATATATTTCATTTGAGTAGATTACTACTACCAGGCCATCTCTTACCTCTAAACAGGCTTTATAAATGTTTGCCAGTTCATTCTTCGTGAGAAGTAAGTTGTAAGTTAGATCTAATAAATGTAATATGTATCGAGATAGCTTGACATGGGCGAGTGATTTTCCACTGGAAATGGGTGTGAATGCAGCGGAAGGCAGCTCGTCAATACAAATGGCATTCATTGTTTATTATTTGCGCTCATTCAGTGTTCGGTGCTACTAGTGCAGTTCCTGGCGTGTGCAGCATATTCGCTGTTATAGTCTCTCCCACAGCATCTGCCTCACTGCAGAAGCGTTTTCAGTGGTAGTGCATACTGAGTGAAGCCGCTACTGCAGCATCTGTGGATGTCTCGAGTAACGAGTCCACAGCAGGCCGGCCATGGATCTGCTGTTGACACAGATAAGATAGCAGGATGACCCAAGGCCCCGAACTCCGCACTTGAGGTTGGACAGCTACAGGGATGGCGAGTCTTCTGTTGGCACCCGAGATCATGTGAAGGTAATTGTATGCCTATGATGTTGACCTGGGATGCATCGGAGTGCTAAGCTGCTTAGTGGCCGGATGATCGGGCGGCAGACAGGGTTTCGAAACGTAGTGACAGTGGCGGTGGCTACGCCATAGGAATTCGGTTGTCGTCTCAACCGTGTTTGGCACAGAGCAGACGTCACCCTATAGCCTAGCTGTGCCTCAGTGTGTAAATGTTACCATCTGGTGACGGACCGTCTGGAAGGCTAACCACTGACCCATTTCTGCACGGCGTCGTACGATCTTTAGAAGCTTCTTAGACAGTTATCAGTGTCATGGGAGTTCAGGAGGTTGGCATGGAAGCAGGTGTGCGGTGAAGGGTGAATGTGTCAGCATATGTAGCTGACTGCAGTGGTTGAAACTCAGTGCTCTGGCTATATGCTCCGTCTGGTTCATTACATTCTTCACTCCTTCGATAAATTAAGTTTTTGAATTTCCATTTGAAGGTGGGCTGGAAAGGAAACACTGTAATACTTACATTTATGATCAGTTTGCGATCTCTTACTTGAATTGCGTGAACACTTCTGGCAGTTCATTCTAAGTGACACTTTACCTTTATGCGATCTACATTTGTTTCGTTGTTTGACTAGAGTTAAGCGCTTACACAGTGCTTAATGCTTGTGACTTGAACTGTCCCAAGTCTATCATTTCTTCTAGGTGCCGATATCACTACAGGTTTGAAACATTTCCGTTTCTTTCCCTTGTGTTAGAAGTTAATTTGATTACGTCTGGTCCGCAGCTCGTGCTCGTGCGGTAGCGTTCTCGCTTCCCGCGCCCGGGTTCCCGGGTTCGATTCCCGGCGGGGTCAGGGATTTTCTCTGCATCGTGATGACTGATGACTGGGTGTTGTGTGATGTCCTTAGGTTAGTTAGGTTTAGTTGTTCTAAGTTCTAGGGGACTGATGACCATAGATGTTAAGTCTCATAGTGCTGAGAGCCATTTTTGATTACGTCTGTCTTGTACTAACGGAGAGAAAATACATCGCTTTATCTCCACAGAAAGTAACTGAGGTCTAAACCCTAACCAACAACGCACCATAAACAAAACGCCTGTATCAGGAGGTGGAAGCCTAACAAGGGTTAATTACAACTGCATCGCAGACCTCTATGTTGGACCGTCCACACATCCTTGTTCCATTAAACGTTCCTGGTCTTACCTACAGTGAAGCTGCCTGTATGTTTCAATTCAACATTTTATCTCTGATGATGATTTATCCTAGGTAAATACCAGTCTGGGTGAGGCTGACACACTAATAATGGAATAACAGACATGTCTTGTAAATATTTCAATACACTACGAAATGTACCAATAAAATGATGGAGCGATATGTGTCATATATCATTCCTATTACACCAATTTAACAGAATCCGTATGACGATTGTACTCTTCCGGACACAAGTGGCCGGCCAGTGTGGCCGTGCGGTTAAAGGCACTTCAGTCTGGAACCGCGTGACCGCTACGGTCGCAGGTTCGAATCCAGCCTCGGGCATGGATGTGTGTGATGTCCTTAGGTTGGTTAGGTTTAATTAGTTCTAAGTTCTAGGCGACTGATAACCTCAGCAGTTAAGTCGCATAGTGCTCAGAGCCATTTGAACCATTTTTGGACACAAGTGGAACAGTTACTATTAGAAATACACGACCCTGTCACATTAATGTGACCACCGCCTATATTAAATGTCAACGTGCAACCATCACTTGCTGACAGCAGGTGGCCACAAGAGCAGTGCCTGGGAGATGTATCACGCAGTGCATTGGCACGGGAAAAGAGCGATTTATCTGACTTCGAAGATTGTACGTGCATAAACTTCCGGGCCAAGTGCTAAGTTTGTAAACTGTTTGCGTGCTGCCGTGGCTAAAACATACTGTGGATAGCAAAATTGAGATTTCCAAAACAGGCGCCGGGCCATAAATACAGAGGTGAATTACTCCTATGAAGAGCTCTACAGGCGAAAGGACGAGAAACTATTGAGCAGCTGACCGTCCAGAAGAACAAAGGGGCTACCAACAGCATCTGCACAACAATTCAGCGAACGTTGCTGAGTGTGGGACTCCACAGCTGGTTAATGCTAAGCTCGGCAGACTTCCGTTCATCGACGACGAGGGCTGGAACTTTGTTAGCCAGTACCGCCAGTCAGTGGACGTGCAGTGAGGTGAAAGATGCATTTACAGATGAATCACTTTTTATGCTCCATCGGACAGATAGCTGTTTGCATGTACGGCCTGAAATGCCTCAGAGTAAGCAGCCTGAAACAGTCGACGTAGCCGGCCGCGGTGGTCTAGCGGTTCAGGCGCTCAGTCCGGAACCGCGCGAGTGCTACGGTCGCAGGTTCGAATCCTGCCTCGGGCATGGATGTGTGTGATGTCCTTAGGTTAGTTAGGTTTAAGTAGCTCTAAGTTCTGGGGGACTGATGACCACAGATGTTAAGTCCCATAGTGCTCAGAGCCATTTGAACCATTTGAACAGTCGACGTAACGGTCCACGCCGGAGTGCATTCCCTGAGTGATCTCATCGTTCTGGAAGGCACAATGGCTCAACACAACGCATCTATCCCTGTTGACTATATCCGTCCCTAAATGCAGTTTGTGTTTCCTCAGCATATTGGCATTTACCAGCTGGACAATGCAACGTATCACACAGTTCACAATGCACGTACGTATTTCGTAGAGAGAACGTGTTTACCGTACTCCCCTGACCATCAAACTACCTGGACTAAAATCCAGTCGAGAACCTGTGGGACACGCCGATCGGTCGATCGGTCTATTCGCACCATGAATCGTTGACCAAGAAGGCTAGTGCTGTTCGGCACGGCACCGATGTTGTCATGGCTCCACATCCTCTCGGTACCTTTAAGAACCTCACTTTCTGTCTTCCTACTTGTCTCGTAGCGGTCTGCGCTGCATAAAATGATTATCCAGGCTTTTGACCGGTGGTAGTCCACCACCGGAGCTGAGTGGACAGCGCGCCAGCTTGTCATGCCGGGGAGCCCGGGTTCGATTCCCAGCTGGGTTAGGTTTTTCTCCGTTCAGGGACTGGGTGTATGTGTCGTCACCATCCTCATCGATGCTCAAGTCGTCGAAGTGGCGTCACCTCAAAAGAACAGGCGATCAGGTCTACCCGCCGGAAGACCCTTGCCATACATTTCATTTCAGCGGTGGTCACACTAATGTGACTTAACGATGTACATCTGTGGAGCGACCTAAGTCACATGCTATTTTCCTACATTTTACACACCTCACTTGCAGCATACGAACACCTCCAGAAGTTTAGTAACTACCAGCCACACACTAAATATATGTATTTAAAGCTTGAGACACAAAATTTTATTCCTGACGTCGGTACTATACGCAACCAGCCGTACTTTGTGTGTTGCCGGAGGTTACGAAATTTCTTAAGGTACTCACGTCAGAGTGTATTCAACTTGTGTGTGCTCCTGATTTTTATATTTTTGCAAATCGTTTACTAGTTACTATAGTGCAGAAAGAGAAAAGAATCAGAGCATTTTACATTCTTTCAGTAGAAGTAGGAAAATAGCTACAAATTACATAAAGCTAAATGTGAAGGACGTTAGAAAATGAGTTGAGGACCGTGCGAAAGAGAACGTGATAAACATAATTAGTAAAGACTGGGGGGAAATGTAATATAGATGATTGAGAAATGAAGAAAAAAAGAATCGTAAATGGGTAAAGATGGAGACATTTTCTTTATTTTGTTATATAGAGAACACTGCGCAATTTTTGGGGAAGTTTATGAAGGTGATTGAATGTAATGCATCATTTTTATCTTAAAAGCAATAGGGATTTAGCTGTGTGCAAAGAGCACTTGTTTGAGATGCAGACGGCAGCAGCAAACGCTGCGAAAAATCTCTTGTTGGATAAGATATTAGATAACTGAGACCTTGTGCTGCGATTAAGATAAGATGAGAAGTACTTAATTTCTGCGCCGTGCTTGTGTACTGGGAAGCCGATGAAGTAAACATGGTGTTTGCTAATCGCTTAGCTGTCTGAGTAACGAAGTCTAGAACACACCTTATTTCATTCTGATGTCTCTACTGGGACATTATAGCAAAAATACCTAAAATGTCATCATCGAAACTGAGTAGCGGCTCTCTAGTCCATCTTGCGAGCAACGGCGAAACACTGGACCACATTGCGTGTACTACCTGCGCACTCGTATAAAAGGTGGTAGTTAGTTAATCAACGAACTCACATGGAGCTGTGCGACGACGGCATCTTCGAGTTGATGTGACATGTTTATAGTGTCGGTTAGGTTCTATTACAAAAATCAGAGTGCCCGCGAGTGCAGGGAAATGATAAAAAAAGTTCAAGTCACAACATGTGTATCTGGATATTTCATATAATGGGGTATTAATGTATTAATTTGGTTGGATCTGCGCACTGCATGCTACTAACAAATGATACCTCTTTCTACTTCTTCTTTTCGTCACTGATTTTATTTTTGTTACTATTAGCGTGTTCCACTTAAGAATCAATTTTCTTTTTCTTTTTAATTTTATTGGAGGTGATTACTTCTATTCCGTATCCATGCTAGACTTTAACATTTTTTTACACTGACAATATTCGAATGAGAGACAAAATGAAATGGGATATGTTCATTTACATTCCTCTGTAGGGAAACACGAATTACTTTTAGTGAATACTTTATTAGTTAAAATACAGGGTGTAAGAGGTATAAGCTGTCAATATTATACAGACAGGACATCTCGATGTCTAATGATATATCGTTGTATCATGTTATTTATGTTCGGATTCCTCAAAAACAGATATTTGTGGGATAGATAATAGTCGCATTTCTGTTTACATTGTCAACTGCCGTAACACGACCTTGCTTGTCTGTTACCGACATCGACGCGGCGGTCAGCGAAAGGCAACGGATGAACGAGAGCAATGTAAACATGGGACGTGTACAGCGACGCGGTGCAGAGGGACGGTCAGGTGCTACCGAAACAGGTAATTCAAAGAGTCACTGGGTTGTTAAGGACGTGTAATTCGTTTTACGTAAGCAATGAATTAAGTACAACCAGAGGACTTCTCTCCTACAACATTACCACAACGAAGATCGTGGTAGTAAAGAAAAATTAACATCAAATAAACGGTGTTTGCCTTAGTACAAAATAAGCCAATTAACACGTACATAGCTGGCCGCTGTGGCCGAGCGGTTCTAGGCTCTTCAGTCCGGAACCGCGCTGCTGCTACGGTCGCAAGTTCGAATCCGACATCGGACATGGATGTGTGTGATGTCCTTATGTTAGATAGGTTTAAGTATTTCTAATTCTAGGGGACTGATGACCTTGGATGTTAAGTCCCATAGTGCTCAGAGCCATTTGAACCATTTTTGAACCACGTACATAATTCGTTGTGCATTAATTACAATTAATTGTTTCCTCTGCTTACAATAATAGCTTAACGAAAACTAAATTCAGATTATTTTTCTTTTGTACAACAGTACCGTAACAAAAATGAAACCAGCGTTACTTTGTTTCCTGTTACACGAATATTACAATAAGTGTTCAAACCGCCCACCGTTAGATTCGACAAGTGCTTCGTTACGGCGAATCCAGGTTCGTCATTATCGTCACACACTTGCAAATTTGTCCTTTTGGTACAGGCAGCATCGAAAATCCTCCGCGGAAATACGTCCACGTTATTTACTTGCTGAGCATAAACATGTTCTTTCAAATGGCCCCAAAAGGAGAACTCCAGTGGATATAAATCATGACTGCATGCTGGCCATCAACGTGGACCAAAACGACCTATCCATCGTCCTGGAAATCGTGTACTCAGAAATCTTCGTACTCGCGACGAATCTGGGGTGGAATACCAGCGTTATGACGTACGGCTAATGGAATATCTTTTACAAAGTTGGTAGCAATGTTTACTCCAGGAAGGTTCGGTAATGTTTCCCAGTCAATCGCGAAGGTAAACCATAAGGCCTAGCGACGTAATCATCAACTGTACCTTTCCATACGTTTACGGAAAAGTGGCAATGAAAATATGTTGCTATTAATTGGCGTGGAATGCGTAGACTCCATTTGCGTGTTATCCAAATTGGTTATTCCGTTGCGAGAGCAGCATGCTCCATCTGTGAGGTTTATTTTGTTTAAATCACGCTGTGCGCTTTGTACCAAAAACCACTCTGAGAATTCTCGTCACGGAGGGAAATCCTGCTCTTCCAACGCTTTGTTACGACTTCTGCACCACTTGTTAGCAGCAGACGAAGACTGAGACGGCGTGGAGTTTTACAATTATTTAGTGAACTTTCTTTACAATTTTGTCCCTCGTGTCGCGGCCCAGCCTTGCGGATCCCTCCGCCTGGCTGCTGCTGTGTAGAGTCTCCAACAATGCGCGAAACGCGCGCCGCTGATCGCACTTGGGAGCCTCAGGCCACCAGTGCTCCACTGAAGCCAGGATTCCCTATGGTTGAGATGAACTCGTCGCCACTCGGCACCCCAGTACGGATACGCCCACGGAGCCACGTCGCTGTGAGGCAGCTGCCGACGCCTGCTGCACCGGCGGCTGGGAAGCCGTCAGTCGCGATGTCCACAAGGTCCCGTCATGGACAGACCATGCGCCGTGGGGCCGGGTTGCCGTGAAGTCCGGGTGTCAGTCCCCAGCGGCGCCTGTGACCAAGACCACGCTGCGGGCGGTCCTGCTGGAAGTTCTCGCTGTAGTTAGTCATCCATGGTGCACACCGAACTCAGGCCGACCTCGAGAGCTGAAGTTGACATCTGGCAGCGAAAGGATGACTCCTGCGAGCTGGAACACACTTCCAGAATCGTCACCTACGAAGACTGAACATTTGGAAACGGACCACGTCCGTCCTCAGATCCAAACTGCTTCCTAATGGCTTCTGTCTGTTGCTGCCTGCACTCCACTGTTTATATCCAGCAGGAGGACGTTTCTTACCCTCGGTGGTAGCTTTTTGTTATTACTCCCGCAGTATATTGCGGCGTAACTTAGTGTGCTGGCCTCACTTCCCCTTACTCAGCACTCTCCAGGCTTCACTCGGAGCTCGGCATGTGTGCGTCCTTGCGTCAGCCTGTTGGTAGATTGCTGCTGTCAGCAAGGCTATCTGTGTGTGCTTACTTCGCAACGCCTCGGTCGCCGGTGTGCCTCTGTTTTGCCATTCTCCACTGCGTGAAGCAATGCTTATTACATGTGGCCACAACAGCTTGTACGCGTTGAATGGTGCAAGGGCATAAACGTTCTTCTCTCAAAGTACGACGAATGACAGTGTGCGATATACCCACTAGGAGGACAATTTTTCTAGAACTCTGAGTAGGTTCTTCGTAAATACGATCAACAAATGTTCCTCAGTTGCCAATGTACTTTCTTAGCATTGCGTGGCCTCTGCCTTTTTTGGGGGGTAGTAAAGAGCCACTGTCTCTCAACCTATGCAAATAAGATACATACTCGTAAGTTTTATTCTGTGTGTTTTAATAATAAAATGAAAGCATATCAGAACAGACAATACGTTTCGCATACAGAATGATATGTAAAACCTGAGAATTATAGTGATATAGACCTTTGGTGAACAGCAAGAAATGTCAGTTGTGCAGGAAATCATCGTTGTGAGAATCATTCTCGAGAAAATCGTATAGCTGCCATCGCACCACATTTTGCCTCACCATAAATTAAATTAATATCGGATAATTCAGCGATAGTAAATCTCCCTTTCATCCTACCGTTTAACAGATTTGCAATAACTTCACCACAGGTAACTGGACGACTATCAACGATCGGCGTATTACAGTGACTCAACCGCGCAGGCCGTAGTGGCTTATGTGTTTGCGACTTAAGCTAAATCATTTGCAATATTATTTTCTGCGCCACGTTACTTCAAATTAAGAGTTTCAATGTGAAAACATCGATGTCGTATGGTGGCATGAGGAGTACTGGTACACTGTGCATATGCAGAGATATACAGTGAAAATTCTAAATTACTCAGCATATGTGGACGCTGGAAATCGGGCTCCGGATGTGAAGATTATTTGCAGCATTGCATGTCCATATCCTCTGTCTCCATATATAACACTAGTGCTGTGCCCGTTTATTTTACGACGTTGCTCCTCTCTCAACTTCATTAATAAAGAGACAGCTAATTTCGTCTTCTGTTTTTCGAAATCGCTCTTCCTCCTCGTGTTGTCCTCTTCTGTGCCCAATTGCTTGATCCTCAAAGTCAACACAATTTTAAACAGTTCTGTGGTAGTGGTTCTCATGCTGCATGCTCTTCAAAACCCATGCGTCCTTCTGTAAAATATTCTTGTGTCTGCCTTGGTCCATCACTTCGTGATATATCTCCATAAAATACTTTCATAAAACATTGATATGGAGAATTTCGGTACAGCAAGGAAATACCACTTGATACAATAACTCGAACAGCATTGTTAATGCATATTTTACTTTCGTCATGTATGAACTTAGTACTTTCCATTCGCTAACTCCCATAAGTCGTTGAAATACAGGATTAGATATCGCCTGAATTTGGGTGCATTATCGAGGAGGGCTCTAAAATCGTTTTCACTAAATAAAAAAATTATTAGGGGATGTATATTTTGCATGTAGGTAGTCTCTTTCTCCTCTAACAGTGTTTCGCATAAATCTTCAGTTGCATTATAATTTATACCTTCTGGTCTGAGTTTGTTCGTGTTTCTCATATATCTAATGCTAGTGAATTCTCAAGTCATTGTTCCAAAAACAGACCCACAATCAGATTCGTAAGCAGATCACATTCTCATAGCTGAATAATTTCCGCTAATTGTCTAGAGTGTACCTGATCATTCATTTCCTGACTATAAATTGTTTACCTGTTATTGACGTAGCCATTGTGACGATTCATTCGTTCGCCTTCCGAATAATTCCGTCGTTCATGGTTCTGTTAATAAGGCCTGAAAGGTCTACCACCATTGACACGTGACCAAATACTTATCTGCTCGTGGTGTGGTTATTGTCTTCCAGTAAAGTTGTGTCCCTGAGCCACTGCCTGTTTCGTTCAGTGGTTGCCACAATGAATTCCATTTCTTGCGGAAGTTCCTTAAATTCGTCTCCATCATCACTGCAATTTCCAATTAGAATATGTTAGTTGTGCCAGGGCAGTCTTTGGAAACAAAACCTAACCAACTCTTTTGCATTATACAGTACTTCTAAGAAATAATTCTTTTTCATTATATCTTTTAAATCATTCTCACTTCTGTTTGGACTAGTAGTTGTACAATATTACCTATCTGAACACCTGATGTGACACGCATTTTAGTGCTACCAACATCATTTTCACAGGAGTTTCTCCCGCAAATAAACTGACGACATATTCAAATCTGTGCATCCACATCTATGACGGCGGATTTAAATTACTGATGTGAAGATGAGGGTGGTAGCACTATAATGTGTGTCACATCACGAATTCATGTAGGTGATACTGCCAACTACTAGTCCAGACAGAAGTGAGCATCATTTAACAATGATGTTACCATGGTACATGACTTTCAAGCGACAAGCATGTGGATTCTATTAAAATTTTAACAGATGAAGTTCAATACAAGCCTTTGGGTGGAGCATGTTCCTGTTCTCCTTAAGTACATGGTACTTACGGACTGACATGTAGTGCTTCTAATCAAATGGCTCGAGCCCCACATCTCTTCGACTGGCCAAATTACCCCTCTCCAAGTGCTTCACTAGACCCTTGTGCCTTTAATACGACCATTCTTTCTAGCCTTTGATACTACCATTTTTAATAGCTCTTCAAAGTGACATACAGTTGTTGGTCCACTGAATACTACTGCTTGTAGTTGTTGCGCCTGTCTCTTATAATTTCAAATCATTTTACTATTTTGTTAATAATTGCTCTGCTTGTCTCTGCTATTTCTTATTAATCGCTACTGTTTGTCTTTAATTCCCAATAGCAACTGTACTTCCTGAGTCTCAAGTATAGGAGCTCGTGATGGCTGGGTGTAGTGTGATGTCCTTAGGTTAGTTAGGTTTAAGTAGTTCTAAGTTCTGGGGGACTGATGACCATAGATGTAAAGTCCCATAGTGCTCAGAGCCATTTGAACTATTTTTTTGAATTATAGGAGCCAGGGCTGCAACTTCCGCTTCTGCACACGCATTTTGTATTTCTTCATGGATAATATGTCTGTTTTCTATGAGCAGGTCACCTTTTTCCTTAAATATCTGCAGTAAACGTAGATTCTTCAACTTTTCCTACTCAACCTTCCACTTATACGCCGTTCCACCTCTTTTACCTTCCTTTCGTGTTGCTTCTGATGCTCCTGTGTCATGGTAACAGTTTGATGTATTGCAGGAAGATGCACCAACTGTTACTCACTCTGCTCTTCTATTTTCTTAGTCCTAGCTTACCCCTGCTTTTCCCTTCACGTCTGGCATTCTTCTGCTTCTCTGTCTCTTTCCCCCTCAGGCTTTACTCTTTCTTTTTCTCGTTTCCTCTCCCACTCTTCTGTTTGACTTTCTCTCTTCCTTTCCCACTCAGGTGTTTCTTTTCTCTTACAAATAACCGTACAAAGCAAAAATATTACAACACTGATTTGCATATTTAAAATGTAAATTCAATATTGTGTAAATTTATAGTCTAGTAATAAGGCCTAGTAGGATAGCCACGCCGGCCGCGGTGGTCTCGCGGTTCTAGGCGCGCAGTCCGGAACCGTGCGACTGCTCCGGTCGCAGGTTCGAATCCTGCCTCGGGCATGGATGTTTGTGATGTCCTTAGGTTAGTTAGGTTTAAGTAGTTCTAAGTTCTAGGGGACTAATGACCACAGCAGTTGAGTCCCATAGTGCTCAGAGCCATTTGAACCATTTTTTAGGATAGCCACGTAGAGATAAATAAGTAAGATGTACGTTAGCAAAAACAACCAGTGAACTTCGAGGTGAACTTCTTACCAGCTGATGTACTAACAGCAAGGCACCCAGTCACTTTTTGAGCCCGGTAGACAGACGGATGTGGTCAGTCACCCACCCTATTGTCCATTCTCTGCCTTGAGGGAATCAGCTGTAGTCGTGTCAGAACAAGGAGACGTAGTTGAATTATTGCGGCCCTAGTGAGACATGATAACGTCAACAGACCAGCTGGCTAAATTAACGGCCACATTGCAACACAAATATGCGCATATACCATGAGCGAGTGAAATACTCAAAAGTGGTATGACACAACGCTACGCCTTTGTAGAGCCACATCAAGGAAACCACAGGTAGTGAGAACAAAACCCCAGTGTTCGACCGTGCAATGTGGCATAGACCAGCAACACTTATTTTGTTCTAGATTTTCACGGATAACAACACCACACATAGTAGTGTTAGTGTGCCATTATCTCATGGTATATGCTCTCCTAAGAGCTTTTCAGAGTCTTCTTGCAAATACGCAGCATAGTCACAAACTGCTATTGGTCAAAGAGTGATACGATTGCACTACACAAGGGACTAGAAACGGCTGTAACACTGCGTAGCCAATAACCTCAGGCAAAAAAGAATCAGGACTGGTGTCACCAATAATGGGAAATTTGTTTCACGTCAATTGTTGACATATGAGATGATAGTATGTAACGGGACAAAACTATAGAATAACTTGCAGTAGAAGTCAGAGACCAGAATTGCAACGAGGCCGCAGTCAGACACCAGGTGCTGGTCATTGAAATGCGCGACCGGCTCCCGTGTCGTCCGACCGCAAGCGCCGAAATTAGGCAGTAAGCCACGGATATCGGCCACAGCCGAGCGTCGCTTCTGCTTGATCAGCATCCCTCAGCAGCAGCAGCAATTCTGTGACACCATCCCGGTGTCAGTGCTCTGGGGCCAGATTTCGAGAAGCCATTCCAACTCGTTTTACTTCCGCGAAATTAACAATTATGCCAGGCCGCGATCATTGTCCTGTTTGAGATGGTTCGCAGTAATCCACAAATGCAGCCCATTCGCGAATTCAGTGCCGCAAACCAGCAGTTAAGCCGAGTACGCCACGTTTGGGCACGGCAGGTACAGCTCAGGTGGGGGTGGGAAAATGTTCAATCTGTGCACAGTACAAGTGCACCGGTTACAGCGACTGTTGCTGGGTTAGTAGTATTGTGGAGCTCTTGAAGCAAGGCCACCGGATTACTTGTTTTCTCTCTGAATGGGAAGTATCTATTTGTGAAGGTACCGCCGGCCGCGGTGGTCTAGCGGTTCTAGGCGCTCAGTCCGGAACCGCGCGACTGCTACGGTCGCAGTTTCGAATCCTGCCTCCGGCATGGATGTGTGTGATGTCCTTAGGTTAGTTAGGTTTAAGAAGTTCTAAGTTCTAGGGGACTGATGACCACAGATGTTAAGTCCCATAGTGCTCAGATCCATTTGAACCTTTTTTTTTTGTCAAGGTACTGATGTTTATTTCGAAGTGTTGTAGATTTATTGCAAAAATGAGAAGTTAGAGTAATAAGTATCGTGGAGTATTCAGTATATTTATTGATGTATTGTGAGGAAATAATTTCGTATTGATTCCCAAGTCACGATGTCTTGAAGTCGCGACCAAAGCAACTTTACCAGGGATCGCCTAACGTGAGCAAACCACAGTTTCACACAGGCCAGTATCGCTAAGCAATAGGGCAGTGCACAAATCATTCTGTCCCATCTGGGTTAGATAACGTTACTTGCTAGGTCCCTGTGATAAAGTAACAGTATGGCTTAACGGGAAGAGAAGTGTATAGGTCATAAAGTGTGTTGTTTTTATTTTAGTGTTAGCGCCGCACAATGGGACATATTGTTTGTGTACCTTGGTTCATAGTTAAGTGTGATATAACTAGTAGGCGAATATGGGAGATGCGAATTTATCATGCATAAAATAAGAAGATACGAATCCCCTCCTGAGTCCCATTACCGCACCCCTCCTCCCTACGAGAGGAATGACGCGCCTGCTAATACGACTGGAAGTGAACTAGTGTAACCTATGTGCAAATGAGAACACATAATCTCGCTGGTTGTGAGGACGCGTAGGTAATTGCTAGTGAAGGCAGACAAAATAATCTACCATTTTATACCGTGAGTCGAGGAACAAATAAGAAGTGAAAATGTGTGAATCATCTAGTGTTTTCAATTCAGTAAAATTCGAAGCCGAATTTTCTTCGCTGAGGGGAGAAGATTGTAGTGGGACAAAATCATAGGAGAACTTGGAGCAAAATTCAGAGGCCAAAACTGCAACGACGCCACAGCCAGACATCAGGCGCTGGTCACTGAACTGCGCGATCAAATGCTGTCTCGTCGGACCACAAGCTCCGAAATCAGTCCGCAAGCCATGGACATCGGCTGCAGCCGACCGTCGCTTCCGCTTGATCGGCATCCCTCAGCAGCAGCAGCAATTCTGTGACAGCGTCCCGTCATGTTCGACTGAAGCCCGCGTCGTCGACAGTTACGCCAGATCCCGGTCATTGTCCTGTGCCAGATGGTTCGCAGTAGTCCACAAATGCAGCACTTCCGCGAATTCAGCGCCGGTAACCAGCATTTATACTCTGACCCAGTCAAGTACGTCACGTTTGAGCGTGGTAGGGCCACACCTGGCACCTGCCACGTGTCAGCCGGCAATCCTCGCTGTGATCTTTGCCGCCACTTGACCGCCGCCGGTGTGGCCGAACGGTTCTAGGCGCTACAGTCTGGAACCGCGCGACCGCTACGGTCACAGGTTCGAATCGTGCCTCGGGCATGGATGTGGGTGATGACCTTAGGTTAGTTAGGTTTAAGTAGTTCTAAGTTCTAGGGGACTGACCTCCGCAGTTAAGTCCCATAGTGCTCAGAGCCATTTGAAACATTTGAGCCACTGGACCGCGACTATTCCTGTCCGCCCTCCTCGTGTAGGCAACACCGCGCCGTGCAGCCACCAGTGCTCCTCACCGTCAGTCCAGTCTTCGACTCCGCCGCCAACACGTGCCACTGCAACGACGCGACTTCCGCATTAGAGGAGACCGGGTGGCCCCCTGTGCCCGTAGCGCTGTCTCATCCTGCAGTCTCAGCTCACCTCGCACACTGGGGACTCCAGCGGAGCGCTCTGTCTCCAGAGAAACTCGTGCACGCCACCTCGCCATACGTCAACGGCCGTAGCTACGTCGCCGGAGTATTACGACGGAACTCCGGATCACGCCAGACACTGGGGCACTATCAGAAGAATGTCTGAACTGTACGAATTAGTAAAGAACCAATTAAAAGTTTTTGTATCTTCACCAGGACCCGCAGCAGCTGCTGTCCAAAACCCCGTCTTCTACAGAGAACCCATCCCCAAACCCAGTCAGCCTATCTTTCTCATCTTTACATGAACATCTAAATGAGCCATTGCCATGAAGGAAGGATATTACTCATCCATGTTCGCATGGCAGAGATGACTAAATTCGAGGAGCGCAGCTGATGAACGACGACAATTGTGCCCCTCCTCCCATAAAATCCCACCCCTCTTCATATGTTCATGTTTCAGTATCAGATAATGGTTTTAATGCGTAAAATTGGGCAAGTCATAACTACGATGTGACAGATATCAGCGTTTCTCGTGCTAGGTGGAAACAGAGAGGTGTGCTCTAATTTAATCATGTGTTTTTACTTTTCTAGGAATCTGATGACTTTTATTATTCTGTGTGTACTATATTTTGGCATAGCCAATGCTTATATAGCTCACCTCTATGCTCGTTTGACAAATTTTGCTTTTGTAAGTATGTTGTAAAAGAGACACAGACACATATTACTGTGCCAAAACCAGTTTCATCGTAATTGTAGATGTCATAAGGAGTTCTGATTTAAATAATATTGAGGGTTAATGTGCAACACCTTAAATATATGATTTTGAGTGGACTTGCACTCCAGTGTACCCGAACCAGAATAATCACTCATTACTTGTGTGAATAATAACTTTTACTGGGACGTGGAATTTACTAGATGGGTCAAGTGGATCTAACCACTATGGGACTTAACATTTGAGGTCATCAGTCCCCTAGACTTAGAACTACTTAAACCTAACTAACCTAAGGACATCACACACATCCATGCTCGAGGCAGCATTCGAACCTGCGACCGTAGCAGCAGCGCGGTTTCAGAATGATGCGCCTAGAACCGCTGGGTCACAGCGGCCGGCGGAATTTACTAGAAAAGAAACCTTATTAAGGCGTTTCTCAGATACATTTACGTATTTCGAATACAGTTAGTACATTTACATTCATACATAATTACACACTGCCGATATATTGGTTATATATGTGCTGGGTTCTTGTACAAACAAATATGCACGTCATTAGATGAGTATTATCTCTAATAACAACAAGGATAGTGGCACAACGCTCATATAAAGATAGTTAAAATTTTTAACATATGAATTTATGTAGGTGCCATAAATCGATTGCACTTATTATAAGATATAATTACTCACTGTTGACATATTGTTTGTGGTAACGGTATGTTTTTGTATAGATGGATATATATGTCATTAGATTAGGGACGATGTCTAATAGTAGCGCAGACAGCTCTACAGGGTTCATACAAGGTTTTCTTTATATTCTACTATGAATGAAAAATGATGCTATAAGAGTATGATTTTTCAGATTGTCCATTCATGTAACTTTACATATTGGAGATGTACATGTAATCATTGTTTAAGCATTGTTTTTGTAATAAATTTAGTTATGAGAATATAATTAAGTAAGTGTGACCACTGTGGGACCGTTCCTTTGGGGTATAGCAGGCAGCGTCCTTTACAAGCTGGACAGTAACACCAAAGCCTGGGGAATTCAAAAGGACGGGGATTTGTGTAGCCTGCCCTGTCGTCTCCACGCTGGCGCCAAGTCACAGACCACTAGGGCCAATGACAGTACAAAGGATACAGTCACAGTTCTAAAAATGCAACCCCAAGTGTTCTCCAGTCCAACCTGCGGGCTTTACAACCCACCTCAGGTTAACAAGAAGAAACGCGTCAAGTGCTGCGAGAGATTTTAGGGAAATGCTGTCGGCTGCTCTGGGTGTGCAGAAGCGTAGGCTACAGAAACAGATAACTACTACAGGAAAACCATCGACTATGACTTCATTGATTGGCTGCTGCCCAAGGCGACGCTGACAAGGTAGGGCGTTCTCTTGCTCCCCTTATTCTCCAACTGTAGCTGGAAAGGTACTGTCTGACATTGGTAGACAACCTGTGTCATGGATTCTGAACTCCACTTTTTATACTGAGAGGGGTGTTAAAGAAGTTGACTGATTATTAGTAATTATGGGTCACATTTTCGGATGAGGGCATTCGGAGTTTGGTAGAAGAGATATTCAGGAACAAGATTCGGAGGTGGAAGTATTTAGGGGAGCGCACAACCAACGAAATGAGATGGAGGGACCCTCGATTTAACGTCTCTACATTTCTAAAGTTAAATGTCAGTGCACGCCCCAGGATAAGGATGGCACAAAAGGGGCATTGGAAAGGTGCAGGCCATTTATCACAAGTCATATGTTATCTCACTAAAGTCTGATAATCTTTTATTGCACAGATACTAAATACACTAATAAAATACAAATGATTTAGGCACATACTCCAAGTTTTCTTCAACTGAGCCGACTGATGATTAATTAGTTAATTTAAAAGTGTAAGGTTCACCTATTCAGGAAGGACTAAGAAGTAGGTAGTACAATCAAATATAACTGAAACACGAGCTTAGCGCTGGCAAACAACGACAGCAATGATCTTAATGATTACAATTCCAACATCTGGAGGGAAAAAGAGGATGCTTGACATTAATGAACATAACTTATAAGGAGTGTAGGAACATAATTACACAAGTCTGATATCAATACAAATATCCAGTATTTGATCAATCAGAAAAGTCCCTTTGGTATAATCAAGATAATGATGTGGAAAAATAATAAAATATCATTTACGAAATTGAGCATCATACCAATATTAAAACTATTACGTAAAACCCAAACATCAGACCTGGGAAACATGGAATGGGCAGGTACGCCAGGTCAAGTCCGAATAAGACGGTATAAAATAATGGGCACGTCTGGTTAAATTGACGCCCGCCGATTGCTGCGAGCTAGGAACACAAATTATGAGGAATGTTGTAGCAAGACAGGAGGCTGCAACGTCTATAGCCAGCGCGGTAGATCAGCGCGTTCGGTCAGAGGGTTAGCTGTCCTCTGTAATAATAAAACGGAATTAATGGATCAACGAAGAACTCGAATGGGTGCCATGTGCCGTCCGCCCCGACCAAATGCAACGACATAAAAAAAAAAAAAAATGTGGCTAGCGTCTGCCTGTGGATCACAGGGTCCCGCGTTCGATTCCCGGCCGGGTTGGGGATATTCTTTGCCTGAGAACAGGGTGTTTGTGTTGTCCTTATCATTTCATCATCATCCGTGACATTGGGCGTGTAAAAAATTCGACTGCGAAAAATTTGGACTTTGTACGGGCGCTGATTACCGCTCTATTGAGAGTACCACAAACCAACCATCATCATCACCACCGGGCAGCGCCTCCAAACTCTACGAACAGGTCGGGAAACCTAAAGCAAATAAGCAAACACACAATTCAAGTATAATAATCATAGAACATAGGAAACTGCTAAGACCAAGACAAGGAACAGTATGAGATCGTGGCCCCGAGCACCAACCAATCCTTACATATTACAACAACAATATTACAGTAAGATTTACTAAAACGATTAACCGATTAATCTTACAATAAAATATAACCACAGGTTAAAGTAATAACCAGGAGATTCAAACACATTAACTTAACTGATTTAAAAGGTAACAGGCAAATCTTGAGGGTTAACATTCGGACAAATAAAATAGTAATTATACTTCAAACGATAAACACTCGTATTAATTTTCTTGAAAGGGACAACATGTCCTCAGAGTTATGGAACTTAATTACCCAAATCAGCCAAGAATCACTGGGCCGCAAGCGTTTGCTTAATATACCCATAGGCAATCTTATAGTCGCTACATTAGTCAGGAAAGCAGCAACTTCCATTACAAATCAGACTCAATCTCGTCCTCAGTGGCCACTAATACACGTGGCTGCCTAGAACATATAACACAATTAATTTCAATCCCGAATGACAAGATAAGCAGACATTGAACAAGTTGTAATTAAAACAAATTTTAAAACTCACAAACGTAGCACTCACATAATTTCAAACAGAAGCACCAAAAGGTATATTTATCACTTTAGACAGAGTGAGGGAGAACCACAGGCAATCTAGCGTAGCGGGAGCAACTCCAACACGGGAGCACGTGTGTCAATCAGGTAATGAGTATGTTAGCACCAAAGCGCAGAACAGACGGCAACAGAGAATGAACACCACTGCAACACCCACAGCAACAACTATGCCTCCTTCATCCAGGACAAACTGGTTGCGTCGACATTAGGCCCAAGTACTGCCTCCGAACACTTCTCTAGCGACCAGCGGGCGCCAAGACAACTGTGTACCCGAAAGCTCTGTGAACAGTTCACCGGATGTCACATGTCCCTCTTCTCTCTCTCTCTCTCTCTCTCTCTGACAGCGATCGACTATTCGCCCATCTGGTCAAGCCGCACCAAGAAACTACAATCAAATACTCAACTAACAGGCTGTCGAAGTGCCAGCCGGTGACTAGACAGAGACGGTTCGCGCCAGTAGGCAAAGATCTAAAAGATGTAAAATGAAATTACAATTAAATGAATACCCTAGCTACATACAGGCGTTGATATAAGTCAGTGGGGACAGTTGAAAATGTGTGCAGATGCTCTATCCATCTTTTTTGTCTTATTTTTGTTCTATGTATGTTGTTCGTTGTATTTGTTAATGGCGGACGTCCGATGACACTCGTTCAGGTTGTTCGTTGATCCATTTAATCAGTTTCTTTTATTACAGAGGGTAACCAAACCCTCTGACCGAACACGCTGAGCTACCGTGCTGGCTTCCATCTGAGCCACCGTGGACACATAGGGTAGTGCGATTGCAGGGACTTATCTCTGGCACACCTCCCGTGAGACCCCATTCCCAACTTATTGTCCAGCACTATATTCATAGTGCCCCTGTTCATTATACTCATTACTCGAGACTTTTTGCCGATTCCCGTAAGAGTTCGGGCACTGTTTGTGCATCTGCACAGAAGAAGGTGGTCAAATGGCCGGTGAGGCTTAACTATATATATACATATATATAAAGATCTAAAACAAAAAACGAACCTACACGTCTCAGATACGAACCACGGCTACTTATGGTAAAAACGGAGCATGATAGGGGTGGATGGGTATGATAACGTTTTATATTTCACGGAAGTGGCCAACCATCTATGACGGTCGGCCCCAGTATTATACCTGTCTTCATTTGCTGTCTTCCTCAGACCTAGCAGTCACTGCCTTTCTGCCGTTTAATTTCGTGATTTAAAAACAGTGATAGTGGATTGGTGCAATCAAATTTCCGTTTGGGCTGCCAGTGTTTGGATGAAATTGCTAATTCGTTTGTGATGTGATTATACGCGCCACGTTAGCCCACTTTATAGAGTTTCAGTGTGAAAATATCGAAGTCGCATGGTAGCATGCGCAATACTGACGAAGTGTACATGTTTAAAGGTGTTTGCCATGTTTAGTGTTTCCAGCAGCAAGTCGTTAAGTTCGTGATCTGCTAATCATAACCGTTCTTAATCCAACCCGTCGTCAACAACTTCCTTAAATTATCAGCGAGCGACGTAATCAGATTGCTACCCCCATCCACCTTACAATCTTGCCAACAGTTAATAACTGATATTAACGTATCCATCTACATAATAATTCCTTCGAATCGGTTAGTAATTATTGTTGAAATCCCTCGAGATTTAACATACAATTGCGGAATAAATTAAAAACATATTTTACAAATTGTTTTGCCCTTCGCAGTTAATGAATTCCGTGTCCACAGGTAGGTGTAATAAAAAGTTAACTGAAACCCGCTTAGGGTAGGAAGCTTAGGGCTCCGTAACTGATCGCGCTGTATTAAGTTCCTTTAAGCAACTTAATTAATCAAAATTGGTCCCTGAGTAGTGATCTATTACCGTAACTATATTGTCTAGATCAGTCAGGTGAAAAACCAAACGATTCACGGGTTCTTGCAAACTGATGAAGAAATGTTTCAATTACTGAAACCTGGACATTCAGGTTCGTTCATACGACCGCCTTAAGTAATTGGAAATGTTCCAGGACCTGAACGTGATGCTGATTTTATGATAATTCTTTTTGTTTGACAGCATCAGTCTTGTCCGCCACATCTGTTACAAAATGATTCTCCTGTTGCATCATCATATTTAATGAATTCAAATAAGTTTTGATGTGACCATAAGAGATTTTGTCACCACTCTACTTAGCCTGAACTCAGTTTAAGGCTGCTAGGGGTGATGCGGTTCTGTAGCATATCTGTGTACCGCAACGTTAGTCACAAAGTAACGGATTAACGATAAGCGAAGATAACTTTGTGACTAACGTTGCGGTACACAGATATGGGATAAATGGGATAAATACCTGCTGGAATGTACGACGTTAATGCAGGATGGCATCAGACCGTATTATTCGTTTCGGACCTCTTGATAAGAATGGAAGTGTGATTACGCATGTCAATCACATCGCGATTACGGGCAGCATGGGGTTCACGCCTGAGCCTCAGGACGTGCGCTGGCAGCGCATGTCAGGTGTTTCAAGCGTCAACTTCGCGTCTTAATATCTCGGGATGTAATGGGAATATTGCGATGCAATCAACGCCATTGTGTATGTGCTTTGTCATGCTATGGATTGCTGCAGAAAAAATATAGGAGGTCTTTTTAAAGAAACATAAGTTTGTGTTAAAAAACACATATGCTTTCGTTTTAGAATGTTTTCAAATATGTACATTCATGGCCCCAGCCCTACATTGATACTGGTGAAAGTCGTTTTCCAATAGCTGTTATTGTTCCAGAGATATTTTGGGTGGACAAGATAGCTGGGACACCCTGTATATAATAGAAGAGATCAAGCCTCCACAAGCTTGCCTGTCATTTCAGTGCAACAAATTTCGGAAAAATTGCAGCTATTATGAAAAGACACAGCATCGTCCACAGAATATGTTACAATGACTCGATTAAGCATTGGCTATTAGTGCCAAAAGAAGCACGTCCAAAGCGAAACATTTAGACGAACATATGGCAACAAAAACACCGATATACAAATGGCATAATGAAATAATAATTGGCAGGAGAATGTTTGTTGTTATGGTTTTCAGTCCAAAGACTGGTTTGGTGCAGCTGTCCACGCTACTCTATCCTGTGCAAGCCTCTTCACCTCCGAGTAACTACTGTAACCTATATCCTGCTGAATCTGCATAATGTATTCATCTCTTGGTCTCCCTCTGCGGTTTTTACCACCCACGCTTCCCTCCAGTGCAATATTGGCGATCCCTTGATGTTTCCTATCAACCGATTCCTTCTTCTAGTCAGGTTGTGCCATGAATTTCTCTTCTCTCCAACTCTATTCAGTACTTCCTCACTAGTTACACGGTCTACCCATCTAATCTTCAGCGCTCCTCTACAGCACCACATTTCAAAAGCTTCTATTCTCTTCTTGTCTAAACTGTTGTAAGGAGTGTGTCAGAAATCTCCATTATTTGAAACCAATATACCCAACTTAACGCCATTCTTTGCATTGTGTAAGCACTCAGATATCGACAGTAACAATCAGAGGGCGGAACATGGAAGCACAATTCGAAGCATTGTTGTGAGACTAGGTCTGTCTGTGAGGGAGGAAGTAGTAGTGCCAGTCAAGAGCTCAAAAACAACACGCTGCCCTCACGTCGGTGATGCCAGATCTTACCAGATTCAATGCCTGATTTTATTTATATAGCCTGGAGAGAGTTAGATAGCTTAACTACGCTTGAAGATGGAATTCTAGGTAAAATTCGCAAGCATAGCACAAAAGGAATTGCAGGGTTAGGCTCGTGATTGTTAGTTCGAGTTTGCAATAATCCCACGTTTTGCTTGTCAATTAAAGAAGATTCCTTATCGTCCAAACATTAATAACTATTCTCCACATCTAAATAATATGCTGTGGTTACTAAATGTTAATGTAAATTTGAAACTAAAGTAATTTGTTAATCTGGCACTCAGCCATTATTGACAAATGTCATTGTCATTGTCATTATTAATACTTGTTCAAGAGCCGGCCGCGGTGGTCGTGCGGTTCTAGGCGCTCCAGTCCAGAGCCGCCTGCTGCTAGGTCGCAGGTTCGAATCCTGCCTCGGGCATGGATGTGTGTGATGTCCTTAGTTAGGTTTAAGTAGTTCTAAGTCCTAGGGGACTGATGACCACAGCAGTTGAGTCCCATACTGCTCAGAGCCATTTGAACCATTTCAACTTGTTCAAGATGATTCTCAAGATTTAAATAGACTTATAAATCGCTTCTCAAAAGTTATTTAGTAGTTAGCAGGACCCAAGCAAACTCCTTTTTATTAAATTCATTCTTAGTAACAATAAGTTTCAGTTGCTGCTGCTGCATGCTGCTGTGAATTGCTGTAAACCACATAGAAGATGGTTGGTTGGTCGGTTTTGGGGAAGGAGATCAGACTGCGTGGTCATCGGTCCCATGGGATTAGGGAAGGATAGGGAACTAAGTCGGCCGTTCCCTTTCAGAGGAACCATCCCGGAATTTGCCTGGAGTGATTTAGGGAAATCACGGAAAACCTAAATCAGAATGGCCGCACGCGGGATTGAACCGTCGTCCTCACGAATGCGAGTCCAGTGTCTAACCACTGCGCCACCTCGCTCGGTCACATAGAAGAAGGCAGTCATTTAAAGGGGTGAGTGCAAAACGTAGAACCAAAACAGAGACACTGTCACATCACAACGTGTCACGTACTCTAATCCAGGAAATTCAGTTGCACGAGTCATATTCTCTATCACTTGTAAATTCTTGTACGGAAACGCAGTCAGATAGCTTATCCAAATGTTAGTTTTAAGCTTTACGCGTAACGATCTGTTGAGGGCTTAAATGACAGTGAAACTGACGCTCATACACCACGCAACCAGTGTTATGCAGGTTAGTTTCCGTTTACTGACAGCTCAGATTGCTTATCGAGTCAATGTTCACTGACGAACGTGGGGATATTGGCTGTAGCTACGTTACAGATTGGTGGCAGGTATGTTATTTTAGATGCTGCTGTTGCGGGAATTACACTACTGGCCATTAAAATTGCTACACCACGAGGATGACGTGCTACAGACACGAAATTTAACCGACATGGAGAAGATGCCGTGATATGCAAATGATCAGCTTTTCAGAGCATTCACACAAGGTTGGCGCCGGTGGCGACACCTACAACGTGCTGACATGAGGGAAGTTTCCAACCGATTTCTCATACAAAAACAGCAGTTGACCGGCGTTGCCTGGTGAAATCTTGTTGTGATGCCTCGTGTAAGGAGGAGAAATGCGCACCATCACGTTTCCGACTTTGATAAAGGTCGAATTGTAGCCTATTGCGCTTGCGGTTTATCGTACAGCGACATTGCTGCTCGCGTTGGTCGAGATCCAATCACTCTGCTGGATCCCATCGGCCTCGTATCACTAGCAGTCGAGATGACAGGCATATTATCCGCATGGCTGTAACGGATCGTGCAGCCACGTCTCGATCCCTGAGTCAACAGATGGGGAAGTTTGCAAGACAACAACCATCTGCACGAACAAGTCGACGACGTTTGCAGCAGCATGGACTAGGAGCTCGGCGACCATGGCTGCGGTTACTCTTGACGCTGCATCACAGACAGGATCGCCTGCGATGGTGTACTCAACGACGAACGTGGGTGCACGAATGGCAAAACGTCATTTCCTATGTCGGAAGTGATCATACATGAGTTTTTTCGGATGATTCCAGGTTCTGTTTACAGCATCGCATCCGTGTTTGGCGACATGGCGGTGAACGCACATTGGAAGATTGTATTCGTCATCGCCATACTGGCGTATCACCCACCGTGATGGTATGGGGTGCCATTGGTTACACGTCTCGGTCACCTCTTTTTCGCATTGACGGCACTTTGAACAGTGGACGTTACATTTCAGATGTGTTGCGACCCGTTGCTCTCCGCTTCATTCGATCCCTGCGAAACCCTACATTTCAGCGGGATAATGCACGACCGCAAGTTTCAGGTCCTGTACGGGCCTTTCTGTATACGGAAAATGTTTATCTGCTGCCCTGGCCAGCACATTCTCCAGATCTCTCACCAATCGAAAAGTCTGGTCAGTGGTGGCCGAGCAACTGCCTCGTCACAATACGCCAGTCACTACTCTTGATGAACTGTGGTATCGTGTTGAAGCTGCATGGGCAACTGTATCTGCACACGCCATCCAAGCTCTGTTTGACTCAATGCCCAGGCGTATCAAGGCCGTTATTATGGCCAGAGGTGGTTCTTCTGGGTACTGATTTCTGAGGATCTATGCACCCAAATGGCGTGAAAATGTAACCACATGTCAGTTCTAGCATAATATATTTGTGCAAGGAATACTCGTTTATCATCTGCATTTGTTCTTGGTGTAGCAATTTTAATTGCCAGTAGTGTAGTTGCACACACGTTACACTGTCTATCGTCCATGTTTCAGTTCCATACATTGCTATCCATTAAAATACTTTCAGAAAGAACTTACTGACGTTTAAATGTATACCCAGTGTTAACAAAATTCTCTTCTTCAGAAACTCTTTTCTAGCCATTGACGATCTACTTTTTATATCCGCCCTACTTCGACAATAATCACTTATTCTGCTTTCCAAATAACAAAACTCATCTACTACTTCAAGTGTTTCATTTCCTAATTTAATTCCGGCAGCATTATCTGCTTTAGTTAGTCTACATTCCAATTATTATCGTTTTGCTTTTGTTTACATTCATCTTATATTCTCCTTTAAAGCAGTGTCCATTCCGTTCAACTACTTTTCCATGTCCTTTGCTGTCTCTGACAGAATTGCAATGTCATCGGCAAACCTCAGAGTTCTATTTCTTGTCTCTTGACGTTAATTCAAAAATTTTCTTTTATTTTCTTTACTGCTTGTTCAGTGTACAGATCGAATAACATTGGAGATAGGCTACAACCGTGTCGCACTCCCTTCCCAACCTCTGCTTACCTTTGGTATCCCTCAACTCTTATAAATACCGTCTGGTTTCTGTACCAATTGTAAATAGCCTTTCGCTCCATGGATTTTAGCCCTGCCATCCTTATAGTTTAAAGGGAGTATTCCAGTCAACATTGTGAAAAGCTTTCTCTAAGTCTACAAATGCTATAAATGTAGGTTTGCCTTCCCATAACCTATCTTGTATGAGAAGTCGTAGGGTCAGTATTGCTTGGGGCGTTCTTACAGTTTTCTAGAATACAAACTGATCTTCGCGGAGGTCGTATTATACCAGTTTTTCCATTTCTCTGTAAAGGATTCTTGTGACCTATTAAAGTGATAGTTCAATAACTGTCACACCTGGCAGCATCGGCTGTCTTTGTTATTGGTGGTATCATATCATTCTTGAAGTCTGGGGGTATTTCGCCTGTCTCATACAGCTTGCTCACCAGACTGAAGAGTTTTGTCATGGCTGGCCTCCTAAGTATATCAGAAATTCTAATTGAATGTTGTCTTCTCCCAGGGCTTTGTTTCGACTTAGGTGTTTCAGTGCTTCGTCAACTTATTCACGCCGTATCATGTCTCCCTTATCCTCTTCATCTACGTCCTCTTCCGCTTCCGTAATATTGCTCTCAAGTACATCTCCCTTGTATCGACCCTCGATTACTCCTTCCAGCTTTCGCGTTTCCCTTCTTTTCTTAGGACTGGTTTTCCATCTGAGTTCTTGATATTCGTACAGCTGAGTCTCTTTCCGCCAGAGGTCTTTTTAATTTTCCTGTAGGCAGTATCTGACTGATCCCTAGTGATATATGCTTCTGCTTCCTTACATTTGTTCTGTAGCCATTCCTGCTTAGTCATTTTGCACTTCCTGTTGATATCATTATGCCGTTGTTTAATTACCTTCCGCCTGCTTCATTGACTGCATTTTTATATTTTCTCTCGAGAACAAGGAAATAATTTAAGTATTGACCAAATGATATGGAATGGGCGAAAATGAAGAATTTTAAAATAACGTGATTAATCCTACATCTTCGTATGCTGATTGAGATTTTAGGAGTATTTTTTGTATTATCGGTTGCATTTGTATAGTGCTGGTACCAGTAGAATCGAAAGTTCTCATAAGTTACTTTCAAACGTGTGTTACTTCTTGTGGTTCCACACCTCGAATGATTCTAAATTTATTGTGGCTATTAGCTATATGAGGTAGTATATAGATGACATTCTCCTGTCTTAAGTATTTACCACATACTCAGGGAGTTCATTTGCACAAGAAATTCTTTCTGTTTGTATCTGCCATGTCGTAAGATATCGTACCTGTCTTCAACATTCTGAATGACGTATCACAAATCAACTACCGGATTTTATAACCAAAGATGTTGGAGAGTTACACTTGTCGGAATGAGTGGTGATGTGGTGGGGGTTATGGGCAGGATGGGATAATGGAATCACTGCTGACAGTGAAGAATACTTTATTCAACTTCGGTACATGGTTTGTTAAGGTTCACTGGGGCAAAGCACGCCTCACTGTGTTGTCCCTGGCCGGTGCTGACTTATGAGCCCGGGATTCCACCCTGGTGAGAGGATGCTGCACAGGCGCCTTGCATTGCTGATGGCAGCACCTTGGACGGCCGCAGCCTACGTAGGCCACGGCCGTGGTATCAGCGGCATGATACTCCCCTGTCGATGTTGGTTGTCTGCAGCGGCCCGTCGCCTCCACAAGCATTCACCGTGCTGGAGTCGGACGATAGCTGGCGCTAACTCTATAAGTCACGCAAGGAACTGAGTCCTGGCGGTGAAGCCACGACTGCTGGTGGCGATTCCCAGTCGCCCCGCTGTCCAGTGTGGCCCTGGCGCCGTAGTGGTGCTGCTGTACCCCGGTAACGACAAGCGCCTCTCCTTCAAAATTCAGACATATTTATACCGCTCCGACGTGCAGTTGTGTCACTAAAACCTGGCACCTAGTCCCGTCGGCCATAATAAGCGACTTGAGTCTGTACTGTACCATACCACTCATCCCAATGGTCACATACCACAATTTTTCTCTTTATGTCCTGATAGTAAATGCAAATAGCTACTCTATTGGCATCACATACCTTCCTAAAAATCGTTTAAAAAAACCGTATGCGATTTCTTCATTTGAACTGTTACAGCTTCGTAACTTCTGTTATAACAAGAATTAGCAATGATCAACGGCATGACTATGCAGAAGGCAATGGAAACCACTGCATTAAAGAAACATAACGTGTATCCAAACGACATGTGACCTGTAATTGAAGAAGTGTCATGATGAGTTTTCCATTGCCAAAAGATTATGGAATAGACTTCCATTCAGATCTCCGGGAGGGGACTGCCAAGGGGGAGGTTACCATGAGAAAAAGATTGATAAATAAACGGAAGGATAACGTTCTACGAGTCGGGGTGTGGAGTATCAGTAGCTTGAACGTGATAGGGAAACTATAAAATCTGAAAAGGGAAATGCAAAGGCTCAATCTAAATATAGTAGGGGTCAGTGAAGTGAAGCGGAAAGACGACAGGGATTTTTGGTCAGATAGATGTAGGGTAACATCGACAGCAGCAGAAATTGGTATAACAGGTGTAGGATTCGTTATGAATAGGAAGGTAGGGCAGACGGTGTGTTACTGTGAACAGTTCAGTGATAGGGTTGTTCTCACCAGAATCGACAGCAAACCAACAATGACAACGATAGTTCAGGTATACATGCTGACGTCGCAAGCTGAAGATGAAGAGATAGAGAAAGTGTATGAGGGTACTGAAAGGATAATAAGTATGTAAAGGGGGATGAAAATCTAGTAGTCATGGGGGCGTGGAAGTTGTAGAAGAATGAGCAGAAGAAATCGTTACAGGAGAATATGGGCTTGGGACAAGGAATGAGAGAGGAGAAAGAGTACATGAGTTCTGTAAAAAGTTTCAGCTAGTAATAGCGAATACCCTGTTCAAGAATCACAAGAGGAAGAGGTATACCTGGAAAAGGCCGGGCGATGAGGGAAGATTTCAATTAGATTACTTCATGGTCAGACAGAGATTCCGAAATCAGATACTGGATTGTAAGGCGTACCCAGCAGATATAGACTCAGATCACATTATAGAAATGATGAAGAGTAGGCTCAAGTTTAAGACACTAGTCAGGAAGAATCAATAAGCAAAGAAGTGGAATACGGAAGTACTAAGGAATGACGAGATACGCTTGAAGTTCTCTAAGGCAGTAGATACAGCAATAAGGAATAGCTCAGTAGGCAGTACGGTCGAAGAGGAATGGACATCTCTAAAAAGGGCCATCACAGAAGTTGGGAACGGAAACATAGGTGCAAAGAAAATAACTAAGAAGAAACCATGGGTAACAGAAGATACCCTTCAGCTGACTGATGAAAGGAGGAAGTACAAAAATGTTCCGGGAAACTCAGGAATACAGAAATACAAGTCGCTGAGGAATCAAATAAATAGAAAGTGCAGGGAAGCTGAGGGGAAATGGTTCCAGGAAAAATGTGAAGACATCGAAGAAGAAATTACTGTCGGAAGGAGGAAACTCAGCATAAAACAACCTTCGGTGGTAACATTAAGAGTGCGACGGGAATTCTACTGTTAAATGCAGAGGAGAGAGCGGGTAGGTGAAAAGAATACATTGAAAGCCTCTATGAGGGTGAATATTTGTCTCATGTGATAGAAGGAGAAACAGGAGTCGGTTTATAAGAGATAGGGTATCAAGTAATAGAATCAGAATTTAAAAGAGCTTTGGAGGATTTAAAGTCAAATAAGGCAGAATTTTTAAAATCATTGCGGCAAGTGGCAACAAAACGACTATTCACGTAGAATGTATGTTTCTTGTGACATACAATCTGACTTTCGGAAAAGCATCGTCCACACAATTCCGAAGGCGGCAAGAGCTGACAAGTGCGAGAATTGTCGCGCAGTCAGCTTAACAGCTCATTCATCCAAGTTGCTTACATGAATAATACACAGAAAAATTGAAAAGAAAATTGAGGATGCGCTAGATGACGATCAGTGTGGCTTTAGGAAAGGTAAAGGCACGAGAGAGGCAATTCTGACGTGTTGGTTGATAATGGAAGCGAAACTACAGAAAAATCAAGACACGTCCGTAGGATTTATCGAACTGGAAAAAGCGTTCGACAATGTAAAATGGTGCAAGATGTCGAAATTCTGAAAACAGTAGGGGTAAGCTATAGAGAGAGACGGGTCATATACAATATGTACAACAGCCCAGAGGGAATAATAATAGTGGACGACCAAGAAAGAAGTGCTCGTGTTAAAAATGGTGTAAGACAAGGGTGTAGCGTCTCGTCCGTACTGTTCAATCTGTACATCGAGGAAGCAATGATGGAAATAAAAAGAAAAGAGTTCAGGAGTTGGATTAAAATTGAATGTGAAAGGATATCAATGAGACGACTCGCTGATGATATTGCTATCCTGGGTGAAAGTGAAGGAGAATCACATGCTCTGATGAACGTAATGAATAGTCTAATGAGTACACAGTATGGAATGAGAGTAAATCGAAGAAAGACGGAGGTAATGAGGAGTAGTAGAAATGAGAACAGCGAGAAACTTAACATCAGGATTAATGGTCACGAAGTAGATGAAGTTAAGGAATTCTGCTACCTACGCAGCAAAATAACCAATGACGGACGGAGCATGGAGGACATCAAAACCAGACTAGCTATGGCAAAAACAGGCATTCCTGGCCAAGAGAAGTCTACTAGTATCAAATATCGGCATTTATATGAGGAAGAAATTTCGGAGAACGTGCGTCTGGAGTACAGCATTGTATGGTAGTGAAACATGGACTGTGGGAAAGCCGGAACAGAAGAGAATCGTAGCATTTGAGATGCGATGCTACAGACTAATACTGAAAATTAGGTGGACTGATAAGGCAAGGAATGAGGAGTTCTACGCAGAATCGGAGAGGAAAGGAATATGTCGAAAAAGCTGATAAGGAGAAGGGACAGGATGATAGGACATCTGTTAAGACATGGGGGGATGACTTCCACGGTGCTAAAGGGAGCAGTAGAGGGCAAAAACTGTAGACGAAGACAGAAATTGGAATGCATCCAGGAAATAGCTGAGGACGTAGGCTGCAAGGGCTACTCTGAGATGAAGAGGTTAGCACAGAAGAGGATTTCGTGGCGGGCCGCTCAAACCAGTCAGAAGACTGATGACCAAAAAAAAAACTTAATTGTTCTTCATACCACCTAATCATAAGTATGGTATTCTTTATCCTTCAGCAATGACCACGATGTGGGCAGGACGTTAAATACTAATCTCCTTTTTTGATATCCATTACACCTCTTATGTACCTAGAATTTAATGCAAAGAAAAAAAACCACATAATTCTTCAGACAGACGTACACTGTCATGTTCCATCCCGTCGACCTGCTTCCTTTTCCCGTAAGCATACTGTACTTACGACACTTACGATTTGGGATAACCCATTCTATACACAATTCTTTTAAAATTATCAGAGAACTCGAAGAATACAGGGCACAACTGGACAACTGGGCAATAATTAGCGCTACATTTATTAGCGTCTTTCGGTTACGCTGAGGCAACAAATATAAATTGTGAAGACAAATTTTAACTAACCGCATAAGGAGCTGTGTAACGCGTTACGTGAAACTGTAAGTGATCGCCTGTGATTTTGACCCATCGAAATAAATTCCACAGTACGCGACTTCGCTAATCTTGAATCGAGGTGTGTACTGTCTTCAGAGCGGAGAGGCGCTGTACAGTAGCTATCAAGTTAGATTAGGTGGCCTGATAAATATTTTCCAAAGGTTTGAAGAGATTTTAAGCCTGTGGCAAATGTTATGTCATGATACCACACTGCCACTCGAGATTGCCGAACCATTGCCACCACGCAGTTGTTACGAGATCATTTCACCACTTCCCATAGGAAAGTAGACCTGTTAGATTCCGCAAGACGTACAGATTTCAAGAGTACATGTACTAGAACAACAACATAACAATGTCACAGCGACTTGTGCTCGCCAAGATATATGATTCGACAGAATTACGGCGACTCCTCTTTTGGGGCGGGAACAGCTTGGTTGTTGATCTAAACGACCAATCAGAACGTTCCTTCCAGATCATTCTCGCGGCAAATCTTGCCTTATCCAATCACTAATTTGATGGTAATTAATGTCAGTAAAATTTCAGATTCTTGTATTTTGTTTAATCAGAATAAACAAAGCGCGAAATACTCTTCAAATTCATGAATAAACTTATTCCGCCTCTAACTTCCATTCTAGCTGCTTTTATACAAAAGCAAGCACACACCGATATGCGTCACCTGAATCGTGGTTGCAACATAACTTTCCCACGGTTCGTTTGCACAAGGTTTTACGTAAAACGAAAGATTAAATTTTAATGTATGCCCTACATACAACCTCTCAATCATGCTCGCGCACTCACACGGCGAAATATAATCAAATAACGATTTGCGTTTGCAGATGATAATACTGTTTTTTGCAGAGAATCTGCAAATTGCAACTAAACAGATTGAAGTGCTCAAGGAATCAGCAGTGAAAGTAGGATTGCAAATATCTTTTGAGAAGACGCAATATATGAACATAATTGCCACTGATCCAGGCTGGACAATGAGGACCAAGTATGGCGACATAAAAAGAGTTCATAATTTCAAGTGCCTAGGGAGATTTTGACTCCGAACAATGAAAAGGCAGCAATTGACGAACGGGCAAGAAAAATGGAAATAGCATTCACATTGTGTCAGAACTCATACAAATCTAAATCACTCTCATACCAGGCCAAATTCCATCACTACAGCACAGTCGTCAAACCTGAATGTTTATATGCATCTGAGAAAATAGCCAGGAAGAGACTTTCAGACTTGGGAAAAGAAGAAAAGGAAATTCCTTAGGAAGATTCCTGGGCCCAGAAAAATATCTAATGAATTTACGTTCCGCCTAAGATCAAATTAAGAACTTTATCAAAGATTTGAAAATATCACCACCACAATCAAGAAAAGAAGACTGTCTTTCTATGGACATATCAAAAGAATGGAATCAGAGAGGCTCTCCAACAAGATTCTTCTCTTCCAGGAAAACAGGAAGACACAAGTTCCATGGGTGAAAGAAAAGCACTGGGAACTAGAAAAATGCGGGACCATGGCAAAAGAAATTGTGAACACGCAGATATTTACGAAAATGGTAGCTAAGGTGAAGGATTTCTTCCAGGAGAAAACGAGGAAGAACAGAGTATTCTAGGCAGAAGCACGTGCACGAGGGAGCCAACAGATGAAGGAGTACTGCCGAACGAGGAAGGAAGAGAACTTTAGAAAGTGAGGGAAGTTGTGTAAACGTAGTCCATAGATGGCTGTAACGAAAATAAATATATAATAATAATTCTGACCGATTTTTGTATTACGTAATGCACAGTGACTAAAGTTTTTAATAGAAAATTCTAATTAATTGATTTTTATCCATTGATTACTTTGGAATGGCTTCAAATGATAATGAATGTCAATCAGTTATTGTTCCTAACTTGGTTATAAAAAAACAACCATAGGTTTTACGAGCTTTAAGTAATTCTCTTTCTCTCCAGAACAATAGTAAATAAAAATCTGAAATTTTGACAGAATCTTTCCATCACTAACAAAAGGCTGTGTACCAAATTTGAACAAAATCGGATAATAACTAATATCGATTATTTACATTCGTGGAGGGTATGAATCTTCATATCTACTGAATGTTACGCTATGCAGTTCTCACGGCAGGCAGCGTCAGCTGTGCAGTGAGCAAGGCGAAAGGAAAAACGTAGCCATCCTGCAGCCACCTTACTAGACGGCTGCGTGCCTTACTGCAACGAATGTCATCTCGTAATAACTTGCTACATTACGGGGATTTTAATTAAAGGATACAGGACTTCATATTCTGGTAGTTTAATTTTAACCTTCAAGTAGATATCGGCAGCTTATGCAACCCCGCAATGTCTTTTTTTGTCGTCAGGTAAAGAATTTGATCAAAGAGCTTTAAAAGCGATCTTATCAAGAGGGAAAAAGGAATCAGATCCCGAGAAAGCTACATCAAAATCCATTCCGTTCTACATCACCAGTTGTCTTCGCCAACGTGTGGAGGTATAATATGCTTTAGCGTGATTTGCTGCCAAACTGTGCAATGAGGGAGAACATTTTGAGAGTGTAAACCAACTTTGTTTCTAAAGAACCACGTAATTATAAAAGTAAGATGTTTGTAAAACATGTAAGGCGCCGAGAAAACTTCTGCTTCCCCTTCTATTCTATCACAGTGCCTGTGATCAACAACTGTAGCATAACAAAAGTGCCAAATTTCACAACTGTATACCAGGATTTCTTGTACGCCTTATGGACTGTTTCTAATATATCTTGCTATTCCCAATTCTCTTGTGTCTTTCCTTTCTATGGCTTTGCTGAAAAAATTTGCAAATACAATCTACTGAGCATTATTTCGGTTTACTTGCAGCATATATTGTAAAACCTGAAAGCAAAAAAAAAAAAGAGTTTCCGCAAAGGTACTCGACCCCAGTGTCACCGGGATATCGTTCAGTATTCTTCCCGCTCTCGCAGGACTCTCCGCTATAGTAAATACCTTGCCCGACCCGCACCGGTTTTTATAAACGCCTTCTCCATTTGGAGCTTCAACTTGTGCCATTTCTATTTCAGGACGGGCCCCACATACAACATAAATTTGGATTACATCGATGATGACGAGTAGGCGCGGTCTCTTCGCAAGATTAAGAGACAGGAAAACTGAGCTACAGTTGGTTTAGAATTACTTGACGGTTTACACTTCACGTGTTGGAGATGTCTTCCTCCAATCACAGCGACCACCGTCACGTCTGAACTGTTCGTCGTTGCCATACAGCTACAACAAATGCTCAATTACCTTCCAATTTCTTGTCTGACTATTTTCTTGTTGCGTTTCGATTCCAAATCCTGAGTCCGGCCGTTTTATTTTAAAATTTCATCACACCCGATAAAGACGCTCAAAACAACAAAATCACACAACGATGTAAACGAAATACACACATTTTGTGCGCTCAACTAGCCAAAGATTACTGGATTCTTTCGCACAAGGCGCGATTCGGCTTCACATATTGAATTATTACCACAGATATCGGCCCACTGGAATGAAATGATCATATGGCATTGTTGGCCGGGAGGCCCCATGCGGGGAAGTTCGGCCGCCGTATTGTGAGTCCTTTTTAGTTGACGCCACTTCGGCGACTTGCGAGTCAACAATGATGATAAAGAACACACAACACCCAGTCATCACGAAACAGAGAAAATCCCTGACCCCGCCCTGAATCGAACCTGGGACCCCGTGCTCGGGAAGCGAGAACGCTACCGCAAGACCACGAGCTGTAGATAAAATACATACGACATGGCGTAAAACTGAACGTTTGAAGGTAGAAAATAACTCTTTCTATGAATAAATAAATAAAGCCCAGTGGCATCGTCATAGTTTGCATTAAGATAAACGAGGATTCGAATATCTCCCGATACTGATATTTATTTTTCTTTTTTAAATCCTTACCAAAGTTACAGTGAGTGTTATTATTTTCAATAAATTGCTTTCAGTCCCTTTTTTATATTTTTATCTTTTGTTACATAATTGTCATCAGCGTATTCACTTTTTTATTTGCTCTTTTTTCTCAACATTCATCCATCATTTGGAATCTGCCTGTCACCTATCACCTGTTCGTCTAGTTAAATGTACCTTCTGTATCAATGTCACACGTTTCGAAAACTTGATATCTAGAGGCATCTTTATGTGTTTCCTAGTGAACTTATTCTTTCGTCAACTTTCTAAATTCCAGACATATTCTACCATATCTTTTTTCATACAGCTTTCCTCTCGGTACTACTTTATTCGGTCGTAGGATCTTCCTGGTGTCCTCCATTGGGAGAATCGTGAAACTGTTTTAATACTGCGGCTTTTTCAGTCGCACTTATTTCCTCCGTCTTTATCGACTGAGCTGTCTCTTGATTCAGGATGTACTTTCCTATATCCTCGATGCAGTTTTTGCATCCCTGAATAACATCTTTCACTTATTCGCGGGAGTGTGTCGGCGACTTTATTTCGTTTGTACATGATGTGATAGTCATAATTCTCTAGCTTTAACCTCAATTTCATCAATCTATCGATCTGGATGACAGATCTGCTATGGTAACTACCCACGTTATTTATTTATACTCAGTAAATATCAGGAACTTTGTTCCGAGTACATGCGATCTAACATTTTTCTCTGCCCAACAAATGGTCAGCATATCCCCCTCATTCGTAATGTACCATCTTTCTCCCTTGTCCAGAATCCTGTTCGCCACTTTTTCTTTCCACTGGCATCCATCTTCTTCGAAATTAAAATTAAGGGAAAACTTCAACCACTTGTACTTGGTACTGTAACGTCATCTGCTAACATTCTTTTTGTTGCCTGCTGGTGCACCTCCTTTTGTGTTTGCGATATCCTGTTGGGTCTTGAACGTATCACCCAACCTTCTGCTTCTGGCAGCAGTTTAATTTCGTACCAGATGCTATCAATGTAAGATAATATGTATCCCGGAAAATGGAAAACGTCGCTGTACATGGTGCATAAGTCTATGATTGCTGCCTTCTCTTCCGCATTCAGATGACTCGTGCAGATGTTCTCCTTTAGCACGCTTATTCTTGAATTCAGCTGTGGCTTATTTTTACTGGCACGTTTCGTACTGAGCGATTTACGCAAAAAGGTCCACTCTCGAAATGTTTCTGCTACCACCCGTGTGCAATCTACTGACACACTCTCATCTGCAGTGTTCAGTACACTCGTTAGGCATTCTCCTGTTGTTACTTTTACTAATGCCTCAGGTAAACAGACACCCTTGGTGATTTCCTGTTTCGGATTGATAGCCTCTCTCATTCCATACGCCTCTATTTCTATTCAACACACTCGTTTCTCCCCGGGCCCTAGTGTTAATGCTGAAACAATTTGTTTGCGCTCTTTTTGCTTCTCTGTTGCCTGCCTCTGTTGCATTCCGACAGTTAATGAGTTTCTGTCACTATTCGCTCTCGCCTTCCCACATGTTTCTCGCTTTGCGCTTAAGCATCATTCGCAAGAGTCTTCAAAAATGGTTCAAATGGCTCTGAGCACTATGGGACTTAACATCTGAGGTCATCAGTCCCCTAGAACTTAGAACTACTTAAACCTAACTCACCTAAGGACATTACACACATCCTTGCTCGAGGCAGGATTCAAACCTGCGACCTTAGCACTCGCGCGGTTCCGGACTAAAGCGCCTAGAACCGCTCGGCCACCACGGTCGGCAAGAGTATTCCATTTTATTGGCATGTACAATGCGGAGCTCACCCTTCCTTTTCTTACACTACATTCGCTCCGCGTCTGAGGTTTCTCCGAAAGAGACTTCTCTTTCTTGTACCTGCACAACGATGTTAGCAAGTTTCCGACTTCTGATCCCATCAAGTTCCCACCCTTATCCGTTTTCATTCTGGTCCATTCCCTGCAGATACACAGGGTTCCGGTGGCATAACTGACTATGACTTCACGTTCTTTGAAAACGTCTCACCCACCAGCCCGTCAAATTGAAGATCTATATTTTGCCCAGTTACTTAGAAACGATGCCTCACTTTCCTTCCGTTTCTCGTTCATATTTATAGAGTCACAGTTACCTCTGTCTCTGTAACCGTAATAGCTACTTCTCTTAATTATACTTATCTGTGTACCGGTGTCCACGAGAAATCTCAGGCAATTAGTAATGCCGTCCTGACGCTCCAATGGTATAAACTCAATTTTACTTGTGCAGTCGACTGTTAATATCTTTCCAGGTAAGGGGTAAGGCGATTGCCTCCTTACGCCGTCACTTAGTGCTCTGGACTTTTATTTATCCTTTGTGCATTCTGGGGATGGAAAACACTTTCTGGGTATTCTCTCACGACATGACCGTTTCGTTTCCATTTAAAACACGTTACATATTCAGCTGCACACATGGGCCTCTAAGACTTGGAGAATTACATTCTGAACACCTCTCTCGTGGTTGGTTTCTTCTCCTGACTTTTCTTGATACAACCGGTCCCATTTCTCTTGTTCTTTTATAAGCACGACTCTATCTCGCCACATAGCCTAGCTTCTCACATGTGAAACACTTGGTGACTTGCTTCTCGTTCCGCGGTACCGCACCATACCTCAGGCGATCATCTTTCCTCAGACCGAAGCTACCGCGGTCTCCTATGTCAGAGCTATCTCTACAGCCTCAGCTAACGTTGGCTGCTCATCTCAGGCACGTACTTTTGTCTTTATCCTGTCACCGCAAAATCCCTTGGATAAACACTGCTTGGCTTAATTTCCAAATGAAAGCAAAGCTGCCTTCCAACTCGGATTATCGCATGGTATCTCTGATGGTTACCCTGAAATGGTGCTGCATCGTAACCATCTTCAAGCCCCACTGAGCTATGCTTTCCCCACGTTATTGCCGACTTACAAACATTTGACACGCGTAGAACTCAAGTATCCTTTTACTAGCACAGTTTTCTACTAATATGGCGAGCACATTTCACCACGTGTCACTTAGATCCCTGAATAATAATGTGCTACATACTGAGACCACTATTTAAGTTTTAACCAATTTCAAAAGGGTATCATGTTGCTCTGGGTCTATAAGTTCAAATACGAGATCGCAATTGTCAAGGAACTCATTTAGAGCATTCTTAGTGCCATCAGACAACTGTGGTGTTAATTTCAGCACATCTGACAAACTAACAAATTGCAATTTGTGACTCAGGTGCCTCAGAGCCTGTACCGTAAACATTGTCTCCATGTCGTGACTGGCCTGCTATTCTTTTAACTCACCGTTGGAATTCTCACTGCTGACACTGCTTTCGTGCGCCGCCTGCAACTTGGTGCGTCTGTCTGCACTGCCGCCGCTGCTGCCCGCCCTAGGGCCGCGTGTGACCAACGCCGCTGCCCGTCGTCTGCGACCCCGCAGTGTCCGCTACGGCTGCCGCTGCTACTCCGTGCCCTCGCACCGTCGTCCGTGACCACTCGCCGCTGTACGCAACGGCCGGTGCCACTGCACCTTCTCGGCACACCGCTGGCGACCTGGAGCCGTTGTCTGGGAGCCCCTGGCCGCCTTCCGGGATGCCCACCTCGAACCCGTATACTATCCGTCCCTCCCTGCTGAGGCTTCGCAGCCCATGGACGCCTCCGGGATGATGATCTCGTCTCCAGGCGCCGTCTGCCTGCTGGACTGATCAGACCCATTTTTCTGTACTTTCCAGGCGCTATCTGTCCCTTGGCGCTGGATTGGGACCGTCTTCTTCTTTTTCTTCTTCTCGGGAGTTCTTTTACCCTCTTGGCTCTCCTGCTGGCGTGCGCAAAGGTTATTAAGGTAATCCAAAAGCGATCTACATCTACATGTACATCTACATACATATTACGCAATCCATCATACGGTGCGTGGCGGAGGGTGCCTCGTACCACAGCTAGCATCTTCTCTCCCTGCTCCGTTTCCAAACAAAATGAGGGAAAAATGACTGCCTATATGCCTCTGTGCGAGCCCTAATCTCTCTTATCTTTGTGGTCTTTCCGTGAAATGTAAGTTGGCGGCAATAAAATTGTACTGCAGTCAGCCTCAAATGCTGGTTCTCTAAATTTCCTCAGTAGCGATTCACGAAAACAACGCCTCATTTCCTCTAGATACTCTCCACCCGCGTTCCTGAAGCATTTCCTTAACACTCGCGTGATGATCAGTAACCAATCTAGCAGTAACCAATCTAGCAGCCTGCCTCTGAATATCTTCTATGTCCTCCCTCAATCCGACCTGATAGGGATCCCAAACGTTCGAGCAGTACTCAAGAATAGGTCGTACCAGCGTTCTATAAGCGGTCTCTTTTACAGATGAACCACATATTCCCCAAATTTTACCAATGAACCGAAGACGATATCCGCCTTCCCCACAACTGCCATTACATGCTTGTCCCAATTCATATAGCTCTGCAATTTTACGCCCAAATATTTAATCGACGTGACCGTGTCAAGCGCTACACTACTAATGGAGTATTCAAACATTACAGGATTCTTTTTCCTATTTATCTGCATTAATTTACATTTATCTATATTTAGAGTTAGCTGCCATTCTTTACACCAATCACAAATCCTGTCCAAGTCATGTTGTATCCTCCTACAGTCACTCAACGACGACACCTTCCCGTACACCACAGCATCATCAGCAAACAGCCGCACATTGCTATCCACCCTATCCAAAAGATCATTTATGTAGATAGAAAACAACAGCGGACCTACCACACTTCCCTGGGGCACTCCAGATGATACCCTCACCTCCGATGAACACTCACCATCGAGAACAACGTACTGAGTTCTCAAAGTCGTGCCGTCGTTTTGCTTGATGTCTGACTATGTTAGAAATTTCAAAGTAACTTGTGGCATGACAACTGTACGCTAACCCACGACCAACCCCATACATGGCAACAGTAACAGAGAACCTCATGTAGCGTCCAGCGAGAGGTGTAGACGGTCAGTGACACTGGGGCCTGGTGAAGGTCAGTCCCGTCAGCTAACGTGGAGACGGCAAACTGGAAGTTTGAAATAATCGAACAAAGGCAAGAATTGAATAACTATGGCCTAAAATTGTTTGTCTCAACAAGAACTGCATAATGACGAATGAAACTACACTACTCCTGATTGCAAAACTTCATGGAGGGAGGTAGCCGGCGAAGTATGATTGCGAGCAGAGCAGAGCGGATCCGTAGTCACTATGCTTCATCCCACTCGTCGAAGTAGTAATTCAGAAAGCAATGAGACCGGCTTGTTACATATCCGCCATCTTATTAAATCTGTACATTAGCCAGGGAAACCAAGGAGAAATTAGGAAAGGGAACTACAAAGAAGAAATACACGGAGGTAGCTAAAGTCGTGGGATACCTCGCTATACCTCAGCGTACTTCAGCAACTCGACATGGAAAGTACTCAAGAAGTCGTTGGAAGTCTCCTCAAGAAATAATGAGCCGTGCTGCTGCCTCTATACCCACTCACAACTCTGAAAATGTTACCGGTGCAGGGTTTTGTGAACAAACTGACCTCTTGATTATATCACATAATTGTTCGATGGACTCATTTGAAGTCATCTAGGTGGCCAATTCATTCACTGGAATTTTCAAGAAGGTTCTTGAAACCAATGTCGACTAATTTTGTGATGGCGCACCGTCATCCATAAAACTTCCATAGTTGTTTGGGAACCTGAACTCCAGGAATGGCTGCATATTGTCTCCAAGCAGCCGAAAATATCCGTTTTCAGTCAGTGATTAGTTCAGTCTGAACAGAGGACCCACTCCAACCCATGTAATCGTAGCCCACACTGTTATGGAGCCACCACCGGTTTTCTAAGTGCCTTGTTGACAACTTGGGGCTATTGCTTCGAGGCATCTGCGCCGCTCTCGAATCCTACCATCAGCTCTTATTAATTGAAATAGTGACTCATCTGAATAGGCCACGGATTTCCAGTCGCCTAGGATCCAGTTTCTGGTCAGATGACTATACGTTAATGTCAACAGAAGCTTCGTAATGAATAGGAAGGTCAGACAGAGAGTGCGTTACTGTGAACAGATCAGTGACGGGGTTGCTATCATCAGAATCGACAGAAACGAGCACCGATAATAACAGTTTCAGGTACGCACACCGACGTCGCAAGTAGAAAATGTACATATAGAGAAAGTATGTGAGGATACTAAACACATAATTCGGTACGTTTAGTGATATCAAAATCTACTAATCATAGGCGACTGGAGTGCAGTTGTAGGGGAAGGAGTGGAACAAATGGTTACGGGAGAATATGGGCTTGGTAGTAGTTCTGCAGTAAATTTCTGATTTCAGTAGCGAAGACTCTGTTCAAGAATCACAGGAGGAGGAGGAGGCATATTTGGAAAAGGCTAGGAGAAACAGAAAGATGTCATTTAGATTGCATCATGGTTAGCCATTGATTCCGAAGTCATGTTATTAGATTGTAAGGAGTACCAAGGGCAGATACGGGCTCAGATCACAATTTAGTAATGATGAAGAGTAAGCTGAAATTGGAGAAACTAGTCAGAAAGAATCAACGTGCAAGGAAGTGGGATACGGAACTACTAAGGTACGAAGGGTTACACTTGAAGTTCTCTTACAGTACGGATACTGCGATAGTTCAGTAGGCAGGTAAGTTGAAGAGGAATGGACATCTCTAAGAAGAGCATCAGAGAGGATGGAGGGAAAAATGTGTGTACAAGGAAGCTATCTACGAAGAAACTATGGGTAGCAGCAGGAATACTTCAGCTGATCGACGAAAGAAGGACGTACAAGAAATAAACTCCTGGCCATTAAAATTGCTACACCACGAAGATGACATGCTACAGACACGAAATTTAACCGACAGGAAGAAGATACTGTGATATGCAAATTGCTAGCTTTTCAGAGCATTCACACAAGGTTGGCGCCGGTGGCGACACCTACAACGTGCTGACATGAGGAAAGTTTCCAACCGATTTCTCATACACAAACAGCAGTTGACCGGCGTTGCTTGGTGAAACGTTGTTGTGATGCCTCGTGCAAGGAGGAGAATTGCGTACCATTACGTTTCCGACTTTGTTAAGGGTCGGATTGTAGCCTATCGCAGTTGCGGTTTAGCGTATCGCGACACTGCTGCTCGCCTTGGTCAGGATCCAGTGACTGTTAGCAGAATATGGAATCGGTGGGTTCAGGAGGGTAATACGGAACGCCGTACTGGATCCCAACGGCCTCGTATCACTAGCAGTCGAGATGAAAGACATCTTATCCGCATGGCTATAGCTGATCGTGCAGCCACGTCTCGACCCCTGAGTCAACAGATAAGGGACGTTTGCAAGACAACAACCATCTGCACGAACAGTTGGACAACGTTTGCAGCAGCATGGACTATCAGGTCGGAGACCATGGCTGGGGTTACCCTTGACGCTGCATCACAGACAGGAGCGCCTACGATGGTGTACTCAACGACGAACTTGGGTGCACGAATGGCACAACGTCATTTTTTCGGACGAATCCAGGTTCTGTTTACAGCATCGTGATGGTCACATCCGTGTTTGGCGACTTGGCGGTGAACGCATGTTGGAAGGGTGTATTTGTCACCGCCATACTGGCGTATCACCCGGCGTGATGGTATGGGGTGCCATTGGTTTCACGTGTCGATCACCTCTTGTTCGTATTGATGGCACTTTGAGCAGTGAACGTTACATTTCAGATGTGTTACGACCCGTGGCACTACCCTTCATTCGATCCCTGCGAAGCCCTACATTTCAGCAGGATAATGCACGACCGCATGTTGCAGGTTCTGTACGGGCCTTTCTGGATACAGAAAATGTTCGACTGCTGCCCTGGCCCGCCCATTCTCTAAATCTCTCACCAACTGAAAACGTCTGGTCAATGGTGGCCAAGCAACTAGCTCGTCACAATACACGTCACTACGCTTGATGAACCGTGATATCGTGTGGAAGCTGCATGGGCAGCTGTACCTGTACATGCCATCCAAGCTCTGTTTGACTCAATGCCCAGGCGAATCAAGGCCGTTGTTACGGCCAGAGGTGGTTCTTCTGGGTACTGATTTCTCAGGATCTATGCACCCAAACTGAGTAAAAATGTAATCACATGTCAGTTCTAGTATAATGTATTTGTCCAATGAATACCCGTTTATCATCTGCATTTCTTCTTGGTGTAGCAATTTTAACGGCCGGTAGTGTAGTCTGGGAAATTCAGTAAGACAGAGATGCAAGTCACTCAGGAATGAAATAAGCAGGAAGTACTGGGAAGCTTAGCGAAAGTATTACATTAAAGATGGGAAGAAATTGAGAAAGTAATGATTGTTGGATGGACTGACTCAGCACACAGAAAAGTGAAAATAATCTTGGGTGGAATTAAAAGCAAGTGCAGTGAAAATTCGAATGAGAGGAGAGTGGAGAGACCGGATAAGTGGCAAGGGTACATTAATGTCCTCTATGAGGTGAAAGACTTACCTGATGATGTGATAGAAGAAAAAAAAAATGGTTCAAATGGCTCTGAGCACTATGGGACTCAACATCTTAGGTCATAAGTCCCCTAGAACTTAGATCTACTTAAACCTAACTAACCTAAGGACATCACACACACCCATGCCCGAGGCAGGATTCGAACCTGAGACCGTAGCAGCCCCGCGGTTCCGGACTGCAGCGCCAGAACCGCTAGACCACCGCGGCCGGCGATAGAAGAAAACTGAGACGGAAAGGAATAAGGGATCCAGTATTAGAATCTTTAGAAGAGTTCTTCAAGACTTAAAATCAAATAAGGCAGAAGGGATACATAACATTCCATCGGAAATTCGAAAGTCACTGGGGCCGGTGGTAACAAAACTATTATTCCCATTGGTGTGTAGGAAATATGAGACTTGCGATACACCAGCAGACTTTCGGAGAAATATCATTTGCTTAATTCTCAAACTGCAAGAGCCGACAAGTGCGAAAACTATCGCGCAGTTAGTTTAACAGCTCACGCAGCCAAGTTGCTGACGATGATAGAAAAACTAAAAAAAAAAACAAAACAGGATGTGTTAGATGACGACTAGTTTGGCTTTAGGAAGGGAAAGACGTCAGCGAAGCTGTTCTGACGTTGCGGTTGATATAGAAGCAATTCAGTTGCAATAAATACAGAAAATTCTCTTGTCAAATGTAGTAGAGTTAACATTGAGAGCGTTATGAGAATCGTAGCAAAGTCCTCAATCTACATTGTCATCGAAGGTACGGGAAAACTAAGTCCATTTCGTAATCACAATACACAAAACAATTCAGAGTGGAACATGAAGATTCACAGATTAGCACAAACGATGCAAAGTTTAGTAACTCACACTCTGTCTATTCTCAGTTCCGTAAATCAAGCGGAAATAGATCCCTACGATGGAGTACATTCGGACCTCTCGAAATATACAGTCCCTTAAGAAACTAGTAACTTATAGTGGCCGTTCACTGCCCAGAATCTATCACCAACATGATCGAAAATTCAAAATTGCTAGCATCTCTACTTATTTCAAGACTCGCTCGCTTGAGCTCGTCACTCGAATAATCCCAGTTTCCTATTGATTCTCGTATTTTTCCGCTACTGTCGACTTTTACATTGGCTGAAGGCTGTCCTCACTACAAGTACGTCTTTCTCACGTTCTAACAGACACCATTTGACTCATCTTTATCATTTCCACGAATCAACTTATGTATTACAACTATATTTGTGTAAATAAATGTTATAATCATTTGGTCACTCTCACAACATTCGCAATAAAAATATGGATTTGCCCACAAATAAGTAAGCGAGTATTCTTGCGCAAGTACACTAACGCTAAATGACAACAGACTGTCGTTCAATTTCGTTCACCCAGTTATTTTGGCCTGTTTGTAAGAAGCGTACTTTGGCGCTCTTTTATAAAGTTGATGTCAGCTAACACATGTGGTTCACTATTCCTTATATTGCTGTAATTTTGCGTTTTCATCGTGAATACTATTTCAGTAAAGTTCCTCGAAATACAGCAAAGGTTTCTGACATAAATACACAAGTATCCCATTATATGAACTATTTGTGTAGTATTCATTTTCAGTGTAATTGCGGATAATAGGATATTCTGACAAACATTTGCATAATGAAAGGATGTAATATACGCAATAAATAAACAAATAATTAAGATACAGTTAAGTAGTTTTCAGTGATGATGGCTATGGTGCAATGTTGTAATGTGAGATATTGTATTGTTAAATCGCATGAATCGTTTAGAAAATGTTAATTTAGAGGTTCACTGCGAAATACACTCCTGGAAATTGAAATAAGAACACCGTGAATTCATTGTCCCAGGAAGGGGAAACTTTATTGACACATTCCTGGGGTCAGATACATCACATGATCACACTGACAGAACCACAGGCACATAGACACAGGCAACAGAGCATGCACAATGTCGCCACTAGTACAGTGTATATCCACCTTTCGCAGCAATGCAGGCTGCTATTCTCCCATGGAGACGATCGTAGAGATGCTGGATGTAGTCCCGTGGAACGGCTTGCCATGCCATTTCCACCTGGCGCCTCAGTTGGACCAGCGTTCGTGCTGGACGTGCAGACCGCGTGAGACGACGCTTCATCCAGTCCCAAACATGCTCAATGGGGGACAGATCCGGAGATCTTGCTGGCCAGGGTAGTTGACTTACACCTTCTAGAGCACGTTGGGTGGCACGGGATACATGCGGACGTGCATTGTCCTATTGGAACAGCAAGTTCCCTTGCCGGTCTAGGAATGGTAGAACGATGGGTTCGATGACGGTTTGGATGTACCGTGCACTATTCAGTGTCCCCTCGATGATCACCAGTGGTGTACGGCCAGTGTAGGAGATCGCTCCCCACACCATGATGCCGGGTGTTGGCCCTGTGTGCCTCGGTCGTATGCAGTCCTGATTGTGGCGCTCACCTGCACGGCGCCAAACACGCATACGACCATCATTGGCACCAAGGCAGAAGCGACTCTCATCGCTGAAGACGACACGTCTCCATTCGTCCCTCCATTCACGTCTGTCGCGACACCACTGGAGGCGGGCTGCACGATGTTGGGGCGTGAGCGGAAGACGGCCTAACGGTGTGCGGGACCGTAGCCCAGCTTCATGGAGACGGTTGCGAATGGTCCTCGCCGATACCCCAGGAGCAACAGTGTCCCTAATTTGCTGGGAAGTGGCGGTGCGGTCCCCTACGGCACTGCGTAGGATCCTACGGTCTTGGCTTGCATCCGTGCGTCGCTGCGGTCCGGTCCCAGGTCGACGGGCACGTGCACCTTCCGCCGACCACTGGCGACAACATCGATGTACTGTGGAGACCTCACGCCCCACGTGTTGAGCAATTCGGCGGTACGTCCACCCGGCCTCCCGCATGCCCACTATACGCCCTCGCTCAAAGTCCGTCAACTGCACATACGGTTCACGTCCACGCTGTCGCGGCATGCTACCAGTGTTAAAGACTGCGTTGGAGCTCCGTATGCCACGGCAAACTGGCTGACACTGACGGCGGTGGTGCACAAATGCTGCGCAGCTAGCGCCATTCGACGGCCAACACCGCGGTTCCTGGTGTGTCCGCTGTGCCGTGCGCGTGATCATTGCTTGTACAGCCCTCTCGCAGTGTCCGGAGCAAGTATGGTGGGTCTGACACACCGGTGTCAGTGTGTTCTTTTTTCCATTTCCAGGAGTGTATTTCATTGTGAAATATTAGTCGCTGAAAATTATTAATTTTTGTCGTTTTAGCGACAAAAATACTGTTGTGTCGCTCGGTGTGCCCCATTTATCTGAGGTCGCAGATGTATTCAGATTCGCTTTGATATGTAACTGCAATTTATTGTCGAATTTCAGAGAAATGTAACTTAGCCGTCGTTAAGATTGTCTCATACTTAACCATTTCTTGGAGCATTGTGCGTCCTGCTGAGTTACTGTCCATCGTCAAAGTTTCCCATAGCGAGATGAGTCCACATTTGGTTTTTAACGACGTACGTGCCTCGGCTGCAGCGGCCGCGGTGGCCGCCCCGGCCGCAACGTGCTCTCGGCTTTGTGCCATACAGCTTCGCAAACAAATTCCGCTGTATATCGCTCCCGAAATCCAACATAGGACTTCAGTTGAAAGACTTTCGGGACTGCCTTGATGAAAAGTGCACAAAAATTATGATGATGTTTTTTAATGTTCAGGTGTTCTATCGTCTCAGCATCTGAGTACATTGCACTGAACGTACATACAACCATGCGAAACTGTGACAAATGTTCTTATTAGGGAGAGTGTTTATCTCGGGCCTCACATTGGCTTAAATGTTGGGCCTCTCATGTGAATTTCTGAACTCTGTCGTTCTGTGATATCTTCATATAAATACCAACAAGTGTAGTTCGTCACCTATACTAATTGTCAGTGAAGTCGCAGAGGACGTCCCTGTGTCCATGGTTTTGTTCGAGAGTCAAGGTCTGCGAGAGAAACTTTGCACACCATTATCTCTTTTTCAAAACATTTTGGAGAATGTCTTGAACACTTGATACAGAGATGTGAGGCCATTATGATTTGCGACACGACAATGACACACTAGGCCAACATATCCACCAATAAACATTGCCTGCTCTCAAGCGACTGGTCGAATGCACATCTGTTGTTTACAGTTCTTAGTTCAAGTTGTCACAATAGTTGCTGTACTGACGTCGCATATATAACAGAAAAAAAGTCGGTCTCGAAAGTTTTTTGTTGGACAGTGTATGTTGCTGACATGGGAGGATACTAGCAGTCGTCTTCTAATAAAAACACTCAGCTCATAGTGCTGTATTCTTAGAAGTATCTACGACTGTGTTTAAACCCTAAGCTGTTGGCTTCTGTGCACAATTTCATTACTTCTCCTTTGTTGCTATACACCAGAAATACCTAAACCATCGATTCAACTGAAGCCAACAGAATGATTGCTGTGTACAGCAGCAAACTACAGCTATAGCAATGTAACACTATAATTAAAAGGATAGTTGCTACTCACCATATAGCAGAGATGCTGAGTCGGAGAAAGACAGAAGAAAAAAGGACTATCGGAAAGTGAGCTTTCCGACAACAAGGCAATTGTCAAAAATAGAAAACATACACACACGATCACATTCACACAAACGCAATTACCGCACACGTAACCACAGTCTCTGGCAGCTGGAGCCAGACTGCGAGTAGCAGGGCATTATGGGAGAGGCAACTGAGTAGGGGTAAGGAAGAGGCTGGGAAAGACAGGGGGAGGGATAGCTGGCTACGGGTGAGAGACAATAATGTACTGCTGCAAGCGTGCAGGGAGGAGGTGCAGAGTGGGGAAGCTGGGTGGATGTGGGGGTTAGATAGAGGGACGAGAAAGAAGGGGTCTAGAAGAAAAGGAGACAAGTAAATAGAAGGGATGCGATGGTGCAATAGAGGCCTGTGTAGAGGTGGTGTGGAACAGAGAAGGTACAAATGTTAAGGACAATGACTGATGAAGGTTGAGGCCAGGAGGGTTACGGGAATGTAGTATATATTGCAGGGAAAGATCCCATCTACGTGATTCAGAAAGGCTGGTGTCGGTGGGAAGGATCCAGATGGCATGGGCTGTGAAGCATTCACTGAAATGAAAGACGTCATGTTGGGTGGTCCAGTTTTCTCTTGGCCACAGTTTGTCAGACGCCATTCATCAGGACAGAAAGCTTGCTGGTTGCTGTGCGCAGGTAGAATTCAACACAGTTGTGCAGCTAGGCCTGTATATCAGATAACTGGTTTCACAGGTAGCCTTGCCTTTGATAGGATAGGTGACGTTTGTGACAGGGATAGAGTACGTGATGGTGGGAGGGTGTATGGAACAGGCCTTGTATCTTGGTCTGTACAGGGATAGGAGCCATGAGGCAACAGGATGGGAGCAGGGGTTGAGTAGGGATGGATGGATATATCATGCAAATTCAGTGGGCAGTGGAATACCACAGTCAGAGGAATGGGGAAGTTAATGGGTAGGACCTTACTCATTTCAGGGCATGACGAGAGGTAGTCAAACCCTTGCAGAGAATGTAATTCAGTTGCTGTAGTCCAGCATGGTTCTGAGTCATAAGGAGAATGGCCCTCTATGGCTGAATAGTGGGGCTCTGGGAGGTGTTGGGTGGCTGGAAAGATAAGGCACAGGGGATCTATTTTTGTACAAGTTTGAAAGGGTAATTATAATCTGTAAAAGACCCAGTGGGTTGCATGGAAGGAATTTCTCAATATGGAGAGGGTGGCAGCTGTCAAAGTCGAGGTATTGCTGGTGGTTGGTAGATTTGATATGGGCAGAGGTACTCATAAATTTATCTTTAAGGTGGAAGTCAGCATCGAGGAAATTCATTTGATGAGTTGAGCACGACCAGGTGAAGCGAATGGTGGAGAAGTTATTGAGATTCTGGAGTAAAGTGGATAGGGTGTCCCCACCATCAATCCATACCACGAAGATGTCATAAATGAATCTGGTGACGAATTTGGGACTCTGCGTATTTAGGAAGGATTCATCTACAGGGCCTGTGAACAGATTGGCATATAAAGGTGCCACATGTGTGCCCATTGCTGTTCCCTGGATTTGTTTGTAGGTAATGCCTTCAGTTGTTGATGGTGGTATAGTTAGTTATGGCGACTAGGAAGGAAAAAGTTGGTTTGGAACCCATGGGCATTAGGAAAGGTAGTGTTCAATAGCAGTAAGAACATGGGCCTTATGGATATTAGTGCAAATGGAGGTGGCATCGCTAGTATGAGGGTAGCTTGCTGGTAATAGGCTGGAGTTTTTCGTCTACTAGAGCAGAGATGCTCTCAGTGGGGGCACAATTATTGGCCTCAACTGGTCACACTGGGTGGTTTGGTATATGGACTTTAGGAAGCATCTAGAATGTAGGAGTGCGAGAAATAGCAGAGGTGAGGAGAGAGAAGGACTCTGGAGACAATTTCTGGGATGGGCATAAGTATTTGAGGAGAGACTCAAGATCCTACTTGATTCAGGATTGGGGACACTGTGGCAGGATTTGTAAGTGGATTAATCTGGGAGGTGGCGAAGTTCTTCTGCAGATAATCCCTGGGGTTCAAAACAACTGTGTATAGCCTTTGTTAGCAGGTAGGATTATAAGATCAGGATCATATTTTAAACAGTGGATTGCGGTTTTCTCTAATGATGTGAGGTTAATTTGCATGTCGAGAGATTTGGGGAATTATGGTGAAGCAGTTTTTGAGGTTAAGAAATTCTGGGCAGTGGCGGGGGGGGGGGGGGTGTTATTTTGGGCCAGTGGTAGTGGGACAGTTGGATGGAGGAGTGAACTGAGTCAGAGTTCAGCAATGGTCTTTAGTTGAGTCTGATAAGTAGTGTTTCCACTATAGGGTCTGGGAGAAGGAGGAAAGGTCTTTAACAAGTCCTGCGTTATTGAATTTGGCAGTGGTACAAAAGGTGAGGCCTTTCGAGAGGACTGATACTTCTAACAGGCTAAGGCTTTTGGAGGACAGTTTTACGACTGTATTTTGGGCTTCTTTAGGTTCCTGATTCTGTGTGGTGTTGGGAGGAAGTTTCGGAGGGTGGTGTAAATGTAGTAGGTCCGTGCGACAGGGTTTATCAGCTATAGGGGGACGTGGATGAGGCTTGGAAGTTGTTGTAGAGGTGCTGGATAGTAGTAGACCAAGGTGTGTGTAGTAAGTGAGCAGGAGCTTTTTGATGTGGCATTGTGCATCTTTCTCCAGTTCCTGAAGGCCAAGATGTTTATTATGGCATGCAGGAATTTGGGATTACATAGCAGGATGTTTCTATAGATGGAAAGAAATTATCACACAGAAGTTTGGGCGTGACAGAAATGGTTTTGCATGACTATGTTGGTGAGGGCTAAGAATTGGCGGAATCTGAACATATAGAGTACATTGTGGAAGGAAGGGAGGCAACCAGAGATGGGTAATTTGATGGTAAGGCCAAGCAACAGGAAAGAACAGTATGTGGAACTGGGTTCTGAATAAGAAGAAGGAAACTTTTCTGTATGGATCCATGGTGATGGGAAAACGTGTGAAAATACAGAAATAACGTAGACCTACGTCGGAAAAAGTTCGCAAAAGTACACTCAACCACGTGGGAAAAATAATGGAAAGGAATAAACGGATGAGAAAAGAGGAAAAAAGATTAAATCTGATGGAGTAGGCCGATAGTCGGAGGCAAAAATCATCTGAAATTGGCGTGAAGAGACAATGAGATCAAATGGAAAATTAAAATATTTGTAAAAAGGGTTCCAGCTCTGTGGGGGGGGGGGGATAAGTGTCGAGAGGAGGATGGCAGAGGTGACTAGATTCCGTGAAGTTAGTAGATGCGAAATGGAATAGAGAGGGGACTGAGTGAGGCTTGGGGAGGAGTTGGTTGGATGAGATACGAGTTCGTGTGTCACAGTAAAGGTGTGGGAAATAATACGCTAAAAGTACGTGAGGGTGGCGCAGGGAGAGTGATCTATATGGGGGTATAGGATTAATGACATCGGTGGGTGTAATGTGGGACATAAGATGCTGCACCAACAACTAGCATGGTCCCGTAGCCATTTGCTGTGTGCGGCAAAAGACGATTCGTACAGTGTGGCTCGTAAGTACAGCGTGCAAAGTGGTTTTTAGGGCGACAAGAGAAACATGGGACAGAAGAGAAAGGGCAGCCAACGAGTGCAGCAGTGTATTAGAAAACAGTGACAGAGGAAAACAGCGCGGACTTATGATGAAACATAAGCTGCCCGGTAAATCAAACAGTAGAAAATTTATGTTGGTATTTGACAAAGTACTGAAAAGGAGTTGCTACTCACCGTAAAGCAGAGATGCTGAGTCGTAGAAAGGCACAACAAAAATACTGTTGGAAAGTTACATTTCATTCAGCAAGACCTTTGTGAAAAATAGAAAATACACACGCATTCACTCTCGCAAACGCAACTCACACACTTATGACCACAGTCTCTAGCGTCTGTAGCAAGACTGTGAGCAGGAGGACATTATGGGAGAACCAGTCATTGAAATGAAGGACGTCACGTTGGGCGGCATGTTCAGCAACAGGGTGCTCCAATTGTTTCTTTGCCACAGTTTGTTGGTGGCTATTCATGAGGACAGACATCATGTAGATTGTCATGCCCACATAGAATGCAGCACAGTGGATGCAGCTTAGCTCGTGGATCAGATGAGTGGTTTCACAAGTAGCCCTGTCTTTGACGTGTTACGTGACGTTTGGGACAGCTTTGGAGTGGGTCGTCGTGGGAGGATGTATGGGACAGGTCTTGCATCTAGGTCTATTACATGGAGAGGAGGCATAAGGTAAGGGCTTGGGAGTGGGGTTGTGTAGAGATGGACGACGATATCTTGTAGATTTGATGTGAGATGGAACAGCACTGTGGGTGGAGTGAGAAGGACAGTGCGTAAGACAGTTCTGATTTTAGGGCTCAACGAGAGGTAGTCAAACCGTTGCAGACACTGTAATTCAGTTGCTCAAGTCCTGCATGGTACTGGGTTAGAAGGGAAGTGCCCTTCTGTGGCTGGATGTGGGGCTTTGGGAGATGTTGGATGACTGGGAAGATTAGGCATGGTAGATCTGTTTTTGGGCAAGGCTATGATATTAATTACGACCTATAAAGGCCTCAGTGAGACACTTGGTATATTTTGAGAGAGACTTCTGGTCACTACAGATGCGATGTCCATGGTTGGCTAGGCTGTGTGGAAGGGATTTCTTGGTATGACATTAGTGGCATCTGTTGAAGTGGAGGTATTCCTTGTAATTGGAATTTTTTATGTTGACAGAGGTACTAATACAGCCATCTTTGAGATAGAGATCAAAATCGAGGAAACTGGGTTGATGAGTAGAATGAGACCAGATGAAGCGAATGGAAGAGAAGGTGCTGAGGTTCTGGAGGAAAGTGGATAACGTGTCCTCACATTCTCTCCATTGGTAAAATTCTCCATCTACATAATCCCAAAATCCTTGATCCCATAACACACATTAAAACCCTTGTCCTCCACCAGCTAGAGCAACATGTGCAATGCCACCTCAGAAAACTCCTCAACCTGCTCATTTCCTACACCCACCTTGGACTACTACATTTGACCATGTTTACAACAACCTGAAGGCTCTCCCATGTCTCCTCATATCAACCCCCCCCCCCCCTCCCCATTAACTGTTCAGAAATTTTTAACCTCAAACCTTGTCTCACCATCAATTTCCTAATATCTCAGCATACAAACATACAAACTAACCTTAAATCTTCAGAAAGATCCTCAATAGACCACCTATAATCTGATCCCAACCTTATAATCCCACCCACTGACGATGGTTTCACCACTGTTGTTTTGAACCACAAGGAGTACCTGGCAGAAAGACTTTCCTAGCTGACAGAACCATCCACCTATAAACCCTGCCACATTGATCACATTCCAGAAATACAGCAGGATCTCTAGTCTCTCTGCGATGCCTTAGGCCCGTTCCAGAGCCTCTCTTCAGAATCTGTCTCTTTACTCACCCCCTGACAGTCCTCACACTCCTACCTACTGCTACCCATGATGCCACATTGTGGTCAGTTATTGTGTCACCACTGAAAGAAGCTCTGCAGTCTTAGACTAACACACTCAGGCTAGTACCCACAACCAACACTCCTATATACAAGAAACCAACCATTTCTTTCATCGACTCTCCACAGTTCCTGTTCCTTTATCACTCCTTGGAATGTATCCTGCATTGCCATAACCCTCCATGCCTCAACCTTCGTTAGTCATTGTCCTTAAACATTAGCGCCTTCCCTGTTCCCATTCCAGCACTACACAACCCTCTAGTCCATCAATATCTTTAGTCTTATTACATCTCTCCTTTTCTGAAAACCCTCCCTCTGTTTCCCAACCTGTGTCTCACCTTCCGACTCCACCCAACTGGCCACTCTGCACATCATCCCTGCATGTGCCCAGCAGAACTTTACCGTCCCCCACCCTACCACCCTACCAAGTTAACCCTCTCCCTCACATCCTCAGCCTTTTCCTTACCCCCACCCAGGTGTCTCTCCCATAATGCCCTGCTGCTCACAGTCTGCATCCAGATGGCAGATACTGTAGTCATGAGTGTGTGTGAGTTGCCTTTGCAAGTGTGTGCATGTGCGTATGTTTACTATTTTTGACAAAGGCCTTGTTGGACGAAAGATAACTTTCTGACAGTCTTTTTGTTGTGCCTGTCTGCGACTCAGCATCTCTGCTTTATGGTGCGTAGCAACTAAACTTTTAATTATATTGTTACATTCAATCCTGGATTTTCCATTGTTAGATTTGGCAATGGATTTTTTTGGCTTTTTATATTATTAATCTTAGTACCTGTACTGCTGTACATTTGCTCCTTACTGCTTTCTTGTTGTTTGTAAAGAATAAAAATCTGGTTTCACTGAACTATTATTTGCACTATCATAATGCAAGACTTAAAAAGCATCTTAAAGTAGACTTTGTGTCCCTATCAACTGTTCATAATGGTGTTCTGTGACATGAATGTCTTCAAGAAGCTTCCGTTTAGTATAAATCAAGTATTTGAGAATCCATAACAATTCAATAGAAAATTAAAAACACTCTTCGCAAGGCATTCATTCTACAAATTACCTTATTATGATTATTAGGGGATTGAATAATCCTGTTAGTCACAATGTAAACGACAGCTCTCATCGTAAAGATGCATAGTAAGTTTTTGGATTGAGTTACAAGAGAAGGTAACCATGTTCTTTGAAAAATTCCATTGTGATCAAGCTACCAACAGAACTCGAAAATCAGCTATGTAATATAAATAACATAAGAAATCAGCAGCTACTTTCCAGGCTAACAGCTTTGCTAGACTATACTTAAGGAGCGTAGGCTCAAATAGTATTAAGTAGTATAGTGTAGTACAGTTGTAGTTCATTGTTTGTAGAGTATACATGTTAGATCTTAGAGAGATGCCTGTCTTTTGTTAGTGTATATGTTGACCTGTTTTACATATTTGAAGGTTGCCTATGGACCATGATGAATGAACGTCCACTGAATCTCAGATTATTTGTACGACTAACTTGGAAAAGAACTGTTACGCCAGCGGAGTTTCACAATGATTGCAGGGCTGGAGGAAACGATCATTTTGTTCTACTAGCTAAGGTTATGATATGATTTTCTCGAGTTTTCGGCAGTACAAATTGTCGAAAGGGTGCGAAGGTTATACGGGTGTCACTCTAATCACCTTCTGACAAAATCTAAGAAGTTTTACAGATGATACCCTGAGTGTCATTGATATATCGCACTTTAACAGGATTGCACCTGACTACGAACAGCATAAATTTGTACAACCCTACTTTTCAGTCTAATTGCAGCTGTTGTTTGTCTCACTGTGGTGCCTGTTAAACAGTAAGAGGAGCTATTTCTTTATTGTCAATTATTATTCTACGAGCGTTTCCCAGAAAGTAATGCACTGAATTTTTTTCTTCAACAGTTCTTTAATGAACATAATGATGATAACACACACGAAAGAATGATGTTTTATCTATACACCCTGTTTTTCCACGTAATATATAACCGCATCTATGGCATTCCTCCAGCACGAAACAAGGGTGTATGTGCCCTGTCGGTACGAATCCTAGTCCTGGTGGCAGAGCCAGTGCTTGACTGCGTGAATCACCTCCTCATCGTCCTCAAAATGTCTTCCTCAAAAATGGTTCAAATGGCTCTGAGCACTATGGGAGTTAACAGCTGAGGTCATCAGTCCCCTAGAACTTAGAACTACTTAAACCTAACTAACCGAAGGACATCACACGCATCCATGCCCGAGGCAGGATTCGAACCTGCGACAGTAGCGGTCGTGCGGTTCCAGACTGAAGCGCTTAGAACCGCTCGGCCACCCCGACCGGCTGTCTTCCTCGAATGGCATCCTTTAATGGTCCAAAGAGGTGGAAGTCCGAGGGGACTACGTCAGCGCTGTAGGCTGGATGTGGTAACACTATCCAATCTTGTTTTGCGATGCGTTCAGCAGTCCTGATACTTGTGTCGGGGCGAGTGTTATGGTGTTGCAGCAAAACATCTCCTGGATTGCTGTGGTGCCGAAGTCGTCTGAAGCGCTAGTGAATTTTGTTAGTGTGTTGACATATACTTATGAATTAAGCGCCTCTTGGCATCACATCAATGAGAATGACACCTTCACATTCCCAGAAAACGGTGATCATGACCTTACCGGCGGAAACAGTTGCTTTGGATTTTTTCTTCTTTAGGGTATGGGAATTTCATCGATTGTTGTTTTGTTTCGGGTTCAAAATAGTTAACCCAGGTATCATCACCTGTCACAATACGGGACAAGAAGGCCTTCCCCTCAGCTTCAAAATATTGCAATAAATGAAAAATGTTATTTCTGTGCGATTTGTGATCAACCGTTAGACACCGTGGCACCATCTTGCACACACTTTTGAATATCCGAGAGTCCGGATAATTGTATCCACGAATGATCTCCTAGCTAAGGTCATCAGCTCGCTACAACTTGTCAGGTGTGACAGCCCTGGATGGCTTGTTTCCCCGACCGCTGAAAATCGTGGAGTTCCGTCGAACCGCCGTCTCATGACCTCACCCTGCGTACCCAGCGACTAATTGTACCTCCGTCGACAGTAGATGCTCCACAGACTTTCCACAAGCGTTTTTAAATATTACCCAGAGTTTCTTTCAGTGCAGTCAGAAATTCAATAACACCACGTAACTTGTAACGTACATCACCTACAGATGCCATTTTGAAACTGTCCTGCAGCTGTGCTGTCTGTCGGAAGCGACGGAAACTTGGCGGGCTCACTCAGGAGACTTCAAGTAACGTTTCGCATTCGTGCCATTGTTTTCGGCTCAGAAATAAAAAGTGCTGTGCAGCCCTCTTATATTCAACACCTACTCGTAGTATATTTCTCTAGAATAATATTTGCATTTCCAGTTGCCCTATATTATTTTGTACCTGCTTCAAGTTCTTCTGCGACTGTTATTCGTTAACTTGGAAAGAACTTCGTCTAAACGTTCGCACTTTTATCCTATATCTCTCGTTTTACAGGACATTCCTCAGATTATTATTCTTCATGTAGCCTGTTCCTTATGATGTACACCTAAATATATTCCATATTCTGCGTATCCCTGTGTTACGTGCATGTAGCAAAAGGTAATCTGCGTTGTAGCATTTGTCGAGGCTTTGTGCTGTTTAGTTCACAGATGAAGCAAATTTGAAATAATTACTACTTCTACGCGTACCTTGTTACTATCACATTTCTTTTCATTTAAATACTGCTCCATCCATCGAGACCGAAATATTGTGTTTTATATCAAAACCACTTCAGGCGAACTCTCAAAGCTCTCTCCGACCCGATTCTAGTCATCGTTTTTCCCATACTTGTGAACCCAGTTAACAGTGCTGATAAAGTGCTGTTATGAAACTTGAAAGCTTTCTGGAGAGGCTGTTGGATACTATCCGATGCGATATCGTGTTGCGCCGCTAATTCTTTTATGTAGCCTTGGAAAACCCGTAGCCGGGATAGCAGAAAAGGTCACCGCAGGCTTATAGAAGAAGACGTACAGCTGGCAGACGAAAGCCAGTGGAGCGTGCTTTTAGAAGAAGTTACAAGCGGACTCTGCTGACAGCCAGAACAGCTGCCGAGCCCTCGCAGTGGGACAAGTTATTATGTTCCTAGCTTCGACGAGCGCTCCCGGGGCTGCAACGCCGTTGAAACCACACACATACGGAAGCACTATAGCGACAGCGACATAGATTACACGACGTCCAGGCCCGACTCTAGATGACCTCGCTGTACTATGTAAAGAGGAGTGATGACTTGGCAAAACACTCGTGGTTGGAACTGCCATAAATACGTCTTGTTTCTGGTCAGTAGCGTCTCTCGCCACCTGTCACCATCTACGAGAGGTACTCTAAGCCAGTCGTCCTCAGATGGATCACTAAGCTGCAACCAGTAACCACTAAACGCTGCCTCTGCTACCTCCGAAAGTACTACGTGTGCGCAGATCTGATGCACCCAGGAGTCTAACTGGTGCCTTCCAGCCGTGGGATCATTTGCTGGCCCCTACTACAGACTTCAGGTCACCTACTTTGGGGGACAAGGCTCACGCCTTGGCCTGACTAGCGGGCTTCCTTGTGCGGGCCTATTCTACTACTGTAGTCTTAACCTTGCATGCTATGTCACTGCTCCCAGCGTTGGGGTTCTTGGTTCAACTCCGCCCGCTCAAGTGCTGTATCTGCACCAGCCGACATCACCCATGTTATATCCTAACCAGTAATGCCACCCGAGGCCGCTGCCGAAAGGTTGGCAGCATCAAAGTCCGGACGCCGTCCGCATAAGCAGCGCCAGCGAGACAGGAAATCGCCGCAAGTCTGCGCGCGCCACCGCTGGCTTCTGGCTTCTTAAGCGCTGGAGTCACGAGCGCTAAGACAGTTCTGTATTCGCCGCTCAGTTGTATACTCGCCACCGAATTGTGTACTTGCTAGTCAGTTGTGTGTTCATCGCAGCAGAGTTGTTGTTTGTCGTCAGCCGACGCTGACCTAGCCGCTCCGACTCGAACTAGACAGATTTCTGTAGACACGGAGTTCACAACTGTGTTTCTGTATCTTCGTTAATAAAGATAAGTACCGACTTTTATTTAATCAGAGTGTTTGTGTTTTCATCTTTCTGTTCACTGTTCCAGCGGACCGGTCGGCCCGCTATTAAAAGTGTGGCGGTGACTTGGTAAGCCGTTTCTACAGCGAATTGTTTGTCGCTACGAACGCCGCCACAAAACTGGCGACGAGGACTTCCGAACTCGTGTGCAGGGCTGGTTCAACTTGTTTCTGGTTATACTAATTATAGCGATAAAATTTTGGGGGCTGGTTTAATTTGTGTTCACTATGTCTGCCGAATTACAACAGTTGATCTTGTTACAGAGTCAGCAAATACAAAGTCTGGTGGAAGCAATCGCCAAACAAGCGGCTAATCCTCCAACACAACACGAACAAGCACAGGCAGCACCACCTTTCCGTGCTTTTGATGCATCAAGAGAAGAATGGCGAGAATATTTCGCGCAGTTGCAGGCGCACATGACAGTCTACAAAATCACGGGTACTGAGCGGCAGCTTTATTTAATTTCCACTGCAGGCGTGGAAGTCTATCGACTACTTTGTAAGTTGTTCCCGGAATCCAAGCCAGAAGCTTTAGACTATGACGTTGTTGTTAACAAGCTTGCTGAGTATTTCGAGTCGCGAGTTCATGTGGCAGCAGCTAGATTCAAGTTCTTCAGATTAAAGAAACTGCCACATCAATCTAATAAACAGTGGTTAACAGATTTACGGGGCCTCACCCGTCAGTGCCGATTTAATTGTGTGTGTGGAGCTTCCTACAGTGATGTCATGCTACGAGACGCTATTACTCAAAACATTGCAGATTCTCGTATTCGTGCTGCTATCTTAAAGTTGCCTGACCCGTCATTAGAGACTGTGATGAACATCATTGAAGCCCAAGATACTTTTGACTATGCTGAGTGTCAGTTAGATCAACCATGTATTTCTCAAATTGCCTGTGCTAAGCAAGTTATGTCACGCCCGCGGCCCCACCGGCAGAGTCAGACTGTAAACACTAGCCGGCCGCGTCATGTTAAACACATTCGTCAGCCGCGTGTGCAAAATGGTAAAGTTAAGTCTTGCCCTAAGTGTGTTCTTGCTCATCCTCGTGAACGTTGCCCGTTAAGAAACGCGGTTTGTCACTTTTGTCAAAGGAAAGGACACATCCAGACTGTTTGTTTGCGTAAGCGCAAGAAAAATTCTAGTGCTGCCCAGCCCATGGATATTCATGTTCTTCAAAGCCAGCCCGCCCAGAAGGTCGCGTTTAAAGACTCTTCCACGGTTCGTGTGGGTAATAAACTTGTTCGCAATAAGCCACCCACCCAGCCCTCTGCTATGCGACCCAAGCGTAATTCAAACGCTGTAAAAAGTAATGTACAGACTGCAAGTGAAGCGGGAGTTGTTGTTCCACCCGCCCAACCCACGAGTTGTCGTAAGCAGCGAACACGCGCTAAACGCGCTGATTTTGTGTCTTCCGCCTCCACTGCACCGATCCAGAGACAGTGTAATAAACTAATTGTGAAGCTACGCATCCAGGATAAGACATTCAATTTTCAATTAGACACTGGTGCGTCTGTGACTCTCATAAATAGTGCTACTTATGCGGCTATCGGCCGCCCTAAACTTTCGGCGGCAAAACATTCTTTGGCTACTTATAGTGGAGAACAAATTCCTGTGTTAGGTGTATGTAGCGTGCCAGCCACATTCCGTGGCAATACAAAAACAGTTTCATTCACAGTGCTCCGCGCTACAGACAGTGTAAACATTTTCGGATTAGACTGTTTTGACTTGTTTGGCCTGTCTATCCAAGACAATGTGTTGCAAATTAATTCTGTTGTTGTTCCTCAAGACAGCATAACCGATTTGTGTAAACAATACAGTGACATATTTAAAGACGAACTAGGTTGTGCTGCGAACTTTGCCGCTCATATTACGTTAAAAGATAATGCTCAGCCTCGATTTTTTCGTGCTCGTCCAGTGCCTCACGCCCTCCGGGCACCTGTAGCAGATGAACTCCGTCGTTGGCAAAACAACGGTGTTATTCAACCCGTTTCAGCGAGCCAGTGGGCTTCTCCCTTAGTTATTATAAAGAAACCGTCTGGAAAGTTACGTTTGTGTGCTGATTTTAAGTCGACAGTTAATCCTCAGACTGTCATTGATTCTTTTCCTTTGCCTAGACCGGACGAGCTAATGGATAAGTTAGGGGAAGCTCGTTTCTTTTCCAAAATTGATCTCCGTGAAGCATATTTGCAATTGCCCCTCGACGAGCACTCACTACAGTATTTTGTCATAAACACGTCGTTGGGGTTGTTCCGTTTTCTGCGTTTGCCTTTTGGTTGTGCGTCAGCTCCAGCTGTTTTTCAGCGTTTTTTGTCACAACTTCTGGCTAATGTGCCATCGTGTTGCAACTATTTAGACGATATTGTTGTGTCCGGTCGGACGCCTGCTGAACATTTCCGTAATTTGGAGTGTTTGTTTAAAGTGTTGTCTCAGGCAGGCCTACGTTGCAACATCGATAAATGTTCATTTTTCCTTACGGAGATGGAGTATCTGGGACATGTTATTAATGCTCAAGGCATTCATCCCACCCAGTCACATTTAGCAGCTATTCGTGATTTGCCCGCCCCTCGCAATCTGCATGAATTGCAAGCAGTTCTTGGCAAATTGACATATTATATTAGGTTTATACCTAATGCATCACAGATTGCTGCACCGTTGCATCGTCTCCGCCGTAAGAATGTTCCGTTTGTGTGGTCAGCTGATTGCCAATCAGCCTTTCAGCAGCTTAAAGAGGCTTTATTGAATGATCGTTGTCTGGTCCATTACGATCCTAACAAGCCTCTGGTGTTAGCTTGTGATGCCTCTTCTTTCGGCCTCGGTGCTGTGTTGTCTCACCGAGTCGGTAACACCGAACGTCCTATTGCGTTCGCATCTAAATTGCTAAACAAAGCTCAGTGTAATTATAGCCAATTGGACAAGGAAGCGTTGGCTATTGTGTTCGGTGTCACAAAATTCCATCACTACCTCTATGGTAGACCATTCTATTTAGTAACAGATCACAAGCCCCTGACGTCACTGTTTCATCCGTCTAAACCAGTTCCTCAGCGGACAGCTCAGAGACTACAACGTTGGGCTCTTTTGTTATCACAATACCAGTATGAGATACTGTATCGCCCTACAGCTCAGCATGCAAACGCTGACGCGCTTTCTAGATTGCCGATTGCTGCGGATGATGTCTTCGATTCCTCTGACGACTCTTGCCATCAGATTGACGCCGATGAGCATGAATCCCTCCGGGATTTTCCGATTGATTATCGTCAGGTGGCACGTGAGACAGCTACGGATCCTCATCTGAGTTTACTATTACGTTTTGTTCAACGTGGTTGGCCGTCCAAGGCAAAGGACATATCGGATCCTGTGGTTCGTCGCTATTATCCGCAACGTCATCCGTTGTCTGTTTCGCACGGAGTTTTGCTGTTACGCACCGAGAATGACCAGCTTCGTGTAGTGGTTCCCCAAGTGCTCCAATCCAAGGTCCTCGACTTGTTGCATCAAGGTCATTGGGGAGTGGTCCGCACCAAGCAGCTTGCCCGCCGTCATTGTACATGGATCGGCATTGATAAGCAGATTACGCAGATGTCTACAGATTGTTCGACGTGTGCCAAACACCAAGCTGCTCCGCCTCAACGCTATTTTGAGTGGGCACGCCCTGCCGGTCCCTGGCAGCGAGTACATATTGATTTCGCTGGTCCATATTGGAATTCTCGTTGGCTCATCGTGATAGATGCATTTAGCAATTTTCCGTTTGTTGTGCCCAAGCAGTCTACAACGTCTGCACAAACTATACAGGCGTTGACTTCAATTTTTTGTATTGAGGGTCTTCCAGAAGTTTTAGTGTCTGACAATGGTCCACAATTTATCTCTGCTGAATTTGAAAGTTTTTGTTCTGCCAATGGCATTCGCCATGTTCTTACTCCGCCGTTCCACCCTCAATCGAATGGTGCAGCGGAACGTTTTGTACGCACATTCAAGGATCATATGGACCGCCTTCGTGCTACGCACTCTCGTCAGCAGGCCCTCATCACGTTCCTGTCGACGTACCGGACCACGCCACGCGACGGCCCTTCGCCTGCGGAGCTTCTCCACGGCCGTCGTCATCGCACCCTACTACGGTTGTTGCACCCCCCGGATCGACCCGCCGCTTCTGAGCATCGCACGCGTTTTCAGCGCAACGACGCCGTTTTTTTCAGAGTTTATCACGGTCGCCGTCGTTGGGAACGTGGTACCGTGATAAGTATCCAGGGTCGCGGTTTTTATACTGTTCAAGGTGCTACTGGGGTGCACAGGAGGCATCAGAACCAGTGCGCCGCGCTGGCCGCCCGGATTCTGCCGCTCGTTCTTTGTCCACAGATTTGGTCCGCGGCGGGTTCCAGCCGCGCCTTCCGACTTCGCTGCCGCCCCCGGGGCAGAAGCAGCAGCCGTCGCCGCTACCACGCCGACAGCCCGTCCCGTTGATGCCTCCCGCGCAGCTTCATCCGGGAGCGCCCCAGGTGGTCGCTCCGGCGCCTGCGGTCCCTCTTCAGTCGCCACCGCCTTCGGAGCTGATGGACGTCGACCCCTCAGCCGGGCCGCCTTCCGAAGCGGTGGCTGTGCAGCCTGTCCTGCAGCCGCTTTCCTTGGGCACCCCAAGGAGTCTGACACCACAGCGCCTTGTCCGGCGCCCACTCAGCAGCCGTCGACGCAGCGTCAGGAGACGCTGCCTCTCTTCGTGGGTCCCGACGCCCCGTCGCGTCCAGTACCAGAAGCTGCACCCGTGGTCACAGGCGTGCACCCTGACCTCGGTTTTCAGTCGGTGTTTCCCGAGGCCCCGCGCAGCCAATGCTGGGGTGCGGACCGGGGACTGCCACCGACAACAGTCTCCGCCCCGGTCTCTTCTGCTACGCCTGCGGCCAGACCCCTCCCCCGCCGTCGACGCTCGCCACGTCATTATTCAACGACGGTGCGGCGATTTGGGGGGGGAGGAGTGTTATATCCTAGCCAGTAATGCCACCCGAGCCCGCTGCCGAAAGGTTGGCAGCATCAAAGTCCGGACGCCATCCGCATAAGCAGCGCCAGCGAGACAGGAAATCGCCGCAAGTCTGCGCGCGCCACCGCTGGCTTCTGGCTTCTTAAGCGCTGGAGTCACGAGCGCTAAGACAGTTCTGTATTCGCCGCTCAGTTGTATACTCGCCACCGAATTGTGTACTTGCTAGTCAGTTGTGTGTTCATCGCAGCAGAGTTGTTGTTTGTCGTCAGCCGACGCTGACCTAGCCGCTCCGACTCGAACTAGACAGATTTCTGTAGACACGGAGTTCACAACTGTGTTTCTGTATCTTCGTTAATAAAGATAAGTACCGACTTTTATTTAATCAGAGTGTTTGTGTTTTCATCTTTCTGTTCACTGTTCCAGCGGACCGGTCGGCCCGCTATTAAAAGTGTGGCGGTGACTTGGTAAGCCGTTTCTACAGCGAATTGTTTGTCGCTACGAACGCCGCCACAAAAACCCACTCCTATGGTGTCTTTTATTGCAGCGTGCCGACCACTTGCCGTGATGTCAAGCAGTGCTGGCAGTGTAACATCGCCTTAGATGCCACCTGCTCAAAGTGGTGACGCCGCATGTTGGCTGTCCAGTAAAGCTGCTTGCTGAGGTAAGCACATTCCCATGACCGAGATCAGCCTGTGTCTCTGGGCGCTGACTGCTGCCTTTCAAATCTATGACTGCTCTATTTCTCCTCAGAATTAATGAATCAATGAAGTTGATGTTTCTGCGACTTACTGACGGATATCACAAGGCTCCATGAACCTGCCGTTCTGCTAGGCGACGATCAGCGCCATCACTACTTGCAGTGGGATACCTAATGTCGCCTCGCTGGATTAGCCGAGCGGTCTTAGGCGATGCAGTCATGGACTGTGCGGCTGGTCCCAGCGGAGGTTCGAGTCCTTCCTCGGGCATGGGTGTGTGTGTTTGTCCTTAGGAGAACTTAGGTTAACTAGTATGTAAGCTTAGGGACTGATGACCTTAGCAGTTAAGTCCCATAGGATTTCACACACATTTGAACGTACCTAATGTCGCCCATCTTCCTTATGCCCCACTACAATAATATTAACAGTCATGTTGGGACTCGTAATCTCTTTCTGCCTTCAGTGATGACATGCTCCCACCACTGGTAGACGTATTCCGCAGAATTATGGGTCTCTGTCGAATAGTCATTTTTTTGCCACAGCGATATTAAGAGTATTTATCACATATTCACTCTAAAGACACTGTCTTTTTATTAGGCATCAGTAATGAAGAACGTACAGCCAATAACTGTATGGCAAGTGCTCAGCTACTGATAACGTAATCTAAGACCACACGTCATGAAAATATAGAAAAGAGATTCAAATAACGAAAGTGCTATAAATTGTCTACACAGAACCTTCAGGGAGATCACCTGTTGGTCTGAGATGTGATTCAGTGCGAACTATAGTACATAATCTCACTAAAGGCGTTTGTTCACTAGCAACGTTTTGAAAACGATGGCCACGCAGAAACTACCACAAGCCCATAGACGTGTGTAGATAGCCTATGTGTCTCACCAACAATTGAAGATGTGGTCTGACTTGATAATCAGGGGCTTTCAGGCAGTGTCTGACTGGGAGTCCAAAGGAAATAGAAATGCCATTGACGGGATTAAGTACAATGACTCGACATAAATGTCTATTGGTAACGATTTCTGGACTGTAACTGAGTTACATTCCTTTCTGTGAACTGAAACAAATTTGACAAGAACTGTAGCAGACGTTTCAAACCATATACATGGATGCCGGTCTATCTAAAGGTAAAGATCTCGCATTGTGCTGTTATCGAGGTTCACAGAGTCAAAACGTGAGGCGAACTGAATCGCCTCATTTGTCGGTGGGACAGTTCTCTTCGGATAGACAACTTGGTTTCAAATCATACCTCCATTATTCTGTGCAAATTGTAAAAAAAAAAAAAAAGGTGAGATTTGGTGAAAAAGACATCCACAACTATGTTTCATTGTAGAATCAGACATCAACTGCGTTAGTTATAAATAGTTTCATTGGTTCATTCACAACCAATTTCAGCTGTACAAGAATTGTAAAGCGCTTGGCCGCCGCACACTTAACACCAAGCACTCACCTGTCCGGCACCTGGTGTTCACTGTACAAGGGCCACACGCCTTACTGTTCTTGTACACATGAAGATGTGCTTTAATCGCTAAAACCGGTAGTGATTGAACCACTAAAACTATTTACAACAGACGCGATTAAATATCTCATTCTACAACAATAGAACATGTTATCATTAATATATCTGACGAAGAATAGATAAACATGTCAAGCAGCTGCTGTATATATATATATATATATATATATATATATATATATATATATATATGTATATATATAAACTATTATTGCTTCGAAGGGCAAACAGTATATCATCACGAGCTATTATGGAAAGCAGAAACGTTAAACGTTACAGACGACCATGAAATGAATTGATTGCTACTGAAGAAAACAGAATGTTCGGTAAAAGAAGGAAGATAATGAGATTATTGCGCCCGGAGTACAATTTCCGATTGGAGAACTATGAGGAACGGCACCAGTCATGTTCTTTCTAAAGAACAGTCCCATAATTCCCCTTAAGCGAGTTACGAAAATCACTGGAAATATCAATGATGACGGCCCGAATAATTCTGAAACGCTATCTCCTAGGATACGAATCCAGCGGCTTACCATCGCGCCCCCTTACTCGATCAAAACCTGATTGAGTCTAAGAGAAGTTAGAAAAACGTTGCCGCTATCTTTCACTGAGCTCTCACTGTTTTGCTCCTAGATTTGTAGAGACAGTTGTGGGGTTAGTTCTACTACAATTCTGGGAATGTTTGTTCGCTTTTGTTTGGGATGCTGGCTCTCTTACTACAGCCGACAGCTTTTTGTTACGGTTTTCAGTCCGAAGATTGGATTTGATGCAACACTCCATTCTAGTCTCTCCTGAGCAAGCCTTTTCCTCTCAGCTTAGCTGGTGCAACTTGCACCCATTTTATCGTGCTTAATGTACGTAAACCTTGAACTCCCTCTATAATTTTAACCCCTTCCCTTCCACTCTTCCCATAATTATACGATTGACTATTCCTCAATGCCCCACGATGTGTGTTGTCAACCGATTCCTTCTTTTCGTCAAATTCTGCCATAAATTACTTATTTCCGCAATTCCATTCAGCTTTTTGTTACGGTTTTCAGTCCGAAGATTGGATTTGATGCAACACTCCATTCTAGTCTCTCCTGAGCAAGCCTTTTCCTCTCAGCTTAGCTGGTGCAACTTGCACCCATTTTATCGTGCTTAATGTACGTAAACCTTGAACTCCCTCTATAATTTTAACTCCTTCCCTTCCACTCTTCCCATAATTATACGATTGACTATTCCTCGATGCCCCACGATGTGTGTTGTCAACCGATTCCTTCTTTTCGTCAAATTCTGCCATAAATTACTTATTTCCGCAATTCCATTCAGCATCTCGCCAATCGTTATACAATAGACTGATCTAGCTTTTAGCCTTCACCTTCAGCACCACATTTAAAAATCTTATATCATTTTCTTATCTGAGCGTCTCAAATTCAACTTTTTATATCCGAACAAGAGAATATACTCCAGACAAATGGTTCCAGAAAAGACTTCCTAATGTAAACATTTATATTCAGTGTTAACAATTTTCTCTTTTCAAAAATTATTTCCTTCTGTTCCCATATTGACCTCTCTGATTCAGTAATCGTCACTTATTTTGTGTCCACATAGCAAAACTAATGTGTTACGTTTACTATCTCATTTCATCAACTAACTTCCGCACTTCACTTCATTCCACTATATTTCGTTAACCATGTTTTAGTTTTGCTGATTTTTTCTTGTAACTCTTTTAAAGACCCATCCGTGCCTTTCGACTGCTCGTCCAAGTCCTTTGTCGTCTCTTACAAAACTGTAGTGTCATAGGCAAACCTCAAGGTTTTTACACTGAGGTAAAAAAAAGTTATAGTAAAGCGACATCAGCAAACAGAGATGGTGGTACTATCGCGCACACAAGATATAAAAGGACAATGCATTTGTGGAGCTGTCATTTGTACTCAGGCGATTCCTGTAAAAAGCTTTCCGATAGGATTGTGGCCGCATGACGTGAATTAACAAACCTTGAACGCGGAATGGTAGTTGGAGCTAGATGCATGAGACATTCCATTGTGCCGAGATTACCAAATTTCAGACACTATCTCTCAGCACCGACAACGGTGGCCGACGAACAACACTTGGCGTCCTAGGGAAGTGGTGTTTCGAAGAAATGTGAGTGCTAATAGACAAACAACACTGCCTGAAATAAATCCAATCTCTGTTTGCCTCTACACCTTTTACCTCGTACAGCTCCCTCTAGTACCATGGAAGTTATTCCCTGATGTCTGAACATATGACCTACCATTCTGTCCCTTAGTCGTCTCAGTGTTTTCCATATATTCCTTCGCTTTTCGCTTGTAGGGAGTTGTACATAGCGCAGAAGTTTTAGTAATGGTTATTTGAAAGAATAAGTCATATTACCTGTAACATCACAGTCGCAGCCCTGCAGTAAAGAATGCTGTCAAACAAATTATGGAATATTTAGGCACCAGTGATTTTGTGCGCTATCCGATCAGAGAGATATCCTCTTTGCTGTTATTCGTTGGTCGATGTCCGACGTAACACAAAGTTTATCATAATTTACTTTGAGGAGTATGAAGAAGAACAAACTGTCGACCTCACACAGCGTGAGGCAACTTAAGGTTCTTTTGCTTTTTCGAGCTTCAGTTTAATCACTGGAACATCTCTTTTACGTGATTCGGTAATTATTGTTGGTCCATTGTCAGTCGATACAGAATCTGACTTCGTAGATGATCTCTCATAAAACATTAAATAATTACGATGGAACACGCATGCTCATCATGGGCTGTACAATACAGTGAGCATGATACAGAGTTGCTGGTTACCAATATGGAAAAGACTGAGTATCAAACTTCCAGTTAACTTCAGTAGCAATTACTTGATTTACTAAAAAGGCTGCTGATATAATTTATTCAATCATTAAAAATATCTCTAAGAAAGATTATAGTATATATTATTAGACAGAATACATTGGTGAGTAGATTATATGATCATTCCCTTATTAATATTATTTAGAAGAGAGATTTTCGGTATCTATGAAGCATAAAGAATCACACAATACACAATTCCAACACTGTAATTTATTAATTAGGGTTTCTCTCAGTGTTCCATACAATTATTTTATTATTTTAGTAGTCACAAGTTTCGAAAATATTTGTTAATCCTCAAACCATCACCTACATTACAAGATACTACGTTATTTAAAAAATATGAAACACAAAATGTTTAGTTACATTAATAATTTTCAACCTTTTTTGTGCTCAGAACACTATAGTGGAATAAATCTTTATGTCATGCTTACATTTACAAACATCAAAAAATGTTTTCCATCATCCCCGGTTCCCAGAATTCCTGAAGATGGACGTTGACTGTGTATATTGTATCACAGACTCAGTCCCTTTGACTGTTCAGAGATGTCACTAAACCCGCACAAAGATGTAAACAGCCATGAATGAGCAGCGTATGTTACACAAAAAGGGATCCGACAGACGATCATTCCCATCATTCCGTCAGGAAGGAGGTAAACTGCTCATGTTGTCTGTTCAACCATTCCGAGACGGTCAATACCGCGGTTCGATCGCGTCCGCATTGTTACTTTGAGCCAGGAAGGGCTATCAACAACGGAAATGTCCAGGCGTCTCGGAGTGAACCAAAGTGATGTTGTTCGGACGTGGAGGAGATACAGAGAGGCAGGAATTGTCGATGACATGCCTCGCTCAGGCCACCCAAGAGCTACTACGGCAGTGTATGGCCGCTGCCTACAGATTATGGCTCGGAGGAACACTGACAGCAACGCCACCATGTCGAATAAAGATTTTCGTGCGGCCACAGGACGTTGTGTTACGACTCAAACTGTGTGCAATAGGCTACATGATGAGCAACATCACTCCCGACGTCCATGGTGAGGTCCACCTCTGGAACCACGATACCATGCAGTGCGGTACACATGGGCTCAACAACATGCCGAATCGACCGCTCAGGATTGTCATCACGTTCTCTTCACCGATGAGTGTTGCATATGCCTTCAACTAGACAATAGTCGGAGACGTGTTTCGAGGCAACCCGGTCACGCTGAACGCCTTAGACACACTGTCCAGCGAGTGCAGCAAGGTAGATGTTCTCTGCTGTTTTCGGGTGGCATTACGTGGGGCCGTCGTACGCCGCTGGTGGTCGCGGGAGGAACCATAACGGCTGTACGATACGTGAATCCCATCGTCCGATCGATAGTGCAACCATATCGGCAGCATATTGGCGAGGCATTCGTCTTAATGGACGACAATTCGCGCCTCCGTCGTGCACATCTTGTGAATGACTTCCTTCAGGATAACGACATCGCTCGACAAGAGTGGCCAGAATGTTATCCACACATGAACCCTTTCGGTCATGACTGGAACATATTGAAAAGAGCTGTTGATGGACGACGTGACCCACCAACCATTCTGAGGGATCTACGCCAAATCGCCGTTGTGGAGGGGGACAATCTGGACCAACAGTACCTTGATGAACTTGTGGATAGTATGCCACGACGAATACTGGCATGCATCAGTGCAAGAGGACGTGCTACTGGTGTGTACTGCAATCTGAACCACCACCTCTGAAGGTCTCGCTTTATGGTGGTACAACATGCAATGTGTAGTTTTCATGACCAATAAAAAGGGCGGAAATGACGTTTATGTTGACCTCTATTCCACTTTTCTGTACAAGTTACGGAACTCTCGGGACCGAGGTAATGCAAAACGTTTTTCGATGTTTGCATAATGTCTGACTGTACATAGTAGATTTGGTTTTTACATCAAGTAAGTACAACACATGTTATTTGACTGCATTATGATTGTCTTGGTACTAATAACATTTGTTATATTGACCAAAAGTAAATATAAATCCATTACGTACAGCGAAGGAGTTCCAATGCAGGTATATCATCAACGATTTATTGCACTTCTGTCAACTGTAATCTGTGCACACAAAATGGTTGAAAATTATTTTAACGTTACTAAACGTTTTGCATTTCGTGTTTCGTACTACCATTGTACCTTGTAATGTAAGTAATGGTTTAACAACGAACGAAAATTTTCAAAGTAGCCATTAACAACTATACTCTATGAAGCAATGACGGAAACTTTAATTAATTAATCGTTAGAATTGACGTTGGTTTCTGGACAAGTTGTAAATAACCTTTCGCTCCCTGAATTTTATCTATCCTACCTTCAGCGTTTCAAAGAGATTATTTTGGTCAACATTGTTTAAAGCTTTGGCCAAGTCTACAAATACCATAAGCCTCGGTTTGTCTTTCCTTAATCTGTATTCTAAGAAAAGTGATACGGTCAGTACTTCCTTGCATGTTCCTACAGTTCTCCAGAATCGAAACTGATCTCCGCGGTAGACGGCTTCCACAAGTTCGCCATTCGTCTCTTAGCAATTCTAGGTTGTATTTTGCAGCCATGACTTACGCAGCTATGAGTAATTAAACTGATAGTTCGTTAATATTCGCACCTGTTAGCACCTGCTTACTTTGCGACTGGAATTAGCACATTCATCTTGAAGTCTGATGGTATTTCGCCTGTCCGATACATCCTGCGTACCAGATAGAATAGTTTTGTCATGGCTGATTCTCCCAACGCTGTCAGTAGTTCTGACGGAATGTTCAAAAAGAAATGTTCAGATGTGTGTGAACCCTTATGAGACTTAACTGCTAAGGTCATCAGTCCCTAAGCTTACACACTACTTAACCTAAATTATCCTAAGGACAAACACATACACCCATGCCCGAGGGAGGACTGGAACCTCGGTCGGGACCAGCCGCACAGTCCATGACTGCAGCGCCTAAGACCGCTCGGCTAATCCCGCGCGCATCTGACGGAAGTCTTCTACTCCAGGCGCCTTGATTCCATGTAGGTCTCTCAGTACTCTGCCAACTTCCTATCGCAGCATCATATCTCCCATTTCGTCTCCATCTAACTCCTGTTCCCTTTTTAAAATATTGCCTTCAAGTCCATCTCTCTATACATAGTACTCGTTTTCCGTCTGAGCTCTTGACAATAATACAGCTCTTTCTCCTCTCTCCAAAGGCCTCTTCAGTTTTCCTGCAGGTGACATCTAACTTTCCCCTAAAGTTTGTAGATCTCTACGTTAGTCATCTAGTCATCTGGTTTATCCATTTCGCACTTGCTGCTAATCTCATTTTTAGGCGTTTGTATTCAATTACTCCTTTTTCATTCACTGCATTTTCATAAATTCTCCTTCCATCAATTAAATTTAGTAAGTCATTATAATATTCAAAGATTTCTACTTGGCCTTGCCTTTTTTACCTGTCCTCTGCTGCCTTCACTATTTCGTCTCTCAAAGCTGCCCATTCGTCTTCTACTGTATTTCTTTCCCCTGTTCTAGTCAAGCGTCCCCTGATGTTCCGTCTGAAACTCTCAACAACCTTTTGTTCTTTCAAATTATCCGACCCTCATATCCTTAATTTCCTGTCTTTTTGCCATTTTTTTCAGTTTTAATCAACAGTTCATAACCAATAAACTGTGGTCAGAGGTCACATCTCTCGCTGGTAATGTCCTACAATCTGGTTCCGAAATCTCCGTCTTACGATTCTGTAATCTGTCTGAAACCTTCGTGTATCCCAGGTCTCTTCCATTTATACAACCATCTTTCATCAGAACACAATTAAATTTTCGTCTGCCCTACTTGAATACCTTCTTATATCCCATCACCCATACCTTCAATCTCTCCATCATCTTCGGAATTAGTTGGCATATAAACCTGTACAATTGTGGTGGGTGTGGGCTGTGTGTCTACCGTGGCTACAATAACACGTTCACTTTGCCATTCACAGTAGCGTAACTGCAGTACCTATTTTCTTAGTCATTATGAAGCCTATTCCCGCTTGTCCATATTTGATTTTGCATTGTGTTTACCCGATCACAATCCCTGCTCCTCCTACCACCGTGTTTCACTAATTCCTACTGTATCGAACATCAACCTACCATAACAATATAATACAACGTAACTTGTGCATTAGTATTTGTTCACTACTGAAATATTACGTAAACTCAAGGAAAATTGAGGTTATGCATGTCTTCTTGCACGCACAATTCAAAAATTCATTTCGCAGCGATCTGCACTAGGTACCCTGCAACTGAAGGCAGAGTACTACAACATATCTGTGTTACACTATAAGATCATAGTAATAAATGGATTTAATTTTGTAAATCTCTAGATTGACCAGCAGATTTATGACACAATTTATGTACCGAAAACTGAGAGAGCGTTGTGAATACTTTATTAACTACAATGTGTGGGTGACATCGTCTGTTGATAGAACATTGTTTTGTTTTGTTGACCACAGATCGTTGTCCTGGAACCATTAATTGTTCTGATTTGCCCTGAGGAATATTTATATTGTAGGGTACTATCTTACTTTCCTCAAGTAACCTTCCAACATAATCAGAGGGAGCGTTGGTTACTGCACCTACATCTACCTCTTCATGGATATTCTGCAAATCACATTTAAGTGCCTGGCAGAAGGTTTATCGAACCACCTTCACAATTCTACATTATTCAAATCTCGTAAAGCGCGCGGAAAAACGGAACAATTGTATCTTTGCCTGCGAGCTCTGATATCCCTTATTTTATTATGGTGATCGTTTCTCCCTATGTAGGTCGGCGTCTTCAAAATATTTTCGCACTCAGAGGAGAAAGTTGGTCACTGAAATAGTATACAGCTCTTTTCTTCCTTTGAGCTACGGTCTTTATCCGGCCGTGTTGGAAAGTTAACTGTTGAAGTCAAATTGTATAATATTAATAAGGTTTCAAAATCTTACTTATTATCAGAATCGGATGGAAACCTATGTTGAAATCACTTCAGACTATTAACTGCTTGCTGCTGTCTGACAGACAGCATACTAAAGAATCCATATGCCTTGCAACCAGTTCAGAATTTCCAAGAGTGGATTTGTACACAGTTACAGTTAAAAGAGAACTATTTTTGGTACTTATTCACAAGTACATACTTCTGTGTTCTGACCATCACAAAATCTGCCTGTTTCAGCGTTTATGAACTAATGCTATGTCTTAATATGTGTAAAAACTCCGCTGTTCCCATATTAGTGCTACATAAATAATATGCTACAGTGTAATTTTGTATACTTCTCCAACCCTGTGATTATGTGGTACCCAGATAGGCGAAGGATGGCCATCTTTTCGGAGAGCTGTAAATATTCCAAGCAGACTAGAAGTTCCTTTACTTTATTAAAGGTGGATGTTTACCATAATTTAGGCATCTAAAATTCCACGCTCTCCAATCTCGCTCATTTTTAAAACTTCACCTTCGATATAAATATTTTGCCCACGAGGCTTTCTGTGAAACTTGAATATTAAGCATGTTCATGTAGCAAGACTTTTACCAAGCACTTATTTTATTTAGGTTATGTTTTTTATACCTCTGGCAATAACATCTTTCTGTTAAGTTCGTTAAAGTGCACTGCATTTAATTGTAAGCTGCTCCTCATTTTACGTGTATTTTCATTTTTAACGGTGACGTCAAAGTATTTTAATGTTAACTAGGCTAGTAGAATGGCATAACTCGCATGAGGATGCACTTTCTTCCATTTTACACATCTTTTACTAGTCGGAGATAATAATTCAATTTTTAAGCTTTTTATGTTTATTAATTGCTGACGTGTACAGAGGCAGTGACCACAACCGATAGGAAAGTGCGGAAACCGTTATTAGTTACGTTATGACGTGTTGTGTAACCTCTCGCACGCTTTCCGCCATCCATCGTTCATAAGAACCATATTCGTAATGTTTTATAAAACATCGAAGTGGTAGTTCAGCAAGTACTCGTAACTTCAGCCTGAGATCGTTTTAGTCACAGTTAAGACATAGTGTACATCTCTGTTTACTTTCTTATGTTTCTCACTTTCGTGTGGAAACCGAAGATTAGTTATTATGACGTTTGTAATGCCTGTCTTGATTAACGGTCGCCATGTGGGATTAGCCGAGCGGTCTCAGGCACTGCAGTCATGGACTGTGCGGCTGGTCCCGGCGGAGGTTCGAGTCCTCCCTCGGGCATGGGTGTGTGTATTTGTCCTTAGGATAATTTAGGTTAAGCAGTGTGTAACCTTAGGGACTGATGACCTTAACATTTTTTTGATTAATGGTCACAGAGAGTGAGTCTGGGGCGAGAGCTACGATCCACCGACAGCAAAAGCATGTAAAAATGGAGGGAAGCAGCTACTGTAGTAACTGATTCAAGGAGTGGTTCCAACGGCCGTAATTAAAAGAGGATCTGAATACAAAATGAGAACTTTTCCATACCGCATACGCAAAAAATACATTGAGTGAAGAAGAAGAAATATGGAGGTACTTTTAATAGTCCATTATTATCCCTTGACAAGACACTAATACAATGCGAACTTATGTTACCGGATCCTTACCAGGTCTGTAGTCCAATTATTTTTAATGACATGTATTTCAGATTTAATAGCGCATCTTTTGTAGTATATTGTCGATAATTCGACAATATACTTAGAGGTATTCTTATGGGTTGTTTACGGCACAAACCTGTCTGGAATACATCGAGCCGTAATGTTGTATGAATTACTACGAGAATTCTTCTATTTTACTGGAACGTAACACAGGCATGTTACATTTGTTGTTTCTTCTTGAAGCTGCTGCAAATTCTGGGACCCTTCCCACCAACGTGTTGCTTTATAATACCTGACGGGCCGAAACTAGCCCACAATCAAATTATTAAATAAAGTGGTTATTTAAAAATAAAACAACATTGTACGAAAGAAAGAGACTTTACTCAGTTTTCTCAGTTTTATCGATCACATTACTGCAATGAAGATGTGCTGATGTCAGATTTAACCCCTAACACACATTACAGCATTGTAAATGTGTAGATTTCATATTTTACGCCACAATCACGTGTCTTTTATGATTCCACTATAGCCGACGTATTCGTTTAGTGAAAAACAACAACTGCATTGATATTTAAGGTAATTCCGATTTATTGTTGAGTCAGTTGAACAGTTTAATAAATCTAAATTTCCTATCAATCAGGAATTGAAGTAGTTGCGTCAGCAGCCTATCTTGTAGACTCATTTATTAATAATATATACATAGCTTTTTTCTACTAGGAAATTCTTCATTAACGTAGGAGGTGATGAGCGCTTGTAAACGATTTCAGTTCCTCCGTATGAATTTTATTATCAGCTTGATTTTCTTGTGGCTGTAGCCACGTTGTTCAGCAGCAGTCTTCCTGAATTAGTCTCGACATTCTGGAGGAAAGGAAATGATTCTAAATCTGTATGAAGAATATTGTTACAACTAGTTTTTATTTCATGAATTGTTCATGTGAAAAAATTATATGTTACCTATTCCGAATTTCCTTAAGTAAAGAAAATACTGGCCAATAGTTCTTAGAAGCCCTGTTCTATGAACTAGTCTCTGTACGACTTTCTTGTGTGCACATCATTAATAGTTCGTATTGAATGCTTTTATACTCGGAAAACGTTTCTTTGGCTTGTCGCATTGCTCCAACATGCAATCGTTTGTCAATTGTGAAATGAAACTAGCCTACGAGTAAGACGCTATTAATCTCACCACTTTCTGGCAACACTCGAATAATGACCTGTTTAGACGTTTCAGCCTTTCTGTGGTATGTTCCAACAAACTGAACTTGTTATCATCCTAGGAATTTGACAGAGTCAGTGTCTTACATCTGCTTGTCGTCTTATATTAGACATGTACTCCGAAGAAGTCTCTTACAAGTATTCAACTGTGGGTGTGGAAAGTAGGGCTCAAAGAATTGAGCACAAAGAAAAAACCGAAGCCTTACGGAGCATCGACAGTGCTTTTTTTTTTTTTTTTTTTTTTTTTTTTTTTAACAAGAGGTGGAGCCCCTCCACGCCCACACCGGCATGATGGCCAACACAAAAGGTCTACTGCCATCTCTGCATAAGGGTTAGTATTCACTAAAGTGAGGTGTCGCAGGATGTGGGTGCTGCGATGTTTGCGTACGTCTGGTTAGGATTAACCATTAATACGCGCTCATCTGGAGATAGATTGGTCGAAATCTGACGAAGGGTAGCGGTTTGAAGGGCAGAGGGAAAAAGTGCCAAGGCAAGAGCCAAGGGAAAAAAACCTCTGCGAAAGTTAGGTCGGGCGGCAAGAGCAGTAGCGGTTGTCTTGCTGCCTGCGATAGGTTGTGCAAGGATAGGCTTTGTTAGTAGTGGGTATCATGCATGTCGATACCTTGACGTTGTGCGTTTGTGCTGCTCGGCGGCTGGCGCTGGGTGCTGGTACAGAGTCCTCGTTCAGCGTCCTGCAACCTGCAACAGTTATGTTTGTTATCGGTCTTGTGTCCGATAGGTCATATACCGGAGGCACAGTGTGAGGGAGTGTTGGGAGATTGTTCGTGCGTCTGTGGGCGAGCTCGTCGGTGTCCCTGCTGTGGCCTGCTGGTCGGCTCTAATAGCAGCTGGTAGTTGCCAGTCAGTATTGCTGATATGCAGGGGCTTACCGACGTTTGTCGCTGTTTGCGTATGTTAGTTTACCATAGGTGGTTATGCCCTAGCTAGCAGTGTCTTTGGTCGCTTGTGTTTCCACCTGTGGTTGTGATCGTAGTTTCCCAGAGTGAGGATGAAAGGATTGTTCGAGTGTCTCGAGTTCCTGTATAGTCTTGTGGCGTGTTTCTTGAATACTTCCTTGAGGGTATCAGGGCGGTATTCATGGTGAAGATCCACGGTGCGTGTGTAGCGTGGAGCATTGCTAATGATTCGTAGCACTTTGTTCTGTATGATCTGCAGGCGGCGCAGTCGTGTGGGAGCTGCATATCCCCAGACGGGAGCTGCGTACGTCATCAGAGGTCTAATCAGTGTCGTGTATAAGGACCTCGACACCCTCCTATTCAGTGTGCTTTCCCTGTTGAGCATTGGGTAGAGCTGTTTGAGCCTCGCGTGCGCTCGGTTGGCAACGTATTCGATGTGGTCCCCCCATGTAAGTTTCCGGTCCAGCCAGACACCAAGGTATCTGACTTTCTCTCGGAAACGTATTGGGCGTGTATGTAGTGTTATCGGTCTACAGTGTTGGTGTTTGCGCAGTAGTTTCGGTCTGCGTGTGAACAGAACTGCTTCGCACTTGTCGACGTTTACTTTAATACGCCATCGCTCCAGCCAAGGCTCAGCTGTTCTGAGTGCTGTCTGTAGTCGTGAGTTGATGTTCGACGGTTTCCAGTCTTGCGCGAGGATGGCTGTGTCATCCGCGTAGACGGCTAACGTCGTGTTTCGTGTCGCTGGGTAGTCATTAATGTACAGGTTAAACAAGATGGGCCCCAGAATGCTTCCTTGGGGTACTCCAGCTTGAATATCGTGTTGTGTTGATTGTTTATCCTGCACGTTAGTGTTGAAACATCTGTTCGTGAGATATGAGTGTATGAGACGTACGAGTCCGTCTGGGAAACCAGCTTCGCTTAGTTTGCGTATGAGTCCGTTGTGCCAGAGACGATCGAAAGCCTTTTCGATGTCTAGGAACACGGCCCCTGTGGCTTTGTTCATGTTGTAGCCGTGTGTTATATGTTCGACTACGCGGAGGAGTTGTTGTGTTGTCGAGTGGTGATTCCTAAAGCCGAATTGCTCCGGTCTTAGGGTGTCGTTGGCGATGCAATGCCTAGTGATACGTTTTGGTATTACCTTCTCAACAATCTTGCTGAGCGAGCACAGCAGACTGATGGGTCGGTAATTTTGTGGGAGGGAGTGGTCTTTCCCTGGCTTCCTGAACATCAGGACCTTGGCCGCCTTCCAAAAGTCAGGGAAGTGTTGGTGTGTCAGGATGGCATTCGTTAGGTGTGTGAGATATTCTACGGCTTTATCCGTGAACTCCTGGAGGACACGGTTTTGAATGCCATCAGGCCCAGGGGCTTTTCTAGCGTTGGTGTGCTTGATAGCCCATGTGACTTCATTTGTGCTAGCACGTCTGATTTCGTCGCGCGAGGGCTGGGCTACAAGTCGTGTAACCTCCTGGTCCGTTTCAAGTGTGAATGCTGGGTCTGAAGGAACCAGATTCGGCATGAAGGACGCTGCAAGTGTTGTGGCCATAAGCTCTGCCTTCTCCGTCGCGGAGTAGGCTGGGCCGTCTGGTCCTTGTAACGTGGGAATGTAATGTTTCTCCCTGGTGAAGTGTCTGGCCAGCTGCCACACGCCAGGACGTGTGGTATCCAGCCGAGCGAGTTTCTGTCCCCATTGTTCGTTTCTGAATGTTTGGATTTTATTCCGTATTATGCCCTGGAGTTTGTTGACGTGCAGTTTATAGAACGGGCGCCTGGTACGCTGCCAGTATCTCCTGAGGCGGTTCCTCATTGAGATAAGGCCCAGGATTTCCTGGGGCAGGGCCGTCGAGTGTTGTCTTGGTGTTGTAAATGGAATGGCGTCAGTCATTGCGTCTTGGACGGCAGTTGTGAGAGCCTCCACAGCCTCATCGATTTGCTGTGTGTTGTTAATTTCATGGGTGTCAGGAATGCGACTATCAAGCGTTTCCTTGAACAGTGTCCAGTTCGCACGCTTGTAGTTAAGCATCCTGCGTGGTTCGATGTCCTGCAGTGTCTCTTCCATGTGCAGTATTACAGGCATCTGGTCTGAGTCCAGATCGTTTTCAACCGTTAGGTTGAGTGTGCATGTGATGCCCTTTATGAGGGCTATGTCTAACACGTCTGGCCTATGTCGGGCCTGTGTAGGCACGAACGTGGGAACGTCCGGCCCAAGTATATTGTAGTTTCGGCCTAGTGCGTGTTCGTACAGTTTCTTGCCGTTGGAGGTTCGTATTCGTGAGTTCCAATCGGGGTGTTTTGCGTTGAGGTCTCCAGCGGCTATTACCCGCGGTGCCATGTTGAGTACTGTGCTGATATCGCGTGTTACTATGTTTTTAGGAGGATTGTATAGCGATACCAGTGTGGTGTTGGCTCCGTTGAACTTGACCCTAACGGCCGTAGCCTCCAGTCTTTCAAGTGCTGGGAGCTCGATGTTCGTGTGGTCTATGTCTCTGTGTATAATGATTGCCGTGCCGCCTTCCCTCCTGCCATCCGCTCGGTCGGTGCGATAGACGCAATAACCTGGGAGGTTTAGTTGTTTGCGAGGCGTAAGCAGTGTTTCGTTCACAAGAGCGATTCGGATACCCTTTCGCTCCATGAACGCGGCCATCTCGGCTTTTTTGTTTGCGATCCCGTTGGCATTCCAAATCAGGATCTGTGTGATTGTGTTTAAGTCTGCGTTTCGGGGCTGGTGTGGTGTATTATCCATGTAGTAGTGTAAAGAGCGGTGTGATAGTGGCTTGGAAGCTAGTCCAGTCGAGCGTACCCGACATGAACTGCATGAAGAGTTGTGAGACACACCCCATAATCTTCGTGACTATTTCGGTGGTCGTGCGTCCGGGGAATAATGTTTCCATTATTCTCTGGAATGTTGTTGTGATGTTGGTCATGTCAGCCTGGGAGTTGTTGGTCCTGTTAGCGGCCGCTTGTTCCAGTGTTGGCGTTTGGTGAGGGCTGGCCTGCGAGTCGGTTGTTCGTGTGGCAGTTGTGGGCGCCTGTGTATTTTCTGAGGTGAGTGGGTGTGTTATGTGGGTTGTTGAGTTGGTGTCCGGGATGTGTTCGTGGGTGTTGGTGTTCTGTTGACTGTGTACTTGTTGTGGTGCGGTCGTGTTCCTCGTGCTGCGGCTGTTTCTCCTTCTCCTGCTCCTCTGGCGCTGTGGTTGTCCCTGTGTGGGTGCGTTTTCTGTAGCCTGTGGTGGGCTGCAGTTCGCGATCTCAGGGGGTAGGGTGGTGTTGTTGCTTGTTTCGTGTGGTGTGCCCGGTGCGGGTGTGGTGTCATTTGTTGTGCTTATCTGTTGTGTGTCTGTTGCTGGGAGTGTTTGCTGAGCGTGTTCTGAGCTCTGGGGCTCCTCTGACCGTCCCGCGCTGCTGGGGCTGCCAGCGACCGCTCCAGCGAAGGATATTCCACTTCTTACTGGGCGCGGGGGCGGTTTTGGAACTGTGATGGCGGTTGGTTTCGCATGTTTCGCGATTTTGCGCCTCAGAGCTGCTTTGTATGCAATGCACCCTCGTAGTTTGCCGGATGGGCAGCACCACAGTTGGCGCACTTGCGAGGTGCTGTATTGGGGAGTTTGCAGCGTTGGGTTGTGTGACCGCCAGCGCAAATGCGGCAGCGGGGTGCGAGACCGCATCTGATACCCGCGTGCGCATAGCGCTGGCAGTTGTGGCATTGTTGGGGGGTGCGCGGCGTGTTGTACACCTCTACATTAACGACCATGTGAAGAAATAATTTTAACTTCAGCAGGTCGCGGGATTTGGCCGTGTCGGCCAGCTCCGCCATGTAGTTATGTGACGGTCTCGCTGTGCCGAACTCTGACATCCGATTTACCCGAATGCACTCCCACCCGAGAGCAGAGAGTTCGTTGTGTACCGTGTCGGTCTGGGTTCGTGAGTCTATCCCCTTAATCACGTACTGTTGTGTTTTTTCCAAGACTGTCCTGTACGTGAAGTGTTCTACCTTCCTTTCTTTGAGAAAGTCCAGTAGATTCGTGTAGTCTGCCTTGTTCGCCACGTACAGTGCGGCGTGTTCCCCGGTGAGCTTAGAGTAGTATGTTGTGGGGCTGTGCTTATTGTTAAATTCTTCGTTTAGGAGACTTAGGTCTCCATAGTTGTGAATGATGACCGGTGGGAAGCCAGTCGCGGTGTTGTTTGTGTTCTGCGTAGCTGCGTGTATGTTTGTGGTTGCTGCAGTCGCAGGGTTGTTTGTGTTGGTCCCTGTGTTGTTATTGTTTGTTCGCGGCGTGGATGGTGTTGGCAGCAGCGCTCGGCCGTTGCCTCGTGAGTTTGTGGGCTCACTTGTTTGCGTAGTTGGCTGCTGTTTGCGCCTTGGGCCGACCTGCTGCCACGGCCCGTCTTCATCTGTGTTTGTTGTGTCCTCTGTCGGCTCTGGATCCGGTTCCGTTGGTGCCTGGGCCGCCAGAGGTGAAATAGGGGGCATGCCCTTCTGTTGTTCAGCAGGTGCCTGTGTGTGTGGTGTGGGTGTTTCTGTTCGTGTGTTTTCGCTACCCATCAGCTCTGCGATCAGCTCCAGCTGTTCCGCGATCTGCTGGTCCTTCAGGGCAACCTGCTCCTGGAAGGTGGACAGTGGGACGGAAATGATGGCGGGAGTAGCCGGCATTACCGCCTCTTGTGCTGCAGCTTTGCTGCGGGTGAGTGGTGGGGAAGCACAGGAAAGATCGGACATCTTCGCTGTTTCAGGAGTAATTATTTATTTGGATAGGGAAGGATGGAACACGACAATTTTGCTCTTTTTAAGGAGCGACAATAATGCTTTTTAGCGAAAGCGCTGTGTATCTTGTTCCTACAGAAGAGGGGTGTCCCTACGACCTATCTGCGCGGAGTGCAATGCGCGGCGCAAGAGAGCGCGGGTTGAAGAGAGCGGCCTACAGTGCGCGGGGTTATCCGACGTGAACGGGCCCCTGACACTGAGATTACCCTACCAAAGAACGGGAGAGTCCCGCTGGGGAGATTTGCAACCGAAGTTGCAGGAAGTGGAGCCGAAGCTCTTGCCACTTAGCGCCCGAAAGCGTTAAGCAGCTTGCGCGGGTTCGTGCCGCTCAGAAGAGCGTCACTGGCAGCTACGCCAGTTGTAGCTTATTAGAGACCACTCCAAGCAGCTATCCGCGGGCAGCTACGCCAGGTGCAGAGAGCAGCGTTCCGCTCGGGTCGGCTGCTCGACTGCGAGTCCTCAACAGTGCGTTCACTTATCGGTTTATATACCACCGCTCGATCTCAGAACTATAACTGGTGATCATAATCTCTCCTTGATAGACTGACCGTGATGTAAAGACTTCCTGTCTTCTAATGAAGGATGACAGCATTTTTTGCGGTGTGTAAACAGTCATATGTTGGAATTCTGAAAATTCTCCTTAGTTATGTCACTTACCATTTAATCAAATGAAAACCTAGTTGTGGTGTGCTATTACTGTTACCTGAATTTATGAACGGACCTTTCTCAAACGAAATCCTTAAGTCAGATGGGTGCGAGAACAATACATTGCAAATATTCTTTAGAGAAATAATAATTAAGTAAAAGACCTACAGCTATTCTTGCAAAACTCTGCAACAGCAATTACCGACGGTTAGCCTATGCCACTATTACAAGTTTCGCTATAATAGGGACAATTCTTCCAAGTTCTCTACGAAAAGGTTACAGTATATTAATCACATTCGTAACAGAATTTACCGTTTGGTGCGAAGCGGTCCTTCCAGCAATTGGTATTTCACCACACTGTTGAGTTGCTACTGATTGTTTTCAGCACCCCATCGTCCGTTGTTCTCTAAGTTCACGTCACGTCACAGACAATTTTCGTTATTACAATATTTTTGATTTCTGTCACTCCAGCAGCCGTGTAGCGGCCAACGCGAGAGTAAGGGCAGTAGGGAGGAAACACACACAAATGTTAGTCATCCTGATGGCGTGAATCGAGGATATCCACCAAAATCATGGTTTGGTGACTCACCATAATAAATCCCGCAGGAAACAGCATACTCGCTACCATAAAAGTAGCTTATTTGTCAGGAATGTCAACGTTAGGCACATTATTTGTATTGTACAATCACATTTGCAACAATCAAGTAACGTCTGAACACCAACCATCAGAACGCAAATGTTTTCAGTTATATTAGAAATGAAATGTAGAATCAAACACGTTTGTTTTTAAGTGCAAAAACAAGCACACTCGATATTTGTCGATTTCAGCGGCATCTATTACGAAAGGGAACAGTAATTTGAGTAAACCGCACGTGTTTTTTGGCTTAGAATCCAAATATGCAATAAAAAGGTGGTTTCCAATTTGAAAATACGAAGTTGACACAGCCCGCGCAGGAGGGGTGATAAGGAGGTGGCCGGATGCCGCACAGACTGTTGTACCCTTTATTATTAGCTTTCATCTGGAACACTTTTTCGTAAAATTCATCGTTTGCTAGAGGTTTGGCTGACTCATTTTAAAAGAAACGCCCTGTATCTAACCAAGCGTCCTGCATAGTATTCATCACGTGCAATTTCTCATTTCCGGTTTCGTTTCTTGTGTTCTGTAAGTGTCCTAGGGCTACGGAAACCGTTTCTTTATACAAGTGTTTTTTATTCCAGTCTTCGATCACAGTGTCAATTCCTTTGACGATGACCGGTTTCAGTCACTAATGACCATCTTCAGATCTGTTCTGCACCACGTCCTAATGTGATAAGACCGTAATGGCATCGTCACCATAATAAATCCCGCAGGAAACAGCATACTACGCTACCATAAAAGTAGCTTATTTGTCAGGAATGTCAACGTTGGGCACATTATTTGTATTGTACAATCACATTTGCAACAATCAAGTAACGTCTGAACACCCACATCGTTTTGACGATGCCATTATGGCCTTATCGCATTAGGACATGGTGTAGAACAGATTTGAAGATGGTCATTATTGACTGAAACCGGTCATCGTCCAGGGAATTCATAGTGTGATCAAAGTCTGGAATAAAAAACATTTGACATTATTGGATCACTGTTCATATTCGCGACTATGTCGCAGCTGGCGTTTCTTTATTCACTATGAACGGTATAGAAACAAGTGCAACTGCAGGGCTCTCGGCCGTGGAAATATTTCGGCTACACTGTACCATCCAGGAGCAACGCCGCTACGAAAAATTCGTACTGTGATTCGAATCAAACAACAGGAGATCGAGTCCCAACACCGGAGCAACTGCCCCCGTCATAAATTGAACAACGTGCTATTTGCTGGTATTTATGAGGTTACCAACTACGGATTACATCCTAGCACGCAAAGAAAAAAGTTGGAACAAAAGGCAAGACTGAAGTCCACGCGCATGCAGGGAGGTAATGGCAAATATTCGGTCTAAATGCATTCACATCTTCGGACCTTCCATTCATGATAAAATCTGTACGGTTTCGGTACTACTTCATATCAGAAACTGGCTGACTATTATACACAGTATGTGACTATATCTACGGAACAGTAGGCTGTCCTAAACATCTGGAAGCGAACAACCTTCTTTCCAGTAACAGTATATAAGGAGCTACCCAGTCCGTTAGGATTATGGGAAGCGTGGGAGCTAGATGGGTTACATACGAAATTATCATCAAGCCACTCACGTCTAGGGTATGGGTTACGGCGTTAGGAACCGTCAAGACACCAGACTAGGCTCTGGACTAGGAGTCACAACACGTCGCAGTCTTCTACGCACTTATCAGATTATAGAACTACAAATGCCTACCAATCGGTATCTCAAGTGCTCCTGCCATATCACAAGCAAGTCACACATCGATAAGTGCTAAATGCTTTTACCATGTCATCATAACATGTGCAGCACAAGTTGGCTATTCTCGAAATGTTTGTACGCTTTTCCATAAACTCAAGGGATCTCTGCCAAAGGTAAAGTCTTGCACTGCTGTACTGAGAATGTAGATCATGTTTTGAGTAAAAACTGCATAGTTCCTAGGTATCAACATTTTCCTTAGAAAATTTACGCCAAATATTCTCCTGGCGTCCTCTTAAATGTTCCTCTACCACTGCTTCTGAGGCGGAGAGTCTGCTGAAGCACCCGAAGACCAAGTTTCAACCTTCTGTAGCATTTACCTTCACTCAAATTATTTTGCTTTCGAAGCCGGTAGTAACCTTCAAAACTGTTAGTTTGAATTTCTAACAAATATATGTGCGTTGCTTTCAAGACAGTTAGCCTCGCTTCCTCTGGCCAAGCAGACAGCTGCTCATAACAATGCCCTGAACGCTATGTTTGCAGACAAATGCAATGTGGAATTCACGTAAATAGAATAACCTGCATGCTGGGGCTCATGGATTGATCTGGCAGTCGTTAGAAACTGAAGTGCATGGTGATCAATGAATAATTTAGTATGTGTACCGCACAAATAGAAATTAAAATTCCTGAAAATCCAAACGACGGCAGTCACCACCAAATCTTTGACAGAACAGCTATGTTCGGAATTTGACAATACTCTTCTGGTAAATGTTATTATTTCCTGTCACCCAGCACTATTTTCTTCTATTTCTTGGAACAAATAACTACACAGACTTGCTTTCCAACTGTCACCCGAAAAATAAAAATCTTTCGAGAAATCGATGTGTTACAGCAGTAGAGCACCCAGAAGAACAGATTCAACACTGAAATTCAGCTTGTGCCTCATCATACCAGTTCCATACCACATTCTCACCTCTTATCTCACAAAATCTAGTCGGGGTCAAGCCCAGTTGATTGACGACACTCATATAAAATCTATTAGGTGCAACAATCCACTAATTTGACGTTTGGTCTTGGGAACATGAAAATCCTGTATAGCTTTTAATGTATCTAGATCTGGTCGAATTCCTTCAGCGTGAATAGCATGTTCAAAAAGTTTAATGCTGATTCACAAAATTCTGACTTTTCTAAGTTCACTGTGGCACCAGAATCAGAAAATACTTGCAATAGCTTATTTAGAACACGATTATGAGCAGCTCATGATTCTTCAGGGATTACATCACTAACGTAAGTGGTAATTAAATTCTGTAAACCATCGGGGAGAGGGTTATTAACAACCTGAATGAAGGTGGCGGACGAAATATTGTGAAGTTACAAAAGTGATGACACAATCCGAAACAAAAGCCGTGCATTGTCGTCATGCAGGATGGATATCACTTTGCCAGTAGCTGGATCATCAATCGACAAAGGATAAGATTTCCATCCCATCAAATTTCTGTAAAAGTTCAATCAAAGTCCGAGGCTGATGTGGCTCTGGTATAATAATAGTGTTAATTTGCCTACTCTCAAGTACCAATATAATCGATACATCATTTTTCGGAGCAATATGTAGATGACTGTTATATGCAGTTACTGGCGGTTTAGTCATTACAAGTTTAACGTTAACATTACTAAATCTTTTCCATAAACTAATTACTTTGGGGGGAGAGGGGGGGTGAATTTATGATCACCATAGAAAAGGTGAAAACCAAATTTGTTAATTATTGCTCACTTATAGTAAGAACATAATTTTGAAGGTGATATTGATGCATAAGTAGGGTGCAGAATACGAAAATATTTTTAAGCACACTCTAGGCAATACCAACACACCATCTAAATTGTGTATGTCCGATAGGGGTACTTTACACTCACGCTAAAAAAGAACTTATAATACGTAAATTTCGTTAACTGTTGTTGACGTTTACTGTTGATGCGTAAGTAAGGTTCTGCACCTGAAAATATTGAATGTGATCAATGCGGAAAGTGATATTTCCTACTGAGACTTAAATTTTTGGGCATGGTTTAACTGAGATATTTAAAACCTTTTTGGAATCTCGCAGAGGAATTAATTAAAAAAAACCCCCGTTATAGAATATAACGTAACAGACAAGATGACAATATTTTCAAAAGGTGAGCACAAAATACCCCAGGCACCTCCCCCCTCCTCCTTGGTATTGCGAGACTTAACATGGGTTGCGCTACAGTCTGGAACCGCGCGACTGGTACGGTCGCAGGTTCGAATCCTGCCTCGGACATGGATGTTTGTGATGTCCTTAGGTTAGTTAGGTTTAAGCAGTTCTAAGTTCTAGGGGACTGATGACCGCAGCTGTAAGTCCCATAGTGCTCAGAGCGATTTGAACCATTTTGAACATGTGTTGCACCTCCTGTTCTACCTTCTCCTTGTGCGTATATCGCCTTAAGCACAATTTACGAAATTTCTTTTATCTCCCTTGACTCTAAATTCTCATAAGAAACTTTTGATGCTACCTGGCCTATTAGCAAAACCTAGAAAATTAGACAGCAGTGTCTCGAACAAATAATGGCGGCCTGCATAGGGAAAACCCTCAATTTTATCTACTGTATCCTATATTGCCTTCAGTACATCAACAGACATATTTCACTGTAAGTCAACCTGACATCATCCATACTATCACTCAAAGACTCCAGAAGAGTTCGCAACACGAAACGACAGAGAAAGTTCAAACAATGCATTTCATGCTATTGCTTTAATATCCAGTCTTCTTATTTCAACCTTAAATACACACGTCATCTTCAATTGTACAGCTGCACCACCAAAACCTACACAAATGGTTGCATATTTTTTAAGCAATGGAAGTGTAAAAAATTTCGTCGGGAACTTGCGCCTCTGGCACAAAAAAATTGATCAAATTTAGTTCTGAACTACAATTTCTTTCCCTAAATGGTTCCTTTCATTTTCGTACACCATAATTCCATGCCACCTCTTCACAGTTACAAAATGCAGTGTCACGACGATAGAAACACTGCTTCCAGAGCACAGAACAATCCTAAACTAATTTTAGTCGTGCTGTCTAACGCACTGCTTTCCGGGCGGTAAGGCGTGCCTGTCTCCGGCACTAATCTGCCCGGCGGATTAGTGTCGGGGTCCGGTGTGCCGGCCAGTCTGTGTATGGTTTTTAAGGCGGTTTTCCATCTGCCTCGGCGAATGCACCCTCATTCCGCCTTAGTTACACTATGTCGGCGATTGCTGTGCAAACACTTTCTCCTCTTATGCGTACACCATAACTACTCTACCACGCAAACATTGGGGCTACACTCGTCTGCTGTGAGACGGTGCCGGTGGTGACGTTGGGGAGGGGGGGGGGGGGGAGTCCACTGGGGACTGAACCACACAATAGCCCTGGTTTCACTGTGGGGTGGCGGTGGGGTGGGTGGACTATTGTAGCCTGTTGTGAACCACTAAGGGCTACGGCGGGGACGAAGCTTCTCCATCGTTTCTGGGTCCCCAGTTCAATACAATACAAACCAACTTTACCAACTGAAATCATAACAACAGCATGGATTATAGATCTGTAGCTGCTCTAATTTTCCTCTAATAAAACATGTCTCGTGTCCTCTGAAAGCACAATATTTCTAATGTTGGCTGTTGTATCTTCCATCTCAGCAAACGCTCTGCTTAATGTATGAGTCGTTTGTCACTACGGTGTAGAACCGTTTTCTCTCTGATTAATACGTGAGTCTGGAGATCTGACAACAATGATATATTTTTCTCTGCGGGCAAATCATTCCTTGATGATGTTGGTTTGGGGTAAAACAATTCCAGTGAGCACAGTAGCTATTTTCATTCCTTATCTTCTTTGCGTCCAGGGCCCTGTTCGCATTATTTTTATGAAATCAGTCACGGTCATTAAAATCCACTCTCCTATAAAAGTTATTTATACGATAAGGGTGGCGTCTGAAGCTTCGTCCATCACTCTCCTGATTAATTAAATTGTCCCGTCGGGCATCAGTTATTTAATTAGACATACTGTGATTGGAATTTTGTCTCTTTTTCTTCTGACTATTGTTGATGAGCAGGTGGTTACCATTGTTGTTGTTGTGGTCTTCAGTCCTGAGACTGGTTTGATACAGCTCTCCATGCTACTCTATCCTGTGCAAGCTTCTTCATCTCCCAGTACCCACTGCAAACTACATCCTTCTGAATCTGCTTAGTGTATTGATCTCTTGGTCTCCCTCTACGATTTTTACTCTCCACGCTGCCCTCCAATGTTAAATTTGTGATCCCTTTATGCCTCAAAACATGTCCTACCAACTGATTCCTTCTTCTAGTCAAGTTGTGCCACAAACTTCTCTTCTCCCCAATCCTATTCAATACCTCCTCATTAGTTACGTGATCTACCCACCTTATCGTCAGCATTCTTCTGTAGAACCACATTTCGAAAGCTTCTATTCTCTTCTTGTCCAAACTGGTTATCGTCCAATGCTTCACTTCCATACGTGGCTACACTCCATACAAATACTTTCAGAAACGACTTCCTGACACTTAAATCTATACTCGATGTTAACAAATTTCTCTTCTTCAGAAACGATTTCCTTGCCATTGCCAGTCTACATTTTATACCCTCTCTACTTCGACCATCATCAGTTATTTTGCTCCCTAAATAGCAAAACTCCTTTACTACTTTAAGTGTCTCATTTCCTAATCTAATCCCCTCAGCATCACCCGATTTAATTTGACTACATTCCATTATCCTCGTTTTGCTTTTGTTGATGTTCTTCTTATATCCTCCTTTCAAGACACTGTCCATTCCGTTCAACTGCTCTTCCAAGTCCTTTGCTGTCTCTGACAGAATTACAGTGTCATCGGCGAACCTCAAAGTTTTTACTTCTTCTCCATGCATTTTAATACCTACTCCGAATTTTTCTTGTGTTTCCTTTACTGCTTGCTCAATATACAGATTGAATAACGTCGGGGAGTGGCTGCAACCCTGTCTCACTCCTTTCCCAACCACTGCTTCCCTTTCATGCCCCTCTACTCTTATAACTGCCATCTGGTTTCTGTACAAATTGTAAATAGCCTTTCGCTCCCTGTATTTCACCCCTGCCACCTTCAGAATTTGAAAGAGAGTATTCCAGTTAACGTTGTCAAAAGCTTTCTCTAAGCCTACAAATGCTAGAAACGTAGGTTTGCCTTTTCTTAATCTTTCTTCTAAGATAAGTCGTAAGGTTAGTATTGCCTCACGTGTTCCAACATTTCTGCGGAATCCAAACTGATCTTCCCCGAGGTCTGCTTCTACCAGTTTATCCATTCGTCTGTAAGGAATTCGCGTTAGTATTTTGCAGCTGTGACTTATTAAACTGACAGTTCGGTAATTTTCACATCTGTCAACACCTGCTTTCTTTGGGATTGGAATTATTATATTCTTCTTGAAGTCTGAGGGTATTTCGCCTGTCTCATACATCTTGCTCACCAGATGGTAGAGTTTTGTCATGACTGGCTCTCCCAAGGCCATCAGTAGTTCTAATGGAATGTTGTCTACTCCCAGGGCCTTGTTTCGACTCAGGTCTTTCAGTGCTCTGTCAAACTCTTCACGCAGTATCTTATCTCCCATTTCATCTTCATCTACATCCTCTTCCATTTCCATAATATTGTCCTCAAGTACATCGCCCTTGTATAAACCCTCTATATACTCCTTCCACCTTTCTGCCTTCCCTTCTTTGCTTAGAACTGGGTTGGCATCTGAGCTCTTGATATTCATACAAGTGGTTCTCTTCTCCCCAAAGGTATCTTTAATTTTATTGTAGGCAGTATCTATCTTACCCCTAGTGAGACAAGCCTCTACATCCTTACATTTGTCCTCTAGCCATCCCTGCTTAGCCATTTTGCACTTCCTGTCGATCTCATTTTTGAGACGTTTGTATTCCTTTTTGCCTGCTTCATTTACTGCATTTTTATATTTTCTCCTTTCGTCAATTAAATTCAATATTTCTTCTCTTACCCCAGGATTTCTACTAGCCCTCGTCTTTTTACCTACTTGATCCTCTGCTGCCTTCACTATTTCAGCCCTCAGAGCTACCCATTCTTCTTCTACTGTATTTCTTTCCCCCATTCCTGTCAATTGTTCCCTTATGCTCTCCCTGAAACTCTCTACAACCTCTGGTTCTTTCAGTTTATCCAGGTCCCATCTCCTTAAATTTCCACCTTTTTGCAGTTTCTTCAGTTTCAATCTGCAGTTCATAACCAATAGATTGTGGTCAGAATCCACATCTGCCTCTGGAAATGTCTTACAATTTAAAACCTGGTTCCTAAATCTCTGTCTTACCATTATATAATCTATCTGATACCTTTTAGTATCTCCAGGATTCTTCCAGGTATACAACCTTCTTTTATGATTCTTGAACCAAGTGTTAGCTATGATTAAGTTATGCTCTGTGCAAAATTCTACAAGGCGGCTTCCTCTTTCATTTCTTCCCCCCAATCCATATTCACCTACTATGTTTCCTTCTCTCCCTTTTCCTACTGACGAATTCCAGTCACCCATGACTATTAAATTTTCGTCTCCCTTCACTACCTGAATAATTTCTTTTATCTTGTCATACATTTCATCAATTTCTTCATCATCTGCAGAGCTAGATGGCATGTAAACTTGTACTACTGTAGTAGGCATGGGCTTTGTGTCTATCTTGGCCACAATAATGCGTTCATTATGCTGTTTGTAGTAGCTAACCCGCACTCCTATTTTTTTATTCATTATTAAACCTACTCCTGCATTACCCCTATTTGATTTTGTATTTATAACCCTGTAATCACCTGACCAAAAGTCTTGTTCCTCCTGTCACCGAACTTCACTAATTCCCACTATATCTAACTTTAACCTATCCATTTCCCTTTTTAAATTTTCTAACCTACCTGCCCGATTAAGGGATCTGACATTCCACGCTCCGATCCGTAGAATGCCAGTTTTCTTCCTCCTGATAACGACGTCCTCCTGAGTAGTCCCCGCCCGGAGATCCGAATGGGGGACTATTTTACCTCATCTAATTCAAATTCTTGTAAAAGGCTTTGTAATGCTTCATTGTCAACGTTGCTAGCATAATACGCCTCTGTTGGATTAGTAATTGGGCAGACATATTTGTTTACATGTCACAGGACTGTAAGGGTTAGACATAAGCTGTTTCTTCCGAACTATGTGTTGAAAAAAAAAGAAAAAAAGAACATGGGGCTCTAAAAGTCTGACTGGTCAAAGCCTTTAAGCGTAATAATGCTGCGTATATTGCGGTCTTTGATCGCTTTTGACCAATAACCTGACAATAAGCTGTTTTAAAAGTCTCCATATGTTTTGCTTTCGTGGAGTAGTCGGCGCTTTCTAGTGAAAAGTTCACTTTAAACGTTTCTGCAAATAAATCTTAGTTGATGGTCGGTTGGCCATGTTGGTGCTAGTAAATAATCAAACCGTTCAAGCCATACTCTCGAATGCATTTTATTCCTGATATTTCAAGAAACCTTAGTACCAAACAGTAAGAAAATGCTTTTAGTTTAATGTATCATTGCTTTGTGTACACGAATTCACCCTCACACTGCTGGTTGAATAATGACTACCTTGTTTCTAAAACAAGTCATGATTTTGAGCAATCTCATCTACATGTCATGAGTAGATTTGCTCAACATGATTTCTAAGGTAACGACGATGTCCCCTGAACTTACCACAGTCCTATAATTTAACAGTTTTTTGCCGTTCTTTACAATGTGTAGCGATTGGAATTCTTCTTTATTGGCAAAAGGAATTGGATTAGTGGCTTAAGAATTCGTATAAGTGTTACTGGATGGAAATTTTTCCTTATTCCACATTATTGTCTAATATTAGGTGTCCAGATACTTCCAGTCAGCCGGGCGTTGTGGCCGAGCGGTTCTAGGCGCTTCAGTCCGGAACCGCGCTGCTGCTACGGTTGCAGGTTCGAATCACGCCTCGGGCATGGATGTGTGTGTTGTACTTACTTAGCCTGAAGTAGTTCTAAGTCAATGGGACTGATGACCTCAGATATTAAGTCCCATAGTGCTTAGAGCCATTTTAATTCGAACTTCCGGTCAAATGGTGTTTACACAATGCAGATCACATACCACAGGTAGTGAAGTGGACAGTCTGCCTTCGGCAGTGGTGAAGCGAGAATATCTTGTTTGCGTCTCGCTTGTTGTGCCACTTGCGACTGAGCGCGTGCTTGTTACTTCCGCTTAGCCGCTTGTTTTCTTGCCCATATTCATCGACCATCATGGTGTTTTACTATCATCAAGCCAGGATTAAATTACCGAATTATTTTTATCGTGTAAGATCAAAAGTGTATGAAGTCAAATGGTTTATCCAGAAGTAATGCGTCTCCCACCACAGGACATTCTAGAGAATCATTTTTCTATCATTAGTAGCAATGTGTGTAGAAACTTTGCTATTGAAGAGCCGTGCTCCGACGATGTACGGCGTCATGTTCATGACCTCAAGTGGCAATACTCTGACGGCCATGCAGGGCCTGTCATGGCTGATCATGGCGGTTTTGGCATCGGAACGTTGAGGGTTTCCGAACTCCCGTTTGAGATGCCGTCGGCTGTTGTGTCAACTGCCTGTAAACATTAAGGTAACGTCGTTCATCGAGTTACTAAAACGAAAGACTTTCTAAAACTACTGTAATCCTGCCCGTTAGATAAAAAATGAACTGAAGAAACAAGGGCCTTCTTACTTGGTTATTGCCAGCTGCAGGGCTTTAGCCATGTATGATGGGTAACCACGCACTTTTTCAAGTTGTGACCAGAAAGGCCGTGTCTGTTCAGGATGTCTTCGACGCAGACTGGTTCAGACACATGTTGGAGACGTTGCTCTCCTTGCGTAGTCCATTGTCCTACATCTATTGTCCACATCCGTAGAAGAGCTGCCTCGTGTCCACACACTGAATCGGTTGGCATTCGGCGTCGACTCCTCTCGATGACGTGTTGGAAGTTTTCCCTATCTCCCTCACATTCCCACTGGCGGAAGTACCAACAGACGGTATGGCAGCAACAAGAAGGCTGTCCTGACCACATGGGTGTTGATCATGGAGCTTTCTCCATTTCTATGCCACATGGACAAATGTCAAAAGCCATCTGCCATCCGACATCGAACGGCATGTTAGAAGCAACTGTCAATGAGGAAAGAGAGTACCCTCCCCTTATGACTGCCTCCATCGGTTGTGAGCACAGGATGATGGCTCTCCTACCGATGATACCCTGTCCTCCGACACTCTGTCCCTCCACCGTCTCCAGTCTGCTCGCACCTTTGGACATCTCCCTTCGTCCACCTTGTCTGAAGCTACCTGTGGGTGCGCCTCTGATAGTGTTTGACTGAACTGGCCCTATGAGACGTCTGCCTATTGGGCAGACGACGTCGATGCTGAGGGTGGCCTTCCGGAGGTGTACAGGGCGATGGTACGCTCTTGGTGCGGTCGTCTTTCACCGTATCACAATGATATAACCTTCAATGTTGGTCCAGCAGGGAAATCCTTGTGCTCCTCTATGTCTGCATTGCCCACCATCTGGCGACGACAGCTTTTGAAACACATCACATATCCGTGGTCGACATAACTACCAGCCTTTCGTGCCATAAGCTGACTTTATTTCCTGAAATGCAACGTCCTGTGGACGATGATCTCACCTTCCCTCAACTTTTCGTGCTCGCCCAGCTTTACGGCACACGTCTCCTATGGTTCTCCTACTGCTGGTTCGATGGTCCTCTAATGTGATGAAACCCTCGGTGATGCAACTACCTGTCTTGCAGATGCCTGAATACGGCTCTCACATCAGCAATGTCCGGATGATCAGCGTCTAATGGACCAATTGGTTCATGGCGATCGTCCAGGGTTTACCCATTTCAGTAGCCGTTCCTATAGTTGCCTGATGAAGGCCCACTGGCCTCTCTCACCATGACTCCTGTATCTGTGCCGTCTATCTCTGTCAATTAATGGTGTGCTGCGGTTGAGGATCATAACTGCTCTTCGACACTATGTGAAAACATTGTCGCAGACGCTGCTATGTATATAACTGTGTCCTATCGGGGTGGGTCCTCTGTGCAAATCCTACAATGCCTAGATTGGCTATGAAAGGGAGGATTTTGCTTGATGGAGATGGACTTAGGATTCCTACTTCAGCGTTCTCTGGGCATGTACTAAAATTCCATGTTGGCCAGAGCGTCAGGCAATTGTTAAATGTGCCTATGGACAGCTCACCGCCCCTCTCCTAAAGCCACTTTGAAGGAACTATGGACAGGACGCGAACACATGTTGGCTTACCACAGTACCATCCGTCTAAATGTTCAAAGGTGTGTGAATTGATAAGGGACCAAACTGCTGAGTTGATCGGACCCTGGACTTACACACTACTTAAACTAACTTAAACTAACGGATGCTAAGAACAACACACACACACACACACACACACACACACACACACACACACACACACACACACACACACCCATGCCCGTGGGAGGACTCGAACCTGCGGCGGGAGCGGCTCGTAATCCGTGACATGGCGCCTCAAACCAGGCGGCCGCTCTGCGTCTATGTCCCACATGATAACGTAGCAGAGCCATCGATGAAAGACTTTGATTAAATGTCTTACGACTGATGATTGGTGCTGCTTAAATAACCAGTGGGGTATACGGTTTGCCTTGCATGCACAATATATTACGCTGTACTGTCACCATCCGCCAACACTGCAGCTGTCTTCCAACTCTCCTTTGGCTCGATTCCTGAGGGTGCAACTATGGATCTGCTACCCAGTCAGGGAGGACGATGCTGACAAGATTGGTTTCTACGAATAAGTCAACCAGCCATTACGGCCTTCCACTAGAGTTCCATTTCACTTTCCGCCCCCTACAGGCCCTGGTGTGGACGGAAATTTGTCGCGACCTCACGCCCGTTGTGCAGGTCCCTGAAAATTTCCTCGATACTCACTCCCATACGTAAGCCTCAGGGTACATCGCCTATCAGCGACGATCTGCCGTTGACGTTAATCAGTAGGGAGCCGGCCGGTGTGGCCGTGCGGTTCTAGGCGCTTCAGTCTGGAACCGCGTGACGGCTACGGCCGCAGGTTCGAATCCTGCTTCGGGCATGGATGTGTGTGATGTCCTTAGGTTAGTTAGGTTTAAGTAGTTCTAAGTTCTAGGGGACTGATGACCATAGATGTTAAGTCCCTTAGTGCTCAGAGCCATTTTGATCAGTAGGGACACGTAGGTCTTTACTCGGCTATCGGCTGCAGGGCCTAAACGGACGGACCAGTACGTCGCTTACCCTCATGAAACCTCTTCCGGCAATGCCAATAACATGTGCACTGCCCACTGTCACTATTGCAGTATAATTGCTCTCGCTCAAGCACGTCATCGGCTTGTGCTTTATACCGCTCTTGACTTCAGCCAAGCTTTCCATCGCACCGATCACGACTACCTAAAAGAGGCACTCCATAATATGAGGTACCCAGCTACCACCGTCGTTGTCTAAATGCGACTCCTTCACGGAGCGACGTCCCATGTATTTTGCAATTACTGTCTCACAACCCGAATTTTAATCCTTCATTTGGTACGTCAAGGCTGCCCGCTGTCCGTATTGTTGTATTCTTTCGCCATGGAAGCGTAGCTCTGCGGCATTTGTCGACGCCTCTCTGGGATGTCTCTTGGCAGCCATGTCTTTTGCTGAACAGTTTACGTGTACGATCTTGTCCTCGTTCTTCATACCGACTTTAAGCTCAGGGAGTCCTTGGCGTGGGTTATCACTGATGACTAAGCTTCTGGTAGCTGCCTTAGCTGTGGCTGTATGTGCGGGGCTTCCTGTAGACAATGCTGCTCCTTTGTATGTAGCTGCTGCTATCCGATGCTTAGGACTCGATTTCAAGAGTGGTCTGTGAAGAACGATTGTCCTCAGTTGCTGGCGCCTACAGTTCCAATTATGAGCTGGGCTGCCAGCAAGTATTCCAGTCACTCCTTCACAGGATTCACTCTGCAGACAACCCAATGCGTGTCGCATATAATATTTTCGACATTGACGAGCGTCACTTGGTTTGCGAATCGGCGGTACAGGTACTTGCCTTTATTGCCCCTTTATTGAGTAATCAGTCGTTTGGTTGGTTCGATGCGCCCCACCACGAATGCGTGTCCTATGCCAACCTTTTCATCTCAGACTAGCACTCGCATCCTACAGCCTCAATTATCTGCTGGATGTAATCCAGTATCTGTCTTCCTCAACAGTTTTACACTCTGCAGCTCCCTCTAGTGCTACGGAAGTTATCCGCTAAAGTCTAGTCAGATGCAGAATCAACCTGTCCCTCCTTCTTGTCAGTAGTTCCCACACATTCCTTTTCTCACCTATTCTGAAGAAAACTTTCTCAAACCTTACATTATCAGTTCACATTCATTTCCACGGTCTTCCGTAGCACCAAGCATCAGAAGCTTCTATTCTCTTCTGTTCCAGTTTACCCACAGCCTACGTCTCGCTGCGATACACTGCTACGCTCCAAAGAACTTTCTCACAAAATTCTACCTCAAATTAATACCTAATTTCGTACTAGTAGATTTCTCTTGCCCAGGAATGCCCTTTTTACCAGTGATAGTCTGTTTTTTCCGTCCTCTTTGCTCCGTCCGTCATGGTTCTTTTTCTGCCTAAGTACCAGAATTCTTTGACTGTGGTCACCATATATGATGTTAAGTTCCTCGTTGTACTCATTTCTGCTACTTAATTACTTAAGTTTTACTTCGGTTTACTTTCAGTCTATATTCTGTTCACATTAGGCAGATCATTCCATTCAACAGAACTTGTACGTCTTCTTCACTTGTACTGAGGTGAGCAGTGTCATCAGCGAATCTTATCATTGATATCTTTTCACCGTGAATTTTAATCCCGCACTTGAACCTTTAGTTCCGTCACTGACTCTTTGACGTCTAGATTGAACAGCAGAGGCGAAAGACTACATCCCTGTCGTATACACTTTTTAATTAGTGCACTTTGTTCCTTGTCTTCCACTCCCATAGCTCCCTCTTGGTTCTTGAACATATTGTATAATACCCACCTTTTGCTATAATTTTCTCCTACTTTTCTCAGAATTTCGAACACGTTGCACCATTTTACGGTGTCAAAAGCTTTCTCCAATTTAATAGAACATACCAATGTGTCTTGATTTTTTTTACTTTTACTTCTATTATCAAGCATAACGTTATAACTGCGTGTACGGTACCTTTACGTTTCTAATAGATCCTCAGTTTTCTTTCCCTTCTTCCGTGTGCTATTCTTCTCGACAACTTGGACACACGAACTGTTAAGCTGATTGTGCGATAATTCTTGCACTTCCTGGCTCTTGCTATCTCCGAAATTGTGTGGATAATGCTTCCTCGAAAGTCTGATAGTATATCACCAGTCTCATACTCTCTACACTGCAACGTGAATAATCCTTTTGTTGCCACTCTCCCAAATGATTTCAGAAATTCTAATGAAGTGTTATCTTTCCTTTACCTTTTTTAAGTCTCCCTAAGCTCTGTTCAATTCTGATATTTGTTGTGAGTCTCTTATCTCCTCCCCATCGGCTCCTGTTGCTGCTACTATCACATCATATTAGTTCTCTCCCTCACTGAGGCACTCTGAGTTCTCCATCTATCCATTATCTCCCCTTGATTGAAAAGTAGAATTCCCACAGCATTAATAATGTTACAGTCCTTGCTTTTAATTTCAACTAAGGTTGTTTTACCTTTTTATATTGTGAGTCAGTCCTTCTGACAACTATTTCTTTTTCGATTTCTTCACACTGTTCATGCAACCAATTCGCCTTAGGTACCCTGCACTTCCTATTTATTTCATTCCTAAGTGACTTATATTCGTGTATTCCTGAATTTCCCTGAATATTTCTAAACTTCTTTCTTTCGTCGATCAACTGAAGTGTGTCTTCTGTTACCCATAATTCTTTCGCAGTTACCTTCCTTGTCCCTACGTTTTTCTCTCCTACTTCTGTGGTTGTGATTTTCACAGATGACTATCCATTTCAGTTGAACTGTGTACCGAGCTACTCATTATCGCAATATCTGTAGCCCTGGATAACTTTAAGCATATCTCTTCATTCTTTAGTACTTCCGTGTTCCACTTCCTTGTGCACTGATTCTTCCTGACTAGTCTCTTAAACTGCAGCCTGCCCTTCATCATTGTGATCTGAGTGTATTTCTGCCAATGGGTACATCTTACAATCCAATGCCTGATGTCGAAATCTCTCCCTGACCATGACGTAATCTATCTAAAAATTTTTCTATCTCCATGCCGCATTTTCTAGTATAACTCTTCCTCTTGTGATTCTTGAACAGGGTATTCGCTATTACCATCTAAAATCTATTGCCGAACTGAATTAGTGTTTCTACAATCTCATTCCCCCACAACCATTTCTTCTACTCCTTCCCCTATAGCCACACATTCCAATCACTCGTGACTGTCAGGTATTAATCTCCCTTTATATGCTGAATTACCCATTCAGTTTCCCCATACACTTTCCCTAACTCTTCATCTTGTAACCTCCCCGCAGAAATGAAAGAAAATAATTAAATGTAAATGGGCATCGTGCTAAACGTAACCTCCCAGCAGATTTTTACAAGACAATATAAATGTTAATGTGAATAGAGCCAAGTATAACCTCCCCGCAAATAATGTAAAAGACTATATGTGAATGTTAGTCGAAATAGAGCCAAATCCAAATGTTGTTGAGCTCCCACAAAACATCGTTAAATTGAAATAAAAGCAACTGTACATTTGCTACAAAAATATTGAAAAATAATGGCCCAATGTAAACTCGCCACAAAAATTAAGAAATGAAGATTGATCATTAAACCCACAATAATAGGCCAGCAGCGCTGACCTTCGGCCCTGTGAAATTATTAAACCTGGTAAATTGATTCTGGGAGGAAAAGCATAGGAATTATTCTTTCAATTGAAATGAATCTTTTTTTTTAAACGATTACTTTAAAAAAACAAAATTGTTATTGGGGCATTTCTTGAACAAATTAATTACAATTCACATAGATTATCAGATGTGCGCAATGCTGCTTCATTACCTTCTTTAACAATATACCTTGTCCCGAACCTTGACCAGAGATGTAAAGAGAGCACGCCGCCGACCCATGCCGACGCCCGCTCAGTACAACCGTCCACTCGCTACAACAGTCGGTTGACTACATCCTCTCGCGACTCCCTACTCTCTGGTCAGAGATTCGGTCATGCCTCGTCATCGCTGGTACTGAATACATACGCGTTTCATAACCCTCCACTGGGGGGGGGGGGGGGAATTTGGCAGCGATGGTGTCATTTGGACTTGCCATGAGCAACAAATTTTTTCTTAACTAACTAACTTTACAATCACAGAATATACAGGTGTAGAACATGAAGTAAATATGGTGCACATCCACCGAGTACAGAACATATTAGGTAAAGACAAAATATATATACAATGAGTACAAATATATTAACAAATGACATAAGTGCACACGCACTGAAAAAACTCTTTAGCGTTTTCACAATGAGTAAAAATCATGTTGACAAATGACATAAGTGCACATGCACTGTAATTCAGAATATATCAGCAAATCACAAAATGTATATACAATGAGTAGAAATCATGTTAGAAAAATGACAAAAATGCACACGCACTGGAGAAATCATGTTACAAAAATGACAAAAGTGCACACGCACTGTAATTCAGAATATATCAGCAAATCAAAATGTACATACAATGAGTATAAATCATGTTAGAAAAATGACAAAAGTGCACACACACTGTAGTTCAGAATATATCAGCAAATCGAAAAAATGTATAGGCAATGAATACAAATCATGTTAGCAAAAATGATTTTCACTATGTTACAAGAATTAGGGTAGGAAAGGGAAGGATTACATCATGGTTGTAGCACTTTAGGTTGCACGCAGCTGCACTGAAAGTCTATATCTTTCTACTGAAGCACAACACCTAGTGAGACAATCTGAAGTTCTTTTCCCAGAAGTATTTATCAGCGTAGCCAAGACACTGAAATGTCGTAGTAATATTCCTTGTTATCATTTTGGCAGTACATTAGGTACACCAAACAGTGGGACCATAATAACGTCTCCATCGCTTACAGTGGTGGACAGCATGTCGTGTCAACACCACGCTCTTACAAGGCACACCAACGTAGCATTAGTGCAAAAACCAAATATAGTGCTCCATGATCAAGAGGATATACAGGACAAATGGATATTGCTGAAATTCAGGGTAGTTAGGTCAGAAGGTGAAGCACATTAAGTCTCATATTAGTCTTCATTGAGAATTACATTAGTAGTTTGTGGCATTCATTGCCGAGTTATTGAACGTTTCTGTACCATGTATGTAGTATTCCAGAATAATGCTCAAGAATTGCTGTACAGAGAACATTGGCACTCATTGCCTAATTACAAATCATCAGTTTACAGAGAACATTGGCACTCATTCCCTAATTACAAATCATCAGAAGACGTTATATAATAATATTCGTGTGGTGTTTTACAGAGAACATTGGGACTCATTCCCTAATTACAAATCATCAGAAGTCATTACTTAAAACAGGAGGTAGTCAATAACATAGTATTACAGAATAATGTTCGTAATTAATCATTGGTCATCTCAATACAATAATCAGTAGCATTCATATCCCAGTTACAAAGCATTATTATTTTTAATGTTCGTAATTAATCATTGGTCATCTCAATACAGTAATCAGTAGCATTCATTTCCCGTTACAAAGCATTATTATTTTTAATTTTCATTATTAATCATTGGTCATCTCAATACAGTAATCAGTAGCATTCATTTCCCAGTTACAAGGGTTAATTATTGGCATAGCATTTATAGAGTAAAACAAAAATATTATTTACTGAAATTATGCACATAGTATTTATGCATTATTACTCAGTATTACTCAAAATTCATTATTCCAGTGACATACTATTCAGAGCTGATCGGTATTACTCAGAACTTTCTTAAACTGGTGTCATTATTTGGGACTGGTAATACATTTTTTTGTTAGCAATGCATTGCGTTGGGTAATTATAGGGGTTGTTGCTGTAAATGAAAATGAGTAACGTCATTCGTCATGAGTTAGCTGTAGCAAGATTATGAAACAAGTAGAGTATATGTAATCACATTCATAAATGACATAGATTTAATGAACAACTGCTTATAGCACATTAATTTCATAAATAATTTCTCCTGCAAAAATATACAAAAATGGAATATTAAACTGAAAGAAGAAACGCATTTTATGCTGAAAAGTAGTGAACTTCGAATTAACAGGTAGTGAAATGTGTATAAAAATGTGTTCCATAGCTGTCCCTTCCAAAACCTTCAGTCATCATACTACACAATATAATACCTACTGTCAAAGCGAACTGCAACAAATACTTAAATAACTACATAGCATAAATACATAAACTTCAACAATATCCTCATCTGTAAAGAAAAAACTTCATTATCCCATCACTTCATTACCTATATTATCATAACTCCATTATCATCATCACCTGTAAAGAAAAACTTCATTATCCATAGTAGCATATTCTTCATCATTATTCATCAGCATTCATTATCATCTGCAAGAAAAGTCACTTCATTACTCATTACAAAACTATTCCTTATCTCTAGCATATTTCATCACTAAAACTAAGATGTGTAGTTCTGTCTGACAGCCTGCATCAATCGCCTTGTATTCCGAAAGAAAAAATTAGTTAAGACTGCTATTCTATGATGTGTATAGTATATTCTTGGTAATGCTTGTTAATCCTGATTCATTTACTCTTCCTCACGAGGTTTGCATCTTCTTTCGATCATTCCGAAGGTGAAATTCCCATTTTTGTTTAATTTATTTCTTTCACGCATCATTTCTTTCTGAAATTGATGAACAAAGATTAATGTCTTGCATTTACATCATATACTCACTAAATAATGACTGGTTTATGGTAACATAATTAAGCATACAGCATAACATGACAGAAAACGTAATATGTGAAAAACATAGATAGTGTTCAGAGGCAAAAATGTACCCAGTGTATCACAATGTAGCAGTAAGGTAGTCACGATATTGAGATATGATAAGGCAAAATGTCAAAGTCAACTGGTGTTTGCTATATCTTAACTATTTCATAGTGCATACAAACAAAACATGAAACAATCGTACATACATAAAAAGAAATGACAAGAAATGTGACCTTCTTTGTATTCAGCTTGTATGTTATGTAGCTAATAGAGGCGAGAATTAAAGACTTTAATGGAGAGAGAATTTAATAAAATTAATATGTCACTAGATAAAATTGCATAATTATTCGTAAGATACGTAAGTTTCTCTCGAAAAATGTGCACAGTCTGATATGTAACGACAAGAAGAGCGACCTGCTAACCTTACCTTGCCAGGCACTTGCCAAGAAAAAACACGACAGTCATCAGTAAGTATTCACATAAATATAACTGCATAAATAGTCATCAAATGTGTAAATTCATCTGGAAAAATATGCACGGTCTGATGTGTAACGACAAGAAGAGCAACCTGCTAACCTTACCTTGCCGGGCACTTGCCAAGGAAAAGTACGATAATCATCAGTACGTAGACATGTGAGTATAATTGCATAAATAGTCATAAAAAATAGCAAATGGCATTATAGCATGTTAAATCACAAAGTATCTTCATTCAATAAAAGGTTTGATGTTTGACCAGTGGTGGTTTCCTTTCGATTTTCTGGTTCTCAAAGTTTCGACGTGTACAACATTGGGGTGAGGAATGCTGCGAATCCGATATGGACCTGCGTATAGAAGTTCAAATTTACTGCACCTACCTTTTCCTTTATTAGATAAATAGTGTGTACGTACTAATATCTTCTGTCCAATGTGAAAATCACGGCGTGTACAAACCTGTTTTTGCTGTCTTCTCCGGCGCCCTGCGGCTCGTTTGATGTTGTTCAGTGCAATGTCAATTATTTCATGGTGTCGTAGTTGACGAGATGTAGGAAAGTTTACTAATTCTTTAATTTTGTTAGGTGGTTCAACATTTTTCAGTATAACAGACGGAGATAGCATAGTGGATTCATTTAATATGGAATTAATTACATCTTGGAATGAGAATATTTGTGTGTCCCAATCAATATGTCTTTTGTGGCAGTATATTCTACACAGTTTACCAATTTCTTTCATTAATCGTTCACAGTGGTTCGAAGAAGCATGGCACCTCGATATATAGATCGGAGAAATGTTTCTAGCTCGTAACATACATGTCCATATAGCAGAACGAAATTGTGATCCATTGTCGGAAATTACTTTCAACACATGCCCTACATGAAATAGAAAATGCTTTACAAATGCTTTCGAAACGGTTTTAGCAGTAGCTTTGCGTAACAGAGTGAAAGTAACAAATTTTGAAGTGAGTTCAACAGCGACAAAGATGTAGCAAAATACCTCTATTAGTTCTGGGAATCGGACCAAAAATGTCTACAGCGGCCATATGTCTCAATTTAACGGGTACAATTGGATGTAATGGAGCAATATGTGAAGTTGTGTCTGACTTAGCTTTCTGGCAGATTTTACATGACGCTAAAAGTCGTCGAATACGTTTCTCCATGTTGGTAAAATAACAGTTCTGTCTCAGTATAAGAAAACATTTTCTGGCTCCGTAATGTGCGTAACTTAAATGAGTATACCAGATTAATTTGTTAACCAGTTCGTCAGGAATGCATAATAACCAATTGTTGCTGTCAGGATGAGAGCGGCGAAACAGAATGTCATTGCGTATAGTATAATGGTTTCTAATCGTAACATTATTCCTATCTTGCCAAAGGTGTTTAATTTCTTTCCACACGTTGTCTTTACTTTGCTCTTTTGCTATGTCCTGTAATGACGACGATATAAAATTTTCAAATGCAACTTGTTGAATGTTCATGACGCTGAAATTTGCTTTGCAGAAGTTGGTTGCGATGTCATGCTGATTGTTTTGAGAGAACGAGATAGTGCGTCTGCTATAACATTTTGTGTGCCGGGAATGTGAACAATTGTGAAATTAAATTCCTGTAAATAAAGCTTTCATCTGCTTAATCTGTCGTGTGTGAATTTAGCCGAAATAAAAATTGTATCGCTCTGTGATCTGTGTATACGGTGGTATGTCTGCCATAAAGAAAGTGCCTAAATCTCGTAAAAGCCCATACAACACATAATGTTTCCAGTTCTGTAACGGAATAATTTCGTTCAGCAGGTGACAGAATGCGACTTGCAAATGCGATGTTTTTAATTACTGTAGAACCATCTTCTTCAATTTCCTGGAAAATATGTACACCTAAAGCGGTGTTAGAACGGTCGGTGGCAATGGAAAAATTTCTGGTAAGGTCTGGGTGCAATAAAAGTGGTGCATTCAACAAAGCATGTTTCAAATAACATTCTCGAGAACAAGATTCCGCGTGTCAAAATTATTGCTTGTGTTACTGGAATATGCAACCTGTACTGTGTCTGGTCAAATTCTTTCATACGTGCTGTTATTTACGGGAAGATGCTGTGGCATATCCACTATTTGAATTGCTCTGTTATTTCTTCCTGACGTATTACGCTATAGATGACACCTATCGTCTGGTTCATTCATAATAATATGTTGTTGCTGATGTTCTTGCTGCTGAAAAGATCGACTGTTATTAAATGTACGCTGAAAATTGTGCTCATTATTTTTACGTCTGTCATGATAGTCACTTCTATACGGTGCATTTGCGATAGGAATTGAAATAGTGTGCTTCTATACGTAGTTATTTTTTGCTGCCGTGCGTTAGTATTTGTTGTACCTGGGACTATACGTGCACGCGGCGAAACATTAAAGCTTGGTTGACCTTGTAGACTGCATTGTTGGTTACGTATGCTAAGCGGCTGACTTTCATGCTGTTGTGGTGAAAAACGTCTATTGTTACAAAAATGTGGTCGCGACTGCTGAAAATTTTACACATACTGATGATTATAATTTTATCTGTTATTAAAGTCCTCGTGGTTCTGGACTGCCTAATGAAAATTGTCACTTTTGGTAAAAAATTGTCACATCGGGTTTTCATTACATATTTCTTAATTCTAGATAGAGCAATAGTTAAAGAGCTGTTTTGATAGATATAAAGGATAGTAGAAGAGAAGGCAGCAGTGCATAAAACTAAAGATGAAACACCACCACTACAGCTCGGGGCCCTATGCACGCTACGGCACATATTCATTAAAGCGTAATGAATCCCCTGAGGTCCATTATGCGCTGCAAATAAATTTTAGCATTTGCGTTGCAGGCAATGGCGGTAAAAATTCAAAATCAAGTTGCTGTATCCATGCTAATTCCAATTTCTGCATTATAGGCAATGCTGATGAAAATACAGTAGCAAATTGTCGTATCCAGTTTAAAGCTGGTTTCTGCATTACAGGTAATAGCGGTGAAAATACAAAAATAAATTGTCGTATACAGCTCAAAGCGTGTACCTGTGCTCTGTCATTATTAAATTCCTTAGATTTTCTTACGGATAAAAATTGCTCGTAATCTACGTTCTCGTCACGGAATTTAAGAACACGTTCAGGTTTGTGTGAGAATCTGTTTGTCTGTGTCTGTTCGGAATCTAAGTCCCGTACTCTCTGTAGATTGCCCAAATTATACGCGCTGCGTGATTCTGACAAATATTCGCAAAGTGGCGTTTGCTGTGATGTGTCAAACCCTGAAACATTTTTTATCTCAGTTACCTCTTGCTGTAAACTTGACAATTTTCTACGTAATGTGTTATTAGATGAATCGATCTCATTGATTGTCTGCTGTAGATTTTGGAATTCAGGTGTTTGATTAAATGAAACCGGTGAAGTATCATCTGATTTGCTGTCATTATCACTTTCAATAACGTCAATACAACTGGCCAATTCATCATATTTTTCAGTCAGTATTTTTACCTGATCATCGGTTTTAGTGTCACCAGCATTAATTTGTTTTTGAATTTTACGTGTGGTTTCGTTCAATTTTTTAACGTCTGTTTTAATGACATCGGATTCCTGTGTTAGTTATAATTGTTCGAGTCTGTCTGTCACTGTCTGAAAGTCTGCTGTGTGAATGTCTGTTTTCGATTTAAGATCAGAAATTTCATTACGTAATTCTGTATTCGACTGTTTGATGGTATTAATTTCATGGACACTGAAGCAATATTGTTGTCTACGTTTGTTTTTGCTTTCGCAAACAATTTCCGTTTGTCTTCCTGTCTCTGTGCAGTGATTGTTTCCATGACTTGTCGTCTTACTTTATTCTGTTCATGTATAAATTTACGGAAACGCGTATCACTGTTTTGTAGGTGATGATTAAAACGTTCGTCAATTTGAGTGTTCTGTTGGTCGAATTTCGCGTCTATCTTTGCATCCATTGTGCGCGAAAGTTCTGCTGTCATTAATTTAAACTCGTCGCGTAATTGTGTTGCTTTTTCAGAGCATTGTTTACCGACTGCACTAATTTCCTCTCTAAGTTTTTCTGCTGTAGCTGTTTGCATATCCCTTAATTCTTGAGCGACAGATCTAATTTCTTCGCTACTTTTCCTTTAACAAGCCTCAATTTCCTCGCGTCACTGTTCCTTAGTATCATGACACTGCGCAGCAACGTCTCTAATTTGTTCACTAAGCTGTCTGGAATTATTGTCTAATTTTTCATTAAGGTGTTTGAAATTTTCTTTAAATTGTTTGTTATCTTCACTCTGTTTGTCTTGTTTTTCATTAAGTTGTTTGAAATCTTCTTTAAGATTGTCTTGTTTTTTTATTAAGCTGTTTGTTCTGTTCGTTAAGTTGTTTGAAATTTTCATTAAATTGTTGTTTAAGATTTTCACTTTGTTGTTGTAGCAATCTTGCCATAATTCGTTCAAAGTCAATATTACCGGCTCTATTCTCTGTGCTGTTTAATGCCGTACCTGCAATTGTTGCGTTTTGTGTGACCATTTGGTCATTCTGTAATTTACAAAACTGTTTGCCAATCGGATGTGCACTTTTAGTCACTACCTCCGAAGTAAATGAATCCGTCGTACTTTCAGTACACTGTTCATTTTCATTAGAAAAATTTGTCTGTTCGTCACGTGAATTTAGCAAACCGGTTGTGTTAAGCTTTGCAGCGCTCATTGCAACAGAACGCCCCGCGTCATCAATTGTCGTCAAATTAACAGAGGACACAATTGAGTTCGTTTGTTCATCATTAAGACAAAAATCATCATTAGTGGTTGGAACGCACTGATTGTCAGTAAACGCAGGATTGTCATCATTACACTGCGTGTCACAAGTACTATCGGTGAAGTTGTTTAAGTCGGTAATTTCATTCATTACACCTCGCGATGTACTATTAATAGTTTTTCGCGGCATTTTTACACAAATCACAATTATTCACAATGAGACAAAGACAATGCAAAATCCAACAAACAAAAATGCAACAAAAAGCAACGAATTGTCGATGATCTGTGAAAGAAAATGACGAAATTAGTAAATGCGTTGCGCCAAATCCTAATTATGTTTAAGTATATAAGTACAGATATATGACCACTTCTCAGAAGATTCACAAAGAAATACGATCCTGGCCGGATGTCACCAAGTGTAACCTCCCCGCAGAAATGAAAGAAAATAATTAAATGTAAATGGGCATCGTGCTAAACGTAACCTCCCACCAGATTTTTACAAGACAATATAAATGTTAATGTGAATAGAGCCAAGTATAACCTCCTCGCAAATAATGTAAAAGGCTATAAGTGAATGTTAATCGAAATAGAGCCAAATCCAAATGTTGTTGAGCTCCCACAAAACATCGTTAAATTGAAATAAAAGCAACTGTACATTTGCTACAAAAATATTGAAAAATAATGGCCCAATGTAAACTCGCCACAAAAATTAAGAAATGAAGATTGATCATTAAACCCACAATAATAGGCCAGCAGCGCTGACCTTCGGCCCTGTGAAATTATTAAACCTGGTGTATTGATTCTGGGAGGAAAAGCATAGGAAATATTATTTCAATTGAAATGAATCTTTTTCTTTAAAACGATTACTTTAAAAAAACAAAATTATTATTGGGGCATTTCTTGAACAAATTAATTACAATTAACATAGATTATCAGATGTGCGCAATGATGCTTCATTACCTTTTTTAACAATATACCTCGTCCCGAACCTTGACCAGAGATGTAAAGAGAGCACGCCGCCGACCCATGCCGACGCCCGCTCAGTACAACCGTCCACTCGCTACAACAGTCGGTTGACTACATCCTCTCGCGACTCCCTACACACAACAACTGTTTCTGCCGACTCGCTACGTACTACTGCGCTAAATAACTCTCTGGTCAGAGATTCGGTCATGCCTCGCCATCGCTGGTACTGAATACATACGCGTTTCAATCTTACACTTATGATGTCGGCATGTCTACCTGGACTGTTGTTGTCTGTGTTGGTTTAGTAGTTCTAGTGGAGCTATGGACGCTAGAAAATGAAATGATAAGTGGAGAAACCGGAAAATTTCCGGAACATTTATCTGTTTGAGTTCAGTAGAGGGGTGTCAGCAGCGCAGGCAGCCACGAACATTTGCGAGATGTGTGAGGTTAATGTCACTGGCCGGAAGACTGCAAGAAAATGGTTTCTTCGTTTTGAGAAGGATCGTTTTAGCGTTAGTGACTCTTCACATTCAGGGACACTTTCGGGATTTGATCAGATCGTTCAAACGCATTATTCCACAATGATCCACATTAATTACTCTACAACTAATAATTGTTATGAATTGTGATCGTGCCGTATTTGCATTCAATAGGGACGGGTTAAGAATGGGGTGTGTAGCTACGGCATACTCTAAGCCCAAATGACAAAAATCACTATGTTGCCATATGTGTATCTCTGCTTGCTTGTCATCAATTAGCTCGTGAACAATACCGACCATTCTTGTCCTGTATCTTTGTGACTAGAAATGGTGTCTAATATAAGGAAAAGAAAGGAATGTCTGAGCACAAATAAGGCAGCAACTCGCCGTACGAAGAACTGCACGCATCGACGAAAGATAATCCTATGTATGTAGTAGAACAGCGACAGGTGGTGTACTACGAATTGCTTCCCCGTGGTATAAGCATCACTGCTAATTTTTACGTCAACAAGTCAGACGTCATGTAGACATAATTCATGAACAACGACCAGGAACACTGAGTGAATTTGTGCTACCCTGCTATAAGTCTTATCCACATACTGCTAGACTGAGAAAGAACATTAGACAAGATTTGGGTTGAGAAGGCATTCCGTACCCACCTTATTCACCTGATCTTCCGTCCTCATATTTCACCTTTTCCGCTCTCTATCGAACAATCTTCAAGGAATTTCCTTTTCGGATGAAAATGTGTGCCGGATGTGGTTTGATGAATTCTTCGCCTGAAAATCACGTTATTTCTACATACGCTGAATTAAAACATACCATAGAGTTGGCAGACTGTAGTAAATAGTGAAGGAATGTGTATTATTGATTACTGAAGTAAGTGTAATGTGTATCTGTTGCTTCTTCTTCTTCTTCTTCGCGGATGGATCACTTAGGACCACGCGTAATCAACATTTGTTGGTCTTCCTTTTCGCCCAGTATTCCTTCATGAACAACGAATGGGCTAGCTTTCGTTGCGTAGACCATGTATGTCGGTTAGCTTTTCTCTCTTCTTCCTCAAAACCCCGTGTGTTTGTGATTTTTCTGATTTCATTTCTATCATGTGGATTTGGAGACCCTAATTCTCTCAGGTCTTTTTCCGTCTGTTTGTACCAGTTCGGTCTTGTAGTTTTGTTCTTTAAAAATGTATGGATTTTGTACGTTAACCTGTTTGAGTCCATTCTTTCTAAGTGCCCCATGAATTTGATTCTTCTCACGCGCATTGTGTCTATTATTTTGGAGATATTTTTATATATTTCTGCATTGGGTTTTGTATAATGAACCCCATCTTTAGTTCTTGGTCCTAGGATTTTCCTCATTATCTTACGTTCTTTCACTTCTAATTTCTCTTTTAGTGTTCTGTGTAGAAGGTTTAGTGTCTCAGATGCGTAGAGAGCTTCGGGTCTAATTACTGTTGTATAGTGTCGTATTTTGCAGTTCCACGAGAGACTCTTTTTGTTGTAAATGTTTTTTGTTAACTGAAACGCAGTCTCCATTTTCTGGACACTTGATCTGACGGATTTCTTTTCATTACAATTTTCTGCAATCCATTCACCTAAATATTTAAATTCTTTTACTCGAGAGATGTAGTTATTACCAATTTTGAGATCAGAAGGTGCATCTTTGATGTCAGTCATAAATTTTGTTTTTTCAAATGAATTTTGTAATCCTATTTTAGCTGCCTGTTCTTGTAATAATTCTAGCTGTTTCTGCGCATCGGTAATGTCTTGTGCGATCAGTGCCATGTCATCAGCAAATGCTAAACACCCTAATTCTATGCCCTTATGTCTTGGTCCCAGTCTGTGTGCTGGTGCACCTGCTTTTTTCCATTCTCTAAAAACATTTTCAAGAGCACAATTAAATTTATTGAAAAACGGTACGAACTTATTCACAAACCTAATGCTGTTCTCCGATTTCGAAATGGTCGTGAATAGAAATGCAAAAATTCCTTAATTGCGGCCTTTGGTACTGAATATTTGAAACTGGAAGTTTTCAGAATATAATATCCGATTTTACGCACAACTGCTTTCCCAATTGCTTTCCTTGCCATAGCCATCTTCTCCATTTGCTTCAAGGCCATTTGCTGTCTTTCTTCAGTGGTTAATTCGGTTTGAGACGAGAACCTGTAAACTCAGCGAAAATATTGCCATATTCTTCACCATGTTGGAGACCAATACTATGACACGCCAAACCATTGATCACGTCCTTAAAGATAGGTAACTTCCCGAAACAGTAATTGTGCTTGATTCCGCAACGTGGTTTCGGTGTGATTCCAGCCATTCTAAATCTATACAAAACTTTATCCAACATGACTATTTGCTCTTCCTCCGACAGAGACGATATCAAAACATATTCGACGTACACTGTCACGTTCTATAGAATTTCTCCAAGAATCTCATCCAAAGCTGTTTCAAATGTTAATGAGGAAACGTTTCAACCGAATGGCATCTGTCTGAAATGGTAACAATGTCTGTTTTGCAAGAATGCAGTTAACTGTCGGCTTCCCTCGTCCAGCTCTGATAGCCAATAGCTACGTGTCATATCAGGCTACTAAGGTAGGAAGTGCTGTATCAGCAACGTTGCGCAAAATTTCTTCGATGTTTTCGGGTTAATTTCTCTAGGCTAGAGTAATGTCCAGAAAAAGTATGACCGAAGCGCTCTTTCTAATTACTGAATGTTTCATACTGCAGTATTCGCTCTCCAACCTCTAAGTTATATCACGATTTATCACATGTATAATCTCTTTCGTTACAGTTTCTGTTCCACCTAGCGGTAGTGAACATTATTTAATCTTAGACGGTTCGTGTGGTCGCACTTTAATTTGACATTTACATACCTTCATTACACAAGTTTAAATGAAAGAGACTTCTCCAGACATACGTATAGCTTCTTGCAGTTATTCTCTTTTGGAAGTGTGCAAATTACTCAAATCCGGATTTTTGACATTATTTCCCAACTCTCTTAGTTTTTGGGTACATACATAGACTGGCGCTTCAATTCTACTTTCTATTTTCTCATTGATAATTATAATTACTAACTCTGCAGACGATTCTCCTTTTTCTCCGAACGACCCGACGAAATTGTCATCCAGTCATTCACCCTTATCATTAATACTTAAACATGCTCTTCCATGACCAATCTTACATCTTCTTACTGTCAACCAATCGCTGCAAAAATTCCAGTACACAATCAAAAATTAAGAGCAAACACGACCACTTACAAATGTCTGTCTAGAATCTTGCATCTAATGTGTTCCTGCGTGCTAACGCCACAACTTCTGTGCTTAGTAGCAGCATCTACGTGCACCCTATTGACAGGGAAAACAGGTACCGCTTCTATTCAACGAGTCTGTTCACATAAATTGTTGGAATTCACTGTAGTATCAGTTCTAGTATCTAAAATTACTGTAATTTTCAGACTATTTACACTAAGTTCAATCATTGGACGCAGTGCCTCATCTGTAACTAGTGCATCTTCTCTCAGTAAATCAGCTTTAATGTCTCTATTTTAACACCAAATCATTTGTATTCTTTCTTCTGACCCATTAAAATGTTCGTTCGTTCCTCAGTGGGGCTCATTCGAGATTACCTTTAGTTTACTGGCCATTGTTCGCGCTGTCTGCGTCTGTTATCTGTATCTAGGGGCAATGAACGATCCAGAATTCTCCTATCTTATATACCTGCTGGTTCCGCCTATCAAAATCATTTTCATTCCTCGGATTATTTCGAAACCGAGCATCATTCCGCAACAATTTCGCGAGCGTTCATCTCTTCGCGTATTATTGTGTACTGCTGGTGATTGTCATTTTGTTGATTACAGGCGGGCGCCCAAACTTACCTTGCCGCGGTGTGTCGCGTCGGCAGATAATGTTGACTGCGATGAGTCGAATTTTGATTTGTTCCAACGACCGTGCATTCATTGCCTATCCCTTCTGAACGATTTGAACTCTTAATAACTCTTGAAAACCATAATTCGGTTGAGATTCCGTTTTCTTACTTTCCATTATAAATATTTTACCAAAATTGTGATTATATCGCCGTCGCTAATAGGATCGTCCAGATAGCTTGTATAAAATGCTACGCACCGATCCTTACTGTCGATCGTAATTGCGCATCGAAAATAATGTCCGCACCCGGTAGCTGAGTGGTCAACACGAGAGAATGTGATTCCTAAGAGCCAGGGTTCGACTCCCAGCTCTGTCGGAGATTTTATCCGCTCCAGGACTGGGTGTTGTGTTGTCCTAATCATCATCATTTTATCCCCATCGACGCGCAAGTCTCCGAAGTGGCGTCAAATCGTAAGACTTGCACCCTGCGAACGGTCTACCCGACAGGAGACCCTAGTCACACGACATTTACTTATTTATCGAAAATAATATTTGCGGAGAAAAGCCTTTTTTGAAGTGTACAACTGTAGAATACTGCTCGGGCACACGTTTTTGCCACACGGTTTCCCCACCTTCTGCAACCATGTGCGTTGTGCAAGTATCAACTTTATCTGATTCATTCAGGATTCGTGGAATAAAACCTGAAGTTGTTTCATGAATTCCACGGGATGTAATTGTTTTTGTGGATCAGGTTCGTTGTTCTTAACCGAAGATATTACGGTGCACAAGTAACTACAATAAAAGTAAGTGTTCACGTCCTTGCCTCTGGTCTCCATACACAACAGCCACCAGAAATGTCGCAACAAACTTAGAGGGGATGTAAAGGGTGCCTCGGTGAACAAATCAGTGACAGGAACTGTACCATGACTTTTCTGCGTTGTCGTTTCTGATTCATGTCGGACAAATATTGCGTGCACTGCTGTGTTGGATTGTTTTAAATTCTTCCCTGTCTCTTCCTGTTCCTGCACTTTTGATTCTGAATCGGAACATTGTTGTTGAGCCCCCGATACTATTGTAATAGCTCATAAATTTAGTTTTCTTTCACGATCTTTTCGTACCAGTTACCTTATTATTTGTTACCGCACTGTCCAGGTAAAGTTGTCTTACAATTTCCTGCTGTGAGTTAACTTGTGTCTTTATCTTAGTTACAATGGCTCTTCTGCATCCACATCTACTGGATTACTCCGCTATTCACAATAATGTGCCTGGCAGAAGGTTCAATGAACCACCTCCAAGCTGTCTCTCAGCCGTTTCACTCTCGAACGGCGCGCGGGAAAAACGACCACATAAATTTTTCTGTGCGAGTTCTGATTTCTCTCATTTTATCATGATGATCATTTCTCCCTATGTAGGCGGGTGCGAACAGAATGTGTTTGCAATCGGAGGAAAAAACTGGTGATTGAAAATCCATGAGAAGATCCCGTCGCAACAAAAACTCCTTTGTTGTAATGATTGCCACTCTAATCCATGTATCATGTCTGTGGCACTATGTTTCCTATTTCGCGATACTACCAAACGAGGCTCCCTTCTTTGAACTTTATCGATATCGTCCGTCAGTACCATCTGATGCGGATCCCACACCGCACAACAATACTCCTGAACAGGGCGGACAAGCGTGCTGTAAGCAGTGTCTTTAATGGACACGTTGCACCTTCTAAGTGTTCTGCCAATAAATCGCAGTCTTTGGCTTGCTCTACCCCCAACATTATCTATGTGATCGTTCCAATTTGTGTTATTTGTAATTGTAATACCTAAGTATTGAGTTGAATTTACAGCCTTAAGATTTATATGACGTATCGCGTAATCGAAATTTGTCAGATTTTTTAGTACTCATGTGAATAACTTCACACTTTTCTTTATTCAGGATCAATTGCCACTTTGCGCACCATACAGATATCTTACCTAAATCATTTTGCAATTCGTTTGGTGGACTTTACAAGACAGTAACTGGCAGAATCTTCCGCAAATAGTCTATGAGGGCTACTCAGATTATCTCCTATGTCGTTAATACAGATCAGGAGCAATATAGGGCCTATGACACTTCCTTGTGGAACACCGGATATTACTTCTTTTTCACTCGTTGACAATCCGTCTATTACTACGAACTGTGTCGTTTGTGACAGGAAATCACGAATCCAGTAGCACAACTGAGGCCATATTCCATAACCAAGCAGTTTGGCTAGAAAACGCTTGTGAGGAACGGAGTCGAAGGCCTTTTGGAAATCTAAAAACATGGAATCAATTCGACATCCCCTGTCGATAGCACTCATTACGTCATGAATATAAAGAGCTAGTTGAGTTTCACAAGAAGAGGGTTTTCTGATCCGTCCTGACCATGTGTCAATAAATCGTGTTCTTCGAGGCAATTCATAACGTTCGAACTCAGTATATGTTCCTAAACCCTACTGAAAATCGACGTTAATGATATAGGCCTGTAATTCAGTGGTTTACTTCTATTTCCTTTTTGGGTATTGGTGTGACTTGAGCAATTTTCCAGTCTTTAGGTACGGACCTTTCTGTGAGCAAGGGGTTGTATACAACTGCTAAATATGGACCTATTGTATCAGCATACTCTGAAATGAACCTGACTGGTATGCAATCTGGACCTGAGGCCTTGCCTTTATTAAGTGATTTAAGCCGCTTTGCTACAGCGAGATATCTACTTTTATGTATCTCATCTTGGTAGTTGTTCTTCATTGGATTTCAGTAGTATTTACTTCGTCTTCTTACTTGAAGGACTTTTGGAAAAACGTGTTTAATAACTCTGCTTTAGTGGCACTGTCATCAGTGTCTTTACCGTTGTTACCGCGCAGCGAAGGTATTGATTACGTCTTGCCACTGGTGTGCTTTATGTATGACCAGAATGTCTTTAGGTTTTCAGCCAGATTCCTAGACAGAGTGTAGTTGTGTAAATTATTAAAAGCATCTCGCACTGAAGCCTGCACTGTTTCGAACTTCTGCAAAACTTTGCCAATATTTTGGATTTTGCGTTCTTTTAAATTTGGCATGCTATTTTCGTTGCTTCTGCAACAGCGATCTGACGCGTTTTGTGTACCATGGGAGATGAGTACTATCGCCTAATAATTTATGTATATATATCTCAATTACTATCCCTTTGATATCATGCCACATCTTTACCACGCTTATGTGATCAGATCAGAAGGAGTGGAGAGTGTCTCTTAAAAAAGGCCTTAAGATGGTTTTTATCATCTTTTTTAAATAGATCTACTTTGCATTTCTTTTTGGTGGTTGTTACGTGTTACGGTATTCAGCCTAGCAACAACTGCTTTGTGGTCGCTAATCCCTGTATCCGTCATGATACTCCCTATTCTCCAGGATTATTTGATGCTAAGAGGTCTAATATGCTGTCGCCACCGTTTACGCTTCGAGTGAGCCCATGAACTAATTGTTAAAAATAATTTTCTGAGAAAGCATTCAGTACAATTTCGGATGTTTTATGACTGCCACCGGCTTTTAAACATATAATTTTTCCAGCATATGGAGGGTACATTGAAGTCACCACCGACTATAACTGTATGTTGGGGTCGGTAAAACGATCCAGTTAATAGTTTAGTTCCATTGTGAAGTATAACCTCTGCCAATACTATTTCGCAATAAGTATCTATTTCAGTTTCACTACAAGGTAAAAAAGTACAGAAAGCACTCCGTCTTCAGGCCGCAAGCGGCCCATCGGGACCATCCAACCGCCGTATCATCCTCAGGTGAGGATGCGGATAGGAGGGGTGTGTGGTCAGCACACTGCTCTCCCGGTCGTTATGATGATTTTCTTTGACCGGAGCCGCTACTATTCGGTCGAGTAGCTCCTCAATTGGCATCAAAAGGCTGAGTGCACCCCACTACAAGGTAAACTGTTTGTGATATCTCCATCACCAAGTGCATTTAATCTATCCTTTCTGAATTCTGTTAGGTTTTTTTATTTGCTGGCATTGCGTCTTGACCTCGCTTATCAACTCAGATTGTTCTTCAGAGAATTCTTTTGTACATACCTGCGAAAAATTAATGACTAGACAGTACGAAGTCATTACGAAGACCTACTACGTCTTGATCCAACATTTTGTCCTATTTTTGACTATGTTCATCGAGTTCCTATTTCAAATTCATGCTCAGTTCTTGTTTTGTATCATCAACAGTTTTGTTCATGTTCCGCTTATACGCATAAAGATTTTTGTTAAAACCTCGCCCAACTTTTTATTAAAATCATCACGTTTTTATAATTACCGTAAATTTTTTTAGTATGTCTGTATTCATTTTTATAATACCTTTCGTACAGCATAAACACAATTGTTATTTATCACTGACTCATGTACAGGGCGTTTCAAAAAGAAAGAGCAGATTTCAAACATTTATTTCTCAAAAACTACAAATGATAGAAACACAATTCCAACGGTCCTTCACTCAATATGAGTACCAAATGTTACACAACAAATATCAAAACTGTACCTCAATATGAGCACCATTTGTTACACGACAAATATCAAACCGGTATCTCATTTCTTGCCACACACGACGCAACTGGTCTTTAGTTACCGAATTCACGGCCGCAACAATTCGATGTCGTACCTCTTGAAGAGTAGCGGGCATAGGTGGGACATAAACACAGTCCTTTATGTACCCCCACAAATAAAAATCGCAGGGAGTAAGGTCTGGTGACCTGGGAGGCGGTACCGTCGTACAGGTTCAGAGAAGTGTGGTGGGGCGCCATCTTGCATGAAGATGAAGTGATTTGAATCTTCCTGAAGTTGAGGAAATAGCCAGTTTTCTAACATGTCCAGGTAAATGGTTCCTGTGATAGTTTTCTCCATGAAAAAGAAAGGTCCATAAACTTTGTTTACCGAAATTGCACAAAAGACGTTAACCTTTGGTGAGTCTCTTTCATGTTGAATAACGTCCCTCGGAGTTTCACTCGCCCAAATTCGTACGTTATGCCGATTAACTTTACCAGAAATGTGAAACGTTGATTCATCTGAAAAAATTAATCGTTCGGCAAAATTGTCCTCTTCCATGTCCTGTAGAATTGCAGTTGAAAATTCGAACCTTTTGTTGTGGTCGTCAGGACGCAATGCTTGCAATAACTGCAGTTTGTACGGCTTCATGTGCAGACGGTTACTCAGAACGCGCCATACCGTTGTTTTAGACATGTTTAGTTCGTGACTTGCCCGTGCCGTGGATTTTCTAGGGCTCCTTTCGTAAGCTGCACGGACACGCTCGACATTTTCATCCGATGTGCGTGGACGACCCGTGCTTTTTCGCTTGCAGATGCAACCATCTTCTACGAATCTGTGATGCCACTCATAAATTTGCTTATGACGAGGCGGCTGTTTGTTGAATTGACGGCGGAATGCACGTTGCACACCAACAATGGACTCTAACTTTGCAAATTGCAGCACACAAAATAATCGTTCCTGTGGTGTCGTCGCCATTTTCCTACAAACAAACGCCAGCGCCACTGCGGATTTGCATGGAACTTCTGCGCGGACCATTGAAAAACTCTGACAAGAAACGTTTGAATTGTGTTTCTATCATTTGTAGTTTTTGAGAAATAAATGTTTGAAATCTGCTCTTTCTTTTTGAAACGCCCTGTATTTCAAAATTTACGTCCAAATTCGAATTGCCATTTTGCCCTATCTCTACAGTTTGGCCTTTCCAGTAATAACGTCACTGTTCTCAGCTGACTAGCCATCGTTATTTAAATACTTAGTGCACAAGTAACTACAATAAAAGTAAGTGTTCACGTCCTTGCCTCTGGTCTCCATACACAACAGCCACCAGAAATGTCGCAACAAACTTAGAGGGGATGTAAAGGGTGCCTCGGTGAACAAATCAGTGACAGGAACTTCTGTCCCCAAATGTCGTCCAACTACGCAACAGATCGTCGAAGTTATTGGCGCCGGCGCCTTCCATTAGACCGACTTTGTGCGCTGAAGCACCGTACTCGCAACGTCTCGCAATGTTTCTTATTGATTGATTGCGAATGATAGCCACGATCGCCAGAGGAGGAGATGGAACTAGCTGCTGCTTTGGCAGGCCTTCCCTTATATGAACGTGACGCTGTGCTTTCTTAGAGGCTTACAGTTTTGGACATGGGTTCTTATCTGCAGTTAATTGGACGATGCCAGGAGACAATAAACTGGGGACGACACCCGTGTCCGAAACTGTCATCCACTGAGTCAACAGAGCATCGAGTTGATAAGAGACAAGGCCATTCTAAGCAGCAGCTAGCCTATCTTCTCCACTGGCGATCGTGGCAATCAGTAGCGGTCACTGAAAAACTAACAACCTTGCTAGACTCTCCCCCTGCGGTCCGTCAGCGTGGAAAGTCACGTTTAGTGACGAAATGGTGGTACCACGCCAAGTACCAGTTCTTGTAACTTCAGCGATCTGTGCGTCGTTGGATGACATTTCTAGACACAGTTTCCTATCCTCAAGACACCCTCTAAAAACTAAGTTCGTCGTAACGTTTCTGGAGCACATTACGACAACAGTTTTGACTCTCACAACTCCATTAAATAAAAGACACATAATTCAGTGACTAACAGTTTAAGGAAAGAGATAATACCAAGTTGGATTAAGAATCTTCGTTGTTACTAGAATTCGAAAAATGCCATTTATTGCCGAAAGCACTACCCATAGCAAACACTTATAATTAAATATCCACAATTTAGTAATATTCCGCATGCCAAAATATGACACTGCCCTCTTCGCACTGAAATTCCACAGCGAAAAAACGCAGCATGAATAATTACTTTGAAAACGAATCAACAACTCCACATGAACAGTGTCGGCCCACTTATAGTATCAAACCAATCGCTCGGCTCGGTCACCAATGCCGAGCACCACTCCATCCTCTCCAATCGACTGCAGTTTGACAGCCAGCTGCCTGCTGCCACTCTGAGCACTCAAGCCCAGCAACAGCTACCAGACTTTATTCAAAATACTGTCGGTGGGATGTGAATACTTCGAAATTCTACCTCGGTGGCAGCGTAGTCACTGCGATTAAGCAGTTCGATTAGGGCTAAATGAAGCGGTTGCTTCTAAATTCTACCACGGCGAAACGAGAGGTAGCTGCAACATATTCACTCCGACTAAGCAGCTCGATAAAATTGCTCTCAAATGTTACTGACAGTATCAGGTATCCTGTCATGTGACGATACGGGATCCTCACAAGTACCTGCTTCGGTATTAATAGTGCATGAGACACACAGCTTTACGCTGACGTTGTCGCCATGTGTTGATCTGTTTGACATGCGTTAATTAGCGGACGATTGGTTCGTTCAAATGAACAACGTCCATGCCTCTTCTGTTAAGTCAAACATTTGTACTCTTCTTAGCTCTGTTCATCGTCACATACGAGAACTTAGTTTGAGTTGTTCCCTAGCGTTGTGTCTAACGGACAACGGGCTTGTGTCTGTAGTCAAGCTTGTCCACTGTCCACAGTGGCTACCCTGCACTCTCATGACAAAATCATACAGCGAGAATGGTTTCAAGTCTTTTTATATAGTTATTTGTTTTACATATCTAGTTCCATACGATCAAATTGAGGAGCAAATCTCCAAGGTCATGGAACGTGTCAGTATATGAAATTACAACACAAAACTAATAAGAGACAAAATAAAATGTTTATGAATCCAAAAAATAAAAAAAACAAAAGTGTTCAAAATACGCAATAAACAATATAGCACAGGAATCACCTTAATTTTTCATGCAATTCCTCGACAGAATATAAGGAGTGGTCCATGAGAAAACTCTTCAGATTCGATTTCAAAGTGCGTGTATTACTGCTAAGATTTTTTGAATTCCTATGGTAGCTTGTTGAAAATGGATGCAGCCGTATACTGCACACCTCTCTGCACAAGAGTCAAGGAAGTGCGACCCAAATGCAGATTGGATTTTTGTCTAGTATTTTTTTGTGTCAAACTACCACTTACTTCAGATACAGTTCTAATAATAAAAATGACAGCATTAAGTCTTTGAACAAGATCCTGAATGTGAGCTTTCCACTACACTTTACTTTTCTGTCAGGACAACTAGGAACTTCAACTTATCTTATGGCCATTCTGTGAAATTAAAACGTCGGTTTTTGTTGAACTGTGTGTTACTAAATGCAAAAACTGAGTCTTGCTGTTTTTAGTGTCAGTTTATTTTCAACAATCCATGAGCTTACGTCATGAATTGCGCTATTTGGAACAGTGTAAGTGTTGCACACAACGTCCGTTACTGCCAAGCTAGTGTCATCAGCAAACATAAATATTTTAGACTTAGCCATAATACTAGAGGGCATATCATTTATATAAATGAGGAACAGGAGTGGCCCCAGCTCTGATCCCTGGGACACCCCGCCATTTCAACGTGCACCACTCAGATTCCCACATCATAACCGTTCTCAACACAGTGGATAATTTCCTTTTGCTGTCTGTTGTTAAAGTAAGAGGTAAACCAGTTGTGAGCACTTAACGGTATTCCATAATGGTCCAACTTCTGGAGCAATATTTGGTGATCAACATAATCAAAAGCCTTACTTAAATAAAAAAAGATACCTAGTGTACGAAATCTTTTGTTTAATCCTTCCTGTACCCCACACAGAAAAGAGAATATAGCATTTTCAGTTGCTTAACCACTTTTAAATCCGAACTGTACTGTTCATAGCAAATTATGTGAAAGAAAATGATCAATTATCCTTACATACTCAGCCTTTTCAATAACTTTAGCAAGCACTGATGACGTAGAAATAGGTCTAAAATTGTCTACATATTCCCTTTCTCCCTTTTTGTAAAGCGACATTACTACTGAGCGCTTTAATCGTTCTGGAAAATGACCATTCTTAAAGGAAAAATTACAAATGTGGCTAAGTACTGGGCTAACATGTGCAGTACAGTACTTTAATATATCTGCTAGGTACTCCATCATATGCATGAGAGTCCTTAGTCTTCAGGGATTTAGTTACTGGTCACTGTCTCAGTGGAGTGTTTCAGACATCGGTCTCGAAAAGTCATTTTCCTAGAGAGTTATATGATTCCCTGTAGATACTATGTTTCTATTTAATTCATCAGCAATGCTCAAAAAGTGATTGTTAGGTACGGTACACATTTCTGACAGATATATATTTGTTACGAACTGACTTTATGTCGTCGACCTTGTGCTGCTAAGCAGATACTTTCTTCGTGATTGATCAAATTGTTTTAATCCTATCCTTTGAATTAGCTATTCTGATTGCGTACCACGTACTCCTTGCCTTCCTAATATATTTTTAAGCACCTTACAGTACTGTTTGTAATGGGCTACAGTACCTCGACTGTGGCTACTTCCCACAGTCTGATATAATCCTCACTTTGTTCTAATGATATCCTTATCCCACTAGTCAGCCACCGAGGCTGCCCTTTACTGCTAGTACCCTCTTTAGAAGCTTCTAATAGAAAGAAGCTTTCCAAGATCTTGAGAAATGTGTTAAGGAACACATTATATTTGCCATCCATTTTATCGCGCACTGTAAACGTCCTGCCCTTGTTGTTCCTTGACAAGGTTTAAAAAATTCACTATTGCCGTTGGGTTAGCTTCTCCATATAGTTTGCAATTATATATAACCTATGTTTGAGTACAAAAACCTTTAGTGTTAAAGTTTGTTCACCATGATCTGAAAGGCCATTCACCCTTTTATTAAGAGAATGTCCACCTAATAATTAAGATGGAATAAAAATATTGTCTATGGCTGTGCAACGGTTCCCCTTTTCCTCGTAATATTAGCGTTATAGTGTTAATTATTATTAGGCTAATATATATAAGCCGATTACCATAACAGAGCTATCACCCGTTAGTTTACTATTATCTTATAACAAATGGCTACTGGCGTAGTTTCAGGTCAACTTAACAATGAACGCTGTAATTTCTTAATTATAATGCGTGATGCCCTAGGATAAACTACTACTAACAGCGACGAACACTCCACCACCACTGACCTATCCAGGAGTCCGCTACACGCAACAAGCGGCTACACCGATAGCAGGGGTTGTGTGGCGTGGGCTGGGCGGTTTTTTAGGTTAGATGGCCTTGGGCAAGTACAGAAAGGGCAACAGCCTCAACGGATGCGGGACAAAGTCAGGACATGCAGGGACCAAGCAGCAATCGGTATTGTAATTGTAAACTGTCGAAGCTGCGTTGGTAAAGTACCGGATCTTCAAGCGCTGATAGAAAGCACCAAAGCTGAAATCGTTATAGGTACAGAAAGCTGGCTGAAGCCAGAGATAAATTCTGCCGAAATTTTTACTAAGGTACAGACGGTGTTTAGAAAGGATAGATTGCATGCAACCGGTGGTGGCGTGTTTGTCGCTGTTAGTAGTACTTTATCCTGTAGTGAAGCTGAAGTGGATAGTTCCTGTGAATTATTATGGGTGGAGGTTACACTCAACAACCGAGCTAGGTTAATAACTGGCTCCTTTTACCGACCTCCTGACTCAACAGCATTAGTGGCAGAACAACTGAGAGAAGATTTGGAATACATTTCACATAAATTTTCTCAGCATGTTATAGTCTTAGGTGGAGATTTCAATTTACTAGATATAGACTGGGACACTCAGATGTTTAGGACGGGTGGTAGAGACAGAGCATCGAGTGACATTATACTGAGTGCACTATCCGAAAATTACCTCGAGCAATTAAACAGAGAACCGACTCGTGGAGATAACATCTTGGACCTACTGATAACAAACAGACCTTAACTTTTCGACTCTATAAGTGCAGAACAGGGAATCAGTGATCATAAGGCCGTTGCAACATCCCTGAATATGGAAGTTAATAGGAATATAAAAAAAGGGAGGAAGGTTTATCTGTTTAGCAAGAGTAATAGAAGGCAGATTTTAGACTACCTAACAGATCAAAACGAAAATTTCTGTTCCGACACTAACAATGTTGAGTGTTTATGGAAAATGTTCAAGGCAATCGTAAAATGCGTTTTAGACAGGTACGTGCCGAGTAAAACTGTGAGGGACGGGGAAAACCCACCGTGGTACAACAACAAAGTTAGGAAACTACTGCGAAAGCAAAGAGAGCTTCACTCCAAGTTTAAACGGAGCCAAAACCTCGCAGACAAACAGAAGCTAAACGATGTCAAAGTTAGCGTAAGGAGGGCTATGCGTGAAGCGTTCAGTGAATTCGAAAGTAAAATTCTATGTACCGACTTGACAGAAAATCCTAGGAAGTTCTGGTCTTACGTTAAATGAGTAAGTGGCTCGAAACAGCATATCCAGACACTCCGGGATGATGATAGCATTGAAACAGAGGATGACACGCGTAAAGCTGAAATACTAAACACCTTTTTCCAAAGCTGTTTCACAGAGGAAGACCGCACTGCAGTTCCTTCTCTAAATCCTCGCACAAACGAAAAAATGGCTGACATCGAAATAAGTGTCCAATGAATGGAAATACAACTGGAATCACTCAACAGAGGAAAGTCCACTGGACCTGACGGGATACCAATTCGATTCTACACAGAGTACGCGAAAGAACTTGCCCCCCTTCTAACAGCCGTGTACCGCAAGTCTCTAGAGGAACGGAAGGTTCCAAATGGTTGGAAAAGAGCACAGGTATTCCCAGTCTTCAAGAAGGGTCGTCGAGCAGATGCGCAAAACTATAGACCTATATCTCTGACGTCGATCTGTTGTAGAATTTTAGAACATCTTTTTTCGCTCGAGTATCATGTCGTTTTTGGAAACCCAGAATCTACTATGTAGGAATCAACAAGGATTCCGGAAACAGCGATCGTGTGAGATCCAACTCGCTTTATTTGTTCATGAGACCCAGAAAATATTAGATACAGGCTCCCAGGTAGATGCCATTTTTCTTGACTTCCGGAAGGCGTTCGATACAGTTCCGCACTTTCGCCTGATAAGCAAAGTAAGAGCCTACGGAATATCAGACCAGCTGTGTGGCTGGATTGAAGAGTTTTTAGCAAACAGAACACAGCATGTTGTTATCAATGGAGAGACGTCTTCAGACGTTAAAGTAACCTCTGGCGTGCCACAGGGGAGTGTTATGGGACCATTGCTTTTCACAATATATATAAATGACCTAGTAGATAGTGTCGGAAGTTCCATGCGGCTTTCCGCGGATGATGCTGTAGTATACAGAGAAGTTGCAGCATTAGAAAATTGTAGCGAAATGCAGGAAGAGCTGCAGCGGATAGGCACTTGGTTCAGGGAGTGGCAACTGACCCTTAACATAGACAAACGTAACGTATTGCGAATACATAGAAAGAAGGATCCTTTATTGTATGATTATATGATAGCGGAACAAACGCTGGTAGCAGTTACTTCTGTAAAATATCTGGGAGTATGCGTGCGGAACGATTTGAAGTGGAATGATCATATAAAATTAATTGTTGGTAAGGCGGGTACCAGGTTGAGATTCATTGGGAGAGTCCTTAGAAAATGTAGTCCATCAACAAAGGAGGTGGCTTACAAAACACTCGTTCGACCTATACTTGAGTATTGCTCATCAGTGTGGGATCCGTTGACGGAGGACATAGAGAAGATCCAAAGAAGAGAGGCGCGTTTTGTCACAGGGTTATTTGGTAACCGTGATAACGTTACGGAGATGTTTAACAAACTCAAGTGGCAGACTCTGCAAGAGAGGCGCTCTGCATCGCGGTGTAGCTTGCTCGCCAGGTTTCGAGAGGGTGCGTTTCTGGATGAGGTATCGAATATATTGCTTCCCCCTACTTATACCTCCCGAGGAGATCACGAATGTAAAATTAGAGAGATTAGAGCGCGCACGGAGGCTTTCAGACAGTTGTTCTTCCCGTGAAACATACGCGACTGGAACAGGAAAGGGAGGTAATGACAGTGGTACGTAAAGTGCCCTCCGCCACACACCGTTGGGTGGCTTGCGGAGTATAAATGTAGATGTAGATGTAGCATTACATATTTTATCAGGCCATAATTTATGGACTGTCTGAACGATTAATAAGTGTAATTTTTTTCAAGTCTTGAATGTTGTTCTAAAGAGTACTTGTACTTTGTGATTTTAAAAGTTGCCATTCAGTGAGATCATGTTGGTTTTACAGATATCTGTTTCAGAGATTCCTCTTTTGATCCGTCATGTACCCTCAGCTCCTGTGGGGCGAGCTCTTGTGTTATTAATTGGTATCGGATCATGTTTCAGCTCAACCACCCTCAGTCGTAAACAACATAGTACGCCATTTCCCTTTCACACTTCTTTCCGCCACAAATACCAAATCATGTGTGCGTTTCACGTGATGTCTATATATATCTTCAGTACATTAATGTGATCAATAGTTGTTGTGATTGATAATTAATGTTAACTGAGATTCTGTTTAGTGATATATGGCTACTATAGGCGAATAATCCTCATTTATGAACAGGCGTTGTACATTTAGTTCGTGGTGTCAAGAGTGTTATTTCTTTGACTTCTTCCTCATATATGACGTTCATTGAAGTAAGGGTCTATGGATGAGACATCTGCATCCTTATTATTTTCGTACGGAAGTATTATTTTAATCAGGTATCTGTCTGAAGACGATGTAAGTAACATTACTTTTTTCTTTTCTTTCATTCTATAATGCTGAGTTACTTGTTCTGCTGTTCTCATTAACTGCAAATGTGTCTATGACCTCATTTAGTTTCGGCGTTTCAGTTAGTGTTTGTTACGGGAGCTTGTAATTGACTCGTGAGGCTGGCACAATTTAGTAATTATATGTTTATCATCGTGTCGAAAAAATGTAATTGTTATGGGAGACTAAGGAAAGTGACTTACGATAAGTAACTAGTGATGCATATCCAGTTTTACTCCGCAATTAGCTATGCTGTGAATGTTGACGTCTGGAACTTTAAGATCATAAAGTTTCAAAGATTAAAAGTAAACGGCAACAGTGAGAAAATTATCTAAAGTGGGCTGATGAACAATATGCAGTCGTCATCATCAAATTCAGGGTGGTCGAATTTCAGCCGCACCCTACATAGTCTTCACGAAACACTGAAATTCACTCCACACGCAATGATGTCGTTGCTGGAGTGTCATGCAATGGAAGTTCTCATATGTCTAGAGAGGTTATTACATTCTCACTATTTAAACTGTAGGATATTTCTGCATTACTGATTTGGTAACCAGAAGAATTATTTTTATCTCCTCTCTCCTGTTTGAATTAAAAAAAAAAAAAATGGCGATCACTCCACTCGGGACCTGTGGAAGAGTTGTAAATATTTGTCATTTAGTATTGTTTTTCTGACGTGTTCTACATCCTGGAGGACTTCCTCACTACGGATCAACTAAAATGAAAGGAAATCTAATCTAATGCTTACTAATAAACGTCGTTCAGATTATTATTATTATTTGATGAAAGACAATGATTTACGATGACTGTTTAGCAAAAAAATCAATTTCTTTTTGTATTTTATTATTGATTACTGTTAATGACCATGTTTTTATCAGGAAGATAAATAAGGACGAGTTTGTTATTAACGTAAGGGGGCAGCACAACAACCTTTAAATGTGTCTTTTTAAGCAAATAGGTGCCAGACCACAAGTAATTAATTTCTTTCATCGTCATTAATGTGCTATACCAACAAAGCGCCTCACAAACTTTACACTTTGGTGTATAACGGAGTTGCAGCTAACTTTTATTACAGCACGCACATATACCTAAGATCATAAATGGCGGTATGCAAAATCGTCATATTTCAGTTCTGCGTCTAATAAACATTTATAAATTTGAAGTGAGTAAGCTAACTGTCCGTAAATAACCACAGTTAACGCCATCGAACAATAACTACGAAAATATTGACCAGGGTTTTTCGGGGGCTGATCTATTGTGGCTGTTTGGATAAGAATAAAGCGTCAGTGTATGTTTTGGACATTAAATTTCCTTTTTTCTTCATCTTGCACTGGGATTTCATATGTGTTTACAGGAGTATCAAACAGCAGCATTTCCAATAAAACAAGCCTATGTCATCACTTCGGTATGTGATCAGTCGTGTTATTAATGCTGTATTACTATCACCATTTTATTACAAAACCAGTTCTTGTTTTATTACGTAATGTGCAACCTCGAGAACCATCTCACTTTGGATATATCGAACAAAAAGTATATGTAGTCTAATTTAAGCAGAAGAAACGTTGCATAGGTTGGTGACAAGAAGTGTTCTAGTGTGGCTGGGAAACAATCTTATTGTAATGTGATCCTGTGCCTGCCGGTTTGGCCGAGTGGATCTAGGCGCTACAGTCTGCAACCGTGCGACCGCTACGGTGGCAGGTTCGAATCCTTCCTCAGGCATGGATGTGTGTGCTGCCCTTAGGTTGGTTAGGTTTAAGTAGTTCTAAGTTCTAGGGAACTGATGATCTCAGCAGTTAAGTCCCATAGTGCTCAGAGCCATTTGAACCATTTGTGATCCTGTTGCATATACATTATTCACAGAAACTAGCCTCGCCACAGTCGCCTCACTACACGCCGGTTTTTTCGGTTATCCAGGACCGAACGGCAGGCACACTGGAGTAGACCTCAGGGTGGGCGGCCTCAGCGCACCCCGTCGCCCAGGCAACGACTCGGTACTGGCTGGAGCCCACCACCATAGGGCCACCGCTGTCGGCCGAGCACGGGGGCTTGCCACCTCCCTCTACGGCGGCGCAAACCATGCGCTCCGTGATCCTGCCTCCATAGGCCTCGTTACACACACTCCGCTCAACGATGGACGTGTTGACGGCATGCAGCTGCGTCACGGGGCGGCCCCCGTTCTAGACGCATCCTCAGCCAGTGGTAGTCACCTCTGTGCCACCAGTGAGCTCCGAGCTGGCGAGGCTCACAACCTGCACGAAATGATTATTATATTCGTAGTACAGTGCAGATAGCCGATAAAAGTCCGCATTGGTGAGGGAAGTCTCCTACTTGAGTACATATGCTTTATCCCCAGTCATAGCCAAATCCTCTCTGTAATCTCCAAATGCTATAAGCTTAGCTTTATCTTTCTTCAGCCACTCTTCTAACAAGGGAAACGCCCCACGCCCCTCCCCCCCCCCCCCACTCAGCCACTCAGATTTAGTTGTAAGATAGCCCAGCGGATAGCCTGTCAAAAACTGAACACAAATCAAGCATGGAAACTGGAAGAAGCTGTACCGAACTATGGAAAAAGAAGCAAAATAGAAACAGTGAACGCTACAAGTTCAAGAAGTGCGGCCTCGAGCAAACTGCAAGAACCACGCTTAGTGCTTGAGCAGTTACGGTGTTGAAATTCAAAGCGGAAGGTCTGTGTTCAAATCTTGCTCGTACTCCACATCTTTTTATAAAATTGCGAACTGTCGGTCTGCTATTGACGTCTCTGTTCTCTTTCTATAGTCTTGGCAGTTGTCATATTACACACTGGTAAGAGAATGTGGTAACAATATAAGTAGGTTGGAACTTAAATAGTGGCAACACTGCTGTGGAGACACTGTGCAATGCAATCTGCTATTGTCGCTGATAGCACACGTTGTTGACATTCCTACCTTACCTGCAAGCTAATGTACCCGCCTGTCCCACGTCACCGGCGCGGGCACAGTCGGGGGAAACACAGTGACTTGTGAGCGAGCGTCTATTGTAACGGTGTCACTATGTTCTGAAAACAGGAACAACGAGATGGATCAAGACTGAATGGGCCAGAGGTCGTACATGACGACAGTGTCATAAAGGTCTTCAGGAGGCGTGCGGGGAATCGGCATTGCCGTACAGAACAGTGGCGCGTTGGGTAAAAGCTTTCAACGAAGGTCGGCAAACTGTGGCAGACATGCACCGGATCGTCATAGCATCTCTGAGGAAGAAGTGAATGCTGTTGCCGCTTTAGTGGACAGTGATCGACGCCATACGATTCTTGAGCTCGACCACGAAACCGGATTAGTGAATACGACTGTTCTTCGCATCCTGAAGGAACGCTTGGGCATGCGAAAAACTGCATGACGATGGATTCAGCATGAATTCACTGAAATGCAGGAATGGATGCGTTACGACGCTACTCAGACACACTTGGAGCGCTATGAGCGCGAAGGAGAGGCTTTCTAACGCTGTATCGTAACACTGGATGAGCCATGGGCCACATCGTACGGGCCAAAACTGAAACACCAATCTAACGAATGGCGTCATTATGGGTCGCCACGAACGTCGAAAGTGGGTCAGATTCCCAGTATGGTGAAAGTTATGGTGATTCTCGTGTACGACTGATATGGTGTTATCCTAACGCACTACGTTCCTCCACGGCAGACTGTCAATGCACAGTATTACTGTTAGTTTTTGGAGCATCAAATGCGACCAGCTTTGCGAAAGAAGCGGCATCACTTTCTGCTCAACCCACCCATCATTTTGCACGACAATGCACGGGCGCATACAGCGCAAGCTGTGGCTGCTCTATTCGGTCGATGGGACTGGGAAGTACTGTACCATCCACGAACTCTCCGGACTTAAGTCCTTGTGACTTTGACTTGATTTCGAAGATGAAGGAACCACTTTGTGGCATTCGCTTCAAAACTGTTCCAGAGATTCGACAGGCAGTAGACATCGCTGGCAACGGGTTCTACACAGCTCTGGTGACTACTTTCAAGGACAGTAACAGGTGCAAACCTGTAACTCTTTTGTATCGGTTGTTAATAAATAGTTGCCACTATTCAAGTTCCAGTGCTCGTGTTACTGTCCCAAGTAAATGTGGTAAATAGTGAGAGCAGGCGAAATGCCGTATGAAGTCTCACAGAAATGAAGCAGCTGTGAACTATGTTACAACAAAGGAATTCAAGAGTCACAACTTTCGTAACGGAACGGGAGAGCTGTAACATGTGGTACATGCGTAGAACAAATATGAGGTACGTGCGTCTGGAAGTCCCTTCCTCACATCTCGCTGTTGCAAACGGATGTTGTACAACGACACAGTCATAAATTTTAATCAAGCCAACAGACACGTCAATGACCGGACGGGCAGTTCATAATGTTGTGCGAAAAATAATATACATATGGGGCACAAGGTAAATTCGAACACGGATCTCCCACTTCGCAGTCCAACACCGTGACCACAGAACTACGACGCTGTAGCTCCTCAGACGACCTCAATGTTACAATCCGTGGCAAGCCGCGCGGCTTTCACGTTAGATCTGTGTTCAGTTTTTGACGGGCTATCTACTGGGACACCTTACCACTAAATCGCAAGGTGGTGCAATGGGGAGTTTTCCCTGTAAGGTGCGCCATAGTGTTAATATTGATTCCCGTGTTCATAAATATCTCCACAACCGGAAACCTTATCTCGTCTTCTACCAGTTTCTCCATTCTTCTGTAAATACATTACCTGACAAAAATAGTGAAGCACCCATAAGACAAGGCCGGACGTCAAATCAACTTAGTTACAAGTACGTACAAACGTGTATCTGTGGATACGTTAATGATTAGAACCACCGTTCTCTGTGACAAGAAGAAAGGCCACAAAGGACATTAGTTTTCTTCTCGTTTTTCGCTGTCAGGCCAGTCACCAGTGCAGTCACACGAATGTGACCACTGCCTCTGTTCGAAGTCAACGTGCAGTAGCCACTCACAGACGGCAGGTAGCAACACTAACAATGTAATGTATATTAAGTATGTTGGGGAGACGCGGAAAACAGTGCACTCGTTGTCGTAATGCCGAAATTGGAGCGATTTATCCGGCGTCCTGAAGGGCATGTTCATTAGCCTTCCAGCGAAGTGAGGACGTATTCTCTGAGTAGCAAAGCGTATAAACTGGTGTTGCGCCACAGCGGTTAAAGTATGCTGTGAATGACAAAATGAAGCTATTCAAAATTAGCGGCAAGGCAACTAGGATGCACCTCATGCAATAGATGATGTGTGAATGACAGCTGCAGACGTTTTTGCAGGTGAATAAACATGCAACTGTCGAGCAACTAATCGCCTCGATGAACCAATGGGTGACCAAGAGTGTCTCCTCAACGATCATTGACCGAACGTTGCTGCGTCTGGGCGCCTGCAGGAGCCACCTGGTTCGTGCACCCATGCTGAGTACTGCTTATCAGCGGCGAAGGTTGGAATTTACACGCCAGTATCGCAACTGGACGTCCTCTGAGTGGCCACAGGTGGCCTTTTCAGATGAATGCTCAGACAGATTACCATTGGCGTGTACGGTCTGAAATGTCTGAAAGCAGAAACCGTGTAACTATTGTAAGAAGATTCCAGGCCGGAGATGGGAACATTCCGTGCGTGATATCGCATTCTCATAGGCACAATGGTTAAACGGAGGTGTGCTTCTAGCCTTGGGGACCATGTCCACCCCTAATGCTGTTTGGTTTTCCTCGACACGACTGTAACTACCAATAGGACAATGTAACGTATAACACTCTTCTCAGTTTACGGTAATAGTTCGAAGAGCTTGAGGAAGTGTTTACCATGGTTTCTTAGCCACCAAGCTTCCCTGACCGAAGCGCAGTCGAGAACCTCTGGGACCATCACGACTGGGCTGTTTGCGTTATGGATTATCAGCTGAGAATCTAGCACAGTTGTTCGAGGCACTAGAGTTGGCAAGGCTCCATATCCCTGACAGTGCCATCCAGAACCAACCTGATTTTCTTGCTGCACGTTTCACAGTGGTCTGCACTGCAAGAGGTGGTTATTGAGGATCTTGACATGTGGTCACATTGGTCACAGTGTATTGGGATCCCGACCAGCTTTAGCCGTTAAGTGATCACTGTAATGGTAAGAGAGATACTTCATGAGTGTCTGAGACAGCGTTATCAGCACGTGAAAGAATTTGAAAGGGGGAGGTTCATATTGGGTCTCCGGTTGACTTTTTGGTCGAACTGCGTAATATTCATGACTGTCGAGTAATCGGATTTGACTGTGGCCTGACGTTGGACTGCGTGGAAACATAAGCGTAGGCATACTCGTGCTCAAGTTTCCGGTCAACTACGTCTGACCACCGGTCGACAGGACCACTTTATTGTTCATCAAGCACACTGTAACCCTTTCACACCTGTGCCTGCTCTCCTAGGACATGTAATGGACCTTACAACATTGTGAATCATTCTGGACCACCGATCAGAGACTAGCAATAGGAATAGAATTCCGGTCACATGCGTAGGCTGCAGTTACCACCACATCTCAAACGGCTGCATTTGGAATAGAGCCAGGACCGAGAAAGATAGAATCCTGATAAAAGACGTCGCATTCAGTTCAGTGATGAACTGCACTTCTGCACTACCACGGATGGCCATCATCAGTGAATACAGCGTTCCGTTCCTCCAATGTTTGAGAGAGGCACAGCTATGTTAATCCTGGCGTCATGACGTGGATAAGTCTGCGTGATTCTGAGATACTCCCATGATCAGCAACGTGGGTGGGATTAGCACGGACGTCATCCCTGTTCCAATTCCAGTATCTAAAATATCGTGGACTCGATACAACTGTTGTGGATGACCTTGCCGCATAATAGGACACAACGGCTTTAAGACATACTTCCAGACCGAATCGTGGCAGACCAAGGATCGTGTATGACATTGTCTAGTTATTGTATCAACAGTTCAACAAAATCTTCAGTATAAACATATGTGAATGAGAACTGCCTCGGGTATGATAGAATTGAGGGAGAATCATGGTTAGACTGCACGTTGTGTTAGGTAAACATTTCTCACGGATCACCAGCCAGTCACAGGAAAAAAAATACCCTCACAGCTCCACCTCGCCTCTTGCCATCAACTTTTTATATTGCTTTCCAGTATTAGGGACCGTTAAATTGTTTCTTTTGTGTCAGACTTGCCTTTATCTATTGTTCTAATATTCTGATTGTAGATGTTCGTGTTATACTTTAATTATTTCTATTTACTGAGGCAAAATTTGGGGCGTGCTGTGGGCTTTTCATTCCCAACGCCATTTCAGGTGTTCCTGCCGCTCATGGGATCACATATGTGCTAATGCCTGGCGTCTGAGTGGTCAAATTTCAAAAACTTAGAGATGTAAGGCACTCAAGCCCCTAGCGTTTTGTATCTATTTTTAATAGCTGCACGGAAGGATAGAAACGTTCTAAGTGCCATTTTGTAAACGAATGTTATTGAGGGAAGTGACTAATTGAGCGCTACTGCACTATTAACTCATGTATGAAGGCAATAAAAGGAGACGACACTGACAAGACTGACAAAGGCGGCCCTTTATTTAGGCTGCGCCTAAAAACATACACGGAAAGCCCCCGTTCTGACTAAACAGCGATTTCAAACTCCCTTCCCTCAAAAAATTAACAAAATAAGCACCAAAACTACAATTTCTGAAATAAAGAATTAAGAGATGAAAAACCGCAACATGATCTCCGAGCATGATCAGTATCCGACAAAAACCAAAAACCTAATTTAGTATCACTAGCGCTCCTTATTAGTTATTAGGAACCATGGAAAAGTTATTGTTGATCGAAATCATACACTGCTGATGCCTTGGAATTACTACTCATTTACAAGTAGAATCTCGAATAACGGGAAGTACACGTGCGTTGAAGACTTACAGTTAGAATGTGCTTATGTGTTGCAGTCACTATAAAAAGTTCTTGTTTGATCAACTTTTATTGACCCAATTATAACATATTTAAAGAAATTTATACACTTCAAACTTGTTTGCATAGCAAATAGTTTCATTCAAAAATAGAAAATGATCTTTGAACTCTTTGTACCCATTTTTTCTGTATCCATTGAGTGAGAATCAATTGTGAGTTGGCAATATGGTTCAAATGGCTCTGAGCACTATGGGACTTAACATCTGAGGTCATCAGTCCCCTAGAACTTAGAACTACTTAAACCTAACTAACCTAAGGACATCACACACATCCAAGCCCGAGGCAGGATTCGAACCTGCGACCGTAGCGGCCGTGCGGTTCCAGACTGAAGCGCCTAGAACCGCTCGGCCACACCGGCCGGCGGCAATACTCTCTTAGGATTTAAAGGTTGGCTACAGAGCGCATAGACAAGCTCTGGAAACTAAGATATTGTTGTCGCGCTTCACAGCGCACGGATTAAGTGGTGGCAGTTTGGTGGCCAGTGTAGGAGCCCACTTGCTGTGGTACGCACGTGAGTTGGGCGAGGGGTCATCACCGAGCTGCCGTACTGCTGTGTCCGCCAGCAGTGACACAGGATTTGGTAGTGAGTTGATATTTTAATATAACTTGCAGCGCGCTTATTAATTTAAAGAAAAGGGTTTGTGTATGTGCGTAGCAGCAGACCGTAATTTTGATAATGATAGGAGTTGAATTCTTAAGGGAAACCATTGTTAGGCGAATAGATTAAGTATTGATTTTTGTCATTGATTTCTTTTGTAATTGTCAGGGAATTGTTTCACTATGCATTTAACTGAGAAGCATTTCAGTCTGTCTTAAGAGTTTGATTAATTTATAATAACAATCCAACCTGAAACTGATAGACAACAGACTCTAGATGAACTATTGCAAACACACCATGAAGTGGTAAGTATAGCATTACAGAACATCAAGAAAGCTGCAGACAGAAGAAAGAAGCGGCATAATCCACGAGTCAACGTCAAGAATTTACGGGTAGGTCATAATGTATTGTTGGGATCACATCGACTATCTCATAAGGAAAAATATTTGAGTAGGAAGCTTTTCTTGGTGTATGAAGGACCCTTCCGTATACGACCCATTGCACACACAAACGCTATGGAACTAGAGACAATACGATCACATAAATCGCGAGATCTTCATCACTTATCACACATTAAAATTTTCAAGTAATAAGGCCCTAGGGGGTTTACTGATCTTTAGTAAATATATGTTTGGCGAGTGTAGGTGCCCCATCCGTTACAGTATATTCTTCCGATTTTAATTTTCAGCACTGTTTCATAATCTTTGACTAACATGTTTATCTATTAATCTTTTACTATCAATCTATGCTGTATGAAAGACCAAGAATGAATGATTATGAATGATTTGTATTGTTTGAAAGAATGAGAACTTAGCAAAGGGACATTTCTGACGAGAGGATTATACCAAATTTTGACATCTTGCGACTGTTCACTGAAACAATGAAATTTTCGTGACTTATTTGAAGGAAAATGCAAGAAATAACTATGTACGTTTTTTAGGGAGAAATAACATGAAATAACAGAAACTGTTGACATTATCTTCAGATAAAATATAGTGTATAAGTGGCTCTGAATTGAGAAGGTATATTTGATGGGCAATAGTATAATTAGAAACCTTCGAACTGACACTTGTTCTGACTTACGAGGTAGTTTAAAGAGTGATGATTTATGTGGATTTTTCATGTTTATTAGTTTGCCGGGTAAAGCGTATTAGGATTTATGGACCACTCATGAATAGTGTGACATAATGAGGAAGCACTTTGCAGACATTTATAGAACAAGAGAAGGTAAGGAAGATGCACTTATAAACAAAGAAACCCACACTGGTATTCTATGAAGGAAGATATAGCTTATACACATTTGCGTAAAATTTAAGTCACAGTAATGTTAAGGTAGAGTACACACTTACTTAAAATCTAAGTCACAGTAAAGTTAAGACATAGCTATGAGTTACGGAAAGAGTTCTGATGCAAATACACAGCAAAGTGTTGAATTATGTGATGAGTGAGTGCCAAGATTTTTTTTTTATTTTTTTATTTTTATTTTTTTTTTTTTTTTTGCTCTGTGAAATTGTGGAATGGTAAGAATGATACTGTTGTTTCTCTTCTTATTGTTGTTAATGTTGACTTTATTGCATTTCTTACAGGAAACATGATCGCAACGGAAGTTTTCTCCATGGAAGAAACGAAAGCACTTGACGTGACGTAATTTTGTGTAGTAAGACGATATTTTCAGATCGGAGCGTAGCACGCTTACCGTTAAGGATCGCGAGAAGAAAGATGTACCAGAAACAGTCGGCCATGAAGGAAAAAAAAACACTGAGCTATGACCTAGATAATTATGTCGTGCATTAAACGATTTCTTTTCTCTTTCCAGAGTGAAATGACTCTTACGCCTAGAGGCGAGAGTATCGGCCATATTTTATGAAAGTGTAAATAGTAGTGTAACATAAGTCAATTTATTATTTATCAAGTATTTTTCTATTTCATGATTGTCATTTAGTGATGCAGTGCCGATTCCAGCACGAGGTTAATTGGAAGGTGATGATTTTTCTCTTGTCATATCATAAATTTATTTCTTCTCACCTTGGTGAATAAGCCATTTCTTTCAGTTTTACTGGACACATGGAGGGGTTTTGTGTGTTGTATTTTGTAAATAATCTATTTTTTTCATTATGTACTTTGTAGGTTGTTTCTATTTCTTGTTCTTTGTGACCATCCAAGGTATGGCCACACAGATTCATACAAAGACTAGGGAGGCCTTCAAACAGAGACAATGAGGATTCCATATAAAAACGATTGAGACGCTATACCACAGACATTGACGTTTGACATCAGAAATATTGACAGTCATTACAGACGATAATTATATATTTGGTATAACTTAGTAATTACAGTGTAAAAATTCTGGCGCAAAGCCACGTAATTATTCACTAAATTTTGTACATGTTCATGATCTGATTTGGCAAGCCATTGGCTAGACTTTTTCTATTTGATGCTGTAACTTTTATTATATATAATAGCGTCACTATGGCATTACTTTTCTATTTGTAGGATTATTTAAATATTTTATAACCAAAATGTAAATAACAATTATTGTAACAAATATTGTAACAAATTAAAATAATATTTTTTGAGTGGTGCCACATTTGTAATGATTCGTGGTCACAATCAAAATTTTGCCACTGTTATTGACCAAATTAATCGTAAGAAAATTAACTTGCCACCTTGTGGTGAGCCTCATATTATGACTGAATTGAAAAATACATGCCAGAAATCGGTGATTGCTGTGGCGAAAAATTTAAAGAAAATTGACTTTGCCACCATGTGATGAGCCTCAAATTGTTCATGACTTGAGATATATGCCACAAATCTGGAATTGCTGTGGCAATAGAGTTAAAGAAAACATTTAAATGAGCTCAGAGCTCACATTCCTGTTTATATGATATAATATTATTCCTTGCTTAATTTCTGTAATTAGGTCAGAAATATCGTATTTTAAAATGAGGTTTATTTTCTATAAAATTTGACGTTTTCAGTGTAGAGAAATACTCGACTGGGACTTGTACTACATACGTTTGAGGAGGTACTTATGGAATAACGCAGTGACATGTGGTTCTCAGTGGACACGAGGTCCCTGTGTCTGCCAACACTGTCAAACTGTGTCATCCTGGGAGAATGGACGTTACGTATGGTTGTCAGTGGACACAAGGTCCCTGAGTCTGCCTACGTTGTCAAACTGTCTCACCAGAGGAAAGTTTGACTTCTGGTGTGGTTGTCAGTGGATATGAAGTCCCTGAGTCTGCCTACACCGTAAATTAACTGATGTTGGAATATTAGTGTGGTTGTCAGTGGATATGAAGTCCCTGAGTATGCAGCACTTAAAATAGGTGAAATGTCCCCGTAGGAAAATTTATGAATTACTGTGCTGGTAAACCCCTTACGTTATTTGGTTTTCAAACAGCTGAGCAGAACTGAACGTACTCAGACATTTCGCTCTTTACTTATTCTGATCAACACTGAACTGACACGCAATATTTTTAACGTAACGCAATCTGACCTTCAATAATCCCTACAAAAGAATGGCCCTGACTAACATTAACCCCACCACTGCTGGCGGCTCACCTCCAACTGCGCAACGCTACGCGCTGTTAACAGCCAACTGCCCAACACTACAGGACGACTGTTCCAACAATGCCACCTAGCCTCAGACTACAGCACAGCACAGCACAGCCAGTGATTTTCATACAGAGCGCTACGTGGCGTTACCAATATAAAAACCTAAACAGCCCACTTACACATGTAGACCTGGTTTCTTTTGTCCAGAGGGAACTGCAAGCATAAAAACATAAAATATCATGTAGTCAGACCACTACCGATTAATGTCATGGAAACGTAAGTGCCCAAATGCAGAAAATAAAACATTATTTTTTGCTGGTTATTGGGTTATGTTAGCTTATTGAAGACTATTCAATGCTTAAGTAGTTACTGTTACACATCTCTTAAAACTTGTATGAACTTGTTATATTTCCTTTGATGTTTTCTTATTACATACATACTAGGCTAGCAACTTTTTCATATTATTTTTGTAAAAGGAGCCATGTTTCCTACTTTCCAATCAATTAGGCAAGCAACGTTTCTGCCATTTTGTATAAAATTTTAACATTTTTCTCTTGCCCATATGCAATGCAAGACAATTCTCGTCGTTTTGTAAAAAAAAAAAATTTACTTAGATGCTAAGCAAGAAATACTTTTAGGCATTGGATATAAATTGTAACATTTTTTCTCTTTGCCTACTTTTTTGGTCGTTATGTAAAAAAAATTTCTGTTTGTTCCTTGCCAATATGTTAGGCAAGAATCACCCTGCAAAATTTTCAAATATGAGGTTAGGGGTTATGAGAGTTGGCAATACTCTCTTAGGATTTAAAGGTTGGCTACAGCGCGTATACACAAGCTCTGGAATCTAAGATATTGTTGTCGCGCTCCACAGCGCACGGATTAAGTAGTGGCAGTTTGGAGGCCAGTGTAGGAGTCCGCCTGCTGTGCTGTGCACGTGTGTTGGGCGAGGGGTCGTCGCAGAGCAGCAGCAGCGACACAGGATTTGGTATTGAGTTGATATATTTTTATAATTTGCAGAGCGCTTATTAATTTAAAGAAAAGGGTTTGTGTATGTGCGTAGCAGCAGACGGTGATTTTGATAATGATAGGAGTTGAATTCTTAATGGAAACTATTGTTAGGCGAATAGATTAAGTATTGATTTTTGTCATTGATTTCTTTCGTAATTGTTAGGGAACTGTTTCACTATGCATTTAACTGAGAAGTATTTCAGTCTCTCTCAAGAATTTGATTATTTTATAATATTTCTTTAATGGCACTGGAGGCAGATTTACATACGAAGCGATTTTTCAAAGAGCTTCTAGCGTTTGTTAATTGAATGAGAAAGAATCGCTTTCTGAATACAGTTTTTTTTTTTAAAAAAAAGGGAATTGGATTTGACCAAACCCTTTCTCGTGAATTATATGTAGTTGTAGTAAGCAGCAGCAGCCGCAGCCGCAGCAGCCGCAGCAACAGCAGGAGCCGCCATAGAGAACATGCATTGCACTCAGCATGAATAATAGGTTTTTTTATGTTTTTGTTAAATAATGGATGCAGCAAAACAAGCAATGGCAGCAGAAAGACCAAGTAAGTTATTTGTTGCGCTCAAGACCAATAAAAAAAAAATAAAGTTTAGGTGATCTCTGTAATAGTAAAGTTAACAAGAGTACAACCATGAGATTGTCAGTAGAAAACACGAGATAAGAAGAAAGAGCTCGCGACTTTCACAATAAATATTCTTTATCCGCATCGTCAGCACTCTCCTGTGTAGTTTTTGAGCGTATAGAATTCGGACCTATGACCAACAGTGCGTTAGAATGCCTATTTAAAAATGTTGACTATGTTAAGATCCGAAGATACAGTAACAGCAAATCTGTTATAAGAGCAATCTATCGGAGAAGTCTAAACGATAAGATCTCGAAACATCACACATATGCACCAATGAAAACCGAAGTATCCGAATTAATAGGAAAGACATTTCTCACAGAAATGTGAATAACCCTATTGAAATTCTCATTTATGTTGCACTTCAAAATATTTACCACGAGCCATATTTACGAATCCTATCATCGATTTAGCAAAGTATACATGACTCACAAGACTACTTAGCGCAATTCCTCCTAAATTAAGATATACTTGAATTAACCAACGATTCTCAATGATGACAGAAACAGAAGTTAAAATTTGTGCCACGGCCAAGACTTCAACCCAGGTCTCCTTTTTATTAGGCAGATGTGCTAGCCATTACTCCACCATATCAGTACAGATAACACAGCTGCATGGACTACAGTAGTCCAATGGCGTCCTTAATACAAACTTCAATTCATGAATTCAACGTCGTGCGGGGTAGCCGTGCGGTCTAGGGCGCGTAGCCACGGTTCGCGTGGGTTCCCCGTCGGAGGTTCGAGTTCTCCCTCGGGCATGGGTGTATGCGTTGTCCTTAGTGCAAGTTAGTTTAAGTTAGATTAAGTAGTGTGTAAGCCTAGGAACCGATGACCTCAGCAGTGTGGTCCCATAGGAACGCACCACAAATTTCCAAATTTTCATGCCTTCAGCTTATTTTCCCCGAATCGTAAATATTGCTGAGGCTCTCCGGTATTAGAATAGCATCCCAGCGTTGTACGTACTGGGGAATCACATGTACCTCAGGCATAGGCGCTCTATAGATCTAATGGGATTATATTTCCCTTGAGACATATGAGTCTCAGCTTTATTTTCGATAACGACAGAAGCTGAAGAAAATGGGCTGAAGGCTTGAATTGAAGTTTATGTTACGGAGGGCATTGGATTATGGTGGTCAGAGCAGGTGTGTTGGCTATCCTTCTACCGTTACGTAATAGCTACTACACATGCACAGTAAGCAGGATACGTTGCTTATGTCCTATCCATTCCACAAATTTTAATTCATTTCCTCAGTTTCTTCCATCAGATCAACCACTGACCTTTCTTGAACGTCCTACAACAGCCGTATTTGCAGACTAAAGCAAGAGGCTTCATGTTTACCTGTCATGCAACTAACTTCTCTTTTTAATTCCTAAAAATGTCTCTGCATCATTGTACCATCATCTGTTAACACTTGTATTCTGTTTTTATACTACTTTTACCAGCACAAAGGTACCGAATCGTGGTTGGGCATCGAAAACACGTTTGCTAGTGTAGTAGTTGGATCATAAGTACCATATATTGCAATTAAAATATAAATTACTTTACTGAAAAACGTACATCTTTACAAAAGAGTTAATTTTTTATGGTAGCAGTACCTGGACGTTGCTGTCAAAGGAGAATGATCCAGAAATCTCAGCGAATGCAATGTCGTAGTCATGCGAGGTGGAGTTGTGCTTCTCGTGTGCAATTACGCTGGAAGCGTTGTAGATGGTTCCGCCGCTGTCCTGAACTGAGGAACCAGCCCTCACAGCCAGGTAGTTTACGCCAGCACGGGCTACGCAGTGCGTTGCTGTCAGGACCCACGTAGGGCTGATGATTGAACCGCCGCAGCTGTGGTAACCGAACACCTGCAGTGAGATCTGCCACGGGTATTGCGTGATGTCAACCGGCTCACCACCTAAGATACGGCCATCGAGTTGAGGTTTGAGTCGGTCCCCCGAGCCTTGTGGAGGGCGCAGGGCTGCAGGCAGCAAACAGCAGCTAGAGGACAGCTGCATTCTTGGACATATCTTTGATGGCTCTGAACAGCCTCGGTTCATCCAAGTATTTATAGCGAGATGGCTTATCAGTCCTTTGGTAAGGGAACGACTATCGGCGAATAAAGTGGTTTCGCAAGTTGTCTGGATACTGTCCAAAGAACTAAAGATCATATGTCGCAGTACAGCTATACGGCTCACCTCTTAACGCACGAATGGCACCACGTTGACTTCAATCAAAGGTATAATGTTCCAAACTAATGCCCATCATTATCACAATTTTTCCTTAACAAGATAAGCAACAGCTATACAGGCCTGTAAAGCTGTACCGACTGTATGACGTACAGAACAGAAAACAGTGGAAATATGTTACGTGGAGCAGAAGAAATGTTTCCGTAACTCATTACTGGAAAATCATTAACCGTCGTTTCCACTCATAGAGAACGGAGAAAGGAAAAAATTAATGGAAGAATAAAGGGGTACTGCAGTTTCCAAGCTCTCAAACACTCTCACGATATGAAGAAATGATCTTTGTCATTCCCTGTAGACTGAAGAGAGATAAAAGTGATGACTTGAGGAACAATTTTCGAGGACATCTGGGCAGACGCAAGGTAGCGTCAGGCGACCGTAGGCAGGGCGAGTACAAATTGTTCTGATGTGGATAGGCCCCGGCGAACTGTTTGACGATTTTTCTTTCTCTAGGCTTTGTTATTACTGGCGGGTTCGTAAATGAGGTAAACTCTTTCTAAGCCTGCAACAGACAGAAGTGTGCTTTATGTAGGGGGTACACGAGGATGATGATTTGGGATCCTTGACTTAGGAACCGATAGTTTTCAGTAAATTGACGGACAGATTACGAAACTGACTTTAGATCATTATTGTACACGCGTAATATTTTGTTATGTGTGTTTTTTTTAAAGTTAAAGCTTGCACTCAGAGGAGACTGCACGACATCGACGAAAGGCCACTGTAAGCCACAATTTTCGACTTAGAACAAAACTCATAAACTGATGATATTGGTTAATGTGGTACATAGAGATATTAAAAAGTGATTCTGAAAAAATGGCGGAACGCAGAAATAAGTCAGTTTCTTCGACAAAAAAGGTCATTATGAAAGCGTGCACCGAAAATCAAAATTACAGTATATCGCAGAAATGCTAAATGCTACAGTATAAAAAGAAGCCGAATGCAATAACATATGTTTCATGAGTTATTGCTACTAATACCTTGAAAAATGTGTAAAAAAGTAAACGTTTACTGTTTTAGCTTTTGTTGTTTAATATTGTCAATGAACTAACCCTTAATCGCCAACGCCACACCGTGTAGTTGGCATATCTTTCGCTGATGTCGAAAAAAATCTCATTCTGACGAAGTTGTATGAATTAACTGACTTCCAAAAACCAATCGAAGCGCTTTTTGCACGACTGGTATTATTTTTCGAACCTTTTCTATCGGTATAAAACAAGCGAACTGACAAGTTAAGGAGACGTGAGACAAGATCGTGGTTTCATACTATTGACCACAAACGAATCATGTTCGAAGAAATATCTTGTTGAGAATAGTATAAACTAAAAGGACTCATATTCCATCGGCAACTGCTATGGTATTACATCCGTTGCATTTGGGCTCTCGGATTCTCTAGACCCCCTTGCAATACATCTTGGTTTCAGTATATTTGAAAATTGCTGCCAGACTTTGTATGAATTTATCTTTGAAACAGACACTCTGAGGAACATTTTAAGCCAGTAAAAAAATTACGCTAATCAAAGCCATACCCGGGTCTACCCCCTTAAACTAAGGAGAAATTGGGTTCGTTAACACAGTTTTCCTTTTGCAATGCATGACTTTTACCTCAGACAGGTTGTGCAGCAGGGCAGTTCAATGGAAGGATACTTTTTCTATGGAAACTTCCACATCCCACAGTGTTACCAATATTTGTAGATGGCTGATAAGTAACTTTATTTCAATGGGTACAATATCGAGTCGTATTTACTCACTGGGTAGTCAGGACAGCCGGTTAATGTCATTGCAATCGAACAAGGAAGTGAAACTTCTGAACGGGCTGTTATCCACTGCAGGCACAGAGAGTAACAATTCTTATACACCGTTACGAGAAGATTATCACATGTCCACGTTCGTTGGTGGGGTGGATTGATGTTAGATTGGTACACCTAAGATATGGGTACACATAAGATATGGGTTCAGTTCCCACTGCATGGGTTCGTTTTTAATAGGCTGAAACTAATCCTATTTAACTCTAATTCTGCAAAGTGAGGATCGTAATATTGCACGGTGGTTTCAAATGCGCTTGAAACATGATCTACTTTTGTTACCGACCAGAATTTAGGTTGAGTCACTATAGTGGCGGAAGTGGTGGCATGTAGAAAATCTGTCACCCTTAACCTTTCTTACACGAGTAATTTTATTTTAGTGATGTACAAAACGCCACGTTACACGGTAAATATTTCATCTTTTATTTGAGCTTCAAATGTTGAATATATTGGCTCCGGAGTGGGGTTCGAAGAAGTATCTTCCCATTCAAGGGATCTGATCCATCCACGGCGATACAGGTACATCAGTTGGTTGCTTCTTCAAGATTTCGAATTACTCGAAGTCTGCGCTTAAGACGGATGTCCTACTTCGAATCCTGGTCCGGCACAAAAGTTTTTCAAGCTCTAGATTGAGCAAACCTTTGATTTTTAACGTCTCTCCATTCGGTGACAACAACAAAGAAATGTAACGGTTTTCCGTTTCCACTTTCAGTCAGACACAGAACTTTTCGTCACAAGATTTCAAGTTCGAACTTGCCACAACTAGTAACGGTGAAAATGAATTCCACAGTCAACATATCCTCGCGTATAATCAGTATAATCAGTATAATCAGTGACAGTATGTGAGGGATCTGATTCCTGTGAGCATTGAACTCTTAGTCACGTTATTTCTAGCCCACATTTGCGCACATCTCGCTGGTACAGAAACAAAATTATATTTAAGATGCATTCATAGCTGGGAAACAAATATAGTTGCTGGGCTCGAATGTTTTGAAGACATAACTTATTCATTTATCTCCTTATTCCTTTTCAAACATAGCTCTGCAGCTGAGAATATTAGGTATCTGACTTCTGACTGTGCTTCGTTAACCATCTGATTCGGTACTGGGTCCGATTCCCCATCCTGCACAAAACCTTAAGTCAGTTTACTTTACTTGTGAATGAAACCAAGTTTACCGTTTCTCGCGGTTAGTTGAGAGGCACACTAGATGCTGCATTTGGTGTCTATTTCTAGTACCAAGAACTTCAGCATGTAGTTTCAATCTCATTTTCACTAACTAATACTTGCTTAAAATGAGGTATATCACGTCTCTTCACGCCTAGGCAGCAATCAGAATTGGTCCTGTGCTCGGAAAGTACAATATATTGACTTAGTAGCATTGCCTACAGGTGTTAGGTTTGAATCACGATCCGGGAAAAAGCAGTTCGTCATGTTCTTTAAAGTTCAAACACTTGCAGAGCCAGCTGCTGATGGATTATTAGACTTTTAATGTCAGTTTATGTTAAATAACAATGCTGATAGGTGGCTTTAAATTGGAAATAGAATCGAGTGAAATTACTAGTGATACATTGTTAATGGTGATTACAGACCGCTTGGAGCTGTTCATCGTGGTTTTCTAACTTGTTGTTTCGTTATCTATCTTACTTAAAACCACCCGCCAAGCAAATGGCGGTAGGTACTCGCAATACTTTTTAAGGAGCAAGAATACTTCGAACTATCCTAGAACTTATATTCAGACATCCCTGAAAAATCCCATATTTCCAATGGAATTTAGTTCTGAGTAAAGATTACGGAACGATTAATGTGAGTTATGAGGATTAGTTGTTTCACATTCCAATGAGAATGCTATCTTGTTAAAAACATTTTATTCTAAAATTTTGAGTTTTAAGGACTGTTTGATCTATCTAACCTACCACAATCTACTACATGTCTTTCGGACATGTCCGAAACAGCACACGCCACATTCATATAAACTTGGTGTTAGTTTACATCAGGAGTTATTGCCATACAGAACATGTTCTCTAGTGTTCACTTGTGTTAACCATTTTGTAGTCAAAAAGACAGTACCGAAAAGTGAGTAGAGGAATCTGCAAGACGCTTGCGACGTGTGGGCTGTACGCAAATCAGGTGGAACACAGTACAGGGCATTCGTATGTTTTGACCATGATAGTACACGAAATAATTGATACAACGGAAATGTTTCTCTGGGAGATCCAGGGTGTTCTTCGAGTGGAATGACCTACACTAAACATCATTAACCTAATATTTTTGGTTCAGTTTTCGTTCGGATAAGTCTCAGTACATAGACGTTGCCATTACAGTAAAGCAGAAATACCAGTTACCGTTTAAACTGAAACACACATGAAAGTAGTTGAATTAATACTGCAAAAGATAACCCTAATGTGGTTCATCTTATAAACGTTAAAAAAAAAATTTGGCATCACTTATACAGGGTGTTACAAAAAGGTACGGCCAAACTTTCAGGAAACATTCCTCACACACAAGGAAATAAAATATGTTACGTGGACATGTGTCCGGAAACGCTTACTTTCCATGTTAGAGCTCATTTTATTACTTCTCTTCAAATCATATTAATCATGGAATGGAAACACACAGCAACAGAATGTACCAGCGTGACTTCAAACACTTTGTTACAGGAAACGTACAAAATGTCCTCCGTTAGCGAGGATACATGCATCCACCCCCCGTCGCATGGAATCCCTGATGCGCTGATGGAGCCCTGGAGAATGGCGTATTGTATCACAGCCGTCCACAATAGGAGCACGAAGAGTCTCTACATTTGGTACCGGGGTTGCGTAGACAAGAGCTTTCAAATGCCCCCATAAATGAAAGTCAAGAGGGTTGAGGTCAGGAGAGCGTGGAGGCCATGTAATTGGTCCGCCTCTACCAATCCATCGGTCACCGAATCTGTTGTTGAGAAGCGTACGAACACTTCGACTGAAATGTGCCGGAGCTCCATCGTGCATGAACCACATGTTGTGTCGTACTTGTAAAGGCAAATGTTCTAGCAGCACAGGCAGAGTATCCCGTATGAAATCATGATAACGTGCTCCATTGAGCGTAGGTGGAAGAACATACTGACGAAACTAAAGTGAGCTCTAACATGGAAATTAAGCGTTTCCGGACACATGTCCACATAACATCTTTTCTTTATTTGTGTGTGAAGAATGTTTCCTGAAAGTTTGGCCGTACCTTTTTGTAACACCCTGCATATCGGCAAACGTACATCAATTTATTGTGAAACGAAGCAGGGAATGAAAGAACAGCTCATTTTGATGGTTTGCCCTTCAGTTTGAATACTGGTTTGGTATGCTTTTGACTCTAATCTATCATGTGCAAGTCTCTTCAGCTCAGAATTACCACTACAGCCTACAGTTACTTGATGCTGCTTAGTGTAGGCAATCCTTACCAACATACCAAAATTTTTTACACCTCACACCACCCTTCATTACTTAATTGTCCGCCCCTGATAGCTGAGTGGTCAACGCGGCCCGCGTTCGATTCCCGGTTGGGTCGGAGATTTTCTCCGATCAGGGACTGGGTGTTGTGTTGTCATTATCATTATCATTTCATCCCCATCGACACGCAAGTCGCAACTCGAAAGACTTGCACCAGTCGAACGCTATACCCGACGGGAGGCCCTAGCCACACGGCGTTTCCATTACTTAAATGACTATACATTCATGATCAAGGATTTCGCAATTATTGAATTGTATGTAATTTACAACGAAATGTCGGAGATCATTTACTTCACATTCATCATTTTCTTAACTTCAAACTATAGTTAGACAGTTATGCAAGAATTCTGTAACGATTTTCAAAAATGGCTCTGAGCACTATGGGACTCAACATCTGAGGTCATCAGTCCCCTAGAACGTAGAACTACTTAAACCTAACTAACCTAAGAACATCACACACATCCATGCCTGAGGCAGGATTCGAAACTGCGAACGAAGCGGTCGCGCGCTTCCAGACTGAAGCGCCTAGAACCGCTCGGCCACTCTGACCGGCTGTGACGATTTTACTTTCTCACAATACATGTAGGATAAAGATACTCAGGTCTTCATTTTGAAGTCCTTGGTGCATTTCCTTAACTTCAAGTTATAGCTTGACATTTAAGCAAGAATTCTGCAAAGATTTTTCTTTCACATAATACATCTGGGATAAGTGCACTCAGGCCTTAATTTTGAATTCCGTGGGGCGTTTCTCATTTGATATTTAGTATATCTGAGCGGAATTTCCAGATGTCTGTTAATACGAGGAATCTCAAGTTTCGGTGACTTACATAGGATCTCTGAAGGTGTTTCTGTGTGTTTGCACAAAGTGCACATTTATGGCTGCACCGGCATACCTGTGCCACTCGGCACTTTCGGCCCGAACTCAGTACAGTAGGACAGTTTCGAACCGTCTGCGGCTGGTGTTATATGTTTCCATTCATACACCCACAGGGAACCTTTTCCTAAACCTTTCATACGGGTTCCCGGGTTCGATTCCCGGCCGGGTCAGGGATTTTCTCTGCCTCGTGATGACTGGGTGTTGTGTGATGTCCTTAGGTTAGTTAGGTTTAAGTAGTTCTAAGTTCTAGGGGACTGATGACCATAGATGTTAAGTCCCATAGTGCTCAGAGCTATTTGAGCCTTTCATACATGTAAAACACTATACTAGCTTTTAAGAAGTCCCAATCTGAGCGAATAAGCAGTTAATTTCGTAAATGCTAGGTGTCTGGGTGGAATCTCGCTGCTCTTACTTCCTTTTCCGTTACCACGTACTTCTAACAACGGATTTATTATGGCTGTTAATTCTTCATCCCCCCTCCTCCTCCCCAAGATACATCCCGCATGCACATTCGGTAACAGAACTTAATCGCTGCCCATTTTCGCCTGCTTCTTTTCGATCTCGTAACCGTCTGATGAAGCGTTTTCTTCACTTTCTTTGGAGCAGACCTTCGTAGATTTTTGGTAAACAACTACTTCGTCTGCTACCATGGGTCGTTTCTCTTCTATAATCTGAAAAGTGGTGCGAAATATTTCTTCTCCAACTTCCATGTGTTCGTATGCTATTAAACTATACAAGAATCCGAAGTGATGCTATTGTTTCATACAGTGTACATGAGTGATATTTTTAATCTCTTTTTCCTAAACATCACTGTAAAGCGATTGAGCTTCACAATTAGGTTCACTTTCTCTTTCTGTCAAAGTACCTGGCACGTCACCACATTTACACGTAAAATTATATATGTTCGTGATTGGCAAGTAACAACTTCGGGGGCTAACGTACAAATGAAGTATTCCCTGGGTTTTTGAACGGTTTTCCCTCGCCATCCACCAACCAAAAGCTGTCTATGCTCAAGCATTTTTTTTCCGGTGGATCAAAACTACCTCCAAGAATATTGGGAAACTACGTTCCAGCGGTGAGTCGTACTGTACCTGGCTGTGTATCAGGCAACGTAGTTCATGGTAGGTCCGAACGTACCTGCACAGATACCGGGAAAACGGACTGATTTTGAACATATCTGCCGGAATACGGTTAAAATAATAAATTGTTCCCCAAAATTTTAGAGAAAAATGGGCACGAAGAAAAAGAATTTCCAGCGAACTATTGCTTGTGAAACAGAGCGCTGACTCGAGCGGCTGCGGACTCCTTCAGCAGTAGCTAACATACACAGTTCTTAAGCTCGCTTAAATGTTTGAAACTCTAATTCCTCGAAAACGGTTCAGAGTTGCGTCTTCCTCTTTACATATGAGGTGCACGGTCCCAAAATCCACCTTAACCATTTTTTATGAAAATTGAGTTATTGCCTTATCTCTATAGCTCATGTTATTTGGCATCTTTTCTAATAAGAAAACTGTTCTGAAACCGGCTTTTTCACCATGTAAATATAGCACAAATTCAGGTGACGTTTCCAAAACCCACATTATGCTAAGGTGTTGTTTCCAGAATCCACCTTATCCGAACAGGAGGTACCGAAACGGGAATATATGTCAAATAATACTGTATAAAGTAAACGTTAGTACGATGTTTATGAAGTGCCGAGTTCACTGTGTATTCTTTGAAGCAGTTCGCAATACTGCTCCCGATTACTTCCCGCCAGTTTCTCACACGCACACGCATACGCATGTGTTTCTAATACATACCAGTGGTCTTTCGAATTTCAGTAAAACAGAGTACCTTATTTTCTGTAGGAATGGAAGACGGAAGTGCATTGGAAAATGGCTCTGAGCACTATGGGACTTAACTTCTATGGTCATCAGTCCCCTAGAACTTAGAACTACTTAAACTTAACTAACCTAAGGACATCACACAACACCCAGCCATCACGAGGCAGAGAAAATCCCTGACCCCGCCGGGAATCGAACCCGGGAACCCGGGCGTGGGAAGCGAGAACGCTACCGCACGACCACGAGATGCGGGCGTGCATTGGAGATCAGCCACATACATAGCAGGAAGAAGACAAGAGATGCTTCAAGATGGAGAAAGAACACAGCTAAATGGAAAAGGTGAACGCGATTACCTATATTTTGCTTCAACATAACCTTTTGTCTGTCTCAGAGTTTCCTTATAAGAACTATTGAAGTTAGTTCGATTTATTTCTTAAACCACAGCACCGCCTTACTCTTAACCGTTTCAGGTATGTTTCTAAACGCCTGCCAACAATGCCCACATGCAAACACGTGAAAACTGTGTTCTAGTGCAATGAACTTAAAATGCAAGATGTAAGGCGATTTCAGCAAGCGCATTATTCTGAGATACACAACTCAAGAAGCGACTAAATGAGAGAGAGCTGTGAAGCTGAACAGTTCCAAACAATGCATGTCTGTCACGTATTTCATCAGAGTTAATGCCAACAGTGGACCCATATTAGCGCAGATTTATCAGAAGACCTTCTTATCAATATTGGGCATAGGCAACGTCAGAGTGAATGCAGTGTGTAAGAAATCATTCACCACTGGTCCGTCATCAAAGGAGAATAGAGGAGGTGACTCTAACTCTCTAGTATCTCAAAATGGGAGAAGAGGTTAAGGTCTTCATTGAAAAACTACAGCCAGTCGATTCTCACCATTGCAGACACAAATCTATGAGACTGTATTTGCCAACGGAACTAAGTATTCGCAAATTATGGGGAAGTTATAATTCAGGAGCCCTCCCGGAAATAAAAGTGAATTACAATTATTTCAGAACAATTTTTGTGACTGGTTAATATATTAGTTTCACGACACCAGCTACTGATGTAAAAAATTTCCCCAATGACACAATTTCGTGTTAATAAGCTCAAGGCGGCTGCTTTTAAAGCCGTATAACAGAAACAAGTGTCTGCGGTGATCAAATTTTCTATCGACTGTCAGAAGAATATGGTCTTGCCGAAGCTAGCAGATCGAGCGGCATATTATTCCAGGTAGTTATATTCCTACAACCTTACAATTGGCAGAGCTGGGTCAAACTCTCCTCAGAACAAAGAAACGGTTACGATCTATAGCCACAATGGATGCAATGAAATAATTTCCCCTTTACACTACAACCTAATCCATTCTAATCTACGGGAAGTTACAGCTGTTGAACTGTATGCAGGCGTATGCCCTGGCAAAAATAAGAATTCAGCAATGGTTGGAATGCCGTGTTATTGGTTGCAGCTTGAATCTCCCAGTAACATTCAGTAAGTACGTTTCCTGTTCTTGGACATTCTTTCCTGCCTCCAGACCATTTGGAAGAACAGAGAAGAAGGTGCGGAGAGGAAATGTCATTGTGGATCCTAAGGAATATATTGAACTGTTTGAGGAAGAAGGTACTGTTCTAAGGCTCGGAAGTGATTTTCCCGTCCAAAACTGGAAACATGGTGTATCTCACATAAATAAATGTCGAAGTGTACAACATCCCTTACTCGAAATTCGCAGCACACTACAGCCAAACACAAGTGATTACATTGGTAAACCATCTCATGAAGTAAATAGTTCGAGAGAAGTCGCAACTATGTCCATTACATAAATTCTACACATGAAAAAACTTGCAATTTTTAAAAGAATTCCGTGTGTAATGCCATCATCTCACAGCGAAAATGGGTTTGAAGAGGATCTTTTACTTCACTGAAGAAATTGAAGAATTTCTTGGTAGAACCATTTTGAGCATATTACATAAATGTGGTGTTTGGCCACATACTCTTTTCATTGTATGTCAGTGATGTGTCATCCGTTTTGTCCTACTGCAAATATCACGTGTATGCTGACGACTTCTTTTTATACCGAAGAGCAAAACTAATAAACCTGACGACAGCTATCGAGAATCTCAGTTAAGACACGTATGCATTACCGAAACGGGAAAGAATAAAAGAATATGGGGCTGAAGCTCAGCCATCGAAAACCCAAGCGGTAGTGGTGGACGATGCTAGGATCGTTAGCCCGATATCTCTGGAATCCCTACCACCTATAATCCTAAATGGAAAAAATATCAATTTCTCTCCCTCGGACAAGAGAGGAGGAGCAGTAACAGATGAAAGTATAAACTGCACTGAGACCGTAATTGCAAAGCGCAAGAAGGTATCAGCATCTCTCCATACAGCGGGCCGCACCTTGGACCATATTTACGCAATCTTCACGTCTGGCAGAGTTGTTAGCACAGGTCAATCTGGTCGCTGCCCCATCTGGCCACCCAGGTCACCTGATCTGTCATTGTGCGAATACTTTGTGTGGGGAGTCCTGAAGGCCAAGGTGTATCACAACAACCCTCATAGTCTTCAAGGACTGCAGCAGAACTTTTCCGATGAGACTGCAGCAATTTCAGCAGTGCAGCTTCGATCCGCCTTCGACAACTTGCTGGCCTGGCCCCAGAAGTGCCAAGAGATTGATGGTGGTTACTTTCAACATCTGCTGTAGTCAGGTTCGTACTGTACATCCCTTCCTCTGCTGTGTTTATTTGTACCGAGGATCTGCTCTCGGGGCCAGTTTCATTTGCCCCATCGTGGACAACTCTTCCTTCTTGATCCGACAAAAATGTGTAAGTACTTATATTTACAATTATTGAATACAGTGACACTATTTTGCAAAGTCTTCCTCAGGAAACCTGATGTACATTCGATTAGTCAGTTGTGTGCAAACAGTGTGAAGTTATACTACGTTGTTGCACAACAAATCGCAATGGAGCAACATCACTAAATCAAATGTTCAAGACATTGTACACCATGGTTTGCAGAAGAAAAATATCTGTGCAAAGTTTGTCCTGCACAGTTTTACTCGTAAGCGAAAATCAAGGACGCTTGGACGCCTGCTGAGATTTGACTGAAATGCAGAACTCGGACAGTTCTTTTCTGAAAAAATAGTCACATGCATTCAGGGTTGGTGTTATCAATATGAAACAGCCACAAAATGACAAAAGACATAAAGTTAAACATGGCTACAATAAGGATCAATCTATTGACGACATAACCGACATTCAAGCCAGTGTGTCGTGTGACTTGAACAAAATCCCAAAGAAGGACTTCTCTGGCCGTTTCACATGGCTGTATAAACATTCAGTGCTCTTCACTCAGATAAATAGTCTAGACACATTTTGAACAGACAGAGTATACTTGAATCAGGTGGGTACCCGGCTTCGCTCTGGGAGTTGATGTGAGATTGTGTGCTAGTTGGAATGATAGGATATTAGGCAATTTTTTTTATTGAAAACATATTCTAGCCCCTTACAATAATTAGTAAAATATAAGAGTAAAAGAATTTTATCAAAAACATACTCTAACTATTTACAATACATGGTTACAAACAACATTTTTCATTTGGTTATCTGGAGTATATATGAACCAATTTTTCGAATTTCATACTCGGGAGCAACCTATGTATATTTCACCGTTAAAGAAGCAGCTGCCTTTGAGGTTGATACCGCAATGTTTTAAAGTCTGTACTTGCGATTTGTTAATTTTGAAACTGGAGGCTAATTTGATTGGAAATTGCAAACTTTTAAATTAGAATCGTTAAGTATAGGTCAGGGGTATTCTGGGGATAAATAGTGTGTGTCCTTTGTACTTATCAGTCTTAAGTTCGGCTTCGATGATGTTATTCGATAGCTGTTTGCCTATCATCCTTGTTTTGGTTATTTGAGATTTCTGAGTTATGTGATCGGAGATCCAATGTTAAGTGGAATGCAGCGTAACGGTATTATAGACAATTGCGAAGAGGTTAGAAGTTCTGTAGGGAACTAGGCGCTTTCGTCAACGTTTAGCATCGTGTCGATCGATTTCTATGCCTTCGCTTCAACGGGATTTTCTTTTCAGTATTAAAGTTGACATCGTCATCAACATTATTTTCAGTTGCCAAACTGGCTGTTTCAAAAAGCCATTCTGGATTGGTATAGTTGTGAATAATGTTTAGCCAAACGCCATTAAGAGATGAAAGAATGTACCACTACCCTGTAATTCATTCTCTAGCGAATTAAATACATTCTCGCTGTATGTATAACACGTCTCATCAATTCTGGAAATCTATAAATATTCAAACTGTAAATCTGACAATTTACTTTCTGCAATCTGACAATTAAATACCCGCTATAGTACATTTGTCATAACCATAAGATGGTTCTAATTTTAAAGATAGCTTCCTTAGACATCAGTAGTTCAGAAGGCATATTATCTTTCTGCTCAGTTGTTTGAGTCAAACAGTCAAACCGTCGAGCGCTTTATAAATTATGACTCCATCAGTGGATCACTTGTTTCATGATTTTCTGTGTCACCTTATTACACTATAAGTTTTCAGTATCCCATTGTGTAGTTTCACAACCACTCCAAGACTGATTGTGAATTTCTGTCTGCTCTTCTGCCATCTTTCGAAGAATAGGACTGGTGTACCAGAAGTCTTCAGAATCTATGGTGATAAGCTTTTATTGGAAACTTTTATAGTGAATGCACCTGTAAAGTTAAAGTAATGTAAAAGTATCCTACGTTGTTGCCTATGTTCACGTACAAGATAAAAACAGCCAAGCTTTCCCAGAAAGATAAAGCCTTGTAGGTGAACATTTCAAGCATGCACAAACTGCAACAGCCAGTTGCAGCACATACGTAGAGATATGGTTTTTTAATTGGCAGTCGACGCACTACCGTTACTTTGTATAAGACTGTAGGTCGAGTTTGTGCATAGCTCCTTGAATAGGCTGACATATAAGTCTATGGCGCTAAATGGCGATACACCACCTGTCAGAGTCTGAGGAACGGTTCGCTAAGTAGGAGCCAATTAGAACTCTCCAGCACCTCCCCGATACAGGGTTTATGCATGCAGCTTGTGCATGCTTGAAATGTTATCCAAACAATGCCTGACACAGCATTTCTGTCGTACATGAAACAAGCTCTCATTCTAATAGTGTCAGGAACGAGTTACTTTCCAATCAGTGAAGCACAGAGTGGTTAAAAGTTCTTGAAAGGCACGGAGACATGGGTCACTCACCACATGCTGAAGCCCACTCAGTACACGTGCCACCCCCCTCCGTAGCCAAGACCGCTAATACACGCTTGTGCATTGGCACTGGACTCGGAGGTGGGTTGGTTTGATTTATGGTGGTGAATGCAATTTTCACTACCATTATTTTGCCAGTAGTGGGAGTGAAGGTGCACTTGTAAAGCTCTTGATCATCAGTCTTTGTGCCGATGGCCTGGACTAAATTCAAAACTTTTACCCAGTGTCTAGTGAAGTCAGAAAACGCGTCACTGTTGATAGTGATCCGTCCATCGGACGGGGATGCGAGGCTCTGCAGCTCCCGTGGTGCTATTCGCGAGGAGCAGGCTACGTGCCAGCCCCTAGTGTCACCCTCGCCATTCTATAATCTTTTTCAACACGAGCACAATAGTAGACGTACGTCTGTTGTAGACACCTACACTTGAAAGTTACACTTACATACACAGATCATACTTCGCGACGGAAAGATGCCTGTCCGTGCGAAGGATTGGAAAAATCTTTCAATTATGAGGCTAAACCTGTCATTTGGGATCTCCCAGCCGTTCACACCAAACGACTGTATTCATCTACGTGTGCATGCAGCCACGTGCAGTACATAGAAACTGCTTCTTAACGCCCTATGACGAAATCGGCTGCGATGATGCTCGCAGTAGACCATGAATTGCTCTATATAGCTCTGGAACGGCTACGTGACGCCCATTCGTCACACAGGAGCTGTTAATCCCGAAATGTTGACTGCTTCTGTAAATCTGTGATGTGTAGGTCATTGCGATGTGCAATGACCGAAGCGTTCTGTACTCCATGTTGAATTAACGATATGCTGACATGTTCACTGAGTACCTGTCAGTAGGAAACTCCTTGACTCGTGACATATGCTACATCTGGTAGCAGTTTCGGCGTCATGGAAGGCATGTCCTTATAAGGGAGAACGCTCCCCGATGGTTTTGGTTATTAACTTTTAATCAGTGTTGATGTTATTCTCCCGGATATCGAGCACTATTTTCACGCCAGCAGCTTCATATGATTTTACAGTCGAGTATGAAGATCAGCTTTGTGTACAAGCACTACCTAAATTTTTGCCAGAGTAACAACCGATGGTGTGTTCATGAAGCAGAAGTACATTTCTTACACTTGTCTGTTTATTTAAGATATAACAGAACATTGATTGTCCGAATGCTTATCAACCGATAGCGTCTCAGTTGTTCAAATTTTGCAGCAATTTCACTGCCCAATTACGCATTTTCTCCCTCTGTACTAACCGTCATTGTTGCTGGTCTGCGTTGATGTGAAAAGCTCCACTGATAACAGATCCCACTATTGTTGAGGTTAGGCAATTGTGATTAAACTCAAGTTATTGTCCTAAGTATTTCCGATAAACTGACGATAATAGGCCGGATGATGAACGATGATACGTAATTAAGCATAGATCAAGAACATGAAGCTAGAAAAGCGTAGGTTTTGGATATTGACACCTATATAAAATTAGCGAGCGTTCGTAACAGTTGGGATGGAATCTTGCACAGAAAACGGTTAAAATGGGAGTTAGCCACTGCAAAAATCTTGGAATAACCTCCTTCCTTCAGATGACTCTGTCACTCCACCTGAAAAACCACATCCAGTTTGCATCTGAATTAGCAGGATATGTTAAAATATCACCACTGTTTGAAATAAAGAATGTTGTTTGATAACGACTGGAAAGTGAAATTCTTGCCCATGACTGCCACCTATTGACGGAGGAACGAACTGACAGTCTCATCAACGAACAATATACTTACGGTGAGAAGAAAAGCCAGCGACAACGGATGTACCCTGAATACGATAACGGAAAAAAATTGTCAAACCTAAAAACAATTAAAGTACGGTAATGACATTTATCTACCCGGCCGATGTAGCCGAGCTGTTCTAGGCCCTTCAGTCTGGAACCGCGCGGCCGCTACGGTCGCAGGTTCGAATTCTGCCTCGGGCATGGATGTCTGTGATGTCCTTAGGTTAGTTAGGTTTAAGTAGTTCTAAGTTCTAGGGGACTGATGACCTCAGCTGTTAAGTACCATAGTGCTCAGAGCCATTTGAACAATTTATCCAGGTAACATTTGATTAACAACGCAAAATTATAAGTTAATTTCAGAGTGAGATAAGCAACTGAAAATGTGAAATGCTGGTACATTAATAATCGGATATGCACAAGGTTGTTGAGTGTAAGCATCCAAAAGTGCTTGCATTGAATTTTTTAGGTGCCGTATGTCAGTTTGTGGCATGGAGTTCCATGCCTGTTCCACGTGGTCCTTCTGTACAGGAGCGGTTAATGCTGTTTGTTGACGACACTAGAGTTGTTGTTGGATTATGTCCCCTATGTATTTCACTGGAGACAAATATGGTGATGGAGCAGGCCAAGGCAACATGTCGACGATCTGTAGAGCATACTAGATTACAACAGCTATACGTGGGCGAGTGTTATTCTGTTGGAACCAAAACCACGGAATGTTGTCCATAAAGACCAGCATAACAAGTCGAGACACCAGACTGACATACAAATTTGCTAAGTTCTAGGGGACTGATGACCTCAGAAGTTACGTCCCATAGTGCTCAGAGCCATTTGAACCATTTTGTTGCAAGCACTCAGCAGGCCTCCTTCTATCCAACCGAGGGCCATCACTGGCAACGAGGCAGATCAAGCTCTCACCAGAAACACTGACAGAATCGATACTGACCTCCAGTGAGCTGTCGCTTGACACTACTAAAGTCGCAAATGGCGGCGTTTTGGGGTCAGTGCGTTGCACGCCACACGTCATCTGGCTCGGAGTAGTCCCTGAAGAAGCTCATTTTTAGCGTTTTAGTATATCACTATGGTTCCAGCTGCTGTTGAAATTGCTACTACAGATTCAGTACGGTGCGTCAGAGGTATACGCCAAACACAATGCTCTTCTCTCACGGCAGTGTTCTTGCGACTATACGTTCTTGTGACCACCACTGCCAACACTTATTTACAGAAACTACATTCCTGCCACGTTTCCTGCAGTATTGCAGAAGGAAGATCCAGCTTCTCGTAGTCCACTTACAGAACCTCGTTACTCGTTAAAACTCAGTGATATGTAGATAATGGCGTCTTTGTCGCCTTAAAGGCGTTCTTAACATCAACTCACTGCATCCAGTCTCAAAGGTAACTAACGCTCACATCTCAGCGTGGATTTAAAGCAAATAAGATTTGCATTCGCATTGTGGCGCTATTAACACCACTTTTATGTGACTGGAGCGAATGTTAATTGGACACCATTTTTCAGATGGGAAAACACGCCTACCAACTTTCGTTTATGTAACGCAATTCCTTCTTGGTGCTGTGATTATTCTTTTCCATCTGTGTGGGTCATAGATCACTAGTGACAGCCCTGAAATAAGACGCCTTTGATGTGGTTAGATCAGCAAGAATAATGTGACGCTCTCCTTTTCGAAATTTAGTGACAAAATTATGAATTTCGGTTGTGAGATCTACCTTCGACACCTACGTTCATTACCTTGCAATCTTGTCCTTCTCTGTACCACTGGGTTTAGTATGACATCACAAGCAAGTTGTAAACATATATTTCCAGTGTTTCCGAATCTATTGTTTTCAAAATATATGAATTTCTTCTTCTGAGCAAATTGTATCCAATGATGTTTTGCTGATTTTTATGTATATACGAAAGAAAATTTATTCAAAGCCTTCTGCAATAGCGCTGGAGCCATAAGACCGCTATTAAAATGTTTGTTTCTTTCTTGAATGTAACATTTATGAAAACAGAACTGTGATTGTTGTATTGAAGAGCTGTAATGTTATTTTCATGTTAAATAAATAAAATAGTGATGATGTACTCCGTTTAAATTACTTGGGGGCTTTATGACCCCAGTGGTACTTACTGAAACAAAAAAGAATTCTGGTATTAGGAGATTTAAACAGGTTTAAAGACCATTTGTAACTTTCCATACTTCTATATATGGTCAGATTTCTGGTTCATATGTAAAACATGTGACACAAAATATACATAACATTTGCACTGAAAAATAATTTGAGTCAACGATGGCTAGATCCAAACGTTACAGCTTGTGATTCTGAAGTTTTTAATTAAACATCATTTCTAATTTTTAAGTTATGGATTCATTGGGCACGGAATTTTAAAGTTGAATTGTTGCATGTCCCTTGAAATGTGCAATTATTATTTCGTTAATTATTTCGGAAGCACCCTGGTAATTGTTCGATGTTGGACGGAAATAATCCAAACAAGTCACCATTCACCCATATTATCAGTGCAGCTGATACAGAAATATAAAGAAATAATAAGATTGGACACAGTTGCTGATCCTTCACTGAACACGAAGATAGAATTCTGGAGAAGTTCATATGTACATTCATGTGTTCAATTAATTGTTTTTTTCTTTCGTATTCATATTAACACTAGTACAATATATTTTCATAAATGACTCTGGCACAAAGAAACAATCGAACACACCGCCCCTCTCCGTCATCAGTTAACTGTGATAATCAACGCTGTACCTTAGTTCTGTGTCTCCATGGCTTCGTAAAAACCTTCGATTATCTGTGCTGAAACATGGAACCGTTTAACGACAGAAACGTAAATAGTTGCAGACAGTTTTACATACATAGAAACACACAGATTGTTACAACAACTCCGGCGTGCCACGTTAAACGCCACTGGTCTCGGTTATCCAGGAGCGCAGGTAGGCAACGTTGGAGTAGACGCCAGGGTAGCGAGCGTCGGCGCACCCGGAACCAAAGGAGACGATGCCGTACTGCGTGTTGCCGGCCACCAGGGGCCCGCCGCTGTCGCCCTGGCAGGCGTCCTTGCCGCCCTCGGGCTCGCCGGCGCAGATCATGCGCTCCGTGATCTCCGTGGTGTAGGCGGCGTTGCAGTCCTCGCGCGACACGATGGTGGTGGTGACGGCCTGCAACTGCCACGCGCTCTGCCCGTCCTCCTTGAGGGCGCCCCAACCTGTCACGTCCACCTGGCTACCGACCGGCGGCTCCGACGTCGCCAGCGCCACCGGCTGCCAAAACACATTGATTGCATCAATGGTGTAGACGATGCCTTGGAAAAAGGTTTTAAATGTTGTCTTTGATAAGGAAACTGGACTGCTTTTGACTGACAATGTGTTGTCTCCTTCACTGAGAAAGGTTTTTCTGCATCAGAATACAGAAGGAGAAAACGAAGGAAATAGCCTGTAACGAGGACAGAAGGAAGGCACTGATCACCTTGTTAACGTCTGGGGAATGTTTAAATAGCGTAGAGTGAAAACAAGAATCCATGTGGAAACATGGCCGATCCTGCCAAAAAAATCATCGTTGTAAATCAAGTGATAGTACGATGATCACTCTAAAAGAAATGCACACTATTTTGGTAAAAATAAAGATTTCATTCTGCGTGTATGAAAGTTTTACAGTATGTAGATACATCCTTCCCGCTTGTTTTCAACCTTAGTTCAACCAGTTCCTGTGAGTGGCGTCGTTACAGCATGTCTTCAAGATGGCTGCTACACTTGACGTTCGTCAGAAGCAACGTGCTGTCATAGAATTCCTGTGCTGTGAAAACAAGACAGTGGGAAACATCCACAAGAGGTTGAGAAAGGTGTGTGGAGTTGCCGCTTCGATCGCAGTACATTTCGTCGGTGGGCAAACAGGGTACGTGATGAAATCGGGCACGGCAATATTGAGGACTGTCCTCGCAGCGGCAGGCCCCGTACTGCACACACTCCAGACATTGTGCAGAGAGTTAACGAATTGGTGACTGCTAACGCATCACAGTGAACGAATTGTCACGTTACGCTGGGATAGTGGAAGGAAGAGTTTGCAGAATACTGAATGTGTTGGCGTTAAAAAAGCTTTCTGCCATGTGGGTTCGCATGATGTTGACAGTGGCTCACAAAGAAACAAGAGAAACGGTATGCAGCGAACATTTGGAGCAGTACGAGAATGGTGGAGATGAATTTCTGGGAAGAATTGTGACAGGTGATGAAACATGGCTGCATCATGTTTCACCAGAGACGAAGAGGCAATCAATGGAGTGGCATCATACAAATTCATCCAAGAAAAAAAAAATCAAAACCCCATCTTCTGCTGCAAAAGTTATGGCTACAGTGTTTTTCGATTCCGAAGGACTCTTGCTTGTGGACATCATGCCAAGTGGAACCACCATAAATTCTGATGCATATGTGACGGCACTGAAGGAACTTCAAGCTCGACTGAGTCGTGTTCGACCACATCGGCAAAAGCAGGACGTTTTGCTGTTGCACGACGATGCACGGCCACATGTCACTCAAAAACCCATGGAAGCGATCACAAAACTCAGATGGACAACACCAACACCCGCCTTACAGTCCTGACCTGGCTTCATGTGACTATCATCTCTTTGGGAAACTGAAAGATTATCTTCGTGGAATAAGGTTTGAAGATGATGACTCCGTTGTGCACACTCCCAAACAGTGGCTCGAACAGGTTGGTCCAGAATTTTACCGTGCGGGTTTACAGGCGCTAGTTCCAAGATGGCGTAAGGCAGTTGACAGGGATGAAAATAATGTGGAGAAAAGAAAATATTGTTCCTAAATGATGTATCTACACACTGTGAAACTTTGAAACATGTAGAATAAAAGATGGATTTAAAAAAATAGTGTGCATTTCTTTTGGAATGACCCTCGAATTACTTCAGGGGAAACGGCTAGTTCGACAACCCACTACCCCTAGCCGTACTGCTAGATGTCTTTGAAAATGTAAGAGAAGACGAATATATGTTGTGTACGTCGTTGTTTTGCGAATCCATGAGATTTAAGTCAATGTAATAATTTTAGCACCATCCCCTCAGATCTATAGCCAACTGAACATCTGCTGGACTACATTGGTCGTAATTTTCAGTATTTTAATAATATCCATAGCAAAAGAGGTTGAAAAAAAAAACAGCCAACCCGTTGCAATAAATATTTTTTTTTCTTTGCAACTGATTCGCTGATGTTTTCAACCTCTTCATATTTACACACATGCTGATTCGCAGCCATGTTTAAGATCTATAAGTTGCGAGAAGCATTTCAGACAGTATGGCAACAGAGAGTGAACCTATTCGACACTTTCAACTCGACTAATCTGTCATGTGTTGCAAACTTTGATTGGTATACATGTATGTGGGTTGTCATAGTAGTGCCTTACTTCTGATGTTGCCCTTCGCTTGATTAACTCATAGTATCTTTTTACGATCTTATCGCAGTCGAAAGCTTCAAATTTCGCATAACATTTCGATTACTAGGTCGGTCGTCCATATAACGTATGCAATACAGAATCGTAAAACACTTTTAACTTATGAATCCTTGATTGGGTTCACACATGGTCCCATTTTTGTTGTGTGTCTACATAAGTACCACATTCAGCAAGTTCTACATTCAGTTTTGCATATTAAGTCTCTGTCTGCCCGTACTGCTTTCACTTCCACTACTACTTCCATCGGCAGGCAAATTATTAGTGAATGTCGTAGCAGAGTTTCTTCGTTGAAGCATCATTCATTGCTAGAACAATTAATTATTTATTTATTATTCGTTTAGTACACTTGTTCTTCTAATGCATGACAAGTATCTATTAGCCCCCTTAGCAAAGGAGCTGTCTTTTGAATTGATTGTAAATAATTGTCTGTTGAGCGCCACCGTAGCTGAAGTAATCCTTATTTCTGAAATAAACATCTTTCAACTGTATATGAACTTTTACAGGAACGTCGACAGTTTCATGATGTCAACCCACATCTGCAGATGTACATATGCCAATAAAATACTGAAGCCCTGATGCAGGTTGGAGGGAGACTCATCCTTCTCAAAATGAAATGCTGTTATCCGCAACTAAGACGCCCTGCTTGTTGGGGGGTATCAGCAATAAGCCATTCGGAACAATTGCTCTCATTGTTAAAAAGTCACTGGTGCTGTGAAAGCAGCACCTGAGATTTATTTGGAAAGTTAGCTGTATTTCAGAGTTAGAAATGTCTCTACATATATTTATGTAAAATATGTATATAGTTGATAACACACACATACTATGCAATGTATAATACTATATAATGTCTTATGGACACACATGCATGCACGCTTGTCCGAAGGAACACACACTGCCGACCATCTACAGCTGTATTAAGTTGAAGACATGAATTCACAATCTGCGAGCACGTCACACATCTGCTGTTGAAAATATTAATTTATTTCATTAAGTCCAAAATAATTTCACGTGAGTGTAAGTGCCATGAAACAACATATCGTTTTATCTTTTCGTAAATCTGAATCAGGAATCCATTCTCATGACCAGAAGGCATATACATATACCTGCAACGTGACAGTCAGACAATGGCCTTTTGTCTTACGGATGAAAATAATGAATGTACCACCCTATTGCCTTTTGTCTTACGGGTGAAAATAATGAATGTACCACAGTAAAATGCCCTGTGCTTATGTCCAGGGGTAGCATCCGAGCTACATGGTAAGTCGAAGTAATAAGAGATGAATTTTCCTCAAGAAATTATGGTAAGAAATGTTACGGCCTCAAATGGAGAGGAAATTGAATAATCCTCGACTCCAAACGAGGTTTCTAAAAGTCAAGACACGCTGTGGAATGACCAGCAAAGAGAGGACGGAAGATCACGGAAACGAAAATGCTTCCTGTGCATCACACCAAACAAGCAGAAGAAAATATTCGAACACATTGCAAATGCGGAAAAAATAGCAAATAAACTACTACAATTATTTGCAGAGTATTTTAACTAACAAAATTTCCAGGGCTGATGCAATTAAATCCGACGATTCTTGTTTAGTTACTGTTACAAAGGCAAAGCATATGCAATTTTCTTTCTATTGTCAATGCCACAAATAAATTGAAACAAATTTCTCTACAATTTCACATGTTTCTCCAGAAGATATTGTTTATTTTATGGGAAAAAGTGAATCATGTAACATTAAGAGTGCAATGACAATTCCTTTGTGAAATATGTATAAGAAGACTGGTAGGTGGAAGGAGTATTCAGTGAGGGGGAAGACTTTTCTGACAACGTGACAGAAGAAAAAACAGGAGTCGACAGGAAAGATGAAGGACATCCAGTATTATAATCAGGACTTAGAAATCCTTGGAAGACTTAAAAATCTAATGAGGCGGAAGTGATCGACAATATTCCATAAGAATATTTAAAATCATTCGGGTAACGCGCACATTCTGGTGTTCAGGAAGTATTTTATTGGCTTTCGGATAAACATCGTCCACACAATTCCGAAGAGGAAAAACTATCGCACAGTCACCTTAGCAGCTCATGCATCCAAATTACTGACGAGAATGGTGTACAGAAGATTGGAAAAGAAAACTGAGGATCTGTTAAGTGAAGATCACTTAGCTTTAGGAAAGGTAAAGGCACCAGAGAGGTAGTTGTGACGTTGCATTGGATAATGGAAACAAGACTGAAGAAAAATAACGACACATTCAACGATTTGTCGATCTAGAGAAAGCGTTCTGCGATGTCAGACGGTGCTAGATATTAGAAATTCTGAGGATAAAAGGGGTAATCTATGAGGAAAGACGGATCATTTAGAATATGTACAAGAATTAAGAGAGAACAATATGAGTGGAAGACCAAGAACGAAGTGCACGGATTAAAAAGGGTGTAAGATGTGGATGTAGTCTTTCGTTCTGGCTGTTCAGTCTATACGTTGAAGAATCAATGACGGAAATAAAAGAAAGGTTCAAGATTGGGATTAAGATTCAAGGTGAAAGGATACGAAACAAAAGATTCGCAGATGACATTGCTACTATCAATGATATGGATTGAGAGTAAAGACGAAAGATTGGGATTAAGATTCAAGGTGAGAGGATACGAAACAAAAGATTCGCAGATGACATTGCTATTATCAATGATATGGATTGAGAGTAAAGACGAAAGAAATAAGAAGTAGGAGAAATAAGAACAGCGGGAAACGTAACATCAGGATTTATGGTCACGAAATAGATTATGTTAAGGGAAGCAGCAAGACTACCAATGACGGATGGAGCAACGAGGACGCCAAAACCAGACTAACACTGGCAAAAAGGGCATTCCAGGCCAAGAGAAGTCTACGAACATCAACGACAGGCCTTAATTTGAGGAAGAAATTTCTGAGAATGTACGTTTGGAGCACAGTATTGTGTTTATGGTAGCGAAACATGAACTGTGGGAAAACCGGAACAGAAGACATCGTAGCATTTGAGACGTGGTATCACAGACAATTGTCGAAAATTAGGTGGACTGATAAGGTAAGGAATGTGGAGGTTCTGCGCAGCATCAGAGAGGAAAGGAATATTTGGAAAATACTGTAAAGGAGAAGGCACAGGACTATAGGAAAACTGACTAGTCAAAAAAAAAAAAAGTCTAACCTGGACGTTGGTACCAAACTCAATCGTGTCCTTGGTCTGCATGAGGCCGATGTCGTAGTCTATGGTGACCCAGCTGAAGCTGGAGTGGAAGTGCTTAGCGGCCGCCTTGTAGATGGTGCCGCCACTGCCCCTCGTGGAGGACCCGGCGCGCACCGACAGGCCGAACAGCGGGAATCCGTCGAGGCAGTGGGCCGCGGTCAGCACCCAGGTGTCGCTGATGACGGAGCCACCGCAGTTGTGCCACCACGAGTAGCGCACCGACACCTGCCATGGGTACTCGGAGATATCGACGTCGTGGCCGCCTACGATGCGCCCCTGACCGCCGCCCACGCTTCTCCTAGGGGCGGAAAAGGAGGGCGGTGCTGCCAACGCGGCAGACAGGCAGAGTGCGACGGCGACTATCGCGGCTTTCTGCATGTTGCTGGCTGCAGCATCAGTTCTGGCGGCGCTTATATCTGTTCCGCTATCTGCTCTGCACACGAGGGAAAGCCACTTTCGCACACGTGAGCCGACCTTGCTCCTTAATCTGTCATCCATTAGTTCTGTCTCAAAAACTCATCAATTACAGCTAACACTTCGAAAGATAATATCATAAAGAAACACCAATTTTATGTTTAATCAAACAAAACGTTGTTTCCGAAACTACCATAACGTCGGTAGTTTGATTTTCTACAGTGTGTCACGGAAACACAAGCGTTGAGTGCCCACTTTGTAAGGTAAAATTGTGTGAAAAATAACAGACAAAATTGACAAATGATATATTTTACAGAGCTGGCTGGTGCCCAATGTAAGCTACCACTCCATCAATACTGCCAAGTCTGCCACATAGTCGAGGACATATTGCTTAAGTGTAACTAATTAGCAAGAATGTAAATAATCCTAAAAAGCAGTTTAGACCGTTAGAAGACTAATTTTTATGAAGAACACAGGCACAACACCAAACAGCCACAATCATTAGTGAAGTATTTATTTAGATAACCGGTTCGTCACCATCTTCGGATCTCCAAGTTCACAGTTCACACGATCTCTGACATCTGCGATCTGTATCGTGTCATACTGCACTCCAGCAAAAACAGTGGTATAACTCAAAAATGCACTACTACACATAAATCGACTTAAAGAATTTTATACAACATATACTGAAACAGTATTTGTATCCTTTAAATTTCAAGTAAGTAAATTTGCCAATAAATTCCACTGTAGTTTATATACCAGTAATATAGTATATATCGGTTTCTACTACAAATATGTCAAGGAACCTACTTTAGTTTGTACAGCCATTTTCGAAATCAGGTCGACCATATTGCTAACACTGCGACAACATACCACACACAAGGTACTGCTGTTTGTGAAGGGCTATTTCATCACCACTAATAGCGAATAATCTTGATGATAGATATATTTTACAGTACTTCAGATAAACTAGCAACGCAACTCCAAATTCGGTGTTAACACATATTGTACTCATTACTGAGTGCTTCACTCTCCTCTTCTTTGTCAATAGCTCATCAGTTCATGGAGTGTCTATTGTGCATTCCAAAGGACTTGGGCAACTCAAATAGGTCAATGCGAGACCCCACACATCCAGAACTGCTACAGAGTAGCTCCAGGAATAATCTACTGAGTTAAAATACGTCTGCTGGCCACCAGACTCCTAAGAGATGGAAATTATTGAGAGTATCTGGGATGTCTTGCAACGTGCTGTTCAGAAGAGATCTCCATCCCCTCGTACTGTTGCGTATTTATGGACAGACCTGCACGATTCCTGGTGTCAGTTCCTTTCAGCACTATTTCAGACATAAGTCGAGCCCTTGCCACGTCGTGTACCGACACATCTGCGTGAACGCGGGGCCCTACACTATGTTAGGCAGGTGTACCAGTTTCTTTGGACCTTCAGTGAAGATCGAGAGTAAATTTAACAAACAAGAAAGTAGTGAGAAGAAGTAGCAGAAGTGAGAACAGCGAGGAACTTAACATCAGAATTGGGGTCACAAAGTAAGCGAAGTTAAGGAAATTTGGTACCTATACAGCAGAATATGTCTTGATGGTCGTAGCAAGGACTTGAAAGGCAGATTAGCACTGGCAAAATCGGCATTACTGGCCTAGACAAATCTACTAGTGTCCAACATCTGCCTTAATTTAGGAAGAAACTATTGAGAATGTACATTTGATGCAGAGCATTCTATGGTAGTGGAACGTGTGTGCTGGAAAAACGTAAATACAGTTAATTCAAGCATTTGAGATGAGATGCTATAGAAGAATTATGAAAATTAGGTGTAGTGATATTAGGAGGTTCTTCACAGAATCGAGGAGTACAGAAGTATATTGAAAATATTGACCAAAAGAAGGGACAGTATTATATGGCAGGGATTAATTCCATAAGGTATTAACTTCCAAGATACTAGAGGGAGCTGCAGAGGCTAAAAACTGTAGAGGAAGCCAGAGATTTTAATACAACTAGAAAATAATTTAGGGAGGATATTGTATTTGCTACTTTGAGACTAAAAGGTTGCCACATCAGAGGATTTCGCGGTGGGTTGCGTCAAGCTAGCCACAAGCCTGAAAAAAAATTATAAAAAAATTACACCAGCTGTCTAACTCACTAGCATTCTGACCCATCGATACTAGCATGTCAAAACAGTTCTTAGTTGGATACTGGCCTCTCGGGGAGACAATATTATACATATATTCCCACATGACCTGCATCGCGGTACCTCACATCTCCACGCCGTTAAGTGACAGCGTTAAGTCATGGCGAGCTTGTAATACTAATGCTACAATTAAGTCTATATCTTCCATCCCTCCAAAGGAAATCAAATATGATCCTTGCCATCTGTGCCAAAGATCCAATGCAACTTGTTAAATGTATGAAACTCCATTCTTTAATTATGTGAACATTTTCATAATCCACAATTCACACTTATTGTGAGCACCTTTACTTTTGGACGTTTGTCATACACTACTTTCCATTCTACAGTTGAGTCCCTCAGTTTATTACATACATCAAAAACGTTTTGCATCACGCCCATTCCCAGAACTCCTGGAGATAGGTGTTGCTGTATATATTGTATCACAGACACAGTAACTTTGACTGTTCAGAGATGTCACTAAATTCACCCGAAAATGTAAACAACCATGTATGCAGCACGTATTAGATGGAGAGGCTCCGACAGCCGATCAGTTCCAGTGATTCCATCAGGAAGGAGGTACACGGCCCATGTTGTCTGTAGTTCAACCATGTCTAGTCGGTCAATACCGCTGTGCGATTGCGTCCGCATTGTTGCTGTATACCAGGAAGCACTCTCAACAAGGGCAGTGACCATGCGTCTCGGAGTGAACAAAAGCTATACTGTTCGGACATGGACGAGATACAGAGAGACCATCGAAAGGCTACTACTTCAGTGGATGACCGCCACCTACCAATTATGTCTAGGAGGAACCCTGACAGCAACACCACCATGTTGAATAATGCTTTTTGGGCAGCCACAGAACATCGTGTCACGACTCGAACTGATTGCAATAGACTGCATGACGCGCAACTTTACTCCCGACGTCCATGTCGAGGTCCATCTTTACAGCCACGACACCATGCTGCGCACTACAGATGGGCCCAGAAACATGCCGAATTGACTCCTCAGGATTGGCATCACGTTCTCTTCACCTATGAGTGTCGCATATGCTTTGAACCACACAATCTTTGAGGACGTGTTTGGAGGGAAGCCGGTTAGACTGAACGCCCTAGACACACTGTCCAGCGAGAGCAGCAACGTGGAGGTCCCCTGCTGTTTTGAGATGGCATTATGTGCGGCCGACGTACGCCGCTGGTGGTGATGGAAGGCGCCATATCGGCAGCATATTGGCGAGGCATTCGTCTTCATGGGCAACAATTCGCGCCCCCATCGTGCACATCTCGTGAATTTAATGCTTCGAGATAATGACATCGCTCGACTAGAGTGGCCAGAAGGTTCTCCAGACATGAACCCTATCGTACATGCCTGGGATAGGTTGAAAAGGGCTGTTTATGGAAGACGTGACCCTCCAACCACTCTGAGGTTTCTACGCCGAATCGGTGTTGAGGAGTGTGACAATCTGTACCAACAGTGCCTTAAGGGACTTGTGGACAGTGTGTCACGACGAATACAGGCATGCATCAATGCAAGAGGACGTGCTACTGTGTTCTAGATGTGTCGGTGTGTACAGCAATCTAGACCAACACCTCTGAAGGTCTTGCTGTAAGGTGGTACAACATGAAATGTGTAGTTTTCATGATCAGTAAAAAAAGGCGGAAATGATGTTTATATTGACCTCTGTTCAAATTTTCTGTACAGGGTTCGGAACTCTCGGATCCGAGGCGATGCAAACTTTTTTTTGCAACAAACTACGCTACATTATTCGATAAAAAGTGTCCTGCTACTCAGCATTGCACATTGCTATGGGTATTTCTAAACTTAGCCTTAATAATAGCTTGCTCTCTACTGAGGACACTTGCAATGAGATTTCGTAACGTCTGTGGAGGAATGGCCGCACGTTCCTCCTTATGACACTAATCAAGTGATATTAATTACTGGGTTCTGGAGCACAGTCCATGTTCTGTCCTATCCATTTGTGTTCCACCGAATTGAAGTTGGGACTCTGAATAGACCAGTCCATTTCAGGAATGTTACTTGAGCCGTGGCTGGCTCAAGTTATGCGTTGGATTAAACCTTGGTTTCCATTCTGTGTTTAGTCTCCCGCAGTTATCGCGATTATGCTGTTATCGTCTCTCTCTCTCTCTCTCTCTGAGAGCTGCAGAAGCGGTGTGTATCGATATTCGCACCATGTAGTATCTTTGGACTGGCGCTTATAGTTTCCGGCAGTGCTGTGTGCGACCAGTTGGTCGGTTGGCGTGGAGCAGCGAGGAAAACTCCATGGCGCGCAGTTTGGTTGGGACCACTGGCGGCGTCTGCGCGGGGTCGGAGTGTGTGGTGCTGTCCCCATTCCTACGAAGTCCGTGGCTCACCGATCCTGGACACGAAATTTGAGTTTTTACTTAATCTACCAACAAGAGCCGACCGGTGTAGCCGAGCGGTTCTAGGCGCTTCAGTCTGGAACCACGCGACCGCTACAGGCGCAGGTTCGAATCTTGCTTCAGGCATGGATGTGTGTGATGTCCTAAGGTTAGTTAGGTTTAAGTAGTTCTAAGTTCTAGGGGACTGATGACCTCAGCTGTTAAGTCCCATACTGCGCAGAGCCATTTGAACCATTTTCTACCAGCAAGTCATGACTTTTCACATTGTGTCGGCCGGCCGCGGTGGTCTAGCGGTTCTAGGCGCTCAGTCCGGAACCGCGAGGCTGCTACGGTCGCAGGTTCGAATCCTGCCTCGGGCATGGATGTGTGTGATGTCCTTAGGTTACTTAGGTTTAAGTAGTTCTAAGTTCTAGGGGCTGATGACCACAGATGTTAAGTCCCATAGTGCTCAGAGCCATTTGAACCATTTGAACATTGTGTCGTTTGGGTTTCGTTGTCGGTTGTTGGGACATTCCCACGAGCAACTACGTATGTTTTGAAGTCGGCAAATTTTAGCCACCATGCTGTAGAGGTTAACAGTACATGTTTATGTTGAATTGAAGTGCACCATCGGAATCTCCTGCCTGCCCTGGCCGTTGACGTAAATTCATGCAGTGTATTTTACTCATCGTGTTGTCGCTGTCTGTCACGCTGTGTAGTTTGACAGCTCAGTGTACAGTTGGCTGTGGGCGCCAATACGTTCTACATTGTTCCATTGAACTCCCTGTTGTGTGCTGGTCAGGTGGAACGGAAGTTATCTTGTCAGTGGGTCCGTTGATTGTCTGTCTGTTGGGCAATCGTCGGATCGAGGATGGTTGGGCCGACTGCCTGTCTCATCTAAGCGAGCGTTAGTGTTTGAATTCCAGGCCGACCCTTGGAGACTTCTGAGCGCCGTCGGGTGTACTGCCTTTTCTTATTTGTTCTTGTTGTTTGTATTTGTATGGCTTCTATCCGATTTTTAAATTAAGGTTGTTTTGCCCTTAAGGCGTAAGATTGTCTGGGCTTTCAGCGTGATTTAAAGAACTGTTTTATAGTAATGCCTTCAGCCTTTTAAAAATTTGTTTTGGTTAGAGTCTTAAGTTATTGGCCTTCAGCCGATTTTTAAATTAAAGTGGTCTTGACCTTAAGGCATGACACTGTATGGCGCATTCAGCCAGTAACTGAGTTCCAAAAATTAATGCTGTCTATTTTAAAATATTTTCTTGGCTCTTGTAAGGTTTGGTCAAATAAATAAAGTTGTATGTTCGAATGTAACTGACAGCCTCTTATTTTGGCCCCCTTCCACAATTTAAACTACCTGTCCTGTCCTGCGGGTTTAGCAGGGCGTTTCATTACTGTGGAAGAACTTTTGTTTTACGGACGCTGCTTTATGGCATAGTCCACTGTGGTGCTGGTAAAAACAGGCATCATGTCTTAACTCTCCTACTGTACGTAGTACAAAATGATATAAATGTGTTCATTTTCCTCCACATTTTGCATTTTCTTCTTGCTGAATGTATTGTGAAATATACGCATCCCACAGCTAGATGACCATACCTTTTGTGGGTTTAATTCTTTCAGGAGGATAACCCCATGTCACCTGGTAAGAAGATACATCCTGTGGTCTGTCAGTATGTCATCCCTTTGTCTTCCTCCGCTAAAACCTGCTTCCACTTCAGTGCGTTGTTTCCCACATTTCTTTTAGTAAGAGAGCACTTAAAAAGTTGAATGTTGCATTTCTCATTTGCGTCTTACGACGTGTACTGGCTTCGTATTTTCTGCTCCGTCATTTGATCGGATAACGCGTCCCATCTACTTAAAAGCACAGAAAAACGTTCTGGTGTATGATACTACAGATGTCCCGTAGTGACGACGGAGCGGTTGTTTCTCCTATTTTGGCTGATTGGAGCGTCCCTGCCATGAACAAAGGAGCCAGTGATCTGGGGACTAACCACGCCTCTATTCCAGGTCCATTACAGTATGTTAGCCAAGTTTAATTTACCTGCATATGCAATACATTTGGACACACTCTCTGCAAGCTTGTTTAGAGCATACAAAGCTACTAAAGTTGACCACTTGAACCAGTACTGTTCATAGTCTCAACGTTTAATACTGAGGTTATATTCGCTAACAGTTTTGTTAGTTTTGGGTACAGTCCTGCGAAACACCATTTAATGTGATTTACATTAAAACCCAGTTTCTGTATGTCGTTCCTTCCTTTCATAGCTAATCAAGAACATTAGTCGAGTACCAATCATCATCAATTGTATATGTCATTCAGTTCAAATTTTTTCGGAAAAATATCATCTACAAAATTTCGAAGAAAGCGAGGGCTGGTAAGTGCGAGAACTCTAGCATAATCAGTTCAACAGCACATGCGTCCAAACTGCTGAAAAGAATTATGTGCAGAAGAATGGAAAAGAAAACTGAGGCCTTAGGGAAAGTAAAGGCGCCACAGTTGTGTTTCTGACCTGGCGCCTGATAATGTAAGCAAAATCGAAGAAAAATAAAGACACGTTAATAGGATTTGTCGATGTAGAGACTGCGTTCGAAAATATAAAGTGGGGCAAAATATTCGAAATTCAGAGAAAATAGGAGTAAGCTGTATGTACAAAAGAGCCAAAAAGAAAAAGTAAGACTAGATGAGCAACATCAAAATGCTCGTATAGAAAACGATGTAAGACAGGAATGCAGTCTTTCATCTTACTGTGCAATCTATACACAGAAGAAGCAATGAATAAAATAAAAGAAAGGTTCAAAAATTGGATTAAAATCCAGGGTGAAAAGATATCGATGACAGGATTCTCTGACAACATTGATATTCTCAGTGAAAGTGAAGAGCAAATTACAGGAGCAGCTGAATCGAATGAACAGTCTAGTGAGTTCAGAATATGAACTGAGAGTGAACCACAAAACGCCCAATGTAATGAGAAGCAGCAGAAATGAGGTTGGAATTAAACCTAACATTAAACTTTGTGCTCACAGAATAGATGAAGTTAAGAAATTCTGGAAGCAAAGTAACCCATTATGGACGAAGGTGGGACGGCATAAAAAGCATAGGCGCGGAGGGTATTCCTGGCCAAGACAAATCTACTGGTTAGAAACATAAACTTAAATTTTACGAAGAAATTTGTGACAATGTGCGTTTGGAGAACATCATCGTATAGTAGTGAATCATGGACAGTGGGAAAAAATGAACAGAAGGGAATCGAAGGATTCGAGATATGGTGCTACAGAAGAATGTTGAGTATTAGTTGGACTAATAAGTTAAAGAATTAGGAAGTTCTGCGCAGAATCGTTGAAGAAAGCAGCGTATGGAAAATACTGACAGGAAGAAGTAACAGGATGATAGGACATGATATAAGACATCAGGGAATTAAGCTCCATGGTATTAGAGTTACCTCTAAGGGCAGAAACTGTAAAGAAATATAGGACTGGAACACATCCAACATATGACAGAAAGTATGAGTCAAATGTTACTTGGAGATTAAAAGACTGGAGCAGGAGATGGACTCGTGACGGGAGACATTAGACCAGCCAAAAAATTGATGACGCAAAGAAACGTCACCAGTTCGGGGCTTCGCGAGGTGCCCAGAAAGTAGAGAAGCAATAACCGACGATTGTAACACTCTATAGGTCTACACCTGGTAGGGATGTTAGAATATATGAAAATGGAAATGCTGAAGTTCTATTACGATATAGTAGGGGTCCGTGAATTGAAATGTAAAGAAGATAAGGACTCTTCATTACAATCGGCAGAATATGATATAACGGAGTAGGATTCGTTATGAATAGGAAGGTAGGGCAGACAGTGTGTTACTGTGAACAGTTCAGTGATAGTGTGGTTTTCATCTGAGTCATCAGAGAAACCAAGCCGAATACAATAGATAAGGCATATCGCATATGTGTCAAAATCGCAAGCAGAAGATGAAGAGGTACAGTATATTGGGTCACTAAACTGATAATTAAGTACGTAAGTCATGCGGCATTGGAACGCGGGTGTATGGGAAGGAGTAGAAGAATGATTTCCGGTAGAATATGAGACTGGTAGTAGGACTGAGAGAGGAGAAAAACTGAGTTCTGTAATCAGTTTCAGTTGGTGATAGCGAATAGTTTGTTGGAAAATCATAGGCAGAGGACACATACTAGGAAAAGGCCCAGAGATACGGAAAGATTCCAGTTGGAGAACATCTGGCCAAGCAGACTCTAAGTCGCTCCCGAATTAAGTCGTTTCCGAATTAAGTTACCTTATCTCACCCTGTTACATTAAGTCTTCCCCGTCCTCCCTGTAAATTTCTAATTTCACATTATCAATCTGTATAATAAATGCAATGTGTGAAAAATAGCTACTTGTGTCCAGGCTATAACGTTTTTAACGTTTCAGAAGGCTCTCCAAGGTTTTACATAAGTTGAAGCAAATGCAAGTTATATATGTATATAAATATACTCTACGGAAGCACACCACCATAAACAGTAAAAATAATGATTGTACCACAATTTTGAAATACTGGGAGATAAGAATAAACCGGCAAGGAATATGGAAAAGAATATTGTCATATCAGATATAGAACCAAATCACAAGTTTCCCCTGGAATGATTACCGACGTGAGCGACTACCAGACTCCAAGGGAAGTAAGAAATATAGCTCTAAGCTCAAATTTCTATGCTAACAAGCTCTGGCGAGTCTTAAAAACTGACATGTATCTACCAATCCTACATTTACTAAACCGTTAATCAACTACTCTTAAGCTTCATTTCAGACTCGATGCATAGCGCTGCAGATTCATCGTCACTAACCTGATGACTACGAAAGCAAAGGGAACAATGTGCAAGCATCAGTCGTGAGACAACTGGATGTATATTGTCAGCTGATTACTTCTGCCTCCGCGAGTCATCATCGTGAAAGGTACAGAGTTCAACGCGCAAGCCAAATCAAAGACTCTGAGACCCGAGTTTCTCCCGCCGTATACTATGTTCAAATAACTTAACTGAATGCACGACAACCGCCGATGTTTCGACAGGTGACTATCCCGTTATTTTCAAGGCAAAATTGCCTTCAAAATGACATTGTGATCACCTGCCGAAATTTTGGCGGGTATCGACGACGGCACCAGGCTGCATTCGAGTAAGTTATTTCAACAAGTGCAAGAGTGCTTGCTGCCGAATAGACCAATCTCTCTCTCCAGCCCTGCTTGTGGCCGAATAGCTGAACAGATTATTCCTGAGTACTGTGGTGCTCTTCTGGAGAACCTCTAAAGACAATAAGACAAATAGATCAAAAGTTTGTAATAATGACGGGATTTTATAATAACATTTCAACTGCCGCCTCCTACGCTGGTAAGGAAAAACCAATTAGAAGCGTTACTCTGAACAGCAAAACCGCTCACAGATCTCTTCCCATGCTCTGCACGCAGGTTACACTTTCTGCTCCCATAAGCAGAGACTAAACCTGTAAGCATGAGAGCTCTTCACTTCCGAGAGACATGGCAAAGATGTTATTTTTTCAACAAAATCACTCAATCACATTCCAGAGACTCGCCTGTTTGTAACGAAATAGTGTTTATGTTTCCTCTCCTCATATGGCATCCTCAAAAAAGGACACCACATTGCTTAGCCGAGACTCTCATATTGTCTGCAATCTTATGTCCGCAGAAAACCACCCACCTGGGGTTTGAAACACTCTTTTTTCGCCAACAGACTTTCAGCTGACTGTGACATATTATTACCCACTACTTTAGAGGTTGGTCCAAGCCGATTCTTTTGCTATGTCTCCCCATTGACTTCCAGTGGCCCGGTCCTTCCGGCAGGCGGTATACAGCTGTAAATTCCTCCGCTTTCCACTAACACTGGGTCCCACACAGCGTTTCTCAAGGTGAAGCCAATTATCACGGAAAATTAAACTAAAGGGTCATTCAAACATAAAAACTGAAATCACTCGTTACCCCGCCAAATCAAACACGTGTTAATAAAAACTCTCATTTGAGAAAATGGTAAGATTCGCTGTTGACTTTGTTATCGCAGTGAAGGTGAAGAAGCACTGACGAATGAAATGAACTGTGTGATGAGTACTGAATATGGATGAAGAGTAAACCGGAAAACGATAAATTTGATGAAATTCAGCAGACATGACAATGGCAACAAGCTTAACATCAATGTTGAGGATCACAACGTAAATAAAGCTAAGGAATTCTGCTACCTCGGAAGCGAAATAACCCATCAGGCACGGATCAAGCAGACGCAAAAAGTAGATCAGCACGGGCAAAGAGAGCATTCTTGGAAAAATGAAGTATATTTTATGAACATAGAATTTGATGAAGAAGGTTCTTGGAATATACGCATGGAGCACAGTATTGTATAGAACTACTTTGGGAATATCGGAAGAGAATCGAGGCCTTTGAGATTTGGTGCCAGGGAAGAATATTGAAAATTAGGTGGACTGATAAGGTACGGAATGTGGAGATTAAACGCAGAATCGCCGAGGAAGGGAATATATGAAAAACACTGACAGGTATGGAGGGACATCAGGGAAAAACTTACACTGTATAGAGGGAGCGTTAGAGCGTAAAAACTGTAGCGGGAGATCGAGTCTGGAATACGTCCAACTAATAATTGAGTGCGTTGGGGTCAAGAGCTTCTCTTAGATGCTGAGTGGCACAGAAGACGAATTAATTTTGGGTTGCATCACACGAGTCAGAAGACTGCAGACTCAAAAAAGACACTTAATGTGAATGTTCTGCGAGACAGAAGATTGTTGAAATCAAATTGACAGATCTTGATGCGAGTCGATAACAAAAGAGCATGAGTGGAGGTGAAGAGAGTGAATTCCGTCGTGTGTAATGAGGGAATGGCACGTTTATAGCTGCAGCGTTCCATGCTGTGTCTTCTCTGTTTTGCTTGGGCTACGAGTTTAATGGAATTACAGATCGAAGTGATTCTTATTATAAAAAGATTAGCTCAGAAGCTAGTAATGAGATGAATACGAAATCAGAACAGTGAAGAGACACACGTTCTAAGTGCTCTTTTGGGGATGTTTAAGACGGACTGTGAAGTTATAATATGAACGTATTAAAGTATATGTTGACATCCACTATCATCAAACCTAAGTTAGAAACGATAATACAAGTATAACTAAACTTAGTGTCAGTCATTTCCACATCCAATTACTTTTTGTCATATGAAATTCTTCCTCTGGCGGCCTATTTAACTATAGCTAGGAGGCTTAGTGAGTATGAGTGGGGCAGAGAACACACGAGTAGGGGAGAAAATCCACCGTCAGGCCATTAGGAGGACCGCTGAGGTCTCAAAGAACGAACGCCATCTGGGGGATGAGACTCACGGGTAGAATGTTGGAAGAGTATGTTGCGTGCAGGCATAACTCCGTCAAAAAGGCCCCGCCCATTTTGTGTTCTAAATGACAAGAAGAGGCAGTAATGTGTTTTTAAAGTGAAGAGACCTCTTGCGCCGGAGGGAAGTGCTGCGACAGACAATAAAGAGAGGACTTTAATGGCGCTTTGTAGCAGGTCAGCATTCTGTGAAACGCTTGACCAGAAGTAATGCAAAGATAGAAATTCTGATGTGAAATAACACGGAAGGTCAACCGACGCTTTTGTGTTTAAGAACATGGCACCCACAGTCGTCAGAATGGTGCCAAGTTAACTGCTCTTTTGTTGACTCTGTAATAAAACAGTAAGAGTTGCTGGATGGAATCTAGATTGGGAGAATAGGAACCGCTTTGCTTTCTTGCTGGAACCTGTTTCGCTGGAAACGCAAGATAGGATGGTGTTCGTTTATAAATTCAAACACTAAAACCTAATACATGTTATGGACGGGAGATTGTTGTAACATTAGAACGAACAAATTGTTGAGCACTAGAAAGAATCACATGCGTGCCCAAAATCATGCACAAGTTGAAAATTCAGCTTTTCGCTGAGAGTCGTCTGTGGAAGTTGTACATAAATACTCCGCGATCCATCCTGAAACGCCGGTCCTTAAGCGCTATGTGCGTGGGAGGCAGCAGAATCGTTCTGCTGTCAGCTTCAAACTCTGGTTCTCCAGATTTTCTCAATAGTGTTCCCCGAAAGGAACGTCGCCTTGCCTCCACTGATTCCCATCTGAGATCCTGAAGCACATCGTAACACTTGCATTCTGTTCGAAGCTACCTGCAAGAAATCTGGCAGGCCCTATCTAAACGGCTTCTATGTCTTCCTTTAATCCGACCTGGTACGGATGCCAAACACTCAAGCAGTACTCAAAATGAGGTCGTACTAGGTCCAATACGTGGTCTCACAAATGAACCACGCTTTTCTTTAAGTCTTCCAGTTAACCGAATTCAACCATTTGCCTTCCCTACCACAATCAAATTGTTCAAATAGCTCTGAGCGCTATGGGACCTAATATCTGAGATCATCAGTCCCCTAGAACTTAGAACTACTTAAACCTAATTAACCTAAGGACATCACACACATCCATGCCCGAGGCAGGATTTGAACCTGCGACCTTAGCGGTCACGCGGTTCTAGACTTAAGCGTCTAAAACCGCTAGGCCACTACGGCCGGCCCTACCACCATCCTCTCAAGCTGCTTCAATTTCATAACGCTTTGAAACGTTACTCGCAGATATGTAAACGACATGACCTTGTAAAGCAGGACACTACTAATGTCGTATCCGAATATTACGCGTTTGTTTTTCCTACTCATCTGCATTAACTTACATTTTTCTACATTTAGAGCTAGCTGGCATACATTACACTAACTGGAAATTTAGCCTAAGTCATCTGGAATCCTCCTACAGTCACTCAACGCCGACACCTTACCGTACACCAAACCATCATCAGTAAACAACAGCTGTGCACCCTGTCCTACAAATCATTTATGTACGTATAGAGCAACAGTGGTCTTGTCACACTTCGCTGTTTCACTCCTGTGTGTCTTTCATGAACACTCACCGTCTAGGACAACATACCGGGTTCTACAGCTTTTCGACCCATTCACAGACATGTGAACATATTCCATATGATTATACCTCCTTTAACAGCCTGTAATGGGGCATCGTGTCAAAGCCGTTCCGGAAATTTAGAAATAAGGAATATGCCTGTTGCCCTTCATCCATAGTTCGCACTATACATAGTGAGAAAAGAGCAGGCTGAGTTCAGCACGAGCGATGCTTTCTAGCCGGCCGCGGTGGCAGTGCGGTTCTGGCGCTGCAGTCCGGAACCGCGGGACTGCTACGGTCGCAGGTTCGAATCCTCCCTCGGGCATGGGTGTGTGTGATGTCCTTAGGTTAGTTAGGTTTAATTAGTTCTAAGTTCTAGGGGACTTATGACCTAAGATGTTGAGTCCCATAGTGCTCAGAGCTATTTGAACTATTTGATGCTTTCTAAGACAGTGCCAATTCGTTAGCCTAAGATTTTCGGTCTCAAGAAAATATTAAAAGCCGTGGCTCGTTTTTTTACAGGTTACTATCCCTTGCTGTAGGGGCTGTAATTATGATATTTTCTTTAAACCATCAAGGTAAACCAGTGGCCACTATTTCCATCACATTAAGTGGATTTAGTGCTCACGCACTCACACTGAACCGTGAAAACTTCCCAGTTTAGCAGTGGGGGATGATTGAAAATTATTATTACTTTTATCGGTACCATCGGTGCAAAGGTCGTGCCAGGCGCGCGATATCGAATCTTTATCCTATAATTAAGGCGCGAGATCTCCACGACCTTATAGCAACCATTATCAAGAGAATAGTTCTGCATTATTCTACTGCGACACTAAGGGGGATTTCACGTAATGAAATGGAGAACGTAGAGATTAAAGGACTCATTTATTTAACAGTTGAATATTTGAACAATTATACAATCAAATGGGGCTGGGGAAAGAAAAAATTGAGTTCAGCAGCCTGCCTCAACTTAGGTTCATAATAAGCCACGAAGGCAGGAGAAAAGGAATTTTAGGAACCATCGCCGTATCATCAAATGGAGTTCAGTTTGCTAAAGGCTGGGGATGCAGGCATTCAACGACCACCATCATGAATTAGCCAAAGACTAAGAAAGATGCTACTGTGGGTGAATCGCTAGGTAGCCTCCCGTACTAAAGGAATAAAACCAGCAGGACGCGAAACTATTCATATATCCGATACTAGATAACTTTGGCTCCCTGTCCGACTACGTTAATGAAACATGAAGGGGCGCCAGACACTCACCTCATGGCGTAGGACAAAGGGCACAAGTTTTCAAGCTAGGAAGACCCAAATTCTGAGTCAAATTTTACACGGTGGAACTGAAAGAGCTACTGCCAGACGAAGCGGAAAAGCGAGCAAGAAAGTATGCACTTTAGTGCCGAACTGCAAGCTACTGTGACTAACCAACACATTGCGCACATTATGCCCAACTGTACACGGAAAACCTACAGTCTTACAACCCGGAAAAATGACGTAAACCGTAATTTAAGGAACGCACATCAGTAAAATGACCTTAAATTTTCCCTCTGGGCCGCAGGGTGCTAAGCTACAGTGCACGCCGGCGCTCATGCTTTCCGAAACTTCATCTTCTGGAAGCAGCACCTCCACCCTCAGGCACGGTCACACTACAACTGCTCACTGCCCCTTTGCCCACTATCCACCAGCGGAGAGCTATTGGCGCCCACCCGTGAAAAACGGTCACGCACCTGGACTGGCCAATCAGTGGGCCGGAATCTCACAGGGCAGCGACCTCGCGACGTTAAAATCGAGCAGAAATAGCAGTTACAAGGTTGGTAAGGCAGGTTGGGGAACTGAGAACAGGAGACAATGTGGCCACTTCTGAACGTTCCAACGACACCACTTGGTACCCTGGCGATCGGAAAAAGGATAGGAAATGGGAAGCCATCATGGCTGCTAGGAAAATTGCTGCACACGCACATAAATAAAGAAAATTCCTAGCGCCAAGCTACTCTCACAGATCAGTGTGAGACAAACTGTAAACGTCGTCAAATAAATTAGGCAACCCATAGAAATCATTAACAGGGCTTGAATTATTATATTCCGCATACCAGAATGCTGGGGTTAGAAATATCAAATACGAGCACTGAATGGTGAATGAAGTGCACGTCTTTCCATATATTATATTAAAACTGAGAATATTTTCAAGGATTCTGCTGCAAACCAGTATTAGGCATACTGTCTAATTTTTTTGGGCACGTTATTTTGCCCTTCTTATACACAAATGTCACCTGCGCTTTATTCCAATCGCTTGGGACTTTGTGGTGGGCGAGAGATTTGCAAGCTCGGTAGGGGCTGTAGAGTGCTCTTTGGAAAATCAAACTGGGACTCCATCCAAACTGGATGACTTATTTCCTTTCAACTCTTTCAGTTATTTCTTTAGTTCCATCTGATTCTCCGCAGATGAAGGTTCAGCTGAGAGAAGCACATCGAATCCAGACGCTGAGAGAGAGCCTTTTTCGATGCAGGCCTGCTAACCTCGAATTTTCAGCCATCATAGCCGTTACTCAGTTTTCCCAAGACATGGTTAGCAGCAACCAGTTTCTAGAGGCACTCTGTGAAATAACGGAGTTCACAAGGAGTTGTTTGACGATTACAAAGATGGATTACGATAGCAATCTGTAATATGTTAGATGTAAGAGCATTCCGGCTTTTCCATCAGGAGTTTGAATATACACATGTGGCTGGAGCGGAGGAGACAATCTGCTTTGTAACGTTTCGCTTTCAAGCAGAACGACATGTATCAGAGAATCAGAACTGGAGTGGGAGATATCCACCTGAAAGGTACAGACATCAATGGATCTCTCGGAACCAACGTGGACAATGGGGACGACAAAACTGGACAGATGAACGTGGAAATAGTGGGACCAGAGACGACCAATACAGGCAGGCATCAGAAATAGTGGGGGTAGTAATCCAAACCCGGGAGAAATCAGTGAGATGAGGAACAAGGAAATGATCAGAGAAATTACTAGTGGCTCATGCTACGACTTCGCCGTAAGATCTTTCACAGTTAGCAGTAGCCTTATTTGTAAATTTAATTAAATTGAAGAAAACATTAAAAAATGTAAATAAATTTTACAACAGTCCAGATGGTATTATCTACCGGATTAAATACGTAAATATGGGCAGTGGCAGAGAACCATGTGTGCTGGACATGGGAAGGCAGGTGTTCGTGATGGATAAAGAAGGAAATGAAATGTGTGACAGAGCTAAGAAATGGCCACGGTTCAAAATGTATGCCCGAAAATATGTGGCTCAGCGAACGCCAAGCGCTCAGATGGGAAAGAACTTCGGGTACCAGTAACATCACTCATCAGTAAATGACAAATTTGGGTTTAAATTTCTGAACTGCTACTGAATTACCTTCCTCTTACAGAAAATATTTACTAAGGTGTGTATAACCGATGAAGAACTTAAATTAAAATTCAGGGATAGTGGAGAAGAGCCTGAAAAAGGAAGGTTTGATGTACTACGCCTTGTTGTCATGGACGATGTGTTGGAAGAGCTATCACCAGAAAGCGAAATGGAACAGAGGAGCCGTGTGAGTGGCGAGGAGGCCAGTCAGGAAGAGCAAGAGAACTGTGGTTGTTCGAATATATGGTTCTGTGGCAGATCCAGATTCGATCGCTGAAAGCAGAGAACGAGGAATGAATGTCAGGGTGAGGTAGACTGGGAGGACATCTGGATCAGTGAATCTGAGAGCAGAGAGCAGGAACAGGAAAGATGCAATATGAAACTTCCTGGCAGGTTAAAACTGTGTGCCGGACCGAGACTCGAACTCGGGTCCTTTGCCTTTCGCGGGCAAGTGCTCTGCCAACTGAGCTACCCAAGCACTACTCACGCCCCGTCCTCACAGCTTTACTTCTGCCAGTACCTCGTCTCCTACCTTCCATACTTTACAGAAGCTCTCCTGCGAACCTTGCAGAACTAACACTCCTGAAAGAAAGGATATTGCGGAGACATGGCTTAGCCACAGCCTCGGGGATGTTTCTAGAATAAATTTTCACTCTACAGCGGAGTGTGCGCTGATATGAAACTTCCTGGCAGAGTTCGAGTCTCGGTCCGGCACACAGTTATAATCTTGCAGGAAGTTTCGTATCAGCGCACACTCCGCTGTAGAGTGAAAATTTCATTCTAGGAGATGCAATATACTGGGATATAACAGTTCTGCGTTTGGCATTTTAATGTTTGGAAGCTGGTCAACGTGCTGCTGAACAAAACTGAGGAAGAGATGAGTTACGACGAATGTATGACGAGAGCCCAATAAGAAGAGCAGACTGTAATGAAAAAGTTCATCTGTTTTCTTGAAGAAAGCGCAAAGGGAGAAATAATGGAAGGAGGAAGGATTACCTAATGCCAGCGAGTACAGCTTGTGGGGTAACATGTTTAATGACGGTTCAGTGTAGAAAGGTAGTATAAATCTAGAGTACTACTGTTGTGATGTCCAGAATAACTGTGTTGCATGTTAGGTTGTCTGCATAACACGATAAACTTATGGAAGTTGTGTTTATGAATCTAACGTGAATTTTAGAAAATCAAAACTATTGCATACAGATGGTTTTGTTCATCGCGGCAGACAGATTTCTGGCGACAGATTTCTCACTCGCCTCAGCCGCCACTTGCAGGCATAGGTGTCCTTAAGTATTGCGAATGACTACAGTGTTCTTAAACCACTTGACAGGACGCACCCGGATTATCCAAATTGCTGTGCTGTCATTAGCAATCTTGAGCTTAACATATGCTCAATCAAGATAGGACGTGAATACATGAATCTTTCTGCAGTTCATTCTTTCCTCTGTGACTGAACATTCGTCAACCACCGCGCGACGTTCTCGAACTAGATCTACCCCCAAATAATGTTTTGAACGTATTTACCTCGATCTTATTACCAGAGCGTTTTCAAGATGCTGTTGTTATAATTCCGTTTTAAACAAGTATTAATACTCAATGAGCTTTCCTTGTGTACTTGTGATTAACATAAAGTAGACAGCCAATTGTGTTAGACAGGGTTGTATAAAAGTCTTTATTGCATCCCGTACTTTGATGAAACTCCTCCCTATCTGATGATTCTACGTGTTACCGTACCCACATTTCTCGTATTCTAGGGACACACCTGTTTAATATATTAAATTCAATAACTTATCCGTAGAGTGAAACTTGTAACTTAATTCTATAGGAGGGAGCTGATTATAGGTAAGGTCATCCGTTGCAGCTCTTTCTGACGTCCACAGGGGTATGTCAACGGCTCAGCAGTAGCCTCAAAATTTGAACGGTAAATTGTAATGACGTGGAACGAGTCATGTTATATTCACAGCACCCTTTACTAGCATTATGAAGATATAACTACATGTTTATCTATTACAAGTGATTAAAGCAATTGCATGTGTGAGTTAGTAATTCCTACCCACGACCTTGTACATTTTACGATATAGAATTTCCTCTGCAGAAGAGAGAATTTGTCAAAGAAGACATTATTTCAAGTTTTAGTTTTCTGTGTATCAGACACATATTACTGGGCAAGCAAACAAAAATTTGGTTGCAGCACTGAGTAGCCCTTTTTGTACTAAAGACAACCTTAATGTGCCTTAATGGAGGTCATATCACTCTGGATAACATCAATACTACAAGAACTGTTTTTGACACTAACCATTTGCTGTAAACTACACACATAAATTTACTACCCTGATTCATACCGTTTACTAATAGCTCAGAAAATAATACAAAAACAACGATACCAGAACAGTGGTGAGAAATGTTTAATAAGCACAATGGCGTCGTTAAACGTTGTGTTTTCCTGTGTGAAACATGACTGGGCTACGTCGGTGACTGTAGATACTACAGTCAACGAGGAGAATGTACATAATTAACTTTCTACAGCATCACCATACGTGAGATCGTTTCCAAGAAGACAAAACTGCGCCATTTCTTAATCAGGATTGTACTTTTGGTCTATCGGCTAGAAACGTCAGAGACGAAAAACCATTTCCCACTGCTACGTATTCTTCATCGCAGATTATAACTATTATGGAGGTCTCCCTTCATAAATTTGATTCAAGAAGACTTATTTAATAAACATACAACTAATTTTTGTTGAAATTACATTCACGGCTTCTCACTTGTTACCGATTTCACTTAATTTCGAGATACTTTAAATCACAGTTACAGCAATCGCAAAAATGCGGAACTGTAATTAATTTCATTTGTGAAGTGCTTTTTCGTAGCAAAATATTGTATGCTTGCGAATACTTTCTTTTCTGTCATTGCTTCCATTTTTGTATCGTTATCGTACACAATTGCTGAAAATTTTCATTTTATGTTTTCTTCCTATCTTACTATACATAAATGTGTAATTGCAGTGTTTTTGAGTTTTACTCCTTTCTTTTGCACGTTTATGTAGATTTCCTGTTGAATTACATGGCTCTGAGCACTATGGGACTTAACATCTGTGGTCATCAGTCCCCTAGAACTTAGAACTACTTAAACCTAACTAACCCAAGGACATCACACACATCCATGCCCTTGGCAGGATTCGAACCTGCGACCGTAGCAGTCGCGCGGTTCCGGACTGCGCGCCTAGAACCGCTAGACCACCGCGGCCGGCATGAATTACATGCTCATTCCTTCTATATGCTAGTAAGATCCGTATTTTTGACGTAAAGTACCCGCTACTAACCCACTAGGCTACCACTGCGTACTTTCACTTCCATTGGAGATGTTTTCATACCACATGAAAACTTTAGACAGCCGCCCATTGACTAGGGCTTGTTTATATTTCAGAACTCGTCACACAAACATCAGATTCCTACAACACTGTGGTTTTCGAGGAAGCATTTGGAGCAGTCAACGATTTCGACCATCTTTCGCCTTCGCTTTAACCATGCCTCTGTCTCTTTCAATGTGCACTGGATGAAACATTAAAGTTCTCAAAAATGTGACTGTGATCCTTAATCGGGACCTGATGTAAACCATTTCCTGTTTTTATGTCTCAAATTCGACTGAACGATTGGACTTTCTGAAGACATAGCTGAGTATGGGCTACCACCTTCCTCAATGGTCTCTACTCTTTTATTTACTGAAGACATTCGACTTCTTAACATAAATATTAATTTCCTCAGGAATAGTGTGAAACATATGTATGTATAAATGACGTAAATATTTCATATTTATGTCTTATTTGTGATACAATTTCATGAATAGTATGAGTTAAAAAATTACAACTGTCCCACTTACTTTCAGAGTAGTTGTTATTTTAGAAATCATTGTGACCATTGTGACATCTTGGGCTCTTATATCAACAAACGCGCGTTCATGTATTCTGTTCATGCAGTTCAGTATCCATTAAATGGCTAAATAAAGTACCCAGTCTGAAGGACAAATAAATTAAAAAGAAAAAAACAGCTTTCATGCTATGGTAGTCCATAACTATTGTGGGTCCATGCTTACCTGTTTTGGTGAATACCAAAAATTGTTTCAGTCCAAGTTCCGTAACATGCAATAAATTTTCGAAGCATAAAATTCTATGTTTGTAGTTAGTAAAAGAATACATTCAAAAGATCTCACGCTTCTTTCGTTACCAGCATATGAGGTATCCTCCACTTGTAATAATTTTTGGCCAAATCCTGCTATAGTTGACGATCAAATATATTTGTAATTGAATATTCATTTTTGTACGAACATGGTCATTTTTGGAATAAGTAATGTTATGCAGGTTCCTTTTTCGTTAGGTGATGGGCGCCGTTGTTCTAATAGTAAAACAGCAAATGCTTTTTTTGCAGTACAAGTAAATTGACTTGTATTCTGCTGTGACACAGCGTGAGCGATATCCTAGCAAACGCTGTGACTTGGCCTCATAGTCTGATTGTCTGAAACCTGTTGGAACCGCACTTTTCCAACATGATACACGGTTGACATATGTTTTACTGTCTGGTTTACATTTTTCCAGGATCTGTTTAGTTTCGTACAGCCAGTGGTTTTTCCTCAGGTAAGTATTTGTGCATACATGTTATCATATAATCAAGCAGTGCATGCGTTTGTACATCTGTGGGTAACGCAATTCATTTGGACCAAATAATAACTAGGAAATTATTATGCGGTGTTTTCAACCGTGACGAACTGGTGCGGCTGTTTGAGTGAGAATGAAGTGCCAGTATTGAATTGCACGGTAAATAAATTTGATTTTTTTGTGTTACTCTCGAGATTGAATCCCATTTTTACTAACATATTCAAACAGCAACATTTCAAACAAAACGAACTTCTTTCCTCTTTCGCATAAATGGTGAATTCCATTATAAAAAATGATTTACAATCAACGTCCTCCAACATTACGTAATTTGTTTTCACAATACGTCTTACATTTCTGAGGACGTTCTCACGTTAGATGTGTAGCATAAAAACTATATCTAGTAGAATCTAATCTAGGGGACACTTCGGCATGGACGACAACGCAGTACGAGTGTGTACGATGAAACAGCCTCTCGCTGTAAAGTCCTGTACAATCCTGGCATACACAAGCCTCACAGTCACCTACACGCCGGTTGTTTCGGTTATCCAGGAGCGCACGGCAGGCACATTAGAGTAGACACCTGGGTAGCCGGGGTATGCGCATCCTGTGCCCCAAGAGACAACTCCATACTGCGTGGTTCCCACCACCAGGGGTCCGCCGCTGTCGCCCTGGCACGAGTCCTTGCCGCCCTCCTTTTCGCCGGCGCAGAACATGCGCTCCGTGATCCTCCCGCCGTACGACTCGTTACACTCACTCCGCTCAACGATGTGCGTGGTGACCGCCTGTAGCTGTTCCGTGGAGTTTCCCTCATAGGAGAGGTCGCCCCAACCCGTAATGGTCACTGCTGTGCCTGCAGCGAGCTCCGAGTTGCCGAGGCTGACCGCCTGCGGAAAATAATCATTATATAAATAGGACACTGCAGGTATGGTAAGATAACAGTACATGGTATCAGTTACTATACAGTTTTTCCCTTTTAGATCGGAATTGTGGGTTGTGAAGCCATGTTCTCACCAACAGATGCTAGTAAATTAGATAGCATGTTTTATTGCCACGTACACCTTTTTTTCGCTGTCGGTATAAAATTTGCTGGCAGTGGTGAGTAGAGTCTACTGTGTGAATAAAACCTTAGTCTGTCCTTCTACATTGCATCCCAAGTGCTGTTAGGTGGAGCTGGATTCACGTCTATTACTCGTAAATCACCACAGCTTTTAAGCATTAAATTTGAAAAATTCAGTGCATTTAATATGTTGCTGATTTTGGATGTGGTCTTCACTGAAGCTCTTCACTCTAGGCTATCAGCTGCAAGAGTCTTCATCTCTGCTTAGCTACTGCAGTAAACATACATTTGAACCTGATTACTGCATTCGGCCCTTGGTCTCCACACCGCACTTCCCTCCATTATCGAACTGAGGACTTCTTCCAGCCTCAGGACGAGTCGTATCAACGGGTCTCTTCTTTTCGTCACGTTGAGCCATAAATTTTATTTTTCCACAATTATGTTCAGTCACTTTTCAATAATTATTCGATCTACCCATTCAATCTTCAGCATTCTTCTGTGCCACCATATTCCAAAAGTGTCGTTCTCCTCTTAGCTGTTCAGCGTCCTTGTCTCACTTCTGTACGAGGCTACATTCCAGACCAATATCTTAACCCTTCAATTCAACCTACAATAAATGTTAACAAATCCATCGTTTTAATAAAAACTTATCTTGCTAGTGATAACCCGTCTTCCGTTCGGCCATTATCTTTTGTTTTGCTGCCCAAATGGCCAAACTCATCTACTACTTTCGTTGTCCAATTTGCTTGTCTAATTCCCTCAGCAATGGCACATTTAATTTGAGTACATACCATTACCCCGTTTGACTTTTGTTGATTTTCATCTTATAAATTCTTTCCAAGTACGTTTCCGTATCTTACAGAGTTACTACATCATCAGTAAACTTGAAAGTCTCTATCTCTGCTCTATGAACTTCAATCGCCTTTCCAGTTTTGTCTTTGAATGCCTGTACTGGTTTGCTCGACGTATACAGTAGACCGAATTACATCAGGAATAGGCTACAGTTTTGTCCCACCTCCTTCCTGACTACCAATTCCCTTTCGCACTCTTCGACTGCAGTAACTTAGGTTACTTCTGCACATGTATTTTATCCCTGCTATTTTCGAAAATTACAGAGTGTATTCAGCTCAGTATTTTTAAACGTTTTCTCTAATCTACAAATGCTATGAATGTGGCTTTTCCTTCTTTCATGCAAATTTCTAAGGTTATTTCTAGTGTTAGATTTATATCTCACTTTCTGCATTCTCTGGAACAGAAACTGTTCTGCCCCAATTTCACCTTTTACTGGTCTTTCAGTTCTTCTGTGGATAACTCATTACAGTGTTTCTGAACCAAGTCTTGTAAACCAATTTCAGTATTATTCATACATGTCGTCACTTGCTAACAACACATAAGTCTGATAAAAATTCTATGCTGAAAAATAGGAAACTCTAGCAGAAAATGTAAATGGACTTTTTAGCAGGCACGTAACGGATTTCAGGACTTTTATCAGTTTCCAGAACGGCATGCCATTTCGCTGGTCATCTCATTTGCGATCCACGAACTATCCATTACAAATGATTACCGACCATATCTCCGCTAGATGTGTGAACTACGAAGCCTCCGACAGAAGTTTGGGATACTCATGGTCAGATTGTAATTCTGCTTGGCAGTCACATATTACTCATACCAGGCAATGTTTGACGGTCAGGCATCAACAGCTGTATTCGTACTCCGTTATGCCACGTAAAATTTCTCCTTAAAAGTATTAAATACGTTAAGAATCGAGGATAGAGCAACAATAAATCAAAGTAAGAGTAATCCTATCGAGCTCTCTACCAGAAAATCTAGAATGATATATGTTCGACATTGCCACCATCAACGATGTTTGCAAACTGTGACAACTCTATAGCAAAGCTTGTAGGACTTCAGAGAAGATTTAGGTCAGTTATTCCTAAATAAAGATATGTTTCAATTAACCATCGTTTAGTTATAAAGCTCTGACAGTAGCCGTATTTGCTGACTACACTACGGGAATACCGGTCGGCCTGCCTAGCAAAAAACTGTTACTTGTAATGCAAAAACATTTTTCGCCATCTTTGTTCTTTCACCTTCGAGTATGTTAAATGAGTTAGCATTTTACTTTGATGAACAGTTGAAAGCCGAATCGTGGTTGAGCATTAGAAACGAGAATTATCTGCGTATTAAGTATATACGATATCCTGTAGTTCAGTTGCTCTCAGTCTTTTAGTAAAAAGACAATATTTCCCATGTTTATTCAATACGTACAACAAGTTCTTATTACTTATTCTCACATTCAGAATCAGTAAGTGGGCACAAGTCCTTAAATAGACTTGATGATGGATTTGAATTTGTGAAAGTATTAGTTGTGAAACACAGTGTTGTGACGCACTGTCCTTTCCGAAAGAGTAAATATCTTGTTGTGCAATTACCTGGATGTTGCTTTCAAACGAGATTGATACGGAAAGCTCAAGGACTGCAAAGTCGTAGTCTTGTGTGGCGGGCCAGTGATTGCGGTGTGCAATCATGTTGGCAACGTCATAGACGGATCCGCCGCTTCCACGAGTTGAGGTACCAACTCGCACGGACAGCATGTTTGCGCTTAAACGGTCGAGGCAGTGCGCTGCCGTCAGGACCCACGTGGAGCTGATGATGGAGCCGCCGCATTGATGGGATTCGTAAACCTGCAGTGAGATCTGCCAGGGGAACTGCGAGATATCGACCGGCTCACCGCCCACGATGCGGCTGTCGAGGATGGGTTTGAGCCTACTGTGTCTCGAGGAGGGCGCGGCGCTGCAGGCAGCGACCAGCAGGCAGAGGACGGCGGCGGACTTGGACATCTCTCTGGCGGCTCTCAATGCCCCCGGCTCCTCTGTGTACTTATAGCGAGCAGGCTTATCAGTCTCCTGCTGTCCTATCGAATACTTCAGAATGCGGCATCCGGGTTCTCTCACGATGTGTGGATAAGGTCCAAGACTAACGTGTGACGCCAATGGCTGATTTATTGACGCACAAACAGACTGTAGCCTTACTGACGGGAAGTACAATGTTCCAGAGTACTAACATGAATTTCTCTTAACAAGGTAAACATCAGATACACAGGTTTATCGAGCCGCAGGCACTGTCAGATGTACGTAACAGAAAACGACGAATAGATTGTATGTATAGGAGAAGGAAGTATTTCTGTAACTCTGGCCTGGCAAATTATTAACGGTAATTTCGGTACACAGTGCAAGACAACAGAAAGAAACATATCCTGATGGAGTAATGGCACGCTGTAGCTCCCGAAATCCATAATAATCTGAAAGTAGGACTTTGAACGTTTCCTCCAGATTCTCAAGAGGTACAGATATCAAAACAAACACCTTTAAGCCGTCAAATTTCCAAACTTATTTAATTTGGCTACCAGTTTCGGCGATTTACTACACCATCTGCAGACCTCTGACTGGCGTGTAGGAAGATTCCATCTCTGTTCTGGTCAAAATAGGGGCCAACATTCAAATACTTGTATCTGTAGATTTCTGCTTGCTACGGCGATCTCTTCAACCATCAACCGAGTCGTCAGTTGATGGTCGAAATGATTGCCGTAGCAAGCAGAAAACTACAGATACAAGTATTTGAATGTTGGCCCCTATTTTGACCAGAACAGAGATGGAATCTTCCTACACGCCAGTCAGAGGTCTGAAGATGGTGTAGTAAATCGCACAAACTGATAACCAAATTAAATAAGTTTGGAAATTAGACGGCTGGAAGATATTTGATTTGACATCCTGTAGCGAACAGCCGAGTCCTGCAACCATATCTGAAAAAATTGATATAGAGAGTCTCAAGAGGTAGGTTTTTTCTTTTAATTTCTTTAAATTGTTTTCTGGCTTGTTATAGTGATAAACCGAAAGTGTCACATCAGGAAAAGTTTTGTAAATTTATTTCTTTGTGTTATCATGTATATGTCGATGTAACGCAGTTGTCTTGAATATGCTTGTTAGTTTCATTAATTCTGATGCTATATGCTTTCCCATTTATTATCATGTCCTTCGAAATCAGTGTCTACAAATAGATCAGTATCTAGTTTGGCCAGAAACAATAAATAGATATAATCATAAACTTTGAAAATGTTACGAGAACAAAGATGTGTGTGCGGTGTACAGGCATATCAATAGGTCGACACAGAAAAACACCAACAAAAAGTGTGTGGTGAACGAGAAGAACTGAGTTGAGGTGTCTATCACGCCACGCGTCTACCACCACACATTACGTCTGTGGCCGGTGAAATACACTCCTGGAAATTGAAATAAGAACACCGTGAATTCATTGACCCAGGAAGGGGAAACTTTATTGACACATTCCCTGGGTCAGATACATCACATGATCACACTGACAGAACCACAGGCACATAGACACAGGCAACAGAGCATGCACAATGTCGGCACTAGTACAGTGTATATCCACCTTTCGCAGCAATGCAGGATTCTATTCTCCCATGGAGACGATCGTAGAGATGCTGGATGTAGTCCTGTGGAACGGCTTGCCATGCCATTTCCACCTGGTGCCTCAGTTGGACCAGCGTTCGTGCTGGACGTGCAGACCGCGTGAGACGACGCTTCATCCAGTCCCAAACATGCTCAATGGGGGACAGATCCGGAGATCTTGCTGGCCAGGGTAGTTGACTTACACCTTCTAGAGCACGTTGGGTGGCACGGGATACATGCGGACGTGCATTGTCCTGTTGGAACAGCAAGTTCCCTTGCCGGTCTAGGAATGGTAGAACGATGGGTTCGATGACGGTTTGGATGTACCGTGCACTATTCAGTGTCCCCTCGACGATCACCAGTGGTGTACGGCCAGTGTAGGAGATCGCTCCCCACACCATGATGCCGGGTGTTGGGCCTGTGTGCCTCGGTCGTATGCAGTCCTGATTGTGGCGCTCACCTGCACGGCGCCAAACACGCATACGACCATCATTGGCACCAAGGCAGAAGCGACTCTCATCGCTGAAGACGACACGTCTCCATTCGTCCCTCCATTCACGCCTGTCGCGACACCACTGGAGGCGGGCTGCACGATGTTGGGGCGTGAGCGGAAGACGGCCTAACGGTGTGCGGGACCGTAGCCCAGCTTCATGGAGACGGTTGCGAATGGTCCTCGCCGATACCCCAGGAGCAACAGTGTCCCTAATTTGCTGGGAAGTGGCGGTGCGGTCCCCTACGGCACTGCGTAGGATCCTACGGTCTTGGCGTGCATCCGTGCGTCGCTGCGGTCCGGTCCCAGGTCGACGGGCACGTGCACCTTCCGCCGACCACTGGCGACAACATCGATGTACTGTGGAGACCTCACGCCCCACGTGTTGAGCAATTCGGCGGCACGTCCACCCGGCCTCCCGCATGCCCACTATACGCCCTCGCACAAAGTCCATCAACTGCACATACGGTTCACGTCCACGCTGTCGCGGCATGCTACCAGTGTTAAAGACTGCGATGGAGCTCCGTATGCCACGGCAAACTGGCTGACACTGACGGCGGCGGTGCACAAATGCTGCGCAGCTAGCGCCATTCGACGGCCAACACCGCGGTTCCTGGTGTGTTCGCTGTGCCGTGCGTGTGATCATTGCTTGTACAGCCCTCTCGCAGTGTCCGGAGCAAGTATGGTGGGTCTGACACACCGGTGTCAATGTGTTCTTTTTTCCATTTCCAGGAGTGTATATCAGGGTCAGAACAGTGACACACACGTTATTTCGGGAAGTTCCGAGAATAAATAATTAGTAACTTTTCGTGTGGCGTTGCTCATTATCCGGAACTGCAGTTTGACTCACTAAGCTTAAAACTTTAATGCACAAACCGATAAGCTGCATGAAAGCCGTAAATACACCGTTTTCGGTTGTAGACAACACTGGCTGTTTAGTGCGTACCGCAGACTGCGAAAGTGAGAAAACATGCTAATGAATTTTCTTGTCGTATACTGATACAAAGAACTTTATCTTTGAATGTACAGTACGCTGATCGCCCCGTACGTGACCCTCCACGGCACGGATTGTTTGGTGTACAATGCTAACTGTTGCTTCAAGGTACAAAACACTTAATATATGTTCCTAGTGTTGGCAGATAACTGTGAAATGTGCCGACCCCCGATCTAATAGTAATATATAAATCTGAAAACCATGGCTATAACGACTAACAAATATTACGGCTTCGTGTTACATCTAGTGTTAATGGAAAGAAAAGTTACTTATATTCGTTGTCGTATGCAGACACGCAAACTGGTACTTACTCTTCAAAAATCGAGCGTTGCTGATACATTCGCGACAGTAGCTCGCGATCAAGATCAGCAACGCAACAACACTTACAGGATTGCACGTTCAAGGATCATGGACTAATGATGCAGAAGTCCACGGCTACCCGACAGCATCAAAAAAGTGAAGACTGGTTTTGAACGAACATTGGCTAAGAAATACCACCGACTATATTTCCTAACCAGTAATGTAAAAAATCATTTTACGAAAGTAACTGTAACTTTTCTTTCTCATAGATCATATGTAACTGTAAACGATCGTAGTGGATTCCTACCGTAACTTATTTTCATTAACATTGAGACTAATAGTTTCGTTCATTAAATTATTTCTGTTCATAGTCATAACACTTCTGAAAATCGATTAAATCCTGACACTATAAGTATTACAGCAAATAACACCGGTCAACAATGGATTTGGTTCCTAAATGAAAGTAACGAGTAGTTACTAAACTCGGTATGCTGATTTTTAAATTACCAATATAAATTACTAATTGGTTGTAGTTTCTGAGATATCATTTTTGGATGGTTTTATAATGAAACCTTGATGTTATTTTATATGAGGGTTGGAACTTTGATAGTGGCAACTACTTCTTTACGGCTAGTACAAAATAGATACGTGTTTCAAAGTTTTACTGACCTTCAAAGTAGTCACCAGCATTGTGTACAATCCGTTGCCAGCGCTGTGGAAGTCGTAGGATACTTTTAGCAGTGCCAGTTGTGTTGACAGTTCTAGCGGTGCGGTCTATTGCCCGACGAATTTGTACCATTTCTGAGGCGAATGCCGTGAAGTGTTCACTTCAATTTAGAAATCGAGTTGAACTCAAGAGTACTTTAGTCAGGGGAGTGCAGAAGGTGGTGTAGCACTTAGCAGCCCCGTCAAACAAACAAATCAGTAACACACATGGCACTGAACGTGCTTGAGCATTGTACTGCAAAATGATGGTCAGGTCCTGCAGAAAGTGTCATCATGTCTGTCTGTAAGTTGGTCGAAGGTTGTGTTCCAAAAATGAACAGCATAGAGACTTTAAGCCCTCGTGAGTTCAGCTCGATTACTAAACAGACGGAAACACTTCACGGCAGTCGCCAAAGAACTGCTACAAATTCGTCGGGTAATAGACCGCGCCGCTCAAACTGTCAGCACAACTCGCACTGCGAAGAGTATCTTACGACTTCCACATCACTGGCAACGGGTTATACACAATGCTGGTGACTACTTTGAAGGTCAGTAAAACTTTGACACACATATCTGTTTTGTACGAGCTGTAAATAAATAGTTGCCACTATTAAAGTTCCAACCCTCGTATCATGTAAATAAAACTTCTTTCTTTTACATTTCAGTTTTGCCTCAATCCCTGTTAACCAGTGATTAGTTTTGCAATAAAGTGCCACGCTAGTGTGTGAACATTTGTGACAATTTCTGTTACATTTCTTTCGATGTAGTATTTACTACGCAGAAGAGGAAGCGCACGCCTGTTGTCTGCAAAGGTCATCACCTGTATCTTAGATGCAAGACGGGTGACCGGTAGAAAGGATTGGCTCCTCATTTTTGTTGTAATATCTGTTCTGTGTTTCTAAGGGATTGGCTGAATGCAATGAAAACGACTATGCGATTTTTAGTGCTCATAGTTTGGTGAGAAATAAACAATCATACTGACTACTGTTACTTTTGTGCAACACAGTCAATGAAAGACATGACAGTGACGAAGGAAAGGAGGATTCTGTATCCAAACTTACCATCAACATTTGGACCAGTTCCCCAAAGCCACGAGCTGACTGTACCTCAACCCCCATGGACTGTAGACGAAAAAAAAAAAGTATCATCTGATGAACGTGAGATACAGATAAAGCTTTTACAGCTAATGAGTCCGAGATGCATGGTTGTACACAGAAATAACTCGATGATCTTGTTTAGGACCTTGAACTTAGCAAAGCCAAAACAGAACTTTCGGGTTCTCCGCTAAAATAGTGGAATGTAACTCATACTGGTGTTAGCATCTCATATTGACAGCAGCACAAGGCGTTGGTATTTTTTCAGTGGATAGGACTGTCACTTTCTGCAAGAATATTGAGGGGTTGCTGGCAGCATTGAGTCTTGAATATAACCCACTGAAGTGGAGGCTTTTCAGCGATGCCTCAAAGGTGAGCCTGACGTGTGTGCTACTCCATAATGGGAATGAGAAAACTCCATTACCGTTGTGCTTGCTGCACAGATCGAAGACACATACAATTCACTGAAACATATTCTACGTTGTCTACAGTAAACTACCTATAAGTAGAAAATCTGTGCTGATCTGAAGGTAGTAGCGCTCATCCTAGATATGCAGTTAGGATGTACCAAGTTTAGTGTTTTATTTGCGAGTGGAATAGCTATGTAAGGAGGGCAAAAGTGAAGCAGCCTAGAACCAGAGAAGAAGAATGAAAATGGGGAACAGATTCTGCGGTCGTCACTCCACATTGAACTCAGTCTTATGAAGATTTTCGTAAAGGCTCTGTATAGGGAGAGCGCAGCCTAGGCGTGCCTTCAAAAAATTTTTTCTCACGTGAGAGATGCTAAGGGAAGACGTATTTGTCAGCCCACAAATTAAGAAAGTCATTAAGAGCGATCGTTCCACTGAACTATTGGCCGAAAAAAAAATAGCTTGGAGCACCATCAGTTGCCTTGTAAACGAGCGGTTCTAGGCGCTTCAGTCCGGAACCGCGCTGCTGCTACAGTCGCAGTTTCGAATCCTGCCTCGGGCATGGATGTGTGTGATGTCCTTAGGTTAGTTAGGTTTAAGTAGTTCTAAGTCTAGGGGACCTCATATGTTGAGTCCCACAGCGCCTAGAGCCATTTGAACCATTTTTTGCCTTGTGAATAGTAAAGCAGAAAATTACTTGGAATTGGCGGAGATTTTGGTCATATGATTCCAAAACAAGTGGTGTAAGACGTCTCTTAAGCTGTAATACTGATATGCCCACTTGAACGTCTTTTCAGAGTCTGTCGGTACTGTAAGTGGTGAACGCGGGGCAAACTTCCATCAGCAGTTTCTTACTAAGTAGCAGCGTTATCAGAGAAAATGTAATCCTAAGATGTTAGCAGACTGGACAGTCGACAGGCAGACTTCAGAAAGTACCTACGAACGCAAACCTCGAAAGAGCAACTTATGGGAGTGTAAATGAGCATAGATATATACGGAAATGAATTTTTAATATATATGCTGAAGTTACATGTTAATACATTCATAGATGGAAATGCCGCATACAGAAAACAAACAAAAAGTATTACCTGTATACACTATGTGTACACAGCACAATGAAATGGGTACATTACTAAATAAGTACCAACTAAATAGTTTTAGTACTGTCTTTCTGTTCAGTGAAGTGCAAGATACCGAATAGAGTTTGTTTCATCCAGGAACCGGGCAACAAGTTTCCATTTGTTGCATGGTGTAATTGCTATTAGTACTAATGAGGTATAGGAGTTACGTTTCTTTTCATTCGAATTTTAATTTCCAATGACATTAATTTGTGTAGTTTGTAAGTGTTAATCTGCATTTGAAAGTTTACTTGTCTTTGCATTTACCACGTGTGTGTCATCGTGCTGTGCCAATGAAGTACAGACGCTATGCGCTATCAGCCATTGCGGTAGCACGCCAAAAACTGTTCAGTTTGTTTAGGACAATATCTTATCAATTGAAATTTGTTTGATTTGGAGTAATGAGTGATAAGTCATAGTGTTATAGTTTTTGGGAAATTAATGGCGTGCATGAATGTAATATTCGGATAAACTGGAGCAAAGGCTGAGTATTCCTGGCCGTCAGTTACCTTAAAACATCCGTATACGGAAAATTAGAGATTTAGGATTAGCGTTTCGTTCACCTTAGTAGTTGAATACCGTTGGATCGAGCTCGGTCGGTATTCTACTGTTTGAGATTATATAAATTATGTGACGTCACTGGTCCGTTATCTTCACAGGCCTCAAGAGAGAGAAAAAATTGAAGGTGCACATACAGATGAATACTGCGCAACAGATTAAACGATCTCTTCCTCGTAATTATTTCCCATCGGAACGTACAAATCTGGAAACTGACTCAAGGGTGCCTACAGTCTTCTGTGCAAGGATGGAAAAGAGTGGTGTCCTGCGGCTTCACCCTCGGGCTCGGCGACGCTTCAAACAGCAACATGTCGACACATGTGAAATAAAGGGTAGAGCTCATAAGTTCACGAGAGGCGTAATGTGGGTTCGTAATGTCTCATTGTAACTAAGGTGGACCTTGGTTCTGCCCAATTCCACCGTCGATATGTCACACGATGCGAAGGTCGTTGTAAGCACTCTTAGCCATATTTTATCCCTTCTTTTTGTATCTGCGCGATGCAGAGTACAACTGCAGTGGCCATCGTTGAAATCAAGCAGTTTTCTTATGTGTGGCCGAGGAAAACGATTCCGACACATCGCCTCTCAGAATCGACACGATAAGGCCTCATGGGTGGCTTATAGGATGTGGATGAAACCATTGCTTCCCTTGAGGCGTTGATACCGAAACATTTTGTGATCGAAAACAGTTCACAGTCTGATGAGCAACAGGACGACGTCCTTGACAATCTTTGACACTACCGAAACTCCAGAGACGTTTCAATCTTTCTGTAAGTACATCGAGGGCTAGCAAATCCGTAGAAAGTGAACACATCCCTTTGGAATGCAATGCGACCGCAATTTTGGATCTGTGTGCAGTATGAAATTTGAACGGTACCCGCCCACGTTTGTTGAGCACTTTAAAAATTTACCCACAAAGAAAAAACTAGTGAGAGTCCTGACCGCCTTCTAGCAGGAATGCTGGAATGGAAAGATGTCAAGTATCTACTTCTTGGCGGCTAGCACTCACGTCACAAATTCTCTCTGTACATATAAATTTTTTAAGTGTTCAACAAAGGTGGGCGGACGACACAGGCTGTTGCCGTACAGGGGTATTAGAGAGACCTCTGCCACTTTATTCATGCATGTGACAAAGTCGCAACCCTCGGGCCGCCCGTGATTACGTCCCAGGGGAGCGCGTAAAGGAGGGCTGCAAAACCCTAAGCACTCTTAACTGCTTCGAATTGTGCTCTGTATCCGTCGAATGGTTTGCAACGGCCTTTGTTGTACCAGAGCAATAACTGCGTTCGCGCTGAACTCCAAAGGGGCGCGATCATACTTAGTGGGGATGCAGGCCCTCGATGTTTGCGAGAAAGGCTGAAACGATCGTGAGGTCTCAGCAGGATCGGATTTTATCGAGAACGTCGGCCTGGGCTCATCAGACTATGAACAGTCGTATTCGACCGCAAAATGTGTGGGAATCAACGCCTGAGTGGAAGGGGTGGTTTCATTGACGCACTTTATTCCAATCTAAAGGCCTTCTCGCGTCGATCCTGAGCTGCGTTGTGTCTGAAAAGCTTTCGTCAGCCACACATATGAGAAGCTCGTGATTTCAATGCTGCACGCCGCGGTTCTAACCTCCTTCATAGTGACACAAAAAGAAGAAGTGAAATGTAGGAAAGAAGGGGTGTGACGACTTTCGCAAGGTAGTGCTGGACAGAACTGAGCTGAAATTTGATGCTAATGTGACATCGGTAGGCCACCTCACACCTCACATGAACATCTGAGCTCTGGACTTATTTTCACTTGTGTCGTCGACACGTTGCTGTTTGATCGGCGCCGAGCTCGGGGGTGACGTCACAGGGCGCCACGCTTTTTCACCATCACAGAGGAAGTTTTTAGACAAATTTGAGCCAAATTTCAAACTTCTACGTCGCAAAGGAAAATAATTACGCGGTTTCGAAAAAGTGTTCCTTAAACCTGTTGTTACATGAATCTCAGAACTGGTTATCCCACAGTATGGGCTATACAGAGGATATTAAACTCACACTACGTAAATGAGTAGCAGATCTTGGTAGTTTTCTCACTGACAAAATGTTCGCTGATGGCTTTAGGCAACACTATGAATCTGCGAGGTTAGCGTAGGCACCCTACAGCGTTTATATGCGTTGTTTGCAACCCATAAAGCAATCATCAGCTCCTTGTGAAAGCTAGTAAAATACTTTTCTTTTCTAAAATACCTTTCTTTTCTTAGAAAGACTCTTTCCGAAGCTTTTCCTGTAGAGTTGCCTGTGGTAGTGTGCTCCCTGCCGCCGTTGGATAAGCAGCTGCCAGCAGCAAGTCGTATACACCTAGCTCACTTATTTGTTCCATAGTTTAATTCTTAATTTCTGTGCGTGTTTTTGGTACCTGGATTGTTTAATTCATAAATTTCTGGCGTAGTATACTATTTGAGAGTTGTAGCATCGCGTTTTGGTACCTGAATAGTGTAAATTCGCGTAGTCGTCTGTCTTCTGTTTTGTTTAGAACGGCCAGTGTCGGTTGGTCGCAGCCAGTGTGCTCCCTGCCGCCGTTGGATAAGCAGCAGCCAGCAGCAAGTCGTATACTCGTAGCTCACTTATTTGTGACATAGTTTAATTCTTAATTTCTTTGCGTGTTTTTGGTACTTGCATTGTTTAATTCATAAATTTCGGGCGTAGTATAGTATTTGAGAGTTGTAGCATCGCGTGTTAGTACCTGAATAGTGTAAAATCGCGTAGTCTCCTTCCGCCGCCGAGCAGTATGTCAGCAGTGCGCAAGTAGCAGCATTACTGCAATTACTAGGCAATCTTGTATTTTAATAACCGTTAAAATTTTGTGTCGAATTGTTTGTGCTTTCTGTAGATTAGTTCAGACGTTCTTTCCACAACAGTTTTTAGCATGGATAGGGACTGCAACTGCTGTGTTCGGATGCGGGCTGAGTTTGCATCCCTTCGCTCCCAGCTTCAGGCAGTGTTGGCTTCGGTCACACAGCTTGAGGCTGTTGCCAATGGGCATCACTGTGGGGGTCCGGATGGGGGTTTGTCGGGGGCGGCCAGCTCGTCCCACACATCCCCCGATCGGACTACGGCTGTGGCTGCCCGGGATACTGCCCACATTGAGGCTGATCCCTCACCTGTGGTAGAGTGGGAGGACGTCTCGAGGTGTGGCAGGGGGCGAAAGACATTCCAGAGGGCTGAACGGAAGGCCTCTCCTGTTTGTCTGACGAACCGGTTTCCGGCTCTGTCTCAGGCTGATACTGATCTTCGGCCAGACATGGCTGCTTGTCCGGTTCCAGAGGTTGCCCCTGAGTCAGCAAGATCCGAGCGGTCGCGGGGGTGGGCTTACTGGTAGTTGGGAGCTCCAACGTCAGGCGCGTAATGGGGCCCCTTAGGGATACGGCAGCAAGAGAGGGGAAGAAAACCAATGTGCACTCCATGTGCATACCAGGGGGAGTCATTCCAGATGTGGAAAGGGTCCTTCCGGATGCCATGAAGGGTTCAGGGTGCACCCATCTGCAGGTAGTCGCTCATGTCGGCACCAATGATGTGTGTCGCTGTGGATCGGAGGAAATACTCTCTGGCTTCCGGTGGCTATCTGATTTGGTAAAGACTGCTTGTCTCACTAGCGGGATGAAAGCAGAGCTCACCATCTGCAGCATCATCGACAGGACTGACTGCGGACCTTTGGTACAGAGCCGAGTGGAGGGTCTGAATCAGAGGCTGAGACGGTTCTGCGACCGTGTGGTCTGCCGATTCCTCGACTTGCGCCATAGGGTGGTGGGGTTTCGGGTTCCGCTGGATAGATCAGGAGTGAACTACACGCAGTAGGCGGCTACGCGTGGCTTGTGTGGCGTGGACTGGGCGGATTTTTACGTTAGATGGCCTTGGGCAAGTACAGAAAGGGCAACAGCCTCAAAGGGTGTGGGGCAAAGTCAGGACATGAGGGGACCAAGCAGCAATCGGTATTGTAATTGTAAATTGTCGAAGCTGCATTGGTAAAGTACCGGAACTTCAAGCGCTGATAGAAAGCACCGAACCTGAAATCGTTATAGGTACGGAAAGCTGGCTGAAGCCAGAGATAAATTCTGCCGAAATTTTTACAAAGGCACAGACGGTGTTTAGAAAGGATAGATTGCATGCAACCGGTGGTGACGTGTTTGTCGCTGTTAGTAGTGAAGTAGAAGTGTATAGTTCATGTGAATTATTATGGGTGGAGGTTACACTCAACAACCGAGCTAGGTTAATAATTGGCTCCTTTTACCGACCTCCCAACTCAGCAGCATTAGTGGCAGAACAACTGAGAGAAAATTTGGAATACATTTCACATAAATTTTCTCAGCATGTTATAGTCTTAGGTGGAGATTTCAATTTACCAGATATAGACTGGGACTCTCAGATGTTTAGGACGGGTGCTAGGGACAGAGCATCGAGTGACATTATACTGAGGGCACTATCCGAAAATTACTTCATGCAATTAAACAGACAACCGACTCGTGGAGGTAACTTCTTGGACCTACTGATAACATACAGATAAGAAGTCATCGACTCTGTATGCGCAGAACATGGAATCAGTGATCATATGGCCGTTGCAGCATCCCTGAATATGGAAGTTAATAGGACTATAAAAAAAGGGAGGAAGGTTTATCTGTTTAGCAAGAGTAATAGAAGGCAGATTTCAGACTACGTAACAGATCAACACGAAAATTTCTGTTCCGACACTGACAATGTTGAGTGTTTATGGAAAAAGTTCAAGGCAATCGTAAAATGCGTTTTAGACAGGTACGTGCCGAGTAAAACTGTGAGGGACGAGGAAAACCCACCGTGGTTGGACAGCAAAGTTAGGAAACTATTGCGAAAGCAAAGAGAGCCCATGTTTAAACGCAGCCAAAACCTCTCAGACAAACAGAGGCTAAACGATGTCAAAGTTAGCGTAAGGAGGGCTATGCGTGAAGCGTTCAGTCAATTCGAAAGTAAAATACCATGTACCGACTTGACAGAAATTCCTAGGAAGTTCTGGTCCTACGTTAAATCAGTAAGTGGCTCGAAACAGCATATCCAGACACTCCGGGATGATGATGGCATTGAAACAGAGGATGACACGCGGAAAGCTGAAATACTAAACACCTTCTTCCAAAGCTGTTTCACAGAGGAAGACCGCACTGCAGTTCCTTCTCTAAATCCTCGCACAAACGAAAAAATGGCTGACATCGAAATAATTGTCCTAGGAATAGAAAAGCAACTGGTATCACTCAACAAAGTAAAGTCCACTGGACCTGACGGGATACCAATTCGATTCTACACAGAGTACGCGAAAGAACTTGCCCCCCTTCTAACAGCCGTGTGCCGCATGTCTCTAAAGGAACGGAAGGTTCCAAATGATTGGAAAAGAGCACAGGTAGTCCCAGTCTTCAAGACGGTTCGTCGAGCAGATGCGCAAAACTATGGACCTATATCTCTGACGTCGATCTGTTGTAGAATTTTAGAACATGTTTTTTTCTCGCGTATCATGTCGTTTCTGGAAACCAATGATCTACTCTGTAGGATTCCGGAAACAGCGATCGTGTGATACCCAACTCGCTTTATTTGTTCATGAGACCCAGAGAATATTAGATACAGGCTCCCAGGTACATGCTATTTTCCTTGACTTCCGGAAGGCGTTCTATACAGTTCCTCACTGTCGCCTGATAAACAAAGTAAGAGCCTACGGAAAATCAGACCAGCTGTGTGGCTGGACTGAAGATATTTTAGCAAACTGAACTCAGCATGTCGTTCTCAATGGAGAGACGCCTACAGACGTTAAAGTAACCTCTGGCGTGCCACAGGGAGTGTTATGCGACCATTGCTTTTCACAATACATATAAATGACCTAGTAGATAGTTTCGGAAATTCCATGCGGCTTTCGCGGATGATGCTATGGTATACAGAGAAGTTGCAGCATTAGAAAATTGTAGGAAGAAGCAGGAAGATCAGTAGCGGATAGGCACTTGGTGCAGGGAGTGTGTAATGCCGGAAATGCATATCCTCCTATTTCCATCTATTGTACTATTATTTTTTTTCCTTGTTTTGTTACCTCAAGATATGACATTTCTGTCTCTTTATATATTGTAATTGTTTTACTGTTTGTATATATATATATATATATATTTATTTATTTATTTATTTATGCACTTATGTCGATGTATAATTTGTTTGTTTCGTAAATATTATTTGTATTTTTACGCTGGGTCTTGCCTAGGGAAAACTGCTATCGAACGATTACATCGATAGGTCGTGTGAAGAATCAAAGTGTGTAGGATCTTTGGTAGTGTTAACTCTGCCGCGTGGAGCGCGGGCAGAGCATGGGGGAGACTCGCTGGGGTAGCGAGTGGAGCAGGTGTGTTGTGAGAAGCTCCCGCGAGTTGCCGCGCTTTCGGGGTATGGCAGCATGTAACTGCACTCGACTTGCGATGATAGTTTCTGACATGGTGTCGCGGACGGGAAGCATTAGCTGGCGCACATCAAGAGCCCGTTTCGTCTGGGGACCGTGTCGAGAAGAAGGCGCGCCAACATCCAGCTTCTGCAACAGCGACGGCCGACAATGAGTGACTGTCGCCACCTCCTCGATCGACGACTTCGAACCTTCAATCAACCAACAAGGAAGACTAAAAGCACGTAAAGATTCAGAACTGTATGGCAGACCTCAGCTTTTCAAACTGTTCCATTTGCCTCGCAAAATTACAGCAACTTAGCATGAAATTTTGTTGCTCATTGTCCCAATTGCATTACCAAGCAGGGTCCCTTCCTTTTCCGAAATCAACCCGAGTGTCGTTGAAATTCAGATGCCAGCATTAAAGTACAATCATTCCATTTCACTGCTTTAATTTCAAAGTTCAGTTTAAGTATTCATAGCTGGCTACAATATTTAGATTACGCAAGCACAAATTAAGAGTGCGAGTTTCGTTACCGTATTTTAGCTTACCTGTGACTGCAGCTCAGCTTGGTACGTACTAAATCTTACTATTGTTAATTGTTCAGAATCATTTAATTCAAGTTCAAAGCTAAATCTCTTATTTCTAAATTGCGTAGATTCAAGTAGCTTTTGAAATGATTGTTGAGGTAGTCCAAGACTAACCGTATTTTACTGAATTTCGATGTGCTTAAGAAAGAAAGCTTCTTATTAATTTCAGTCACTAAATTAACTTTCAGTTTTCCGGTTTTATTAATTCTTTTGCTAAATTAAGTCAGAGTGCAGCGAAAGTTATTACTTCTGACAAACTTTCAGTTTTCACACTACACGTGTCAACCTTCAGTTGCCACGCTTCTAGTGTTAATTATATGTGTAATTACCTTTCTTTTTCAGTTACTATAGTAATTGTCCTTAGGACTGGCGACCGTAATTTCCCCCAAATCTGAAATATCTAGTTACCGCTAGTTAATTGTTAACGTAACGGCCGCACATGTACTTTCTTCATTAACTTTACCCCTTTTCAAAATTAATTTCCACCAGTTTCATTTGCATTTTTCCTTTCATTTAGATGTAACCCTTTCCTCCCTCTTTACCGACAGATTAACTTCGGTGACGATTGCTTTTCCCAAATTTACATTAGGTACACGCGGTTTAATTTTTCACTGTCATTAAGGTCGATAAGTGAGGGGGACGTTACACGTGGCGACCTGGTGACAGGACAATCTTCAGTTTTGAGGTTGTTCTGGACACGAATTTTCTATGGTGCAAATCTCGTAACAAAGTACTGGTTACGTACAGGCCGTTACGTCAGCGAGAATAAGTAGTGGGAGTAATCTTAATTATATTTGAGATTTGGCATTTATTTTGAAAATTATTAAAATGAGTGAAGGCAACAATTGCCAAAATTTGGTAGACTTGGATACGGAACAATCGGTAGAACAGTGGGAAACGCGCACCGCGGTACCCATTGTTCAGGGGCAGGCGGCTAGCATGAAAGACGCGACCGCCGAAACGCAACAAAGAGCAGAAATGGAATTCCAAACTTTAGAAAATGTTTCGGAATCGGAAGTGAAAATCAAAACTGAATCCCTTGATGACGAATACGGGGGGACAATTAAAGAGGAAGCCGCTACGGAAGTAAAACCGGTAGTTTCCGGGAATTTAACTGATTTATTGAATGTTTTGATTAACGAAATCAAGAGTCAATCGCCCAAGCAAGAAGATCAGGCTGCCAAGCAAGAAGTTCAGGCAGCCCAACAAGAAGCTCAGGCTGCCAAGCAAGAAGCTCGGGCTGCCAAGCAAGAAGCTCAGTCTGAAAAATTTGAACGGATGCTAGACAATCAGAACAAAGCTATTAACGTTGTTATCAACAATGTTGGAGTTGATAACACAAAAGTTGATAAAAACAAAGAAGATATTGTTGTAATTAATACCGAAATCGGTAATCTTAAACAGGAAATGATAGGCGTTCAGGCGGAAATTGCGAGCATAAATACTCGTTTTAATTCCGAAATTAGCAGAAAAGTGTAGGAGAATCAGTTGCTCCGATCTTCGAGAATAAGGTGACGGAACAAATTCAATTAGTGAAAAAAGAGGATCAAAAGAAGGTGGAAACTTTAAAGGCTTTAGTATCCGAAGTAGATAGCAAAGTGACGAAGCTGGCTAATACCTGCGAAGAGAAAAAAAGGGAAGTAGAAACGCTTGCGACAACCACTTGCGAAATAATTACGAGAGTGTCGGAATTAGAAAAGAAATTTGACGAAAAACAGAGCTATGTGCCAATCTATGCACATAGTTCGGAATTGTTGACGAAAGAGGAGCGGTTCGACCCCTTGAAAAAAGGCGGTATACACGCGACGGATTTCATTAAGAATTGTGAAAGGGTTTTACCCAGATCATGGACTAATGAGAGAAAAATTAATACGATTATTGATGTGTTGGCTGGTGATGCCAAGGGTTGGGGCTTAAACCTCTACATTACGAACCTGACTTTTGACAAATTTAAAAATTTGTTTCTGGCTGAATACTGGTCAGAGCAAAAACAGCAAAGTGTCTGGCGCGAATTTGTCGTATCGAGGCCTTTCGATGCGAATTCGCGCGGTTCGATGAAGGAGTTTTGTGAGGGCTGGATCCGCAAGTTGGAATATTTGCGCGATCGCCGCACGGGATCCAAAATAGTCTGGGAACTCTACAAAAAGCTTCCAGATGATACAAAATGCTACGTAGGAAGCAATTACAGGACAATAAATGATTTCCTGGAAAGAGTGGAGGACGAGGACAATTGGCGCAATAATCGCGACAGTGGTAGAGGCCGTGGTAACGACAACGGGTACCACAGCAACCACAACAACGATAACCATGGGAATAATGCATACCGCAACCATGGCAGCAATAACAATAATGGTTCGGACCGTAATGACAATCGGTACAATGCAAATAATAACAGGAATGACGGAAACCTGTATCATACTAACGTGATACGGGCTTCGCAGAATAGTAATAACGCCAGAGGGTGTGATCAGCCGCCTCAGCAGCATCCGGGGAGCGTATCTGCTGGGACGAGACAGGGAAACCATTAGCCGCGCCGGTGAGGGGCAGACCGGGCGTGGAGAAATTTTGGCGGCCCAATAACAGGAGAAAACCCAGGTGTCGTCGTTATGAAAATTCCGTGTGGAATAATCAACGGCGGGAGAGTGTGCCAGTGTTAGGAGAAAGGAGTGCGCCCACAAGTAGTAGATCAGCTGTATACACGGCGGTAGAAAATACATTCACTGTCAGTGAGAACAATTTAAGTAGTGTTCCGGAATTCGATTATAAAGTGGCAGCTGTAATACCCACAGCGGAACTGGAGATTGAGTTTAAGAATGATTCGCAATTGTTGAGAGAAGATCAGATGTCGGATAACACGTCCGTCATTGAGCGAGGGGATGCAGAGAGGGATGAGGTCTGGTTAAGGCAGTTCGGTCGCTTATACGACGAACTAAGAGATTATAGGGGCCTGTACGGGAGAAGCATTTATGGAGAGCGCGGGCAGAATTTGCCGCGTCTCGTCCCACAGGAAGATAGTATTTGTGAAGTGATGGAAAGTTCTGGCCCTAACCGGCAGACTTTATCAGAAATAGTTGATGTTAATGGGGAGCACGAGCAAGATTCGTCGTGTTTCGTCCCGCAGGAGTTAGATGTTGAAGTAGTAACGGAAAGCTCTGGCCCTAACCGGCAGACTTTACCGAAAGTTATAGTGGTAGAAGTAGCCGACCCATCCGACGCAAACCTCCAGTTTAAACGTTGCGAGAGTATTAAGGAGAAAGATTACGAAAATTTTTGTGATAGCCGGACACGATTGGTAGAAAAGCATGTGGATTACAGCGTGTATGAGGTTAGAGCTGACATTATACAGTCAGACGATAGCAGTGTGGGTTGCGCAGATCCAGAGGAAGTAATTTCAGATGCTACTGGGCACATTCCTCCAGGTAGATTGGCAGATGAGATCAATCTGACCAAAGTGGAATCAACGAAGGTGACAATTAGTGAATTGATAGCAAAGCAACACTCACTAGTTGACGAGTTACAGGAAAAGGTTTCGGTATTGGAGGCGAAGCTAGAGACTAAGCCTCAGGACGAACGTGTTGAAGTTAAAACTGTATGTGAACAGAGGCTGAAAAAGCCGCCAGACAAACCGGATTTAGGATCAAAGCCGTATGGTTTTTTCTGGAATGACCTGGATATAGACGAGGATTTACTGTGGGAAAATAAAGAAACAGTCGAGGACAAGTGTAGACAGATAGTAGTGTCTGTTAATATGCACGACCTGCAACTAAACGTGTTGATTGACACCGGTGCAGAACTGAGTGCTGTATCTGGGAAAATATTTGAGTTACTGAAAGACAGACCTGGCATCGTAGTTATGCCAGTAACAGGAGTGAAAATTATCGGTGCTACTGGGAAAGCCAGTAAACCGGTCACAAAACAGATTTTTGTCAACTTCGAGATATGAGGGGCACGATTTGAACAAGAGTTTGTCGTCGTGTCAGACTTAACTACGGAAGCAATTATCGGGTTAGATTGGCTATTAAAGTACCGTGCAGTGATTAATTGCGAAAGCAAAACTTTGACATGTACGTCACAACATAAAACAATAGTGGTTAGCTTTGACGAGGCAGGAGACGGTGTGCATAGGCAATACCAGCCTATACACATTGTTAACTGGCCGAATGGTATTGACGTAGGTATGAATTTGAACTACTGTAATGTGAAGAATCTCGGCATTGACGATAATGTAGAAAGTGAATTGGAAAGTATTGTAGACGGTGTGTCAAACGTAACACACGAACAAAGACGAGGCCGACTTTCCCGTACCTATTGCCATCACAACCATAGGGCATGGGGCATATATGAAGCAGAATTTAAGAGAATTATGAACACCTTGAGACATGAATCGACGGGATTTTCTCCAGAGGAAATCCTGTTGGATGACAGAAGTAAAAATTTAGTAGAAGAGATAATCAAATTCCCTCCACGGATTAACATTAGTATTGGTGTGAAAAAAGATCGTTTGCGAGAAGTAATGAAGCTAAAAGCCGATGCTCGCACACGTCGTCATGACGCTAAAGCGCGTTTTGCTAAGTTTGCAATCGGAGACTTAGTACTTGTAAAAGCTCATGAGAAATCGAGCGAGATAGACAATGAAATCTCTAAATTTAAGTTTGTTTATAATGGACCATATAAAGTGATTGGTATACCTCACACAAATGCTTATTGCTCAGAGTATCCAAGCTCTGGAAAACTATTAGGTATACAAAAAATTGTAGACTTGAAATTGTACCAACCTAGGATCGATTAATACCACACAATGGGTAATTTGTACAGTATGTAATATAGAGTGTAAGATTTAAGGATGTGCCATGTTGCGATGCTTTTGCCTGACCTAGAGGTCATTAAAGAACTTGTAATTAACAAGTAATTAATTTTTGATTAGACGTTTTAACCAACTGAAGAATCCAAGCTGCTAGTTTAAGTTTTCAGCTGAGTCACGGTAGATTAAGGAATGTAAATATGCTTTTGTAACTAGCTGTCAGATTTCATGAATGTGTGTTTTATTAGTCATTGCCGATGTACTTAGACGCTGTTTTAAGTTTCAGGCTAGTACATGCGTGAGATGATGGACAGTGTTGAGTTATCCACTGTGATAGTATTAAGGGACTCCTTGAGATTACTCGGGAGTGAGTTTTTCCTAAAGAATTCAGTGAAACGGACGTTCTGGAAGTGCCGTTACAAGGGCGAGTGAGATCAAGCGTGCCGCACAGGCGGGCGCACAATACTTGCGAGGCGAAACCGCTGTCGGCTCTTGTGCCGCTGTCGGCTCTTGTGCCGCTGTCGGCATTCTTTGTACTTGCGGGTACGGAAGGCGGAATTGTTTTTTTTTTTTCCTGGACAGCTGAAAGAATTGTACTGTCAATATTTATGGTTTATTCGATCTGCTGAATATTATTTTCTTGTTTAGCATTAAGTGGACTCTCATGGCAAGAGTATTAATTACGAAAAGGTTATATAAAATGTGTATTCTATGTAATTAATAATTAATTTGCGTATTTTGATCTACCTGTTTTTATGACCATGTACTCTGATTAATTTTGTAAATAGTATTCCATTTCTTGATAGTGTTACGGATTTTGACGATTTTGGAATAGCTAAACCATTTTCTATATTTTCTATGAATTTTAATATGTTGTCAACCTGTTTTATTTTGTGCAAGATGACAGAGTGGACTAAGATTAGGAGTGTCTCCACTCAATTATTGTGGTCTAAAAATTGATTTATGGTTAATAAGACGAATGCTAAATTTTGTTGATGTTTTGAGCATATGCATTTCCGCTGTTTCTTTTTTGGGACATTTTCTGAGTCTGTTTACGTTACACGAACATCCTCAGACAATGTGGGGCACGTGTAACGCCGGAAATGCATATCCTCCTATTTCCATCTATTGTACTATTATTTTTTTTCCTTGTTTTGTTACCTCAAGATATGACATTTCTGTCTCTTTATATATTGTAATTGTTTTACTGTTTATATATATATATATATATATATATATATATATATATATATATTTATTTATTTATTTATTTATTTATTTATTTATTTATTTATGCACTTATGTCGATGTATAATTGGTTTGTTTCGTAAATATTATTTGTATTTTTACGCTGGGTCTTGCCTAGGGAAAACTGCTATCGAACGATTACATCGATAGGTCGTGTGAAGAATCAAAGTGTGTAGGATCTTTGGTAGTGTTACCTCTGCCGCGTGGAGCGCGGGCAGAGCATGGGGGAGACTCGCTGGGGTAGCGAGTGGAGCAGGTGTGTTCTGAGAAGCTCCCGCGAGTTGCCGCGCTTTCGGGGTATGGCAGCATGTAACTGCACTCGACTTGCGATGATAGTTTCTGACATGGTGTCGCGGACGGGAAGCATTAGCTGGCGCACATCAAGAGCCCGTTTCGTCTGGGGACCGTGTCGAGAAGAAGGCGCGCCAACATCCAGCTTCTGCAACAGCGACGGCCGACAATGAGTGACTGTCGCCACCTCCTCGATCGACGACTTCGAACCTTCAATCAACCAACAAGGAAGACTAAAAGCACGTAAAGTTTCAGAACTGTATGGCAGACCTCAGCTTTTCAAACTGTTCCATTTGCCTCGCAAAATTACAGCAACTTAGCATGAACTTTTGTTGCTCATTGTCCCAATTGCATTACCAAGCAGGGTCCCTTCCTTTTCCGAAATCAACCCGAGTGTCGTTGAAATTCAGATGCCAGCATTAAAGTACAATAATTCCATTTCACTGCTTTAATTTCAAAGTTCAGTTTAAGTATTCATAGCTGGCTACAATATTTAGATTACGCAAGCACAAATTAAGAGTGCGAGTTTTGTTACCGTATTTTAGCTTACCTGTGACTGCAGCTCAGCTTGGTACGTACTAAATCTTACTATTGTTAATTGTTCAGAATCATTTAATTCAAGTTCAAAGCTAAATCTCTTATTTCTAAATTCCGTAGATTCAAGTAGCTTTTGAAATGATTGTTGAGGTAGTCCAAGACTAACCGTATTTTACTGAATTTCAATGTGCTTAAGAAAGAAAGCTTCTTATTAATTTCAGTCACTAAATTAACTTTCAGTTTTCTGGTTTTATTAATTCTTTTGCTAAATTAAGTCAGAGTGCAGCGAAAGTTATTACTTCTGACAAACTTTCAGTTTTCACACTACACGTGTCAACCTTCAGTTGCCACGCTTCTAGTGTTAATTGTATGTGTAATTACCTTTCTTTTTCAGTTACTATAGTAATTGTCCTTAGGACTGGCGACCGTAATTTCCCCCAAATCTCAAATATCTAATTACCGCTAGTTAATTGTTAACGTAACGGCCGCACATGTACTTTCTTCATTAACTTTACCCCTTTTCAAAATTAATTTCCACCAGTTTCATTTGCATTTTTCCTTTCATTTAGATGTAACCCTTTCCTCCCTCTTTACCGACAGATTAACTTCGGTGACGATTGCTTTTCCCAAATTTACATTAGGTACACGCGGTTTAATATTTCACTGTCATTAAGGTCGATAAGTGAGGGGGAGGTTACAAGTGGCAACTGACCCTTAACATAGACAAGTGTAATGTATTGCGAATACATAGAAAGAGGGATCCTTTATTGTATGATTATATGATGGCGGAACAAACACTGGTAGCAGTTACTTCTGTGAAATATCTGGGAGTATGCGTGCGGAACGATTTGAAGTGGAAGGGTTGAGATTCATTGGGAGAGTCTTTAGAAAATGTAGTCCATCAACAAAGGAGGTGGCTTACAAAACACTCGTTCGACCTATATTTGAGTATTGCTCATCAGTGTGGGATCCGTACCAGATCGGGTTGAAGGAGGAGATAGAGAATTTCCAAAGAAGAGCGGCGCGTTTCATCACAGGGGTATTTGGTAACCGTGATAGCGTTACGGAGATGTTTAGCAAACTAAGTGGCAGACTCTGCAAGAGAGGCGCTCTGCATCGCGGTGTAGCTTGCTCGCCAGGTTTCGAGACGGTGCGTTTCTGGATGAGGTATCGAATATATTGCTTCCCCCTACTTATACCTCCCGAGGAGATCACGAATGTAAAATGAGAGAGATTCGAGCGCGCACGGAGGCTTTCCGACAGTCGTTCTTCCCGCGAATCATACGCGACTGGAACAGAAAAGGGAGGTAATCACAGTGGCACGTAAAGTGCCTCCGCCACACACCGTTGTGTGGTTTGCGGAGTATAAATGTAGATGTATTATACAGTTCGCGTGGATGGTGGACCCTGCTAATGTGCTGAAATCTCGCCGTCTTGCGGCTTATCGATGCTAAAGGAAGCTCTGCATCGCCTGAAAGCGTCTGAGAATATTTCGTCCTTAAGAGAAGTTGTTCCCCATGACGAGCTCTGTCATCCCTGGATATTTGGTGCAAAGATTTTAACACACCCTGTATACTGAAGTGACAAAACTTATGTTCTACAATCTAATATCACATCAGACGTCCTTTTTCCATACGTAGTGCAGCAACTCGTCGTGGCATGGACTCAACTAGCAGAAATACTGAGCCATGATGCCTCTACAACCGTCCATAATTGCGGAAGGGCATCTGGTGGAGGATTTTGTACACGAACAGACCACTTGACTACACCCTTTAAATGTTCGGTAGGATTCGTGTCGGGCGATTTCAGCCGGCACGTTATTCTCTCAAACTGTTCAGACTCTTCTTCAGACCAGTAGAGATAAAATCAGGCCCGGTGTCATGGCGCACTGTCATCCATAAAAATGCCATCGTTGTTTGGGTACGTAAGGTCCAGCTAGCCAAACATAAGCATTTCCAGTCCAGACCATGTAAACACAGCCCTCACACCATTATGCAGGCAGCATCAACTTGCACAGTGCCATGTTAACATTCCCCTGGTTGCAGTAAGTATCCGACTGATTCCATGGCTTCATGGGGTCTACGCCACAGTCGAACCCTACCATCAGCTCTTACCAGCTGAAATCGGGACTCGTCCGACACAGTCACTTTTTCTCACTCTTCTAGGGCCCAACTGATAACGTTACGAGCCAAAGAAAGGCGCTGCAGGCGATGTCGTGCTACTAGGAAAGACACTCACGTCGGTCATCTGATGCCATAGCCCATTAACGGCAAATTTCGCAGTACTATCCTGACGGATACGTTCGTCGTAAATCCCACATTTATTTCTGTAGCCATTTCACTCAGTGTTGTTTGTCTGTTACCACCGAAAACTCTCCGCGAAGGCCGCTGCGCTCGGTCAAGTGAAGTCCGTTGGCCTCTGCCTTGTCCATGATGAGAGCTAACGCCTGAAACTTGGTATTTTCGGCAGGTATTCTCGGCACACTCTTGACACTGGATCTGGGTATACTGAATTTCCTAAAGATTTCCGAAATGGAATGTCTCATGCGTCTACCAACAAATATCATTCCAAGTTCAAAGTCTGTTAGTTCCCATCGTGTCGGGAAGCTTTGCACATAAATTACCTAAGTACAAATGACAGCTCCGCCAGCTCACAGCTCATTTGTACTTCGGGTGCGTGATGCTGCAGTCATCAGTATATGTGCAAATCTCTGTATTAAACCTTTATCACCTCAGTATGTAATTGTAATACGTGTCCTCGCTTTGTGTCTGTCTTAACTAAGATAGTGCACTCACAACACTGTTCATCGGTGTTCAGCCGCATTCCATTTATTATTCATTATTAGATCTATTTCGCTCTTATTTAATCTCTTCTTCCTGGATCTGCACCTCGGTAATTCCCATTACATCTGGCTTTTACCAGTCCATTTCGTTTTTCAAAATGAACTTATTACCCGTCTGAGAGACGTGCAAGAGGCGGCTGTTAGGAGGGCGTGAATAGTGTTGCTTCTGTGTCAGGAGCTAGTCTCTCAGTTCGATCCTTGTCAATTTTCCTCGGAAGGATGGTAGTGACCTGTGGTCGCCGGTAGGTGCATTGAATGAAAATTCAGAATTAGTTCTTTATTTCCATGAAAATACAGGTAGCGTCTTGACTCGAGGCTGGCATCGTCTGTCAATGCCCACTGAGGAATCGCGTCGTAAGCGGTCTTCAGCCCGTTAAAGGTAGCTGACACCGCACACTTCGTTGCAGCCGGCTGCTGCACTGGCGGTAATGTCGAGAGATGGTTTCGCTAAGGGATTTTTAAAATTTTATCCGTTTTACTGCCCCATACAACAGATGTAACATTATACAGTCCTAAAGTAGAGATGTAATGGACATGCTGGTGCAATCAAAGACATAATAAGGATGCACTACAAAAGAAATAATCGAGTTGGATGTAATCTTTAGATGTAATGTACATGTGTAGACAGACGAATGATCGCAGTCCCAGAAAAATTGGATTTTTTATTAAAGGGAAAGAGATTCACTAACTGAATAACTGAATAATGAGCTGATTTACTTAAATGTGACGCCAGACCAGCACTCCTGACAGTCGGGCTTTATGGAACGCGACAGTCATGTTGGTGTCACACTACTGTTCAGGGCGTTTCCAGACACGTCTTTGCACTGGAATCTGATTGACTGGAGTAAAATTGTCTTCAATGTTGACCGCTAAAAACCAATCAAAAGCATAGATCGCACAACCTATTTCAACAGCATTAGGTGTAGCGTCATTGATTCATTATCAAAACGTCTTCGCTCCCGGGTTCGATCCCCACAACTGCCTAAATTTTGATAAATAATCAGCATTGGCGGCCGAAGACTTACGGCATAAGAAGTCAGCCTCATTCTGCCAACGGCCTTGTCAAAGAGGGCGGAGGAGCGGATAGACGTTCAGGGCACTCTCTTGTCCAAGGGGTGGGAAATTGCCCCTAAAGGCGGAAGAATCGGCAATGATCAACGACATGAGGATGCAGAAGGCAATGGAAACCACTGCATTAAAGACACGTAACGTGTATCCACAGGACATGTGGCCTGTAATTGAAGAAATGTCATGATGATCTCTCCAGTGGCAAAAGATTCCGGAATAGTCCCCCATTCGGATCTCCGGGAGGGGACTGCCTAGGGGGAGGTTACCATGAGAAAAAGACTGAATAATAAACGAAAGGATAACGTTCTACGAGTCGGGGTGTGGAATGTCAGACGCTTGAACGTGGTAGGGAAACTAGAAAATCTGAAAAGGGAAATGCAAAGGCTCAATCTAGATATAGTAGGGGTCGGTGAAGTGAAGTGGAAGGAAGACAAGGATTTCTGGTCAGATGAGTATCGGGTAATACCAGCAGCAGCAGAAAATGGTATAACAGGTGTAGGGTTCGTTATGAATAGGAAGGTAGGGCAGAGGGTGTGTTACTGTGAACAGTTCAGTGATCGGGTTGTTCTAATCGGAATCGACAGCAGACCAACACCGACAACGATAGTTCAGGTATACATGCCGACGTCGCAAGCTGAAGATGAACAGATACAGAAAGTGTATGAGGATATTGAAAGGGTAATGCAGTATGTAAAGGGGGACGAAAATCTAATAGTCATGGGCGACTGGAATGCAGTTGTAGGGGAAGGAGTAGAAGAAAAGGTTGCAGGAGAATATGGGCTTGGGACAAGGAATGAAAGAGGAGAAAGACTAATTGAGTTCTGTAACAAGTTGCAGCTAGTAATAGCGAATACCCTGTTCAAGAATCACAAGAGGAGGAGGTATACTTGGAAAAGGCCGAGAGATACGGGAACATTTCAATTAGATTACATCATGGTCAGACAGAGATTCCGAAATCAGATACTGGATTGTAAGGCGTACCCAGGAGCAGATATAGACTCAGATCACAATATAGTAGTGATGAAGAGTAGGCTGAAGTTCAAGACAATAGTCAGGAAGAATCAATACGCAAAGAAGTGGGATACGGAAGTACTAAGGAATGACGAGATACGTTTGAAGTTCTCTAATGCTATAGATATAGCAATAAGGAATAGTGCGGTAGACAGTACAGTTGAAGAGGAATGGACATCTCTAAAAAGGGCCACCACAGAAGTTGGGAAGGAAAACATAGGTACAAAGAAGGTAGCTGCGAAGAAACCATGGGTAACAGAAGAAATACTTCAGTTGATTGATGAAAGGAGGAAGTACAAACATGTTCCGGGAAAATCAGGAATACAGAAATACAAGTCGCTGAGGAATGAAATAAATAGGAAGTGCAGGGAAGCTAAGACGAAATGGCTGCAGGAAAAATGTGAAGACATCGAAAAAGATATGATTGTCGGAAGGACAGACTCAGCATACAGGAATGTCAAAACAACCTTTGGTGACATTAAAAGCAACGGTGGTAACATTAAGAGTGCGACGGGAATTCCACTGTTAAAGCAGAGAAGAGAGCTGATAGGTGGAAAGAATACATTGAAAGCCTCTATGAGGGTGAAGATTTGTCTGATGTGATAGAAGAAGAAACAGGAGTCGATTTAGAAGAGATAGGGAATCCAGTATTAGAATCGGAATTTAAAAGAGCTTTGGAGGACTTACGGTCAAATAAGGCAGAAGGGATGGATAACATTCCATCAGAATCTCTAAAATCATTGGGGGAAGTGGCAACAAAACGACTATTCACGTTGGTGTGTAGAATATATGAGTCTGACGACATACCATCTGACTTTCGGAAAAGTATCATCCACACAATTCCGAAGACGGCAAGGGCTGACAATTGCGAGAATTATCGCACAATCAGTTTAACAGCACGTGCATAGAAGCTGCTTACAAGAATAATGGAAAAGGAAATTGAGAATGCGCTAGGTGACGATCAGTTTGGCTTTAGGAAAAGTAAAGGGACGAGAGAGGCAATTCTGACGTTACGGTTAATAATGGAAGCAAGACTAAAGAAAAATCAGGACACTTTCATAGGATTTGTCGACCTGGAAAAAGCGTTCGACAATATAAAATGGTGCAAGCTGTTCGAGATTCTGAAAAAAGTAGGGGTAAGCTATAGGGAGAGACGGGTCATACACAATATGTACAACATCCAAGAGGGAATAATAAGAGTGGACGATCATGAACGAAGTGCTCGTATTAAGAAGGGTGTAAGACAAACCTGTAGCCTTTCGCCCCTACTCTTCAATCTGTACATCGAGGAAGCAATGATGGAAATAAAAGAAAGGTTCAGGAGTGGTATTAAAATACAAGGTGAAAGGATATCAATGATACGACTCGCTGATGACATTGCTATCCTGAGTGAAAGTGAAGAAGAATTAAATGATCTGCTGAACGGAATGAACAGTCTAATGAGTACACAGTATGGTTTGAGAGTAAATTGGAGAAAGACGAAGGTAATGAGAAGTAGTAGAAATGAGAACAGCGAGAAACTTAACATCAGGATTGATGGTCACGAAGTCAATGAAGTTAAGGAATGCTGCTACCTAGGCAATAAAATAACCAATGACGGACGGAGCAAGGAGGACATCAAAAGCAGACTCGCTATGACAAAAAAGGCATTTCTGGCCAAGAGAAGTCTACTAATATCAAACACCGGCCTTAATTTGAGGAAGAAATTTCTGAAGATGTACGTCAGGAGTACAGCATTGTATGGTAGTGAAACATGGACTGTGGGAAATCCGGAACAGAAGAGAATCGAAGCATTTGAGATGTGGTTCTATAGACGAATGTTGAAAATTTGGTGGACTGATAAGGTAAGGAATGAGGAGGTTCTACGCAGAATCGGAGAGGAAAGGAATATCAGGAAAACACTGATAAGGAGAAGGGACAGGATGATAGGACATCTGCTAACACATGAAGGAATAACTTCCATGGTACTAGAGGGAGCTGTAGAGGGCAAGAACTGTAGAGGAAGACAGAGATTGGAATACGTCAAGCAAATAATGAGGACGTTCAAACCAGTCAGTAGACTGATGACAGATAAGTGTCATCTTCAGGTCCTAAACATTTGTTTAGTAAAACATGTTCCTTTTACATTGAACCTCATGCACAAGTTGTCAGATGGATAAAACTCAGAACATTATAACATGTTTTACTAAAAAATGTTTAAGACCTGAAGATGACAACTGTTGACAACGGTTGTCTTGAATAAATAATATTTTGTTTGATCTTCGGTTTTGAATAGTTTTCCACAGTTAAAACTTATCGCCCTTCAATATTCTCCTAATGACAAAATTCAATATTCAATGATAAGTCGCGCTTCGAATGAAGCCCTGGTGACCAGTGAAACCTTACCTTCGACTGTCAAACTCAGTCACACTTGTAATTATATTGCACATAAAAAATACAGATTAATGATACTTTCACTGTATGTAACTGTATAAAAATAATCATGTCATGTGTAAAGGACGTAACAATAAAGCTCATAAAAAAGTCCATGACACCGACTTTCTCCCTTCAATGGCAAGGAAAGCGTTTCTGAAGAAGAGAAATTTGTTAACATCGAGTATAGATTTAAGTGTCAGGAAGTCGATTCTGAAAGTATTTGTATGGAGTGTTGGCATGTATGGAAGTGAAACATGGACGATAAATAGATTGGACAAGAAGAGAATAGAAGGTTTCGAAATATGGTGCTACAGAAGAACGCTGAAGATTAGATGGGTAGATCACGTAACTAATGAGGAGGTATTGAATAGAATTGGGGAAAAGAGGAGTTTGTGGCACAACTTGACAAGAGGAAGGGACCGGTTGGTAGGACATGTTCTGAGGCATAAGGGGATCACAAATTTAGCATTGGAGGGCAGTGTGGACGGTAAAAATCAAAGAGGGAGACCAAGAGATGAATACACTAAGCAGATTCAGAAGGATATAGGTTGCAGTAAGTACTGGGAGATGAAGAAGCTTGCACAGGATAGAGTAGCATGGAGAGCTGCATCAAACCAATCTCCGGACTGAAGACCACAACAACAACAACATTCTCAATCTGCCTGATGCTCTCACAATGGTGTACAGAATACAAGTGAGCATTCAGTCGAATAGTTAGTAGGATCGGGTGACGTGTGAGGGAAAGTCCATTTTTTTATATAATAAAAATTTATATTCATGTATAAAATAATACTGATAAAATCAACAGATCAGTAGCCATACTAACTGGACAATAAATTCTAGCATGTCATTAATAAAAGTGATACACCATGCGGCAGCCTTGTGGAGTACAAGCGATTTCTTATATCAGGGAAGACAATGACCTGTGATGATGGAGATAAGTCGCACAATTACTAAGACATTGGTTCCAGAATACAATGATCCCTGTCCTTAGAGATACGAGCGTGACCTGTGCCTTAGATGACCTTCATTGCCCCACTATGCCCATCACTGCTCTTATGCTCATGACATTATTGTGTGACAAAGGATCCAGTATAATACATGTTTATTATATACATCTCCTTTGTTAGATACCTTAAGACACAAGTTAAATATTCTTTTAAAAACTGATAACTCGTTATCCCCTATGTACGTATTGACAAAATTGTTCTTGCTCTGTTCACCATGCCTTCCGAAAAACGTCGCTCACCAATGAGCAAAAAGTTCTCTTGACGCTAGTTAGAAGTTAATTTTGATAACAAACTACTATTTGGGGAGGGCAACGACAGCTGGAATAGTACACGATTGATGATTATAGTATGGAAGTTCGTAACCTCATATTACGAAATGTGTGTTTAGCAAATTATAATTAAAATGAATGAAAGTCTGCATTACTGCATTAGCTGTTCATTATAGACCTTTCAAAGATCCAAAGCCTATTTCGCTCTTTAAAGTTGCATTATTAGGTCCATTTTTGTACAAAAGAATTACAATCGTTTTATGATAAAAATCGTACGTGAATTTTTTTAAAAAACCTCAAAAACTTTTCCTCAGAAAGCTACTCTGTGTGGGTATTGCTAGACGACGTTCCTTTAAACACACTTTAAAAAACCTTTTGTTACAATTGCAATTTATAGGGTGATTCCGATCGTCAATTTTCATATTGGTTACTTAAAAGAAATCACGTCACGTCGAATGAGAATTGTGACGTTCCAAGGTGCAACTATAATCGAATGTGAATGGTCTCACAAAGTTTGTCATCAAGCTACAGGGTTGTCAAACATCGATGCTGGGTGTCCTAAATAAAATTGTTAAGTTGAGAATTTGTGGGTGTTGAAGTTTGTATAATGAAAGAATGAAGTTGGTCAAGGAACAGGAGTCATTTATAAAAGTAATTAAAATAACTACTCAAATGAACCGAAATTTTATCGGTCAATATAATAGGGTAAGAATAACATGTTACTCACCAATATACGGGAGTAGTGTTCACTAAAATTCGCACAGCAACGAATACTGTTAGGTGAACGGTAATGCATGTACAAAATTCAATAATGACCCTCGTCTTTGGATCAGATCGGTCGCAACATACTTACGTGCATCCCTCAGCCGAATAGAAAGCGATGTGGCATTTTTCAGGTCTACCGACTCCTTGACACTCGAGCGGCTTCGTGCAAGGGAATAAATCAGCTACAGGCTCTAGTTGAGTTTTAGTCGATATTTATGTATGGAGGCAGTATAAAAAGAAACGGGTATCAGACTAGGGAGGTAGAAGTGAAGAAACGAGCTTCTGTTTGGTCTGATTTTATTGCTTCTTCCCGAGTTTACAGTAACATTTCGCAGAGCAGAGGTACTAGGTCATGATTTCAATGAGCGCAGTACACATATGAGGCTTACTAGATACTGAAATTAATAGAAAAATAGCCCTCTTAGTCTATCACTTTGACTCGAAACATAAAAAGGGAGCGAGTTTCTTATTGCTCAATTTTTAACACCCAGGTTCCGTTATACATCACAATGTAAGTGACAATCGGTCATAGGTACAAGTAAGCCATGATGGTCCAGAGGTACGTACACGTAAGAAAAAAATGTTCAAATATGTGCGAAATCTTATGGGACTTAACTGCTAAGGTCATCTGTCCCTAACCTTACACTCTTCTTGACCTAAATTATCCTTAGGACAAACACACACACCCATGCTCGAGGGAGGACTCGAACCTCCGCCGGGACCAGCCGCACAGTCCATGACTGTAGCGCCCAAGACCGCTCGGCTAATCCCGCGCGACGTACACGTAAGAATGCCAGTTCCTGTTAGTATACAAGCTGAACTGAATAGGTTCGTTCACTCACATAATTTTCTGCTCTGGGCTGACAGACGCCCGATGCTCGTCTGCTGTCAGGAACTCTCGAACCGCTGAACTCTGCCCTGCTGGTCAACTGGCGGCCTCCTTGCGGTGTGTTGGTGCTGTTTACTTATAGATGATACATGACCGCCTTGTACTTTCACTCACAATTCGCCATCAGCCAACTTGAAATCAGCGGTTTGGAAATGCTCGCGATCTCATATTGGTCTGGCGAAAGCGTCAAGCACTGTAAGTCCTCATTTAGGTTTCCAGGCTCTACTTGTTCAAATTCTTACCAAGATGACTCATCATTTTTTTCTTAGCAGTTCCTTCACGATTCGTTCGTTACAGGTCCCTGTAGTAGAACTAGACTATGATTAGCGTCGAATAGCTCCAGAAATGTACTTAACGCAGTGACAAAGTGCCGTTAACTACAAAGTGTTCTTGGTAGGGCAAAAGCTCACTTCATGAAATACCACGGGCATCGTTAATAACTGCATCTTGGAACATTGTTATTCTCATCGACTATGATGTGACTATTTGTGAGGAATGAATGTGAAAATTGAGGATCAACAGCACCATATAATATTGTATTAGTGAGAAAAGATTTTTTAAAGTTTATTTAACACAACGGCGTGTAGCAATACCTATAAAGGCTTATTTATAAAAAATCATTTACGATTTTTTATTAGAGAGAGGTTGTAATTCTTTTATACAGAAATGTACACGAGGATGCAGCTTGAAGTGCGAGACGGTTGTGCGTCTTTGAAAGCACTACAGTGAACAAGTAATGCCGTAATATGGACATTCATTCATTTTCATTATTATTTGCTAATTACATTTGTGTAATGTTATGGCATGAAAATTCCAGTTTCACCAATCAAGTAACTTTTATGTTGTTAATTTCTCCCACTAGTGCCTGAGTAACTACTTCCCACTCGCACTGTTCACAATCACACGGAAGCGGTCCCATATTGGAGCCTAGTTTCTTTAATTACCAACCGCTGACTCCTTTGTACAAAATTTTCAAAGCTGTCTGTGACCTCCACTAGTCTTTTCAGAAGGTCCAAGTCGCAGCTTTCATGACCGTGAGACAGAAAAACTTTCCATCATCCTACCAGACTTCTGCGAACTTGGTGCTCAACGCACAATGCCTTTCGTCTGCATGAAACGCATTTCCGGAAGGAACATGTAAAACGTCCATTATTGCGGCGAGGTAAGTCATCAGCGACTGTTTTTGTTGCTTGTATATTGGCTCCACGTGCTCTCCTCTGCTTCTCATATTTCGCAGACAGAGATTGCTGCATTCACCAAGGCAGCAGCTGAATGGCCATGCGGTTTCGGAGTGCCTGCCTTGGGTGATAAGGAGCGTATCTCCCCTTAAGGATTTAAGTTGCCCCAAGAGCACGGCAGTGTGTTCTGGTGTAACGCCGCTTCCTTTGGACGCAAAGATGAAAATATAAAAAACAGAACCCAAAACCCAATACAAGCCCCAAACCCAAGATCCAGATTTAATAAAAAAAAGAGGTCCCACTGTGATAGTACCACTGTAATAGTAACTAGTATACTGAAGAGAAACAACGTAAAAAGAAATAGAAAAGAAACCGAGTATAAAGTAACTTAATACTTTCGCAAAGGAAAGTAAAATAGAATCCCGTTTGTATCAAATTAAAGTAAAAGTAGATCGCAAAATAGTGTACTTACAGATCACGGAGTAGAACAAGTGACCTCAAAGAATACCCATTGTGAGTACTCTTTGAGGTCACCGCAGAATACAGAAGATAAAGTCGTACATTGTTAATATGCTTCTAGAGCTTGCTTGATCGTGTCGTAATTTAACGTGTGCTCTTGTACGTAGGCGATACGAGATTGGTTTTACATTTTCGAGATTTGCGATATGCTAAAAATCATTAACCTTGAAATAGGTAGATCAGCAACTTTGAGTGTATCATTACGTAAAGTCAAGATAGTAAAAGAAACGAAATTTGTCTTGGATTCTTTATTATCAATGGAAGGCCGAACTTTGACCCAAAGTGATGCACTGTTAGTTCAAATGGTTCAAATGGCTCTGAGCACTATGGGACTTAACTGCTGAGGTCATCAGTCCCCTAGAACTTAGAACTACTTAAACCTAACTAACCGTAGGACAACACACACATCCACGCCCGAGGCAGGATTCGAACCTGCGACCGTAGCGGTCGCACGGTTCCAGAATGTAGCGCCTAGAACCGCTTGGCCACTCCAGCCGGCTCACTGTTACTAATTTAACCGAAAAGGAAGTGAATATTAGTATCGAATTGTGGGAAAATACTAAGATTTCGTTGAAGCAAATGGTTAACTCTGGATCTTATTGCACACTCTTTGACTGAAATTTACGTAACTAATTCCACCCAGCTTATGGAAAGGCTACTCCTTTAAGACAATGTCAGGATGTGCTTAGCCTATAATAAACCAGCGTGTTTGATATATATTTCAAACCAAATAATATTATTTGCTTACGAAACACTTTATTAGTGCAACGATACAGATTAATAACAGAGCGCTATATATATTCTTTGCCGCGCTATAGAAGTTATCGTACTTATTCAGACTATTTAGCTTACGTGTACTGAAAACTTCAGTGGAGAAACTATTGCTGTATATAGACTGTAACCACGAGTAGTGCAATAATAGCAATTTGTATGCACCTACGTGCAGCTGTGCTCGTACAACTCGGGGACGATATGATTATTTGAGCTGGCCGGTACAATTAATACGCACTCGGCGTGAATATATTGCATCAGGACAGACTTCTTTTTGTAACGTTCCTCATCAGACGTTATACAGACAATCTATCGCTAGCTCGTCGGAGCACGAACTTCATCAACGAACATTTTCAATAGAAGGAGCAGTTACAAGGAAATGGTGCCCAACGTAGGGCCCGATTCCATCGAAAAACTAGGATACCACGTGTGACTTAAGTAAGCGCCACCTTGCGCCACACACACACACACACACACACACACACACACACACACACACACACACGACCACGGACCACGCAGAGCTTCGAGTCAATGACGGTGGACGCAGTGCTGACAGAGATATGACGACGCGCCGACTTCGAGTACGCGGAAGCCGCCGACTGCTGAGAGCGACACATTCTGACGCCGTGAAGAATAGGGGGGGGGGGGGGGGGGGCGCTGTAGTTGCCAAAGCTGACTGTGCATCCGCCGCCTCAACTCAACAAAACACTAGTAAGTAATAAACTGAACAACTCAGGTTAGTGAGTTCTAGTTAAATTTTCTTCATCGTGGTCCAGCACCGAAACCCTTTTACATTATTTGTGTATATGTGTAACACTGTGTGTACAACCAGGAAGACAAGTTCGTACTGAGTGTGCAGAGAGATTTATTAAATTGCTAATTGGTATAACGTTTAAAAATATCAAAGAGGACAAGAAGGGTAAATTAAAACACGAAAGAGACGAATCTGAAATCAGAGAAGAATCGGTAGAGGAAATGTGTCAAACAGTAGAGAACATTCTCTCTCTTGACAGAGATAATGAGCCAAGAGAAAGAATGGATGACGCAAAATTGTACGCGACTTTCGAAGATGAGACAGAAAAAATTCCGGATGTCGTGGAGGCTCAAGTGACAGTAATTAATGATCAAATAGAAATTTCTGGGTTGGCGAATGTTTTTTCCATGCAGCATTTTGAGATGAGTGTGTTGTTCAATTTTATGTCCCGTTTGGAAGATCGTGATACACGTCAAGCAGAAAGAGATGAGGCATTTAGACTTGAATTGGTGAAACGTGATACTGGTCACTGATCGTCGTTTCCTGTTACCAGTAGCTGTTCAAGGAATCGGCTTATAAGTGAAAATACGGGGTGTCCCGATTCCCATTTGTCACATGGAAAGAGGTTAATAAAGATGGTTGACCTAATGCCGTAATCCTCGTCATCAGCATCAGAAGTAAGGATTTCATGGGCCTGCACAGGACTGATGTGTCAGATGTGATCTGAACATAAAAAATTAAAACTGTCATAGTTGAAATGGCTTGAAACTTTTCAGACCAGCGGATCATGCAAAAATCACTTCAGGACTATCTACGCTTAGACTAATGCGGATCCTGTGCCGCAACAGCAAAGACAAAACACGAGTTTAACTCTATCGGTAACAAGTTAGTTTGTTCGAGAGCGGTGTGTCATGCATCACACAACCACTGTTTCACATAATGAACTGAAATTAGAGCACTAAAGACAGGAATAAGAAGACAGTAGATGAAATATAGAAACTAACACGTAGCTTCATTATTTGAAAAAGCTAAATAAATGTCAAGTAAACAGTATAACGCAAGCAACAGGAAAATAAAGCAACATTTTATTTGATTTGTTCTTCAGAACGTTTAAAAGTGAAAATTTAATGCTTTTACATCCGCGAAAGATACATAATTTGTAGTAACTTTTATTCCAGATGCATCTCATTTATGTGATTCCAACATTCGTTTAAACATCGTAGCTTTTTCGAACTGTCAGAGAGTAATCAATGTAGATGGTAGTGCATCAATGGCACCCCGTCTCCTGCTTAACAATTATGTTCGATTAATAGCACAAAAGGGAGGAGACCTTAAAGAGTCTCGTTTGCTAAGTCCAGATTGCAATTACGAGATGTGAGAGTGCTTTGAAAGAACCTCCTCCTTCTATTTTAACGATCCCCTTTAGCATAGCTCCGGCGTCCATCGAACGACTGCTGCGGTGTCACACTGGACGTGAATGCGTTTGCTTTTAGTATTTCAGCCAAAGCAATGCATTGTTACATCGAAACTTCAACAACATTTTGCAAGAGAGAGAAAAAATTAATAATATCTTTGTTTCCATATTACCAAAACTGTTTAATACAGGAAATTTGGTTCTTAAAGACATACACGTAGGAGGCATGATAGCAATTTCCCCACTTTTCTTGAACGCAATACTTCTAAGTTTTGATAACGATCACGACTGATGTAAAGATGATTCACTGCAGTAAATTCCCCTCTACGAGACAGTACGCTCACTGGTAAGCACTCCGCTTTGCTTCTTAGTCCGTGTATTTCCATGTAGTTTGCACACACCTGAGCAGCAAATGAGAAAGCGTTCAGCAACTGTTGTGATGAAGATCGTGTTTGTAAATAAATTACTGCTTCCCAGATATCTTCTTACAGAAAGCAATGTGCTGGTTGATCTCGCAATGCTCACAGTCAAGTATTTAAGATATAAAGTTAAATCGCTTGAGCTCCACCCGAAAATTGCAACCATTATTTCACCATAAGAGGCAGACTACTGCACAATGCTACCTAAATCTATTCCATCCTCCATTATCCCCTCAGCTTAACTATTGTTGAAATTAAATGTCATCAATTATTCTGGCGTATATATGAACCACAGTGCGTAGATCAATGTTCTGAATTAAGTCTCTGTAAGCCCGTCTTTATATGAGTTGGTAGCGGGACCTCGGCTGTTCAGCATTAAAAGTCAAATCAAATCACTTTCAGCCGTCTAAATTTAGAATTTTATGTTATTTGTCCTACCAGTTTCAGCGTTAGATTACACCATCTTCAGACACCTGCTTAAACAAAACCATGATAACAGCGTAAAATACATAACAAATAGGGTGGTGTAAATTTTTTTAAGAAATCAAATTATATACAGTGGTAATATGTAGTAAAATACACCAAAATGAAATTTTAAGGAATAAAATTTTAAGGAATAAAATGAGAGAACAGTTGCGCACACTGCATGAATGTAAACTAGGGAACAAATTATATTTTTGCTACATAATAGTAAAAGAGAACCTACGAATCGGAAGTCAAAATTCCATGTTATGCATACATTATCAAGGTTTAATGCTAATGTCAAAGCCCACGAAACATAGGGAGCAAAACAATCATAGTCGTACACTGTTGAGTGCAATACTGGAGGTCAACCCCACGGTAACTACCTGTATCACCATCTTCCATGCACTAATAATAATAACTAATGAAACCGGAATGTAAAGAATCTGTCAATGACAGATTCATAAAGTAACACAATTTAATCAACTAAACTGTGAAACTAATGTAAGACACCGTCGAATTTCCACTAAACTGGAAGTACTGAAATAACATATGGAAAACGTCGTAACCAGCATTATCATGAAAGTGAGAAGTCGGCTGTTAGGCACCCTTGTGGCTAGGTGATATACGAAGCTATAAACTGTGAAGTAAGTCTAAAGGAGATAGCAGTATCGTAACAGCTATTATGGATGCTATGATAATAGTAAAATAGTCACAGTTATTTTTGTGTCCACCATTTCTAATGAAGGCGTTTCGAAAATATCACCATCAGATTCAATTACGGGAACAGACACCATACAAGGCACTGCGTGAAACTAAGAGTGCCATATCGAATAGGAGTTTCTATTCAATACGGACTCAGTACATTGTATGGTGACTGTTCCCCTAACTGAATCTCATGTTGATATTTTAGGAACGCATTCATTAGAAATAGTGGACACAAAAATACCTGTGACTATTTTACTGTTATCATGGCGTCCATAATAGCTGTTACCATACTCCTGTCTACACTGAAGAGCCAGGGAAACTGTTACATTTACCTAATACTCTGCAGGGCAGCCGCGAGCACGCAGAAGTGCCGCGACACGACGTGGCATAGACTCAATTAATGTCTGAAATAGTGCTGGAGGGAACATGAATCCTGTAATTCTCTCCATAAATCACTAAGATTACGAGGGGATGGAGATCTCTTCTGAACAGCACTTTGCTAGGCATCCCAGATATGCTCAATTATATTCTTGTCTGGGGAGTTTGGTGACCATCGGAAGTGTTTAAATGCAGAAGAGTGTTCCTGGAGCCCCTCTGTAGCAATTCTGCACGGGTAGGGTGTCGCACTGTCCTGCTGGAATTGATCAAGCCCTTCGGAATGCACAATGGACGTGACTTTATGAAAATGATCACACAGGATGCTTACGTACGTGTCACCTGTCAGATCGTATCTAGACGTATCATGGATCCCATATCACTCCAACTTCTCACGCCCCCACACCATTAAAGAATCTCCACAACCAAGAACCATATTAAGCTGACATGCAGGGTCAATGGATTCATGAGGTTGTCTCCATACTTGTACGCGTCCATCCATTCGATACAATTTAAAACAAGACTCGTCCGACCAGTCATCAACAGTCCAATGTCGGTGTTGATGGGGCCAGGAAAGGCGTAAAGCTTCCTGTCGTGCAGCCATCAAGGGTACCCGAGCGGTTCTTCGGCTCCGAAAGTCCATGTCGATGATGTTTCGTTGAATGTTCACTCGCTGACACTTGTTGATGGACTAGAACTGAAATCTGCAGAAATTTGCGGAAGGGTTGCACTTTTGTCACGTTGAACGATTCTCTTCTGTCGTCATTGGTCCCGTCCTTGCAGGATCTTTTTCCGGTCGCAGAAATGTCGGAGATTTGATGTTTTACCGGTTTCCTGATAGTCACGGTGCACTCGTGAAATGGTCGTACGGGAAAATCCGCATTCCGTCGCTACCTCGAAGATGCTGTGTCCCATCGCTCAGGCGCCGACAATAGCACCGCGTTCAAACTCACTTAAATGTCGATAAAATGACATTGTAGTAGCAGTAACCGACCGATCTATCAACTGCGCCAGACACTTGTTTTCCTATATAGACGTTGCCGATCGCAGTGCCGTATTCTGGAAGTACAGAAGTGGCACGCTTCATAAACTTCACAGAAAAATGGTTTCTTGCATGGTTTCCTCACACCTCATTTGAGATTTTACAGTACATACACAGAATATCAGAAAGAATTCATTTCAATGTCTGTATAACATGTAACCCCTATGTCTACATCTACGTCTGCACCTACATCTACATGATTACTCTGCAATTCACATTTAAGTGCTTGGCAGAGGGTTCATCGAACCACAATCATACTATCTCTCTACCATTCCACTCCCGAACAGCGCGCGGGAAAAACGAACACCTAAACCTCTTTGTTCGGGCTCTGATTTCTCTTATTTCATTTTGATGATCATTCCTTCCTATGTACGTTGGGCTCAACAAAATATTTTCGCATTCGGAAGAGAAAGTTGGTGACTGAAATTTCGTAAATAGATCTCGACGCGACGAAAAACGTCTTTGCTTTAATGACTTCCATCCCAACTCGCGTATTATATCTGCCACAATCTCTCCCCTATTACGTGATAATACAAAACGAGCTGCCCTTTTTTGCACCCTTTCGATGTCCTCCGTCAATCCCACCTGGTAAGGATCCCACACCGCGCAGCAATATTCTAACAGAGGACGAACGAGTGTAGTGTAAGCTGTCTCTTTAGTGGACTTGTTATATCTTCTAAGTGTCCTGCCAATGAAACGCAACCTTTGGCTCGCCTTCCCCTACAATGTTATCTATGTGGTCTTTCCAACTGAAGTTGTTCGTAATTTTAACACCCAGGTACTTAGTTGAATTGACAGCCTTGAGAATTGTACTATTTATCGAGTAATCGAATTCCAACGGATTTCTTTTGTAACTCATGTGGATCATCTCACACTTTTTGTTATTTAGCGTCAACTGCCTCCTGCCACAACATACATCAATCTTTTCTAAATCGCTTTGAAACTGGTACTGGTCTTCGGATGACCTTACTAGAAGGTAAATTACAGCGAACAACCTAAGAGAACTGCTCAGATTGTCACCCAGGCCATTTATATAGATCAGAAACAGCAGAGGTCGCAGGACGCTTCCATGGGGAACACCTGATATCACTTCAGTTTTCTCGATGATTTGCCGTCTATTACTACGAACTGTGACCTTCCTGACAGGAAATCACGAATCCAGTCGCACAACTGAGACGATACCCCATAGGCCCGCAGCTTGATTAGAAGTCGCTTGTGAGGAAAGGTGTCAAAAGCTTTCCGGAAATCTAGAAATACGGAATCAACTTGAGATCCCCTGTCGATAGCGGCCATTACTTCGTGCGAATAAAGAGCTACCTTCGTTGCACAAGAACGATGTTTTCTGAAACCATGCTGATTACCTATCAATAGATCGTTCCCTTCGAGGTGATTCATAATGTTTGAATACAATATATGCTCCAAAACCCTACCGCAAACCGACGTCAAAGGTATAGATCTGTAGTTCGATGGATTACTCCTACTACCCTTCTTAAACACTGGTGCGACCTGCGCAATTTTCCAATCTGTAGGTACAGATCTATCGGTGAGCGAGCAGTTGTATATGATTGCTAAGTAGGGAGCTATTGTATCAGCGAAATCTGAAAGGAGCCTAATCGGTATATAATCTGGACCTGAAGACTTGCCCGTATCAAGCGATTTGAGCTGCTTCGCAACCCCTAAAGTATCTACTTCTACGAAACTCATGCTAACAGCTGTTCGTGTTTCAAATTCTGGAATATTCCATTCGTCTTCCCTGGAGAAGGAATTTCGGAAAACTACGTTCAATAACTCCTCTTTAGCCGCACAGTCGTCGGTAACAGTACCATCGGCACTGCGCAGCGAAGGTATTGACTGCGTCTTGCCGCTTGTGTAGGGTAAAACAAAGGAAAGTGTGACCTAGGACTAGAAAAACAACCATTTAAATGGGCCTACAATCCACTTGTCATGTAGTAAATACAGGATTACAATAAGGTGGGTATTAAGATGCTGTTAGCGGAGGGCTCACGCGGGTGCATGGCTTAGTTTAATTACCAGTCTACTTTCTGATCCTGTTTAGATGAAGTCCAGCAACACATACACGACCTGTCAACATATCCGTCCTTACATGTGACGCTGTTTTCTTGTGCTCTGCTCCCATAAGCGAAACCTGAACTTTGCAGGAAGACAACACTCTGCAAGTGGTCAGCAAGCCATTAGAAAAAAGAACTAATCAAATACAATCAAACATATTAGAAAGGGTCTTTGTCCTTCAGTTCTGCGGCATTATAACATTTGTGGAAAGCTGAATTAGTTCCAATTGACATGAGAATTTGGCCTTACTGAATTTGCTACTCACGCATACAATTCTGATCTGGATCTGCCGGCACTATTTCAGATCATTTGTCCAAGACGCTAGACGGTATAACTGTTCGGTCATTAATAGACGATCATCAGCGAAAGACCTTAGCAACACTGAGACAGACCACAACACCGCCCAACTTACCGACATTTGTTGAGTGATGACGTATGGCACGTCTTGAGATTTGCTCAGCGAACTTACCTCTGTGTGTCAGTAGATATTTCCACCGTTATAAATATACTGGGAGGCTCCAATTAATAGCACTTCTTACACGACTAAACGTATTCAGATTTGATCAACATTAACTGAACGAATAAAATTCTTATGATGTAACTATGGTGGACTGACATCTGATACAGGTCCTACCTTAGCGAAGCCCCGATGCATTCTTCACTTCACAATGAACCGTCACCGCTACTTATAACATTATGGACTTCTTTGACGTCAGACAAGTCACAGTCTTAATAAATATTGTAATAAAACTGTGATGTCCTACATCGGTTATTCCAACGGAAACACTTCCAGAACACTGTCTGAAATGATTCTAGCTTCGATCTTAATGCCGTGGAATGTGTGACTTTAAACCGTTTCATTGCCTTCCGATCAGGTAATAAACAATTTGACATGCTACATTCAGCTCGACTTAAAACCATCGTAGCTAGACAATGTATAAAAGTTATTGGATCAAAAAATTCGTTTTGATGCAATCCGTTTATCTTATTCGTGTAAAGTTTGAACCTATTCGTAGAAGTTGGAAATACGGAAGTGGCACGTTTCATAAACTTCCCAGAGAAGTGGTTTTCTGCATGATTTAGCCCTTAAAATATGAACAGTGCACATAACAATGATGCCATTAGCTGAGCATTAATTTCAGCCCAATTAAAACACATTGCAAAAGGAATTAAACGATTCGCACAATTTGTCTGGGCACTAGCTCTGGTTCGTTGTTCAAATCTTGCTTAATATACTGTAACGTAGAACGTTAGGACCGATTGTCGAATGACTATACGGATGGTCACTGTCCCAGGCTAAACCAAAAGCTTTTTACCTTATGTCTCTAACTCAAATAGAAACAAATCACCATGAATCCCCATACCTCCCAAGAACCGTGATTCTGCCAGCTGCTTTTTCAGTCATATTTTTGTCCTACGTCGTTTTCTCTTGTAGATACTCGACCAGTACACTATGTGAAATAATTCTCCCTTTTCTCATACTCTAATTCAATATAATTTTGAGATGGACATTTTTTTCTTTCCCCTGCCAGCCAGGCTAGGAAATCACACCCAAGCTTTTTGCATAAAATTGTCTGCACTTGTATATTGCATCCAACTTTTGGTTTCTGCGCTCCGTATTCTTACACTGGCCTCCCTAAAAGTTTCCTATGTTGCGCTCTAAGCCTCGCCATCATTACATGGCGTCCTTGGGTACTCTGTCGCCACACCTCGCTACAGTGGTTGCCTTCAGCTTCTGTGCATTACCATGAATCTATGCGAAGTACAGACAACCACAAAAACCACACCATGTGGTAACAAGGTAGATGTATATAAGATATATGTTAATAAAACCGACAAACTGCAGGGGCGGATTCCTGACTGGAAATGGAGGAAAAAAGTTCTATGAACATGTGTTCGGAAATGCGACATTACCACGATAGATGGCGCTGACGAACAAAAGTTCTTCTGAGCACAGCGGTTTTCCTTGTGTGTCGCAAGCCGTGTGATTGACGCAGCGTACTGTAAGCAGCAAAATAGTTCGTCGGTAAAAAGGACTGATGACAGAAATCCCACAACTGTGATGGTCTGGTACAACAACCACCTACAAAATACTTCCCGTGGACGGAAATCCGCTCTTGATGATCGTTGCTCTCGTTGCAGGTATGGGGACAGCAGTGGTTGTCATGGAGGATACCTTCGACCACAAATATAATAGACTGGCTCTGACGTCATTTTCGTGGCTCCAACATCTCTGGGCTAAAGTCACGTGAATGTTGGGAAAACATGATTGTTCCGTATTGCGCTTATGGCTGTACTCAGCGTTTTGTCGGGGGAAATGGCATTACATTTCACGTGTAAGTGTTTCTATGATAGTGCAGATGGTTTTTTTATATGTTTTTTTTTTCACTTGAAATAGAGTATCACGTAAATTAAAGTGTTGAGAGTGATGCCTGCAAAGTCAGACTCATATTACATTTTGGAAAGTATCTGTGACAATTCGGTTACAGAAGTAAGTATAACTGTTTCTCGTTCCTACTCATAGGTTCCCTAAGGATGAAAACCGATGGCAGCTTTGGATACAGGCTCTGAAACGGAAAAACGTTAAGCCACCTGCACATACGCGCCGTTTTGTATATACTAGTGAGATTACAATAAGGTAACAGCACCTATAGTCGACACATGAAGAGAATTTTTTTCTGCCTTCTAATATTATTAAATAAATGTAAATCCAAAATTATTTTCTGAAACTTCAAAGTCTCACCTTTCAACCAAAATATCATTTTTTTTTAAACTGATAGTTCAAACTTTTGTAAAAATAGTAGGAACTGAACCTTTGAAGTGCACCTAAAATTAATACTCTAAAATGGACCTGGTCTTAAAGTCGCCAATTTTGGCACCTATAGTAGACATAATTCCCATATCCCATTTTCTTTTATAAGTGACTAGAGCTCTAAACGCGGCGAATCCAATGTTTAAAGTTTTGACACGAGCCCACTCTTACTGTTTAAAGGAATTTTAACGACATTTTACTTTAATTGATAGTTTATAGTAATTTCGTCCCGCTGCCTACCAGAGGGACGTTCGATGTATAAATGGTACTGTGAACAAATCCAGGTCAAATGTAGTTCTGACATAATTTTTCGCAAATGAAAAAGTAGTTTTTGTTGGAAGCGTTTGGCAGTCAATTGAGAAATGTGGGTAAAATACGATACGAACATGGGTTGGCAGACCGCTGATTTGAAATCCCGCCACGTTTTGCCAACAGTCACGTGGTTTATGTCGGAGCCACACCAGCACAGCAAGGCCACAAAGCCTGCAGCGCACAAGGAACAAACGCCATGGGGTCAGCGGAACTTTCATTCGTCAGTGCCTTGTACCGTGGTAGCGATGCATTTGTGAATACACGTTCATAAGACCTTTTTTCTTCTGTTTCCAATCAGGAATGCGTCCTTGCAGTTTGTTGGTTTTAATAATGTTCACCCTGTATAAAAAAAACTGCCTGTTATCAAATTTGTGATTTACTTTCTTACAAGTAACAAATTTGTGTAAGCGCTAATAGTAAAGAGCAATTTTCCAGTTATTTAACGGAAGAAAAAAAACACTGATGACAGCGCAATTTCAGCGAAACATGTCTGCGTGTTCTGTTCTGGCAGAGCGGTTCTAGGCGTTTCAGTCTGGAACCGCGCGACCGCTACGGTCGCAGGTTCGAATCCTGCCTCGGGCATGGAATTCTGTGATGTCCTTGTGTTCGTTAGGTTTAAGTAGTACTAAGTTCTAGGGGACTTATGAGCTCAGCTGTTAAGTCCCATAGTCCTCAGAGCCATTTGAACCAGTTTTTTGTTCTAAAAAATTTAAAGATTTTATGGAGAAATATACGGTCAGTAACAAACGTCCATGCTCACGGTGGTACAGCATTGTCGTAGCCTGTGTAGCCTGTGTGTGTTGCTGTGCAGGGATAAGGAGAGTGACTGCTGCTGCGCATTATCTGTACTAAACAATGAAAATAATTTTATCTGATAAACTAAAAAACACCACTTTTTCTACAAGGACTGACAAGACGATCAATATGTCGTGAATTAAGAATGATAAAATTATTGTCAGGACTGTTAAGAGAACATTATTATAACATCTGCCAAAAGTCCAAATAAAAAAAACATATCCACAACAATTGTACAAGGAAAGGAAGATGGAGTTGGTAAATAGTAACAGCGATATTCTCGATACCTTCAGGTGAAACCTGATAAACGATATTTCGTTTTAAAGATCATCGCTACACCAGACTGTCTAATATTGCTTTAGAAGTGAAATGTTTTAGCACTTCACCTCTTTAAATAGTCATAATAGAACATTTATAACTGTTACTGGATTTGTAGAGTAGTACTGTGAGCAATGTCTTTTGTTGCTCATTTTCATTTTCTCTTTTAATTACTCCCTTTACTTACACCACAGTTTGTGTTCTTTATCCCTAAGAAATGTCTATTCTTTCCTGTTTCTTTTATTTCTGAATACACATACAGCGACCCCAGATTAGGTGTGTCATGATTCCACCCATTCATGATAAGAATGTTTACAACAATGAGATCCTGATATACAGTTAAACTGGAGAGCTCATTTATAAAATAGCTTGTTCTGCATTGTCGTTAGGTTTCGTCTAGGATAAATGTTCACGTCTCATTATACCTAATTTGCCAGAGTGGAGTATGCTGTCAATCGTTATAGGACACAAGTTAGAGGACAATGTTATTGCACGACAAGGTGTGAGTTTGTCTACGGTCGCTGTAAAAGTTTGAAGCTCTCCTCTATGAGATGGTGGTAAACGCACTACTGTATTTGTATTTAGTATCTGTGAAAAATTCATGAAATAGTCCAAGCACTTATTCTCATTCAGGGGAGAAAAGGTGGCAAAGAAACGAATGTGAGCAGTTTTTCGATAGTGTTCCTGTATTGCAATGCCTGGAGGTGAGCCTGGGTAGAAATATCAACATGCAAATTACACCCACCGTTTCAACACAGATGCGGCTTACTTTATATTTTCAAACAATATATATTACTATTTCCGCTGATCCATCTTGGACAGAGGGCATAGGCTGGTTAAGTAATTGTCAATATGAATGGAATTCTCCAACATCCGTGTAAATGAGACATTACTTTATTTTGAAGATTACCAGTTTCGGCAATCCACTGTCCCATCTTCTGTCCCCATATGCATCTCTCCAAACGAACGATAATGTCACATAGTGCCATATATCCCTGCATGTCATGAATTCACAACATACAGGGATTTGTGGCATCTTAGTTGCTATCAAGCCTTCGAATGAAGCACTAGTGAACGATTGAATTCACGACATCCGGGGATTTATTGCGGTATATGACATTCTTGTTTATTTGGAGAGATGCATATGGGGCCTGAAGTTGGCATCGTGGAATGCCGAAACTGGTAGCCCTGAAACTAAAATAATATCTCAGTTACACGGCTGTTGGAAAATTTCATTTATATTGATAAAATATATGACTTTCCGAATACTTAACCATCTGAGCCTCTCGTTTTCAAAAAATTTAATACAAGGTGATACCGTGACGTTGGTAAAAACTTTTAGTGATGATGGAGAAGGATAAACGTATCAGTTTGAGCAAAGGGGCCTAGTCCGAGAACGACCGAGCCGAAAATTAAAAACGAAAATCGATCTGATACCTCAGACATTAATACATCTACCGGTACTATTGTTGCTAAGACTCTAGGGAGGCAACTTTCAGATACGGAAATATGGACCACAATAAGACAATAAGTACAGTAAATATGAACTCTAAAATGCAGGCCTTAAAAGTTTTAAGCGCTTGATCAGTATAAGAAACATGTATCGCAGTAGCAACGATGTACAAGTGCTAAAAGCACTTGATGTGTACATTTAGAGAACTTGTTTAATGGGCTTTGTTTTGATCCATACTGCGTGCTCCAGAAGTACGGAAACCAAAGGATTTGCAATAGAAGAGATTTCTGTCGTTGTATCGAAGTTGAAGAAGTATTCATAGTTGTTATGGTACGTATTATAGAGCCCATGTTTATCTGAAATATTTTTCTTGTTTTGGTCCATAATACCAGCTCTGAAAGTTGCCTACCCTACAGTCTTAATTACAATAGGTATTAGAACAGTTTTCGTTTATAACTTTCGATTTGCTCGTTTTCTGACCAGAGCCTCGTATCTGTAATCGATACATTTATCCGTCATCCCCGAAAATCTATATCTCATTACAGAATCAGGTTGTACATTTCGTCCCTCTTACATACATTTAATCATACCTACACATCGTGATTAACAAGGTTCCCTAGCAACAGCAGTACAGCATAGTCAATGACTACACGTCGTCTCTAAACGTTCCTTCACAATGATATGGTGATTGTTTATCGCAATGTATCAACTGTCACATTAAAAATGCGAAACAAGGGTTAGCGCCTTGTATCGATAAATAGCTGATGGCAAGACTTGATTGACAGCGAAGACAGGTTAGATTAACAAGAAGGATGTTTGGAGCCGGGCCTGACAATATACGATAAGAGAAACTAATGTGAACACGTTGATTCCCTTTAACTCATTATAATATCTGACTAGTGTTCCTTAGTTTTTATTATCAATGTTCTAAGTGGTTTGATGCGGCCAGTATCAAAGTCCTCCATTGTTACAGTCTCTTCATCTCGTAGGAGCATATGAATCCAACGTTCTTAATTCTTTACTGGATATCTTCCAGTCTCCGTCTTACCCAATAATTTTTTTACTCTCTGCAGCTCCCTCTGGTACAACGAATTCTATTTGTGGTACGTTAACACACATAACTTACAATCAGCCTGTTCCTTCTTCTTGTCATTGTCTTCTGCATGATCCTTTCCTCGCCGATTCAGTGGAGAACCTCCTCGTTTACTATCTTATCAGCTTACCTAATTCATAAAATCCTTCAACGGTACTGCTTCTGAAACGCTTCTGTTTTCTTCATTTCCATAATTCCCACACTCGATGCAACACTTCCATGGATAAAAATTTATTGCAGGAAGTCGAAACTAACAAAAAAATGTCTAAATGTCTCTGAGCACTATGGGACTTAACATCTGAGATCATCAGTCCCCAAGAACTTAGTCCGCAGCTCGTGGTCGTGCGGTAGCGTTCTCGCTTCCCACGCCCGGGTTCCCGGGTTAGATTCCCGGCGGGGTCAGGGATTTCCTCTGCCTCGTGATGACTGGGTGTTGTGTGATGTCCTTAGGTTAGTTAGGTTTAAGTAGTTCTAAGTTCTAGGGGACTGATGACCATAGATGTTAAGTCCCATAGTACTCAGAACCATTTAGAGCCCAAGAACTTATAACTATTTAAACCTAACGACAGCACACACGTCCATGCCCGAGGCAGGATTCGAACCTGCGACCTTAGCGGTCGCGCGGTTCCAGACTGAAGCACCTAGAACCGCTCGGCCGCAGTGGGCCGGCTCTAAACTAACAACTAGATCAGTTGTTCTCAACTTTCCCGTATCACCTGATTGCAGTCAGATATTCGCTGATTACCTCCTCCCACCTCCCACCCTCCACCAAAATAATCAGCGTCAGCGATTAACTGAACTTTAGAAAGCGAAATAAATTTCTTTGACAACATTGATTTTTAAAATGACGGAAGACAAATATTTAGTTTTTCAAATCGTTGTACTAAACCACGAACTAATGAGTCAATGACAGAAATGGAACTGCTCATTTATAAAAGTTTTCGATACAATTACGAAGCAATTCGAAGAACACCGCGAGTGATAACTGCAATATTTTTCTCAGGAAAGAAAGCTTACTTTCACTATTGAGGGTACAAGCTTGACAAGAAACATGCTTCGTCTAAGCAGCTCCTGTTCCTAGTGACACACCCAAGCTAAAACACAAGCTGATTACTGTTCGTAAATCACGTGAGAGATGAACATTTTACTTGTGATGACGTAGATATTGTGATCACACTGACAGAACTCGTTTTCTGTGCGAGGAGTTTCACTATTATTACATTATTATTACTATTAGTGACAGTGGTACGTGTTATTATTACTATTGTTATTGCTGTTATCATTACTAAAGCCTAAAGTCTTGCTCGTGCTTGTGGAAGTCGGACAGTAGGGAGCAGATACCTCCACACATGAGTCGCTTTTCTAGCATGACAGGGGTGCTTTTGCAATGCAACAGTTCTTAAGTGTTAACAGCTGTGGCTGAAACGTGTTAGCATCTTCAGGACTTAAATCATACATAGTCGATACAGTACATTTTGGAAACAAGCCGCTATCTTATGTGAATACTCAGTCTTCTATTAAATTTTGTAAATTTAATGTGTTTAATTATTATTGTGAATGGTGGTGAGAGTGCAATGTAATATATTAAATGAAAATTGTTTTCCTATTAACTGGGTAAATCGTAGTGAGGGAATTGTGTCATTAGAAAGCGAATGACTCATAGTCTCAGGGGGATTTGTAAACGGCATGAGGCCAGTTTATGGTTTTGAGAAAACAAGAAATATTTTACGATAATTCGTTATTTAAAGAGCGACTTGTTTTGATATTTGTAGGGCCTATAATTTTCTTCGTTTAATAAATTAGTCGTACAAGTTATGAATGTGTGATTGGTCCAATGTAAAAGAGGTGAGACTGAGCGGTTTAATTCTGATATCGGATTGGCTGTGGTGTATCTCAGCTATCAGAAGAAAATACACTCCTGGAAATTGAAATAAGAACACCGTGAATTCATTGTCCCAGGAAGGGGAAACTTTATTGACACATTCCTGGGGTCAGATACATCACATGATCACACTGACAGAACCACAGGCACATAGACACAGGCAACAGAGCATGCACAATGTCGGCACTAGTACAGTGTATATCCACCTTTCACAGCAATGCAGGCTGCTATTTTCCCATGGAGACGATCGTAGAGATGCTGGATGTAGTCCTGTGGAACGGCTTGCCATGCCATTTCCACCTGGCGCCTCAGTTGGACCAGCGTTCGTGCTAAACGTGCAGACCGCGTGAGAAGACGCTTCATCCAGTCCCAAACATGCTCAATGGGGGACAGATCCGGAGATCTTGCTGGTCACGGTAGTTGACTTACACCTTCTAGAGCACGTTGGGTGGCACGGGATACATGCGGACGTGCATTGTCCTGTTGGAACAGCAAGTTCCCTTGCCGGTCTAGGAATGGTAGAACGATGGGCTCGATGACGGTTTGGATGTCCCCTCGACGATCACCAGTGGTGTACGGCCAGTGTAGGAGATCGCTCCCCACACCATGATGCCGGGTGTTGGCCCTGTGTGCCTCGGTCGTATGCAGTCCTGATTGTGGCGCTCACCTGCACGGCGCCAAACACGCATACGACCATCATTGGCACCAAGGCAGAAGCGACTCTCATCGCTGAAGACGACACGTCTCCATTCGTCCCTCCATTCACGCCTTTCGTGACACCACTGGAGGCGGGCTGCACGATGTTGGGGCGTGAGCGGAAGACGGCCTAACGGTGTGCGGGACCGTAGCCCAGCTTCATGGAGACGGTTGCGAATGGTCCTCGCCGATACCCCAGGAGCAACAGTGTCCCTAATTTGCTGGGAAGTGGCGGTGCGGTCCCCTACGGCACTGCGTAGGATCCTACGGTCTTGGCGTGCATCCGTGCGTCGCTGCGGTCCGGTCCCAGGTCGACGGGCACGTGCACCTTCCGCCGACCACTGGCGACTACATCGATGTACTGTGGAGACCTCACGCCCCACGTGTTGAGCAATTCGGCGGTACGTCCACCCGGCCTCCCGCATGCCCACTATACGCCCTCGCTCAAAGTCCGTCAACTGCACATACGGTTCACGTCCACGTTGTCGCGGCATGCTACCAGTGTTAAAGACTGCGATGGAGCTCCGTATGCCACGGCAAACTGGCTGACACTGACGGCGGCGGTGCACAAATGCTGCGCAGCTAACGCCATTCGACGGCCAACACCGCGGTTCCTGGTGTGTCCGCTGTGCCGTGCGTGTGATCATTGCTTGTACAGCCCTCTCGCAGTGTCCGGAGCAAGTATGGTGGGTCTGACACACCGGTGTCAATGTGTTCTTTTTTCCATTTCCAGGAGCGTACGTTCGCGTGTTTTCGTGGGATAAAGCAGTTCTTTGTGAACCCTGACGCATGCATTAGGAACACTGAATAGATGTGGTACTTTCGCGGAATAATGTGGTAAACTTGCCCTTGGAGTGCCGCTTAGTGAATGAGAACGAGTGAGGAGAGCGAACGCGCGAAATTCAGAATTTCATGTGTAAACCGTAACTTCTTAATTGACTATTTTAAGTCCGCTTGGAGTACTGAGAACATCAGGACCAAGAACTAGAGGTTAAAGAGATTCGAATTGTGAAAAAATTGTCACAGATAATCAGGATGGAATCTCTTCGGTAATAGGGTATGTTGACTGCCATAAGGTGGCTATTACGAATGACGGTGATTGCCGTTTAATTTATTGTGCCAGTCACACGAGTGGATGATTCATTGAGTAATGATGTTTCAGTTGATGATGTACCTCAATTACTTCCGGTTGTTGGGAATAAATGGAACAAAGTTGTTCAACAAATGTAGCTTTTGGAGCTAGTTTAAATTTTGACATTAATCATTAGTCCGATTTGAGTAATACTCATTTATTTCATATCACAGCACGTAATGTAAATGAAAAGGAAAGTGTAGAAGCAGATGCCAGATCGATTCTGATTCCTGTTTAAAACAGAAAGCAGGAATAGTCTTCTGAAAAACGAAGCGTAGCATACATGCAAGAAATGCGTGCTGCACTGATGGGCAAACCAACAACTTCACTGATGCTAACAAAGTTATAATTAAGTAGATAAAAATATGAAGCAGCAGACGAGTTATCTCGACAGGATTCTTAAACAGACTGTTAATCCTGAGAAGACAATCAATTCAAAGTTTGGGGAGCTTAAAAAGCAGTCTAGTTGCATTAACGGTTTAGCTGCTGAGCTTAAAAATTTTAATCTGAAATTAATCTGAAATTGGAAATCCAGGCAAGAGAGTTAAGAGATTGTGGAAGAAAGATTTCCGTTGTTTGGCAGTGAGCTTGACGAAAGAGTTTCTCAGTTTCAGAAAACTGTTAGAAAGCATCAGAAATTTTGAAAATTCTGTTAAGAGAGACTATTAAAAAGATAGCTATTTGCAGAAAGCAAAGAACGGATCAGTTAAATAGGCTATTGTACCATCAGATATTAATTTTTCATAGAGTTACAATGTAAATGATGCGCCTGTGCACCTACTCTGAATCTACTCACAATATTTTGCTGTATCGTTCGTTAATACCTCATGTCTACAAGATGAATGTAAACGCTACGTTAATTTCATTCGTACGCTATTTGTGTTCTTCTGATGTTTCGAAAAATCTTGTTGGCGCCATCTTCCGTGGGTTATCTTGATACAGAGGAGTCGACGACACACGGTTAGTGGACGTTAATAAACGAACACTCATTGATTCGGTCATTCGTTCTCTCACAATCACGTCGTACTGCCTATACCAGTCGGACACAAGCCCCCTCGACTTACTGAATTTGATGGTGGTTTTAATATCTTATTCTCGTTGAACTGGACATGGAACGTGGCGTGATTTAGTCGTACGTATTGCGTACGTATTGCAGTCACCATCTGGTGAAGCCTACCCCAATTAAAAATTATTTTCAATTTGTGTCAAATCTCAGAAATTTTTGTTTTAAAATATATTTACCGTGCAGTGATGCGTCATCCTGACGTCGTAAGCACGGTCAAAATAAATAATTTGTATTGGATTAAGCTGTGTCTTGTTTTAAGTTTCATGTGCCGATAGAAAAGCAAAATATAAGCTGTAGCTTAACAACTCATGTTTCGGCATTTTTCTAGTAACTGTGTTAATTTCCATTATGTAATTAATAGTTGTTGTTGGGTTAAGATGTGAAACACGTCTGCTCTTTGATCTGTGCCACGACAGGATGACACATTATTCATTCTGGTGTTCAGTTTTGCCCTGCAGGCATCAATCTTGTCTTTTCTGCTTCACATTATTACAAATACGCGTAGTATTAAGTAATCGGCACTTTGCCATTATGCAGTTAAGTTTCATTTGCATTCCGAATATCAACAGTCGAATGCCGAAGTACTCTGTATTTCAAAACATGGATATCGGTGATGAAACAGAAACACAAGCGCATGTCGAAGGCTGTAGTGTTGGCCACCGAGTAACGGGGTGCACGGAATCAGAAAAGGACGTTTCCGATACTGAAGTAGCAAATGTTAACAATTTTTTTTAGTCAGAGGAAGTACAAGCGGGAACGAGTAACGTAACTGCTCAAATTGTGCAACCAACTGCATCATTCCGCGACTCATATCAGAGACGATACTGATATGTTGACTGTTAATATTACGAAACAAAGTGCCGATCTGACAAAAAAATTTGTAAAGAAACAGGTGTAAAATTGGCTGAACAAAGGACTGAATTAGATACAAACTTTGAGAACTTAACCAAAAACATGCGCGAGAGTTTTGATAGTGTGGTGACGCATCTGAACGATCAGATATATGCTAATCTCACCCACATATAAAACGAAATCACGAGTATCAGGAGGCTTACGATGTGATTTCTAAACTAGTTGAAAAGTTGTCTGATGATGTCAGGGAACTGAAAGATACACAGTTATTCAGACAAGAGTGTAAAATTTGAAGCATAGTTTAACGATCTCTCCACTGAGCAAGATCGTAAGATACAGGAAAATCTTACTGCTGGGAGTGAACAATTTAATTTAGTGCTTACGAGTGGATTGCATAACATAACACTCATAAAAATGGTACATGATAAACTCGTCGAACACTGCCTGGCGTTCAAGCAATGGAAAATCCAGGATGGAATGTAACAATATTATGGAAAGGAAAGTAGAAAGAAAACCTCAGCGAAGAAAAATTCAGGATGGAATGTAACAATATTGACATACTTCAGAAAGCGAAGAAGGAAATACGCGCCCCAGTGCAAGCTGTCTGCGAAAGTATTCTCAGAACCGGGGACGTCGGGCGCACCACTTCGCAACGAAGTCGCCAAGATACAAAACATACGAGGGTTGGAACTTCAGTAGTGGCAACTATTTATTTACAGCTCGTACAAAATAGATACGTGTTTTAAAATTTTACTGACTTTCAGAGTAGTAAACAGTTTTGTGAATAACCCGTTGCCAGCGATGTGGAAGTCATACGATATTCTTAGTAGTGCCAGTTGTGTTGACAGCAACAGCCGAACAATGTTCTATTTAAGGACAGTCCGAGCAAGCGTTCTTGGCCACGTATTGGTCGCCGAATATACTAGCCTACCTGTATCTGGAACTATTCAGTCCTGAGACTTACCATCCCAAACGAGAGCCTCCGAAAGTGTTTCGAAAGGTACATTTATGAAACCTTGTATTCAGGCAAGCCCATCGCACGAGAGGATGTTATACTTAAAGGAAAGTTACCTGTGTATGTATGTGAAAAATTGGTTCACGCGCCGGATGATAACATTGACGGTTTTTTTTATCTGTCGTTGATGCACTGAATCTTATCCAGACTGACATGTGGCGCACCAAAGATAACGGTTAAAGGAAAGTTACCTGTGTATGTATGTGAAAAATTGGTTCACGCGCCGGAAGATAACATTGACGGTTTTTTTTATCTGTCGTTGATGCACTGAATCTTATCCAGACTGACATGCGGCGCACCAAAGATAACGGTGGCGCACCAACAGTGCATTGTGGCAACCACTACAGCAATGCAAGTAACAGCGCTCTTCGAAACGGTGTGAGCCCACCGCCTCAAGCTGCGTAGAGTGTATGGTAAACATAAATCACGAAGTGCGTAACGGCGCTTGATTCCAGCGCGAGAACTGGAACAATCGATTCCACCTTGGTTATGAGAATGGTCGGAATGATCAGCGTGCAGGGCAATGGTCATCCGGACAGAACCACGACACCCAGTGGCAGCACAACTGTGTACAGCGTAATAACCTTCCGGATGGTAACAACGGCTGCAATCGGTCTGTTTCCGATATGAGATCACCGACAGGATAGTCGCAACCTAAGCGGTATGAGACAATACAGGTAGTGGAGAGCGTGGATGAGCGATCGCCACTCTCTAGTAATACGTCAGATTAAACGTACTCTCGTTGCACTCCTTGATCGTGGGAGCGGTAATTAATGGGGACAACAGTTCTAATCGTAGTCAAAGTATTCGTGATGAGCTTAACAGTTAGTCGATATTATGTAATGAAATTTTGGTAGATACGGTACAAGCAGCAGTACACGGTGGTAGTCGAAGGCATTCCAGTCACCATAGTGACAGATACTGGCGCTAATATGTGATGGGTGCACTTTTCCTGAAAAGAATTTCAGAGGAAACAAGGATTGTGACGTTACCGTTAGAGAACTGTTTTGTATCAAGAGCTATTGGCGCCCGCACACCAAGAGTAGAGAAGCAGGTTTTAATTGAATTTGGGGTCGGAGCCGATGGGTGCACGTTTTGTGTATTTAAGGGTCTAGCCATAACTTGCTTGGTGAGGATGGATTTGCCAAGACGGAGGAATGCGAGTGTCAACCTTCAACATGTACCCTATTTATTGATGAGAAAGAGGTAAAATTAAAATTGCTTTGTACCAGGGAACGTTAGGGCAGATTCTGCTAGTACCGTCAATTACATGAGTTTCTGTACATGTGCTGGAGGCAGAAAATCATTTTCCCAATTGTAGTTCAGAACCAGTGCCCGTTAATGTGGATGGCAATCTACCTGATACAATCAAAATTGATGCCAAGGCTCGGGAGTCTGAATGCCTTCACGAACAGCAAAAGAATGAACTAAAGATGATGTATTACTGTTTTTGTGTAAGAAACCTGGTATTGTGAAATATACTTTAATCACACTGTTGCTCCCCCTGACACTAACTGTAATCACACTTAATGCCATCCCGTGGAGGAAATGAAGTGGAAAAACAGGAAATACGCAGGATGAACGCGGGAGACGTCACTGAGAATTCGTTTTCTCCTTATTTTAGTCCGTTAGTAGCTATAAAGGTAAAGGGAGGAGGTGGCAAGCGTTGAGCCATGGACGCACGATACGTAAGCAAAATTATCGTGCCTCTCAGAACACGTCATGAAGTTCTAGAAAAGTTATTACAAAAGTTTTCTGGGATAAAATTCCTTATGACACTCGATTACCGATCGTCGAACTGCCAGAGTCCATTGTAAAAGAATTCTAGAATGTATTCTGCTTTTGTGTTTAATAGGCGGTCGTATCACTGTAAAGTAATTGCGTGTGGCCTGAACGGTGGTTCTGGCGTGTCCATTACATCCATTGACACTGCACTCAGGGCAGGTTTGCTATTCAAAGTTGCGGTCTAGACTGACGATCTGTTCATAGCCCAACACTCATGGGAAGTGCGCTTACAGCTATTGGGGCTAGTTTTGCAACGATTTTAAGACTCAGGAGTGACCACTAATTTTGTAAACAACAAGTCAAGTTTTTAGGACATACCATATCTCCGTCAGACACTGAGTTCAGTCCGTGTAAGATATAAGCAGTAGACAGATGTCCTCCGCGAACATCCAGAAAACAGTTGAAAGAGTTTCTGGGCACGACATTTTTCTTTAGATGGTTCATTTCAAATCAGCTTTTAAACAACCCAGATTCACGGGCTTTTGCAAAGAAAAATGCTCCCTCATCTGGTATCCTCAGTGCCAGGAAGCTTTTTACTAAATTAAGGATGCGCTGATCTACGCTGAGCTATGGGCCAATTGGTACGGAGAAGAATTTTTGTGTCGGCTCAGATGCGTCGTACACAGCATTCGGATACAGTTTGTTTCAGACAGCAGATATTGCTGGCAGAATGGAAGTTTGCGTCATCAGTGTCATTAGCAGATATTTGACAGACTGAGAGGTCATACTCGGCTACTGACCTAGTGGCACTCGCTGTGATGTAATTATTTTTATCAGTGGTCGGCGTGTCAAAGTTTTCTGCGACCAAAAAGCCTAAGGCTTAGTTTTAACTTACCGGCTGCTCCACCATAAATTAAAGCAGTAAGTATTGTTTCTGCAAGGATTTAATTTTAAAACTGTCTTTAGCAAATGAAAAGAAAATGTTCTCGCTGATGCACTATCCCGGCTACACTCTGATCTGCACAAGTTCAGTAAACTTGTGGAACGGGTGACGGATTACGAAGTGTTGTTAATGAAAGATCCTCTTCACCGACATTGTTATTTCGAAATATGCACGAACATGCAGGCATCACAGGATGCGAGTCCTAAGTGGTCTAAGGTTAAGCCTGTTTTAGCGCTTCAAACAAATCACAAGCTGAGCCAGTATTACTCTTGCATTATAATGTATTGTTCCATAGGGCCAATATTGCTAATGAGTTTTGATGCGTATGTGTACCTCGTGCTAACTAGGATTACCAGATCCGGAATACGCACATGACCTGAGCGTATTGTGGAACAGATAAATGTGAACAGAAATTTGCCACCTACTGCTACTTGCTGAATCTGCACATGCGCGTGCATCGTTTGTTGAAAGCGTGCGTTGTCTGTCAAAAATTTAACTCATGAACATGCCATTGCATCCGATTCTTCCGACCAATTCTGAAGATGGTAGATACATGATTTATTCTCAAAACATGTCAGATTATTAGCAACAAAGTCGACGCCCGCCCGACCTGTAAAAAAACAGATTAAAGAATGGCTACTTGCATCGCTTCGGAAATTCGAATACAGTTTTGTACAATAATGCTGCGAGTTTTACCGAGCGACTTTGGCGCTCAAGTCTTCGTGAACATGACATCATGTGAATATTGCCGGCCGCGGTGGCCGAGAGGTTCTAGGCGCTTCAGTCCGGAACCGCGCGACTGCTACGGTCGCAGGTTCGAATCCTGCCTCGGGCATGGATGTGTGTGATGTCCTTAGGTTAGCTAGGTTTAAGTAGTTCTAAGTTCTAGGGGACTGATGACCTCAGATGTTAAGTCCCATAGTGTTCAGAGCCATCAAGCGAATTTTAATTTCACTTTCCCATTAAGAAAGTAACTGTATAGAGGGAATTTACAAGGAATTAAGCCGTTTTGCTCGACCCCATTCTCAATATAAACAATAAATGGTTCAAATGGCTCTGAGCACTAAGGGACTTAACATTTGAGGTCATCAGTCCCCTAGAACTTAGAACTACTTAAACCTAACTAACCTAAGGATATCACACACATCCATGCCCGAAGCAGGATTCGAACCTGCGACCGCAGCGGTAGCGTGGCTCCAGACTGAAGCGCAAAGAACCCCTCGGCCACAGCCGCCGGCTCCACATAAGGAAACAATGTGAAAATTTTCCTATTACATTGTGGCAAGGTGGTACAGAAACCGGTTTAAAAGTGTTTAAGAACAAAAATAGACTCAGTTGCGAAATTATTTAATGTCAGTTCAGTGACGCGTTTCAGCATTTTAGGATATCATCAGATTGAGCAGAGTAGCCGGATACGTGACCCATCAGTCGTAAAACCAAATATTATGTAAAATAGACACCAAGAAAGCCGGATACATAATCCAGGTATTATGGAAAATCTAAACCATGTGGTGGACGTTGAGCACACGAGCCGGCTTCGTCGTGGCAGTGCAAGAAAGGACCAGGTGCACACTGCACAATGTCTGTATCCAACCACTCTGCACAACCTGGTCATGTCCTAAAAGAATGAAACGCGTCGTTCAATTGGCATTAAATAATTTCGCAATCGAGTCTGTTTTCGTTCTGAAACAAACGAAGTGGGTTGATTTTGTCACTTTCTTTGAGGAAATTGCCAATTATCTTCCACATCTTTCCACAGGGCACACACCAAACTGGATTCTATTACGGTAGAGAGAATTGAGTGGGTGGCTCCACTTCCACTCACCCCAAGGCTTGCAATCTCGTGGGAAGAAAAACCACGCCAAGCTTTTATTTCTTTGAATGCCAGCACCGTGTCACGAAAGAGAGTGCCTGATAAAAAGCTGGGCTGAACACAGTCATTTGACCTAGACGAGATGGTGCTACTTAGGTCTGATCCGAAACCATCTCTTCTAAAGAAACGGAACAAGAAGTGGCAGCTATTATATACTGGCCCGTACTGTACTGTGAAAATTCTCCACAATGGGTATTTTCTCTTGGCGTATCCGAATTGGTGTAAAGGGCATTATCACCACATAGGTCTAAGAAAATTTATAAACTAGAGACTTGTCTTCTTATTGCATTGGTTATCTATGTACTTGCTTTATTTGCTATGTACTTTATATTGTATTTGTATATGTGTATGTCAATGTAAGTACACTACTCGCCATTAAAATTGCTACACCACGAAGATGACGTGTTACAGACGCGAAATTTAACCGACAGGAAGAAGATACTGTGATAGGCAAACGATCAGCTGTTCAGAGCATTCACAGAAGGCTGGCGCCGGTGGCGACACCTATAATGTGCTGACATGAGGAAAGTTTCCAACCGATTTCTCATACACAAACAGCAGTTGTCCGGCGTTGCCTGGTAAAAAGCTGTTGTGATGCCCATTGTAAGGAGGATAAATGCGTACCATCACGTTTCCGACTTTGACAAAGGTCGGATTGTAGCCTATTGTGATTGCGATTTATCGTATCGCGACATTGCTGATCGCGTTGGTCGAAATCCAATGACTGTTAGCAGAATATGGAATCGGTGGGTTCAGGAGGCTAATACGGAACGCCGTGCTGGATCCCAACGGCCTCGTACCACTAGCTGACGAGATAACAGGCATCTTGTCCGCGTGGCTGTAACGTATCGTGGAGCCATGTCCCGATCCCTGAGTCAACAGATGGGGACGTTTGCAAGACAACATCTGCACGAACAGTTCGACGACGTTTGCAGCAGCATGGAATATCACCTCGGAGACCATGGCTGTGGTTACCCTTGACGCTGCATCACAGACAGGATCGCCTGCGATGGTGTGCTCAACGACGAACTTGGTGCACGAATGTTAAAACGTCACTTCTTCGGATGAATCCAGTTTCTGTTTACAGCATCATGATGGTCGCATCCGTGTTTGGCGACATCACGGCGAACCCACATTGGAAGCGTGTATTCGTCATCGCCATACTGGTGTGTTACCCGCCATGATGGTATGGATACCATTGGTTACACGTCTCGGTCACCTCTTGCTCGCATTGACGGCACTTTGAAAAGTGGACGTTGCATTTCAGATGTGTTACTACCCATGGCTCCACCCTTTATTCGATCCCTGCAAAACCCTACATTTCAGCAGGATAATGCACGACCGCATGTTGCAGGTCCTGTACAAGCCTTTCTGGATACAGAAAATGTTCGACTGCTGCCCTGGCCAGCACATTCTCCAGATCTCTCACTAACTGAAAACGTCTGGTCAATGGTGACCGACGAACTGGCTCTTCACAATACGCCAGTCACTACTGTTGATGAACTGTGGTATCGTGTTGAAGGTTCATGGGTAGCTGTACCTGTACACTCCATCCAAGCTCTGGTTGACCCAATTCCCAGGCGTATCAAGGCCAGAGGTGGTTGTTCTGGGTACTGATTCCTCAGGATCTATGCACCAATATTGCGTGAAAATGTAATCACATGTCAGTTCTAGTATAATATATTTGTCCAATGAATACCCGTTCATGATCTGCATTTCTTCTTGGTGTAGCAATTTTAATGGCCAGTAGAGTATATAACAGCGCGTGACGGCTTGTCAAATAATCCTTCACTGACAGGCTTGTCGCTTAGACGTACTGAATGTAAATGAGGCTTGTGCTAGGGGCGAACTATTCGCTTAAACGATGCCAGACTTCATGATAATCTGTTATGTACTAGAATTCTGATTCAAGTTTTGAGGATTGCGTCCTGTACACATCAGTTAGCGTCCAAACGAATTATAGTAATGTAAGTGAGTGTGACCCAATAGTTAATATTTTTTTCTTGCCATTAGTCTCGTATGTTCTTTTATGTAAGTATTAATCTGGAATTTAACGATTGAGGAATTGGTTCCTCCCTTTCATTGTGTCACTACTCAGTAAAATTTCATTTAATTACTTATATGAGGACGACTTTGGGTACTTGAAGCACGTCCCGTAATGACTTTAATAACCAGTCGTTGTATGGACTATTCCTTGTAGCACACATGGACTTAGCGTCGGTCGCTCCTCTTCTGTTTTCTATGAGATACGGATTATTATAATTGGACTGTATATAGTACTTTTAAGATTGATTAGGAAAACACTTCAGTAGAAGTAGTTTTTAGTGACTAATTATTTAACTAGAATTAAGTTCTTCGATTTTTGTGTTGGTTTAAATGTATTGTACGAAATTTTATTTTCAAGTGTATTTCTGTTAATGCTTTGTATGTATGTATGTATATTTTGTCGAAGTCCTGAACAAAATGTGAAACTTAAATTACTGGTAAATGTTTAAAGTGCGTCATGTAACGTTACCTTCTGGCGAATTGCCATGTTGCCATTCGCATTCATGAGACTTGTTTTCTTGACTATGGTCGTTTTGCTTTTTTTCTCCACTGTACTGGTTTAGGAGGCTTTATGTCCCCACCTTTAATGCGTATTTTCTTATTTGTTAGATCATGGGCCATTTGAAGGTGTCTGATTGGTGAATTCCAGACTTGGAAAAGAATGCCGAATTTTACCTATTCTTTGTAATTGACGTTCGTTAGTTACTTGTCAGATGATTAATTGTAACTGACTATGATATTACGTATGAGCATCTTGGAAAGACTACTACCACTTCCTGGGACTAGAATGCAAACGTCTAGAGCACCTTTCATTTATAGACAGTCGCGTGAGCAGCAATAGAGGATAGACATTTTGCAAAGTGAATAAACAAGCTGACGTTTCGACGAAGCAACACTTTCTCATCTCTAGGTGGGATCAATAAAGCTGAAACAGAAGAACTTGTACAGTAGTGGTGTTTACTCAGTTTACTCACCCTTGCCCAGCCCCTATAGGGTACTGCTGAATTGTGACTCCTTGGACTCTGTAATCCTATATTCCTGCAGGTAGGGCACTTCTCACAAACATTTTCGCAAATGAAACACACTTGTGACAAGCTTGAAAGCTTCTGGAACTTATGTGTCACGTGCCCACATGTGGTAGCCAATGATCTCAGACTCTGCTGTGAACTCGATTGTTCACATATCGTGTGCATTTTTAAACTCTCAAACTTTCCGCGAGGGTGGTTAAAATGTATGTGTATGCCATTTATGGATACTCAATGATTCTGTGTGGCGTCACTTTAATATGAATGTGAGTTTAAGAGATCTTATTTCTCTGTCAGGCAACGTTGTATATTTAGGTGTAAATGTTTTGAATGCTACTAACAGTTGAGCCAGCGTACAAGCTGTACAATACAACTTACAGACATTGTATGCAAAAAACAAGTCCCTAATGCAGCAGATCGTGACTGACGGTTTGTACTGAATGTTTGTATAGATCAAGACTGTGTTTACTGAGAGAGCCATCATTTCAGATCATTGTTTTGCCAGCACTGCGTGAATGAATCTTTATTAAGCCCTGATGCTGTGATTTAATTTTGTTTAATGAATCCTGTAGACGGCTGGGCAAACAGTCGGCCACAGTTCAGAGTCTTCCAATGCACGCCTCTGCACTTACTGCATGTTGCCTCCGCATACTCCAGCTACAGTGACGGTGGAGGAGGACATTCTGCCTGTAGTCATCAGCCAAAGGAAGGGGCGGCTTGCATTCTTCCTTCTTCACACCTCTCACTCCAGACGTTTCTCCGTAGGTGAGCAGAACATATAAGCAACGAGTCTACATTAGGTTCATATCACCTTAGCAAATTCTTATAGACCACTAATCCAATTGACTATGAATCTAGTTTGGAATTGTATACATTCATTTTCTATGAAGCTTTCAGTACCAATCAACATGAGAAGTCTTCGAGTTTTCGTTGCTTTTGTATAATTTCACCACATTTGAACACATCAGCCGTCATCCACTGTCAGAAAACTACGAGTCGCCTTTGAGTTTATATAAATGAACTTTTCTTTTAAAAAATTGTAATTCATCTATGAAAGATATCGAGTTTAATTGTGTTTTGATAAGTACTACATTTTCTTAGATAATTGTGATCATCGATCCATCAAGATAGCGAGTATTCTTACCAGTGTGTCGATCCAACTTTCTAAAAATAGTTGTGATCTGAATCACAACTAATACATAATTCATTCTATACAGACTAAAGGTATGAAATTATTGAAATCAACCACACTATGATGAATGCACAACAGAGCAAGTTGTTGTTCGTCATTTGTTGAAGCACTCTGAATTTATGTGAAAATTTTTATCAATTGAATTTGCGTTTGCTCCATATATCCCTATGTAACCTGTAAAGATACAAGTAATTAAAAAACAGGAAATAAATCCTAATTTTCTGTATCAGTCGCAATATGTGTAAATAATGATTAATTTTGTTGTGTGAATCTACTGTCTGTAAGACTTTCAGAGTTGCTTCCTGTACATGTGGAATTAACCATTAGTATTATGTAAAAGAAGTATTCTGTAAAATGAAAACTATGTAAGTTATTGTACCAAAGCTCTTACGGTAACGTTGGCCGAAGACTTGAAGATATTCGGTTTTTCATATACCTTCAAGCCTTCTAGGGAGGGGATGTACTATTACAGTTCGTTCTCCACAATTTGCAAGTATGATTTTTTCATACAATAACTATGTGAACGACGCATCTGTGCACTTACTCTGAACTTTCTTACTTATTTTGTTGTATATATCATCAGTACCTCATGGCTACAACAGAAAGGTAAAAGCTGGACTAATTTCGTTCGTTCGCTATTTCTGTTCTTTTTTTTTTTTTTTTTTTTTTTTCATCGGTCTTCTAACTGGTTTAATGCGGACCGTCACGAATTCTTCCTCAGTTATTTGCTGGACGTATTCCAGTGTCTGTCTTATTCTATAGTATTTGCCCTCTGCAGCTCCCTCCAGTACCATGGAAGTTATTCCCTGATGTCTTAACAGATGTCATATCATCCTGCTCTCCTTTTCAGTGTTTTCTACATATTCATTTCCTCTCCGGTTCTGTGAAGAACTTCCTCATTCCTTCCAACCAATTTTTAACATTCGTCTCTAGCATCTAGTCCTTCGATTCTTTTTCATTCCGTTTTTCCAACAGGCCATATTTCACTACCATACAATGTTGTGCTCCAAACGCACATTCTCAGACATTTCAAGCTGTAATTAAGGCCTATGTCTGATACTAGTAGACTTCTCTTGTTCTTCTAATATTTCGAAAAAACTTGTTACAGTTGTTTTTCGTCTGTTATCTGGTGTAACCTACCACAACTGTTCTGCTGCGTTGTTATACGTATTCCTCTGAAAATCTCATAAGTTTCCTTAATAAAGTCCACCCCCCCTCCCCCCATGAACCATGGACCTTGCCGTCTGTGTGGAGGCTTGCGTGCCTCAGAGATACAGATAGCCGTACCGTAGGTGCAACCACAACGGAGGGGTATCTGTTGAGAGGCCAGACAAACGTGTGGTTCCTGAAGAGGGTAAACAGCCCCACAGCCTTTTAAGTAGTTGCGGGGGCAACAGTCTGCATGATTGACTGATCTGGCCTTCTAACACTAACCAAAACAGCCTTGCTGTGCTGGTACTGCAAACGGCTGAGTGCAAGGGGAAACTACAGCTGTAATTTGTGTGTGTGTGTGTGTGTGTGTGTGTGTGTGTGTGTTAAATCTTATGGACCAAACTGCTAAGGTCATCAGTCCCTTACACACTACTTAACCCAAATTATCCTAAGGACAAACATACACACCCATGCCCGAGGTAGGACTCGAACCTCCGCCGGGATCAGCAACATAGTCCACGACTGCAGCGCCTGAGACCGCTCGGTTAATCCCGCGCGGCCCGTAATTTTTCCCGAGGGCATGCAGCTTTACTGTGTGGTTAAATGATGATGGCGTCCTCTTGGATAAAATATTCTGGAGGTAAAATAGTCCCCCATTCGGATCTTCGGTCGGGGACTACTCAAGAGGACGTCGTTATCAGGAGAAAGAAAACTGTCGTTGTACGAACCGGAGCTTGTAATGTCAGGTCCCTTAATCGGACAGGTAGGTTAGAAAATTTAAAATGGGAAATGGACAGGTTGAAGTTAGATTTAGTGGGAATTAGCAAAGTTCGGTGGCAGGAGGAACAAGACTTTTGGTCAGGTGAATACAGGGTTATAAATACAAAATCAAACAGGGGTAGTGCAGCAGTAGGTTTAATAATGAATAAAAAATAGGACTGCGGGTAAGCTACTACAAAAAGCATAGGGAACGCCTTATTGTGGCCAAGATAGACACGAAGCCCTCGCCTACCACAGTAGTACAAGTTTATATGTCAACTAGCTCCGCAGATGACGAAGAGATTGATGAAATGTATGATGAAACAAAAGAAATTATTCAAATAGTGAGGAGACGAAAATTTATTAGTCCTGGGTGACTGGAATTCGAGAGTAGGAAAGGGAAGAGAAGGAAACGTAGTAGGTGAATATGGATTGGGGGTAAGAAATGAAAGAGGAAGCCACCTGGTAGAATTTTTCACAGAGCGTAACATAATCATAGCTAACACTTGGTTCAAGATTCATGAAAGAAGGTTGTATACATGGAAGAATCCTTGAGATCCTAGAAGGTACCACGTAGATTATATAATGGTAAGACAGAGATTTAGGAAGCAGGTTTTAAATTGTAAGACATTTCCTTGGGCAGCTGTGGATTCTGACCACAATCTATTGGTTATGAACTGTAGATTAAAACTGAAGAAAATGCAGGGTGGAAATTTAAGGAGATGAGACCTGGATAAACTGACAGAACCAGAGGTTGTAGAGAGTTTCAGTGAGAGCATTAGCGAACGATTGACAAGAATGGGGGAAAGAAATACAGTAGATGAAGAATGGGTAGCTTTGAGAGATGAAATAGTGAAGGCAGCAGGGGATCAAGTAGGGAAAAAGACGAGGGCTAGTAGAAATCCTTGGGTAACAGAAGAAATACTGAATTTAATTGTTGAAAGGAGAAAGTATAAAAATGTAATAAATGAAGCAGGCAAAAAGGAATACAAACGTCTCAAAAATTAGATCTACAGGAAGTGCAAAATGGCTAAGCAGGCATAGCTAGAAGACAAATGTAAGGATGTAGAGGCGAATCTCACTAGGGGTGAGATAGATACTGCCTACAGGAAAATTAAAGGTACCTTTGGAGAAAAGAGAAACACTTGGATGAATTTCAAGAGCTCAGATGGAAACTCAGATGTAAGGAAAGAAGGGAAAGAGAAAGGTGGAAGGAGTATATAGAGGGTCTATACAAGGGCGATGTACTGGAGGACAATATTATGCAAATGGAAGAGGATGTACATGAAGATGAAATGAAAGATATGATAGTGCGTGAAGAGTTTGACAGGGCATTGTAAGGCCTAAGTCGAAACAAGGCCCGAGGAGTAGACAACATTCCATTATACCTGACAGCCTTGGGAGAGCCAGTCCTGACAAAACTCTACCATCTGGAGAACAAAATGTATGTTACAGGCGAAATACCCTCAGACTTCAAGAATAATATAATAATTTCAATCCCAAAGAAAGCAGGTGTTGACAGATGTCAAAATTACCGACCTATCAGTTTAATAAATCACGGCTGCAAAATACTAACGCGAATTCTTTACAGACGAATGGAATAACTGGTAGAAGCCGACCTCGGGGAAGATCAGTTTGGACTCTGTAGAAAAATTGGAACACGTGAGGCTATACTGACCCTACGACTTATGTTAGAAGCTACATTAAGAAAAGGCAAACCTACGTTTCTAGCATTTGTAGACTTAGAGAAAGCTTTTGTACAATGTTGACTGAAATATTTTCTTTCAAATTCTGAAGGTGGCAGGGGTAAAATACAGGGAGCGAAAGGCTACTTACAATTTGTACAGAAACCAGATGGCACTTATAAGAGTCGAGGGACATGAAAGAGAAGCAGTGGTCGGGAAGGGAGTGAGACAGGTTTGCAGCTCCTCCCTGATGCTATTCAATCCGTATATTGAGCAAGTAGTAAAGGAAACAAAAGAAAGATTCGGAGTTGGTATTAAAATCCATGCAGAAGAATTAAAAACTTTGAGGTTCGCCGATGACATTGTAATTCTGTCAGAGACAGCAAAGGATTTGGAAGAAGTGAGTTTGGTTGTGGTTTTAATGTGCTATGTATTCCGTTTCTCTCTGAACTAGGCATGAACACTGACTGATGTTCTTCTTTTTTGTTTTCATTGAGACGAAGGTACTGCGAACGACAGTACGCTCTCAACCATCATCTGGTGGCGCCTATCCCGATAACAAATTATTTTCCATTTTGTATAATATCACAGAAAAGTCAATTTAAAATCCATTTGCGGGGCACTTACAAGTCACTATATGTAAAATCGAGCAGAAATTTGCTGCAGTAGAATTTCTTTGCGAAAAATAACCAAAAAACTTTTGACAGTAAAATAATTATGAAAATGGAAGCACTCTAAGATCTGTGAAGGCTGTGTCTGCCCATGTGGAAGTGTCAGAAATTGTTGTAGATCAGCTAACTAACCGTATTTGAAATGTAAAAACTTATTTGCATTAAAATGACAATAGGTTGTTTAACGTAGAGTTTAACATTAGAATAGGTAGTGGGAGTGTTGGGTGTAGATTGGTGACGTAATCTTCTTATATCTTATATTACAAATACAAAATTTTGGCGTTTTTATTCGTCAGGGAATGTGTAAAGTAATTTTGGAATGATTTTGAAAAGTTTTGCCTAGTTTGCGGATTGTGCGACAAACGACTCTTTACATTATGTAAGGGGGTCGAAAGCTGTCACGTGGGGTATTGCTGAACAGTGCGATACCATAGAAAAATTTTAAGCAGCGTTTCTCTAAGAAAACTGGAGTGAACCAAAGCAGATGGAGATTAAAATAGTTTCAGGGCGTGTGAAATATTTAATCCCGGAAAGGAAAGTGTAATAAAATTTTGAAATTCGTAGTAAGGTACTATAGGGCCAAACTGTTGAGGTCATCGGACCCTAGCCTTACTCACTACTTAATCTAACTTAAACTAAGGACAACACACACACCCATGCCCGAGGGAGGACTCTATCCTCCGACGGGGGGAGGCGCGCGAACCGTGACAGGGCACCCTAGACTGCTCGGCTACCCTGCACGGCCAAAGTTTAATATGTTAGCATTAAAATATATAGTTAATTTTATATATTTGACGAAAAAATTAAAGCCTGAGCAGATTATTATGGGTTTAGACGGAAGGCGTCCTATAAAATGGCATAACAAAATACACTCCTGGAAATGGAAAAAAGAACACATTGACACCGGTGTGTCAGACCCACCATACTTGCTCCGGACACTGCGAGAGGGCTGTACAAGCAATGATCACACGCACGGCACAGCGGACACACCAGGAACCGCGGTGTTGGCCGTCGAATGGCGCTAGCTGCGCAGCATTTGTGCACCGCTGCCGTCAGTGTCAGCCAGTTTGCCGTGGCATACGGAGCTCCATCGCAGTCTTTAACACTGGTAGCATGCCGCGACAGCGTGGACGTGAACCGTATGTGCAGTTGACGGACTTTGAGCGAGGGCGTATAGTGGGCATGCGGGAGGCCGGGTGGACGTACCGCCGAATTGCTCAACACGTGGGGCGTGAGGTCTCCACAGTACATCGATGTAGTCGCCAGTGGTCGGCGGAAGGTGCACGTGCCCGTCGACCTGGGACCGGACCGCAGCGACGCACGGATGCACGCCAAGACCGTAGGATCCTACGCAGTGCCGTAGGGGACCGCACCGCCACTTCCCAGCAAATTAGGGACACTGTTGCTCCTGGGGTATCGGCGAGGACCATTCGCAACCGTCTCCATGAAGCTGGGCTACGGTCTCGCACACCGTTAGGCCGTCTTCCGCTCACGCCCCAACATCGTGCAGCCCGCCTCCAGTGGTGTGGCGACAGGCGTGAATGGAGGGACGAATGGAGACGAGTCGTCTTCAGCGATGACAGTCGCTTCCGCCTTGGTGCCAATGATGGTCGTGCAGGTGAGCGCCACAATCAGGACTGCATACGACCGAGGCACACAGGGCCAACACCCGGCATCATGGTGTGGGGAGCGATCTCCTACACTGGCCGTACACCACTGGTGATCGTCGAGGGGACACTGAATAGTGCACGGTACATCCAAACCGTCATCGAACCCATCGTTCTACCATTCCTAGACCGGCAAGGGAACTTGCTGTTCCAACAGGACAATACACGTCCGCATGTATCCCGTGCCACCCAACGTGCTCTAGAAGGTGTAAGTCAACTACCCTGGCCAGCAAGATCTCCGGATCTGTCCCCCATTGAGCATGTTTGGGACTGGATGAAGCGTCGTCTCACGCGGTCTGCACGTCCAGCACGAACGCTGGTCCAACTGAGGCACCAGGTGGAAATGGCATGGCAAGCCGTTCCACAGGACTACATCCAGCATCTCTACGATCGTCTCCATGGGAGAATAGCAGCCTGCATTGCTGCGAAAGGTGGATATACACTGTACTAGTGCCGACATTGTGCATGCTCTGTTGCCTGTGTCTATGTGCCTGTGGTTCTGTCAGTGTGATCATGTGATGTATCTGACCCCAGGAATGTGTCAATAAAGTTTCCCCTTCCTGGGACAATGAATTCACGGTGTTCTTATTTCAATTTCCAGGAGTGTATATCTGCTCCTAGAGATGACGCTAATAAGCCTTTTACTTATTTCGAAAAGGTAGAAAATTGTTGCAGTAGAAGGAGCAAGTTATTCGGAAATTTAGGTCCCAAATAATAAGGAAAACCGCCAGAATATAAATGTAAATATAACAGATGTGTTCCGTATTAATAATAAAGGGAGAGGTGCAAGAGATTAGCGTCATACTAAGACAAACAGACCAATTAACAGAGAACAAGAACCTGTGCAAAGATGGAGTTCTCCAAGACGTGACGATGACGATTTTCAAAACAGACAACGTTTCGGCTTAAGAGTAGTAAATGAAGCAGAACTATAGAGTACGGAAACTGGATCTCGTCTGTGAAGTGACTAGCATTCGCAGAATGGGTAACGGCAATCTGAAACAGCTAGCTGTGCCCTTTGTATACAGTAACAACCAAATCGTGAAATTAAAAAATAATGGCGGGAGTGATACGACTCAGGTCAGTGTGACTGATGAAGCTAGAATATGCACGTTTAATGTTAGCACTGAAGAGCTTTTAATAGGGAAGAACGAATTAAACAAGGGAGTATGGATAATAAGGTTGATAGTTTAAAGGAAAATGACGAAGCATCTGATATACAGGAAATCGTGTACACTGAAAATGTCATGAAGAAGAGGAGAATACAGCTAATAAGCGGTTGCGGGAACTTCTAGAGAAGAAACTGGAAGAAAAATTGCAGTCAGTTGAAGAAAACATTAATACAACGATGGGAGACGTGCAGGCAGATGATGAATAGAGTGGGGATGAGTTAGTTACTAAGAGTCTGAAAGAAGATGACGAGCATAGGGAATCTGGAGAGCAGGTCAAAAAATTAATTAGTGCGGAAAGGGAGGAGGAATATTTGGAGAAGTATTTTGGTCATTCATAATTAAGTCGTGATGGCCAGTGATATCTCCAGTGCAGATGCACACCAGGCTCGAATTTTTTCGGGATTCGGCGAAATAAACAGTGAATAATGGGCAAGGGACACGACACTAGTAGTTTGTGGTTATTTTGAGAAGTTGGGTCCGACGGAATGGGTGCTAGGGTAGTCTGTGCAAATTACAACGACCACTGTGTTCGGATGGCTTAATGGTCACAGCAACTGCCTAGTAAATAGGAGACTATGGTTAGAATCCCAGTCCGGCAAAATTTTCAGCTTTACCTATTGATTTCAGTCAATGCCCGCTCGCACCGAATGTCTTAAATTCCTTTCTGTCTGAGTAAATGGTGACTTTTCAGCTAACTAAAATCCGTGTGGCGTATTGAGCAAATCGAGACCGAGGACTGGACGTTCGAATATATTGAGTTGTGGAATATCTGAGCATTCTATCAGAGACAATCCGTTTTGTAATGGTTTTGGTAGCAGGGTCGGTTAAATACAATAAGCTGGCTATTATGAGTGACTGTGGTTGTTTGTGTGTGTGTCGAAACTGTAACTTGAAATTCTCATGGTGTTGGCGGTGTTTTTGTATAAAACAAGTAAAAATAAATAGAAGTCTTCACTCACAGACTGTCACCTACAAGCTCAGTTAACGTGAAACCGAAATCTTAAATGCAAACTCTAGATACAATTAGTGCGGCTGATGCTGCTACAGCATAGTAGAGCAACAGTGATTCCTTTCTAAAGGTAAAAGCGTGAGGGCTCGACTACATGAGAAGATATTAGCAAAAGATAAGCGGATATTTTTTGTATATGGTAAAACAGTAATCATTTCGTTTCATTATTATTATTAATGCTATCTGTGAAGAAGTCTGAAGAGTATTGGCGTGTCAGCTACTTGCATGAAAGCAGATAAACGGTTCTTTATGGAGTGTGTGACTCCTATCAAAGTAGGAATTTCCGTGTCCCCGAAATTTACTGTTACAAAAGGAGGAAGCACTTGATGCCTAGAGGAGAAAATGTTACAACATGAGAGTCGCTGTGAGAGACGAAATCTCGTTTCACCCCTTTTCGCTAGTGACCAGGTTACCGTAACAGGAAACCAAGAGGAAGGTGAGTATCTGCTTCTGAAGTTAAAAGAAGAATACGAAAGATGAGACCTCACAATTACCTTTACATGAACCGAATATCTGACAGTAGGTGATAAAACATAGATGATCTGAAAGCTGGATCCAGTAAAATCAGGATATATACATATTTTAATTACCTAGGTTTTATGATATCATCAAACAGAAAAGTGGAGTCGAAATGAATAACGGAGTAAGGCAAGCACGAAACAGGTGATATATAATTCAGTTGTTGGAAACATCGCTACGTACGTAGGAGAAACGCGGGTAGGTAAAGGAACAAGTTCCTTGCATGGAAAAATACTTTTGGAGAAGCAGTTGAGGCATCTCCAAGCTGAACCACTACGAAAGAGCAGTATTAGAGAGGTTATCGGTGTCGATAAATAGATAATGAACACCACCTGTATTAAATGTCTGAAATGGACATCTAAAAAGAATCAACGACAGATGGCCGAAGGAAGTGTGGTAGTAGACCCCAGCGGAAAGAAGAAAGCATGGGCGACCGGGCGGAATCTGGGGTGGAGATGTCCGGGACCCCGTGGCTGCCAGAGGACTACAAGGAGCCGGGCGAGATCAGAAGTAGTGGAATACGGGAAGCGAGAAACGGTACCGGCCGTAGAATATTTTCAAGATGGTGATGATTACTATTATAGTATGCACGCCCTACAGCAGCGTAGTAGCCTTTACATAGTTACTGTAAAGCTGAACAGTCAGCTACTTCTTTTGTCGTTGTGAAGAAAAATGGTTCAAATGGCTCTAAGCACTATGGCACTTAACATCTGAGGTCATCAGTCCCCTAGACTTAGAACTACTTAAACGTAACTAACCTAAGGACGTCACACACATCCATGCCAGAGGCAGCATTCGAACCAGCGACCGTAGCAGCAGCGTGGTTCCGAACTGAGGCTCCTAGAACCGCTCGGCCACAACGGCCGGCTCGTTGTGAAGAGAATAATGAAAAAAATTCTGGTCTGTTGTGGTAACTGAAGCATATCTGATAACCATGTCTCACTTTTAACTATCATAGCTACAAGGTTTAATGTACAACGCTCGCTCGCCCTAGAGTGTGTGTGTGTGTGTGTGTGTGTGTGTGTGTGTGTGTGTGTGTGTGTGTGTGTCTGTGTGTGGGGGTGGGGCCAAAAAATTTAACTATTGATGACTTATGTAATCAGTATTACACTTTTACTAAACAGTGGTAATGATAGTGTTCTTTTAAAAATAACTTACTTTTGTTATTGACACACCACTGAACACCTTTGTATTAACCTCTCAGAAAAATAAATTTAACGCTTTAGGGTAATTTTACCCCCTGGTTAGGTATCACTGATTTACGTGAAATTGCACGATACAATGCAATTCTATGCTCGGAAAAGATAGTAGAGGGACGAGTTATTCTTGTTGGTGACATTTTCAGTCACTGACCTCACTTTCAGATCCTCAAGTTTCTTCCCAGCACTGACATTACCTGTGTTTTAATCTGATTTATCTTTGAAAATTGGTGCTTATACCTCGTGTATATTGTTACATTTCTGGGAGAAACGTAAAATAAAGTTGCCGTGTACTTCTTCCAGACAGAACTTATCCACGTACGGAGATATAAACAAAAGACGGTACTCAGGGCGAAAGAAACCGGGTAAGCAATATCAGCAGAAGTACTTCTGTTGTCATCTTGGTAAACGTGTGTCCATTGTCTGGAAAAAGACGTAGAGAGCAAGGGTCGAGCTTCAGTAGGTAATTCTGTCTGCTGTACCAACGCCTTAGGGAGAAGTACTACTTGGTGGTGATTTTGACTCTGATTTAACAAGGAAGAATGATATAAAAATTTCAACAGATGCGTGAAACACGAATACATGGTCAGATATTGAAATATGATAGACACGTTTGAGGCACCAAGCGTACATTCATCAATGCACTTCTACGCCTCTTCTAGTGATTCAGCGAGGGGAAGAGACCGGACTTACATCTCACAAAACTTAGTACGTACATTATTACATCAGAAATATGACCTGTGAATTTAACCAGAATCAGTTTACAATAGCTAATGGCTTTCCATGGAAAATGTTACTGGAAATTGGATACTAGCTAACTTAGAGTTGAGTAATTAAGAATTTTGGTGCTGTGAATATGGAAGGACTGCATCACGAACGTAAAGAAATGTCCCAGCTGATGAAAATCATGGATGGGAGATGCGTAGCCTAAGCTAAGGAGATTGCTTAGACTACACTGCTACAACAAAAGTCAGTGGGAAAAAGTACACGGCAACTATACGTGTCTCACAGAAATGTGACAATACGCACGAGGTATAACTACTAATTTTCAAAGATAAATCAAATTAAAAAACAGATGATGTCACTGCAAGGAAGAAACTTGAGGATCTGAAAGTTAGGTCAGTGAATGACAATGTCACCGACAAGAAGAACTCGTCCGTATACTATCTTATCCGAACATAGAAAAGGACAAAACACAAAATACTCGAGAATCTGATAATATGAAACGAGACCAAACAGCACCAGTCTCAGATTGAAAGAGACGCGCTGTAACACTTTCGTGAGTCTTATGTTGCGGTAGAAGTAGATGAGAACCGCGTATTTTTTCTGAATGGCTCCGACGGCGTAGTGGCAGAAGCAGACAATCCACTCAACACAGTGTTTACGGAAGAGCACATATACGAACAATATGGGAGAAGGCAGATAGGAAAGTCACCAAGATTAAATGACATACCAGTCTAATTTTATTTCATTTATTGACACACATATTGAAAGAAGAGTTAATTAATATCCTCATCGACGCTTGGAATTCCCAACAGTTTCCTACAAACTATCCGCGATGAGCTCATAGTACTGATACCCCATAAATACCCGGCCATAATAATGGCATACCTCAGGCTTATAACTTTTCTGAAGGCCGACTGCGAAATATTAGATGTAGCCATAAACGCATGGTCAAGACAATATAATGGGAAACACGGCAGCAGATTAGCAGACCTGTGCGGTCGCTGGGCGCAGAACAATCGACAATCTGATGGACTGCCGAGAAACAATAGCGATTGGGTATGTCTATAAGATAGAACCGTCGGTAATATCAAATGATTTTTCACAAGCTTTCAACCAAATATCTCACAGATTTCTGCTAAACACAATACGGAAAATTTTGTATCTGAATCATATTCTCTCAACTTCTCAGTGTAATTTCGCACGGGTCTCAAGTTAAAATAATGACCACTGGGCAGATAACTGGGCTATTCGCTACAAAGGTATCGGAACGTAAGGGGTGATCACTACCAATACCTCTATATGCAATATTCGATTTTTCTTCCTAATATGATGAAGCGTGGAAGAAGATGTACACCCTTAATTAAGGGTGTACATCTTCCTCCACGCTTCATCATATTTGGAAGAAAATTAAGGATGTACATCTCTTCCACGCTTCATCATATTAGGAAGAAAAATCGTATATTGGGATTTTGCTTAATTGTGGCGGTATGAGGTCACATAACGCATGTCAAACGATTACTCGGGGGTTCCAGCGCAGCTATAGGACCCTTGTTGGGTTGCAATCCGCTTAACGAAAGGGTTACAGCCATGGTCACCAACGGCACCAAAGATACCACATCTTACGCCATATCTGGTGTCAGACCAAGTAGCCACTCGACGTTAAACAACTCCATGCAAAGTCTCAATATGATTCAGAAAGTAAGAATAGTAGACGAGCTCTTCTTATCGAAAGTGTGTTACATAATGTCCGTTTTGGCAGTACCAGCACCAATAGTCAAAAGTCCACTATTGACGACTCGATATTTCGTATATTGTAGAAATAATTTCAAAATTAAATACAGTACACAACGATTACCGTTTAAAGAAGACAAGATTGACGCAAAATGCGTAGCGTTGCTGGAATGTTACTTAACGTCTTTAGAATAGCCAAATTCAGCCTCACAAACTTGAGGCGTATTCCGATAAAAGCAGATCAGCCATGTAACTGTCGTCGCAAAGCACATAAAGAGCTCAGCTCTCTCTGAAGTGCCATAACCGAGAAAAGTTACGTATTTGCTGAAGACAAATTGTATAACAGAAGGAATTTGTATCAGCACATTAAGAAAAGGTTAGATTCTAAAGGAATGGATGCTAAATACCTCCGTCTCAGTTGACCTAAGGCTTGGAAAAACAAGCACAACAACCAGCTTACGTCAAATGTTAAGGCATCAAGAAATAAAGTCGTAAAAAATATTCCAGTGTGCACAGACCTATGCTCTATTCACCTTACATATACGTTCGGTTGTGAGACGTGAATAGAATGTGGTATACTTACACACCAATACACATGTAAAAATGAAAACGGAATCATAGAATCATTTCAAAAAACCTTCAGTCACTAGCGAGGACGTAACGCAGTACATCGAGATTCAAGGAATTCGAACGTAAGGCGATACATTGGTCGGATTAACAATGAGGTTATCTAGCTACAGGGCCAATACGTTCACTACGTGATTACATCTTTATGGGTATTTGAGAGTAGACTAAGATCATTATTACACCATAAACTTCTGAAAAAATAAACGTATCAGATCCGTTCAGCAAATTATACAAGATCATGGTATCACTGAATCAGATATATTGGGCCCAGTGTACAGATTTTCTAGTCCTCTACTTTTTATTCAGCTTTTAAAATTAAAACATTTAACTACTGTTAATTGCACTTTACACTGAAGTGCCACAGAAACTGGTATAGGAATGCGTCTTCAAATACAGATACTGTATATGTAAACAGAGAGAATGTGGTGATGCGGTCGGCCACGCCTATATAAGACAGCAAGTGTCTGGCGCTGTTTTTAGATCGGTTACTGCTTCTGCAATGACAGGTTATCAAGGTTTAAGTGAGTTTGAACGTGATGTTATAGTGGGCGCACGAGAGATGGGACACGGCATCTCCGAGGTAGCGATGAAGCGGAGATTTTTCATTACGACCATTCCACGAGCGTACCGTGATTATCAGGAATCCGGTGAAACATCAAATCTCTTACGTCACTAAGGACGGAAATGATTCCTCCAAGAATGGGACTAACGACGACTGAAGAGAATCCTTCAACGTACAGAAGTGCAACCCTTCCGCAAATTGCTGCAAATTTCAACTCTGAGAATCAACATCTGTCAGGGTACGAACCATTCAACGAAACATCATGGATATGGGCTTTCGGACCCGAAGACCCGCTCGTGTACCCTTGATGATAATACGACACAGAGCTATTTGTCTCTCATGGGCCCGTCAACACCGACATTGGACTGTTGATGACTGGCACATGTTGCCTGGTCGGTCGAGCCTCGTTGAAAATTGCATCGAGCGGATGGACTGTGTGGGTAGGGAGACAGTCTCAGGAATCCATGGACCCTGCATATCACCAGGGGACCCTTCAAGCTGGTGGAGGCTCCGTAATGGTGTGGGCCGTGTACAGTTGGACTGATATTGGACCCCTGATACGTCTAGATACGACTGTGACAGGTGACATGCCTGATCACCTGCATCCATTCATGTCCATTGTTCATTCCGATGGACTTTGTGAATTCCATCAGGACAATACCACACCTTGCACGTCCGGAATTGCTACACAGTGGCTCCAGGAACACTCTTCTGAGTCCATCAAACTTCCTAGACATGAACATTATTGGGCATATTTGGGTTGCCTTGCAGTTCACAAGAAACCTCCAACCCCTCGTACTCTTACGGATTTAAGGACAGTCCTGCAGGATTCATGGCGTCAATTCCCACCAGCACTACTGCAGACATTAGACAAGTCTCCATGCCAAGTCGTGTTGCGGCACTTCTTCGTGCCCGTGGGTTCCCTGCACGATATTAGGCAGATATACCAGTTTCTTTGGCTCTTCTGTGCATATGCAATATGTATTAAGTAGGATAAACGTCGTGGTAACAAAAACTGCCACAACGTAGGAAAAGATTTTTTCTTAAAGATGAACTTCATTTCCTATTTATTACAACGGGTGGGACTTTAAATATAAGAATTCTTTGCATTTATAAACACGTTGATCCGTGGTGGCTTTAATTTTGGCGAGCATTACGCTCCGCTGCGCCACTAACTACCTAGGGCTGTCAGAATCGATCCTGATGATAAGTCGCGAGATAGGGTCTCTGGTCGAGGCGTGTGTTGTTGGATTTTGGCGGGCTCTGGTACTGGCAGTTAGCTAGAGGGCACATGACTGGTAAGCCGTTGGTTTTAGGGGAAATTATGCTGCCCGATACAGGCCTCAAGAAGCTGCGAGTGGTTAAATCGGTCAGAGGCAAGGCTTGCCGGTTGGATTAAGAATGACATCGGCGAGCTGCGCGAAGAGCAGTGGAAGCAGCCTGGTCAGCGAGCTCCTGTCCATTTCCGCTAGCTTAAATTTTACATCTCGAACACCGCCTGTATGGATTGGAGGCAATAACACCACCGCTTGGAATTCTGGAAGTCACGGCTCTTTCACACCTGAGTGGAGGTAAGTGTTTGTTTTCTCTATTGTACCTATTATCGTAAGGCCATATCTATGTAAAAGGTAATATGACTTGTCATAGTAAAGCACCTCCGAATGACTGTGTGCATGTTCATCGGTTAGTGTAACTCAAGATAATTTGTTGTTCCAAGCCACATTCTGTACGAATGTATGAACATTTTATGTTAAAAATTTAGTTGATTAAATTGAAATTCTAACAAAGCGTGTGTCAAGGCAATGCACCCTTTTCTAGATGAGTATGCCTTAGTAACAGGAGTTGCCAGCACTGATATTTTATCTTGTTAATTTTCAAGTAATTTTAAGCAGTGTTGAAGTTGCAACTTGTATGTCTAGTTGCTTTGGCAATAAGTTCATTAATATTGCCTACATCCTAGACATTCCCATCTGTAGCCTTATTTGGCAGGTAGCCTTATTTGGGCAGATTACTGTCCCTTCTCAAGGGTGTTGGCAGGGTAGTTGGAGCAGAGGACGGCACGTTCCTGTTTCCTGGACCCAGAGCAGAGGCGTGTTTTCTTTGTGCTGCGGTGACACCTGCAGTGCCGTACGATGTTAAGGTTGGAGCCTCTACCAGCCGCCTAGTGTTGGCTCAGGTTAACTTAATTTGATCGTTTGATACGTGCCATGGAGGAGAGTCGCCAATTATTCTGGAATTCTCGATCTATATAATATGGTCAATTCAGCAAGCACATAAGCTTTAAGCGTGTTCCACAAGCCCAGAGTTCCCCGTCGCGATACCTGCTGTCTAACTACTCGTTTAAACCTTGTACGCTTATTGCTACATTCTGGAGCCTGTTAAGTTTTAAAGCTTTTTACTTATGGGTATGAGCTGTTGAGTTTTTCATTTTTAGCAACAATCATTAGCGAACTGCAGTCATTTAAAACTTGCCTGCTTGTTGCCTGTTGGCCGTGATAGCTGCCTGTCGTATTTGCCAGCTTTGCTTCTATTTTGGGGGACTGTGTATTTATTTAAGGGTTATTGTCAATGTTTCTGCTAGTGTGAATCCGTCAACTTCCAACTGAAGATAGCATCCCGGAGTTCGTTGCTAGGTTGCACGCGGCGTTGGACAGCCGACTTCGTATTTCAGTGGATATTATCGGGGAGGTAGGCGCCTCTCTTCATAACATTTCAGCTGCGTTAGAAGAGGTACATCGAAATCTCTCCTATGACGATAGCCAACCCACAACTAAGCAGGTCGTAGAGTTCAAGTGCATCTAGGGCATTCAGGGAATCTTGAACTTGAGCCATGTTGAGCTAAACGATCACGAGAAAATAACGACCATGTAGTTTGGTGATCGGGCAAGTCACTTGCAGATTAGGGTGCCATCCCTGACTTTATAAAGTGAGGATGAATGCCCGGGATAGAAAATATTAAGCCGCATTCAGCCCGAAGTCTAGTTATTTTTCCCTCCGATCAATTTGCGAAGTTACTCAAGCCGATTATATGCCTTCTGGCTGGTATTTCAGAATTGTCTGTTGATAGTTCAAATGCAGCAGATCTTGTGGCTGCTTGTGTGGTTTGAGTCTCATGCTGATGCCTTGCACACACCGTACCACATGATCCTCTCCTTGCTTTATCCTTTAGCTAGTGGAACATTGGGTACCTTGGTTTCGGGAACCTCGAAACATCAGGATTCTATAGGACAGATCACGGCTTTTGTTGTAAGCAGAAAGCTGTCGAAACTTATGTGCAATAAGCCTGAGCAAGGTTCAGGCATCGTTAGAGAAATTGAAAGAATACGTGGAGTAGATGCGCATGGCCGTGCTAGCCACTGGTATGTCCATTACCAAGTCTTATAGCATTTCTAACATCTTAGATGGCATGCGCCCCGAGTATCGATCACGTTTGGTGTTGCTCGCCATCTCACCGATTTTGATGCATTGCGAGAACTAATAGATTCTACTGATACGCTCACTTTTCCTAATGATCAGCATGGGGTAGGTGTAAGTTCGGCACCAGTGCCTTCAGTTTCCAGGGGTGACAAGGTGCAAACCTTCTCTCGATTCTGATTCACTCGCGCACAGGCGTTGTTTTTGTTGGCTTACGCACGACCGTCTTGTACGCGAATGTTTGGGTGTGTGTGCCCAAAGGCCTAACAGCTGATGCCGTATGGGAGGAGGGTGAGAGGGGAGGGTTCGTAGGTGACGGAGAAGGTCAATCCCTTCATGTGTACGTATTCATGCGGCTAAGAGCTGCCTCTAATTGGAGAGATGCACGGTACCTTGTCAATTCGAAATTTTTCCTAGCCAGTTACCCTCCTGGCTGTGAAGGATCTAGCAGTTAATTTTTTGCTCAGCTGCGATTTTATTCAAAGAACCGTGTTGGGCAGATTACTATTCCCTTCTGATGCATGTTGGCAGGGTGGTTTTGGCAGAGGACGACGCGTCCCTGTTTCCTGGACCCGGAGCTGAGACGTGTTTTCTTTCTGCTGCGTCTATACTTCCGTTGTCGCATGACGTTAGGCTGGCATCTGTACCAGCTGCCTTGGTTGGCAGAACTTAAGTAAATTTGATCGTTTGATACGTGCCACGGTGGAGAGTCGGCAATTGTTAGTAAATTCTTGATCTATTTAATATTGTGAATTCAGCAAGAATATAAGCTTTGAAGCGTGTTCCACATGTCCGAAGTTATCTGTCACTATACCTGCTCTTCAACTACTCGTTTAAAATAATTAAAACTTCTGAATCTTATTGCTACTTCCGGAGCGTGTTAAGTTTTAAAGCTTTTTATTTACGATTATGATATGTTGAGATTTTCATTTTTATCCACAGTCATTAGCGAACTGCAGTCACTGTGAAACTTGCCTGCTTGTTGTCGTTTGGCTTTGCTTGTACTTTGAGGGATTGTATACTTATTTACGGGTCATTGTCATTGTTTCTGCTAGTGTGCACAAACTGGGAGTCACATTTAAATTGCATGACTTTCTATCTTATCTTGTATTTTGGGCGATACAATCTGGACCTGAAGACTTGCCCCTATCAAGCGATTTGAGTTGCTTCGCAACCCCTAAGGTATTTACTTCTAAGAAACTCATGCTAGCAGCTGTTCGTGTTTCAAATTCTGGAATATTCCATTCGTCTTCCCTGGTGAAGGAATTTCGGAAAACTGCGTTCAATAACTCCGCTTTAGCGGCACAGTCGTCGGTAACAGTACCATCAGCACTGCGCAGCGAAGGTATTGACTGCGTCTTGCCGCTTGTGTACTTTACATACGACCAGAATTTCTTCGGATTTTCTATCAAATTTCGAGACAATGTTTCGTTGTGGAACCTATTAAAGGCACCTCGCATTGAAGTCCGTGCCAAATTTCGCGCGTCTGTAAATTTTAGCCAATCTTCGGGATTTCGCGTTCTTCTGAACTTCGCATGCTTTTTCCGTTGCCTCTGCAACAGCGTTCGGACCTGTTTTGTGTTCCATGGTGGATCAGTTCCATCTCTTACCAATTTATGAGGTATGAATCTCTCAATTGCAGTTGCTACTATATCTTTGAATTTGAGCCACATCTCGTCTACATTTGCATAGTCAGTTCGGATGGAATGGAGATTGTATCTTAGGAAGGATTCTAGTGACACCTTATCCGCTTTTTTAAGTAAAATTGCTTTGCATTTGTTTCTGGTGGATTTGGAAGAAAAGGTATTGAGCCTAGCTACAACGACCTTGTGATCACTAACCCCTGTATCAGTCATGATGCTCTCTATTAGCTCTGGATTGTTTGTGGCTAAGAGGAGTCAGGGGGTCGGTAGAAGGAGCCAATTATTAACTTAGTTCGGCTCCGCCCATACCAATTCGCATGGAGTATCTACTTCGACTTCACTACAAGATAAACCACTATTAACAGACACAAACACTCTACCATCAATTCTGCCTAATCTATCATTCCTGAACACCGTCTGAGACTTCGTAAAAATTTCTGCAGAACTTATTTCAGGCTTTAGCCAGCTTTCTGTACCTATAACGATTTCAGCTTCTGTGCTTTCTATTAGCGCTTGAAGCTCAGGGACTTTCCAAGCACAACTACAACAATTTACAATTCCGACTGTTCCTTGATCCAGGCACGTCCAGTATCTGCCATGCACCCTTAGAGATTGCAGCCCACCCCGTACTTTCCCGAGGCCTTCTAACGTAAAAAACCGCCCAGTCCACGCCACACAGCCTCCGCTACCCGTGTAGCCGCCAGTTGAGTGTAGTGAACTCCTGACCTATTCAGCGGAACCCGAAACCCCACCACCCTATGGCGCAAGTCAATGAATCTGCAGCCAACACAGTCGCAAAACCGTCTGAGACTCTGATTCAGACCCTCCACCCGGCTCTGCACCAGGGGTCCGCAGTCGGTTCTGTCAACGATGCTGCAGATGGTGAGCTCTGCCTTCATCTCGTAAGCAAGACCGGCAGCCTTCACCGAAACAGATAGCCGCTGGAATCCAGAGAGAATTTCCTCAGATCCAAAGCGACACACGTCGTTAGTGCCGACATGTGCCACCACCTGCAGCTGGCTGCACCCTGTGCTCTTCACGGCTTCCGGGAGGTCCCTTTCCACATCAGGAATGACTCCACCCGGAATGCACACGGAGTGCACACTGGATTTCGTCCCCTCCTTAGCCGCCATATCCCTATGGCGCCCCATTACGCGCCTAACATTGCAGCTCCCAACTACCAATAAGCCCACCCTCTGCGATTGCCCGGACCTTGAAGGCTGAGAAACATCCTCTGAAACAGGGCAGGCAGCTGCATGTGGCTCAGCCAGAGACAGTGCCTGAAACCTGTTTGTCAGACGCACCGGGGAGGCTTTCTGATCAGCCTCCGGGGACATCTTTAGCTGCCTGCCACGCCTTGGAACGACCTCCCAATCAACCACAGTCGAGGGCTCAACCCCACTGCGAGCGGCAACCGGGGCAACCACAGCGGCAGACCGATGTGGGAACAGAAGGGACGAGGTTGACATCCCCGTGATACCCAAGTCCGGCTCCCAACAGTGGTGCCCATTGGCAACAGCCTCAAGCTGCGCGAACGAAGTCAGCGCCGCTTGCAGCCGTGAACGAAGGGATGCCAACTCAACTCTCATCCGAACACAGCAATCACAGTCCCTGTCCCTGTCGATGTTGAACGACAGTTACTGAAACAGGAGTCCGTGTCTAGATAACGCAAGGGAAACACGCAAAGAATGTATGAACTAACCTGTCCAAATGCCTAACGACTGCGCTACAATCTACCTTAATTTACGATTACAGTAACTAAAACTCGAAATTACACCTCCTATACGAAACTCACACGCAATTTAAGTAAGAATCTACGAAGTAAACACTAAAGGGCGATGCTACAACTCTAAAATACTGTAATACGCCTCAAATTTATGAATTAAACAATGCAAGTAGCCAAAAACACGCAAAGAAATTAAGAATTAAACTATGTAACAAATAAGTAAGCTAGGAGTATACGACTTGCTGCTCGCAGCTGCTTATCCAACGGCGGCAGGGAGCACACTGTCTCTGACCAATCGACACTGGCCGTTCAAAACAAAAACAGAATACAGACGACTACGCTATTCAGGTACTATAGCGCGATGCAACAGCTCTCAAATACTGTAATGAGGTTTCACAGACATAAATTTCACTTTTAGAAGAGAAAGACGCAGAAAGGATCCCCAGGGAATTAAAATTCACTTTTATAAAGTGAATAAATATATAGGTACCTTCAAGATGTTTCCATCAAACATCTAGGGGTAACAGATCACATGACTGGGAACAACTTCATAGGTTCGGACTGTCTATCAGAATGGTTCAAATGGCTATGAGCACTATTTTGACTTAACTTCTTTGGTCATCAGTCGCCTAGAACTTAGAACTACTTAAACCTAACTAACCTAAGGGCATCACACACATCCATGCCCGAGGCAGGATTCGAACCTGCGACCGTACCGGTCGCGTCGTCCCAGACTGTAGCGCCTAAAACCGCTCGGACACTCCGGCCGGCTACCTATCAGATTAAGTTGATAGTGTTTTTCGGCAAGAAAAACTTAACAATGAGTGCCTCTCAGTGAAGAAAGATGTTTTAGTTCCGAATCAGAAACTTTAAATTTGCTGTGACTACCCCCCTTTCGTAGCATGTAGATGTCTGGATAATAGGCAACACGGGTTATCATGCCAGTGGGTGCCTACGACGTGTTGCCCCTCAGCGGCGTTACCAGTACAAAAGGACCAGTACAAAAGGATGACGAGTATCGTTAAGAAGCAAGTCTATCACTAATAAAATTCGTTCCACATGATGTGCTCTAACCCTAGAGACTTGAAGAAATGAATTTTATGCACTCAATACACTCATCAAAATGGAATTTACAATATTTTTAGTTATTTTCGGTCGAACAAAATGAAAAGTTTTCTCCATTATTATGTTTTTATTATGTTTTAATTAAGCAGAACGTAATTTAATAAATAATAAAAAGTGACAATACATAAAAAAAGAAGTGGCCATATCAAAAGAAACAATAGGTCAGCTAATTTCTCCCACCTTTCTGGAACATTTTTATGTTTAAAAAGTTGAATAATATAAACAAAGAATTATCCAAGAAGTGTGAAAACTTCACATTATCCATACAAGGGTCTCAACTTCAATAACAAGCTATTTTCGGGATTTTTTATGTCATTCCCAGGTACACGCCTAGGAGAACACTGTAGGGTTCAAACGAGTCTTCGAACTGCTGGCAGTTTTTCTACTTTTTACTTCACAGGAGCTCATAATGCATAATTAAAACAAGCTGGGATATTGTGAAATATGAGATGGGACAATCTATTAGTCCTCAAGATTCTATCACGTTTAAGGTGAATGACAGTACAGTGACAATACACAAGTTACGAGTACTTTTAACAATATCAGCAACAAATTAATTAATGTTTAGTTGAAGAATCAAGATAATATACAAAAGAAATGTACACTCACAAAACTTTAAATACCTAGCATTAGCACCAACACAATTCAATGACATTACTAAAATTGTAAAAGTTCTTAAATTCGAAAGGTGCTACAATGTTGACGAAATTTCATACATAATTGTGTAAATCATTTCCATGTTAATGAGTAATGCCACTGGCTAAGGAAATGTTTCTAGACTGATTGTAGCCTGCAATATTGTTAAACCTGCTTACAAGAAATATGACAAGATAGACTTAGAAGTATTAAAAACAGATATTCCTTTGATATTTTCAAGACATTTGATTGCATAGGTCATGTTACTCTCTTAGAATAACTTAGGTTTTATGGTCAATTTCTATTCCTTATCAATGTCAACATTCCTTGGGCAGACCTGATACCATCTGTAGATGGTACTAGTGATAAGGATGGAAGAAATGCTTACTGAGACTTCTCAGAGATTTACTGAGTAGTTCTCTGAGAACGGATTCTTCCCACTTTATATTGACGAAGATTGATGTTGCTCAGCATGGTTGTGGGTGGATAGCTGCAGCCGTTGTACGTTGTGGTGATGTTAAGGATAAACTCGGCCCTGAATCTTTCAGCGCTCGAGATATCATGGCTTATCGCACATTTCAGATGCCTGAGGTGTTCAGTAGGGGAATTGGAACATCATATTCAGATCCTAGAATGCCTCTAGGTCTAAGGACTCGCAATGTTCCTAAGGCTAATGAGGTGTTCAGTAGGGGAATTGGAACATCATATTCGGATTCTAGAATGCCTCTAGGTCTAAGGACTCGCAATGTTCCTAAGGCTAATGAGGCAGAGTCTATTTATGTATGGTTTAAAGATGTGGGAATATGTGCGAATGTAAAAATTGTTGCTGATTTAATAATTTGTTATAAGAAATGAAATAAAGAACCTTGATCTTCAAAAGAAAATAAACGATACTGCACAACTATCTTGCCAAAAGCCGAGAAGCGATTCTTCTTGGTGTTGTAGTTCTCAGGGGCACCCTGGGATGCACTCTGTGTGAAGTACCTCTGAGCATCTGTCATTATCCAAAGTACATGACTTTATAAATCTCGGTGATTTCCTTGAATTGGTCATGTATTCGGTCTTTTGGAATGATAATGGTAAACCTGCTGTTCCCGCATTCTTCTTCAGAAGCTCTAGCCTTTTCTTTCCATTATCAAATTTCCATCTATCTTCACCACATCATCTGCAAAGGTCAAAAAATTCATCGTTTCTTTCGATATATCGAGTTTATATCGAGTTCTATGCAGTTGCTTACTTTGTTTCCTACCCATGTTTTCTATTCTCTTATAACATTTCCCAGCTAATTTTTGTGTTGAAAACTATTTTCTCGTCTAGCTCTTGATACAATTTGGAAGAGATAGAAATTTTTCTGAGAAATATGACAGTGTCTGTTAGACATTGTTTAGTTATTTGCACAGTTTTGTTATCTACAGCAAATTCCTTCAAGGTTTGACAAGGAAGTCTCCCTGTCGAATCACAACCCTTCTCAAAATAAACAGATATGAGCACAATATTTTTATCTGAAAATTTCATATGCGTAATTATTTATTTCATGACTAGTACTTGTTCTGTGAAGGCTATGGATAGGAATTAATAACTCAAATCTGTAAACCTTTCTCTTTTTCTTTATAAAGAAAAGAAACGTAGGATCAAAATGTGTCCAAATGTGCAAATTAATTTGCGATGTGAATGCAAAATGACTCGTTACACATCACTATGAGCTATCGCGAAAACTGGTACACGGTACAGTAACTAACTAATTCTGGATAGGACCGTTAATTCTGAGTCTAGCTTGATGCTCTCCAGTTTGCAATTACGTCACATAACCACATGAATGCTGACCTCGGCAGTTATGCCAGACAAACTGTTGATGGCGTAAACCAGCAACAAGAATCAAGTTGGTTTTAGGTTACTATATTCCAAAAGTACCGTTAAGAGTTTCGAACTCATACGATACATCATCAGATGGCATTCATGCTTTCGTCAAAACATGTATGACTTTCATTTACTGGTGAGTTCATGTGAAATGTCCATCTGGAACATTTGTTTCTACGTATTCCCTATAACGAATCCTATTCATATCCTTGTTTGTATTTTCACATTAACATAAGTAAATTCTCATTATTAAACATTTTCCTTGGGCCACGAAACATGTTGCCAATGCACATTAGACCTTTTGACTCACTTGTAACACATGGAAACCACTATAGAGTCTGTAGTAAAGTTCTAAGTTGGTACTTCTCAAAACACCTTCCTTGTGCCCTTATAAATGTACAATCTTGCTTCTTCTCAATCTGACATGTTTTACAATTACTCCCTTCTTTCGTCTTGTATCGCTTTCTCCACGCAACATCAAGAAAACAGACAATTTAAGTATCTGGGGCAAAATATCAACAGAAGAAGTTGAAAGGCAGCAGTTATTATCAGAACTGAAGAAACGAAAAGCTCGTATGTGAAAGTGAGACATGTTTAACAAGAAATTTTTTTCTAAGAATGTTAAAATAAGTCCTTATATCGTAGTTTTAAGAGTAGATGTCCTCTACGCCTCATGTACTTTAGTATTATCTTGCAGTAAAACAGCATTTGAAGATGTGCAAAAGAAAAAAAAATCTTGTGAAAATATTAGGTGTAACCAAATCAATATGGCAATGTGGAATTCGAGACCTAACAAATAAGTAAACTCATTCCGCCAGAAATGAACGATGGGATCGTGAAAAGAACTGTCATACTCTACGGACTTGTAAAGAGAATAAGAAGACAGAGAAACAAAAAGGATCGACATAGTCTTCCAAACAAGAATACAAGGGAAATTTGTGGGGGCGAAAGACATAAATGGAGTTGGAAGTAGCGCGTACTGGACAAGAGATCTTACTCCACACAGACAAATTGATTCTACACTGCTGGCCATTAAAATTGCTACATCACGAAGATAACGTGTTAGAGACTGAAATTTAAGCGACAGGAGGAAGACGCTGTAATATGCAAATGACTAGCTTTTCAGAGCATTCATACAAGGTTGGCGCCTACAACGTGCTGCCATGAGGAAAGTTTCCAACCGATTTCTCATACACAAACAGCAGTTGACGGGCGATGCCTGGTGAAACGTTGTTACGATGCCTCGTGTAAGGAGGAGAAATGCGTACCATCTCGTTTCCGACTTTAATAATGGTTGGATTGTAGCCTATCACGATTGCGGTTTATCGTATAGCGACACTGCTGCTCGCGTTGGTCGAGATCCAATGACTGATAGCAGAATATGGAATTGGTGGGTTCAGGAAAGTATTAAAGAACGCCGTGCTGGATCTCAATGGCCTCGTATCACTACCAGTCGAGATGACAGGCATCTTATCCGCATGGCTGTAACGGATCGTGCAGCCACGTCTCGATCCCTGACTCAACAGATGGGGACAGAATGAGATTTTCACTCTGCAGCGGAGTGTGCGCTGATATGAAACTTCCTGGCAGATTAAAACTGTGTGCCCGACCGAGACTCGAACTCGGGACCTTTGCCTTTCGCGGGCAAGTGCTCTACCAACTGAGCTACCGAAGCACGACTCACGCCCGGTACTCACAGCTTTACTTCTGCCAGTACCTCGTCTCCTACCTTCCAAACTTTACAGAAGCTCTCCTGCGAACCTTGCAGAACTAGCACTCCTGAAAGAAAGGATATTGCGGAGACATGGCTTAGCCACAGCCTGGGGGATGTTTCCAGAATGAGATTTTCACTCTGCAGCGGAGTGTGCGCTGATATGAAACTTCCTGGCAGATTAAAACTGTGTGCCCGACCGAGACTCGAACTCGGGACCTTTGCCTTTCGCGGGCAAGTGCTCTGCCAACTGAGCTACCGAAGCACGACTCACGCCCGGTACTCACAACTTTACTTCTGCCAGTACTTCGTCTCCTACCTTCCAAACTTTACAGAAGCTCTCCTGCGAACCTTGCAGAACTAGCACTCCTGAAAGAAAGGATATTGCGGAGACATGGCTTAGCCACAGCCTGGGGGATGTTTCCAGAATGAGATTTCCACTCTGCAGCAGAGTGTGCGCTGATATGAAACTTCCTGGCAGATTAAAACTGTGTGCCCGACCGAGACTCGAACTCGGGACCTTTGCCTTTCGCGGGCAAGTGCTCTGCCAACTGAGCTACCGAAGCACGACTCACGCCCGGTACTCACAACTTTACTTCTGCCAGTACTTCGTCTCCTACCTTCCAAACTTTACAGAAGCTCTCCTGCGAACCTTGCAGAACTAGCACTCCTGAAAGAAAGGATATTGCGGAGACATGGCTTAGCCACAGCCTGGGGGATGTTTCCAGAATGAGATTTCCACTCTGCAGCAGAGTGTGCGCTGATATGAAACTTCCTGGCAGATTAAAACTGTGTGCCCGACCGAGACTCGAACTCGGGACCTTTGCCTTTCGCGGGCAAGTGCTCTACCAACTGAGCTACCGAAGCACGACTCACGCCCGGTACTCACAGCTTTACTTCTGCCAGTACCTCGTCTCCTACCTTCCAAACTTTACAGAAGCTCTCCTGCGAACCTTGCAGAACTAGCACTCCTGAAAGAAAGGATATTGCGGAGACATGGCTTAGCCACAGCCTGGGGGATGTTTCCAGAATGAGATTTTCACTCTGCAGCGGAGTGTGCGCTGATATGAAACTTCCTGGCAGATTCTGCAAGGTTCGCAGGAGAGCTTCTGTAAAGTTTGGAAGGTAGGAGACGAGGTACTGGCAGAAGTAAAGCTGTGAGTACCGGGCGTGAGTCGTGCTTCGGTAGCTCAGTTGGTAGAGCACTTGCCCGCGAAAGGCAAAGGTCCCGAGTTCGAGTCTCTGTCGGGCACACAGTTTTTATCTGCCAGGAAGTTTCATAACAGATGGGGACGTTTGCAAGACAACAACCATCTGCACGAACAGTTCGACGACGTTTGCAGCAACATGGACTATCAGCTCGGAGACCATGGCTGCGGTTACCCTTGACACTGCATCACAGACAGGAGCGCCTGCGATGGTGTAATCAACGACGAACCTGGGTTCACGAATGGCAAAACGTCATCTTTTCGGATGAATCCAGGTTCTCTTTACAGCATCATGATGATCGCATCCGTGTTTGGCGACATCACGGTGAACACACATTGGAAGCGTGTATTCGTCATCGTTATACTTGCGTATCATGCGGGCTGATGGTAGGGGATGCCATTGGTTACATGTCTCGGTCACCTCTTGTTCGCATTGACGGCACTTTGAAAATTGGACGTTACATTTCAGATGTGTTACGACCCATGGCTCTACCCTCTATTCGATCCCTGCAAAACCCTACATTTCACCAGGATAATGAACGACCGCATGTTGCAGGTCCTGTACAAGCCTTTCTGGATACAGAAAATGTTCGACTGCTGCCCTGGACAGCACATTCTCCAGATCTCTCACCAATTGAAAACGCCTGGTCAATGGTTGCCGAGCAACTGGCTCGTCACAATACGCCAGTCACTACTCTTGATGAACTGTGGTATAGTGTTGAAGCTTCATGGGCAAGCTGTACCTGTACACGCCATCCAATCTCTGACTCAAAGCCCAGGCGTATCAAGGCAGTTACTACGGCCAGAGGTGGTTGTTCTGTGTACTTCTGTCACAGTGATAATAACAGTTGGTTCAACAATATTTTAGTGAGAGATTTCTTGGCCGACCATCTTCCTCTGAACACCGTATGCGTATGAGTTCTCTGAGACTCGTTTACTGCCTACCGGCAGGGGCTCACGCACTGCGCTGCCTCTCCTTCTGCTGACAATGTCTGCTCCACTCCTTACTCTCGACGCTGTAAAATGCTTTAATGTTGTCGAGTGGCCAATTTAGGTCAGGCATGTTGTATACAGAAGTGGAAGAGAAAGCAGCCAGCCGGAGTGGCCGTGCAGTTCTAGGCGCTACAATCTGGAACCGAGCGACCGCTACGGTCGCAGGTTCGAATCCTGCCTCGTGCATGGATGTGTGTGATGTCCTTCGCTTAGTTAGGTTTAATTAGTTCTAAGTTCTAGGTGACTGATGACCTCAGAAGTTAAGTCGCATAGTGCTCAGAGACATTTGAACCATTTTGATGTCCTTAGGTTAGTTAGGTTTAAGTAGTTCTAAGTTCTAGGGGACTGATGACCTTAGAAGTTAAGTCCCATAGTGCTCAGAGCCATTTGAACCACTTGTTGAAACTGTACACGCCATCCAAGTTCTGTTTGACTCTATGCCCAGGCGTATCTAGGCCGTTATTATGGTCAGAGGTGGTTGTTCTGGGTACTGATTTCTCAGGATCTATGCACCCAAATTGCGTGAAAATGTAATCACATGTTAGTTCTAGTATAATATATTTGTCCAATGAATACGCGTTTATCGTCTGCATTTCTTCTTGGTGTAGCAATTTTAATGGTCAGTAGTGTACAAGGTCAAAAAATTCCTTTCCAGGATGATAAAACGAAAAGAAAATCAAGTGGTTAGAAAAAAGGAAAAGAGCGCATTTTGAGTAAAGGAAAAGAGAAACGACGTCGTTCTGAGTTGGTCCGTAGTTGGTTTAACACTAAAAAAAGTGTTTGCACATACATAAAGCCTTTTCGTAATTCAAGGGTGTAACAGTAACGCTGATTACATGAAACAAAAACCATCAAACCAGATTATGACATCAAGACAGGGCCAGGTCCCAGGTTCGAATCCTGCCTTGGACATGGATGTGTGTGATGTCCTTAGGTTAATTAGGTTTAAGTAGTTCTAAGTTCTAGGTGACTGATGGCTGGCTCTGAGCACTATGGGACTTAACAGCTGTGGTCATCAGTCCCCTAGAACTTAGAACTACTTAAACCTAACTAACCTAAGGACATCATACACATCCATGCCCGAGGCAGGATTCGAACCTGCGACCGTAGCAGTCGCGCGGTTCCGGACTGCGCGCCTAGAACCGCGAGACCACCGCGGCCGGCTAGGTGACTGATGACCTCAGCAGTTAAGTACCATAGTGCTCAGAGCCATTTTTTGAAATATTCCAGAATTAGAATTACGAACAGCTGCCAACTTGAGTAACGTAGAAGTAAATATCCTCGGAGTAGTGAAGTAGCTTAAATCTCTCAATAAAAGCAAGTCTTCTGGTCCAGACTGTATACCAATTAGGTTCCTTTCGGAGTATGCTGATGCATTAGCTCCATACTTTACAATCATATACAACCGTTCTCTTGACGAAAGATTCGTACCCAAAAACTGGAAAGTTGCACAGGTCACACCAATATACAAGAAAGGTAGTATGAGTAATCCACTAAATTACAGGCCCATATCGTTAACGTCGATATGTAGCAGGATTTTAGAACATACATGATGGTCCAACACTATGAATTACCTCGAAGAAAACTGTCTATTGACACACAGTCAACATGGGATTAGAAAACATCGTTCCTGTGAAACACAACTAGCTCTTTATTCACATGAAGTGTTGAGTGCTGTTGACAAGGGATCTCAGAACGATTCCGTATTTCTGGATTTCCGGAAGGCTTTTGACACTGTACTCTACAAGCTTATGGAATATCGTCTCAATTATGTGACTGGACTTGTGATTTCCTGTCAGAGGGGTCACAGTTCGTAGTAACTGACGCAATGTCATGGAGTGTAAAAGAAGTCATTTCTGGCGTTCCCCAAGTGTTATGGGCCCTTTGCTGTTCCTTATCTATATAAACGATGTGGGAGACAATCTCAGCAGCCGTCTTCGGTTGTTTGCGGATGGCACCGTCGTTAATCAACTAATAAAGTCATCAGAAGATCAAAACAAACTCCAAAACGATTTAGAAAAAATATCTGAATGGTGCGAAAAGTGGCAGTTGACACTAAATAACGAAATGTGTGAGGTCACCCACATGAGTGCTAAAAGGAACTCGTTAAAATTCGGTTACACGATAAATCAGAGTAATCTAAAAGCCGTAAATTCAACTAAATACCTATGTATTACAATTACGAACAGCTTCAATTGGATGGAGTACATAGAAAATGTTGTGGGGACGGCTAACCAAAGACTGCGTTCTATTGGCAGGACACTTAGAAAATGTGACAGACCTACTAAGCAGACTGCCTACACTACGCTTGTCCGTCCTTTTTAGAATAATGCTGCGTGGTATGGGATCCTTACCAGGTAGGATTGACGGAGTACATAGGAAAAGTTTAAGGAAAGCTAGCACGTTTTGTATTATCGCGAAATATGGGAGAGAGTGTCGCAGAAATGATACAGGATTTGGACTGGAAATCGTTAAAAGAAAGGCGTTTTTCGTTGCGACGGAATCTTCTCACGAAATTCCAATCATAAACTTTCTCCTCCGAATGCGAAAATATTTTGCTGACATCAACCTCCATAGGGAGGAACGATCACCACGATAAAATAAGCGAAATCAGAGCTCGTACTGAAAGGTACAAGTGTTCATTCTTCCCGCTTGCTTTACGAGATTGAAATTATAGAGAATTGTGAAGGTAGTTCGATGAACCCTCTGCCAGGCACTTAAATGTGATTTGCGGAGTATCCATATAGTGTAGATGTAGACGTTCACAATTTTAAAAGTCGTCGCTCTGGTCCCATATCATTAGTTTAATTATGTGGTTACTGAGTTGACACCAGTCGCGTCTCATCTAACACGAGTCCAGCAACATTCATATAGTGGGTGTCAGCAGTAGCTACCATCTTAAGACGTAGTGGTAAAAAATCTCAATAAGAATAGTTTATACATTACACACAGCCCCAACGGGAACGTATATAAAATCATACTAACGCATTCACTGTGAACACTCCGTAAAAACTATTGTTTTTAAAGATTACTTTATGATATACTTCCATACCTACGTCATTTTGGTACTAACCTAAAACATGAATTTACGTAGTCAGTTTAATTGTGTAAGTTTTTCACTACGTCAGTTAAACTTTTGCGTAAATGTGAACACAGGATGTGATTGTATAGTCAATGCAGCGAAGACTAATAGGAACCAAACATTAAAATCTGCATTAATATCACTTTATATACAATGTCAACGTTATAACAACCATCTGTTTAGTTTGTGTCGTCACACGATGGCGCCCTAAGGAATTGGAAATGCCTAATGAACAAATAGAAACGGCTTACAAACCATAAGGAAAGTAAATTTTTAAATCGTTATTTGTTAAGAGCAGAAAACCCCTTATGTGCAGTGCAGGGATCTAGACATAAATGAGATGTTTCGCCTCTTTTATCAGCCATTGAAACCAACATGAGTGTAAGTTGCTCAGTCGGTACTGTAATGAGTGCTAACATCCGCTTTGACCGGTGGGAAACGTGTTGCTAATGCTTTTCAGCCGCTTCGGTCCTTAGGTGTGATGTCAATGTTTGTTAGTTAGGTTTGTTTAACTTCTACCTCAGTAACAACACTGGCTCGGACAGGCCACTATTTGCGTCGACGTGTTTGCGCGTGTGCTCTGTTACTGCTTTCAGCTCTGGGTCCTAGCGTAGTTGACACGACGCAAAACGGTACACGTGTGTCTTTAAGGACTTCATGGGTTACGTCTAGGAATGGCAATGGTTACAAAAAGGATTTGCTGTTTCTTTCCAATATCTTTACCTTCTAATTATTTACCGGACGGAGCTTGGCATTTTTCCCTGGAAATGGCTCTTCCAACTCTTGGTGACTCAAATTGAACCTATTTAATTGGACCTATTAAAAAACTGATCACATTGCTAGCTTTGATTTCTTCTTCTATGCGGTACACCCGTACTGGTCATGCACTAAATCAACAAACGAATGGCTGAAATCTTTAAATATTCTGTTCAAAGACATAAATCAAGCTGATTAAATGGAAAACTAGCACCGATTTTAAAATTTTTGCTGCAGATTAACATAAAACATTATCATGTCTCCGACGCGACAAGTGGTCATAACAATAGATATGCTTATTGAATTAAACTCTCTTGCTTGTCAAAACGCAAAAAGAAACAGTTATAGCAATAAGATATTCAATTTTCATCTCATCACCTTATGTAACGCTGTTTCGATCAATACTGTTTTCTAATCACACTGACAAATCGCGAATAACACACCTTATGCACATAAATTAACGTAAAATCGTATTTATACTTACTTGTGTACGGTATGTGGCACCTAAAATGTTCAAGTAAAATTTATTTTGAATGTTAAAGACATTGGTTACCTGTTTTTACTTCAACACTGGTCATACATTCATGAAACAAACAGAAATCACTGTCCGCCGCTCGTGGTCTCGCGGTAGCGTTCTCGCTTCCCGAGCCCGGGGTCCCGGGTTCGATTCCCGGCGGGGTCAGGGATTTTCACCTGCCTCGAGATGACTGGGTGTTTGTGTTGTCCTCATCATTTCATCATCATCCAGGAAAGTGGCGAAATTGGACTGAGCAAAGATTGGATAATTGTACGGGCGATGATAACCACGCAGTTGAGCGCCCCACAAACCAACCATCATCATCATCACAGAAATCACTTCTTGCAATTTACTTAATAACCGACGTAATGGGGTAGCTTTCATTATGTAGCTAGCTTATCGCCCCTTCCTTCGATCGCGCATACTGCAAGGTCTGCACAATTCTTAAGTTGTTCACAAATTGCAACACTTTTTACACTTCTCGCGCTAATTAAAGCCATAAAAGCCGTGTCTTTTCCGAACGTAATTCTGCCCCAAAAGCGATGATGAGAGCCGGAGTCCAAGGTTTCTTTAATCATGCCTTTTGCGCTGTTCTGATGATATTTCCACAGAAACTTTCACCCCATAAAACGTATTTCCTTACTTCTGACCCTGAAGTGAAATACAAAAATCGTAGAATTAGCTTCGAAAACTTTTTAATAGAACAAAATATTTTCTGAAAAATTTTCGTCCTATATTCCATCCCTTTAGGAGTTGAATTTACAAAACCAGTGAAACATGTATTTTTAATTTCTAGCAGGAGATGAATACAAATTTTCATAGATTTAGTTTTGAAAATACTTTCACAATGAAATAATTTCATAAAATGTTTCATCACCTATTGAACTGCTATAGTGGGTTGAATTTCCAAAAACAATAAGACACATATATTTTTTATTTACAGGCGAGAAATCAAATGACAATTGTCATAGAAGTAATTAAGAAATGCTTTAGTAATTCTTCAATAATAATTTATTTTAAATTAATTTCGCCCAGTATTTTACCCCGTTAGCGACAGATCTTGGGTCAGCGTAAGATCAGCACCTTCTCCAAATTTCAAGTTCGTCTGCGTATATGTTTGGACTGGGCAATGATGAGTCAGTGAATTAGTCTTGCCCCATTGCACTCCCTTAGGGCTTGAATTTCCAAAAACAGTGAAGTTAACCGAAAAGCCCGATATCAGTTACCAAACATTTAGCTTCAGAAATGCTTTCATGATGAAATATTTAGAATCAACATCCCATCCCCGATTTTACCCACTTAGGGTCTGAATTTATAAATACAGTGAAATGCGAATTTTTTAAATGTCCAACACTAAAGCCAAATAAAAATATTCATAGATTTATTTTCAAAAATGCTTGCATAGACTAATATTTACGTAGCAGCTTTCATCCCCTAATTCCCTCGCACAGCGGTTTGGCTTTCAAGAACAGTGAAACACGTATCTTTTTATGTCTAACAGTGAACACAAATTCATCTTTTTATAGCTTTAGCTGTAAAAGCGTTTACATACTGAAATAGTTTCGCAGAACATTTCATCCACTATTTTCCATCCTTAAGGGTTTAATTTCGAAAGGCACTGAAATCCGTATTTCTTTCTTTGTGACCATGAAATGAAATAGCAATTTTCATAGATGTAGCATTAGAAATCATTTTAATGATTTACTTCAAAAAAACACTTTTACCAGGTATTTCAATTCAATAGGCATTAAATTTCAAAAAATGCTGAAACAAGTGTTTCTTTATTTCTGGCAGAGGACCAAAACAAATTTTCGGAGGTCTAGCTTCAAAACTATCTTCATACCTATATATTTTCAAAAACCCAATTACATGTGGAATTTCGAAAAATCACTCTTAAAATACGCCTACATTATAAGATCAACACCTTCTACGAGTTACAAGTTTCTGTCCTTAGTGATTTTGACTGGATGATGATGAGTCGATGAGTCAGTTAGTTAGGAAACTTTAATTCATATACAGAGAATATTATGCTGTTCTATCCATCAGAATCACACAGATCGCTGACAGAAAAATTCACTGTTAAATCGCTTTCGTAGACCTAAGAAGAAATCACAGGGTAAATATGCACACAATATAGGCATTTGTATGCTGTTGCTGTAAGCAGTGAAAGGCACCTGACACTCCAAAGTCTCTCACTCACTAGAAAAACTTGATCTCTCATGTTAAGACGAAATGTGGAGGTACAAACACTCGAATCGCCATATGTAAGCTCGCCAATTTCTGTTGAGTACTCTCTTATACTCTATTTTTGTTCTGAGGTGATATCATATCAAGATCCTTCGACTGATAGTATTGTATGTATGGGAACAATGGAAAAATTAGTAATTCATTGTTCAAATTATCTGTGTTGTGCTTTCTCTGCTTATATTAAGTTTTATTTTTACTGGTCTGTTGGCATGTGGTTCAATAAAGCCAAGTCACAAAGTATGTAAACAGAAAAGACGCTATGTCACCTGGGCTGGGTCTTTCCTGTGGAGAGGAGCTGCGGACAGCAACAAATAAACTTAACACTCCAACGAGACCATGGTATTGGTGTATCTTCGCCAGTTATGTTTCAGAAGTGTAGATGAACTTCTCTGACAGTCTGTCCGAGACAGGGTCTAATAGCATCGTATGTACCAAAACAATGCCATTCTTCACACAAGAACTGCGAAATTCAGTCGTCGTGAACTATGGGTTGTCATCTACCACAGCAGCTTCTGTCAGCTCTTGATTTGACAAGATGAACGATAAGGCTAGGATTGTCTTTGTTGATCGCTTTGAGTGCATGTGTGAAACTCCAGAAAACCTCTCAGCATCTATTATGATCTCTCAAGACTAACCCAGAAAGAATCATGTCAAGTCTAGATGTATGCAAGACCTCAGGAAAGTTTTTTCAGGCCAAGGAAAATACCGACAGGATGGTGTAGACTTATTGGTTTGACATGCTGCAATCACGTGTTTATATCTTTGTCACTACCGCTCCAGAAGACATGGACATTCCTACTGTTCGGTGAGGTCCACACCGCAGCTATCTTCGTAAAGTAATTCAAAGTATGACGTGGGAGTTCTTGTGGGATGATCGCTCTCTTGCGGCCATTATCTCTTTGGAGGATGAGGATGCCATTAAAGTGGACAACTCATGACTGTGGTACCCATAGGCCATCATATCTACATGTACAACAGTCTAGGCATGGGACGGCCTGAACGGAATATTAGAGTGGGCGTTGAACAGTGGTAACAGAGCCTAATGATCAGCTAACTTGATAAACCGGCATATGTACGGATAAAAAGACGTTACTTCAGTGCAAGTGTGATAACTAAGATTTAGGTAGCATTAATGTCTCGGAAAAAAATGCCAACAGGCATTCAGCTCCGTAGACCTCGCGAGAAAGATAGGCACCGAAGAACTGGAGTCGGATGCGTCTGCTGCCAATAACAGGAGCTCGGATGGGTCATGTGCCACGAAGCATGTTGAAGGGAGTAGAGCCTCTGTGAGGTTTCAAAAACCCTTGTTCCAAGCGGAGGACCATTGTCAAGGAGCTGATGAAGTGCTTCAGCGACAGCGGCCACGTAAGGACTGAATTTTCTGTAATGTTTCATTTGACCTAACACGGATATGATCTCTGGAGGCTTGTACATTCAGGATGGCCTCGATATTATACGAAGTGTGGTGTATCCCCGTTGCACTGAAAACATGTCCCAGATAGTCATCTTCTGGTACGAAGAAACATCATTTTTCCGTTCTGTATTTCGAATTATTCCAAGTAGGCATACTGAAAAAGGCGTCTAAAGTAGTTACTAGATCTTGAGAATTTTAGGCATGGACTATGGTTTCGTCCTGATGATTTCCCAGCCCCAGAAATCTCCACATTAGATGTTCCAAATAGTGTTGGGATATGGTTGATGTGCTGGTGATGCAGAATGGCAGATGATTACTGCGAAAAAGTCTAAAGAGCATCTTGACCAGAAAGCTGTTGGGTACTGGTCCAAGCGGAGCTGCAAGTAAGAGTAGTGTAAGTACATGTGTGCAAATCTTTGGCTCCGGTAAGATGTGCTACGATATTCTCCACTTTAAGAAATACGTATGTCTCGATTAAGGCCTAGGAACTGATAATTGATTTAAAATTCCCACAAATCGTCAATGGTCCATTCAGCGGTCCAATAATCACACCTCTGTTTGTAACAGTGCTCTGAATTCGTTCTTCCCGTAGGTGCTGGAGTTCAAGACGAAGTTTGTCGTGCAGAGTAAATGTAATATTCCGTGCCTGAAAAAGCCTGGGCATCGCTGAATGCTGTAAGATGACGAGTGCTTTAAAGTCAGTGATGCTAGTTGATGGATATGAAGAAACGGGTGTTAAAACTTGGGACGAGTGGTTGTACGCGATTCATTAAGTGTTAGGCTTCTAAACCAATAGCACTGAACCTATCCGGACCCAAAATATACATGTTCACGGTCGTGTTCACCACGAGGATGGTGGCTGACAGGGTGCTGCTTGGTACAGAACGTGAGTACTAAACTGATCCTTTATGTCGATGGTGTCCTTACTACAGCATTTGAACTGCTTAGAAAATGGTTGCATTTAGTGTTGCCCAGGTGACTGAAGTTCCAGTATCAATATGAAAAACATCTGGGACAGTACTGATTGGTACTTCTAACGTTAGTAACCTATCGGAGATAGGGAGAATGAGTTACATGTGGGGGACATCAGGACTGTAGTCGCAGTCAGCATAGTCATGTAGAATCTGCGCAGTCTAATTGAATTCAATCGACGTTGCTTTTCATGGATGATCAGCATACTTCACGTTTGTGCTCATTTTTTCAAAGGTTGTGCATTTTGTTCCATGAAAATAGCACTACTGGCACCTATTTGTTACAAAATAATTACAGCATGAACATAATTGCTGGATATCCCGTCAGTATGGGTCGCCTTTGCCGGACGATGACTTAACCAGCTAAGAAAATCGAAGGAGGAATAAGGCTAGACACAGTTATTTGGGAGGGCAAGAAATACCAGCGATCGGTCCTGAGGGTTACCGAGTGCCTGATAACTATTCAAAAGCCCAGATAGTCTTTAAGAAGTCCTCCTGGAGTCTTTCATGTGGAGAGTGAACCGGGATCATATTGCTAGCCAGAGACCACGCTTTAGCCTGTTTGCAGTGAGGATTAGATCACTAGAAAAGGTTTGCTCTAGAAAGTCCTTGCAAATGGACTGTCCCATCCCTGGAATATTGTTTGTTTTATTTATGGTAGAAAAGAATCTGTTACGAGCACTTACCATATGCACTTTTCAGATTAGTCCAATAAACAGAGTTAAAAATTATTATAATGCAAAGCATAGTGTTCGACCTCAGGACTGAGTTGCTGGAACAGGTGATAGCTTTCAGCTCCTGTGTAGGCCAAAAGCAATGCACGTTACTTGACGTCACCTAGAAGATCCCTTTGGTGATAAAGTGTTTTTTAAGGCTGGCCACGTAGTTGGCTCAAGGCTCTATTTTGTGGAACACCTTGAACAACAGGGCACCCATAATCCCTTTGTCAATGTGTCGATGCAACTGGGTGGAGACATCTCGTGGCATGGTGGTGGTCGCCATCATCTGTAACGTCTAATACCAAGCCCATTGGGTATTATAGATGCAGTAAGACTTGAGTGCTCACATCTGTATAGGAAGGAAGCTCAAACGCTACTCTGCCCGATAATTCGAAAAGGCAGAAAGAAGTACCGTCTGTCTGACGCATAGGACAAGGGTGCAGAGTAAGGCTACAAAGAAAAAAACTTCTCGCCTCTTCAAATGGTCCACGCCTGTTTCTTCATTGAGAAACTAAAAACTTAAGAGACAATGAAAAGCAAATTTATGGAAATGAACCTCAAACTTCAATTCTCCTTCTTCGGAGAGAATTTACACAAGAAATAATTTGATGTTAAGTCTGTGTCTTTGAAGTGGGCGAGATACATAATCCCAGTGGACAGTCAGCACTGAAAACTGAACCACAATTACTGCAGTCAGATTACTGTTTCACGAGGAATTCGTTGTCTCTAAATACACAAAGGCTGTGCCGAGCTAAAATATCAAAGTACGAGATGTCTGCACTGTATGAGCCAACTCTCAACATTGGTCATAGATATGTAGCGACGCTGCCGCGCGCTAATTCAAGCGCGCCGGTGTCTGTGTGTGCTGTGCGCGTGTGTCTGCAGTGGTGTGCGGTCGCAATTACTTTACGCGACGTTGGTGTAGTTCCGCGCCCAGCCTTTAGAGGCGCTGTGTTTTCTATCTTTTATATACGTTCTGTTTATTGTTATTATTCCATGTTTTTTGAGTTAGTTAGTAGTTCCGTGCCTCCTGACTTGTGTGGACGAGTACTGTTTCCTCTCCTAATTACGGAAGTTTTCCGAGGATTAAGGATACTCTGTATAGGCCGGAAGCAAATTTCATAGCTCCGATCTGTCCATGCATGCCGGGCGTCGCTAGATACGCGCTCGCAATAAAGTTATTGTTACTCAACTGAAGGTCTTCATTTTTCCGAATCACGTTAAGCAAAGGTCGGACAGCCACCAGTTTAGCTGTACCCGACAAGTGGTGACCCCGACGTGTTTCAAGCAGAGACCGACGTGATTAAGAAGAAGCAGCCGTGAGCTACGCAAGTAACGAGCACATAATGACCGAACAGCAGGCCGTCTCCAGGATTGCAGTCCGTTTGCCGCCGTTCTGGCCCGACAACCCGGTACTCTGGTTCGCGCAGGCAGAGGCAAGTTTTAGCTGCGCTGGAATAACGGTCGAAGCAACTAAATTTGCGCTGATTGTGAGCCAACTCGACCAACGTTATGCACCCGTGGTGCAGGACATAATCACAGCACCGCCCGAGGCTGAAGCTTATGCCAGGCTAAAATCAGAGTTGATTCGACGGGTGGCCGCGTCACAAGAGGACCGGATACGTCAGGTTCTGACACAGGAAGAAATTGGCGACAGGAAGCCTTCTCAATACCTGCGACATCTACGCAGCAAAGTTGACACCGTTACTGTGCCAGACAGTCTGCTCAGAACACTGTGGATCAGTAGGTTGCCGCCGGAAATAAAAGCCATAATAGCCTCACAAACGGACATGACGCTGGATGACGTGGCGCAGCTAGCAGACCGGATTCAGGACGCGATCACACCGGCTCCGGTCAGCGCAGTCGCGGCGTTGGACAACAGTGCAAACAGTACCGCGTCTGTAGCACGAGCCGACCATGATTTTCTCGCTGCCAAGGTTGAGCTTTTGTGCGCCCAGGTCAGTGCGCTGCTGGCACGTGACGACGACAATAATAGAAGAAGCCGATACAGACGGCGACGTTCGAGAAGCAGATCTTCCGGCGGTACTACCACTCCGCAAGGCGAGGTACCGTTGTGCTGGTACCACCGACGATTCGGCGATCAGGCAAGGAAGTGCACATCGCCATGCTCGCACCCAAACGCCACCGGCGGTCGACAATAGGCGCAACCGACTGCCAGTTATCCTCCAAGCGCCTGTTCGTTACCGATAGGAGTTCCGGCGTTAAGTTTTTAATTGACACTGGGTCGGACCTGAGTATCATACCACGAACAGCCATACATCGTTGCCGGCCGCCAACTGCCTTCCGTCTGACGGCTGCCAACAATTCTTCCATTGCAACATATGGCACACAGAGGATGGAGCTTAATCTCGGCCTACGTCGCGCGTACGAGTGGAATTTTACAGTGGCTGACATCACGGAGGCGATCGTCGGGGCTGATCTCCTCGCGCACTACCACCTGCTGCCGGACGTCGCGAACGCACGCTTGGTAGACAGCGTCATTGGCTTAGCAGTCACGGGTTTTCGTCGCAACACCGCAACGCACAGTGCCAAGTTGGTCCATGCTACGGAGGGTGAGTACACTGAATTACTGCTTAACTATCCGAACTTGACCAGGCCGCCCGGCGCTCCCAGGTTCATACCACATGACACGGTGCATCACATTCAAACGACGGATGGTCCCCCAGTAGCATGCCGACCTAGGTGTCTCGCTGCGGACCGATTGAAGATAGCGAAGGCAGAATTTGACGCCATGATTCGCGAGGGCATAATGCGGCCATCTAAGAGCCCGTGGTCCTCCGCATTACATCTTGTTCCGAAGAAGGGTGGAGCTTGGCGCCCATGCGGTGACTACCGTGCGCTTAACGTGCGAACAGTGCCGGACAGATATCCCGTTCCGTTACTGAGGGATTATGATCACGCTTTACATGGTGCCACGGTGTTCACAGTTCTGGACTGCGCTAAAGCGTATACACAGATTCCGGTGGCCAATGACGACATTCCAAAGACTGCAATAATAACGCCTTTCGGTTTATTTGAAAGCAAATTTATGACTTTCGGTATACGCAATGCCGCTCAGACCTGGCAAAGGTTTATAGACTCGGTTCTTCAGGGGCTGCCGTTCTGTCGCCTACCTGGACGATGTGTTACTGTTCTCTGCTGACCACGATCAACACCGACAACATCTGCGAGAGATTTTCGAGCGATTGGAGCGTTACGGTGTCGTCTTGAACGTGGACAAGTGTGTTTTTGGGCAGTCAGAGGTGACATTTCTTGGCCATAAGATTTCTGCTGAAGGCTCTCTTCCTCTGTCCGAGAGGGTGGACGCTATCTTGCAGCTACCCCGACCAACTAAGATCAAAGAAGTACGTCGTTTTTTGGGGATGCTCAATTTTTATCGACGACACCTTCCTCACGCTGCGGAGCTGCAGGAACCTTTGACGGCGGCATTATCAGGCCCTAAAGTAAATAGCAAGTCTCTGATACAGTGGACACAGGACATGTGTTCTGCGTTCGAGGCAACAAAGAGGAGCATGGCCGACGCGGCGCTTCTCGCACACCCACGGCTCGACGCGCCATTAGCTATTGTCGTAGATGCGAGCCAGACGGCGATCGGTGCCGCGTTACAACAATCGTCCGACAACGCATGGCAGCCACTGGCGTATTATTCCCGCCAGCTTTCGCCTGCACAGAGAAAATGGAGCACATATGACCGTGAGCTCCTGGCAGTGTACCAGGCAGTGAAATATTTTCGCCCCCAAGTGGAAGCGCGAACTTTCACGATATATACAGACCACAATCCACTGACGTTCGCCTTCCGTCGGAATAGTGTCAACTGCTCTCCCCGTCAATTTCATCACCTTGAGTTCGTGGCCCAGTTTACTACCGACATTAGACATATTCCTGGGATCGACAACATTGTTGCGGATTGCCTTTCACGGATCAGCAGTGTTTCCAGTACCATAGACTTTCCTGCACTGGCACAGGCACAGAGAGACGACGAAGAACTCCTTGCCAATGTTAAAGACACGGCTTCCGCATTGCAACTGAAACTCGTTGATGCTCCGGGGGAAGATACACAGCTATACTGCGACGTTTCTCGCGTCCGACCTCGTCCTTGCTGACGCCGGCTTTTAGAAGACAAGCCTTTGATATAGTACATGGATTGTGCCATCCCGGGGTACGCCCGACATTCCGCCTAGTATCGCAACGTTTCGTGTGGCCACGCATGCAAAAAGACTGCCGCGAGTGGGTCCAATCTTGTCATCAGTGCCAACGCTGCAAGATTAACCGCCATGTACACGCACCGATCGGCGATTTTCCGGATACCACCACCCGCTTTGCCCACGTTCATTTAGATGTAGTCGGACCACTTCCACCTTCGAACGGGCAAAGATATCTGTTTACAATGATCGACCGTTTTACGCGTTGGCCGGAGGCAGTGCCGGTGGATAATATCACAGCAGACACCTTAGCTTCCGCTTTTGCAATGACTTGGTTGGCAAGATTTGGATGCCCACTACATATTACCACTGACCGCGGACGGCAGTTTGAATCAGACCTGTTCTCACAGCTGGCCAAGTTTTGTGGTTACACCCACCATAAGACCACAAGTTATCACCCAGCAAGCAACGGAATGATCGAACGCTGGCACCGTTGTTTGAAGGCCGCGCTGATGTGCCACGAAGAAACCTGGACAACCGCACTACCAGTGGTCTTGTTAGGCTTACGGACGACTTTCAAACCAGACCTGGGGTCGTCGGCGGCAGAACTGGTTTATTGAGAAACACTGCGCCTTCCTGGTGACTTTGTAGACGCTGATGCCACAGAGACAGTGGCTACTGGCCAGCCGGATTTCTTGAAACGATTGAGGGACCATGTATCAAAGATTCGCCCTCCGAAAGCCACACGTCATGGCAAGCCGCCCACTTTCGTGCACCAGGACCTGGAACAATGTCGTCACGTCATGCTCCGCACTGAGGGCGTTAAACCGCCTCTACAAGCTCCTTATTCTGGTCCATATGAAGTGCTACGGCGCAGTGCCCACACCATAGATATCCTAGTGAACGGCAAAACCACGACTGTCGCGTTGAATCGGGTTAAACCTGCGTATGTTTTTCCTGACACCCCACTAGCGGCACCTCGTCGTAGGCATCCACCTACCGCTGTTCCAGACACTGACGCCACATCTCCGGCGACGGCTCTTCAACATCCGCCGCCCAACGCAGCACAACATCCACCTCCTGACGTTGTTCCTCCTCCTCCGACGAGGACGACCAGTTCTGGACGTCGGGTGCACTTTCCGGCGCGGTATCTCGACGCCGACGCTCCGCTTCCGCTCGGGGGGCTGATGTAGCGACGCTGCCGCGCGCTAATTCAAGCTCGCCGGTGTTTGTGTGTGCTGTGCGCGTGTGTCAGTGCAGTGGTGTGCGGTCGCAATTACTTTACGCGACGTTGGTGTAGTTCCGCGCCCAGCCTCTAGAGGCGCTGTGTTTTCTATCTTTTATATACGTTCTGTTTATTGTTATTATTCCTTGTTTTTTGAGTTAGTAGTTCCGTGCCTCCTGACTTGTGTGGACGAGTACTGTTTCCTCTCCTAATTACGGAAGTTTTCCGAGGATTAAGGATACTCTGTATAGGCCGGAAGCAAATTTTATAGCTCCGATCTGTCCATGCATGCCGGGCGTCGCCAGATACGCGCTCGCAATAAAGTTATTGTTACTCAACTGAAGGTCTTCATTTTTCCGAATCACGTTAAGCAAAGGTCGGACAGCCACCAGTTTAGCTGTACCCGACAGATAACTGCTGGTGGCTCCACGTAGTGTTGGAGGTGAAGACCCCCAGCTGGTTCAATGGCATCAGACAAAAGGCTGCAGGAGAATTCCATGGCAGCGTCTGACTGATGAACTACGGCAGCGGTTGACCTAAAGTCTGTAATACGTCCTCTTATATTATTATGTTTCGCTATTGTTATTGTTAGAAAAATCTTTATTCAGTCGGTCGTCGAAATTTTGAAATAAAAGTTATTATGGATATCAGGTAATAAATATTTCGCGTGAAGCGCTGTTGCGACACAGGCAAAGATCAATTGTGTAAACTAAGCCACTGATTATTACACATAATGTTATTAAAGAATACGGCCGACTGACTACATCAAATAAGAGGGCATTTACATTCGCGAATGAGTGGTCAAAAAAAAAAAAAATAATAATAATAAGCGTTAATACTGTGTAGGAAATGAGTCTTAAATATAGTTACGCTTGTACATATTCAAATGCATGCGAACATACGAACGGGATAGAGGCACGTACATTTTGAGTGCAATCATCCCCCGTGGCCTGGATAAAAAGAATTACAGTTAAATGCATTTATTCATCTTAGAACGTAAATGCGTGGACTTGGAAATTAAATGAAAAGAAAGACTGTAGGTTCTGAATGCCGCGGCAAATATATTGAAATTGACGGTAGCGGCCACGAAAAGGAAAAGATGAACACATTCACGTACCTCTGTTGTTTAGCAGCGTCGTCGTGAAGATCGTCGGCTCCATATAAATTCTTTGCATAAAATTAAAATAATAGTAATAATTTTCCAGAATTTCAAGAGCTGGGACACACAGTAACACAAAAGACGAAATCGCTCTGCTTCAAACTCACTTTCATTATTTAACCCAATTTTATCAGTAAGAAATGGCACAACACGTCTTAACACTAGGACAGAATAACAGCGAAAGGTTACTTATAAAACTAATAAACGAAGAGCGTTAAGCTTCTTTTGTTCAGCAAATGCTTTACGCATTAATCTTTGGTAGTTAAAGTAGTGTCTATTCATAAAAAAACATTATATAATTCCTTTACAAGCCCAGACAGCTCTTCCGTCGAGAACTCTCCACCCATAGCGCCGCGGCGGCCTAATTACTGTAGGGGACCCAGGATACGGTGAGACGAATTTTCGGTGAGCGACCATGCAGAAGGGATTAAGTCTTGTGGAGCTATGCCACTAACACATATCAGCAAGGCGTTGCCTATAAACAGCTGTGGCGGTATTCCCCGTTGTAGCTCCAGTAATTATTCGCATAGATCGCATATAGAGCAACACTCTTTCTTTGAAGGACTATCAGCTCGACGTTGAATTAAATATGCAGATTTATTATAGCAACATTAAGAGGGGATTTTTCTTAGTTTTGAATGTAGCAGCCTTCCTTCGTATAAGTCTACTTGTCAGTACATCAGTCTCGCAGACTTTTATGATGCTATTAACAAAGGTAAACCAGATGACATTGTCCACCTATGGACTGTTCTGCTTTACTTCCGATGCTCTTGTTCCGTACTGGTGACATTCGCCACAAAAGGAAAGCATTTCGACAGATTCTTCATAACTATGCACTACTGAAAATGGTTCATGCATTACAAACTGTGCGTGGTCTAGGAATATCCATTTGCGTATTGGTGGATCGATCAAAGACGCTGTTTGTATTTTGAACAAACATCATTAGCAATGGCAACTGAAGACTTCTGCTTTAAGGAGAACCCTCATTATGCCAACGACCTTGTTGTTAAAGAGAGTAGAGGAGAGGCAGTGGTTCAGTGTACCTTCTTGTCTTTAGACGGGTAAATTGCTCTTAAGAGCCAGAAGAATCAGCAAAGACATGAGTATGGAGAAATAAATATAAACCACAACATTACAGACACATAATATGCATCCCCAGGACATGTGGTCCGTAATTCGAAAAGTGTCCTGATGATCTATTCTTGGAAAAGTATTTCGGATTAGTCTCCCAGTGGGTCACAGTGAGGGGCTGCCAAAGAAGAAGTACCCATAAGTAACAGTGAAAACATTGAATAATGAATGAAAATGTAACAATGTAAAGTTCTGCAGTCTATGAGTTGGATGGAATATCAGAATTCTGAATGTGATAGACTACCAGAAAATATGATCAATGGAAATGCTACGGCTCAGTCTAGATGCAGTGGGGTTTAGTGAAGTGAAATCGAAAAAAGATAAGTATTCTTCATGGGTAGGAAAACAGCACACAGTGAAAGATTTTCAACAATCAGTAACTAGATTATCATAATCAGAATTCCATTAACGCATATGTGCGCATAACGATTTTCATCGCGGTCTTTTATAATTTTCACATATGTCATTTACTAGTGACCACAGACGAATTTAACAGTAATTTGTAAGCGTCAGTTCTGAAAGGAGGTTTTCTTTAGTGGGTCGACAATGTCAAAGTGGGAACATAAAGTCGTACACTTCTGTGGAACAGAATAATAAAAGTAAAACATATTGTACGCAATTATTAGGGCTTTGATAATCAGTCTTTATTAATCCTAGCTATGAACTATTACGTAATCATGTTAAGGATCATAAAATACACTCCTGGAAATGGAAAAAAGAACACATTGACACCGGTGTGTCAGACCCACCATACTTGCTCCGGACACTGCGAGAGGGCTGTACAAGCAATGATCACACGCATGGCACAGCGGACACACCAGGAACCGCGGTGTTGGCCGTCGAATGGCGCTAGCTGCGCAGCATTTGTGCACCGCCGCCGTCAGTGTCAGCCAGTTTGCCGTGGCATACGGAGCTCCATCGCAGTCTTTAACACTGGTAGCATGCCGCGACAGCGTGGACGTGAACCGTATGTGCAGTTGACGGACTTTGGGCGAGGGCGTATAGTGGGAATGCGGGAGGCCGGGTGGACGTACCGCCGAATTGCTCAACACGTGGGGCGTGAGGTCTCCACAGTACATCGATGTTGTCGCCAGTGGTCGGCGGAAGGTGCACGTGCCCGTCGACCTGGGACCGGACCGCAGCGACGCACGGATGCACGCCAAGACCGTAGGATCCTACGCAGTGCCGTAGGGGACCGCACCGCCACTTCCCAGCAAATTAGGGACACTGTTGCTCCTGGGGTATCGGCGAGGACCATTCGCAACCGTCTCCATGAAGCTGGGCTACGGTCCCGCACACCGTTAGGCCGTCTTCCGCTCACGCCCCAACATCGTGCAGCCCGCCTCCAGTGGTGTCGCGACAGGCGTGAATGGAGGGACGAATGGAGACGTGTCGTCTTCAGCGATGAGAGTCGCTTCTGCCTTGGTGCCAATGATGGTCGTATGCGTGTTTGGCGCCGTGCAGGTGAGCGCCACAATCAGGACTGCATACGACCGAGGCACACAGGGCCAACACCCGGCATCATGGTGTGGGGAGCGATCTCCTACACTGGCCGTACACCACTGGTGATCGTCGAAGGGACACTGAATAGTGCACGGTACATCCAAACCGTCATCGAACCCATCGTTCTACCATTCCTAGACCGGCACGGGAACTTGCTGTTCCAACAGGACAATGCACGTCCGCATGTATCCCGTGCCACCCAACGTGCTCTAGAAGGTGTAAGTCAACTACCCTGGCCAGCAAGATCTCAGGATCTGTCCCCCATTGAGCATGTTTGGGACTGGATGAAGCGCCGTCTCACGCGGTCTGGACGTCCAGCACGAACGCTGGTCCAACTGAGGCGCCAGGTGGAAATGGCATGGCAAGCCGTTCCACAGGACTACATCCAGCATCTCTACGATCGTCTCCATGGGAGAATAGCAGCCTGCATTGCTGCGAAAGGTGGATATACACTGTACTAGTGCCGACATTGTGCATGCTCTGTTGCCTGTGTCTATGTGCCTGTGGTTCTGTCAGTGTGATCATGTGATGTATCTGACCCCAGGAATGTGTCAATAAAGTTTCCCCTTCCTGGGAAAATGAATTCACGGTGTTCTTATTTCAATTTCCAGGAGTGTATAATATCATTAGGTTGAAACTCCGGGAATCATTTGTTAAGCAAATCTGCGTAACATTTGTGGCACATTTTGACAGTTATATTTATTCGAAGCGCACATCTTCTTCTGACCTTACGTTTGGAGATAGTATATTGACCTTGTCGGGTCACAGTAGGGTCGTCCCTGTGGGCATATAAGGAAGAAAATTAGTTCAGGTATACATGCTGAGGTCACAAGCAGAAAATGAAGACGTGGGAAAAGTATGGGAGGCCACTGAGCGATAATTCAGTACGTAAACGCAGATGAAAATTTAATAAAGATGGTGGATTATGAATGTGAAGTAGGGAAGGAAACAGAGTTACACAAGAAAACTGGCCCAGTGTAGGAAAGAGGGAGAAGAGAGATAGTTCTTCATTAAATTTCAGATAGTAGATGCTACGAGAATGACCACTAAAGTAGATGATTCAGTTGAAGAGGAATGGATATCTCTGTGAAGGGTGATCATAGAAGCTGGACGAACAAATATAAGTACTAGAAAGGTAATTGCGAAGTAGACTTGCCCAACACGAGAAATACTTAAAGTAGTAGATGAAGGAAGGAAGTACAAAAATATTCAGGACAAGTCAGGATTACAGCAATATACATTTCTGGGGAACTAAATGAATGGGAAGTGCATAAAAGCTAACCCAAAAAATTGTGAACGAAAGCTAAAGAAAAAGAAATGGTTGTCGGAATGACAATTTTAGTATATAAGAACTCAACAAGTATTCTGTGGAATTAAAGGCAAAGGCATCAACATTTACGCCAAGAGCAGAGGAATTTCAGCGCAAAATTGTTGTGTACACTGTTCTGCGTAGTCAGTGCGTACACAACTATCCCACTAGAGCGCGCCCCGCTAAGCACAACAGCGCAGGCGCAGCGCTGATCCATCTCCGCACTACGAGATGGCGCTGCCTTAGAGACGAACCAAATACTGCTTCCGCTGATCCGCATATTAATATGTAACGTAGCCAATGAGATTGCTGCTAACGTAGAACCTTTTCTCCAGGCGTGTCACACTCGCACAGTGATACCTGAATGCGCGAGGTATTATAACGAGTTACAGACCTCCGATTAGTCAGTCTGCATTAGTCTGTACCAGTCTGCATTTGTCTGTACCAGTCTGCGCCTAATAAGATTATCATATTCCTGTACATAGCCATGAAGAGAAATGTTTAGACATTTTGTCAAGTATCAGAGATATGTGAGAATAAGATTAACGTACCAAGACCAAAGGAACTTCAGACTGTCAATTGTAAATAGCATCCAGAATCAAGTTACATAAGGTTTATGCTTGTTACTATTTTAATAAATGTGTGTGAAAATTAATCAAGTTCTGTTTAAATTTGGTCACCGTCAATCTACCACTCTAAGCATGCAAGTGGCATTTCTATCGTCTGACCTAACGGCAGAAGATAAACACGCCACGATAAGACCACGAGACAAGTTGCTGACACTCGCCTACTTCGTTAGAGCGACGAGTCAAATAATCTGATGGCGTGTGTACCGAAGGTCTTACAGTATGCACACCACAAAAATGCGCGATATACATCTGACAGTGGTAAACGGTGCAGGTAAGGCTTTCACGGAGGTGGTGATGGTGTTTGTGGTGGTCGGGGAGGCGGGGGGGGTGACGACTGGTAACTTAATACTCTAAGAAATGGTAGTCGATACGGAAGTCGTATGGGATTCAGCGCTAAAATCAGACTTTAAAAGAGTTTTTGAAGACCTGCAATAAAATCAAGCGGAAGGCCTTAAGACGTCCTGAAGTCATTGGTTCAAGGGGCAACCAATTGACTATCCAAGTTGAAGTGTAGGCCCTATAAGACTGGAAACATACTACCAGAACATATCGTCCAGACAATATCGAAGATAGCAAGGGCAAGCAAGCACGAAGACAGTGGTAAAATCAGCTTAACAGCTCATACATGAAAGTTACTGTCAAGAATAATGTACAGAAGAATGGAGATATAAGACGTTGTTAGACAACGATTAGTTCGTGTTTTCGAAAAGTAAACACAGCACATAGCCAGTTCTGACGTTGCGCTTGGTAACCGAAGCAAGACTCAAGAAAAGTCAACAAACTATTAGAGAAAATGGTGATCTAAACAGGCGCTCAACGTCGTGAAATGTTGCAAAATGTTCGAAACTCTCAGGGGTATTGGCGTAAGCAACAGGAAAAGACTGGTGACGTTTAATGTGTACAAAAAGCACGAGGGGAACAGTAATGTTAAAAGTCCAACGACGAAGGATTCGCTTTTACAAAGGTGTAAGACAGGGATTCAGTTTTTCGCCTGCCTGTTTAGTCTATACATCAAAGAAGCCACTGCGTATATGAAACTTCAAGCGTGAGATTAAAACTGATATCAACAATCAGATTCGCTGGTAATATTTCCTTCGGTAGAGAACGGAATAAACAAAGTACAGAATGTGGATTGAGGGTTAACCGAAGAAAGGTTGAAGTAATGAGGCTAGATGAGCAATGAAATTAACAAATGATGATCAAGAATCATTTTTGAAGGAAAGCAAGAAACACATAAAAAACAGACGAGCCAAGACAAAGAAGTCATCCATGGTCGCAAGAAATAGTTTCATACAAGAGCCTTAATATGACGAATAAATTTCTGCGGCACAGTATTATATGGCAGTGATACCGAGTAAGAAGTGAATCGATGTATTTGACATGTGGTGTTGTAAAAGAACGTTAAAAATTAGATCGACAGGTAAGGTAAGAACACAATGCACCTAATACGAAAAACATATGTTTTCTGGTGATGCTCGGATACTTTCGCTCACATAGTGTGCGTGACACTTCCTGGAAGAATTAACCTGTATGCTTGTCAGGGACACTGAGCCATGAACTCTGACATTCATGGGGAAGTCCCATAGCAACTGAGCTACCAAAGTACTTCTCGTGACGCGTTCTCACAGCTGTACTTCCGCCAGTAAATCTTCTTCTACCCTCCATATTTCAGAAGACCTCTATTCGAGTCCCAATCCGGTACACAATTTAATCTGCGAGGAAGTTCTATATTAATGTTCATTCTTCTGGAGACTGAAGATTAATCCTGGAGATTACTAATGTCTCTAACAAGTCAAAAGTAATACACCTGAAAAAGCTAGACGCCTCACCCCATATATAAAATTGTTTCTTCCGAAATTGAGCTCCGGCCTACCTGTTATTATTGTGACCATGATGAACTTCCTATCATAAAATTTTGTTTGGTACCCTCCTACTCTTCAAGTATTGTTGTTGCGGTCTCTGTATGTCGCTATCTACGAGAAGAAGTTCCATAACCTGCAAGTTTTCAAGCGGAATCCGAAAATTTGGTTTATTTGCGACGTCAAAACACTCTCATACCTGAGTCTCTAACGCGAAAATTTGCTCAAGAATATCCATGTTCGCCTTAAGAACAGGACTGCAGCTCACTTGACCAAACTAAATACTCCACGTTCTTCAATATTCTGCAGGTGGTAATTTGACAATTTGATGCAGATAATTTATTGAACTCATAAAATGTCTTGTGAATGGTCAGCATATAAGCATATTTATAAACGGAAGTTGGAACTTAAATAATGGCAACACTGCTGTGGAGACACTATGCAGTGGAATCTGCTATTGTCGCTGAGAGCACGCGTTGTGTGCTGCCTTATCTCCGAGCAAATGGACTCGACCGTCCCACGTCACCGGCGTGCCCACAGTCGAGGGAAACACAGTCACTTGTGAGCGAGCGATCTAACGTAACGGTGTCACTATGTTTTCAAAATAGTAACAACGTGGTTGGATCAAGATTAAATGTGCCAGAGGTCGTCCAGCACAGCAGTGCCATCAAGGTCTTCAAGAGGCGTGCGAAAGAAGTGGCGACACTTTCTGGGCAATCCACCAATCATTCTGCACGTCAATGCGCGGGCGAATACAGCGCATGCTGTGGCTGCTCTGTACGGTCGATTGGACTGGGAAGTACTGTACCATCCACCATACTCCCCGGACTTAAGTCCTTGCGAATCTGATTTGATTCCGAAGATGAAGGACCCACTTCGTGGCATTCGCTTCAGAACTTTTCCAGAGACTCGACAGGTAGAACACCGCTCCATTCGCACCATCAACAGAACAGGCTCTGCTAACGGTGTACTACGCCTCCCACATCGCTGGCAACGGTTTCTACACAACACTGGTGACTACTTTGAAGGACAGTAAAATGTGCAAACATGTAACTCTTTTGTATCGGTTGTGAGTAAATAGTAGCCACTATTTAAGTTCCAATCCTCGTAATTACTACTTATTGGGTTGGCGACACAAATTGCAGTTGGCTTTTGGCTCCGCCAGCCTCCTCCCAGGTAGTCATCTCTAACTAGTTCCATCGTACTCATGTCCTATCTGATCACGTCAATCCGTCTCAGTCGCGTTCTTCACCTTCGTCTACTTCTGATGTCTTCTTCCATCACCTGGAAAGTGATCTGGGCTTCTCGGCGCTTTACGTACCGTTACCACTTCTGTCTCCTCTCCTTAATTAGAGCCACAATGTCCAGCAATATGTACAACTCCTGCACTATGCAATTTTTCCTTTTCTCAAGTCGTCTTCTTCACCGGCTCAGCAATATTTCAAAGCAACAATCTCAAATATCCAGAATTTTCTTTCTATCTCTCGGGACGGAGTGCAGTTTCTGCCTCATGTAGACTGCGTTATTGCCCTGGCGATCTTCATCTTCGTGGATCTCGACAGAGAATGGGACTTGAGCAGATTTTGTGAAGTGTGAACCTTGACCTGTTTTCTGATTCAATTTTGCCATTATTTCCTGGCCTGTATCATTTCTTTCAGTGACTAGTGCCCCAAGACATTTGCATCCTTTCACCATTTCAAGGATTTTATCACCCTCTCCTCACTACGAAGAATCTGGTCTTGTCCGTATTCATTTCACCGTGTCTGCTCTCAATGTCTGTTCCAGTAACAATCCTGCCATCTGAAGATTATTTTGGTCATTCTGTGCTGTTAAAACTACACCATCGTACAGGCCAGAGTGTTTAGCCTTATATCAACTGAATTCCTGTCTCTAGGCTTATTTCTATGCTCAGTGCTCTTTCTAGTAGCCTATAAATATTTGCACATACTTGTGTAAACTGAATGTAAGATGACTAACTCAGCAACAATTAGATTAATCGTGTTGATAATCTATGACATGGAGATAACTCACTCCGAAAACTTTAAAATTATTAATAATAAAATCTGTTCTCATGACTAACACAACTGTCATCCTTCTTACATTAACATACACATCAGTGCGATGTTTCTCGTAAATGAGCCAACTTCCCAGTCATTCACTGTCGATCGCTTTCGATCTCTCCACGTTCCATGTGTGATTGTAATAGGAAACAGAGTGGAAACATGACAATCGAAAGTGAACAAACAAAACTGAACACCCATTGAACTGGAAAACTATGGCAATATCTGATAAACCTATCTGTTCTATCCGCTGCCATACCAGTTCTCAACAAACAGAACGGACACTCAGCACGACTGAACACCTAGATCTCTTCAGAATTATACCCTGGCGGTAAGCGATTGGCTCACCATATATTCCCCCAAAGGAGGGGTTAAAGTCCGGTAAGTATAACATAGCACATCCGACATAGAAGTGAGACTTCAGATGAACATGCAGACTAGGGAAATGGTTGAGACGTTGGTTTGAGCAGTTAAATTGAACTTTATGACCATCTTTCTCTTCTCGTCCATCATGATAGTCGCACCTGCACAGACAGATCAGGTACTCGCTTCTAGTCAGAAGGCACATGTGTCGACGAAAGAGCAGAGACAGTGCTAAACCATATTTAGCATGGGCGGTGTGTCGCAGCAATGAGAGGTTGGAAACATAGACTTGAAGTGGGAACACCACCTGGATACCAGCGCTGGAGTCACAGTGTGGTAGTTGCTGACGTAGTGGCGAGACGGCCAGAGCTGTACAAAATCAGAGGGCTGGTCTAGGACGGTCTAGGACGGTCCAGGCCATACCACCCATACAGTTTGGAGCGGAGGCAGTGATTTCGACTGGAACCAACACTGAGTGGTCTCTTTGGGCAGCAGCCAATAAATCGTAGCGTAGCAACTAACAAATTAGCCACATTTGTTTCACTTCGATTGTGCGGGCCAAAGAAGTTGCCGTGCAATGTAGTTTGGTGTAGAAGAGAGGGAGCTATATGTTTGTTGACGGTCACCACAGCAAAAACACCTTGAGGAATGAGAGTGCTGTGAGACCGAGGGCAGGCTGTAAGCAACAGCTACGATCTGAAACGGTCAGTGTGGACCGTGGTCGGCTGTAAAGTGGACATTGTCGAGCTGTGGTAGCAGTAAGTGTCTCCTTGCGTGCGTTTCGCAAACTGGTTGGATGGATGTTGGAGAGTTTCGGTTTCAGCAATACAGACCAGAGCATAAAGTGGTGTGTGCTGATGTGTGTGCCATTACTGCAGTTGGCGACGATTGGTAAATGTCAGAATTTCGACCGACGAAAAATGTGGTGCAGCAGTGTATCCCAGTATTGGTGAAGCCAGCCTACTGTGAGATCACGAGGAACTAAACTGTGCCATAACTGTATGTTGGTGTACCTGTGTGGTGTGTGGGCATGTTACTATCTGACTACATGAATGTACCATTACTGTTTGAGTCTGAAAACACAGAGAGGCCCTTGTGGAGTAACTGTGTGTTAACAATAAGCCATTTTATCTTTTCCTTGTTAATCTACTTTCCTTATTTAATGGATTGCATACTCATGCAGATTTTGTTGTACTGCCTGATTAAGGTCGGGAATACAGTAGATTTTTAGGTGGTTGTGTTTTATAGATCGTTGGGTCATTGTACTTAGGCTTCTTGCTTTTTTTTCGTTACTTTTTGTGCCCTCTTGTGTAGTAATTTGCATGGGGATAGGGGATGGTCAAAAGTTTCCATCTGAGGGCCTTACTGCTACGTATCACGATTCAAATGTCGGTTTATAAGCACTGACTTGCAGACAAGGGCTTAGTGCTGCATTCGTGTTTTTTCTGACGTGCATGTGGTAGAAACGGAAAAGTGAACTTTGGCGACATTGTTAGCAAATGCGTCTAAACAGAACCGACGTGCTGGTGCCTAACGACAAACGTACCCTAAAGAGCCTTGAAGAGTGGTCGACTCCAGTCGGAGGAGGAGCTGCAGGCAGTTACGTACATCTTCACGCAGTAGGACACGGTTCTTTACCGACAGAATATCTTTAACCTAGTGCGGCAGTGGAATGACTGCCCCAACGCTGACGGCGATTTTGGCTGACAGCATTACCGTTTCTATACCGTACGCTCTTCGAACGGGAACTTTTTGATTACTCTTTATATATAATGTGTATATGTACCTATCACGGAATCAGTTTCTTTTTGCTCACTTAGGGGATTGTGTGTTTTTATTACTGAGGGAGGAATAATTGTGTTCTTTTCTGATGCCATTTGAAATCTTTAACTGTTGGAAAGGCTGAGCACAGGGGTTTACTGTATTCACATTCCCTCTGGAATTGCGGACTGTTGTTTACTAGAACGAGGAGTGATAAAAAACCCACGCATGGACATCCCCCAGCCAAACTCCTCTTCTATCCATTCCTGCGCCATGGGTTCAGACGGCGGTCTCTCTGGTATAGCCTGAAGATTCCATCTCTGAAAACGTCCCGTGAAAAGCTGCGATTGGAATACGTTTCTGTATGGGTCCGGAACATGGACCATGAGGAAGACAGAAAAGAAAATATGATACGCCGTTAAAATATAAGCTGCCGAAATGCTTTAATTAAGCAATGGGAACATCCTACTACGATTCATCTGGAAATGAAGGCTATAAAGAATTTAATGAATCGAAGAGATAGGACGCTTGGCCAAATAATTACTACGACTTGCATGAGACGAGCTGTTCTTACTTGTTGTCTACCTTATAATGTGTGGTTGAGGTGCAGGCATAGAATCGCCATATCAACGCCTGTCTATCAATGCATGCCAGTATGAAGTGGATAACTGATATGCTCTTGTAGCCCAAGGTGGCTACATACTCGAGACTGGTATACCTCAACCTTCTATGAAATAATCGTGGAAATGCTGTCTTCTGCTCAAGGCTATCCCCTCCCGCGAATGACTCAGAGGCTCAGGGGCTTCTGGTGGCATTATCTGCACTTTGGACTCAAGGTCACATTTTAACAAGGAAGTCAAAGACCACAGTCATTACGGAACACTGTCCGAACTGTACACCATCACTGACACAACCCAGAGGAAAGTGTACTGGAGTGACAAGAGATGTTGTATGAATAAGCACACTGTCACATATGAGTAAACCTCCAGGATGCGAAGATAACTGCATACAACGCATCACGTTATATCAACAGCGAAACCTGATGAAACAAAGTATAGCAGTGTTTGACTAAGTATTTTGTAACCATTTCGTGGTGTAAACTCTTAAATACAAAGTAAAAGGTACGTATTAGGCTCTGAACGGTTTCTCTAATCTACAGCGATTTGAATCAGGACTCTTTGGTTATTAGAATGCTAATTATTTGGGACAATAAGTGCCTAGTGACCTGAAAAATTAGTGCCTATTCATAGTACAATAATCATCCAAAATATGAATTTCGATAACTGCTTAAAGGGCTTGTGGCTAGACTCAGGGGAAAAAATGCTCATCATGTTACAGAAAAACATTAAACTAATGCCATTAATGTATATATTCTAATTCAGTGGAAACTTAGTTAAAGTATGGAGCTGTAATAAATATAAACAGGGAATGAAGATATCCATTAATTAAGGGACAGGCGTCGGCAGAACGCTAAGAAAAGGATACCCATTTATTTATGATGACACAGAGTTAGACTAACTTACATTACAGCTATTGGCCCATAAGCTTCATTTCAATTTTAGTAAAATTTTCATCGTGTGTTGGTTGGTACGCGTGCGTGTGCTTGCGAGTTCGTGTGTGTGTGTGTGTGTGTGTGTGTGTGTGTGTGTGTGTGAACGCACGCGTGCGCTCACGGCTCACGGCTGGAGCAAAAAAAATCACACTTTAGGTACGATTTCGTGAAAAACACCACATACAGAGGCAGCAAATGTTGCAAGAAATTTTGTCACTTGTAAAATAATGATCTTCTGTAGACTGTGATTCTGACATTAAGTTAATTAAGTCAGAGTACAGGTGTAACAATGTTGATTATCATGAGGGCAAAAAACTCTAAAGAAGGACAGTTCGTTTTGTATTATCATGAAACAGGGGAGAGAGTGTCACGGATATTATAAGCGATTTCGGACGTCAGTTATTAACACAAAGGTGCTGGTAGTTGCGGCGAGATCTTGTCACAAAAGTTCACTCACCAACTTCCTCTTCTGAATCACAAAATATATTTTGTCGCCAACCTACATTGAGACATAGGATCAACATAATAAAATACGAGGAGTGAGAGCCCGTACAGATCGATTAAAGTGTTCGTCCTCCCATGCACTGTTCTGGAGTGGAACTGTAGAGAAATAGTCCGAAAGTAGTCATTAGAACAATGTGCCAAACGCTTAAGTGTGAACTGCAGAGTAGTCATGTGGATGTAGATGTCGATGAGAAACTGCAAGGCTAAATGTCCGACACGTACATCTTCAGAAGCATTTTTCTCTATTCACATTCAGTGTTTGATATTAGTAGCCCCCATCTGTTGATAAAAGGATAATAATTTCATATCTTCAGCCAACGTTAATCTGCTTTTCCTTGTCATTCATGTGTCACCTTCTGTTGTCTTGCTTCCTAAACACTATAGTACTTTCACTGCTTCTGTTGTTCATCCTCCTTTGTTCCAGTTCCTAGAACCTGTCTAGTGATTTGCTCTACTCTAAAAATGCTTTCGCCTTGCTTCTGTGTATCCTTGATACGTCTCTCTACCTTATGTGGCCTACCAAATCGCTTCGATTGACTTCCTCCCTTTCATCCTGCACTGTTACCTACTCTGTTTGCAATTTCATACCTACCCTGTAATTTACTTTTACACCTTTAATTAATTCTTAAGAACGCAAACAGAAATGTGTATAAAAAGTTGCTGTAATTTATCACACTTATTACAAAGTATATTTTTCCTCAATTACCCTTTGTATTACCTTAATTTTTGCAGCTTCTGTAGATTATTCGCTATTCAGCGTACGCCGTCTTAACTCAGCAGATTTTTCAAAGTCTTCTTCCACTTCACTTTCGTCACACTACATAAACATATAAACATACTGTATTCTCAATCCTAAACAAGTCTCTAATGGACATTGAAACCTTACTCACCAGTCTTTCAAGGTTTAATGTTTTACTTATCTAACTGTACGGAAACTTAATCATACCGTATTTGTAACGATGCTCCGAGGTAATGGCCTACACACGCATAAGGTGAGTCTACGTTACCGTATTTTACATCAGAAACAGTCGACTTCCGTCATTATACTTTGGCATCAGGAACTCGAATGACAATAATCGGATGCCTTTGTTTCATAATGTGTCGCATAACACAGCATACGGCTGTAAAATTGTTGCATTACTTTACCGTCAACTAACAAGTATTACTTTCTTCAGATGATATCGACCAAAAGGTCCGTACGCTACATAAAAATCAGTTCTCTGCGAGAAAGTCAATGATAACACCTTAGCAGTAGCTGTACGTCGTCCTGATAGTTTTGGAAACGAGGGGCTGTTTATGGCAAGCAAACAATACGAAACACCTACGACACATCTTGACGAACCATTGAAAATATGTGTTACGAAAGTGTTTTGTCATAACTGAAAAATGTGTTCAAACATTCTGAGCCGTGGCAGAAATTGCTGTTTGAAAGAGCGCGCCGCCGCTCGTAGTGTGAAGCAGCCGCCCTCCGTTTCTGGCGTTGGCGTCGCTGTGGCAATCGCAGCTTTGGTGTCTCCCTCTGGTGGAAAAGGGAAAAGGTTGCCTGTTCATGTGCATTTAAGGGGCGCTATAAGCTCGCCAGGGTCACATTGACCGCACCTTCTCCACCTACGTGATTGCCGCCGACCTCAGTATCCACAGCTGTGATCCTGCCGACCTCCAGCGGTGGCATCAGTTTCTCACCACCATCCAGGGGGAACTGGTTCCCCTGCCTCAGCACACCCAACCCGAATCCAACACCACTCCCGATGTGGTCCTTGCCTCTCCCAACCTCCTTGGGCACATCACCGCAGATGTCCTTGACCTCATTGGCAGTGACCATGCTCCTGTTCTCCTCACTATCTCTAATGGTCGCAATCCCCGAAACGCTCCTCGCCCCGACGTCCCACCTAAACTTGTCCATGATTACTCCTGTGCCAATTGGGATGCCTACCAGGACTCCATTCACACCCAGGTTGATGGCCACGACCTTACCCTCCAGTCTCCTAATGACCTCTCGCACTGCTGCCTTCCTGCACCAGACCCTGTCTGACGCCATATCCCCACGAAAGCCATCCACCCTCACCGCCCCGCCCTGCCTCCACAGGCCGTCCTTCTCCTTCGAGAGTCCCGCTGCCTCTACCGCTCTTTTCTCCGCACTCGTGACCGGGATACACTTACCCGCCACCAGCAATTACAACGACTCATCCGCAATCTGATTACTGTGAAGAAACGCCGTGCCTGGCGCCAGACATGTACGCAACTCAACACCACGCTCCCCATAAACTCTTCCAAGTATTGGTCTGCTTTCCACCGCCTTACTGGGAACCGTCCCACCCCCCAGTACCCACTCCTCCTTAATGACCGTCCCTTCCCTGACAACATCAGTAAGGCCACCCACTTTTCCTCTCACCTCTCCGAAGTTTTTTCCATCCCAGATGATCCTCTCTTTGATTATTCCCTCTTCCCTGACGTCATGGACCGTACGAATACCTCTGTTCCTCCCCTTGCTCCTAGCTTCCAGTACTTGGGCCACACACCACCATCTGAACTCCCATCACTACACAGGACATCAGCCTCACACTCTGCACTAAACGCAACACTGCTCCTGGCCACGACTGCATTACCTACCGCCACCTCAAACCCTGCCCTCCCTCCTTCCTTTCAGTCCTTGCCACCCCCTACAATGTTATCCTTGCCATTGGCTTCTATCCTGACCTGTGGAAAATCTCCCGTATCCTGATGTTCTCCAAACCCAACAAGCCTCCATCTGATGTCTCTTCCTATCTGTCTCACATTGGTGTTCAGCAAGCTCTTGAAATCTATCCTTTCCCCGCACATCCATCACCACCTCCGCCAAAACCACCTCCTCCCCAACACCCAATGTGGCTTTCGACCTTCCTTCTCTGCTGATGACCAACTCCTCTGCCTCACTCATCTCCTCTCCCTCCAGTTTAACACCCGTCGTTCCGCCATTTTTGTCTCCATCGACCTTGAAAAGGCCTACGACCGTGTCTGGCATCCCAGTCTCCTGTTTAAACTCCAAACCTACGCCCTTCCTATTAACTAAATCCGTCTGATGGCCTCCTTCCTCTCCCACCACCCCTCCTACGTTACCATCCATAATGCCTATTCCCACATTTCTACCCCTCTGCAGGTGTGCCCCAGGGCTCTGTCCTCTCCCCCTCCTCTACCTCCTGTAAACGGCAGATATGCCCCAACTCCCCCTCCAGTACACCTCTTGCAATACGCTGATGGCACCGCATTCCTCGCCCTCGCTCCTACCCTCCAACGGTCCCAACGCCTTCTCCAGAATCACTTTGACCATTTTGCTGCGCAGTGTAACCAGTGGCTCCTGAAAATCAATCCTTCCAAGACCCAGGCAATCATCGTAGGTCGTACCACTCGCTCCTTCTGGCTCCTGGATTTCTCCCGTACTGTCTGCACACGTCCTGTCCGCCTCACCCCCACCCTCACCTACCTTGGCCTCACCATTGACCATCACCTCACCTGGATCCCTCATCTCCACTCCATCCAATCCAAAGGCCACAACTGCCTCCGACTCCTCAAACTCCTCTCTGGCCAGACATGGGAGTTGCACCCCTCTACCATCCTCCACACCTACAAATCCTTAATCCGTCCTATCCTCTGTTATGCCAGTACTGCCTGGATATCTGCCCCCCCCCCAAATTCTATAAGTCAGTTTGGAGCCTTGAGCATCATGCAGTCCGCCTCACCATCCGTATACGCCTCCCATCCGCCATGCGGATCCTATACGACCTCATTCCTTTCCCCCATCTGCTCCTATTCCTAGAACATATTAGCATCCTCTACACCTCCCACCGCCTTGATCTCCCTCACCCCCTGGTTGCTCCTCTCCTCTCCCATCCCCGCCTCCTGCCACGTCTTCACTGTTGTGTCCCCCATACCCTCCATCTCTACACCCTTCATCTCCTTTCCCAAGGTGGTTTCCATCAACTCCCCATCCCAGATGATGCCCTCTCTCCCTCCAGTTATCCCTCCTATCAACTCTGATCCTCAATCCCCCTCCTTTCCTCTGTCCTTTTCCCGGGTTCCCTCTCCCCCCTTCCATCTTCTTTTTTCCCCACCTACCCTCTCTCTGCCCCCTTCTCTCCCCCAAGTCCTTTTGCATTTCCCTCCTCTGCCTCCTCTCATTCCCTCTCGCGTCTGCCCTGCCCCTCTCCATTTTTATGAGTCCTCTCCCTCCTTGGTTCCCCACCCCCTTCTCGTTTTTTCCTTCCTCCCTCCTTGTTCTTCCCCCTACTCCAGGTCCCCCCACCCCATCTGCCTTTGGCTCGGGAGTGTCATCTTTGTGCCGCCATTTTCGTGCAGTGTTTTACAGTGAGTGTTCCATGTTGTGTTTTTTTCTTTTTTGGGAAGTGTTGCAAACGGCCATCATACTGTCGCTAGGTGTGCTTTTTATCTCTTGCGAACAGAAACCATACTGTCGCCATGTTTTTTAATTGTGTGTGTACTACGTTACTTGTCTGATTCCTGTGTCTTTTATTAACATTGCCAACCCCTTTTGCTTTCTGTTTAACTTTCCGCTTTTTTCCGCCATTTTACACTTTAAGTCACCGTTTTATCGCCTGTTTTTCTTGTTTCTTTTCTTCTTCCGTTTTTTTTAAAAAAAAGTCTGTAGGCTGTAGAGCAGCGTACTAAGCTGCTGCCAGCCCGCCCCCTTCGGAGGGAATTGACAATCAATAAAGAAAGAAGAAAAAAATACTTGCCAGGGTCAGACTGTCAGGCGCGGCGAGTCTAGTAGGTCGGTCAGTCGTTGTGAGATTAGGTCAGTCTCGCGTCACCAGTGCTGGTCTGGCTCTCGTTTACATTTGTGCGGCAGTTAGTGTCAGTCTGTCGTCGGAGTGCTAGTATGTTTGTCGTTTGGATCAAACCTTAAGGCCACGAAATGAGTCTTGCTACTCTGCCGGTAACAGAACTCAGCTAGTGGGCCCCCGATCGGGGCTGAGTCGGCGCGTTAGGCCGCCAGTCTGCACGAGTTGCTCGGGCAACGGTCATTGGCGGTTGGATTGTTCGCTGGTCGGTCGCACACTGGGACACAAGATGACTTGTCCGCCTGGAGCGTCGGTGCATGTGAGGTGGCCACGTGAGTCCAGTGGCCGCGCCGTATAACGAGGCGTAGTGGCTTCCCGGCCGTCACGAGAGCAACAGGGGTCAACCCACGACATCGGTCGAGCCGCGGCGGGCTGCGACGCAGTAAGACGTGAGATCGGCGCGCCTTCCTGCGTCCGTTGAAGCGGCTGGCAGCGGACGGTTCGGGAGAGCGTTTTGGGGGTGCTGCGCCAGGTCTTCGCCAGAAATCGCAGTTATTAGAACCTGAGTGATCAGTGATATGTTGTTTCAGTTAGTTGTTAAATTCTGCTTGTGTTGTTAGTCCGTCTCTCATTCCCAGCTTGCTCGTTTGTCTCTCGTCCGCATTTGTTAGGCAGTTAGCGTCGGTCTGTCTGTCTGTCGGTCTGCCATACGTTAATAGGTGCCTCTGTCATGATTGTCGGATTCTGTGTTAACGAATGTATAGAATTAAGGTAAAGTCCAATTCCTGAAATATGTTTTTATCTTGCCTATCATCTAGCGAGGCGGTATATGTGTAACGTAGAGCATGTTGTACACTTTATGTAAGTCTGAATTTCATGGGTTTTATTTAAATAGTCATTATAATAAACTTGCCACCCTTATACCGTAAGAGCCCTTTTAAAAACAAATTGCTCTTTTGATGGATAATAATTTTTTAGTGTGAGTGTTTGTATCATTTCCATCCCTCTTACGGGGTGCATTGTTAATGTGTATGTGTGAGTTGTTAAAATTTTTAGTTTAAAGTAATCAGGCGTGTTGCAGATTTGCACCAGTGTAGTTTTTCAGAAGTCGTTGTGAGCGTTCGTGACTACGACCGTGTTGAAAGGGAGCGGAAGTTTCTCAGCCCGAATGCTCCTACTGTAACAAAAACAATTTTTTTTATTCTGCCTCTGAATAATTGTAACTAGATATTTCGAGGTTGCTTTTCTGCTTATAAAATTTAAATCTGTTTTTGAAAAGGCTTTTATGAATAAAATTTCCATTGCTTGAAATTTCATTCGTTTCCATCAGTTACTCCTTGGTCGCTACTTCCACGCTCACGTAGTATGTTAATGTTCTTGATGAATCGCTAGTAAATAAAGTAAATTCTTTAAGGAAAGATTTTGAAAGTAAAAACCACGGTTCACATTCAAATCAGTTGTACAAAACTAAAGAAGACGATAGAATGCATGTACTGAGAGACACGTGCTTAAGTCAGTTTTATCCGCCTGCAGAGGAAAAAGCAACTCTCGAAAAATGTTGTGGATTTTAATACACTATGTTAAAAGGCTTTTACATAATCTTTCATCTTCTTTACCTCATGAGGATATTCTTCCTTAATCAACGACGAGTAAAATGTGGGTCGGTGCAGGAGGTGTGCTGAGACAGTCTATTGGTTAAGGCGAGTGCTCGCGATAAGCAGGATGTGTCAGTTCGAGTAACTGTGTATTAATTTAACCAATTAATTAAAGAAGCAAATCAATTTAACCAACTAATAACAGAAGTAAGTAAACGTAGATGCCTTATCAGTACCATAGGTTTTCAGTAAAGCGTTACTGAAACGGCATTTAATTTTTAAGATTGTCTATAGGGTATTTAACATGAAAAAACATACTTTCAAAAGTGCTGTACGGACTGTTGTACATACAAATTACAAACAATTTGTTCTTACCAAAAATGTTAAGAGGTGTTCATATATTATTTCTGTTTTAAGCAGTTGGAAATCGTTAACAAACGAGAGCAGAGCGTATGTACTGTGCCTTCACATTTATTTCATAACGCAATGTCCATTACCTCCTGAAACACCTCGTAGGCTGCCAGAGTGAACGAAGTCATTATACTGTCGTTGAAAAACACAAACTGACTTTCGATAAATCGTAGACTTCTTTCCTCCTCAAATGAAAAATATCTTACCCGTTTTATGTTTCATAATTGACCTTCACTCACAGTAAATATTTGACAACGTTTATAAATTTCGAATGACTTGATGATAAATCAGATGTAACTTACTGTAATTTCATTTTAAACATTGTTTTCGCTGAATCATTTTCCCTGATCTCTATTTTCCAACGGTATAAATTACATGGCAAGTGAAATTCACTTTGGTGTAAAGCTGCGTTTCGTCAAGGTTCATTTAAGTTCCCTTAGATCTATAGTTTGAACTGATTAGGTTACATGCCTTCATATCTGTGTCTCTCATAAATAAAAGGATTATCTAAGGTCTTATCCTCTCACACTTACCATCAATTGCTAATGAACAAATAAAACATATCTAATACCAGTCTTTGTTGTTGTTGTGGTCTTCAGTCCTGAGACTGGTTTGATGCAGCTCTCCATGCTACTCTATCCTGTGCGAGCCTCTTCATCTCCCAGTACCTATTGCAGCCTACATCCTTCTGAATCTGCTTAGTGTACTCATCTATTGGTCTCCCTCTACGATTTTTACCCTCCACGCTGCCCTCCAATACTAAATTGGTGATCCCTCGAGGTCTCAGAACATGTCCTACCAAGATCCCTTCTTCTGGTCAAGTTGTGCCAAAAGCTCCTCTTCTCCCCAATTCTGTTCAACACCTCATCATTGGTTATGTGATATACCCATCTAATCTTCAGCATTCTTCTGTAGCACCACATTTCGAAAGCTTCTATTCTCCTCTTGTCTGAACTATTTATCGTCCACGTTTCACTTCCATACGTGGCTACACTCCATACAAATACTCTTAGAAACGACTTCCTGACATTTAAGTCTATAGTCGATGTTAACAAATTTCACTTTTTCAGAAACGCTCTCCTTGCCATTGCCAGTCTATATTTTATATCCTCTCTACTTCGACCATCATCAGCTATTTTATTCCCCAAATAGCAAAACTCCTTTACTACTTTAAGTGTCTCATTTCCTAATCTAACTCCCGCAGCATCACCCGACTTAATTCGACTACATTCCATTATCCTCGTTTTGATTTTGTTGATGTTCATCTTATACCCTACTTTCAAGACAGTCTTAGTGAAATTATTTACAGTGAGCCGTGACAGTTTTAAAGACATTTTTCAAAATTTTATTTTCTTTGATTATTTGGATAGCTGATGATGGGCAAGTAGTAAGACTGAAACTGATTGTAAAATGAAGATTCACTGTATATTAGCGTGATCATTTATCATTAAAATGATTATAATATTGTAGGTCATATTTACTGTCAGAATTCTGTTTTGTTTAAACTTTTTGTTGGAATTCCCGCTCCGCTTCATTGTTAACGCTATTCCATTCTATTACTTTCTGAAACTGGCACTACAGAACTAATTTAAGTCACTGTAACAATCCTGGTGGGACTGACAGATTAGAAATAATAAAAAGGCAGTAGTTGATTTTTACGGTTTACAGTTAAAGTGTGGGTCACCCTTACACGAAATTCAATGATATTATTCATATAAATACAACTACATTAATATAAATATCTATAATAATAACTATAACACTAATTTTTGCTACAAATGTAACAATCCTGGTTAGGGATGATGGATGACAAGTATGCAAACAGTAAAATGTGAGTTTTATGATTTACAGCATGTACCACCATTACACAAGATACGTGATCTTATTCATAAGCAGCAATTGTCTTGTTGTGATCGTACAGCACTATTTATGTGTTTTCTGAATGTATGGCTGATTAACGTGGGTGATGACGGGTTGTACACAGATCAAACTAACCGTCCTTGAAATGGAAGATCAGTTTTCTTGCTGTACTTCTGCTAATTGTATTCTCCACACGGACTGCAGCAAAGTTCCGAACCGACTGATGTCTTGGGCCCCTGTTAAGTCATAAAGAAAGAAACGGCAGAAGTTTTGACTTTTTCCTTTTGCGCTTGATACTCCCTTTTCTGCAGCTTAGACGTAGCACAGATTTTATTGGCATTACAAACTTTTCGTCTCCTTTACAAATGCGGTACTGGAAGTAAAATGATTACAAATATGGAAAAAGCACCATTACGGAAATTACTAAAACCATTCTAAACACTCAATTTTATTTTATGTTAAGTGTTTCAATACAGCCAAAAATCTCACGCTGTATGTTTATTTGTCTGATAATAATTGCACTCAGCGAAATGGAATGAGTTTCTTGCGAAAATAACTCTATATTTTCCCATGAGACTTAAGAGATGATTACAGAAAGAAAGCTTTCGAATCTTGCGATGGAACGTATAGAAGCACAAGACACGGCAAATAATAAAGTAACTGTTCAGTTTCAAGCTTAACGCAAGGAGCGTAGTGAAGCTGTGGTTCGTTAATCGAAAACACGAATGTGATTACGTTAGTTTGACGCTTGAAAGTGGAAATTTTTCGAAGGTGCCACTGTTCTATAACGCCGTATATGTGTAGGTCAGACATTCAGCGCTCAAAGACACTGTCTTTATCTTCACAGCTCGTCACGCTATCACCTATGTCACTAGGTAATTTGAGGGTTTAGGCTTATTACAATGTTTATCTTATAAATGATGGTGCACAAATCTGTAAAGTTTTTCACGTAGGAATGTAATTTTCGTAGCAACTGAACGTTTCCACTATAATTAACAGATGAAAGCGCTTGCCGGTCAAGTAAGAACCGAACCTCATGCCACAAAACTGGGTAATGCACTCCAGGTGTAGTCCAGTGTTTTTAGCACACAGACAGTTTGGTTGCAGGCTGTCAATTAGGCCTACATCTAACCAACATATGGCCACTACTGGCGTCAAGGCAGCGCCAGTTTTCATCAGAAAAAACAACAAACCTCCAACTTAACCCCCAATGAGGTCTCGCTCGTCACCGTTGAAGTCGCAATTCGCGATGATTTGAAGTCAGTGGAACGCAAGCTACGGGACATCTGGCTCGCCGCAGTCCTTGAAGTAACCCATTTGTAACAATTCGTTGTCTCACTGTGCTTTCAACTTCTTCTGAAATTGCTACCGCAGATGCAGTACGATATGCCGACGCCATATGCCAGGCGCGACAGTCTTCCCTCTCGGTAGTGCCACATGGCCGTCGGGTGGCCGGTCTTCATTCGCGTGACCACCGCTTCCAGCAGTCTTGTACAGTGGCTACATTCCTGCCAGATCTCGCCTACAGTTTCGTTGGAGGAACAACGAGCTTCTCGTAGCCCTATTACACGACCTCGTTCAAACTCACTGACCTACTGACGTCTTTTTCACCTTACAGGCTCACTACGTCCACTCTCAAAGGTAACTAACGGCCAAGACGATTACAGCTTGTATTTAAAGAAAACATTTATTGCATCCTCATAGTGGCGCTACTTACTCTGCTCTTATGCGATTGGTGCTGAATCGGAATAGATATCAGCTTTCTGATGTAGAAACACACCTCTCATTTATAATTTTATGTTTATATCGCTGAACGCCATCTTGGTGTGCCATATTTTTACAATAAATTATTAAGAAATGTTGTCCTGTGTTGTCATGACATATATGTGCATATGTTAGTATATACAGGGTGGTCCACTGATCGTGACCGGGCCAAATATCTCACTAAATAAGCGCCAAACGAAAAAAACTACAAAGAACGAAACTTGTCTAGCTTGAAGGGGGAACCAGATGGCGCTATGGTTGGCCCGCTACATGACGCTGCCATAAGTCAAAGGTATATCAATCGAATTTTTTTTAAAAAATAGGAGCCCCCATTTTTTATTACATATTCGTGTACTACGTAAAGAAATATGAATGTTTTAGTTGGACCACTTTTTTCACTATGTGATAGATGGCGCTGTAATAGTAAAAACATATGGCTCGCAATTTTAGACGAACAGTTGGTAACAGGTAGGTTTTTTAAATTAAAATACAGAAAGTAGGTACGTTTGAACATTTTATTTCGGTTGTTCCAATGTGATACATGTACCTTTGTGAACATATCATTTCTGAGAACGCATGCTGTTACAGCGTGATTACCTGTAAATACAACATTAATGCAGTAAATGCTCAAAATGATGTTCTTCAACCTCAATGCATTTGTCAATATGTGTAACGACATTCCTCTCAACAGCGAGTAGTTCGCCTTACGTAATATTCGCACATGCATTGACAATGCGTTGACGCATGTTGTCAGGCGTTGTCGGTGGATCACGATAGCAAGTATCTTCGAAATTTCCCCACACAAAGAAATCCGGGGACGTCAGATCCGGTGAACGTTCGGGTCATGGTATGGTGCTTCGACGACCAGTCCACCTCTCATGAAATATGCTATTCAATACCGCTTCAACCGCACGCGAGCTATGTGCCGGACGTCCATCATATGGAAGTACATCGCCATTCTGTCATGCACTGAAACATCTTGTAGTAACGTCGATAGAAAATTACGTAGGATATCAGCATACATTGCACCATTTAGATTGCCATCGATAAAATGGGGGCTAATTATTCTACCTCCCATAATGCCGCACCATGCATTAACCCCAGGTCGCGGATGTTCCACTTGTCGCAGCCATCGTGGATTTTCCGTTGCCCAATAGTGCATATTATGCCGGTTTACGTTACCGCTGGTGAATGTCGCTTCGTCGCTAAATAGAACGCGTGCAAAAAATCTGTCATCCCGTAATTTCTCTTGTGCCCAGAGGCAGAACTTTACACGACATTCAAAGTCGTCGCCATGCAATTCCTGGTGCATAGAAATATGATACGGTGCAATCGATGTTGATGTAGCATTCTCAACACTGACATTTTTGAGATTCCCGATTCTCCCGCAATTTGTGTCCTACTGATGTGCGGATTAGCCGCGACAGCAGCTAAAACACCGACTTAGGCATCGTTATTTGTTGCAGGTCGTCGTTGACATTTCACATGTGGCTGAACACTTCCTGCTTCCTTAAATAACGTAACTATCCGGCGAACGGTCCGGACACTTGGCTGATGTCGTCGAGGGTACCGAGCAGCATACATAGCACACGCCCGTTGGGCATTTTGATCACAATAGCCATACATCAACACAATATCGTCCTTTTCCGCAAATGGCAAACGGTCCATTTTAACACGGGTAATGTATCACGCCCCCCCATGAACCATGGACCTTGCCGTTGGTGGGGAGGCTTGCGTGCCTCAGCGATACAGATAGCCGTACCGTAGGTGCAACCACAACGGAGGGGTATCTGTTGAGAGGCCAGACAAACGTGTGGTTCCTGAACAGGGGCAGCAGCCTTTTCAGTAGTTGCGAGGGCAACAGTCTGGATGATTGACTGATCTGGCCTTGTAACAATAACCAAAACGGCCTTGCTGTGCTGGTACTGCGAACGGCTGAAAGCAAGGGGAAACTACAGCCGTAATTTTTCCCGAGGGCATGCAGCTTTACTGTATGATTACATGATGATGGCGTCCTCTTGGGTAAAATATTCCGGAGGTAAAATAGTCCCCCATTCGGATCTCCGGGCGGGGACTACTCAAGAGGATGTCGTTATCAGGAGAAAGAAAACTGGCGTTCTACGGATCGGAGCGTGGAATGTCAGATCCCTTAATCGGGCAGGTAGGTTAGAAAATTTAAAAAGGGAAATGGATAGGTTGAAGTTAGATATAATGGGAATTGGTGAAGTTCGGTGGCAGGAGGAACAAGACTTCTGGTCAGGTGACTACAGGGTTATAAACACAAAATCAAATAGGGGTAATGCAGGAGTAGGTTTAATAATGAATAGGAAAATAGGAATGCGGGTAAGCTACTACAAACAGCATAGTGAACGCAATATTGTGGCCAAGATAGATACGAAGCCCACGCCTACTACAGTAGTACAAGTTTATATGCCAACTAGCTCTGCAGATGACGAAGAAATTGAAGAAATGTATGATGAAATAAAATAAATTATTCAGATTGTGAAGGGAGACGAAAATTTAATAGTCATGTGTGACTGGAATTCGAGTGTAGGAAAAGGGAGAGAAGGAAACGTAGTAGGTGAATATGGATTGGGGGACAGAAATGAAAGAGGAAGCCGCCTGGTCGAATTTTGCACAGAGCACAACATAATCATAACTAACACTTGGTTTAAGAATCATGAAAGAAGGTTGTATACATGGAAGAACCCTGGAGATACTAAAAGGTATCAGATAGATTATATAATGGTAAGACAGAGATTTAGGAACCAGGTTTTAAATTGTAAGACATTTCCAGGGGCAGATGTGGACTCTGACCACAATCTATTGGTTATGACCTGTAGATTAAAACTGAAGAAACTGCAAAAAGGTGGAAATTTAAGGAGATGGGACCTGGATAAACTAAAAGAACCAGAGGTTGTACATAGATTCAGGGAGAGCATAAGGGAGCAATTGACAGGAATGGGGGAAATAAATACAGTAGAAGAAAAATGGGTAGCTTTGAGGGATGAAGTAGTGAAGGCAGCAGAGGATCAAGTAGGTAAAAAGACTAGGGCTAGTAGAAATCCTTGGGTAACAGAAGAAATATTGAATTTAATTGATGAAAGGAGAAAATATAAAAATGCAGTAAGTGAAACAGGCAAAAAGGAATACAAACGTCTCAAAAATAAGATCGACAGGAAGTGCAAAATGGCTAAGCAGGGATGGCTAGAGGACAAATATAAGGATGTAGAGGCCTATCTCACTAGGGGTAAGATAGATACCGCCTACAGGAAAATTAAAGAGACCTTTGGAGATAAGAGAACGACTTGTATGAATATCAAGAGCTCAGATGGAAACCCAGTTCTAAGCAAAGAAGGGAAAGCAGAAAGGTGGAAGGAGTATATAGAGGGTCTATACAAGGGCGATGTACTTGAGGACAATATTATGGAAATGGAAGAGGATGTAGATGAAGATGAAATGGGAGATATGATACTGCGTGAAGAGTTTGACAGAGCACTGAAAGACCTGAGTCGAAACAAGGCCCCCGGAGTAGACAATATTCCATTGGAACTACTGACGGCCGTGGGAGAGCCAGTCCTGACAAAACTCTACCATCTGGTGAGCAAGATGTATGAAACAGGCGAAATACCCTCAGACTTCAAGAAGAATATAATAATTCCAATCCCAAAGAAAGCAGGTGTTGACAGATGTGAAAATTATCGAACTATCAGCTTAATAAGTCACAGCTGCAAAATACTAACACGAATTCTTTACAGACGAATGGAAAAACTAGTAGAAGCCAACCTCGGGGAAGATCAGTTTGGATTCCGAAGAAACACTGGAACACGTGAGGCAATACTGACCTTACGACTTATCTTAGAAGAAAGATTAAGGAAAGGCAAACCTACGTTTCTAGCATTTGTAGACTTAGAGAAAGCTTTTGACAATGTTGACTGGAATACTCTCTTTCAAATTCTAAAGATGGCAGGGGTAAAATACAGGGAGCGAAAGGCTATTTACAATTTGTACAGAAACCAGATGGCAGTTATAAGAGTCGAGGGACATGAAAGGGAAGCAGTGGTTGGGAAGGGAGTAAGACAGGGTTGTAGCCTCTCCCCGATGTTGTTCAATCTGTATATTGAGCAAGCAGTAAAGGAAACAAAAGAAAAATTCGGAGTAGGTATTAAAATTCATGGAGAAGAAATAAAGACTTTGAGGTTCGCCGATGACATTGTAATTCTGTCAGAGACAGCAAAGGACTTGGAAGAGCAGTTGAATGGAATGGACAGTGTCTTGAAAGGAGGATATAAGATGATCATCAACAAAAGCAAAACAAGGATAATGGAATGTAGTCTAATCAAGTCAGGTGATGCTGAGGGAATTAGATTAGGAAATGAGGCACTTAAAGTAGTAAAGGAGTTTTGCTATTTGGGGAGCAAAATAACTGATGATGGTCGAAGTAGAGAGGATATAAAATGTAGGCTGGCAATGGCAAGGAGAGCGTTTCTGTAGAAGAGAAATTTGTTAACATCGAGTATAGATTTAAGTGTCAGGAAGTCATTTCTGAAAGTATTCGTATGGAGTGTAGCCATGTATGGAAGTGAAACATGGACGATAAATAGTTTGGACAAGAAGAGAATAGAAGCTTTCGAAATGTGGTGCTACAGAAGAATGCTGAAGATTAGATGGGTAGATCATATAACTAATGAGGACGTATTGAATAGGATTGGGGAGAAGAGAAGTTTGTGGCACAACTTGACCAGAAGAAGGGATCGGTTGGTAGGACATGTTCTGAGGCATCAAGGGATCACCAATTTAGTATTGGAGGGCAGCGTGGAGGGTAAAAATCGTAGAGGGAGACCAAGAGATGAATACACTAAGCAGATTCAGAAGGATGTAGGTTGCAGTAGGTACTGGGAGATGAAAAAGCTTGCACAGGATAGAGTAGCATGGAGAGCTGCATCAAAACAGTCTCAGGACTGAAGACCACAACAACAACAACAACAATGTATCACGAAGCAAATACCGTCGGCAATGTCGGAATATTACGTGATACCAAGTACTTATACGTTTGTGACTACTACAGCACCATCTATCACAAAGCGAAAAAAGTGGTCCACCTAAGAGATTCATATTTCTTTACGTACTACACGAATATGTAATAAAAATGTGGGTTCCAATTTAAAAAAAGAAAAATATCCGTTTGACCTATGGCAGAGCCATCTAGCTAGCCAACCATAGCGCCATTTGGTTTCCTCCTTCAAGCTAGTCGAGTTTCGATCTTTGTAGTGTTTTCGTTTGATGCTTATTTCGTGAGATATTTGGCCCCGTGAATATCAGTGGACCACCCTGTATTTTCGATCTACAGTCTGCAGTACACAGTTCAGTAAACTCATATGCTCAGAAGCTTGTACAGGAAATGTGAATTTAACCGATAATGGAAAGCAATGTCTCCGAACTTTTTATGTGAAAACTCTTAAATCTTTTAAACAAAACTTACTTCGTTAACGTCTACATACTTATTCTTAATGTATACATATTTGTTTCTGAATATAGTCACCGTGATGACGAACACATTTTCCCCAACGCGAGACGTGTTTGTTGACACCGGCACTGTAGAATATTTGAATTTGTTAAGGGAGCCAATACCTCACCTCTGCTTGCCCTGCTTCCTCACTACCAAATTTAAGTCCTCGAAGGTGATCTTTAAGTTTTGGAAACAAGTAGATATTGGATGGTGACAAGCCTGGGAAGATGATCGATGACAGTGAACTGATATCGTCGGATTGCTGCAGATATCGCAGGAAGGAGACGGTGCTTCATGTATGGACGAACTCTTCCAATTCGTACTTAAGTTTTGTGAGTGTCTCAGACGAGTGTGTAGAGTTTACAGTGGTGCCTTTAGCCATTAATTCCATATCTTGAACGACCCACAACACTGCGAGCATGACATTACTTGCTGACGCCATAGTCATAAACTTACTGGCATCGGTAATCGTTTTTGGCGGAGCTCTGTCGATGTCATCTTGTTTTTGAAGTCAAATTAGTGAACGCAGCTTTCATGACCTGCCCCAATGTTGTTAAGAAACCCATCATTCTTGCTGTAGCCGGCCGCTGTGGCCGAGTGGTTCTAGGCGCTTCAGTCCGGAACCACACTGCTGCTACGGTCGCAGGTTCGAATCCTGCCTCGGGCATGGATGTGTGTGATGTCCTTAGGTTAGTTAGGTTTAAGTAGTTCTAAGTCTAGGGGACTGATGACCTCAGATGTTAAGTCCCATAATCCTTAGAGCCATTTGAACCATTTTGAACTCTTACTGTCAAAATACAAAGGAAATTGTTTATAAATGTTCAATCTCCTCTGTTTCATGTATGGGCTGAGCATTCAAGGCAGTTACAGTACATACAGGTTTCTGTACTGCAGTTCTGCAGTGACGGCCTGTAGACGCTCTCTTAAAAACACACGTACTAGAGAGCTGTGTCTATATGATTATTTTCTCTGAAGAGTTCATCAACACGATTCCGATAAGTCTCTTTGGATACCGTTCACAGTCGTCGGCTCCGAGCTCTGTCACACAGGTTGAGATTAGCATCAAAGTTTCCTTCATTACGAGCACGAACCCCCTGACGCCGCACACTACTGATGTCAGTACAAATATCACCATACACAGCTATCACTCTTCCATTGATTTCAATCTGTGGCACGTTTTCTGCAGTGAGAATCCCTATTGCAGCCCGGGGTGTCTCAGGCACCTGCTTAATTGCGTTATACACAGTCACGTTAAACGCTACCATACGGAGCCCTCTGGTGGTATAGGGTAGCCACTTGCGTCAGCGAAGCAGGAAAGTTGACCGAGTTACATGCGTGACATGTGATACCCCAATCGAAATGGAAGGGTGTGGTAGTGAGATACGATGAATGACCGAAAACGTGCAAGGAGTTTAGCAGTAAAAGGCATATGTACCATAAGCAGGTAATCTCTCCTATAAAACACTCACACTCTTACTTACACAAACACACACACACACACACACACACACACACACACACACACACACACACACAGAGTACGAAATGAATCGTCGAGTTGGAAAACAAACATTCGGTACATTTAACTTACGATCGCTGCTGTAACTCACGGCAGTAAAAGTATCCTCATTGTAGGGGGCATAATTACAACCACTTACAAACAATTAATATATAAAAAAAGTTTCACATTACATTAAACGACATATGAAGGGCTTATTTCAATAGTGGTGCAAGTCAATTTTTGTTCATTCTGAAATATAGAGACCTAAAGTTAAAAGAGTGCTGAAAAATCGGCAGTTGAGATACCAGAAATATTTAAGTATATATGCTTGAGTATTTCTGGTATCTCAACTGCAGATCTTAGAGCGCTCATTTAACTTAGGACTCTATATCTCAGAATGAACAAAAATGGACTTGTACCACTATCGAAATAAGCCCTTCAAATAACAATGGGAAAAGTGTTTGATGCTAAAATTAACGTTTCTCTGAAATGGTAATAGACTGCATTACAAGCATTCAGAAGATGCCACATATAAACAGGGGTTTGTCATTAATACTTAAATATTTGTTGTTTATCGGTTTTACTTGAAAGTATATCTATTTTAAAGGAGTCTTTAATACATTCTTTTCATATGTGTAACGTACTCTAACAATGACAACACGGAAAATAATAACCAAAAATCTTTTCCCTCATTCACAATCTTGGTAGTACGCCGTAAAAATATAGTAAATTACGTCTTGTGCCATTTCCATGAAACATATGGGTTATCAGCACGTACTGTAATTACCTACCCGTAAAGATTTTGCAAAGTGAGCATGCGATGCAGTGGTTCAAATGCAGTCGAACGCGACTTGCTATTAGCTTTAGTATGACCACCGTCAAAACTGATACTCTTACGCAGGTACCCCACGCAAATGCACTCCAAACAATAAAAGTTATCGGAATGCTTCAAAGAAGAAGAAGGTGGAAGAGAGAGAGAGAATGGAGAGAGAGAGTAGTTGCAACGCACCTTACGAATGGTGACATAATTTTTGGCATTTTAAGGTAATCCATCTCGACACCTTTGAATTATAAATTAAAAAGAACCTTGTGGTAACTGAAACAACAGGGAATGGTATTGAGTATATACAATCAAACCATATTTTTCTTTGACGAAGAACACTTGGTCAGACCCTATAATGTTTGTTTTGGAACTGAAGATTGAGCGTAGAAAAATATGTAAGACATACGAAATGAGCATTGTTTTCGTATTATAATCAAGACATCATATTACAGTATTTTTAATAAAATCAGGTTCGATTCAACGCCCATGTGATACTGAGCTCATATGGGGCGCCAGAAATGTTATCCTCAGTGACACACACAGGGCATCACCGACGAAGGGAATTTAATCAGACAGATTGAACTACATAATTGTTCAACAGCTTTACGATACAGTTGACAATAAAGACTTGAAGAATAACTGTATTATGCTGAAACAATTTACGAAGCATATCACAGATTCGATTCCAGAAGGCTTGTTCGACTGAAAAGGCAATTTATACTCTCACCCACAAAATATTACAAGCTTCAAATAATAAATTATCGCCGGATGATATTTATTGTTATCTTTCGAAGGCGTTTGCCTCTGTACATCATGTTACACTCTTAGAGAAACTTAACTTTTATGGAATGCAAGAAAAGTGTGCCAAATAATTCGAACCATGTTAGAAAGGTAGAAAATTTAGATACATGGACAGAAATCGGAAATGGCGTCTGACAGAATTAAATTTTGGATCAACTCCTATTGTTATGTATGTGAATCATCTTCTACTTAACGTTCCACAAGCAGAATTTGTACTGGCTATGATCGTCCGGGACGTATGGGAATGTGTATTTGGTGTGCACGACAAAGTAAAATACAATCTCTCTCATCAACTCGCCGAAAATCAAAGTTGGAAGTGGTTCACAAGTTCCGCATCGGCTCGGAGCCCCCACGTCCTACTGCAACACAAGATTTGCCCACACATTACACAGCATAAACAATTCAATGGGCCCTGAAACGGTCTTTGGACTTAGACGTTTGGCTACGTTTCGTCTATGGGGCGCCAAATCACACTTGTTCCAATGTACCCATTGTTCCACAACAATATTTAATGTAAAAGCAGGCAAGATTTGCTACGCAAAAATCACGTAAGCAGTCATGCACTTTTTTCCCAGTTTCACAAATTCGAGTTTATTTTGTGTCATAAAATAGAAAAGTCGAAAGTCACAGTAAAAAAAAAAAAAAAAAATAATTTCAGAGCCTGACTCTGGTCCTTAACATCTACGAGACGATTGGATAAACAACGATTAGTTCCGTGAGTTATCTTTCGAAAACGGTTTAAGTTCCACAACACAATATATCAATCTATAAGTTCCACGACGTCTACATTCTGAAATCTTATAAGTGGGGCTTGTGTATCACGCAACCCGAAGAGTCATAAATTCATCAGATGCTGAAAAATACCTATGTCCGAAAGTAGGAACTCTGAATAATTCACACACTGTAACTAACCGCTATTACACCGCTCATCAGATAAAACTTTCTCCTAACACAGCCTGTCCGCGTCCAATAGCGTCCGAACATAGACTGCATCCAGACTGCCGCTGTTCAGCCAGGAAACCTCGGACAAGCACCACTGAAGTTAGTTAAGCTACTGAATGCGAAAATTGCTGAATTCTAAATTTTTACCTGTTATACACATGTGATACATCAAATCACACGGAAATCTTCCAAAAACTATTATACTATTATCAGTTTTCTTTTATCTACCATATTTTATTTGTAAAAGTAATTGTTTCCCTCCGTTTTCGAATTTACAAGTGTAAATATTAACAAGCAATTTAAATTACACCTTAAATAATATCTATATACGTGTAAAGTTTACAGTGCTGCATTTACTTTAAATCTTTATCTGTTTATGTAGTAGGAAAAACTGTTATTAACTCCGCAAAAGCTACTCTCTCATTTAAATATGAAATATGTGACTGATTTCAAAAAACCTACTGTCACATTGCGATACAGATCTACTATATGTATTTGTAGGCACTTCGTTTGTTGAAATCGCATAATGCGTTCCCGAGATATTCACTTTTACAGTTCAGGAATTATTTGTAACATTTAACCTACAATAACTTATAAACTAATGCGGATATCAAAGGCGCGTTCTCACAGGCATAGTCGTCCATCTTTTTCACTTAAAATTAGTGTACTGGTTCTTCAGTGAATCAAATTGTACAACATTTACTAATTTTGGGGAAGGTTCAATTTTGCACTGGATGCTAAAAGCGGCCGAGATAAAGGAGAAGCTATTGTGTTGCCTAACAGGAAGGTTTTCTCGGTAAATCGTTCACCTTAGCTGTCAGTGGAAGTCCGCAGTGTGAAACTGGCCCCCCACTTGCTCATGTCAAGTTGATTTCAACTGACAACACGAATATAGCCTGATCTTTGTCGCCGTCTGTGCGTCCGCGGCCGCGTGTTTGTGATTGAATGAAGTGCCTCTGTCTGTCGTGGTACAATAGCATCACTTACTCCACCAACATAGTGAATCGTGTCACCACTGTACTGGATGATTAGAAATAACTTACCCCAAACAACTCTCAATCGAAAACCAAAAGAACTTAACTAAATGAATCTATGACTGAACTTATGCGACAGCACTTTCTACCTTAGTCTAATCATAATTATCCTTAACAGATATGAATAACATTATACTATCAGTCAAATAATAAATGAATAACTTTAATGTTCATGGACAAGTTCAGCCATCAGTTTTACGTCTCACTCTTACTTTTTTCTTTGATTTTAAATGTTCTGTGCAAATACTACACAACAACACAACACCTTTCGTGGTCTTCATATGTTTCTCATCGTAATTTTGATGCAGTTTATACCTCTTGTGCAATTTTACGAGCTCTCCTGCCAGCCAGTTGACATGACACCAGGGAGAAACAAAAATCCTATCAGACTTAGCAGAATCACGCTAAATTTCAGGGCGAAAACTAACACAGATAATCAGATGATCATGTACGCAAGAAATGCATGCTAGGTCCAGATTTTTCATTCTGGTAGTAAAAATGTGTTCTATTCAAGGACAGAAAGCTCAAATCATTGCAGCTGTACAACGCAGAGACAAAATTTCTCCAACCAAAGTGAAATGAAAATGTGATAGGGTGGTCTCAGAAATCTAGACACATGACTAGTTTCATGGTAGTTGTCAGCTACTCGTTCTACAAATATTAACTGCTGTTCATTACTATTTGACTTAAATTTTATGCACATGAATAAAAGTAAGAACTGATAAATATTTCCTCACACAACATAGTACAAACTTTCATTCTAGCCTCACTGAATGAAGTAATCCACGAACAAATAAATAAAAAATTGTATTCCACAAAAACTATTTTCATCAATTCAGATATCTTATTATACACTATTTCTTTCCTGTCCTCTGACCAATGAGTCCTATCTGAACTACGAAATTCACCCCCTTGCACTAAAAGGAACCTTGATGTACGACCAAAATAGCCTTCTACACAATAATGCATGTCTTTGTGACCTTCCAAAATAACAGTAAGTAAAATTTCATCCACAGAGCTCCTCAAACTTCTGCCATATCCTATCATACTTATGTTTTGCACAGAGACCACAACTGCTGTAGCTTGTAGCACACCAGTCTACTATCTGTACTTCACATTTGTTACTCCACAGCTCTCATCCCCCGATATACGCATTCCCTCCTAAATTCTTAATTCTAGGTTATGCAGTAAACATTACCCCTTAAATAAACAAACGAATTCCCATTCCAAAATTACCGTTACAAAATTCCTAAGATAAGCACACACATATACACTAAAGTGACCACAAAAAAATTTAAGTAACATACACATGACAAAATAACCCCCAGAAAATTAATCGAAGTTTGTACAACGTAAAAATTTATATATTTCATATCATCAAAATTGTGTACAACTCATTAGATTGGCAATTTGCACACCCACAGCTCAGTCACATTCCTGATTGAGTATTGAAAATCCGTTACCTTCCCTGGTTGTACTGGAAATATATCTCTGTTTCTAATTAATAACTAACATAAATCTGACTTTTCAGTTTCAGACATCCCCTTAATGTTACTTATGGTAATTCTTATCTCCCCTCAGCCTCCACTTCATGCATCAAGCTTTGAGCACATGCAAACTAGCGACTAAATGATCAATGAGCACACTTTTAAGTTTTACCATTAATATTTGTGCACATGCGAACTAGCCACTAAATGATCAATGAGCACACTTTTAAGTTTTACACTTTTCCTCCCTCAGGAGTATTAAGTTTTAGCACCTGACCCTTACAGTCTACATATGCCTCATAGTTACTCAAAAAATCAATCTCAAACATTACATTCAGATTCGAATTTGCGACCACCACAAATGCATGACTAAAATTCTCTATCGATAATTACCTAATATCACCTCATTCCTTATTGGCATACTGTAATTTCCTTTGCCACTTTTAATTCTTAACCCCACTAATATTTATTATTACTATTTTTATTTTCTCAAGGAAAGGACAGGTACTTTCAAATGGTTCAAATGGCTCTGAGCACTATGCGACTTAACTTCTGAGGTCATCAGTCGCCTAGAACTTAGAACTAATTAAACCTAACTAATCTAGGGTCATAACACACATCCATGCCCGAGGCAGGATTCCAACCTGCGACCGTAGCGGTCGCTCGGTTCCAGACTGCAGCGCCTAGAACCGCACGGCCACTCCCGGCCGGCGACAGGTACTTTATTTCAGTTTCTGTAGTAATGTGTAACATCACCTACAACTTTAATCTTGGCACATTTCAGTGCACCTTTAACCCATATGGACACAGTCTCTGATTCATTTACTTTATGACGATTCCTTGTCCTAAGAACCAATGGCATTGTATCCATATAGTAAGGTGAACCACGATCTCTGCTATACACTTCACATATCGGGAATGTACGATAAGCAATAACTTCACGGCTGTTAAATGTCTCCAGCCCTTATACAGTCTCCACTTTACCACCATGAACTAGAGCCACAGTTACCCAACCATTACCATGTGCACTATTATCAGCATTAGTAAGTGTACAATTCAGTATGCATCCACAAAACATTGAAGGACAATGAAGAATAACTTGCTCACCCACTCCGCTCTTGGTGGTAATAGATACATTAACAATAACTTTATACACCGTAAGGTATGAACACCTTATTCTCCTAAAATAACGCGACATAACTACTCTGTGTTGATGCTGCTGCACGTGCGTCTGCAGGACGACTTACACCACCTTACACAAATGTCACTTATATAGCTGCCAGTTATCAGACAGCAACTTCCATCCACCAGCAGCGAGCCGAGTCCCTTATCAACTTCATGTGTAGGTATTATAGCAAGGCCGGGGCCTAGTAAAACTAGAGGCCCTGGTTCCCGAGACGGCCCAACACGTGCATAGATACTACACTACTGGCCGTTAAAATTGCTACACCAATAAGAAATGCAGATGATAAACGGATATTCATTGGACAAATATATTATACTAGAACCGACATGTGATTACATTTACACGCAATGTGGGTGCATAGATCCTGAGAAATCAGTACCCAGAACAACCACCTCTGGCCGTAATAACGGCCTTGATATGCTTGAGCATTGAGTCAAACAGAGCTTGGATGGTGTGTACAGGTACAGCTGCCCATGCAGCTTCAACACGATACCACAGTTCATCAGCAGTAGTGACTAGCATATTGTGACGAGCCAGTTGCTCGGCCACCATTGACCAGACGTTTTCAATTGGTGAGAGATCTGGAGAATGTGCTGGCCAGGGCAGCAGTCAAACATTTTCTGTATCGAGAAAGGCCCGTAATGGATCTGCAACATACGATCGTGCATTATCCTGCTGCTGTAGTGTTTTGCAGGGATCGAATGAAGGGTAAAGCCACGGGTCGTAACACATCTGAAATGTAACGTCCACTGTTCAAAGTGCCGTCAGTGCGAACAAGAGGTGACCGAGACGTGTAACCAATGGCACCCCATACCATCACGCCGGGTGATACGCCAGTATGACGATGACGAATACACGCTTCCAATGTGCGTTCACCGCGATGTCGCCAAACACGGCTGCGACCATCATGATGCTGTAAACAGAACCTGTATTCATCCGAAAAAAGGACGTTTTGCCATTCGTGCACCCAGGTTCGTCGTTGAGTACACCATCGCAGGCGCTCCTGTCTGTGATGCAGCGTCAGGGGTAACCGCAGTCATGGTCTCCGAGCTGACAGTCCATGCTGCTGCAAACGTCGTCGAATTGTTCGTGCAGACGGTTGTTGTCTTGCAAACGTCCCCATCTGTTGACTCTGGGATCGAGACGTGGCTGCACGATCCATTACAGCCATGCGGATAAGATGCCTGACACCTCGACTGCTAGTGACACGAGACCGTTGGGATCCAGCACGGCGTTCCGTATTACCCTCCTGAACCCACCGATTCCATATTCTGCTAACAGACATTGGATCTTGACCAACGTCAGCAGAAATGTCGTGATAGGATAAACCGCAATCTCGATAGGCTACAATCCGACCTTTATCAAAGTCGGAAACGTGGTGGTACGCATTTCTCCTCCTTATACAAGGCATCATAACAACGTTTCACCAGGCAACGCCGGTCAACTGCTGTTTGTGTATGAGAAATCGGTTGGAAACATTCCTCATGTCAGCACATTGTAGGTGTCGCCACCGGCGCCAACCTTGTGTGAATGCTCTGAAAAGCTAATCATTTGCATATCACAGCATCTTCTTCCTCTATGTTAAATTTCGCGTCTGTAGCACGTCATCTTCGTGGTGTAGCAATTTTAATGGCCAGTAGTGTAGCATATCGAAGATATATATCGTAGAAACTGGCAGCAAATGAATGTTATGTTAGCACATTTCCTCCCATTGCCATGGTTCCCCCCTTTGAGATGTCAGTGTCTGTTAGTGAATCAGTATCTGTATGACTTGGGATGAGTCATTTACAATGACCCAATTGTTTTCTTATTTGCTGTCGTTTAATATTTATTATTATTTTCTTTTATTTTCTCAAGGAAAGGACAGCTATTATACTTCAGTTTCTACAGTAATGTGTTACATCACCTACAACTTTAATGAAACTTCTTCAACTTTAATCTTGGCACAATTCAGTGCACCTTTAACGCAAACGGACACAGACTCTGATTCACTTACTTCCCGATGATTCCTTGTCCTAAGAACCAACGGCATTGTAGACATATAGTAAGATGAACCACGATCTCTGTTATACACGAGACATATCGGAAATGTACGATAAGCAATAAATTCACGGCTGTTAAAAATCTCCAGCCCTTATACAGTCTCCAATTTTCCACCATGAACTAGAGCCACAGTTACCCAACCATTAACATGTGTAGTAGTATCAGCAATAGTATGTGTAAAATTCAGTATGCATCCACAAAATACTGATGGACCATGAAGGATAACTTGCGCACCCACTCCGCTTTTCGCAGTAATAGATACATTATTAATAGCTTGGTACACTGCAAGGCGAGTACGCCTTCTCCTAAAATAGCGCGTTTCACGAACGTAATAATTACCATCATTATTAGTATACAAATAATTACTGGGATTTACTTTACACTTCTTTTCAAGGTCACCAGGTGAAAGTTTACCAGGACGGAAATAATGATTAAAGGCAAACTTTGTGCAATTATTAACTCGCCTCCATTTAACATTCAAACTTGAATACTGCCTCATAGAAGGTGCAGTAATATCTGGTTTCTTATGCATTATATTATGCATGACATTAGTGCTCTGCCGTGACACAACCTGCCTAAAATTGCAGTTTTCTGATTCTTGATGTGTTTATAAATACTCTCTGCCACCTCACGTATAGATCTTCCAGTATCCATCACAGCAGTTTCATAAACCCCTTTCACTTCAGTATTTACTATTGACTGTACTTTTTCAGTAAAATCACGTTTCAATTCAGTGTCAGCTAACAGATGCTCCTCCATCTCATGTATACAAACTTTAGTCATTGAACACATTTGCTCTTCATTAAAGGGTTCTACATCATCATCCCCTACAAATATTGCTTCAAAAGCAAACAACCCTAGCTTCAAGACAATCCTATTTTTCTCTTCCTCCCGCACCTCTGGCACACCTGATGGTGAACTTTAGCAAAGTCAGTCCACTCATCAGCATCATAATCAGTCACCCTTCCCCATCCCTTTAATATTTAAATCATTTTCCTCTAAAACCAACTGATGTTTATAGCTGGAAATGAGGAATATTGTAATTTCATTCCCGTCCTGACCACTACCTCTACTTAAACCATTACATTCTGGATCATCGCTGCATATACTGCCTTTTCCTATCATGAACACACGTCTCCCCTACTAACTAAAAATCTTTATCTGCACTGAATATATCTTTAATTGAAATTTCGTACTGATGGTTCCCTTCATTTAATTCCACTATTTGCCTAGGATAATCATGTTAGCTTAGCTCTCAGTCCTCAGGTACGAACTTCTAAAAGCACTTGTCCCTGGCTACCCAATCATTCATATCAAAATAACGTTCCCTTTAAATCTTCAAGCTTCCTCAAGTAAATGTGCCTGCTCCACTTTCTCATGCAACCGTATGGAACAGAAATTATGTCACTGAACATTATCCTCTGCAGCCCTATTCTGCACATCATAACCACTTCATTAAAAGACATTTAATGGGGGTCACCAGCCTTCTCATCACTGTCTCGTTCCCACCGTTAAATCATACACCTTCCTCCACATCTGCTACCATAACAAGGCTAGAAACAGGTACTACTGCCTTCACATAAGTAACATCAACTTCCACTAGAGTAGTCCCAGCTTCATCAACCTCAATGTCTTCCATGTCTTCATCCATAAACTCATTCTCTTTCTCACAGCACACATTCATTTTATCCATTTGCACACCTGATACATTTCCATTACTTAACATATCTGCCAAGCCAAAGCTATTTATTTCACTACCTACCCCTTGTGATTCCTTTCATTGAACAAAACTCCAACATTAATTTACACCTCTTGATTCCTGAGTTTTCTGTTAACACTTTTTTCGGTAAGATCTCCTCTCATCATAGTGATTAAACCACTCGTCCCCCTCCCATGTAGCTAACCTTGGCCTAGGGTGTCCTCCATATCACATGTCCTTTCCTCCCTTATTGCATTACTTACATATTTCTTCTGAAGACCCCATTAATTTTTACCATAAGTATTTTCCTGTTGCTTGATTCTGTTTCTGTCATTGTGTCTTGTTCCAAGTCAGACTCAAGGTAGAACATACCCTAGTTTAAAGAATTCTGTTCCTGTTACCATCTATTACTAATCTCCCCTCTCCTATCTCTATCTTCCTGGATTGGCCTTTGCTCATTCTGGTAGTCATTCCCCCTGGACGCCGCCAATTCCTATTTCCATTGTTATATGTTCCTCTGTTTTCTCTCCAATTTCGAATTTACTTCCTATACATATTTCCGTTCTAGCTCCAGTTTTCACTCCGATTTTTACCTGTGTTTCAGTTTTGGTTACCTCAACTTGCATTGCTCCTTTTCTCCCCATGTTCCCTTTGATTATTTCCTGTATTACTACCCCCTGAGCCTGGCTTATAGCACGTTTCCTGATCCATCCTTTCAATGAAATCTAAAAAGTCTTCAATACAATCATTGGGGCAATGTACAAGTTCCCACTTCAAGTTCTCTGGCAATCACCTTTTCAAAGTAGAGATTTCAGTTAACGTCCCCCAATTGTCTGCCTAAATATCCTAAGTTTCTTAAGTCTTCCTGACAATTTCCTTATTGATGATTTAGCACCCTTATACACTGTTCCATTTATAAATTCATTCTGTAGCCTACTCTACTTTGCTTGGTCTATTATCTATTTAAATACATATGTGCAAACAGTTCATATGAGGTGAACTCTTCAGCAAACTGATTTGCCCACGTCAGAGCATAATCCTTCTACAATATTTTAACTAATTTAATTTTACTGTTAACGCTCATTCCCTGAACGAAACAGTCTCTTGCAAGCTGTATGAGAATATACAGCATGGTACTTACTCTCCCTGAAAGGATTTTGTCACTGGCTGCCGGCATCATAAGCCTTCCCACATTTCCAGAAGCACCACATAATTCTAAATTACTTATCCTATCATTTACCTTTTTAATTTCATTATTATTAACAGCAGCTACATTTTCCATCTCTTTTCTCAGATTTACACCTGTGCTTGCCAATTCACCCATTAGAATAAGTTTTTGTTTCATCACAGCTGGCGAAAGTATTTATATCCACTTCAGTAAGACCCTGCCTTGTCTCCTCATCCCTTGCTTCACACAGCTGCCTTCCTGTACAAATCTCAATTCTCAATTCAGCCTCAACTGTATTTATTCTGGCAAACACACTCTTTTCACTTTCCCAAATTTCAGCTATGAATCCTCTACTTGACAGGTTAATCACTCAGTTTTACCACTCATTTCATCTTTTAAACTATGCACAGAACGACCCATGTTGCCCATATCCGTTCTGAGATTACCCATGTCGCTCATCAATGAGCCACACATGTCGATCGTGGATGAATCCTCTGCTTTTTCCTGCTTTTGTGGGCTCTGAGGCTCACTTCCAATAGCTGTGGGTTAGCAGTCTCTAGGTGATGTTTTGATTTCGAAAATTTCGTGCTCCATCGCTCTGGCTGGCACGGAAGAAGAAATTACGAAGGAAATTGCGACTGCTGCAACACTTAACTTGTAACTGTGACTCTGCCATTACTACTGACAATTGCTGCACTACTACGCTGGCGTTGCGGTGGGGAGTGGAGCGGCTCTCGTGCTGGTGAGTGAGTGGTGGCCGAGACCTCTAGGAGCAAAGGCGGTCACGACACTTGGCGCGTTATACTGCGAACTCTGTAGCACTTCAAGTGAAACGGTCAGTACTTCTGCGGAGCGGAGGCGGTCTCGGCGCACTGACGTGTAGCGATATTCCATGAAACTGTTCAGATGTCAAAGGACTGTTTCACCCGATAGAGTCCTACACTGCGTTTAGAGATCTGTTCACTCTGAACTATCGGGGAAACCAGCCACATATGTGACTGTGCAAGTTTAATGGTAATGTGCATGTATTGTGGATGATGCAATAAGGAACAATCTGTCTCATCAACTCAGTAAAGATCAAAGTTCTAAGCGGGTCATGAATGTCTTATCGGTTCAGATCCCCCACGTGCTATTTCAAGAAAAGGTTTTCCCACACATTACACAGCCCCAACACCTCAATGGGCCTATAAGTTTGGCTATGTTTCGTCTATGGGGAGCCAGCTCACATTCACCGCAATGTACCCATCCACAGTACAATGTATCAAACTACAAATTCCACGAAGGCTTCACACTGAAATCTTATAAGTGCGACTTGTATCACACGTAACAAGAGGAGTAATAAGTTCATCATATGCTGAAAAATGTCTGTGTACGAAAGTAGGAACACAGAATAATTCACACACTCAGACCAGCCCCTATTTCACCGCTTATCAGATAAAACCTTTTGTCGTAACGCAGATTAACACAGCCTGTCGACCTCCAACAGCGTCCGAATCCTGACTCCATCCAGGTTGCCACTGTTTACCCAGGAAACCTCGGTGAAGCACCACTGAAGTCAGTGAAGCTACCGATCGTGAAGATTGCTGAAATTCTGAATTTTAAACTTTTATGCACATATTATACAGCAAATCACACGGAAATCTTTCAAAAACTGTTATGCTGTTATCAGTTTTCTTTAATCTACCATAATTTATTTATAAAAAATAATGGTTTTCCTCCATTTTCGGATTCCTCAGTGTAAATCCTAACAAAGAATTTAAATTATACGTTAAATAGTTTTCTATTTTAAATTTTTATTTATTTAGTAGGAAAAGCTCTTATTAACTGTGATAAATCAACTTTTCAGCCTCTCATTAAAATATGTGAATAATTTCAGTAAATATGTCACATTTCGATACAGTTCTACGAGATGAATCCGTAGACAAGTCGTTTGTCGAAATCGCTTAATGCGTTGCCGAGCTATTCACTTTTACATTTGTAACATTTAACTTACAATAACATATAAACCAACGCGGATATCGAAGGCGCGTCTTCACACGCGTAATCGCCCATCTCTTTCGCTTCTAATGAGCGTACTGGCTCTTCAGTGACACTTATGGTTCAATATTTATTAATTTTGGAGTAAGGTGTAATTTTTCACTCTATGCGAAAAGCGGCCGAGATAAGAGAGGAACTGTTGTGCTGCCCAGCAGAAGGATTTCCCCGGTAAATCGGCAGCTTAGCGGCTGGTCGAATTCCACAATGTGAAACTTGACCTCCAATTGCTCCTTTCACGCTGACTTCAGCTGGTAATGCGATTACGACCTTATCTTCGCCGCCGCCTGTGTGTCCGTGGTCGCATGTTTGTTACTGAAAAAATGCATCTGTTCCCTTTACCATAGGCTGCCATGTTACACGGTGTTGTAATAAATCCCATTAGATAGAAAGCAACAGACGTGATTGTTAATGTTTTTCAAAGAATTTATCTGAAAATGGACTATCCCTTAATTTTGAGAATGAAAAATATATGTTCATTTATGTACAATAAACGGAGTTGTACCAATAACTGATGTTATCAATGAACATTGGTCAGTAAGCAAGAAAGAATAATCCAAATTTTTGGGGGTTCTTATTGATGAAATCTGGGACTGGAAGAAGCGTATTACTGCACTATTCATAAAACAGTTTTAAGCTACTTTTTCTCTTCGTAACTTTGCTAGTCTTGGAAACAAAATAATTAACCTGCTGACTTTATTGAGTATTTCCACTCTACTGTATAACGTCAAATGGAAACATTTTGTGAATAACATATCACTTAGAAGGAAAGTATTGGTCGCACAAATGCGAGCAGTAAGAATAATATTTGGTGTTCTTCCCCGGTAGTGTTGTACGTACTTCTTCACAGGGTCAGGCAGTTTAATTGCACCTTCACATTCGCTGCTGAAATTTGTCATAAATAATCCATCTCAATTTGGGTAAAAAAGTAATATCCATTCTTGAGATAAATGATACGTCGCTTGTGTGGAGAAATCGAGAAGAGGGAGGGGGGAGGAGAGGCGTCAAATAATATGTATCTTTGTGGAGGAATGTTTTGGATGGTCTCTGAATGTAGAACAGACATAATCGCTAAAATTTCGCAACAAGTAGATGAAGTATAACGTAAACTCCTAAGTGGACGCCGTGTTTAAGTACATAATTCTAGTGATTACTGTAGTTTCAAACAAAATTATTAGTTCATTAATTTTTACTAAAACATAGCTGAAGGCAGTGCTAGGTTTATGTTGCTAGTCGTTCTGGTTGTTTTGATTAATTATAAAATTGGATTTGTGTGCTCTCTTGTAAAAGTTTCATTTTTCTGTATCGAAATCTGAGAAAACAGCTTCAAACGATTATGAAACGTCAATGCTGTAGTTCGTTTATCTGAGTAGCGTTCTGTCTACCGTAAAAACATTTAACAAATGACAATTAAGTGTAAGTTCTATCAATGTAAAAACCAGGAACGTTATATCTACAATGAACAATGTTCATATTTCTTAATTAATGCTGTATGGTAGGAAGTTGTGATTGCTATTGAATGGATCACAAGATTATGATTTTCTTAGTGAAAGAACGGAAATAAGTTAACAAATTCAAAGTAAACAGCCGTTGAAGCATTTACATTGTTCAAAAAAATCATATACGTCATGCTAATTGTTCCATTACGAATTTTGTCAATTTTTGCATTGCACAGCATACTCCAAAATACCAGACCAGCCTGTCATCAATGGTACAACATCGCTAGGTTATACCAGTGTACAGGTTTTATGACACTGGGGTCTTCATTAAAATCAAACAATTCAATTGTCAATAAACTATTTACCCAACAGTTTTTAATCATTAGCAGGTGCATGGAGTTAAGCTTCATGAAGTGCTTGTCGCAAGGTCAGCGAGGTCATAGAATAAAATGTCTAAGCCGGACGACGTGCGTTTTTCTCAGCTGCATTGACTTAGAAGCTCGACAACAGCCTCCTTTCGGATAAACGTAATATCGTATGTTGATGTTCGCTACGAAACTATTGTCTTCTACTGGCGAAATGTAATTAATTGTTTTAAGGTTCATTAATTCCGGTAAAAGAAGTTAAGATAATTCATCAGCACTGGATTTAGACAGGACACACGAGTAATCCACTGTCAGATTGTTATATTGACAGACAGCACTTATACGATAATACCAAAGCGTACATTTGTGCTTTGATTGCTACTTGGATTACATTTAACCGACCTTCCATCACCATGGTGGCATATCATGTGTCATAATAAGCCGTTTGTGTCACGTCCTGCATCTCGTCCAGAGCATATGCCAGCTGTACAAGTAGCTACTGAATGTACACGTATACAACTCACAGAGTTGTGGCTGCGGCTGTCGGCTCATTGTGGAAATTGGTACTACATCATCATATGATTCTGATTGACCGATACCACGGGTTGTTTTCCTAGTAGTAGCCTTCGAAGATGTATTAAGACCAGAATCATGATAAAAATCGATACTACGTTGCTGCGGTATGGTAAAACGTCGTGAGTCCTTGAGTGTTGAAGTGTGTGGGATATCGTAGACGAAAGAGATACTAGCCGCATTGCAGGTTACACAGGTATAGAATTTACATGAAATTTTAGGTACTAAAATCTGTATACGCTTTGCATCCAGAGAAACCTATGCTCAGAATACCACTCATTATGGAAGAGATGAGAACGGTGACAAAGTAGAGACCTTGAACCGACCTACAGTAGTTACCTGAATCCTATAAAAATAAGTTGACCGGCAACTTGACGGGAGCTATATTCCAAGGCTGGTTTTCAGCGAACCAACAGACCTTCCGGGCTGAGAAATGTTGTCGTCGTCAAATGATATTTCCTCAACAAAGGATAAAGACCAAAATTATATTTGTCGACTGTACTAAAAGATAAACTAACAAGGGGTATTAAATAATGGCATGCATTAAACTCTCATCGGTGGTTTATTTGCTGTTTCCCATCTTGTTTATCATTTGCACGAAAATTGTCCGCCCATAGAGAACATTTTTTAGGTAACCAGACTGAAACTTCTGAGAGAAAGCAAATTCAACCTAACCGGAAACAGGCAGTAAGGATGGAGATTTAGCTAATATACTAGGACGTGAACAGGAATCTACAGTTCTAGTAATGGACAACGTAAATCGTAGGAGAGCAACAACAATATCTGGGAATTTTCTGGACAACATTTTATGATTTAAAAACCATAAGGATAGAACTAAGTTGATACTGAAGATACGTAATTCAATTCTCTAAACTTTCAGGTACAACAATGGACTACATCACTTACTGTATGGACAGAGAGTCACTGGTAAGTAATATGGCAGAAAAGAGTCTGTGTTTTACATAGAAATGCTCACCTGGTCAGACTGGACAGCACAGATAGAAGAAGCTGAGGACCATTTGTCAGTAAACCAGATAGTAAAAAATAAGAAAGACGTCATCCTCGCTAGAAATCAGAATCATACACGCCGTAATCTGCCATGTCTTACAAGAGCCCTGCATTCGTGGTTTATGCAGCTAAGGCAGACCAGCCAAATGCACCCACAGCAGGTAAATACATGGAGGTGTGGTTTTCACTGAGTCACAACACACGAATAATATTTAATGTTTATAGCTGACGATAAAAGACACCAAAGTTTCTCTTAAAAAACGTAGAACTATATCCTTGTTTCTGTAACACTGGAAAAATCATAATACGTGGTCTTCAACGACGTAACAAGTAATGAACTGCATGGAATTTGTAATAAGACATGGGCACAACGCAGCAGTGTCCCGTCTTCAGGAGGAGAGCCACGTGCACTTTGTATTCAAACTTTATACTACTATCCCTTTGCGAATCCTTCATATTCTTTTTTCAGGCGCATTGCACGCACAATAAGTGTTTCAGTGTGTGTGTGTGTGTGTGTGTGTGTGTGTGTGTGTGCTTGTGTGTGTTAGAGGGAGAGTGATGTCCTGCAGTAAAGAAGTTGTTTTCTCTGTAACAAGCGTCTGCATATTCTAATTGAATGATACTAGTATAGTCAAATGTAATACCGTTCTCTGATACGAAGTACACAGGAATGTGATTTGTGTAAACTCCTCTCGTAAAAAAACATTTTGTGTCTACGTACTTAACTGTACACTTAAATCACTTTAGCCCATATAAATACAGCCAAATTTAATAACGTGATTACATACACTCCTGGAAATGGAAAAAAGAACACATTGACACCGGTGTGTCAGACCCACCATATTTGCTCCGGAGACTGCGAGAGGGCTGTACAAGCAATGATCACACGCACGGCACAGCGGACACACCGGGAACTGCGATGTTGGCCGTCGAATGGCGCTAGCTGTGCAGCATTTGTGCACCGCCGCCGCCAGTGTCAGCCAGTTTGCCGTGGCATACGGAGCTCCATCGCAGTCTTTAACACTGGTAGCATGCCGCGACAGCGTGGACGTGAACTGTATGTGCAGTTGACGGACTTTGAGCGAGGGCGTATAGTGGGCATGCGGGAGGCCGGGTGGACGTACCGCCGAATTGCTCAACACGTGGGGCGTGAGGTCTCCACAGTACATCGATGTTGTCGCCAGTGGTCGGCGGAAGGTGCACGTGCCCGTCGACCTGGGACCGGACCGCAGCGACGCACGGATGCACGCCAAGACCGTAGGATCCTACGCAGTGCCGTAGGGGACCGCACCGCCACTTCCCAGCAAATTAGGGACACTGTTGCTCCTGGGGTATCGGCGAGGACCATTCGCAACCGTCTCCATGAAGTTGGGCTACGGTCCCGCACACCGTTAGGCCGTCTTCCGCGCACGCCCCTACATCGTGCAGCCCGCCTCCAGTGGTGTCGCGACAGGCGTGAATGGAGGGACGAATGGAGACGTGTCGTCTTCAGCGATGAGAGTCGCTTCTGCCTTGGTGCCAATGATGGTCGTATGCGTGTTTGGCGCCGTGCAGGTGAGCACCACAATCAGGACTGCATACGACCGAGGCACACAGGGCCAACACCCGGCATCATGGTGTGGGGAGCGATCTCCTACATTGGCCGTACACCACTGGTGATCGTGGAGGCGACACTGAATAGTGCACGGTACATCCAAACCGTCATCGAACCCATCGTTCTACCATTCCTAGACCGGCAAGGGAACGTGCTGTTCCAACAGGACAATGCACGTCCGCATGTATCCCGTGCCACCCAACGTGCTCTAGAAGGTGTAAGTCAACTACCCTGGCGAGCAAGATCTCCGGATCTGTCCCCCATTGAGCATGTTTGGGACTGGATGAAGCGTCGTCTCACGCGGTCTGCACGTCCAGCACGAACGCTGGTCCAACTGAGGCGCCAGGTGGAAATGGCATGGCAAGCCGTTCCACAGGACTACATCCAGCATCTCTACGATCGTCTCCATGGGAGAATAGCAGCCTGCATTGCTGCGAAAGGTGGATATACACTGTACTAGTGCCGACATTGTGCATGCTCTGTTGCCTGTGTCTATGTGCCTGTGGTTCTGTCAGTGTGATCATGTGATGTATCTGACCCCAGGAATGTGTCAATAAAGTTTCCCCTTCCTGGGACAATGAATTCACGGTGTTCTTATTTCAATTTCCAGGAGTGTATATGTTCTGATGCACCGTCTCTGGTTGACATAGTTTTCTCCAACATCTATACCAGTTATACAGATGGTCTACTTTCTCCTTATGTGGCATGTTTTAGCGCCGAGTATAATGGTCAGTGGGGACTAGCAGTAGCAGGAAGCGGAGAGACGAAGACAAACACACGTAGCGTCCCCTCCGTAAGGTGATTATAATCCGATGGTTGACGCAAGATGGATGAAAAGTAAAATACGTACATAAGAACTAGGTTATACCTGGGTACTATTTTGGAAGGATAGCGTTCCTGAAATAGCTTAGCATGTCATTTGATTGGGATACCGTCACTCACACGTTCCGGCCGTCGGCGCGACATGTTGGAGGAGACTGGCAATTAATCGCATATCGCAAGCAGAAAATGAGGTACGAAATTTGTTGCAGTCATTGATATTATAGCGCGTCACCATAATGAATCTCTTCCGTGAGAAACTTATTTAGAGGAAAGCTTTCCCTGTAAGAGTCCACTGTTATCGGCAACAGAATGTTTATACCTGGAGTCTCTGTGAGCGGTGGCGAATTATAGCTGCAGATAGACCAACCATACTGCACCAGTTCATGTTGGTACACGTCCATAGTCGGGTACGACATAAACAAATGCACCCCTGGGGCCAATACGACATCAGACAGGTAGTTGGTGGAAATAACCTGCTGTGGTGAAACTGGGCATCTAATATGTCTGCTGTTGGCTTTCAGCCTGTATCACTTGCAATATGCGAGGTTGGTGGTTGTGACACACAACTGACTCGTGATCATCTGCTCCACTGCAGTCTCTCTGTTTTCCTGACCAGTCGTGCAACAGGAACGACACGTGTCAAAGTTAAAATCTAAGTAGGGCTAGTATGTCCGCTCAAGAGTGGCAGCCACAGATATCGATATCCAATTAGGTAAATTGAGTAGTTGGTTCTGCTTTCGACAGAGAAAGCCAAGGATCGCGAAAATAGACAAGCACTACTGGAAAAAAATTATTTGAGAGGTGGGAATGTGCCTACGTTGTACTTCTAGTTCTTGAAGAACGGCGCCTATTCTGAAGTAACACCGGCTGAAATACCCAGAGTGACAGCCTCTGAGTAGAGCGCTACAGATTTCTGAACAGCTCGAGAAAAAAGGGAAGTTATGTTGACTAACGCATACGTTGGATGCAAATTTACAGTCTCCTCTTTGTAATATCAGATGACGCTGTGAAACAATCGTTAACGTTACTTGGTACCATTACCAACATTTTAGCGCTAACAGTAGTCTCTGAGTAGTGCAGACAGACTTGCGTAAATTCAGCCTTTCCCACAGGAATATACTTAGACATAAAGTTCTAACAACATGTACACGCGTTACATACTGAGCTCTACGCTATCTGTATACAATGTCCATACAACAACCAAAGACACAATCACAGTCAGAGTAAAAGAATCATTTCCGAAACGCTGGAAAGCTGGTAACATGTGCAGATACACTGAGGTGACAAAAGTCACCGGATAGAAATACGCACATATAAAAATGGCAGTAATGCCACATACACAGGGTATAATATGGCAGTGCATTGGTGTTAAAAGGTTTGCGCTGTGATTGTGGGCGCATGACGGGAATTGACAGACATTCGACACGGAATGGCATTTGGAGCTAGACGCATCGGACATTCCACTTCAGAAATCGCTAGGGATTTCCATATTCCCAGGTCCTAAGTGCAAGAGTCTGTCAGGAATAACCAATTTCAGAAGCTAATTCTCACCAGAGACAGCGCAGTGGTAAAACGGCCTTCACTTAACTACCGAGAGCATCAGCGTTTGCCTAGAATCGTCAATGATAACAGACAAGAAACACTGTGTGAAATAACTTCAGGAAAAAATGTCGGATGGACAACCAAATTACCCGTTAGGACAGTGAGCCAAAATTTGGCGTTAAAGAGCTATGGAAGCAGATGACCGATGCGAGTGCCTATGTTAAAAGACGACGTGGGTGGGCAGCAGTGCCTCTCTTGGGCTCGTGACCATATCGGGTGGACACTATACGAGTGGAAAACCGTTCCATGGTCACATGAATCCATATTTCAGTTGGTAAGAGCTGATGGTTGGGTTCGAATGAGGCGCGGACCCAACGAAGCCATGGTTGCAAGTTGTGAACGTGGCCCTCAGCAAGCTGGTGGTGGCCCGATTGTGCTAAGGGCTGCGTTTACATGGAATAGACTGGGTCATCAGGTCTCTTCAGCTGCTTGGAGAACATTTGCAGCCTTTTATGGGCTTAACATTTCCAGACAAGAAAGGAATTGTTAAGGATGTCAATGTGACATGTCACAAGACCACAGTTATTCACGATTGGTTTGAAGAACGATCTGGACAATACGAGCGAATCATTTGGCCTCTCATATCTCCCATTATTAATCCAATCGAAAATGTATGGAACATGTACGAGAGGCCAGTGTGTCCACAAAATCCAGCACTTGCAACATTTTAGCAATTATTTACGGTAACAGAGGCAGCATGGATACATATTTATACAGGGGACTTACAAAGACTTGTTGAGTCCGTGCCACTTCGACTTCCTGCACTAAGCCTGGCAGAAAGAGGTCTGACACGGTTTTCAAAGATATCCCACAACTTCCGTCACTTCTGTGTAGTCGGGACGCCAATAAGTTCACAAAAAGGAGTTATGAATCAAATACTAAAGAATTATACATCGAATTACTGTCACACTAATCCATTCGGCATGGCATAGAGGCAAATAAAATAATAATAAACAACGTAATAATAATAATAATATGAGTCAAGAAAATAATAATACAACGGAGCAGATTAATGACGAAAAGAATACCAATTCCCAGTTGGATAAAGCGGAATAAAAATCGCTGACAGTACATAGAATATTCGTAAAGACCCTACCGAAGCACCAACCCATATTCCAAAAAAATAGCAAACCACACAAAAAATGCTGGTTCAACAAGTATAAATATGCGCCAAAATGGAGGAGACATAATGACAACTATTATCGATATCACACAAGGAAAACGGCTAGAAGTGCAAGACTCGAAGAGGATAGGGAATATATTTCGTACGCGAAGCCAAACCAAACAGATTGACACTGCGCTGCAACATGATGAGTAGAAAAGGACAACATGGGTGGAGAATACGGAAACTCAAATTTACGAACGGATGGCAGAAACACGATCGCAAATAATAGTGCCAACCGTTGGCCATGAAAATCGCGGGCACGAGACAATCCATAACTGTATGCAGCAGACTACAACATTAGTCTGGTGCAGGTAGAGTCAAACCCTCAAATAAAACAATTAACGGATTCTGTCGTATAACAAATATAGGCAGAGAAGCGAGAATTGCAATACTACTCAAGATGCATTATGGTCAGTAACTTGAAATGTGCCGAGGCACTATTACGAAATTTCCGGAGATGTAGATAAAAAATTGTAAGAAGGCTCAAATTGTAAGAATGCAGTATAGTGAGTGGGCAGTAGTTGAGTGACATGACAGTAACAGACCTTGATCGTCTTAGATGGATGTTGTAATTGCTTATTGAAACCTACAATTGTGGATTTTTTTTGGTCATCAGTCTACTGACTGGTTTGATGTGGCCCGCCACGAATTCCTTTCCTGTGCTAACCTCTTCATCTCAGAGTAGCACTTGCAACCTTCATCCTCAATTATTTGCTTGACGTATTCCAATCTCTGTCTTCCTCTACAGTTTTTGCCCTCTACAGCTCCCTCTAGTACCATGGAAGTCATTCCCTCATGTCTTAGCAGATGTCCAATCATCCTGTCCCTTCTCGTTATCAGTGTTTTCCACATATTCCTTTCCTCTCCGATTCTGCACAGAACCTCCTCATTCCTTACCTTTTCAGTCCACCTAATTTTCAACATTCCCCTATAGCACCACATCTCAAATGCTTTGATTCGCTTCTGTTCCGGTTTTCCCACAGTCCATGTTTCACTACCATACAATGCTGTACTCCACACGTACATCCTCAGAAATTTCTTCCTCAAATTAAGGCCGGTATTTGATATTAGTAGACCTCTTAGCCAGACATGCCTTTTTTGCCATAGCAATTCTGCTTTTGATGTCCTCCTTGCTCCGTCCGTCATTGGTTATTTTACTGCCAAGGTAGCAGAATTCCTTAACTTTATTGACTTCGTGACCATCAAGCCTGATGTTAAGTTTCTCGCTGTTCTCATTTCTACCACTGCTCATTACCTTCGTCTTTCTCCGATTTACTCTCAAACCATACTGTGTACTCATTAGACTGTTCATTCCGTTCAGCAGATCATTTAATTCTTCTTCACTTTCACTCAGGATAGCAATGTCATCAGCGAATCGTATCATTGATATACTTTCACCTTGTATTTTATTTCCACTCCTGAACCTTTCTTTTATTTCCATCATTGCTTCCTCGATGTACAGATTGAAGAGTACGGGCGAAAGGCTACAGCCTTGTCTTACACCCTTCTTAATACGAGCACTTCGTTCTTGATCGTCCACTCTTATTATTCCCTCTTGGTTGTTGTACATATTGCATATGACCCGTCTCTCGCTATAGCTTACCCCTACTTTTTTCAGAATCTCGAACAGCTTGCACCATTTTACACTGTCGAACGCTTTTTCCAGGTCGACAAATCCTATGAAAGTGACTTGATTTTTCTTTAGCTTCGCTTCCATTATTAGCCGTAATGTCAGAATTGCCTCTCTCGTCCCTTTACTTTTCCTAAAGCCAAACTGATCGTCACCTAGCGCATTCTCAATTTACATTTCCATTCTTCAGTATATTATTCTTGTAAGCAGCTTCGATGCATGAGCTGTTAAGCTGATTGTGCGATAATTCTCGCACTTGTCAGCTCTTGTCGTCTTCGGAACTGTGTGGATGATGCTTTTCCGAAAGTCAGATGGTATGTCGCCAGACTCATATATTCTACACACCAACGTGAATAGTCGTTTTGTTGCCACTTCCCCCAATGATTTTAGAAATTCTGATGGAATGTTATCTATCGCTTCTGCCTTATTTGACTGTAAGTTCTCCAAAGCTCTTATAAATTCCTATTCTAATACTGGATCCCCTATCTCTTCTAAATCGACTCCTGTTTCTTCTTCTATCACATTAGACAAATCTTCACCCTCATAGAGGATTTCAGTGTATTCTTTCCACCCATCTGCTCGCTCCTCTGCATTTAACAGTGGAATTCCCGTTGCACTCTTAGTTACCACCGTTGCTTTTAATGTCACCAAAGGTTGTTTTGACTTTCCTGTATGCTGAGTCTGTCCTTCCGACAATCTTATCTTTTTCGATGTCTTCACATTTTTCCTATAGCCATTTCGTCTTAGTTTCCCTGCACTTCCTATTTATTTCATTCCTCAGCGACTTGTATTTCTGTATTCCTGATTTTCCCGGAACATATTTGTACTTCCTCCTTTCATCAATCAACTGAAGTATTTCTTCTGTTACCCATGGTTTCTTCGCAGCTACCTTCTTTGTACCTATGTTTTCCTTCCCAACTTCTGTGATGGCCCTTTTTAGACACGTCCATTCCTCTTCAACTGTACTGCCTACTGCGCTATTCCTTATTGCTGTATCTATAGCGTTAGAGAACTTCAAACGTATCTCGTCATTCCTCAGTACTTCCGTATCCCACTTCTTTGCGTATTGATTCTTCCTGACTAATGTCTTGAACTTCAGCCTACTCTTCGTCACTACTATATTGTGATCTGAGTCTATATCTGCTCCTGGGTACGCCTTACAATCCAGTATCTGATTTCGGAATCTATGTCTGACCATGATGTAATCTAATTGAAATCTTCCCGTATCTCCCGGTCTTTTCCAAGTATACCTCCTCCTCTTGTGATTCTTGAACAGGGTATTCGCTATTACTAGCTGAAACTTGTTACAGAACTCAATTAGTCTTTCTCCTCTTTCATTCCTTGTCCCAAGCCCATATTCTTCTGTAACCTTTTCTTCTACTCCTTCCCCTACAACTGCATTCCAGTCGCCCATCATTAGACTTTCGTACCCCTTTACATACTGCATTACCCTTTCAATATCCTCATACATTTTCTCTATCTGTTCATCTTCAGCTTGCGACGTCGGCATGGATACCTGAACTATCGTTGTCGGTGTTGGTCTGCTGTCGATTCTGATTAGAACAACCCGATCACTGAAGTGTTCACAGTAACACACCCTCTGCCCTACCTTCCTATTCATAACGAACCCTACACCTGTTATACCATTTTCTGCTGCTGTTGGTATTACCCGATACTCATCTGACCAGAAATCCCTCTCTTCTTTCCACTTCACTTCACTGACCCCTACTATATAGAGATTGAGCCTTTGCATTTCCCTTTTTAGATTTTCTAGTTTCCCTACCAAGTTCAAGCTTCTGACATTCCACGCCCCGACTCATAGAACGTTATCCTTTCGTTGATTATTCAATCTTTTTCTCATGGTAAACTCCCCCTTGGCAGTACCCTCCCAGAGATCCGAATGGGGGACTATTCCGGAATCTTTTGCCAATGGAGAGATTGTCATGAAACTTCTTCAATTACAGGCCACATATCCTATGGATACACGTTACGTGTCTTTAATGCAGTGGCTTCCGTTGCCTTCTGCATCCTCATGTCGTTGATCATTGCTGATTCATCCGCCTTTAGGGGCAATTTCCCACCCCTAGGACAAGAGTGCCCTGAACCTCTGTCCGTTCCTCCGCCCTCTTTGACAAGGCCGTTGGCAGAATGAGGCTGACTTCTTATGCCGGAAGTCTTCGGCCGCCAATGCTGACTATTTATCAAAATTTAGGCAGTGGCGGGGATCGAACCCGGGACCGAAGACGTTTTTGATTACCAATCAAAGACGCTACCCCTTTTTTTACCCTCTTTTTGTTGTTTTTTATTTTACTTTTTTATGTTAAATTTTTAAGTTTTTTGAAAGAAAAAGAATTTTTTTAGACGCTACCCCCTTTTTGGACCACTTTTTTCCCTTAAAAAGCCCCTTAGGAAAATGGAACTAAAAAAATAAATAAATAAAAAAAATAAAAAACCTAAGTGCCACCGCCACTTGTCATATGATTACATTTAGGGAGCGTGTACAAATGAGAATTCTAGTAACTAAGTGTTACAAGTAAGTGTTACAACAACAAAGGTGGCATAAAAGAGTAATCAAAAAAATAAAAATATAAACCACTGATGTAATTCTAACTAAAAGGTTCTTCAATAAAGTAACTGGTTCCACTTGGAGCCTCGCCATCGTTATCTGAAATCTCCAACAGCGTCTTTGAAGGGCATCTGCAACGGAGGCATTCTGCTTCGCTAGTACCTCAAGGAAAACAGTATCCTTGCAGCAGCTTGTCTCTTCCTTTGGTCATGGCTGACAAGGCAGAACGTTGAGCCGTTAGTGTGATGCGGCACAGCACATTAACCACAGCCTGGCGCTCCCCAGCTGAGTGGGGGGTTAACGAAAACGCTGCGTAAATAATTTGCGAAGAGCGTACGGTATTTCGGTGTGCTTTCGAGGGCATTGTGAGCATTTTGTAGGAACCACCAGTAATCAAGCTGCTCTTTCTCTCCGTCGCTAAAGATGTAGGCGACGGTAAGCCCTTTGAACCATGTAAGCGCATGATATTTTGCAGCCGGAAGGTAAGTTTCATCGGGACAGAGTAGGGTCTGCGGGTCAATCATATCAGGTGTGACCCGGAGGTAACAAGCCAATATCTTCTGTGTTAGTCGCCAAACTCCGGACGATGATGTGCAAGTAAAACGATGTTCATCGGTGTCCAAAAGGTGACAATCTGGGCAATAAGGGGAGTCTGCCAGTCCAATAGTGTGAAGTCGCTGGCGTGTGGCATATTTTTTGTTGGCGATCTGATACCACTTCGAAGGCACCGTGGATGACAGAAAGTGGTGGTGTATCGTTTTCCACACTCTTGGCCAGTGAACCGTAGGGTACTTGTTTTCCACCATGTTATGGGGAACAGCCCGCAGAAGGTTGGTATAAAAATCTTTCGCCTTTGGTGGACGTGTGGCGGAGAGGTTCGAGCTGACATAGCTGTAATCAAGAATGAAGGTCGACACATGGGAGAGCTGTGGTGCGACGTGCGCAACCGACACCGGCGGGACGTTAGAGGCTGGCATCAGAACCTGTAGTAAACGACCCGTGAGAGAGGTATATTGACTTTTCCATCGTTTCCTCATGTTGCTCATGTATAGGGCAGCTGCTCTCGCCCTGACGTTGACCAATCCCAGCCCTCCTTTGTGCACTGGGAGGGTAAGAGTGTCGTATCGTACTTTAAAGATATGACCTGCGGAAACGTTGTAACTGAAGGCCGCCGGAAGCCGGCGACCTATCTGCAGCGGTAGTGCGAGGACCTGTGCCACGTGGTTGAGTTTTGATGCTACGTAGAGGTTCAGGTATTCAACACGTTGTAGCTGATTCAAGTCCCGGAGCAGGTTCTGGCGCACCACTGCGCGTATGATCTGTAATAACCGTCGGTAGATTGCTGCAGCTGTTTTACGTACATCTTTCTTGAACGTGATTCCCAAATATCGCAGATCAGAAACTGGTGGGAGGGGAGCGAGGGCTTCCGGTCCAAGACCACGCCCAATGTCCAACCCCGCCGACTTGTTGATGTTCAGAAGACTGCCTGCGGCCTGTCCGTATCGCTCAATCCAGGTTAGTACGCTTTGAACTTCGTCATTGGAGCGAACCAGCAGTAGCAGGTCGTCAGCGTATGTCCTATAGCGAAAGGTGACGTCCCGCAGCGTGATGCCCGATAGGCGGTGGTTAAGGCCCCCTAGGAGTAGCTCGAGTGCGATGGCATAAAGGTAGGTAGAAAGGGGACAACCCTGTCGTAGAGACCTCGTAATGGGTACTGGTCCTACCGTCCTTCCATTGACCTGGACGTGTGAGCTGGCTGCGGTCCAAAGACGCCGTAGGGTGTCGATGAGGCCCGGGGGGAATCCCATGCAGTCCATCACTCGTAGGAGGAAGTTGTGGTGCACTCTATCAAAGGCGCGGTTGAAATCGACGGAGACGATCGCCGCTCTCAGACAGCACGCAGAAGCGATCGCTATTAAGTCCCTGCAGTCACCGATGGCCATGTGTATGTTGGCTTCTCCTCCCTGCGACGTCTGTTCTGGAGCGAGGATCATCGGCAAAGTCGTCTTAATACGGCTCGCCATAATCCTGGTGAAAATCTTGTAATCGGCGTTCAGCATTGTAAGCGGCCGATAGTCGTTAATCGATAGCCCTCCACCTGGCTTGTGTACTGGTATGAGGAGACCTTCTACAAACGCTGGCGGCACAACACAGTCTGGAGACATAAGTTTGCGGAACATTATAACCCAGCGAGGCATCATGATGTCACGGAAAGTCCGGTAGAATTCGATGGGCAATCCATCAGGTCCAGGAGATTTATTGGCCGCACCTTTGTCCACGGCGTCTTCGACTTCTTCGAGTAAGATTTCCTCTGTTAGTGCATTCACGGTAGCCTCGTCGATAGTACGTGTTACCTGCTGTAACACTTCAGTAGTGGCCTCGTCATTGACGGTTCTTTCCTTGTAAAGATGACGAAAATGATCCTCCATCGTCTTTACTATGGTTTCTTGGGTCGTACATAAGCGACCGTCGTGTGTCCTGAGTTGTGTGATTAAAAGTTGGCGTTGTCGGCGCTTATCCGCCACAACGAGGTGCATGGTGGGTTCCTCAGCAACCGTTCGGTCGTGCCGTCGCGAGCGGACTACTGCACCTTCTAGTAGACGCTTCGTCAATGATAGTATGTGAGCCTTGATTCTGCTTTGGTCATGTTGTCTCTCCGGGGAGGGGGTAAGGCGTCGAGGTCCCTGAGTGCCGCGTAGTAAAAATCGAGGGTCTGTCGATGCCACGCAGTCACGTCCTTGCCATATCGCATAAGTGTCCTACGGATTGCTGGTTTGGCACAGAGGAGCCACCACTCCAGGGTCGAGGTGTATCGTGGGTGGCGGCGTTTACAGTCAGTCCACGTCGCTGCAACTTGCCGACGGCAATCCAGGTCCTGGAGATGAGTTATGTTGAGCTTCCAAAAGCCATTGCTGCGCCAGACTTGTTGGGGGCGTAGGTGTATAGTGCAGATATAGGCATTGTGATCGGAATAGGCTTGAGGCCATAATACAGCGTCCACCGCACCTTGTGTGAGATCTTGTGACACATATATGCGGTCAAGTCGGCTGGCCGAATGACTGGTAAGATGAGTGTGGACAGAGCGGTTACAGTGGACTTTTTCCCACGTGTCGCACAAGTGAAGTTCTTGGATCATCGCACCCAGTTCCGGACAAGGCATGTAATGTGGGATTTGGTCCTTTGGGTGAAGTACGCAATTAAAATCGCCGGCGAAGACGCTGTGGTCGTATCGTCCAAGGAAAAGGGGAGCGACATCTGTGGAGTAGAATCTGGCGCGGTCGTGACGTCTTGTGGTACCCGACGTCGCGTAAACATTAATGAATCGGGTGTTGAGTGCCGTAAATGCTATTCCTCGCGCGGAGGGAAGAAACGTGACGTCGGTAACTTCAATACCTTCACGCACTAATATTGCCACTCCGGTGTCTGCAGGGCTACCGGGCGTCACATGTGTGGTGTAACCGTAAAAGTGCGGGAGTGCAGTCGTTTTCACTTCTTGTAGGAAAGCGAAGTCAACTCCCATGGCTCGTATGGTTTCTTTGAAAAGTTGGATCGTGACAGGAGAACTGAACATGTTGATATTCATTGTCGCCAGGCGGTAAGCCTGGCAACGCGTTGTTTGGGCGAGGTTATCCATGTTGAAGTTGGAGAGAAGCGAACATCGGAAGTGATGTCACCCCCCCGCCGAACGCGGTCCTCCTTGTGCTGCTTATGCTGCATGATCCGGCGGCGCCTCAGCTGGCCGCGGGTCGGGATCTTGTGTCTCGACGTCCTCGGCCCACGAAGCGGGCGCGGATGTCTGTTCATGTTCAATAGCCTCGGAATGTTTGGTAGTAAGGGACCGGGCGACTTCGCTGCCTGCACTGGTACCTACCCGCTGCTCACTGTTTCTGTCAATGGGCTGATGTTCGAAAGCTGCATGTTTTTCTGACTGTTCTGCAAGGTTGGAGTCAGTGGAAACAGCCTCAGCTTCGCGGCTGGCTTCTTGAGTGGTCAGTTGTTCTTCCCCGGCAGAATGCGAACCGCTGTGTTCCGACACGGTCCGACGACGGCGCTTTCGGCGTTTCGGTGATCGCTGTTTCCGTACATGGCCTTCATTGTCAGAAGACGGCACTGACTCACGCTCCGCCGGAACAAACGCTTCGGTCGGTACAATAAGGGAATCAATTGCCATCTTGCCGACGTCAATGTCTCTCGCGTTCGGTAGCTCCAGAGTCGTAGTACTATTTTCCACCACTGTCCAGGTCGGCAGATCATCCAGGTTTTTGTCCGTGGAAAGTGATTCTTGTTCCGCTGAAGCGGTCGGCCGTGTCTGTTGTGTGGAGAACGTCGTGAGCGCCGCCGCGTAAGTCACGGGTAGAATAGTCGTCGCCGCTGGTGGTGCAACGTCCTTCGGTGGGAGTTGTGTGATCCGACGCTGGAGGCACTCGGAACGAAGGTGTCCTTATTTGCCGCATCCGGAACACGTCTTCGGCTGGCCGTCATAAATAACTATTGCCCGGCATCCTCCTATCTGTAGATAGGATAGCACGTGTCGTTGGAGATCTATGCGCACTTGGCGTACTCCATTGAGTACTGGATACGTCTTAAACTGGGTCCATTTTTCAGCCACGTGTTCGTGTACCGTGCCGTAGGGGCAGAGCGCCGCTACAACTTCTGCCGCCGGGAGTTCAAATGGAAGTTCGAATATGCGGATAGTCCGCAGTCGCATTGCGGCATGGCCGACCTCGACGTTGCCAACATTGCCATCTGCGTGGCAGAAGCGGAGTTCTTGTTTCATCGCACGAAGCACCTTGTCGCATGTAGTTTCGTTTATGAGCTTTACATAGACCGTGCTACTGACGATCGAAAAGTGAATGCCGACAATGTCGGCAGCTGGAATCTTGGCTTCCTCTTTTAAAAAGCGTTCGACTTCGAGCGCCTTTGGTCGGGTAAAGCCGTTCCGAAATGTGAATTTCAAGGTTGATCTTCTGTATTGGTTTGCCATGGTCTTGTAGCGCTACGGCGTCACGTTAGTGTCGGCCGAAGAAAGTAAACAAGGCGCGCGGGCCCTCTCTGACAGCGGAGAGCACACACCGCACGTCTGCTTCGCTCGGCTGCGAGAGCCGCACTGTGACCCCTAGACCACGGGTACTTACAGCGTCACGAAAGTAAAACTGCTCATAGTGTTCGGAAACAAACACCAGAGCGTTATCGCTAACAAGAGCGTTAAGGCTGAAGATGTTGGTTAGATGTGCGGTGGTAATGACCGCCATGATGCCACGACTAGGCATAACCATTCAAAACTGAAAAACGCGTCAAAAACCACCAGAACATTCGGTTTCCCTTCTTGGTACGAGGAAGAAGCCCAATGAAATCGATAAAAAGTTTGTCCATAGATTCTCCTCGGGCATCGATTGGAACAACCCCTTCTGAGGACAGTTACTGGGTTTCGCCTTCGTATAGACTTCACACTCAAATCACCTGATACCCTTATACAATGTGGGCCAAGTGAGCTGAGCCTTAATATTTTCCAAGGTTTCATAGAGGCCTAGCTGACCTCCCACTAAAGAATTATGGAAATAATGGAAAACGAGAGGCACCGGCTCCAGAGGCAAGCAAATTTTAATATCCCCAGTTTCGTTTACGCGTTTACATAGTAAGCCATTCCTGATGGAGCAGTCGCTAGGTACACCACTGGATAAGAACTGCTTTCTTAATGGAACTCAGAACGGGTCTTGATCCTGTTTGGTTTTAAGGTCCACAAACTACTCAGGGACTTAAGCTAAAACGATACATACAAGCTGGTGAGACTCACTGACTCCCTTTTTCTCGACAGCCCCCTCATCCTGAAACATGCGACTAAGGACGTCGGTGACTTGATTGTCAGATCCTTTTATGTTTCGCACCTTAAAATGAGATGCAGACTGCTGACCTGGCAATCCTACCAATTTTCTTGGGTCGAGCCAACGCCCAACTTAAGCCTGATTGGCCGTCTCAAGATCAAACTCCCTATGCTCAAGACAGAACTGAAACTTCTCTAAGACGAAAAGCACAGTTAGTGTCTTGCTTTCATAAACGCAGTAATTCATCTTGGAACCAGACAACCTTCTAGAGCCGGCCGCGGTGGCGGAGCGGTTCTAGGCGCTCAGTCCGGACTGCTACGGTCGCAGGTTCGGATCCTACCTCGGGCATGGATATGTGAGTTGTTCTCACGTTACTTACGTTTAGGTAGTTCTGCGTTCTAGGGGACTAATGACCTCAGATGTTAGGTCCCATAGTGCTCAATGCCACCTGAACCAACCTTCTAGACGCGAAAATTCTCCAACAACTACACTGCAGCAGTATTGGCATTGGTGGCATCAGTTTTAACGAAAAATCTTTTGATGAAATCGAAGATGGCTAAGACCAGTGGTTAGGTAATAACGGGTTTGAAAGCTACAAAAGCCACCTGTCGGTTCTCAACTCAGAGAAATTTCTTCCCTTTCCTGTATAGTTTATTCAGGAGAGGGACCATCTGGACATCATCAGAGACATACTTACCTACTTATTCTTTGGCGCTACAGCCCATTAGGACCTTGGCCCCTCTGATGATCACAGCCGGCCGGTGTGGCCGTGCGGTTCTAAGCGCTTCATTTTGGAACCGCGTGACCGCTACGGTCGCAGGTTCGAATCCTGCCTCGGGCATGGATGTGTGTAATGTCCTTAGGTTAGTTAGGTTTAAGTAGTTCTAAGTTCTAGGGGACTGATGACCTCAGCAGTTAAGTCACATAGTACTCAGAGCAATTTGAGCCTTTGATGATCACAGCCTAATCCTGAAGATTTTCTGCTCGTTTCCTCCATCTCCTGACTCCAATACTTCTCAAATCATTTTCCACATCCTCCAGCCATCGTTTCGGGGGTCTCCCTTTGCTCCTTTTGCCAACTTGATTTCCTATGTAAACCTTTTTGACAGCTCGATCCCCAGATATCTGCTCTACATGGCACAGCCATCTCAATCTCTAACATTTAATTTCAGTCACCAAGTCAGGATTACTATACAGTTCTTCCAATTCCTTGTTTCTTCTTATCCTCCATTGCCCCGCCTCATACACGGCTCGTAAGATCTTACTTAATATTTTCCTCTCCCACCTTCGAAGATTTTTTTTCTGCTACAGTCATTGTCCATGTTTCTGATCCACAAATTACCACCGGTTTTGTGACTGGTCGATGGACAGTCACCCTCGATTTTCTGCTGAAGCTGCGTGACTGAAGGATCTTGATCAGGGCCCAGTAAGCTCTATTTCCTGCAGCAATTCGAGATTTTATTTATTCTCCCAACTGTTCTGCCCCCTTTTCCAGTCTGCCAAATCTTTCTTCCATTTCTTTCAAACTTCTAGATAGCATACACACATCATCGGCACTAGCTAGATTTTTGTGCATACAATTAAACAGAGAATCACCTCGCTTTTCCTTTTACTTTTACCTGGTGTTTTGTGCTGGCAAGGGACATTGGCACCAGGGACGTAACGGAGAAAATAATTCGTCATCCCAATATATCTCCTCCAATTTCGAAGCTGAGGAAATTTCTTCAACGCAGTTTCTGGTCAGTCCTAATGCCGTCCCCGGAAATGAAATGGCCCAGAAAGGACACCTGTTTCGAAGCTTAACGGTCAACCGGTCAAAACCGGATCCCGAAACTTGGAGAGGACCTCCTGAACATGGGAAACATGATCCTCAAAGAACTGGCTATAAATGTCAATATGATCAAGGCAATTAAAGACACAATAAAACTTAAAGTCTCTCTGAATATTATCTAACAAACGAGACAAAACCGCTGACGCAGCGGACACACCGAATGGCACCCAGTTGAACTCATAAAGTTTGCTGTCAGTGCAGAACGCGGGGATATGTTTAGACTATTCGGTAAGCTAAATCTGATGGTAAGCTTCATTGAGATCTTGCACCATGAACCATTTGGCCCCCGAAAACCAGGAAAAGCATTTGTGAAGCTCCAGCAAGGGGACAGATACTAAGAGAACCTTTTTATTAAGGAGTCTATATTCAACCACCGACCTGTAGTCCTGGCCCTGAGCCTTACGAACGAGAAAAAGTGGTGACGCTTAGGGAGATGTAGACGGCCTGATGACTTCGTCTTTCAACATACTCGCCAATTCCATTTGTGACAATATTTTCATTTTGGGTGGCGATAAGCGGTAAAGAGACTGTCGCACCAGGAAATCGTCAGCCAAACATATGTGGCACTGTATGACTTTAGGGACCTCCAACGTATTAGAGAAAACTAAAGGAAAGTCCCCTAATTAATTTAACAACTGCCCTGCATGACTGGCTCAAGATGGGCCACATCAAGTTCACCAGAGTTACACTTAACCGTAACCCCCATACTTGCGCAACAGCAAGAGCAAAAGACTATCCTGTAACCAGGTGGAAATCCGAAAGAGAAGGTGCGGCTCGCAAAGTCGAGAACTAATCCATTTGTCTCAATAAAATCACATCCGAGCAACAGACTTAGCGCTAGATTTTTAACAAGCAAGAGTGTGACAGATCATAAGGACTTACAAATGGACAAACTACATTGCACTTCTCCTACCAGAGGCAAGTCTTTCTCATTGGCCACTTGACATGTCTAAGGGCAGGGGCGCACGGAAAGTAGTTTACACGAATGCCAAAACTGCAATTACCAATTATATTTCAACAAGGGAAAAAAATGGCTCTGAGCACTATGGGACTTAACCTCTAAGGTCATCAGACCCCTGGAACTTACAACTGCTTAAACCTAACTAACCTAAGGACATCACACACATCCATGTCCGAGGCAGGATACGAACCTGCGACAGTGGCGGTCGCGCGGTTTCAGACTGTAGCGCCTAGAACCGCTTGGCCACTCCGGCCAGCAACAAGGACACAGAGCTACCATTACCCAACAGCACAAACAAGGGTTTTTCTCCCAGAAAGCACAGATAAAAGGGAGGACAGATCCGGAGGGAGTCTGAATACGTCCACAACTTGGTGCACGCTTCCGATGGATACAATCCCCCCCCCCCCCCCACCCTTCTTCACTGGGATCATTTGCCGGGTCTAGGGGCTCGCGCTATGGGACACTTGGGCACCAACTGATTGCTGGCGCCACACCTAAGACTACCTTTCCCAGAAAATGTGTTGTATGCTTTAGGAGACCTAATAACTCTCGAAATGGGCGAAGGAGTTTCCCTTTGCTCCTCACTACCTCACACCACCGCTCGTCATTAGCAAATGACAGGGATTCAATGTTTGCAATCCCCACAAGCTAGTCAGGCAGGAAGAAAAGGCCAAGCGCGGCCTATCCCAGGGACGCATGATCTCAAAATGTACACACAAGAACAAGTTTCGCATCACCTTGGTTCCCAGAGTTCCGGAAGCTGTACAGAAAATTGGAATAGAGATCAACACAAACATCATTTCTGCCCTTTTTATTGCTCCTGAAAACGACAAATTGCATGTTGTAGCACCATACAGCCAGACCTTCAGAGGTTGTCGTCCAGATTGCTTTATACGCCGGTACCTTTAATACACAGTAGCACATCCTCAAGCTTTGATCCATGCCTGTATTCGTCATGGCATTATTCTACAAGTTCATCAAGGCCCTGTTGGTCCAGATTGTCCCACTCTTCAATGGCGATTCACCGTAGATCCCTCAGAGTGTGTGGTGGATCACGTCGTCCGTAAACAACCCTTTTCAAACCATCCCAAGCATGTTCAATAGGGTTCATGTCTGGAGAACGTGGTGGCTATTCAAGTCGAGCGATGACGTTATCCTGAAGGAAGTCATTCACAAGATGGGCACGATGGGGTCGCGAATTGTCGTCCACGAACATGAATGCCTCGCCAATATGCTGCCGATATTGCTGCACTATCGGTGGAAGGATGGCATTCAAGTATGGTACAGCCATTGCGGCGCCTTCCATGACCAACAGCGTCGTACGTCGATCCCACGTAATGCCACCCCAAAACATCAGGGTACCTCCATCTTGCTGCACTCGCTGGACAGTGTGTCACTGGCGATCAGCCTTACCTGGCTACCTCCAAACACGTCTCCGACGACTGTCTGGTTGATGGCACATGCGACACTCATCGATGAACAGAACGCGATGCCAATCGTGAGAGGTCAATTAGGCATGTTGTCGGACCCATCTGAATAGTGTCGTGGTTGCAAAGATGGACATCGCCTTGGACATCGGGAGTGAAGTTGCGCATCGTGCAGCCTATTGCGCACAGTTTGAGTCGTAACACGACGTCCTGTGGCAGCACGAAAAGCATTATTCAACATGGTGAAGTTGCTTTCAGGGTTCCTCCCAGCTATAATCGTAAATAGCGGTCATCCACTCCAGTAGTAGTCCTTGGGTGGCCTGAGCGAGGCATGTCTTCGATAGAAATGGTTCAAATGGCTCTGAGCACTATGGGACTCAACTGCTGAGGTCATTAGTCCCCTAGAACGTAGAACTAGGTAAACCTAACTAACCTAAGGACATCACAAACATCCATGCCCGAGGCAGGATTCGAACCTGCGACCGTAGCGGTCTTGCGGTTCCAGACTGCAGCGCCTTTAACCGCACGGCCACTTCGGCCGGCTGTCTTCGATAGTTCCTGTGTATCTCCTCCATGTCCGAACAACATCGCTTTGGTTCATTCTGACACGCCTGGACACACCTCTTGCTGAGAGCGATTCCCGGCACAAAGTAACAATGCAGATGCGATAGAATTGCGGTATTGACCGCTTAGGCATGGTTGAACTACAGACAACACGAGCCGTGTACCTCCTTCCTCGTGGAATGGCGAAGCGATCGGCTGTCTGTTAGGCGCTGCTCATGCATGGCTATTTACGTCTTTGGACGGGTTTAGTGACACCTCTGAACAGTCAAAGGGACTGTGTCTGTGATACGATATCCACAGTCAACGTCTATCTTCAGTAGTTCTGGGAACCGTGGTGATGCAGAACTTCTTTTGATGTGTGTTTGATACAGTACTGAGTTCCGAAACCCACATACCAAGAACCGAGATCGCTAGGCACACTCGCTCCATATACTGGCTCAGCGGTCCAAATGATGCGTGCACCGGCCAGTAATATCTGTGTCGAAGCGCGTTCCGCATCCGTGGTGAGAGCTTCCTAACGACAATCAGTTCCATTAGTTGTTCTATTGAGCCCCCCAGCTTCAGGACTTCACATATAATATACCTCAGAGTACGTTTCATCTAGAGGTAAAGTAATGCTAATAGCACATGGTGAGATGTTACCTGAGCATCTGCATGAAATTCAGATCGCACATGAGCCCCAAAAGCTGCTGGACACGGCCCAAGATATCGAGTAAATGGTCTGTAATACCGCTAGTAGGCACGTAATCTAGCGAAATGATTAACGAGATGACTACCTAATCCTTCGACCCCAGACACTTGATCAAACAACTAATTCGTTTGGTAGCTGTTAGACTTGCTCCCGCTTCCTGACTTTCTCAGCTTAAGGACGCTGCCTGGATCGACAAATCCCTCGCTCGATCACTCAGCTGCCCCACCCTGGTATGGTAGCTTCAGGCTGGCTAAGTTACAAGTAGTTAACGTCTCTCAAACGATTCCCCAGATGTGCTAGGTGGGTCCGAATTCTACCAGTTTACCTGACAGAAGTTTCACTGTCGTGCAGAATGGACAGGTTCCGCGGCACCTCATCAAACGCCGCAGAAATATTGTGGAGCAAAATACGTACCTCCACAATAGTGCTCGCCGAAACGCAAAGTATGGTGTCCAACACCGCACGCAACCTGGTCACCAGCTCTGGATCACTAATCTGGGTGCTAAGCTCCCGAACTATTAGTTCATACTGCAAGTGCTACTTCTATAGATGCGCGACTCCGGGACAGCCCTTGGATCCATAGCAAGATAGCTCCTTACGAACAACAGAATAAATTAATGCAATGCTCGACAGACAATAAGGGATCTTTAAACTCTAGAGAAATTATCACAGGGAAAGACAAATGACCGGAGAAATGGTAGAAAACTCTTAACCTCTCCCCCTGCCAACAGAACGCAGCCACCTTCTGTGAATACCAGTTGAAACTTACAATAATGGATAAAGGGGTCTAAGGCGAATGGCTAGGCCTCATCTACCATCATGTGTCATTTCCTGGTACTAATTTCTTCTTTTTCTTTTTGTCGTGATTCTGCTGACTATTTTGACGCATCCCGCCACGAATTCCTCTCCTATACCAACCTCTTCATCCAATAGTAGCTCTCGCAACCTATGTCCTCATTTATTTGCTGAATGTACTCCAACATAGGTCTTCCTTTACAGTTTTGCCCTCGGCAGCTCCCTCTAGTACCATGGAAGTCATTCCCAGATGTCATAACAGATGTCCTATCGCGCTATCTCTTCTTCTTGTCAGTGTTTTCCGTGTATCCCTTTCCACTCCGATTCTGAGAAGAACCTTCTCATTCCTTATCAGTCCACCTAATTTTCAACATTCGTCCGTAGCATCACATCTCAAATGCTTCGATTCCCTTCTGTTCCAGTTTTCCCGCAGTCTTTGTTTTACTACCATACAATGCTGTGCTCCACACGTACATTACCAGAAATTTCTTCCTCAAATTAAGGCCTATTTTAGATATTAGTAGACTTCTCTTGGCAGGAATGTCCTTTTTGCCAGTGCTACTCTGCTTCTGATGTGCTCCTTGCTTCCGTCATTGGTTATTTTGCTGCCTAGGTAGGAGGATTCCTTAACTTCATCTACAACGTGACGATCGATTCTGATGTTAAGTTTCTGCTCCTCATTGCTTTCGTGTTTCTTCGATCTACTGTCAATCTATATTTTATACTTATTACACTGTTCACTCCATTCAACAGATCCTGTAGTCCATCTTTACTTCGACTGAGGATAGCAATGTCATCAGCAAATCGTATCATTGATATACTTTCAGCTTGAATTTATGTCCGACTCATGAATCTTTCTTTTATTCTCATCATTGCTTCTTCGCTATACAGACTGAACAATAGGGGCGAAAGACTAAATCCCAATCTGACACCCTGTTTAATCCATGCACTTGGTTCTTGATCGTCCACTCTTATTATTTCCTCTTGGCTCTTTTACATATTGTATATTAACCGTCTCTCCCTATAGCTTACATCTACAGGGTTATTACAAATGATTGAAGCGATTTCACAAATAAATAAATAAATAAATAAATAAAATAAAAAACTTCACTCAGGTGTAAAAAAGAGCCGAAACCAAACTCCGTCCAAACAGTCCTTGGAAGTCTAAATGCTTCACCAGCATATTAACCAGTCCCAGAACCTTAACAATGGAGCACAGACCGAACTCGTTAAGTACAACGCCACCGTGGGCGAACCCACGTATTTACTAACAAAATCTTATCCCGATAGGTGCGGGTAGAAGCTCATTAATGTTCCACAAGTTCGATAGTGCAGAATTGAGGGGATACGACAGCTGAAACACGCCAGGAGTAGGTTTTGATGCTTCGTGCTGAGCGGAATTAAATGCAAAGCTGAGTCAAGGGAGGTTAGTATCCCGTTCTCTCAGGGACTTAATATGGTTTATAATAAAGCCTGACTTAAGATTACGGTTCACTATTTCAGCAATGGACGCCTGAGGATTATATGGTGTGACGGTCATATGCTTACTGGCATTGAGAAAAGAGAACTGTTTAAATTACTTAGGAACAAAGACTTTTAGTGTTATCGCTCAACAAAGCCGTAGGAGGACCGAACCAAGAGAAGATAATGGTCAGGTTGTAACCTCCAAACAAATAAATTCCTAAACCTCCCAACAGTAAAAAAAATATAATTAGTTCTATTATTCACATTCAGTGTAACCTCCCAACAGATAAATTCCGTAACCTACTAATAATACAATGTGACTAATCTCTCAATAAAAAATTGTGGCTCACTTATACCTTTCAATAACTGACTGTGAATTTTAACTGGTTAATTTTGGACGTCAGCAGTGCTGCGTCATGGCCCTGAAAGATAATTCTGAATAAAAAAGAAAAACATTCTTACCTCAATGAAGTCGCCGGATAACGCATATATATCTGCTCTTACAATAAATTTTTTGTGGCACAGCCCAGTGCAATGCTGGCCGATAGATTTCTCGTGTATAAAAGAACAACTGGTTTTTCTTTGCAATAAACGGGATGACCAAGGATTGGAGATATTAGTAAATTCTTTAAATTGAAATGAATGATTGTCAAAAGTTACTTTTTATGAGAAAGATTATTATTAAGAGACTTTTTTTAAACATTTACTTGGGACTTGATATAACAATACTACATATGCGCGAGGCTGCTTTTACCTTATACTATAACGCTCAGGCTCCGCCATCGCTGCACCACGACCGGCCCAGCCAACTCGATACACAAGACTGCTCGCTAGCAACTACTTACTCCAACTACTACACAGTTCCTACTGCAGTCAACACTGCTCTTTGGTCTCAGATTCTCTTATAGCTTACATATCGCAGGTAGCGCGTGAGCAATCCATCGAAATTACATCTGCTCGAGTGCGCTAACAACAAATTCCTTAATCATGGACCTCTTACATAACCCCCCACTGGGGGGGGGGCAAAATTTGGCAGCGATGGTGAGTCAATTGGACTTCCCATGAGCAACAAATTTTTCTATGATCTATTTAGTTTACTAAGGCTACAGCACAGAGTATATACATTATTGATAAGTGCAGAACATATTAAGAAAGACAAACTGTATACGCAATGAGTACAAAATGTGTCAACAAATGACATAAAGTGCACACGCACTGTAAAAGTCTTTAGCATTTTTTTTTTACAAGAACTAAATAAATAAAATGGCCACGTACTGTAAAAGTCTTTAACATTTTACAAGAATTTAAACACACTGTATAAGTCTTTACCATTTTACAAGAACTAGGAAAGGAATGGGAAGGATTGCATCATGGTTGTAGCACAGTAGGTTGCACGTAGCTGCACTGAAAGTCCATATCTTTCTACAGAAGCACAACACCAAGTGAGACAATCTGAATTTATCTTCCCTGAAGTATTTATCAGTGTAGCCAAGACACTGAAATGTTGTATTAATATTGTATGTTATCATTTTGGTAGTACATTACGTACACCAAACAGTAGGACCATAATGACATCTCCATCGTTCAAGGTGGTGGACAGCTTGATACGTCAACACCACATTCTTGTAGAATCCATACTCTCACATCAACGTAGAAATAGTGTAAAAACCAAATATAGTGCTCCATGATCATGAGGATGGACAGGACATACGGATATTGCAGTAATTGCTGGTAATTAGGTCAGAAGGTGAAGGATACTTTACTTCTAATGCTAGTCATCATAGAATTACACTAGTGTAACAACCGATCTGAATAATTATTGGCATTCATTGGCTATTTACACAGCATTTAAGTAGCATATATGGAGTATTACAGAACATTATTCATAAGTCATCTCAGTACACTAATTATTACAGAACATTTTTCATAAGTCATCTAATTACAGTAATAAGTGGCATCATCAGTCTTTTCATTACAGTAATCATTAGCATCATAAGACATCTCATTACAGTAATCAGCGGCATTCATTGGTCAGTTACTAAACATGTAGCAGGTATTGAGTATTACAAAACACTATTCATAACTCATCTGATTGCAGTAATTATTGGCACTCATTTATACAGTAAAACAAAATATTATTACGAACTCATGTCATTGGAGTAATTATTGGCACTCATTGGCCAGTTACAAAGCATTTTTATCCATTATTCAAAAGTCATCATTCAAAGCAAGAGTTAATTAATGGCATAGCATTTATGCATAAGTCATCATATTACAGTAATCAGTGGCATTCATTGGCCAGTTACAAAGTATTCATATAGTTTTACAAAACATTATTCAGTATTATTCACAAGTCATCATTCAAAACAGGAGTTATTGAGTGTAGCATCTATACACAAGTCATCATATTGCAGTACTCATTGGCATAGCATTTATGCATTTTTACAAAACATCATTCAGTATTACTCAGAACTCATCATTCAAGTGACATAGGATATATTTAAAATGTAACACACTGTAACTATTACTCGAGGTCTGTAGTCCAATAATACATAGGTATAATGGATTCAATACATCTGAGAAATTTGCATTATATTTAGGACTAGAAATATATCTTCAACTGGTAGCATTATTTAGTTGTATACCAGTAATAGTTGGGACTGGTAATAAGTTTTTTCTTTTTTTTTGCTAACAATGCATTGTATTGGGATCGATAATTAATTGCTGGGGCATGAAAGTATTTGCTTTTGACTTATTGCTGGAAATAAGTATTAATAACATCATTCGTCATGAGTCAGCTGTAGCAAGGTTATGAAACAAGTAGAGTATAAGTGATCACATTCATGAATGATACACACAAATGGGTAAAAAAAAATGCAAGTATTAGAACAGGTTTCATAACTAAGTGTTTATAGAATATTAATATCTTGAAAAGCTTCTCCTGGAAAAAATACAAAATGGATTATTGACCTGAAAGAAAAAATGTGTATTATGCTGAAAAGTAGTAAACTTCGAATGAACAGGTAATGAAACGTGTACTTAATACGTATGTACTCTAGCTGTCTTTTCCAAAACATTCAGTCATTATACTGTGCGACATAAGACATGCTGTCAAAATGAACTGCAACAAATACTTAAATAACTACATAGCATTTCTTAACTAACAGTAAATATATAAACGTCAACATTATCATCATCTGCAAAGAAAAACTTCATTATTCATATTACCATAACTTCATCACTATCATCACCTGCAAAGAAAAACTTCATTATTCATATTAGCATATTCTTCATATAACTATTCACCATCATTTGTTATCATCTGCAAAAAATAGACACTTCATTATTCACATTCATATTACCATTTACTTCATAAACTATTCATAGTATAGAGTTTCCTATTTCTAGCATATTTCATCACTAAAATTAACATGTGTAGTTCTGTCTGACAGCCTGCATCAATCGCCTCATATTCTGAGAGAAAAATAATTAGTTAAGACTGTTACTATATAGTGTGTATAGTATATTCTTGTTAATGCTTGTTAATTCTGATCCATTTACCCTTCATGATACAGTATTGCATTTTCTTTCGTTCATTCCGATGGTGAAATTTCCATTCCACAGTAAACCATTGTGGTTTGTTTAATTTATTTCTTTTACACGTTATTGCTTTATGAAAATGGATTAGTATCTTGTATTTGAAACGTATACCCATAAAATAAAAACTTGTTTCTAGTGATACGACTAAGCATACAGCATAGCATGACAGAAAACGTATTACGTCAAAAACATACAGTTGTCAAGTGAAAAAAATGTATACATAGTATCATAATGCAGTGGCAAAAAATGTAGAATAGTCAAGATGTTGAGATATCATAAGGCAAAATGTCAAAGTCAACTGGTGTTTGTTACATCTTAAATATTTCATAGTGCATACAGACAAAAATTCTACTTTCGAAAGGAAAACAATTATACATACACAAAAAAAAAATGAAAAATGAGCATGGCCTGATGTGTAACGTCAAGAAAAGCGACCTGCTAACCTTACCTTGCCTGGCACTAGCCAAGAAAAAATATGATCATCATCAGTAAGTAGGCACATATATATAATTGCTTAAGTGGTCATATAAGCATCAGGAAACGGCATTACAGTGTGATAAATCGTAAAGGTTGTTCATTCAATAAAGGGTTTAATATTGGAAATATGGTGATTGTCCTTGCTTTTTCTGGTTCTCAAAGTTTCGACGTGTACTACACTGGGGAAAGGAATGCTGCGAATTCTATATGGACCTGCGTATAGAAGCTCAAATTTACTGCATCTACTTTTTCCTCTGTTGGATAAATAATGTGTGCGTACTAATATCTTCTGTCCTATGTGAAAGTCACGGCGTCTACAAACCTGTTTCTGCTGTCTTCTCCGGCGCTCTGCTGCACGTTTGATGTTGTTGAGTGCAGTGTCGATTATTTCATGGTGGCGTAGTCGATGAGATGTAGGAAAAGATACTAATTCATTAATTTTGTTGGGTGGTTCAACATTTTTCAATATAACAGTCGGGGATAACATAGTAGATTCTTTTGGTATGGAGTTAATTACATCCTGGAATGAGAGTATGTGTGTATCCCAATCAATATGTTTTTATGGCAGTATATTCTACATAGTTTACCAATTTCTTTCATCAGTCGTTCAGAAGGGTTCGAAGAAGCGTGATACCTGGATATATAGATCGGAGAAATGTTTCTTGTTCGTAACATACGTGTACATATCGCAGATCGAAATTGTGGTCCATTGTCAGAAATTACTTTCAATATATGCCCTACATGAAATAAAAACTGTTTTACAAATGCATTCGAAATAGTTATAGCAGTAGCTTTGCGTAACGGAGTGAAGGTAACTAATTTCGGAGTGAGTTCAACAGCGACAAAGATGTAGCAAAAACCTCTATTAGTTCTGGGAATTGGACCAAAAATGTCTACAGCGGCCATGTGTCTCAATTTAACGGGTACAATGGGATGTAACGGATGAATATGTGAAGTCGTGTCTGATTTAGCTTTGTGGCAGATTTTACTTGACGCTAAAACTCGTCGCATACGTTTCTCCATGTTGGCAAAATAACAGTTCTGTCCCAGTATAAGAAAACATTTTCTGGCTCCATAATGTGTGTAACTTAAATGAGTATACCAAATTAATTTGTTAACAAGCTCGTCAGGATTACATAATAACCAATGGTTGCTGTCAGGGTGAGAGAGGCGAAACACATTGTTATTGCGTACAGTGATATGGTTTCTAATGGTAACATTATTCCTATCTTGCCAAAGGTGTTTAATTTCTTTCCATACGTTGTCTTTGCTCTGCTCCTGTGCTATGTCTCGTAATGACGACGTAATGAAATTTTCAAATGCGACTTGTTGAATATACATGACGCTAAAATTTGCTTGGCAGAAGTTGGTTGCGATGTCTTGCTGATTGTTGCTGAGAGAACGGGACAGTGCGTCTGCTACAACATTTTGTGTACCGGGAATGTGAACAATTGTAAAATTAAATTCCTGTAAATAAAGTTTCCATCTGCTTAACCTGTCATGTGTAAATTTAGCTGAAAGTAAAATCTGTATAGCTCTATGATCTGTGTAAACGGTAGTATGCCTTCCATAAAGGAAATGCCTGAATCTCGTAAATGCCGATACAACACATAATGTTTCAAGTTCTGTAACAGAATAATTGCGTTCAGCAGGTGACAGAATGCGACTTGCAAAGGCGATGTTTTTAATTACTGTAGTCCCATCTTCTTCAATTTCCTGAAAAATGTGTACTCCTAAAGCGGTGTTAGAACTGTCGGTGGCAACGGAAAAATTTCTGGTAGGATCTGGGTGAGATAAAAGAGGTGCATTCAACAAGGAATGTTTCAAATTAACAAACTCAGACTCTGCTTGGCTATCCCAGGAACAAATAGCGTTTTTACCCGTCAAGTGGCATAATCTAGGGGTGTCTAAAGCAGTGTAATGAATAAATTTGCGGAAAAAATTAATTAATCCCAAAACGCTGCGTAGTTGTTTCTTTGTCGTTGGAACAGTAATGTCATGTAAAGCTTGAAGTTTTTCCGGGTCAGGCGCAATGCCTTCTGCTGAAATTACGTGTCCAAGGAATTTTATAGAAGTTTGGCCAAAGTGCGATTTGCTGAGATTAACTGTAAGTCCTTGTGCACGAAAAGTTCAAGAAACAGATTGTGTTCAGACCAGTTAGCTTCTGCGATAAGGATGTCGTCTACATATGTTGTGATTCCTTCCCTCAGCTCTGTCGGAAGTATACTATTCAAACCGCTAACAAATGCTGCTGAAGAAATAGTTAAACCGAACGGCAATTTACAAAATTGGCAACAGTCACCAAAACAGAGAAACACCGTCCACCCTCTGAAGCTCGAATGGAGCCGAACCCGCCAAAATCCCGATTTCAAATCTAATGTGGAATAAATAGCAGTACCATGAAATTTCTGTAGAAGTTCTTCTAGTGTCTATGGGCGATCTGTTTCATTAATAATAATGTCGTTGACATGACGCGAATCAAGCACGAGGCGAAGTGAGCCATCCTTTTGCTTAACAATATGGAGCGGGTTTATGTACGGACTAACTGCCGGTTCAATAATTCCTTGGTCAAGCATAGCTTGCAATTCTTTCTTAACTTGTTCTCTGTGAATATATGGTATGGGATAGTGTTTGGCTTTAAACGCGTCGTGCTGTTTAACTTGAAATTCATACATAAAACCGGACATAGTACCAGGGAAGTTGTCAGAAACTGGAGCTTGCTGTAAAAGAATTTTGCGTAACTCTGTACGTTCGTCGTCTGTATTTGCACTGCTCTGTTTAACTTTATCAAAAATCATTTGCATAACGTCATAGTCGGCTTCGTCTGGTGTACTGTAGTTGTGAACATACGTATCTGTGAACAATGTGGAATGACAGTTAATGTTACGTAATGCAGAAATGACCTCTGTCCGATTAATTATGTTCTTCTGCAGATAAAGAATGCTGAAATTCTAATGCCAGTTGTACATTTTCATCCTTTAACATTAAATAGGAATTTTGAAAATCAATAATTGCGTCGTGTTGTACCAGAAAATTCGTACCTAAAATAACGTCTGTTGTCAATAACGGAACAATCCAAAAATTTGAGTGAAACGTATGACCTGCAATACAAAATGATAAGTGTGTCTGTAACTTTACATCTACTCCTTTACTAGATACTGCTCCTTTTACTTTAGTTCTGCCTAATGGTAACGTAGGATAAATATTCCCTTTGTTACATTCATTGAAGGTTTCTTCATTTGTGACTGACATAGGTGATCCAGAATCGATTACTGCTGAAAATGTGTATGATCCAGTCTTTACTTCAATGACAGAGTGGGAAACGGTTTTTTGTATAACTGGTTTTTCATGTAAAAGTATGTCTCGGATGTCGTCAAAAGTAATAACATTCTGTGTGTCAAAAGTATTGCTTACGTTGCTGGAAGATGCAACCTGTACTGTATCTAGTAAAATTTTTTATGACGTGCTGCTAATTGCGGGAGGATTCTGTGGCATTTCAACTATTTGTACTGTTCTGTTATTTCTTCCTGACGTATTACGTTCGGGATGATACCGACTGTCTGGTTCATTCATAATAATCTGTTGTTGTGGTTGATTATGCTGCTGGTAAGACCGACTGTTATTAAACGTACGCTGAAAACTCTGCTCTTTACTTTTACGTCTGTCATAATAATCGTTGCTATGCGGCGCATTGCGATATGAGTTGAAATGGTGTATTTTCTGTACGTAGTGATTTTCTTGTTGCTGTCCGTTACTATTTGGTGGAACCGACGCTATACGTGTAGGGGGTGAAACATTAAGACTTGGTTGACATTGCAGACTACATTGTTGGTTAGGTATGCTAACCTTATGGTTTCGTTGCTGTTGTGGTGAAAACCCTCTATTGTTGCCAAAATGTGTCTGCGATTGCTAAAAATTTTGTACATACTTATGATTAAAATTTTGTCTGTTATTAAAATTACGCTGTTAGTTCTTGTCATTTTGGGAGTGTCTAATGAATACTGTCACTTTCAGGTAAAACTTGTCATATCAGGTTTTCTTTACTCAGTCGTAATTCTAGATAGATCGATAGTTGAAGAGCTGTTTTGATAGATATAAATGATAGTAAAAGGGAAGGCAGCAGTGCAGAAAACTAAAAATGAAATAGCACTACTACGGCTCGGGGCCCTCTACACGCTACGGAACATATTCATCGAAGTGTAATGAATCCCCTGAGGTCTATTACGCGCTGCAAATAAATTTTAGTTTCTGCGTTACAGGCAATGGCGGTGAAAATTCAAAAGTAAATTGTTGTATCCAGTCCAATTCTAGTTTGTGCATTACAGGCCAAGCTGGAGAAAATACACAAGCAAATTGTCGTATCCAGTCCAAAGGGTGTATTTGTGTTCTGTCATTTTTAAATACCTTAAATTTCCTAACGGATAGAAAGTGCTTGTATTCAAAATTATCGTCTCTAAATGTCTGAACAGGTTCAGGATTGTATGAGAATCTATTAGTCTGTGACTGTTCGGAATCTAAGTCACGTACTCTCTGTAAATTACCTAAATTATACTGGCTATGTGAGTGTGAGAAATGTTCGGAATGTGGCGTATGCTGTGCCGTGTTAGAGGCTGAAACATTTTTCATCTCTGTCACTTCTTGCTGTAAAGATGACAGTTTTCTACGTAATGTATTATTGGACGAACCTATCTCACTGATTGTCTGCTGTAAGTTTTGGAATTCGAGTGTTTGATTGAACGAAATTGGTGACGTATCGTCTGATTTAGTGTCGTTGTTATTTTCGATAACCACAATACGACTGGCCAATTCATCAAATTTTTCAGTCAGTGCTTTTACCTGATCGTCATTTTTAGTGTCACAAACATTAATTTGTTTTTGGATTTTACGGGTGGTTTTGTTCAGTTTCTTACCGTCTGCTTTAATGGCATCGGGATCCTGTATTAATTCCAATTGTTCAAGTCTGCTGGTCACTGTCTGAAAGTCTACTGTGTGTGTGTCTGTTTTTGTTTTAAGATCAGAGATTTCATTATGTAATTCGGTGTTCAACTGTGTGATAGTATTGATTTCGTCTAATTTGTTGTTTACGTATGTTTTTGCTTTCGTAAACAATTTACGCTTCTCTTCCTGTCTCTGTGCCGTAATTGTTACCATGACTTGTTTCTTTACGTTGTTCTGTTCCTGTACAAATTCACGATAACGCGTTTCACTGTTTTGCAGGTGGTGATTAAAACATTCGTTAATTTGGCTGTTTTGTTGTTCAAATTTCGTGTCTACTTTCGCATCCAGTGTGCGTGAAAGTTCTGATGTCATTAATTTAAACTCATCGCGTAACTGTGTTGCGTTTTCAGAACATTGTTTAGGGACTGCATTAATTTCATCTCTAAGTAAATTGGTTGTGGCTGCATGTGTATTACTTAATTTTTGTGCCACAGATCTAATTTCTTCACTACTGTTCCTAGCACAAACCTTAATTTCCTCACGTAATTGTTCTTTAGTATCATGACATTGCACGGCAACGGCTGTAATCTGTTCACTAAGTTCTTTGAAATTGTTGTCTTGTTTATCATTCGACTGTTTGAGATTTTCATTAAGGTTGTCTTGTTTTCATTAAGTTGTTTGTTCGATTCATTAAGTCGTTTGAAATTGACGTCTTGCTCCTTCTTCGACTGTTTGAGATTTTCATTAAGTTGTAGCAATACTGCCATAACTTTATCCATGCCAAAATTAGCTGTGTGTTGGTGTATCTGCATTTGTCGCGTTTTGTGTAACCATTAGGTCATTGTCTGATTCACGAAAAGGTTTGCAAATCGGATGTGCTCTGTTGGTCACTACCTCGGAATCAAATAAATATGACGCGTTTTGTGTATATTGTTCACCTTCGTTAGAAACATTTGTCAGTTCACTGTGTAAACTTTGCAAATCAGGTGTTTCAAAATAGGCAGCGTTCATTGTAAGGGAGCGTGCCGCGTCATCAATTGTCGTTGAATTAACAGCGGACATAATTGAATTTGTTTGCTCATCATTAGAATTAGCAGCATTACTAGTGGTCGGTACGCACTGATTGCTTGTAAATGGAGGATTATCATTAAGACACTGAGTGTCGCTAGTATTATCAGTCAAATTATTCAAATCGGCTTTTTCCCTCATTACGGATCGCGATGTACTGTTAGCAGTTTTTCGCGGCATATTCACAAGTCAACGATAAACTCTAAATGAAACAAAGACAAAACAAAAATGGAACAATTACAGTGAGAACCAAGAGCAATTAATTGCCTATGATCTGTGACAGAAAGAGTGACAAATTAGTACAAGCGTTGCGCCAAGTGCAAACTACCTTTAACAATAGAGTAAATAAGAACAGATATATAACTGACTACTACTTATAAACTCACAAAGAAATACGATCCTGGCCGGTAGTCGACAAGTGTAACCTCTCCAAACAATAAAAAATATAATTACTTATAGTATTCACATTCAGTGTAACCTCCCAACAGATAAATTCCATAACCTACTAATAATACAATGTGACTAATCTCTCAATAAATAATTGTGGCTCACTTATAACCTTTCAATAACTGAATGTGAATTTAAACTGGTTAATTTTGGACGTCAGCAGTGCTGCGTCATGGCCCTGAAAGATCATTCTGAATAAAAAAGAAAAAGATTATTATTAAGAGACTTTTTTTTAAACATTTACTTGGGACTTGATATAACAATACTACATATGCGCGAAGCTGCTTTTACCTTATACTATAACGCTCAGGCTCCGCCATCGCTGCACCACGACCGGCCCAGCCAACTCAATACACAAGACTGCTCGCTAGCAACTACTTACTCCAACTACTACACAGTTCCTACTGCAGTCGACACTGCTCTTTGGTCTCAGATTCTCTTATAGCTTACATATCGCAGGTAGCGCGTGAGCAATCCATCGAAATTACATCTGCTCGAGTGCGCTAACAACAAATTCCTTAATTATGAACCTCTTACAAGGTATCCGACAGTAATACCGGCAATAGCCCCGCAGCTAGGAACAAGTCCAGAAAATCGCCGAAACGCCTCAACGACCTCAAGAATATAATGGTTTCCTTTCTTATTCGGGGTAGGTGTCCCTCAAAATCAGTAAACATTTTATCAATAGGTGACTCTTCGTGCTCTAATTATAATAACTCCTCGGCAGGCTGTTACTGGTTTTCTGCCTTCTACAAGAGGTGCACTCAGCAACCAAACACCGGGTATCCCTGTACAATAAAGGCCACTGAGGTGAGCCCGTATCTTTGCCAAGGTCTTGTTCAGGCCTAAATAGCCACACACCATCGAACTGTAGTAGTAGTGAAAGACAGAGGGGACTAACTCAAGAGGCAAGCAAATCCTGATTTCCTTAAGTACACCAACTTGTTTACACAATGTACCATTCATCAAAGAAAACATGAGCAGCCTCATTTCCAGATAATAATTGCCTCATAATCGGTCCCCAAAACGGATCCTACTCCTGCTTAATTTAATCTCAGCAAATACTTGGGGGAATTCAGTACTAGCAACATCATCAGAGCCATGGGCCCGGTCATCCTCAGTGGTATATTCCTGCTGAAACATGGAGCTGAGTGCATCGGCTATCTCATTGTCGGAGTCTTCAATGTGGTGCACCTTAAAATGAAACGCCGAAATCCGGACCGTCCAACGCGCAACTCTACCAGCTTTTCTTGGTCTGGCCAGGACACAATTTAACGCCTGATTATCGAAATTGAACTCCCGATGTTCCATACAGAATTGGAATTTTTCTAGGGCGAACAGAAAGACCAGCGCCTCACACTTAAACATGGAATAATTCAACTCGGGGCCAGGCTTTCCTTGACCCAAAAGCTAAAGAGCGTCTTTGACCCTAATCCGCCTGGAGGAGAACCGCAGCAGTCCCTGCATTGGACGTGTCGGTCTCTGCAATAAATCTCTTGCAGAAATTGGGAACACCCAGCACCAGGCGGTTCGTGAGGGTGGTCTTAATGGCTTCAGAGGTTCATTGTTGACTTTCACCCCATACAGAATTTTCTCCCTTCCTGCGCAGATTATCAAGAGGGGCAGCAAGCTGAGTAAGACTGGGAATTAACCTGCGGAAGTAGTTGGCCATTCCAATAATTCTAGCTACCTCCTTCCTAGTTCTAGTTTGGAGAACCTCTTCAAGTTCTTTGTTCTTCTTGGTCGATATTAATGCCATCCCAAGAAATCAGATGACCGAATCATGAAACCTGACCCTTTCGAGAGTAGTCTTAGACGGCTTGGCTGTTAACACAGCATTGCGAAGCTTTGAAAACACTTGTCTATGATGGGAAAGGTGTCATCCAAACGGGCAATTATAAATGACCACCTCTTCCAGGTAGCTAAATACACAGACAAATTTCAAATCCCCCAAGATATCCAACAAACGAGAGTGAACAGCTTCTCCAGTGGTCAACCCAAACAGAACCCTATTGAACTCGTAGAGATTAAGTCAGTGCAAAAGCTGTTGACGTGCTGGGATTTTTCCGTGAGAGGGATTTCATGATAGGTATGATTGAAGTCCAGCACAGTGAACCAATTACCCTGAGAGAACAAAATAAAACATTTGTGAAGCTCAGACAATGGGACTGGTTCTAAAACGACCTTTTAATTCTCCATCCTATAATACATGACTGGCCTGTAGTCCTGACACGTGCCTTGGGAACAAGACGATCCGGAGAGACATAAGGAGAAGTAAAAGGCTTGATGAGACCGTCCTGCAACATATTAGGCAGCATATGCCTCAAGATTTTCATTTTACGGGGCGAAAGTCGATAAGAATCATCACCAATCTGAGATGTATCATATTGGATCACACTAGTCACTCAGTCATTAGACAAAACTTCAGGAGACTCTCAAATGACCCAACAAATGCGTGGCCAGCTCAGATTGAAGAAGAGCCACAACAAGTTCCCTGGGCTCCCAACTTTCAGAATTAGTCACGCTTGGACTGCGACAAGAACAGAGGGCTATCTTCTCGCCTGGCGAGAATTTGAAGATGAAGGCGCGACTAGAAAAATCAGGGACCAATCCGCTTCTTTAAATAAAATCGCAGCCAAGTAACAAAAGGAGGAACAGGACTCCAAGCCAGAGTGTTATTGCCTCCAAGTGGTAGAAGTATGTTCGAGTTGCCATAAAGCTTAAGCTTGCAAAGTATGCCGGCAACTTGCTGACCAGGCTGCAAGCGACGTTCACTGCTTTTCCCGCAACTCAACGCTTTTAATACTTAAATGAGCCGGCAAGGCTTGCCGCGTACGGGTGTAACCAATCGTGGTTTCTCGAAATCCGTAGCGGACAGCAGGAGTCCCCCAAAAGCAACAAGTTTCTTCTGGCTAACAAAACAAAGGGCTTGCCTGGGACCATAGTACCATATGGGACCTTAGATAGCAGTCCTGTACACTCTGATATACTCTAGGTCATCCAAGAAAGAATCTTTGCTTCAGGGAAAGCTCCAAGGCCACCACAGTCTGCATGATCCCATTATACAACAGCCACAGTGAACCATGTGCTGCCTCCAAACACAGCTGATACTTCACACACAATCTGCATTCTTAGTCCACGAAAGACATTTGGGCCACCAATAAGCTGCAGCTTATTAACCTGGGCAGCAAGATCAGTGTCTATTGTTTTCAAAGACTTGTACATAGGACGACGATATGAACGTCGGCGACGATATGAAAGTCACGTAGGCAGATTAATAATATCATACACACTGAAAAAATAACTACTTTATTAAAGCTGATGACTAAATATTCAGCTTAAGTTACTCTCTGAAGCATTTGCTAAAGCATATTAAGGTGAACGAATGTTGATTGTAATGAGAAGTTACGTGTTTCAAATAGTATTTCAAATACGAAACAGCCTTGTCTAACAGTGACCTATTGTTATCCTATAAGAGTCCATAAAATTGCATATCGATTGGTGTACGGCAAATGACCTTATTCATTCGCAGGTTTGCCCATCATGTAGACGATTTGCGAAGCACGTGCGTGAGACTAGGCCTGGAACACCAGGCGAATACAGATGCGAGATATGGCACTCTCTCGAGTCAGGAGACCGGTTCAGCAGACCACCCAAAAAACTGGTATAAACCTTACAGCTTCCTAAGACTCAACGGATATCGCTACACCACACACGCCCTCTGATTCGTCAGCTGCTGTAGCTAATTTTAAGAATTGCGTAAATGGAGTAGAGCATTAAATTTTAAACTACAAAAACGATACATAGAAATTCTTTCCAAGAAAGATCTATACACCTCTATTTGGCAGCTCTACTAACTAAACAGGTTACATTCTTCACAAAATATTATAAACTCATTACAAATCCCCTTTTTTTCAAAAGAGTTTCTGAAATACAGTATTTCTTCCTATTAACAATTTACTACGTAGTTCAGTCCAAATTATTAATTTCAAATCTGCATTCTTCTAAATTTTCAACGAAACTTACTTCTTCATTAGGTATTGTATTGGTAACCCGTAAGTGTCTACACAATGTTGTATAGACTTATACACCTACACTTTAATAGACATTTCAACGGATTCTTTTCGTCTCTGAACTGAGAAGTATCCTTAGAAGTACAGAAACAAACAGATGACAGTGGCTGTGTAAAACGTGAGAAATGCATAGTTCTTCAGAACAACTAAAAATGCGACTGCGAGTATAAGTGTCTAACGACTTTAAACTCCAAAGGTGTGCTAGCGGACGGCATTTCTCGATGTAGGCGAGAAACCAAGCGGAAATCACCATCACTGGTGATTCTTTTCTTCGATAGAGCGAAACCCATCTGGTGAAAAACCAGAAACACGCATTTTGTTGTAGTTGAACGACAGAACGAATATAGCATCAGGAACTGTAAAGCAGATTCGGACATATGGCCATATACATGAAGATTTTAAGGGATACTGATTACGACTTCCTGTTGACCTATTATCACGAAATCCGACAAATAGCAAGTTTTAACACTACGAGTAAGGGAAAAATCCGAAAACAGTTAATTTGTACGTATATTACACAAAAATTTACCGCCGACTTCTCTGTCTGTCCGTGTTTAAGATTTCAATTTCTTGGGATCGGGTAGAGGTATCAGCTTGTAACGATTGTCAAATGCTGTGGTCTATAGTGCGTTTGTGTTGTAAGAATGTGGGAATATAAATCACTACGTTGAAAATATACGGCGATGTACGTCACATATTGTGATACAATCAAACTAACTAAAACTTATATATTTACTACCAACACTACTCTGGTGCTGTGGCGGTAAAGTGCATATCTGGTAATCAAGACGTAGCGGGATCAAATATCGGTCGCACTACGGATGTTTAAATCTTCGTCGTAACATATCTTTCACCACCCAACAGTGTGAGGAAGTGTCAGTAACACGCTTGGGTTCCCATTCCACGTCAAACTGTGGACTCTCTTTTCCCCAGTATCTTGGATAGATTAGGGACAAGCAAATCTTCGAAGTGTTATCCAAAGGAAAGACTTACACCAGGCTGTTGAGCCATATGAAATTATTTTTAATATTATTAGTATCGTCTATGTACATAATTAAGTTTCAACGGAACCACCAGAGAGTGAACCCTACTCGCAATTGTCAGTTATTTATTCATAACATACTGTCTTCTATCTCTCATTACATTACCCGTAAAAAAAACTTAGTATGTAAGGCGTCGATAACATGTTGTATTCGGTTTCATAGAGAATCAAAGCTTCTGTGTGCCTAAGTATTTCTCCTAAAAAATAATACTGTATGAAGTTACAACATACTACAGTACAACCTGTGAAATAAGGATTAATAACGTACTCCCTCCGAAATTTAGATTTTACCATGCGATTTCAAAAAGGTAGTTACACGTTATTACGGCAGACCAGGTAATATTTATTGAATGCTGCAGTATAGAACAAAGTGGTACAGATACATAATGCTATATTTCAACGTAATCACTAAATCTCTGAAAATAACGGCCAGAACTCCCTACTCATCATTCAAGTCCTCCCTAATATAAATGATGCTCTTCATCACGGAACCATTCGTGGTCTGTGCCAATATCCTCATCGTTGGAAAATTTGCAACTTCTGTAAGGCAGTTCGTCGGTGCCCTAGGCACTGTTTTCTGTGGTCAGTGTCGATGGAGTTCCTTCCCGACTAATGTCATTAGTGTCTGTGCGGCATTGTAAAATTGTTGCCAAGATGTCACTATGGTTGGACACGACATTACGTTTCATCCACATACCGCCAGAATATGACGTTGAGTCTGCGTACTGGTGCTATCACCTGCCATACTAATTTGGGATTACTTGAAAGTATTACTTTGTATGTGAGAATACAGACAACTTCAGAAAACGTTGGGTTGCCCAAGAGAGCATTTTTAACTCTTATTTAACTTTATCATAATATTTGCTTTACACATATTGGTACAGATCTGCACAAAAATTGAATCCTAGAAACGTCATCATTTTATTCTAATCATTATTTTTATTTCTTTGTTTATGTAATCCGACCTAATTATGGCCATCGTATTCTCTCTTACATCGACCCTGGGCTTCAGACATAAAGAATCTTCTCTACATCATAGTTACCTAAGAAATAATAGTTTTAATATGACAAATGGTGTTAAAATGATTTGAGTGCCTCTAGAGGCAATGTGAGTAAATAATACTGACTATGAATTAATATAGTTAATAGTGGCAGTACTTAAACTGCTACTGCAGCCACTAACACTGACAACAGTAACAATAACAGTAAGGACAATAATAATAACTATAATAACAAAAATGATAGTGACAGATACAACAAAAATTTATAAGTCTACAAAATAAACGTTTTATAATACAGCGAATCCGGCAAAAGTAAATTTAAGGGGATTACACCAGCTTAGAATAATGGTAAATGTGGAAGATGTGCCGGTAGGGAAGAATGAAGAGAGGTAAAAACTGCCTACAACGACAATGACAATCATTATTTGAAAAATGTATTACAAATGTACTCCGAAGAGCCAAAGAAACTGGTACACCTGCCAATATCGTGCAGGGGACCCACGAGCACGCAGAAGTGCCGCAGCATGACGTAGCATGGACTGGACTAATGTCTGAAGTAATGCTGAAGGGAACTGACAACACAAATCCTGCAGGGCTGTCCATAAATCGTAAGAGTACGAGGGGTGAAGCAACAACACGCTGGCCACACAGACTAAAAGAATGATACAGAAAAATTCCAAGGCCTGCACCCTAAGATCATTGCGTAAAGTTCACAAACCCGGTATACCTTTACGTTCATTGATAAACTTCACCAAAGCACCAACATACCACTTAGACAAACACACAACACACTTTGCTACAGACAATATACAAACACAATGGAAACAGAAGTCTAAAGGACTGAAGTGACTTAACAGAAAAAATAAGAAAAAACATACCAAACACAGCAACATTGGTTTCATTTGAAATAATTTCCATGTACACACATATCCCAACAGAAGAAACCATCAACGTCATACAAAGAAACCTCCAACTACAAGGAAACATACCAACAGCAAACATACAAGAAATATCGGCCATACTCAGGCACATCACAGAGCAAAACTACTTCACATTGAGCAACAAATATTACTCTCAACAGTATGGACTACCCAATGGATCCCCAATCAGTGTCATCCTAGCTGACATTTTGCTCAGTCAGATAGAAGAACATATCTTTGACAAAATATTAATACCAAAACAATTTAAAATAAAATATTGTACGAATATGTAGATGATGTAATTGCTTAGTAGATGAACCCCAGTGTCACATAAAAGAACCACATGACAACATAAACTCCATCCACCCGCAAATACAATTCACCATTGAAACACAAACAGATGAAAAACTTAATTTCTTAGATCTCACCATACACTAGAGAAACAACAAACACTAATTCACAATCTACAGAAAACCCACAATCACCAGCACCATTATTTATAACCAATACAATCACCCCATAACTCACAAAGAAGCCAGCTTCAGAAATTTACTTCACGGGCGGAACAAAATACCCATGAACAAACATTATTACACACAAGAACTGAACACAATAACAGAAACTGCACAGGAGAATGGATATGATGCAAAGAGAGTAGACAAAATAAACCACAAAATACAAAAACAACACATACCTATGAAACACACACATAAATAAACACATCACAACACACAAAAAATCAGCAGACAGTAAGCAACAAATGGCACATAATGACTTTCAACAACAGAGTCACACACAGGGTGGGTAAAATACTAAAGAAACAAATACTCAACATCACATACAGAACCAATAACACTATACAAAGCACACTTGGAAGAAATACCACCACCATCGACGAATACGGCCAGTCCAGAATACACCATCTTACTTGCAACAGTTGTCAATCTGCATATGTGGCGCAAACATGTAGGAATTTCAGAACCAGGTATACATAACACCTCAGAGCACTGAAAAGCAATAGCTCACACTCAACATTTGCAGATCACCTGATAGCACACAATCACCACTCAAGAAACATGGAAACTGACTTACACATACTAAAAACTAGTAGCAGTTTATACCAAAAATTAACTATAGAAGAAAACTATCACATCCAAAAATCAATAGCCCAAGGAAAGAACGTACTCAATGAATATATATCACTGTGCAACAAACCCTCTTTGCTTCAATAGAAGAACTATACAAATAACACCCACACCAAAACTACTCATGGGAAGAGAAAAAAAGAAGAAAAAATTAATAAATAAAAGTAAATAAAAATAGGAATAAAAATCTTTCTACCTCTCTCTCTCTCACTCTCTCTCTCTCTCTCTCTCTCTCTCTCTCTCTCTCTCTGTCTGTCCCTCTCTTTCTTTCTCGCTCTCTCTCCTTTCACTCTCTCTGCCCAGTACTCAACACACACACGCAAAATCACACAAACCATACACCACTGACGCCAAATACAATTCAAACTCGCTCTCCTGTCCCAGCCAAACATGCTACGAAACAAATGAACACCACACAGCCACACCAACACGTAATGGCAGCGAAAACTCTATGTTTTGAGAAATCAAAAAATGCAGTGCCAAGCGATCATAGGTCACGAAGTAAGCACATTTACTTCGCCAACAACACAGGAGAACGCACCACAACTTCAAAACTGTAAGTTACACACAAAGACGTGATACAGACTCATTTCCGTTCTTAATGCATAACAAACAGAAAAATAAATTACGTTTTGCTGTTTGCAGATAACAAGTTGAATATTGTGTAGCCGAATAGCTACCAAAATAAATGGATAATAAAATCATATAAGGTATGTTTACTACTGCACACATCCACTTTTCATCAATTAAGTTATAAATGGAACTTTGACACAATGTTATAAACGACACAAATTTTAACATGTAACAACAATTTTACAGTTAAAAATAAAAATTAAACCCACCTACGGTAGCACAAATGTGCTGAAACCTGTATGTGAAACAAAACAGAAAGAAAGGTGTCTTGCATAAGGCGGAACTTCACATCCCATTTCCGTAGCAAGCACGGACACAACAAGAAGAACTGCACCACAAAATGATTATCAATAGCTAGTTTCTCTTTCTGATAAAGTGCCACATCTAATAGCTGTCTGTACTACAAGTTCAGTTAATAAACTATTTTGCCTCATCCCAGAGATTATTTCATGTGGAGCAATGAGACTCTTTATCAGGTCTTCTAAATAACTCAAGTACTTTGCCCAGGCGGTATGTTTCCTGTGGAGTAAGGTCTGTACAGTTTTCTCAGCTCTTTCATTATATTTTCACACACGTTGCCCTGGGCAAGGTAACCTGATATATTAACACGTTCGATGTCTCTGATCACCAAACATTCCTTTGTAAACCATTATGTAACCGTTCTATTTTTAGTACTCCAGGTTTCACAAAATAGTCCTACCTTAGTGACTGGTTTCCTATTACAAACGCGCAATTGCAGCCCCCCTAGAAACTGAAAGTGAAGAGAACAAATCTGCAAGCTGCTGAATATAACATTGTTTACACCACTTTCTGACAGCAGTTGCACTTTTCCAACGATATTTGTGTTAGTGTCCAAGTATTACTAAAAATGATTTAGTAATCTCAGCAACACACTTCTTTGCCCCACAGTGCCCGAGCCACATGGAGGAGAAAAATCGCAACACCAAAAAATAATTAATGTAGAGTAACGCAATTATGGGAATACATTTGTCTAGGTAACATATTTAAGTCATTAACATTAAAGGCAAATGTGAAATGCTGGTACGTTAAAATGACCGTCGTAACAGCTAGAATGTTGCATGCAAGCATGCAAACGTGCATGTACTGTGTTGTACAGTTGCCGGATGTTAGTTTGTGGGATGAAGTTCCATGCCTATTGCACTTGGTCGGTCAATACAGGGGAGGTAAATGCTATCAGTAGACGACGCTCGAATTTTCGCACAGTGATGTTCCATATGTGGTCGGCTACAGAAAGATCTTGTGTTCTAGCAGGCCAAGGCAACATGTCGACACTGTGTAGAGAACGTTGAACTAGAGCAGAGGTGTTCGGTCGAGTGTTATCCTATTGGAACTCAACCCCCCTCTGGAATGCTGTGTACGAATGGAGGTACACCCGGTGAAGTTAGCAGACTGACGTACAAACAAGGCTCATGGTATAACCATGAGAGTGCTCATTGCCGTCATACGAAATTGCAGCTCAAACCATAAATGTAGGTCCAGTGTGCCTAGCACGCAAACAGACTGGTTGCAGGCCCTCAACTGACCTCATCCTAGCCAACACACGGCCATCACTGGCACTGAGGCTGAATCAGCTTTCATCAGAAAACGTGACAGACCTCCACCCTGCCCTCCAATTACATCTTGCTTAGCACAAATAAAGTCGGTAATGACTGTGGTTTGGGGTCTGTGGAGTGCACGCCACTCGGCATCTGGCTCGGAGCTGTCCTTGAAGCAACCGAATTGTAGCTGTTCATTACATCACCGTGGTGCCAGCTGCTGCTGAAATTATTGCTGATGCAGTACAATACGGCAGAGACATACGCGGAACACTATGGTTTTCCCTCACTGTAGTGCCACGTACCCATATGGATCCCAGTCTTCTTGAGGCCATATATCCTTGTCACCACTGCTTTCAACGATCATGCACTTTGGCTACATTGCTGACACGTCTTTCTCCATTACCGGCGAAGGAACAATCAGCTTCTCAGTACCTTATTACAAGACCTCGTTCCACTTCACTGAGGTGTTGATAATGGCGTCTTCGTCGCCTTAAAGGCACTCTTATCTAAAATCGACTCACTACGTCCAATTTCAAAGATAGTGAAAGCTCACGATCGTCCCAGTGTGTATTTAAAACAAACCTGATTTGCTTCCACATATTGGCGCTACTAACTCTTATACTACTGGCGCGAAACTGGGCATCATCTTTCAGATGTAGAAACAAGCCTACCAGCTTTCGTTTATGTTGTCAACTCATTCTTGATATAGCGATTTCTTTTCCGTTAGTGTATTTCTGTATATAGTCAGTAAATAGATCTGCATGTGGCTGTGGGAAAGACATTTTTCCTTTTATTCCATTTCCCTTCTAAGCATATACAAGATCGCGTTCTCCTATTGATAATTCTCTGTTACATTGGGATGTTTCAGTTGGTTTAAATAACTCTCGACAAATTTAATGCCATCATGTTGATTTTGCTTCTCTCTTAACTCTTTGCATACTTTCTTCACATGCTTTTCCTCCTTTATTGTCATCATGCAGCTAAAACATATACTTCTTCTTCATGCATAAATGGATTTTCAATTTCCTCACTAACTTCCACATTTATACGTAGAACATTTACTACAACACTTTTGTTCCGTTAATGCACTTGATTTAAATGTCATATTACTATAAATGTAAGACCAATCATGTTAGCTTTGTACGTTTCCACTTACGCGTTTGTATGCAAGTCAAAACTTTATGATAAGTGTGAAGAATCATTATGTATCCCAGTAAGCTCTTTCGGAATTTCTGCAGTCAAACGGAATAGAAGAGTTAGTTCAGTATGTAGTGGAAGATGAAAATCTAATAATCGTGGAAGATAAGAATGCGTGGACGATAAGGGCCTACTTCAGGAATGGAACAGGAGAGATAATTATTACTGAACACCACTCCGCTAAAAGAATGAAAGATTATTGAGACTGTTCGACTTCTACTATAAATTCCATCTAAGGAAAGCATTACTCGAGTGCGAGAAGTTGTTATCCGTGGAACCGTCCTGGAGTCACTAAAGGACACTAGCTGGATTATAACATGGTGAAGGTTCTGGCACTTACCTCGTCATAAATGGGACGTTAAACTCTGATATGCCCTCTTAAAACCCAAAACAGTATTCGTGTCTGCAATTTCACACGATGTTCAGCTTCCCTTCCTGTGCATTGTTAGTCTTCTACAGCATGTAGCTATCCTCTCAAGACATAGCAACTCTCAAATCCAGAAATGAAGGTTTTTCGAAAATAACGAGAAACGTTGTGCTGTTGCGTTTCTGGCATTCATTTACGCCCAAAGATTAATGAAATAAGAGGATAAGAAAAACAAACGTTGCATCCATAAGTGGATGACGTTCACAAATAATAGTTCAAATACACTGATGTACAAGACGGTTTATTGTACCAATTTATTACGTATCATAGTTGGCACAATTAATAAAAAATAGAGCTTCATTCGCTTATACTGTCATTAAATAATCACTGAAACATACCATTGCCATTAAATCATTCATGTACCAATAACAGGAATTTAGCTCCAAGTAAATTTATTGCAACTGTAGACTGCAGAGAGATGTCTTGTGACGCCAGTTTTCAAACCAATAAATGTATTTATCAACAGAGTAAGGTGTCAATAACAGGATCTGAATTAACTATTTGTAGTAAATGATAGGTTCTCGTTAGCTGAATACCTTTGATCTACTCCATTTAAGGAAAGGAATATGTTGCAAGGAAACTAAGTCTCTGTTAATACCTAATCGATTGCAATTTCATACGTACACAGTAATTTACAAACATACGATATACTGGATGATCAAAAAGTCAGTATAAATTTGAAAACTTAATAAACCACGGAATAATGTAGATAGAGAGGTAAAAATTGACACACATGCTTGGAATGACATGGGATTTTATAAAAAAAGTATTGCTAGACGCGTGAAAGATCTCTTGCGCGCGTCGTTTGGTGATGATCGTGTGCTCAGCCGCCACTTTCGTTATGCTTAGCCTCCCAGGTCCTCAGGTCCGTGCGATTATTGGCTTTACCTGAAGTCGCAAGTGTATCGTGATCGGTGATCGACCGACATCTCTAGGGATGCTGAAAGACTACATCTGATGGCAATGCCTCACCATAACTCCGGACCTGCTTTACAGTGCTGTTCACAACATTATTCCTCGACTTCAGCTATTGTTGAGGAATGATGGTGGACATATTGAGCATTTCCTGTAAAGAACGTCATCTTTGCTTTGTCTTACTTTGTTATGCTAATTATTGCTATTCTGATCAGATGAAGCGCCATCTGTCGGACATTTTTTGAACGTTTGTATTTTTAGGTACTAATAAAACCCCATGTCATTCCAAGTATGTGTGTCAATTTGTACCTCTCTGTCTACATTATTCCGTGATTTATTCAGTTTTCAAATCTATACTGACTTTTTGATCACCCGGTATACACGGATCTCATATCTGAAGCTCGTATGCATCTAGTGTATGAAAGTGTTGCTGACATCCACGTCTACGTGATTATTCAGTACTTCACAATTAAGTACCTGGCAGAAGGTTCACTCTCGAAAGGCGAGCGGAGAAACGAGTACTTAAATCTCTTTTGTGCGATCTCTGATTTCTCATATTTTATTATAATGATCATTTCTCCCAGTGTAGGTGGGCGCCAACGAAACATTTATGCAATAGAAGGGGAAAGTTTGCGATTGAAATTTCTCGACAAAATCCTACCGCAATGGAAAACGTCTTTGCTTTAATGATTACCACCCCAGTTCACGTATCATATCCGTACCGCTATGTTCTCGGTTAGAGATGATACAAAACGACCTACCCTCCTTTGAGCTTTCTAGAGATTCTCCGTCAGATCCCCCACCGAACAGCACTAATCCATTAGACAGCGGATGACTATGGTGTAAGCAGTCTCCCTAGTAGACCTAGTGGACTTTCTAAATGTACTGTCACTAAATCTCAGTCTTTGGTCTGCTTTCACCACAAGATTATCTTTTTGATCGTTGCAATTTCAATTATTGGTAACTACAATTCCTAAGTACTTAGTTGAATTTACAGCCTTTAGATTTGTGTAATTTATCGTGTAACCGAAATTTAGCGGATTTCGTTTGGTTCTCATGTGGTTGACTTCACACTTCTCATTATTTAGAGTCAATTGTAATTTTACAACATACAGATATCTTTTCCAAATGATTTTGCAATTGGTTTTGGCTATCTGATGTCTTTGAAAGACGATAAATGCCAGCATTATTTGCAAACCATCTCAGAGGACGGTTCAGATTGTTTCCTATGTCGTTTATGTTGAGGAACAGCAGAAGGCCCATGACACTTCCTTGGGAAACGCCAAATACTACTTTTTTTTTTACTCGATGACTTTCCGTCAGTTACTACAAACTGTGACCTTTCTGATAGGAAGTCACGAGTCCAGTCCCACCACTCCGGCGATAACCCAGGCATGCAATTCGATTACAAGTCGTTTGTGAGGAATGGTGTCAAAAGCCTTCTGCAAATCGAAAAATATGGAATCAATTGGACATCGTCTGTCGACAGCACTCATTACTTCACGAGAATAAAGAGCTAACTGTGTTCGACAAGAATTATATTTTCTGTATCTACTACGACTTTTTGTGAATACACTGTATTTTTTCGGTGTAATTCATACCACTCGAACACATTATGTATTCAAAAATCCTGCGAGATGAATAGAATGCTCATAAGAGGAGTAGTAAATCTTGTAACGGTCGTCAAGTTCGTAAACAGAATGACGATTAAGAATCTCATGAATCTATTTATGTGGATATTTATTTTGCTGTCGTCGATACTGGGATATTATAACAAATCACTAAGTGTTCACATCTTTACGTAATGTTTTCGCGTATAGCGACAATAAGTTACTGTTTATCAAAGGCACAATAATTATATAAATTGTTTTTCAATAATCTACTAATATACAGAGAATAAAGAAAGGGACACAAGAATTTCAGAAACCATTGTCTATTCCCTGTATGACTGTACAAAACAAACCGTTTCAACTTGAGTTGGATGATTTACTAAATAAATCTATACTTCACGTGGTTGTTGCCGTTTGGTGGTGGTGGTAGTGGAAGGCTGGTGACGTTGCGAACTGAAAATCTTGCGACCGAACTGCCGAATCTTTCCATCAGTAAATGGGGTATGTTCTCAACTGACTCGGTTGTTTTAACCCCTCCACTGACGGAATGACCCGCTTCCTACTTCCGTATGTATAAAGCCAATACGGACTTGTAGCTGTCACGCCTTTGCGCTTACTGCTACGTATTTTAACCGTAAATAGCTCAGCCCTAAAGGTAAGAGGTAGTAGTGAATTCACGTTATTAATCTTTGAAGACAGCACAGCTACCACAAGCTCAGCTCACTTTTACTCCACTCCTACCCTCGCCATTGCACCACATTAACTAGGTGCTACATGGACCTTGCTAAATTCACTTGCGTATACATTTTTGACCGTTACTCGCCAGTATTTACCTAATGATTAGTACACTCCTAACCAGACTATTTCCCAAAGAGCTGTGATGATTGAACGGGTTCGATCCACGGCCTACAGTGCCCTACAGTTCACACGGTAACACTGCCTACCTGACACACTTAACTTGGTAGTGAGGTTATGTATCCAATCACCACTGCTAGCAGCAGTGGATAATCCTATCAGCACGACGAGAGCAGCAGACTTACCGTCGAATCTTCCTGAAAATTCTTATAACTACGGTCGCCAGCTCTGAAGGAGCAAAAGAATAAATCAGTTTTTTGGCTCGTTTCAAAGTGAAACGGCTTGAGTTGAATTTAAACTTAATTCTGAATATTACTATTTCTGATCATTCTAGGTGAATCTACAAAGCAGATACTCTCTCAATTTCTGTGAGTTGGCTTGGTAATTACCACCAAGACATCTTATGCAACTTAGGTTAATAAAATTCTATCCTTCAACTTATTTAATGATTTTGGATATTACTCTTTGGACGATTGATATAGAATTAGTTAAGTGACTTTACTTGAAAGGTTACTCAGAAAAATTTAAGTAACTATAAATAGGAGACTCATTCTGGTGTGACCATTGCTCTTTTCAACATTCTTATACGCTAAAGTATTCTACACCCAAAAGAATTGTAAATGAAAGAGGCGATGGTGGCCTCAGTCTGATTTCACTACACTATGTTTCAGGTTACTACACTTTACAATGAACAACATGCGTCGTAATTTTACTCATTACTATATTCTGTCTTCTGCACTTGCACAAAAGAAAACTGGTATTCTCCTTTTACATGTATACAAAGTTCGACTTAACAATTGCAAGCAGTCTTGCCTTGGGTAGACGTGTCGGTGCTGGTGGTGAGATGCATGTGGCTAACGCAGCTCTTCACGCCTCATGCCCTCAATGGCGGCTGGAACTACGAGCTGTAGCACTCGTATAAGCTACTGCACGTCCGCCATAAAATCTGGGCTCAGGAACTCTTACAATCAGCCCCAGTGGCATAGAGACGGCTTCGACTACCATTCGTCGCGTTCTACTCCACAAACGGCGACGAGATTCTCCTCTTCGCTGTTGCACAATCACTTTTGCGTGAGCACAGTTACGCACGTCCGGTCATGTCAACACTGCCCAGGCCATTTCATTGTTCAGTCCCTGTGTCTCCAGCTACCTCCAGCTACGCTCGTATCACCAAGAGTGGGGGCGTTCCCCTACCACCTTTTCACCGAAATCATTTAGTATTTAAGAATATTCATATTTATTACCCTGGAGTTCATACCAGTCATAATAATTTACTACTAGCGCTTTATAACATTAAATCATACAGTAATAACTTATAATTACCAAGAAAAAGAATACATTTGACTCCGAGAGCTTAGTGCATTGTCTGACAGGCAGCGCTAATTCCCAGTTTCGCCAATAGATGGCATCAGGGTGCACTCCCTGGCAGTCTCACACCAGCGCGCCCGTTTCCGACGCGCGGGCTCCAAATTACTGTCAGCCCACCATCATTTCAGTTCCGTTACAATCTGTCTGTATTTGAAGTGCACTACCGCAGCAATAATCGATGATGAGGTGCTGGAAGAGTACAACAGCCATGTAGCATCATATGTAACAATGGTTAGACGGAGGAGAGGCTTCCAGTGTGGTAAAACAAGTCTGGATGGCAAAGTAATGGGAATCGCTGGTGCTCGAAGAATAACGAAACATGTTGGAGTCCGTCATGAATGAAGTTTTAATATATGTGCAACGTTTCTAGCTTGACAAATGTCCCTACCTTCTTGGGTCAGCGAGTACTCACATCAACTGAAAAACACTGGCGAAACGAAACAACAGTGCAATTGTGTAAACTACGTAATACCAGTTGAACTGACCTCTTTATTCGCTTAATCTCAAATGTGTGTCACCGGGCGTGCGGCAATGTCCCCGAGACGAAAGAGGCATTGGAAACCCGTGGAGCAACTACCGCCGAAAAACCATCGTCGCGCAAGTTGACAGTGAATGATTCTTTGGACTAACATTTAGCGATAGGAATAGATTTTGTTCGTAAGGGGAAACTGTCTCATGAGCTACATATGAAAATCTCATGACGTGGTTACAGTCCAGTCAAATGGTGCTCAGGAAGGTCATTCGGCGTTAAGTTTCGTAGAAGTTTTCTTGACAAGCTTTCTGTTGGTTCTAGAGGGCGTTGAATCCGAATTTTCAAAGTTCCATCAAAATTTCAGCCTAGAAATGGGTCATAAGTGGAAAAAAGCATGAAAAATGGGACTTTAGGGTTTAACGCTCGTAAATCCAAACTGACGCCGTTGTCGGCAATGTTGTCTACTTATGAAAATAAAGAGAACAAAATTTCCCGCAAAATAAGTCTGATCGACTTTTCTCGTCAGATCAGTCACATTCCGTGGCGCTCTGGCTGAAATTAGCATGATTTTAAACATGAGATGAGTCATCTATGGGCCTTCCCCCAGAACCCCCTGCCCTAACCATAATTTGTTGTACGTCCGTTGCCGAATTCCTTCATCCAGTAGTGTCACGATGTTGCTAGAGTGAATCATAGATTATGCTTGTCGTGGTGGAGGAGTAAGGTGTTTGTGAGTCGGCACTGAACTCCCCCTCCTGATGGGAGATACCTGTTGCATCATGTTGTTTGGCACAGTGGGCAGTTATTTTGAGATATCTGTGACAGCAACTTTTCCTTCACTAAGTCGAAGTACAATTCGACACCTGTTATACCGTTCGATGGTTATCCTGACGAACTAAGCACCAACACCAAGGATAAGAAGCGACGAGAAGGTCCCAGAAACAGAGCTCTGTAGGAGTAATCTTCAACGACACAGTGGCAAAAAGTGCGGCTCAGGAAATAATTCCGCTCCTGTTTGAAGAAAACGACTGCTTAATGTAAATGTTAATGGACAATGTGGCAAAAGCAGGCTTAGCTTTCATGAGAGCGTGGAATATACTGCCACATTGATTATGAATCCTTGACTAACTTTGGCTGCCCACACATTCAACCGTGTAGTTGTTGGGAAAACGTGGACCTTCTTCTCATTCTAATAGGGCATAATCGACAAAGTATTGTATTATATATGAAACCAGGGGAGGGAACATCTCACAGAAGTTTTTCTCTCCTCAGAGAAATGACCATCCCGCTTGAGGGAATGTCACGTATTCGAATGCACTCAGTTGCTGTCGCACTACTTCTGCTGTTTACAATCTGGGCAAAGTGAAAAGCATCACTGTACTGAAAAAGAAACATTAATTGCGACAGGACATACAAATATTCAATGATCCAAATGCATGCGACGAGTAGAGTAAATGATTCGTCATCAAGCCATTGTGGTGAAGGCGGAGAGTCTCTGAACTATCTCATATACAGAAGCTACATCAATGTCGGAACATTCGTAACAACTACCGACATCGCTTTTCTGCCGGATGGTGTTTGCCAGCATATTCTTCGGTTATACCACCAAGTAGAAGAGTGACTGTGCAAAAAATCAAGAAAAATGGGTTTGGACAAGATCCAAGGATCGCCTGGTTTTAATCACTGATTATCTTTATGAACTGAAATCAATCATCTGTTATGAAATTTAGACTTAAAATACCTACATATTTTCTTAATTTTCAGGCAAATCAAGTAAAGACGAGCGCAGCGTTCTCGAAGCGCGATGATGATGAAACGTCTTTGCAATTTATTTAAAATTATTGTATGTATTAAGCCTAGTAATACCAAGGCATTTTACGTAAGGTGCATTACAAATTTTGGCCGGGGGGGGGGGGGGGGGGGGGTGGGGCAGAGAGAGGATACTCATACGTTATGCGAACCCGAAAAAATTTTAGAAAAACTCCGTTTGTTAAGTTTTGTTCAATTATATTGACAACACACTTTTCAAAGAGGTGCTAATGTGTAAGTAGGGCCCAGAACCTGAAAATCTCCTCTAGGACACTCCTAAAAACATAAATATACTTTCAAGAATGTGTTCTGCCGACTTCATTACAACCACAAAAAATTCAAAAAAATTCGAATTTCATTCATTGATGTTGACTCTCAACAAACCTTTTAAGGAGCTACTAATGTGTAAGTAAGATCATGAACTTCGAAGTACTGAACACGACATTCATTGGGGAAAATGACATCTGTTATGGAGACTTAAGTATTTGGGTTACGTTTAACTGAAGAATTTGAAATACACGTGGGATCCGGAAGAAGAATTCGTTAAAAACTATAAATACTTTTTCCAAAATTTTCAAATATAAAGTAACGACCACAACACAATTTTTTTAAAGGTTTGTCTCCCCCCCCCCCCCCCCCCCACTGCTAATTGGTATTGTCACCAAATGTCAAATAAAGCATAATTAATGTCATTATCACAGTTTATGTGAACAACTTTTAACTGTAGGAGTAGTGACAGCTTTCATGTTGCCGTTTGAACGAACATTTGGAGGTGACGCCCGAAATTTTTCACCATGTGCTACACACCATATGGTTGGACAGACGAAAAAAGTCATTTAGACAACTATTATCTCAATTTTATCGTCTTAATTTTAATAATGAGTTAAGTTTGCCAAAAACTGTCATTTCCGAGGTATAAGTAAAAAATCGAAAAAATATCATAGTGTGACACTCGTTTCCGAATTGACCATGAGGTGGTGTCCACGGTGAACTCTCAAAATGTGGACCTCTATAGCCGAGGTCTCCACGAAGTCATCCATAGTTAGGAAAAATGTGTCTCACTGCACAGATAACATGTAGAGAAGGTCCGACGCCGTCACTAAGCTTCGTGGCCGAAAGTTGAATGTCACTGCCCAACATTTGAAGTATATCAGTGAAATTTAATGTTCTATTGCTGTCCGTTATTATTGGCCTCTAGGTGCAATAGATTTTCAGGCAATACTAAATAATATTGGGCGTGTGTCCGACGGTCCGAGGATTAGCCGGCATCTGAATTTTCGTTGCGGTCGGCGATTGCGTTAATTTACATTTTAATTAATGTGCCTGGGGGGATGCTACGTTGCTAATTCGTAAGGAATTGAGTTTCAGTTGGTGCTCTTAATTAGCCGTGTCAGCTCGGCCTTTGGCCCGCGGGCTCTGCAGCCACAGGCCGGCGAATTGCCGCCGGACTTGGAGTTAAAACATTTCCTTCGTCCAATTACGACGCCTTCCTCTATCACATGTCCAGATGTAAAGCCAAAAACAGACAACGAAGAATCTTACGTTTCTGCTTAATGTAAGAACTAGAATTTCTTTGTGTTTTAGGTAGCAGAATTGGATTTGCACTAACATGCGTCTGTATGCTAAAAGTAAGCATCAAACGAATGCACTGAAATTTAGCTTGTGTAAGCGAATGCACTGAAATTTTGCATATGTATGGTCCATACAAAATCCACCCATCAATAACCATATCCAAACAATATAACACCGAGCTAAATAGCTATATATAAATATCACCAGAGAAAAGTATGAACTCGCGTAGCTAAACCGACCCTACGACTTATCTTAGAAAATGGGCTACGGGAAGGCAAACCTACGTTTATAGCATTTGTAGACATAGGAAAAGCTTTTGACAGTGTTAACTGGAGTACTCTCTTTGGAACTCTGAAGGTGGTAGGGATAAAATACAAGCAGCGCAAGGCTATTTACAACTTGTACAGATACCAGATGGCTGTTATAGGTGTCCAGGGGGAAAAGGGAACAGTGTTTGAGAGAGAAGTGAGCCAGGGTTGTAGTCTGTCCCCGACCTTACTCAATCTGTCCATCGAGCAAGCAGTATAAGAAACATTAAAAAATGTGGAGTAGGAATTAAATTTCAGGGAGAAGAAATAAAACTTCGTTGGTTGCCGATAACGTCATAATTCTGTCACAGACAACAAATGACTTGCAAGAGCAGCTGAATGGAAGGACAACGTCTTGGAAGGAGGTTATAAGATGACCATCGACAAAAAAGTAAACAAGTTTAATCGAATGTAGTCGAATTAAATCAGGTGATGCTGATGGAAATGGATTAGGAAACGAGACGTTTAAAGTAGTTTTGCTATTTGGATAATACAATAACTGATAAAGGCTTAAGTAGAGAGGATATAAAATGTAGGCTGACAGTGGCAATATAAACCTTCCGAAGAAGAGATATTGGTCACCATCTCTAATACAGACCTAAGTGTCAGGAAATCTTTTCTGAAGGTATTTGTCTGGAGTGCAGCCATGAATGGATGTGAAACATGGACGATAAGCATTTAATACAAGAAGAGAATACAAGATTCTAAACGTGGTGTTACAGAAGAATGCTGAAGATTGGATGGTGGGATTGGATAACGTAACGATTGAGAACGTACTGAACAGAACTGGGCAGAAGAGAAATTTGTGATACAACCTGACTAGACACCAGCGATCACCAGTTTAGTAATACAGGAAAATGGATGGAGGTGGAGGTATAAAATTCGTAGAGGGAGACCATGAGGTGAATACAGTTAGCGGTTTCAGAAGGATGTAAGTTTCAGTAGTTGTTCAGAGAGAAAAGGCTTGCAGAGGGTAGAGTAGTATGGGGAGCTACATCAAACGAGTCTTTGGACTGAAGACCACAACAACAGCAGCACCAAAAACAACAACAAATACACACCGTGTCCTACGGATTAGAGATTTGCAGTAGATACAGAAAGAACCAGCAGCGTACTGAAGTAAGGAGAATCGTTTAATGCTCTTAATGGAACCTGCCTTCAATGCCGCTTTCGAAGAACTTTTTCTATGTGTAGTTGCTCTTCTAGTATACGTTTCTTCTTAACAATTTTTTTATGCAGTTCTTTGATCCACTGCAAAAAATTTTATCTTTCACGCTCATTCTTTTCCAAACTGTCATTCAAACAGTGAATTACCAGCGCATTCGTAACTTAAAGTTTTCAGTTTCTTTCATGGATGCCAATCAGGCACTTCATTTGTCTGTATTTAATACATACATTAAAAGCGTTTTTAAAAATTAGGTTGTGTATAGTTTTGTTTATTTTGAAATAATTTGTTTTGATTTGAGCACATATATATATATATATGTGACAGCCACAAATCAAACGGTTCAAATGGCTCTGAACACTATTGGACTTAACATCTTAGGTCATCAGTCCCCTAGAACTTGGAACTACTTAAACCTAACTAACCTAAGGACATCACACACATCCATGCCCGAGGCAGGATTCCAACCTGCGACCGTAGCAGTCCCGCGGTTCCGGACTGCAGCGCCTAGAACCGAACGGCCAACGCGGCCGGCAGCCAAGAATCTAAAATTGTTTTTTTTCTTATAAATGATTCAGCTCAGTTGGTAGAGCACTTGCCCGCGAAAGGCAAAGGTTCCGAGTTCGAGTCTCGGTCGGGCACACAGTTTTAATCTGCCAGGAAGTTTCAAATGATTCAGAATGTTTGAAGATGTGATATCAAATTGATATGGGAAATACAAGATGTACTGCACTCCAATAGGTCGACAACCACCTAATGAATGTATTTTTGCAAGTAGATCACTATATGTAAGCATGCCATTACCATACAAGTATAAAAAGTATCTAGTTTTGCAATTTTGATACGACTCTGGTAGACATTTTTCTACGTTAAAATCCCAATATCACTAAATCTAACAAGTATTCGAGACAATTATCCACATGTTCGGAACTACAACTAGAAAATATTCACAATGGATACTTATGTTCATGTTCCAGTTCCCTTAGATTGACACTGGAATTATGACATTTCTCCAGAACAACACCAGACTCCTCAAAAGACGAGAAGCAAAGTCTGAAGATGAGTTTATAAACTTTGATGCCACTGTAAAGAGTGATCTTGTAATGGTTTTATAAATTTCCCTCATTCCAAAACAAGAAAAACGTTGATATAAATATATATCAAATTTGATTGTTAATGAAAGTTTAACTTTAATGCATTCAAAGTAATGTGCAGCACAATAAATGAAAAGCACCAGTTTACTTTTGTTCTACAATATCGTAGAAATAAAGCAAACTGGTGCTTTTCATTTATTATAATGTTGTTCTACCAAGAACAGACTGAAGATTCTGCTAACATAATATGCAGCACTTCAACTCAGCAGCCTTTACATAATCTTCATTTTGATATACAATCTTCGGATAATATTGATACAAGGCAATACTCTGTTGCAGTCATTAGATCCTCAATGGCAATGTGTAGTTATCAAGACATATTTGTATATGATATATGGGTATATTCCAACTTAATTTGTTCGTGTGTGTGATAACAGCCTCCTGATAAGTATTCTGTTAAATCGTGGCAAAATATTCATTTCATGAGCAGGAAGATGTGACTTTTATCACGCAAGTAGAAATGGACGCCAGCTAGACAGACTTTATCAAAACGGTTGACCTGCGAAATCCCTAATCTTGGCTGCTGTTGCTCGGTGCGATATTGATACAGGATCCTTGAGAACAGAAATGGTGGATTTGGGTAGCCCGTTGATTGCTCCTACTCATAAGTAGAAACAACGAAATACTGAAAAAGATCCAGATGTTAGTAGACGACATGTCCCCGCCGTACATCTGACAGTAACATATGGAGGGTACCTCACTCATATCAGAGCCTTTTTCCTGCCGATCATGGATAAGGGGTAATATTTATGTACTGTTTGTTGCTTGACCTGCCAGCCCACTTTCTACATCCTGACGGTTGTTAGCAGTTGAGACAACATTGGGAAGAGATGAAATACTGTAGCAGATATTGACGAATAGATTCTCTGGGTGACTGAAATTCGCCATAGTATAATTCAGAGTAGACATGAGCATCAGATTTCGATTAACCTGCTGGCTGGAATTGTAAGTGAAAGCGTGGTAGACTGAAATCTTGTTTCAGCAGGTCTTGGGGATACTGTAGACTTTTCAGAACACTCTTCCACATGCGCTACAAGACGTCGCCGGAAAATATAAGTAAAAGAAACAGTTTACCAGTAAAATCCAATTACGTTGTTCCAATTACAATGAAGCATTTCTTCAATGACAGATGAACGAATGAATACTGTAGCACCATTTATAAGGTCTCCATTTCCTCGCAATCTAATTTTTTTGTGTCGTTTGTGGGTTCTGTTACATCAGTTTGTTTGTGCTGTAGATGCTTCAACAGTGCATAATATAAACCTGGCTAACCATATGAAATCATGTGATAGTCCATGCTCCGACTAGTGTATGCATCTATAGAGATAAAACTAGATAATTTTGAAGAAATAAGTTCCCGAACTGAGTATGCTGAAGTAATTTCTTTTCTTTCCAACTCAATAATTAAGGATTTTCGGAAGTATGTGTATGTGGAGTGTTTGGTTCTATTGGTATAAGGAATCACACTCTCCCCCCCTCCCGCCTCTTCCTTCCTCCATTCCCCGTAGTTCATGAAAATATTCCGGCACGTCGAATAACTAATGGTTACTTGCAAATTATCAAGTGTAATTACATTTATGGATGATCTGCATTATTACGGTGTCGTTTATTTTTACATCTACATGTACATTTATACTCCGTAAGCCACTCAACGGTGTGGCGGAGGGCACTTTATTTGCCACTGTCATTACCTCCATTTTCTGTTCCAGTGCCGGCCGGAGTGGCCGAGCGGTTAAAGGCGCTACAGTCTGGAACCGCACGACCGCTACGGTCACAGGATCGAATCCTGCCTCGGGCATGGATGTGTGTGATGTCCTTAGGTTAGTTAGGTTTAAGCAGTTCTAAGTTCTAGCAGTTGAGTCCCATAGTGCTCAGAGCCATTCGAACCATTTGAACCTGTTCCAGTCGCGTATGGTTCGCGAAAAGAACGACTGCCGGAAACCCTCTGAGCGCGCTAGAATCTCTCTAATTTTACATTCGTGATCTCCTCGGGAGGTATAAGTAGGGGGAAGCAATATATTCTATACCTCACCCAGAAACGCACCCTCTCGAAACCTGGACAGCAAGCTACACCGCAATGCAGAGCGCCTCTCTTGCAGAGTCTGCCACTTGAGTTTACTAAACATCTCCGTAACGCTGTCACGCGTAACCAAATAACCCTGTGACGAAACGCGCCGCTTTTCTTTGGATCTTCTCTATCTCCTCTGTCAAACCGACCTGGTACGGATCCCACACTGATGAGCAATACTCAAGTATAGGTCGAACGACCGTTTTGCAAGCCACCTCCTTTGTTGAAGGACTACATTTTCTAAGGACTCTCTAAATGAATCTCAACCTGGTACCCGCCTTACCAACAATTAATTTTAGATTATCATTCCACTTCTAATCGTTCCGCACGCTTACTCCCAGATATTTTACAGAGGTAACTGCTACCAGTGTTTATTCCGCTATCATACAATCATAACAATGAAGGATCCTTCTTTCTATGTATTCGGAATACATCACATTTTTCTATGTTAAAGGTCAGTTGCCACTCCCTGCACCAAGTGCCTATCCGCTGCAGATCTTCCTGCATTTCGCTGCAATTTTCTAATGTTGCCACTTCTCTGTATACTACAGCATCATCCGCGAAAAGCCGCATGGAACTACCGACACTATCTACTAGGTCATTTATTGTGAAAAACAGTGGTCCCATAACACTCCCCTGTGGCACGCCAGAGGTTACTTTAACGTCTGTAGACGTCTCTCCATTGATAACAACATGCTGTGTTCTGTTTGCTAAAAACTCTTCAATCCAGCCACACAGCTGGTCTGATATTCCGTAGGCTCTTACTTTGTTTATCAGGCGACAGTGCGGAACTATAGCGAACGCCTTCCGGAAGTCAAGGAAAATGACATCTACCTGGGAGGCTGTATCTAATATGTTCTGGGTCTTATGATCAAATAAAGCGAGTTGGGTCTCACACGATCGCTGTTTCCGAAATCCATCTTGATTCCTATAGAGTAGATTCTGGGTTACCAGAAATGACATGATACGCCAGCAAAAAAAATGTTCTAAAATTCTACAACAGATCGATGTCTATAGTTTGGCGCATCTGCTCGACGACCCTTCTTGAAGAATGGGCTTACCTGTGCTCTTTCCCAATCATTTGGAACGTTCTGTTCGTCTAGAGACTTGCGGTACACGGCTGTTAGAAGGGGGGCAAGTTCTCTCGCGTACTCTGTGTAGAATGGAATTGGTATCCCGTCAGGTCCACTTGACTTCGCTCTGTTGAGTGATTTGTATTGCTTTTCTATTCCTTGGACACTTGTTTCAGTTTCAGCCATTTTTTCGTTTGTGAGAGGATTTATAGAAGGAACTGTAGTGCGGTCCTCCACTGTGTAGCACCTTTGGAAAAAGGTGTTTAGTATTTCAGCTTTACGCGTGTCATCCTCTGTTTCAATGGCATTATCATCCCAGAGTGTCTGGATATGCTGTTTCGAGCCACTTACTGATTTAACGTCAGACCAGAACTTCCTACGATTTTCTGTCAAGTCTGTACATAGAATTTTGTTTTCGAATTCACTGAACGCTTCGCGCATAGCCCTCCTTACACTAACTTTGACATCGTTTAGCTTATGTTCGTCTGAGAGGTTTTGGCTGCATTTAAACTTGCAATGAAGCTCTCTTTGCTTTCGTAGTAGTTTCCTAACTTTGTTGTTGAACCACGGTGGGTTTTTACCGTCCCTCAGAGTTTTATTCGGCACGTACCTGTCTAAAACGCATTTTACGATTGCCTTGAACTTTTTCCATAAACACTCAACATTGTCAGCGTCGGATAAGAAATTTTTGTTTTGATCTGTTACGTAGTCTGAAATCTGCCTTCTATTACTCTTGCTAAACAGATAAACCTTCCTCCCTTTTTTTATATTCCTATTTACTTCCATATTCAGGGATGCTGCAACTTCCTTATGATCAGTGATTCCCTGTTCTGCACTTCCAGAGTCGAAAAATTCGGGTCTGTTTGTTATCAGTATGTCCAAGATGTTATCTCCACGAGTCGGATTTCTGTTTAATTGCTCCAGGTAATTTTCGGATAGTGCACTCAGTATAATGTCACTCGATGCTCTGTCCCTACCACCTGTCCTAAACATCTGAGTGACGCAATCTGTATCTGGTAAATTGAAATCTCCACCTAAGACTATAACATGCTGAGAAAATGTATGTCAAATGTATTCCAGAGTTTCTCTCAGTTGTTCTGCCGCTAATGCTGCTGAGTCGGGAGGTCCGTAAAAGGTTCCAATTAATAATCTAGCTTGGTTGTTGAGTGTAACCTCCACCCATAATAATTCGCAGGAACTTTCCACTTCTACTTCACTAGAGGATAAACTACTACTAACAGCGACAATCACGCCACCACCAGTTGCATGCATTCTATCCTTTCTAAACACCGTCTGTACCTTTGTAAAAATTTCGGCAGAATTTATCTCTGGCTTCAGCCACCTTTCCGAACCTATAACGATGTCAGCTTCGGTGCTTTCTATCAGCGCTTGAAGTTCCGGTACTTACCAACGCAGTTACGACAGTTTACAATTACAATACCGATTGCTGCTTGGTCCCCGCACGTCCTGACGTTGCTCCGCAACCTTTGAGGCTGTTGCCCTTTCTGTACTTGCCCGAAGCCATCTAACCTAAAAAACCGTTCAGTCCACGTCACACAAACCCTGTTACCCGTGTAGCCGCCTGCTGTGTGTAGTGGACTCCTGACCTATCCAGCGGAACCCGAAACCCCACCACCCTATGGCGCAAGTCGAGGAATCTGCAGCCCACATAGTCGCTGAACCGTCTCAGCCTCTGATTCAGACCCTCCACTCGGTTCTGTACCGAAGATCTGCAGTCAGTCCTGTCGACGATGCGGCAGATCGTGAGCTCTGCTTTCATCCTGCTAGCGAGACTGGCAGTCTTCACCAAATCAGATAGCCGCCGGAAGCCAAAGAGGATTTCCTCCTGTCCATAGCGACACAGATCATTGGTGCCGACATGAGCGACTACCTGCAAATGGGTGCACCCTGTATCCTTGATGGCATCTGGAAGGACCCTTTCCACATCTGGAATGACTCCCCCGGTATGCACACGGAGTGCACATTGGTTTTCTTCCCCTCTCTTGCTGCCATATCCCTAAGGGGCCCCATCACTCACCTGACATTGGAGCTCCCAACTATCAGTAAGCCCACCCTCTGTGACCACCCGGATCTTGCAGACTGAGGGGCAACCTCTGGAACAACACAAGTAGCCTTGTCCGGCCGAAGATCAGTATCAGCCCGAGACAGAGACTGAAACCGGTTCGTCAGACAAACTGGAGAGCCCTTCCGTTCAGCCCCCGGAATTTCTTTCGTCCCCTGCCACACCTCGAGATGACCTCCCACTCTACCACAGGTGAGGGGTCAGCCTCAATGTGGGAAGTATCCCAGGCAGCCACATCCCTAGTCCGATCGGGGGATGCGTGGGACGAGCTGGCCATCCCCAACAAACCCCCATCCGGACCCCCACAGTGATGCCCATCGGGAACAGCCTCAAGCTGTGTGACCGAATCCAACACTGCCTGAAGCTGGGAGCAGAGGGATGCCAACTCAGCCCGCATCCGAACACAGCAGTCGCAGTCCCTATCCATGTTAAATACTGTTGTGCAAAGAATGTCTGAATTAATCTACAGAGAGCACAAACAAATCGACACAAAATTTAAACGGTTATTAAAATACAAGATTGCCTAGTAAATGCAGTAATGCTGCTACTTGCGCACTGCTGGCACACTGCTCGGCGGCAGAAGGAGACTACGCGATTTTATACTATTCAGGTACTAAAACGTGACGCTACAACTCTCAAATCTATAATACGCCCGAAATTCATGAATTAAACAATGCAAGTACCCAAAAACACGCAAAGAAATTAAGAATTAAGCTATGTAACAAATAAGTGAACTAAAAGGGTACGACTTTCTGCTGGCAGCTGCTTATCCAACGGCGGCATGGAGCACACTGGCTGTGACCAACCGACACTGGCCGTTAAAAAAAAGAAAAAAAAACCGAAGACAGACGACTACGCGAATTTATACTATTCAGGTACATTGACTGCCACAGCCAAAGTTCATCTAATGTGGCTGTGTTGAAAACTTCATATTTACATAGGTTAAAACTGGAGGCTCTCGACCATATCTCATTGATAACTCAATGCTAAAATTGTCGGTAGAGCCAACATTTTGTCGTCACCTCTATGGCCGTTTTAAAGCTGCTCGTCACGAATTCCTCTCCTGTGCCAAACTCGATCTCAGAATAGCGCTTACACCAACTCCCCATCATTAATTGTTAGATAATTCTAATCTCTGTCTTCATGCATAATTTTGCCTACGTCGATGTCTCTGAGTAGACTGAAGCGACAAGGCCAGGATGTGACCTCGGACCTCCCGCTCACTAGGCAGATGTGGTAACCATTACGCCATCCTGGCACAGTGGCTGTGCACTATTGAGCGGACTAACCTAGCTTGCCTCTCTCAGCAATTCAAATTCCCATTCACACCTCGGACCACTTGGTGTTCCGCCATGGTACTATTTTCATTCGTCGATTCTGTATGCGCGTAAGCATCATCGAAGTTTGAGACTTGATAAGTCCCTGGAACCACATAGTTCCATTTGCCTTTCAGCATCCTAAATGAAACCAACATAGCCAACACATCCCCAGCTTGACTCTTTTTGCAGATATACCAATATATTACGGAGCTTGATACCGTATTTTTTCGTTAGGATCGGCACTGTCATCTCGTCAAGACAAAGACTGTGTCACCTACTGGACTTAACACGTTCTCAAACTACCTAAAATTTGTTAGTAGTCCCCTCGGGTCTTCTGCTGCATCCTAAAATCAACATGACTTAATATTTTAGTGACCCATCTGTCCGCCATATTCAAAAGAACGCTGCCGCTGCTGTCCAGCTGGAAATTATTGCCAAGGCGTTTGTTTTCCTTTAATGTTACTTCAGTTCCCCGTAAAGGGTACGTGCTCGCAGCGAATATAAACCAGTCTTCAGTTAGAGGTTGCATACATTTCAAAATCGTTAAAATATATAAAAGTATAACAATAACAGGTAATTTTTTTAAAAACATGTTGGTGTACAAAATTTACAAGTTTTGCACAAAACATAACTCAAACATTAACGTTAGTAAGACAGGTGGAAAATGACGATTTTTAAAAAATTTGTTTGACTATTTTATATTACAGTTAAAATATAGTCACTGATGACAACATGAGTGATGTCATGGTGTAAATGTTATGGTTGTGATGCACGAAATTGATAATGGTTTAGATGGTGGTGGAGTGATGAGTATGACTATGGGGTCCTCTTGAAACCCATGTAGCGATTAAACGAAATCAAGGGGCAAGGAGAAAATGGAAGGATGGTGTGAGATGAACCGTTGTGACTAGGGATGGAAAGAGGGGTACATCTCAGGATGAATTTTATTGTTGGGAAGTGGAAGTTGGCTGAATTCGCCCAGCAAAGGACGGATTTGGCATGAAGGGGAATGGGAGGTGGAATATGGATGAGTTTTACCGCAGGGTGCCTGGACTGGTGGTTAGTGGGTGGGAAATTGAGTGCTAGGTCTGCGTATTGCGGTACATGTATCCGGAGGTGCTCTAGGAGAAGTGGACGAGCTAGCACAGGACGCGAATTGCGCAAGGTAGGCGGACGCAGAAGGCGAGATGGAGTGTACTGTGAGTCTTGCAAGGATTTAAAGGGACTTGCAGAATTTAAGGAAGTGGAGATTCAGGCAACGTCGTCGTAAATGGGGATGGGAGGAGTGAGAGATGTGTAAGTGAGGATAACTGTGGAGGGATGGAGATTCAGGTTCTGCCTGTTAGCAGTCGGTTTCGGTCTTTTGTGTTGGATGGCAAGGACATGTGCACTCCGTGCATTACATCTTAGTTTTCTGTTCAGAGAGTCCATGTGAGAAAGGAAATAGGACAGTTATGTGGTCCTGCTGAGGAAGGAGAGATCTTTGATTGGAACTGACGACAGATTTCAAATAATAGACTACTGGACCAATAATCTCTGCAGCTTGATAGGGGCACGTACGAGGAAACGACAGAGGTGAGTTTGGGGACTGTCTTAGCATCGTTCTGCAGTGACCTTTGCAGTGACACTTCAATCAGATTTGCCTGCATAAAAGAAAGATTAATTACTGATACTCAAGGAACGCAGCTATGGTGCGCCCCATCAGTATAAAGACTAAGAGACAAGAGAGGTAGATCCTAGCATAAACGCTCTATACTTACTTTCTTAAGTATAAAAACGTATTATAATCGACCGCAGTCAGACACAGGCTGAGTGTCGCTATATCTTTGCAATACTATTTACGAAACAATAATCACATTTCATAAATTAATTTACATAAATTATTTAGATTTGAGGTTATTTACAGTAAAGTAATGGATAAGTGGACATTTTTGTGCTTCTTGTCGGTTTTGAGACGTGTAGTTCACATGAAATTATGTTGGTCTGCCCACATAATGCTTCATTCACCTGCTTGAAGGCTTGAGGCTACTGCATTTACAAACTGCTTTCAAGGCTTCGGAACATGACTTGAGATATGTTTATATTCTTTTTGGTGAAATTCAAAATTATATGTTTTTGCCTGTACAGTTGTTCATACAACACATTTAAACATTTAAAATTGTTTGTACACATAAACTGGTGTTTCAATGCACTCTCAGAAATGTCAATTAAAACAGTATCTACATATGTATACGCATAGACAACGAAATATTACATTAATTATACATATCGGAATGCAGTAAATCACAGTACTTAGGATGTATGGTAAATTTATGAACACATAAACTGGTATGTTTCATAGATTTTTATTGTGTGATTATACCTAGTTTCTAATTTTGTTTATTTCTGCAGATTTCCATGGTTCTGGTTATTTACAATGTTATATAGACTCTTTGTCCTCATGGGATGGATTTGCAAAGTTTGGTGATGACTTGAAGATCGATGATTGTAATTGTCGACCAGAGTATCTCGCCGATATGAATTTATAGACTCGTTGTTCTGCTAGTAGATGGAATAACAGGTTTGCTGTTGTCTTGATGTTCGGCGGTTGTAGGTAGATCAGTAGAATTTTCATGACTCGTTCTTTGTTGTTGGATGGAATTATACAGATTTGTCGTTGGTTTTTGCCGCTCCGCGTCCCAAGACGTGGCGTTAAGGCGCGGGAGGCGCCCAGCCCACTTCTGATGGAATGGTTACATCTGCATCGAGCCATAACCTAACTGTCTCAGGTGTCAGCTTTGTGCGACATCTGACTCTCGTGGCAGCGTTGGCGAGAAATGAGCGGCTGCAGTGTCGCCAACTCGTTCACTAGAGTCCGAGGTGGTTCATAGATTAAAATAGCAGTTGTTGCAAAACGCTTATCTGCACCCGCCGTTATTGCTGACTGACTGTTTATCTGCGTAAAGTACACTCGGAGTTACTTTATGGATCGCTTAATTAGAAGTATGTGTAAACTTGTCTTTTTCAATTTTCTAAAGTTAGTAAGGCACTTGTCTGTGGCTAGTTAGACCACATAGCACGAAACAATGTTTGTTCACTGCCATTGTAGTCGTTTTTCACAAATCATTCATTGCACTACTCTAATACTAACAGTACTCACACAAGTTTCTTATTATGTGTTCATTTAGTCACCCGCGCATGGTGACAGTTTTAAATTTAAAAGACGAATTGAACACAGTACGCTAACCACTTATCTCCGTAGTATTCCACAGAAGCACTACGTTTGCACACGTAACAGTGTTTTATTACTTGTGACTGTGTTTTCTAGGATCCCGTCAATAGAAGGATACTGTGTTTACTGTTTCATCATACGATGACTATTCTGAAAGCAGGAAACGTTTTGACATTAAAAAAAAACTAAGTACAAGAAATACATTATATTATAGATATCTGAAAGAGTGACTGACATACTACTTTTCCACATAGTCACAAAATACATTGAGACACTTATCATAGCGGTGGACAAGGTTTGAAAGACCTTCGTCGTAAAATTCTGCCGCCTGAGACTTCAGCCAGTGAGTCACGCCCGCCTTTAGTTCCACGTTGTCATCAAAGCGCTGCGTTGCAAGCCAGTTCTTCATCTTGGGATACAAGTGGAAGTCGCTTGGTGCAAGATCGGGGCTGTAGGGTGGATGAGGGAAAATTTCCCATTTGAATGAATCAAGGAGTTCTTTAGTGCGGTTTGCCATGTGAGGTCGGGCATTGTCCCGCAAAAACAAAATTTTGAACGTCTGCTTTTCTCATTGTTTGCTTTGAACTGCTCTTCTAAGGCTGTGCACAGTATGACAGCACTGGTCAGAATTTATGGTTGCTCCATGCTCGAGAAAATCAATGAGAAGCACACCTTGCCAATCCCAAAACACTGTCGCCATCAGCTTCCTGGCTGACAAGTTTTGCAAATATTTTCTTGGTTTTTGGGGACATCTTGTGTGCCCCCACTCCATGGAATCTAATTTTGTCCCACAATTGACGTGCTTCACGCAAGTCTCGTCACCAGTTACGATTCGATCCAGTAATGAATCACCATGTTTGTGGCAGCCCTACAGAAATGTCAACGTTGTCCCCATTCGCTTTCTTTATGATGCTCTGTAAGCATTTTAGGCACCCATCGTGCACAAAATTTGTGGTAGCCTAGCTAATGAGTGAAAATTTCAAACAACAAAGTTTGTGAAATTAGTGGAAAAGAAAGCGAAAGCTCCGTTACTGTGAAGCGACGGTTTTCACGAATCGTTTCATCAGCTTTAGTGACAAGATCGTCAGCCACAATGCTCGGGCGTCTAGTCTTCTCTTCATCATGAACGTTGGTTCTGCCATTTTTAAACAGAATGCACCAGTTACGGATGGAACATTAACTCATTACGGAGTTTCCGTACACTTAGCACAGTTCACGACAAATTTCTACAGGTTTTTTGCCAACAAAAACCGTATCACAGCCTGCACCTCACAATTGGTGGAATTTTCGATTGCAGCGCACATTTCAAATTCGAATATCGAAAAAACCAGACGCGCAGAGACGCACCAGACACGTTCCCTCTGTCACAGATGGATGCCGACTGAGCTGCAAAGCACACACATACCAAAATAAACGCGATGGGCGTGCGCCTGGCGGCGTCAGACGGAAACATTCCCTACTTTATGACTATCCCTGGTATGTCTCTTTGCATTACATTTTGGCGAAGTTAAGAACTGCACTGTTTACACTAGCCTCAATTGTTTCACTTCGGTAGCAGATCATCAAGTTTAAGTATCTATGGCAGTCTATTCTGCATGCGGAAGCTGTATTTTTGAAAGCTATTTAGTCCGTGCAGTTAAACTTACACAATTGTTTGCAGATAATTTAGTCTCATACTTGCATTATTTCGTGCCCTGAAACTTTGATAATTAAGATTTTACAATTTACAAAACTTTCAATCTGCTTGCTCTGGTTTTGACACTTTCATGCACTCTTGCGTATGTTACTACCACCGCATGTCTTTTCATGCTCCACTACCTCATACATTTAATTAGTTACAGAGAGAAAGGTCAGCACACAGATTTGTGTGGCACCGCGTAAATAAGGCATGATTCATTCCTACTTAGATACCATGACGTGTATACACATATGAGCAAAATGCAATAAATGTGCAAAGAAAAATACAGTGACATCTTACTTCTAATACAAATCATAATGATGGGAAACAAGTGATACTTTTTCAATTCTAAAAATAACATTTGCTAGCTAACGTCTGAATCCAATCACGAAATTCTGTTCATACTGTGCACTGCCATGCAAACATACTTTTATTTCGAAACTGCATTACACAGAAGTCTTTGGTTTCGTTTCGTGCATAGAACTTCGTTTTTGTACATTGAAACAATTATCAGTGTTTGACATGTCCTCGATTTCTATTCTTTGTTCCATGTTTGTTTGAAATTCTTGCGTCTGACTAGAATAAAACACAAATAGGTTAATGTTGACGACATGAATAAATAGCTTCATTATGACTCTTCATATTAAAGATTTTCAGTTTTCTGCTCATGCTACACACTTCGTCAACATGGTATAGCCGTGCAATCTTCTACAAATTACAAATAATAATATCCGGTCAGTTTATGACAACACGACATAGTAAGAAATACAAAAACAATAAAATACACACATAGGTACATGACAAATTAATTATACAATAAGAGAATATTGACAAGTTTTTGAAAATACGTAAAAATATGTCGATTGTCATGGGTATAATAAATTTATTAATGTTACGAGAGTCAAATACTAGAGGCGCGCTTCTAGCTGCTTCAATTGCTCATAACAATGGACTGCTGCAAGGTGACGTGTTTCCAGGCAAGCGTCTTTTTATTTCCCATTTAACTGCCTCTCTTTCTGACCGTGATACGGATTAAGTTTGACGTGACAATATTTCGCGTGGAAGAACATTCACCTTGTAAACGTACGGGTTTATGTCTCCAGGTTTACAAGAAAACACATTTACAAAAGATAATAACAAATCAGAAGGCTCAGGTTCCTGCTGTTCTCTAAGGTATTCGGATTTTCGTGCCTTAGTGAAAATCTTGTTAGAATCGGGTAAATCATCAGTTACGTTATTAGGTACGGGCTTGCTGTGTTCATGGACATCAAGATGACTGTCTGCCCACAACACATTGCTGCCTATATTCTTGAATTTAAGGTTCTGTCAAAATCTGTCTTGACGTGCGTTAGTGCGCAAAAAATTCAAAATAAACTCTTTGCCTCCAACATTTATTTGGCATGTTCCACTCCGGAGGTCGACCTTTGCATCCCTCCATCGTAGAAATTCCATACCCAACAGGCAGGACACAGACATGGACTTAACGATGAAAAACGTGCATGCTGTAGCTCCGCTTCCAAATAGTGTTTCAGTCTGTTCGTGCTTTTCAGTTCTTTGTGTGAGTGCACCTATGGCTCCCGAGACAAAACAACTCGGCACAGACGAAGTCGGAAGTTTTTGGTCTCACATGTCTTACTAAAATAATTTAAAGCAAGTACATTTAATTTCGCGCCCATGTCTGTAATGACGGTAGTTGATATTCCACCTGCTGCAGCGTTTACTGCTACCTAAGTTTGCTCTTCGTAACATTCTGTACTCTATATTGGCTCGTTATATAACTCTTCCTTTATGTCCTTTCCTTCGTTAAAACGAATCACGTTCGTCATTACATTATTCATTTGGTCACCATTCCACTCCGTGGCCAATATACGCAAGACGGATAGTACCTTTAAGTATGACGCCTGTTTTCATTGTTGAGGTTGCTGCAGTCGCGGATACAGGAAAGCCTCAAGAAGGAGGCGCTAAAGATATATTGAGCTACCTTTAGTCTTGCCATAATAAAAATTAATCAAGTCACATACAAAGTTTAAGTAAGTTTTATCTAAACTTATTATACACATATACAAGACAATGCAATCTTATGATATAAAAAAGTTGCAGTTGTGGTTCTCTTCCTTAAATGATGAATTATATGCGCCCATTCTTCCTGGAAAATTGGTTAATTGTATCGCCAATAGGAGAAGCAATCTCAGGGTGAGTGTTCAACAGAGCTAAGCCATTAAGTCGATCCTCCTCCACTATCGACCACAACCATGTCTTTGTACGCCGCAATGTTGAAAACCTTCTTTCTGCTGTAGCAATAGATGCAGGTAGACAAGCAAATATTATGTACAGCATGTGCAAAGTAGGATAGTCAGATATAGGACAAACAGACAACGCTTGCATAACAGAATCACGATCATTAAGGGCGTTTATGCTCATTTGTTTTTATTGAAGAATCTTTCCCATTAGTGTCTTTTTATCACAAAACAGTAGACTATTTGCGACTTTTCTCGAACATACGCCAGAAAGAATAAAGTATAGATATCACTAGAATGGTCGCGGCTTTTCTCATAGGTACATGTTAGCTATGTGTGTGCCAGACAGAAACGTATAACATACAATGACACGGACGAGCGTGCTGGATAGGAAAGTGTAAGTACTCGATAACTGAACGAGTAGCGTGCTATTTGACTGGCTGAGGCGGCGCGTGTGGCATTGTGGGCGGCCCCAAAACGGGGGGGGGGGGGGGGGGGGGGGAATTGCACGCCCTGCGCTACCCCACCGTGTGTATTCGCCATTGGATTGCTGATTGGTAACTATTGTATGGTTGGTTATTACATTAAGCTTGATTCTGCTGATCTTGCCAGCCGGAAGGCGGATGGGAAAAATTTGCTGGTGGTAACTCTGAAAATTAGGCTACCACTGTCTCCCATTTTGGTTTTGGTTTTGCCCCAGTATCAACCACAGATAAGAAATTTCCCAAAGTGTTTTCGGGCGCATGTATTAGCTTTCGCCAAATATTGGTAGTAGGAGTAATCCACTAAATTACAGGCCCACATCGCTAACGTCGACATGCAGCAGGATTTTAGAACATGTATTGTGTTCGAACATTATGAATTACCTCGAAGAAAACGTCTATTGACACACAGTCAACATGGGTTTAGAAAACATCGTTCCTGTGGAACACAACTAGCTCTTTATTCACATGAAGTGTTGAGTGCTATTGACAACGGATTTAAGATAGATTCCGTATTTATCGATTTACGGAAGGCTTTTGACACTGTGCCACACAAGCCGCTCGTAGTGAAATTGCGTGCTTATGGAATATCGTCTCAGTTATGTGACTGGATTTGTGATTTCCTGTCAGAGAGGTCACAGTTTGTAGTAACTGACGGAAAGTCATCGAGTAAGACAGAAGTGATTTCTGGCGTTCCCCAAGGTAGTGTTATAGGCCCTTTGCTCCTCTTATCTATATAAACGATTTTGGAGACAATCTGAGCACCTGTCTTCGGTTGTTTGCAGATGACACTGTCGTTTATCGACTAATAAAGTCATCAGAAGGTCAAAACAAACTGCAAAACGATGTAGAAAAGATACCTGAATGGTGCGAAAAGTGTCAGTTGACCCTAAATAACGAAAAGTGTGAGGTCATCCACATGAGTGGTAAAAGGAACTCGTTAAACTTCGGTTGCACGATAAATCAGTCTAATCTAAAAGCCGTAAATTCAACTAAATACCTAGGTATCACAATTACGAACAAATTACATTGGAAGGGGCACATAGAAAATGTTGCGGGGAAGGCTAACCAAAGACTCCGTTTTATTGACAGAACACTTATAAAATGTAACAGACCTACTAAGGAGACTGCCTACACTACGCTTGTCCGCCCTCTTTTAGAATACCGCTGCGCGGTGTGGGATCCTTACTGGATAGGACTGACGGAGTACATCGAAAAAGTTCAAAGAAGGGCCGCACGTTTGTATTGTCGCGATATATGGGAGAGAGTGTCACGGAAATAATACATGATTTGGGCTGGAAATCATTAAAAGAAAGGCGTTTTTCGTTGCGACGGAATCTTCTCACGAAATTCCAATCACCAACTTTCTCCTCCGAATGCCAAAATATTTTGTTGACTCCAACCTACACAGGGATGAACGATCACCGTGATAAAATAAGGGAAATCAGAGCTCGTACGGAAAGGTATAGGTGTTCATTCTTTCCGCGCTCTACACGAGATTGGAATAATAGAGAATTGTCAAGGTGGTTCGATGAACCCTCTGCCAGGCACTTAAATGTAATTTGCAGAGTACCCATGTAGAGGTAAGTGATTGTCAATTAGCCTTTTAAAATTCTTATCACATCTTTGTTTGATATGTGATTGTCCCATAACCGAGTCTTCCTTATGTACTTTTCAAAATATTTCCGAAGACTCTTGTTAGGCACTGTAAATATTCCACATCTTACACGTGCTTCAATAGGTGGTGACCCACATTTGTTTAAGAATGCCTGCTCAACTGTTAATGCGTCGAACTGGATCTGCCGTTGCCGCGGTCCATGACGCGGATCATCCTGCACGTACATGGCGGAAAACTGAATTTTCTGTCTTTCGTTCCTCGCCTTTGGCAATATGCCGTTAAAACTGTGTATAAATATCACTAGATGTGGAAACTTTTTTTAATAGTAAACACTTGAAACTTCCTGTACTTAAGAAGGCTTTCTTCCAAAAGCACTGCTGCTAATGTCAGTGCCGTGCTAGTAGAATCGTAACTGCATCTTTCACTTGTACCCCAAGAGTCTATTTCATTTTGTACGTGCAGATTGTACATCGGTACATTCCCGCATGTTTGCGGCATGTGCATGAGCGTCTGTATTGCGACACGCGGCGTTTTAACAGCACTTCCGCCCTGCTGTCTCTGGTCGGATACTTTTGGGCCTTAACAATATCGTGCCTCTGGAGTAAATATTCTGCTAAATTTTTCCACATTCCACAAAATTCTGTGCGAGTAGTTTCACCTGAAATTCCCGAGTCGAACAAAGCTTCCACGCTTATGGCATGCACTGCAGCATGTATTTCTGCCTTTTTCATTACCCGCTCCTGAAATGCTTCATAATATTTTTCTCCATGAGCGGTCAGATTTTGTGTCACGTTCTGACCTTTCTCAAGAGACAACTTATTTAACTCGCTAGTGAGGTCCGAGACTTTATTCTCAATTTCGGATAGCTTGTGTTTCAATTTTGTCTGATAATTTACTCACGTTACCGTGTATCTCAAGGTACATCTTGGTCAGATTTGAATTTCTGTTTTGACTTCGTCCATTGTCGAAGTAATTCTTGTATATTTATCTACCACCACGGTATTGAACTTTGTATCCAGTCTTTTGCACTGATGTTTCGTGACTGCGATGTTTTCCGGTTTTAATTTTTCATACTGTTGTCTATTTTCTATTCTGTCCGATTGTTATTTAACGATATGCATGAAACTCACAGTAATTCGCAACAAACAAATACATAAACACTGCAGAAAAATAATTTACACTTGCGGATGACAAGATGGACACCTAATTACAGAAACAGCAGAATGGCTAACCGTCCATCTTGCCGACACGCTGTGAAAGGTCAGCCATTTTAGCAATTTCTGATACAACAATGCTTTATAAGACAATCTTATACATGAACGATAATGAAAATAATTCTATATAAATCTTTTAGTCAATGAGCCATGCATTAAATACGCGAATTATGAAAGAAGTTGCGGAAATGCAAAGGCGGGTAGTAATAGTGACGTCCCTTACCTTTTTTACAGCGTGACGTGAGAAGACTGGAATGACTTTCTAGTTTCTCCGATATGCGCCGTGTAATATTCAATTTCCATTCGTACGCAGTATCTCCACATCTGTACATTAGATCATCCTCCCAGAGATTGGATAAAAGGAGAAGTGAACAAACATACTTAATTCATTCGTAATGATTTTTCCGCGTTCCACGTTTGGCACCAAAATGACTCGGCTGCTTGTGCAAGATTAATAAAATGTGTGATAATTTGACTGCAGCTAGGAATTGAAATTAATCACTGGAAAGAAAACTGTTAAAGTCAATTGGAGCAGACGGCCATTATTGATGGTGGATGCATCTTTGCTAGTGGCCATACTGGTTTCTATAAAAATGCTACAAGATTTAGGAGAGATTACGCCTTTCAACTGCACCAACAGTTTTACGGGACCGATATCTGTTATTTACAGGCGAAACCGAATCATAGCTTGGAGACTGTGGCCAAATCATTTAAGGTTCCACGTCTGGATTCAAGTTTTTTTTTTAATCGCCTCGTGATGATCGGCAATTAATGTCAGGGACACAGTAGCAAATTTAAAATAAATAAATGGCAAAATAATAACTGTATTCGGCCATTGCGTCTCCACGTCATGATCCGGTAAGGTCATACTGGTCGTTGGCTGTAACAATAATGCAGTAAAACGTTTCGTGTATTACATATATATTAGGAGAACTGTTGAAAATGGAACAAGTGACTCAACTAGTTTACACCGATTAATTGCAATTGGTTCTAAAACTAATATATGGCATACACATCAGATTTGTCTGCACGAGAGAACGTTTTGTTACTGATACACAAGGAACGCAGTTACAGTGCGTCCTATCAGTATATAAACTAAGAGACAGGAGAGCGGGATCCTAGCAGAAGCGCTCTTTACTGATTTTCTAAAACAGAAAACGGATTATAATCGATCACAATCAGACAAAGGCTTACTGGCGTTATATCTTTGACATATTATTTATGAAATATGAAATGTTCAAATGGGTGTGAATTCTTATGGGACATAACTGCTAAGGCCATCAGTCCCTAAGCTTACACACTACTTAACCTAAATTATCCTAAGGACAAACACACACACACCCATGCCCGAGGGAGGACTCGAACCTCCGCCGGGACCAGCCGCACAGTCCATGACTGCAGCGCCCAAGACCCCTCGGCTAATCCCTCGCGGCTTTATGAAATACATAAGCTAATTAGACTTGAAACTATTTACAATAAATAAACAGATACGTGCACAGTTTTGTGCTTTCTGTCGTTCTTGCCAACAAAAGCTTACATGAAATTACGTTGGTCTATCCATGTAGCGCTCGCCGCGCGTGGTAGCCGCGGGGTCTATGCGCCTTGCCACGGTTCGCGCGGCTCCCCCAGTCGGAGGTTCAAGTCCTCCCTCACACATACGTGTGTGTTTGTTGTCTGTAGCATAAGTTAGTTTAAGCTAGATTAAGCAGTGTGTAAGCTTAGGGTCCGACGACCTCAACACTTTGGTTCCCCATGAACTTATCACCACCACCATGTAATGCTTTAGTTCCCACTAGACGGATCTGCAGAAACATACAGCTGGGAAATATCAGGTCTCAAAAATGAAAGGTCGTTATCCGCAAAAGGAACAGTAGAGGCTAAATAATTTTGTACAAGTCGTTAATGAAGCTGGGAAGGTAAAGAGATACTCGTAGCTGTTCATGTAGTAAGGCACTGATCGATACAAACCGCTGAATATCTAGGAGTCATAATAAATCAAATGACCAAAGAAAACATTCTAAGAATTCGCAGAACTAAATGCTGTGCTCTCAACAAACATGTTATTGCGCCATGTTTGTTTGATGCGGTATTGCATGACATTAGTATCGGACAACACTCACTAATTATTGACGAGAGACCAGTGTAGAGGGACACATAATATCCCTGCCTTTTTGTGAGATATTACAGAAAAGTGTAAGGGACCCTAACTCTGTACTTCCTTGGATTACTAAGGATTGAGTGTGGAACCAAACGTTATTTAAAATTGTCAATAATAACGAAAGACCTTCCACGGTAGGTATGACGTAGAAACGTAATAATAGAGCACTCTAAAGAACCAAAAGTGCATTTCCATACTGTGCTAAACAAAGAAATTTACCTGGCAACAAACTCTTTAGAGCATGCTCATTTTCAAGTTTTATCATTGAAATCTTCAGTTACAGTTTTTACTTAATCTCAAATTTTTTATGTATTCCTACTATTATTAATTGAAAACGTACATGAGAGAAGTGAAATAAGAATAGTATACGAGAGTCCGATTTCGTTATGAAACATTCTATGTTTAGGCAATTTCTCCAGCAAATAATTGAGGGTCACTGTGACCCTTGTGTACAGTTTGTGTGGCAATTTCAGAGATGTACACTACTAATGTGAGCCGAATCCGGTCCAAAAGTAGTGAAGGGAATCACTGCAGAAAATGAACTGAAATTCCAGGGGCAAGGGTAGATTCAATAACCGAAAGGAGCACTTCCCGTGTAATTTAAATTTCTATAGTGAGGTAGTTCGATCACAACCCGCCAGTTGTTACTCATCGATCGCATAGAGGATGAACTGTCTGTGTAGCATATGAAGAAACATGCATGAAATAGACATCTGGAGCACCCTAACAGCAGATTGAAGAATTGTAGCAGGCAAGTAGCTATATCGGCTATCAAGGCAGTAAGACTAAACTGACATAAACATCGTAAACAAGTCTACGCTAGCCCTCTCGGCCTACGGCAGAGGCACACTGCTGTGATTTGTCAACTAAATAATCCGCCCGCCCCTCCACCCTAACCACCCAAAATTATCAAACATGAAAATACCTACCTGCCAATGTTTTACGGCATCTTCCCTTATTGTTACTGCTTGCCTTTCTAAATCTTGCAGCGAGGACTGAAACGTAGGAAACAAAGAATTCCAAATAATTTCAATAAAAATCGGTAGCTGTTCATTCGTTAATTTTATTTTTAGCCACCCAAAAAAAATTTCTATAAACGTTAAGTGACACCAAAGAAAGAGTGAAAGGAGGAAACAGGAACTTCGCCATTCTTTCTTGGAAATATTTCGTATAATTTGTGTCTTTGCTGCAGTCATTGTTTTATTTTACCTTGTTGGTGCTTTGACCCTAATAACTAAGCAGCGAACAGTTGGTAGCCGTTAACAACAACAGTACCTCGTTATTCACAAAGGCGAACTGCGAGGTAGAAACGGCCACCTCTCAAAACTGCCGCCTAGTGCTTTTGTGCTGGCCGATTCGCATTGTGGGGCTGCAGCGAGAGAACATTTCTGGTTGCTCTTGGTACACGAACAAAAGCATTGTGTTTCGCGAAGAACACAGCAGCTGCAGAAGCATTACCTTCCGTAAAGACTATAAATCGAAAACATGATAAACCACAGTGAAAGGTATGCGCCAATGTCTGATCAGGGCAGCTCCAGAACATAGTCGGTAGTTGCCAACCGCAAGGTGGAACGAGTATAATATCTCTGAGTAGGAGGTTCTTTGATGTTTAAGAGAGCCGGGCGCTTGCAGTAAAAAACCGAGGAGTCGTAGCTAGGTGCCCGGAGGAAAAAGACGTGTGGAGACAGCTGTAAGGTAGGTCGCGCTCGCTGCCCCAGACCAAACCTTAGCACGTAAATGAGAGAAGATATATAATGATTTCAAATTGATTTTGTTAGATAATATTCAGAGCTAGGATTCGTATGTCCTAGGTTTGACACAGTAAGAGTTTGCTAAAAATTTTTGTAAGAGTGTTTCGTGCTACGGTAGGTTTTATGTATGACTTAAAATTTTAACAATATATATATATTGAGATCAACATTGTGTTTAAATCTAACAGCTTGAATCATAATCCAAATCCTTTGCTTAAATTGAATATGAAAATGGGTAGTAGAGTAAAGTTACCCACCAATGAAAGAACCAAGTGAACATGAGGGGCAAAAGTTAATTTTCCAATACCATCTTAATGCTACTGCACAAACGGCATTATTCTCTTAAATTTTATTGCTGAGTCAAATACATGTTGCATTTCTGGCAAAATGGAGGAGTGCAAGAAACAAGTTAACAGACTCAGTCAGATGCAGGTTTGCTGAATAATTAATTTAGAACAATCTTATTAAATACTTTTAACAGGTACGTAAACCGTCGATTTGCACTTCTGGAGTTATAAATCCGTCAAAAGCTGCCCTTTCATGCCGGTTAAGCACAATGATCGCTCGCGTAATATTTACAGTTTTCTGCAACAGGGTAATAGTGTTCAGTTCACGCAGTAATTATCGCAATGTACGGTGTGACAGTTATTAAACTATATGAAATAAATTCGTCATATATTCCGTACAGTTTGAGTTAGGACGTTCAAACGGCAAGGTTGACTGCGGGGGCATGAAGAGATTTAGTATGTGCATGCGTCGTTTTGATTTAGCGACAAAGCCAACTTTCATTTGGATGGGTTCGTCAATCAGCAAAATTGGTGCATTTTGGGGACACAATCGAGAAGTCTCTTCAGCATCGATGGGTGGCTGTGTGGTGTGCAATGTCCAGTGACGGAGTATTTGGTGCGATATTACCTGATGGAATGGTGACCACCGAATGGCACGGAAGGTTTTTGAAGATGATTTCATCCCCATTACCCAAAGTGACCTTGATTTAGACAAGATGTGGTTCATGCAAGACAGAGTTCGACCCCATCAAAGTGGGAGAGTATTTGATGTCCTGGAGGACCACTTTGTGGACCACTTCCTGGCCCTGGGGTACCCAGAAACCACCTCAATGGGCCTAGATTGGTCTTCGTATTAACCGGACCAGAACACATGCAACTCCTTTGTGTGTGACTACGTTAAAGACAGGATAAACAGTAATAACTCAAAAACAATTGCTGAGCTGGAAACAGCCATTCAGGGGGTTACTGACAGCATCAATGTTGCGACATTTCAGCGTGTTATGCAGAACTATGCTATTAGTCTGCGCCATATCGTTGCCAATGACGGCAGGCACGTAGAACATCTCATAACCTAGATCGGAATATCTGTAATGACGTCTACAGGTTGAATAAAGTGTGTGCACGCCGTAGTTTGTAACTATCTTATGTTTTTGGTTTACCTAGCTCAATAACTGTTGGAGAATACTCAGTATTGTAGAACACTCAGTATATACCTTTTATTGAAACTGAACTACACTTCTCGAACAATCACTATATATACACAAAAACAAATAACTTCTAGACGACCATTCATCAAGAGCGTCGGTGAGGTACATCGGAGATGGTCTTAGCTCGGCGAGGAACGGGCTGTACTGCAGCTGCGCTGGCCTTATAAATCTGGGGGAGGCCGGCGGAGTACTCCAACTTTCCCTGTACCTGTGAGGCGACCTCTGCAGAAATAGGTTCGAATTAGTCCCTAGCAAGTTCTGTTTGTTTGAAGAATTGTTTTCCTTTTGGTTGCGCCTGCAAGTGCTTGTGTATGTTATATGGTACACAGGGGTGTCTTGAGTGTAGTCTGCCTGGCAGGGGCCGTCTGTGGCAGACGTAACAACTGTCATCTTGTATCTTGTCAAATTTTGCATTCAGTGACCATTAACTCTCATACTACTTGCATACTTCGCTGTTTTCTCAAAAATTGGCTCATTGGTAAATGCTATAGTGTCTTACATCAATTTCTTCTCAACAAGTGCAACTGATACACTGGCGAGCTAAAGAAACACTTCACTTGTTGCTAGCATTATCGGACTTGGCTCCTGCGTGTCTATTACACTAGTAATGCTTGTTACTACCTGATTGTGATGTTACTACACTTGGCATCCCGTGGCCGTTATCGGAAACACACGGTGACGTACAGTAAATAACTACAGTCGTGACTAAGGAAAGCGCATCATATTGTGAATTATTTCCAAACAGTTATGCATATACTGTCATGTGGTGCAGCACTTCCTCGTAAAATATCACGGGAAAAACTCGCATAAGCCGACCAAAGCATGCACACTTCCTGGTGCATTAATATGGTCGACTAATAACAATATTGGGGTCACTGTTTCACTTGGAATCACTGTTGCAACTTGCGTAGCTCTTGCGCTGCCGCATCCAAAGTCAAGTTCCCTCCCTAGCGTATGAAAGGCTAAACTCTTGTATTTGTCACATAAACTATTTATCAGACATATTTGAAAAATAAATTTGCAAATATCAATTGCTGGTCAAGAATAATATACAGAAGATTGTAAAGTGAAGTTTAGGGTATTTTAGATGACGATCAGCTTGGCATTAGAGAAGGTAAAGGCAACATAAAGGCTGTTCTGACGTTCCGTTCACCACTGGAAGTAAGACTGAAGAAAAATCAAGACATAGTCATAGGATTTCTCTACACTGAAAATACGTTCGGCAATGTAAAATGTAGTAAAATTTTAGAAAAGCTCAGAAAGATAGGAGTAAGCTGTAGGTAAAGACAGGTAATATAGAGTATGTACAAGAGCCAAGCAAGAAAAATAAGATGGGAAGGCGAAGAACTGAATAGAAAAGGGTGTCAGACAGAACTTCCGCCCGTAATGTTCAATCCATGCGCCGAAGAGTCAATGACGGAAATAAAAGAGAAATTCAACGGTAAGATTAAAACCCAGAGTGAAAGGATATCAATGATAAGATTTGCTGATAGCATTGCTGTCGACGATGGACGTGAAGAACAATTACAGGAACCACTGAATCGAATGCAGTGTCTAGTGAGATCAGTATATGGATTGAGAGTAAACCGGAAAAAGGTCAATGTAGTAAACAAGCAGCAGTAATTAAACTACGAACGACCTCAACATCGAAATTGGTGATCAAGAAGTAGATGAAGTTAGAAATTTTACTACTTTGGAAGCAACAGAACACATGATCGACGGAGCAAGAACATAAAAATTAGACTAGCACAGGCGAAAATTGCATTTCGTACAGGGACCGTCACATTTTGGCCAACAGAAGTCTACTGGAATCAAATATAAGGCTTAATCTGAGGAAGAAGTATCTGAAAACGTACGTTTCGAGCGTAGCATTCATTAATACTGAATCATTGACATCGCGAGAGCAGCAACAGGAGAGACTCGAAGCATTTGAGATGTGTTGCTACAGAAGACTGTTGAAAATTTGGTGGACTGATTAGATAACGAATTAGGAGATTCCCCATTGAATCGGTATAGAAAGGAACATGTGGAAAACACCGACAAAAAGTATGTATAGGATGAAGGACATACGTTAAGACATCATGGAATAGCCTCCATCGTACTTGAGAGAGCTGTACAGAGCAATAAAATGTAGCGCATGACATAGACTGGAACTTACCCTGCAAATACTTCCAGAAGTTGGGAGCGCAGGACAACAATTCGTGGCGGGCCACATCAAACAAGTCAGAAGACTGATGACTCAAGGAAAAAGCATCTTGCGACAAGGATGAAATCGTAAACAAGTGAAAATAAAAACGACGACCTGATCGAAGGTCGACGATCGACGGTTGCTAATTTGCCTGAAGGGTGTTTTTCCTTTCGACGCAACGCAAATTAGACGATTATAACTCAAGAGTAAACTGTGTGCAAGATGGATACCGACCTCTACATGGGCTTTCCATTAGTGGCGTTTACGACCCTATTGTAGGTACCGTGGCACATCAGATCTACCAGTTTTGGGCCGTGGCACTTCCGACCAGAGACTTCCCCAATGCTGAATGCCAACCGTTCACCAGGAGCACATGTCACTGTCTCTCAGACAGTGCCCTGGCCTACAGTCTTCATTTCTGCGTAGTTTCGTACGCAAATTAAATTCTATATACTATGAAAGATGCATGTTAGCATTTTCGTTTCCTCACGGTATAGTTTCCCCTTTGTGTGTCAAGGTGATTACATTTGCTAACAAGGGTTTCCCAGCAAGTAATTCACAGAATTTTTTTCTCAACCGAAATGCGAAACGTTATTATTTGTAGTCTGCTGAGTGACCGCGCCAAGTTTCCGTCACTTGCGACAGATGGCGCAGCTGAAGGACAGTTTCAAAATGGCGTCTGTAGCTGACGCGCATTACAAGCAACGTGCCGTCATCAAATTTGTCACTGCAGAGGAAGAGACAGTAGGGAATATTCACAAACATTTGCACAAAGTCTATGGAGCATCAGCTGTCGACAAAGGCACAGTTAGTCGCTAGGCACGGATGTTGAGGTCATCAGAAGGCGGTTAGACGGATATACACGATTTTCTGCGGTCAGGGAGGCTATCCACAACTGTCACCTGATGTTGTCATTCGACGTTAAAGGATGCCATTCATGGAAGGCATTTTGAGGACGATGAGGAGATAATTCAGACCGTGAAGCACAGGCTCCGCCACCAGGACAAGAATTGGTACCGACAGGTTTTTGTTTCACACTGGACGAAGGCCATAGAACGGGATTGAGATTGTGTGGAAAAATAAGGTGTGTAGATAAAACACCATCCTTTCGAGTGTGTAATTTTCATTATGTTCAATAAAGAACTGTTGAAATAAAAAATGCAGTGCATTGCTTTCTTGTCAACCTTCGTATAATCTATTGAGGCCTTGCTCTAACCAGTTTCGATACATTGGTTCTAGCTCTTCAGAAAGCTCTTTGCAGCTTAAGTCTCTGGCCGTTCCGTTTTCCCCGTAGCCATTTCTATTCTTTCGCAGGCGTAGAGCATGTCGTCTGGTTTTTTTGAAAGTAGGTTGCCATTTTTCATAGTCATTTCTTGACTGGGGTTGGTATAGTACGGACGAAGAGATAATTTAGCTGTATTCTCATGTTGAGAAAGAAGCTGTTTTTGTTTGGCTGAAGTCCACGCCTTTGAGCAAACATTGCAATGTATAACGACTGGGTGAGACCAACTGAGATTATTTTCCCGTGAAGTGGTTCAAAATGGTTTAAATGGCTCTGAGCACTATGGAACTTAACTTCTAAGGTCATGAGTCCCCTAGAACTTAGAACTACTTAAACCTAACCAACCTGAGGACATCACACACACCCATGCCCGAGTCGGGATTCGAACCTGCGACCGTAATGGTCGCGCGGTTCCAGACTACAGCGCCTAGAAACGCTTGGCCACCTCGGCCGGCCCGTGAAGTGGGTTAACGTTATGTGTCACTGTTAGTTTCGGAATGCTTGCTTGTATTATTCGCGCGGGTGGCCGATTGCGTATTTACCACAAAGAACAACAGGCGCTCAGAAGTTGTAATCCCTAAAAGCTATGAAGCTGGCAACTACATCACTAATTAATTTATTAAATTCCGTGCTGTTACCAACTCACGAATCCCAATTGTTCATAGACTGCGAGATTATATAATTTTTTAATGCATATGAAGTACACAGCTGTGAGGATGTTGCCCTGGTCTGTATTGCTGAATGTGGGTTTGTTATCACTACAAGGATGGAAAATTTTTTCTGTTGTCTTTTTTGATGAAATCACATTTAATGAATTCATTTCTTGCAAAAGTATTATTCTTGGCACTTATTCTATTTGAATGTGCTACACTGGTGGACTGCCATCTTGTCGTACAACGAAAGTCAGTTTTCAGAAGTCATTGCCATTCTGACGAATCAACTACAGAACTTCAAAGAGAATTCTAAATTCTGTTAAGTAGAACCATTTTGCATGCAAATTGGGTTTCATGTGCTGATAAAAAAAGGTTGGGCTGTAACGGAACAAGCGCTGTATCATTCCGAGAGACACGGAGGCGAGCGAGTGTGACAGGACTTACCCCAGTTCACTACTTCTAGAGCCACGTCATCATAATGCGCCTGTGTGCAGCATTCGAAGTATTGTGCCAACATCTAACAGTCAAATTTAAATTTAAAACAACTTTTCCTAACTTTGTCAGTGTATGTTAACACTGTGAAGTCTCGGAATGATCTAATGAATATGTTTCGCTAAATACATTATTTTAAGAAAAGGGTAAGTGGCGCCAAACTACGGATCCAGAAACCTAAACATTCTTCAGAATGAGCAAATGCATGTCACAAATCAAAAATTACAAGTCTCAACTTGATCCAAACAATATTTTGTTAAAAAACGGCGTTTATACGAAAATTTGAAGGCGATAAATATTAGACTCAGAAGGATGAAAATTCGCATGTAGCCTCAGTTAGTAATGAAAATATTAACCGTGTGACTCCATTGAGCTACCTTTGTTAGTTTTCTAGTTATTCACTAAAAAGCAGATTTGGAACGAAAAGTTTCTTTTCAGATCAGATTACGTATCATTTGAAGTTCTAATCGCAACACTCGAAAACTGATGAAATAACACAGCTGTATGAAGTGAAAATAACAATCATTAGAAGAAATCATTAAGATGAGGTGAAGAGGTCATGTTGTACTGGAGGTTCCATTCCAAACATTCTAGCCAGCAAATTTTAAAAGCAATCGAGCTAAAAAATTTTAGTAACTAAAGATAACTTAACTCAATTTTTATAGACATTATGACTATTGTAAATTGTTAAACAACAGCGATATTAATTAATAGGTGTCTGAGAAGGGGAACATTTGGATAATACCAGCTGTGCCACCAGTGGTTGACAGCAGATATTCCGTTCGGAGGTCCGCTGCGCCTGCATATAAGTACTGCCAGAAGGGCAGTGAGAAGAAACACTTTGCACCGAGATATCAGTCTGTGCATGTCAGTGGATCGCCTCCGTTCTCTGTGCCTCGGATGACGTTTCAGCGAGCAGCTACCAAACGCGTTTTCGCTAAAAGTAGGGAGTGAACCTGTAAGGACTGTTTACCGTCCTGGTTCGTTTTGATTTCACGGAAGTAACTGTTTCTGTGCCGCCCGCAATTTTGACAAAACCGCGAGGTAAATGGTGAGATTCTTTTCCACTTTTAAGGCAACCAATTAACTTTTGATGATTAGAAGGCAGACCATTTTACTTTGAACTTACTATGGAGATCGGCTTTCAACTACTAAGAGTGCTGTTTCCGATAGGAGTATTAAAGTTATTGCTGTTATCAGGAATATTATTTTTTTAATATATGAATCAGTTACAACTCGAAACTTTGATTTACAGTCACGGTGCCTGATCTCGCAGGGTAAAAAGAAGGTAGGAACATTGTATTTCAGTGATTACCGTGAGTAACAATAAAAAAGCGAAGGTTACATATTCAATCTTTTATCCACCGCCCCACATATGGTGCATCGGCCCACAAACTGATCTGTGAAGGTGATCGGTACAAAGCAGGGAACTCGGTGGCCACTAACGGGATGCTATTGTGAAACATGCGGAAATAAGTGCGAGAACAGTGCTAAGATTTTAAATATTTTCAACATTTCGCGGCCCTGTCAGCAACTGTATAAATATTAATTTTAATTTTAATAACCAACAGCCTCAGCTGCAACGTTTACCTAGGTTTCAGTAGGGATAACCCAACCTTCTTCAGAATAAAAGTAAGTGATCACCAGGCCCGAATAACGATGGCAGTGTTCAACACACTGTTTTTACAGTATGTGTGTGGATCATCCCCATGAAGGCAAATTGAGTACCACATTACCGCCACATTATCCCCTACTTTAGTGTTAAGTAACTCATAACCGTAACTTCGTCAAGAAGCTCAATCAGGCACGTGCATTAGTTTTTGACTTCATTCTAGACCATTTAAGGTCAAATACACTAATCTTGAATAATGACCATCGATATCATATGGCCCGTATTGCTGGATGTTATAGATTAGATAGAGACTTGTTCATAAGTTCAGTCATGACAATTTGTGTGCTAAGTCAGTAGGATAGTCATGCATTGTAACCATAGCTAAGCAAGTGCTTAACATTTACGTCTCAAAAATTTTTAGACCTAGTCATAATAATGACGATGTTGGCTTTATATTATCCTTTCCAATCCTAAGTTCTTTTTAGATGATTAAACTTCGTGCTTAAGCACAAAGTTTTCCTAGACAGGCCATAACTTGTAAGCACATGACGTCCTCCTCATATCATGACCAACAAATACTTCATAAATGTTAAGACTGTCGATCTAAGTACGTTCTGCAAAGGATAACATATACGCCCTTTTCTTCAGCTATACCTTTTATTTCACTTTACTAGTAAATTCAAGGTCAGGAGTTAGGTTCGCGTATTGTCCCCACAAGTAACTATCACGCAGTTTATGCGCAGGCGCAAGGTATTGTGCCCGCCTAGATGCCGGTACGGTAACTCAGAGGGTTAGCTGCCCTCTGTAATAAAAAAAACTGAGTTATTGGAACAACGACGAACTGATATTGGTATCTTGCGACGCCCACCCCGAGCAGATACAACGAACGAACACGAACAAAACACTAAAAAAAAATTTAAAAAAGGCGGGCCTCATGACGCTACGGTCAGTTCCAGTACAGCCCTCGTGCCTGCCGCATCGCGGTCGCGAAGTGGGGCCGAGGCAGTTTCAGATACGTTTTCACAGTCTGACGATAATTTATGGATTTGTAGTTGTAGCCTGACGATGTCCACTATGGGCAAACGGTGGTTACTTTTATTCTGAAGAAGGTTGGGTTATCCCGACTGAAACCGAGGTAAATCTGGGTAAACGTTGCAACTGAGGCTGTTGGTTACTAAAATTAAAATTAATAAGTGCTAAGATTTTGTGGCGAGTGTGGAAACTAAACTGTGAATGTTAGCCACAACAACCTTGACGGAAGGAGAGAAGAAGACAACACTAGATCTGGGCTACCACCGGCGCTGAGGTTAGAAGAAGATGGTGTATCATCACGGAGCTGCTCGCACCTGCAAGATACCGGCAAACTTGTGCACGCGCTCACCGGTACCAACACCCCCCCCCCCCCACCCATTCCACCCCCTTTTCCCCTTGAGCTGCTGTATTACATGGTACTGGCTGCCATCCTCACCACCACAGCTGTTGCTATTGGTGCTTGGATTACGTCTCAATGCGTCGCATCACGTTTCCTTGTACCCATGGCGCCGCCATCGCTTATCGGGGTCAAGCAATTAATTAAGTCAACAATATATAAAGTATTTGTTAACTGTTTCTAAGATGTTATTAAAATTGCAAACGAATGATAAGAATGATGTGAAAGCTAAGATGGAACCACTCTGACGATGAATCTTCAGAATTCGAAATTGAAATCAACAAGGATGGTTCTGTCACAGTAGTAAATCAAAAATCTGAAGGTGATTTGTCGAGAGTAGAATCGGAAATAAATTTAAATGTTACTGTGAAGTTAGAACCGGTTTCTGATGACGAGGTAACTGAAGTTGAAATTAAAAAAGATAAAGTACAATTAATAGAGTTATCAGATAACAAAATATAACTGCAATATTTCTGAAATTCAGCCAAGTCGAGGAATGATGTAAACTCCTATAAAAACGGTGGGAATGCCGTGTGGAAAAGCAGAGGCACCAAACTGGATACAATTTCTATTTTTTAAACTTGAATGGCATCATAAAGAACTGCACAGTATGATGGAATCCAATAGTAAACAGTTAAGCTGTAAGACTGAGCCTAGAATTAAAGGATATTAGTAAAGAACTAATGGATGGTAGTAAAGGATTAAAGGATGAAATGACCTCAAAACTGAATAATTTAAATTATAAAATTAATTCTAATCAGCCTGATCTGCAAGTCAAAGTAGGGCTACAGCTAACTAAATAGCATAGTATTTTCAGAGCCGAGATTGGCGAAATTCGCTAATGTTTCAAAGACGCAGGTGAGCTTATGGAATGGAGATTGTCAGAAACGATGGGCAATGAAGCCAAACTTCGTGCTACTCGATTTGAGGAATAAATAATGTTAATGCTTGTCAAAAGGATATTAAGAAAGCGAATTGTGTGAGTATGGCGATACTAAATTTTCTGACAGAGAGGATGCAGTAGAACTACAACTAGAGGAACTAAATACTAGTAGTATTAACACGCAAAACAGAGTAGCCTCTGGTAGCTCTTATGATACTACTGTTGACCATGTTACTTCAGTTGACGTAGTTTTCATTGGATGTCATCAATTTTTATTGTTTAATCCAGAAAAAACAAATTCACCCATTTGAGTTCTGGAATCACTTTGAGGATGCTTTGCCAAATGCATGGTCAGAAGCTGAAAAAATTTCTTTCATAAGAAGTCATTTGTTAACAGATCGAGAATTTTATAGTTTTAAAAAGTTTACTCCAGGTCGTGAATCAGTTAAAGAGTTCTCTAGAAGCTAAGTTTCCTGCTTGTGTATCTGACCGAAAAGATAAAGCTGCAAATGACTGTCTTGGGACTAGAAAGTATGCTGCCTTCATATTGGGAGAAAAGAATCGTTTCGGCACCTAGAGGTAATGTGGATGGGTTCATTGAGTATCTGGAGCGAACAGAAGGAGTAGCTGCTGTTGAAGAGCAAGTGTATAATAATAATAGGTCTTCTAACAATCATGTAAACAACCGAAATAATGGCAGTGGGAAGGTGAATGTTAGAAGTATGAGGTATCAGAATACATGACCTATATCGTGGTCAAGGTCGAGGTGGAGGAAGAGAGGGTGGACGGCGGTCTCGCTCTTGCAATAGTTATTATGACGGAGGCAGAAATGCAAATAATGTACTTTTGTGACAAGACGGAGAGTGGAATGCAATCCGATCTGAGTCGAATGAACACAACCAGGCCGCGTGTGGGAAACTAAGTCCCATCTGGCGCCCAACATGGGGAAACAGTAAAACAGCCAGTAACAGAAACACAAACCACAGTCAGTCACCACATACAGACCGATAGCAGGGATGATGAAAATGGAACAGACAGTACCAGTGATGTGCTTAACCTCTCTCGTCAAATAATTGACAACATTTTGCACACATTAGAAAAATGGATCAAGAAGTGAAAGGAAAATGCTGCACATAATAGGGAGGAACAAATGAACAGGTTTGAGTCAGGTAAGGAAGAAGATGAAAGGGATACATCTTTGAGAATAATGTCAATCTGAAGGCTAAAGTTACCAACGGCCGTGCCGCAGTGGTAACACCGTTTCCTGTCAGATCATCGAAGTTAAGCGCTCTCTGAGTGGGCTATCATTTCATTTGGTGACCATCTGGTCTGCCAAGCACTGTTGGCAAGCGGAGTGAACTCAGCCCTTGTGATGCTAACTGAGGAGCTACTTGACTGAGAAGTAGAAGCTCCGGTCTCGGAAACTGACATTCGGCCAGGAGAGGAGAGAGGTCTGCTGACCACATGGCCCTCCATATTTGCATCCAGCGATGCCTGTGGGCTGAGGATGACACGGCAGCCGGTCAGTGCAATGGGCCTTCCAAGGCCTGTTTGGACGCAGTTATGCTTAGTTGAGAAGGCTAAAGTTCGGTCAAAGAAGTAGAGTCAGTTTCGTAAGGTTTTGAACAGGAGGAGTTGTTGGATGGAGGTGGTAACAATAATAACCAGGTCAAAGAACCTGTTAGCTGTACTGGCTTGCTACAAACTATCAAAGCCAATGGCAGTGTTATAGATAGCAATCTGTGCAGGGATACAATTTCTCAGAATAGAGCGTAGTTCATCTTCTGTGCAGCAAACGAAAGTAGACGAAGTCGACAAATGCTTTGATTTAAAACTGGTTGACAGGTTGGAAAAGGCAGTTGAGATTCTAGAGAGTGATGAGCCCATGAATCTAAGTGTAAATGTAATTGCAACTGAACAAAATTACCTTACCTGGAAACAGACTGGAAAGGGTTTATATGAAGACGCTTCTGAGGAAGCTGTTCGGACAAGAATAGCTCTCTGTTATAGAAACAAACGCCGTAAGGCGTCCGAATTTTATGGACCTTATATGAGCTTGGTCCATAACGACACTACCATAGAGTTTGAGGTCCTCAGAAAACTACTTTATCATTAAAAAGCAATTGCGGTAATCTCATGCACCGAAAACTAACAAAACAATATCTACAAATATAAAGACAGGGGCATAAATAAATAAGTTAAAGTGAAATGAATTTTGGAGACGCACCAAGCAGGTGGTTAATGGCCCCACTTAACAAGAGAATGCTGAGCTTCAGCACAGAAAGGGATAAGGCCAGAACATAACATTATTCCTTTTAACGTAAATACCACCGGGAATGAGGGTAGGTCGCTGCACAATTTTAACAGAGGTAGCGGCGACCATGCAAGAAAAATAAAAATTCACCTCTAACGAGATGGCGATTGGCTGAAGCCATATTGGGTGACGCAAACGCAACATGGTGGGGAGATCTCCATTATATAAAAGCATTTTGAGTACTAAAAATTTCGAGATCTCTCTCATCTCGCAGCAGACCGCAAAAGTGCAAGGAAAATAGCGAGGGCATTGAAGGGTTTGCATCTGAAAAGTGTAGATCAATATGCTTCACGTATCGTGAGGACAGATTGCAAAGAAGTAGTTAATTATTCCTGCAGGAATTTTTGCTGGCAATGGAATCGTGCATGTCGCACCAACCCTTAGCGAGAGTGCACTAGCCATTATTTTGACTAGGGAACCATTAACGTTCTATAGAATGCAGGAAAGTTGAGACTGAGTGAATTCAGTTAAGACCAGAGTACGGAATTAGCGTTTCAGATCCAGCTCAGAGACAACGCCGTTGCAGATCCCGATTAGTAAAGTACCCTCACACATTAGGTCACTGTAAAAGTTGGGTTGAGGTTTTCCTCACTCCAAGCTGCGTATGCTTTGACCATTGAATATCAAAAGCTAGGCTAATAACCTACCCTCACATTAAATACATGAGAGTTTCTTCGTTGGTTTAAAAGGTAAAATTATTCTCCACCAAATTAGTGCATTGACCAGCTACAATATTGCAAAAATAAATTTAATAAATGAAGATTTTTGATCATTCTTACCTGTGCTAACATTTTAATTTGTAGAGATAACATTTTAATAATTGCCAATTCAGTAAGTCCAAATGTTAAATATTTTGTCATTGAGTGTTGAAAGTAACTGAACATGATTGTTGTGTATCACTTGACCCCTGAAAGCACAGCTGATAAATTATATGTAGAATGAAAAAGGGAGCAGCTTTTTTGTCTTTCTAGAATAGATCCCAAACTTCCCGTTTTATTACTTCATGCATTCTAGTTACGTAACAGCAGCATTTCTAATTAATTTTTTGTGACCCACACCAAATATTAGTTGCCTTACAGGGCCAGATTCATATTTATATAGAACATCTGTTTAACATCCTGGGCTTGAGAAGAAAGTTCAGATATTTTATCCATATCTTACAAATAGTGACCCTGCCAGGATGTGAAATTACAGTATTCTGGTAGAGTGAGGGTTAGCTTTTGGTTCAAATGCCTCTGAGCACTATGGGACTTAACATCTATGGTCATCAGTCCCCTAGGACTTAGAACTACTGCCGGAGTGGCCGTACGGTTCTGGGCGCTACAGTCTGGAACCGAGCGACCGCTACGGTAGCAGGTTCGAATCCTGCCTCGGGCATGGATGTGTGTGATGTCCTTAGGTTAGTTAGGTTTAATTAGTTCTAAGTTCTAGGCGACTGATAACCTCAGTAGTTGGGTCGCATAGTGTTCAGAGCCATTTGAACCATTTGAGCCAACTTGGAACTACTTAATCCTAACTAACCTAGGGACATCACAGAACACCCAATCATCACGAGGCAGAGAAAATCCCTGACTCCGCCGGGAATCGAACCCGGGAACCCGGTCGCGGGAAGTGAGAACGCTACCACACGACCACGAGCTGCGGACTGGGTTTGCTTTTGATAAATACATAACAGATAATCTTCCCAAATAATAAGCTGACGCAAATTGGAGAAAGAATGTAAATGTAAATGTGACCCAACTGTGTAAGGTGTGTAGAGAATTGTAATCACATATTTCTTATTTGCTGGCGTAACACATCGTTGAATTAGGTTTTGTTGGGTTCTGTCGCAACTCCAGTAACCAAAAGGCTATAAAGGACGAGGAAACGGATTGAATATAGGACCGTGGATGATATTTTGGGGTAGAATCAAGTCTTATGATCAGATGATAATGCATAGACAGGCTCGAAAAACTTGCGAACAGCAACACTTAGAGGAACGCTCAAAAATGGCAGAAAATATTAGATTAAGAAAAACAGAAGTTATAGAAGATCTTGATAGGATCGAGTTGGACACACAACAGGTAGATCAGCGTGAACAACATGAGACAGAATACATAGAAATACCGAATGAGACCGAGAATGCAACACATGATGTTCAATATTGTTCAGTGAATGGACATGAGAACGTGGTTGCTAATGAATCAGACGCTCAGTCTGTAGATAGTGATTTACAGCATATTGAACCAAACGTAATCATATTGAAACAGTCAGACTTGCAACTGCATGAATGATCGAGTGTTAGTGCTCCTACACTATCTTCGGAAGTGGAGGAAATGGTTCACAAAAAACGAGATAGGGAACGGTTACATCAGATGGCTACAGGCGGAAATGGTGTAGATGAAAACGCCAATATATTTGGAATGTTGCAGTGTTTATTACAATAATCTGAGGAATCCGAAAGACGTATAGAAGGGCGCATAACACTAGTGCAAAAAGAATTAGAAGGACGCATAACAGAAAGACAAAAAGAGTTAGATGGGCGCATAACATTGGGGCTGAAAGAAACTAACAAGTAAATACAAAAACGCCTGATAATATTCAAGCCAATTAGATCAAATACGAACTGAAGCTGAGGAAGCACAAATCACGTCTAAACGCTCGTTACACGGCACAGACAATTGAGAACAGACATTGACACTGTCCAAACAGACATGTGAAGTTGCACAGCAATTGGTTAAAAACCTTAAACAACAGGTCGAAACTGTTGCCAACAAAGCGACGACGAAAGCGAAACATGTTATTGCTGAGACGACGTCTCACAAAAGAACGACAAAAGCAACATTAAAGAAATTCGATGTTCGTATTTTAAAAATACAGGAGAAAGTCGAACATCAATTTCAACGGCTGAGATCGGAAGTTTCACGTTCGATCGAAAGTCGTAGTGACGTAGAAAGCGTTAGTGAGGAGTCGCAGACGACGACAGAATTCACTCCAGTGTCGATAAACACTACTGTGAATACTGCAAAATCAACAGTTGTCGGGAATACAACAGAAAGGGTACGCGAAATTACGTGTGGCGTAAGACGGAAAGGCACATGTGGGTCTCAGTTCGAAACCGCAGACCGAGGACGGGAAATTAGTCCAAATGATCGTATGACAGAACATCTCGGTAGCCGTAGGAACAGTGTGGATTGCAACCACTTGTTCAAGAAAGCTAACAGGTGAATCGGGAATACAAGAGAGTGGTTTGCACCAAGGTCCAGTACGTCAAACACAAAGCGTTACATACGCTGATCAAAGTATAGAGGCGCGTTACGCAATGCCACAACCTGTAAGACGAAAAGACGAATATCGACTGGTTACAGTGCGGCGTCTTACGAGCCAGAATTGCTTACATGTCAAGATACAGAGCCGGTAGCAGGCGTTATGCGCGCATATTGTGTAATGAGTTCTGCAAGTGATTCTGAGGCACAAATGACACAGAATGATGAAGTTACCCATGTTTGAGGAGATTTCATGCAGACCTAGGACAGAATTCCAGTCTTTAAAACCCAGGAGGTACATCGTAAAGAGAAGCGAGAGGTTTTGATGATAACCACTTTCTTACAGTGCGGAAATACCACCAATATAAGGAAGATTCAAATATTCTCCTTCCCCACACATTTATTGAACAATTTAAAGTAGGAATACCGACACATTGGCCATTCAAACATAAGTTAGATTTCATTTGTGCACATATGGAGGGAAGTGTTGCTGAAACAATGCAGAAGATAGCGAAAATTTGCAATTCGTATGACTCGTTTAGACATGCCTTTATAGCAAGGTATTTGCCACGTGAGGCTCAGATAAGAATAAAATATAGATTATTACAAAATGTCTCATTCGAAAATTCGCGTGAGACAACAGCAGACAAATTGTGTGAGAATATGGCTAAAAGGAACCAATACTTAAATAACTCACATAATGACGGAATATTGATTCAAGTATGCAAAACGAAACTTCCAATGAAGTATCACCAAGCCTTCATAGGATGTTGGGGGCGATAATGTAGAAACTTTCAAATGTGTTTTGAGAGAAGTAGAATTCATGTATGAAAACGACGCTCAAAGACGTCGCGATTCAGGACATAACAAATTTGAAAGAACACGTAATAGTAAAGAGAATAATAATAATGGTAGCAATGGTAGGCCGGTATTGGGATTGACTTCTGGACGAAATGGGAATAACCTCTAAAATGGGAGTAGTGGAAACACTAGACCACAGCTTAATGCATATGGTTTTAATAATGGTTGGAACAGGCGGAATATAGATGAAAATAGGAACGGAAACTGGAGAACTCGGGATAACTGACACAATGATTTTAATCAGCGATCGCCTGGTCCATGGAGAGAAACCGGATTGAGAGGTAATGCGAGAACGCAGCCACAGGCAAATACTTCGGGTAATTATCGGAGAAACGATCCACAAGTCGAGGTTGAATTACGACCACTAAATCCGGGGAAGCGTGAGGATTGACTGACGTTAGGTATTGCAGGAGTTCAAGCAGATAATACACTTTCTGCAGAAACGAATTACAAGGCGACCGCAGCAATAGATAGGTTAAGATATGATGTACAATAATCGGAAATGGGAACAGGAACGACAGAAAAATCATCAGAGATATCCGTACTGATACTACGAACAGGGAGGTAGTCACAACCTAAGTGTTGGGACGAAATAGAGTGGACTGACACTGACGATTGGGATAAACTCCCAGCACCATTTGATTATGACGAAGCATTAATGTATATGGTGCAGATGTCTGGTTCTGCACAAACGAAAATTGATTTTCAGCAGGATAGATAATTCAAGTCCTACTGTAACCGGTAACGCAACGATTGATCAAAACGATAGGATTAACCGACAAAATACGGCTAATATAGGCCATAGAAAAAAAGAGGGACGTTTGGATAAGTACACTCTGGCGTTCGGAACTTGCTTATTCTGTATAAGAATAGTATTAAATAATAATAGCGATGCTGTAACTGTTGGTTGGTAATACTTATTGGCAAAATGCAACCTAACACCAGATAGCGTACTTACGGCTATCCTGTGTGGCCGTTTTTCAGTACGACTTAAAAAGAGAGAGATTATTATTTGATCGCCGATGCGTCGGTACTTGATTGTGTTCAGGAGACGTACGGATTGATTATGTGAAGGGGCTATCTTAATTGACCCGGAAAGGGGCTATCTTAATTGACCCGGATAGCCTTCACGCTATCAGAACCTTCGATGAAAATACCTAAGGGACCTATTTGAAGCCGGCTGATGTGGCTGAGTGGTTCTAGGTGCTTCAGCCTGGAACCGCGCGACCGCTACGGTCGCAGGTTCGAATCCTGCCTCGGGCGTGGTTGTGTGTGATGTCCTTAGGCTAGTTAGGTTTAAGTAGTTCTAAGTTTTAGGGGACTGATGATCTCAGATGTTTAGTCCCATAGTGCTCAGAGCCATTTGAATCATTTGAACCTATTTGAAAATAAAAGTCGAAATGAAAGCAAATTAGTGGGATTTCGTAAGAGAAAGATTAACAGATCGGAAGTGGAACACATTAGTGGCCTCCCAAATACAATCGAGATACCGCGATAAAGAGGAACCTGTAACAAAGCTCAAATACAATTTGAACATAATTTTGGTTAGTGAAAGAAATCCAATAATATTGCAACACCTGGACAATCTAAAAAATGGAAATACTGCTCCCCAACCTCTGGATGAAGACCATCAAATGTTGATAGAAAATAAGTCAACTATGGATGCCCGTAAACATCCATCTGTGACGGATAACAACACACATACATCGGTTGAATTACGAGTAATTGAGGACATGTTAATGGAGAAAGTCGAAGGCGAGAGTACTTCAGAGATAAGTCCGATACTTCGTGTAACAGTCAGGGGTTATTGGTGTTAACACAATAGTGGACGGTGGAAGAGAATTAACGGTGATATCAGAGCCGCTGTTCAATCGTTGCAATAGTGACAACGATTTGTAAGTGTTAAAAGCACGAAAGGTCAAAGTACACAGACCAATTATGGGACGTCCGTCGGGCGTCATAAGGCAAACAAGACTTGTATTTGACTGCCAGGGTCATGTGATAGAAACGAAGTTAGTCATAGTACCAAAGATGTCAGTCCACATGATTATCGGCGCTGAGTTCCTCAACAAAGGCAATTGTTTTGACGATAGAGCGGAATAGGTCTGTTACAAAAGCTCAGTTAGTACATCAGTGGACGGGAAGTCACGTGAGTAACTGTTCCATCGAGACCTTTCAACCATCCTAAAGCTGCCCAAGCCGACTGCTGGTGATGTGATTGGGAAGTGGAAACGGAAACGAGCAGCCACAGCTATATCTACAAGGGGCAAACCTCATGCACTTTCAGATAAGGACTGTCGAGCATTGCGGAGGGTGTTCGTAAAAAATTGCATTAATTCAGGGTTAGGAATCATTCGTGAGTTCCACGGTGTTATCAGCAGTCCAGCTGTGAGTAGAGAGTTAAACAGAGCGGATTACCATGATCGAGCAGCTCTTCACAAGACACAGTTTTCCGTAGCCAGAGTTGAGTGATACTTGAGCTGGTGTACAGGGCGACGCCACTGGACAGTGGATGACCGGAAAAGACTACAAGTGTGGTGGTATGATAACGTGCCACGTGGCTGTGTTTACCTGATTGCTCCTTTAGAAAAAGATAGCAAGGGCTGGAAAGCGTAGCGCTTAGCTACTGTCTCGGCAGAGAGCGTTCAGCGTGTATTGGTCTGCGCTCTTCGCCGATACCGTTCAGGAAATACCCCGACGATAACAGAACGTTCGACCAATTCCTATCTGAAGATAACATTGTCTTGTTTGCTCACGGCGGAGATATCTGGCACATCCAAGGTGATAGACGTACTCGAGGTGCCGTCTCGAGACTTGCGATCTTTGGCTGAAGTTGTCAGATTACGTTTCCAGTAATGGTGGCGTCCGAGGTCACTAGCTGTTTCTCGTACTCTTCTATGCTAATTTAGGCGCTTAAGATACTGAGCGTAACTGATTTAAAGCTCTGAGCTTTATATCTATGCTACTCACATTGTACTATACAGTCAGGGGATGCCATTAGCAATATAGCACCATATCTCTGCAGAGCGCATAGGATTCTTTTCTTCAAGTGGGTCATCTCGGTTGCCGATGAAGGTACAATGAAGTTCCACATGGCTCTCCTGGGATGAGTTAGTATAGATTTACACACGAGCATTAAATTTTATTTTCTCTTAGCTTGTCAATATAAAACCCCTCGAATTTACCTTAGAGATTCGACGTCTTCTTTCTGTGTGAAAGATGCAAACCAACTAATATTCGTCACTAATAATACTGTTACAGGTAAAACCTCAGCTATGTCAATTCTCACCACAACTAAGAGAAACGTCGAAGACACTGACTCGAAGAAACAACACCAGACAAACTAGCACATTAAACTGGTTTCTTCTTCTTCCTCGAAAGGATGACTACATAACAATGCAGAATACGAATGGAACAGGCAATAGAGTAAAAAAAAAAATTACGTCCAAGTCTAAACCCTAAGAGATCAAAATGACTAATCAAAAGACTAGTCAGCCTGGACGGTGATTTAAACCCCAGACCTCTCGAATATAGTGCACTGACCTCATCCGTGATGTGCACACAGCCCTGCAAAGTTTCCTAAAATACAGTCAACTGTAGAGTGCTGTCAGAATAAGTAAACCAAAAAATCTTAAACGTATTTTCCTTTAAAAGGGAACAGCGAAATTTTCACAAGCATGTAAGTTTTCAATATGCTGAGGGGAGTATGATACTACAAAAAACAGAAAAATCAGTTTACAATGCATACTTCCAATGATCGGATTACTGAACTGAATTTTGTACGTAAGTCAGATTGTACAAATCCGCTCATTATTTAATACTATTGGTAACATTCATACATCAGTTTGTTCTACTAAGGAATTCACCAATAGAATAGATCGAGTTGGCCACTAACACACTTTTTGGATGGCCTTAAACTGAAATTCATTAGTAGTTAATCCATTTACGACTGCTGGCAAGTAATTGGAGATACGTGTTTCTGAATAATGGATGCCTTCCTATGCCGAAGTAAGTGACTAAGTTCTTGTCAAGATTACTCTCATTTACAGTACTGATTCCACGACCTGAGCTGTTGGTTTAAAAGCAGATATACTTTTCAAGAAAAATTTGAGTAAGATATAAATATATTTGTAGTTCCTAGTTTCTGTTATCATCAAATTTTACTCTTGTCCTTTTTCGCTGTTGATTTATGACACATTCAGTATAACAATCATTAATACAAAAGGAATGATTAATACGCTAGTTTCTGATTTCGTACTTCTTTCCTGCAGCAGTATGTTGTAAACGATAAGAGACTAGCTGATACATCCCATTCTCCCAACAAGGAGATAAATGTGTAAACATTATGTCTTTTTCTTGTTTCTACAGTCGATGGTTGTTGAAAAGTAGCATTTCTGTTTTTCATACATTTTGTTCCTTAATCCAGAATTTAAAAAAAAAGGTACCGCAAAACCGAAAACGTAACTATCTTCCTGTATCGCTTATAACTTATTTGTCTACATTCTAGAAAATATCCTTCCATAAATATTGTATCCTACCTTCAATTAACTGCAAGCATCCACTGATATGACCAAGTAAGGTAGCGAAATTGTTAAGGCACAGGACTCGCATTCTGAAGGAATGGCTTGCATTTTCCAGTAACACCATTCTCAGTTGGATTATTCATAGTTCAGTTACAGAACACAAGCAAGTGCTGCAACAGTTTTCATGAGAAGAACACAGCCTCCATGAGCTCTGCCTCGAATGACCGTTTCGTCGACAGACCTTGAAATCTTAACCTTCCTCCTTCGAATGACAACTATCACCTGTTGTGAAACATTGAACATATGTACGAAATGCTCGTATGTCCATAAATGATTGCCTCAATAGATTATGATAGGGACATGCAGATTTTTTTCACTCTCGAAAACTTCTCGATTCCACGCTGCACAAGTGCCAACCAAAGAAAACCCAATATTAAGTGATATCTGACTATATTTGCTATTTCAAGAAAACTTTTTTAACTAGTAGCCAGCAGTACGCTCTCTGGAGAAGACATAATTCCAAGTACGTTAGGTTATAGAAGCGCATCCTCATTCGTCACTCCACCAATACTCAATTAACTCACCTTCGTGAATGTTTCAAAAGCACAGCTTTCTCTGAAGCTATGTATAAGAGTGCTGTGAGGGGGAAACCTGAGCATAATAGTAGCTGCTCTGAGTTTCAATACGGCGTGGGGGTATATTGCCTTATCATTGCAAACTGGTTTCGTTCTAATGGGTCTATCTGCAACTATTAAATTCAAATGTTCAAACATGTGTGAATTCCTAAGAGACCAAACTGCTGAGCTCATCGGTCCCTAAACTTACACATTACTTAAACTAACTTATGCTAAGGACAACACACACACACTCATGCCCGAGGGAGGACTAGATCCTCCGGCGGGAGGGGTCGCGCAATCAGTTACATGGCGCCCTAGACCGCACGACCACTCGGCGCGGCAGCTATTAAATTAAAAGAATTCTCGAGTAGCCCTAACATCCCAGTGCTGGGACAGTTAATGCTGTTTTTTTGATGACGCTGGAGTTGTCGTAGGATGATCCACGTGTGTCCTGTTGTGGTTGGCAGGAGCGCCAACATCGTGTTACTAGAGGAGACCGAGAGGCACGCGTTTTAGCTCACGCAGGCTGGCGTGAGGTCTGGAACAGGACAAGGAAATCAGAATTTAGAAAAACGGACGTAGCTGGTGGAATACTTAACTTTAATCCATTAATGATGAACGTCGGTTTTGACGGTACATGATTCACAATATCAATAGTAACTGATAATGGCGCCTTGCTAGGTCGTAGCAAATGACGTAGCTGAAGGCTATGCTAAACTATCGTCTCGGCAAATGAGAGCGTATTTTGTCAGTGAACCATCGCTAGCAAAGTCTGTTGTACAACTGGGTGAGTGCTAGGAAGTCTCTCTAGACTTGCCATGTGGCGGCGCTCGGTCTGCAATCACTGATAGTGGCGACACGCGGGTCCGATGTATACTACCGGACGGAGAATTTAAAGGCTACCACCTACCAAGTGTGGTGTCTGGCGGTGACACCATATGTCCGCCGGAAACAGATCTCCTAATCGAGCAGGTGAGGGCAGTTTGTCTACACACTGTAGAGCAAGTTCGGTTACAAAAGCGGTATGTGGGTGAGCGTTATTCTGTTGGAAAACACCCCTAGATTTATATTCAAGAGATATTGACGTAACAAAATTCCAGTCAGGGTTCTTGGGATAACTACTAAAGTGCTCCTGCTGTTATACAAAATCGTACTCAACACCATAACTCCAGGTTTGGGTCCAGTGTGTCTAGCACGCAGACAAGTTGGTTACAGGCCCTCAGCTGGAATCCTTCTGACCAACACACGACCTTCACTGCCATCGAGGCAGCACCACCTTTTATCACGAAACACAACAGACAACCATTCTGCTCCCCCCCCCCTCCATCCCCCCCCCCCCATGAGCACACGTTGGACACCAATGAAGTAGCCAACGACGGTGGTTTGGGGACAGTGGAATGCCTGCTACAGAACGTCTGGCTCGGAGCTGACCCTGACGTAAGCCCTTTGTAACAGTTCGTTATGTCACTGTGCTGCCGAATGCTGCCAAAAATTCTGCTACAGATGCAGTACGATGCCACAGAACAATACCTCACGCGATTGTCATCCCTCCTGGTAGAGCCTCATGGTAGTCTGAGGCTCGGTTTTCTTGCAACCATACATTCTCGTGACCACCGCTGCCAGAAATCATGTACAGGGACTACATTTCTGTCAAGTACTTCAGCAATATTGCCGTAGGAACTTTCAGCTTCTATTCAGTGAGGTACTGCTAACGGCGTCTTTGTCCCCTTACAGGCATTCTAGGCTAACATCAACCCACCACGTCCAATCTCAAAGGTAACTACAGTTCACGATCGTTACAGAGTGCATTTAGAGCATACTTGATTTGCATCCTCATAACGGCGCTGCTGGCGGCACCCTTATGCGACTAGAGCGGAATTTGATTAGACATCATCTTTCAGAATTAGAAACACGACGACCAATTTTTATCTAAGAGTACAACTCCTTCTTCGTGCAGAGATTTCTTTTCCACCAGTGTGTATCCCCACCTTTACTTGTACCGAAAACTGTCTTCTTGACAATGTTCATACTGTCGGATGTATCAAACGAACAGAAAGGTTTCACAGTATGCTTCCAGCGCTCACTCACATCTAGTTATTAACAACTTCAACAGAACATGCTTCACATACACGTCGCATTCACTTCTTCATTTACGCCGACAATACAAGAAATGCAAATAATGACATCCAACAAACAATATAATAGTAGCACTCTGAAACTGAAAAAATAACAAAAATCTTGGTGTTAAGCAAAATGGCTTTTAGTTATTTTGTAATAATGTATTCAACTGAAAACCTTTTACGCAAAACACAGTAGCGCATCAGGAAGTTACTTATCACAAACAATCAGAAATAGAAAGTTTATGTGATTTTGTGTATTTCAGAAATTGCTCTAGATACTAACCGTAATTCTAATGTAAGTAACTATCATCAACTATAAACAGTTTCATAGCAAATAGTTGGCTATAAATGTCTTGGATAAATCACAGGGAGAAGCGTAATATTTGCTGGCTGCAAAATAAACGCGCGTTGCTCTGTTTGATGACCAGGCCGACCCGCATCTAAAATACTGTCCTCCCAGACTGCGGAAGCGTTCTGTACGGCACTGGGCTACTGCGGAAGTAAACGAAAAGGAAGGTGCTGACAGGTGCCTAGTCGGCGTTGTGTCTCAACATTTCGACCCAAAATTATGCAGGCAATGGAGGATACTAAACGGGCTACTTTAATGTAAGGAACTAATGGTCTGTAACGAATAATCGTTCTTTATTGCCACACTCAAATGACACACATAAACAAACTGCACTATACAGCACCAGCTTAAGCTCAGAAATTAATCAAAGTGACGACTGAAAGTCACAACGCATTCATTACACTGGCGCACCACAGATGTTCCGGTATTGATTTCCACGTATATGTGTGGAACACGCATTGTTCATTTCATTCTGACCATTGACTCCTTAGCATCCCATAATATCTGCTTTCTTAAGTAGTTTACGACATCTTATATACTAATCACCATTCGGATGGTATTAACTGTAACATCAGAGTTGATAAATAGGAAATATCTGTCTGTATGATATTTGTGTTGGAAAATAATTAATTTCAAATCAGTCCTAGCAAACGTATCACTATAGGACGAACTTCTCAAAACATTACGGTATAGAAAGTGAATTGTGATGCAGGATTCATGACCCGAGAACAGGGTCGTCTGATGTAAATAGTTGGAACCAATAACGAGCATAAATATGAAACAGTATTCACTCAGGTTCATTCTGAAAAACAAAGCTTCTATTGTGTTAAAGAATTTCACGTAACTGATCTTTAGCCAAGGAAAGAACCACTTACGAAACGTCATATTTCAACCACTCTGAGCTAGACGTAAGTAATTTTTTATTTACAGACGATCTCGATCTCGGGTATCTTGCAATTATTCACAACACCCTACATCGCAGAGTTAATATTGTGTTATGAAATAACTGAAAACCCATGCTGCACCACTGCCGTCAGTTACACAGTCAAGAGCTAAATTAATTCGCAGGGATTTCCGATTCATCCCACTGTGAGACCAATGCACAACAAGAGTGGCAGAGTGGCGCGTTAACATAGGAGGATATATGTTCGAATTCAGCTGCTGTACGGATGACAGGAGCTTCACAAGAGGTGAGAGCGAAATGATGCAGCAAACGAAGCTTACTACAAAGTTGAAATACGCGAGACAAGCAGATTTTTTTTTCAGGCTTCATTATGACTACTAGGTCCTGACATCTTATCACTTTATGCAGACCTCTTAGCCAGTACCCATGGCCACAACAGCGGTTGAAGCCCACGGACACTGTTACCCATGCAGCACCACGTAGAGGTGGGGCTGCATAGAATTCTTTTGTGTACACTTTGATGCTATTCTTTATTTAATTACAGTAATTACACAACAGATGTATAAAGATAACATTTCCCAAGTGAAAGTTGGTAATAAACTTTCACAGAAATTTAGAACAAGCAAAGGCCTTTTACACCATCATTATTTAAAATCAATATAGATGATAGCCTTAGAGCATGGTCTCGTAAATGTAATAGTATTGGATTAGAAATAAGAGATGGAGTTTACCTACATCATTTATTGTTTGCTGATGATCAAGTAGTCGTAGCACAAGATGGGGAGGATGCTAACTATATGTGCAATCAACTAGCAATAGCATACAAACTTAGGGTTTGAAGATTAATTACCAAAAAACCAAATACTTGACTAATGATTCAGATGAGCTATACATTGAAGGAAAGAAAATCAAAAAGATAAACACTTTCTGTTAATTGGGATCCATTTTAGAAATCGAGGGAAAATCAGAGTCAGAAATCAATAAAAGAATTAGTAGCGGACGGAGGGTCATTGGGATGCTTAACTCAGTCTTAGGGAGCAGGAATGTAATGAGCAGAACTAAAAAGTTAATATACAAATCCATTTTAGAGAGTGTGGTTCTGTATGGAACGGAGACCTGGACAATTAACATGAATCACATTAAAAAATTACAAGCTCTAGAGATGGACTTCTGGAGAAAATCGGCAAGAATCCCCAGGAAAGAAAAGATAAGGAACACCGAAATAATAAGGAGAATGGAAATAAAAGAAAGAATATATGACGTAATGGATAGGAAGAAATTACAATGGTACGGGCATGTACGACGAATGGAGAAAGCAGAATACCAAAATTGATACTGGAGTGGGAACCGGAGGGGAGAAGAAGAAGAGGACGACCTATGACCACCTGGCTCCAAAATGTACAGCACACAATAAGCAGAATGGGCGCAGAGGAAGAGGATACACAAGATCGAAACACCTGGAGGAATATTATGAAAATATAGTTTAAGAACGTTTATTGTCTGTATTGTAATTTCCAAGTAAACTAATATGTTGGAGATAAGCCTCTGTAATGAGGAAAAGCTCAAAATAAAAAATAGAAAATAATTACACTTATTTTCTATTGAAAAATACATGCATTTGGAAGCAGGAAATCATAAATTTATATTATAATTTAAGAAGAGAATAAAAGAAGATAGGGAAGAATAAAAATAGATATAGTAAAAATAGATATCCCTTCAGCAACACCACCTGGTGAAGGTGACTTGGCATTGAACTTCAAGCCCTGCGTCCACATTTGGTGTTACCCATTTTAGTATTACTCACGTGAATATCCGTTTTCAGGATGATTCGATGTGTGCAGTCCATGCGGATCCAACCTTTGTCGTTGCTGTTTGTTAGAGTGCTGTGTGAGATGATTTTTGTTAGGCTGCTTAGCAACAGCTACCATTAGGTTAGTTAGTAAACAAATACTGCATGGCTTTCGAAGAATTTCCTGCCTCAATGTAGGCAAATTGAGTTATGTACTGTTCCAACGTATTGTAGGAGATACAGCAAGCCACTATTAACCCATTATTAATTTTGTAAATACATTTTTGTAGAATAAAAGTAGACGGTTTTGGGTAGTGGACCCTTAATTTCGTGTAATGGCTTAATATGCATGATCTGTTTGCGCTGTGTATTTACAGTCTGTGATTTTGCTTTCTTACCTTATATAAATTCGTATTACATTCAATTTATTACATTAACAATGATGCGTTCGTTCATGTAACTACTTAACAGTATTGGGCACAAGTTCAACGTGGATTCCAGAACAAGGACTGTCTGCAGTACAGTTCTTGTGTGCAAAACGACTCAATTGCACACAGATTCACCATGAAAATCTCCCGGTGTATGGGTCAAAAGCAATGTTGCGAGCAGCGGTAGTGAAATGGTGTCAACAATTTGACAAAGACCACAAAAACGTGGATGACGTTGATCCATATTTTATACCATAAGATTTCCAACGTTTCAGTAATTTGAAAGATAATCTAGGGTGGGGTTGGGTGGAAGGGGATTGGAGAGATTTTCCATCGTTGAGGATGTGACACAACGGTTCTCAAAAGCTCCGTGACCAAGGAGCAGATTTATAGTCAGGAGCTGAGCGACTGGTGGAGCGTTCCAGTCGCTGTTTTCAGAGACTTAGTGATCGTGTTGACTATGTCACTCTGAAGTGTGGATCAGCCTTAAGTAAAAAGTGCTTGGCTTATAATAATAACATGCGACTTACTTTCTGAAACCCTCTCGTAATACTGCTAATCGTTGTCTATTGTTTTAATCGTGTTCCGACTTATCGCACGGACGAAATGAATGTACTAAATAACTCACTTCATAGTCACGCTTTAAATTAAGCTACTCATTTCGAAAACATCAGTGATCATCGGAACAAAATGCAAAAATCCTTAAATGTCACCTAACGTAGAATTTCATGGCCGTTATCGGATTTCTTTACAATCTACATTGGAATAAAGCCAGTCACTGAAGACACAGCGTCACCAAATGCGTGCAGAACCAGATTCACTCTCGTTCATCGGAAGTTCTCCTGCTGAAGTCTCCCGAGCAGAAACTCTGGTGAAGAAATATTCACCATTTGTATTCAGGTAATTTCAGTCATGCTTCACTTGGAACAGAAATGTTGTCTCTAAAATAAAATTCTTGGTGAGACTCGTAGGGATATTAGGCTAACGAAAGGAGGTAATGAAAGTGAAGACAGAAGTAACGAGAAAACACAATTGCTCTTCCTTCCCTCCCTCTTTGAAAGAAGTGGATTTACTTATGATTACAGCACATACGATCGCTCTAGGTCTCCCATCTCGAAAGGCGGAGCTCTGGAGTACAAGATGTTCTATCATGCTCAAATGTTTCCGACTGTACGAAGTGCGTCCGCTCTGATTTGCATGCAAACCACATAACATTAACCTATTTGCAGGTTCTCTAATCGCTTTCCATTACAGTCATTTTACTATAGGAAGTGGATACATAGGAGACCCATAGAGAATACTGCCCAGTATGGCAATTAATCTGGATGTAAGTTGATGCCACATTACTGCAAACGTCAGGAGATTCAGGAGATATTTTAGCAGACTTAAAACAGCAATTAAAACTTCTAAACTTAAATTTATTAGAATAAGTGAAATTTCACTAGTATTATCACTCGCATTAGTACATAATTCAACATATACCCGCAGTTCTACCAAGTAAATCATCAGTAATCCTTAGTCCAAATTAATAGCATTTGTGACTATGAGATTTCGCAATAATATCTTTACGCCAAAAGCTTTATGATAATTCGAAATATTCTTGCGCTCCACAGGGTTTTGCAACAATCAAATAACATCATTCACTTTATATGTCCTTTTGCGCCAACGGCATAATGAATTACTCACATAGAAAAAGTGCGCAACAGCAAGAACTCTATGAAAGTATCAACATTAACAGTGTATCACTAATAATGTCACTATAGACATGATGAAACGTTGACTTATGCGCACTTCGAAAGTTACCAACCACAGTATTTGTGAGCAGCTAGTTGTGCACACGAGTGAACACTAAGCGACATGACAAACTCTGTTTTATATGTAAGGATTCAGACACAGTACCTATAGCCAGCGCTAAATAAGGAAAGTTTTGTGCATAACAGAGACACGAACACAGCGCCCAAAGCCATTCGTTTCTAGATATAGATATCTGATTTTTGGCCTGTACCATTTAGCAGTTCTGAAGTTCTGTTCAATGACGAAAACTTCTGCAGTGGCCAGAGACTCCTGTCGAGAAACGGTGGTAACTGTTAACTAACCCTGAAAGATTCAAAACCCTCAGATGCCTCCCTTCTCATTTTTAATTCCCTTTCACGCCTCAGCGATATTTATATTCCTCTTAAGCTCGAACCGCATTGATTAAAGTACCTATTCCTGGCTTTCTGACAGAACACCTCTGATCCGTTCGAAGCTGGGGAGTTATTACAATAAATTTGGAGATCTTCCTCAATTTTACTCGAGTTTAGGGCAAATAGGAAGATGGCTGAGGCGTGTATGGCTGTTCGGATTGAGGAGGGAGGCATGGTAGAGTAGTCCACGCTGTTATGCAAAGATACTGTTCTAGGTTGGTGTAGGGTTGGTTGGTTGGTTTGGGGAAGGAGACCAGACAGCGTGGTCATCGGTCTCATCGGATTAGGGAAGGATGGGGAAGGAAGTCGGCCGTGCCCTTTCAGAGGAACCATCCCGGCATTTGCCTGGAGTGATTTAGGGAAATCACGGAAAACCTAAATCAGGATGGCCGGACGCGGGATTGAACCGTCGTCCTCCCGAATGCGAGTCCAGTGTTTGGTGTAGGGGTTAGCACGTCTGTCTACTAAGCAAGAGACTCAGCTTCGAATCCCGGCCTTGGGACAGTCTCCAAATACACATTGTAAACACGGTTTCATACACAAGTAACAGAGAGTCCTCAGTTTTAAACTTGATACGTATAAATAATATAAATAATATGCTTTTGTGTGGAAGGAAGACAATGCAGATCACATAATTAATAATATTTCAAAGTATTGTCGCAGCAGCTAACATCATTGTTAAAACTACTAAATGAAAAAAAGACATGAAGATCAATGAAATATGTATTCAAGAAATCACACATGCACATAAATTGTGAATGGACACTCACATGTAAATAATAATTGTTGCTCGGCATTATATTAATATAAATGAGTATGTTGATGCTACTCTTTAAATGTGCCTATGTTCATTATGTAACGAAATGTCTGGAGATACGGAGCAATTACAAAATGCGTCCGTACACAAACATATTATCTCACCAATCTGAGTAGCGCTAAGAGGATTCCGAGCTGAAGTACAATATTAAAAGATTTGATGATTCTTCATCGCAACTACGTTTTGTTTATCGATAGCGCTTCATATCATGTCTTCGACAACGCAAAAAGTTGTGTTATCGCTTTCACGTGCGGATGAGCCCATAAATCGCCCCCTAAATTGTGAGGCTGATGTGCTTCACCTCCAGGTTAACGGTTTATTGAGTGAAATTTACTGTCAATCGTCATTCATGTGAGATAAGCTTGGTAAAATGGGCCAAATTATGTTGGTTTACATGTGAAACATGACGTGGGAAACACGGAAAAATATAAACATATATTACAAAAAATAAGAAAATCCTAAAAATTATCTTACGTCTAAGTCACTGTAATCATTATTATATCACTAACAAGAAATATAAATAGTTTCCTTCTCTCGGATTAGATCCTTAGTCCTTTGGTATAAAAGTCTGTCATTGTACCGTCTATCTTCCTTTCTTTTTTCTTTTTCTTTTTTTTCTTTTTTTTAATATTATGTGAAATCTAATAAACGAAAAACGAAATTATTTACAAATTACATGGAATCAACCATTGCAAATGAAAGGATTGGAGATCACAGTTCATGTTGTGCAGTTCTTTACATGTTTTTCTTTCTTTTCTTTTTTTTAAAAATTTGTTTCCCTCAAAATATGCACAGTTAAATGTGACAATTCACACTCGAGTTTACAAATAGTGCTGTTTTCAACATAAGAAAATATAGGTCAATTTTGTTAAAAAAATTAATCACTAATGTATTCATGGCTTATTTTGTTGTGGATTTGCAGGACTAGAGCTTATTTTCACATATTTGTTAGCACACTTATTTAATATCACTTGCACTTTGTGTAGATGATTGAATACTTTTAGGAGTAAGTTTGGCTCTTAAGTGAGTTGGTGGAATTTTCACATACTTTCTGACATCGGAGGAGTGGACGTACAATGGAATCTCATGGCAGCATTACTGATGACTATATCCTTTTTCAGGTGCCCGCTAAGTTAAGGCCTGGCAGCTACTTCCTCCCTTGTCGTAGTATTCTTCAAGTTATCTTGCTGTATATGGCATCGCCTTACGACAGATTTGTGCAGAATAGTTCATAGATTTGATGCGTTTACAATGATAGGTGAATAGTGGCGAATCTTCAAAGACAGACAGCATTTCCTGTGTTTTCATTACAAATATTAAGTCTCTTTTGCATTGGCAGAGAATATTGGTCCCTTTTGCATAAATAGCAAAATGTTCATAAACATAAAAAATTCATATTGTCCATTATTTCAGCTATATTAGACAAATTTTCATAGATTATTACACTCTGATACGCAGTTCATGTCACAGACAAGGTTTCGCATAACAGTGACAGGATAATAACATAGATACATATATAAATTCTTTGTTGTTGTTGTTGTGGTCTTCAGTCCTGAGACTGGTTTGATGCAGCCTTCCATGCATACAGTAAAGCTGCATGTCCTCGGGAAAAATTACGGCTGTAGTTTCCCCTTGCTTTCAGCCGTTCGCAGTACCAGCACAGCAAGGCCGTTTTGGTTAATGTTACAGGGCCAGATCAGTCAATCATCCAGACTGTTGCCCCTGCAGCTACTGAAAAGGCTGCTGCCCCTCTTCAGGAACCATACGTTTGTCCGGCCTCTCAACAGATACCCCTCCATTGTGGTTGCACCTACGGTACGGCCATCTGTATCGCTGAGGCACGCAAGCCTCCCCACCGACGGCAAGGTCCATGGTTCATGGGGGGATACATATGTAACTTAAATACATAGATACAAGAATACAAGAAATAATAGAGCACACAATGTTACAAAATGATATAAAAGTACTGTTCTGTCGTAAAAACAAACGCCAGAACAAAGATGAAGAACGCAGGACCAGAGACGGCGGTGAAACAACATCTGCCAATGGTGCGCTGATTAGGACCACGCCAGGACAGGAGCGACACCTGCAAGAAGAGAATGTAAGTGCTGCTCCTGCCAACTTCAGCTGGACATTAGTGGACAGCATTAGTTCGGCCTAGCAAACAGTGCTACGATATCAGATTGTAGTGATCAATATCCATTGCTTGTCTGACGAATGGGCAACACCCAAGAAGTACAGAATAATATCGGTGTGTTTGTATCATACTTTGTTCCATGCAGTATTTTGCTTTCTGGAAATAAAAGGATTTGCTATATTTAAATGGATTAAATCATGGAGTAGCACGGGCTTGAAAAATACAATGGCTGGCTAGAGACAACATCTAATGCAACATGTACATTCAGCTCCAAGTGCACGTTAACAAAATAAAAATATGATATATCTCAATGAAAAACAGTAGCATATCACAAGCCTCAATGACTATTATGAATAGTGTTGTGAAAATGTGTGCCTACGTGGACAGTGTTGTTTATGTACTGTGGTTTGTGTCTAACCTAATTTGTGAATATTTGAAAGGTTGTACAGGTCAGTGTCAGTCTGTCTCTAAATCAAAATCAGTTTTTCTCTGTTTCTTCTCTCAGTCTCATAATCTGTGGGTTATGGTGCATGATGTACTGAGCACTTTGGAAGATGTATCCTCTTCTGTCTTCTATTTCTGCGGCAGATGTTCTCAGTTGCTGCTGAAATATTAAAATTTTTTAAAACTAAAGTTGTGAGTATGTTTCTCTTCTTTTTGTGGTTTTCAAGTACTTACCTATTTACTGGTAACTGCTTTACTGCTTGGCATAAAATACCTTAAGATCTTTATGTGGGCATAAGCCTAAGTTATTTTTCTCTGGGGTTGTGTAAAAAATAAGCTCCTGGATGAGATATACCAACAATTGTGTAAGGACATTCCAATATAGAACGCCACTTGGCATTTCTTCTCAAAACTACTGAGCATTTTAATTGTGTTCCTAATAATACTTGCTTACCAATGGCAAAATTTTGTCTTCTCTTGATGGTGGATGAATTATACTTGTTTCGGCTTGTTTTTTGATGGCTGTGAATACATATCCAATTTTCTCATCATAAACAGTTTCTGTATTGTGTTCTTTTGGTAAAGGCTTACTCCACTCATTGTCTTCTGCTATGTTATGCATGATCTCTGATGGTGTGTAAGGTGTGTTGTACATGTTTAAATTAATTTAAATCTCCTCAAACATGGCAACGTAATCTATCAATGTGAATGATTTATAGAGATATAGGATCTCACGAAACGATTTAGTTCTCTGCACATTCTTTCACAAACGTTGGTGAAGGTGGAAATTCTGAGACGCAAATGCACCTAGTGTTTGTTAAAACTGTTTCCGTTTGTATCCTTTGTAATATGAATCATTATCCGATAGTTTAGCTGCAGTTATCCCTATATGTGGAATGTAATCTTCTTCAAATCTCCGGTTGATTTCAATGCAAAAAGATAAACATCTTTTGAAACGATACCATAGAAGTCCAAACTGTATTTAATACCTCCTGTACCTGAAGGATGAGGTCCACTGATATCAATACAAATTATCTCTCTGGGTTTGGTGGGTAATATCTAGTGTAATTCAGTTTTTGTGGATTGGTTCTGCGCTTTTTTTTGGCACTGTATACATTTGCAGATTATGTCGTGTACTTTGGTCTCATGTTGGCGAAGTAACAGTGCGTAGATTTATGAAGAATTTTCTTGTTCCATAGTGTCCTCATTCTGCATGTTGGTGTTCGATGAGTTTGTTAAGTGAGTCTGCAGGAATACAAACACAACAGTTTGTAGCCTGAGGGTGTCTTCTGTGAAAGAGTACATTGTTGTGTAGCATTAACCCTGTTCAGTAGGTGATGCTGCGGTTGTGTTAAAATGACTTTGAAATTTCTCCAATGTGTGTTTCCATCTTGTAATGTAGAAATTGTTTTTGCAAAGGTCTTTGTAGTATTGTGTGTATTGTTTACACAGCATGATTAAGGATGTTGTTGTGATCTTCAATCCTCAACTGGTTTGATGCAGTTCTCCATGCAACTCTATCCTGTGCAAGCCTCTTCATCTCCCAGTACCAACTGCAGCCTACATCCTTCTGAATCTGCTTAGTGTATTCATCTCTTGGTCTCCCTCTACGATTCTTACTCTGCACGCTGCCCTCCAGTACTAAATTGGTGATCCCTTGATGCCTTAGAACATGTCCTACCAACCAGTCCCTTCTTCTTCTCAAGTTGTGCCACTAACTCCTCATTAGTTATGTGATCTACCCATCTAATCTTCAGCATTCTTCTGTAGCACCACATTTCGAAAGCTTCTATTCTCTTCTTGCCCAAACTATTTATCGTCCATGTTTCACTTCCATACATGGCTACACTTCATACAAATACTTTCAGAAACGACTTCCTGACACTTAAATCAATAGTCGATCTTAACAAATTTCTCTTCTTCAGAAACGCTTTCCTTGCCATTGCTAGTCTACATTTTATATCGTCTCTACTTCGACCATCATCAGTTACTTTGCTCCCCAAATAGAAAAACTCCGTTACTACTTTAAGTGTCTCATTTCCTAATCTAATTCCATCAGCATCACCTGACTTAGTTCGACTACATTCCATTATCCTTGTTTTGCCTTCGTTGATGTTCATCTTATATCCTCCTTTCAAGACACTGTCCATTCCGTTCAACTGCTCTTCCAGGTCCTTTGCTGTCTCTGACAGAATTACAATGTCATCGGCGAACCTCAAAGTTTTTATTTCTTCTCAATGGATTTTAATACCTACTGCGAACTTTTCTTTCGTTTCCTTTACTGCTTGCTCAATATACAGATTGAATGGCCACGGGGAGAGGCTACAACCCCGTCTCACTCCCTTCCCAACCACTGCTTCCCTTTCACGTCCCTCGACTCTTATTAGTGCCATCTGGTTTCTGTACAAATCGTAAATAGCCTTTCACTCCCTGCATTTTACCCCTGCCACCTTTAGAATTTGAAAGAGTATTCCAGTCAACGTTGTCAAAAGCTTTCTCTAAGTGTACAAAACCTTTCCTCAATCTTTCTTCTAAGATAAGTCGTAGGATCAGTATTGCCTCACGTGTTCCAACATTTCTACGGAATCCAAACTGATCTTGCCCGAGGTCGGCTTCTACCAGTTTTTCCATTCGTCTGTAATGAATTCGCGTTAGTATTTTGCAGCTGCGACTTATTAAACTGATAGTTCGGTAATTCTCACATCTGTCAACACCTGCTTCCTTTGGGATTGGAATTATTATATTCTTCTTGAAGTCTGAGGGAATTTCGTCTCATACATCTTGCTCACCAGATGGCAGAGTTTTGTCAGGACTGGCTCTCCCAAGGCTGTCATTAGTTCTAATGGAATGTTGCCTACTCCTGGCGCCTTGTTTCGACTTAGGTCTTTCAGTGCTCTGTGAAACTCTTCATGCAATATCATATCTCCTATTTCATCTTCATCTACCTCCTCTTCCGTTTCCATAACATTGTCCTCGAGAACATCGCCCCTGTATAGACCCTCTATATACAGGGCTATTACAAATGATTGAAGCGATTTCATAAATTCACTGTAGCTCCATTCATTGACATATGGTCACGACACACTACAGATATGTAGAAAAACTCATAAAGTTTTGTTCGGCTGAAGCCGCACTTCAGGTTTCTGCCGCTAGAGCGCTCGAGAGCGCAGTGAGACAAATTGGCGACAGGAGTCGAGAAAGCGTATGTCGTGCTTGAATTGCACTCACATCAGTCAGTCATAACAGTACAACGACACTTCAGGACGAAGTTTAACAAAAATCCACCAACTGCTAACTCCATTCGGCCATGGTATGCGCAGTTTAAAGCTTCTGGATGCCTCTGTTGGGGGAAATCAACGGGTCGGCCTGCAGTGAGTACCGAGTGTGGGAGGAACTTGATTATCGGCTTGATGTCTGCCGAATCACTAAAGGGGCACATATCTAACATTTGTGAATGCCTAAAAAAACTTTTTGAGTTTTTGTATGTGTGTCCAAAGCATTGTGAAAATATCTCAAATAATAAAGTTATTGTAGAGCTGTGAAATCGTTTCAATCATGTGTAATAACCCTGTACTTATTCCACCTTTCAGCTTTCCCTTCTTTGCTTAGAACTGGGTTTCCATCTGAGCTCTTGATATTCATGCAATTGGTTCTCTTTTCTCCAAAGGTCTCTTTCATTTTCCTGTAGGCAGTATCTAGCTTACCCCTCATGAGATAAGCCTCTACATCCTTACATTTGTTCTATAGCCATCCCTGCTTAACCACTTTGCACTTCCTGTCGATGTCATTTTTGAGACGTTTGTATTCCTTTTGGCATGCTTCACTTACTGCGTTTTTGTATGTTCTCCTTTCATCAATTAAATTCATTATCTCTTCTGTTACCCAAGGATTTCTGCTAGCCCTCGTCTTTTTACCTACTTGATACTCTGCTGCCTTCACTATTTCATTCCTCGAAGCTACCCTTTCTACTTCTACTGTATTTCTTTCCGACATTCCTGTCAATTGTTCCCATATGTTGTCACTGAAACTCTGTACAACCTCTGGTTCTTTCAGTTTATCCAGGTCCCATTTCCTTAAATTCCCACCTTTTGCATTTTCTTCAGTTTTAATCTACAGTTCATAACCAATAGATTGTGGTCAGAGTCCACATTTGCCCCTGGAAATGTCTTACGATTTAAAAACTGGTTCCTAAATCTCTATCTTACCGTTATATAATCTATCTGAAACCTTTAAGTATCTCCAAGGTTCTTCCATGTATACGACCTTCTTTCATGATTGTTGAACCAATGGTTAGCTATGATTAAATTATGCTCTGTGCAAAATTCTCCCAGGCCGCTTCCTCTTTGATTTAATAGCCCCAATCCATATTCACTTACTACGTTTCCTTTTCTTCCTTTTGCTCTTGTCGAATTACAGTCTCCCATGACTATTAAATTTTCATCTCCCTTCACTACCTGAATGATTTCTTTAATCTCACCATACATTTCATCAATTTCTTCATCATCTGCAGAGCTAGTTGGCATATAAACTTGTACTACTGTAGTAGGAGTGGGTTTCATGTCTAACTTGGGCACAATAATGCGTTCACTATTCTTTTTGTAGTAGCTTACCCACACTTTTTTTATTCATTATTAAACATACTCCTGCATTACCCCTATTTGATTTTGTATTTATAACCCTGTATTTACCTGACCATAACTCTTGTTCCTCCTGCCACCGAACTTCGCTAATTCCCACTATATCTAACTTTAACCTATCCATTTCCCTTTTTAAATTTTCTAACCTACCTGCCCGATTAAGGGATCTAACATTCCAAGCTCACATCCGTAGAAAGCCAGTTTTCTTTCTCTTGATAATGACGTCCTCTTGAGTAGTCCCCACCCGGAGATCCGAATGGGGGACTATTTTACCTCCAGAATATTTTACCCAAGGAGACGCCATCGTCATTTAACCGATCCGTAGATGATTAAGATTATGTCGTCATTTATGTTTTCAAGGTCTGTGTTGTTATTGCGTCGCCCTTGTGACAACCTAGAAAGTGTATCAGCAATGATGTTATCTTTCCCTTTGATGTGTGTTATTTCAAATAAGTAATTTTGCAATTTTGTGTTAATCTGATGTGTATAAATTTGCATGCAAGGAGAAAAGTGTGTGCTTGGTGACTTGTATGTATCTTAGTGTGTTTGCCATAAATGTAGTAGTTAAACTTCTTGAAAGCCCAAAGTATGGATAAGGCCCCTAATTCTGTTGCAGAATAGGCTCTTTCACATTTTGTAAGAGTTCTGCTGGCAGAATCCATTATTTTGATCTACTTAGTTACACCAGTTTTGATAATCTGGAATAGGCAACAACCTAGACCACTATATGAATCATCGCAAGTAATGCAGCAGTCTAAGCTAAAATCCTGGTGATCAAGAATTTGTGAGATTACCAGAGCTTCTTTGATTCTGTTAAAGCATTCCGACAGTTTTGATCCCAAATCCATACCTGGTTTTTCTTCAACAAATGTAACAGGTGTCTACTTGTAACGCCAGAAATGCACATCCTCCTATTTCCATCTATTGTACTATAAATTTTTTCCTTATTTTCTTACCTGAAGATATTATATCTCGGTGTCTTTATATATCGTAATTGTTCTACTATATATATGCTTTTATGTCGATGTATAATCTTTTGTTTTTTAAATATTATTTGTATTTTTACGATGAGTCTGTCATATGGAAAACTATGCTATCGAACGATTACATCGATAGGTCGTGTGGAGAACCAAAGTGCTTAGGATCTTTGCCAGTGTTAACTCTGCCGCATGGAGCGTGGGCAGAGGGAGTCTAAGTTTTAGTATTGTTAATTGTTCAGAATCATTTCATTCAAGTTCAAAGTTAAATCTCTTATTTCTAAATTGCGTACATTCAAGTAGCTTTTGAAATGATTGTTGAGGTAGCCCACGACTAACCTTATTTTATTGAATTTTGTAGTGCTTCAGAAACAAATTTCACTATTAATTTCAGCCACTAAATTAACTTTCAACTTTCCGGTTTTATTAATTATTTTGCTAAATTAAGTCAGAGCGTAGCGAAATTTATTACTTCTGACAAACATTCAGTTTTCACACAACACGTGTCAACCTTCAGTTGCCAAGCCTTTAGTGCTACTTATATGTGCATTAATCTTTCATTTTCAGTTATTATAGTAGTTGTCCATAGGACTGGCGGCCGTAATTTTCCCCAAATCTCAAATATCTATTTAACGCCAATTAATTGTTAACGTAACGACCGCACATTTAATTCTTTATTAATTTTACCCTTTTCTCAAGATTAATTTCCACCAATTTCATTTGCATTTTTCCTTTCATTTACATGTAACCCTTTCCTCCCTCTTTACCAACAAATTAACTTCGGTGACGATTGCTTTTCCCAAATTTCCATTAGGTGCACGCGGTTTAATTTTTCACTGACATTAAGGTCGATAAGTGAGGGGGAGGTTATATACTGTTGAGAAGTTGTTGAGGAAGAAAACAAGAAAGGCGTAATCAAAGGAATGATTTTAACTGTTTTTATTAGTGGTAGGGCTTGGAAAGTGTCTGAATGACAGGGTTTTCTGGCCTCATGTCTTGTGTATTGATTATATGTCATAGGTACAAGGGTAAGTCAATTACTACCCGCAGTTGAGTTATATCTTTGTTTATTTCGGTAGCACTGTCGTTTTACGTTGATGACGGATGCCTTGTATATTTGTTGTTATATGGATGCTATTTTCAAGCTGCTAGGTTAGTATCGTTACCGATGCCGTGCTGTTAACCATTGCTGCTCAGCCGTCTATTTGCGCCAGAGAAGAGGAACTTTCAGTGATCCGATTTTTGTGGTCGGAAGGGGTATCAGGGGCTGTAATTAATCGAAGACCCGTGGCCTGGGGGTAGCGTCTTTGATTCTTAATCAAAACGTGTTCGATCCCCGTCACTCCCTACATTTTGATAAATAATCAGCATTGGCTGCCGAAGACTTCCGTCACAAGAAGTCAGCCTCATTCTGCCAACGGCCTTGTCAAAGAGGGCGGAGGAGCGGATAGAGGTTCAGGACACTCTCTTGTCCTAGGTGTGGCAAATTGCCCCTAAAGGCGGAAGAATCAGCAATGATCAACGACATGAGGATGCAGAAGGCAATGGAAACCACTGCATTAAAGACACGTAACGTTTATCCACAGGACATGTGGCCTGTAATTGAAGAAGTGTCATGATAATCTCTCCATTGGCAAAAGATTCCCCCATTCGGATCTACGTGAGGGGACTGCCAAGGGGGAGGTTACCATGAGAAAAAGATTGAATAATCAGCGAAAGGATAACGTTCTACGAGTCGGGGTGTGGAATGTCAGAAGCTTGATCGTGGTAGGGAAACTAGAAAATCTGAAAAGGGAAAAGCAAAGGCTCAATCTAGATATAGTAGGGGTCGGTGAAGTGAAGTGGAAGGAAGACAAGGATTTCTGGTCAGATGAGTATCGGGTAATATCAACAGAAGCAGATAATGGTATAACAGGTGTAGGGTTCGTTATGAATAGGAAGGTAGGGCAGAGGGTGTGTTACTGTGAACAGTTCAGTGATCGGGTTGTTCTAATCAGAATCGACAGCAGACCAACACCGACAACGATAATTCAGGTATACATCCCGACGTCGCAAGCTGAAGATGAACAGATAGAGAAAGTGTATGAGGATATTGAGAGGGTAATGCAGTATGTAAAGAGGGGCGAAAATCTAATGATGGGCGACTGGAATGCAGTTGTAGGGGAAGGAGTAGAAGAAAAGGTTACAGAAGAATATGGACTTGGGACAAGGAATGAAAGAGGAGAAAGACTAATTGAGTTCTGTAACAAGTTTCAGCTAGTAATAGCGAATACCCTGTTCAAGAATCACAAGAGGAGGAGGTATACTTGGAAAAGGCCGGGAGATACGGGAAGATTTCAAGTAGATTACATCATGGTCAGACAGAGATTCCGAAATCAGATACTGGATTGTAAGGCGTACCCAGGAGCAGATATAGACTCAGATCGCAATATAGTAGTGATGAAGAGTAGGCTGAAGTTCAAGACATTAGTCAGGAAGAATCAATACGCAAAGAACTGGGATACGGAAGTACTAAGGAATGACGAGATACGTTTGAAGTTCTCTAACGCTATAGATACAGCAATAAGGAATAGCGCAGTAGGCAGTGCAGTTGAAGAGCAATGGACTTCTCTAAAAAGGGCCATCATAGAAGATGGGAAGGAAAACATAGGTTGAAAGAAGGTAGATGCGAAGAAACCATACGTAACAGAAAAAATAATTCAGCTGATTGATGAAAGGGGGAAGTACAAACATGTTCCGGGAAAATCAGGAAACAGAAATACAAGTCGCTGAGGAATGAAATAAATAGGAAGTGCAGCGAAGCTAAGACGAAATGGCTGCAGGAAAAAAGTGAAGACATCGAAAAAGATATGATTGTCGGAAGGACAGACACAGCATACAGGAAAGTCAAAACAACCTTTGGTGACATTAAAAGCAACGGTGGTAACATTAAGATTGCAACGGGAATTCCACTGTTAAATGCAGAAGAGAGAGCAGATAGGCGGAAAGAATACATTGAAAGCCTCTATGAGGGTGAAGATTTGTCTGATGTGATAGAAGAGGAAACAGGAGTCGAATTAGAAGAGATAGGGGATCCAGTATTAGAATCGGAATTTAAAAGAGCTTTGGAGAACTTACGGTCAAATAAGGCAGAAGCGATAGATAATATTCCATCAGAATTTCTAAAATCATTGGGGGAAGTGGCAACAAAACGACTATTCACGTTGGTGTGTAGAATATACGAGTCTGGCGACATACCATCTGACTTTCGGAAAAGCATCATCCACACAATTCCGAAGACGGCAAGAGCTGACAAGTGCGAGAATTATCGCAATCAGCTTAACAGCTCATGCATCGAAGCTGCTTACAAGAATAATATACAGAAGAATGGAAAAGAAAATTGAGAATGCGCTAGGTGACGATCAGTTTGGCTTTAGGAAAAGTAAAGGGACGAGAGAGGCAATTCTGACGTTACGGCTAATAATGGAAGCAAGGCTAAAGAAAAATCAAGACACTTTCATATGATTTGTCGACCTGGAAAAAGCGTTCGACAATATAAAATGTTGCAGGCTGTTCGAGATTCCGAAAAAAGTAGGGGTAAGCTATAGGGAGAGACGGGTCATATACAATATGTACAACAACCATGAGGGAATAATAAGAGTGGACGATCAAGAACGAAGTGCTCGTATTAAGAAGGGTGTAAGACAAGGCTGTAGCCTTTCGCCCCTACTCTTCAATTTGTGCATCGAGGAAGCAATGATAGAAATAGAAGAAAGGTTCAGGAGTGGAATTAATATACAAGGTGAAAGGATATCAATGATACGATTCGCTGATGACATTGCTATCCTGAGTGAAAGTGAACAAGAATTAAATGATTTGCTGAACGGAAAGAACAGTCTAATGAGTACACAGTATGGTTTGAGAGTAAATCGGAGAATGACGAAGGTAATGACAAGTAGTAGAAATGAGAACAGCGAGAAACTTAACATCGGGATTGATGGTCACGAAGTCAATGAAGTTAAGGAATTCTGCTACCTAGCCAGTAAAAAAACCAATGACGGACGGAGCAAGGATGAGATCAAAAGCAGACTCGCTATGGCAAAAAAGGCATTTCTAGCCAAGAGAAGTCTACTAATATCAAATACCGGCCTTAATTTGAGGAAGAAATTTCTGAGGATGTACGTCTGGAGTACAGCATTGCATGGTAGTGAAACATGGACTGTGGGAAAACCGGAAGAGAAGAGAATCGAAGCATTTGAGATGTGGTGCTATAGACGAATGTTGAAAATTGGGTGGACTGATAAGGTAAGGAATGAGGAGGTGCTACGCAGAATCGGAGAGAAAAAGAATATGTGGAAAACACTGATAAGGAGAAGGGACAGGATGATAGGACATCTGCTAAGACATGAGGGAATGACTTCCATGGTACTAGAGGGACCTGTAGGGGGCAAAAACTATGAAGGAAGACAGAGATTGGAATACGTCAAGCAAATAATTGAGAACGTAGGTTACAAGTGCTACTCTGAGATGAAGAGGTTAGCACAGGAAAGGAATTCGTGGCGGGCCGCATCAAACCAGTCAGTAGACTGATGACAAAAAAAAAAAAAAGAAAACGGGAACAGTGACTGCCACAACGGATTGTCTACGAATGGATTGGAAACTTCCGAAATAGTCTCACCAGTGTTAAGCACAATGAAGGAGCTGGACGAGCGTTCACCACCACAAATGAAGTAATCATTGAGCGTTTACGTGAAATGATTCTCTTAGAGAGACGGTTAACTATTGACGAAGTGGCACATCGTCTGCAAATTAGTCATTGTTCTGCCTACGAAAACATCCACAACAGACTTTGGTTTCATAAATTTGGTGCAAGATGAGTCCCAGAACAACTTACACTGTTGCATAAACAAACGAGCTTGGATATCTGCAAAAAACATTTGGATCACTGTGGTACGTAGGGGACAACTTCTTATACAGGAACATTACTGGTGACGAAACGTGGATCTATCATTACGAGCCGGAGAGTAAGCGGCAGAGTATGGAATGGAAACATCCAAATTCGCCGTGCGAGAAGTGTTGAAGACCCAACCGTCCACAGGGAGACTGATGCTTACGGTTTTTTGGGACGCACGAGGTCCAGTACGGGAACATTATGGGGAAAGAGGGACAACAATAAACAGTGTACGCTACAGTGAGATGCTTACTGTAAAGCTATAGCGTACAATTCGAATCAAACGCCGGGGATTGCTGTCAAAATGTGATGTGTTTTTGCACAACAGTGCCCGTCGGCATACTGCTGCCCACACTGCTGAAACTTTCCAGAAACTCAAATTTGAAGTATTGGATCATCCTCCATATAGTTCCGATTTTGCCCCTTCTAACTGTCACTTGTTTGGTCCACACAAATAGGCATTAAGGGGGCGTCGATTTGCCTCGGACGAAGCAGTGAAAGAAGCGGTGCATTCCTAACTCGCATCTCAACCGAGAACCTTCTTTTATGACGCCATCAGCAAGCTTGTACAACGTTGGACCAAGTGCCTTGAAACGCAAGGAGACTATGTCGAAAACTGATGTTCTTGTAAGCTTCCTATTTGCTTACTATAAAATTTTATAACTACTTTGCTGATAATAATTGATTTACCCTTGTGTATGGTCTCTGAACAGGCAAATTTTAACTTATTAAAATATACTGCTACTCCCGATTGTTTAAATCTGTGTAGTAATGTATTTAGTGTTTCAGCATGTACTGTCCATGCTTTAGTGGCTGTGAGTATGTCATCAACATAGCATGTAAGAGCTTCTATCAAAACGTCACCCGAGCGGTTATAAATACTCCTGGGCTTACGTTTAGACTGAAAGGTAATAAACAAAATTGATCGGTGCGACCAGCAAACATAAAAGCTCTATATTTCCTGAACTCCGGTGTCAGAGGTACTTGCCAAAATCAATTTGTCGAGTCAAGTGAAGAAAAGAACATTGCAACCTAAAATCGTTGTAGCTGTTCCTCTAAATTCTCGGATTGTTCTGACTGGTAATATTATCTGGGATACCTCTGGCATCTAGTGAAAGACGTATGTTTCCATTAGGTTTTGTCGCGTAATCGCCACCTCACACCCTTTTTACTGTATGTGCAGTTTATATGGCATAAAATTTTAATTACTTTTATATATCTTATTGTTGCGAGCACGACAGATAAAATATGATTCTCACTATTAGTTTCTGCAGTTGAAAATATTTTAACTTTATGCATTTTGACCTATTATGTGGAGATACGCACAACACTTAAAGATTTCCTGCTGTGGACGTACGGTCTTCAATTAGCAATTTATTTTTATATAACACTGATCTGGCTTCTTCATCTACATCTACATCTGTACTCCGCAAGCCAACCAACGGTGTGTGGTGGAGGACACTTTACGTGCCACGGTCATTACCTCCCTTTCCTGTTACAGTCGCGTATGGTTCGCGGGAAGAACGACTGCCAGAAAGCCTCCGTGCGCGCTCGAATTTCTCTAATTGTACATTCGTGATATCCTCGGGAGGTATAAGTAGGGGCAAGCAATATAATCGATCCAGAAACGCACCCTCTGGAAACCTGGACAGCAAGCTACACCACGATGCAGAGCGCCTCTCTTGCAGAGTCCGTAACGCTATCACGCTTACCAAATAACCCTGTGACGAAACGCGCCGCTTCTTTGGATCTATCTCCTCTGTCAACCCGACCTGGTACGGATCCCACACTGATGAGCAATACTCAAGTAAAGGTCGAACGAGTGTTTTGTAAGCCACCTTCTTTGTTGATGGACTACAGTTTCTAAGGACTCTCCCAATGAATCTCAACCTGGCACCCACCTTACAAACAATTGATTTTATATGATCATTCCACTTCAAATCGTTCTGCACGCATACTCCCAGATCCGCTATCATATAATCCTTCTTTCTATGTATTCGCAATACATTACATGTGTCTACGTTAAGGATCAGTTGCCACCCCCAGCACCAATGCATATCCGCTGCAGATCTTCCTGCATTTCGCTGCAATTTTCTAATGCTGCAACTTCTCTGTATACTACAGCATCATCCGCGAAAAGCTGCATGAACTTCCGACACTATCTACTAGATCATTTATGTATATTGTGAAAAGCTTGTTAGATATGGAAAGCTTGTTAAATATGGAAAAGCTTGTTAGATATCGAACATGGTATCATTACTGCAACTAATAATGGAATAAAAAAATGACCTTCGATACTTTCATCTGTTGAATGCACAGAAAATTACTCTTATTACCTGTACGGAAGATACAGAATCTTAAACGTAAAATGGCTCTGAGCACTATGGGACTTAACATCTATGGTCATCAGTCCCCTAGAACTTAGAACTACTTAAACCTAACTAACCTAAGGACATCACACAACACCCAGCCATCACGAGGCAGAGAAAATCCCTGACCCCGCCGGGAATCGAACCCGGGAACCCGGGCGTGGGAAGCGAGAACGCTACCGCACGACCAGGAGATGCGGGCTAAACGTAAAAGTTGCAGTGGATATTTTAAATGTATGAACACTATTAACTGCCACTACTAACATGAGAGCATGAAACTAAAAAAAATTAAATTTGATTAACAAGTTATTAGCCAGAACAGGTTTTTCACAGCAGTCTTTGATCACACACAAGCAAAATTTTATTACTCATGAATAACATTATAGCAGCTGCCCATATCCACCCGAAAATGATATAATAAAATCCACAGTTTCAGTCTCAAGTCTCCAGGAAGCTGAAAGAGATAATTTTAATGTACCGTTACCCGCCCGCTATACTGCGGGAAAACTGCTTCCATTCAATTTAATTTGAATTTGCCGCGGCAGCGGCTCCCGCGATCGCTGCACTGCTCTGCGTCATTAAAAACTCCTAATGTGTGAGAAACTGTTAAAATTATGGAACGAAATCTTGGGCAAGGTAGCAATCAATTATTACAGGTAATAATTTTAACAATTTCTGTATTCAAAGAATCAACATAAATTGAACGTACACACCTTTTGCAAATATCAGTCTCCAATGGCGTCTTTCTCGATCAAAGGACAAACGAAGGCTACCTAAGCATTCAAGCGAGCGTCACAGGCTCTTACAACTTTAACGGCAACAAGAAGACAGAGTGTTATTTTAACCTCCACTATTTATAGGCAATTTGATATGCATCTTTGTTACGTCTTTGAATTACCATTGCCTGCTTCGATACATGCATTAGCCGACACAGACGTAATTTGTGAAATGGCTCTGAGCACTATGGGACTTAACTTCTAAGGTCATCAGTGCCCTAGAACTTAAAACTACTTAAACCTAACTAACCTAAGGACATCACACACATCCATGCCCTAGGCAGGATTCGAACTTGCGACCGTAGCGGTCGCGCGGTTCCAGACTGTAGCGCCCAGAACCGCTCGGCCACCCCGGCCTGCTATTTGTGAAATAAAAACACATAAATATTGCACAAACATAAAAATGAAAAATTGGTATTTCCTTTTATACAGAATCTACAACTATTCATACAGTAATGAAATCATAATAATGCAGATAGATGTTTATTTTTATTATTTTTTTTTTACATTCTAACGATTTTCTAAATGTCTTACCAAGAGACGTCACAATGCCCCCTTGCAGCATATGACTAACATTTGGAAATGTTTGTCAATATGTTGCCATTGACGTCAACACAGTCACTGTACATCACTCGGTGTTTACGTCACTCGGTGTTTTGAACATCAGGCTCATTTTGTTCACTATGTTCACACGGTAGTTTGTTCACACTGTTCAATACTTTCTCGAGGAATGTATGTCGCTCCTCCAGTTTGCGAGCTGACCGTATACCTAGACCGAGGGTCATTAGAGTTTTGGCTCCCCCATCTGGGCTATGTGCGTTCAGCAATCCTGGGAAAACTGCGCCGTAGCCATGGTCATCTCGCTCGCTTCGCAGTTTAACATAGTTCCCTCAGTTCACGAATGAAGTGCGACACTTCTCAAGTGTTCACGATTGAAGCACAAACCACAAGAATTACTCGCGAAAAATGATGCCATTCGGTCTTTTTCGACACTGTACGTTTATGAAATTTCACACCCGTGATAATGCTCAAGTTCATGTTTTAGTAAAATACAGTATTGTACATTCAATAATTCAAAGTATTGTTATAACTCTGCCACTTAATTGTACATTATAGACGTCCTACTGGGGCAATTTACGCATGTCAATTTATATTGCTAATATGAAGAAAACGTCTAATATATAGTGTCTAATAGGTTCATAGCTAGAGTTTATTACTAGAACAAATTAAAGTGTTCGTTATTTGATCTAAGTTCGTACTACAAAAATCATTCTGATGTTTAGTTCATCAATATTGGAGTTCATGTTCAACGAAGTGTTCACGATGACGTTGGACGATGCGTGCGGTGGAGTGAGGTCAGTGTTGTGTCCAGGAGCGTCGGCTGGGACACGATGTCTCAGTGACCATCGGGATCGACGCCGCGTACTCGCAGAAGCAGCAACGGTGCGGCGGAATCAATCAGTCCATGTCGGGAGGTTCACTGTTGTCTTAAAGCCTGCACAAATACGCAGTTTTCTTGACAAGTACTAAAAGAGGTGCTCAGTGACTGGCCTTGATGGGTGCAATAACACCAGTCTCCTACCACTGTGAAAGTTCCCGAGGAATCTGTTCTCGGAGCGAGTGAGAAACAGTGCAAGCTCTGAAGAAGCGAGGCTGTGCAATGCCTTTCATGGTCACACGCTCAACAAAATTAAGGGCTTTTTCTAAGGCATCAGCAAACAAGTCTCTGAGTCCAGCACTCAGCGGAGTAATATTGTCAACCGAATGAAAAGGAGAAACTGACATATTGTCTACCACACAAAACCTAAACAAATGAATAAAATCACGATTAAATATATTTACACTGTTATAGGAGGTGCATTGAAGTTCTAAGGCCTCCGATTTTTTTCTTATTAAGTAGTCACCCGAAATCGATGAAACTGGCGTTACTTCTCGACGTAATCGCCCTGCAGACGTACACATTTTTCACAACGCTGACGCCATGATTTCATGGCAGCGGCGAAGGCTTCTTTAGGAGTCTGTTTTGACCACTGGAAAATCGCTGAGGCAATAGCAGCACGGCTGGTGAATATGCGGCCACATTGTTGGAAAAAGCCAAAAGTCACTAGGAGACAGGTCAGGTGAGTAGGGAGCATAAGGAATCACTTCAAAGTTGTTATCACGAAGAAACTGTTGCGTAACGTTAGCTCGATGTGTGGGTGCGTTGTCTTGGTGAAACAGCACATGCGCAGCCATTCCCGGACGTTTTTGTTGCAGTGCAGGAAGGAATTTGTTCTTCAAAACATTTTCGTAGGATGCACCTGTTACCGTAGTGCCCTTTGGAACGCAATGGGTAAGGATTACGCCCTCGCTGTCCCAGAACATGGACACCATCATTTTTTCAGCACTGGCGGTTACCCGAAATTTTTTTGGTGGCGGTGAATCTGTGTGCTTCCATTGAGCTGACTGGCGCTTTGATTCTGGATTGAAAAATGCCATCCACGTCTCTTCCATTGTCACAACCGACGAAAAGAAAGTCCCATTCATGCTGTCGTTGCGCGTCAACATTGCTTGGCAACATGCCACACGGGCAGCCATGTGGTCGTCCATCAGCTTTCGTCGCACCCACCTGGATGACACTTTTCACATTTTCAGGTCGTCATGCAGGATTGTGTGCACAGAACCCACAGAAATGCCAACTCTGGAGGCGATCTGTTCAACAGTCATTCGGCGATCCCCCAAAACAATTCTCTCCACTTTCTCGATCATGTCGTCAGACCAGCTTGTGTGAGCCCGAGGTTGTTTCGGTTTGTTGTCACACTATGTTCTGCCTTCATTAAACTGTCGCACCCACGAATGCACTTTCGACACATCCATAACTCCATCACCACATGTCTCCTTCAAGCGTCAATGAATTTCAATTGGTTTCACACCACGCAAATGATTGCACGCTGTTCAAGTAAGGAAACCGTTGCCATTTTAAGTATTTAAAACAGTTCTCATTCTCTCCGCTGGCGGTAAAATTCCATCTGCCATACAGTGCTGCCATCTCTTGGACGTATTGACAATGAACACGGCCTCATTTTAACACAATGCGCATGTTTCTATCTCTTTCCAGTCCGGAGAAAAAAAATCGGAGGCCTTAGAACTTGAATGCACCTCGTATATTTACACTGATCTGTGAACGCAAAACCTGAAAGGCCACAGTTTTTTTGCCAATTAGGGTGTACGTCGCAAATGCTGGAAGAACCCAGAAATGAAAGTCTTGTTCGTAGGAGTAGTATGGGATTTCTGCAGCTATGGGCTTGCCAAGAATATCATAACTATCGCGACTGAGCAAAGAAACTAAGGTACCCATATCTAATTCCAACTGAATGGTTTGGCCACCTACCGCAAGGCCCACAAAACGTTTGTTGGAGAGGCGTTGCTCCTAACTTCTTAGTTGCTTCTGATTTCTTGAATTGTGAACTATCACACCTCTGTCGCACTCTAGAAGCTGTTTGGTTCAGAACACACAGCATATACAGCTAAGCTTGATTTCTGTGTGGGTATAGAGTGAGCTCTCCTTTTTGTAAGCATACCATTGAAAACGTCTGTTCATGTCAGATGAAAAAGGAGTTTCATTTCGATTTTGATAACTTTTCTTATATCTTATTTCCTAGAACATTACTCATTTTGACTTCACGTCGTTTTCAAAGGAAGTTTTACGTGTGTTACATAAAATATTTAGTAGATACATTGTATCACGTCAACGTTCTGTATCACGAGACAAGTGCACTTGTCCTGTGATCGAGAATGTTGACGTTATACAATGTATCTACGAAATTTTTATGTAACTGAGATAAGAATTCCTTTGAAAACGACATAAAGTTGAAACACGTTAGGTAGTTGGAAAAATAAAACTGTGGTCAAGCCATAAGAAAAGTTATCAAAGCTACATCCAAATGGCAGCGTCGCTTCACAGCATGTTTTTGAAAATAGCATCTGAAGTTGCGTTTCGTGACTGGCATTGGTGACACCTAAGCCCTGAAAGTAACGCAAGCATTACTTAACGCCGTTAGTATTCGTCACGAAAGCTTCAGGCAATTTGCGGTTTGGGGGTTGGTCGTTACTACTCTAAGATTGATTTGCGTCATACCTACCTCCAAATCCTTTAGATGAACATTCACAGCAAGTATTCGTCATTAATACACATAGCGGGCACTTTCAATTGTTTCATTTGCCTTTCTGTACTGCATCCGCACCATCAATTTTCCAGCACTGTTTGGAACAGTTAACTGCATCTCTACCTTTGCTCACAATTATTTAGGTGATAAAGTGGTATCAGGCTGCACAGCAGACGAGCACGGTAGTAATTTGTGCACTCTGTTCCCAGTGATATGTGAAGCAGGCGTTAGGTGCAACAGGGAGATGTGTGCGTTCTTGGACTGGCTGATTTCGTGGCTGGGTATGGTGAGCCCGAGTTGGTCGCTGTACTGACTTAAAACTGTCAACGGCACTGTCATAACTGTCTTTACAGTCAGTAATTTGCAAAACGTGCCCCAAGGTAGGGTTGGGGTACTTGAGAATCCGTTCCCTTATTTCATTATCAGCCGGGTTCTGAGATATGGATTCACGTGTCATGTGGTCACTATAATACTTGTCACGTTCACATTTAAATTTACACTGTCTAGTACGCCTTTGTAAATCTGTCAGCCACTGTCTCTACGTTTTTCCTGATTGCTTCTTTTGCCTGGAAAATTTCAGCCTTGCAGCCGCCACATGGTAATAGTATCTATTGAAAACCGGGATTAATTCGTAGTTAAGAAGTTCTGACCGCGAAGTGGGGAACCAATTGCAGCACGTCCTGTATACTTACACTCTGGCCGTCGATAAAGAGGAATGTTTAAGAGTACCTGGTACTTGTCGTGGAGAAAGATGAGCTTAATCCTGGGGCAAGTACTCAATCCACTACTCCTTGTCCTCTTCAAATGGACCAAACGGAGCCCCTAATGATTGCTGCTTAAGCTGTGGTGCTGCCGTAGTTGATAGTGTTTCTCATTGGCCGCCATCTTATTTTGAATGATACCCATGATCATCTAAGTAAGCTGAATCATTTCTCGCGTCTGTAGCTAAAGATTCTGCGTTAGATCGAGCGTTGGTGCCAAAGGCACTTCCAATTGTAGCGCCGCTAAGTACGACGGAGGCATACATGAGGTTTGGGATTCTGGGGTAGCCATAGCAAAGAAAAAAAATGCTAAAGATAAACAATATGAAGCAAAACAACGGAAAACCAGTCAAATTAGCAAACTTAACTTTTTTTTTATTTAGATGTTGAGTAATTTCGGGATGGAAGCCATTTTTGCATCATCTACATAGTCAAAAGAGTATTTCAACTATCACAAAAACCATGTGAAAAATATATTAAGAAGTGCAAATGAACACTTATAGCGCTGTAACTGTTCATTTCGACTTCATAATATGTATTTAGTTTTGACATGGTATTTTTATTTTTGAAATACCGTTTAACAACCGTGCTGTGGCGAGGCAATTCGTCACAACTGTCGATAGGTATAGTGACTGCCAATGCCGTGCGACGAGTTTCAGTTGGTTCATTAAGGTCAGACAAATGGTCTTCTGACTATACTAGAACAGCGTGCACATCAGTTGCGTCTTCCATTACGCATGAACTGTTTTTATTTTCTGAAGCGTTATAGACAAACTGTCATCATGAAATTCTATCGCAGTTGATTACAACATTCCCTCATGCGAGTCTGATAAACTAACTGCATGCAGACTAAAGGTTTATGGCCGTATTGCACCACCTTACGAAATCCAGTTATTAATATGTGTTACACAATGTCTATGTTTTTTGTTGTCAAATGCAGTTTCCTTATGTATTCAAATCAAATAACTGGAAAAAGTCTTATTACAGCCTCGAGCTCGTGGTAAAACTTATATTTACACTACCCGTTCCAGTTGTTGACAATCATTAGGCTCATGAAAGTATTCACGGCATCATGTTAGACGAAACATGAAATCATTATCGTCAAGTGATAAAACAATGAATTGTACACTGTTATCAAAGTGGAACACAAATTACATCGCTATTCTCTTCAAAGTGTTAATGACGACTTCAGTTATAACATGACTAAGTTCCCTACCTTGCACACTTTAGATAGATTGACGAAGTAATTTATATTGCAATATGATAACAGTGTATACTTCATGGTTTTGTCACCTCACGATAATAATTTTATATCTCGCCTAACACTTACTGTGAATACATTTCGAACCCCACGATGGTCAGATGACTGAAACTGAATGTGTAAATACAGAACTGTATCAGCAACCCACGGCGGTGATATGATATTTTTCAAATATGAACAGTGTGGCACCATCTCCTGAAACCAGATCAAAGATGTTTGACGATTATATCATTTGTCTGGAATGATTGAAAGGAACCTACGACTTCTGTATGACAAACCACCCGACTCCTCAATGCATATTCGAAGGTATAAGATACAGTTAAGGACGAATTCTGACACTACAAACAAATTTCTGGGTAGGGTAGTCACAGCTCAGAGACATTGAGAATAACATCACAACACTCAACGTCCAATGAGCATTCAAATTATCGTAAAAATTTTAACAATTAAAAAGTCAAAACGATGACGTGTTTCCAACAGCTGCATAGTTGTATGAAGGTGCTTTATTCGCAACTAGTGTTTTCACGTCAGTATCGACTCATCTTCAGGTTTATGTCATTAATACCAATCAGCGTGTGACATTTTTGAAATGGTGAAAATACAGACCGATAATGTTGGCAGTGAACAAAATATTGTGATAAGTAGTAACAATGCTTATACTTCCATAACGGACAATTACGGATTCCCAGCTTTCGTTTGTTGTACACGTTAAGAGCCAAAGTTGTGGGCTGTCTTAATAAAACTGAGTATATAGAAATTGTTCACTCTATTTCTAACACCGAAAAGAATTTGCATATTATATTTAAGGAAACAAAAGGGAATAAGTTAAATGTTATGGAAGGAATACAGTCATGGAGGCATTAATGGGAGCCTCAGGCTCAAATTTGAAGAGACTGACCGAACTGACACATTACAATACCCTATTTACCTCGATTAACTAAGTAGTCATCGGTAGCTGTAAGAATGATTTTCACTATATTGTACCAACTGTATAACACTCAAACACTACTCCTTCGATAACTTAATAATATTGAGGCACTGATGTAACGCAGATTACGTTTTATTTTCCATTTAATATCGATAATAAACTACGGATTTTATTAAAATTTTCTAGTGCCGTTCGCAGTCTTAGGTTGTTTTTCTACTTATGATTCCTCTTTGCAGCTGTTCGTGTGTTTACTTTGTTTTCATGTTTGGCACTGCAGCCTTCCGCCTTCTAGCGTATTGCTAGCCACCATGGGCTGCTTACACCTCATCGGCCTGTTATCAATACGGCAGAAGTATACACATTACACGAGATTCTATGTTTTACTTCATTGGTTTTATGCAGCTGGTATTTATCGAATCTTATGATATGCCCTAGAGGGTGTTATTTAGTAAGCTATTTTCCAGATATCTTCCATTCAACGCTCGGTTCTATAAAGAGTGCAATTTTTTTGACTATACTTTCCGTGTGCTTTTACTACTTTCCCTCAACTATAGTTAATTTTTAAGCTTTTTATACCCTTTCAAGGCAGTGTCCCATTCATTATTTGTTCTCCCCGTCGATTTTTCTAGGCGTGGCTCATTCAGCAGCCATGCTCTGCACATTAGACAATCATCTTTTGCGTGTGCTCAACAAGTGTATTCCGACTTTTGACGTCGATAATTTCCAGGGAACTTGAGGGACAAACCTCAATATGCGTCTGTGCTAACGTGAAATAGTTAGATGCGAATAAAGCGCCTTCATACGGTTATGAGGGTTTTCGAAATACCTCAATATACTTAACTTTTAATTGTTATAATGTTGACGATAATTTGAATTCTTAATGGGTGTTGACTGTTGTATTGTTACTCATTCTGATACCGATGCTGAATGTATATTTAAAATTTATAATTTCAAGAATGCTGCTAAGTATGGTTGTTTTTATTTTTTATTTTACGGTACGTCTATTTTAGTTGAATTGACATCATTAGAGTATCTGTAAATTAATGGTACATAATTCCCCCCACCCTCCCCCATGAACCATGGACCTTGACGATGGTGGGGAGGCTTGCGTGCCAGCGATAAGTGATACAGATAGCCGTACCGTAGGTGCAACCACAACGGAGGGGTATCTGTTGAGAGGCCAGGCAAACGTGTGGTTTCTGAAGAGGGGCAGCAGCCTTTTCAATAGTTGCAGGGGCAACAGTCTGGATATTGACTGATCTGGCCTTGTAACACTAACCAAACCGGCCTTGCTGTGCTGGTACTGCGAACGGCTGAAAGCAGGGGGAAACTACAGCCGCAATTTTTCCCGAGGGCACGCAGCTTTACTGTACCGAGCACTGAAAGATCTGAGTCGAAACATGGCCCCGGGAGTAGACAACATTCCATTAGAACTACTGACGGCCTTGGGAGAGCCAGTCCTGACATAACTCTACCATCTGGTGAGCAAGATGTATGAGACAGGCGAAATACCCTCAGACTTCAAGAAGAATATAATAATTCCAATCCCAAAGAAAGCAGGTGTTGACAGATGTGAAAATTACTGGACGATTAGTTTAATAAGTCACAGCGGCAAAATACTAACGCGAATTCTTTACAGATGAATGGAAAAACTGGTAGAAGCCGACCTCGGGGAAAATCAGTTTGGATTTCGTGGAAATGTTGGAACACGTTAGGCAATACTGACCTTACGATTTATCTTAGAAGAAAGATGAAGGAAAGGCAAACCTACATTTCTAGAATTTGTAGACTTAGAGAAATCTTTTGACAATGTTGACTGGAATACTCTCTTTCAAATTCTAAAGGTGGCAGGGGTAAAATACAGGGAGTGAAAGGCTATGTACAATTTGTACATAAACAAGATGGCAGTTATAAGAGTCGAGGGGAATGATAGGGAATCAGTGGTTGTGAAGGAAGTGAGACAGGGTTGTAGCCTCTCCCCGATTTTATGCAATTTGTATATTGAGCAAGCAGTAAAGGAATCAAAAGAAAAATATGGAGTAGGTATTAAAATCCATTTAGAAGAAATAAAAACTTTGAGGTTCGCTGATGACATTGTAATTCTGCCAGAGACAGCAAAGGACTTGGAAGAGCAGTTGAATGGAATGTACAGTGTCTTGAAGGAGGATATAAGATGATCATCAACAAAAGCAAAATGAGGATAATGAAATGTAGTCGAATTATATCGGATGATGCTAAGGGAATTAGATTCGGAAATGAGACACTTAAAGTAGTAAATGGTTTTTGGTATTTGAGGAGCAAAATAACTGATGATGGTTGAAGTAGAGAAGATATAGAATGTAGAGTGGCAATGCCAAGGAAAGCGTTTCTGAAGAAGAGAAATTTGTTAACATCGAGTATTGATTTAAGTGTCAGGAAGTCATTAGTGAAATTATTTGTATGGAGTGTAGCCATGTATGGAAGTGAAGCATGGACGATAAATGGTTTAGACAAGAAGAGAATAGAAGCTCTCGAAATGTGGTGCTACAGAAGAATGCTGAAGATTAGATGGGTAGATCACATAACTAATGAGGAGGTACTGAATAGAATTGGGGAGAAGAGGAGTTTGTGGCACAAATTGACTAGGAGAAGGGATCGGTTGTTAGGGCATGTTCTGAGGTATCAAGGGATCACCAATTTAGTATGAGAGTGCAGCGTGGAGGGTACAAATCATAAAGGGAGACCAAGAGATGAATACACTAAGCAGATTCAGAAGGATGTAGGTTGCAGACAGTAGTGGGGGATGAAGAAGCTAGCACAGGATAGAGCAGCATGGAAAGCTGCATCAAACCAGTCTCAGGACTGAAGACCACTACAACAACAATTTCGATACATTATTTTGAATTTTATAGGCCATTATTAAATGAATGTCTTTATTACGAATTTTTACTACCGTCTCATGGTTTGGGCATTTAGGCGATTATGGTGTTTCAGACACTGTCTATTTGCTTGTTTCTTTCGTTCCGCTGGTGTTGTTGTACTAATTATGGTTGCTTATCACTTAATCCGACTTATTGTTTTATGCAGTTGTCAAATTATATTATTTACTTCGGTGTTTCCGTGATAGCTTGTTTGAAGCACAATACAATGACATTTTATGGTTAGTGGTAGTGTAGTCCTGCTTCTCATTGCCCTTATTTAGGTACTTACTTTTGCATGTCCATACGGCATCGGTGGATGCTGTTATTATCGTAGATGGCTTTCGGAACAGGCTGTGTTGAGTCCTTTGTATTCGTTTGCTCACAATTATAAATGGGATTAAACATTTGTTTCTTGTTACTTCTTTTAATGCTCATAGGTGTGTATTTCTACCTGCTCGTTGACAGGTTTTCCAACGACACATTATGTTTATACTACTATTTTTTTTTTAATCTATATCTTATTGTGAATTTTCTATGATGTAATCTCTGCATGTCTCGTATTGTTTGTTTTTATAAATATGCCCATTGTCCTGGTGGATAATTTAAATTAAGTGTTGCTTGTGTTTAGGGTCGGTTTTCTCGTTTAGCATTTTTAGTTGGTTTTTGTTTTCATGTTCAAAGAGTTCCATCTTCCACTGAATGTTCCTTTGTGATCTTTTCTGTGTTCCGTACGCTGTATGGTATCTAGGTGACTGATCGTTGTCACTGCCTCGAACGTGCTCTTGGTATCTAATGAATACGTTTATACTCGTTTGATCGACGTCTTTGCAATGAATTTCATATATTCCTGTATTCGATTATATTAGTGACTTCATTTTACTCGATTGAAATTACGATGTAAGAAAGTGTCTTGTTTGGTATGCGAATCTTACATTTTTGATTTTTACTAGTATATTAACTGTGTCAGATATGTCCCAGGTATGTACTTGGTATATATGTAAATTCTGATCTTGCTGGAATTTCTCTTGTGAGTGTTATTTCTTTTTATTGTAGATTGTGTTGGTTTGGTATATTTGTCGTACAATTGAGTGAATATTTGTAAAGTGCAATCAGTTTGTTGTGGCACAAATTATAGTGTTTTAATCTCTTTCGTGTGTTGTCTTGTTCTAACTGTGTGTTTATTATTCTGTTTTTTATGGCATGAAACTGTGCATATTTACGTGCTTTTTGGTGGTACGAGTTTCCGTGAGTAACTTTATCTGTTAGAGTGAGCGTGTGATAAATTTCAGATTTGTGTGCTTTGTTAGTGTTTTCTGTTGTTAGGTCGAGGAAATTTATTGCTTTGCTCTTTATTGGTTCTACTGTAAATTTCATTTTAGATAGCAATGAATTCGGCATCGTATGTATTTATTGGATCTCTGTTTCGTCTCCCTCTATTAGCATTAGTGTATCATCAGCATATCTGTAATAATATACCAATTTTTAGACATAGTGTTTACGTTAGCAAAAATTTTTTCTTCTAGAATGTCTAAGAAAGTATCTGCAATTGTCATAGGAACACTGCTTCCTATGGCCCTTACATCTACGTGTGAATAAATTTTGTCGTTACACTGTACGTGGTTTTGTTTTATTACTAACTCTAGTTGTTGTATGATTTCGTTGGTGCCTGGTACTGAAGTTTCTCTGTACCTTAGTACATTATTCTTAGTTATAGGGATTCTTTGATAAATCGGAATATTGGTGTAGAGATTCGTAATATCAAACTGTATGAATTTTCCATTTCTTGGTATTTTTATATCTTATTTTTGTTCTAGAAAGCTTGGGTTTCTCCCCATGTACTTATTATTAAAAGTTTAAAACGTTGTTACAAGGTTGTTTAATTTTATAATAAAAGACGAGGGCTAGTAGAAATCCTTGCGTAACAGAAGAAATATTGAATTTAATTGATGAAAGGAGAAAATATAAAAATGCAGTAAATGAAGCAGGCAAAAAGGAATACAAACGTCTCAAAAACGAGATCGACCGGAAGTGCAAATTGGCTAAGCAGGGATGGCTAGTGGACAAATGTAAGGATGTAGAGGGTTATCTCACTAGGGGTAAGATAGATACTGCCTACAGAAAATTAAAGAGACCTATGGAGAAAAGAGAACCACTTGTATGAATATCAAGTTCTAAGCAAAGAAGGGAAAGCAGAAAGGTGGAGGGAGTATATAGAGGGCCTATACAAGGGCAATGTACTTGAGGACAATATTATGGAAATGGAAGAGATTTTAGATGAAGATGAAATGGGAGATACGATACTGCGTGAAGAGTTTGTCAGAGCACTGAAAGACCTGAGTCAAAACAAGGCCCCAGGAGTAGACAACATTCCATTAGAACTACTGACGGCCTTGGGAGAGCCAGTCCTGATAAAACTCTACCATCCGGTGAGCAAGATGTATGAGACAGTCGAAATACCCTCAGACTTCAAGAAGAATATAATAATTCCTATCCCAAAGAAAGCAGGTGCTGACAGATGTGAAAATTGCCGAACAATCAGTTTAATAAGTCACGGATGCAAAATACTAACCGCGTATTCTCTACAGTCGAATGGAAATACTGGTAGAAGCTGACCTCGGGGAAGATCACTTTCGATTCCGTAGAAATATTGGAACACGTGAGGCAATACTGACACTACGACTTATCTTAGAAGCTAGATTAAGGAAAGGCAAACCTACGTTTCTAGCATTTGTAGACTTAGAGAAAGCTTTTGACAATGTTGACTGGAATACTCTGTTTCAAATTCTAAAGGTGGCAGGGGTAAAACACAGGGAGCGAAACGCTATTTACAATTTGTACAGAAACCATATGGCAGTTATAAGAGTCTAGGGCCACGAAAGGGAAGCAGTGGTTGGGAAGAGAGTGAGACAGGGTTGTAGCCTTTCCCCGATGTTATTTAATCTGTATATTGAGCAAGCAGTGAAGGAAGCAAAAGATAAATTTGGAGTAGGTGTAAGTAGGCTGTTTAGGTTTTTATATTGGTAACGCCACGTAGCGCTCTGTATGAAAATCACTGGCTGTGCTGTGTGCAGTCTGTGGCTGGTTTGCATAGTTTTTGGGCAGTTGGCTGTTAACAGCGCGTAGCGTTGCGCAGTTAGAGATGAGCCGCCAGCAGTGGTAGATGTGGGGAGAGAGATGGCGGAATTTTGAAAGTGGACGATCTGGACGTGTGTCCAACAGAAAGAGTAAATTTGTAATATTGGATTCATGGACTGATTTATACATTATGACTTTTGAACACTATTAAGGTAAATACATTGTTTGTTCTCTATCAAAATCTTTCATTTGCTAACTATGCCTGTCAGTAGTTAGTGCCTTCAGTAGTTTGAATCTTTTATTTAGCTGGCAGTAGTGGCGCTCGCTGTATTGCAGTAGTTCGAGTAACGAAGATTTTTGTGAGGCAAGTGATTTGTGAAACGTATAGGTTAATGTTAGTCACGGCCATTCCTTTTTACGGATTTTTGAAAGTCAGCGTTGCGCTAAAAATATTGTGAGTCAGTTTAAGCACAGTCATGTATAATTTTTCTAAGGGGACGTTTCATAAGTGTGAAGTTATCCAACTGTGTAATTGTGTAAACATGTGTCACTTATGTAGTAAAATAAATGTTGGTCTGTGTAATTTATGTGTTAGGGAAACATGGTGCCGATGTGTAAAGTTGTATAAGCAAATACCATATTAGCTAGGGCTCATTGTGCTTGTCAAACACATGGTACACAAAGTAGGCGTGTACCCCCCTGAGGATTAATGTAATTATACCCTCAGGTGTTACAGATTACAGCAATGGAATGAAATGTATCATGGAAAACCTTTGTATCATTGTAATTCAAAAATGTTTAAAAATAAATGTTTTAAGTACAAAATTAATCTCTCAAATATGTGTACTGTAGCGCTAAACTGTGCGTCTTGTTGTAAGATAATCTCTGTGGAGTCGTAGTTATCGTCCTCCGAAAGCTAAGTTCTGCAGAAGTCAATGTACTTACCTCATGATAAAGAAGAGTGAAATGCTTTGCGTATAGATATCTAACTTATTACGCTTATTGCCATGATGAAGAAAGTACTGTGCTGTAACGTATTGTTGTGCTACGGAAAAGGCTGTCTCATTGTAGCTATACCACAAAAGTTACTACTAAAACATGTTTTACTTTCCAGAATAATTCAGAAAAACTGTGCAGATATAAAACAGAAACACCGCAAAAACAAAGTTGTAAATTGTCACTCATTATTAGCGTTGAGTTATATCGTGTAGCTGCCACACAAACTAACACTGTGTCATCTGGTATCTCACAGAAAGTACTTTAAATCCAGAATGCATTTTCAAGTAAACCAAAATGTTGCATTAAAATCTCTTAAGCAGTACTGGTAAATGTTCTAAGTATGTGAGCCTTATAGTCGTTACGTAATCGTGCCACTAACAAGCAAGAATGTACACACACAATAACACTGTGTCGTCTGTTCACAAACACAATGCATTAGCAATTTCTGTTTTAATATGTTCTCTTGGTTCTTGACTGGATATTTAACTTCAAACATTGTTGCATGTTAACAGATTCTAAGTCTGACAAAGCATACCAGTAATGTAAAGTGAAAAGTTATATGGCAAAGACAGAGTTAAAAACCAGATTATCTTTCAATAAACTGTTTTACATGTGAAATGTGGTGTAAACCTTTACTCTTCCTAGTACGCAGAGTTTCAAATTCAACGCTGTGTAAGTAGGCTGTTTAGGTTTTTATATTGGCAACGCCACGTAGCGCTCAGTATGAAAATCACTGGCTGTGCTGTGTGCAGTCTGTGGCTGGTTTGCATTGTTGTTGGACATTGTAGTGTTGGCAGTTGGCTGTTAACAGCGCGTATCGTTGCGCAGTTGGAGGTGAGCCGCCAGCAGTGGTAGATGTGGAGAGATGGCGGAATTTTGAAAGTGAACGATCTGGACGTGTGTCCAGCAGAAAGAGTAAATTTGTAATATTCGATTCATAGACTGATATATATATAATGACTTTTGAACACTATTAAGGTAAATACATTGCTTGTTCTCTATCAAAATCTTTCAATTGCTAACTATGCCCATCAGTAGTTAGTGCCTTCAGTAGTTTGAATCTTTTATTTAGCTGGCAGTAGTGGCGCTGGCTGTATTGCAGTAGTTCGAGTAACGAAGATCTTTGTGAGGCAAGTGATTTGTGAAACGTGTAGGTTAATGTTAGTCAGGGCCATTCTTTCGTACGGATTTTTGAAAGTCAGATTGGGTTGCGCTAAAAATATTGTGTATCAGTTTAAGTACAGTCATGTATAATTTTTCTAAGGGGACGTTTCATAGGTATTAAAATCCATGGAGAAGAAATAAAAACTTAGAGGTTCGCCGATGACATTGTAATTCTGCCAGAGACAGCGAAGGACTTGGAAGGGCAGTTGAACGGAATGGACAGTGTCATGAAAGGAGGGTATAAGATGAACATCAACAAAAGCAAAACGAGGATAGTGGAATGTAGTCGAATTAAGTCGGGTGATGCTGAGGGAATTAGATTAAGAAATGAGACACTTAAAGTAGTAAAGGAGTTTTGTTATTTGGGGACCAAAATAACTGATGATGTTCGAAGTAGAGAGGATATAAAATGTAGACTGGCAATAGCAAGGAAAGCGTTTCTGAAGAAGAGAAATTTCTTAACATCGAGTATAGATGTAAATGTCAGGAAGTCGTTTCTGAAAGTATTTGTATGGAGCGTAGCTATGTATGGAAGTGAAACATGGACGATAACCAGTTTGGACAAGAAGAGAATAGAAGCTTTCGAAATGTGGTGCTACAGAAGAATGCTGAAGATTAGATGAGTAGATCATATAACTAATGAGGAGGTATTGAATAGGATTGGGGAGAAGAGAAGTTTGTGGCACAACTTAACTAGAAGAAGGGATCGGTTGGTAGGACATGTTCTGAGGCATCAAGGGATCACCAATTTAGTATTGGACGGCAGCGTGGACGGTAAAAATCGCAGAGGGAGGCCAAGAGATGAATACACTTAACAGATTCAGAAGGATGTGGGTTGCAGTAGGTACTGGGAGATGAAGCTTGCACAGTCTCAGGACTGAAGACCACAACAACAACATGGCTTGTAGGCCTACCTGTGCTATATAACACTGGGAAGATCCGAGCTAATGGCTTATGAATTTTTAATCGTCCACGTTGTCTACGTGTTGTAGAGTCATCACGATACTGGTTGGTCCATTGATAGTGACCGGGCCCAATATCTCACGAAATAAGCATCAAACAAAAAACTTCAAAAACCGAAACTCGTCTAGCTTGAAGGGGGAAACCAGATGGTTCTATGGTTGACCTGCTAGATGGCGCTACCTTAGGTCAAACGGATATCAACTGCTTTTTTTTTAAATAGGAACCCCAATTTTTATTACATATTCGTGTAGTACGTAAAGAAATATGGATGTTTTAGTTGGACCACTTTTTTCGCTTGGTAATAGATGACGCTGTAATAGTCACAAAGTGTAAGTACGTGGTATCACGTAACATTCCGCCAGTGCGGACAGTATTTGCCTCGTGATACATTACCCGTGTTAAAATGGACCGTTTACCAACTGCGGAAAAGGTCGATATCGTGTTGGTGTATGGCTATTGTGATCAAAATGCCCAATGGGCCTGTTCTATGTATGCTGCTCGGTATCCTAAACAACGTCATCCAAGTGTCCGGACCGTTCACCGGATAGTTACGTTATTTAAGGAAACAGAACGTGTTCAGCCACATGTGGAACGTCTACCACACCTGCAACAAAAGATGATGCCAAGTCTGTGTTTTAGCTGCTGTCGCGGTTAATCCGTACATCAGTAGCAGACAAATTGCGCGAAAATCGGGAATCTCAAAAACGTCGGTGTTGAGAATATTACATCAACATCGACTGCACCCGTACCATATTTCTATGCACCAGGAATTGCATGGCGTCGACTTTGAACGTCGTGTAGAGTTTTGCCACTGGGCACAAGAGAATTTACGGGCCGATGACAGATTTTTTGCATGCGTTCTATTTAGCGACGAAGTGTCATTCACCAACAGCGGTAACGTAAACCGGCATAATATGCACGATTGGGCAACGGAAAATCCACGATGGCTGCGACAAGTGGAACATCAGCGACCTTGGAGGGTTAATGTATGGTGCGGCATTATGGGAGGAAGGATAATTGGCCCCCATTTTATCGATGGAAATCTAAATGGTGCAATGTATGCTGATTGCCTACGTAATGTTCTACCGATGTTACTATAAGATGTTTCACTGCATGACAGTATGACGATGTACTTCCAACAAGATGGATGTCCGGCACATAGCTCGCATGCGGTTGAAGCGGTACTGAATAACATGTTTCATGACAGGTGGATTGGTCGTCGAAGCACCGTACCATGGCCCGCACTTTCATCGGATCTGACGTCTCCAGATTTCTTTCTGAGGGGAAAGCTGAAAGATATTGGCTATCGTGATCCACCGACGACGCCTGGCAACATGCACCAGTGCATCGTCAATGCATGTGCGAACATTACGGAAGGCCAACTACTCGCTGTTGAGAGGAATGTCGTTACACGTATTGCCAAATGAATTGATGTTGACGGACATCATTTTGAGCATTTATTGCATTAATGTGGTATTTACAGGTAATCACGCTGTAACAGCATTCGTTCTTAGAAATGATAAGATCACAAAGGTAAATGTATCACATTGGAATAGCCCAAATAAAATGTTCAAACGTACCTACGTTCTGTATATTCATTTAAAAAACCTACCTGTTACCAACTGTTCGTCCAAAATTGTGAGCCATATGTTTATTACCATTACAGCGCCTCTATCACAAAGCGAAAAAAGTGGTCCAACTAAAACATTCATATTTCTTTACGTACTACTCGAATATGTAATAAATAACGGAGGTTCGTATTTTAACAAACGCAGTTGATATCCGTTGGTCCTAAGGCAGCGCCATCTAGCGGGCCAACCATAGCGCCATCAGGTTTCCCCCTTCAAGCTAGACAAGTTTCATGCGTTGTAGGTTTTTCGTTTGACGCTTATTTCGTGAGATATTTGGCCCGGTCACAATCAATGGACCACCCTGTATATGACTTCTCTCAAAGTTTGTTACGATTGTGTTACACTGTCTGACAATTTTATTCATATGTGCTATGTATATGTTCGTGGGATCGTTGTTTACTTCTGCAATATGAATCATTTTAAAGAAGTCATCAAAAATTTTTATGTGGTTCTTTCACTTTCATTTAACTAAGTATTTCCTTTGCCTGCATTTATTGCTATGATTCATCGAGTTTAGTGGTTTGCTATTTCTTTTGTAATATAAGTGTTTAAAGGTAATTTCCTATTTCTATTTTATTAATTGCTTTAATTCTTATTTCTTTCTGTTGTTTCGTTGGTATTTTAGCTATGTTTGTTGTCCGCTGGTTGTAGTGTCAAATTTATGCTGAAGACCATATTTTCATCCTTTCTCCAGTAAATTTGGTTCTTGATGCGTAAACAAAATATGAGTTAGATTCTCAGTATTCTTATAAAATTGGAATGGACAGCTTTCTTTCTGTATTAGTTTCCTGTGAGATATTCAATTTCAATAAGGTGCTTAATTTTCTTTTGCGTGTCGATCGAATTTGATGGCAGATATAAACTATATACTTGTCGCCTGATTTGGAGGTATGATTATATGTAAATAGATTTCTCCTGCTAAGTTTGAAGCTAATGAGGTACGTATCCTGATTGAGATGTATTTTTTGAGTGAGTTTGTGCTTGATTTCTTGCTGCATCTACAGTCTTGAGCCATACTGCCTGATAACGCACTATTATGTGTGTAGCGAAGATCTTGATGTTAATGTATGTTGGAGTGACTTTATTTGTCATACATAATTTGTTGAATTTGTGATTTCTACTAAATTTACCCTAATTACATTTAGGTATAAAACATAAAATATTCCTCATTCTACTGTAAGATGTAAGAGTCGACAAGTCATATTCAGTGCATTCAGTGTCTTGTGAATTTGTTGATTATCTGTTGTTTCTCCTTCCGTTCACTTTACTATACCATTGAGTTTCAGTAATAATATACGGATTTTTAAACAGCAGGTTTGTATAACCGAAAATTTTGACTTTTAACTTATTTAGGAATATATCTGCTACTGTCCCAGCTACGCTGCATATCATGGCAATACGATACCATACAGCATCGTTGGGAAACCTGTCAACAAGCATCTGAAAGACATACCCGTGGAAATTGAAGAGAATGTATAGCACAGAAATAACAACAAGGAAATACTTCATTTTATTGAAAATGAGTAATAACAACGACTTAGGAATAAACATCGACTACACCAAAATCCATCTACGACATGCATTAACGGCATCCAACGACGGTATGTGGACATGGAAAGATCACAACATGCGTAACAGCAATGATGAACAGTCCTGCTACGGACCATAAAATATCGCTGTGTTACCTGTCGAATCATCTATCACAAAAACGCAAATATAAAGATTATAATCTGAGAACTAAGGTGTCAGCTAAAGTGATAATCAACCATTGTTACTACAGTAATAACAACGGAATGTAACTAACAAGTAAGTAGACAATGACAAGACCACCGGTGTCGTATCAATGTCGAAACAATCTGATTTATGCCAAACGTATAATTATGAAATCCATTTAAAACTTATCCAATAAATTGGAAATATTTTACGAAAATATGTATCAAAATATATACGATTTAGTTACAGACAAAGTGATGATGGCAGTTCAGCCGAAATAGGCCTGCTCTAAAATAAATGTAGTGAAACTTGTATGTGTACTTGGATTTATAAATCACAATACATACAATAGCCTTAAAAGGCATATGGCACGCAACGGGCCCAGAGAAATACAGATTAATACGGAATGATTAATAATAAAACTAAGTTGTCCGATGCAGTCTGAAAAAAAGGTAATTATCAGGCGTAGATCAAGAAGTGTGAACTTTAAATTGAATCAGTAGCTGCCTGGATATATTCTGTTACTTCATCAAGATATGATTGTATTATGTGGCTCTCCCTCCGAGGATTAGTGTAAATCATATCACGGTTGTAACCTTGAAATGGAGATCAAGCTTGGACTAGAGAGAGACAGCAGTAGTTATTTTGTAATGCAAAGAGGAATTTGAGTAGTCATATTTCCCGTGCTCTATATGTAAATAGAACGGAAAGAGGACCAAATTACTCGTACAGTAGGATGTATTCTGCTAAGCATTTCTCAGTGACATGCAAGGTATAGGCACAGATATGGAATGTCTCTTGTAAATAAATTATTGTGTAGGGGGAACGTGTTTTAGATTTCTTATAAAGAATATGGCTGCTGACGTATATTCTCTGATTCTTGGCGTGGCATAAAACAGTAGTGCCCTTCTTGTGCTGTCTTTGAAACGGAAGTGAAGAGATAACTAACCTGTAAGTACATCTCTGGCCTTTACAGTGCAGAAGGTAGACGACTGCTCCTAGCACCCCTCGTGTGAAGTGTAAATAACCTCCAGAGGATGGAGGCCGCACTTGGGTATCTATCGACTCCAACGGGCCCCAGGCTGGCTTGCCATAGACCTGTCTATATTTATGAGCTGCGAGGTCTTCCAGGTCCGAAGCCACGGCCAACACGTTGTTCGCCTTCGTCTTGATGCGAATTACCAAGGGAGGCCAAGCAAAGTGGGTGCCGACGTGGCGAGGAAAAGCTGGACGCAATGTCGGGCAGAGCGGAACATCACCAGCATTACAGTTTTTGGATACTAGCGCTATATAAACAGGTTGTATGAAATCAGTGTTACGTCTTCTCTACAAACTTATTGTGTACATTTGCGCCTATTTCTTTCTCTTAGAGATGATGGCGAGCATCTATAACCTAATTCTAAGTTAACGCAGAATGTAAACGTTTGCACGTTTATCGGAAAGGAAGCCATCACGTGAGATTTCATAAAGACCAGAAACACATAGAATCACGAAAAGGGGTTATAGGGTGTAACATCTCGTCGACGATGAAGTTATTAGAGGCAGCAGATAAGCCCAGATTGAAAAAGGAAATTCTTTCTTTTCTAAGGAACCACCTCGACATGTGCCTTAAGCGAATTACGGAAATTACTGAAAACCTACATGTGAACGAGCAACTTGTATTTGAACCGCTGTCCTCTAGAATTCGAGTTAACTTCCTTACAGCTGCAACACCTCACCCCTACCACAGAAAGGAGGATACCTGAGCGTGCCAAACCAAGAAAGTAAGCAGAGTGTCGAATAACATTCCAACCAAGAATATGAATAGCTTCCGTATAATATTAGCAACATCCAGCTGTCGCAGTCTTCATGGAACCCAATGAGACGAGGTAACAGTTGACGGTACTAAACGTCACCAGTGATGGTCGCACATCTGGGAAGCAATCCATAGTACACAACATCCTATTTGTTACACAACATCCTATTTGTGCTATGAGATATATAGTTGTTGGTACTGGGAATGCGTAGTAGAAGTTTTGTGGGTAGATACTTATTGTTTAGGCTTGAGGCATATATTTATTTTGCTTAAATTAACGTAGAGGTACTGTGTCTCGTCACCAGAACAGATACAGAAATTCTGAGGTTAATGGTGAACGCGTAACGAATGATGACCGGCCACCTTAGGTAAATTTACTTTTATTTGTTGAAGACCTGGTGCCCATACAGTCGATTTTTAATCTTCTCATCAACGACAGCTTGTAGGGAAGCAGCCTACTCACGCCACATAGAATACATATGCTTTCCATTGTGTACCATCCTAGTCCACTGTAACTAGCTATGACATCACGAATGTTACACAATACTTTAAAAGTAAAGTAAATAGTCTGTAAAGCTATTAGCATGTCAGGATTGATGCTAAAATGATAATGCGTTACGTTGCAGTTTAGTAACTTTAAAAACTTTCGAAATTTGGACATTTTACATAAAAATCATAGGCGCAAGAGGAAGGAGCTAGAAACTTCAAACCTCATATTCGGATTCCTTTTTCATTGTAATTTAATGAAAACAGCATACTGGATCTCACAAAATAATATTTTTGTTGAAATTCATGATTTTCTGTTTTTGTGCCCTAAAAGTACATAAGCAAGATGCATTAAGTAAGAGATTAGATAAAGCTAATATGTTTAGATTTAGGTAGAATGGACAGAGGCTATAGTAACAATGATGTGAGAAGCTTCCAAAAGGTAACTATAAAACTACAGTTGTAGCGTCTGTCCAAAGGGCAAGTTCAGAGCTCATCTATTACGTGCAGTTCAACTAAAATAATTCTCTAGCCAAAAGTATTTAACCTAGCCACATGAGAATTTTATTATACATACTTACCTGTGTGCTAATTGCACAGTTAAATTAAGAGCTTTATTGGCTTTCTGCGAGTGAAGCAATTACTTATTTAGTAAACTGAAGTGGTGCTCTACTAGCCCCATCGGATAGTCAGGAGGCAAATTTAGTCGGTTGCGATTTCGGCGGTCCGCACCGCGGCTATATAAATAAGAGCGCTGCAAGCTAGAAGCAGGCCCCAGTTTTCTTCTAGATTTGTATCAGCGCACACTCCATGTTGTAAGCCAGCCACGTTATGTCTGTGCAGCTGGAAGGAACAGTCTTGCATGCCGTAGTGCGTAACTCGGTATGCACGTAACAATGAGTTTGCATTGGGGTAAAGTGTTAATTGCAGAACGACTTCAATGATTTATTCTCAGTTTGCGCATGTCGTATTTTCAGGTGTCGCCGCAGTACAGACCTTCTAGAATTACTATCGTGGCGTTTGATGAGTATTAACATCAAATTTAGGAGAGCATACACTTTGATCATTTACATCGATGTCGATTATTGGTTTCGTTGTTGTTGTTGTTGTTGTGGTCTTCAGTCCTGAGACTGGTTTGATGCAGCTCTCCATGCTACTCTATCCTGTGCAAGCTTTTTCATCTCCCAGTACCTACTGCAACCTACATCCTTCTGAATCTGCTTAGTGTATTCATCTCTTGGTCTCCCTCTACGATTTTTACCCTCCACGCTGTCCTCCAATACTAAATTGGTGATCCCTTGATGCCTCAGAACATGTCCTACCAACCGATCCCTTCTTCTGGTCAAGTTGTGCCACAAACTTCTCTTCTCCCCAATCCTATTCAATACTTCCTCATTAGTTACGTGCTCTACCCATCTAATCTTCAGCATTCTTCTGTAGCACCACATTTCGAAAGCTTCTATTCTCTTCTTGTCCAAACTATTTATCGTCCATGTTTCACTTCCATACATGGCTACACTCCATACGAATACTTTCAGAAATGACTTCCTGACACTTAAATCAATACTGGATGTTAACAAATTTCTCTTCTTCAGAAACGCTTTCCTTGCCATTGCCAGCCTACATTTTATATCCTCTCTACTTCGACCATCATCAGTTATTTTGCTCCCCAAATAGCAAAACTCCTTTACTACTTTAAGTGCTTCATTTCCTAATCTAATTCCCTCAGCATCACCCGACTTAATTAGACTACATTCCATTATCCTTGTTTTGCTTTTGTTGATGTTCATCTTATATCCTCCTTTAAAGACACTGTCCGTTCCATTCAACTGCTCTTCCAAGTCCTTTGCTGTCTCTGACAGAATTACAATGTCATCGGCGAACCTCAAAGTTTTTATTTCTTCTCCATGAATTTTAATACCTACTCCTAATTTTTCTTTTGTTTCCTTTACTGCTTGCTCAATATACAGATTGAACAACATCGGGGAGAGGCTACAACCCTGTCTTACTCCCTTCCCAACCACTGCTTCCCTGTCATGTCCCTCGACTCTTATAACTGCCATCTGGTTTCTGTACAAATTGTAAATAGCCTTTCGCTCCCTGTGTTTTACCACTGCCACCTTTAGAATTTGAAACAGAGTATTCCAGTCAACATGGCAAAAGCTTTCTCTAAGTCTACAAATGCTAGAAACGTAGGTTTGCCTTTCCTTAATCTTTCTTCTAAGATAAGTCGTAAGGTCAGTATTGCCTCACGTGTTACAGTGTTTCTACGGAATCCAAACTGATCTTCCCCGAGGTTGGCTTCTACTAGTTTTTCCATTCGTCTGTAAAGAATTCGTATTAGTATTTTGCAGCTGTGACTTATTAAGCTGATAGTTCGGTAATTTTCACATCTGTCAACACCTGCTTTCTTTGGGATTGGAATTATTATATTCTTCTTGAAGTCTGAGGGTATTTCGCCTGTTTCATACATGGTAGAGTTTTGTCAGGACTGGCTCTCCCACGGCCGTCAGTAGTTCCAATGGAATATTGTCTACTCCGGGGGCCTTGTTTCGACTCAGGTCTTTCAGTGCTCTGTCAAACTCTTCACGCAGTATCATATCTCCCATTTCATCTTCATCTACATCCTCTTCCATTTCCATAATATTCTCCTCAAGTACATCGCCCTTGTATAGACCCTCTATATACTCCTTCCACCTTTCTGCTTTCCCTTCTTTGCTTAGAACTGGGTTTCCATCTGAGCTCATGATATTCATACAAGTCGTTCTCTTATCTCCAAAGGTCTCTTTAATTTTCCTGTAGGCGGTATCTATCTTACCCCTAGTGAGATAGGGCTCTACATCCTTACATTTGTCCTCTAGCCATCCCTGCTTAGCCATTTTGCACTTCCTGTCGATCTCATTTTTGAGACGTTTGTATTCCTTTTTGCCTGTTTCACTTACTGCATTTTTATATTTTCTCCTTTCATCAATTAAATTCAGTATTTCTTCTGTTACCCAAGGATTTCTACTAGCCCTCGTCCTTTTACCTACTTGATCCTCTGCTGCCTTCACTACTTCATCCCTCAAAGCTACCCATTCTTCTTCTACTGTATTTATTTCCCCCATTCCTGTCAATTGCTCCCTTATGCTCTCCCTGAATCTCTGTACAACCTCTGGTTCTTTTAGTTTATCCAGGTCCCATCTCCTTAAATTCCCACCTTTTTGCAGTTTCTTCAGTTTTAATCTACAGGTCATAACCAATAGATTGTGGTCAGAGTCCACATCTCCCCCTGGAAATGTATTACAATTTAAAACCTGGTTCCTAAATCTCTGTCTTACCATTATATAATCTATCTGATACCTTTTAGTATCTCCAGGGTTCTTCCACGTATACAACCTTCTTTCATGATTCTTAAACCAAGTGTTAGTTATGATTATGTTGTGCTCTGTGCAAAATTCTACAAGGCGGCTTCCTCTTTCATTTCTGTCCCCCAATCCATATTCACGTACTATGTTTCCTTCTCTCCCTTTTCCTATACTCGAATTCCAGTCACCCATGACTATTAAATTTTCGTCTCCCTTCACAATCTGAATAATTTCTTTTATTTCATCATAAATTTCTTCTATTTCTTCGTCATCTGCAGAGCTATTTGGCATATAAACTTGTACTACTGTAGTAGGTGTGGGCTTCGTATCTATCTTGGCCACAATAATGCGTTCACTATGCTGTTTGTAGTAGCTTACCCGCATTCCTATTTTCCTATTCATTATTAAACCTACTCATGCATTACCCCTATTTGATTTTGTATTTATAACCCTGTAGTCACCTGACCAGAAGTCTTGTTCCTCCTGCCACCGAACTTCACTAATTCCCACTATATCTAACTTCAACCTATCCATTTCCCTTTTTAAATTTTCTAACCTACCTGCCCGATTAAGGGATCTGACATTCCACGCTCCGATCCGTAGAACGCCAGTTTTCTTTCTCCTGATAACGACATCCTCTTGAGTAGTCCCCGCCCGGAGATCCGAATGGGGGATTATTTTACCTCCGGAATATTTTACCCAAGAGGACGCCATCATCATGTAATCATACAGTAAAGCTGCATGCCCTCGGGAAAAATTACGGCGGTAGTTTCCCCTTGCTTTCAACCGTTCGCAGTACCAGCACAGCAAGGCCGTTTTGGTTATTGTTACAAGGCCAGATCAGTCAATCATCTAGATTGTTGCCCTTGCAACTACTGAAAAGGCTGCTGCCCCTCTTCAGGAACCACACGTTTGTCTGGCCTCTCAACAGATACCCCATCCGTTGTGGTTGCACCTGCGGTACGGCTATCTGTATCGCTGAGGCACGCAAGCCTCCCCACCAACGGCAAGGTCCATGGTTCATGGGGGGGACAGTTTCGTTATCTAAGGATAATAGGTTCTGCGCAATAGACTCTGAACAGCTCTGGTAGTACAAGAGCTGATAGTAGCATTGCTTGGGTAAACTTTTGTCTGGAACTTTACGTTTTATCGTTTTCAGAATATAGCGAAAATTGTTATAGTAAACTGCATTTTCTATGAATCCCAATAACTTAATTCCTCCATCAGAATGGGCACAGTGAACTTTAATTACAGGCATCACATTTTTGCTAATCACTTTCTGGTTGCCAACATTGTAGTTAGAGAGCCTGTGTTGAGAACGGCAACAATAGAAATTTTTTACCCGCCGCCCCGCAAGCTCTCTGCATATGTCAATTATCATGTATAATGACGTAGATCATTTTGATTTAAATCATTTCCACGGTCTTTGTAATACCGCAACGCTCATCCTCAATGTGGGGATATATAACAGAATATTGGTCTGAATGGAGGAGACCTAACTATACACCAACTCTGTTTAGATTGTATGATTTAATGACAGACAGGGACATTCTAAGGAGGCAATTAACTGAAAACAAAGAACGATGGCCCATCCATAAATCAGACTTACTTCATAAATTCGACGAGAACTCCGTACCCAACGACTGGATGTTGCACAGATCACACCAATATTAAAGAAAGGTTGTTGGAATAATCCACTAAATTACAGGCCCATATTATTAACGTCGATATGCAGAAGAATTTTTAACATTTATTGTGCTCGAACATTATGAATTACCTCGAAGAAAACGGTCTATTGACACACAGTCAACACGGATTTAGAAAACATCGTTGTTGTGAAACACAACTAGCTTTGACTCGCACGAAATGTTCAGTGCTATTTGACAAGGGATTTCAATTTGATTCCGTATTTCTGGATTTACGGAAAGCTTTTGACACTGTACAACACAAGCGGCTTGTAGTGAAATTGCGTTCTTGTGGAATATCGTCTCAGCTATGTGACTGGATTCGTGATTTCCTGTCAGAGAAGTCACAGTGCGTAGTTGATGGAAAGACATCGAGTAAAACTGAAATGACTTCTAGTCTTCCCCAAGGCAGTTTTATAGACCCTTTGCTGTTCCTGATCTTTATAAACTATTTGGAAGACTGTGAGCAGCCGCCTTAGTTTGTTTCCAGATGATGCTCTCGTTTATCGGATAGTTAAGTCATCAAAAGGTCAAAACTAATTGCAAAACAATTTATAAAAATACGTGCAAGCGCGAAAATTGGCAGTTGACCCTAAATGACGAAAAGTGTGAGGTCATCCGCATGACTGCTAAAAGGAGTTCGCTAAACAGTCGGTTACACGTTAAATCAGTGAAATCTAAAGCCCTGAAATCCAACTAATACCTAGGAATTACAATCATGAACAACCTAAATATGAAGGAACACACAGAAAATGTTGTGGGCAAGACTATCCTAAGACTGCGTTTTATGAGCAGGACACTTAAAAATTGTAACAAATCTACTAAGGAGACTGCCTACATTACCTTTGTCCGTCCTCTTTTAGAACTCTGGTTTGCTGTGTGGGATACTTACCAGAGAGGATTGACGGAGTAGATTTAAAAACTTCAAAAAGGGCAGCGCATTTTGTATTATCGAGAAATAGGGTAGAGAGCTTCACTGAAATGTTACAGGATTTGGTATCGACATCACTAAAACAAAAACCTCTTTCGTTGCGGAGGAATCTTCTCACAAATTCCAATCACATACTTTCTCCTCTGAATGACAAAATATTTTCTTGACCCCGACCTGTATAGGGAGAATTGATCACCATGATAAAATAACGGAAATCAAAGCTCTTACGGGCAGATAGAAAGCTCTTACGGGAAGATAGATGTGCTCGTTCTTTCCACTTGCTATATGAGATTCGAATAATAGTGAATTGTGAAGGTGATTTGATGATACATCTGCCAGACACTTAAATGTGATTTGTAGAGTATGCATGTAGATGTAGATAGAAGCGGTCCGCCACGAATTTCTCTCCTGTGCCGACCTCTTCGCCTGAGAGTAGCACTTGCAGCTTACGTCCTCAATTATCTGTTGGTTTTATTCCAGTCTGTATCTTCCTCTACGGTTTTTTCCTTCTACACCAGCCTCTAGTACCAAGTAAGTCAGTCCCTGATATCTCAACAAATGTCCTATCATCCTGCCTTTCTCCTTGTCAGTGTTTTCCGCATACTCCTTTCCTCTCCGATTCTTCGGGGAACCTCCTCATTCTTTACTTTTCAGTCAAGTTAATTTTTAATATTCGTCTGTAGCACCACATCTCAAATGCTTCGATTCTCTTCTGTTCCGGTTTTCACACCGTCCATGTTTCACTAACATACAATGCTGTGCTTCAAACGTATATTCTCAGCAATTTCTTCCTTCGATTAAGGCCTACGTGTGATATACTAGTAGACTTGTCTTGGCCAGTGTTAGTCTGCTTTTGATGTCCTCTTTGACCCTTCCGTCACTGATTATTTTACTTCCTAGGTAACAGAATTCCATAACATCATCTACTTCCTGACCATCAATCTTAACGTAAAATATCTCGCTGTTCTCGTTTCTGTTGCTTCTTCTCATTATCTTCGTTTTTCTTTGATTTACTCTGAATCCATATTCTGTACTCATTAGACTGTGCATTCCATTCAGCAGGTCATTTAATTCTTCTTCACTTTCACTCAGAATAACAATGTCATCAGCGAATCGTATCATTGATATCCGTTCGCATTCAATTTTAATTCTACTCCTGAACCCTTCCTTTATTTCTACCATTGCTCCTACGATGTTCATATTGAACAGTAGAGTCCAAAGACTACATCGAACCTTTTAAATCAAAGCATTTCGTTCTTGGTCACTCACTCTTATTATTAATTTTTGGCTCTTGTGCATATCGTGTATTTCCCATCTCTCCCTATAACTTACCTCTATTTTTCTTAAAACTCCGTCACCTTGCACCATTTTACATTGTCGAACGGTTTTTCTTGGTCGACAAATCCTATGAATGTGTGTTGACTTTTCTTTAGTCTTGGTTCCATTATCAACCCCAAGGTCAGAATTGTCTCTCTGGTGCCTTTACCTTTCCTAAAGCCAAGCTGATCTCCATCTAACACATTCTCAGTTTTCTTTACCGTTCTTCTGTATATTATTCTTGTCAGAAACTTGGTAGCATGTGCTGTTAATCTGATTGTGCGCTACTGGGGTTTCAGCTGCTTTGTCTATTTGAAATAATGATGATGCCCGTCACTAAATTTATGTCTTTAATTTATATGCGACGAGTTTTGGTTGCACAATACACAACCACCGCTAGGCACAGCAAGCATATTGTGCACCTTTATATATAAAAACAAAAATGTAGTATTAAAATAATAAAGACATCAAATATAGAAGTTGTCTTTATTCCAACAAATTTTGACCTTTTCAATACAACCCGTAGATATATAGAGTTGTTGAGCATTGTATTATTCTTTTGTGTAACTAATTTAACATTTGGTTGTAACTGAAGCATACGTTAAAAACTATCCATATAAATAGTTCCATATGAGCGTCAAAACATCCGATATAAATATGTGTTGTGTGTAATAAATATTGCTGGTTGCCTGGACGTCATTGTGGCTTATCATAAGTATTATAGGTATTACATCGTGATGTTTACACAAGGCGTCAAAAATTCCATCTCTGTGACATACGGTGATCAAGTTTTCAACGCAAGAATACCGTTGTACTTCTAGCAGAAGTCCATAACCATCGGTGGCTGCGTATTGATGCTGAATGTAACCTGATACATGAGAGTCTGTGTCCTTGGAGTCTTTCGCGATGGAATACACGAATAAAACGTTCTCAGTTTTCCAGCAGCGTCAATACGAATAAAATCCTCGAGCTTTCTATGGCCATCTCCGCCATCGTCGTCATGAGTTCACTGACTGCCTGGGCTGTTACGGTTTCTCGCTTATATAGGCATGATGACATCATCAGCAGCCAATCAGATCGATCCAATGTTTCGCGCGCGCGTAAGTCGACCCGGGCAGCTAGCGGACCTATTGCCCGTGGCAGCACCGGTGACGTCAGGTGGCGCCAGGGGCAGGCGCCACGTTTGAAACTGCCGCTCCCGCGTCGCGCATCTGTCTCTGCTTTCTTTCGATGTCCAACGCCCGTCCCCATGCCCTGCTGAGTGTGTATCCGTGGTTTCCGTTGAAATTTTTGTTGTTTAAACGAATCTCGGCCGCTTCCTTTATAACGGAGTTTATTTTATTTTTTTATTTATTTATTGCCAAATTATAGACCTGTTACCTGATGTTTAAAACAGGTCGTACATCTTACAATTTTCGTTTTTCATCTTTTTACAGTTTTCTTTCCTTTTGTTTTATCTACAAAATTTACAAAGAATGATTCAAAATAACAATAATTTGAGGTTGAAATATAAATAAAATTTTGTTGTTTTTAAGAAGAATATAAAAGAAGATAGGATAGATGAGAGATTTGTTAGTACCATCACCGAGTGTGACTGACGGTGAATACCTCGGAATGGTTTCATCGAGCCGTTGACCGCCAGTCACACACACACACACACACACACACACACACACACACACACACACACACAAATGGTTATTAGTAGAGAAATGTTTCTTATCCTATTTGTTACTAATCCTGTGTATTAACTACATTAGGTGCGCATCCATGTACAGCATTTGGTGTTTTCTTGGCTAGATTGCCAGCAATTTACTTATTTACTGTCACATCTCAGCTTCCTCCTCCTGTTCCTCCTCATTGTCACTATTTTCGCTGTCACTGTGGGTATCGCTGCCCATCCCCTGGACATTTCTGTTACGCTGCACATAGGCATGTCTGTGACGTCGTGTCCGCATATACTCTTCATGTGTTGTTTTTGAAATACTGTTTGTCAGTGCGTTTAATTGTGCCCATTGTTCTTCGTCTCTTATTACTGTGTATATATCTATGTCTGTATCTGTGTAATCTAAGTGTAGTGTATGTCTATTGTTCGCGTATTGCCCGCAGAAAAAGACAGTGTGTTCTGGGGAACCTTCTTCCCCGCATGTGCATGTAGGTGTCTGCCTCAGACTCACGCGGTTTAAGTGCGTGGGATAAGGTCCGTGCCCGGTTAAGAAATGTACCATACCGCGGCTGGGATCGATATGTCTCATTCTCAACCGCTCCCTTATGTCAGGGAGGAAGTTGTGCAATCTACGTCCCTTATCACTTACATCCCACTCACCTTGCCATGTATCCAGACGCCAACTTTTAAGGTGACGTATCGTCTCTATGGGCACACCGGTTATTGTGTGTACCTTATCTAGTCTCCCCACCTTTAACCAGTACCTTGCAGCTCTGTATTTGATCGTGATATCTATGGGGCATATTCCGAGCACCACACACAGTGCATCCGCAGAGGTGGTACCGAAGGCTCCAGATAACCTAAGTAGGACACTTCTCTGCCCTCGTCTGACGGATGCCTTGTTGGTGACCACGTTCAGTCTATGTGCCCACGTGCTAGCTGCGAAGCTGAGTACTGATTCGAAGAGCGCACAGTGGTATGTACGTATGACTGGTAGAGGTAGTCTGTACTGTTTTGAATTTAGCCTCACCAGTTTGTGGAGTATTTTCTCTGCTTTGTCTGTTGTTAGCCTTATGTGTTCGTGGAAATTCAATTTTTCATCTATGTGTACCCCAAGATAGCGCGTAATGCGTGCTCGTTTGATGTTTGTGTCCCCAATTTTAACCGAAGGATTCCTTTGGAGTGATCCTTTCAGTAAAGTGTATGTTGTTTTGTTTTCGGCTATCCTGAGTTTGTTGTTGTGACACCACTGAGTAATTGTTTGTAGTAATCCACTGGCTTTCTCTTCTAACTGGGCTCTGTTGTTTGCAGTGACTACAACTAATAGGTCTGCGTAGGCGACAATTCCGTCTGACCTGTCATCCCCATCCAGAAGTTGTAGGAGGGGTTCGATTGTTATGTCCCAGAAGATGGGGCCGCAGATCGACCCTTGAGGACAGCCTTTGGTAATTCTTTTAATTACTTTCCGGCTGTCCATCTGCCATTCGACTACTCGGTCTTTACAGTAGTCCAGAAAACTGTTGTACAGTGATTGCGGTACCTCCAGATGTCTTAGCCTCTGAAACAGTGCTGGCCACCAAAGATTATCAAAAGCTCCGGCAATGTCAATCATTATTGCCATGGCGTATTTCTGTTTTGTGGTGTTAACTATGTGCAGGGCCTGGTTGATGGCATCATCTATTGATCTGCCCGCTCTGAAGCCGAACTGGTGTTGGCTCATACCCCTGAGAGCTCTGTGTGTTTGCAGGCGCTTGCACAGTAGCTTCTCCTGAATCTTTGCTAGGGTGTTTATTAGGCATATTGGCCTGTAAGTCTTTGGATCTGAAGGATCCCTGTCCGCTGATTTCTTAATAATGACTGCTTTGGAGGTTTTCCATACTGCAGGTACCCTGCCCAGCCGTAAGGCATCGTTCAGTAACGTTGTTAGGAACGGGGTGATCTGCGGTGCTAGTTTTTTCAGTGTTTCCGAGTGGATACCATCTGGTCCAGGTGCTTTTTTGTTTTTGAGCTCTGAGATTGCTAGCGCAACCTCTTCTTGCGCAAAAGGACAGGTGACAGTTGCAGTGTTGTATGGTCTGTGTAGGTTTCCTCTTAGTGTTGCATGATATTGTGTGTCTGTATCGATAACGTCGTCAGGGAGCAGTTTAAACAGCAGAAACTCCGCTGTATTCCTCCATCCCCTCGTCATCGTGCCGTCATCCTGCCTTAGCGTTCCCAGAACTAGTGGGGTTTTTATCTTCTCTGTCAATATTTTGTATGGTTCCCCCCATATATTTTGCTCTGTTTGTGTTGTTACAAATAGCTCCCATTGTTGTCTACGCGTGTTGTATAGGGTCTGTCTGTATAAGTCTTGTGCATGCCTATATGCTTCAAGTCTTATTCGTCGGTCCCTATCTGCTATCGCCCTTTGATATAATTTTCGTTTGCGTCTTGCGTCTTGTTTGAGTCTCGTAAGTTCGTTGGTCCATGGTACTGGTGAGTAATTTGTGTTCTTTGCTGTCGGTATTGATGTGTTTTGTGCATGTTGTATCACCTGTGTTAACTTGTGTGCTCTATAATCGATACTTCCATTGATGTTTTGTAGATCGTGTCGTTGTATAATTTCCGTTAATTTGTTCCAGTCTGCTTTGTGCAACAGCAAGTGTCTGGTGTGTGATTTGGTCATTGTGTTCTGAGTGTGAGTTAGTGTGTATGTTATGACATTATGATCACTACTGGTTATGTTGTCGTGTACAGTCCAGTTTGTTACGTATGCCGTTGCTGCATTATTTGCTAGCGTGAAGTCGATATTACTGCTCGTACCATCGAACCCTGCATATGTTGGTATAGGTCCTTCCGTATTCATTACATGTAGTTGTGTTTCTTGTATTAGATCGGTGATTATGCGTCCTCTGTCATCTGTTCTGTCTGAGTTCCAGAGGGTCGATCTGGAATTAATGTCAGCACTTATCACTAATTTTTTGCCTCTGGCATACATTACTAGGTCTCTGATGTAGTCTGCATACGGTTGTACTTGATGGCTGTATTGGGCGTACATGGATGCAATAACCCATGTGACGTTCCCGTTAGTTATCTCTATGGTAACCAAGTGTTGATTGCATAACTGTGTTACCTTAACTATGTTATAAGTTCTATTTAGAATTACTATTGCAGCCTTACAGTCATTGCTGCCTGTTATTGTGGTAGCATGTTTTGGTAGACATATCAGTTGCCCGTTTCTGTTATAGGGTTCTTGTAAGCACATGATGTCTGCCTGCAGGTCTAGTGCTATTTTAGGGATTTCCGCGCTGACTGTCGTACTGTTTTTTGTATTATGTTGTAAGATATTCATTTTTTGTCTATGTGTTCTGGGTGTTTTACGTGTACAAAACATTTACTGCCAGTCTGTGAGTAATCAAAATATGTTCGTCCGTGTGCTCTAACATGATCTATATATATTTTGTCCAAGTCGAAAGATTCTGACCTGCGCAGGCAGACCTGGAACATGAGATCGAGCAGCGGCTCTGCTGATGTAGGAATATTTTCTGTCTTTAGGATGATTCTGTCTGTTTGCTCAGTTACTGGAAAACAGAGAGAATCTCCATTTGGATGGCACAATCTAAGTAGCATCCGCTGCGCTGTCTGCAGTATCTCTTTTTTCTCTAGCCTACTTAAAAGTAAGTTAAGTTCTAAATTATCATAATTAGGTGCAGCTGGATTGCTGTTGGTGCTGGTTTCTGTTGCGGTCTCTGAGGTGGTACTGGACGGATTGTGGCTTGGTGTTGGCCGCTGATTGGGGGACATTTTAAGACCTCTTTGGGATGTCACACGGTTACTTTTCGTTTTGTCACACGCCTCTTCAATGCTGTTTGCCTTCACACGTTTTTCACTGATGTTGGTGGTGCTTGCTTGCGTGGTGTCGGCGATGGTGGTGATTTGTATGGGACTGACTGTATATGTTATGTTGTCTTTGTTTGTGTTTGGAGTGGAGGTTGTTGCTAGACGCACGTTGACATCGTTGCAAATGTCACATGTCTCTCCCTCAGATTTGTCCTCATCTAATTGGTCTACTTTTATAACTCTGGGTCCAGTAGTTTTGAGTTTTGTATTGGTCTGTAGCCTGAGTGTTTCGATGTGTTTTGATTCAGGGACTGCATGCCTGTCTGTTCCTTGTTCCATTTTCCCGGGGTGAAGAGTGCCTCCCGAGACAAATTTGACTGGTTTGATGTACTGTTCACATTTACGTGTGTCGTAGGGTTTTCCATGTGATGATGATTCTGGTTTGTGTTCATCCTGTGTATGTGTGGTGTGATGTACTTCGGCTGGGAGAAATTGTGAGGGAGTATGTCGGTTTTGTTTGTACATTTTCTTGTGCACAATATATGTAAGTTCATCTTCCAACTCATCTATCCTCTGCATTAATGTTATTTGGAAGTTTATCCAGTGGTGTAATTGTCTTTTAATTTGCTTTGCCACCTCGTAGTGGATGGAACCACAGATTGTCATGTCATCTATATATTCTATCGTATTAATGCAGCTATCCTGTAACGTCGTTGAGTGTGTTAGGGGCGGGATGGGTTCATTATCGACGTAATTCTCCGGCAGAAGATTCATTTGTCTTCTCCAGGAAATTGCTCTTTGGTAGCTTCTCTGTAATGTTGACGGTGATTTGTATTTATGTGTTTTGGGTGATTGGCTTTGGGCGTTCGTGTTTCTTGCGTGTGTGCTGATTTTAGCTGCCATAGTCTATACTGTCCAGGAGCCGGTCATGCAGCTGTTTATAGGTCTGACAATCACCTCCTTTTGTTTTATTGCAGACGCGGCCTCTGTATTTGCAGGGGATACAGACGCAAACCGCGGACCTGCACTCACTGCGCTTGTGTCCTTGGTTGCCGCACTTGGCACACGTGACGTCGGCTTTTCTGGAGGTTTTAGTCGTATGTCCTAGGTCGCAACACTTAAAACACTTGTTTACAACTGTATAGTCTTTCACAGAAAGTGATTCGAAGTCTATGTAGACTCTCTGTCTTCTTGTAAGGACTCTGTACAGGTGTGGGCTGACCTCCAGTATCTGGTGACTGAAACCCCTTCCCCTAGGCCCTGTTTTGAATCTTATTTTGACCTCTCTGTCGAAGTCTTCTTTCGTGGTGTCACCGCTTGGATTCTGCTCATAAAGGCTTTCTAGAAACTCTTCGTCGGTAAGTGTATCTGGCACGTGATATACTGCCACGAGTGGCTTGCGTTTTCGCGGTCCTTCACAGACAATGGTGTGCAGGTCTTTAATCTTTTCTATTATTTTTCGACAGTCCTCCTGTGTTTCCGTTTCTACTATAACTGCAGTCTGCGTGGTTCTGATTGATTTTATATGTATATTCTCTTTCCTGGGATTTATATTCTTGGTGATGGTCTGTCGGACAGCTTTGGCGTCTTGATTTTCTGTCGATTTGATATAGAGGGTTGTGGCCTGTTTTGTTTTAGCCTGTTCTATTCTTCGAGCCTCTTTGGTTTTGGGCTCTATAGTTAAGGCGGCAGCATATGTCAGTGTCTGTGCTTGTGTCTGTGCTTGTTGTGTGACTTTATTAGTTAGTTCTCTTATTTGTTGCTGCAAGTCTTGGTTCGCTACACTCAATTCCCTATTTTCGTTCTCTAATTTCTCAGCCTTCTCTTGCAAAGTTTGTATTTGTAGGTCTTTGACTGGATTCGAGGCTCTCTGTAGTTCTAGTCTTAGTCGCCTATTTTCATCGTTTAGGCAGGACAGTTTAACTTCAAGGCTAGTTATTTCGAAAGCCAAGGGAAACACTTTGTCTCTAATGACGGTTAACAAGGCAGATGAAACATGCTTAGCTTTTAACTCTGCTCCTATTTCACTCAATATTTTGTCTATGGCTGCTATCTTTTGACTGGGGGACATGGGCACAAGTTGTTCCTCCGTGTGTTCCATACCTGGAGTGACGTTGATGGCTCTAGCTTGCGTCTTACACCATGCTTTCCTTCCTCTTCCGTCGGCCTCTGGTGTGGTGGTGTCGCTGCTTCGTCGGCTGGAATCCAGGGCCGAAAGTAGGCAGTCGGTTGTTTACCAACAGCAGGGAGCACAGCTGGTGGCCGCTACTGCTGACATCGACGGCGGGGTGCGGGGCAGCCGGTGGCCGCTGCCGACGCGTCGAATTCCGCTGCGGCTGGCGAGGTGAGGTGTCGCAGCGCGCGGCGCGGAGTGCTGACAAGCGAGAACCGACGCGGCTGACTGGCGAAACCGACACGCGCTCGGCCAGCGGGAGAGCGACGGCCTCTCCGTTGACGCGTTTGACACGACGAACGCACTAAAGCACTTTAATCACTCTCTCTGTTTTATTTACAGTATTTAAAGAGTAAACGAGAACGGAGTGTGTAAGACAACACTCCCGGTACACAATAATTAAAAATCAGTGTTCACAATCAAATTTTTACCGAGAAAATCTGCGTCTGAATGCGGAGCCACATCACACTGCAACCTACTCGGCCGCCATCTTGGCTTTAAATGTGTAGGCGCATGAGCCAACACTTTTGTATTTTCGAACTGTATTTTATGTCCGTTTTCTAGGCAACGCTCCGCTATGGCCGACTTGTCAAGCTCACTTTGTTTTATATGGCGCTTGAGCTCAGTACAACGCTCCGCAACGTTGTATCTTACTGCTAGTTGCTCCACAGTATGGCAGGAATTCAGTCCGTTTGGCCTCTTCTACTGATTCACCAGGTGTCTTTCGTCGGCCCTTGAAAGTGTTTACGATGTCTCTTTTGCTGTATCCATTTTCCCCGAAAACACGTTTTAAGTTCTGCAATTCAGACTGTTGGTGGTCGTCGTCAGAGATAATCTTGGCTCTATGAACCAACGTGCTCAGGACAGCTTTCTTGTTTACAGGGTGGTGGAAACTATTGGCGTTCAAGTACCGGACAGTGTGTGTTGGTTTCCGGTACACTGAATGACCAAGCTGGCCTCCTGTCTTCCGTTGAACCAAAACATCCAAGAATGGTAGCTTGCCGTGCTTCTCCATCGCGATAGTAAATTTAATTTTGGAATGGACACCATTCATATGATCGACGAACTGCTGCAGTGTACTTGAATATGAGGCCATATCAGGAAGGTGTCATCAACATGTCGTAGAAAGCAAGACGGCTGTAATGTCGCAGTTTGCAGAGCCTGCTCCTCAAAGTGCTCCATGAAGAAATTTGCCACTGCTGGAGCCAGAGGTGATCCCATGGCTGTGCCGTCAGTCATCTCATAATATCCATCGCAGTTCAAAAAGAACGTTGTCGTTAGGACGTGACTGAACAACTTCATTATTCCAGATGGAAATTATTGGCCAAAAGATCCAGCGTATCTTGCATTGGCACCCTCGTATAAAGTGCCACAACATCCAGGCTAACCGTTAGTTCGTTTGGGCCTATCTTCATTCTCTTGAGTGTCTGAAGAAATTTCTGCGAGTTGACAACATGGTGTTCGCAATGTCCCAGTTTTGGTGCTAATAATCCTGCCAGATGTTTAGCAAGTCTGTAGGTGGGCGAACTGATTGCACTAACAATGGGCCTCAGAGGAACACTTTCATTGTGTATCTTTGGTATTCCATAAAGCCTGGGAGGTCTGGTGGCAAGAGGCGTTAATTTCTTCACCACTTCATCTGGTGAACCCTAATCCTTCGGTAACCTCCCTTTCTTTCTGACAATGGCCTGTGTGGGATCACGACTAAGCTTGTGGTACGTGACGTCTTCTAATAAATGTAGCATCTTCAGGTGGTAGTCTGCAGAGTTCAGAACCACGGTGGCATTCACTTTGTCGGCTGACCAGACAACCAAGTCTTCACTCTCACGTAATAACCGTAAGCTACGTCGATCCTCCTGGCTAATTTTATATTTTGGTGGCTTATCTTTCGCCAGGATATGGTGAGGACGTCAGGCATGAAGCCATCATGCCTATATAAGCGAGAAACCGTAACAGCCCCGGAAATCAGTTAACTCCTGACGACGATGGCGGAGATTGCCATTGAAAGCTCGAGGATTTTATTCGAATTGACGCTGCTGGAAAACCGAGAACGTTTTATTCGGATGAGAGTCTGTCTACAGTCAGAACTATCAGTCACATTCAGTACAGAAAGTTAATCACAGTGTATCTACATACCTTTCGTGTGTGGTGTGGATGCGTCCCATGAGCTTTTTTTATGTTATGATTAGTCTTCTGACTGGTTTAATGTAGCCCACAATGAATTACCTTCCTGAAGAAATACTTTCATTTCAGAGTAGCACTTGCGACATATCTCTTCAATTATTTGTTGGGGGTATTCAAATCTCTGTCTTACTCTACAAGTTTTACTCTCTCCAGGTCCCTATTACACTACAGAGTGTATTCCATGATATCTTAACACATGTCCTACCATCCTGTTCCGAACGTACAGGTTTTTTGGGAATGTGCATTAGGTATGGGTGACGAAATAAAATACAGTCTGTCTCATCAACTTGCCAAAAATCAAAGCTCTGAACTGTTTACAAGTTTTGCATCAGCTCCCAGCACCCACGTGCTAATGCAAGAAAAAATTTATACACACCTTACGAAGAACAAACACTTCGGTCGGCCCCTGCAAATGTGGTTGGACGTACAGGTTCGGCTATGTTTCGTCTTTGGGGCGCACACTCACATTCGTCGAAATATACCCAATGTTCCACAAAAGTATTTAATGAAAACCAGGCAGGATTTGCCATGCCAAAATCACGTAAGCTATCACGTATTTTATAAATTTTCATAGATTCGAGTTTATTTTCTATAGGAACACAGAAAAACCGAAAGTCATAGTTCACAATAAATTAATTTCAGTTTCTTAAGATTAGGGAGGGGGTTGAATAACCCATGATTGACTGCATGAGTTATCTTTAGAAAACTGTTAAAGGTCCACAGTATACCAAACTATAAATTTTAGAATGGCTACACAATGAAACCTTATAATTGCGGCTTATTCATCAGATGCCGAAAAAATGTATGTCTGGAAGTAGGAACTCTGAATGATTCACACACGCAAACTAGCCTCCATTTCAACGCTCATCATATAAAATTTTCGCCTAACACGGTCTGACCGCTTCCGACGGCGTCCCAACCTAGACACAAACCAGATTGCCACTGTCCACCCAGGAAACCTCGGTGAAGCACACTGAAGTAAGTTAAACTAATGAACACGAAAAGTGCTGAAATTCTTAATTTTAACCTTTTATGCACATATGATACATCAGATCACACGGATATTTTCCCAGAAGTATTAAGCTGGTATCAGTTTTCTTTTGTATACCACAGTTTATTTATGAACAATAATTTCTATGGTTTTCTCCATTTTCGGATTTATATGAGTAAATATTAACAAACAGTTTAAATTATGCATTAAATTATACCCTATATATCTCAAGCTTACAGTACGGCCGCCACTTTTAATGTTTGTCTATTTGATTTGTAAGAAAGCCATTTTTCAATTCCACGAAATTCACTTTTCAGCCTCTCATTTATTTAAATAATTTCAGCAGATCTACTTTCACTGTCCGATACGGTTCTATGAAATGTATCCATAGGTATCTCGTTTGTTGCAATGGAATACTTGGTTCTCGAGATATTAACTTTTACAGTTCAGGTGTTTTTTTATAATGTATAACTTAAGAATAACTTACAAACTGATGCGAATATTGAGGGCGCGTCTTCACACGCGTAATCGTCCACCTTTTCCGCTTGAAGTGAGCCTACTGGCTCTTCAGTGACACACGTGTCTTGATCTTTACTAATTTTGCGGTAAGCTTAAATTTTGCACTAACAGAGCAGCTGTTGTGCTCAACAACGGACGGGATTTCTCGGTAACGAGGGCGCTTTAGCGGCCGGTGGGAGTCAAGAGACAACCCCATCTGTGGAGCATAGTGTAAAACTGGCCCTCCACTTGTTCCTGTCAGGCTGATTTCAGCTGTCAACACGAATACGATCCGATGTTAGTCGCCGCCTAGGCGAACACGGCAAATGTTTGTCATTAAATAAAGTGTTTCTTCCCTTTACAACGGGCTGTCGTGTTACACTGCCCTTTCTTTTTGTCCATGTTTTCCATATATGCCTTTCTTCTCCTGTTCTGCAGAGAACCTCCTCGTTCTTATGTTTTAAGTTCAAATAATTTTCGGCACTCTTCTGTAGCACCAGTCTCTGGTGCTTTAGTTCTGTTCCAGTTGTCCTGCTTTTCATGATGAATTACCGTACAATTCTGTCCTTCAAACGTACATTTTCAGAAATTTCTACATAAAATTAAAGCCCATGTTTGATATCAAATGACCCTTTTTTTCGTCCGGATATCCTCTTTTCCTATTCTAGTCTGTTTTTTGTGACTTCTTTATTTTATCCGTCATTTCGCTTGCAATGTAGCAGAATTGCTCACTTTCATCTGGTTCGTGATCACCAATTATTACCTTCAGTTTCTCACTATTATTCATTTCTGTTACATCAGAGTACTTTTTTTCTCAGTCCATGTTCTGAAATTAGTAGACCGTTCATTCCACTCGAAAGGTCCTGTAATTTTTCTTCAGTTCCTATTATGAAGTAAAGATATCAGAATCAGATATTCATGTAATCCGTAACTAATATCGCAGAGTGTGCTAATCTCTGACAAGACTACTGGCAAAATACGTTCATAATAAACAGTATCATGCAGACCTATTGCGGTAGAATTGTAGTCATGGCTGACGAAAGACGTCAGTAGGATTCATATGGACCCACGTAACAAAACATGTATACCAAAATTATACATATGAGAATCACCGTAGACACGGTTGTGGGCAGCTCTTATAACCATTCCATTAACTGATGAAACAAATTTGGTGGAATAAAAGTGAAGCGGTGGAACGTTTTAGTCACATAAAGGAAATATGGTAATGAAATACGCTTGTCCATCGAAAAATGTAATGGGCCAGTATAAAGTATCTGATAACCAAATATCGTTTTTCTGTTAAGCTATTATAAACCTTTGTAAGTAGGTTGTTTAGGTTTTTATAATGGTAACGCCATGTAGCGCTCTGTATGAAAATCACTGGCTGTGCGGTGTGCAGTCTGTGGCTGGTTGGCATTGTTGTAATATTCGCTATTGTAGTGTTGCGCAGTTGGATGTGAACAGCGCGTGGCGTTGCGGAGTTGGGGGTGAGCCGCCAGCAGTTGTGGATGTAGGGACAGAGATGGCAGAGTTTTGAGAACGGACGTGTCTCCATTAGAGACAGTAAATTTGTAAGACTGGAGGTCATGAACTGATGTGTATAATTATTATGACTCTTGTTAGGTTTAAGTAGTTCTAAGTTCTAGCGGACTGATGGCCACAGCTGTTAAGTCCCATAGTGCTCAGAGCCATTTGAACCATTTGAACTCTTGAACACTAGTAAGGTAAATACATTGTTTGTTCTCTATCAAAATCTTTCATTTGCAAACTATGCCTATCAGTAGTTAGTGCCTTCAGTAGTTAGAATCTTTTATTTAGCTGGCAGTATTGGCGCTCGCTGTACTGCAGTAGTTCGAGTAACGAAGATTTTTGTGAGGTAAGTGATTCATGAAAGGTATAGGTTATTGTTAGCCAAGGCCATTCTTTTGTTGGGATTATTGAAAGTCAGATTGCGTTGTGCTAAAAATATTGTGTGTCAGTTTATTGATGATCTGAATAAGTAAAGAGAGAAATGTCTGAGTACGTTCAGTTTTGCTCAGCTATTTGAAAATCAAATAACGTAAGGGGGTTATCAGCACAATCATTTATAAATTTTTCTAAGGGGATGTTTCACCTTATTTAATGTTACATGTACGGTCCTCGCAAACTAACCATCGGAATTTGGACATGAGTTACTTAAACTTTGTGATTATTAGTCACAACGTACATTCTGAAATAAACTGAATTCTTTTTTCAAATTCGCTTTGTTCTTCCGTAAGATAATGGACTCTCTTAGTGGATTATTGTAAATTTCTAAGTCTTCTAAAATATCCAAAGTCCTACCACTGTCTATAATGTACAATATTTTAAGATTACTTCCAGTACTGATGGACGTAGAGTGTTTCATTGTGCTGCCAGCAGCAAGTCGTATACCCATAGCATACTTATTTGTTACATAGTTTAATTCTTAATTTCTTTGCGTATTTTTGGGTACTTGGCATTGTTTAATTCATAAATTTCGGGCGTATTATAGTATTTGAGAGTTGTATCATCGCACTTTAGTGTTTACTTCGTAGATTTGTACTTAAATTGCATGTGAGTTTCGTATAGGAGGTGCAATATCGAGTTTTAGTTACTGTAATCACAAATTCAGGCAGATTGTAGCGCAGTCGTTAGGTATTTGTACAGAGTTAGTTCATACATTCTTTGCGTGTTTCCCTTGCGTTATCTACGCCCGGACTCGCGTTTCAGTAACTGTTGTTCAACATCGATTAGAATGGACGGGGTTGCCCCAGTTGCTGTGTTCGGATGAGGGCTCAGTTGGCATCCCTTCGCTCACAGCTGCAAGCGGCGCTGACTTCGGTCTCGCAGCTTGAGGCTGTTGCCAATGAGCACCACTCTGGGGAGCCGGTCTTGGGTATCACGGGGATGTCAACCTCGTCCCGTCTGTCCACAGATAGGTCTGCCGCTGTGGTTGCCCCGATTGCTGCCCGCAGTGGGGCTGAGCCCTCGCCTGTGGTTGATTGGGAGGTCGTTCCAAGGCGTGGCAGGCAGCGAAAGACGTCCTCGGAGGCTGATCAGAAAGCCTCCCCGGTGCGTCTGACAAACAGGATTCAGGCACTGTCTCTGGCTGAGCCAGATGCAGCCGCCTGCCCTGTTTCAGAGGATGATTCTCAGCCTTCATGGTCCGGGCAATCGCAGAGGGTGGGCTTATTGGTAGTTGGGAGCTCCAGTGTTAGGCGCGTAATGGAGCCCCTTAGGGATATGGCGGCTAAGGAGGGGAAGAAATCCAGTGTGCATTCCGGGGGGGAGTCATTCCTGATGCGTTAAGGGTCTTTCCGGATGCCATGAAGGGCACAGGGTGCAGCCAGCTGCAAGTGGTGGCACATGTCGGCACTAATGACGTGTGCCGCTTTGGATCTGAGGAAATTCTCTCTGGATTCCAGCGGCTATCTGATTTGGTGAAGGCTGCCGGTCTTGCTTACGAGATGAAGGCAGAGCTCACCATCTGCAGCATCGTTGACAGAACCGACTGCGGACCCCTGGTGCAGAACTGGGTGGAGAGGGTCTGAATCAGGGGCTCAGATTGTCTAGCGACCGTGTTGGCTGCAGATTCCTTGACTTGCGCCAGAGGGTGGTGGGGTTTCGGGTTCCGCTGAATAGGTCAGGAGTTCACTACACTCAGCTGGCGGCTACACGGGTAGCGGAGGCTGTGTGGCGTGGACTGGGCGGTTTTTTTAGGTTAGAAGGCCTCGGGAAAGTACGGGGTGGGATGCAATATCAAAGGGCGCATGGCAAATACAAGACGTGCTTGGCTCAAGGAACAGTCGGAATTGTAGTTGTAAATTGTTCTAGTTGTGCTGGGAAGGTCCCTGAGCTTCAAGCGCTAATAGAGAGCACAGAAGCTGAACTCTTTATAGTTTCAGAAAGCTGGCTAAAGCTTGAAATAAGTTCTGCAGAAATTTTTACGAAGTCTCAGACGGTGTTCAGGAGAGATAGATTCGGCAGAATTGGTGGTGGAGTGCTTGTGTCTGTTAGTAGTGGTTTATCTTGTAGTGAAGTCGAAGTAGATACTCCGTGCGAATTGGTATGGGTGGAGGTTATACTTAACAGCCGAACTAAGTTAACAATTGGCTCCTTCTACCGACCCCCAGACTCCGATGATATAGTTGCTGAACAGTTCAGAGAATAATATGAGTCTCGTAACAAATAAATACCCTACTCATACGGTTATAGTTGGTGGGGACTTCAACCTTCCATCGATATATTGGCAAAAATACTTGTTCCGGTGGTATGCAGAAAACATCTTCCGAGATTGTCCTAAATGCTTTCTCCGAAAATTATTTCGAGCAGTTAGTCACGAACCCACGCGAATTGTAAATGGTTGCCAAAACACACTTGACCTCTTAGCCACAAACAATGAAGACATAATAGAGAGCATCATGACTGATACGGGGATTAGTGATCACAAGGTCGTTGTAGCTAGGCTCAATACCGTTTCTTCCAAATCCACCAGAAACAAACGCAAAATAATTTCATTTAAAAAAGCGGATAAAGTGTCACTAGAAGCCCTCCTAAGAGACAATCTCAATTCCTTCCGAACTGACTATGCAAATATAGACGAGATGTGGCTCAAATTCAAAGATATAGTAGCAACAGCAATTGAGAGATTGATACCTAATAAATTGGTAAGAGATGGAACTGATGCCCCACGGTACACAAAACAGGTCCGAACGCTGTCGCAGAGGCAACGGAAAAAGCGTCCGAAGTTCAGAAGAACACGAAATCCCGAAGATTGGCTAAAATTTACAGACGCGCGAAATTTGGCACGGACTTCAATGCGAGATGCCTTTAATAGGTTCCACAACGAGACATTGTCTCTAAATTTGGTACAAAATCCGAAGAAATTCTGTTCGTATGTAAAGTACAAAAGCGGCAAGACGCAGTCAATACCTTCTCTGCGCAGTGCCGATGGTACTGCTACCGACGACTGTGCCGCTAAATCGCAGTTATTGAACGCAGTTATCCGAAATTCCTTCACCAGGGAAGACGAATGGAATATTCCAGAAATTGAAACACGAACAGCTGCTAGCAAGTAGATACCTTAGGGGTTGCGAAGCAACTCAAATAGCTTGATATGGTCAAGTCTTCAGGTCCACATTGTATACCGATTAGGTTCCTTTCAGATTACGCTGATGCAATAGCTCCCTACTTAGCAATCATATACAACCGCTCGCTCACCGATAGATCTGTACCTTCAGATTGGAAAATTGCGCAGGTCGCACCAGTGTTTAAGAAGGGTAGTAGGAGTAATCCATCGAACTACAGACCTGTATCATTGACGTCGGTTTGCAGTAGGATTTTGAAGCATATTTTGTATTCAGACATTATGAATCACCTCGAAGGGAACGATCTATTGATACGTAATCAGCATGGTTTCAGAAAACATCGTTCTTGTGCAACGCATAAAGTAAGGGCCGCTATCGACAGGGGATCTCAGGTTGATTCCGTGTATCTGGATTTCCGGAAAGCTTTTGACACCGTTCCTCACAAGCGACTTCTAATCAAGCTGCGGGCCTATGGGGTATCATCGAAGTTGTGCGACTGGATTCATGATTTCCTGTCTGGAAGGTCGCAGTTCGTAGTAATAGACGGCAAATCATCGAGTAAAACTGAAGTGATATCAGGTGTTCCCCAGGGAAACGTCCTGGGACCTCTGCTGTTCCTGGTCTGTGTAAATGACCTGGGTAACAATCTGAGCAGTTCTCTTAGGTTGTTCACAGATGATGCTGTAATTTACCGTCTAGTAAGGTCATCCGAAGACCAGTAGCAGTTGTAAAGCGATTTGGAAAAGATTGCTGTATGGTGTGGCAGGTGGCAGTTGACGCTAAATAACGAAAAGTGTGAGGTGATCCACATGAGTTCCAAAAGAAATCCGTTGGAATTCGATTACTCGATAAATAGTACAATTGTCAAGGCTATCAATTCAACTAAGTACCTGGGTGTTAAAATTACGAACAACTTCAGTTGGAAAGACCACATAGATAATATAGTGGGGAAGGCGAGCCCAATGTTGCGTTTCATTGGCAGGACACTTAGAAGATGCAACAAGTCCACTAAAGAGACAGATTACACTACACTCGTTCTTCTTCTCTTATAATATTGCTGCGGGGATCCTTACCAGGTGGGATTGACGGAGGACATCGAAAGGGTGCAAAAAAGGGCAGCTCGTTTTGTATTATCACGTAATAGGGGAGAGAGTGTGGCAGATATGATACTCGAGTTGGGATGGAAGTCATTAAAGCAAAGACGTTTTTCGTCACGGCGAGATCTATTTACGAAATTTCAGTCACCAACTTTCTCTTCCGAATGCGAAAATATTTTGTTGAGACCAACCTACATAGGTAGGAATGATCATCTAAATAAAATAAGAGAAATCAGAGCTCGAACAGAAAGGTTTAGGTGTTCGTTTTTCCCGCGCGCTGTTCGGGAGTGGAATGGTAGAGAGATAGTATGGTTGTGGTTCGATGAACCCTCTGCCAAGCACTTAAATGTGAATTGCAGAGTAGTCATGCAGATGTAGATGTAGGGATGTGTGTTGATGTATCTTTGAATGTTCTAACTGTCTGGTTCATGCAGTCATTGCAGTAGATTTGATACACACCACATTTTATATGCGAATTACAACACTTAACCGAATAGGCTAGATGCTTGGCTGACGTATTACCATTACACAAACTGACAGTGATTACGGCATAATGAAATTTTTGTGCCATTTTTATTGACATAGTTTCAATGCAGTTATCCTGGTGTAGTTCTTATATTTTATTGTATTCCATTGTCGTATTATCTCATTATGTTATTTAGACTTTTTCCTCGCAGTCTTTGAGTACATATTGTCTATGATCCGCATGCTATACAGCAAAGCCTCCGAATTTTTTTGTGAAAACTTTTAAAGCGTTTCAAATAATACAAATATTATGAGCATCTTTATTCCTAATATCGACATATTTTTTCTGAACATAATCACCCTAGCAACAAACACATTTTTCCCAGCGGGAGACATGTTCGTTGATAGCGTCACTGTAGAATGTTGTGCCACTTTCATTAACATAGTTTCAATGCAGTTATTCTGGTGTAGTTCCTATATTTTGTTGTATTCCATTTTCGTGTAAAGCAAAGCCTCGAATTTTTTTCTGTGAAATCTCTTAAAGCGTTTCAAATAAAACAAATATTATGAGCATCTTTACTCTTGATGTCGACATATTTTCTTCTCAACATAGTCACTCTTGCAACAAACACATTGTTCCTAGCGGGAGACATGTTCTTTGATAGCGTCACTGTAGAATGTTTGACTACGTTGGCGGAGGCACAAGCTGACCTCTACTTGCACCGCTTCATCAGTATCAAGGTGAAGTCCTCAAGGGTGTTCTGTAAAATTCTCGAAACAGTTGAAAACTGAATGGGCTAAGTTGGGCTTGTGTGGAGGATGATCGATGACAGTGAATGTAAAGCGTCAAATTGTTGCAGAAGTCGCAGAGCTCTTGTGTGGTTTTGGATTGTGGATTTGGTTGTCAAGCTGAAGCAAAAGATGCTCCATGTGCGGACGAGCTTTTTAAATTCAAAATGATATTGTAGCACTCTGTTTGTCACGCGTCTGCATAGTTACGTTACACACTGCCATGTCATTTGCTACAATTTGAAGGCCCCTAGCCGGGAAAAGCTACCGATACACTGAAGTAACAAAATTCATGGTACATTTCCTACTGTCATGCAGCAAGTCGACGAGATATGGACTCAACAAATCGTTGGAGGTCAGCTGCAGAAATATTGAGCCTCACTGCTTCTACAGTGCTCCATAACTGCAAAAGTGTTGCAGATGCAAGATTTTGTGCACGAAGTGACCTCTGGATAATGTCCCATAACTATTCAAATAGTATTCATGTCGGGCGATGTGAGTGATCAAACCATTCGGTCAAATTGTCCAGAACGTTCTTAAATTCAGTCGCGGACAAGATATCACGTCCATGAATGGCTGTAAATGGTCTCTAGGTAGCTGAACTTAACCGTCTCCAGTAATTATAGGTTCACTTGGACCACGGGTCACGAGCCCAGGACAGGCACTGTAAGCGATGTCATGCGGTTATAAGAAACGGAGACTACTATACCATTGTATGTATAAAGCAGAGCGTTTGGCTAAAGATAGAGAGATGGCGAATTAAAAATGTTGAGCTGTCAAGAGGGCAATGCGTGCAATACTGTAACAGAATATTGTTCAATGATCTTTCACAAAAGCCGAATGAATTTTGCTAAAAATACAGGAACTTAAACCGACGGTAACAAAGCGAAGTAACTGCTTAACTCTATTTTCAAATGTTCTTTGGCAAGGAAAATTTAGGGGTATTACCACAATACAGTTTCCGTGCACTGCACCGATGGTTCATGTACGTATTAGTGTCCGTTGTGTTGAGTAACAGCTTAAATCATTAAAATCGAACAAATTTCTAGGAACTCATGAGATCGCTAACTAATGTTATACTTAATTTGCTGCTGGAGATTCGCCCAGCCGTAAAGTACTGAAGATTCCTCGAACAAGAAACTGTGATCAATAGTTATAGGTAGAGGTTACAATGATCTACAGTGATGATCACAGAAGAATCCTTCACTATCTCCAGTATTCTCGATGTTTGTTTTTTAGAATTTTAGAAAATATTCTGAGGTTTTTCTGAATATTTCATATAGTGTATGAAAAAGAGAAAATTCGACTGACAGAGGAAGCAAACAATCACAAAGGAAATCCTGCAGAGCTCAGTTTTGTTTTCATTCCATTCCTTAAACGTGTCGATGACCTTCGACTTCAGAGTCATGACGCAAAATTAACTTTTTGCAGATTTTATTAGTTTTGTATTAAAACCCATTAGAGAGAAAGCAACAGAAGCGTTATTACATGAAATTTTACAAAGAATTATTAAGTTGTCCTGTGAATATGGACTCTCTCTGAATTTTGGAAGAACACACTACGTTCAGCTCTGTACAACAAATAGGATCATAACAACAGTTGATGTAGCACATTAACAGGAGTCAGGAAGTAGGGTAGAATGCTCCAAATTTTTGGATGTACGTATTGATGAAATCTTCAACAGACAGTGTCATCTTACTGAGCTTCGCATACCATTAAGATCAGCTGTTTTTGTCCTTAGTATAATCGTTAATCTTGGAAAGAAGTGTATCAGCCCCTTACATATTGTGCATATTTCCACTCAGTAATGTAGAGAATAATTTTCTGAGGTAAATCATAGGTGTCTATTGCACAAAAGCGAGCAGTAAGTGGTGCTCACCCACGGACGTCATGTAGGCACCTGTTCTGGGAGCTAGGCATTTTAATTGTGCCGTCACAATAAATGTTTCCGCTAAGGAAATTCGTCGTAAATAACCCATAACAATTCGAGAACACCAGTTATGCACCTACCTACAACACTCGAGAGAAAAATTACCTTTATTAACCATTGTTAAAACTGTCAGTGACTCAGGGAGGAGTCCAATATGCAGAAATTAAAATTTTTCATCTTTTGCCCAATAACATAAAATTCCTGACAGGTAGCGAAGTAAATTTTAAATGTAGTTTGTCCTGGATAAATGTAGTTTGTCCTGGATAAATTCTTTATTAAACTGACGAATTTCTACTTAAAAACTTGTAGCCTGCAAGATAAATAAAAAATACACTTGTTTTTAAGTGTAGTTCTATAAGCTGGAGTAAAATGACAATTTGTTCAGTAATGTTAACACTAATAATGTCTTTTTATCCTGCGAACAGACTCGTTCCACAACTATTCGACAAAAGAATCGTTCAAATGATCTGTGGAACATGAAACTAATTAACTGTAATTATATATCTAGAAGAGAATGAAATTCTCCATGGCAAACAGCATGGAGTCCGAAGACTTCAATCATGGGAAAACCACCTCATACTTCTCTCACATGGTATCCCAAAAGTCATTGATCAAGACAGTTAGGTACATGCAGTATTTCTTGACTACCGAAAGGTATTTGACACAATGCCTCACATAAGGCTTTTATCGTAAGTAGGATGATATGGGGTATCACCCGGAATTTGTGACTTGATAGACGATTTCTTGATGGGCAGCTCACAAAGTGTTACCTTAGATAGATAATCATCGACAGATGTAGAGGTAAATTCGCCCCAGGAATGTGTTAGACCCTTTTTATGCATACCGTAGAAGGAGATACAGATATTAGTATCGACCTTTTGCAGATGCTGCGCTCATCTATGGTGAATTAATGTCTGAAAAAAAAACTGCGTAAGTATTCAGTCCCATGTTTATAATATTTCAAAGAAATGCGATGATTTGCTACTCAATGTAAATGTCTAGAAATAAAAACGTTACGTTTCACAAAACGAAGAAGCGTAATATCCTATGACCACAGTAAGAGTAGTCACAATTAGTATCGGTCAACTCATATAAACACCTGACCGTAACAGTTCGTGGAACGGAATGATCACATAAGCAGATGATTCAAATGGTTCAAATGGCTCTGAGCACTATGGGACTTAACTGCTGTGGTCATGTCCCCTATAACTTATAACTACTTAAACCTAACTAACCTAAGGACATCACACACATCCATGCCCGAGGCAGGATTCGAACCTGCGACCGTTGTGGTCGCGCCATTCCAGACTATAGCGCCTAGAACCGCTCGGCCACTTCGGCCAGCTAAGCAGATGAAGCAGGTGGCGCATGTAAAACGTACGTGCGACCCATTCTAGTGTATTGCTCAGAAGTTAGGGACCAGTATTGAATTTTAACTAGGCGTACTGAACGGATACAAAGAGGAGCAACAAGAATTGTGATTTTTCTGTTGATCCATTGCGGACATGGGACAGTGGCTGTTCAAATATTTAGCAGTGGAATTCACCAACAGCCGTGCAGTACAGATGTTATTTTATTTTATGAAATAACATAAACTGCTTGGCTGTTGGAGGATTTCATTGTTAAACGAAAGAACTGTGATTGGCTGTTGACCTACAGGAGAGTTTTACGTAGATGTTAAATGAAGTCAACTGGCAGATGCTTGAAGAAAAATACTGCCTTTGCCGTGAAAAATTGGTTTGAATGTTTCTAGAGCCAAAGTTAGTTAATGAATCTGGGACAACCCCCTACATATTCACCGAAGGGATCGCAAAGTTCAAAATAGACTAATTGCAGTGCGCCCAGACGCGTTTAAGCACTCATTCTGCCAGCGCTCGATACGGATGTAAACGAGAAAAGCCCCAATAACTGGTACAATGGGACGTACCCTCTGCTAAGCACTTTACAGTGGTTTGTGGAGTTTAGATGTAGATGTGAAATGCATACTAAACTCGTTACAATTATTCATGTTAATGTGTATTCATCGTGTCAGTGTGAACGATTCATGTTGAGAGGCACCCACATGCCTTGCTCATACTGTGGCATCAAGCAGTCAGGCCTGCAAGATGAGTGGTCTGCCAAGTGAGTGGATTCATTCTTATTTGTCGGGTAACATGAACTCTAGTACTCACAATTAAGTTACAAATTATTCTCCTGTATGAATATTACGCAACGGAAACGCACATCTGACTATTAGTAATTTACAGAACTCTGTTCACTACGCACTGGCAATACCACATTTTCTTTCTTATTTAATGGCTTTGATCAACACATGGCCATCGCACTGAATATGAATGGCGCACACATTATAAATTCTGGATATCATGATAACATACAATTCGAAGGAAAGGGCCACCAATCTTTTTCTTTTCACTATCTTATTTAGTCCGATAAATTCTATAACCTAAACACACAAATTCTATAACCTTCAACAATAACACATGAGAAATTCCGCCCAGTGGGCATGGCTTTACATTGGAGATTCTCTGTCTTATGATCTCGTTATTATTTAACATTATAATGCACTTTCTGGATAGGATGGTGGATCTTTTGCTATATCTCACACTTCGACTCTCACAACCATCATCACGAAACTTTCCTCCAGACCGAGCGGTACAAAAGGAACACGCATAACCCACTACCTCTGTAACTACCTTGCTACTCTCCCATGAAAACCACACATACTTACATTACATGACATACACCACACTGCAACATGGAATACAACACAAGGAATAGTCACAACATTATCACTTTCAGCTTTCCCACTTCAATTCGTATTCATCCCAGTTTCACACGACACTGTCCCACTTCGTAACTTCTCTTTCCTACTACGAACTCTGGACGATATATGCACTTATTCCTGTGCAATGCAAGCCAAGTGGCGTTGCTGGATAGACGGCTGACTCACCTTACTTCACTCTCAGAGTATTATAGTTTGAATCAAGCGTCACGCGGAAACATAAGACGCAAAGTAATATTAAGAACATATTCATCACACACGCGAGTCCTCAACTGATACCATGGGCGAGTACTTCTCTTCATCCTTTGTCTCATACACAGATTGAGACTCACACAGTACTCACCACGTGGAAGTACTCGTCTCTTCTGCACACGCCATTTCTTAAATATTTCCAACTTATAGTACACACGCTAGTAATTCAGCTTAACTTAACACTCGTAAGTATTACAACTTATTGCTATACGTGGTTTCATTGTGACCGTTGGTCACTTCCGAAGATTACTACGATCCCCTTAATATTACCTGCCTGACACTTAATTCTCCCCACAAAAGTTCCTGAAATAGAGAAATTATTATTCCAAACTACTCTTAAGTATTTCACATGCATACCATGTCTCCACTCTTTTGTCTTTACGGAGCACACCTAAGACAGGTCTTACCAACACTAGGTCCAGCGGCAGAGTGCTGAAACATGGCCGTTCTTCAGGTTCTCTCACTCCTCTGCCGAAGTGGGTGAGCACCTTGCTACTGTATTGATCAGCCACATTTCAGGCGCTCAAAGCTCTAGTAAATTTCATCTCTTTAGTTCCACCAAAGGTAGCCAAAGGATCGTCTCAAAGATGATCATATATTCACATTCAACATCTGCAGTTAGCAGACGACCATACATTCATTCATTTCACACATCTCACCAAACTGGATGTAGGGATTTATTTTGTGGGAGTGTACATGTGATCAACTAAATAAATAAATTGTCATTCCTTCCCACACTGGTATCCGGCTTCGCAGTATTAATTGAAATTGAGTTATTATTAGAAAAAATATGTTGTACTGACAAGAATAACGAAGAATGTTGTACCTATTTTCAATGTCGGGCGGTACTGTACCCTTTCCATGTATTTCTCAATGCCGAAGAAACTACCAGATATTTGAGACTTTTCCAGCTCTTTCTTAAATAATTCTACTGATTTTAAGCACTTCATTGCTGCTGTGAACGTATTCAAGATCATGTAAAGATTATAAGGCTTACTTTTCTAATATATTACGTTTCTGTCTATTTGTCAATGAAAATCATTATTATTTGTAGTGTCATGGATGTGAACGTGGCTGTTGAACGCTGCTAATTCCCTGTGTGATGTCTTGTTACACGCACAGCTCAGACAAATGTACACAACACAATTTTCAATCATTAGGAGCCATCGATACAGTTCTTCAAGCTTCTCGCAGTCATTAACGTAAAGCGTCCGTTGGGCGGTGGTGTCATCTAAGTGTATTACAATCACGCAGCAACAATGACCTGTGGATAAACTAAGTGTGTCCGCAAAAGTACCAGCGATGCTGCACTGTAACATGTAAGAAAATAAAGTTCGCTTATTGATGCTCTTTAGTACATATCAGTGAGAGGAAGCAAAAGATTTAAGGTAGTTCTTTCACATGTGATTGTGAATGAAAGAAGGGGTCTCCTTATGTTAAAGGAATAATTGCTGACCCGGGTACTGCCTGCATTGAGGTTGACCCCTCACCCGTGGTCGAGTGGGAGATCATTCCAAAGTCTGACAGCAGCGAAATACCTTCCGTGGGGCTGATAGTAGGGCCTCCCCGGTTAATTTGACGAACAGGCTTCCGGCGTTATTGTAGTTGACGAAATCTCTGAGCCAGATGCAGTCGTCCACCCTGTTCCAGAGGAAGCTTCTCGGCCCGCTAGGTCTGGGTATTCACAGAGGGTGGGTTTGCTGATATTTGGGAGCTCCAATGTTAGGCGTGTAATTGGGCCCTCTAGGAACATGGCTGGCAAGGAGGGGAAGGAAGCCAGTGTGCATACCGAGTGGAGTCATTCCGGATGTGAAAAGGGTACTTCCGGATGCCACGAAGAGTACAGCGTGCAGCCAACTGCTGGTGGTGGCCCACGTTGGTACCGACGATGTGTGTCGCAATGGACCGGAAGAGATTCTCTCTGGTTTCGGGCGGTTAGCGGAAATGGTAAAGATTGCTAGTCTTCCTTGTGAGATTAAAGCGGAGCTCACCATCGGCAGCATCGTCGACAGAATCGACTGTGGTCCTTGGGTGCTGAGCCGAGTGGAGGGTCTGAATCGGAGGCTACGGCGGTTCTGTGACCGTGTAGGCTGTAGATCCCTTGATTTTCCCCATCGGGTGTTGGGTCTCCGGGTTCCACTTAATAGGCCAGGAGTCCACTACACACAGGAAGCGGCTACACGTGTAGCGGGTGCACTATGGAAGGGACTGGGCGGTTTTTTAGGCTACAGGGTCTCAGGAAGCTACAGAGAGGGCGTCCATCTAAAGGAGGGCAGGTAAGACACTAGTTGTAGAAACGATCGCTATTGTAGTTGTAAATTGTCGGAGCTGTGTTGGAAAAGAACCAGAGCTCCAAAACCTAGAAGAAAGCACTGAAGCTCAAATAGTTATAGGTACGGAAAAACGACCCAGTAGTGTTGAGAAAGGATAGATTAAATATGGATGGTGGTGGAGTATTTATTCTTGTCAGCAGTAACTTATCTTGTAGTGAAATTGAAGTAGTTAGTTCCTGCGGAATAATATGGGTGAAGTTATACTTGACAATGGGGCTAAACTATTAATTGGAGCATTTTGCTGACTCCCCGACTCAGAAGATATAGTTGCTGAACAGTTAAAAGAAAACCTGAATCTCATTTCAAATAGGTACCCCACTCATACAAATGTAGGCGGAGCTGACCTCAACCTACCCTCGATATGTTGGAAAAATTATACGTTTAAAGCCAACGGCAGGCATGAAACGTCATCCGAGATTGCACTGAATGCTTTCTCAGAAAATTATTTTGAACAATTAGTTCATGAGCCCACTCGAAGCGTAAATGTTTGTTAAAACATGCTTGACCTCTTCGCATCAAATCATCCTGGACAAATAGGGAGTATCATGACGAATACAGGGGTTAGCAACCACAAGCCAGTTGCTACTAGACTGAATACCTACAACCGTCAAAATGAAACGCAAAGTGCATCTATTTAAAAAAGCTGATAAAAATGCTCTTAAGGCCTTTTTACGAGACGGTCTTAACACCTTCAGATCGGATCACGTAAGAGTAGGAAATATGTGGAACGATTTCAGAGAGATAGCATCGACAGCAATTGAGAGAGATACACACATAAATTAATAAGTGATGGTACTAATCCCCCATGGTACACTAGGTCGCTGTTGCAGAAACAATGGAAAACGCATGCCAAATTTAAAAGAACGCAAAATCCCCAAGACTGGCAAAGTTTTGCAAAAGTTCGGAATATAGCACGTACTTCAATGCGAGATGTTTTTAATAATTGCCACAAAGAAACTCGGTCTCGGAAACCGGAAAACCCAAAGAGATTCTGGTCGTATATAAAGCACTCGAGTGGCCAGACACAATCAGTACGTCCACTAGGCGATAACAACGGTGAAGACACTGATGACAGTGCCACTAAAGCAAAGTTATTAAACACGGTTTTCCGAAACTCCTTCACCAAAGAAGACGAAGTAAATATTCCTGAATTACAATCAAGAATAATTGCCAAGATGAGAAACATAGTCGTAGATATCCTCGGTGTAGCAAAGCAGCTGGAATCACTTAATAAAGGTAAGGCCTCCGGTCCACATTATATACCAGTAAGGTTCCTTTCAGAGTATGCACTTACAATAGCTCCATATTTAGCAATCATATACAATCACTCGCTCACAGGAAGTTCCGTACCTAAACTGGAAAATTGCACAACTCACACCAATACCCAAAAATGGAAAACGGAATAATCCGCTGAATTACGGGCCCATATCACTAACGTCGATTGGCAGTAGGGTTTTGAAACATATACAGTATTAGAACATTATAAATCACCTCGAATTGACACATAGTCAGCAAGGATTCAGAAAACATCATACTTGTGAAACACAACCATCTTTTTACGGGGATATCAAATCGATTCCATACTTTTAGAATTCCAGAAGGCTTCCTACACCGCTCCTTACAAGCGTCTTCTAACGAAACTGCGTGCCTATGGAATATGGAATATCGGCTCATTTCTGCGACTGGCTTCGTGATTTTCTGTCATAAAGGTCACAGATCGTAGTTAATAGAAGGAAAGTCATCGAGTAAAATTGAAGTACGCTACTGGCCATTAAAATTGCTACGCCAAGAAGAAATGCAGATGATAAATGGGTATTCATTGGACAAATATATTATACTACAACTGACATGTGATCACATTTTCACGCAATTTGGGTGCATAGATCCTGAGAAATCAGTACCCAGAACAACCACCACTGGCGGTAGTAATAGCCTTGATACGCCTGGACACTGAGTCAAACAGAGTTTCGATGACGTGTACAGGTACAGTTGCCCATGCAGCTTCAACACAATACTACAGTTCATCAAGAGTAATGATGGCGTATTGTGACGAGCCAGTTGCTCGGCACCACTGACCTGACGTTTTCAATTGGTGAGAGATATGGAGAATCTGCTGGCCAGAGCAGCAGTATAACATTTTCTTTGTCCAGAAAGGCCCGTATAAGACCTACAACATGCGGTCGTGCATTATCCTGCTGAAATGTAGGGTTTCGCAGGGATCGAATGAAGGGTAGAGCCACGGGTCGTAACACATTTGAAATGTAACGTCCACTGTTCAAAGTGCCGTCAATGCGAACAAGAAGTGACCGAGACGTGTAACCAATGGCACCCCATACTATCACGCCGGGTGATACGCCAGTATGGCGACGACGAATACACGCTTCCAACGTGCGTTCACCGCGATGTCGCCAAACACGGCTGCGACCATCATGATGCTGTAAACAGAACCTGGATTCATCCAAAAAAATGACGTTTTGTCATACGTGCACCCAGGTTCGTCGTTGAGTACACCATCGCAGGTGCTCCTGTCTGTGATGCAGCGTCAAGGGTAACCGCCGCCATGGTCCCCCAGCTGATAGTCCATGCTGCTGCAAACGTCGTCGAACTGTTCATGCAGATGGTTGTTGTCTTGCAAACGTCCCCATCTGTTGACTCAGGTATCGAGACGTGGCTGTACGATCCGTTACAGCCATGCGTATAAGATGCCTGTCATCTCGACTGCTAGTGATACGAGGCCGTTGGGATCCAGCACGGCGTTCCGTATTACCCTCCTGAACCCACTGATTCCATATTATGCTAACAGTCATTGGATCTCGACCACCGCGAGCAACAATGTCGCGATACGGTAAACCGCAATCGCGATAGGCTACAATCCGACCTATATCAAAGTCGGAAACGTGATGGGGCGCATTTCTCCTTACACGAGGCATCACAACAACGTTTCACCAGGCAACGCCGGTCAACTGCTGTTTGTGTATGAGATATCGCTTGGAAACGTTCCTCATGTCAGCACGTTGCAGGTGTCACCACCGGCGCCAACCTTGTGTGAATGCTCTGAAAAGCTAATCATATGCATATCACAGCATCTTCTTCCCGTCGGTTAAATTTCGCGTCTGTAGCACGTCATCTTCGTGGTGTAGCAATTTTAATGGCCGGTAGCGTATTATCCGACGTTCCACAAGGAAGTGGTATATGCCATCTATTGTTCCTGGTCTATATTAACAACGTAGGTGACAATCTGAGTAGCCGTCTTGATTGTTTGCAGATGATGCTGTCATTTACCGTCTTGTAAAGTCATCAGATGACCGAAACGTATTACAAAATGATTTAGATAAGGTAGCTGTATGGTGCGATAGTTGCAGTTGACCTAGAATAAAGAAATGTATGAAGTTATTCGCATGAGTACTAAAATTCGATTACGCTTTAAGTCACACAGATCTTAAGGCTACAAATTCAACTAAATACCTAGGGATTACAATTACAAATAACCTAACCTAAATTGGAACGATCACATTGATAATGTTGCGGGTAGAGCAAACCAAAGACTGCGATTCATTGGAGAACAGTTAGAATGTGCAGCATGTCTATTAAAGAGACGGCTTACACCACGTTTGTCTACCATATTCATTGAGTACTGTTGTGGGGTGTGGGATCCGCATCAGGTGGGACTGACGGATGCCATCAAAAAAGTTCGAAGAAGGGCGGCTAGTTTTGTCCTATCGCGAAATAGGGAAGAGATTGTAATACGTGAATTCTTTTGGCAATCATTATAACATAGGCGGTTTTCGTTGCGAAGTGATCTTCTCATGAAATTTCAATCACCAGTTTTCTCCTCCGATTGCGAACACACTCTGTTGACACCCACCTACATAGGGAAAAATTATCATCACTATAAAATATGAGAAATCAGTGCTCGGCCAGAAAAATTTAAGAGCTGGATTTTCCCGGGCTTCGTTCGAGAGTGGAACCGTAGACAGACAGCTTGAAGGTGGTTCACTGAACCCTCTGCCAAGCACTTTATAGTGAATGGCAGAGTAATCACATAGATGTATATGTAGAATTAAATCGTTCTGATAAACATACCTATGAACGTGGAACAACTTTGTCGACATTGCCAGACAGAAATGTGAATCGATCTCTCGCGTGTATGAGATCACTTCAGTTACTGTCTTTGCTTATAGCGACGAAGTTATCGACTTCATACAAACACGCAGAAACATATACGTTCACGTTCTAGAATTAAAAGTTTTCTACTATAGCACTGCAACATAAATATAGGTCTACAGTTCCAGATACCCTCAAGATTTTCCTGTGGAGGGGATGAGGTGAATATTCCGTTGATTGCAATTCTCATTTCGTACTCCCGGCACGTTGTGATCCTGCTGAAAAAGTAAAGTTGTTCATCGAATGGTTGTTCTTCTCCCCTTACATGTAAGAGGACTGTAAGAAACAAATGTGCTAAAAAATTATTGCACTACCATAAATAGCCAACCAACAAATTAAATATTTTACGACACAGTGCTCATTTTATTACGTCTGCATACATTATGTACTACGTAAGTTCCTCTTGAGTTTTATATATTTCTGTGTCATACCCGAAGTAGGTGGTCAAGGTGGATCGTGATAGAAGGCATTGGTTTCTGCAGCTAAGTTCCAGCAAGTTGGAAGTCGGACATACGGGTTCCCAAAGAAAAGAATTTGGAATGGTAATACAAGTTTTGCCAAGGCAAACAACCTGATAACTTTGGCCAGAACTGGGCGATTTTACCAGAGAATATTTTATGTGTATCTGTGCGTTTAGTATGATCCGGATGGTCCTTATACACTGCGCCTTCTCTCTAGTATTAGACTCGTTTATCAAGAGAGAAAAACAACGATTGTCTCTCTGTGTAGTCTAATCTTGGTAATGCACTTTTAAGTCCCCTGCAGCATATATTCTACGAAAGTAACACATTTTCTGTCCAGTGAGAACTGTAAACTACTTGGAATAAATATTCAGGAGTCTCTATTATTTTTGACGCTATACCTTCCTGTTATGACAATATGAAACTTGTCTGACACTTAATACGTTGCGTAAAACGTGTACCTTTAACGGAGTTGGTTCAAATGGTTCAAATGGTTCTGAGCACTATGGGACTTAACTTCTGACGTCATAAGTCCCCTAGAACTTAGAACTACTTAAACCTAACTAACCTAAGGACATCAGACAGACCCATTCCCGAGACAGGATTCGAAACTGCGACCGTAGCTGCCGCGCGGTTCCAGACTGCAGCGCCTAGAACCGCTCGGCCACCACGGCCGACTTTAACGGAGTAACAAATTATATACGACTTCAACAATTCACTTTAATGCCAAAGCACATTAGACGTTGTACGAATCGCCGTACCAAACGTAGCAGTGACATGAGTATTAATATGTTCCATAATATTTTCTGAACTTTTCATGACTATGCAGCTTCGACTCATTGTAGCGCTTATAACATTGCAGATAGCAAGAAATTTTTAATGTAGCGGTCAGTAGTCATCGTAATACTAGGTGCTTATCATTATTGTTGTCCTAAAGGCACTTGGTAATGTTAGAGCTATACACTGAAGACTTTAAGCGAAGCGTTAATCTCTAGTTCAATAATTTATCTTGAAATAAAATATTGTCATCTAATAATTCTTTCGAGTAGTTTCAGTCTGTGACATATACTTTTCATCAGCTCAGTGGATGGTATTATTTTACGCTCCTGTAAACGTATACTACGCTTTAGCAAATTTCAGCCTTCGTCATGTTTCTGGATGAGAGACGCATGGTGCATTTTTGGCAACTTACATTACACTAAGTCCTGGATAGGACGAGCAAGGAAGTATCGCTCCACCATTAATCACATAAAATAAAACTTGTCTTTTTACACGCATGAGAATAAAGTGACACACAGAGACAGGCTGATTAATATTCGTTAAAAACTGAGTGCATTGTTTAACTGTTGAACTTATACATGTATTTGGCGTCGCAATAAAGGGCAGTGAACTCTTACGTACTAAATGGCCAAAAGCTAAATTCATAAAATAAATGTCTGTACAATTAGAGGCACAAATGAGACTGAATACAATTTTACAATCGAACTTTATGTTCAGTGAAAGCTCATTTCTCATATTATCACATCAGATTGACGCACATCTATTGTCTGTTCGACTTCTTCTAGCGATTGATGGCTATCGATCAGCTATGGCTTGTATCCATTGACGTTTGATGCTCCAGGCGTGCCAGATTCTGCCGTCTGGTCTCCTCAGATCTCTACCGTAAAAAAATCCTGTTTGGATGCCTGAGCATTTACGTTACACTTTTGTACGGATTATTATAAAGTTTTATTATGTTAGGAAGCGCATATCAAATTGGCTTCGAAGTCTGTTTTCATGTGTATTTGATAAGCACTAGAAAACGAAATGGTTTTCAACTGCACACAAAAGAGTATACTATGCTGTTTATTTAAAAAGTGTAAAGTACTTTCCCTTAACAGATAAACCCATGTCTTTCATCAGCCTTCACTTTTACAGACTGGAGACTCAGCGTCATCGAAAGAGTTTAAAACCAAAAACGTTGAAAGTGGCAGAAAAAATTACAAGACTGACCCGAATACAGTGCTCCATTTTTGACGCAATTTTCACTGTATACAATGAATTTCTTTCCGCGAGTATTCCAATTTTCATACAGAGCGAGATTACGAGTTAATAATCACATTGGGTTCTTCTGAAAATAGTACGGCCGATTTCCTTCCCAATCCTTATCAAATCTGAACTGGAACTTCATCTCTAAAGACCTCCTTTCGATGGGATTTTAAATCATAATCTTCCTTCCACAACTTACCCAATTCTTCAAATTTTCCTACTCCCTCGGAAAAGTTTTGGAATATATGCTGCTTTCCACCATTACGAATTATTTCGTGTTGTGCTGTACAGGCGGGTGCTGTGGTTGCTGGTTCCCCAGTCCCATACGTTTGGTTGAAGTGGGTGTAATCCTCCGTCGCTGACTGGCCACACGTTTATGTTCTCATAATTATTTGTTGGCTCATGAAATGAAGCTGTATAATTCGAAACCGGTCGTGCAATGAATTAAGAAATTATTATTCTATAAACCGAAGAAAACAACAAATTGACAAGCACCTAACACTGACTGACAACTAGACCTTTACTCTCACGAAGTAATCAATGCTATAGACCAGGGATGTCAAAGTGATTCCATATTTTAAGATTTCCAGAAGGTTTTTGGCACCGTTCCTCCCTTGCGACTTCTAATAAAATTGTGTACGACTGGTTTCGTGGTTTCCTGTCAGAAAGGTCGCAGTTCGTAGTAACTGACAGAGAATCATCGAGAGAAATAGAAGTAATATCTAACGTGCCCTCAGGAAATGTTATAGGCTCTCTGCTGTTCCTGGAGCACATAAACGATATAGGAGACAATCTGAGCAGCCCTTAGATTTTTGTAGATTATGATCTCATTTACCGTATTGGAAAGACATGATTAAATTCAATTGCAAAATGCTTTACGCGGGATACTCGAATGACGCAGAAAGTGGCCGTTGATTCTAAATAATGAAAAGTGTAAAGCCATCCGTATATGTAGTAAAAGGAATACGCTAAATTTCGGTTACGCGATAAACCACATGAATCTAAAGGCTGTAAATTCAACTAAATGTTTAGGGATTGCCGTTAAGAATAACTTAAACTGGAAGTGTCACATACACAAAAAGTTTTTGGGAAAGCAAACCAAACATTACGATTCATTGCCAGAACACGTAGAAAATGTAATAGGTCCTTTAAAGAGATCCCTAATACTACGCTTGTTCGCCCTCTTCAACATTACTTCTGTGGGGTGTGTGTGATCCACATCAGATAGGATGCCTCGGAGGACATCGAAATTATTCAAAGAAGGGCAGCTTGTTAGTTATCATCGCGAACTGGGGAAGAGAGTGCCACGGATATGACGTACGAAATCAGGTGGTAAACGTCAAGACAAAAGCATTTTTCGCTACGGCGTGATCATTTCGTGAAATTTCAATGACCAACTTTGTAACCTCCCCCTCACTTATCGACCTTAATGACAGTGAAATATTAAACCGCGTGTACCTAATGGAAATTTGGGAAAAGCAATCATCACCGAAGTTAATCTGTCGGTAAAGAGGGAGGAAAGGGTTACATCTAAATGAAACGAAAAATGGAAATGAAATTGGTGGAAATTAATTTTGAGAAGAGGGTAAAATTAATAAAGAAAGTAAATGTGCGGTCGTCACGTTAACAATTAATTAGCGTTAGTTAGATATTTGAGATTTGAGGAAAATTACGGTCGCCAGTCCTATGCACAACTACTATAATAACTGAAAGAGAACGCTTATTGCACATATAATTAGCACTAAAAGCGTGGCAACTGAAGGTTGACACGTGTTGTGTGAAAACCGAAAGTTTGTCAGAAGTAATAAATTTCGCTACACTCTGACTTAATTTAGCAAAAGAATTAATAAAGCCGGAAAATTGAAAGTTAATTTAGTGACTGAAATTAATTGTGAGATTTGTTTCTGAAGCACTACGAAATTCAGTCAAATAAGGTTAGTCCTGGGCTACCTCAACAATCATTTCAAAAGCTACTTGAATCTACGCAATTTAGAAATAAGAGATTTAGCTTTGAACTTGAATTAAATGATTCTGAACAATTAACAATAGTAACATTTAGTACGTACCAAGCCGAGGTGCAGTCACAGGTAAGCTAAAAATCGTAACAAAACTCTCACTCTTAATTTCTGCTTGCGTAATCTAAATATTGTAGCCTGCTATGAATACTTTAACTGAACTTTGAAACTGAAGCAGTGACTTGGAATGATATTACTTTAATGCTGGCGTTTGAATTTCAACGACACTCGGGTTCATTCCAGAAAAGGAAGGGACCCTGCTTGGTAATGCAATTGGGACAATGAGCAACAAAGGTTCATGCTAAGTTGCTGTATTTTTGTGATGCAACAGTTTTAACAGCTGAGGTCTGCCATACAGTTCTAAAACTTTACGTGCTTCCAGTCTTCCTTGTTGGTTGATTGAAGGTTTGACGCCGTCGATCGAGGAGGTGGCGACAGTCACTAATTGTAGGCCGTCGCTGTTGCAAAAGCTGGATGTTGGCGCGCCTCCTTCTCGACACGATCACCAGGCGAAACGGGCTCTTGATGTGCGGCAGCTAATGCTTACCGTCAGCGACACCGTGTCAGAAACTATCAAAGCAAGTCGAGAGCAATAACATGCTGCCAAACCCCGAAAGCGCGGCAACTCGCGGGAGCGTCACACAACACACCTACTCAACCGCACTACCCCAGCCAGAGTCTCCACTCTGCCCGCGCTCCACGCAGCCGAGTTAACACTACCAAAGATCCTAAACACTTTGGTTGTCCACACGACCTATCGATGTAGTCGTTCGATAGCATAGTTTTCCCTAGGCCAGACCCAGCGTAAAAATACAAATAATATTTACAAAACAAACCAATTACACATCGACATGAATGCATAAATGTATGTATACAAATAGTAAAACAATTACAATATATAAAGACACAGAAATGTCATATCTTGAGGTAACAAAACAAGGAAAAAAATTATAGTACAATAGATGGAAATAGGAGGATATGCATTTCCGGCGTTACAACTTTTTCCTCAGATTGATAAAGTACTTTACTGGCGTCTACCTACACAGGAAAAATGATCGTCACAATAAAGTAAGAAAACTGAGATCCCGCAGGAAAAGATGTAAGTGTTCGTTTTTTCCCTGCTCTGATCGAGAGAAGAACGGTCGAGAAACATCTTGAATGTTATTCTCTGAACCCGCTGCCAGGCACGTAGGAATAATTGTGAACTGCAGAGTAATCTACATCTACATCTACATCTATACTCCGCGAGCCACCTTACGGTGTGTGGCGGAGGGTACTTATTGTACCACTATCTGATCCCCCCTTCCCTGTTCCATTCACGAATTGTGCGTGGAAAGAACGACTGCTTGTAAGTCTCCGTATTTGCTCTAATTTCTCGGATCTTTTCGTTGTGATCATTACGCGAGATATATGTGGGCGGTAGTAATATGTTGCCCATCTCTTCCCGGAATGTGCTCTCTCGTAATTTCGATAATAAACCTCTCCGTATTGCGTAACGCCTTTCTTGAAGTGTCCGCCACTGGAGCTTGTTCAGCATCTCCGTAACGCTCTCGCGCTGACTAAATGTCCCTATGACGAATCGCGCTGCTTTTCGCTGGATCATGTCTATCTCTTCTATTAATCCAACCTGGTAAGGGTCCCATACTGATGAGCAATACTCAAGAATCGGACGAACAAGCGTTTTGTAAGCTACTTCTTTCGTCGATGAGTCACATTTTCTTAGAATTCTTCCTATGAATCTCAACCTGGCGCCTGCTTTTCCCACTATTTGTTTTATGTGATCATTCCACTTCAGATCGCTCCGGATAGTAACTCCTAAGTATTTTACGGTCGTTACCGCTTCCAATGATTTACCACCTATGGCATAATCGTACTGGAATGGATTTCTGCCCCTATGTATGCGCATTATATTACATTTATCTACGTTTAGCGAAAGCTGCCAGCTGTCGCACCATGCATTAATCCTCTGCAGGTCCTCCTGGAGTACGTACGAGTCTTCTGATGTTGCTACTTTCTTGTAGACAACCGTGTCATCTGCAAATAGCCTCACGGAGCTACCGATGTTGTCAACTAAGTCATTTATGTATATTGTAAACAATAAAGGTCCTATCACGCTTCCCTGCGGTACTCCCGAAATTACCTCTACATCTGCAGATTTTGAACCGTTAAGAATGACATGTTGTGTTCTTTCTTCTAGGAAATCCTGAATCCAGTCGCAAACCTGGTCCGATATTCCGTAGGCTCGTATTTTTTTCACTAAACGTAAGTGCGGAACCGTATCAAATGCCTTCCTGAAGTCCAGGAATACGGCATCAATCTGCTCGCCAGTGTCTACGGCACTGTGAATTTCTTGGGCAAATAGGGCGAGCTGAGTTTCACATGATCTCTGTTTGCGGAATCCATGTTGGTTATGATGAAGGAGATTTGTATTATCTAAGAACGTCATAATACGAGAACACAAAACATGTTCCATTATTCTACAACAGATTGACGTAAGCGAAATAGGCCTATAATTATTCGCATCTGATTTATGACCTTTCTTGAAAATGGGAACGACCTGCGCTTTCTTCCAGTCGCTAGGTACTTTACGTTCTTCCAGCGATCTACGATAAATTGCTGATAGAAAGGGGGCAAGTTCTTTAGCATAATCACTGTAGAATCTTAAGGGTATCTCGTCTGGTCCGGATGCTTTTCCGCTACTAAGTGATAGCAGTTGTTTTTCAATTCCGATATCGTTTATTTCAATATTTTCCATTTTGGCGTCCGTGCGACGGCTGAAGTCAGGGACCGTGTTACGATTTTCCGCAGTGAAACAGTTTCGGAACACTGAATTCAGTATTTCTGCCTTTCTTCGGTCGTCCTCTGTTTCGGTGCCATCGTGGTCAACGAGTGACTGAATAGGGGATTTAGATCCGCTTACCGATTTTACATATGACCAAAACTTTTTAGGGTTCTTGTTTAGATTGTTTGCCAATGTTTTATGTTCGAATTCGTTGAATGCTTCTCTCATTGCTCTCTTTACGCTCTTTTTCGCTTCGTTCAGCTTTTCCTTATCAGCTATGATTCGACTACTCTTAAACCTATGATGAAGCTTTCTTTGTTTCCGTAGTACCTTTCGTACATGATTGTTATACCACGGTGGATCTTTCCCCTCGCTTTGGACCTTAGTCGGTACGAACTTATCTAAGGCGTACTGGACGATGTTTCTGAATTTTTTCCATTTATGTTCCACATCCTCTTCCTCAGAAATGAACGTTTGATGGTGGTCACTCAGATATTCTGCGATTTGTGCCCTATCACTCTTGTTAAGCAAATATATTTTCCTTCCTTTCTTGGCATTTCTTATTACACTTGTAGTCATTGATGCAACCACTGACTTATGATCACTGATACCCTCTTCTACATTCACGGAGTCGAAAAGTTCCGGTCTATTTGTTGCTATGAGGTCTAAAACGTTAGCTTCACGAGTTGGTTCTCTAACTATCTGCTCGAAGTAATTCTCGGACAAGGCAGTCAGGATAATGTCACAAGAGTCTCTGTCCCTGGCTCCAGTTCTGATTGTGTGACTATCCCATTCTATACCTGGTAGATTGAAGTCTCCCCCTATTACAATAGTATGATCACGAAACTTCTTCACGACGTTCTGCAGGTTCTCTCTGAGGCGCTCAACTACTACGGTTGCTGATGCAGGTGGTCTATAGAAGCATCCGACTATCATATCTGACCCACCTTTGATACTTAACTTAACCCAGATTATTTCACATTCGCATTCGCTAATAACTTCACTGGATATTATTGAATTCTTTACTGCTATAAATACTCCTCCACCATTGGCGTTTATCCTATCCTTGCGGTATATATTCCATTCTGTGTCTAGGATTTCGTTACTGTTCACTTCCGGTTTTAACCAACTTTCCGTTCCTAATACTATATGCGCACTATTTCCTTCAATAAGAGATACTAATTCAGGAACCTTGCCCTGGATACTCCTGCAGTTTACCAATATTACGTTAACTTTTCCTGTTTTTGGTCTCCGAGGACGGACATTCTTTATAAACGATGATAATGTCCTCTCTGGTAAGCCGTCAGGTATTTTATCGTTTCGCCCAAGGGGGGGTCCCTCTAACCTAAAAAACCCCCGTGTGCACGCCACACGTACTCTGCTACCCTAGTAGCTGCTTCCGGTGTGTAGTGCACGCCTGACCTGTCTAGGGGGGCCCTACAGTTCTCCACCCAATAACGGAGGTCGATGAATTTGCAACCATTATAGTCGCAGAGTCGTCTGAGCCTCTGGTTTAGACCCTCCACACGGCTCCAAACCAGAGGACCGCGATCGACTCTGGGCACTATGCTGCAGATATTAAGCTCAGCTTGCACTCCGCGTGCGATGCTGGTTGTTTTCACCAAATCAGCCAGCCGCCGGAAGGAACCAAGGATGGCCTCAGAACCCAAGCGGCAGGCGTCATTCGTTCCGACATGTGCTACTATCTGCAGCCGGTCACACCCAGTGCGTTCAATAGCTGCTAAACATATAGATTTAGATGCACAAGGGGCGTTCAGTAAGCAGTGCAACACATTTTTCGGCTGGTATCTATTGAAAAGATGTCGAATTTATTGTGGCACAATGTGGAATACTCCGTCTTCTGCCCCTATAGTTTCATGAAATTCGGATGGGTGGTGGCGTTATGCGTGTCGTTCAAAATAGCGTTAGTAACAGAGGTGCGTTACAAGCACAGAACTGTCGTTGAGTTTCTTTCTGCGGAAAACCAGAGCATCCCAGATACTCATAGACGTTAGCACACTGTATACCGAGACCTAACAGTGAACAAAGGCACGTTGAGTCGTTGGGTGAGTTGCCTATTACCACCGCAACAAATTCGTGGGAACATGTCATATCTCGCGAGTGCTGCCCCACCGCATACACTGTTACTCTTGCAATGTCTTAGACCGCTGCTTATCTCGCTGCTCAATTGGACGTCGTTTTCGGGTAGTGCTGACACACTCGTTCAACAATTTCGGTACTTAAAGGTGTGTGCCCGTTCAGTTTCTAGTCGCTTAGCAGAAAACCATAAAGGGTAAAGAAAGACCATCTGTACTGAATTGCTTGCGCGTTACAAGGCTGAGTCTTAACTTCGTCACATGCGATGATACATCGATACATCAGTTCAAAAAAATGGCTCTGAGCACTATGGGACTTAACATCTGAGGTCATCATTCCCCTATAACTTAGAACTACTTAAACCTAACTAACCTAAGGACATCACACACATCCATGCCCGAGGCAGGATGCGAACCTGCGACCGTAGCAGTCACTCGGTTCCGGACTGTAGTGCCTAGAACGACTCGGCCACCGCGGCAGGCTTCATCACTTCGAATCGTAAAAAAAACGGCTGTACATGGAGTGAAGCCATAATGTCTCTTCCCCTTTGAAAATGTTCAAAGCTGCACCCTCAGATGGTAAAGATACAGTGAGCCGGTAAATTCGCGGTGACGTCCTTTTGGAACTCTAATGTGGTTGTCCTGTTTGATATCCTCCCTCAAGGTGCAACGATCAACAATGACGTGTATTCTACTACCCTCAAGAAATTGAATGTTTGTCGCCAAGTAAAGTCAAAAAAATTCATGGAGATGAAAACCAAGGCCACACACAAGTCTGCACACTCGGGAGGAGCTCACAAAACTTCATTGACCTGACCTTCCTTAGCCGTTCTGAAGCCTGGAACTCGCACCTTCCGACTTCCATCTGTTGGGTCCAATGAAGGATGCGCTCCACAGGAAGCAGTACCCGGTTGATGAGGAGGTTAGTAATGTAAAAAGACATTGGCTCCAACTTCCACCAACATAGTGGTACCATGCTGGCATACAGGACCTCCCAATAAGGTGGCATAAGGACGTCGCATTGAACGGAGATTAAGAAAACTGGGTTCTCTAACCAACAGAGCTGGAAATAATATGTGGTAATGCTATCCTGAATGAACTCAACTTGCTTTCAGAAAAAATATGTTCCGCCACTTATTGAACGCCGCCTGGTAGACGAACTACGAATAACACTCTTTAACAGGGCATGCAAACTTTTTATTTTAAGTAAACTTTGTCAATGACGGTTTTGAGGAATTGAAACGAAAGGAAATAACAGGGCATAAAAGCAAGGAAAAATTTACAAGTTTGTTTCGTGGACTAACTCCGCTGTGTAATTGTGCATCACTGTGGTGCAAGAGTACTTTTTTCTGCTGTAGCTTTGTTCATTTCCACATCAAATAATTGTGAAAAGGCTCCATACATTTACAGCTCGTCAGACATAAACATATAATGGCTCAGGGCTCCTCCTCCCCCGCCCCCATTCCAAAATATCTACTAGTACCTTTCACGTCAACGAATCTGTCCCAGATTTTTGCGTACTTCTGCCGTTGTTAAACTTCTGATCTAGTTACAGTTACGGTAGCTTGGTATAACGCTGGTTCCACGTTGTTTGTACTGCTACATAGTGCCATCAGAAGTCTTTCTACATACCTTACAACTTATGCGAACAGGAATTTTTAACGTTGTTCCTCTAGCGTTTTTGGTCCGAGTAATCGTGGGCCGAATGGTTTACTCCGTTTCTTCATATGCAGAACTTCACTGAGAATCTGATTCACACATTCTTAAGCCTAATATCAGAACGATTTGATGAACCTGAATGAGACGATGCCCAATCTCGATACCATCAGTTTTATTAGTCGCTTCTTCAGAAGGAACTTCCAGTAGCTGTGTAATGAATGTGTCGGTTCGACCCAGATGAAGTTCATTTGTCTACTTACTAAACAGCTAATCCGACTGACACTTCATGGTTCATGCACCACAACACCAACTGCATATTGCATTTCTGACGGCTTTCACGGGAAAGACAGATACGTTTGTCAATATTTCACATAAATGCTGATCGAATTTAATAAATTTCTGTCATAATATATTCAACAAGATGAATAGTCTTATGTTAGAGGCTTAACACAGTAAGGCTAGTATTATAGTTAGGTTTTTTTTGTCTTACGGAATGCCAATCACCCAAACCACATTCATCCAGTGTTTGAGGATTAGAAACACTTAGCGGCTTCGAACGAACTTGGCACATAATTTGCAACGAACTTGGCACATCGTTTCCAACAAGTGGGAAACTTTTTCTCACCGTCCATGAAATTAAGAAAGGACAACGGTTAGCGCTAGCTACATTTTAGCTGTTCACGCTCTTGCAGCGGATGTCGCTTTCAGAAAGCAATCGTTGCACACGGAGGGAACCGGTTCCCCAGAGCACGTCCTTTTGAAATGCATTAGATACAGGCACTTACGTAATAGCGTAGAACACGTAACGGAAACAACACTATACGATGCACTGTGGAACCCGGGTACATGGACACATTGAACGCAGTCGCCCATAACATCTCAAGAGCAAATCATGACATATGCAGAATCACCAATACAAAAGGCGCAGAAGACGAGGACTTGCCGACGAACACAGCTCGAGTAGCTCCGGTACTGACGATGAAACGAGTGACACTGGAAAAACTGAAATAACACAGACGCACAAAGCATACATAAGATAAACCATTTAAAACATGTATGACTACTCACGTGAATATTAATGAAAGGATGCAATTTACTTCTTATTATGAATGAGTCTCATTAAAAGTGGAAGAAATTAGTATATTATGTGGATAGATATGGTTCTAGAATGCACGTTAAGCCTATACTCAACATTGTTAAGTAGTTACATAAACGGAAACATTGTTGTAAATGTAATAATATGATTGTCCTGCAAATGTAATGTGAAGTAAGCAACTAAAATCAAATTGCGTAATAGGAACAGATTTTCCATATTGCGCAGTTATACAAAATTAGTGGATCCATTACTCAAAATAGTCTAGTTTTATTTAAGGAAATTATTTTAACAAGATTAATAATAGGTTAGTTGTAGCTTGTTATTTCTCCTAGAGCTATGTAGAAGCCGGATAAAACATATTTGGATTACACTGATGCAAGATATTATTCCAAAGCCATGAAAAATTTGTTTACTTATCATCCTAGTAGTAAATTCTACATTTGTGTGACCATAGCGTCCGTATTTGCTTTATAATTCATGAGGGTAATTTTGATCCGTCGTTGCAACTACAGAAACTCGTGAGTTTTTCACCAGACGCGTTTCAGTTTACTGAGGTAAAGTATCATCAGTGGTCTGTAATTAAGTTTATTTACATTTTGATTTGCTTTTCAGATCGAATAACAGTTCGTTAAGAAGATGTTGGTTTGTACTTATGGTGATGTTTCGGCTGCTTTCTCGCTTACATCGGGAAATGCCATCCATTAGCGCATCGTTGTTTTTATGTGAAAGACACTGATAATTTTGTCTACTTTTCAGATGTTCTGCAGCAAATGCACACTGCTCCATTTTTGTAGTTTAAACGACGGATCAATAATACCTTCGTAAACCTAGTAGTAGTTGTTGTTATGTAACCTGACAATCACCAGCCCGCACAGCACTCTAACAAACAACACCGATATAGGCAAGATTGGCGTGGACTGAACAAATCAAGTTTATCCTGGGAGCGATGTTCGTATGGATAATACTAAAATGGGTAGCAACACGTATTGACACTTGAAGTTCAATACCAAGTCCTCTTCCCCAGGTGTTGCTCGTGAAGGGTACCTATATCTGCTCTTTCCTGCCTTCTTTCATTCTCTTCCTAAATTATTCCATAAATTTACCATTTTTATAATTTGCTACTTCCCCATTGCTATGATTTTCTTCAAGAAATATGTGTAATGACTGTTAGCGAACAAACGATAACACCAAAGTGCAGACAAAAGAATTCCTCACAAACCCACCGTCATGTAATGCTGCATGGGCAATAGTGCCCATGGCCTCAACTGCGTAGCACAATTTTTCTGAGCCATGGGTACTGGTTAAGAGGTCTGTGTGGAGCACTATGGCCTGCATAAAGTAATAAGAGGGCAGGCACTAGTAGTCATAATGCAGCTCGGAAAAAATGCAGCTTTTTCACACACTAACATTTCGGCATTCTGCCTAATATTTCAGTTCATTACTTCTTTACTACTGACACGCTTAATGTCAAATATATGTTACTTTAACTCAATTATAAAATAATCCGACATCTGAAGCTGTTTATTCTCTAAAGAATTTGGGATTTACTGGTCCTGCAGTAAACAGTGTTACCGCAGGCGTAAAACCTCATCTGCTTCCCTCAATTAATTTATGATCTTTTCTACATGAGTGAATTTTAGCACTGTACGATAACCTTTTTCTGTTTCTCCGAAACATATAAGATCAATTACCGATCTGCCAGCAAACAGTTGCATACCGCACCTGCTCCAAAATGGAATAGCTCTTACCTACAGTGCAACCGTTTAACATTGTTTTGTTGCAATTTTATAGAAATATACCAGACTTGCCAATGTATACCCGTAAATCTATCTAGTTGGAAATAGTCTTCCGCAAACACCACACCGTTCACACACACACACACACACACACACACACACACACACACACACACACGACCATACACGCATTGAATAATAAATAATCGGGTCGTTACTGGAAATGACAGGTGGGAAAGAGCCTGTGAGAACACAGCGACTGTGGAATAGCGATGCGTCCACCCATTTTGTTCATTGTTATTTGTCGACCTCACAGATATCCATACGTTGTGTTTAAATTTCCAATTAATCTCCCAGAAAAAATATCCGAATCACTTTCACAAATCGTATACTGGTAAATACATCTATTTGAACAACGATGGAAACAAATTTCATATCAATTAAAATTAACTGGCTTGCGAAATATTACGCCTCTCGGTTGCTATACGTTCATTACTCTAATTGCAAATGTACGACACCAGCGGCCAATGAGCAAATTAACATGTAGCCAGTCCTTTACATCCTGGCGGTTGCAAAGTTGAGTGAACACAAAGAACGATAATTTAATCTGATTTTAAAATTGCACATACTTTTTCATATTACGTAATGACGTATTATTCTCACATGATTTAATACTACATGAACAGAGGCTTCCATGGGAAAAGTCACAATAAATAAATGTTGGCTGCATGTGTAAAAAGAAAATTAACTTTTTGACTTTCGACACGCCGAGCCATGGTATGTGTTATAGTCTGGAACAGACTTCACGCTCCAGGTATCTTCTGAAGGACAGTAGGAACGGGAGTCCCTAGTGGTTGCAAGGAACGATCTGGCAAGATAGATAACAGTAACACATCCTCTAGCACTCACGGTTACATATGTGTAACGTAAGTTTTATAAGGGATTTACTGGCCTTTAGCCAATGCTAGTTCACCAATGCCCACTGTTACACATTTGTATCAGCCATGCAGCGCGTTCTGTGAGGAATAATTGGAATAACTGTAAAAATGTTATCTTTGACCATGTTTGTAACTTTTTAGGTACTACAGGGCAGAAGTTGGTCGCTATCATGTATGGTATGTGGAATCCTCTGTTTGTGTGGATATCTACATCTTTAATCATTATTTATTAAATATTTCCACTTTAAATAAGTACTAGTGGATCAATTATTTGTATTCTTTTGCTTCTGCATATTGAAATACTCTAGAAATTTTGAAATGATCTCGTGTTACATATGTGTCACAATGCAAATTTTGGGTTTTGCTTATAAAAGTTCGTATGGTGACGTTTAGGCTTTTTATTTTACCTCCAGTTAACGATTAATGTCATTCTTGAGGTTCTAAATAATCCCAATGAAAATGATTTTTCTGAACTTGATGATGATGATGAAATTCCGACTAATGGTGGAACGTACCATGACGGTGAAGAAACTTATACTCCAGAGGTGTTGCAAGAGTCAGATGTTTTTATTCAATAAATCCTGAGGACAAATGTAAGGATGTAGAGGCCTATCTCACTAGGGGTAAGATAGATACCGCCTACAGGAAAATTAAAGAGACCTTTGGAGATAAGAGAACGACTTGTATGAATATCAAGAGCTCAGATGGAAACCCAGTTCTAAGCAAAGAAGGGAAAGCAGAAAGGTGGAAGGAGTATATAGAGGGTCTATACAAGGGCGATGTACATGAGGACAATATTATGGAAATGGAAGAGGATGTAGATGAAGATGAAATGGGAGATATGATACTGCGTGAAGAGTTTGACAGAGCACTGAAAGACCTGAGTCGAAACAAGGCCCCCGGAGTAGACAATATTCCATTGGAACTACTGACGGCCGTGGGAGAGCCAGTCCTGACAAAACTCTACCATCTGGTGAGCAAGATGTATGAAACAGGCGAAATACCCTCAGACTTCAAGAAGAATATAATAATTCCAATCCCAAAGAAAGCAGGTGTTGACAGATGTGAAAATTACCGAACTATCAGCTTAATAAGTCACAGCTGCAAAATACTAACACGAATTCTTTACAGACGAATGGAAAAACTAGTAGAAGCCAACCTCGGGGAAGATCAGTTTGGATTCCGTAGAAACACTGGAACACGTGAGGCAATACTGACCTTACGACTTATCTTAGAAGAAAGATTAAGGAAAGGCAAACCTACGTTTCTAGCATTTGTAGACTTAGAGAAAGCTTTTGACAATGTTGACTGGAATACTCTCTTTCAAATTCTAAATGTGGCAGGGGTAAAATACAGGGAGCGAAAAGCTATTTACAATTTGTACAGAAACCAGATGGCAGTTATAAGAGTCGAGGGACATGAAAGGGAAACAGTGGTTGGGAAGGGAGTAAGACAGGGTTGTAGCCTCTCCCCGATGTTGTTCAATCTGTATATTGAGCAAGCAGTAAAGGAAACAAAAGAAAAATTCGGAGTAGGTATTAAAATTCATGGAGAAGAAATAAAAACTTTGAGGTTCGCCGATAACATTGTAATTCTGTCAGAGACAGCAAAGGACTTGGAAGAGCAGTTGAATGGAATGGACAGTGTCTTGAAAGGAGGATATAAGATGAACATCAACAAAAGCAAAACAAGGATAATGGAATGTAGTCTAATTAAGTCGGGTGATGCTGAGGGAATTAGATTAGGAAATGAGGCACTTAAAGTAGTAAAGGAGTTTTGCTATTTGGGGAGCAAAATAACTGATGATGGTCGAAGTAGAGAGGATATAAAATGTAGGCTGGCAATGGCAAGGAAAGCGTTTCTGAAGAAGAGAAATTTGTTAACATCCAGTATTGATTTAAGTGTCAGGAAGTCATTTCTGAAAGTATTCGTATGGAGTGTAGCCATGTATGGAAGTGAAACATGGACAATAAATAGTTTGGACAAGAAGAGAATAGAAGCTTTCGAAATGTGGTGCTACAGAAGAATGCTGAAGATTAGATGGGTAGATCACATAACTAATGAGGAAGTATTGAATAGGATTGGGGAGAAGAGAAGTTTGTGGCACAACTTGATCAGAAGAAGGGATCGGTTGGTAGGACATGTTCTGAGGCATCAAGGGATCACCAATTTAGTACTGGAGGGCAGCGTGGAGGGTAAAAATCGTAGAGGGAGACCAAGAGATGAATACACTAAGCAGATTCAGAAGGATGTAGGTTGCAGTAGGTACTGGGAGATGAAAAAGCTTGCACAGGATAGAGTAGCATGGAGAGCTGCATCAAACCAGTCTCAGGACTGAAGACCATAACAACAACAACAACATTTCCTCGAACACATGTTTCAGATCTTTCAGAAAGATATGTGCAACAAGATGAGCATATTTTTGAAAATTCGATTTTTTTAGTATTGACTCAGTTCACAAATATCGTAGATCCGGGGCTGATGCGCAGAGCAGTTAAGAGTTATAGCGGGTAGTCTCCACGTGACCCATATTTACATTTAGTGATTTTGCTGTTTCCCCTCATTTACTCTCACGTCAAATGAAAACAAAACGGATGTCTGTGGCCGGGAGCTATCAAGTGAATTAAAATGCATTCACATAATTACGGAAGGCTAAAATATGTCACTAGTTTCAGATTTTATTTTATTTTATTTCCACTTTTCTGACAGTCAAGCATTAATCGCCTTGCAGAACAATGGAGTTATTTTTGTCTGTTTGCCAAAGAAATTTGACTTTTATAAACTTTTTCCGCGGAGGCACTCAATGTATTTGAAACGAAATGTTTAATTACACAGTACTGGCTAGTTTCAACTGTTTGCTGCATTTCAAGTGCACATTTTCATCTTCTAGCACATATGGTATTTTGCCATAATAAAGAACCAAACATGATACAATACAGTACTGGTGCTCCAAGACAATTTACATCCCGAAAACGACACTGAAAAGCTTAATATCAGGTCAAGGTCTACTTCATTGGGAATCTGAACATATGAGTGCACTTAAGTATGCACTTTAAATGTGCACATTTTAGTATGGTTCACAAAATTCCTATGCTCTTGGAGTATCTTCTGATGTCTTGTTTCTTTTATGACATAATGTATGATCTTTTATTATTTTACACATACACATACATATGGGCTTCCTACGTCATGATAGCTGCGCAAACGCGGTGTCGTCTGTTACCTGCACTCACTGGCAACTGCTGAAACGGACCCATTTCTAACAGGTCTTGGGAAAATATTGTGAATGGTGGTTTGAAAAGCGTTACTTTCAAGGTAAATATCCTTTTACGTAAGTTGAACTGTGTGCGAGGACGTACCATGAATTTATTAAATAACAGAGCGTTTGACTCTCATTTAAAAATCAACTCTTTGATGACGAGCCATTTAGAATAATTTCGAACCCTGAAGATCAGACATTTATGTCATTATTAAACATTTTACTGGCACATTTGTTTGATATATCTTAAATGTAACACGCGCAAAAAAGATAAACATTATAAGCTAAAGCTTAGCTTGTCTTGCAGCTTATTAATCTTGGAGACAAATATTATATGTGAAAGCTTTCCCTTTATTGCAGCGCACTATGCATATTAATTTAAACTACTAACTTTCCCTGTTTGTGTGTTCATGCTACTTAACGGTGATGTTGCTGTTGGCTGACTACATCACGTGTTCTATGCCCTGAATACCCGCTGCCATCGGCTGGTGAGATCACGTGACATAGGCTATGACTGGCTTACAGATGCGCATCGCTATCTTGATTTCAATGATTCGGAAAGTAACATGCGGTGTTTGGTGGAATTCCAGTGTATACTTACCGCCTGGTAGAATTTTGTGCAGAGCACAACATAATCATAGCTAACACTTGGTTTAAGAACCATGAAAGAAGGTTGTATACATGGAAGAACCCTGGAGATACTAAAAGGTATCAGATAGATTATATAATGGTAAGACAGAGATTTAGGAACCAGGTTTTAAATTGTAAGACATTTCCAGGGGCAGATGTGGACTCTGACCACAATCTATTGGTTATGACCTGTAGATTAAAACTGAAGAAACTGCAAAAAGGTGGGAATTTAAGGAGATGGGACCTGGATAAACTGAAAGAACCAGAGGTTGTACAGAGTTTTAGGGAGAGCATAAGGGAACAATTGACAGGAATGGGGGAAATAAATACAGTAGAAGAAGAATGGGTAGCTTCGAGGGATGAAGTAGTGAAGGCAGCAGAGGATCAAGTAGGTAAAAAGATGAGGAATAGTAGCAATCCTTGGGTAACAGAAGAAATATTGAATTTAATTGATGAAAGGAGAAAATATAAAAATGCAGTAAATGAAGCAGGCAAAAAGGAATACAAACGTCTCAAAAATGAGATCGACAGGAAGTGCAAAATGGCTAAGCAAGGATGGCTAGCGGACAAATGTAAGGATGTAGAGGCTTATCTCACTAGGGGTAAGATACATACTGCCTACAGGAAAATTAAAGAGACCTTTGGAGAAAAGAGAACCACTTGTAAATATATCAAGAGCTCAGATGGAAACCCAGTTCTATGCAAAGAAGGGAAAGCAGAAAGGTGGAAGGAGTATATAGAGGGTCTATACAAGGGCGATGTAATTGAGGACAATGTTATGGAAATGGAAGAGGATGTAGATGAAGATGAAATGGGAGATACGATACTGCGTGAAGAGTTTGACAGAGCACTGAAAGACCTGAGTCGAAACAAGGCCCCGGGAGTAGACAACAATCCATTAGAACTACTGATGGCCTTGGGAGAGCCAGTCATGACAAAACTCTACTATATGGTGAGCAAGATGTATGAGACAGGCGAAATACCCTCAGACTTCAAGAAGAATATAATAATTCCAATCCCAAAGAAAGCAGGTGTTGACAAATGTTAAAATTACCGAACAATCAGTTTAATAAGCCACAGCTGCAAAATACTAACACGAATTCTTTACAGACGAATGGAAAAACTAGTAGAAGCCAACCTCGGGGAAGATCAGTTTGGATTCCGTAGAAACACTGGAACACGTGAGGCAATACTGACCTTACGACTTATCTTAGAAGAAAGATTAAGGAAAGGCAAACCTACATTTCTAGCATTTGTAGATTTAGAGAAAGCTTTTGACAATGTTAATTGGAATACTCTCTTTCAAATTCTGAAGGTGGCAGGGGTAAAATACAGGGAGCGAAAGGCTATTTACAATTTGTACAGAAACCAGATGGCAGTTATAAGAGTCGAGGGGCATGAAAGGGAAGCAGTGGTTGGGAAAGGAGTGCGACAGGGTTGTAGCCTCTCCCCGATGTTATTCAATCTGTATATTGAGCAAGCAGTAAAGGAAACAAAAGAAAAATTCGGAGTAGGTATTAAAATCCATGGAGAAGAAATAAAAACAGTGAGGTTCGCCGATGACATTGTAATTCTGTCAGAGACAGCAAAGGACTTGGAAGAGCAGTTGAACGGAATGGACAGGGTCTTGAAAGAAGGATATAAGATGAACATCAACAAAAGCAAAATGAGGATAATGGAATGTAGTCGAATTAAGTCGGGTGATGCTGAGGGAATTAGATTAGGAAATGAGACGCTTAAAGTAGTAAAGGAGTTTTGCTATTTGGGGAGCAAAATAACTGATGATGGTCGAAGTAGAGAGGATATAAAATGTATACTGGCAATGGCAAGGAAATCGTTTCTGAAGAAGAGAAATTTGTTAACATCGAGTATAGATTTAAGTGTCAGGAAGTCATTTCTGAAAGTATTTGTATGGAGTGTAGCCATGTATGGAAGTGAAACATGGACAATAAATAGTTTGGACAAGAAGAGAATAGAAGCTTTCGAAATGTGGTGCTACAGAAGAACAGAAGCTTTCGAAATGTGGTGCTACAGAAGAATAGAAGCTTTCGAAATGTGGTGCTACAGAAGAATGCTGAAGATTAGATGGGTAGACCACATAACTAATGAGGAAGTATTGAATAGGATTGGGGAGAAGAGAAGTTTGTGGCACAACTTGACCAGAAGAAGGGATCGGTTGGTAGGACATGTTCTGAGGCATCAAGGGATCACCAATTTAGTATTGGAGGGCAGCGTGGAGGGTAAAAATCGTAGGGGGAGACCAAGAGATGAATACACTAAGCAGATTCAGAAGGATGTAGGTTGCAGTAGGTACTGGGAGATGAAGAGGCTTGCACAGGATAGAGTAGCATGGAGAGCTGCATCAAACCAGTCTCAGGACTGAAGACCACAACAACAACAACAACAAATCCTGAGGATATTCCAGAATATATAGAATTGTAGTGGATCGATGGTGACTTTAGAAATTCATCCATTTGTCCAGCTTCCAGAAGACGAACCTGAAGAAGTGCTCACACCTTTGAGATACGTCAGATCTCTTGTGACGCGTGAAATGCTGAAACTCTGTGTTCAATAAACTGATATTTATGGTATTCAGAAATTGGGTTCAACAATTGACGATACCCCAGCTGAGCTGGAGCAGCTTTTAGGTATTTATTGAAGCCAGTATCTCTGTTGCATTACCAGGACGAAGTATGGCTGGAGCATAAAAGTAGCGATGGATGGCGTAACACTTAACGATCTCTGACAGTAACACTATGTACAAGTCCAACACACAAAACCACAGCTCTGGATGCAGAGGATAACAGCACCAGACACAACACTGATGTAGCACACTGATGACGAAGATCTAACACAGGATCTGCCAGGGGCATGGAGATGAAGGAGGGAGTGGTGGAGAGGGGTAGACGGGTAGGGGCACGTCGAAGAGTGCTGGGGAAGTAAGTATGTGGGAGGGACACAGTTGAGGAGGGGGTGCAGGGACTTATGGGGGGAATGGAGGAAAATCCGCTCTGGGAGAAGGCGGGAAGAGAAAAAAAGGGGGAGGGAACAAGGCCACATTACAGTTGGGAGGAAGGCTAGATTTCACTGTGAAGTTCAATGTCCAGGAAGGGAAAGTGCTGGAAATTGCCCTGACGAAGGAGATGGAGGTTGTGAAGGTGGAGAGAGGGATGGATACAGTGAAAGAGGAGCAGCGTCAAGCGGAGGTGGGGAGGAGGGAGGAAACCAGGGGGTTGTGGAGATCAAGTCTGCCGAAACTGTAAAGGAGGCGGAGGAAAAGGAGAAGGTGGGGCAAGGGGACGGGCTCATATAGGAGCCATGTGGGGGGAGAAAGGCTGTGATGGTCAACGGTGAGGCCAAGATATCTCAGGGTGGAAATGAGATGGATGTGGTGACAACAAATGGTGTGGTACAAATCGTGGAGACAGAAGGAGTGGGTGGTGCAGCTTATGATGACTGCCCCACTTTTGTAGGGATTTAGACAAGGGAACCAATGGTTACATCAACTGGTGAACTGGTCGAGGTGCGTTTGGAGGGTGCATTGGGACTCTTGAAGGGTAGGTCAGAGAGGCAAGAAGGCGGTGTCATCAGCATATTGGAGTATGTGGACAGGTGGGGATGGCTTGGGCATATCAGCGGTGTTCAGTATATTGAGGAGAGGGAAGAGGACAGAGCCCTGGGAGACATCAGCAGTGGGAGGGTGAGAGGAAGAGACCAGAAAGGCAAGAGTGTGGTGTGGCTACTCAGGAGGAAGGTGTCGACCCAGTGGTGGGAGAGGGTGTTCTTGAGTAGGTTTGGAGTTTAAAGAGGAGACCAGGATGCCATACTCGGTCGTAGGCATTTTGGAGGTCGACGGAAACTAAGATGATGGAGCAACGGGAGTTAAGTTGGAGGGAGAGAAAGTGGATGAGGTGAAGGAGTTGGTCTTTGGCAGAGGAGCTTCGGAAGCTACACTGGTGATTAAGGTGCTGATGGATGTGACAGCAGAGGATGGATTTGAAGACATCGCTGAAGACGGAGGTGAGGCAGATGGGGCCATAAGAAGAGGTGACAGAAGGGGGTTTGAGGAATAAGAGGATGCTGCAAGTCTTCCACAGATCAGGGTAGAAGCTGGTGTAGAGGATGACATTGTAGAATTCGGCTAGGACAGTCAGTTAAGAGAAGGGGCTTTCTCTTAGTTGGCAGTAGGTGACACAGTCGTGACCAGGGGCAGTGTTGCATTAGGAGGATAAGTTCAATGTCGTGTGCCGTGATTGGAGTGTTGATGTCAGAGGGGGGCAAATGCCACAAGTACTGGAGGCTATGAGCAAGTGCAGCGACCGCATTATTGGTGCGTATCATGATGTTGGGGAAAAGAGATTAATCAAAGTGGCGATCATCAGGGACAGAGAAGCGAAGTTGTTGGCATTACTAAGGTTGTTGGGATGGGGGCGGTTGTTATGGAGATGGGGGTAATGAGAACCAGTAAGGTGATGTAACGCATTCCAGTACTTGGAAGAGTTAGTAGGAAGGGTGGCGTTGAGTCATGAACATGTCTGGCGCCAGTCAGGGCGTTTATTTGCTGTAATAAGGTTCTGCATGTTGCCGTATTTGCCAGTGGCAGTGCAGTTCATCCCTGTCACGAGTGCACAGGAAGGTGCGATAGAGGTGGCGGGATTCGTGGAGGAAGAGGTCAGCCTGCATAATAGTATGGGTCGGTGGGGGTGGATAGCTTTAGTAGGGACATGAACCTCTGCGGCGTCAGCAATTGCCTTCTGAATGATGGATGAGGCATGGATAATGTAGTTAGGATGGTGGTCAGCAGCAATCACATAGGTGGAGAAGGTTCAGTCAAAGTGGGACATGAAGTCATAGGGAAGAGGAGCAGTGGAGCGGACATAGATGGTAGTGCAGGTAATGCTGAGGGAGGGGAGGAAGACCTTCACAATAAGTTGTTCAGTGGAGTCATTGAAGAGGGTTTGTGTCCGGACAGGGATATGATTATGGTGGCCAATGGCGACTCCACCTTGCTCTCGAGGACCAGGAGCATCAGTGCGGAGAAGGATATAGGGAGAGGTGTGGAGAGTATGATGGGCTGTTCAGTAGGAAGGTGTCGGCCTTGTGGTGGGATAGGGTGTTTATGAATAGGTATTTGTTGGCGCAGAATGCACAGATGTTCTGGAATGGGATGTGACACTCGTGCTGTGCCATGTCAGGAAGGGAGGGGGGTGCATAGAGAGGAGGGAAGGGACTTAAACAAGGGTGCCGAGGTGGGTGAAGTTAAAGTGGACTTGGTTGTGGGAGTAATTGGCGAAGGTGTTAAGGTGAAAGATGGAGGGGGCGGTGAGGGAAATCTGTTGTAGGGTGTGAGGGTGCTTGGGTGGACAGGGGGATCAATGAGATGGACACCAGTGATAGGTTTTTTTTTTTTTTTGTAATTTCCATTCCCCATCAGGAGTGGGCTGGCAGCAACTTAAGTGCTGCTCTTCAGCCAAGAGATACAAATTGACAGGAAGACATTTAAAACAATATAATGAAGAAAACATGGCGAAATGTAGAAACAAAGAATGCGGAACATAAGAAAAGAATGCATACAAAGCAAACAAACTCTTTCGGTTTCCTTATGTTGTAAGTGTCTTTTAGTTACTTCAGCCGATGTGTGGCGTTTTATGGTATCCGCTGTAAGAGCGTGATTTAGAGCATTCAAGTCTAGTTTCCTGCGAAAGGCTGTGGATCAGAACATCTTAATGTCAGTTTAGAACCTGGCACAGGACTCAAAGACGTGGCATAAAAACGAAATGTTTGGTCTTGTACAAAGCATGTTAGAAAACAGTGTTTGAAACAACTAAACAGGACCGGAGGGATAGTCTTTTCTGACTTTGTGTAGTCTGTAGGATAGGATCATTCGCCTAGAGCATAGGTGATCAAAGTTTAAAGTGGCCTCTGCAGTGCCTGTATATTTAATAGGATCGTACCACACTGGCAGCAGTAACAGCCGCAGTTTGAGGTGTAAATTCGATGAGGGACTAGGTGTACGCTTAGGAATGTTTGGAGGGCAGCACGCAATGCTACTTTGGGAAGCACTGCGAAATCTCCCTCTCTGCGCTTGTGTCACACGACAGCTTTGCGTCATCGCGCGACCAATGGTGCCTAGGTGAGTTCTATATTGGATGAAGTTAGTGGAACTTCTATAATTGTTAATTTTTGTCTGTATGGGGGTAGAGAATAACGATGATAGCATGTTGGGGTGATAGATTTGAATGGATGCGGATCTGGTAGTACTTGTATGTAGTTTGGGGATGCACCACAATGTGCGCATTTCCATCGAATGGTCAAAACATGCTCCTGTCGCACTAACCCAGGTTGCTCTGTTTCTACACGGGCCGACCGAGCGGTTATAGGCGCTTCAGTCTGGAACCGCGCGACCGCTACGGTCGCAGGTTCGGATCCTGCCTCGGGCATGGATGTGTGTGATGTCCTTAGGTTAGTTAGGTTTCAGTAGTTCTGAGTTCTAGGGGACTGATGACCTCAGATGTTAAGTCCCATAGTTCTCAGAGCTATTTGAACCATTTTTTTTCTACACGAGTTTTTGAAGGTGATGGGTATGGTTTTCTCCGGCTTCTGCTCAGTTTCGACTTAAAATGGAACGATGATATGCGTGAAGCTGTAGAAATGAGCGCAGCTGCAAGATGCGTATGGACTGGCTAAAACCATGTTGTAATTTTACTGTAGCAGACAGGTTCGAGGAAGATGACTCTTTGCCAGATATGAGAGTGACAGAAATATGATTCACTTGTTGATCTGATCCGATGCAGTATGTGCTTGAATAGAAAGACCTATTTCCAAATTTTAAACATCATTTCTAGCAGATAGCATGACACTAGCGATCTGAGAAGCTAGTGTACATTTTCTTACGACCTCAATTGGCACATTATCTACTACTACTGTTTGTGTTACGTCTCAATCAGTCATCGCCTATAACTCAGTGGATGTATCACAGAACCTTTGATATGCTATCGAGACAGAATGCGCTACAAATACTATAGAATTATCAAGCTGTGGCGGAGACGCAAATACTGCTTTAATACTTCGTTGCTTAGCGAAATCACTTCCAAAATGTAGTAATTATATCACGAGGTTGCATCGTGGGCAATGCGTTGGTCTGATAATACACATTATTACGATCACCGTCACAGTATTTGTCCGAAAAAAAAACCACCTCATTCAGAGGTAATGTCGTACCTCGATTCGTAAAGTGGTTATAGCTTTTAAAAGAAAATGGCTCTCAGCACTATGGGACTTAGCTTCTGAGGTCATCGGTCCCCTAGAACTTAGAACTACTGAAACCTAACTAACCTAAGGACATCACACACATCCATGCCCGAGTCAGGATTCGAACCTGCGACCATAGCGGTCTCGCGGTTCCAGACTTAAGCGCCTAGAACCGCTCAGCCACTTCGGGCAGCGGTATATCTTTTAACATGGTTACTTGTGTGCACCTGTAAAACCAAAAATCTTGTGACAGTAACATGCAGTAGTTCTTGCGATCGGTTTTCTTTTTCACATCTGCTCAATTACGCCTCTCTTTCTAAGACACAGTGGTAGCACTCGCAAGGAAAACCTAACAGACATGCCCACCCATCGTTGATTTTCGGTCAATACTATTTTTCATTGTGTGGAACCATTTGTTGGTCAAATATTACACTTAGTAGTAGTTGGGGATGCGTGATATATTCACATTTGAGTATTAGGCTTATAATGTACGTGTTTATGTTGCATCGTGTGTAAAGGATACGACTATGTATGGTAGTAAGGTAGATACAGGTACTTCCATTTCCAGAGCTACTGCCTTCAGCAAGTTGTAATTCTGATACTTCGCTCATTGTCGAATGCCATTCAATTGTGACCGCGATCATAACACTTAATTGTAAGTATAATGATAAAACATATATATGAACGGTTTTCTAGAATGACTCCGTATATGCATGGTCTGTGGTGGTAATGAATGACGTTCCCTGTTAACGGCAGCAGCCGTCAAAATGCAGAGGCCTGTTGGAGTGTAGGAACGTATCTGAGTTAACTTTTCCATCGTCTAGACGACTGAATAGCGAACTGATACTCAGTATGTGTTGGGTGGCTTTCATGATCAAGTGTAAATTTGAGAAGATTGTGTATGGGGGTGCTGGAAAGTTATTGCCTCTCATGTTAATTGTTCGGTTAACTGCTTCTGCACATTTCGCGCCTTTATTTAGTTGAGAGAAGATCGATTATGGTCTGTGCATCTACCATGCGGAAGGCACGTTTGCCTGTTCTCTAGACATGTGAAAGACCTTAGTTGGCTTGTAAATAGTAGGGATGATTTGCAGTTTGTTACATCATTGACACCGTTATTCGAGAGTGGAAATATCAGTTTCCTCTATTTGTTTCTAGCTACTCAGTGATTTACAGCACGCTGCACCTCGCTAAAGTTTGGGGTTTTTAGAGAAATAATTTCCATTTTATATCTTGGGAATTATGGCGCGCTAGCGATCGGTGGGATGCTGCCAAGTGCTTGATATCGTGAAGTACCGCGAAAATGGTACAATGTTTTGGAGAACCATGTAAAAATACATGTGTTCTTGTAATCCCCGAGTCTGTAGATGTGTGTAGAAAAGCCAGCAAGTATGAAAAGAGGTTCGAATCAGAACCAGTAACGTGTTTGTGCCGAATTTGTAGAACAGTTCTGAGTACGCCTTCGGTCCACTGTGGGTACTCTGATGTAAAGGGATGATTTTGTGTGGCTGAGGATGTGAATTACATGTTTACTAGATCGACACAGTATGCGGTGATGTATTGCTGGGATGGAAATCGGTTTCATGCTGTAATATTCAAGCTCCTGTGATCAGGGGGAGAGCAGTGTAATTGAGCAAGAGTGTTTCTGTATTTGACGATATGTATGACACTTTGCAAGGTTTAGTAAGCGTTGCAATATGGTGATCGGTGTAAAATAGTTTCTTGCCGCTGAATGTCACATCTGCAGAAAGAAAGAAAAGGCTGACACTGCTTACCTAAGACCGAGGAGCAGTGTGACATATAGCCAGAATAAGTGTAGGCATACCAAATTTCTTTTGTGAGCTGTACAGTTGTACAAGATAACTACACTTTTGTGAAAAATGTGTATATATTGTATTGTAATGTTACTGTGGCTTATGTTGTACCATGACTAGAGAAGATGAGTGTGTGTCTTGTTATGAGGGATGTATAGATTCACCACATAGTTAACCACGAGGGTATAAAAGAGATTTTAATGTGGAAAATTGTGCTCGCTATGAATATGAATATTCGTTCCAGAACCACAACCATCAAGAGCAAAAATGACATGTACATCAATCAGTGTTCGACTGTTGTGGCAATCACAATAATATTTAATTGTAGTTAGACTGGTAAATATGTTCCTGGCATCCAATAATCTTGTGAGTCTACTATGTATGTATTTGATTATCAGTAGACAAGTTTTGTGGGTTTAACTTTGAGTGCAATTTAGCAATCTGTGAATAATAATTTTAGTGCTGAAAGTCTCCTTTGCAGAAAACAGTGGTGAAAGGTGCTCCCACTGGACCTGTACCGTAGCTATAATGTAATCGCCCAAGCAATGTTAAAAACCATACGAGCATATGGTCCGGAACTGGCGTGAGTGCTCTCTGAAAAAATTGGTCCTCACTTTCGTCCGGTCACGTCAGCAACTGCGCCCAGGTGAACACGTATTTTGGGAGGAATATCTCAGGTACAGAGTCTGAATGGGATGTCGCTGCCTCATGATTGTTTTGCTGTGTGTGACTTGGCAGCTGACGGTCATGTAATTTTGCTGATAGTCTCCAGGGTGGTGCAGTTGACAGGGGGCTGTGGGCAGTGCCCATGTCTGTTGGATTATTTTGCGAGCTGGTCTGTAGGCCATGCAAACCGTTATTTGGTCAGTTTACAAGTTGATTTCATGTCCGCACATCAGTGTACTGAATTATTTAGGAGCCGTAGAACAGTTTTTGAACAGCACAATCTGTGACGACCGTATGCACGTCACGCACACACACACACACACACACACACACACACACACACACACACACGTCATGAGTGGTCATACAGCATGATCTGCAACATCAGTATGGGCGTCACACACATGTCATGAGCAGTGGAACAGCATGATCTTTGACGTCAGTATCTGCACGTCAGAGGTGTCCTTTTAGAACGGTGATAGAGAGAAAGTGGTCGAACAGATGAGAGGTATGATAACATGCTCTGGTGGTGGTGCTGTGCACTAGGTCAGTTGGGCTATGGACCTTGTGGCGAACACACCAGATAGAGGTAGTGGCTCAAATTGTTTAGATAAAGACTGGTGCATGATTTCGACAGTTAACAATCAGCAAGCATATTTTCAGAGTCTTTTTGTGGTTTGCATGTCTGTAGACTGTGTGACGTGACCCCAAGCATGTCAGAGGGTGTGTTTTGTATCAGTGTATTGAATACACTCCATCCCTAAATAAATTGTTCCAAAATAAATGAAGTACTCTCCTTCCTCTCTCCAACAGCACAGTGCAGGTTGAGTCCTTCTCCCACGAATCCCTAGGAGGAAGTAGCGGTCGGTTGACATAGATTAGTGGAGGTAGTCTAAGTGTCCTTTTTTGGCGCCATTTTCTAAGGGTAGCAGAGGTAGCGCAATCTTCCTGACAGAATTCAAACTTCGTTCAAGTTCCTAGGATGAGGCGGCAGTCAGATGACTTACATTAGTGGAGGTAGTGCAAACGTCCTTTCTTTCAGGTCATTTTTTTAACTCAGTGGAAATACTCAAATTGACCTTTCCTTACCACCAAAATTCATACTTGGCGCCAGTTCCTAGGAAGAGGTTGCGGTCAAATGACATAGGTTATTGGGGGTAGGGCAAGTGATATATTTTCCCTCGATTTTCTTAGCTTAGGAGAGATAACTATGGTGTGATGAATTATCCTGTTGGAATTTGAACCTCCCGCCATTTTTCTGGAGGAGGGGAGGGGAGGAAGTTAGGTTAGTGGAGGTAGCTCAACTGACCTATCTTCCTGCCGACATTCAAATTTCCTGCCAGGGGGGGTGTGGCACTTGCGTCATTAACTGACATCATGGCCGCAAACTTGGATGATATCATGCACTGTGCACGTTAGTGCACATTAGTATATGTTATTGCACGTTAGAGCATGTTAGTACACGTTAAACAGCCTACATGGGTTGGTAAGGGGACATGGCAGTCTGTTGAGGATCATAGTGGAGACCTCAACTATTTCCTTCCAAGTCAGGTAGGCTTGGCACTCGCGAAACTCTCACAAAATTTGAATTTCCTGCCTGGGAGGAGGAGTACCACTTTCCGAATTTCCCGCCGCCGCCATCTTGGATTTGGGGTGGGAGCCCTATCACTGTGTCTGTGAAGTCACAGATCTAATGGTACTCATCACCTGGCGTCATGGCCAATATCCTGGAAGAGAGCGTTCTCTGCTCTTGGTAGTGTGTAGTAAGTCAGTTGGAGTCTGGAGCTCATGGTGAACACAATGTATGCCAGCATGACAAATAACGGTAGTCATCAGATGATGACACGGACCAATGTGCCCCTGCTGGTGGTAGTGTGTAGGGTAAAGTTAGGTTAACTGAGCCAGTTTTTACATTTTAATTTTTTGTATCTATATTTTACACAATAAGTGAACATTTAGTACACCACTATTTTTGTTGATATTTCTGAATGTCTTTAAAAAAAATATTAAGAGCCCAGCCAAAATACTTTAAAAAGCAGAAACTAAAATGTAACATAGTTGCAAGTGGTCCACTTAACCCCCTGGAGGAGGTTAACTGACCCATCCAGTGTGGTTAACTGGACCACTGACATTTATTGGTATTCACTGAAAAAACATAATAAATATTATAACAGACAGTGCTTCATAGTGTGTAATACAGGATAAAGAAATGCAAACAATTAGTTACATACTCAAAATAGTCAATAAAAGACTGATAAACAGTTAACACAATGTGAAGTTATGCAAATCACAGTTGGAAGAACACATATTTGCATAACGAGCAGATTTTAATTGAAATGAATTAGGTAATTTAATACATCAGTCTTTGGTACAAATCTTCTTTCATCTGTTGTCATAAATTTCATTGTTCCAGTCAAGTGTTTGTAAAATGACACTTCAGCTCCATCTTTTAGGACTTTGAGCACCTTAGCAACATAATGTCTGAAAGTGGCAGAGTCTTTACCACAAACTTTCACAATCACAAAGTTTCCTGAAGAATACACCATACTGTCCTCATATGAAGACAGACTCACTGCTGAAGAAAAGTCATCATAAAGGAGAGATCCTTCAGACTCTTCAGATTCTTCCAGTTCAAAGAATTTTCTCTTCCAAGTGCTGTATTATAGAACTTCTTAAAATATACAAAAACTCCTACATTCAAAGGTTGGAGCTTATGGCTTGTGTGAGGAGGTAAGTAAGCAAAATAATTCCATTTTCTTTTGCAAATGATATTGCTGCTATGCTTGTGTGGCTTTCTTGATTGTCAAGAATCGTGAGCTTAGCATGTTCCTTTGTAGGCCTTTCATGTTTTACGAAGTGCTGCAGGACTGGTAACAATAGTTCACTGTTCATCCAGCCTGTGGCAGCGGCTCCAGCCCTAGAGCATAGGGGGAATTATGTAGCATGTGATCTTTAACATGCACCCTTGGAAACACAAGGATTGGTGGCACAGCTGTTCCAGAAGCACTGAGTATTGCAACCATTGTCACAACTGATCCTCTTTCAGCAGGTGTAGCTTGTCCAACTGTTCTGCACCCAGTCTGTGCCAATACTTTAGGTGGTTTCTGGACAGTGGCTGCTGCAGTCTCATCCAGATGGTATATGTCTTGTTGTTCAAATACGTAATTTGCTTTGAGGCAAATCAGATTGTTAAGGAACACTTTCACATTTGCCTCTGTGAAGCTAATGGCCCTTGATATACTTGTCTGCTCTGGTGTTCGTAATGAAAGTCTGTTTCGTTTCATAAATGCCCTGAGCCATTCCAGTCCTGCCATTTTCTCTCTTTCCCAGTTCTGTGGTACAGATTTTCCATTCCTCTTAGCATATTCATAATCCAGAATCCTTGCAGTTTTTGTGGTTAAGCCACAATGGATATTGCATGCAGTAGTAATATAGTCAGCAAGTGTTTTATCCTCCTCTTTTGTGAAAATTCGTTGATGTTCATTTGATGGCCTAAAATTTATATTGTCAAATCCTAGACGACAGCCTTTTCTATGAATCATTTAAGGGTTGATCTAGGAATACCGACACTTCTTTCTAATTTTTGCAAAGACACCTGTTCGTGGATATGTTGACTAACTGCGTCTTTCAGCAGTTCTGGTTGATAATCTCTGTGATTGATAGTTCACTGCCTAATTCTTGACATTATGAACCCTGCAATTTGCAGAATGTGTAATTATTATGCTTAATAATGCTTCTGTTTATATACAGTAGTAAGTATAAGGGTAATTATAAGGCAAGTTTTCAGTTGGGTTCACTGGACCACTGACCAGTTAACCCCACAATGATTAGGCACTTAACCCCACATGCTCTCATGAAATATATTGTGCAAGAGTGTAACCTCAACCAAAATAACATTTGGAAATAAGATATGTAATGAAGCCTTTAAAAAAGTACTTTTAAATGAAAGCATCACCCACTTATTTGGTATTCAATGACTGCAGGCAGAAGAAAAACACAAATAGAAAATATTTACCTCAATTAACTATGGTTAATAACAGTGCAGTAACCAGCTTTAGGCACCAAAACATAACACGAAGTGATGGAGGGCTGCCAATTTTAGATAACTAAATTTTCCTTAGCCTATTATTTCCCTCCTTGTTAATTTTTAATGGAGTGGTTCAGTTAACCTCCATGAACAGTTATCCTACTAAGTCAGTTGGGCTCATGACTTCATGGCAGACGCAAACACACTGCGGAAGTGACTCAGTTTGTTTAAATTAAGACTGGTGAATGATTTCGACAGGTCACAATTAGTAAGCATGTTTGCAGAGACTTCTAGTGTTCTGCATTTCTGCAGGCTGTGTGGCGTGGCCCTAAGAATGTCAGAGCATATGTTCTGTATCACTGAAATATATATAATCCATACCTAAATAAATTGTTCCAAAATAAATAGAGTACACTCCTTCATTACTCTCTCCAGCAACCCAGTGCAGGCTGAGTCCTTTTCTCACAAATCCCTAGGAAGAGGTGGTGGTTGGGTGACTTAGGTTAGTGGAGGTAAACAAAGTGACCTATCTGCAAGCGATTTTTCTTAGGTTAGTAGAGATAATCGTGGTGTGATGCATTATCCTGTTCGAATTTGAACTTCCGTCATTTTTATGAGGTTAGGGGAGGGGGTTTATGTTATTTGGAGGTAACCCAATTGACCTTTCTTCCTGACAAAATTCAAACTTACCAACAAAATCCGCCATCTTGAATGACCCCATGGGAGCCATCTTGGATTATGTCATGCACTGTTGCAAGTCTACACGCCGCCATCTTAGATGCCGTTATCGCCGCCATCTTGTATACATCTGGCAACGATGGAATGTGGGGCAGCGTCCTTGTTGCCCCCTACTATCCTCTGGTGCAACACCTAGTGTAGATGATATCATCTCTGCCCACTCTACACACCTGTAAGCCCACAAATGGCCTTCTTCCATTCTTGCATACACCGAGCACTCGCTATTCCTCTTTCAGCAGACGCAATGGAGAACGAGCTATAAACCCTAGAAGCTATCGCCTATAATAATGGATGTTAACCAGAAATTGTGAGACACCACTTTAACAAGAAAACAGGTAGAAAAACTGCGACCTCATCTACACTAGGTGTAGCACCAGTGGATATCTTCACTAGCTTCATTTCTATTCCCTTCAAAGGCAAATCATCTTATAAAATTGTGTGACTCTTAAAGCACCACGGATTTAACGTAGCATATTCTACGAATAACAACCTCAACAAGAACTTGGTACATTCGTTAAAGAATACCAAAGACAAATTATCTCGTTCGAGGGCGTACAAAACCACCTGCAGTAACTGCAAAAGTTATTACATCGACCAGACAGGGAGAGCCCTCTCAGCTATATATAAACAACATATACCCACGAAAATTGGTGGTGGCATGCGTGGCCCGACTTCTGCCGAGCACCTTGTTCAGTTGGCTCATGCTCCCAATCCACCAAATAACACAGAGCTAGTAAATTGCAAGGTTAAAGCCACTAGGCTTGACATCCTTGAGGAGTTTTAAATCTTCAAACACCTGATGCTTGATAAGGAAAACCTACTTAATGACCAGCTACAATTGAGAAATAAGAACGTTTTCGAAGGTTTTCAACCTTTGCTTCGCCGGCCCTGATATTACGTTCCCTTTGCAGTCACCGACGCCTGACTCCCATTTCTTTAATCGGATAGTAATGTATTCAAAATTGAGGAATAATTTTGCAGAGTAATAGCTAGTCTTTCTTACAGGCTACAAATCCGTTTGTAGGGTTCTCGTTCTCCTCAAAAGTATGTTCGGTTACATATTACGCCATTAGCATTCTTAATGGTTATAGGAATCCAGTTCCTAACGTAAAGGTAGCTACAGGTATGCATCTATATTTCCACGCACGCATGTGCATGACCATCAGTGATGCTCGGTACGTAGCTGCTCGCTGCGATTAGTTCCGGCGCAGCTCTCGCGTGTTACTGACCTCCTCCGCGCAGTGTGGCCTGCATTTTCTTTTCAGCTAAGTAATGTAAATTACGACTGGGTACTAAGGTGCTATAGTTTTATACTTCACATGGCCAAACTTTGGCGTGAAATAGTGTAGTGTCAATAGCTTCTGAAGAAGGCCAAATTATTTTGGCTGAAACATAGGTAAAGGTTGGCTTCTATATACAACTGAGACTGACGTGTCATATGTTTAGTAATAAATCACTTAGGGATGAAATTAAGAATAGCCATAAATCGATAATTAACAGATTTGCAACTGGAGTACGTGACCATGAAACAGAATATGAAAACTGGGATACAAATCTCCATAACGACAAGGACGAATTATTAGCTAAAATGAACACTGAAGTTCTGCGTGCGATAGTTATACAGATAAAATAACAAAAAGAACATCTTGACAAAACGGTAAAAGAAGTTAGCGAACAAGTGGAAACTTCGACATTCAGTTCTGAAGTACAAAAAGAACAACTTTTTACATTAATAAACAACATAACATTAGCCAACACAAGCTGAAACATGGAAACAAATCTTCGCAATGGCAACACTGGTCACTGTTATTCAAATGTTGACATTTTCGGTACTTGTAACGTCCCACCGGTTAGTCAGTAGTTAAAAAGTGGTTTAAACACTTGCGAATATCTTGCCTTAGGTGTCCCTCGACGACTGCATACATGAGCTAAACTATGCTTGCTCAATAAATACAGTAAACCATAACGTATTTCACTACAACGATGTAGGCCACAACTGAAGTAGAGTAAGTCTTTATTCACTTCAAAACCTAGATCTAATGAGCTCATGATCAATCTTCAGTGTAATAAGCCTCGTTGTTACTACTGCAGCTAACCGATGGTAGCACATACTACACTGGCGATATTAAATACTCCAGATACAGTAATTTAACGGAATTACGTCTGTGACGTCCATTGCATTGTTCAACGCTAATACTCAACAAAGTACGAAAAGAAAGTCATATATCATTTTGGCTTTTGTGATATTAAATCACACTGTTTAACACTCCGAAATAATCCGTCACTCCACTATTCTAATACGCTGTTTTAGACAATGTCCAACACACGAGTTGCTCTATTGTAAATCCAAACCTGAATCATGCACCAAGAACTTATCTCAGCTGTACACACAGATCTGTCCTCTAGTGGGTCCAACACTAACCTGCCCTAACAATACTCCAGGCCGAGTATTTATACTCTCCCTACAATGTACTACTGGTTATAATAATGCCAAACATAATTTATAATATGAAATAGTTTAACAACATTATCAGACAATCTATAATGATCCCTACTTTTCTAGAACAAATTTAAGACATTTCCTACACACATAAAAATCACGTTAATATTGAAATTGCTGCAATAAGCATTCTAACAATGGTAAAAGATCAGTTATCTATATTTTGTTAATTAGTCTCGAGATTTAATTCCTACCATTTACAGATGTTGAGAAGGAAATATATTATTCTTTTATCTCAACATTTTCAATATATTAATTTTCTGAATCATATTTTGATTGATTATGGTACAAAGGGTATTGTAACTACTATTGTTTGTTATTGCTATAATTCTTCTAAGAGCCTTTTTCCTATTATCGAAAAGTAATGGAATTTAATTAAAGCTGGAGATACAAGTGTATTGATCTAGTAACACATAACACAGGGGTGGTAATTATAAGCCAGGAATGTTATACAAGGCGCCCCCCCCCCCTAACAAATCTATAAATTTATATGAAATGGAAATTGATGGATTTGCTAGTCTAAGCGTGTTTTGTAAATAATAGTGGTACTGCTGAATTGCAAGTGTATGAAGGCTTTGCTACAAGTTCAAGGAATAATAGCAGGTAGTTAAAGGTAAGGTTTCCTTGTCTGAAGGATATTATCAGTGTCTGAGGTAATATGTATTTTTATGAAGATTTTCTTTTCATGATAGGTTGTGCAGTAGTGAAGGCTAGTTTGCTTAGTAGTATTATTTATGAAGCGTGATTATGGGATGTTTCACATGGAAGCATTGATTAATGAAACGGAGTATGAGTATTTACTGCTGATTATTTACGAGATATGAGGATATTATGAGATGTGATGTTATTATAATGATGATACAGTAGAGGTAAATATGTTGAAGATCTTAGAGATTGTTGAAGATGATTATTATGAGGATAATGACGATGATATACCGGAAATATGCAATGGTTAGGAATTATGATTTGTTATGAAGAATGAGTCGGTAATGGTTAGGGCATATGTTAGGGACACTGCTTGTGTTGAAGTTTATTTTTCTTTGCATGGACGTATTTCTTAGCTTGCATCTAGTGAAGCGAAGGTGATAAACAGTGATGTGGTTGTATACCGTTAGCAGAGCATTTTCTGTTGATGGTGCGAATGGAGCAGTCTACTGCCTGTCGAATCTCTGGAACAGTTCTGAAGCGAATACCACAAAGTGGTTCCTTCATCTTTGGAATCAAATGAAAGTCACAAGGACTTAAGTCCGGGGAGTATGGTGGAGGGCTCGGTACTTTCCAGTCCTATCGACTGAATAGAGCACCCACAGCTTGCGATGTATGCGCCCACGCATTGTCGTGCAAAATGATGTTCGGGTTGTGCAGAAATTGTAGCCGCTTCTTTCGCAAAGATGGTTGCAGGTGAAGCTCCAAAAATGAACAGTAATACTGCGCATTGACTGTCTGGGTGTAATGTGTTCGGATAACACCATCATAGTCGTATACGAGAATCATCATAACTTTAGACCGCTCCATTCGCACCGTCAACATAACAGGTTGTGCTAACTGTATACTACGCATTCCACATCGCTCGCAACGGGTTCCACACAACGCTGGTGACTACTTTGAAGGACAGTAACAGGTGCAAACATCTAACCCTTTTGTATGGGTTGTGAATAAATAGTTGCCACTATTTAAGTTCCAACCATCGCATTACGTTTGCGGACCCAATTGTATGATACTCGACAATGAGAAAAGTATCGGAAGTATCCCCTGTTGACGGCTGTGGCTATGCAAATAGAAATATCGGTATCATTCTTAAAACTTGACATACTTTTCCGAGTAAAAAAAAAAAAAAAAAAAAAAAAACCATCCTTTTTGCTGTTGCAGTATTGCATGTCAAATCCATACCATCCTTGCGACTCTACATAGTTGTTTTCTTTGCATGTGCCGGCACACACACACACACACACACACACACACACACACACACATACTTTAGAAGCCTGATGCTGACGGCCAATCTATCTCACATCCCCTACTACTAAGTATGATACTTCGCCAGTAGCTGATTGCTGTCGATATGAAAAAATACTGAGCGAAAATCACCGATAGTTGGACAAGCCTCATAAGTTTTTCCTGCGAGTGGTACCCCTGTCTCTTAGAAAGAGAGACATAATCGTCTTACAAACTGCTGGATGTTAAAAACCGATTGCAGAGACCATGGTGCTATTATAATCGGTCTTGGTTGTACAGGTACTCACAAGTATCGCTAACGATATCCATGTTAAAAACTAAACAAGCCTTATAATTCGAGGTATGGCATTACCTCCGAATGAAGTGGTTTTTCCCAACAAATACCGCGACACTGAATATAGACGGTGATCGCCGGAGTGTATATTATCAGGCCAACAGTGCGGTTACCTGCGGCCGATGGGTTTAAGCTCTTAATAAACTTACCGAATTAGGAAAGTGATTTGGCTAAGGAATACAATATAAAGCCGGTATACTGCAACTCCCTTATGCCGCCAGTAGATATTTCTCCAGTACTTGTAACACATTCTGTCTCCATGCGATGTCAAAGTTTCTGCGATATATCCCCTGAGCTATAGGCGATAGTTGATTGAGTAGGATCACAAACAGTAGGTGGTGTGCTGAATAAGATCGTAAGAAATGTGCACAGGTTTTTCAGAACTCTAGTGTTAGGCTCTCCAGTAGAAATGCTGTCTGCAGTTTGGAATCAAGTCTTTTCATTCAACCACATACCTGTGATGGATCCTATGGAGAAGTCCTTTAACGATTACAGTCACTAGTCAATCATTTTCTTGGCACTCTCATATCTTGAAAAGAGTCACCTTTCTCGAACTTATCTGTTACAGTAAAATTACAACGTGGCTTTCTAGGCAGTCCCTATGCCTCTTGCAACTGCTGCCATTCCTGCAGCTTTGCGCATGTCATCGTTCGAATTGAAGTCGGACTGAGCAGAAGTCAGAGAGAGCTATACTTACCACCTTCTGCAACCTGTTTAGAAACAGTGTGACCTGAGTTAGAGCGAATGGATCGTGTTTTCACCATTGGGTGGATATGGGAACATGTTGTCATAGCTCTGCCAGCAGTTTACGATGCATAAGTTCAGTGCTGCTAATCCGACACAAGGTAGTATAAAAGACAGTATGGAAACTGGGAGAAGGTTGAGGATTTTGCTACTGCATTGTGGTGTATCTCCCAACTACATACAGCTACTGCAATCTGAAGCAGATCCGTGTCCCTCAGGGTTCATTCACGTATATCATCCCAACTAGCTATCATCGTTATTCTGTACCATCCAACAGAGAAAAATTACCAACTATAAAAGCTCCACTAACTTCATCGATTAGAGAACTTGATAAGAATTTTACCGCATCTCTCCCCCTCTCCCATATACCAAAAACATATATGGTCAGCATGCCGGCATCGAGCATTGTGATGATCCTATTAAATATACTGGTATTTATCCATTGCACAGAGCAGTGTAAAGTTTCATAGCCTGTACTGTAGGAGGATGACCGTGTGCCACCTACTATACTATAGGTCGCAAGAGACGTTCCCTGTGTCATTGTTTGAATCATTTTTTTTCTGCTGTAGCACACTTTGCACACTGCCACACATTTTGTTTCTCTGTCATGACTTTGAGGTCTGTGTTAGGTTATAAACGAAATTAACATGTTTTGATCCATTGCCTCTGACAGAAAACTTGGTGTTACACGTTGTTAATTATGTTGTTGCTGCTGCTACCATAAAACACACACACCCACACACACACACACACACACACACACACACACACACACACTGGATGATTTTCAATCATTATGTGGTACCAACAACGTACCAGCGGATAGATGGGATCGAAAAGACACTGTCGATGTACTGTAATAATAACCATCACAGTTGATAGTGTGAACAATTTTAGCAATTTTACAGTAAGTTCAACATCGAACAACGATGTGGCAGCTTGCTTCCCAGCTTCAGTATCATCGCTAAACCACTCCCTCCTCTACTTTGCGAGTAACACTGCGAATGCAATTAGATAACTGTGCAGTACGTCCATTCATTGTTAATTCTCGAACATATACATAATCAAAATATTCCAAACAGCGATCTGCATATTTCTAGCATCACGAGCATAGTGCATAATTTACGATCTTTCTCTATATGGATGGAAGTCACATGAATTGTAGCATTCTTAGGATAAAGTTAGAGACTGAAAACTCCTCTCGCACCATCTTAGAGAACCATTACTGATTTAATCTGTCGATGACCAGAAGTAGACCGCTAAATTCAATGTCTCGTGAACGAATGGAGCTCGCCAAGTCTGTAAGTGGTGTTCCGCATCCATCTAGGTGCACAAGATTTTTCCAGACGCACGCATGTCGAGGCGGTTAGCACTGCTTATTGCTGCATAGTAGTAGATTTGAAAGTGTTGTCATGTAATAGCAGATGGTTAAGAAGAGCAACAAACGGGTAGTACACTACTGGCCATTAAAATTGCTACACCACGAAGATGACGTGCTACAGACGCGAAATTTAACAAACAGGAACAAGATGCTGTGATATGCACACGATTGGCTTTTCAGAGCATTCACACAAGGTTGCCGCCGGTGGCGACACCTACAAAGTGCTGAGATGAGGAAATTTTCCAACCGATTTATCATATACAAACACCAGTTCACCGGCGTTGCATGGTGAATCGTTGTTCTGATGCCTCGTGTAAGGAGGAGAAATGCGTACAATCACGTTTCCGGCTTTGATAAAGTTGGATTGTAGCCTATCGCGGTTTATCGTATCGCGACATTGCTGCTCGCGTTGGTCGAGATCCAATGACTGTCAGCAGAATATGGAATCGGTGGGTTCAGGAGGAGAATACGGAACGCCGTGCTGGATCCCAACGGCCTCGTATCACTAGCAGTCGAGATGACAGGCTTCTCATACGCATGGCTGTAATGGATCGTGCAGCCACGTCTCGATCCCTGAGTCAACAGATGGGGACGTTTGCAAGACAACAACCATCTGCACGAACAGTTCGACGGTGTTCCAGCAGCATGGACTGTCAGCCCGGAGACCATGGCTGCGATTACCCTTGACGCTGCATCACAGACAAAAGCGCCTGCGATGGTGTACTCAACGACGAACTTGGGTGCGCGAATGGCAAAACGTCATTTTTTCAGATGAATCCAGGTTCTGTTTACAGCATCATGATGTTCGCATCCATGTTTGTCGACTTAGCGGTGAACGCACATTGGAAGCGTGTATTCGTCATCGCCATACTGGCGTATCATCCTGCGTGATGGTATGGGGTGCCATTGGTTACACGTCTCGGTCACCTCTTGTTCGCATTGACGGCACTTTGAACAGTGGACGTTACATTTCAAATGTGTTACGACCCGCGGCTCTACCCTTCATTCGATCCCTGCGAAACCCTACATTTCAGCAGGATAATGCACGACCCACATGTTGCAGGTCCTGTACGGACCTTTCTGGGTACAGAAAATGTTCGACTGCTGCCCTGGCTAGCACATTCTCCAGATCTCTCACCAATTGAAAACGTCTGGTCAATGGTGGCCGAGCAACTGGCTCGTCACAATACGCCAGTCAGTACTCTTGATGAACTGTTGTATCGTGTTGAAGCTTAATGGGCAGCTGTACCTGTACACGCCATCCAAACTCTGTTTGACTCAATGCCCAGGAATATCAAGGCCGTTATTACGGCCAGAGGTGGTTGTTCTGGGTACTGATTTCTCAGGATCTATGCACCCAAGCTGCGTGAAAATGTAATCACTTGTCAGTTCTAGTATAATACACTCCTGGAAATTGAAATAAGAACACGGCGAATTCATTGTCCCAGGAAGGGGAAACTTTATTGACACATTCCTGGGGTCAGATACATCACATGATCGCACTGACAGAACCACAGGCACATAGACACAGGCAACAGAGCATGCACAATGTCGGCACTAGTACAGTGTATATCCACCTTTCGCAGCAATGCAGGCTGCTATTCTCCCATGGAGACGATCGTAGAGATGCTGGATGTAGTCCTGTGGAACGGCTTGCCATGCCATTTCCACCTGGCGCCTCAGTTGGACCAGCGCTCGTGCTGGACGTGCAGACCGCGTGAGACGACGCTTCATCCAGTCCCAAACATGCTCAATGGGGGACAGATTCGGAGATCTTGTTGGCCAGGGTAGTTGACTTACACCTTCTAGAGCACGTTGGGTGGCACGGGATACATGCGGACGTGCATTGTCCTGTTGGAACAGCAAGTTACCTTGCCGGTCTAGGAATGGTAGAACGATGGGTTCGATGACGGTTTGGATGTACCGTGCACTATTCAGTGTCCCCTCGACGATCACCAGTGGTGTACGGCCAGTGTAGGAGATCGCTCCCCACACAATGATGCCGGGTGTTGGCCCTGTGTGCCTCGGTCGTATGCAGTCCTGATTGTGGCGCTCACCTGCACGGCGCCAAACACGCATACGACCATCATTGGCACCAAGGCAGAAGCGACTCTCATCGCTGAAGACGACACGTCTCCATTCGTCCCTCCATTCACGCCTGTCGCGACACCACTGGAGGCGGGCTGCACAATGTTGGGGCGTGAGCGGAAGACGGCCTAACGGTGTGCGGGACCGTAGCCCATCTTCATGGAGACGGTTGCGAATGGTCCTCGCCGATACCCCAGGAGCAACAGAGTCCCTAATTTGCTGGGAAGTGGCGGTGCGGTCCCCTATGGCACTGCGTAGGATCCTACGGTCTTGGCGTGCATCCGTGCGTCGCTGCTGTCCGGTCCCAGGTCGACGGGCACGTGCACCTTCCGCCGACCACTGGCGACAACATCGATGTACTGTGGAGACCTCACGCCCCACGTGTTGAGCAATTCGGCGGTACGTCCACCCGGCCTCCCGCATGCCCACTATACGCCCTCGCTCAAAGTCCGCCAACTGCACATAGGGTTCACGTCCACGCTGTCGCGGCATGCTACCAGTGTTAAAGACTGCGATGGAGCTCCGTATGCCACGGCAAACTGGCTGACACTGACGGCGGCGGTGCACAAATGCTGCGCAGCTAGCGCCATTCGACGGCCAACACCGCGGTTCCTGGTGTGTCCGCTGTGCCGTGCGTGTGATCATTGCTTGTACAGCCCTCTCGCAGTGTCCGGAGCAAGTATGGTGGGTCTGACACACCGGTGTCAATGTGTTCTTTTTTCCATTTCCAGGAGTGTATATTTATCCAATGAATACCCGTTTATCATCTGCATTTCTTCTTGGTGTAGCAATTTTAATGGCCAGTAGTGTATTTATGCATGCAGGAGCTCCAGACGGTGGAGTTCGAAGTATTTTTACGTAAATCAACTATGCTATGCAACTAGTGGCGTAGCAAGACAGCCACGCCACTCGGAAGTAGCCGAAAGGCACGCGTTAAGCTTACGCAGATTGGCGTGAGCTCTGAAACAGGATACGTAATGAATGCTATAAAGAAAAGTACGTAGCTTCTGGAATACTTAACTTTAATCCATCATTTGTATACATCGTTCTTGATGAGACATGCTTCATACGATAACTATCAATTGCTATGGCGCCTTGCTAGGTCGTAGCCATTGACTTAGCTGAAAGCTATTCTAACTAACTGCTCTGCAAAGGAGCGAGGCTTCGTCAGTGTAGTCGCTAGCAAAGTCGTCCGTACAACTGGGGCGAGACCTGCCGTGTGGTGGCGCTCGGTCTGCGATCACTGACAGTGGCGACACGCGGGTCCGACATGTACTAATGGACCGTGGCCGATTTAAAGCTACCACCTAGCAAGTGTGGTGTCTGGCGGTGAGACCACAGTTATAGTATCTATGATCAGTACGAGGAGGGCGTGCTGAGAGAGAACATTGAACATCACACCTCTAAGGCTACACGTTTCTGCACTTACAACAGGCTAAAATGCTTGAACGCTTCGGTTTCCGACCTATTAGTCATATGGAATGTAATATTCCAATCTGAGAAATATATTTCCAAAGCATGACATACATCCTTGTTGCAGGTTTCTCTACAGTAAACTGTAGTTACAAATTTTAAAATGAAAGACCATTCCTTAAATTATAGATTCTATGTGATACATGCTCAATGTAGCTTTCCAGAGATGTATATCGTCCACTGTCGACATCCGATCATGGTTCAGAAATGATACTATGCTCGCATCAGTCCTTTATAAAATGATCATTACTAAAGGAGAATACCTCTTATGAGGAAACAGATAAATGCATAGCAGAGGTGTTTGATTTGTGAAATTACACGTCATGCCGCCACTAATTCAGTAAACAGGACACTTGCCAAGCAGATGTATACACAGGAACTGCAGTACCTTAGAAACACCTGTCGCTAACTTAGAATGACCCTACTTATGAAACTGAACTCTCGATTCTTTACCAAAGATGCGGCAGGCGAATGAGGTACATCACGTAAATCATCGTTCGTGAAGAGGAATATCGACATATTCCTCGAAACAGGATGCTCACATTTCATCACACATGAGATGGAAGTCCTTTGATGACCGAGAGGTTAGCTGTTAAAGATCACAAGTAGACTGTGCTCTAAGTCACACACAGATCTCGTGGTTGTATACGAGTCGAACATAGGCTATGTCACATAACTGATGCATCCTGACAGAACAATGGAAAAAAATGGTCAAACAACCTGCAGCAACATCTCCCTAGTTTCTGGTTACTCAGTGATTAACAGCACCTTGCTAAAATATCGGGTTTCTAGAGAAATAATTTCCAGTCCATATCTTCGGAATTATACTGCATAAGCATTACTACTATGCAAGCAATTGATATCAAGAAGTATCTGGGAAATGGTATGATATTCTGGTAAACCATGTGAAAATACATGTGCTCTTGTAACCCCAGAGTCTGGAGATGGGTGTAGAAAGCAAGAAAGCAAGCAGGTCAGGGCAAGAAACAATAACGCCTTTGTGACAAGGGGAACCAGCATAGCTGTTGTAAAACAGTTAGGAGAGTGACCTCAGCCTGCTGAGGGTGCTCTGGCCATGCTTGGGCCATTGTGTATGCAAAGTTGATCATTTGTGACCGTCGCCAGCAGTGGATGACCTACCGAGCTGCCAAGAAGTATCTAGTGCTGCAGTCCATGTGCTTATGCTGTCTGTCTTCGTGGTATATGTACGACTGTCTGATGGTCGACAGCTACATGCAAGATGTAGAAGTGATGATTTTGTATGGCGCAGGATACGAATTGTGTGTTTACTACATCGAAACAGTATGTGGTAATATAGCCAGGTTGGAGATCGGTTCCATGCTGAAATATTCAAGACTCTTTCGTCAGCGGCAGAGCAGTGTAATTGTGGAAGTGTCTTCCGTGTCTTGACGATCTGTAGACCACTTTGCAAGAAATAACTGTCAGTGCAGTATGGCGATCTGTACAAAATGGTTTTGCCGCTGACAGTCTCATCTGCAGGAAAACAAAGGCAGACAGTGTTCACACACCGGCAGCTTCAGTAATTTGGCAGATAGATTCAGTAAGATCCAAACAGAATGCTCCATTCTTTCACAAGACATTATTTGTGCTGGGATATAGGAGCCTCTACGTAGTCGTGGGAACGTTTACTGTTTCGGAGAGGTTTGTTGAAAGCTTGACGTCACGATTTCCAGGATAGGACCATCAGGAAGAATGCAGTCAATGTGCATGCAATTTTAGTGAATAGGTCCTGTTAGGACAAGAATTTCCATGTATACAAGCTGAGATATCACGAAAGGTCCTACAACAAAAGCAACTGTTAACTATTTCTGCGACACTTTATGATTTCAGAGAGAGAGACTTGGCTCTTACATAAACATGTGACATCAATATAACGCTTGCAACCTTTTAGATGCTCCTGCGAGGGTGAGCTGCTAAGCATACATCTCTTACTCAGCACTCGACCCGCAGCTATGAAAGTCATATCAGCAATACTGGTTAGGTAAACATGTATGTCGCATATGGACTGGCGTGAGCACACTGCGCCAGCGTGCACGCCTGAGGACCTCTGTATGGAACAGTTTGCTGATACATTGGTATTGAATTTCGTAATGATAGTTCGAAAGCGTTTTTACATGCAAAGCTGCACCACTTTCGGCTGTTTAAGCGTTGTGAGTATGTTTGCAGAGTATTATACATGCAATATTCTGCCAATTTTACGCGTAGTGAACGTGTTTGTTGCATTATCATGTGAACATATCTGTGGGCTGTGCAATGCATTATGTAGACAGTTTACAATTAGTGAGTGTGTTTGCACCATTTGGACCATTTACGAGTTGTTTGCGAGGCTGTACATCTGTGTACTGCATTATGTCAGTAATTTACGAGCAGTTTGAGTGACTCGAACATGCCAGAGAGAGCATTTTTTATCAGTGTAATAAATAAACTACACTCCTGGAAATTGAAATAAGAACACCGTGAATTCATTGTCCCAGGAAGGGGAAACTTTATTGACACATTCCTGGGGTCAGATACATCACATGATCACACTGACAGAACCACAGGCAAATAGACACAGGCAACAGAGCATGCACAATGTCGGCACTAGTACAGTGTATATCCACCTTTCGCAGCAATGCAGGCTGCTATTCTCCCATGGAGACGATCGTAGAGATGCTGGATGTAGTCCTGTGGAACGGCTTGCCATGCCATTTCCACCTGGCGCCTCAGTTGGACCAGCGTTCGTGCTGGACGTGCAGACCGCGTGAGACGACGCTTCATCCAGTCCCAAACATGCTCGATGGGGGACAGATCCGGAGATCTTGCTGGCCAGGGTAGTTGACTTACACCTTCTAGAGCACGTTGGGTGGCACGGGATACATGCGGACGTGCATTGTCCTGTTGGAACAGCAAGTTCCCTTGCCGGTCTAGGAATGGTAGAACGATGGGTTCGATGACGGTTTGGATGTACCGTGCACTATTCAGTGTCCCCTCGACGATCACCAGTGGTGTACGGCCAGTGTAGGAGATCGCTCCCCACACCATGATGCCGGGTGTTGGCCCTGTGTGCCTCGGTCGTATGCAGTCCTGATTGTGGCGCTCACCTGCACGGCGCCAAACACGCATACGACCATCATTGGCACCAAGGCAGAAGCGACTCTCATCGCTGAAGACGACACGTCTCCATTCGTCCCTCCATTCACGCCTGTCGCGACACCACTGGAGGCGGGCTGCACGATGTTGGGGCGTGAGCGGAAGACGGCCTAACGGTGTGCGGGACCGTAGCCCAGCTTCATGGAGACGGTTGCGAATGGTCCTCGCCGATACCCCAGGAGCAACAGTGTCCCTAATTTGCTGGGAAGTGGCGGTGCGGTCCCCTACGGCACTGCGTAGGGTCCTACGGTCTGGGCGTGCATCCGTGCGTCGCTGCGGTCCGGTCCCAGGTCGACGGGCACGTGCACCTTCCGCCGACCACTGGCGACAACATCGATGTACTGTGGAGACCTCACGCCCCACGTGTTGAGCAATTCGGCGGTACGTCCACCCGGCCTCCCGCATGCCCACTATATGCCCTCGCTCAAAGTCCGTCAACTGCACATACGGTTCACGTCCACGCTGTCGCGGCATGCTACCAGTGTTAAAGACTGCGATGGAGCTCCGTATGCCACGGCAAACTGGCTGACACTGACGGCGGCGGTGCACAAATGCTGCGCAGCTAGCGCCATTCGACGGCCAACACCGCGGTTCCTGGTGTGTCCGCTGTGCCGTGCGTGTGATCATTGCTTGTACAGCCCTCTCGCAGTGTCCGGAGCAAGTATGGTGGGTCTGACACACCGGTGTCAATGTGTTCTTTTTTCCATTTCCAGGAGTGTACATAAAATCCATCCCTACATAAATTTTTCCAATTTCCCACTGAAAATAAATAAAGTACACTGCATCCTCTCTAGGAGCTGGACACAGACTGAGTCCTTTTCCTGCCTTTTTTCTCCAGGCCACCATCTTGGATTGTATCACTGGCGGACAACAGTACATTCTGGTTGCACTACTGTGTACTAGGTCAATTGTACTCCAGATCTCAAGGTGAACACACTGGATGTACCTACAGCCTATGACAACTCAAATTGCTTAAATAAACAATGCATACAAAAGAAAGACTTACGTCCATCGTATGCAGCAGCTCAGCATAGGCTGAGTCCTTTTCCCACTAATTCCAAGGAGGAGGTGTTTGTTGGATGACGTAGGTTAGTGGTGGTAGCTCAACTGATCTTTTTTCCTGCCTATCTACTCGCTTAGTGGAGGTAGCCCCAGTGACATTTTTTCCACCAAAATTTGAACTTCCCGCCAATTTTGCATGAGGGATGGTCGTAGGGGGAAGGGAGGGGCGGAGGAAGTTGATAGGTTAGTGGAGGTAGGTCAATTCTCCTGCAAAAATTTTGAACTTCCCACCATGATGTCATTGCGATATTGCCACATCTATCACAGTCAACTTGATTAAATTAGGCAACAGTGCAAAGTGGGTTGCACAAATATAGCCCTACCACCAAGGTAGACGCAGCTTCCATGAAAGAAACCATTTAAAAGCTACACAGTAACGGGTATGCAGGGCAATATTTAATGTTACATAGTGGAAAACGGAAACAGTAGAGAGCAAAGGATGCGGTTGCCATTTACAACCATAAAAGATTGGAAAACAGAATTGTAGGGAACAGCTATGTAAATGAAAGAATAATAGTTTTAACTGTCAAATAAAATAGACAAAACTTGGCTATTATTGTAATTTACACACCTGGTGTGGGGAAAAAAGAGGAGTCCATAGATTTGTATGACAAACTGTAATCGGTTTTGGACAAGTATAACAAAAAACACCAGATAATATTGATGTGAGCTGTCAACACAAGGTGGGGATAATCCTATTCCAAAGATGATGGCAGAAAAGTCATAAATAGCAATGGAGAACTGTTTAGGAATTTAGTTTCTCTTGACAGACTAAAATTAACCAATACATTCTTCCACAAAAAGATATCCACAAATATACAGGGTCAGCTCGACGATTTAAGTTTATTGTTGACTACATTATCGTTAATTAATACTTAGAAGTCAAAGTAATTGACACAAGGGTGTTCAGGGAATATGACACAGACTCCGATCATTCCTTGGTTATATCTCAAATAGATATACACCCGAAATTGAGAAAGAATAAGGATCTGACAGAAAAAAAAGACGAAGAATGAAATCGATAAACTATGTGAACGGACCATACAAGGTCGCTATCTGAAGAAATAGAGAAGGAAGGGAAAATGTAGTGTGCTGGCGTACGCTAGCGCAAGCACACATTGCGTCAAAGAGGTTACGAGAATATCGATAGAGTCTGAGGATAAGACTCGCTGGAAACGTGCCGCCAACGCCCTCTAAGCCGCCAATATTTACGATCACCGTCGCGGACCAGAGGGCCAGTTTAGCCAGTAGGTTCGAGACTGTTACACCAGTTAGTTCGGGTCTGCATGCCATGGAGTTCCATCGTGTCACCGAGACAGAGCCGCCGACTTAGCCTCTATCACAGAGACAGGCAGCACATAGCAACCTTATAGTGAACTCAGCGGGCTTCAACTGAGGCTACGTGGACTATACAGAAGAGAACTTGGACTACAGCATGTGGAAACTTAACTAGCTCTGTGTTTATATATAAAGAAACCTGTTATTAATTACGTGCAGTTTGTGTTATAGAACAAGGACACCGGCCGGGCCAGCCGATCGGTTCTAGGCGCTTCAGTCCGGAACCACGCGACTGCTATGGTCGCAGGTTCGAATCCTGCCTCGGGCACGGATGTGTATGATGTCCTTAGGTTAGTTAGGTTTAAGTAGTTCTAATTCTAGGGGACTGATGACCTCAAATGTTAAGTCCCATAGTGCTCAGAGCCATTTCAACCACTTTTTTTGGATACCGGCCACCAACTGACATCCTCTCCTTGCTTCTGTTGATACAGCTCTACAGAAACAATGAGAAGACATAAAAGTGGCTAACAAGAATACAGCGGTGATGACAGGAACATTTCAGTTAAGAAGGTTTGCTTGCTTCTCTTGTGTTTCAGATTCCAGGGGTTGCTAATTTAAAATTTGTTCCTGTGTTATTGTATGGATTCCAGAAAGGGAGCCGCAGAACTAATCAACTTTCTCTTGTCACAGGTTTTGCTTGCTTTTCGCTATAACGTATCAGTGTTATCTATGCCCCCCCCCCCCCCAAAGCCCGCTGCACCCCTGCCCCCGTGCCTCAGCCACAGACAGCCAATGTTCTAAAACTAACACAAGCTGTTCAGTTTCAGAACTAACAAATTACTCCCTTGCTGACGACGGTACAGCTTCTGGCTGCACAACAGACCGACCAATAAACCCAACAAGTACCGCAGACCAACATTCCAGCGTTCCGGCAATTTAACAATACAGAAGGGGAATGGTGCTAATACCTGACAAAGTTCTAAGCGCATTGTGCAGTTTATCGCGATCGAGGTACTGTGAAGCTACAATAAATTCTTTTGATTGCGGAGTCCCCAGTGTTCAGGTTAATACAAAAGCTGTTCCCAACTCCCGACCAACTCACTTATGACGAAGTAATCGCTGCATTAATCAAGTACTATTACCAGCAAGCTCAAGTAGCTGCAACCAGATATCAGTTCTTTCGTTTGCAGAAAAAGCTAGAACAGACGTACCGCCAGTGGTATATGCAATTAGCAGGCACGACTAGGAAGTGAATATTTATGTGTAGTTGTGGCAACTTTTCCAGTGACCCCATGATTCGAGCTGCTGTTACATTGAGTGTCCCTGATAGTAGACCACGGGAAAAGATCCTATAGTACTCTGATCCTTCAATTTCTTAAGTGCTGCAAAGCTTAGAACAATATGATTCATGTGTCATAGCGGCCGACAAGTTTGACCAGGTCCGTATTTGTCGAGTCGAGTCGCCTCTTGCTCGCGACCGCGCCGAGCAGCCACAACAGCGAGTACACACGCAGCTGCGCGGATAGCATCATAAGCATGTAAACAGACTTGTGAACATAGCTAAGTCTTGCCTTGGATGTTTTACTCGCCATAAAATGTAATATTGCCCATCAAATAACGCAGTGTATTACACGCGTGGAAAAAAGGCCATGCGCAAGCAGTCTCAACGATACGAAAACGCCAATTTCGCCCGCACGTGCACATGCAGTGGACGTTGTGTTTTCCAAACTTAAAGCCGGTTCTGACACAAGTAGGATTACGGTTGCTCCTCATTCTCGCCCTAGGGCTGTGCAACGACGATCTAAAAAACTATTTGTCTCATTACGCTTTGATCGCCGTCGTGTGACCTTTCAGATAGATACAGGTGCATCAGTCACTTTGCTTACTCGTGCAACGTACGAACAGTTAGGCTGACCACTCCTTTCTGAATCACGCCAGCGCCTCACTGTTTACAACGGACAGGAAATTCCAATGCGTGGACAGTGTAGTTTGCCAGCCATATACAAATCTCACACCAGGACAGTGACTGTTAATGGTGGTGAAACCAACAGACAGTGAGAACATTTTCTGTTTAGTTCAAAAGTGGCTCTGAGCACTATGGGACCCAACATCTTAGGTCATAAGTCCCCTAGAACTTAGAACTACTTAAACCTAACCAACCTAAGGACATCACACACACCCATGCCCGAGGCAGGATTCGAACCTGCGACCGTAGCAGTCCCGCGGTTCCGGACTGCAGCGCCAGAACCGCACGGCCACAGCGGCCGGCTTCGGTTTAGTTGCCTTTGATTTGTTTGGCCTTAGCATCCAAGACAACGCACTTTCCATATCGGATTTTGATCCGAAAGCAAATGCTTAAAGAATTTCTTGAACTATTTGCAGATGAACTGGGTAAAGCTAATAACATTTTAGCGCATGTTACATTGAAAGACAATGCAGAGCCTGAATTTTTTCCGGCCTCCCCGTTCCACTTGCTTCATGAGACAAAGTAGCCACCACTTTGAAAGAATTGCAGGATAATGGTGTAATTGCTCCCATTCAAGCTAGTCATTGGGCAAGTCCACTTGTTTTGCTGCCTAAGCCCTCTGACCGCATTCGCATTTGTGTTGGCTTCAAGTCTACAGTCAACCTACAGACAGTAGTTGGCACTTATCCGTCACCTTGCCCTGAGGAACTCATGGACAGGCTTGGTGCACAACATTCCTTTTCTAAGATAGGTTTGCGTGATGCCTATTTGCATATTTTACCGGATCAAGAGTCACAGAAAGTGTTTCTTGTAAATACAATCATAGGACTGTTCTAGTATTTACGTTTGCCCTTCGGCAGTGCTTGCCCACCTGCCATTTTTTAGTGTTACTAGGAAAAGCTGACTGCAAACTTGCCATTGTGATCAAACTACCTCGACGATATTGATGTCTCAGGTCGTTCACTGGAGGAACACATTGTAAATTTGCATGCTCTTTTTCGAGTGTCGTAAGAAGCAGGACTCAAGTGTCGTCTCGAAAAGTGCGATTTTTTTTCAAACTGAACTACAGTACTTATGTCATGTGATAAACAGTCATGGAGTACACCCTCTCAAGTCTCATTTGTTTGCAATCCCTGACCTGCCTGTTCCTCGCAATGTGTCTGAACTGCAGTCAGTATTAGGCAAGATGACATACTACATTCGGCTCATACGAAATTCCGCTCAGATCGCGGGCCCATTAAATCGCTTGCGTCGCAAAAATGTACCTTATGTGTAGTATAAAGATTTTCAATACGCATTTCAGAAACTCAAAAATGCCTTGCTTCATGACAGATGTTTAGTGCATTTTGACCCTACCCCGCCAGCAGTGTTGCAAGTCGATGCTTCTCCCTACCGAATCGGCGCTGTGCTTCCCCACCGAGTTGGTGCACGAGATAGACATATTGCTTTTGCCTTAAAGTTGCTCAGTACAGTTATGCTCAAATTGAGAAAGAAGCTCTTGCTATTGTGTATGTTGCGACAAAATTCCATCACTATTTGTATGGTCCAAAGTTCTATTTAGTGACAGATCACAAGCTTTTGCAGTCCTTGTTTCATCTGTCAAAGCCGGTTCCAGCGCGCAATGCTCAAAAATTGCAACGCTGTGCTTTGTTTCTTTCGCAATGTCAGTATGAAATTGTGTACGGACCTACGGCAAAACATGGCAATGTAGACGTACCATCCCGACTTCCAATTTGCCTCGACTCTGATTTTGATGCATCTGCCACTTCTTGTTACCAAATCGTTGAACAGGACACCGAAATGCTGGAATCCTTTCCCTTGAACTACAGAAAAATTGCACAAGCCACGGAAGCTGACCCCGAACTCAAGATCTTGTTGCATTATATTCGCACGTCTTGGCCTTGTTTATTGAACAGTATCCAGAACTCAGTTGTACCCTTTTCCGTTCAACAGGGTATGATTCTAGTTCAAAATGACAGTAAACAATCCCGTATGCTTATTCCAAAAGTGTTGCCGAAGGACATGTTCAACGACATTGTGGAATTGTTCGCACTTCTGCAGTTATCGCGCCGGCACTGTACTTGGCAGGGCGTTGAAACCCACGTTGAACAAATGATGGCATCGTGTCGCGCGTCTACGGAGATCCAATGCGCTCCGCCATAGACATTCTCAAAGCTTGGCGTAAGACTCAATCGCCATGGCAACAAGTGCACATAGACTTTGCAGGGCCATATTAGAACACTCTTTGACTCATAGTTCCCATTTGTAGTGCTTTTGGCTTCTACCACATCCCATAGCACCATTCAAGCATTGTCCTCAACATTTTGCATCAAAGGTTTGCCATAAGTACTTGTGTCAGACAACTATAGTATATTCTTATTTATTTTGTTATTTAATTAAAAACATTCTTTATTTATTATTCTAAATAAATATCTTTGTCTGTGCTTTTATTTTAATTATTGGTTTAGTTATTAGTTGTAGTTGATTACCTTAGTTCCTTGTTTCATTTTATTTTTACTTTCCTGAAAACCTGGAAAACATAGCGTTTTAAATACCGCAGGGGAGCAAAAGATGTGTTCCGCAACAGCGACTTCACGGAAATTCCTCGTCGCTATCTGCACCACTTGAAATCTCTAAAACCTTTACTCGCTACGCATATCGTTCGTCACAGTTGTGTGTTATGTGGTTTGATGAGTCTGAATGATAGGTCCAAGAATTTAGAACGTTAAAGTTTATGAATTCAGAGATAATCTCTCGGCGAATTCGGACCTTGGAAAATGCAGGTTCACACTATCGTTCCAAACTTCACCTTCTGACGATCTACGTCTCTTAATGTCTGTACCGTGATAAGAGGGATGTCGGTATGGACATATATACACTTCGAATACTTAATGTTAGCTATTGGATTTTATTTTGTGCGAAAAAACTGTTTGAACATTTACTGTATACCGTAATGGCGTCCCACAACGATACAACTCGTCTTCTCTCCTTCCACGTCCGAGCTCTGCATTTTCTTCACAAACAGTTCCTAAAACAAAATCTTTGCTACGGTAAGACACAGAGATCCGTTCGTAGCACAGAACGTCGGATTGTCGCAGTCGGTGTATGCCGCTCACCACACCAAATCAGTTCATCGCACCGAAATTACAATTTTGGATATATTAATATACCATACAGCAACCCACAGTTCACTTCACGTGACTGAACAGTTTTGTGCACGGAAAGGCATTTGTCATCTAACAAGTGCTCCGTTACGCCCGCACTCCAACAGAGAAGTAGAACGCTTCGTATGCACTTTCATGCAACAGATGGCCGATCTTCGCACCACCCACACACGGGAACAGGCGCCGCAACTCTTTCTCGGCACCTATCTCTCCCACCTACGAGGCAGACCATCACCGGCGGAACCTCTGCATGGCCGCCGCCATTGGACGCTGCTACGCTTGCTACCTGTACCGCAGCATCCGGCGCCGCCAGCGGTCTGCAAGTATCGCTTTGCCCCACTCGATGTTGTTCTTTTGAGGGTTTATGGCTGCGAATGAAGCACCATCCAGGAACGCATTGGCTCATATATATACTTAATTGCAGGTCCCGATAGTTTGTAGTACCGCCACCACAACCAAATTCGCGCAAGTCATTTCCCCCGTGTTCTGCTGCTTTTCTTCCCCCAGATTTAAGGCCCCACTGGACCGCCGGCCTACACAGCCGTCCGCTGGTGCCACTAGGGCACTGCAGGAGGAGCCGATGGACGATGCGGCGTCGCCCCCACCGCCCCAGCTCGCCGAACCCATGGACCTGTACCTTCCATTGCCGTCGCCGTCACTATCATCGCTCCAGCTTATGCCCACAGGGCTGGACGTGGGCCCTGGCAGCAGTTTTCTGGAGGCCGTTTCTGTTGTCTCTCAAGCCAAATGCCGCGGTACAGTCGGGAGTCCGCCATCCTCCACCGTGACGGCTCCTGGCCCATCACGATGTCCAGCGTCCTGTCTCCCTCCCCATTGTCGTTCGCAGCCTCGCCCTACGCTACAACGGTGCGACAGCTCGGGGGTGGAGGAGGGGGGGGGGCAGGATAGTGGTGGTGCCAGCACACCATGTGGCATACAGAGAGTATCCATGGAGGCCGACGACAAGACTCGCTGGATACGCGCCGCCAATGCACTCTCAGCCACCAGTAATTATTAGAATCGCCGTCGCGGACTGGAGGGTCAGTTTAGCCAGTTAGTTCAAGACTGCTACGCGTTAGTTGGAGTCTGTATGCCGTGGAGTTCCAGCATGTCACTGAGATGGAGCTGTAGACTTAGCCTCTAGCACACTTATAGTGAACATAATGGACTTCTACTTCAACCGTATTTAGGCTACGAGGACTATACGGATGAGAGCTTGTACCAGAGCACATCGAAACCTAAGTTAAGTAGGTCTTTGTTTATGAATAAAAATCCCAGTTACTGATTGCGTGCAGTTTGTGTTACAGAACGAGGATACTGGCAACCAACCAACATCCTCTCTTTTCTTCCCATGGTACAGCTCTACATAGACAATTAGACGACATAAAAGTGGCTAACCAGAATACGACATATAGAAACTATAGTTAACGAAGCTGCTGAACAAGTCTTAGAAAAAAAGAAAAAGATAAGGATGAACAGAGTATGATAGGGAAACTCATTTAGCGTTCACTGATTTTGTTAAGGGATTCAATAATGTCAATAGAGAGAAACTGTGTGGAATTATGAAGGAAAGACAATATCCACATCACTTAATAAACGTTTTAAAAAGTCTGTAGGAGTGAAAGTTTTAGACATAAATGACAAACACAGCCAATCGCCTCAAACAAAGCACTAAGACAAGGGTGCAGAATCTCTCCTACACTTTTTAACATATATTTAGATGAAGCATTTCGGAAATGGAAGGATATATTTAACGGAGAAATTAACAGTAATCCCCGCGTAAATGGTCTTTTATATGCAGATGACAGCACACTCCTGGCAGGTGACCTACAAAGGGAATACATTTATTACGTGAGGTTTGTGAAGAGTACCATTTGACGATTGCAGAAGAATTAATATTTTTCAAAGGGAAATATCCCGTATGGACAAAAACTGTGATAATCAATAGAACAATAGAAAAAGTCAAACATTTTAATTATTTAGGTTGTGAATTCACATGTATGACGAAGACATAGAGGAGAAATTACCAAAGTTTGGTATTTGTGTGGAACAGTAAACAGATGTCTAAAAATAAAAATAAAAAGCTTATTTGTGGATGTGAAACTTGGCTTATAAGTAAACGTCAAAAAAGTCGCATACAAGCAAGACAGATGAGGCTTTTAAGAGCAGTAAAGGGAGGCACTAGAGCCGAAAGACTTATAAATTCGCATATTAGCGAAGAGCTAAATATATTTAACATCCTTAACAAAATACAAAAAAATAGAAGTTGATGTGAACGTCTCGGAGGGATGAGTGGAGAAACATAACCTCTCCATATAAGATTATTTAAACCATTTGGGACAAGAAGTCAACGAAAACCGAAGAGGCGATGGATACCGTAATAGGCAAAACCAAAAAGGCCTTATGCTTGAGATGAAGTTTATGATTACGATACTAAACTGTTTTACTAATTACTGCTATTCTATTTTATTTCTATCGGTACTCGCCAAAGAACCTCGTATGTTCAGAAGACACGTAAAGGTAAAATACTGGTTATCTGTGTTGAAGAAAGCTCTACAGTACACACTTACTTCCATTTATTCGTTCAAAAAGTGTGTTTATTACTTCTGCAGCCAAGATATTTTAAATTTACTCTCGTTGCCGTTCCTTTAGCAGCTTCATAAAAATGAAGTTTTCCTTGTTTCACGTTGCATGGCTCGATCCCACTTCTGTTGCACCAACGCAGTCAAAAACGTCGAAATTGACCCACCCTTCGGCTCCGGACCGACACTAAACTGAATAAATATTCATACCGTGCCGTCCATCAGTAGAGCTGTCACGTCCTGCCAGACGGGGAGGCCAACGTTCGCTGAGAGTGCAATACAAAAACGATTCGCCGTGCGGCGGGACTGCGCAATCAGAATTAGGTTCAGTGCCGTATGTTGCTCTCGGTGCGTCAAACCACGATCCGTATGAGATTTCTGTTTCGGAATGTAAAGGACTGCGGTATGGGCTTCATCGGATGAGTTACGTCTGACGTTCGTGCTGACAGTAACGGCAGGGTTATTCAGTGACATTCAGCGAGGGAAACACAAACTGGCAGCAGCAGTTTCGTTAGTAGAGAACAAATGGCAAATCGTTGTAACAGCAAGAGAAATGGGACAGCATACGAGTACCTTCGGTTGTGATGGACGAACTTGCTCTGTATGTCACAGAGACTTGAACCTGCGTATGTTATCCACGTGTTCTATCACTTTTAAAATGACTTAATGGAGGAAAAAAATTTCAGGTGTGAGTCCGTGATCGTCATGAATATTTTACTAAGAAAACCGTCTATATCTCGAAATGAGATGCCTTCACTTATTACGACTTTTTCCCGTCTGCCATCATCAGATATCAGAATCCTTAAACTTGGGGAACAAGATTCAGTATCACTGTGAAGATCTATATAGAGTTTTCGATTTTAATATTATCACTGAACCTTGTTTCATACGTTGAAGGCTTTTAGATATGTGATGACTGCAGATGCCCAAGTGTAATAAGTAAAGAAATTTCATTTAGCTATCTAGACAGTTTTATTCATAAAACTTTTAAAATGGTCCCAGATAAGTGTCAGATGAACCGTTATTGGCACCAGACGGCTAGTGATATTTAGTTTACAAAACATCCTATCGTACAGTCCTTGGAAAGAAGCCATGTGATGAAGATTTGTCTCCGTAAGGACTATCTTTTGTGACAGAGAAAAACTAAGAGAATGTCATGTTGACGGTTTTGAAAACGCTTACAAGACTATAGATTTGTCTTTGTATTTCTCCGAGCCTTACTAATTATGTTTCGTGTAAGCTTAAGTAGATCAACTGACTTAAGGTCTACTACAAAAGGGTAGGAGGAGTGAGCCCACAGGGAGAGAGAGAGAGAGAGAGAGAGAGAGAGAGAGAGGAAGGGAGAATGGGGAAGATGGGAGGTAGGTAGAGAATGGAAGGATTGTTAAGAATCACTGAGCTTCATCAGTAAGCATAATTCTGATTTACAAGAAACTGACGAGTGCGGTCAGTCTCAATTTTGAATAATTGGCGATCAAGAGCATTCGACGTGATAGTGCCATTTTAAACAAGTTTCTTTGTACGGATATGACTTTCACTCTACAACTGTTATCGTATGAACATTTTGGTGATGTATAGTTGTGGGAGTTCATAAAAGAGTACGAAAACAAATGCTAGCCCAGCAAATGAGAAGTGAAATGTTGCACACTTCTCACCGTAGGCACGACTTTTCTTCGAATGGCTCATTCACGCTTCCAAGTGTACGAAGACTCATTACAAATAATCCAATAAGAAATACAGAGCAGCTCTCAATGTCAACAAGGACGAGGTTCTCTGAACTAAGCACGAACGGTAGAGCCGTGGACAGTCTGCGTCTGCTTAGCTTAAGGTAGCAAAGAGGCCCCAGGTGCGAGTCAGCCGTCTGTCTGCCACTGACGGTCCTATACTGCTGCAGCAGAGGGTGCTCGTGGTACCGAGACGGTGAAGGTGTGACTCGGCGGACGTGCTCCACTTCGTCTGCTGGTTCCATCACGACCTCTATAGGCATCTGATAGAAACCTGCAATCCCGTTGCCAACTTAGACGCCCTTGAGGTGCTATAGCTACGTGATAACACCAAAGCTGCAGTTGCATAAAACAGTTGCCCACGTTGAAGAAAGAGAAACCAGACTGCCCAATTCTTACAACGATAAAACAAGTCAAAGAGGACATTTTCCCAGTTTATGTTTGGTCTTCATTCTTAATATTTTGACAGAACTTGGAAATATGGTTTTTTCCGGTGAAATAATGACTTTGTAAAAGTAATTATGTGTTCTGTTATAGTTATTTTTATTATCAAAACCTCGCACATGTCTGCTAAATAACCACTTTCTCTGAGCATCCAACACACCGTTGGTAGAAGAATTTCCAGCTACTGATTCAGCTATAGATGAAGCTACTGATGCAATTATTGATGGAGCTGCACACCCTGCAGACAATCATCTTCCAGCTGCCACTGATCTTCATCGAGCAGGAAAGGAGTAGTGTGGTATTTTCTCTTTGTCATTCTACCAATAGCGGATGATAAACATTAAATGTGTTTCCAAGCCATCCTCCAAACTTCGAAATGATAATTTAGATATCACTTCACTAATTTCTTTCAGCTCTGTAACAGTTGTTTGGTAATCAGCTTGCGAGGCCTTCACATGCCTTCCTCATACTGTGGCATGAAGCAGTCAGGCCTGCAAGATGAGTGGTCTGCCAGGCGAGTGGATTCATTCTTATTTGTCGAGTAACATGAACTCTAGTACTCACAATTAAGTTACAAATTATTCTCCTGTATGAATATTACGCAACGGATAACGCACATCTGACTGTTAGTAATTTACACAACTCTGACTGTTCACTATGCACTGGCAATACCCTTTTTCTTTCTCATTTAACGGCTTTGATCAAAACGTGGCCATCCCACTGAATATGAATGGCGCACACATTATAAATTCTGGATATCATGTCAACATACAATTCGAAGGAAAAGGCCATCAATGTTTTTCTTTTCACTATCTTATTTATTCCGATAAATTCGATAACCTAAACACACAAATTCTATAACCTACAACACTAACACATGAGATATTCCGCCCAGTGGGCATGGTTCTACATTGGTGATTATCTTATGGTCTCGTAATTACTTAATGCTACAGTGCACTTTCTGAATAGGATGGTGGATCTTTTGCTATATCTCACACTTCGACTCTCACAACCATCATCACGAAACTTTCCTCCAGACCGAGCGGTACAAAAGGAACATGCTAGCCCACTACCTCTGAAACTACCTTGCTACTCTCCTATGCAAACCACACATACTTAAATTACATGACATACACCACACTGCAACATGGAATACAACATAAGGAAAAGTCACAACATTATAATCACATCACTTTCAGCTTTCCCACTTCAGTTAGTATTCATCCCAGTTTCACACGACACTGCCCCACTTCGTAACTGTTCTTTCCTACTACGAACTCTGGACGATATATGCACGTCTTCCTGTGCAATGCAAGCCAAGTGGCGTTGCTGGATAGACGGCTGACTCACCTTGCTTCTCTCTCAGAGTATTATAGTTTGAATCAAGCGTCATGCGGAAACATAACACGCAAAGTAATATTAAGAACATATTCATCACACACGCGAGTCCTCAACTGATACCATGGACGAGTACTTCTCTTTATCCTTTGTCTCATACACAGATTGAGACTCACACAGTACTCACCACGTGGAAGCATTCGTTTCTAATTTCAAGTCCTGCACACGCCATTTCTTAAATATTTCCAACTTATAGAACACACGCCAGTAATTCACCTTAACTTAAGCACTCGAAAGTATTTCAACTTATTGCTACACGTGGTTTCATTGTGACCGTAGGTCACTTCCGAAGATTACTACGATCCCCTTAATATTACCTGCCTGACGTTTAATTCTCCCCACAAAATTTCCTGAAATAGAGAAATTATTATTCTAAGCTACTCTTATGTATTTCACATGCATACAATGTCTCCACTCTTTTGTCCTTACGGAGCACGCCTAAGACCGGTCTTACCAACACTAGATCCAGCGGCAGAGTGCCGAAACATGGCCGTTCTTCAGGTCATCTCCCACCTCTGCCGAAGTGGGGAGCACCTTGCTACCGTATTGGTCAGCCACATTTCAGGCGCTCGAAGCTCAGGTAAATTTCATCTCTTTGGTCCCACCAAAGGTGACCCAAGTACCGTCTCAAAGATGGCCATATATTCACATTCACTATCTGCGGTTAGCAGACGACCATACATTCATTCATTTCACAGATCTCACCAAACTGGATGTAGGGATTTATTTTGTGGGAGTGTACATGTGATCAATTAAATAAATAAATTGTCATTCTTTCCCACACTGGTATCCAGCTTCACTGTATTAATTGAAATTGAGTTGTTATTAGAAAAAATATGTTGTTCTGACAAGAATAACGAAGAATGTTGTACCTACTTCCAATGTCGGGCGGTACTGTACCCTTTCAAGCTGTGTAATCTTGGTACACACTGATGGTAATGAAAACTACTTGATTCCTCAGCAGTAGCACCTCAGCGCTACGACACCCAATCAGTCAGACACTTCCGTGCATCTCGCAACATTACAGACAAAAGGATATTCTTACAGTATTTAAATACTCATTGATTACATGTTTGATCTATTAGATACATTGGTAATAAAAGAATCTTTGCTCTAAAAAAACATAAAATCATACACCCTAGTTTTCTAAACATACATCAACATTTATCTCTTTTCTATATACAGCCCACACTTGTGCTATTGATTGTACCTGTCGTCCCTCATACAAAACATGAAAGTGTCAAAAAAACAACAAAAGGAATAAGAAACAATATATACAGCTCATAATTACAATATCAAATAGTAGACTACTCTAACATCCTATCACAGTGAAAATATTAGAAACTGTTGATTCTAAAACTACAATATACAGTGAACCTTTGTGCTTGTGACAGACTGAAATTAATACCCCTTGAAAGTGTTCTAACAAAAAATAAGAAATAATCTACACAGCTCACAATTACCTACCACATGATATTAAATAGTAAACTACTTTAACATCCTAACACAATAAACATTTTAGAAACTGATGACTCTAAATCTACAACAAACAATGCACCTTTGTGCTTGTGACAGACTGAAACTAGTATCTCTTTATATATTTTACCTTTTTATTATGTATAACAACATTTCTAGGACATGTATGTACCATCCACATGCTGTCAGATCCTGACCTGCCATCGAGGTTCATCCAAATCAAACAATAAAGCACAATAATGTTTTAGTTATAGATCGGTAGCATCCCCTTTACAGGAGTGTTCGCATTGATCACACTACTCTACGACTCTCACTCACCCGACATCGCATTTTCCTTCTCATTCAATCCATTAATACACTAACAGAATAGGTCTAGAAGTCAGCTAACCTTAACACCACCACACTCACGACAACATACCATACCTTTGCTCCCTTATACTCAATCACATAACACATGAAGCTCTTTCGGAGATAGCATTCCAGTCTCCGAATTCGTCCTTTCACTCTGGCACCTCTCTCCATCGGCTTACCTCTGCATTCACTTTACCGATTATTCATCCTGCTAAATATCAACTTAGAATTGCGACATTTCATCTAAGAACAAAAAATACACAAATTATTCATCCTGCAAAATAACTGTACACATTCTTGGTACCGTTTTCATTAGTTATACTGGTACCAGGCTTCAACAACAACAACAACAACAAAAGTTATTTATATTTTTTATATTGCAAATTTTATAGTAAGAATTAGATTTAGACTTATATTACATCTTACGTCAGTATTCCACAACGTTCACCATCTGGATCTCATACCCCCCTTATGTCCCTTCACGTTGTGCAGCTGTCCTCATCTCTTCATTCGTATTTCGGTTCTCCGTCTGTCCATTACTCCATCATTTCCTGGTGTTCCTTCGCCATTCGCATCAATCTCGATTGCAGCATACACAGGCCTCTCTGTAACATACATCTAAGACATCTCCACATTATTCAATTCTACTCACCTTTATTTACCACTGTTTCATCATGTTGAATCTCTCTTTATTAATCACACTGCTTCACGTCGCTTCTCTCCTTAAGGATCACCTTTATCCACTACTATTTATCACGTTGCTTCTCTCTCTATCTACCATCTTTATCCACTCATTAATCATCACGTCGTTTCTGCTTGATCCTTATTCACATGACAAAAAATACGTACATACACCACACTGTCGACTCCTGTTCATGACTCATTCGACCAGTCTATTCCGTCATACGTCCTGATATCCCGCCTGAAAATTCTTATGTTCGATTTGACCCTGCACAACGTTACACACCACAAATAAATACACTGACTATCTACCATAAATTGCCTACTTTCGATATGTCCTTAACATTTCCATAATTTGATGTTAGAAATGTGATGAAGCCCACGAGATTGTTTTCCTTCGATCGTCTCAATAAGTACAGCATTTTCATGGACAATCCGCCTCACTCTAAATGGTTCACTGTACACAGTAAATAATTTGCTAGTAAGGAATCTGTGCTTACATGAAAATTAAATGTGTGCAAAGAATATACAAGCTGGGAGAAAGGTACAGCACAAGTGTTAGAAACTTTGGTACTATTGGCGTCTTTCCCTAACACCAGATTCCGAACAACCATACACAGTACTTCATTAAAACTGTTACCACGACAGTGACATACTTCAGATCAGATGGCAGCTGATCTAAAAAACTTCGATCACATTGCTGATATTACCTGTAACAGCAGTGTAAATGTACCCCATGCCATACAGATCACACTGTTGACTTTTTACATTACGTGTTAAGTACCTGCAATAGTCAAATCGCACAAATTAAACTGGACTCATTGGCATTATTACATAACATTAATAGCAACTTTTTTTTTTTTTTTTTTTTTTTTGAGGAAACAGTCCTTTTACTTTGGTGTTCCAAATAAAAATTTGCAAATTTTTCTCTGAGAGACCAGCCTAACAGATGTCATTGCTGGTGATTTATTCTATGATCAGAAGTATGGTATTTGCATTCCTGCATATCAGTAGAGTATGTCTGCTACATAGACAATTTTCAGTGCCAGTGGCAAGTGTTTTAAGGCAACATGCTAAGGGCTGATATGTTGATATGTTGGATCCATCAGTCTATTACGAAAAGAAAGAAATCCCAGGATTCCATGCTCTCCTGTCATTCTGATAGTTTCTGCTGTTCCTATCCTCGACTCTGCCTGACCTATGAGTCGTATCTCCGTTTACGATGTTGCTCTGATTACCAAGTTCCTGTAACAAGTGCAGAAATGACAAAGAATCGTCTAAGCCTCTGCCTGCTATCACTATATCTTTGCGCAATCTCACTGGCAACTTCGTTATACAGATCCTAATGAGCTCTCCAGTTTCGTATGGCACATCCAAATACCTATTTCGTCTCAGCATTTCCTGATAGCACGCCACTGGATCTCTTATACCACCTTCGTTACAATTTGGCCTCATCAATATGCTTTGCTTAACCTGGTCCGGCCTACTTTTCGACCAGAATTCATTTAAAAACTTGTCACAAATTATCTTGTAGCTACTTCCTGCATTTTCGATCTAGCCTCGTCCCTCAAATGGTTACACACAAACTTCGTTTTGAGGAGCGGTCCCCACGATGAAGGTAATGAATCTTGAAATTGAGACAGCCACAGGCATGGATGTTGGTAGATGTCTGGATCCGGAAAACAAGTGTACGTTTGTACCGACACGAAGTGCCTCCTCTATTCTTCTTCCGCATTTATGTTTTCCGACCTTGGACTATACCCAGTTGGGTTTGCCACCTGTTTTATCCGACACAACCGTTCTTCTAACTCTCTGAGTTCGTCTTCCTCTTTCTGCCTATTTTCGTTTTTTGAATTTATCTCACTCTCCCTCTGCAATCTTCCTGGTGGTGTTTCACCTTCGCTACTGCACGCTAATTGCAACTGTGCTAGTTCTTCCCTATGTTTCCTATTTATTTCTAATTGTGCCTCTTTAAACTGTAATAGTGACTGTATCTCCTCCTGGTCAGCATTAACTTCTCGCTGCGTACTGTCTGAGCCTGTTTTGCCTCTTATACTGATCTTTTCTACATCTGCGATAATCGTATTCATTCTGACCACTACCTCTTTGATTCGCTTATCCGGCAACACTTCCCTATGTTTTGTAATATCACTCTCTATTGCAATTTTTCGTACCTCCAAATTATTGGCTTTTTCTTTCACGGCATCACATACTTGCTTCAACGCATCCTGATTCTTCTCCCCCTCATCTAACCGATTATTTACTGCGGACAGATGCTCATCGATAACTGTGTGTAGCTTCCTCATTGCCTCTTTATTTCCCTTATCCATTGCCTCCAATCTTTCCTTACTATCTTTATCCATCGCCGCCAATCTTTCCTTATTATCTTTATGCATCGCTTCCAATCTTTCCTTATTATCCCTATCCATCGCTTCCAATCTTTCCTTATTCTCCCTATCTCTCTCCTTATTATCTCTATCCATCCTCTGTAAAAACTGCAGTAGCACATTGTCATTTGCTGCTTTCGGTGCACTCACCTCGTTCGCCTGAGAAACTGTAGCTTCGCTAAGGGTAGCTACACTTTCACTGCATACCTGACCTAGTCCCGGCTCGCCCGCATCGTCGGGAAAAGCCCCCAATTGTGGACAAAGCCCGCCGCTTAAAGGATCACCTCGCCACAGTCTGCTGACCAATTCAGCCCCTTCCAAGTGTTTGCCGTTCTCGCTCATTAACCCAAGGTCGACACCTACTTCCTGTTCCACTGCTAAGTTCACCCCAGAAACACTCTCCTCCACGGTGACTACACTTTTCGACTGCAACCTAGTTACTATTGACACTACGAAAAAAAAAATATATATTCAACGATGTTCGAGCCTTGGACGATATAGCAATTAATTACATACAAAAAAAAAAGATCCTCACCAATCCATAAAGAAATTGCAAACAAAAAATATTACTTCTTAGCACTATCACAATATACGAAAAAATATTAACAAATCCCATGAAAAAAAATCTTAACAGCAAACCCTAACAGCACAATCCAGGCAGGGTCGAAATTATGAGAGGCACCGACATGCCTTCCTCATACTGTGGCATCAAGCAGTCAGGCCTGCATGATGAGTGGTCTGCCAGGCGAGTGGATTCATTCTTATTTGTCGAGTAACATGAACTCTAGTACTCACAATTAAGTTACAAATTATTCTCCTGTATGAATATTACGCAACGGATAACGCACATCTGACTTTTAGTAATTTACACAACTCTGACTGTTCACTACGCACTGGCAATACCACATTTTTTTTCTCATTTAACGGCTTTGATCAACACGTAGCCATCCCACTGAATATGAATGGCGCACACATTATAAATTATGGATATCATGACAACATACAATTTGAAGGAAGTGACCATCAATCTTTTTCTTTTCACTATCTTATTTATTCCGATAAATTCGATAACCTAAACACACAAATTCTATATCCTACAACAATAACACATGAGAAATTCCACGCAATGGGCATGGCTCTACATTGGTGATTCTCTATCTTATGGTCTCGTAATTACTTAATGCTACAGTGCACTTTCTGGATAGGATGGTGGATCTTTTGCTATATCTCACACTTCGACTCTCACAACCATCATCACGAAACTTTCCTCCAGACCGAGCGGTACAAAAGGAACACGCATAACCCACTACCTCTGTAACTACCTTGCTACTCTCCCATGCAAACCACACATACTTACATTACATGACATACACCACACTGCAACATGGAATACAACACAAGGAATAGTCACAACATTATCACTTTCAGCTTTCCCACTTCAATTCGTATTCATCCCAGTTTCACACGACACTGTCCCACTTCGTAACTTCTCTTTCCTACTACGAACTCTGGACGATGTATGCACGTCTTCCTGTGCAATGCAAGCCAAGTGGCGTTGCTGGATAGACGGCTGACTCACCTTGCTTCTCTCTCAGAGTATTATAGTTTGAATCAAGTGTCACACGGAAACATAACACGCAAAATAATATTAAGAACATATTCAACACACACGCGAGTCCTCAACTGATACCATGGACAAGTACTTCTCTTTATCCTTTGTCTCATAGACAGATCGAGACTCACACAGTACTCACCACATGGAAGTACTTGTCTCTAATTTCAAGTCCTGCACACGCCATTTCTTAAATATTTCCAACTTATAGTACACACGCTAGTAATTCAGGTTAACTTAAGCACTCGGAAGTATTTCAACTTATTGCTACACGTGGTTTCATTGTGACCATTGGTCACTTCTGAAGATTACTACGACCCCCTCAATATTACCTGCCTGACATTTAATTCTCCCCACAAAAGTTCCTGAAATAGAGAAATTATTATTCTAAGCTACTCTTATGTATTTCACATGCATACAATGTCTCCACTCTTTTGTCCTTACGGAGCACGCCTAAGACCGGTCTTACCAACACTAGATCCAGCGGCAGAGTGCCGAAACATGGCCGTTCTTCAGGTCCTCTTCAACCTCTCCGAAGTGGGGAGCACCTTGCTACCGTATTGGTCAGCCACATTTCAGGCGCTCAAAGCTCAGGTAAATTTCATCTCTTTGGTCCCACCAAAGGTGACCCAAGTACCGTCTCAAAGATGGTCATATATTCACATTCACTATCTGCGGTTAGCAGACGACCATACATTCATTCATTTCACAGATCTCACCAAACTGGATGTAGGGATTTATTTTGTGGGAGTGCACATGTCATCAATTAAATAAATAAATTGTCATTCTTTCCCACACTGGTATCCGGCTTCGCTGTATTAATTGAAATTGAGTTATTATTAGAAAAAGTATGTTGTTCTGACAAGAACAACGAAGAATGTTGTACCTATTTTCAATGTTGGGCAGTACTGTACCCTTTCAAGCTGTGTAATCTTGGTACACACTGATGGTAATGAAAACTACTTGATTCCTCAGCAGTAGGGCATTGGTCTGGAGGACATGGCAGTCCTGTAGTGTCAGCAGTCGTTGTCTCAAAAGCAGAGAACGAGCGCCTCCTTGGTAGAGCCAACCACTTTTCGCGTAAATGGTTCTGTTTCCTGAAATGCTTATCGTGCACAGCTCCTGGTGCTAATCCAATTTCCACAGGCATGGACCCACCAGCCACCACAGTTGTCCCCTGAGTGGACTTAAAGGTGAAATTCGCATTTCTGTCCACACTTCAAAGAGGAGTCACCAGTTATCATTTCCCCGATGTAAAAAAGTTCTTTGCCTAAGTCCAAAATTACGGACTGTCCAGTCCAAAGTAACACCCCAATACCAGATGCTGTGTATACAGTTCTGACCAAGTGAAAGAGACTGATTGAAATCAGCACAAACGTAATGAATCGTAATGAAACATAAACACAGATTGAGCTGAATGTTTCTGCTATTTTCCTCTTTTTTACTTAGAAAAGTTTATATTTTCATTCGTCAAACTGGCAGTTGCATTCTGTCCTCCCTCCAAGTAGAGCTTGAGAATTGCAGGTGCTCAGAAGAGAACTTCGGCTGGAGAGGATTCACTTCCCTGTTCTCATCTGTTGCTGACTGCTGCCCTCATGGTGAACTTGAGGGATGTAATATTCACTTATGTGGTGGTAACGATTGTCAAACGCTCATGTCTTTATTGCAGGAGTAGCTAGTGCATAAACTATTGATCCATATTTAGACTTCTTCTATGACAATTAATTGTGTCACTATTCATGTTAATTGAGTCTTGTCACCCGTGTGTGGATGTTTTTCTCACTTCACACTTCATTTTTCGAGGCACTAAATTGGCTAATTAAACAGCAATATACAGCCTCATTACAACATGGGACATATCTGTTTCAATATTTATGTCAACTGCAAAGCTGGTTACAGTGCAAAATGTGCCTAACCTATGCACAACAGAAAACTTCATCCTCAAAGTAATAGTTAAATGGCCTTTTTACGACATTGAGTTGTAAACTCGAACCAGATGCTATATTCTGCCATAACTGAATTATATGCATGACTGAGGCATTAAGATCTACTGTACAACGTTTGGTTATTGTTGGAGGTATCTTGATAGTAATTAGAAATGAGCCTTTACATTTCCTCTTTCCATTTTCTTTTACTGCTAATTACTTTGGCTTCTGCACTGTAGTTGTCAGTACATTGGTTGTAAGGTGGCAGTCCTTTTTTACCAGCTTCCATGGACCACAGATGGGGTGATAGTCCATGTCACCACCTCCCACGGGCATGTCCTTGACGAGATGATTCGAATGATAAGTCACAGGCCATACTTTCATGCTTTGGGCTTAACGGACTTAATTTGCATATCAAATGATCATGAACGTGTACTTGGCTGATTGGAAAACGATACTAAGTAACACCTTTTCCCATTTGCATATACAAACATTTTAGTTGCAATGCAGACCTGGATCAGAGAGGAGGCAATGAGACATGACACAAAACTTTTCTGTAAAAGCCACTTTTCAGATTCGTGTTGAAGAATAGGAATTGGCCATAAATATGACGGCCACAAGAGATGCAGCGCAGGTCTCGAGAGTCGCTTAACTTGTCTCACCACTGGGAACCAGCAGCTTGATTTCTGCCTCAGGTTTCCCAAGGGAGTGGCAACTATGCAGATCGCGCTAATTGGTTGGGCCACATTTTCGGAGGTGCAGAAGTAAATACGTAGTTACAAACAGCACAAGGCCCTCACATGGACATTGGATGAATGCTGTTAAGGGCTAGCAACTTTGGTAAAACGCTGTCTTATTCATGGAACAGTCTCCAAATTATATGGGAAGACAGGCACTCTTTACATCATTTCTTTACAGGGGTGGAGTTAGCAGATAGACTGACTGAAAGTAATATTTTCTAGAATGGGGGAAATAATTAATGTGCGTTGCAGTTTTGTTGACAGAATCCAGTTTTGGAGGGAGGCAGCGCTGTTCGTAGAGAGGGGAGAGGTAGTTGTACATATGCAATTCGCAGACAAGAAAAGTCACTCTCTCGAAAACGTGTTGAAGCATGGAGTGCTTAACACTTTGTGGGGAATGGGGGGGGGGGGGGGGGAGAGAGAGAGAGAGAGAGAGAGAGAGAGAGAGAGAGAGAGAGAGAGAGAGAGTTTCATTCTGATGTCACTTTGGTTACAACGGACTCAAAATAGATCACCGTTAAATAAGCTGAGTCTCATATATTTTGCAAGTGGAGAGACTGTCGTGGTAGTTCATACTTTCTTGTGGGAACTGTGAGGGCATCTCTATGCGCGTCGCCCTACCACCCAGACGAGTGTACACCGCCTTTGTAGACAGACTAGGGACAAACAGTCTTCTGCTTACTCGGTAAGAGTATGAAACTGACACTTCAGTCAAGAATAAGCAGTTTTATAGGCTGACAGGCACTGCAGAGCAGATTCAGCCGTCTGGCATCCCATACATTCAATGGCACATTGTCCAGTAAAGGTAAGTGACACTTTGCATTTGCGTAGGGAGTATGTTCCAAATGATGGTGTCACAAGTGTGCCAGCTCAGTGTTTACTCTGGAGTGGCTGGAGTGGTATTCTAAACCCTTCTTCATCTCACGCTCAGCCAAGTAAGATCGTAATGTTGAATGTTAGTTAGGAACAGTTGTCCAACTACATTAATTAATGTTGTTTCAGTATAGTATATTTCTTAAAAGCTTACTTCTGTTCTTACCCGTTTGTTTTAACTTATTGACTAGCATTGTATTGCCTCTTATAATGGTCTGGTACTTGAATCAAGATTCATGCACCTTTTTAGAAATTTAATTATCAGTGAACTATTTCTACCCAGAATCATTATGTAAACATAATAAAGGAAACAATTTAATGGTAAGGCGAACGGGTTTTTTGTCCTAAAAATCGGCTATTAGTAATTAAATTGAATTACCTGGTAGAAAAACTATAAAGAAAATTTTCTTCAAAAATAGATACTAAGTCATAGTCTACCTGCACCCCGACAGCCCTCGTACAGCAGAAACATCCCCTGTGAGTCACAGTCTACTTGTACCCTAAAAGTCCTCATCTATCCCAATGGACGACTGTAGCAAAGGCACGACTGTAGCTCTCATAGCGTTCAGTTTGTATGCATTACGTGCTTGTATGATTGTAAGTTTGACCCAGAAATGTCAACCATCCACAATAGGCCACACCGCACCTATGAAGCCTACTCGTATGTAATAAACGGAACCAAAGGACTCAGGACTGTGATTTTGCGCTACACAAAACAGAAATTAACATACTGTCGAGAAATGCTCAAAACAAAGGAGCTTAGTTAAACTGAGCTTTAGCGCAGAGCTGCAGAGTAAGATGATTTAGCAGTACATAATGCCTTTAAGTAGGTGAAGAGTAGCAAAATGAGAAGAAACCTTCGATTTCTAAAATGTATTCCGAAGAGTTAGGTGACCAACACAATCGAGGGTATGCTTGTGTTGTTGAAATACCAGAACAGCAAACAACGAAGAGGCCAAATGAAACAGATAGTAGAAACAAGCAGAATGGCTGCAAGGAGATTATCTTCAAACAGGAGTGCTAATCAACCTTGAACGTACCAGTTTTCCTTTAAGTGGTGATAACTTTGGAGATAAGATTAGTTTTTAATGGAAAAGCATGAAGGGATGTTCTAAAAACTAAACAGGACATTTCCTTTAATTGACAGGACCTCCAAGTATGGTAACAAACAATTTTCTCACTTTGTCGAGCCCCTCCCCATCCACTTCATACCCAGCTCCACCTCTTTCCAACCCTTTCTTTCCTCTTATTCATTACACCTCCTCCTCTTTCCTTTCTCTGTTAATCTGCTTCTTTGCCCTCTGCTTGTCACCTCCATTCCTCTCTGTCTATATTCTCCTGCTTGCTCTCTTCGTCCATCTCCTCCACTTCTTCTTTTTGTTCACCTCTTCCTCCCACTCTCCCTATCGATTTCTTCCTCCTCCTTCACTTCTCTCTATCAATCTCCTCCTCCCTCTCTTACTGTCCATCTCTTCCCCTCTCTGTTTGTCCATGTCCTCTCCTCCACTCTATGTCCATCACCTCCTCTGTCGCTATCTCTGTCTGTATTCTTTGCTCCCCTGTCTTTGTAACCTCCTTCTCTTTCCTTTCTCTGCCCATCTCCTTCTCTTTCCTATCCCTGTCCATTTGTTTTCCTCCTCTCTCTATCAATCTCCTTCTACTTCCTCTTACTGTCCAACTCTTTCTCCCCCTCTCTCTGTCCATCTTCTGTCATTGTCCATTCCCCTCTCTCACTCTCTCTGTCCACCTCCTTCACCCCCTCTTTCCATCTCCTTCTCTACCCTCTCACTATTGTAAGTAACGTGAATAAAAGGACGCTATGTGCAAGAAGCATGAAGCGCCCTTTGCATGTATCCTGATAGCTAAAAGACCCACGTGCACTTTGAATAAGAAAATGCTATTTGACACTGAAATCAATATAAAAGATAGGGTCGCCACCAACTCTAGCCGCACGACAAAGAAGAGGTAGCACTGAGTCGGAAAATTACTTAATTTATTAATAATAAAAACTCACAAAAGAACATTCATTGTAAAGTCATTGATAAAGAATGGGATGTAGTTATTAATATGATCCAGGCATTCTTCCCGTGAATCAAATATTGAGTAAAGTAAATAGGTCGTGAACACCATGCGTAAGTGCAGCCTGCAGCAAGATTCGTGAAAACACGATCTATTCCAGAGCATTTGTTTCAGATAAAAAAAGGGGCACTAATCACTACACCTGTGCACATGGAAACGCTATAGGTGGGCCAACAAGGAAAACTACAAGGTAAATGGCGAAGGTAACGGCGACGTAACATCGGTACACAAGATAAGATTGAAGGCAAAATTATTTATTCCTTAAAATATTGATGTAGTGCATCTATAGACTGCTGTTGCATGCTAACTGTGTACAATTGCTTGTGAAATACTATACGTTTCATAACAGACTCGCGTGCCCACTCGGTCCGCGGAGACAACTTCTATGGACCGTGGCCAAATTTTAACCACATGAGACAAAGAAAATCCACAAATACACAAAAATTACCAAGATCCGGAAAAGATTAGAAGCATACACACACAGTTGTAGGCACATAAACATTCACACTGAACCGAGGGCACTTCAACATATGCAACTCCTTTGTGCTGCGTTCCTCTCACGGATCAAAGTCAAGACTGCATTGGGAATCAAACTGAAAGTCTACAAAAGCCTTGCATTCCCTGCTGCAACCCAGCAAGTAAATCTTTATAAGACGAAATTCGAGACCAAAAGCTAAAAGCTCCCCTCTCTATGTGACGCGCCACGCGGTCAGTCCAACGCACCCTCCTTCGACTGGAGCACAGCTGTGTACGCTTCCCGTACCGGCGGCAGACTGCGTCCCGCTTCTCCAGCCTCTTCCACGCTCCGCGTGGACCGGAAAACCCCAGGATGCCATTTCCGCCACCAACCTAACGCAGGTGGATTTCTCACAAGTAGCGGAAACCTCTTTGCCGACTTGACCACTACGAGAGTTGGCAATGAAAGATGGGTACTGGACCCTTTCACTATCAATGTCCTCCCCTTTAGCCATTTCCTCCTCCTCCTCGACTAACCATTGGAAATGGCAAAAATATTGGTTAACAACATAATGTGATGCAATTGTGCCATAGAATCACGTTTTTTCCAGAATAGTAGACTCATCTAGTTCAAGGAACGTACGTTTCTCAAGATAAGATAGGTAGTTACTATTTAAAATCCAGTTCCATTTTTACCCACAGCTGTTGATATTTCATAAATTGTGGATTAATGTTTGTTATAATTCATGAATATCGTTCAGTAATCAGTATTGCTTATCTGCACAAACTCTTTGTGTTCTGTGTGTGTGCCTTTGCTGTAGCATTTGAATCACCTTTGGTAGGTGCTTGTCCGTCAACCAACCAGGGATGTGCCTGGTTGTCTAACCCATGTGGTTGGATGTACTCGAAAGAGTACTGTGTTCTGAGATTAGTAGTAGTTCAGACGTGACGACTGCATTGTTGGAGATTTTGGTGAGATCACAAAATTTTTTTGCCACAGTTGTCCTTAGGCAATATTTAGATCATTTCAGCTGTGTGATACAACTATATTCACTGTCATTTCGGAGCCATTCTGAATCAGAATTGCAGTGAATTCAAATGTGATTTGGTACTTGCGCATAGTGCCACGAAGGCTCAGAGATAGTTTTCGTTTTTCGTAAGATGGAACGTGTTCCAGAATCGAGTCACATTTATCCAGTACTGTGCATTATGCTCTCCTCTTATAAGCCTACTCTGATTTTTATGTAGTATATTGCTTTGTTGGATGACGAGTACAGAGAAGATGTAATTCTTAGTTTAACTGCACTTAGATTCATGTTCCGTGTACTGCGAAACGCAGGTGTGACAGACTGCCTGTTGGCTCCTGTCACAGTTTCTTCGGCCGACGCTTGTTCTTGGTTTTTCCCAACTTTCGGCAGCACGAGTAGCTGTCATTTTCAAATCTTCCGTTGCTGGCCGTGGAGGGTGAAGCTTTGAAAACACCAGCCACTTGTGATGGCGAAACGTCAGAAAAAATCATCAAACAAACATTGGCCAAGGTACCCGAGACGGAAGCCTACAGCTAGTTTGCCAACAAGTGGGCAAGGAAGCCTTAAAAATTTTAAACCCAGGTGTTTTATATCATTTGTCCGAACGACTTGAAATCAATATAGCATTTTAATTCAGTGTATACACTAGATATTTTTTCTCCCCCTAAACCATTTATCAACTTTTCCACGGAGGATGGATGCGTGCTTGGTGTGACGCCATCTTGTCCTAACCTGTTGCCAAGATATTTCTTTTGCCTCTTCAGTGATTAATCAGTGTATGAGTAGGGAAAGAGTTCAGTTTTACACAGCTTTCCATTTCGTGAATGCTAGCTAGCCATTAACTCACGAGGTGTGGTGTCTCAGACCGCGAGAAAATTTTCGAACTCACTCCACAAGGCCAATTGTGGTGGAATTCTTCTATACTCCTCCAACCCTCATTAAACTGCCAAGCCCAAGATGTTTTTTTGTCGGCTCCGTTATCGCCTTTCGTGTTTATTGATGGCATGTGTTATTGATGGAAGTTGGAGTCTCCTAGACTGCACCTCGTGAACTAAGTACCTGTTTTCTTCAGTACGGTACCGTATACCTCAAAATGTGTTCCCACGAATGTGTCAGTTTTAAATATCCTGAGGCTGATGAAATTGTTATTCCGTCTTTGGAGGAAGTTGTCAGTGATACAGATAAAGAAATAAACGAAAAAGACGCCGATTTTACATTAGCCAGTGATCACAGTTCTGCTATCGAACAAGAGTATCATTCAGAGGAATAACATCAGCAAAGTTGTAATGGGGACCTGTCAGTTTCTTCAGTGAAATACTTAAAGAGTCTGTTAAAATCGAAGGAGTACTGAGTGGTGATAAGAAAAATGTAGTTCCCTGCAATGAATGCTAATTTGATAGACTTTTTTTTGTACCTATCGGTTGGAATTATTATGCGCAAATTTACACCCTGAAATTTAGTTTTATTTGTAAATTTATTTGCTACAGAGACTACAATTTTTCAGATGGTAAAATTCAGTGCTATAATTTACATATACTGTTTAAAAGATCCAGACGAAATTATGTGCGATTTGATAGAGCATTACAGTGACAATCCTTTTTGATTTCATGTTCCGTAATTGCAGTAATGAAGAATCCCCCTCATTACACTGCATTTAGCAGAAAACTGAATGCATTACACTATATATTTTTGGTAGAGTTTTATGAGATTACGTACTATTTGCTTTTCAAAAACATATGCATAGTCTGTTTTTCCGTTACTCAGGTTTACTGTGTGTACTGTGATAAATTCATTATTTAATTGTGGTCACGCTGTGATTACAATTGAAATAATCATAAAATAAATCATAGCTTCTTTTATCAGGGCTTCGTCTAACTACTCGTCTTAGTGGACAAGATCTTCACGAAGTTTACTTGTTATTTCTGTTTACTTTCTTTGAAAGTATAGTAGTTCATTTCAAGCTAGTAAAATCCAGTCTTATCGCAATATTGGCTGGGAGACATTGGAGGACAAGTCCATCAGCCTAATTAGGAAGGTTTTCCTGCCCTCCACTCACAATGGCATCTACTCTTTTACGAAGTGAACTGTTTTGAATTTAAGACTATTGTTATTAATAAATTTTGCTTAGAACTGTACTTAGAAGCTTGTACAATTGAGTTATTATTTCATAATAAGTCCTTAATAATAGTATTATATTGTGTTCTATGTTAACCAGGGCCTAAACCACTTTTTCAGGGTTGTTGTGCAGTTCAGCCCCGAGTGGACCCCCCCCCTCCCTCCCCCTCCACGGAACATCTCACACCATATGAGTGTAACCCCTATGTTCCCATGGTAGAGTAATGGTGGTGTACACTCAGCAATCACCGACATAGTGTAGCTGAGACAGAATAAGGGGAACCAGCCTGCATTCACCATGGCAGTTGGAAAACCGCCTAAAAACCATCCACAGACTGGATGGCTAACCGGACCTTGACACAAGATCGCCAGGCAGATTCGTGCTGGGGACTTGTCACTCCAGAAAGCCGTGTGTTAGACCGCATGGCTAAACGGGTGGGCGTAATAATACTAAGTATGTACTGAGAAACTTCAGGAAACTTTAAACTCTTCGTAAGTCATCTGGAAGCTCTGTTGTTGCATCTCACTGTATAAAACTAATACATGGTTGTTACTGGTAATTTTAATGTGGATGTATTGACAAGCTCTGTCAGTGAACAGTTACTGCCATCAGTAATATTCTCTCAATTTAGTTCCTACTCTCAACACAGCGACTAGGGTATGAAAATACTCTGAGACTGCTATTGATAATATTTTTACAGAAAAATGTAGGAAAAAAGTCAAATCAAGAAACCAATAATGAATGGGCATGGCATGCAGCATCTTGAGTTAACCCTTTGACTGCTGGAGGCGCACGATCCGCTTTGCACGCTGAGGCGCTGCGGCCTGCACCGTCATCCGCATACCTGCGCTAATGTGGCTGACCCTCGAGCTGCCGCCTGGGGCGGAGCGCCCGTCGCTGCCCCACCCGCCGTGTGCTGAATATTTCTGCAGTGACTGCGATTCCACGCGAAATATTGTGTCCTCTCACGGCTGATGCAGAATACTCGTAAATGCTCTCACTACGTAGTTCCCCTGCAGGTGAATTACTACTGAATCAAACTGTCAGGTAAAACTATTTTCCGACATCAAGAATGATATCTTGCTTGTAGTTTTCTTGCACTATTTTTGTAGATTATGCAGAAAGCGACGTGATTCGTTAGTTTTACATCAATAGTTTATTGTTCTTTCTTGGATGCCCGGTTATAATGACTGCATTTATCTGTGCATTCCTCCCCGAATAAAATAAGCCATAGATTATAGATTACTGTACGTTATTTTTGTTGTTCAGAACATCGTATTACGTTGTTTATAGGAGAATGCGACATACAGATCATCTTTCATATCGCACTACACCATCGGAATTTACCGTGAGCAACGGTAAGAACAATTTTACTTCACGTCATTAAATTCGTATTGTGGTGTGATAAGAAATTTCACATGGCCTGCTGTTTGTATCGCTGAATTGCCCGAATATTTGTTTCAGTTTATAATTACCAGATTATGCGTAGTTTTTTTTTTTTTTGACAAAATTTGTACAGTACTTGTCAGTTTTGCACATAAGGATTCAACAGCTTTTCCAACATTTGAAAGCTGTCTGTCTTTTTGTTAGCACATTAAATTCACTTATAGAGAAAATTCAAAGCCATGAACTGTAAATTTAGGCGTTACTTTTACACTTTGTGAATATGTTTCCCATCCTTCTTTTTGATCTGGGCTTTGGACTGGTACTGGCGAAGTTAAAAACATTTTTATTTGTTTCTCCCTTTTTATAATTTTTTTCGTTTTCGAAGTTTTTTTCTAAAAGTATTATTGTATTCGTTCTATACTGCACTTAGTAATTCTGTTTTGCGTGGTAGTTTTCAAAACAGGGTACGACACACTATGGTACCTTGCAAGTTTTACATTCGTACCTGCTTTCTCGACGCACTTTTTGTTTCCAGCAAACAATGCATCTACGCGTTAGCGCACTTTTCTTGGATTGCTCACTCGTTATAATGTCCGGAAAATGCCTTCCCACAAATGTTAGAGGATTATCATCAGAACACCTTCCTCTGCCAGCTTTTCTGCGCTCTAACGCATACGTTTCTGTAAGTTCCCTTACCAGTGACAGATGAAACTCTGCTATCGTCATTTTACGAACTGTTGGTGATCTGTGTAGGACACGAGCATTTAAAACACACAGATCTAGAACGTGAAAAAAGAACTTTTTATACCACTTCATTGTTTTCCGTATACATCCGACACAGCTAAGTAGCACATCAGAACGGTCAACTGCTCCCATATTCAAGTTATAATCTACAATGCTTTGTGGTTTCTTAATTTTTTTCCAGTATTCCTGTCAGTCTTTCCTGTGTCAACGATTTCTGTGGTGTTACATGTGATCAACATACACACTTTCCTTTTGTCACGCCACTTTATAGCAAGCATTGTATCAGTACACATAAATTGAATGTCTCCACGTTCCAGTTTCTTCTGAAGTTTCGGCATGCTGCGTCTGTTGTTGCGGATATTATCACATGTGTTCGTCCCATGACTGTGATGCCAGGCAAACAAGTCTGGGCTTGAGTACCAGTTATCATCGTAGAGGGTATGTCCACGTTCTAAGTAGGGCTTCATAAGTGTAGCCACTACGTCACCACTTTTCCCCAAATTGGGGAACTCAGTTTCTGTTGATGCCCCTGTATCAACAATGAAATCCAAGACATAGCCAGTCTTAAACAATCACATAACACAGATGTTTTTATACCGAATCTACTCCGTTTCGATTGAATGAATTGTCTGAAAGATAAGCGTCCTTTGAATAATATCAAATTTTCATCAATGCAGAGTTTCTGATGTGGGTTAAATGCACGACGGAAAGATGTACGAATTTTATTGAAAATGTTCCTAATTTTGAATAATCTCTCTCCTCCAGTATTGGCAGAGTTGTCACTGAATTATAACATTCTCGTAAGTAAAAAAAAAGCAGTCTCTTGACATGAGTTCACTAAAAATTGGCGTATTTAGAAGAGCATCTCAGGTCCAGTATTCGCTAATTTTCAGTATTTTCACGCGAGGCATCAGAAGACAAACAGCTATGAAACAATACATTTCCGCATATCCAGTATCTTTCCACTTTGAGATTCGAGAATGCAATGATTCGGGAGTATTCTCCTTGGTGAATAAGTAAAACCGATTCGTTTCATCAGTTATATATGTCATCAGTTCTTGTGTGAAGAATAACATGAAGACTGACTGAATACTTGACTCATTCCCTATTTGATACACGTGTCCCGACAGCGTATCATCAAATGCCCGATTAACTGGCTGAATGTCATTTTCTTTCCAGTCAAATATATCACTAAAACGTGCTTTGTTCGTAGGCGTTTCATTATCACTTTCTGATTCTTCAGATTCAGAGCAACTAACATCTCTTGTTGAAACATGAGACTGCTTTGACACCCCTGCTGACGTGGACGGTTTATGAATAGAGCTTACGGACTCTGTGAAAGAGCTATCATCACATTCGTCAGAATCAAGTAGTTCACCCTCACTGTCGCTCCCCGTAAGAATCTTCATGATTTCTTCCTTAGTGCAACCACGACGCCTCGCCTTTTTCCTTGTAAAATACAGGACACGAAGAACATAAATGTAAATTCCGTTGAACAGTGAATTGTCGTGTGAAGCCTAGGCTCACAACAGACAAGCTAGCGGCCAGAACTGCGAAAGGCTACTGAGACATGGGACGGGAAGTCCACTGTCCAAGTTATCTCGTCATCAGCACTCAGGTAGCGGCGCGCCTATACTCGTAATCAGTGCTCAGGGGTCGGTAAGCGGGTGCGACTTAACTCGTCAACAGCGCTCAGGGGAAAACCGGCGGCCGCGACTATACTCGTCATTAGCACCCAGGGAGCGGCACGCAACATGACGAGTAAACTCGTCAACAGCAGTCAAAGGGTTAAATTTTGAAACTTGTCAGGATAAAAAAAATCTATTAAATCTGAATACAGGAGATTAATAAACCAGTCAGAAATTGAGAATTTTGGGAGACTGTACAAAGACGTGAACTTCATACATGCTTATAATATTTCTCACTCAAATGGAAAATACCAAGCATCCGTTAATAATGTTACTTCCTTTTTGGAAACTATTTTGCCTAATGGTAACTCAAATCAAACAATTATCTAAAAATAAACCATGGAGTAAACAATGAACAAAGATATCACGAGGGACCAAAAGGGGACTGTATCTATCTACGAAGCGCTCTGACGTTAGCATTGTAATGCATTACAAATAATACGGCAAAGTATTGAAGCAAGTAATGCACAAAGCTAAGTGACTTCATTATGAGGAAAAGATAATTACATCAGGAAACAAAATAAAAACTGTTTCGGATATGGTGAAAATGGGGACAAATGAGGCCAAAGAAAGAGGAACAGATTCCTCTACGAATTAATGACCCATTTATAACAAGTTAATGTAGTGTCGCAAACATGTTTTTTTTTTTTTCGGTCATCAGTCTACAGACTGGTTTGATGCACGTCACCACGAATTCATCTAATGTGCCAACCTCCTCACCCGCCCAGTAGCACTTGCAACCTATTTCCTCAATTATTTACTGGGTATATTCCAATCTCTGTCTTCATCTACAGTTTTAGCCTTGTACAGTTCGCTATTGTGCCGTGGAACTCAATCACTGAGGTCTTAACAGATGTCCTTTCATCCTGTCCTTTCTTCTCTTCAGTGTTTCCCACATATTCCTCTCCTCTCTTATTCCGCACGGAATCTGTTCATTTATCACCTTATCAACCCAATTAATTTTCAACATTCGACTATACTACCACATCCCAAACGCTTAGATTTTCTTCTGTTCCGGTTTCCCCACAGTCCATGTTCCATTACCAGTTAATGCTATGCTCCAAACATACAGCCTCCAAAATTTCTTCCTCATATTAAGGCCTATGTTTGCTACTAGTAGACTTCTCGTGACAAGGAATGCTCTTTCTGTCAGTGCTAGTCTACTTAAGTAGCACTGGTGGTCTAGGGGTATCGTACTTGATTAGTAATCAAAACGCCCTTGGTCTCGGGTTCGAAAGCCGCCACAACTTAAGTTTTCATTAATAATCAGCATTGGCGGCCAAGACGTTACCCACATTCTACCAACGGCCTGGTCAAATAAGGTGGAGGAGCGGACTCCCTTGTTCTTGAGGTGGTAAACAGCCCCTAAAGGCGGAAGAATCAGCAATTATCACCGGCATGAGAATGCAGGAGGTAATGGAAACTACTGCATTACAGACACATAACGTTTATCCACGGGACATGCGGCCTGTAATTGGAAAAATTGTCATGATGATCTCTTCATTGGGAAGAGATTACGGAGTAACCCCCCACCCTGACCTCCGGGAGGGGACTGCCAAGTGGGAGGTCAACATGAGAGAAAGACTGAATAACCAACGAAAGAATAACGCTCACTGTCTCCGCACATGAAATGTAAGAAACTGGAAAGTGACAGGGAAGCTAAAATATTGGAAAATGGCTATGCAAAGGTTCAATCTAGATATAGTAGGTATCGGTGAAGTGAAATGGAAGGAAGACAAAGACTTATGGTCAGATGAGCATAGTGTAATATCGACATCAGCAGAAAATGTTATAATTGGAGTAGGATTCGTTATGAATAGGAAGATAGGGCAGAGAATGAGTTACTGTGAACAGTTTTGTGATAGGTCCGTTCTTATAAGAATCGATGGCAAACCAACATCGACAGCGAAAGTTCACGTATACACGCCCATCTCGAAACTGAAGATGGAGAGATAAAATATACTATAATGTTAAACGGGTAATACAGTATATAAAGGCATGTGAAAATTTAATAGTTAATTGGGGACTGGAAGGAGGTAGCAGGGGGAGGAGTTGAACGAAAGATTTTGAGTTCTCTGATAAATTTCAGCTAGTAATATGAATACCCAGTTCTATAATCGCAAGAGGCGGAGGTATACTTGGAAAAGGACGGGTGACACTGGAAGATTTCAGTTAGATTTCATCATGGTCAGACAGAGATTCCGAAATCAGATACTGGATTGTAAGGCTTACCCAGGAGTTATAGACTCATATCACAAATTAGTTGTGCTGAAGACGAGGTTAAAATTCAAGAGATTAGTCAGGAAGACTCAATACACAAAGAGGTCCGACCGGAATTACTAATGAATGACGAGATGCGCTTTTAGTTCTCTAAGGCTGTAGATAAAGAAATGAAGAATAGCTATTTAGGCAGTGCTGTTGAAGATTAATGAACACCTCTAAAAAAGGATAATCAAAGAAGACGGAAAAAACAACATAGGTACAAAGAAGGTGAAAGCGAAGAAACCATGGGTAACGGAATAAATACTTCAACTGAATGATGAAAGATGGAAGTACAAAAATGTTCAGCGAAATTCGAGAATACAGAAAAAAAGTCGCTTAGGAATGAAATAAATAATAAATGCAGGGGACCTGAGACGAAATGGCTGCATGAAAAATGTGAAGAAACTGAAAAAAAGATTGCTAGGAAGACTGACTCAGCATGTAGGAAAGTGAAAAAAACCTTCTATGAACTTAAATGCAAGGGTGGTATCATTAAGTGAACAACAGGAATTCTACTGTTAAATTCAGAGGATGGAGCGCATTGGTGGAAAGAGTACACTGATGGCCCCTATCAGGAGGAAGGTATGTCTGTTTGATAGGAGAGGAAACAGGAGTCGATTTAAAAGAGATAGGGATCCAGCATTAGAATGAGAATTTAAGAGAGCATCTGAGGACTTAAGATCAAATAAGACAGAAGGAATAGATAACATTCCATCATAATTTCTAAAATAATTGAGGAAGTGGCAGCAAAACTACTATTGACGTTGCTGTGTTGGATGTGTGAGTCTGGTGACATACCATCTGACTGTCGAAAAAGAATCATCCATACAATTCAGAACTCTTCAAGAGCTGCAAGTGCTAGAATTATAACCCGATCAGCTTAAGAACTCATGCATCCAAGTTGCTCACAAGAATAGTATACAGAAGAATGGAAAAAAACTAAGGATTTGTTAGATGATGATCAGTTTGGTTTTAGTAAAAGAAGGATGAGTTAGATAATGATCAGTTAGGTTTTAGTAAAGGTGAAGCCACCAGAAAAGTAGTGCATGATAGAATCAAGTCTAAAGAACAATAATCAAGTCACTTCATAGGATTTTTCGACCTGCAAAATGCGTTCGACAGTGTAAAGTGCAGCAAAATGTTCGAAATTTTAAGGAAAACAATGCTACCAGTAAGCCACAGGGAGACGCGCAATATACAATATACGCAAGAGTCAAGAAGGAATAATTAGAGTGGACAACTAAGAACAAAGTGCTTGGATTAAAATGGGTGTAAGACAGGGATGTAGTCCTTCGCCCCTACTGTTCAATCTTTACATCGAAGAACCAAAAATGGAAATAAAAGAAAGGTGAAAGGATATCAATGACACGATTTGCTGATGACACTGCCAGTCTGAGTGAAAGTGGAAAAGAATTACGCGATTTGCTGAATGGAATGAATAGTGTTATAAGTACAGAATATGGACTATGAGTAAACTGAAGATATACAAAAGAAATGAGAAGTAAGGCAAATGAGAACAGAAAGAAATGTAACGTTAGTATTGATGGTCCTTTTCTTTTTTTTTTTTTTTGGGTCCTCAGTCTTCTGACTGGTATGATGCAGCCGACACGAATTCCTCTCCTTCGTCAATCTCTTTATCTCAGCCTTCCTCTGCAGTTTTTGCACTCCACAGCTCCCTCTAGAACCATTAAAGACATTGCCTGACGTCTTAACAGGTGCCCTATATTCCAGCCCGTTCTCCTTGTCATTGTTTCCCACATATTCCATTCTTCTCCGATTCAGCGTAGAACATGCTCATTCCGTACCTTAACAGTCCGCCAAACTTTTGGCATTCGTCTGTAGCACCACATCGGAAATGGTAAAATATTGTTCAGTTTTTCGAGATCCATGTTTGACTACCGTACAATGCTGTACTCCAAACCTACGATCTCAGAATTTTCTTCCTCAAATGAGGCGCATGTTTGATACCAGTAGACTTCTCTTGCACAGGAATGCATTTTTCAAGTGCTAGTATGGTTTTTGTCTCCTCCTTGCTCCGTCCATCACTGGCATTTTGCTTCATAAGTAGTAGAATTACTTAACTTCATCTGCTTCGTGACTATCAATCCTGATTTTAAGTCTCTCGCTGTTCCCATTTCTGCGACTTCCGTCTTTCTTCGAGTTACTCTCAATCCATGTTTTGTACTCATTAGATTGTTCATCCGAGCCAGAAGATCATGTAACTCTCTTCACTTTCATTCAGGACAGCGATGTTATCAGCGAATCGTATCACTGGTATCATTTCACCTTCAAATTTAATTCCACTTCTGAACCTTTTCTTTATTTCCATCGTCGCTTCTTCGACGTATATACTGAACAGTAAGGGTGAAAGACTACATCTCAATCTTACACCATTTTTGATCCACGCACTTTGTTCTTTTTCGTCCACTCTTATTATTCCATCTTGGTTCTTGTACATATTGCATATTACCCGTCTCTCCATATAGTGTGCCACCTAGCCTTCTCAGTATTTCCAACATATTGCACCATTTTAAATTGTCGAACGCATTTTCCAGGTCGACAAACCCTATGAGCGTGTCTTGATTTTTTAGTCGTGCTTCTATTGTCAACCATACCGTCTTGTGCCTTTACCTTTCCGAAAGCCAAACTGATCGTCATGTAACACATCCTCAATTTTCTTTTCCATTCTTGCATGCAGTCTTCGAAATTGTGTGGATGATATTTTTTCGAAAGACAAATGTCACCAAACTCTTACACCAACGTGAATAGTCGTTTAGTTGCCATTTCCCCAAATGATTTTAGAAATTCTCATTGAATGTTATCCATCGCTACAGCCTTATTTTGTCTTAAGTCCTTAAATTCTGATTCTAATATTGGATCCCCCATCTCTTCTAAATCGACTCCTGTTTCTTCATCGATGTGGAAATCCTGTTGCACTCTTAATGTTACCACCCTTCCTTTTAATTTCACCGAAGGCTGCTTTTTCCTATATACTGAGTCAGTCCTTCTAACCATATTTTTTTTCGATTTCTTCGCATTTTTCATGTAGCCATTTCATCATTATACCCACGTTTTTCTTTCCAACTTCTGTGATAGCCATTTTTAGTGATGTCCATTTCTCTTCCAGTGGGTATGCTAGGCTATTCTTTGGTGCTGTAGCTGCAGGCTTAGACAATTTCAAGCGTATCTCGTCATTGCTTATTATTTCCGTCTCCCACTTCTTTGTTTCTTTTACTGACAACTTGGGTCATCGGGATTGGTAAACAGTGCAATGGAGTTTCTAAGACAAGTCTTTACAAATAACCTGAGTAAAACTATAATGACACTCCCTTCTCCCATAGAAGTAGCATCCACCATAAAATCCTTAAAATCTAGATTTTCTTGTGGTTATGGTAACATATCAACAGAGTTCATCAAAGAGTGCTCAAAAGAGTTGAGTTCTATCTTAAGTTATTTGTGTAATCTATTTCTTATCAGCAGAACATTTCCAGACTGGTTAAAATGTCCTGAAGCTAAGCCTCTTAGCAAGAAAGGAGAGAAAGAGATACCATCAAACCGCCGACCAATTTTAATTTTGCCACCTTTTCTAAAAATGTTGGCAAGATTGTGTTTAAGCCTCTCCTTAAGCATAACACTAAAAGTAGTATATTTTCCAAGTCACAGTTTAGGTTCCTCAAGCGTTCTTACATAAGGAATGATGATCTGTTGAAGGACTTGGGTTGTTGAATCATAGAATTCTCTCAAATAAATTAGAATATTACGGTGTCACCGGCAGTGCTACGAAATGGTTCGCGTATTACCTAGCTACAGGGAAACACAGTGTGCCATTGCGAATTACCTGTTCAGCAAGCAGTCAGTATTATTCTGATTGGGAATGAGTTACATGTGGTGCTCCTCAAGGTGAAATCTTATGTCCTTTGCTTCTCCTTGTGTACATCAATCACGTGTCATCTGTTACACCGCCAGATGCTAAGTTTGTTTTGTTTGCACATGATACCAAGATTGCAATAAGTGACAAGTGAAGCACAGATTAAGAAACCGCTGATAATAAAATTTTCACTCACATTAGTAAATGGTATAGAGCTAATTTACTGCCATTAAACTTCAAAAATTCTCACTATATCCTGTTCAAAATCTCTAAGAGATTTCCTCCCAGTCTGTGTATAAGATATAAAGACATACAGATCGGCAAGGTTTACAGTCATAAATTTCTGGTACTGCAGCTTAATAACAATATCAATTTGCAAGGGCGTATCACAGAACTGCTGAAACACCTAAAAATATCTGTATTTGGGGTGAGAATGACATCAGATATCGGAGATATAAATATAAAATACTTGCATACATTGCTTGTTTGCTTCCTATCACGCCATACAGGACTATATTCTGGGATAACTCGTCAAACTACTCAAAAGTTCTTAGTGTGCAATGAGACTCATTAATGGTGTAAATTTTTGAACATCTTGTAGAAATCTGTTCTAGGAACTTTGTATTCCAACCACAGTTGCTCAGTAAATTTATTCCTGAATGTAGTTTGTTCCAAGTAATATGGCTCTGCTTTCAACTAGTAAATCAATACGTATTATCAATACTAGGAGTAGAGCAATCTACATGAAGACCTAAAATCATTTACTTTGGTTCAAAAAAGTGTCCAATATCAGGAACATACGTTTTCAATACATTGCCAGCAACAATTAAAAACTTGGTTTCAGATAAAGCACAGTTTAAACAAAGTTGGAAAAACTTTTTCGTCGGCAACTCCTTCTACTCTATACATGAACATCTTAACAGGGACTGTTAGACCAACTTAAGTAAAAATGCTTGTTAGATTTCCGTTTTGAGAGCACTTGGTCACAACAACCAAGATTAGATATTTCATGTATCCAGTTTACTGTAAAGTATTTACATATTTGATAGTCTCCTGACTAATGATCGGGGTAGTGAGTATTACACTGAAACGTTTTATGTTTTTGTGTTGTATTTTGTGACTTGTTCCACACCTGTGAGACTGATATCTTTGGGTCTATGGAACAAAACTGAATCTAATCTAATCAGTGTCTCGTTTTTAAGTCTCTATGACAAGGATAGCCGGCCGGTGTGGCCGTGCGGTTAAAGGCGCTTCAGTCTGGAACCGCGTGACCGCTACGGTCGCAGGTTCGAATCCTGCCTCGGGCATGGATGTGTGTGATGTCCTTAGGTTAGTTAGGTTTAATTAGTTCTAAGTTCTAGGCGACTGATGTCCTCAGCAGTTAAGTCGCATAGTGCTCAGAGCCATTTTGACAAGGATATCTGACTGTAACAGAGAAGTGTAATGACATGCGACGATTGTGCTAGTGAGAATTTTATGCTTCTGAGTGTATGTGACCATAGTATGTGACTGTAAGGGGTATGTCTATTGTGGTGCGATGTCTGTACTGGTGTGAGTGCTGCATTTTGAAGCCTGTATAATAAGTGTATGTGACTTTGATGGATGCGTGTAATGTGGTGTAATGTTTGTATTGGTATATGTGACAAGTGTATATGACTATATGGATGTGTGTAAAGTGGTTAGATGTTTGCCCCGGATGAAGATGATAAGGGAAGGGAGATAGTTGTAATGGATGTCAGCACCAAGCCTCTACCTCTCAAATAGTATGAAGGGGGCTACCGAGGTTAATACCCCTATCTGATTGATGGATCACCGATAAATCACTTCATGAGGCACTGTGGAGTGGTTTGGAATTTAATCCATGATATTGGCGCAAAGTCTGATGATCGGTACCTTTACGCCACTACCCAGCCTCTACTTGCCCATAAAGGCAAACAGCATGGGTCTTACCCATCAAAGGACTGGCCATGCCCGTCATTACTTAGATATGGTGAGTTGATATGAATCCGTGTGTTCAACAAGGCAAGGCATTGACATTTCTGGCTACTACAGGGTGGGGCAAATAAAAGTGGCTCGGACCACAAAGGTCCAGGACACAAACACTGTAAAGGAAAGGAAATACACTTCTAAAGGGACAATAGCAGATGTTGAAAATGACTAACATTAATCTAGCGGTACTTTTGGGCGGTGGTCAGAGATGTGCCGAAGAAGGATCGAAGCTGGACTACTGGAATTGCTGCAATCTCATCTGAAAAGTTCTGGTGCAGTTCTTGAAGACTTTGAGGGTGATTGCGATACACCTTAGATTTGAGAGCTCTCCACACAAATTAATTGCACACTGACAGATTAGGTGACCTCGAAGGACAGATAGGGCAATGACAGGACTGACCTCAGTCAACAATTCTGTTAGGCGTGAAGAGCTTGTAACTGTGGTCCAAGGTTCGACCAGCTGTACTGGCAGTTGGAAGTTAATGCTGTAACAAGTGGTCTGAAAATGTCCACACCACTTTTATTCAACCTACCCTGTAGAATTCGATCACTCGCCTCTACCCTTGTAGTTTTTATATGATATTACTTTGTTATTCCTATAGCCATTGGCACATGCGACGGGGCAGCTAACATTGACATGCCCATGTACGCGATATCCATCGTCACCAGACACGTGCCATGGCTACACGGGACAAATTGCGCAATGTGATATGTGCTCTCAGCGCTTTGCAGCAGCATTTGTCGGCTCGCAAAACATACAGTTTATTCACTAAAATGGACGCACATAAAATTTCTACCTTAGGTCTATTAAAAGCCAACTTCCTTTCTTGACAATATATGCCAGTCATGTTGTCTTGTCTGTGGTAAAAATAAATAAAAACTTCAATATCCATAAACGTGAAATAAGACAAAAATGAAAGATACATGTCAACTCAGTAAGTACATTGGCTTACAAGAGTTCACCACATCGAAGAAACTCACTCCCGCCTGAGAGCGCACTTATATTTGCATATCATAAAATATTAAAGAAAATACTTATATTAATTTCACAGGAATCTCCTATAACCTTTTTTCAAAACTGAAGGTCACAAAAATTTATATACTGTAGACTATCTATCCATCTTCGGTTCAATTACGTATCGCCTGAGTTAACTACACCCGTTGAACCTCTTCTTGTGTGTACCTCATATTTTTATGTTAAAGGCTTCTAAAGGATTTGAACGCTGGCACGTTATTGACATTTAACTACAATAAATCTTTAAAAGAATGTCACATTTGCATGAATCTTAGTGGGTCGTTGCCTTAAAACGGGTTTCTCTCATTATACGCGAGTTACAACGCGAAAATAGCAAAATACGAAAATTCTGTAACAACTAGTATGACGTTCCCAGCTGTTTTATGAAAAATTGTGCCAATAAAGATTCATTCTCGAGATATTCAATGTGGAGGTGCTTCGAAACGGCATGTGTGCTTGGGGTGTACCGTACGATAAAAGAATCCAATGACAACGGTGTTCTAATGGATACGACAAATACATTATGGCGTCTTGCTTTCTTGTTGTAACGTGGTGAGCTTTCTGGCCGGCTATTGACTCTACTTACGTAACAAGTTGCCGAAATATCGTAGAACTTATTTCGTGTTTCACGTGAGGAAATGGCTTCTCGACAGAAAATAGCAAGAAGTGACGTCTCAAAACTCCTACAGCGCCACGTCAACGTTATTCAACTCTTCCTGTGTGCCGGTTGCTTAATACTCCTACAATATACGCCTCACGCAGCTAAGCAGCACATTACTAACGTTTTTAGTTTAATTATTGTTTATTATGCAACAGATTCATGCATAGGTTCATAAACAAACATTGAAATACAAGAATGAAACAAATACGTGTTATAGGAAGAACATTTGTTACTTTAGTCAGTGTCTTCGCTTTCTGTTTTTTATATACATCCAAATTTCAGGACTCCTTTCCTTAGTATACAGCTAGCTAAAATCCAGCAATACCCAAAATACATTTCTTTGATTTACTTACGCTAGACTCGTGAGTACATGTTTGAGTGCTCCTACATTTATTTCCTGCGCCCTTAATAATTCCCATTCTAAATTTCGTCATGCCGTATATCTGGTTCAACCTAACCATTTAGTGAGGTGTAAAAGCAAAATAATTGTTATGGTTCCATTCCTGTCTTGAGAAGAATAATTGAGCTTCTGCAGGGCTCATGGTAACAACAACAAGAAGTCATGTTACAAACGACTCCAGTAGCATTATTAGTATCCTTTGGACTTACCCACTTATCATTCACTAGACTAATTCCTACTCAGTTTTAAAATGCAGCCCCAACAACCATTCACAGGGAAAAAAACACTAAAATTGAGGCCATTGAACACCCAAGACTTCATCGTGAGTAGTATCACCCATCAATCTATAAATGCGAAAAATTTCGTAATAAATATATTAAAATTTGGTTGACATTCCCCTTATAAAGGTGTCTTCCGAAACGTGATTCCACGGAATTCTTACAGCCGGTAAAACAAGCTAAAACGAATGAGCTTGTATATTCCTGAGCATCGGTTGTATAACAGAAACAGCTGTCGTCCCTGTGTCGACGTGTATCAACAGACATCTCGTAGCAAATGACCTTCATATGTACTGTAACGTCACTCCCAAGAATGTCTCTTGATCTCGAAGAAGTCAAAGGTGATTTCAGTATGTTGTCTGAAGCTACCTATCCGTGAAGAAAAGGCCCCTATTCCGCTTTAAATAGGAATAGATCTGATATTGTGCCTCCGGAGCTAAATGTTGCGCGATGTCTTTCTCATGCCTTTACACTAGACCAAAACTTAGCCTGTCCGCCTCAAATGCAAAAGAGAAATATCTGCCACCACAAACCCTTCTGCATTTCTACTAGGTTGCTGCTTTTCAAACCAGCGGAAATAGTGACTAGCCGTGAATGCATAATATACGCTTGTTTCTTTCATCATGTTAGTGTTCGTTATGTTCTCGAAAGCGTCTGAGAAACCGACCATTATGTTATCATCGCTAGATTTTACCGTTCCTGTGGATGCCACTTAATAAAACCCGTCCGGTATGTACAAAATTCCTAGCTGATGTGAAAGAGTAAAGCAATCAAAACCAGCAGTTCCACTTGGGAACATAATCATGCAATACAGCAACCGGCCACGTAACATCGTAATTATGAACCTCTCCACCTATCAGTACTTTCTGTATATGCCTCCATTGCCCTACACTTACAGATATTAGACAAAAGGGAGTTGAAGAGATTACCCATGCTTGCCAATAAGACAGTTTTAACATTATGATAACATCTGGAGGGGTGAAGACTTGCAAAAAGATCGCCACACAACATTCAAACAAAAGAAAGATACCATTCAGGTTCAGTTAATTTCTTAACAACCAAAGTAACCTCTAATTTGTCATAATAAATATTTATCATAATAAAGTACTAGGCCTATTCAGAAAGTATGTGTGCTAGATTATTAACTCTCTTTTAGAGAAAGGCGTATTTGAAAAAAAATAACACTTGTTGACTGTTTTTCACATAATTGCCCTCCCGTTCAGTACATTTACTGAGCCATGGCACCAGCTCCTATATGCCCTCTTAGAAGAACTCCCCCTCATTTTCCGACTGCAGAAACAGTTTCTGTATCTGCTTGTCTGTTGACAATTTAATTGAACTCATGTGTGCCTTCAGCGAAGTGAAAAGATGTTAATACGAAGGCGTCAAGTCAACGGAATATCAGCGATAGGGGAGCTTTTCAAACCATCCCAACGAAATGAGTCCATGAGGGCCTTGGTGGTTAAGGCTGTGCGAGGACGGAAGCTGAAGTGCAACAAGCACAATCCTCTCTTTTGAATCCTTCTTCTTTTGTTTTGAACGCTCTTTTTGAGAGCATGGTCTACCAAGATGCAAGAGTTCAACCATTATGCCTTTCCCGTCCGAAAACGTAGCGGCCATGACTTTTTGCCCGAAATTGTGGTTTTGAATCATTTGGCAGATGGAGAATTGATGTAACGCCACCCTAACGCCAGTTCTTTTGTCTCAGCCCTGTAATAAGCCAGTCATATTTCATCTTCATTCACACTACAGCTCAGAAAATCCTCCTCTTCCAATCCAAGTAACTCAAGGAACTGGCGGGCGCTATTGGCCCGATTTTTCTTGTGTTGCTCTGTCAGCTATTTTGGGTCCCATCTTGCGCATCGTTGCCAGTATTCCAGGCTTTCTGTGACTGTCTCGTTTAAGAGAGTTGTGGACGGTTGTAGAAACGCTGGAGGAATTTCATCCACTGTCAGTCATCGGTCTTCATGAACAGTTTCCTCGATTTTTTTGCACCAACTCATCAGACAAAATAGAAGGCCTTCCACTCCTCTGTTTCCCGTTAAGATTTGTTCTGGGTCCCCTAAACTCCCTACACCACTAAAAATACTCGTTCTGTTCATAACATCTTCTGTTAAACCGCTTTTATTCGCAAAAAAAATGCAGTACCTGTTATCTCTTCCGCACGTAAGAATCAGACCAGAGCATCTGGCTCGCCCTTGGCGGGAGTTGTTACGGAATTCTTTCACGCATCTGGGCACTACAGCGTGAGTTTACGTACTGCTGTGTTTCTCAGATGCTCGCTCTGATGAGAGGATCCCCCTCCACCACTCAGTGTATCCATCCGTAAAATAAATAAGTAAATAAATAAATAAGTAAAGAGGTAAAAACCACAGCCAGTTATTGTCACAGTACACTTGCTTTCTGAACATGCCTCGTATTATGAGTTAATGAAGGTAGTCAATAGATTTCGACTTAGTGATCAGATTTGATAAAATTAAATGTTTTAAGAAGTAACTGCCCTCCTAAGACCAGAAATTATTCTGTTTGGTCAAGACACAAAATATTGGAAATAGTATAATCCATTCATGTTAGGTCAAACATAAGCTCCTAGAGTGTGGCGTAGGGAATATACGTAATCAAGCAAAACATCAATTAACCATAAAGCTGGTGACAATGAAATATAACATTTCGAAGTAAAAAAATATGCAGATTTTTTGAAACATACATACACCGAGATTCAGATAACTTGTTCACTTACAATATTTCCAGAACTATTTAGTACAATTTAATTATGTTTGCATACAAATGAATTACAAGAAAGTCTTCAATAAATGTCATTGTCAAATTCATAAGTAACTGTGAGGGAACTACGTCATTTAGCAATAATTACATGTTTTGAACATAAAGCCAATTATTTTGAATAGGCGAAAACATCACTGGTATCTCTGTGATTATTATAACTAGGACTGCAGACCGCAAGTAATAGAGTATGGTTCGTCTTACAGTTGATCTGGGAAAAACAGGATTACAATATCTTTAATGGTTACAAAGATATAAGATATACAGTTTAATATAATTTCTGTCTCTACTACAGTACAGTTTGAGCAATTGAAAATACAAATTTTCTATACAATATAACTAAGTACTAGAACAAACTTGAATATTTGGTCGACTAATACCGTCCTCTATAAAGTGAATTCAGCCAGAGACCGTGTGGAGGAGTTCGTGTGACATTCTCCCGGAAGTTACGGAACGTTACTGTATCACGAAATAAAGAATATGTGTTTGAAGTGTGTAGCAAATAATACAGATACTGGAATTCCCTTCACATTAAAATTGTGTTTCGGACCCGGACTAGAACCTGGCACTTCACCTTGCACGGACAACGGTCTTACATATTGTGCTACCCCCGTTTTTAGAGGTAATAAGAGTGTAATGTTTAAACACGGTTGTGGTTCTGTAAAAATTAGGAAAGCAGCAGCATACTACCGGATAAGTGAAACAATCATTCTGGAAATAAGAATATTTATAGTACCGGGTGATCAAAAAGTCAGTATCAATTTCAAAACTGAATAAATCACGGAATAATGTAGATAGAGAGGTACAAATTGACACACATGCTTGGAATGACATGGGGTTTTATTAGAATCAAAAAATACAAACGTTCAAAAAATGTCCGACAGATGGCGTTTCATCTGATCAGAATAGCAATAATTAGCATAACAAAGTAAGACAAAGCAAAGATATTGTTCTTTACAGGAAATGCTCAATATGTCCACCATCATTCCTCAACAATAGCTGAAGTCGAGGAATAGTGTTGTGAACAGTACTGTAAAGCATGACCGGAGTTATGGTGAGGTATTGACGTCGGATGTTGTCTTTCAGCATCCCTAGAGATGTCGGTCGATCACGATACACTTGCGACTTCACGTAACCCCAAAGCCAATAATCACACGGACTGAGGTCTGGAGACCTGGGAGGCCAAGCATTACGAAAGTGGCGGCTGAGCACACGATCATCACCAAACGACGCGCGCAAGAGATCTTTCACTCGTCTAGCAATACTTTTTTTTTGTTCTAATAAAACCCCATGTCATTCCAAGCATGTGTGTCAATTTTTACCTCTCTGTCTATATTATTCCGTGGTTTATTAAGTTTTCAAATTTATATTGACTTTTTGATCACCCGGTATATTCGTTTTTCTTCGTTACTCTGAACTGTAAAGACAGAATAAACAGTGCGTTGGGGTGGACGGGAGAACAACACCGATGCCGTCGGTCAAGTTACACAGATAGATGGCGACCACACAGTAACACGATAGTGACAACACGTGTACGCGCCGTTTACTCTGGCACAACAGTAGGGAGGTGCAGCGTCAAAGCGGCAGAGCTTGCGGCAGAGCTTGCGGCTGGCTAATGACCATCGCAGCGGCAGCGCAGCGCGGCGCTGGAGTGTACGTGCTACGCTATCCTGTCCTATGCTATCCTATCCGGTGCTATCAGGGGAGGCCGCGGGGTGCTGTGGCGCTACCTCAGTCGCAGCCCACCGCCAATCGCGAAGCGCGCTGGCTGCAAACAGCCGCTGTGGTCGACGCTGTGTGCCGTCGACACCCTACGCGGAACTGCAGCGCAGCCAAACAAGCACCTCTTGTGACTGCTGAGCGCCGGATGATGCAGCCGAAATTTATTTTTCTTTGAAACAGCAGCAACTAAAAATATAAAACACTAAATCTAAAACAGTCGTGCGCTCACTTAGTTCTCGGTCACTGATTGATCACGTTCGCAGTTCTACGGATACTTTTACGTTAGAAACGATACTTGAAGCCGGATGTAATAAAGAAAAAGATTGTGTAACGTTTGCGTATTTGACTTCTACTGATAAAAGAAAGCAAAAGTGATAAGCAGTGATACACCTAGTTGCACCAGCTTTGCCACTTTGGCGCTAGGCTAAAACAAAACGGAACCATTTGGAAAATTGTGCACATCAGTAGCTCTCAATGCCTATGCTGCGCAGTGGTACTGTTACCGACGACTGTGCCGCTAAAACGGAGTTATTGAACGCAGTTTCCCGAAATTCCTTCACCAGGGAAGACGAATGGAATATTCCTGAATTTGAAACACTAACAGCTGCTAGCATGAGTTTCTTAGAAGTAGATACCTTAGGGGTTGCGAAGCAACTCAAATGGCTTGATACGAGCAAGTCTTCAGGTCCAGATTGTATACCGATTACGTTCCCTTCAGATAACGCTGATACAATAGCTCCCTACTTAGCAAGCATATACAACGGCTCGCTCACCGATAGATCTGTACCTACAGATTGGAAAATGGCCTAGGTTGCACCAGTGTTTAAGGAGGGTAGTAGGAGTAATCCATCGAACTACAGACCTATATTATTGACGTCGGTTTGCAGTAGGGTTTTGGAGCATATATTATATTCAAACATTATGAATCACCTCGAAGGGAACGATCTATTGATACGTAATCAGCATGGTTTCAGAAAATATCGCTCTTGTGCAACGCAGCTAGCTCTTTATTCGCACGGATTAATGGCCGCTATCGACAGGGGATCTCAAGTTGATTCCGTATTTCTGGATTTCCGGAAAGCTTTTGACACCGTTCCTCACAAGCGACTTCTAATCAAGCTGCGGGCCTATGGGGTATCGTCTCAGTTGTGCCACTGGATTCGTGATTTCCTGTCAGGAAGGTCGCAGTTCGTAGTAATAGACGGCAAATCATCGAGTAAAATTGAAGTGATATCAAGTGTTCCTCAGGGAAGCGTCCTGGGACCTCGGCTGTTCCTGATCTATATAAATGACCTGGGTGACAATCTGAGCAGTTCTCTTAGGTTGTTCGCAGATGATGCTGTAATTTACCGTCTAGTAAGGTCATCCGAAGACCAGTATCAGTTGCAAAGCGATTTAGAAAAGATTGCTGTATGGTGTGGCAGGTGGCAGTTGACGCTAAATAACGAGAAGTGTGAGGTGATACACATGAGTTCCAAAAGAAATCCGTTGGTATTCGATTACTCGATAAATAGTACAGTTCTCAAGGCTGTCAATTCAACTTAGTACCTGGGTGTTAAAATTACGAACAACTTCAGTTGGAAAGACCACATAGATAATATTGTGGGGAAGGCGAGCCAAAGGTTGCGTTTCATTGGCAGGACACTTAGAAGATGCAACAAGTCCACTAAAGAGACAGCTTACACTACACTCGTTCGTCCTCTCTGTTAGAATATTGCTGTGCGGTGTGGGATTCTTACCAGGTGGGATTGACGGAGGACATTGAAAGGGTGCAAAAAAGGGCAGCTCGTTTTGTATTATCACGTAATAGGGGAGAGAGTGCGGCAGATATGATACGCGAGTTGGGATGGAAGTCATTAAAGTAAAGACTTCTTCGTCGCGGCGAGATCTACTTACGAAATTTCAGTCACCAACTTTCTCTTCCGAATGCGAAAATATTTTGTTGAGCCTAACCTACATAGGTAGGAATGATCATCAAAATAAAATAAGAGAAATCAGAGCTCGAACAGAAAGATTTCCGTGTTCGTTTTTCCCGCACGCTGTTCGGGAGTGGAATGGTAGAGAGAGAGTATGATTGTGGTCCGATGAACCCTCTGCCAAGCACTTACATGTAAATTGCAGAGTAATCATGTAGATGTAGATGTAGATGCTTCCTGGACCTGTAGTTATAGTGCCAAGACTCCCCACAACTACCCACACTCTACTGAACTTTTTCGTTTATTCTGTTAGCTTGTGACAACATTTCCATGCCGCCAAACAACCTCGACGTTGTGAGTTAACGAGCATTTCGCTCTCATTTAACTGTATAGTAGAAAGAGTCAGCCTTTTGTAATTGTGAAACGAACCCTTTCGTCCAGGACTGCGTGCCTCAAAAGGCGTAGATTCACTACGAGATGGGGAAACTCACAGGCATTTATTGTCTATTTAGGCCTAAGCGTTGTAGTGCGCGATTGAGACAGAGAAAAAACTACATAATAGGGAAACCCAGTAGAAGGCTTTTGTGGTCAAGAAGACGTAGCAATAGTGTTAAATATGACGGAACTAAGATCGGCCATAAAGGGAAACATTTATGTAAACTATTTAATTCTGTAGTAGTGCAGTAATATTAATCTGCCATCCTCCATAAAATTTCTTGTTGATCGCAATAAATCTTGAGTATTGATCATATCTATAATTTAGGGAAATCACGGAAAACCTACATCAGGATGGCCGGACGCGGGATTGAACCGTCCTCCTCCCGAATGCGAGTCCAGTGTGCTAACCACTGCGCCACCTCGCTCGGTAAAAGTGAAATTAACAAGTTTTCTAACAAAGAGCTGAATGCTAAAAACTGAACGCTTTGGTCCATCTTAACGATCGACATTTCTTATAGAAGCGCATCATTAAAATGGCAAATGTTGTAAATATCAAATCTGTAAATTTATTTGTTCAACAGGTTAGTAAATTTAAATGATCAGTATGTTCAGTTAAGCATCAGATCATCATTCCTTCCACGCAAAACACAATGAATGATGACAGCATGACACCTTATTGAATCATTAGGTAACAGATTAATTGTTGCAAAGTTTAGTGCATAATATTTATTTTTGTTCTGTATTCATTTATCAGAATGCACATTGGTGCAAGGCTGCTGCCCGTGACATTCAAAGTTAAGAAGGAATTTGTATTGGTTTCATGTAAGAAAATTTTACGTACGTTATGTAATGGCTATTATTGTTACATTATTTAGAACGTTAAAGTGGTCAATCTTTGATTATTTAAGTGTGTTAAAATGAAAAGTAATGCAGGATAAGCTGTATCCAATCAGATGGACGGCTTCAGGAAAGGGAGCGAAGATGTTCAGCGCGCGTAAACCGCGGACGGCGACGGGCAGAGTGCAGTTCTGGTCCAGACACCAAAGGGGAAAGTGCTGGGGCAGACGCCAAAGCGGACAGTTCGGCTGCAGATGCCAAAGGGTACAGTTCGGATTGAGACGTGAGAGCGGACAGTCGGTCTTTAAGCAGCTAGGAAGTGAAATGACCTAGAAGATTTCGCGTTGTGTGGTATTGCGGGACGTAGGCTCTGAGCGGTGAGCAGCCGCGCGCCTGGTGCGAACCGTAACTTTTCGCATAGTTAACGAGGTGGAGTATCGAACTTTTAAATCGCCATGAGATTGTTAATAATCGAACTGTGTCAAATTGATATGGACTCTAGTGTAATAGTAATTCTAAATACGATCGCTTTCGCTATTAGTTTTCATTCTGAATGAACGTTATTCTAACCAAATCGCAACTGTTTGGCCTAGATCATTTACGGATCGTTAATTTAATTCCCGATATTATTATTACTGTCTTCTTTCCACTTTTTCGATGTCCTCCGTCAATCCTACCTGATAAGGATCCCACACCGTGCGGCAATATTAAAGCAGAAGACGGACAAGTGTAATGTAGGCTGTCTCTTTAGTGAGTTTGTCGCATCTTCTAAGTGTTCTGCCAGCAGATCGCAGGCTTTGGAAAGGCAGGAAGACGCAGTGAAGCGGAAAGGAAGTCTACTGCAGTATAGAGTAGGGCAATGCTTAATGCTATCCAGCCCCTGTACGTCAAAAGGGAAAACGAAGAAGTTCGCTACGAGGTATCAAGGGCCATATCAAGTAGTTGAAACCACATCCCGCGTTAATGTTAAGCTTCAGCTACCAAGTAGAACAATGATAGTACACATTGGGTGGTTGCGGCCATTTAAGGGTTGTCCGGATACGATTCCAGGCATGTCAGAGGAGGGGAAAAGGAAGAAAGAGAGAGTGGAGAGAGGTGTTAAGCGCAGGGACAACCAGGAAGCTAGAGTAAAGCATGATGTACCGTGTGCTTTGCGATAGAGAAAACAGTAGAGTATTTGTAGTTTTCTGTTTCTTGTTATGTACCATTGGGTTTGCGTAGATAAATTAGGCATTGCATTTTCATATGTTGTATGTGTTTTCGAGTATTGTGAGCATGCTGTGGAGAGCAGTCTTTTAGAAGAGGGAGGATGGGTGATGGTGATCACTGTCCTGAGGTCATTGAAAAGGGCAGCGTTGAGCATATTGGTAGGAGTAAAAAACTGAGGAGGTATTCCTGATCTCAACAGTTAACAACAGGTGCACCGAGATGACAAGGCAGGAATTACGGAGCAGCCATAGAGGAAAGGTAACGGTATGTCCATCCAGGAGACATCTTCGGCCAAAATTGAGCTTGCAATGGGTTGGGATGCATTGGACCTTCTCTACCTACGAAAAGTTGATAGTAATAGCAAGTTTTTTGAGCAGGGAGTATTTGCAAAAGCGAAACGTATAGAGCTCAAGAGCTGCGGAATTTTAATCAATGGAACTGCGTGTAACATAAGAGGACCCACCTTCCATCTGCCAGCATCAATATCAGGAGTCACGCAATAGAATGTTACACAGCCAGAGCTGTACTGGCCAGAAGCAAGTTTAGAGTTTTGCGAAGGCAGAATCTGACGTTATTAAATCAAACTCTGGAGTCAGGTCTGTTGAGATCTGTAAACCAGTTCATTTCAGAGCAAGAGAGGCGCATATAAGCCGAGCAGCTTCTGCAGCATGTCGCTCAATGTAGGGAAAGGCAACGACAAGCAACGATCGTTTGATCACCTCTGTGCCAAGTGCCATCGCAGCCTTAACTTCATTGTGCATTGTTTTCATTCTAGTCAATTGGAGAACCAATTCCAAGAGGGAATCGATGGTAGTCCGCATCCTAGTGGATTGGATACTGAGGGCATGTGGTTGATCGAGCATTAAGTGGAGTGGTCATCCAGTAAGGAATTTTTACATTTTGCTTCATGTCTTGAGTTTTAAAAGGACTACACCACATTTAAATTTTCTAATACTAGTACTAAATATCTCGTAAGTATGTGCCAACCCAAACAGGTTTAAGAGTAGTTAGAGGTCTACCCGGGACCAGGTCTTTCCAGAGGGAGGAATAATGTAGAGGCACCAGAGTTTAAGATAGGAAAATGTTACATGCGGTGTAATATTTCTGAGCACACAAGTTACAGCCAGGCGTGGGCCTGTTGACAGTAAGTTACGCTTACCAGTGATTGCGAAATAGAATGGAGGCCACAGGTCCGTAGAACCGCTGAAAAGAGTAAACGCAGCAGTTTGCATGGCGCTAGTTACAGGCAAAAGAGGCCCACTGGCCTACCTAGGTGTTATGAGTACATGACTCGTAGCAGTGCGGTTGCAAAACAGAAGCGCACAGCCATGTATAAATAGGTGCCGGTTTTGTAACGAGGGTATTCAAATGTGGCAACTCTCCTGGATGGTGAGGCATGCCACACCACCAGCTACACACAGCATCAGATGGGGCGCCAGAATTCCAGTCCACAGTGGGTCCCTGGTTCGACCCTCTGAGGCCAACGCATGGTCCATAGCCAGCCAGCACCAGGCCACTCGATGGCTCCTAACACTCTCCGGAGACATCCCGAGGCGAGGGCCGCAGATTGACTGTCGGATCGAAGGTGCTTGTTGTCGCCCGTGATCTTAACCACGATGTCGGAGAAGGATGCAGTGGGCCGTCCTGCGGCTTCCCATGAGTGGCGCTGAGACAACGGGAATGAAGGCCGCTGATCGGCTGCCAGCGCATCCTGACGTCGTCAAAACTCAGCAACCGTACACGGCGGGCATGCCATAGTAAGTTGCACGGGTTTCTGAGGTGCCCTTCTGCGCCAAGATGTTTTGCAGACAGAGAAGTGGCGTCCTCAGCATCGCTGGACCCTGTGACATAGTCAGAGAGGAATGCGGTACTGTAGCTGGGAATAATAAAACACTTGAAAATCACAGCCGAGTTTTAATACCGCGCATCGTGACAGTTTCCATCCATGTTCAACATTCCTCCACCGCTTGCGTACATCTACATTTGGCAGTGGCGGCTACACCGGGAAAACATTTGACTCCTTTTCACACAGACGTCTGGAGAAATAACTATGAGCTCATCGAGTATTGGACTACATTTGCGACTGTATTCAAGACTTCTTTGCAGATAAAACTTAACACGTTGCTGTTAATAGAACAAAATCGACAGTGTTGTGACGTAACAAGACTGTTACGCCACACTGAAGTAGCCGAAAGAAATGCACGCGTACACACACGCCGACGGGCGTGAATTCTGGAACAGGATAACTATTGAATGGTAGCAAGAAAAGTACGTAGCTGCTTTATACTTAACTTTATTAGTTGATGACTACAGCGTTCTTCATGAGACATTTGTACTATAACTCTCTAACTATGTAAGGCTAATGGCGCCTTGCTAGGTCGTAGCCATGGACTTAGCAGAAGGCTATTCTAACTCTCTCTCGGCAAATGAGAGGAAGGCTTCGTCCGTATTGTCGCTAGCAATGTCGTCGTACAACTGGGGCGAGTGCTCTATCGTATATCGAGACCTGCCTTGTGGTGGCGCTAGGTCTGCGATCACACAGTGGCGACACGCGGGTCCGACATGTACTAAATGGACCGCGGCCGATTTAAGCTACCACCTAGCAAGTGTGGTGTCTGGCGGTGACACCACATTCTTCCCCCGCAAATCGGCGAACGGTCGTGAGATAAGGCTTCCGCCCGCCGTGGGGAGGACCCCATGTTGACGTATGCGATGAGGTGGGGAGCCTAACAACAAGCGAGGCTGTGCCACCCGCACCCGGCCATTCGGTCCGAGGGGAGCTAGGAAACGCCTGAAAACCTAGTCCAGGGTGCACGTCAACATGCGGTGTATGCGCCCGTAAAGAAACAGGAGGGGCCGAAGGGTCGACCTCCATTGCGTCGGGGTACCCGACGCGCGAAGACGCCATGTGGTCCGGAGCGGGCGGGAGTTCCATGGCGGAGGACGGCTGGTCACGGGAAGCGATCGGCGGCGCGAGACCCAGGGAGGCGCTTGGCGGCTGCAGCGAAGCGTCGAATGCGGGCGGCTACGGCGGGAGAACAGGCGGCGGCGGCGGCGGCGGCGGCTGCGGCGGCGGCGCGTCGCCATGGGGCAAAATGGAAGGCATCGTCGGTAACACCTGGGGATGAGGCGAGCCAGTAGATGGGTCCCCAGGGCGCTGACCGGACGGCACCGTCGCTGAAAGCAGACGGGGAGCGGCAGAACCCGTGCGACGACAGAGGCGCAGCTGATTGAGATGCGACGCACCTCACCAGAGGCCCCCAAAACCAAATACATCGCGCGGCCGAGGCAGCGAAGAACGCGCCCTGCGAGCCAACGCCGTGAACCTCGATAGGTGCGATAAAATACAACGTCGCCTGGAGCAAAAGCAGGAGTCTGCCGCTGCACAGGAACCTGATGCGGCGGATGCAGCAAAGACATCAAGGTGCGATGGGGACGACCGTGGAGCAACTCAGCCGGCGAGCGACCATCTCGGGGCTGAGAGCGATACGAAGACAAAAAGAGCAACAATGCGTCCTCCCGAGAATGCGACTCTTTCAATTTCAACATCTGTGACTTGAAAGTCCGGACCAATCGTTCAGCGGCACCGTTTGACTGAGGCGAAAACGGCGCGGATGTCAGATGTTGAATACCATTGGCCTGGCAGAATGACTGAAATTCTGCGGACATGAATTGTGGGCCATTGTCGGAAACAATAGTCTGCGGAAGACCTTCAATGCAAAAGATAGCAGACAACGCTTGGATGGTGGCGGAGGACGTCGTGGAAGACATCCGGACAACAAAAGGAAAATTACTGAAGGCGTCGACCAGAACCAACCATCGAGCATTCCAGAATGGACCAGCAAAATCAATGTGCAAACGTTGCCAAGGGGAAGTGGCTTTTGGCCACGCAAAGACTTTCCGCGGCGGTGCGGATTGTTGTTCGGCACACGCCATGCAAGAAGAACACATATTCGTAATCGCAGCATCGATTCCGAACCAAGTACAGTGCTGACGAGCAAGTTGTTTCGTTCGCACTATACCCCAATGTCCTTGGTGAAGAAGCCGTAAAACAGAGGACTATAACGAACGTGGGACCACGACTCTTGACTGATCATTATCAGAACGCAACAACAAAACACCACGTCGAACAAAAAGTCTCTCCTTGTGAGCAAAAAATCGGCGAACCAACGGATCCGCAAACCGAGACTTTGACAAAGGCCATTGAGTAGCAACAAAACGTAAAACAGTAGCAAGGACAGGGTCAGCAGCTGTGGCGGTAGCTACACGACGAAAATCAATCGGAAACGATTCGACCACTTCATCCGTTTCCGAATCAATGAACATGCAAGCAAGTTCGGAAGAATGCTTTATCCTCAGCAACCGGCAAACGGGACAACGCATCGGCGTTTCCGTGCTTAGCAGTGGACCGATACAAGATATCGTAGCGGTACTGCGAGAGGAAAATAGACCAGCGAATGAATTTCTGCGCTGTACGTGGAGGTACAGGCTTGGTCGGATGAAAAAGCGATGTCAAAGGTTTGTGGTCTGTGATGATGGTAAAGTGACGACCATACAAGAAATCATGGAACTTAGTAACACCAAACACGAGAGCCAAAGCTTCTTTCTCTATCTGGGAATAATTTCTTTGCGCAGACGAGAGCAATTTGGACGCAAAGGCAATAGGGCGATCATGCGAGCCAACTTTGTGCGCAAGCAAAGCACCGATCCCGAAATCCGATGCATCTACCATCAACAAAAGGGGTTTCCGGGGATCGAAAGGCGTGAGGCAAGTATTAGAAAGCAACGCCGATTTCAACTGGCGAAAGGCGCGTTCGCATTCCGTCGTCCAGACGAACGGAACACCTGTACGGCGTACGCGATGAAGCGGAGCTGAAAGAGAAGAGGCATTGCGCACATTCACTCACACCTTGCGATTCTAAATCGTTCAATGGTCGTGCGACCTCACCACGCAATGCGTGAGGAACATTGCGCGCTCTGAAAAATTGCTGTTGCGCGTTTACTTTCAGTTCCAATGGTGCTGCATAGTTTTTAGCGCAACCAAGGCCCGATGCAAAAATGGCTGCAAATTCTTCACATACACTAGAAACACGGTCTGAAGGCACAGTTTGATTCACTGATAGGACCTGATTTACAATAGACATGTTAAACAATTGAAATAAGTCTAAGCCAAACAAGTTCACTGCAGTAGAAGAACGAAGAACGTAAAATGACACAAGTTTTGTTTGTCCCTTGTATGTTGCAAGAAGGCTGCACTGTCCTAACACAGGAATTTTCAGTCCTGAATATGTGGTTAGCTTAACATTCGCGGCACGCAACGGAGGTGTGCCCAGTTGTTTGTACGTGTCGTGATTGAGCAATGAAACTGCAGCTCCGGTATCGAGCTGGAATGGTATCACTTTGCCATTAAAGTCCAAATCGACAAGAAGTTTATTGTCCTGCTGACGACAAGAGCGACTGTTTTGTGCAATTTGAATAGACACTGGTACAGAATCACTTGCTAATGGACGTGATTTCCGGCGACGTCGACGCACAGTTTTTGTGGGACGAACACAGTCACTGTTAGAGAAAGTGGCACTGGACGAATCGGAATTAACTACATGAATGTCCATGGGCGAAGGTCCACGATCCTGAGTGTCCTTGGTTCGATTCCGGCGCGAAGCAAAGGGCCTGGAATGATTGTGATTGTCCGATCGGAGCTTTTTCTGGCAAATACTTTGAACATGTCCTTCCCTATTGCAGAGAAAGCAAATAGCTTGGCGTGACGGGCAATGTTCACGAGAATGTCTAGTAGCACACCGCGGGCATGATTTCACTGCATTTGTGGGCTGGCGCGGCACACGTGGCTTAGAGCGCGGCGGCAGCTGCGTTTGTTTGTGCGATGGCAGTTGACCGGGCCGCGCAGCTCGCCCGGCGGGCCGGTTAATGTTACACACTGCTGGCGAAGTTTCAAAAGAGTCCTGAGCACAGTCAAGTGTGTCTTGTCTATCCATTATGTCTATCACTTGTTGAAGGGAGGGATTAACTAGTTTCAATATTTGCTCCCGTATGCGAACATCAGAAACGTTCTGTGCAATAACATCACGTACCATTGTATCTGAATAAGAAAGGCCACAGTCACAGTCAAAGGCACAGTCCCTAGTAAGTCCTTGCAATGTTGCTACCCACTCGCTATTAGTTTGACCGGCCGTACGTTTTGTACGAAAAAACGTATACCGTTTTGCAACCACATTAACTGTTTCTTTGAAATAGGCATCTAAAGCAGACAAAATTTCCTCGTAGGACAGAGTTGCTACGTCGCGTCGGGGAAACAATTTCACTATCACACGGTAGGTGGACACACCGACACAAGAAAGCAAAAACGGCTGCCGCTCATTACCTTGAATTCTGTAGGCGGCGAGGTGGAAGGCAAACTGGCAGGACCATTCCTGCCAAGTCTCGTGGTTCGGGTCGTAGTGCCTAAAAGGCGGTGCAACTGCGAGTTGTGGCTGCGGTAGCGGTGAAGCGGCGGCCGCCGCATCGGTTTGAATGGCACGTTGACCCTGGACGAGCTGTCCAAGGGCATCCAATAACGCCTGCGTCTGCTGATTCTGCAAGCGATAAAATTCGGACAGTACATCTGGCGAAGCCATGACACAAGTAAATGTAAGCAATCAGAAAGAAGTCTTTACTCGTCGCCAATCTGTTGTGACGTAACAAGACTGTTACGCCACACTGAAGTAGCCGAAAGAAAGGCACGCGTACACACACGCCGACGGGCGTGAATTCTGGAACAGGATAACTATTGAATGGTAGCAAGAAAAGTACGTAGCTGCTTTATACTTAACTTTATTAGTTGATGACTACAGCGTTCTTCATGAGACATTTGTACTATAACTCTCTAACTATGTAAGGCTAATGGCGCCTTGCTAGGTCGTAGCCATGGACTTAGCAGAAGGCTATTCTAACTGTCTCTCGGCAAATAAGAGGAAGGCTTCGTCCGTATTGTCGCTAGCAATGTCGTCGTACAACTGGGGCGAGTGCTCTATCGTATATCTAGACCTGCCTTGTGGTGGCGCTAGGTCTGCGATCACACAGTGGCGACACGCGGGTCCGACATGTACTAAATGGACCGCGGCCGATTTAAGCTACCACCTAGCAAGTGTGGTGTCTGGCGGTGACACCACAGACAGATGTGCAGGTAATTTCCGGAAAACACCGCGAAGGTATGATAATACTCTTAATGTTTGCAGTGTATGTAAATGATGTAATAGAAGGTGTCGGGTAGTCTTTAAGACTGTTAGCAGATTGTCTATAATAAAGTAGCATCGCCAGAAGACACTATCGATTTACAGAATGGCTTGTAGAGGACTGAAGAATGAATTAGGCTCTAGTAATTTACCCTGAGCGTAATCAAATGTAACATACGAGGTTTATCCGGAAAATACGTAAAAAGTTGAAAAAGTTGAATAATAACTTTGTTTTACAATTATGCAGGTATTAAAATATGGTCTCCTTCAAAGTACTCGCCCTCAGCCGCGATACACTTCTGCCAACGCCGTTTCCACTGTTGATAACATTGCTGAAAGTCTTCAGTTGTGATGTTGTTCAGTTGCCGTGTCTTTTCCGCCTTGATGGCTTCCACATCTCCCAAGTACCGCCCCGAATCACCATTTTGCATTTCGGAAACATGAAGAAATCACACGGAGCTAAATCGGATGAATAAAGCGGGTGGACTGTCACGGTGATTGAGCTTCGGGCCAAAAACTCGCGCACAACGAGCGACGTGTGAGCGGGCGCATTGTCGTGATGAAGGATCCACCTGCCCCCTTTTGCCAACTGCGGTCGAACTCGGGCCACACGAGCTCTGAGACGTGTCAGAACTTCAACGTAAAAATTTCCGTTCACTCTCTGGCCGGGAGGGACAAATTCCTTGTGAACAATGCCCTTAGAATCAAAGAAAACAATCAACATTATCTTCACATTGGACCTTGATTTTCGCGACATTTTTGTTCTCGGTTCTCCTGCTACTTTCCATTCTTTGCTTTGAGATTTGAGCTCCACATCGAATTCGTAAAACCAGGACTCGTCTCCAGGGATGACTCGGTTGAGAAAGTCCCCTCGTTCCTCTGCTTCCAACCAATCCCCACAGCACTCAACCCTCTTAGCTTTCTGTTCTGGCGTCAAGAGCTTCGGTACAATTTGCGCACACGATTTCTTCGTTTCAAGTTTTTGTGTCAGGATTTCGTGAACGATTGTTTTGGGGATTGATAGCCCTTCAGCAATCATTCTGACTGTCAATCTACAGTCTTTAAAAACACAAGCCCGAATTCGTTCAACATTTGCATCAGAACTCGATGTGGACGGGCTTCCCGGCCGAGGGTCATCGTTCACTTCTTCTCTGCCATCCCGGAACCTTTTTAACCACTTGTCCACGGTTGGTTCCTTCAGAGAATTGTCTCCGTAAACCTATTTCAAACACTCAAAAATCTCACAGCCATTATTGCCTAGCTTTGCAAGAAACTTGATGTTGACGCGCTGTTCCTCAATCAGAGAGAGCTCTATGCCGACGGCAGGTGCAAAAGGGTAATTGTCAACAAGCTGCCGCACACTCCCACCTTCACGCAGAGTGCTCTGACTTGAACTGAGCGTTGATGGGATTCATTACAGCAGTAGTCCCACCTGGCGGTGAACGCAACTTGTAACATGAAGACACTATTCAACTTTTATACGTATTTTCCAGACAAACATCGTATTGTGCGTATGTATGTTGCTGTACTGCAACACTATTAGTGAAAATATGTTGAAGCAGTAGCTCTCATAATATATCCTGATCGACCTTGTGAAGAATGGCCGCATAAAACCAGTAGTTGGAAATGCAGATGTCGGAATCCGATTCATAGGAAGAATATTAAGGAAATATGTTTGTATCACACTAAGTAAACTAAGGTTAGATATGTGCAAAAACAAAGTCCACAAGAAAAAGACCAAAATGAAAAGGAAACATAACATTTTTTAGGTATATATTGAAATGTTTGGCTACCAGGATCTCTGAATACGAGAGGACACTTAAGCTGCAACCAGCACAAGAAACTTTCTCAAAAGCAATACATGTACTTCATAACTTAAGTGCATGTTTTGCTCAGCAATAGATGCCCTACTTAAAGTTTGACAGATAGCAAAAGGGATGCCACCAAGTGACGAATACAGGGGACACTTGAGCAAAGCGCAGGTATTCCTTTTTCAAATTAGCTGGTTAGTCGTTGTGTGGCTACTTTCTTGACCACTCAGAAAGCCACGTAAACACTTGAAGTAATACTTAGTTGTGTTCAATTCTCTAAGGAAGTAGTAGCCCATGCTGAGAGATGCCACAAGAGACTAGCATGAGGATGATACGGAAATTCCCAGGTTACACACAATCCTCGTAAGACAGGATATTTTCTTCCAGTATGGGGACTGGGAGGTGTGGTTATGCAATGTCGATCTTTCATTGGTTCGGAATCTGAATCGAGTCCACCAATGACGAAGACAGCATGACAAAATACAGCACCTTGGAGGGCAGCGTAGGCGACATAAGTAAGAAAACTGCCAAACAGGAGCAACAGTGAATCAATCAGGTACTGCTGAATTACTAATGAGATCACTCACTGAGCAGTTTTGTCAGTAGGTTAGCAGAGCAGAGAGAGAGATATCGGACACAGAGCGAGATAACGTGTCCTCCAGAGACATGCTAACCTATTTTCAATTCAGTCTTTGAGTGAGATCTCTACATTGATTCTTACATCTGTCATCACTTTGTGAGATGTTCATTTTCCTTTCCATATTGAATAAAAATTCCTTCAAATGGTCAAATGGTTCTTAGCACTATGGGACCTAACATCTGAGGTCATCACTTCCCTAGACTCAGAACTACTTAATCCTAACTGACACCTGACTTCAGTATTAATTTTGTGTATGAAGGTGCAAGAAAAAGAGTGTTGGTAGATCTTCTAAATTCATATGATCTGATGCAGACTGTGTTTTACCCAGTATAGTGCAGAAGAACAGTATCACCGCCACAGACAATACTTTTAATCATAGATGGGCATTCTGTTAGTAAACAGGTGAATGGCCTTTCAGACCATGATGCACAAATTTTAACAATAAAAGGTGTCCATACTCAAACATATGTCATATAGAATTACAAAACTATTATAGTAAATTTATTCCAATGGCAATAGAGAGTTTTTCAAACCTCATCAAGGAACCAGAGTGGCAGGATTTTTATAGTGCTGACAACATAGATGATAAATATAATGCCTTCCTTAACACATTTCTCACGTTCTTTGTGAGTTGCTTTCCCTTAGAACGTTCTAAATGTGGTACAAACAGTAAAACGCAGCGTGGGTGCTGACTAGTGGGATAAGGATATCATTAGAACAAAGCAGGAATTATATCAAAATGTAAGGAGTAGTCACATCAAGCTACAGTAGCCCATTAAAAACAGTACCGTAAGGTGCTTAAAATATTACGCATGGCAAAGAGTATGTGATATGCCAACAAAATAGCTAATTCACAGGATAAGCTTAAAACCATATGGTCAGTTGTGAAATAATTGTATGATCAGCAGCACAAGGTTGACGATATAAGGTCATTTCTTAGTGCAGATATTCCTATTACTGATAAATCAGATGTATGAACAGTATTTAACAATCATTTTCTGAGCATTGTTGGTGAATTCAGTAAATATTTAGTCTCTACAGGGAATCTTATAAGTCTCTTGGCAAATGCCTTTCTGGAATTGATGTCTGAAATACTCCTCTGTGACACACACAAGGGCGAACTGGAGTCAAAACTAAATCACTGAAGACTAACGACTTTCATGGACATGATGGAGTGCCTAGCAGAATATTAATGTATTGTGCTGCACTTGGTAGCCTTGTATTAATCCATATTTGCAATATTTCCTTTAGGAATGGTTAGTTTCCTGAATGATTAAAATACACAATAGTAAGGCCGCTTTATAATAAGGGAGAAAGGGATAATTTAGACAGTTTTAGACCTACTTCTATCACATTAGTGTTTCCTAAAGTTATTGAAAACGCTGTGTATCTAAAGATCATTCATCATTTTATATCACACAGCTTGCTATCAAGTGTACAATTCGGCTTTAGATGTCGTTTAACAAATGAAAATGCTACATTCTGCTTTCTCTGTGAGGTACTGTATGGGTTGAACCAAAGATTTCGAACGCTGGGCGTTTTTTTATTTAACTAAGGCATTTAATTGTGTTGACCACAAAATATTTCTCCAGATGTTGTACCATTACAGAATGCAGAGAGTAGATTGCAACTGGTTCACCTCTTACTCTAGCAACAGACAGCAAAAGGTCATTATTCACAGTGTTGCGAAGTTGAGAATGGCTGTGTAGTGGGGTACAGCAAATGGGGGGGAGGGGGGAGGGGTTCCCCAGGGAGCAGTGTTGGGGCCAGTCCTGTTCCTTATTTATATTCATGGTATTCCCTCTAGTACTATGGGTAACTCTAAAATATTTTTGTTTGCTGATGACACTAGCTTGGTAGAAAAGGATGTTGGGTGCAACAGTGGCTGTGTTTCAAATAGTGCAATTCGTGACATGAGTTCTTGGATTGTGGAAAATAAACTAACGCTACATCAGAATAAGACTCAGATTTTATAGATTCTAAGACACAATTCAACAAAACTTGACGTTTTAATTCAACAGAATGGGCATATGATAAGCAAAACTGAACAGTTCAAATTTCTAGGTGTTCAGATCGATAGTAAACTGCCATGGGAAGCCATTATTAAGGATCTTGTTCAAAGACTTAATGCTGTCATTTTTACCATTCTAACGGTATCTGAAGTCTACTTCGTTTGTTTTCATTCACTTATGTCATATGGTATTATATTTTGGGGTATCTCTTCCCATTCTAAAAGGATATTTTGGCTCAGAAACAGGCGGTTCAGGTAATAAGTGATATGAATTCGCGAACCTCTTGTCGACCCCTGTTCGCTAGTCTGGGTATTTTGAGATTGGCCTCTCAATATAAATATTCTTTACTGTCTTGTCTTGTTAACAACACCAGATTATTCCCACGAATAAGCACCTTCCTCTAAGTTAATATCTGGCAGAAATCAAACCTGTATTTGGGTCAGACATCCTTAAATCTTGTGCAGAAGGGTGAGGAGTATAATAAACATACCTCCAGAATTCAAAAATCTTTGTAGTAATCCGTGAGCTTTCAAATCGAAACTGAAGAGTTTTCCCATGGGACACTCCCTCTATTCTGACTCGGAGTTCCTTGAAAAACTTAGCTAATTCTTGTTCTATTGTTGATTGCATTTACTTAAACCTATGGCTTGACATTTTTGGGTTCTCAAAATTTTTATTTTCATCTGTTATTACTTTTACATTGTAATTTCATGTATTGGGATGTTCCATGAGTTTGGAGATCTGCTCCTCAGTTACATCGTATGCTATTTGACCTGTGCATAAATAAACAAATAAATGTGTCATGCACACACGCCGGTCCATCCTGTCCCACATGCGAGACGTGTTTGGCTGTGCAAGTGTTTACCGTTGCTGGAACGCCGGCCTAATTGCACAGCGAGACGTTTGCCTAGCGACTGACGGTTGCAGACATGGCTAATAGATTGTCAGTGTTATACTGATGCGACATGGCTATGTGAATAACAGAAAGGTCCCTCTCGATGTGTTATAGAAATCTCTTAGAATGATTTCAGATACTGTTTACAGATATATCCCAGAATAGTGCAGAGCGTATTCGTCCTAGCTATCCTAACACAACAGTTCATCCATTATATATCAACCACTCCCAGAAATCGCAAACTGACACAGAAATAGTTAACGGTCGCTTTTGTTGATGTACGAGCTTTCGTGATGTCTCAGCTTGTCTGCAAGAAAATTCTTGTCCTAACAGGACTTGTTTATGAAAATATCACAGAACCACACCGAAGGCATTCAGACTGATGGTAATAATGAGGTAACCACTCCCCACATGTTACTCTTCCCAGTAAAAGTAACATCCCATGTTCAACGTTTGTCTCGGAAATGGTAAATATTTGCTCATGTTCTCATCGCTAAAAGCCTTCATCAAGTCTGTGCATGTTAGCAAAAATACTGTTGGTCAAAAAAGCATTCTGTTGTTTGGCAAGAGAGCACTATCTAAGCACAGACGTGAAAATCGGAACAATCATGCAAACAGAAACAGAAGCACTGTTTAGTGTAAGAGAAAAATGGCTGGAATTTTTGGAATCCTACTGCTGCTGGTCTGGAGATGTCCTAATGCCACAATGGTGGATGAGGGACAGCATCCCCCCAAAGACTGATAGTCTGCTTCAACTTGAATAAAGAAGAAATCAGAAGCCTTGCCCCCATCTTGTTCGAACCAGTCTGTAAAGGCTCCTACGCACCAGCACAAAGTATGTCTTGTGAGTGAATGGAGCATCCCAATTCCCTCTTACTCAATTTACCTGTCAAACTGCTGCAGCTGCCTGCGTGGGAGAAATGTGAACGATTTATTTTCTGCAGACAAGATATTCAGCGGCAAAACTATTTTGTACAGATCGCCATATTGTGCTCACAGTTAAACCCTGCAAAAGCGGTCTACAGATTATGGAATACTGAAAGACTCTTCCTCAATTACATTGCTCTGCTACCGTCGAGAAAACTTTGAATATTGCAGAGTGAAGCCAATCTCCAACCTGGCTATATCACCATATACCATATCGATATCACACAATTTGTATACTCGTCTTACAAAATCACCGCTTCTGCATCCTACGTATAGTTATCGACCACCAGAAACACGTACATATATCAGAAAAAACAGATAGCATAAGCATACGCATCTCTCGCAGCACTAGATATTTCCCACAAGGTGCAGCATTATCCACTGCAGCCGATGGTCACAAGTCATCTTCCTCCACACACACACTGGTCCGACACATGACCAGAGTACCCTCAGTGGACCGAGGGCACACTCCAAACTGTTGTGCAAAGGCTACTTCAGACCCTGACTGGCTTGCTTGCTTGCTTTCTACAGCTATCTCCAGATTCCAGAACTGCCAGAAAATATGTATTTTCACATGGTTTACCAGAATATCATACCATTTACGCGATAATTATCGATATCAATAGCAATATCGACTGCATACCAGTATCGTCTGCGTATTTAATTCCCAAGATATACATGGACATTATTTCTTTGGACCCCAAAATATCAGTGAGGTGCAGCGAGATGGAACGTGCTGTAAATAATTGAGAATGAGAAATTTATCTAACCTGTGAAGATATTTACTTGAAAACTCGAAAAAAATGCAGGAAACTGATAAATCCACTCGCGAATACCAAGGTCGTTAATATAGCAGATTCCACATCATCCTTATCATTTCCAAAGTCAGCTAAGCTTCATCTTATGTCTAGAGAATAAGTAAATGTGTCTTCCACCCGTCTTTCACCTGAAACATGCACACAACACACACCGCAATCGAGGGTTCTCTCAACCAAATAAAGACGGGAAGTGTGGAGAAGAAGTCAGACCGACAATTCACATGGGTGGGAAAAATGATCCAGTGCAATCACACGTCCATATTCAATCTTCTCAAATTACCACAGACAAAACACATGATCCCAAAGGCTGTCCAGTTCATACTGAATATTAGTTCACTATTCGTTCGTCTAGAGCTTGACGTGGTTAGGTCAGGTATATTCGCGTACCCCGTCTGGCCTCTCCATTCTGCTGTAAGTCAGAAATATGTATATATCGCTCCCATCACAGGCTTACCCACCGGCCCCGGACGCGACACACCCATAGGCAGAATCGTCCTAGGAAACTGGATACATAAATGTTCGATCACTGTACATACGATTAAATATTACGATTGCATCCTCAATCGGACGACATTCGACAATGTGCGAAGAATCAGATATACCCACTCCTGAGGACTGAGGCTCTGGAAATAGAAACATCTGATCCATTCTTATGGTTCAAATGGCTCTGAGCACTATGGGGACTTAACTTCTAAGGTCATCAGTCCCCTATAACTTAGAACTACTTAAACCTAACTAACCTAAGGACATCAAACACATCCATGCCCGAGGCACGATTCGAACCTCCGACCGTAGCGGTCGCGCGGTTCCAAACTGTAGCGCCTAGAACCGCTCTGTCACCCAGGCCGGCAGCCATTCTTATGAACTGACATAATTTTCCAAGTACAATAAACACCTTTCGTCCCCTTTGCGGCTATCGTAGTTTTCCACAGCTAATCCATACCTTCGACAGGACATATAAATTTTTTTGCACATGTCGGAACACACAGACATACTTTGTAGGCCTGATGCCCAAGGCAAATCTATGACGCAGCACCCACTGTTAAGTGTAAGACTTCGCCAATAACTAAATGCTGGCGATACGAAACAATACTGTGTAAAATCAGCGATGAGTTGACATGTCTCATAAATTTTTCTTTCTAGTGGTACCACTGTGTCTTAGAAACAGAAATGTATCGTCTTACAAGCAGCCAGATGTAGAAAACGTGATTGGAATGACTATGTTACTGTCGGCAATCGGTGTTGGTTCCACAGGTGCTCACAAGTCTCACAATGACATCGGTGTTAAAAAGTATAGAAGCATTATAAATCGAGGCATGGCATTACCTCTGAATGAAGTGGGTTTCTCACTTAGATACTGTGACAGCGAAAATAGACCGTGATCGCAGGAGTGTGCATTAACAGACCGAAAGTGTGGTTACACTTCACCGATAATGTAAGCTCATAACAAAATCATCGAATTTAGAAAGTGATTCGCTACGGAAATGTAGTATGAAGCTGGTAATTGCAACTCAATCGTGCCGAGGTTATATATTTCTCCAGTATTGCTACTGCATTCTGTGTCAGTGCCACGTCAAAGGTTCTGCGATTTATCCACTGGGTTACCGGCGATGGTTGATTGAGAATTATCACTTAAGTAGATGGTGAGCTGACTGTGGTCGTAAGAAATGTTCGCAGACGTTTCAGATCTCTAGTGTTACACTTGCCTTTAGAAATACTGTCTGCTATTTGTAATCAAGTCTTTTTATTGAACCACATACCTGCACTGGATCCTATGGAGAAGCCTTATAATGATTACAGCCACTATTGAATCATATACATGGCACTCTCATATCTCGAAACGAGTCACCTTTTGCGAAACTGCCTGTTGCACTAAAATTCTAACGTGGTTTTAAATAATCCCGACGCATTTTGTAACTGCTCCTCAGACTCTACCCTACCATCACTACAGTTTTTGCGCATGTGATCTTTTGAATTTAAATCGTAACTGAGCAGAAGTCAGAGGCAGCCGTAACTACCACATCCCGCAACCCATGTAAAAACAGGCAAAGCTGAATTAGTGTGACAGGATTGTGTTTTGAACATTCAGTGGAAATGAGAACATGTTGTCACAGCTCTGCCAACTGTGTACGATGTGTAAGGTCAGCGCCAAAATGAGCGCACTCCAGCAATACGAGGTGGTATAGGGGAGAGTACAAACAGGCCCGATGGTGTTTCTCACTGGGAAAGTTAGAAAGACTCATCATCATACAGTTACTGCAGTGCGATGCAGATCTGCGTACCTCAGGGACCATTCATGTCTATCACCTCAAAATACTATCATCGTTATTCTGTACCATCCAACAGAGAAAAATTGCGAACTGTAAAAGCTCTGCTAAGTTCATCCGATGGAGGGCTCAATAAGATTTCTACAATAAATCTCTCTTCCAGTATATCGAAAATAGATACCGCATATGTGCCAGCATCATGCATATGTGTACATACTATTAAAAATAAAGGTACCGATCCATTGCACAGACCAATGTATACTGTCAATGCCCATACAGGTAGGAGTAAGGAGGACCATGTCCCACAGATTATCAGTCGCAAGAGAGGCTCCCTGTGTCGTTGTTTGAAATATTTTTTCTGCTTTAACACGCTATCTACACTACCACATGGTTTGATTTTCCAGCCATCAATTCAACTTTTGTGTGGTTGTAAAGTGACAGTAACACGTTCAAAACCGTTGCGTTTCACAGAAAACTAGGTGTCGTATGGTGTAAGTCATGTTGTTGCTGCCCCGGCCGCAGTTGCCGAGTGGTTCTAGGCGCTTCAGTCCGGAATCACGCGGCTGCTACGGTCGCAGGTTCGAATCCTGCCTCCGGTATGGATCTGTGTGGTGTCTTTAAGTTAGTTAGTTTTAAGTAGTTCTAAGTCTAGGGGACTGATGACCTCTGATGTTAAGTCCCATAGTTCTTGGAGCCATTTGAACCATTTGAACCACGTTGTTGCTGCTGCTACCACAACACACATGCACACTGGATGATTTTAAATTGATAAGGAAACTGGAGGAGTTTTTCGGCGTTGTGGAGCATTCTGAAACTGCTGGGTAGAGGCGATTGACGGGCCCTATATTTAAACTTATCTGTCACAGTGATAGTATAGTTGATGGCTCTGAGTTCCATCTCACGCGATTTCTCACTCTGCAGTCATGTACGTGATCACTGTTTCGGTGCTAGCCATCTGGAGGAGATGATGCCCCTCCACCAAGACTCTTTCTCCATCTGAAACAAACGATCTCAGTAAATCGTTATGTGGTAATCAAGAGCGTACTGGTGAATGCATAGGATGAAAAAACACCGTTGATGTGTTTCCATAATAAGCAGCACAGTTGATAGCATGAACAATTCTAGCGACTTTACCATAATTTCAACACCGACCAATGATGCAGCAGCATGCTTTACAGATTATGTATCATTGCTAAGCCGCCCCTCCTCTACTTTCCAAGTACCACAGCGAATATCGCGAATGTTAATGCTCGAACATATACATCAAAGAATACGTGACATCGATCTACATATTTTTAGCACATCGATCATAGCGCGTAATTTATGATCTTTCTCTATGCAGATGGGAGTCACAGGGCTTTCTTGCATTCTTAGGATGAAGTTAGGGACTTAAAGATCTCGCACTGCTTTTGGCCTCACAGCCCTGCAGCATTATCACGGATGTAATCTGCAGCTGACCAGAAGTAGACCACTTCATTCCGCGTCTCGTGAAGGAATGGAATGTATCAAGTCATTAATTAATGTTTCTCACACATCCATGTGCACAAGATTTCTCCAGATGCGAGCATATCGAGGACGTTAGCACCCCTTATCAGTGTATAGTAACAGACACAAAAGTGTTGTGATGTAATAGCATACGGTTGAGAAGAACAAGAGCCAGTACGCTTTGATGCATAATTGAGCTTCAGAGGCACAGATTTCGAAGACATCAAGTAAAGCAACTAAATTGTAAATTATTGTTCTAGTGTTTGGGACCTGTACCAAGGAGGTATTTGTAAGATGGAACACAAATACATGCACTCCTAATGCTACTCGGTTCTTCACTTGAAACTGGCTATAATGTTAGATCGTAGCAGTTTCTGATCTATTAGTGTGTGGAATGCAACGCTGTTAATATTCCAGTGTAACAAATATATATCGAACGCAAGACATCCATCCTTCTTGCTGGTTTCCATACGATAAACTATGGTGACAAATTGTAAAATGTAAATACTTCTTCCTTAAAACATCGATTCTGTGTAATACATGCACAATCTAGCTTTCCATAGGCATATAGCATCCACTGTTGATACATGATCACAGATCAGAAATTATACTACACTCGCTTCACTCCTGCAAAATTATCGTTAATAACGGAGAATACCTCCTACAAGGAAACAGATAAACGCATAGTAGAGGCATTTGACATGTGAAAATTCAAGTATTACCGCCACTAACTCCGTAAACAGGACAGCTGTCAAGTAGGTGTATATGTCGGATTTGCTGTGCTCAGAAACACCTGTCACTAATTTAGAATCACCTTTGTTATGAAACTGAAGTATAGATTTTATATCCAAAATGCGACATGGTAATGGGTTACGTGGCATAAATCTTCGTTCGTTTAGAGAAATGTGTCGAAACATGATGGTCACGTTTCATCGTACATGAGATGGAAATTCTCTGAAGACCGAGAGGTTTGCTGTTAATGATCACAAATAGACACTGCTCTAAGTCACACACAGATCTCGTGGTTGTATACAACGAGACAGCTGATGCACCTTGACAGAACAACGGAAAATAAATGGTCAAATTTCCTGCGGCAAAATTTTACCTCCCTCTCTACAATACATCATCGGTTGTAACGTCCCCTTAGAAAAATTATAAATGACTGTGCTTAAACTGACACACAATATTTATAGTGCAACGCAATCTGACTTTCAATAATCCCTACAAAAGAATCGCCCTGACTAACAGTAACCTATACCTTTCATGAATCGCTTACCTCACAAAAATCTTCGTTACTCGAACTACTGCAATACAGCGAGTGCCACTACTGCCAGCTAAATAGATGATTCTAACTACTGAAGGGACTAACTACTGATAGGCATAGTTAGCAAATGAGAGATTTTGATAAAGAACAAACAATTTATTTACCTTAATAGTGTTCAAAAGTCATAATATATATATCAGTTCATGATATCAAGTATTACAAATTTACTCTTTCTGGCACACACACGTCCAGATCGTCCGTTCTTAAAATTCTGCCGTCTCTCTCCCCACATCCACCACTGCTGGCGGCTCACCTCCAACTGCACAACGCTACGCGCTGTTAACAGCCAACTGCCCAACACTACAATAGCCAATAACAATGCAAACCAGCCACAGACTGCACACAGTACAGCCACTGATTTTCATACAGAGCGCTACGTGGCGTTACCAATAAAAAAACCTATACAGCCTACTTACACAGTCTACCATTAAATCGTATCTCGTTAAAACTTCATCGCAGCTGATCACTCCATCCACTGTCTGTCATCCTTTAACGCAGATTCAAGTAAGTTTAGAAGCAGATGGTTCTCCTTTTTTTCAGAAAAGCATAAAAGCTAGCAGTCAACTCGTGTGTATATCATCTCAATATACAAAGAGTAGAATGCTGCTTCGACGAATAAAATTACTATTTCCATGGTTCCCGGTACTTCCGTGTCAGTAATATCTTGTTTCCGTCTTTCTGTCGCATAGTCTTTCCATGCACAAAAACTGTTCTGCGCCAACGAGAAGACACGCCGCTACTTCCTCAATTTCCCCGCATTTTGGCGTATTTTCCCTCAATTTATGCATTTTTTCCGTCATCGATTGTGATCATGACATCACCTCTCGCTTCGTGTTCTAAAATTTCTTGTAAATGTAGTACAGCTGCCAACACATTTTTATGTTCGGGCGGCATAGTATGTCACTGTACTGGAATGCTTCCCGGTCTTCCCGCTGGTGGAGCCAACTTCGAACACAGAACACGTCTTCAGACGTCGCTTGTGGTTGGTCTACCTTCAAGCCCTGTACCAGATATAACACGTGGTGGATCCGCCTCTGAATATCGCTCTGGACAGAATGCGTGGCAGATCAACACTCGAACGCTAACTTGGACGTTGTATATTGCGGTTTTGCATCCGAACATCGCTCCTGACATTTTGCGTCGCAGATCCACCTTCAAACACTATCCCAGATGTGGCATATTGTTAATCTGCATCCGAACATTGTTCCAGATATATCCCGTGGCGGACCCACACTCAAACACTAGCTCTGGTCTACTGTGGGTCCTGGGATTTTCCAACACATGCACAAACACAGACGTACAGAAAACAGAGCAAACACACTGCAACTGTAGAATATCTGGGTGGTGATGACGGGATGCATTCGAGTACAGTGGTATGCTATGCTGCCCGACCAGAAAAATAGTGCATTTGCCCTAGGTGTTGGCAGCTGTACTACATTTACAAACAACTTTAGAACACCGAACGAGAAGTAATGTCATGATCGCATGGATAGAAGTAACATAAATCGATAAAATTACGAAAAATGATCGAAAATACCTATAAATTGAGGGAGAATGCTCCGAAATTCGGGGAAATTGACGAAGTACCTGCGTGTCTTCTCGCTGGTGCAATCAGTTCTTGTAAATGGGAACGAGTATGAGACAGCAAGAGGAAAATGGGAAAACGTTGACATGGGGTTACTGGGCACCTGAGAAACATTTTTTTTCGTCGAGGCGGCATTTTATTGTAATAGGTAATAGTGGTACACACGAGTTGACTGCCATCTTTGATGCTTTCCTGGAAAAACAGAGAATCATCTGTCTCTAAACTTACTTGCACCTGCGTTAAAGGATGACAGACTTTGGATGGAGTAATCGGAGGAGATGGAGTTGTAACGAGGTACTATTTAATTTTAGCCTGATGATGCACTCTAGAAAGAGAGGGAGATGTTGCTGAAAGTCATTTGACCATTTTCTCTTTGTTCTGTCAGGATGCATCAGTGGTGTGACATGGCCTACATTCGATTCGTATACAGCCAGGTGTTTTTTTGTGTGACTCAGAGCACTGTCTACTTACGGTCGGTAACAGCAAACCTCTCGGTGATCTGAGGACTTCTATCTCATGTCTGATGAAATGTGACCATAGTGTTTCGACACATTCCTCTAAACGAACGAAGATTTATGCGACGTACTCTATTCGCCTGTCGCATCTTGGATATAAAATAGAGACTTCATTTTCATAACAAAGGCGATGTAAGTTAACGACAGGTGCTTATGAGCACTTCAATCCCCACATATACGTCTGCTTCACAGATGCCCTGTCATTTCAGATGTCAAATATCACTGCTATATGTGTATCTGTTTCCTTGTGAGATATACTCACTGCTACTAACAATCATATTATAGGAGTGATGCGAACGTAATATAATGTCCGAAAAAGATCGGATGTGAACAGCGGACGCTATACACCTCTGGAAGGAAATACTGTGCATGTATCGCACAGAATTGATGTTTAAAAGAAGTAGTTCTTTCATTCTACTGTTTGTCACCATAGTTTATCGTAGGGAGACCAGGAAGATGGACGTATGTCACGAGCTGGAATTATATTTCGTACATTGGAATATCAATAGCGTTGCATTCAACATAACTAATGGCAAGAAACTGCAACGATGTAACACTGCAGGCTGTTTTGAGTGCAGAACCGTGTAACCTTTTGGGTGCATATGCTTATGATCTCTCTTACCAATAATTTCTTGATACTGGTCCCACACACTAGGAAAATACTTTGAAATTGATAGCGTAGTTGATTTATGTAAAATGCTTTGAACTCCATCTGTTTAAAGCTCCATTATGCATAAAATCCACCCGTTACTTGTTCTTATGAACCGTCCGCTACTTCATCACAACACTTTCGTACCTAATACTATACGCCGGTAATGGATGCTAACTTCCTCGACATGTGCGCGTCTAGAAAAATCTTGGGCACCTGGGTGTGTGTTGAAGAGCAGTTACAGACTCGGTATGCTCCATTATTTCACGGCACGTGAAATGAGAGGTTCAACTTATGATCTGATGCAGATTAAATTGGTGACAATGTTGTAGGCGGGATGGTCAAAGACAGTGCGAGGAAATCTTTCAGTCTCTAACTACATACTAAGAATGCGATAATGCCCTGTGACTGCCATCTGCACAGAGAAAGATCGAAATTATCGCATTATGCTCGAGATGTTAGAAATATGTAGATCGCTGTTTGGTGTACTTTGATGTTATGTTCGAGAATTAACAATGAATCAACATACTGGACAGTCAAGTATCTACATTAACAATAGTACTTGGAAGGAGCGCGATTTAGAGATGGTATAAGATCTGTGAAGCATGCTGGTGTGTCATTGGTCGGTGTAGATATTATGGTGAAATTGCTACAATTGTTCAAGCTATCAACTGTCCTGCTTATTATTGCCATGCATCGACGGCGTCTTTTTCATCCACTCCATTCACAGGTATGCTGTTAATTACCACATAATGACTGACTGAAATCGCTTGTCTGAGATGGAGAAAGGGTCTTGTTGGAGGGGCAACCCATTCTGGGGAGGGCTAGCACTGAAACAGTGATGGCATACATGACTGCAAAATCAGGAATGAACCGAAATGGAGCATTAGCTATCCCATCACTGGGACAATGAGTCTAAATGTAGAGTCCATGAATCCCCTTCGCACAGTAGTTTGTAAATGCTCCACAACGCTCAAAACTCTTTCAGGTCCTTATGTTGCGACTGTCCTTTATTTAAAATCATCCAGCGTGCATGTGTTGTGGTGTCAGTAGTTAAAACATGATTTAGACCATGTAACACCTAGTTTTCCGCAAGAGGCAATGGACCTGAAAGTGTTAATGTCACAGATCTCTATTCGTGACTGAAAGATCAAAATGTATGATAGTGTACAAAGCGCGGTACAGCAAAAGAAAAAAAAAAACGAGCTTCTCTTGTGATTCACAGTCTGTGGGATGTGGTCCTCCTCGTGCTACTGTATGGGCGTTGGCACTCTACACCGGTCTGTGCAGTGGATCGATACCTGTATACTTAATAGTGTTGCCACATATACTCGTTGCTGGCGCGCATACACTATCTATTGTCAATATATTGGAAGAGACTTATGCTAAAAATCTTATAGAGTTCTTTATCGGTTGAAGTTAGCGGATCTTTTAAAGTTCGTAATTTTTCTCTGTCGGATGGTACAGATTAACGATGATAGAATTTTGGGGTGGTAGACGTGAATGGACCCTGATGTGCGCAGATCTGCTTCGTACTGCAGTATCTGTATAATGATGATTCGTCCTAATTTTTCTGGTGAGAAACACCACCACACCTGTTTCTAGTCTCTTTTATACACACTTGTGTTGCTGGAATGGGCTTCATTTGGCGATGACCTTACACATCGTACAAGGTTGGCAGAGTTACGACAACATGTTTCCATTTACACTGAATATTCCAAACATGGCCCTGTCTCACTGACTCAGCTTGGCCTGTTTCTAAACTGCTTGCATAATATGGTAGTTATAGCTCTCTCTGACGTCTCCTCAGTTCCGACTTAAATTTAAATGATCAATTGCGCAAAGCTGCAGGGATGGTAGGGTAGAGTCTTAGCAGCAGTAGCAAGATGCATAGGGATTATCTAAAACTACCTAGGAATTTTAGTGGAACCGACAGGTTCGAAAAAAGTGACTCGTATAGAGATATGAGAGTGCCTCCAATATGATCCACTAGTGGCTGTAATCATTAAAAGACTTCTACATAGAATCCAACGCAGGTATGTGGTTAAATGGAAAGACTTGATTCCAAATTGCAGGCAGCATTTCTAACGGAAAGCGTAACACTAGAGATCCGAAACGTCTATGTAAATTTCTTGTGACCTCAATCAGCATACCAACTAGTTACGCGATCATTCTCAATCAACCATCGCCGGTAACCCAGTGGATGTATCGCAGAACCTCTGACGTGGCATTGACACAGAATTTATTTGAAATACTGGAGAAATATGTAACGGCGGCATGAGGGAGTTGCAAATACTGGCTTCATACTACATTCCTTAGCCGAAGCACTTTTAAAATTCGGTATTTTATTATGAGCTTACACTATCGGCGAAGTGTAGCCGCACTTGCGGTCTGTTAATTCACACTCCGGCGATCACCGTCTATATTCAGTGTCACGGTATTTGTGTGGAAAAACCACTTCACTCGGAGGTAATGCCATGCCTACATTTATAATGCTTGTATAGCATTTAACATGGATACCGTTAGCGATACTTGGTAGCACCTGTAGAACCAAGACGGTTTGTGACTGTGGTACTAACGGAATCGTAAGGAGTGGGTATTTCTGATTCTTCGCGCATTGTCTAATGTCATGCAATTGGGGCTGCAAACGTAATATTTAATTGTAAGTACAGCAATCAAATATTTATGTGGCCAGTTTCCTCGGACTATACTGTCTGGTGTCACGTGGGCAGTGGCCTGTGACGTGAACGATTCTCGTTTCTGGCTTACAGCAGGAGCTGTTCGAATGGAAAGGCCAGTTGGGTTACACGAATATAGCTGACCTAAAGATGTCACCGTCTAGATGGCCAAATAGCGAACTAATAATCAGTGTGTTGGGTAGCATTCGAATCACGTGTGTTCTCAGTGGTAATTTGAGAATATATGGACGTGTCTCCGCTGCATCACTTTTCCCCCCATGTAACTTGTCAGGTTGACTTCTGCACATTTTCCGTCTTTATTTGGTTGAGAGAACCTCAATTGTGGGTTATGTTGTGTATATGTCGCAGGTGAAAGACGGGTGGAAGACACGTTGGATGGTTCTCTACATAAGAGAAACTCTTTGGTTGACTTTGTAAATTATGAGGATAATTTGGAATCTGTTATATCAGCGACTTCGGTATTCGCGAGTCGATTTATCAGTTTCTTCAATCTTTTTCGTGTTTTCACGTAAAAATTGTCGCAGACAAGAAACGTTTCGCATTCTCCGCGGTTTGCAGCACGTTCCAGCTTACTGCACCTCACTAAACTTTCGGGTTTCTAGGGAAATAATTTCCAATCTATATCTTGGGAAATATATTGCTCAAGCGATAATGGTATGCAGTCCATATTGCTATGTATTTGATATCGAGCAGTACAGCATAATCGACATGCTGTTCTGTTAAACGATATGAAAAATGCTTATGTTTGTAATTCTAATGTCTGGAGATGGGTGTAGAAAGCAAGCAAGCAAGCTAGCTGGTCGAAATCAGAAACAGCGTTAGTACAACAGTTTTGAGTGTAATCTCGGTCCACTGAGGGTACTCTGGTCACGCATTGGGCCAGTTCGTGTGCATGGGCAGATGATTGTGACCGTCGGCTGCAGCGGACGAATGCTGGACCTTGCGGGAAATGTCTAGTGTTGTGAGGAGCATATAAAATGCATATGCTTATGCTATCTGTGGTTGTCATATATGTACGAGTTTCTGATTGTCGATAGCTGGATGCAGGGTGTAGAAGCGGTGATCTTTTATGGTATAGTATACAAATTGAGTGTTTACAACATCGATATGGTATGTGGTGATATAGCCGAGTTGGAGATGTCTCCCCGCTGCATTATTCCAGGTTTCTTCGACGGTAGGAGAGCAGTGTAATTGAGGAAGTATACTTCCATATTTCATGATCTGTAGACCATTTCTGCAGGGTTTAACTGTCAGTGCAATATGGCGATCTGTATAAAACAATTTTGCCACTGTATGTCTTATCTGAAATAAGAAATTTCTGGGCAGTGCTCCCACACTGGCAGCACCAGCAGTTTGACGGGTAAATTCAGTAAGAACCAATCGGAACACTCCATTCTCACAAGAGATACTTTGTGCTGGGGCACAGGAGCCTCTGTAGACTGCTTCAGACAATACGGGGGCAAGGAATTTACCGAAAGTTCTGATGTCTGTGCAGTGGCGGCAGTGTTCCCGTTCGATTCTCGATTATTGGGCCTCCGAGTGGTGTTTCTTTCTCCGTTGCGGGGCGCCTCCTGGCGGCGGGTGGCGCCGTTTCTGCCCGGTGGAGTGTGCGCGGGCAGTCAAGTTCGGGCGCCAGCGGCGCGAGCATTGCCTTTTGCGTCGGATGGCTGGTCCCTCCGCGCTGTCGCTGGCCAGGGCTGGTGTTACTTGCTGCTCCCCGTGTCGGTGGTTGGAATCTTCGCCTGATTACCAGCTTTCCTGCCCTGTCTGACGGCGCCTTGCTGATGTCTGGGTGACGATACTCGTGCTGAATCATCTTTCTCGCGGCGATTTCCCTGGACCGCGCTTGTGGCCGTGCTGCTCCTGGATATACACTCCTGGAAATGGAAAAAAGGACACATTGACACCGGTGTGTCAGACCCACCATACTTGCTCCGGACACTGCGAGAGGGCTGTACAAGCAATGATCACACGCACGGCACAGCGGACACACCAGGAACCGCGGTGTTGGCCGTCGAATGGCGCTAGCTGCGCAGCATTTGTGCACTGCCGCCGTCAGTGTCAGCCAGTTTGCCGTGGCATACGGAGCTCCATCGCAGTCTTTAACACTGGTAGCATGCCGCGACAGCGTGGACGTGAACCGTATGTGCAGTTGACGGACTTTGAGCGAGGGCGTATAGTGGGCATGCGGAAGGCCGGGTGGACGTACTGCCGAATTGCTCAACACGTGGGGCGTGAGGTCTCCACAGTACATCGATGTTGTCGCCAGTGGTCGGCGGAAGGTGCACGTGCCCGTCGACCTGGGACCGGACCGCAGCGACGCACGGATGCACGCCAAGACCGTAGGATCCTACGCAGTGCCGTAGGGGACCGCACCACCACTTCCCAGCAAATTAGGGACACTGTTGCTCCTGGGGTATCGGCGAGGACCATTCGCAACCGTCTCCATGAAGCTGGGCTACGGTCCCGCACACCGTTAGGCCGTCTTCCGCTCACGCCCCAACATCGTGCAGCCCGCCTCCAGTGGTGTCGCGACAGGCGTGAATGGAGGGACGAGTGGAGACGTGTCGTCTTCAGCGATGAGAATCGCTTCTGCCTTGGTGCCAATGATGGTCGTATGCGTGTTTGGCGCCGTGCAGGTGAGCGCCACAATCAGGACTGCATACGACCGAGGCACACAGGGCCAACACCCAGCATCATGGTGTGGGGAGCGATCTCCTACACTGGCCGTACACCACTGGTGATCGTCGAGGGGACACTGAATAGTGCACGGTACATCCAAACCGTCATCGAACCCATCGTTCTACCATTCCTAGACCGGCAAGGGAACTTGCTGTTCCAACAGGACAATGCACGTCTGCATGTATCCCGTGCCACCCAACGTGCTCTAGAAGGTGTAAGTCAACTGTCTTATGGTCACTTATTTCGATATCAGCTATCTTGTCGTTTGAGCGGCTATTTAAAAGAGGCACTACAGTGCGATATTCTTCTGGGAAACAGTTTAGAAAAAAGACATTTACTATTTCGGCCTTTTCTGTGGCGTCCTTCGTTTCCCTGACATTATGGCCACAGAGTGTCTGGACAGATGGCCTCAATTCGTTGCTTATTTTACTTAAGAGCAAATTTCTTACAAATTTCTTCAAAGAAAAGAATTTTACTTTGGAATTCCCTGAAAGGGAATAGGTCTGATATAATTAAATTTATCTTGAGAGATATGAGTGACAAATTTATCTATGCAAATGATAAAAGTTGAAGAAATGAACTAAAATTGTTGCCACGCGAATCTGCTTTCTAGGTACATGTGCTGGCCATTACAGCATGGTAGCACTATAGCGAACACGGCTTTACGCAGGGCTCTCTGTAGGCTAATTTTGCCTTAATTTAACTTTTGTTTGACTGAGTGGCCTTGACTCTGCTTACATTTGCAGTGATGTTCTTGTTGCTCGCGTAGCAATTTTATAACACGGCTGTTGAACCACTGCGGGACTTTCCCATTCCTTAAAACTTCGAGTGTGAGCTGAGATACTGAAGTTTTGTTGTAAGAGCCTATTCTGCCAGCGTGATCCCACGATACTGTTTTCTTTGGTCATGGAATATATGCGGCGGCAGGGGTATGAAATCCCAGCTCAAACTGACGAGGATGGCGATTGATATGGTCTTACTCGTGGATGCCTTTCCCACCGTACAACAGACGAAAGGGACATTTCAGAGAGAGGGTAAAAATATTGTCCACCATTGCAGTTCTTGAGTTTAGACAGGCTATCGTCACTTCCTAGGAGTTTGATCTATTGTTTTAAGGTGTAACATGTTTATATCCATACAAGCTAAATATGCATTTTCAGCCATTCGTTCCATATTTCAGGGTAAAGAGTTTTAAAGGCTGTACTATCTTTATGAATGTTAGTTACACACTGGGACAAGCTACACTGAAGTGTCATTCATAGAAGTTAAGAGAGTCATTATGCACAATGTTGGTTTACGAATCTTAAACTGAGTTTAACATGATATATTTCGCGATTTTTAGTACGTTTTTATAATCGCCGAAACTATATTCGGACTCAAAGACCGTGAGGTCGATGTTACGCACTCCAACAGTCAGCCAGCCGCTGGAAGCAGGATGAAACGTTGTGCTTCTCCCCCATCCATCTTGTGTTCGCTGTTGGGAGGGACGGGCGGGTTTACACTCACATCACGACGTGTGCGCAGAGCAGTGAACACTGCTTCGCCATTACATCTGAGTTAGCAAGCGAAACAAAGGATGAATGTGCGTTTTGCTTGTTGCTTCCATTGCAGTACGTCTGCATAAAGCTTCAAACGCTGTGTTATTTTGTTCAGTTTTCCTCCCTTCGTCGTGTAATGTGTATGGAACAGAATACTCATTTAACGGTGAAGCTGTGTGAGGTAGCGTCACCTCTGTCAAAGAGATGTTTCCATGCTCTTCGTATTATGTGTGTGAGCTCTAAACCAACACTTTTTAAACGGAAATAAAAATGTACGACAAAAGTTTATGGACAGTTTCGCATCCACTGCACTGCGTGATTCCGGATGTCCATTACGATTCGTAAGAATTGTAAGTGATTTAGCCACTTTCACTGTACTTTTGATCATCTCACTTCCATCAGACATCGTCTATGTAGGAAACTTACCTTAACACTCATTGTGTTGTTCGTTTCAGCAATTCAGTGATAGGGACTTATAAGGAACATATTACATAACATATTACATACCTAATGTTATATTTTCCTCTTGATACATGTGGAAATATTTTACGTAAAGAAAGTCGCTACCCTCCTAGTAGTACTAAAATAATGGAAGGAATCCACACAGTCCAGCGAAACTGCGAGTAACCCATGTCTTGGTCAACATCACAACGAGAAATGTTGAACGCTCATGTAGTAATTTAACTAGAAATACATGATCGGTTCCCTTACATAATTAGGTAATTCCCCAAGTATAAATTTGTGCGAATGGTTGTGCTGGTGGTATCATCTGCAAAAAGAATCATTTCACCACCAATATTAAGAGGTAAGTCATTTATATACATCATAAACAACAGAGAGCCTACTATGATGCCCTTTGTTACACTATGACTTATATGTAGACATTTTGACATAAACAGGGTGACTTATTCCACATTGTGCAGGTTCTGTGGTCTGACTGATGAGAGGATGCGGAACAGGGGAGGTCTAACCAATTTATGTCTGGAGAAGCACGGTTTCCATGCTGCAGGCTATATATTCAATCATTCTTTGTTTCAGAGGCTCCGGACTAGTGCGCGCCGTGCCGTTCAGCCACAATTACAGTATGCATGGTTTCCTCCAAGAGGGTAGTACTGTTCCTCATTCGCCATGCCCTAGCGCCCTCTCCTGACATGGTGTCTGTAAATTTTATGTCCGATTCACTTCGTATTCGAATCGAGAGCTTGCCGACATTGTGTTTCGGCAACGAGCGGCAGGCAGCACGCTTATATCAGGTGACCTACCCCCCGCCGGCTACAACCAGAGCATTCAATGTTTGCCACAGTGTTTCGCCGTTTGTCTGAGACAGGGTCGTTTCGGGAAGCAGAAAATCATAAAAGACATAAAAGAAACGCTCGGACACAAGACTAGGAGGAAAATGTGATTAACACTTTGAAAGGCAACCGCCGCACACGCGGCAAAATGACCACTTTAGGCGGCCAAAATTCAAATATGTTAAATAATATGTGCATTTATACTTAGAACGGCTTCTGACCTTAGAGTTGATGTGTATTCAGACTTGACAAGATTCTGAAACTAACTACCAATCTAAAAGGTGATTTATAGGAAGCTAAAAATGAAAAAGTAGAATGAAAAGCAAATTAGTATATTTTACTTAAAGTTTACAGAAAGTAAGACAGTTAGTATCTCATCATAATCATCCATTGTTCCGTCGTGGTCTTGGTCATCATCATCATCATCATCATCATCATCACCATCATCATCATCCATTGTTTCTTCGTCACCATTACCTTCAAGCATTTTCACAACAGGTTCTTCTAACTTTAACAGTACCTCCTTAGGAAAGGTTTTCTTTCTTTAATGTGCCTCGTCCTCTTGGACGCAATGATAGGATCTGAAGCTATCAGCATATCCATATTGGTATGTATTCCTGAAGTTTTCCTTGCAAGGAAAAGTCTTAAACCTTTATATTCCAAGACATCTTCTGAAAAAAGCCCCACAGGAAAAGGTAGTTCCTTTATTATTTCTGCACCATGTATTAGCAGCTTGTGCACATATGCACTCATTTTGTACCACTTGTCGGTTTCTAAACAGATTTTTGCTGTTTCGAGGCAATGATTTTTAAAATTATTATAATTAACATTAAATCCGCTAGACGAAACGCTTCGTAATGGAGTTTTACTGATTCCTTTGTCTCCTTTTCAATCTGCAGTCGAATGATGCGATTATATCTCGACGAAGAAGGACTCGGGTTTTGCCAGAAAATCTGTTTACCATTCGTTGTGACCTCTGACATTTGCAATGGAACTATAGTACATAGAATTATGTTGGTATCTCCATACAGTGAGTTGTTGGCAACCCATTTGTTTGTAAATGGAATGTCCACCACTACCGTCAAGGCCCCACTTGTAGAGGACTTCAATCGCTGAGTTTGCAGTGTGATCGTGGTGTAACAGAAGTATATCTTGATGTACATGAGCAAGTCTTTAGTTTGTGTGCGTGGGGCGGCGGGTGGGATAATTGTCAATGTTCCTATTATTTATTTAATGCTGTTGTTTGCCGTTCTCAACACTGGCTCTCTAACTACAATATTGGCAACCAGAAAGTGATTAGCAAAACGTAAAGCCTGTAATTAGAATTCCTAGTGCCCACTTCATTTGAGAAATACATTTATAGCTACAGCTTATAGCTCTGAGGAATTAGGAGATTGTCTGGGATTCATAATCAAAAACGATTCTTTCTAAAATGTTCACTATATTCTGAAAGTCACAGACCAAAAAAGAATCTACACAATCCAACTACCAGAGCAGTTCAGAGTCTAATGCGCTGATGCAACTATAACTGTTCAAATTAAAGGTTTAAGTGAATGCTCGCCATAATTTCATGATAATGTTCATCAAACGCCACGCTAAATAATGGTAGAATGTCTGTCCCGTGGCGGCACGTGAAAATACGACATACGCAAACTGAAGATAGATCATTAAAGTCGTCCCAGAATTAACACTTCACTCGAAAACGATTTCATGGTTACGCGTATCCCGAGTAACATATTACGCCATCCGAGGCTGTTTATAGCAATGATACCGATGCAACGCGACTCCCAGCACAGATGGTGCGCTAATCAGCGTCTGGAGAAAACTGGGGCTTTTTTTCTCGCACAGCGTTCTTATATATAAAGCCGCGGTGCGGACGGCAAAGGGAACGCCTGATCAAAAGGCTCTCCCGACTAGCCGCTGGGCTAGTAATGCACCACTTTACGTTATCAAATAAATCATTGATTCCTTTGCAGATGGCTGATGAAGCTCTCAATTTAAATGTGCAATCAGCACACAGGTAAGTAATCATAATAAAAGTCTGCCGTGGCTAAGTCAAATATTTTGGGCGAGAGAATTTAATTGCACTACATGCAGTAGTCGATCTCCGAACTTGCCCTTTGGAGATACGCTATCACTATTGTTTTATAGTTATTCAGTTGAAACTTCTCATATCTTTATGATTATAGCGGATCTCCCTTCTACTTAAATTTAAACATCCTAGCTTTATTTATTCGCCTGCGTAATCTATCTTGCTTCCTTAATTTTTAAGACAAAAACCAGAAAATCATCAATTTCAACTAAAATTTTAATTTGCGAGATCCAGAATACTGTTTCTACTAAATTATTGTGATAAATGAATCTAAATATAAATTTTTAAGTTTCTTGCTCTTTTCTGTTGCGGGAATGATTTTTACAGAAAACATCGAAATTTCTAAAATGGTTAAAGTTATTGAACGGATATTCAACACATATTGATTTAGTATTACTCTTGACACGCTAGAAACGTTTCAGGTTATTTACTTGATTTTTAAGGTATTGCGCAACATTTATGACGTCAGAGCTAGTTACAGCGGACTGGCTGGCACACAAGACTGATGTGAATTTTATACGGCGTGAGTAGGCTGCTTCCCTACATGTGGTCCAAAATACCTTGAACTAGAATTTGCACTTCGGTCTCCGTGAATGTTATGTTACTCGTTGTTTGTGGTATGACATTATAAGGCGGATAGATGTTCGCGCCTCGAGACCTTGCCCCTTTTTGACAGTGAATATAATCTTCTTTTCCCATGTCAGATCAATAATGAGCGCGAATGCTTCTTCGGGAGAGTAAGGCTTCATAACCGAATATGATGGCCTTACATGAATGTGTTTCATGCGTCTCTATCTGCGAGGGCTTGTGGTTAGGGCTAAGTTTACCACTTGTGCAGCTGTTCCTTTTCCACTCTCATTTAGGTTGCTTTGAGCAGCAGAACACAAAAGCTCTGGCGTTGACTCAGCAATAATTGGTTGCACTATTCTTCGTTTTGATCGTTGAGAGCTCTCTTAAAAAGATTTTGCTGGTCTTCCTCCTGGTTTTTTCACGTGTAAATCTTCGTTTGTGGCTGTAATGCTTAGAGCTGGCAAAACCAAGTCGTTTTTTAACCGTTATGAATTGGATTTGGTAAATCCTTCCATATTCCAATGGGATTTTTCCACTTCTGTAGCAATTTTGAGTCAAACACTTTTAAAATTGACTTAATTTTACATACACTGTCTTTTCACTATATTCACTAAATTAATCTAATATGTGAGTCGTTAATGGTTCTATACACTTAGAATGTCATTGTTTGTAAAAGTTCTCCTTTTTTAACACTAAAACTGGATCCATTTTCCTCATATTTAATTCTGAGTGACTTGGTCCACACCGACTACCTGTAAAGAAAAGAGTCTGGTGTCACATTGCGTTGGTTAGAGTTCCTAGAATTTACAATACTAATAGTCAACAAATGCACAAATGTAAATATTTAGGACAGAAAGCGGTACTAAGCGGAGCTGTTTTTGAAAGTCTAGGGAAAAATATTTTTTTTTATAAAATCGTCATTTACTGTTATCAAGGGTAAAAGAAAAGAATTGTAACGTTGTCTATATAATGAACACACCTGTGGCTTCCACCTTCATAATAAATATTGTGATTTTCGCGTGAGATGATCAAAAAATTCACATTATAATACTTTGGAGTTTCGAATGCAACTTGCCTGTCAGACCCTCACACGCCTTTATTATCAACATAACTAAGGATATTTTACGGCAGTGCGATGGACTAGTTACCTGAGGTGAAGAATACAAGGACGTTTAGACCTAATCTATAAGTGTGAAAATCAATTTTTGGCCGCCTAAAATGGTCATTTTGCAATGTGTGAGCCGTGTCAGTACCAGGCAGTTGGCCTTCCAGTACGGGGTAAGCCAGACGACCGGGCGAAACATTCTCCATGAGAATTGTTACTACGCCTATCACTTATAGTGTGAGCAAGGATTACTAGCGACAGACTTTCCACATCGAGACCAGTTTTGTCACTGGTTTCTTCACCAGACATTCACGATTCCGGGATCTGTGTCATCAATCCTATTCACAGATAGGCCACCTTCACGCGGAATGACATCTTCAGCTTTCATAACAGTCGTCTGTGGGATGGTACTGTGACAGCTAGACATTAGCATCGGTGCAGAGGAATGTGTGGACCAGGTTGATTGGTGTAGGAGGATCAAAAGGCATTGGAAGTCACTACATTAAAGACACATGTGTCATGATTATCCCTCCACTGGCAAAAGATTCCGGAATAGCCGCCTATTCGGATCATCTCAATTTGGGGGGGGGGGGGGAGGGAAATTGCCAAGGGGGAGGTGACCATGAGAACATTGAGCAACTAATGAAAGGACAACGTTCTACGATTCGGGGCATGAATATATTTGAAAAGGGAAATCCAAAGGCTGAATCTAGACATCGTAAGGATCAGTGAAGTGAAATGGAAAGAAGACAAGGATTTCTGGTCGGATGGGCATAGGTTAATATCAAAAGCAGCAAGAAATGGTATAACAGGAGTAGAATTCGTTATGAATAGGACAGGGCAGAGAGTGTGTTACTGTGAAGTCTAGTAACATGATTGTTCTTATCAGAATCAGCAGCAAGCCAACACTGACAACGATACTTCAGGTACGCATGCCTATGTCGCAAGCTGAAGATGAAGAGACATACAGAGTATATGAGGATATTGAAAGGGTAACAGCGAACGTAAAGGAATGTGAAAATTTAATAGTCAAGGGGGACTGAAATGCGGTTGTGGGGGACGGAGTAGAAGAAGTGGTTGCCGGAGAATATGGACTTGGAACAAGAAATGAGAGGGAAGAGAACTAATTGAGTTCTGTAACAAATTTAATCTAGTAGTAGCAAATACTTCGTTCAGAAATCACATTTGGAGTAGGTATACTTACAAAAGAGCGGATGATGCGTAAAAATTTCAGTTATATTATATCGTTATCAGACAGAGATTCCGAAATCAGTTACCGGATTGTAAGGCGTACGCAGGAGCACATATAGACTCAGTTCGTAATGTAGTAGTCATGAGTGAGATGAAGTTTAAAAGAATAGTCTGGAAGAATCAATACGCAAGAATTGAGATACAGGAGTACTAAAGAATGACGAGATACGCTTTAAGTTCTCTAAGCCTATAGATACAATAATAAGGCGTAACTCAGTAGGCAGTACAGTTGAAGATGAGTAGACATCTCCATAAAGGGCAATCACTGAATTTGGAAAGAAAAACATAGGTACAAAGAAGGTAACTGCGAAGAAACCATGTGTAACAGAAGAAATACTGCAGTTGATCGACCAAAGATGGAAGTACAAAAATGTTCAGGGACATTCAGGAATACAGAAACACAAGTTGCTGGGAAATGAAATAAACAGGAAATGCAGGGAAGCTGAGACGAAATGGCTGCATGAAAAAATGAGAAGAAATTCCAAAAGAAATAATTGTTAAAAGGACTGACTCATCATATAGGAAAGCCAAAACAACCTTCGTTGAAATTGGAAGCAAGGGTGGTATCTTTAAGTGCGCAACAGAAATTCCACTATTAAATAAATGCCGTGTGGCTAGGGCCTCCCGTCGGGTAGACCGTTCGCCTGGTGCAAGTCTTTCGAGCTGACGCCACTTCGGCAACTTGCGTGTCGAGGGGGATGAAATGACAACACAACACCCAGTCCTTGGGCGGAGAAAATCTCCTACCCAGCCGGGAATCGAAACCAGACCGTTAGGTATAACATTCCGTCGCGCTGACCACTCAGTTACCAGGGGTTGACAATCCACTGTTAAATTCAGATGACGGAGCATGTGAAGGCATTGGTAATTACGCATATAAAATTTTTTTCGTGATTTTCTTTAGATTTCCATTCTTTTTCTTTTGTGCATATGGGCATTTCTAACTGTGATTATGTAACATTCTACTGTGGTTTTATAATGTAAATATGTAATTGTGGTTATTTAGTTTGCCAATGGATAAATATGTTTCTTGTTTTGTACCTGTCGTAAAGTTTGTAAAGTTCTCTTTTGGAATATTATTAATTGTGAGAAATGTAGTCAATAACACTTATAAAGATTTATGTAATTTACGATAACAATATAACATTTATAGACAGGGGACAGCGATAGTGATATCGATAGTCGGAAGGTTGTTGTGTAGTAGAGGGGATGGTGGATGGTATGTCTGTGAAGCGTGAGCGGAAAAATAGCACTGTGTTTATGAAAAGCATACGTAACTGTATGGACAGTGATACCGAACTATCAGATTGTTAATTCTCTTTACCACTGCGGTATGTAATGCCATCGTCAGCGAACTTTAAGAGCAAATAAACCGGACTGAGAAAGTGCTGCTAAAAATACTTTGTTGTGGCCGACACGAACAGTGCTTTTATGAGAATGAAATTTGCTGGTATTGGTTTTGGGTGGTGGAACTGTTGTCTATCACATTCTATCAAGCCGTGAAAGTGAAGACTTTAATTAATTGTGCAATATAAATGACTTTCAGTGACGTTGTCGAAGTTTGAAAAGCGAGAACAGAGTGGATATTGTTTACGGTGTGCTTCACAGACAAGAACAATTCTATGAACTGTGTATTTGTGGCTAAGACTATATGAATGTGACGAACTGTGTAGTTATGGACGATAGCGTCACGGACAGTGCATAAAGTGTAAAAACGAGCGATATCTACGTAATTTACTTTGAAAGAGAGGAATGTCAACAACGGTCGTACAATGACGTCTTGCGATTTGTTAATCACCACGGGGTTAATGATACAGCTGTGCCGGAACTTTATTTGCGTTTCGCCGGAGAAGATTAACCAGCGGAACTGCCTGTATCCTGCTCTCATCATCGTAACCCGCCGACATCGTGCTGCCCAACGCAACGCTTCGTATGCAACAAGAAGTTAAGAGATTTCGCCGAACGCTATCACCTGACCTAGGCACTTTCTTTCTCTATTAAACGTATAAGAATTACAGACTCTATTCAAATAAATTCTTTGTTTAGTTTGTTTGCTTTCTGCTAACGAAAATAAAATTACAATCAGTGAATTAAAAGTTGCCTGGTAGTCAGTGTTGAAACACCAGTAAATATAAACTTCTTCCTCTCATTAGAACTAATTCTCCTTGCATGTCAAAATTATTATAGTTATTTTATGTAGTTTTATATATTGTTATGAGACTAGATATATGACAGTGACTAATAAGACCATTTTATAGCGAAATATGGCGTCGCGCGAAAATTACGGCGACCGCCATAATAGCTTGCGTTCTGACGTGAGTGTGAATTATAAATGTCAGCTGTCAAATCACGCAGGGACTGTTTACCCAGTAATAAAAGTTTTTGATATTGTATTGCTACGAGGCGTAGTATTAAGAGACAATGGTTATACTTAAAAGTGGATAGATGTATGGTGAAAACCCCCCCCCCCCCCCCAAGTGTTCATGCAATTATTAACAGTATTGTGTGTGATTAACGAAATTTTTTCACTTTTTCTAATTCCTTTCAGATATTGTCTTAATGTCTTTAAAGTTTCAGAGAATATATACACAATTTTGACGGTTCAGGTTAATTTCAGAGCAGTTTCTCGTGAATATTAGAGTTTTTAGTTCATAAACAAAGTGGGATCGTGACCAATTAAGAAGTTTAACAAAGAGTGTGGTTTTCCAACAATAATTTGGGATGACTTCACAGTTCAGATTTTGATAATTATTTTTCCTGTGGGTTGAGGTCATCAGAAGCGGATAGGTGGAAAGAATACATGAAAAGCTTCTATGAGGGGAGAAGATTTGTCTGATGTGATAGAAGAAGAAACAGAAGTTGATTCAGAAGAGATAGGAAATCCATTATTAGAATCAGAATTTAAAAATGCTTTGGAGGACTTAAGATCAAATAAGGCAGAAGGAATAGATAACATTCCACCAGAGTTTCTAAAATCATTGACAATGGCAAAAAAACCATTTTCACTTTCGTATGCAGAAGGTATCAGTCTGGTGAAATACCGTCTGACTTTCGCAATAATATCATCCACACATTTCCGAGGCCAGCTAGAGATGACAAGTGAGAGAATTATGGCACAATCAGCCTAACAGCTCAAGTTGGTGACTCGAATAATAAACAGAAGAATGGAAAAGAAAATTTAGGCTGTGTTACATGACGATCTGTTTGGCTTTGAGAAAGGTAAAGGCACCAAAGACAATTCTGACAATGCTGTTGATAATGGAAGCAAGAGTAAAGAAAAATCAATATGCGTTCATATGTTTGTCGAGATGGAAACAGCGTTCGACAATGTAAAATGCTACAAAATGTTCCAAATTCTAAGGAAAATAGTGCTAAAGTATATGGAGAGAATATGCACGAGAACCAAGAGGGAATGATAAGGGTGGACGATAAAGATGGCCATTACTGTTCAGTCTGTGCATCGAAGAAGCAATGATGGAAATAACAGAAAAGTTCAGGAATGGAATTAAAATTCAAGGTGAAGGACATCAATGATACGATTCGCTGATGACGTTGCTACCCTTCAAGAGTGTGAAGAAAAATTACATGATCTGCTGAGTGGAATGAACAGTTTAATGAGTACAGAATATGGATTGAGAGTAAATCGTAGAAAGATGGAAGTAACGTGAAGTGGCAGAAATGAGAACAGCGAGAAACATAACATGAGGATTGATGGGCACGAAGAAGATGTAGTAAGGAATTCTGCTACCGAGACAGCAAAATAACCAATGACGGAAGGACCAAGGAGGACATCAAAAGTAGACTAGCACTGGCAAAAAGCGCATTCCTGGTCAAGTTAGGTCTACTGGTATCAAATATACGACTTAATCTGAGGGAGAAATTTATGAGAATGTACGTTTGACGCATAGCTTTGTATAGTAGTGAAACATGGACTGTTGGAAAACAGGAACAGAAGAGCTCTACTGAAGACGAATGTTGGAAAGTAGATGGACAGAAGAGGTACGGAATGAAGAAGTGCTGCGCAGAATCGGAGTGGAAAGGAATATGTGGAAAACACTGACAAGGATAAGGGACAGGATAATAGGACATCTTCGGATACACTAGGGAATGACTTCCATGGTACTAGAGGGAGCTGTAGACAGAAACTGTAGAAGAAGACGGAGATTGGAATATATCGGGCAAACAATTGAGATCGTAGGTTGAAAGTGCTGCTCTGAGATGCAGAGGTCGGCTCAGGAGAAGAATTCCTGACGGGCCGTATCAAATCACCAGAAGACTGATGACTCAAAAGAAAAAGTAATAATCTTAGGATTGGAATATTCCTTGAATATTCCTCTATCTTTCTTCCACAAAATAATCTTTTATGAATTAAAGAATTGGCATCTTTTCAAATTACGAATATTTCATTAGACTAGGTACAGAATTGTTATGAAAATGTGTAACCATGAGTCAGACGTCTACCTCCGTCGTATTTACGTTTTATTCTCAGTATCAGCTCTGTCGCATGTGTTCCGCTGTGCAGACGCAGCTTCAAACCAGAAATGTGGAAGGTAATGTGAAAAATTGGTCCTTAGACGACACATTGAATGTACTTTATTATAGAATCATATGTTTCACACACTCAGTTATAATCCACATTGGACAGTGCAATAGTCGTATGCTGAGAAAATGAGATTTTTCACAGTGTGTTTACGTATCTTACATTTGGGTGACTGGAGTTAAAACATTTCCGTGGGAGAATCATTTTTATGATAGTGCAGGTAGATTTTACCTCCGATGATCGACATATGTTTATCTTTTTGTTCTGACCACCTGATTGAACTTGAAGAGAGGTATGAAGGAATATTCCCTCTTTTTTCTTAAAAAAAATCCGAATTTGTTAAAAAATAATTACATTTTTTGAGTAAACTTGAAAATCAAGATTACGGGTACGATCAGTCTTGATAAATGCAGAGCTCAACAAATAATGCTGACAATAACATATCGCTGTACCTGTGCTACAGTTATGATCACAGGACTGTTCCTGTAGTTTGGCGGAATGCCCTGCCTACTGACACTTGAGGTTAGTTCGCACCATGCAACCGATGGCTTTTTATCGCCGTGGAGATGCTGACTAACTCCTGAAAATTTCGGTGAGAGGTTAATGACGTCTCGCCAATTAGCCTTGAATCAAGAGGTTCAGTAGCTCTGGAAGTCTCCTTTCAAACAAGTCCATCCTGTTTGAGGTCGACTTACTATGACCATTAATTAAAGAGAACAGCATTAGTCAGTGCAGATCGGGAAGAAAATCAACACACATTATAAAAATGTGTGTATGTATGTATATATATCCCACATCTCCTAAAATACTGGACCAATTTGAACCTGACTTGTTGCATATATCATTTACTTTCTCGAAACAATCGTTGTGGGGAATGCTTTTTCTCTCTGGAAACCCTCACAAAATACTAAAATGGAAAAGACTTTCCTTTACTGCTGCAAGACGCATTACTTTTTAATTGACCACTTCCGTACTACTAATTATATTAGCGACACACTTTGCAGACAGTATTCATATATACCGGTGAATGTAGGAACAAATTTAAATCATTTTACAATACATAGTTTAGGAGCTTAAACGTCATGGTTACTAAGATGCTTAAAAATTGCCACATCATGCAAGACTTTTAAATTTATGGCTTCCTTGTAGCTAAATCTGTTAGCAGAGCTTTTCGCTGACAGTATCCATAGAGGCCACTGAATGTACGAGTACATAGAAAAATGTATCACTGTGCGGCACATGGTTTAAGCGATATTACATGATAAACATTCAAACGTGTGATAAACTGCCCCATGATGCATGACGTTTTAAATAATTACTTCTGTACTACCAACTCCATTCACAAAACATTCTGCGTACTGTAGCCACCTATACCACATGATGTACGTGCAGTCTTATAACACTGTAAAGCACAAAGTCCAGGGGCACGTCATCTTAAACAATGAGCTGCTTGAAAATTAAACTACAGGGCGAAAGTTGCTGCAAATAAAGGTGAAGTATGTGTACAAATAGGTGTGAAATGTGTTTAACATTTGTAAAATATATTTGACGTACGTACACGTGAACAAAGCCATAGGTAAAATGCTTATCCTAATTCCCACGAAGGGTCTCAAGCGAATTTGCTATACGTATTAGTTACAACCGACTCCCCCCCTCCCCGTGAACCACGGACCTTGCCGTTGGTGGGGAAGCTTGTGTGCCTCAGCGAAACAGATAAACAGATAGCCGTACCATAAGTGCAACCACATCGGAGGGATATCTGTTGAGAGGCCACACAAACGTATAGTTCCTGAAGAGGGGCAGCAGCCATTTTAATAGTTACAGGGGCAACAGTATGGATAGTTGACTGATGTGGCCTTGTAACATCAACCAAAACAGCCTTGCTGTGCTGGTACTGCGAAAGGCTTGAAAGCAAGGGGAAACTACAGCTCTAATTTTTCCCGAGGGCATGCAGCTTTACTGCATAGTTGAAGTTGGTTTCCTCTTGTCTTTTGGTAAGAGGGGAACTCTGCATATTTGTCATATGTCTTCTTCATCGGTCTGCCTCATTGACCAGGTGCATATTTTAAGTGTACAGGTGTTTCCTGGTTTTGTTCTTAGAATTAAGTATGAAACAAATGTAAAAATAAACTTGTTATTATTCACATCATAAGTTCTTCTAGTGTGGATATTTACATGTTTGTGTGCTAATTATAACTGTTTCAGATCGCTTTCGGTTGAATAGAGAATTGGGTAGATCATCGTAAGGAGATATAATCGCGGAACGCGCAGTGCGTTCACTCATTATTTTGTCATGGCTCATAGCAAGTCACGATGCTAAGATTAGGTGTCAATTATTTTAATGTGTCTTGTGCTTATTATGTGCAAGAAAGTACTGCGAATCTTTCGGTCATTCATCTCTGATCAATGATGCTTCCAGGCTTCCAACATGTCGGAAACATGGCGTATTAAATAACAATGACTAAAGGTGGTTGATAAAACTAGTTGTGACACTTGGTAGTAACGTACCTATATTTTTACTGAGCATACTGCGTGGTCATTCAACACACAGCAGTGGTGTGTTGCTAATGCCACATTCCCACATGATGTGTTGCTCTCCCTGACGCTGGTTGCCTTTTTGATGGAGAATTTCAATACCGTCAGATTCCATTAAACTGAACTGATTGCCTTACTTCAGAGCCTTACTCTCAAACATAGCGATAATTAACTTACTATAGTGGTACGTGGGTAAAGCGTCAAATTCCATCGCGACCGTGAACGTTTCTATGATTTATTATGCTGCACTGTTACGCTTCAGGAAACAGCCTTGACATGTTGGGTATCTTTTCCGAGTCGTATGAGTGGGCACCTTAGATGTGACAATATTCTAATTATATGCTTCTGGATGGCTATGGACTACTTTCATTCATTCATGCTTTTGATGGTGGTAATACCTTACGTGGTTCAGTATGCCCACAAACTGGAAAAATTTTGTAAGGTGACAATTTGCTGCACGTCGTAGTCAAAACGCGTGTCTCATACGATCTGTGTCTTCTATTGACAGGTCATCTAATTTCAGTGCTTCTTCCATTATTTATTAATCAGTCGAAGGTTCATTATACCAACTAATAATTTACTCTAAGGCTACATGGTTGTTTTTAACGTAACTTTTGTGCGATAAATAACGCAAGAAATGTGGGCCCAGTGCTATGTCGTATAACGTAGGTACACGATACGGAAACTAACATTTTCGTCGGATATCTTCATCTACGTCTACATGGTTACTCTGCAAATAACATTTATGTACTATGGCAGAGGGTTCATCGAACCATCTTCACAACAATTCGCTATTATTCCACTCTCGAGCAGCGCGAGAAGAAAACGGACACCTATAGCTTTCAGTGAGAGCTCTCGTTTCCCTTATTTTATTGTGACGATCGTTTCTACCTATGTAGAACGGCGTCAATAAATATCTTCGCATTCGGAGGACAAAGTTGATGATTGAAATTTCTTGAGACGATCCCGCCGAAACGAGAAACGCCCCTGTCTAAATGATGTGCACACCTAATCCTGTATCATATCCGTGACACTCTCTACCCTATTTCTCGCTAGTAAAAAATATGCTGTCCTTCCTTGAACTTTCTCGATGTACTCCGTTAATCCTATCTTATAAGCATCCCATCACTGTACAGCAGTACTTCAAAGGAGAACCGACAAACGTAGTGTAGGCAATCTCTTTAGTAGACCTGTTGCATCTTCTGTTTATTCTGCCTATCAAACGCAGTCTTTGGTTCGCCTTTACCACAACATTTTCTATGCGTTCCCTCTAATTTAAGTTTTTCTTAATTATAATTCCCAGGTACTTAGATTTGATTGATTGATTGATCGATTTACAGTGTAAACGAAGTTTAACGGATTACTGTTAGCATTCATCTGGATGACCACACACTTTTCATTATTTATAATGAACTGCCAATTTTACAGAGACTCCATGAAGCAAATCTTTGGTTCGGTAAGAAACAGACATGCACGGAATATCTCGCAATAGGCATTTGCCATCCATAACATCTATTCGTCGCACCAAAATCAGAGTACTGCATACATTGGTACACCATACTGCTCCTCTCTGGCGCGAATTTTCTTTCTTGGACAATTCAAGGCCATAATGACAATAAAAAATGACTCTACCGTTTTACTACAGTATTACTTTGTGGAAGTGCTTGTGGCGGTTGCCAACTTTGGCCGCTTATGTAATCTGAGTTGCTTTCATATTCACTCGTTACTGATCATAAGGTTAAATAATTTGATATTAACCGTTTAAATAATTCTGTAAACGGCTAATGTGGTTATGGTCTTCCAATCAGAATAGCTTCCCCATTCGGGCAAGGGTTCCTAAAGGAAACCAAAGAAAACCTGGAACAAGGCTAATTTAGCCTTAAGTTCCTCCCAGTAACTCACAAAAATTATTTAAACTTTTAACTGACAGATCTGAAAGTGTCTTTATATAATATGTTCTTGTGTTTGTGGAGTCAGATATAAACAAACCTGAAGATATCTTGGTACCGACGTCAGCACGACGTTTCATGGAAGGTGCAGGGCAGGTGTGGGTAGAAAGAGAGGGTGACCCTCTTGCTACTGTGTGTGGGATGGTAGGGATGGTCAGCAACAGGATTTATCCTCACGTTGAAGAAAGGGAGGATCGGGCCCTCATATCGCCATTCACAGGACGGAGATGTGTGAACATGTAACATACCGCGGCTCAAGTATCAATGCTGGTCATTACTGATGGAAAAGCGCTGTGAGAGAACGGGTTACTACATATACTGCTCATTCTCACGCTACTGGTCTGAATTCAGAGATGCAGAAGAATTAGTACACGACTTTATTATTGAGAATTCGGGTAACTATTTTTTACATTTACCAGTTTTTGTCTTTATGTAGTCCCTTATGAATATCCTTATGAATATCAGAGTACCATACCAACACGCTCACGTTGTCCATGGTACACTCTGCTGATAATTCACTATAGTGTCTTCACATACTATTTTAGTGAAGCACAATAATCGTTATTGTATACGCCGCACTTGAGTCTATCTTTGCTCCCTAGCCAAAAGCTGATCATTCCTGCGTCTCTCCACTAGTTCCTTTTTATGACACTCATAACGTGTCCGTAGCTTATTTCACACCTGGTAACACACAGCACTTCATTGGAATTTCGTTGTTGTTCACCTTATACGTCACTAATCCGCACTTCGGTCAGTCTTCAAAACTGATTCTCAGCCTTCAACTACAAATTTATTTACTATCCTCGAATCTACATAAATTCAGCCCAGTCGCTTCTCTTAATTTCTTGTTATAACTCTTACTTTAAATAATGACGATTTAATTTCAAACACCCCGCAACGATCGCACATATCTCGCTCAACCTGTTCCAGCATTTCTACATCTTTGCTTCCTCTTCTTTTGCTTGCGTCTCTTATCCCACGATTTCACAGGGTCGGCATGCTTAGGTAAGGATTTGGCAATGTTAATTTTAAGGGGTGGCTGGAAGCCCTTCCTGACGATACCCTGTACCCCCTGGGATGGAATCAGTGTACCCCAGATGTGTCATTGTAATCCATGGAATGGTGTGAATGTGTTCAGATGTCTGCGAGTTGTGGAACAGAGGTGGGACGTGGGGACCGGCCTTGTATTCACCTAGTGGGATGTGGAAAACCGCCTGAAAACCACATCCAGGTTGGCCGGCACATCGGCCTGCGTCGTTAATCCGCCAGGCGAATTCAATCTGGAGCCAGCGCACCTATCCGAGACCAGGCAGCAGCGCATAAGCGCTCTTAGTTCACGTGGTAGGTCACAGTCTGTTCCAGCACTGCCCTTCCTAATATCCTAGTTTGTAATCTCTCAACCAAATTTCGTAAAAACTCCACCAAGTGAACTGACTTTTGTTTTTAAAATATTTAATCATCAGTAGTCATATGTCATTGCCTTGAATATATGTAGTCATATGCTCGTGACGTGAATGTTCTCATGTATCAAATACTAACATTTTCATGAAAAACTGAAACAGATGTCCACTAATAACTACAGTCTTAACTGAAATTAAGTAACACCATAATTAACTTTTGATTACATAATCACTATGAATCATCTCTTGTGCCTTTCTGTTGAATCATCATACGCTGAGCTTATATTATTCTTAGTCAAAATTATTTTTCTTCTCTGCCATTCCTTCGTCCCTTCAGGAATGTTCAAAAGTTCAAATAGGTGTGAAATCCTAAGGGACCAATCTGCTGAAGTCATCGATCCCTAGACTTACACACTACTGAATGTAACTTAAACTAACTTGTCCTAAGAACAATACACACACAAACACACCCATACCCTAGGGAGGATTCGAATCTCCGCTGGGAGGGGCCGCGCAATCCGTGACATGGCGCCTCTAACCGAGCGGCCACTCCGCGTGGACGTCAGCAATGAATTTTTTTTAAATTATGATGGGGATATAACTTCTTTATATTTCTTGTCTCAGGATGTCCTAATATATATGCTCCTGGATTTGGTATCCTAAGTACCTCAAATGGTCCTTTGTACATTAATTGCCATTTCTTATTTCTTTTCTTTAGTAATGAAGCACGTGGATGTGTACATAATAATACTCTTTCCCCAATGTAAAAGGATTGTCTTCGTAATATCCTCTTGACAAAATCTATCTTCCTTTTCTTGTCTTTCCGGCGAGATTTATTAATACTTTTCTAATCTTATCTTGCCAGTGGGATCTTCTAGTGGTATCTTCAGAATCTTATCCATCCATTCATTTCTTTCTATTCTCTCCACCATTAGTTCAGCCAGTGTAAAGTTTGTGGTCCTATGAGGTAATTTGTTCATGATTTCCTCAAAAATATCGAGATATTCTATCGCTCTTGTTTGTTTCGCATGGCACTAGGTCAACATAAATATGTTTAATTCACAGAAAAGTCTCTAAATCGGGTTCGACCCCGGATTATATTTGGAAGTCTTGTGTTATATTTGTCCGGGCTAATGTATGACTCCATCTGTATCCTGCAAAATTCGTATCATTGTCGGATAAATCCGCGTTCACCTTCCCAATGCGCGGAATGTAGTCACCGAATAAACGATTCAGTGTTGGTTCTGCTGCAGCAGTTTTCATTGGATAGAATGTTACATATTCGGTAAATACGTTCTAGGTAGTTACAATATATGTACAGTCTCCTCTAGCCCGCAGTAACGGTCCACTGATATCGTCCGATGAAACAGGTATTGCGTTTTCAGGAATGATTGAATGTACTAGGCTTTTACTACCTTAGTTTTTCGGTTTTGTTCGGTTTTGTTTTCTTACATATTACCCATTTTCTCAGTACCCTCCGTACTTTCCTACGTAAGTCTGCAAGTTAACAGTACATTATCAGTTTGCTTGCACATTTCTCAACACCAAAAATCCCCAAGTGTTGTGAGTATACGTTATTAACCTCTCCTCGTATTCGAGTACACACACACACCAATTCTGATTCATATTGCTCTGATGATGAAATAGTACATAATTCACAATCTTATAGGACTGGATTATTTTAGTTTCTTGTGGGACTTCTAATTTCTGTCGAATGCTTATCCACTTTAAACCACTTTGATGAAGTTTCATCATATCTCGACATAACTCTAAATAACATCTTTCAGCAATAATATTGGAAACTCGTATTCATTTTCATCAGAGATGATGCCCTTTACGAATTCTTCTGGAACACAGGATAACGTATCTGATATGATACTCTCCTTTCCTTGGATATATGCAATCCGAAATTGGTATTCCTGAAGAGCGACCGTCCACCTTGCTTATCTCCCATGTAATAGTTTAGAGGTTTGTAAAAAGCTAAGAGCTTGATTGTCACAATCTACTGTTGTTCTCACTCCATAAAAATAATAATGAAACTCTTTGAACGCCAATATTATTGCAAGAGCCTCCTGTTCTGTTGTAGTATGAGATCTCTCGCAACCTGCTAGTGTCCTACTAGTGAAAGATAATGGGAAAAAGGTGGGCTTGCCATTTATTATTCGAATTTGGAACAGACATACACCCAAACCAACATATGAAGTTTCAGTCGTTAATCCAACTACAAATAACATACCGGTATGATACATAATTTTCGCATTGGACAAAGCTTTCTTGATTGCTGAGACTGCTCGTTGACATTTCTCAGTCCTCTGACAATGTACATTCTTCCTTAATAAATTTAATAATGCCTCAGAATTCATTGACTGATCCTCAATGAATCGACGAAAAAACAATGCAGGACCTAGAAATCCTTTAACTGCCTTTTAGTTCTAGGAACAGGAAAATTTTTTATTGCACTGGTTTTCTTTTCATCGGGTAAAATCCCTGTCGAATCTATAAAATATCGTAAGAATTTTATTTTTTGCCGGCAGACATGTGACTTTTGTAGATTCGCTGTTATTACCACACTAGAAAAATTCTCTAATACTCATGTCAGTATATTCACATCTTCTTCCCAGGTATCTGTAGCTATCAGGGTGTCGACGACAAATAATGTTAGCTGACTCCTTGATTCAGGTCCTAATGGTGCATCCATTGTGGATATGAATACTCCTGCACTAATATTCAAACTAAATGGAAGAACCTTGAAATGACAACTCCTACTGGCGTATACAAATGCAGTATAGTTTCTTGAATCTTCATCTAACTTGACCTGCCAGTATGAAGCACGCAAATCAGTTGTTGTGAAATATTTCATTCCATTGAACTTTTCAGTCAGCTCATCTATATTTTCTGGATGAGTACATACTGGTACAGAAATTGTGTTAATACACGATCATAGAATACTAGATGTACTTTTCCACCGGGTTTTGGCACAACGAGACGCGGACTGCAGTAGGGACTGAAGGTTCAGTCAGATTCCTGTCTAATATCCTATGTATTTCTTGTCCACTGCGTTGCGTAGTTTCCAAGGAATGGGTTAGAAACTATGACAGTCTGTTCTGTGTGGCTTGACGTTCAGATGACATGTACAGGGTGATTATAATTAAAGTGAAACTGTCAAACCGCTGCAGAAATAACACCATTGGCCAGAATGATGTCAAATTGTAATGGAATATTATCGGAGAATTCGGAAAACGTATGGCAGATTAAAAACAAATGTTTAGAAAACGAAGCTGTAAGCACCATAATTTAATAGTGGTCGACTACAAATGACAAATGAATCATAAAAAATGCCTAAGGTGTACGTTTGACATTAAACAAACTGTACCGCTCAGTGTGCATGGATGTACAGGTGTGATACTATTAGTCATATAAGCCCATCCACCACTCAAGGTCATATCACATCGGATGGGAAAATCGGTTTTTAATTGTCCTGTGGCCAAAATAAATCACACAGGTTTTTAATCGTCCTGAGGACAAAAACCGTATAAAGAGCATCAATCACATCGGGTTTTATCTTTCCTGAGGCCAAAAACTGCGTAAACAGCATCATTCAAAATCAATTCGGATTACTAATTTCCGTGTGACTGGCGCAATACGTGTTCAACATGCTGCCCAACGTTTTGTGCAACATCTTGGAATCGAGGAAAACCATGTTCCACATCTGATCGAAGTGTTTCGTTCTTCCATTGTTTTAAATTCGCTCCAAATTGTTCTTTTACATCCTCAATATCCTCCTTAATATTCTCTGAAATTGGTGAGCTGTCAATAGGTAATTTGCTTACCGCTTCTTTCATGCTTTTTCCTACACATTGCATCACCTGCTGTTATTTTCGAGGATGTCCAGTCGTCTAGTTTAGTTGAGAAATCTTGTTGGTGCTTACTGAAATTTGCATGCATCAACTATTCACACCCAGAAGCTATGCTAGTCACAATTTCCGTTAACTCTACTAGGGAAACTTCTACTTGCTCCTGCTTCGATCTAATGGTTTGCATTTCTTGGGTAATACTTTGAATTTTCAGAGGAAACTACTTTTGCGAATTTCTCAATTCCGTTATCTCATTTGAGATTCGTTGTTGCTGAATAACTATTGCCTGAATTACAGCTAACACGTCAGTTTGTTTTTGACGCATGTCTGCTTGCTTCTGTGATGCAGTTTGTACCACCGCTGACATATCAGTTTGCTTTTGCGATACTGTTTGTACCACCAGTGATACATCAACTTGCGAGCGAGGTGGCGCAGTGGTTAGCACACTGGACTCGCATTCGGGAGGACGACGGTTCAATCCCGTCTCCGGCCATCCTGATTTAGGTTTTCCGTGATTTCCCTAAATCGTTTCAGGCAAATGCCGGGATGGTTCCTTTGAAAGGGCACGGCCGATTTCCTTCCCAATCCTTCTTTAACCCGAGCTTGCGCTCCGTCTCTAATGACCTCGTTGTCGACGGGACGTTAAACACTAACCACCACCACCACCACCATATATCAACTTGTTTCTGTGACATGTCCTGCACCACTACTGACATACTGTTTGTTTTTGTGTTATTCTCGTTACCGACACAGATAAGTGTCTCAGCTGTTCCAAAATTAAATTTAAACAATTTGACCCCTGTTAAGACGAAGCTGTAGTCTCCTCAACACCAGGATTTTCACAGATTTCCTGAACCTCTGAAACTATCTCTTTATCCATTTTAATTTGTGATCGGGCCTTGATCATAACCGAATTAAAACAAAAAATACCTAATTCATACGCCTAATTATACTACTTGAGATAGAAAATTCTCCTGAAATGAATGCACAGAAAAATTGCATATTATTACTTCTGAAGGAAATACAGAAGTGAACTGAAAATATAGCACTATTCTGCAATGTACAGGGTAACACTATTCAATTCATAGACCCAGATTGAGACAAGAATGTTGTTAGTTGTGTGTGCTTGCCTTATACAGCTTGCAGCGATATGAAGTTCTGCAGTGGGTATCGGGACTGCTCAGCTCACATGACTGGACTCCACCAGTAGTAATTATTGAATATGAAACACATACACAATATATGGATTAAAATATATATATATGTATATATATGGATTTTAATAGTGAAAGACAATATATACAACAATAGCTAATTGTTGGACGTCGTGTATTCGGACGCCACTTTAATATATTATTATTTAATATATTATTATTGGTTAAGTTAATTAAAATATTCTTTATTTATTATTATAAATAAATAGTCTCTATGAGGGCTTTCATTTTAATTATTGGTTTAGTTGTTCGTTTTAGTTGGTTTAGCTTAATTCATTATTTCCTTTTACCATTCCTCTCCTGGAAAATATAAATATTCCGTTTTAAAAACCACAGGAGAGCAAGAGATGTATTCCGCAGATATGATCCCGCGGACATTTTTCATCGTTATCTGCTCCACCTGAAATCTCTAAAACCTACATTGGCTACGCACATCGTTCGGCACAATTGTGTGCTATGTTGTTTGATGAGTCTGGATGATAGTTCCAACAATTTAACAAGTTAAAGTTTATTAATTCGGAGATAATCTCTCGAAGAAATCTGACCGTGGAAAATGCAGGTTCGCACTATCGTTCCAAACTTCGTCTCCAAGCGATCTACGTCTCCTAATATCTGTACCGTGATAATTAACTAATTTTGGCATGAAGATATACACACCCTGAATACTTGATGTTAGTAATTGGATTTTATTTTTTAGAAAAAAAAATTGAAACTTTACTATATACCGTAATGGCATCTCACAGCAATACAATCTCTCTCCTCCTCTCACATATCCGATCTCTCCATTTGCTTCACAAAGAGTCCATAAAACAATTCTTTTGTTCGGTAAGACACAGAGATGCGTTCGTAGCGCGGAACGTCCGATTCTCGCAATGGTGTATGCCGTCCATCACAACATCAATTTGTCGCACCTAAATCAGAATCCAGCATACATTGGTACACCATAACATCGACGTGAATGATATGGGTCTGTCATTTAGTGGATTATTCCCATTGCCTTTCTTGAATATTTTTGTGACCTGTGCAGCCTTCTTGTCTGTGGCTACGGATCTTTGTCGAGTGAGCTGTTGTATTATGATTGGTAAGTATGGAGCTATTGCATCAGCAAACAGTGAAAGAAACCTAATTGATATACAGTCTGTGATGGAAGACTTGCTTTTATTAACTAATTTCAGTTGCTTCACTACTCCGAGGATATCTGTTCCAATATTACTCGTGTTGGAAGCTACTCTTGATCCGAATTCTGAAATACATACTTCGTCTTCTTTGGTGGAGGAATGCCGGGAGCCTGTGTTTAGTAACTCTGCCTTAGCGGCACTGTCATCGATAGTTTTCCCATTGCTATCTTGCAGAGAGGGCATTGTCTGTGTCTTACGGCTGGCGTGCTTTACATACGACCAGAATCTCTTTGGATTTTCTGCCGGATTTCGAGACAAAGTTGAGTTGTGGAACCTCTTACAAGCATCTCACATTGAAGTCCGCGCTAGTTTTCGAGCTTCTGTAGTAGATACCCATTCATGGGGATTTTACGTTCGTTTCTATCTGGCATGCTTTCTTCGTTGTTTTTGCAACAGTATTTTGAGCTATTTAGTGTATCAGGGGTGTCTGTTCCGTCGTTCGGAAATTAATTTGGTATAAATCTCTCAATTGCTTTTGAATTCAAGCCACATTTGGTTTACACTTACATTGGTAATTTGGAAGAAAGGAGAGTTGTCTCTCAGGAAGCCTCGTTCTCAGTGCCGTAATGGAGACGGATGGGCCTGGGCCCATTTTCTTGTGTAAAGAAAAGCACATTGGCTACACATGTGTTGAATAACGCAGGGTTCTGGCCAGCGACTGCTGCTGGTACAGTTGTTGTGGGTTGCTCTACATTCACCTTTCTAGGTTGGGTAGCCTTACACTCACACTGGCGTTTATTGGCAGTGTTGGAATCATGTATGTTTATGTGACTGTCACGAAACTAGTTATAAAAACCGAAATAAGAAACAAGACGCATAGTCAAGGGTATGTGAAGCAGTTATCGGGGATCGATTTGGAAATATGGAAACAGAAGAAAGAAATGAAACAGATGAGCCTTTGTAGTATTATTTATTTTTAGTTCCTGTAGTAATGTACCAATAACAACTTCATAAGCACACTAATGCTACTCCGTCATACTAAATACTGTGGCTGTCGCAATTGTATTGATGTATAATAATAATAAAAAAAAACAGGTTTGGACAATTTTTCCGTGTTTCGTGTATTTATGAATTTTTCTTCACGAGACGCAGTTATTGAATGCATCTACAACTTTCTGTGATTCTTCTCTGTTTTCGTCGTCTGATAATTACCAACGAAATAATCACATTTGAGGTTATTCTCAGTTCACTAATTGTTCTTTTCAATTCTCGACACGCGTGCTTCATCCAGTCAGCGCACAATTGACCGTGCTACAAAGGGAGCTACGGGTAGCCGGCTTGCTCCGGGTCATTTATCGATAAGACGCTACGTTATTAACTTGTGGTAGAGCCAAGTTTCCACAGAAAGAAGAAGTTGCAGTAGTTCCCGTACACTTGTTGCGTTAGGAAATGTCCTTGTAGCATAAGCCAAAAGAGAATAATTTCTGTCTGGGGTTCGAGTACACTAAGTTCCACTTTCCTCTAAGGCGTTGGAAACTGGTGAAACTTTAAAAAATGGTTCAAATGGCTCTGAGCACTATGGGACTCAACTGCTGAGGTCATCAGTCCCCTAGAACTTAGAACTAGTTAAACCTAACTAACCCAAGGACATCACAAACATCCATGCCCGAGGCAGGATTCGAACCTGCGACCGTAGCGGTCTTGCGGTTCCAGACTGCAGCGACTTTAACCGCACGGCCACTTCGGCCGGCGGTGAAACTTTAAACCTAGCCCTAACTTGTGAGAGTATTTTTGTATAATATGCGGATACTAATTAAAAATCTCTTTATAAGAGAAGATTACTGAATCAGGCAACGCAGTAAGGTTGCGAAATAATAAAAATGGCTCCGGAAAGGGCCATGGAACTTTATAAGATGTATGTAAACCGACACACGATACATCATGGGGAACCAACTGCTGTTTCAGCTGCTCAAGGAAGTTATCCACTTCTCTTTAAGTACTTTCCTTAAGGGGGTAGCCCTCTTTGAACGCAGGAATTGTAGGTGATTTACGTGATTTCTTTTCCATGGAAAATGAAAAGCCATTCTCAATCTGATGAAGTTGCTCTATTTCCTATACTTTTGTCTTTAAGGGATCATTTTTGTGTCCAAATCGAAAGTTCCCTATAACTCTGCATCAGGAGGAAATACCCCATGCATCAGGAACGCTGCTCATCAGTGGAAATTCCCTTAGCACGCCTACTGGACGTGTAGCAAAATAGTGTTTTGTGTAAGTCATTTTGTATATATTTTCCATCCGCATACAGGCGATGTCTATGGGCGCGCCCTAACACTGTAATCGAGAAGCAGTCCCTCATATGTGGAATTAAAACACTTTGAGTGGAGTGTTTGTGTTATGTTACGTTATACTTTCAAATACGAGCGTAAATGTCTATAGCAATGAATACTCCTGTTGACTATAGATGCGCAAACATAAGCTGGATGTAGGTTACTTTCTGAGGTTAAGTGTTTTAGCTAAATTAATAATTTTGGCTTAAATCCTCGTAAGTTTCACGATGGACAGCGCAAGGACTGACTTACGGATCGAGGCGTTGTGACGAAATATAGCACAATATCTTCAGAGGGTTTCCGCATAGTTGACTTAGGTCTAACTCATACACCGTTGGTCAAATGAAAGTGACCCAGAGACAGAGTTACATCGTACAAAGAAACACACTAGAAGAAAGGAAATACCGTAGTAACCTGACTAAAGCAGGTGTTGAAAGTGACCACCACTCATCTCTTGGCGCTTTTGAGCCCTCGTCATCAAGTTGCTGAAGGCTGATCGAAGCTAGACTGGTGGAATTGCTGCATTTTCATCCGAAATGTTCTGCTGCAGTTCTTGAAGACTGTGAGGTTCATTGCGATACACCATAGACTTGAGGGCTCCCCACACAAGGTAATCGCGTACTGACAGATCAGGTGAGCTGAGTGCCAGCTAGGACTGCGACCAGAGTGACGCGTGCTAACAACTCTGTCAGGTGTGAAGATTGTGTAAACGTGCTTCACGGCTAGGCCGGCTATATCGCCAGTTTGTCCATCCTGTTCGAAGTAACTGTAGGTCTTTTCTTCCTCCGTTAACGCTGCCAAAAATTCAGCGTCAATCGTATCCACTCGTCCTGGTCACTTTTATTTGCCCCACCCTGTACGTCATCCATCTGCACCACAGATGGTGCAGTGCTTGCATTTCTTCTTTCTGTCTGTAAGCTGCTTTTTGCGCAGTGCTTTAGTGCATGAAACCGGTTTGACAACTCTTTATTATTATTATGTGCATATGGACCCCGTCGGATCACGCATTACACTTATGATCCGCCTTTCTAACAGCCCATATAGCTTTCATTCTTTCGCTACGTGTTTTCTTCCTTTCTTCTGACCACTTGGTCTCTGACCTTTTAGGGACTTCATTCTCTGGCTTTACTACCCATTTATTTATCGTCTGTAAAGTTTCCTGTCTAGTATGTCTGATGTTCCTGAGACTTTTCCAAGTCATATTTGACTTCTATCCATGGAATGTTCTTCAATTTTGCAGTGTACGTCAAAATCTTGTGAGTTAGCCTTTAAGATGTGAGTCTATGAATGTTTCCATAGAATTTCAGCCTTCATTTCCTGATTTTTCGGCTGGATTACACAGTTATTCCGTTGCTTTGTGCGATTTGAGCCTATACCCCTCTTCTGTTTTATCTGGTACCAGCATTTTCCTCATGATATTTCTTTCCTCCTTCAAGATGTTCTCCAGATCGCCTTTTGTATTAAATACCAAGATTCCGCTCGCGTACAGCACTTCAGGTTTAATCACTGTATTATAATGTTTGATGTTTGTATGTGTTGAATGGACATAAATTTCTTGCTGTAGATTTCACGCGTTCTCCCATATGCTCGTTTGAGCTTTTGTAAGCGAACTTACTGTGCTTCCTTTTCCAACCCTATTGATTCTATGATCACACAGAAATATTTTAAGCGTGGAACTCGTTTGATCTGCCCGTATTTTGTGTTCAGTTCCTGAATGTCGAATTTAGTGCAATGAACTTGGTCTTCTCGAATGAAATTTGTAGTGCAGTTTTCCCAGCGCATTCCTTGAGGACTTCAATCTGTTTGATGGCTGTATTTTCGCAGGCTGCTAGTATCGCTAGGTCGTCTGCTACTGTCTATTGACCTTGATGTCATCATTTTCCCGTCCGAGTTGCATGGGTTTCCACTGGTCCCGGGTTTTAAATTCTGTCTCCCATTCTCGGATGACTTTACCCAGAAGAAGGTTGAAGATCAGTGGTGACAATCCATCACCTTGTCGCACACCGGTCTTTATCTCAAAAGGGCTCTGACGGTTCGCCCATGAATTTAATTTTTGACTTCGTGCAAGTGAGTGTTTCCTTGATGAGTCTTAATGTGTTCCGATTAAGTCCTTGTTATTCTTATAAGATGTTAAAGAGGGACTGTCGATCGACCGAATCATAGGCCTTCTAGCAGTCGACGAACATACAGATGATCGGAGAGCATCGGATTGCTCTATATTTCAACAGCATCTTCAAATTGAAAATTTGTTCAACACAAGGACCCTCCGTCGGAAACCGGCTTCATAGTCACCAGTTTTGTTTTCAAGCTGCTCTTGTGTTCCTTTACGAAGGCACGTGGATAGAATTTTGTTGGTGACTTCAAGAAGAGAAATCCCTCTGTAGTTATTGACATCTGTTCTGTCACCTTTCTTGTGTAACGAAAGGATGAGTGTACACTTCCATTCTTCAGGTACCTTTTCCGTTTCCCAGATGTCTGTGATGATTTGTGTGAGCTCCTCAAGTGTATTTGGGCCTATTTTCTTCAGTAGTTCTGCAACTACACCATCTTCTCCAGATACCTTGTTATTCTTGTGTCTGAAGATGTGTCTACGGATTTCTTGTTTTGTAGGTGGTGGAGATTCTGGGTTTACTTGTACGGGAGTGGGCTCCTGGCAATTGAGTAGCTATGAGAAATATGGAGCCAATTCTCTACAATTATATAGGTTGGCCAGCGCGAATTTGCTGTCTGGTTTTCGGAAACATAAGTTCGCAGGGGTGTATCATCGAATCTTCCCCAGGAACGTCCTGTAAAAGTCTCGAGCATTGCGATCTCGCAAGTCTTTTTCTGTCGAGTCCAGCTGGTCCTTCATGTGCCTCCTCTTTGTTTGTCTGATAATTTTTGAGCCTTCCGTTTTGGGTGTGAAGAAAATGTTGAGTCTTCAGTGACTTCTAAGAGTTATATTTCTGGAAAGCGCTCTCGTTCTTCCTGTGCTTCTTCACATGCGGAGTCCCATCACGGGTGTTTCGTATTCTTCTTCAATGGTACTCCCTCTTTGTCTCCCTTCGTTATCTTGATACGGAACTGATGCCAGGTACCTGCCTTTTCCTTTTCCCATTCTTCTTTTATGTTGCTTTCTTTGATCTTTTTGGTGTTGAATTATTGAAGGTGAGTTTGCGTGTGATGGATTCTTTTCGGCGTAAATACGACTTATACCCGTGGTCTAGGGGTAGCGTCTTTGATTCATAATCATACCGTCTTCTGTCCCGGGTTCGATCCCCGCCACTGCCTACATTTTGATAAATAATCAGCATTGGCGGCCGAAGACTTCCGGCATAAGAAGTCAGCCTCATTCTGCCAACGGCCTTGTCAAAGAGGGCGGAGGAGCGGATAGAGGTTCTGGGCACACTCTTGTCCTAGGGGTGGGAAATTGCCCATAAAGGCGGAAGAATCAGCAAAGATCAACGACATGAGGATGCAGAAGGCAATGGAAACCACTGCATTAAAGACACGTAACGTGTATCAACAGGACATGTGGCCTGTAATTGAAGAAGTGTCATGATGATCTCTCCATTGGCAAAAGATTCCGGAATAGTCACCCATTCGGATCTCCGGGAGGCGACTGCCAAGGGGGAGGTTACCATGAGAAAAAGATTGAATAATCAACGAAAGGATAACGTTCTACGAGTCGGGGCGTGGAATGTCAGACGCTTGAAGATGGTAGGGAAACTAGAAAATCTGAAAAGCGAAATGCAAAGGCTCAATCTAGATATAGTAGGGGTCAGTGAAGTGAAGTGGAAGGAAGACAAGGATTTCTGGTCAGATGAGTATCGGGTAGTATCAACAGCAGCAGAAAATGGTATAACAGGTGTAGGATTCGTTAGGAATAGGAAGGTAGGGTAGAGGGTGTGTTTCTGTGAACAGTTCAGTGACCGGGTTGTTCTAATCAGAATCGAAAGCAGACAAACACCCACAACGATACTTCAGGTATACATGCCGACGTCACAAGCTGAAGATGAACTTTTAGAGAAAGTGTATGAGGATATTGAAAGGGTAATGCAGTATGTAAAGGGGGACGAAAATCTAATAGTCATGGGCGACTGGAATGCAGTTGTAGGGGAAGGAGTAGAAGAAAAGGTTACAGGAGAATATGGGCTTGAGACAAGGAATGAAAGAGGAGAAAGACTAAATGAGTTCTGTAACAAGTTTCAGCTAGTAATAGCGAATACCCTGTTCAAGAATCACAAGAGGATGAGGTATACTTGGAAAAGGCCGGGAGATACGGGAAGATTTCTATTAGATTACATCATGGTCAGACAGAGATTCCGAAATCAGATACTGGATTGTAAGGCGTACCCAGGAGCAGATATAGACTAGGTTCACAATATAGTAGTGACGAAGAGTAGGCTGAAGTTCAAGACATTAGTCAGGAAGAATCAATACGCAAAGATGCGGGATACGGAAGTACTGAGGAATGACGAGATACATTTGAAGTTCTCTAACGCTATAGATACAGCAATAAGGAATAGGGCAGTAGGCAGTACAGTTGAAGAGGAATGGACATCTCTAAAAAGGGCCATCACAGAAGTTGGGAAGGAAAACATAGGTGCAAAGAAGGTAGCTGCGAAGAAACCATGGCTAACAATAGAAATACTTCAGTTGATTGATGAAAGGAGGAAGTACCAACATGTTCCGGGAAAATCAGGAATACAGAAATACAAGTCGCTGAGGAATGAAATAAATAGGAAGTGCAGGGAAGCTAAGACGAAGTGACTGAAGGAAAAACGTGAAGGCATCGAAAAAGATATGATTGTTGGAAGGACAGACTTAGCATACAGGAAAGTCAATACAACCTTTGGTGACATTAAATCAACGGTGGTAACATTAAGAGTGCAACGGGAAATCCACTGCTAAATGCAGAGGAGAGAGCTGATAGGTGGAAAGAATATGTAACCTCCCCTCTCACTTATCGACCTTAATGACAGTGAGAAATTAAACCACGTGTACCTAATGGAAATTTGGGAAAAGCAATCGCCACCGAAGTTAATCTATCGGTAAAGAGGGAGGAAAGGGTTACATCTAAATGAAAGGAAAAATGCAAATGAAACTGGTGGAAATTAATTTTGAAAAGGGATAAAGTTAATAAAGAAAGTAAATGTGCGGCCGTTACGTTAACAATTAACTAGCGGTAATTAGATATTTGAGATTTGGAGGAAATCACGGTCGCCAGTCCTAAGGACAATTACTATAGTAACTGAAAAAGTAAGGTTATTACACATATAATTAACACTAGAAGCGTGGCAACTGAAGGTTGACACGTGTAGTGTGAAAACTGAAAGTTTGTCAGAAGTAATAAATTTCGCTACACTCTGACTTAATTTAGCAGAAGAATTAATAAAACCAGAAAACTGAAAGTTAATTTAGTGACTGAAATTAATAAGAAGCTTTCTTTCTGAAGCACATCGAAATCCAGTAAAATACGGTTAGTCTTGGACTACCTCAACAATCATTCCAAAAGCAACTTGACTCTACGCAATTTAGAAACAAGATATTTAACTTTGAACTTGAATTAAATGATTCTGAACTATTAACAATAGTAAAATTTAGTACGTACCAAGCTGAGCTGCAGTCACAGGTAAGCTAAAATATGCTAACAAAACTCGCACTCTAAATTTGTGCTCGTGTAACCTAAATATTGTAGCCAGCTACAGAACTTTGAAATTAAAGCAGTGAAATCTAATTATATTATTTTAATGCTGGCGTTTGAATTTCAACGACACTCGGGTTCATTTCGGAAAAGGAAGGGACCCTGCTTGGCAATGCAATTGGGACAATGAGCAACAAAGGTTCATGCTAAGTTGCTGTAATTTTGCGAGGCAAATGGAACAATTTGAAAAGCTGAGGTCTGCCATACAGTTCTGAAACTTTACGTGCTTTTAGTCTTCCTTGTTGGTTGATTGAAGGTTTGAAGCCGTCGATCGAGGAGGTGGCGACAGTCACTCATTGTCGGCCGTCGCTGTTGCAGAAGCTGGATGTTGGCGCGCCTTCTTCTCGACACGGTCACCAGGCGAAACGGGCTCTTGATGTGCGCCAGCTAATGCTTCCCGTCCGCGACACCATGTCAGACACTATCATCGCGAGTCGAGCGCAATTACATGCTGCCAAACCCCGAAAGCGCGGCAACTCGCGGGAGCGTCACACAACACCTGCTCCACTCGCTACTCCCGCCAGACCCCGACTGCTCCGCCCGCGCTCCACGCGGCAGAGTTAACACTACCAAAGATCCTACACACTTTGATTCTGCACACGACCCATCGATGTAATCGTTCGATAGCAGTTTTCCCTAGGCAAGACCCAGCGTAAAAATACAAATAATATTTACGAAACAAACCAATTATACATCGACATAAGTGCATAAATATATATATATCCAAACAGTAAAGCAATTACAATATATAAAGAGACAGAAATGTCATATCTTGAGGTAACAGAACAAGGAAAAAAATAATAGTACAATAGATGGAAATAGGAGGATATGCATTTCCGGCGTTACACGTGCCCCACATTGTCTGAGGATGTTCGTGTAACGTAAACAGACTCAGAAAATGTCCCAAAAAGGAAACAGCGGAAATGCATATGCTCAAAACATCAAAAAAATTTAGCATTCGCCTAATTAACCATAAACCAATTTTTAGACAATAATAATTGAGTGGAGACACTGCTAATCTTATTCCACTCTGTCATCTTGCACAAAGTAAAACAGGTTGACAACATATCAAAATTCATAAAAAACATAGAAAATGGTTTAGCTATTCTAAAATTGTCAAAATTCCCAACAGTATAAGAAATGGAATACTATTTACAAAATTAATCAGAGTACATGGTCATAAAAACAGGTAGATCAAAAAACGCAAATTAATAATTAATTACATAGAATACACATTTTTACATAACCCTTTCATAATTAATATTCTCGTCATGGGAGTCCATTAAACGCTAAACAAGAAAATAACACACATCAGATCGAAAAAACCATAAATATTGACAGTAGAATTCTTTCAGCTGTCCAGGAAGAAAAACAATTCCGCCTTCCGTACTCGCAAGTACAAACAATGCCGACAGCGGCCCAAGAGCCAACAGCGGCACAAGAGCCGACAGCGGCTCGCCTCGCCAGTATTGTTGCGCCCGCGTGTGCGGCACGCTTGATCTCACTCGCCCTTGTGACGGCGTTTCCAGAACGTCCGTTTCACTGAATTCTTTCGGAAAAACTCACTCCCGAGTAATCTCAAGGAGTCCATAAACACTATCACAGTGGATAACTCAACACTGTCCATCATCACACATGTACAAGCCTGAAACTTAAAACAGCGTCTAAGTACATCGGCAATGACTAGTAAAACACATATTCATGAAATCTTACAGCTAGTTACAAAATCATATTTACATTGCTTAATCTACTGTGACTCAGCTGAAAACTTAAACTAGCAGCTTGGATTTTTCAGTTGATTAGATCATGATTAAATTGATTAAAATTAAATTGGTTAATCAAAATTAATTACTTATTAATTACAACTTCTTTAATGACCTTGGTCAGTCAAAAGCATGGCAATCTAGCAAATCGTAAAATCTTACACTCTATTTTACATACTGTATAAATTACCCATTATGTGGTATTAATCGATCCTAGGTTGGTACAATTTCAAGTCTACAATATTCCGTAAGCATTTGTGTGAGGCATACCAATGACTTTATATGGTCCATTATAAACAAACTTAAATTTAGAGTTTTCATGGTCTATCTCGCTCGATTTCTCATGAGCTTTTACAAGTACTAAGTCTCCGATTGCAAACTTAGCAAAACGCGCTTTAGCGTCATGACGACGTATGCGAGCATCGGCTTTTAACTTCATTACTTCTCGCAAACGATCTTTTTTCACACCAATACTAATGTTAATCCGTGGAGGGAATTTGATTATCTCTTCCACTAAACTTTCTACACTTTTGTCAATGCCGAGATTCCTCACATTACAGTAGTTCAAACTCATTCCTACGTCAATGTCATCTGGCCAGTTAACAATGCGTATAGGCTGGTATTGCCTATGCACCCCGTCTCCTGCCTCGTCAAAACTAACTACTATTGTTTTATCTTGGGACGTACATGTCAAAGTTTTGCTTTCGCAGTTAATCACTGCACGGTACTTTAATAGCCAGTCTAACCCGATAATTACTTCCGTAGTTAAGTCTGGCACGACGACAAATTCTTGTTCAAATCGTGCCCCACATATCTCGAAGTTGACAAAAATCTGTTTTGTGACCGGTTTACTGGCCTTCCCAGTAGCACCGATAATTTTCACTTCTGTTACTGGCATAACTACGATGCCGGGTCTGTCTTTCAGTAACTCAAATATTTTCCCAGATACAGCACTCAATTCTGCACCGGTGTCAATCAACGCGTTTAGTTGTAGGTCGTGCATATTAACAGACACTACTATCTGTCTACACTTGTCCTCGACGGTTTCTTTATTTTCCCACAGTAAATCCTCGTCTATATCCAGGTCATTCCAGAAAAAACCATCCGGCTTTGATCCTAAATCCGGTTTATCTGGCGGCTTTTTCAGTCTCTGTTCACATACAGTTTTAATTTCAACACGTTTGTCCTGAGGCTTAGTCTCTAGCTTCGCCTCCAATACCGAAACCTTTTCCTGTAACTCGTCAACTAGTGAGTGTTGCTTTGCTATCAATTCACTAATTGTCACCTTCGTTGATTCCACTTTGGTCAGATTGATCTCATCTGCCAATCTACCTGGAGGAATGTGCCCAGTAGCATCTGAAATTACTTCCTCTGGATCTGCGCAACCCACACTGCTATCGTCTGACTGTATAATGTCAGCTCTAACCTCATACACGCTGTAATCTATGTGCTTTTCTACCAATCGTGTCCGGCTATCACTAAAATTTTCGTAATCTTTCTCCTTAATACTCTCGCAATGTTTAAACTGGAGGTTTGCGTCGGATGGGTCGGCTACTTCTACCACTATAACTTTCGGTAAAGTCTGCCGGTTAGGGCCAGAACTTTCCGTTACTACTTCAACATCTAACTCCTGCGGGACGAAACACGACGAATCTTGCTCGTGCTGCCCATTAACATCAACTATTTCTGGTAAAGTCTGCCGGTTAGGGCCAGAACTTTCAATCACTTCACAAATACTATCTTCCTGTGGGACGAGACGCGGCAAATACTGCACGCGCTCCCCATAAACACTTCTCCCATACAGACCCCTATAATCTCTTAGTTCGTCGTATAAGCGACCGAACTGCCTTAACCAGACCTCATCCCTCTCTGCATCCCCTCGCTCAATGACGGACGTTTTATCCGACATCTGATCTTCTCTAAACAATTGCGAATCATTCTTAAACTCAATCTCCAGTTCCGCTGTGGGTATTACAGCTGCCACTTTATGATCGATTTCCGGAACACTACTTAAATTGTTCTCACTGACAGCGAATGTATTTTCTACTGCCATGTATACAGCTGATTTACTACTTGTGGGCGCACTCCTTTCTCCTAACACTGGCACACTCTCCCGCCGTTGATTATTCCATACGGAATTTTCATAACGATGACACCTGGGTTTTCTCCTGTTATTGGGCCGCCAAAATTTCTCCACGCCCGGGCGGCCCCTCACCGGCGCGGCTAATGGTTTCCCTGTCTCGTCCCAGCAGATACGCTCCCCGGATACTGCTGAGGCGGCTGGTCACACCCTCTGGCGTTATTACTATTCTGCGCAGCCCGTATCACGCTAGTATGATACTGGTTTCCGTCATTCCGGTTATTATTTGCATTGTACCGATTGTTATTACGGTCCGAACCATTATTGTCATTGCTGCAGTATGCATTATTCCCATGGTTATCGTTGTTATGGTTGGGGTGGTACCCGTTGTTGTTACCACGGCCTCTACCACTGTCCCGATTATTGCGCCAATTGTCCTCGTCCTCAACTCTTTCCAGGAAATCATTGATTGTCCTGTAATTGCTTCCTACGTAGCGTTTTGTATCATCTGGAAGCTTCTTGTAGAGTTCCCAGACTATTTCGGATTCCGTGCGGCGATCACGCAAATATTCCAACTTGCGGATCCAGCCCTCACAAAACTCCCTCATCGAACCGCGCGAATTCGCATCGAAAGGCCTCGATACGACAAATTCGCGCCAGACACTTTGCTGTTTTTGCTCTGACCAGTATTCAGCCAGAAACAAATTTTTAAACTCGTCAAAAGTCAGGTTCGTAATGTCGAGGTTTAAGCCCCAACGCTTGGCATCACCAGCCAGCACATCAATAACCGCATTAATTTTTCTCTCATTAGTCCATGATCTGGGTAAAACTCTTTCACAATTTTTAATGAAATCCGTCGCGTGTATACCGCCTTTTTTCAAGGGGTCGAACCGCTCCTCTTTCGTCAACAACTCCGAACTATGTGCACAGATTGGCACATAGCTCTGTTTTTCATCAAATTTCTTTTCTAATTCCGACACTCTCGTAATTACTTGGCAAGTGGTTGTCGCAAGCGTTTCCACTTCCCTCTTTTTCTCTTCGCAGGTATTAGCCTGCTCCCTCACTTTAGTGTCTACTTCGGACACTAAAGCCTTTAAAGTTTCCACCTTCTGTTGATCCTCTTTTTTCACTAATTGAATTTGTTCCGTCACCTTATTCTCGATGATCGGAGCAACTGCTTCTCCTACACTTTTCTCGATTCTGCTAATTTCGGAATCAAAACGAGTATTTATGCTCGCAATTTCCGCCTGAACGCCTATCATTTCCTGTTTAAGATTACCGATTTCGGTATTAATTACAACAATATCTTCTTTGATTTTATCAACTTTTGTATTAACAACTCCAACATTGTCGTTAACAACATTAATAGCTTTGTTCTGATTGTCTAGCTTTCGTTCAATTTTTTCAGACTGAGCTTCTTGCTTGGCAGACAGAGCTATAATTTCTGCCGATTGACTCTTGATTTCATTAATCAAAACATTCAATAAATCAGTTAAATTCCCGGAGACTACCGGTTTTACTTCCGTAGCTGGTTCCTCTATACATGTTCCCCCGTATTCATCATCAAGGGGTACAGATTTGATTTTCGCTTCCGATTCCGAAACATTTTCTAAAGTTTGGAATTCCATTTCTGCTCTTTGTTGCGTTTCGGTGGTCGCGTCTTTCATGCTAGCCGCCTGCCCCTGAACAATGGGTACCGCGGTGCGCGTTTCCCACTGTTCGACCGATTGTTCCGTATCCAAGTCTACCAAATTTTGGCAGTTGTTGCCTTCACTCATTTTAATAATTTTCAATATAACTGACAAATCTCAAATGTAATTAGGATTACTCCCACTACTTATTCTCGCTGACGTAACGGCCTGTACGTAACCAGTACTTTGTTACGAGATTTGCACCATACAAAATTCGTGTCCAGAACAACCTCAAAACTGAAGATTGTCCTGTCACCAGGTCGCCACGTGTAACCTCCCCCCTCACTTATCGACCTTAATGACAGTGAGAAATTAAACCGCGTGTACCTAATGGAAATTTGGGAAAAGCAATCGCCACCGAAGTTAATCTATCGGTAAAGAGGGAGGAAAGGGTTACATCTAAATGAAAGGAAAAATGCAAATGAAACTGGTGGAAATTAATTTTGAAAAGGGATAAAGTTAATAAAGAAAGTAAATGTGCGGCCGTTACGTTAACAATTAACTAGCGGTAATTAGATATTTGAGATTTGGAGGAAATCACGGTCGCCAGTCCTAAGGACAATTACTATAGTAACTGAAAAAGTAAGGTTATTACACATATAATTAGCACTAGAAGCGTGGCAACTGAAGGTTGACACGTGTAGTGTGAAAACTGAAAGTTTGTCAGAAGTAATAAATTTCGCTACACTCTGACTTAATTTAGCAGAAGAATTAATAAAACCAGAAAACTGAAAGTTAATTTAGTGACTGAAATTAATAAGAAGCTTTCTTTCTGAAGCACATCGAAATCCAGTAAAATACGGTTAGTCTTGGACTACCTCAACAATCATTCCAAAAGCAACTTGACTCTACGCAATTTAGAAACAAGATATTTAACTTTGAACTTGAATTAAATGATTCTGAACTATTAACAATAGTAAAATTTAGTACGTACCAAGCTGAGCTGCAGTCACAGGTAAGCTAAAATATGCTAACAAAACTCGCACTCTAAATTTGTGCTCGTGTAACCTAAATATTGTAGCCAGCTACAGAACTTTGAAATTAAAGCAGTGAAATCTAATTATATTATTTTAATGCTGGCGTTTGAATTTCAACGACACTCGGGTTCATTTCGGAAAAGGAAGGGACCCTGCTTGGCAATGCAATTGGGACAATGAGCAACAAAGGTTCATGCTAAGTTGCTGTAATTTTGCGAGGCAAATGGAACAATTTGAAAAGCTGAGGTCTGCCATACAGTTCTGAAACTTTACGTGCTTTTAGTCTTCCTTGTTGGTTGACTGAAGGTTTGAAGCCGTCGATCGAGGAGGTGGCGACAGTCACTCATTGTCGGCCGTCGCTGTTGCAGAAGCTGGATGTTGGCGCGCCTTCTTCTCGACACGGTCACCAGGCGAAACGGGCTCTTGATGTGCGCCAGCTAATGCTTCCCGTCCGCGACACCATGTCAGAAACTATCATCGCGAGTCGAGCGCAATTACATGCTGCCAAACCCCGAAAGCGCGGCAACTCGCGGGAGCGTCACACAACACCTGCTCCACTCGCTACTCCCGCCAGACCCCGACTGCTCCGCCCGCGCTCCACGCGGCAGAGTTAACACTACCAAAGATCCTACACACTTTGATTCTGCACACGACCCATCGATGTAATCGTTCGATAGCAGTTTTCCCTAGGCAAGACCCAGCGTAAAACTACAAATAATATTTACGAAACAAACCAATTATACATCGACATAAGTGCATAAATATATATATATCCAAACAGTAAAGCAATTACAATATATAAAGAGACAGAAATGTCATATCTTGAGGTAACAAAACAAGGAAAAAAATAATAGTACAATAGATGGAAATAGGAGGATATGCATTTCCGGCGTTACAAATATATTGAAAGCCTCTATGAGGGTGAAGATAGAAGATAGAAGAAGAAACAGGAGTCGATTTAGAAGAGATAGGGGATCCAATATTAGAATCGGAATTTCAAAGAGCTTTTGAGGTCTTACGGTCAAATAAGGCAGAAGGGATAGATAACATTCCATCAGAATTTCTAAAATCATTGGAGGAAGTGGCAATAAAACGACTATTCACGTTGGTGTATAGAATATATGGGTCTGGCGACATACCATCTGACTTTCGGAAAAGCATCATCCACACAATTCCGAAGACGGCAAGAGCTGACAAGTGCGAGAATTATCGCACAATCAGCTTAACAGCTCATACATCGAAGCTGCTTACGAGAATAATATACAGAAGAATGGAAAAGAAAATTGAGAACGCTCTTGGTGATGTAGTAAGAAAGCTGTAAGCTGTATTATGATTTAACACACAATTATATTTACTCCTGCAAATCGTACCATCAACTTTGCTATAAGAAGACTGTACTCAGCCTAAACCAAGGACGAGTATAGACTTAAAATGACCATTATCAGTTTAAAAATATTCCTTAATCATTATTGGTAAGGACTCATATTTCGCGCCACCTATTTCTCTGCCCTGGTTCGTAAATTCTTAGCAAAACAAGAGGTAAAGTGAATTATCTATTATTTCTTGAGATACATACACACAGGCTGTCTCTCCTAAGAGTCGTCAGGTGCATTTTCCCTAGTATTTCAGCTCATATTTGCAATTTAGTTTTCGCCATGTGTAGCTGAAGTTAGCCCAAACAAATATTGCTCATTACGTCTTTCATGCGACGCCCACTATCTACGGAAAGCATATTTTTTCCGTTACAAACAAAATTATTCTCAAAGCGAAATTTTGTATCTCCGATCGATAAAGCGCTTACAAATTAGTCAAGTGTGACATTTGCTTTATCGATATGCATTAACAGGCACAGCCAAACACGAGGACTAACCAGTACTCCAGCAGCGGCTGTGCAGCGCCGCTGCATCGTAGTAACGAAAGCCGGCAGTGCGGCTCATGGCAGTGCTATCGTTGCTGCACTACTGTGCTTTACTCTCCCTTTTAACACATTCTGTTAAAACAAGTATTGTTTTACACTAGTTAGGGACCAGTTTATCTAAAGAGTACGTAAAATTCCGCTCTCAAAATCATTTTGTTTTAAGCGGAAAGCAAACCGATGTCTTCCATTGACAGTGGGCGTCGCTTGAAAGACAGGATGAATAGTATTTGTGGGGACTATTTTTAGCTACACTTTGCAGAAATGAAACTGGTAGTATCTGCCGCAATATTATAGAAAAACGCTTTGGCGTCTCGTAGGAGAGACACCCGATATCGCCCCTAATGGCGAAAGACTCTGTTCATGCAGTAAACAAGACTGTCGCCAATCTGACTCAGCTCACTGGCGTCTGAAGAGACTGTTACTTTGGACATGTTTATATTTTTCTTCCCTATACGGGTAACTTTGATTATTTGAGTTCTAGGTTACAAATAAGAAATACGTGTGTTTTACTGTTTAAGGAAATTCAACCCCAATTGCTGTGAAATTGGGGATGAAATGTTTTATGAAAACATTCCATTATGCCAGACAGTTTGAAGCTAAGTCCACGAAAATTTGTATTTGACTTCTCTGTCAGAATTAAAAAATACGCAAGTCAGTGTTTTTGGAAATTCAATCCCTAATGGGGAGGAAAAGGGTGTTAAACTTTATTTCCGTGTTTCATTGTTTTTGGAAATTGAGCTCCGCAAGGGAGTGGAATGGCAGATGAAAAGTTTTATGAAACCAATCATTATGAAACCATTTTCAAAGCTAAAGCTTTGAAAATTTGTGTTTGACTTCACTGTTAGAGACAAAAATATAAGTGTTCCACTGTTTTTGGATATACAACCCCTAAGGGCGCGAAATGTGGGAAGAAATTTTTTAAGAATGTATTTCCTTATATTAAAAGAAAATTTAAAGATAAATCTACGGAAACTGATATTTCACATCTGGGTTAGATATAAAGAAACATGTATTAGGAGATGAAAGTTTCTATAGAAATATCACCACAAGGAGTCACAAGACATGATTAACAAAAACCTTGCACTCTAGCTACCAGAATCGCAATTTTGGTCATGATTAAATTGGGAAAAGACGATTCCTCTTTGGTCTTAATTACCATTGAAAGTCTAGAAAGCGTTGCAATTTCTGAACAACATTAAATTTCTATTAAAGGTAAACCAAAAAGTTGTGCAGACTGTACAATCTACGCGAGCAAAGCAGCGACTGCTAATATGGTTTCTTACAGATCTGTGGGTATTTCCTCTGTGGGGTAGACATGGTATGACCAATGATACACAGATACGTATAATCTGAATATATAGAATTTTTATACAGCACGATACACAAACGTCATACTGTCTTGGTTGCTCAGTCATAACTAATTGTTTTGGCTGGAGATACATCAGTCTACGCTGTGTGTGATAGTGTTTGAGGCGCTGTCCTCATAAACCCAGTAGCCGTTTATTTAACCTAGAGTATATATCTCCTTTATGCAAATCCACTTGCAGATTTCTGCAGCCAGTGTTCAGCATACCTGTAGCCAAGGTTTCAGAACCTAGTGGATATGTTGCTGTTTGTCCCTTAAGGGGACCACACCCTGCCTATCAAACCCACGTTCATTTAGGCAAGTACTTGACCCATTTCTGAAAAAAACTATTAGATGCAGGACCTTAATACTTTGACTGTATGTTACATAATGCTAATAGTCAACTGTACTAAAATCTACTTTATCCATTTTACAGTTTTTATGAAATATTTCTTTAAACCTATTAACAAAAAATATTAATTAATTTTTTTCTGCAGAAAATATTTTTGTGAACTTCCTAATGGGGGAATATTAATGAATGTAGTACCAGAGGTGGCTTTTTGTTTATGCAGAGTCTCTGAAAATTTCATTCATTTATCTATGATAGTTTCTGATATAATGGGACATATGTACTGAAAATTTTAGTGTGCAGGAAATTTAATTTAAAGGAAAAACTTGAAATTCGTTACTTACAGTTAATTAAAACTGTCCTGCAGCATGTGATGGCTCTTCTCTGGCCTCTAGCAGGTCTTCCAGCTTCTTTTTCACCTTCCCGGATGTTTGTCTTGCTTTCTTGGCCATATTAGATGCAGACCTGTCTGCATTGGCTATCCTCATTTTAATGCAATGTAGCTGTCCAGTGATCATATGTTCACCAGGCCCAGCATTTTCAGTACACAACACTTTTCAACATTACCACAGTTGAATGTAATAACAGCATCATGAACTCCTAGTTCCATTGTAAGCATGCCTACAAATACAGTTTTAGGAAGGCGGTTCCAAATTATGCTGTTGAAACATTCATTTGGTTTCTGTGTCTGCCATGCAGACATTTCCTTAGAAGGTCAGGATGAGCCAAGTCTCTGAAAATAGGTTTAATTGCTGCAATAATAGCGGCAGGAAGAGAATGATGGTGAGAATAAGATTCTCCAGTGGCCTAAGCCTTATTGTATCTGCACCACGAATTTTCTCCTGATGGACACAATCCTTGACATATCATCAGTAGAGGGCTTACGGAAGAATATGGCCCAAACATTTCTTTTCATTGCCTCCAGATTTTCTTTATTTCTCCTAATTGCCTACCCATAGTATACCTGCTAGTTTTCTATTTCAGTTTCAGTTAACCGACCCTGTCTGGTCAATAATTTTCCATCTTCTAATTTTTCTCCTTTCATATCAACAGTTAGTTTTCTCAGCCTTGTTCCCAAACGTTTTTGAACATGGCCTACACATTCTGTTTCATACTTTCCTCACTGATCTCACATACATCTTTCTCTAATATTGCAGTCAGTTGTTCAAATTTATTTGGTGGTTGATGTAAGTTCATCACTGAACAAAATGTTCTCCCTGCAGCCATGCCCTTGCCAATGGATCGCAAGGCATAAACTAATCTAGTATTGATTTCTTAAGGGCCACTTGCATCTGGTTTTGAAGAACTCATAAATGAAATCACAGCTGAGCATTTAGTGCAAATTAAATCCAAAGCAATTGGTAGGCCCGGCACTCTCACACATTTTCACACTCTGTCACTCACCACACTGTCTACATTGTACAAATTTAGAAATCACATCTGATAATACTCTCAAATTTATAATAATGTTACTTCACCCCTTGTCACTTACAGTAAAGTCGTTGTAACTCTCTTGAAATGGCGAGAGTTTCTTTGATGATGCACTTGTTGGAGAACTACATTTAGAAACATCGTTTCCAGGCGACATAACCATACAGAAAGATTTCTAAACTTGTTTCCTCTAAATTGTTGTTTCTTGAAAATGCAATTTTCAATAAACACAACAAAACGCACGTAAACAATCACTGAAAACGTAAGTATAACAACTACTCGCAATCACACTTGAACAAAACTAGGATACATTAGGGTTGAATCTTCTGTAGCTTTTACACACACACACATACACACTAGCCGATTACGCAGTGTTTCCCAGGTATGTATTTATCCCAATAGGCTATTAGACTAGCTGCTACTTCCACCTCTTCTCCCCTTGCTCTCTCTCTCTCTCTCTCTCTCTCTCTCTCTCTCCCAAACCCCCCCCCCTCCTCCTCTGTCCACAACCACTCTGTGCTCTCTGTTAATCTACTCGTGCCCCTCTATTTGTCCATTTTCTTTTGCCCCTGTCTTTGCCCACCAGCTAATCTCCCCCTCTGCAAATCTATCCATCCCTGTCTAATACCATTTCCTTCTCCTCCATTCCTTTGTCCATCGCTCCTCTTCCTCTCTTTGTCCATCTCCTCCTGTTCCTTCTGGCAAACTCATCTCTTAATCTCCTCCTCCTTCTCTCTGTACACCTCCTTTTCCTCTCTCTCACTATTCATTTC